>NW_027412549.1:66544-2612794 GCF_025532065.1 Leptinotarsa decemlineata | reverse complement strand
CACAACTGTTATAGAATCTTGGGTAGATTGATATAGTGAAAACCGTTTTCTTGTCACCCAAACAGATTTCGAGAGAAAAATTGTTGCAACAATCAGACTCACTTTTTAAAACACCTTGTAGAATTGGAACCAGAAGATGTGCGTTCATGAAAATTACACAACTGTTATAGAATCTTCGGTAGATTGATATAGTGAAACCCGTTTTCTTGTCACCCATACAGATTTCGAGAAAAAAATTGTTGCAAAAATCAGACTCACTTTTTGAAACACCTTGTAGAATTGGAACCAGAAGATGTGCGTTCATGAAAATTACACAACTGTTATAGAATCTTGAATAAATTGATATAGTGAAAACCGTTTTCTTGTCACCCATACAGATTTCGAGAGAAAAATTGTTGCAAAAATCAGACTCACTTTTTAAAACACCTTGTAGAATTGGAATCAGAAGATGTGCGTTCATAAAAATTACACAACTGTTATAGAATCTTGGGTAGATTAATATAGTGAAAACCGTTTTCTTGTCACTCATACAGATTTCGAGAGAAAAATAGTTGCAAAAATCAGACTCACTTTTTAAAACACCTTGAAGAATTGGAACTAGAAGATGTGCGTTCATGGAAATTACACAACTGTTATAGAATCTTGGGTAGATCAATATAGTGAAAACCGTTTCCTTGTCACCCATACAGATTTCGAGAGAAAAATTGTTGACAAAGAAACGGTTTTCACTATATTGATCTACCTAAGATTCTATAACAGTTGTGTAATTTTCATGAACGCACATCTTCTGGTTTAAATTCTACAAGGTGTTTTAAAAAGTGAGTCTGATTGTTGCAACAATTTTTCTCTCGAAATCTGTATGGCTGACAAGGAAACGGTTTTCACTATATGGATCTACCCAAAATTCTATAACAGTTGTGTAATTTTCATGAACGCACATCTTCTGGTTCCAATTCTACAAGGTGTTTTAAAAAGTAAGTCTGATTGTTGCAACAATTTTTCTCTCGAAATCTGTATGGGTGACAAGGAAACGGTTTTCACTCTATCAATCTACCGAAAATTCTATAACAGTTTTGTAATTTTCATGAACGCACATCTTCTGGTTACAATTCTACAAGGTGTTTAAAAAGTGAGTCTGATTGTTGCTACAATTTTTCTTTCGAAATCTGTATGGGTGACAAGGAAACGGTTTTCACTATATCAATCTACCGAAAATTCTATAACAATTGTGTAATTTTCATGAACGCACATCTTCTGGTTACAATTCTACAAGGTGTTTTAAAAAGTGAGTCTAATTTTTGCAACAATTTTTCTCTCGAAATCTGTATGGGTGACAAGAAAATGGTTTTCACTATATTGATATACCCAAGATTCTATAGGAGTTGTGTGATTTTCATGAATACAAGGAATCTCAAAAAATTATTCTGATTGTTTCAACAATTTCTTTTTTGAAATCTGTTTAGATGACAAGAAAACTGTCATCACCAAGTTAATCTACTCAAGAAACTATGGAAGTTGTGTGATTTTGATGGACGCACATCATCGGATATCATTTTTATATGGGGTATTGGAAAGTAAGTCTAATATTTCCAATTTTATTTTTCCCTAAATTTGTATTGTTGATGAGAAAACGATTATCAACGCGTCAATCTACTCAAGATTCTATAAAAAAGTTTTACACCAAATAGTCCTAATAATTTCACGTTCAACCTATAGTGAATACTTATTTCCAGCCACAGATATTAGTACGGGTGCTAATAATTTCGTATCCCAACCACAGATTTTTATTTTCCTCTACGTCAGCATGTGTGCCTAGAAATCTGTGGGTAACTTCACGCCAATACACGATAATATGATCAAAAGGTCCAATAACTGATAGACCAATCCTTCTGAAAATTTTACGATTTCATGTGTCTTGAAAAGATAAACCTGCTCCGTTGAAACATTCACAACTGGTTAACTCAATTTTTTCATTCAAAAGAGTCATTTTCATGAAGAAAATAAAATGTATTTTTCTAATTTACTGAAACTTTCAATTCTACTTTCCTGCGTAAATGAAATATTCAATTTTGAATGGATTTGAACAGTAGGAACTATCAGTAATAAAATAATGGTAAAATACCATCTGACAAAATCACGAAGACATATTATTCGCATTTATAGCCATTTCTTTGTTATACGTTTCAGAACTCTATTAGTCGAACCCTTGGTATTTCAAACAGTGATTGTAATTCAGATATACTGCGAACATCAATAGGAAGAGGCCCTTTTGTCGGCTTTGTGAAGCCTCTTTGAAGTCATGTTAGCTATTTTAAAAACGTCCTACTTATCTCTATTCTTCGGTAAGACACCTTCAAAAGACACTCATGAATGTACTTATGCATGTCAGCGGGCTGTTGCTGATTATACGGCAAAAATTTTCTCCTACAATAGTTACTCGAAAGTTACTATACGTATAAAGACTATTAAGAAAATTGTTAACAAAAATGAGTAATTCATTTTTCTCATTTCTTTTCAGAATTACCTAGATTATCTATCAGTCGTTAGCCTTTTGGTGGGTTCAGATATTATGAATGAGGGTTAGATCCCTTCTCTCAAGCGATGGCTCTTTACTGTTTCCCCAAGCAAATACGTTATAGTTTCTATGTACTCAGTGTTATGTTTTACCTGAAATATCTAGGTTTAATCCGGTCTCGAAGAACGAAATATTGAAATTCAATATCAGTAAAAAATGTTTTTATGCTCCTTGTTGTAGTTACAACAACTGATCATCAAACTGAATATTACTATATACAGGGTAAAACACAGAAAAAACAAATAATACTGAATAAAAATACTGAACAGTCAGAACATGGATAAAATACAGAAATAATAATAATGGTTCCAGGACGATTTGATGATACTATTTATTCAATTTATCAATTGTCGCATTAAAAATTTTATTTGAGTTTTACTACATGTTAGCTTCATCAGCTGGACTGGTACCATTTAGAGTACCAAAATTTGTGACGGTTCTTTTGAAAAATTCATCAGCCGTTTTCGCATTTACTTCTCTTGCCATCTCGTCCAGCAAAAAACTTTTCCGCTCTTCCTAATTTCCAAAAATTCCTGAGAACATTATTTTCGAGAACAATGACTTGCCGTCGTCACGTCAGTGTCGGTATATATTCCTTTTTCCATCTTTTCAAAAATCCATTGGTTACTCGTTGTATTTTTTCTCCACTATATCCTTCCTTAGATCACAATCTTCCATTTCTCAGAATTTATCTACATTTGAATTCCCAAGGAGAAAAGGGTTAGGTGTCAAGGCCTTGTAATCGTTGGAATCTGTAGATACTTTCTTTATTGGCCTAGTATTGATCATCGTCTCTATTTCAGCAAATAGTGTCAACAAAAAATCATCCTTCAATTGTTGAGTTTGCAAAATAGTACAAACGACACTTTGACCTCAAACTCCTCCCATGTGGGGTGATGGCCGGTGGGATGATTTTCTATTCAATAATATTAATTTGGATTTTTCATCGACCTTTTTTGGGTATTTTTTACCTTCCACAATCTGAAAAAATATAAAAATTATAATGGAGAACTTTATAAAAGTGTAGAAAGGGTAAACTAAAAAGGTCGATGAAAAACTGATTTTCTTCCACAAAAAATGACTTTCGTTGAATATTAATTTGGATGTATTCTTGAATCTTCTGGTTATCAATTTTTTTCACGCTTTTTTAAATTCTTCTGAAGCTCTTCAGAAATAAGTTGCCTTATCAGAAAAAAATCTCCCGTGGATGTTTGTTTGAAGGTGATTGACAATGTTTCATGATGACTTTCACTAGTTCGGACTTCCATTGTCTACTATATAAAATGATTTGAAATCCCTGAAACAACTAAAAAAGAAGAATTGAAAATGAATAGCTGAAAATAACAATTATATTATAAATATTATAAATATATAATAACTATATAAATAATAATAATATTTTGGTTAATATAATTGTTATTTTCAGCTATTCATTTTCAATTCTTCTTTTTTAGTTGTTTCAGGAATTTCAAATCATTTTATATAGTAGAACTAGTGAAATTCAGGAAGAGACGTGTAGGGCCGTGACAGTGGAATCGGTTAATAATGAATATGCTATCTCAAGATGGATAGCACGAGTCGAATGGTTTGCATTTTTTAATAACTGGTTTTAATAACTGGAGAGACAAGAGGGAAAAAGGTAGGGGTAGAGTAGGTCCAAAGTGAATGGTTCCCTTTGACCCTTCCAATGCAAACCGCCAGGGTTTATTGTTATTCACACCTATTGAAACTCGGCCAAATAAATCTTAATTCTCAACGGAGGCGATAACTCTATTGAATTATCTTCGATACTTGAAACATTAATAAAATCGAGAGAAGATGTTTTGAAGAACTGGAAAAACAAGGTGAACGAGAATAGCTGCCAGGATACTTAGGAATCAAAAGTAAAGCAAAAACTGAAGAGTTTGCTAAACAGGAAAGAACACTATATATGAATCGTTAGCTGTGGAAGTGAATATGCTTAATAATATATACGGAAAATTATTTGTAAAGGGACCACCCGAAAATAGAACTGAAGAATTGCATCATAGAACATCATAGAACATAATAACTGAGACCCCAGATGTTTAATGAATATTTTAGCTGCAACGAAGGGACAGGGACAGATTATATCCAGAAGAACCTATAGTCAAACCCATACAGAAAAATTGGTAGATCTTCTATAATGAGCCCTTGAGGCTGACTAGTTTACCGAAAATTTGAAAAAAAAATGAAAAAGACACCATACACATGAAAATATTCTATACAGATGAAATTTCATTCATCTAATTCCAAACAGAAAAATCGAAATAAAAATATACATATGCAGGAGAGAAGAGACCTAGACATTGCAGTTTTTCTTCAATAAGACCATTTTAGTGCTGAAGATATCAATGGAATATAAAAAAAGTGATAAAATTTGGAAATATAAAAATTTAGAAATCATTTAAAAAAACGAAGTTTTTTAAAGGCGGGATTATATCAAAACTAGACTAGAATGATATGCGAAAGTAACCACAATAGTAGCAAAAAGAAAAGAACTTCGCAAAAAATAACAAACAAACAATACAACATTGAATTTCATACACTCAATATCAGCTGTAATGATAAAATACGAAAAGAAGAATCTATATTTCTTCTCTATTCTAAAGAAAAAATCAATACTTAACATAACATAACTTGAAACAAAAAGAGGATGATTTCTCCACCTAATGGGCAAGGGACATTTCCATTGATATTGGGATAACCGTATAGGTTATCTAACTCGTTTTGATTTTTTACAATTTTTTCAACAGTGGTGTTTTTAATCTGGCAAAAACAATGATCGTTACGACACTAACATTGAACATAAACTTGGCAACATCGTATAACTTATATATAACATATTCAAAAAACACTTCATTGTTCTGACTGTGTGTGCGAAAATGCCCATTTGTTTTTGAGGTCGAATTGATGGTTAATTCCGAAATTAAGAAACATTTCATATTACGAAACAGATACTTAATATTTGAAAATTTGTTAAAGATATATTTGATTGAGTAGTACTAATTGAATAACTATGTCGTATAACTCATTCTTGTACTCGTTTCTGCTTTACAACGTAGTTGTAAAATCACGTTTGGAATGTCGTTCAAAAGGGGATGGGTGACGTCACAGTCGTTTGTGAAACTTCAGTGTTACTTCCTGAAGAAAGATCCATTTTTATAAAGAACTGAATAATATTGATTTTATAATTTTTTTTTGGGAAAGTAAAGGTCTAGTGCAGTTGTTGGATCTTTGCTAGTTGCATCATGATTTGTTGATGAACTCAATAGCACACCTACGCTTGACATGCGATCGTGACTGTTTTCACGAAATGCGAGATATAAACATCTCTTCGGGTTACTAATGGTCACGATCTTCGTATCTTCGGCCAGATGGTACTCACTGTAGTAATAATGATCAAGTTCGTAGATCAAGATTATTTTTTTATTCGTACTTGTTATCCATTGAACTGAAAATTAAGTATTTGACTGATATATCACGAAACAAATCTTTATTATTCGAGCGTACTTCCCCCATTCCTAACAACTCCGTACTTCAGTATCATCAATATTGCCACAATACTTTCGATTCATTGTCTTTAGGAGAATTCAATTGCACTCACATGTGTATAATGGAATTGAAAATCCACTGAGTTGGAAAATGAATGACAAAGGTAAGGTAATAATTTTCGAAATGTACGAGTATATAGTGTTGTTTTACAGGCGTATAGCTAAGATTATCTATAACTCTTCCACATATGTCATTATAAAAATTGGTCTGGATGGTAAATGTTTTATTTTTCAATTTTCTCCAGAAGAAGTAATTTTTTTCAATATATCTCGTAGGGCACTATTCTAATGCTTCTTTACTTTCCAATTACTCTTCCAATTACTGACCAATTACTGTCCAACAAAGGACCAAAGCCAAAAATATATTTTTTATACACTATACGAGAAAGATAACAATTCTTACTATATATTATGGAACTGAACAATTTGCTGAGGCTATTGCGGAAATTGCTAGGAAAAAACGTAACATATCAGTACAAATTGATACGTCCATGGAACCAGTATCAGAGCAAAATATGACATTAGGCAGTCTCTATTGCGTTGTAGGACATGCTGTAATTATTGACATTATGGAGTATCTAAATGCAGCCTATATCTGACAGAAGTTGAATGTCCTCCCTATAACATTTATTGATGAATATTTTCCTCAATACATGGAAACGATGAAACAGTTGAAGATGCTTTCGTGCAGGAATCACACGTTGAAAGACCTCGTTATTGTTTAGCTCGCACTAGATTCGACTTTTGAGAGTTGTCATTCGTAGGAGTGCGACAGCTGAATAACGGCAAAATAGATTTTGACGAACATATTTTTCTCAGGCATCATTTAGAGTTTCACGGTGATTAACTGCACTGGACATATTTATTCGATTATAATAAATCCGAACTAGGTTGAGTTAGGTCCAAAGTGAGTGGTTCTATTCGACCCTCCACCGCAACCCGTAAGGGTTTATTGTGGCACACACCTATTCACACTCGACCAAATGAACCCAGCTTCTTAACGAAGCCGATTAGTTTGTATGGTGAGTGGTCTTTCAGGTCAGATGGTAAGAGTACGATTCTACAGAACTCTAAAAACCTGATTCGGTCCCCGGCTGGGCAGGCACAAAGTATGTGCTCTGCTGTTTCATCATTTTCCAAATAGAGGCGACACACACTGTCTTTCGACAGTCCGAGTCTCTGCATATGATGATTCAAATGACAGTGATCTGTAAGAAGGCCTATTAGACATCCTAGTTCATCTCTACTGCAGTCCAACAACTGATGTTTGGTATCAATCTTCGAAGGGTGAATAAACGCCTTGGAGTGAGCCAATCCTGGAAGATTTTGCCAGAAGTCCATAAATCTTCTTGCCATCTAGGTGTTCAATCTTTGTTTGGCAAAGCCTAAAGCGATGGCAATGACAGGTTCTGGTCCGATGAAACTGCTTGCAGCATCCTCCTTTGCATGGGAGTCAGCAGTCTCATTGCCTTCCAGGCCAGTATGGCCAGGAATCCAGACCAGATACAATCTGTCAAGTCTTTTTATCGAGGAAAATCGTTTTTGGCAATTTGCTACCAATTTAGAGGTTGCTCAGTAGGAGCCAAGAGCTTCCAACGTCGCTTGACTGTCCGAGAATATTTTTATTGACTTGTTTATGAGGTTGGATCTGTGAACCAACAACTATCTGCTATTAATATTTCATTCTCCCGAAGGATCCAGTCCTCTCTACTCGGGAACAATATTCTATAAGGCAGCTGGTAGTTGACAGTTGGAGGAATAAAGTCAGAGGTCATTTCCAGAATGCTGTGACTTCCAGTGTCAACCAACAGTCTGTTGGACTCTGCACTCTGCATTAAATTGATTTGTGCAATTGTCAATGTGCACAAGTCTATATGTAGCCCATCTAGCCTCTCTCTCCAGAAAAATGTGGAGAGGAGGTAGATCTAGATGGATTCCTATGGCAGCTGACGGTGTGGTACTGATGGCACAACTGATAGCCAGACAAGCCTGTCTCTGAAAGTCAGAGAGCATCGCCTGGGCCGTTTTCTGTACAGCCTTCGGCCACCAGGCAGTTGCACCATAAGTGATCATTGGTCTGACAATCATCACATAAATCCAATGAATATGTTTGAGACCTAAACCCCAAGTTTTACCGAAGTAACCTCAATTCTGAATATTGAATTTCAAGTTCATATTATCGTTTTATTTTTCTGGAAAAAATCTCAATATAGGTATATCCTTTATACACCAACCTCAATCGAATATGCAATCCCAAAAGTTTAAAAATTTTGCTTTGAAAGAAGTGCTTTCGTATATAATAATTGAAGATCTCCAAACAATAGTTCGAATAATGTTATCAAATTGCTATATAACTCAGTATAAGTTTTAAAATTATGGATTGGCATACATTTTTATCGGAAAAAAAACTCGAGGGCACTCGGGATATAATCATTGATGATGATTATCTCTAGAATATGTGCTTTTTATTTATTTATTTGAATGGCCATGTGAATAGGTAAAATCGCAAATGCTTGAATAATGTAAATCAATATTTATACAGAAAAACCCAATCACAATCAACCCAGAAACTGCATTTTCAAACTATGATTTTGTTGTGTTGTGTTATTGTGTTGCACCTGTAGGAACCTCTTGCCTTGAATGGAAATTTCATAGAGTGATGGAATGGAAGGTGAAAACAAAACGAATGCGAGATCTTCTGATTCATCATTATTAGACTTACACTAGTAAAAACAAAAAATGTTCAACCAGCCTCGTTATGCTGATGAATAATGCAGAAGAATTGGAGATGAGGATCGTGTAGTGACCGTAGAAATGTTGAGAATATGCAAGGACATTTTGAATATCTTTTAAATGTCTGTGAGGAATGATATATAATGATACACAAGTATAACAGAAATTCATGACATCTAAATACATGTTCAACACAAACTTTGCAGTTAAGGTCATAGAACAATGAAGAGTGAATAATAAACAGTCATCCCGAAAACATACCCATCGGAATTGCCTGGCATACAAACGAGCCAAAAACCGAACATGGGACGAGAGCTGAAATCAACTGCAGGGTAAGAACCACACTTCAGTACCGCCCTGTCAGTACATATCAGTCTTTCAGGTTGAAGTGTATGTGAAACATTGATTGAAGTCTAAACAAAGTGAGTGGATTAATATTTCAATAGACAAGACAGGCTACACTTGGGGTCTTAAAAGTGACATCGAGACCGGTCTCATCGCATGTGACGGTGTCACATGCAATGAAACAGCTGATGAGTGTACCAAGTACGGATCATAAACTCCATATATACATATTGTTGCTTGCTTAACCAAGCAGCAATCGGCAAAGAACAATTACATGACTATTTTAATTACTGCACATTGTCCATGGAAGGTACAAAAACAGAAACAATAGATATCATAGCTGCAGGTAGAGCAATGAAGTGACAGAGACATCCCATCATATTTCATGCGAATGTGAAAAATTGGACTAGAGGAGGCATCAATTTGAGAACAACTGAAATTATCGCCAGAAGGATATCAGTAAACATCCAGCATGGGACATGTGAAAACTAGTGCAGGAAACGAGATGGTTGGAGTGGGTGTTATGAAGATGGGGAATAAAATAAGTAAAAATGTGTTAAGAAATGTACTAAAAACTAAAAAATAATTCTGCAATCTGCGGTATTGATCAGATAAAAAGAAACAATAAAATCGTTGGGCATAACCTGAGTAATGTCACATAATTCTCGGCACGTGTATCGCTAACGACATATCAATTTCAGCCACCTTAACGCCACACAGTCCTCGACACGAAACAAAATCCATGCTTATATCTCGATTCTGAGTTCTAGGTATAGATTATATTGGATTCGCATCTTTTTTATAGTGTACTACTATAGTACTAGTCAAGCCCTGTCATTTGATATCCATATTGGTGTAGTTGTGAAAGGTATATAATCCGCCATTTTGTAGCTGTGGCCATCTTGAATTCGCATCTTTTTCAAAGTTTACTATTCTTCTATTAGTCAAGCCCTGTTCATTTGATATCTATATTGAGGTAGTTGTGAAAAAATATGTAATTCGCCATTTTGTAGCTGTGGCCATCTTGGATTTACAATGACACTGAATTTATTATCATTTATATTGTCATCAAAACTTAATGTGCATAACAAATTTAAAATCAATTTGTCAACAGGGAGGGGGTCAAATTTCAGTTACTAAATTTCATCCAAATAAATAAATGAATAAACAAACAGGGCAAGCTCAATAAAATTGTTTGACAACATAGTAAGCCCATGTGGCTTTTGTCTTTTCCTGAGTCTTGAAAGAAAGGGACAAGTCTGACGGCACTCAAGTAGTAGACGATGAAATTTCAGATGATGAGAAAAAGTATCTATCATTGGATTTACAATATTCTTTCGATATTCAATTATATTATACAAACTAAAGAGTTAATGAGGTTTCAGAAGCGATACATTTTTATGTAAAAAATATTTTATTTTTCACTTTTCTAACATTATATAAAAAGTGTAGAACTCCCGAAGAAGAGAAGAAAAATTGAATATACAGTGTCACCATTAAAGTGCGCACCATATGTGAAACTTTTTTTTTCGAAAAGTTTCAATGAAGTTTAACTTCGGCACTTGTTTGTGCTTTAAATTTTACTTAAAATAATGTGGCCAACTGCGACCCACTGACGTTCAGTGTCTGTCAAATTCAACTTTTTTTTTGAAAAAAATTGAAAAAGTGCATTTCTAGATCGAATTTAACAAAAAGTTACTTGAAAAAGTTGTGTCTACGGCAATTTTATATCCATATGCCAAATTTTTTGCAACTAGGATACAGTTAACGTTTTGCTTATTTTTGACAGATATCCCTTTATTTTAAAAAACAAGTTTGGTTAATTGTCATCAATTCATGTAAACATAACAAACTCATCATGAAGTTTAACTTTTCTGATGAATTTTTACTTATACGGACATTTTTAGAGAGAAATTAAAAATGTGCTATAAAATTTTTAACATGACTGGTGCAAAGTTTCAATCACTTGGCTATTTTCTTAAACAAACGTCAGTACCTTCAATTTTGAAAAAGCAGACACAACTCAAAAACTGCAATAAGTATTATTGAAATTACTAGAGTTGAAATTACATTAAAATTTCAATATTCAGTATTTACAGATTATTTATAAACACTAACTAGGGCGGTAAGGATGTTTAATCACGATGAATAAATTTTTTAAGTAGGTCTTCACAAACAAAATGCATGTTATGGTAGTGTCAAGTTGTTGATTTATTTATCAAATGTTTAACAGTTATTGTTGCAATAATGTTGTCTCTTCAGGAAAGAATAGAAATAGTTTTAATATGTGGTGAGAATACACCATACCGGCAAGTGGCTAACATTTTTAATGAACGGCATCCAGGAAAAAATGTTCAACATACTACTGTGTCAAGGATAATGTCGAAATTCAGAGAAACAGGATCCGTAGCAAATCAATTTAAGAAAAAGCACACTCCAAGTAAATATGATGAGGAGGCCCAACTTAACATTTGTTTAAAAGTTATTGAACACGGGCAAACGAGCATAACCGATGTTATAAAAATACCGATTACAAGAGAGAAAGTGTTAGAAAATAGTATATTATGCAACGATCATGTAATGATGGTTATTAAGACACGAGCATTAACCGGGATACGAAACGAGCCGAAGGCGAGTTTTGTATGGTATATGCGAGTGTATTAATAACCATTACATGAGAGTTGCATACGCTATTTTTTCTAAACCCGATAAATAATGAAAAACTATAAATATTATATTTGTATTGAACACATTTACAGTAATTAACTCATATTTTTTTAAAAAAACACAAACTTAATGGTATTATCATGGATATATGAAAACTATAAAGATTCTAATTATATTTATATTGAATATAACAACTGTAATTAATCTGATCTTTTAAAAATATTGGAGTCGATGGTATTCCTTCTATATCGCTGTTTTCAGACACTTTGATAATATAGGTAGGTAATATGAAAACTGATTTTGACAAATGAAGCAATTAGTTACTTAGGTTAGAATCTAGGACAAACAAAGGAACAAAATTCTTGATTGAAAAATTATAGGTTTCTATTGGTTGATAATCTGTATCGTTATGAAAAATCTGTATCATAATGGATATCATTATGAAACGGATTTTGGTCATATAAGTGTATTGTTAGAGTACGGGTGTAGAAACATTTTATTAAAGAATACATTTTGGCCTTACAAGCCAAAATTTATTAACACATTAAAAGAACGAGATTTTGATGTCCGTTTGGGGTTTTCATTCTGGTTTCAAGGAGAGAGAGAAGAAAATGTAAAGTTTCCGTATAAAATTTTATGGACAGATGAGGCAACGTTCCCTTCAAAAGGAACGGTAAGTTTTCAAAATTGCCGATGGTGGGCCCAATAAAATCCCAATTCCTTCAAAACTAATGTATGGTGTGGGATACCAAATAATTGGGCCATTTTTCTTTGGGGAAAATTTATCATCCGTCGGTTATCTCAACCTTTTAAATAATGAGATTAGTGAAGTTTTAAATAATATGCCTTTAAATATTAAATACGACCTATGGAATCAGCTTGATGGCGCACCAAAACATCACACGGTTGCTGTAAAACAGTACCTCCAACAAATGTTCAGAGGCAAAGTTATTGGACATAACTGGGAACATTATTGTCCACCTTGATCACCCGACTTGACGCCTTTAGACTTTTTCTTGTGAGGTTACCTGAAACAAAAAGTGTACCGAAGTAGACTATTTACTGACATACAACATTTGGAAAATACCATTCGCGAGTGCTGTGCAAATATAAATCCCCGATTTATTAAAAAATGCAGTTACAGATGTCAGTAGAAGGACCATAATTTGTATTGAACGTGGAGGACGACATACTGAAATGTAGGCTATAAGTGTTTGACAACCTCATTTAGATCAATGAGTAATTTTTTGTACCCATTTGTATTTTCTATAATATTATTGTTGTTTAAAATTTTTAATAATAATAATATTTCTATCGAAATTATTTGCATTTTTTTTTAGTTGCCTCTGCTTTTTCGAAATCAAAGGTTTGTTTAAGAAAATAGCCAAGTGATTGAAACTTTTTATAGCAAATTTTTAATTTCTCTCTAAAAATGTCCATATAAGTAAAAATGTATCAGAAAAGTTAAACTTCATGATGAGTTTGTTATGTATACATGAGTTGATGACAATTAACCGAAATTGTTTTTTAAAATAAAGGGGATATATGTCAAAAATAAGCAAAACGTTAACTTTATCCTAGTTGCATGAAATTTGGCATATGGATATAAAATTGCCGTAGACACAACTTTTTCAAGTAACTTTTTGTTAAATTCGATCTAGAAATGCACTTTTTCAATTTTTTTCAAAAAAAAGTTGAATCAAATTTAAAACGGCACGAACAAGTGCCGAATTTAAACTACATCGAAATTTTTCGAAAAAATAGTTTCTCATATGGTGCGCACGGTGCGCACTTTAATGGTGACACTGTATACGTATACATTTTTCACAACGATGTTGAGATCATGCACGTGAGTTTCAGATGAAAAATTAAAAAATAATCCCATCCAAAACAATTAGATAATTTTGAAAACGAACATTGAATTACATGAAGAAAGCAATTATTCTTAATCACTTTGTGATCCATCAATATTGTGATGAAATTGAAACATATATCATACAAAGGAACCTCTGGTAGAAGTCCATTATATCTCAAAGTGGAGTGCAGTAGGTTTGCGAAGAATAGAAACTCAATTTATTATCACCCTCAGATGGTAGAACGGTAAAACCATCAATCAGTACATGTTTCGAACCTATATAGGTCCAACATCAGCTAATTATTTAAAATTCTACAATAAAAGAAGAATAACATAAAACTAGTTAATACAATGGAGTATAAAATACATAGAAAATACAAGAAAATATTTTATACTTCATTGTATTAACTATTTTTATGTTATTCTTCTTTTAATGTAGAATGATGATTAACCTATATAGGTTCGAAACATGTACTGATTGATGGTTTTACCGTTCTAACATCTGAGGATGATAATAAATTGTGGAGACGACTTTGACTTTTTATTCTTCGCAAATACAAAGGAACGCTACACAACGTACGTAACGAATATTCTAGATGTCCGCCTGGAGATTGAAAGTTTTTCCTTGCAAGTGAAATTCCATAGTGTTTTTGTTGATGATATCGTTTTCAATTCCAATACTGATGCTTGCAGTATACTGCTCATTATCAGAAGTAATTGATTTCCTATAATTTGTACCT
Source organism: Leptinotarsa decemlineata (assembly GCF_025532065.1). NCBI lineage: Eukaryota > Metazoa > Arthropoda > Insecta > Coleoptera > Chrysomelidae > Leptinotarsa > Leptinotarsa decemlineata. Next base: position 2,598,307 of record NW_027412549.1, on the reverse strand, counting down.
GAAATAAACTACTGTGCATGATGTTGTTTTTTTATGTATTTATTTTTTCCTTCCCTTATTCGGAAAATCGATCTATCTGAGTGATGATCAGCTTTTTTAAATTGTTTTGTATTTATTCGAAACATATTTTCCAGATACGAATGAGAAATTTTTCAAAAATGTCCCAGCTATAAACATTCGAGTTGTTGGTACTGCAGATAACAAAAGTGATGCGTTATGCCCAAATGTCTGTCGGATATAATTCAATATCCAGCGTGTTAGTAGCTGGGAAAGAAGTTATTTTCCGACAGACGTTTACCAGACCCTACTGTGTAGGTAGTTGGGAGGGATTGATATTTCAAAATATTTATTTCCTTATACCTACAACAGATAATGTTGATGAATCTATTGAAAATAATCACTTCTCTTTGTGGGGGAATACATTGAGGAAAAACAAAACTAGGAACGGAACCATTTAGCATAGTTGAAGATGAATCATAAAGCCAACGATAGACTGAAGCTGATTGTTCCATTTCAGTTATTCCCAGAAGTGAACAAACTTATCAGTGATACCATAAAATCCATTTAGACCAGTTCGTATCTAAATTTTGTATTTTATCACCAAGTCAACAATGCAATGGTGCATTTCGCTGCCGGCTCGAGTGGCATTAATAAACAATGTTTGACCCACTTCGAAATAATCATCGTTATCAACATGTTCAATTCAAGTAGTTGGAGCTCACAGGATTTGGGAAAATATGTATATGTATATCTTCCAACACATTACATCCGCTGGAACGGAACGGAATGTAGGGTTTGGTATTTGAATACTTGAGGTAAATCAGTGAAATGTTCCATTGATGGAACTTTGGGATTCAATGATTTCCTCACACAAGACACACAACGTGAAACAAATAACATGAGAAAGTCATTCTATGTTTGAACGAATGATTGAATATAGAAAAAAAAAGTTGAAAAATCAATATGTAACAGCGAAATGAACAAACAGATTGATGTGATAGAAAAAAGAACAATACACAACCTAAAACGGCAATAACTAGGAAAAATCATTCTTTGTTTGAAATAATGTTTGAACATAGAGAGAGAAAAGCTTGAGAAAGCAACATAAAATAAGAAAATAAGAAAACCAAGGGTCGACTCAAGACTTTTGTTTTCATTCTGCCAGCTGTTTCTAAGTTACTCGAAAGAGTGATTTACAAACAACTATATGAATTTGTTTCAACTAAAAACCTTTTACCAGAAACACAATCGGGCTTCGGCCCATCCCATCTCATAGTCGTGAAACGACAATTTTAAACATTACAGATGATGTTTTCAGCGCACTTGACCATAAGAAAGCTACAGCACTTGTTGTGTTATTCTCCTCACTATCTTCGAATCCATTGGTTTGTCAAATGTCGCGGTTCAACTTTTTGAAAACTATTTGAGCGAACGAGTGCAAAGAATCAAACTAAATAATATAGTATCCAGTCCATTGAAGATAAATCGCGGTGTTCCACAAGGCTCGATTTTAGGTCCTCTTCTATTTATATAACACACCCCAAACTTTGTGAACGTAGTTAAATACTCCAAAATAAACATATACGCTGATGATGCACAATTACATATTTCATTCCACCCATCGGACATGAGCACTGCAATGCAGATACTAAATGAAGACATAGCCTTATTGATTCCTACCTCTGCGCAGCTTTGTCATCAAATCAATGCTAGTAAAAGTTCAGTTTTGGTCTTTGGGGTTAAGAGAGAATTGAATGGCTTTCAATCAACTGTAGACAAGGACGTTGTTGCACCGACTGAACATGCAAAAAATTTAGGTATCTTTCTTGATTCAAATTGTAATTCAAACATCACATCAATAAATGCATCAGTATTGCCTATATGAATATCAAACAAATTTATACTAACAGACAATGTCTCAACAAAAATGTAAAAACTATACTCTGTGAATCTCTTGTATTATCCAGATTTAATTTTGGAAGCACAGTATATGGGCCAAGCATTGATTATGAAGATAAACGAAGAATTCAAGTTGTTCAAAACAATTGTCTACGTCTACACGGCATCAAACGTGGCCAACATATATCACATAAACTCAAATATACCAACTGGCTCAATATGAATATTTAGAACGAAACCATTTGGGTTGTTTGGAGTAGGTATTATTCGTTAACACTTTTATCCAGTTGGATATATTTATGACCCCGACCATATTGTCAGTGATGATTATTCGAAAGTGACTTCGAACTTTTTTTCTTAACCGATGCCTCCATTCGGTTCTGACATTTCGGCCGGTTACTAATCCTAATTCTGATTCTCCGTGCCACGAGATTACACTGTTATTTTCTGTTTGTTCATTTGTTGGTGTCAATAAATTTTATTTTTTGTGAACGCTGTGTCCGTCTGATTAATAATTCACCTATCACACCTGTCTCGACAGTACACAACGTGAAACAGAAATAATCTAGAAAAATCATTCTATGTTTGAAATGATGCTCAAACACAGAAAATGAAAGATGTTCACAACGAAACAGCATTTTTTATTTTTTGAACACCCGTTAATTTCCGGCTCATTCCTCAGAAATTAAATAGAGAAATTGTTCTATATGTGAACGAATAATAGAAAGGGCCAAGGAAGCAACATGCGGATAACATTATAATAAAAATTCATTCATAAAATTACGGTTTTTTGTTGAGATTGTTGCAATAAGTAGATGACACTAAACTATGATGGCTTCAAAATTCTAGAGTTTTTATATAGAATGTGATATGAACAGAGAGAAGTCTCATTCCGAACATTGAAATTAATTGCTTCCCTTCTTTCTCTGGAAGATTCCCACATTTTTTGTATCAATAGGTTTCATATTAGGTTCGATCAACATATCTTTCATCACAGTCTTGACAGTTTGTTTAATAAATCCCAAACTTTTTGATTTGCAGTCTTTATGGTTATCTATAACACTTATTGAAATGAACAATCAGAACAATATCCAATAATGTACCTTTTAGCATGTCCTTCAATATCGTTTTTTCGTGTATGGGAAACAATAGTATGGCCAAGAAAGTGTAGTCACTTGATAAAAATCCATTTGTAAGTAATGACTAATATAAGTAATGAAATTTTTTTGTCAAAAATAGCAAATACATAATTTCACTTGTGGAATTTGTATTTCCTATTGTAGTGTCTTCAAGTGTCTGTAGAAAGAGTTGTTTTATGACGATTTGTGCAAGCTGAATGCATTCTTAGACTGTTTGAAACATTGGTTCCAGGAAAATGTTGTAGGTACATGATAACAACTTGGACATCTCTTCTTCATGACCTGACATTCTTATTTTTTTTTAATGAATTCGTGTGAATCATACTTCACTTGAAATTGAAAAGGATTTGAACTGATGTGTTAATCATTTGGCTATTCGATGACCAAATGTATTCGAAGGTATGGCAGAGACAATTGATTGTACTGACTTATCAGGTTTGTGAATTATTAGCAGATTTAGGTACTGCAGGATTACAGACTTGTAAATTTCTTCATAACCTCACATTCTTATTTTTTATGATTTCGTGTGAATCAATCACACTTCAGCCGAAATTGAAACGGATTTGAACTGATTTGTTAATCATTTGGCTATTCTATGACCAAATGTATTCGAAGGTATGGCAGAGACAATTGATCGTATCGACTTATCAGGTTTGTGAATGTTTAGCAGATTAAGGTACTGCTGGATTACAGACTTGGAAATTGCTTCATGACCTGACATTCTTATTTTTTTAAGAATTTGTGTGAATCAATCACACGTCAACCGAAATTGAAAAGGATTTGAACTGATTTGTGAATCATTTGGCTATTCTATGACCAAATTCGAAGGTATGGCAGAGACAATTGATCGTACCGACTTATCAGGTTTGCGAATTATTAGCAGATTTAGGTACTGCGGGATTACAGAATTGTAAATTTCTTCATGACCTGACATTCTCATTTTTTTATGAATTTGTGTGAATCAACCTTACTTCAGCTGAAATTGAAAAGGATTTGAACTGATTTGTTAATCATTTGGCTATTCTATGACTAAATGTATTCGAAGGTATGGCAAAGCCAATTATTGATCGTACCGCTTATCAGGTTTGTGAATTTTCAGCAGATTTAGGTACTGCAGGATCACAGACTTGGAAATTTCTTCATGACATTTCTTATTTTTTTATGAATTTGTGTGAATCAACCTTACTTCAGCTGAAATTGAAAAGGATTTGAACTGATTTGTTAATCATTTGGCTATTCTATGACCAAATGTATTCGAAGGTATGGCAGAGACAATTGATCGTATCGACTTATCAGGTTTGTGAATGTTTAGCAGATTAAGGTACTGCTGGATTACAGACTTGGAAATTGCTTCATGACCTGACATTCTTATTTTTTTAAGAATTTGTGTGAATCAATCACACGTCAACCGAAATTGAAAAGGATTTGAACTGATTTGTGAATCATTTGGCTATTCTATGACCAAATTCGAAGGTATGGCAGAGACAATTGATCGTACCGACTTATCAGGTTTGCGAATTATTAGCAGATTTAGGTACTGCGGGATTACAGAATTGTAAATTTCTTCATGACCTGACATTCTCATTTTTTTATGAATTTGTGTGAATCAACCTTACTTCAGCTGAAATTGAAAAGGATTTGAACTGATTTGTTAATCATTTGGCTATTCTATGACTAAATGTATTCGAAGGTATGGCAAAGCCAATTATTGATCGTACCGCTTATCAGGTTTGTGAATTTTCAGCAGATTTAGGTACTGCAGGATCACAGACTTGGAAATTTCTTCATGACATTTCTTATTTTTTTATGAATTTGTGTGAATCAACCTTACTTCAGCTGAAATTGAAAAGGATTAGAACTGATTTGTTAATCCTTTGACTATTCTATGACCAAATGTATTCGAAGGTATGGCAGAGACAATTGATCGTACCGACTTATCAGTTTTGTGAATTTTCAGAAGATTCAGGTTTTTTTTCCAAAAACAAAATGTCCAAGTTTTAACATTTCTCGAACGTGCCTTTTCACTTCTAACATCTTTGGGTAATGTATCACAAGGACCGTCAGAGTAATATAATTTTTCCAATATCACAACCTTATGTTTTTGTGGACTTAAAAAATAATCATAGTCAAAAAAAAAATATTGCTAGAGGTCGTTGAAATGAGTAGATGACACTGAACTATGATGTCCTCAAAACTCTAGAGTTTTCATGTAGAGTGTGATATGAACAGAGAAAGGTCTCATTACAAACATCACATAGGTTTATAGTCCTGGTGTGTGGGGAAGAGGGTTTAATTCACCAAAGTTGATCATTATTAAAATCCATAACACCAATCTCCATAACAGTGAATATTACTGGAGTGTTATCCCAACACCAAACCGTTATTTTTAACACCTCGACACGTTTTTCAATCACCAAGTGATCATCTTTAAGATTGAACCAGCTATTTTAATATTTCTTGTGATTCAAGATTGAACCAGTTATTTTAATCTTCCTCTTGAAGATGATCACGTGATGGTAGAAACACGTGTCGAGGTGTTGAAAGTAACGGTTTGGTGTTGGGATAAAACTCCAGTAATATTCATTACTACACCAAAGTTTCCAAACAGTGCATCACAACTCCATAACACTGTTGTAAAGAATGTATTTGTACACTTTATCTTACCGTTTATACCTCACTTCATTTACATAATCTACTTCTTTAGTTGGATACGTGATTGTTCATGTTTTTACTTTCATAAAAGTGTTATCTCTTGTTTTCTTCAGTTCCACCTAATTTTTGAGGGACAATTCTTTCTGTTTCCTTCTGTAAATGCCGTATACATTTTCCTATAACGAATTCAACAAATTTACATCTGAAGTATGTTTATTGGCAGTATCTTGCGACAGACACTTCGCAAATCTTTCAGCCGTAAACTTTTTCGAACAAGATTCGAACAATTCACTCTGCTATCTCTTTGGAGGTTTGTGAGAGCTATAGAAACAAACAAACTTCACGAAAGTTGTAATGGAATGAATGGTTGTACGTAGTTCAATTTTTTGTGTTTTTCGAAATTTGAATGTAGAAAACGGGAGGAAATCCTTTCGAACTTTTCGTAAAAATCTGGTCGACATACTCGAGTATGTCTGTTGTTTATTGATAGTAAATGAGCATACTGAAGTAATACACTATAAATACAATAAACATTACAATGAACCAACAGAAGTTGTTGAGAGCTTCAACAACTTGTACGTGGTAATACAACACATAATTACATTTTTTACAATAATAAATTTAGTACACTAAACACAATATTCTATCATGTAGGTTGTATATAAGTATATAAGTACAATAATGAAAATTAAAAGATGTATATAACAAACAAGAAGAATAAAACGTAAAATTTGAATTGTAGAAACAAAACAGCATCATTCAATTATAGTTTACCAGAATTATCTTGACAATCCACTCAACGATGTGTAGTTGTATTTATGATTATTATCATTATCATTATTGTATCTCAATCAACTCACGAATCTCTCTTCTGGATCTACTTCTGATATGAGCTATGAGGCTCCTTTTGAATTTTCTTACATTATTTTCACTTCTGACATATTCCGGTAGGTTGTTATAAAATTTAACTCCTTTGTCTGATATTTCTTCTCATAGTAGGTGCAACACATCTATCCTTATTTCTTGTTTCATGAGTATGAATGATACGTTGCAATTTGAATCTATTTGAGTATTGCCATATGTTGACCTGCATATAAAACAGCTGTCGAATGTCAAGAAGATTTGTTTCAGAAAATAGTAATTCGATGTTTGTTCAACAGGATTCTCAGAAATTTATTTTGGGACACTTGTAACGTATTACAATATGTTTTTGAAACACCGCCCCAACCTATAATCCCATATTTCAAATGTGATTCCACAATACACTATGATTTTTTCTCTTGAATTCAAATATTCTACTATTTTCTTATATCTGTACAGTATGCATCTCAGTTTTTGTATCAGATAGTCAATGTGGATATTCCATTCAAAACAACAATCCAACATAATTCCTAAATATTTTATTTTATTTGTGGGTCGTATAACAAATAAGTTTTGTATGGTAATGTTGTAGTTTGGGAGTGAAGTTTCAAAATTGCTAAATGGTAGATAAAATGTTTTCTTAAAATTGATTGATAGAAGCCTATTATCTAACCAAGATTTTATTTTTGTGAAATCATTTTCAATTTTCAATTTCATGTCATACCAGGGCGATTGGTCAGGGCACATGATTCTCGGACCCAATGATCACTTACCCCATGGTGTGGTAGTTGATTGATAATGCTGGCGCGCCCTCCCGAATGTATCGGGGCTTCGGAGGATAAGGCCTGACCAGCGCACACTACGGTAGAAAAAGAAAAACAAATAATACTCCCTCATCCCTTATACCTTATCCGTTGCGCTCAGAAATACTCGAGGGTATAACTGTCGCACCCTCAAAAACAGAAGGCAAAATGCCACCCATTTGTTTTATATGGGTGATCTTAAACTTTATGTCTCTGGAGAGAAGGATCTCCATCAGTCCTTGAGGGTGCTGGAAGAGTACACACATGCTATCGGAATGAAATTCGGGATCTCTCAAAAGAGAACGATGCGGGGACTACGAAGAGAATGTGCAGCTCATAGATGGAAGCGTCCTACACCATATGGATTCCGGAGAGACATATACTTACCTCGGGGTGGAACAACGCCACTCACAAGAGGTAACAGCAGTGAAGAACTCTCTCCGCGGCAAGTATCAGCACAAACTTCGACAGATCTGGTCATCGGAACTGTCGGGAAGAACAGAGTTGCTGAAACGAATATGCTTGCCGTTCCAATCTTATTATACTCGTTTGGAGTAGTGAAGTGGACTCGGGAGGAGCTGTATCAACTCGACGTAAAGACCCAAAAAATAATCCATCTCTATAGGAGTTTGCATCCCAATTCGTCCGTTCCACGGTTGTACTTCCCCAGACAACAGGGAGGCCGTGGATTTTTGAGTTTGGAGTGTCTACATGACGTAATGGTACTTACTGGATATAGCCTGTTAAGTCGTCAGGAGTTGTCTGCATGGTCCGTGACCCTGAGAGAGCAGGAATTGGAGCATTTCTCTTTAGGGCAGCTGCCCGAGCAGCTGATGAACACGGTATAGTTTTCGACACTGAACGAAATGACCAAAACTCTGTCACCGAGTTGGAACCCGGTCAGCAAGAAGCTCAGATGAAAGCCGCAGAGATCACCTCACTTTTGCGGAGACACAAGGATAAGTCAATGCATGAGGCCTTCTTTAATAACATTGAAGACCTTGACTTACAAAGCGCCTGACTTTCGCTTTCCTCAGGTCGAGTGGGCTGACGTCGAAAATTGAGGGGTTCATCATGGCTTACCAGAATGGTGTCTTCAACATCTTAGTCTACCGCAGTCGCGTGATGGGTATATAGGGGCCTGACACAAGGTGCAGGGCCTGCCGCGAGGCGCCTGAGACCCTAATGCACTTGCTATCAGCATATCCAGCATATGTGGTATCGGCTTATGTCCATCGACATAACACGACCCTGAGAGTGCTATATTACAATCTACGGCACTCTTACGGTAATGACGAGACATCGGTGTTGCTCTAAGCTCCGGGGGCTATTGAATCCATTATGGGAAATGAGAAATGCCGAATTTATTGGAACTATTCGTTTCCCACCCTCAGGTTCATACAAGCTAATAAGCCTGATGTAGTCCTTCTCGACCACCAGAGACGAATATCGTCCGGAAAAAGGAGGAAAAACGGATAAAATATCGAGATTTTCTCTTCGAACTCCGCAGACTCTATCCAGACCACTCTGTCAAGATGGTTGTTCTGATTATTGGAGTACTTGGTGGATTGATGTCCTCTCTACACTCGAATCTTAAAATCGTACCGGCATGCCGCACTAAGACAGAAATCTTAGCCGCACAGATGCAGATGGCTGTCATTCTTGGCTCACTGCGCTTGCTCAGGGCACATGATTTTTGGACACAATGATCACTTACCCCACGGCGTGGGGAGTGGTCATTGGTTGATAATGCTGGTGCGCCCTGCCGAATGTATCGGAGCATCGGGGGGTAGGGCCTGACCAGCGCACACTATGGTGGAAAAAAAAGAATTTTTTGCCAACAGAAATAACATGATACAATATTGAGAAAAACAAGATATAAATTTGCCAATAGGATATGAGATTGAACAGAGTTCATTCCTCCTCTTGCAGCTTACAAAAAAACGATGGAAAAGATGAAAAACAAAAAAAATAACAAAGGACTTGAAATTGTAATTGTAAATATAATAGCGGGTACAACATTTAATTCTAATAAAGAGGAGAGATGAGGCGGATATCGATACAAACATAAGAATACTACAAATATTTTAGCTATGGCATACAAGAGCCAATGTGTCGTAGAAGATATTCGGGTAGTATTGTTTTTTCAGAAGGTGTTCTTTCAGGCAGTATCTGAAACTGGAAACAGATTTCGACCGAAAAGAAGGTGGTAGATGTTCACATTTTGAACATCAGTTCATTAAATTATTTTGTTATAGAGGTAGGGAGGTGTTCTATCTGGCGCATATAGCTGCATAAGCCACCCCACAAGAAAAAGTCCAAAGGGGTCAAATCGCACGATCTCGGTGGACTGTCTACATTATCTTCGTGCCATGCCCTAAAATCGCTCGTGCAGAATATGCAGTGTGGCATGAGCTGCGGGGTACGTAGCGCCGCCCTGTTGAAACCCCATGTCGTTGGTGTCCAGATCATCCAATTCAGGCCAAAAGAAGTTGAAAATCATCGACCTATTGTGCTCGCCGCTGACAGTGATGGCCTGGCCAACGTCGTTCTCAAATACATATGGACTGATGACGTCGCCAGCCCAAAATCCATACCAAACAGTGACTTTTTTGGGATACATTGGCTTTTCTCTTGGATCTCATGTGTATTGATATATTCCCAAATTTGACAATTTTGTTTGTTCAAGTACCCATTCATCCATAAATAGGCCTTATCGCTAAAGACAATTTTTTGGTAAAAATTAGAGGCAGTTGTCAACTGCTCCAGAGCCCATTCAGCGAACACTCGTCGATGTCTATGTTTGTTTACCTTCAATTCCTGGATCACTTGAATTTTGTAAGGGTGCAAGCCCAAGTCACGACGCAAAATTTGCCACGTTGTGGTCTGAGAAAGGCCGAGGTCTTGTGACCGACGCGAAATCAACCGCCTCGGATTCTCGTGCACACTCTCATAGACGGCGGTTATGTTTACGGTATACCTTGCGTTTCCTCGACGTACCGGTGTTGGTCGATCGTTTACTGAACCAGTGGACTAAAATTTATCCACCTCATTGCGAATAGTCCTCTCGGTAGGACGATTAGGGCGACCGTAAAACGAGCGAACCGCGCGGTATGTTTCCTGAACAGAACACCCGTTTTGATAAAACGATTTTATTGTTTGCACGTGTTGTTGAATGCTATATACGTCCATGGTGATTTGGCAAAACAGACAGAATAAATGAAAACTAATTTGACAGATGTAGCTTTAACAAGATGGCCGTTATCAATTGCTAAATTTTGGAATTGCCTGTTGGAAGACTCTATTAGTATGTATAGGTCTCTTGCTGGACGTATGTCATATTCTAGTAGACACAATTTGGGTTTTTCAAGGACAAAACACAAGCACTATTGGAAAATCCTTTAAGCGCTCTCAAAGCGGTGCCTGTGCGAAAGTAGTGATTCACATTGGATTTGAATCGCTGGAGATTAAATCCATTTGGAAAAACTTTCTCGGGAAGTTTATTTCACATCAACTCCGTTCTCCAAATGAAAGAGTTTTTAAACAGTGAAGTTCGAGGTGTACTGAGGTGTACCCATGACGATGAGCAGCCGCAGTCCGTCGCGTATTTCTGATATGTGTCGCTTTTGGTGGAATCAAATGTGCCAAGTCACTTGAATACTTCCCGTGAAAGTATCTATAGAAGAGAGACAAATCTCCAACCTCTCTTCGATGTTACAGACTATTAGGATTGCAAGTGATGCTCTCGCCTCCAATCATGCGGATGGCTCTTTTCTGGATGGAATCCAGCAGCTTCAGGATATATTTGCCTCTTGTGATCCAAAGCCTCACATTGACATAAAATATGACCAGCTGTCTCTGTCCCTTCGTTGCATTGCCTGCAGCTGAGGTCTCCTTTGTACAACCCCTTTTTGTTCAAATGTTATCTTAATGGATACTGTCCATTGAGTAGCTTTGTAATTATTTTGAGCCGATCCCTGTTTTATTGAAGCAGTTCTTCGGTTCTCTTTTGGGATGGTCCCTTTATGGTGAATTCCCCGGGTGTGCTCCCGAGTGATTCTGTACCAGAATGTTGGTACCCTCACAGCTGACAAATCAGACAACGGATCAACCTGAAAATTCCACAGTATGCATAAATAAATATGATCCACATACTTGAAATATTTTAGACGATACGGCGTTGCCGCTTCTAGTATAAAGTAGCGGCTAATTTGAATTTTCAAATAGAACACCCTGTATATAACATCATATTATGATTTTTTTCACTCCATCAGTAACTTCATGTACTATTTCTCTATACGTATCTGTTACCGTTTAGAAGATTTAAATTAATTTCGATTTTTTTTATCAAACATGTACTTTTATAAACGGTGATAATATTGAACTCTCTGGTACGAAGACGATCAAATCCGAAATGGAGTGGAGTAATACCATGAGGATCTTCATTTTGAATCATATTTTCATTTGCTTCATACAGTCTATAAAAAATGCAGGTACTTTAATCTCATGAGAAAATGAGTGGAAGTCAATTTTTTCAAATGAAACACTCTGTATATTTCCACATTTTTGAGCTCTACATCCAATTTTAGATTGAGACTTTGTTCAGATAATCCTATTTCGATTTCGAACCGTTCTCAAGACACACTGTTTCAAACAGAAACTGACGTACTTTTCTTGTATTCCTCACTCATTTAAAACAACGAATAAATAATTATTAAAATACTCTTCAACCATCAAATTGAACTTCTCTTCAAACAATAATTTCATTAAAACGGACACATGAAATGCAAATAATTTCATTTCATTTCATAATATTTTCAGAAAATTTTCATGTGTAACGCTTCTGATTGAGTCTGAAGTTAAACTATTAAAAGCAGTTCTAACTCTTGATTGCACATCTTGCTTTGTTGTTAATGGATTGGAGTAAACCATATTTCTAAACAACCCCACAGAAAATAATAAAATGGATTGCCATCTGGTGTTCTAGGAGGCCAACAAAAAGGTATTCGAAGATTTTAGTTGAAGCTTCGCTTACTGAACAAGAATTATAGGGTGGAACAGCATTCATTTGGTACCATGCACGTCCTTTTCCTGTTATATCATTTAAAATCATTTGTACTCCCTTTATCACTGAATCTTCATATTTTGCTGCATTTAAATTATCATCATAAAACTCGATATAAAAAATTGACCCATCCTTAATGGCATAAAATACATTAAATTGCCATCTTTCTTAAAAACCCCTTTGGCGCTCAGAAATGTGGAAATATAAAGGTTGTTTCATTTGAAAAAAATGATTTCCACTCATTTTTTCATTTTATCAAAGTACCTATATGCATTTTTTAAAGATCTAAGCAATAAAATGACTTGAAGTGAAGGTCTTCATGGTAATACTCAACTCGATTTCAAATTTGATCTTCTCAGTATCAAAGAGTTCAAAAATATCAGCATTTATAAACGTACATGTTTGGTAAAAAAAATCAAAATTAATTTATATCTTCTAAACGGTAACAGATAAGTAAAGGAAAACAGTACATAAAAATTGTTGATAAAGTGATATGAAATCATAATATGCTATTATATACAGGGTATTCTATTTGAAAAATCAAAGTAGCCGCTGTTGTTGACAAAGTGATGAGAAATCATAATGAGATATTATATACAGGGTATACTATTTGAAAAATCAAAGTAGCCGCCACTTTATAGTAGAAGCGGCAACCCTGCATCGTTTAAATGATTTAAGGCAGTAGATCATATTAATTTATGTATACTGTGAAATTTTCAGGTTGATCCGTTGTCTGGTTTGCCAGAAACGTCTAAATACCGCTTATCGCGAAAAGCCCTGTATGTGGAATTGACGAATCGTTCTGGCACATTATTCAGATTTTTCGTTATTCATGTTATTTGAGTGTTCTGGCACCCAGTATAAAGTCAATTTATTTCCGTCCGTTAGTTTCCTTCGTTCCTAACGTCATTTCATGACTAGTCTTTTTGTCACTTTGGATTCATTTGTGCTCCAAGGGCAGCCTGGCTGTCTGTGAAAATATTGTGATCTGAGGCTGGTAGTCTCTATTGCATTGAATTATATGATTATTCTGATATTCCAAAATAAGCATTATCCTCAATCACCAGAACTGAAATACTCATGTCGACGAGCGTTTCATAAACCAACTTGGCCTATTCAGGAGATGAAGAAATCTGATTTTTATTATCGGAGAATAATCATTATGAAATATAATGGATTTTACATTACAGTGGAAATATCGCAGGGAGTTGTAGAACATATTGAAATCAAACTAACCGTTTCTGTCACTTTTGAGAAACAATAACCATTATCAGTGAAATTTGGGAGTTGAGTAATGATATCTTGCTCCAAGTCAGGTATATAATAAATGGAAACAATATTTTCATACTAGAAATGAAATACAAACTTACCATTGATGGTCTAGCCCATTATTCGAAAATGCTGGATAAACTTTATGTTTCAGTGGTGATGTATATATTTTCTATGACTATTGGAAAAAGTATCAATTATGTGATAGTTTCAGGTCTTCAAAATCGAAGAGAGTACCATTTCTTAAGACAAAATGTTGACCAGGCTGCTGCTTCTAACTGATATCGCCTAATGGCCCACTAATGCTCGAGGAACTGTTACAACCCCAGAATTTTTTTTGTTTTGATTAGTGTTACTTTTTCGTAGAGGATCTACCTTTGCTGAATATTCAATCGTTCTGAAATCTATTGCATTTTCCTACTTTTCGATTCAATTTTGTTTTCGCCTTCTTGCTGTATTGCATCACCTAATCTAGGAGGTTCATTTTGTTGAAGTGTCGAATTTTTTTGATAACATCTGAGAAGTAGCTCTTTTTATAGTGTTCTGATTGTTGAAGTATCAACATCTGTTTTTTAAAAATTTTTTCCTGGCTCAACATTATCTTAGTTATTCACACTGTACATACAGTCATAGATAGTTATTGATTATACCTAACATCATGAAATGACAAAATTGCTTGTATTTTTTCTTTCAGTATTCTTTCTTTCATATACTTGATCAGTCGTCGTCATGAATTGTTACATTTCTGAGTATATGTCTTCTATTGAAAATTATCATTGAAAACATATCTGAACTTTTAACAATCGACTGACAACTAATAATTGAAAACAATGAAGTTTGGAACTGTATCATTAATCATGAAGAAGTCGCCACTTCAAATGCTGTGGTTACCATTTTCATTTGGATTTTGGACTGCCACATCATGTTAGTACTTTTTCATTTCTGATCACAAGTTATTCAGTGCCTCTTCTCTATACATACCTTTTATGTTTCAGGAGGTTAACAGAAGCACCTCTTGATTTCTTTTTTTTGTTTGTCCGGGCTTTTCTGTACTCCTGTATAGTCATTTTTTGCGTTATTGAATACTCAACAAATGGATATCTAGAATAACGTTCAAAGCCTGAATTCAAGAGATACACTGATAACCTCTGCCAGGAAAACTCAAATTCAATCCAGTTCTGATATAATATCCTTCTTGTGGGAAATAGAAGTCCAAGATATTATCATGTTCCGTTATATTACAACTCATAATTTTCTCTGTAGCAAGCGGTTAAGGAGTAAATTTCTGGGTAAACCTCGCCGCCTCCTTCTGGTTCATTTTATGATAATTTCTACATTTTATAGAAATATCGGTTTTCAGGTATTCAAATCATACTCCATGGTTCATTATTGCCTTATTTGAATTGTTCAATTTTCCTTGTTTCCTGTTCTTTTGTTTCTATATACAGCCTTTAATATACCTTCAATATACCTTTAATGTACCTACATCATGCTTTTTTTGCAGCCCGAAATATATTGAGTACCTATTTCTATTTCCATAATTACATGTTAGTATCTTGTCATTATTGGTAAGTTTTTTGAATGAAAGAAGATGTAACTATTCAAATTGTTAACTTTCCCCAACAAGATTTCACCGAAAGAATGTTTCCAATCAACCATCCTCTACTTCGCTTACTGTTCGCGAATTCATAACCATGCATTGATTATTCCACCAAACAAGATTTAAAATATTCATAAAACTTTCCCCACTTGCCGATGTGGGAATCTGAGTCAGCATCAAATGCATACCCGCAGAGAAGACCATCGATCCCCATTTCTGTGAGCAAATAAAGGAGCGAAAAATTAATAAATGAGACGTTCTATCGGAATACGTGCTTTCTCTTCAGTTTTCGAATTTTAATCGCTGTCAGCTTTACGGTCAAATGAGTACCTGTAAGTGGAATAGGGGCCTTTGTGAATTTTTCAGTTTGCCTGTTTTAAAAACGCCTTCAGATTGAGGCCATTGCGGTCATTGACTCCATAACCATGCGCCTTCTTTGCTCTACGATTATTGTCCACTATATGTTCCTCGTTTCGATTGTGGTTTTTGTTTAGAGTTGGGTCAACGTTTATTAAATTTAGCTGATTCAAAGCTACTGACGGACTGGAATGCATGCTTTTGAGAGATTATGTGATTAATGGAGAATGCAAGTTGGAGGACAGCAACCTGAGCGCTGTAATGACTACGACTTCGGAGATGGGATCACCAGTGAAATAATCCGCTACATTCTTCATTTATTTGTCACTCCTTGTAATGATCCCACCTATCGTAATCACTTGTAGTATTGGATTTTTTTTTGGACAGATAGATCCTAAGGGCACATCGTGCCCTTAGGATCTATCGCGACGCGGTAGTGTGGGACTTTCACCTCATTAAAATCTCCTGTTCATCGCCAACGGTCCAATGTCCTGGCCGGTCTTTTTCAGACATTCATCAAGACGTTTAGCGGTATGTAGTAGAAGGCACTGTCCTAGTCTATTTGCCTCTATGTCCTTTCTCTCCATTATTTCCTGTATCATCTTCGCCCCTTCTTCCCACTTCTTACGAGTTTCTAGCATTTTCTTTATCAGGGTGTATGGACTTATGTAACTTCTGCCCTCATTCTCTGAGTCGCCCACCTTGGGAAGATGAATATAGTATGCTTTGCGGTGTCCCTGTCATTACAGTATGGACAGTTCTCTGTATCAGTTTTCCCTATTCTTTTAGTATAGGTAGCGAATGCGCTATGTCCTGTTAATGCTTGACTAAGGAAGTAGTCGATAGTTTTGTGTTTGCATTTATACCATGTGCCGATGTCTGGTATTAGAAGCTTTGTCCATTGTCCCCTCTCAATATTTTTATCCCACCTTTTTTGCCACTTCTCTATCGTCTTCCTGCGTGCATTTTTCCTTCTATGTACATTTATTTCTGTTGCGTACTCAATGACTTCTCTTTCTTCCGACAGGAGACTTATAGGTGGAACGCCAGCGATCACTTGTAGTGTCTTCGTGGACACTGTTCTGTACCCACTGACAATCGTGAGCAGCATATTTCTTTGTGACCTTTCCATAATATCCGTGTATTTGTTGCTCCTCATAGCTTGGTGCCATAATATCGCTTCATATAGCATTATGCTCTCGGCTATATTGTTCAGGACTACACGCTTTTGGTAGCTCGGGCCTCCAATGTTTAGCAGGATCCTTTGAAGTGATCCTATTCGCTCTCCTGCTTTCTTAGCCGCCATCTCTATGTGAGCCTTAAACGTCCCTCCCTTTTCCAATATCATTTCGAGGTATTTGATAGTTTTCTTTTGTTCAATTTGTACGTCGTCGATATTAAATTGTATGTCTATTCTTGCTCTGGGGCTAGCTGGAATTAGTGTTTCTGTTTTTTCCGGTGCCATTTCCAAGTGATTGCTCGTCATCCATACCTTTACTCTTATCAGTGTTTCGTAGTATTGGACTGTTTTTTTCCGGTGCCATTTCCAAGTGGTTGCTTGTCATCCATTCCTTTACTCTTATCAGTGTTTCGTAGTATTGGACTTATTGTATAAAATCCCGCCGTAGTCACAATTGTAATACTACGTCATTTAACTGTCTATCAACACTACTAACACTAGCATTTATTCTGCGCTATCTGTTAGTAATTGAAGAAAAATATGATTTAGCTAAAATCATTTGTGACCACTCTCTATTGCTGTGTGCTTAGTTTGTCAAATTGATTTGGCAGCTGCTGTCACCAGATGCAGATTTCTCTCAAATATTGAATATTAAGGCAATACCGAAAGGAGCTTGGATTCGGCCTCCTGCACGAAGAAGAGGCCTTCAGTTGCAGTTGAGAAAGATCGCAAGAACTCGCAGACATTTCTTTCTAAGAGGTTACTATGCTAGAAATAATCTTTTATGGAACCATCTTCTGTAAGATCGATAAAACTTTATTCTAGTTCCAATTAATTTGGTGAGGTAATCGAAAAAGGATCTCTGATTCAGTCTACTTTTGAATAATCTTCATAGAAATTCTTTCTCAAGCTTTTTTGAAGGCATTCCAAGATTTCGTTTTCTTCAAAAAATGATGATAGAGTGTGAAATGCAGATGAATTCTCCTTCTGTATTTGTGAACAAAACAGGATCATCTTTCTCTTGAAGGAGTTAATTTTGTCACTGACTGGTGAAGGCTGTTGTTTTTTGGATCTTGAAGTCCCAAGTTTGGTGTGTTGAGTTTGTCAAAAATGTCGGCTAGATAATCCAATCTTGACGACCATTCTTTATCGGCGAACAATTTTTTTATGTCATGATTTTTTTCAATAAAATACATAAAAACTCCTGATCTTAGTTTGAAGAGACGGTACAAAATTTTCCCCCGAAATAACCACCTCACTTCTGTATGCAGGAGTAAAATCTTGAAATTACCACCCATTTCTTCACACATCAAGGAGAATTATCTTGTGTTAAGGGCCCTAGCCTTTACGAAGTAATTAATTTCCACAGCATTTGATAGAAGATTTTCCGGCATACCTCCACTAGCTAATGCTTGTCGATGGATGACACAATGCATAGTTTTGCATTCAGGAGCAACTTCCTTTATTTTTGCTGCTAGTCCTGTCAAGCCATTTGTTCTTCAATATTATCAGACATATTCACTGTGTTATTTGGCTGCGGTATTTTTTTAAATTTCTTTGGCTGCCTTTTCTATCAACACGGCTTTGACCATATCGATTTTATAAGGCTTTCCATCTTTTGCAATTTTTAAACTAGCAAGGTATGATGCCTTTATCAAGTTAGTATCAGTAGTGACAAACTTCGTCAAACATTGGGTTTCTTTTTAAAAAAGATTTATTTTTCTTTAAAAAAATTCAATGGGCTTACCAATCAAATCAGGGTGCTCAGTAGTTTGGTATCGCAGCAATAAATAAGGCTTCGTGCTTAGGTTCGAAACATACAAGACATACAACACGTTGAGAAATAGAAATGTCACTGGTTTCAGCTCTATAAAGCCGTTCTGTAAGTAGCTTGAATCTCATTTACGATTGGCCGATGATTTAGGTTTTTTAGCATAATCCTTTGGAGCAGAAGAGGATGTCTGAAACCGTTTCATAATTCAGTTTTCTTATACGAAATCACAATTAATTATTACAACAACCACAACGGATCATTACAACAACATATAAACATTGCACAATCACTGGCAATATTGTGAGGCGGGAGAATGTAGGCATTGGGGAAGGGGGGCAAGAAAGCTCTCGTCGCCCCAACCCCGGCGCCATCACTCCTCACGCGTACCACCTGAAACACTCACTCACCCGTACCACCCCTGCTCTAGTGTTCAGCCTAGGAAGCCTCATGGCTATTCGCAGTTTATCCGTCATGTCACGTCGTAGAATCATCCCGAATTTAACTAGAAAAGTTCTTTCGAGAAGAATGTCTGGTCGAGGTGGAGATTGAACTCATGACCTTTCGGTCGTGACCAAAGCGCATTACCAGAACGCAAATTCACCGCTCACAATTCCTGTTAAATGAATACCTCTATGTGGAGAATTGAAACTTTGCATTTACCGATTGAATAGAACAAGATCCGGGCTGGAAGGCCGTGGTAAAATGGAACCTAAGGTACCAAGGTCTGCAACTGGGGCAGACATAATCAGTGATATGTGCATTGACGCAGTCCTTCACGTAGTCAACGCACGTACCACTGAAGATGCCTGCTACAGTAGCAGATGAAACGTTTGGTTCAGAGGACTTGAATCAATTCCTATGTTGTCCCGTGACCATTTCTGAGTTGGTTACGTTGATAAGCTTTTCTGATTACTCATTCTTCACATTTGCGAATACTTCATACTTGTCACTGTTCCTCTTTTTTTATAAAAGATCAAAAATAGATGGAAGCTGAAAACAAAATGGAACGTAACTTATAAAATTCGGGCTGGCATAATCTGAGAGTAGATGGCTTACATAAATCCTTTGAATATGTATGCTTCTGAAGAAAGACAAAACTCGTTTATGAATATTTTCAATCAATTGAAGGTGACAATTCGCGGAAATAGATTCCTGTCGAACTGTCAGTAATGTGAATTTTCAAGTGACAGTTATATGAAAGTCGAACAGTTCTTAAATACTTTATCATGAACCTATTGTTTTTTCCAACAAAATTCAAGTCATGTCGGATAACCGAGTCCAAAAACTTCTTTTCTCAGAGTACAGCGAGTTCGAAGATATGGTACTAATCGAAAGCCCGTTTGCTCAAACCACCAAAGATGGTACAGGTATCCGTCAAGTACATTTAGGTTTAACTCCATCGAAATTAGTCTTAGCCACAGATGTTTTGCCACCAGTCGAATATGTCAATTTCACATATTCTCCCTTAATAGATCCAGAGACTGAAACCTTCGAACTCATCGCAATCTATCCAGTGGAATGCGTCAATCTCAGTGTATATAGAAGGAAGAAGACTCAGGCACTCAAGGCGAGGTTCTGTAACAATCGAGTGTTGTACTTTGAACTTGGGGGATTTGAGAAACGGGCAATGTTCTGGAATCTATGGTGCGAAAGGGTGAGATTTCTTTGTCCCGGAGAAAGTGGATCTTCGCGTTCTGAAACTTCTGTAGGAACTTCCTCCACCGGTAGTACCCTGTACCTCCTGGATAAAAAACTTGTAGCGGTGAATGGTATCAAACAACTTTGGTGTAAGTTCGGTCCCAATTCAACTTACGACACGAATTCAATTGCTGAGACGATTAACACGCAGGTGAAAAGCAGAAGTAAATGGACTGATAGACATCTATATTTAGGGAAAAATTATGAAAATGGTGATTACCAACCAGTCGTGAAATCACCTGTAACTGATGATTTTGTAGTTAAACTTACCCCTGAGAAATCAAAAATTGCCTTGAGGAAAAAATATCCTGAAATTATTACGTACATGGAAGAAAAAGATCTTAGCATTGGAGACACCGTTCAGGTTAGTACTAATTCGATATGATAATAAATGCAATACGTTTATGTAGTTTGGAGTTTGAAAAGTCAATTTTAGAACGTGTCATTCTTTCTTGAAGAAAGGTCTGTGTAAAACTGACCTACCCTCTTAACCTATAATAATGCACGAAGATCCTCATTATATTATTGAATTTTTTCTTTCGTAGAAAGTAATTTGGACGAAATTTAGCGAAACTGTAAATGTTTTGTTGAATAATTGAATATTTTTCAGCAAAAAATAAAAAAGTTTCGTCGATCTTTGTTGATTATATTTTCCAACCTAACCTAACCTAACCTAACCTAACCACAGTTTTTCACATCAACTAAATTGTTTGATTAGTCTAACCAAAATTGTATTTTTAATTCATCCAGTTCAAAGATTTTTTCAATTATTGGAATGTAGGCTTTCACGGCTGGCGTCAATATTTTGGTTGGTTTCCGGATCTTGCCATGGTCTTCTTTGGTAACAAACTCCAAATGTTTCAACTGCGGCAGTCATCTTCTTCCTGTTGAAGTTCTCTTGGTGTTTGTGTATTTCTATGACTTCCAAACTCGAATCCTCGGTATTATCGAAAAGGATCTTGTGTTCCCCATCGGGCAGTGCATGTTCGGCGACTGCAGACTTGGTCTGTCCCAATCAGCAACTCCGCTCGTTCTCGACTAGGCGGGTACCAATGCTTCTTTTCGTCTATATAGACTTTACCACAGTTACATGGAATCCTGTAAACTCCCGCTCATTTGAGTGGATCTCTGTTGTCTTTTGCTGATCTCAGATAATCTGATATTTTCGTCATTGGTTTGAAGACGGTGATAATTTTTTCCTTCATCAAAATTTTCCCGATTCGGTTGGTGACACCTTCTATATATGGCAGATATACAGAGCCTTGGGGTTGCTTTCCACTGTTTTAGCACGGATTATGTCTTTTCTGTCGTAGTCGTTCGCTTGTAACATAGTTGTTAGGTGTTTTATTTCGTCTGTTGCTGACGGTTCGTTTCTGTTTTGGATATTGGTTAGAATTGAAAAATTTCAAGCCAAAAGAAATGAAGTAGTTTGGCTTGAAATATTTCAATTTTTAGTTTTAATTGTTCAATTTTCAATTTATCGCTTAACTTTTATTCAATTGTAATTTCATTGAAGGATTTTTTTGCTTAATATAATTGTTAGTTTCAGCTATTCATTTGAATTTTATTTTTTCTTTAAGGAATTTCAAATCATAATATATGATATCAGTCAATGGAAGTCCGAACTGATGAAATTCACCATGAAACATTGTCAAACCACCTTCAAACAAACGGATAACGTATAATTCTCTCCCCGTCTCATGTTCGGTTTTTGACCCGTTTGTATACCAGATGTTTCGGCCGAGCATGTTATCAGGTTGACTATTCCGCGTAGGTATCTCATGTCGAACATGTTTAATGATAGTATATCTATACACTTATCCAAAATTGCTGTTTTGTTCGATTTCTTGTAACTCAATTAATTTTCCTGTCTGAATTAATCCGCTGCTGCTTTCCCAATGTAAATGAGAAAGATTCAAGAGTGTTTACAATACAGCTGTTGGTGTAGTTTTCATTGCTTTCGTTTTTCCTAAACATTCAAGTTTTCATACTTGTCCACTCCTCTGATAGAGGTCGTTTGTTCCATCTTTGGCCACCAGATCATAATTGCATGCAAATGTTATCATGGAAATTACCAAAGAGTTATAGGTTCAAATATTTGAAACTGGAATATTTCCTATGCAAAAGACAATTGTGTGAAGATGCCACATCACGTTTGGTTTCAGCTCCAAATGCCGTAAGTGCGTCTGGCCAGCATCAACACTTCTCTTGTTTTTCTTTTAACTCTTTCTAGATTTTGGTTTTGGGTGACTCTCGGATATTTGATTTCCTCAGATAAATGCATTTTTTCACCTAGAAATGTTGGATTTTAAGCCCTCTGTTTTTGCCCTCTTGGTGAATGTTAGCAAGGCTGATTTCTTGGGTCTATTAGTTTCTTTTTGATAACTTTTGAAATGCTCTTTCAACTGAAAACAAAAAAGTTGAAACAAAAATTTATCTAACTCCATTAAAAAATAAATCTTGGCACCTCCAAAACATTCACTTATAAACTTTTAAAGTTCGTGACTTCTAGGTCAACCGATTTGGATACGGTATAAATGAAGGTTGCCATACAGGACTCTTCCTAACAGTAGAGGACTATGCTGTTCCACACAGATACACCCCGATGGTACATGATTTATCCCCAACTGAGAGTATATCAGCAATAGTAAACTATGAACAACTAGCTGAATCGGCAGTATTAGTATGGGAATTTTACAAAGTTGCGGATCCTGATAAGTACAAAATAAAACATAGGAGAAGGTACGGCCTAGCCACGAAACCTTTGTTTTTGTACGGGTTTGGAGAGTGGGCCCTTTCGAAGGGGGCGAAGTACTCTCTTCATCTGAAGAGAGCAGTATCCGAGGTTACTCTGAGTTCGAGGTTCAAAGAATTGGAACTGGGATATGCTTCATCCAAAAAACAATTGACAGCATCACTATCGCAGCAGGAGTTGGACACGAATAGTATCCAATCACCAAAGTCTCCCGCCATTCTTTTTTGGACTCCGGGGTACAGGTATGTAGGCACATTGCTTATACAGTTGTATTTTCAATTAAAAAGCCTCTGACTGCGTGTTAAGAATTGACATTTGATGTGAAAACTATTTTCAATTGGATTTCATTTGGAGCAAATATATTTTCGGCTACTCTGTTATTTGTTTTTAGTTAGTTGTCATGTTCACGCTGTTTCCATCAGTGAATATCAAAAATGTCAAATAGAAAATGAATACAATAAAAACAGCAAATGAAACTCTGAAACAGACAATAAAAACATTCAATGCATATGAAAATCGATATTAATGACAAATACCCTCACAGAGTAGGTAATTCATTGAAAAGAGACTACTTTCAACCACCAAATGAAACTATATAATATACAATACCGACATCATTTACATACGACAGCATACATTGATGACAAATATACAAGAGTAGTAATCAACAAATATCTTTATTCCATACGGTTTATTCTAGTGGCATTAATCGAAAATGTTGAATACAAAGTTTAAAAACCAAAGTTATAACCGAACTTATTCCAGATATTTCACCTGATATATGTTCCTAAATAATCATTGGTATTTGACAATCTTGATTTTACCTTCACAAAGCTTTCTTAGTTTTTTCTTCATTTTTGAATGAAAAAATCAGATTATCAAAAAATTTAATCAAAAATGTATATTCATCATGAAAGATAAAACTTTACTCTTAATGTGTTCTTATGATCAATGAAAATTTTGTTGTTTACAGAATAAATGTGAGATATTTCAAAAATGTTTGTCAGGGAATCGAAAAGTTGAACCCAAAACCGATCTTGAGGAATAGAACAATTTTTGAACATCTGTCAGATATCACCCTTATTATTGGACTGCATCTAGTTCGGTTTGTGACATATGAGTTATGAAGATTATAGATTCTTCGAAAGAATTGATATTTTCTTCACCTCTTTTAGGTGCACAAAAACAGCCACTACTTAGCTTCTTCATCAAGATTCTTCTGAATGAAATTAATCCCATCTACAACTAATAAAAAGGTGCTTTGAAATATTTCTTGTCAACTGTTACAGATTTGGAATTTCATTATCTAAAAATCAGAAGACAAATGAATGACGTATTGAAAATACCAATACCTGAAAATTAGTTGAAAAGAGTGAAAATCATATCAATGTTTAGCTCATTCTTGAAAATTTTTACAGATCATTTACAGGTTGATTGGGATTATTTTTCTTTTTTTTTGATAGCGGGTTTTCCGGTACAGTGAAAACTAGCTAATTATTCTACAATCTTTACTTTTTTTTCATGAAACATATGCATTTGGGTCAAATATTCGTGATTCTTTACCATTAACAATTTATATAAGAAACTCAGTGAGACTCTATGTCTATTCCTCTATTCCTCAATACAATCACTTAGATTTAATATTTGTAATATATAGTTTTATGAAGATATTCTGTTGTTTTTATATTCTCATCTAGTTTTTGTTATACAGGGTGATTCAAAAGTACTTTGACAAACTTCAGGAGGTGATTCCTCACAATATTCTAATATGAATTGTCCAAATAAATAAATGTCCGGAAACGCTTCGTTTCCAAGATACAGGATGTTGAAGTTTTATTTTTATTTTCGTTTTTTTCAAATAACTTTTGAAATACTGAACTTAATTAAACGAAACTTGGTAATAGGAGATTTTTGAGGTGTCGAATTCGGTTCTTATTGCTCTTACACGTAGGGGGCGCCACCTACACGTCTTTTTCTTTTTTAAAGATTCATAACTTTTTTGGGCGTACTTCTAGCACATTTTTCAGTGAAAAAATCGATTCCTCTATCATATCTACGTAAATAAGCTACCCTTGTTACTAGTCGCTGTAAGCAACCGTTTTCTAAATATTTGGACTTGAAAACTTCAAGTCGATTATTTGATAATCGATGCATGTTGAAGTTATTACGAATATTTTGCATTTTTCACAAGAATGCTTTGAAAATAAATTTGACGTTTGTGAGTAGTTTTGGTAACTACATATTTTGTGACAGTTAGACGTTTTGTCTAACAATAATGCTCATTTAGCCGATATGCATTTCGTTTATGGCCTTGCGGAAGGCAATGCGCGCGAAGCAAGACGTATTTACCAGGAGCGATTTCCTAATCGAGTACTGCCTTCAGCTCCAACATTTGCTAGTCTCCACCGTCGTTTGGCAGAAACAGGTAGCTTTAAGAGGGCAGCTGATATTATTGGAAGACCACGAGCAGTCCGAACCCCAGAATTGGAAGAAGCTGTTTGAACGCTCTCGAGAATAATCCAGAAACAAGCACAAGAGTAATTGCTGAAGCTGTCAATTCTACTCAGTCCACAGTTTGGAGAATTATCCACGATCAACAGTTTTATCCATACCATATTCAAAGGGTACAAGCTCTTTTGCCACGAGACTTTCCCCAACGCATTACTATGTGTCAATGGTTTTTGAGAAAATTGGCTGGAAATCCTCAATATTTAAGATATGTACTCTTCACGGACGAGGCAAACTTCTCCCGAAATGCTATCACAAACTTTCATAACAATCATGTTTGGGCTCTCGAAAATCTGCCCGCAGTTAGTGAAAGGCATTATCAGTACCAATTTTCTGTAAATGTATGGGCGGCAATAATTGATAATTACTTGATAGGTCCCTTCTTTCTTCCGCTCCGACTGAATGGTGCAACTTACAGACACTTTTTAGAAAATGAATTGCCGAGACTACTTCAGAATGTACCATTAGAAATTCGTATCCGCATGTGGTTTATGCATGAAGGGGCTCCGGCCCATTGTAGCGTTGTAGCCAGGGAATTCCTTAACACAGTGTATCCAAATCGATGGATCGGTAGGGGTGTAAAAGAACCTAACCAGACGTTGGGCACCAAGGTCCCCAGATCTAAACCCGATAGATTTTTATTTTTGGGGACATTTGAAGTCACTAGTTTATAAGACTCCAGTAGTGAACGAGGAAGATCTAAGAAACCGAATAGTAGACGCCTGTGAAACAATAAGAAACACACCAATAATTTTTGAGCGGGTATGAGTTCAATGACTAGACGACTGACTGACTGTATCTTCGCTGAAGGTGGACACTTCCAACAATTTATTTGAATACAATTTAGTTTCGTTTATTTTAGTTTATTCTACATATTCAAAATTTCCTGAAATAAAATGTTGACATTTCTTGCAAATTTTATTGAAACAAATACTGATTATGCACCCTTGATACAAAAATAACTATTTCGCTTAAGGATGTCATAAAGGAACGTACCCAACAGTAATGACCTCTTCAAACGAGTAAAACGTCAAACTCATTTCCAAAGCATTCTTGTGAAAAAAGCAAAATATTCGTAATAACTTCAACATTATCGATTATCGACTTGAAGTTTTCAAGTCCAAATATTTAGTAAACGGTTGCTTACAGCGACTAGTAACAAGGGTAGCTTATTTACGTAGATATGATAGAGGAATCGATTTTTTACTGAAAAATGTGCTAGAAGTACGCCCAAAAAAGTTATGAATCTTTAAAAAAGAAAAAGAAGTGTAGGTGGCGCCCCTACGAGTAAGAGCAAGAACATCAGGTTCGAATTTGAAAAAAAACGAAAATAAAAATGAAACTTCAACATCCTGTATCTTGGAAACGAAGCGTTCCCGGACATTTATTTATTTGAACAATTCATATTAGAATATTGTGAGGAATCACCTCCTGAAGTTTGTCAAAGTACTTTTGAATCACCCTGTATAGTGAAAAGTCATCTTCATGTTAGGCAGGTTGGAGCCTAGGTCCCTTACCCTTTTAGCTGATTTTTGATTATTATATAGTCTTTTCCTGTCGCAGGTACAGGCCCAGAACGAGAAAAGAATTATATGAAGAGCGTACGAAACAACTGAAAAAAATTACGGAGTATCACGAAACCTTCACTAAACGAAAGAGAAAAAAACGTAGAAGAAAATTCTTTAAAAAGTTCTACCATAGTCATAACAAGGATACTAAAGACACAGATGAGGATTCTATCGATGAACCTTTCCATAAGAAAAGCAGAAAAAAGAAACACAGTTTCATCTACAATATGTTTAGTAGCAAAATCGACGATATTACAGATATAGAACGCAAACGAAAGCCTCAGGAAACTGCTCATCAATGTCTCAAGCGTATACTGATCGTTGACAGGAGTTTGACGGCATGGGATTTTGATTCCACTAATTTGGCAGAACAACTTACTATGATAGATAGAGACCTGTTTCTGAAAATACAACCTTCGGAGCTGAATGTGTTGGTATGGCAAGGGTCCTCAATTAACGCTCCCAATATAACAGCCATTTTGGAGTTTTCTCAAAGAATCAGCTCTCTACTGGCATCCGAAGTGCTCAATAACGATTCGGAGAAGTCTAGAGCTCGACTTGTTGCCAGATGGATAAACGTAGCCAATAAATGTCACAGAATTTCCAATTTCCATTCCTGTAGAACAGTACTGTGCGGTCTACAGAGCCCTGCGATATACAGGCTGAAAAAAACTTGGGCCTATATTAGAAAAAAGCATGCTAGTAAATACCAAAATTTTGAATTTTTGTGCAGGTTGTACAGAGATCCTAGATTAGCCACTTACCAGAAGACTTTTTTCATATTATCCCAGAGTTCTCCGTTCCTACCTTGTGTCGGTGATGTCTTTAGTAGATTACTTGGCAAAGTTCCCGAGTACATAACATCATCTTTAGGGCAAAACCTATCAAGAACTTCAAGTATTGAAACTACAAAATCCTTCAGAACTAAATCGACTGAGCTTATTGAAAATATGATCAAATGCCCCACCATATTCAATAAACTATTGAAAGTTTTCACGCTGACTGATTCCAAATCCAATCAACCAAAAGTGACAATGATTCGTGAAAGATGCACACAACGACGAACCCCTCCTAAATTTAAGGGGTTGTACGAATACTATAAGCCATTTGATGATTACGAGGACTCTAGGATGAACAATTTGAAGGCAACGAAGCTATTTTTAGAAAAATGTCAGTTAGGGGCTATAAATTATAATTTCGGCATAAACGAATTGGCTAAAAGTTATCTTCTGAAAGCAAGATACCAAGAGGATAGGGAAAACTTTTTTAATTCGCTTAGGATAGAGTCATCCCATAATTGTTACGAATCAAAGCAGTAATAAAGTGTATGAAAAATAAGTATTTATTTCATGAAGATGTGAGAGACGAAATATGTTAAGTGAAATCGATTTTCAATTCATGAGTGACATCTTTTTATCATCACCTCAACTGTCGTACCTTTTCTCTTGCCTCTTGGTAACCATCACCCTTGAAATTTGAAAAGGAAAAGTACTGAGTATATCATTGAAAAAGTGATTTAATAAGTTTTTGCACATTATAGAAAATATACACTGATAATTTTTGAGGTTTCTAATGTGATGCGAATAAACACATTTTTTTTGCGCTTGCATTGCAAACGCTGGCTGAACTCTACAACCCACAATAGCAATTTTTTATCCTTCACTTCTTGAGAGGAATGATGGCTTATTTACGAAGTGATATCAGGCAATAACCCTTATCCAGTTAGGTATTTTAAATACATAGTGCATTCAATATAGATCAATATGGCCCTCCACAACATGTAATTTAAATGAATATTTTCGAAGATATTACAGATTAAAAATGCAGGGACATAGTGGTTGCGGCCGTACCGGCCGAGGAGCCGGCGGCACGTCCATATAAATAGCCCGTCGGAGGCGGCGCTTCGCCCTATATCAGCGTTATAGCAGCGATCGCACGAGAGACCTGCCCCGGCTCCGCATCCAGGCGGGGCAGGTCGCTAGTCTCAGATAAGGTATTGATAATTTATGTAACATTTTTGTTATTTTAGATAACTATTGCAGGCACCTAAAGGACATTGACAGTATAATTGTAAAATTAAAGATTTGTTTGTCAAAATGCGTCAGTTCACTTGAGAATGGTTTAATGAATCGAAACCGGTTGCAACAAATGAAAACCTTAGTAAAAATAAACGTAAAGTTATTTTCTTCATCCTATTTTCAATTTTATAAGGAATTCATCCATTTCCAAAAGATCAGACAATATTTTGAAAGTAACTAATGGCAGCTGATGGAAAATAGTTTGAGCATATAGTTTGAAAATATTGGAATCAATGATGTATCACAGTCCTTTCCCTATCCAAATTATAATAAGCAAAAAGGTGCCAGCACCAGCAAATCAAAATATACTTTGGGCAGAAATCAGATCATCGGCAATTCTAAAATACAGCTTGCAGGTATGTTTGACAGCCAGTGAAGATAATTTTGAAGTGGACGATTTTATTTTCGAGGGGCTGTTGCGGTAGTCACAGATCTAAAACAAGTTATAAGGTAGTCGGTCCGATTTTTCAATATTCCCGTGGCTACTTCCCTTTGTTAGAAAAATGTATGTTCTACTAGTTCCTTCGCGTAGTTCTGTCACAGACACCTTTGCATCCTCGATTTATTGATATCTTAACAATTCTCTTGGTAGAATAATGGTGGTAGGATTCAAAATATAGGTACTGATTCGGGTAAGTGGTTTTTGCAAACATATATTTTTCAATTTCACTAGTTCGGACTTCCATTGTCTATTATATAAAATGATTTGAAATCCCTGAAACAAGTAAAAAAGTAAAAAAGAATAATTAAAAAAAGAGAATAGTTGAAAAATAACAATTATATTAAGCAACAATAAACCTGAAATGAAATGATAGTAAAATAACCTACAAGTAAAAATATAATAATTGAATAAATAAAAATTAATGGAATGCAAAACTAAGAGGCCATTGAATATTCGCATTGCCAAGCACAAGAAGCACACACAGCGAGGAGAAACCAGCAAATCAGGAATAGCAGACCATGTTTGGACCCATCAACACAACATCGAGTGGTCCCAAGCTGAGATCTTGCACAGAGAGGAACATTGGTTCAGGAGAAAATTTAAGGAAGCCGCATACATGTTGTCTAACAACGTATTCAGCCAGGCCAGCGTAGATATACGAAACATATGGAAACCCATCATCAAACGAGAAATGACCAACTCCCGCCAAATCGGTCATCTCTCACGAAATCAGTGAAGCGGAAAATGGAAAGTAGAGAAAGTGAAAGTATTTCAACGACCTATAAAATAGTCATCTCTCGGAGGAATCAGTCCAGTCATCACCCGAAGACGATTGTAGATACCAACAATCGAAACGTCGTGAACTAACGTGACTTGGAATCTCTACACTTTTTTATTTTTTTATTATTTTCTTTTTTGCATTCCTTTAATTTTTATTTATTCAATTATTATATTTTTACTTGTAGGTTATTTTACTATCATTTCATTTCAGGTTTATTGTTGCTTAATATAATTGTTATTTTTCAACTATTCTCTTTTTTTAATTATTCTTTTTTACTTTTTTACTTGTTTCAGGGATTTCAAATCATTTTATATAATAGACAATGGAAGTCCGAACTAGTGAAATTCATCACGAAACATTGTCAATCACCTTCAAACAAACGATATATTTTTCAGTTGTTGTTTCACCTTCACATCGGTAACAACAATTTTTGAATATAAAATATAATGCAATACAAAATAATTTTTGTAGATATTCAGATGCTGCAATATATTTAGGTACTACTTTTTTGTGAGATTTTGACTGAACAGTTCAGAAAACTGCTACATGTGTTTTGCTATACTCGTATAATAGTTTCCCCAAGCGTGTTAAGTGTGGAGGCTAGTAGCAGACGTTGAATTTATTTTTCCATTCTGGAAACTGTTTCTATATTTTTTATGAGTGTTTCGAAGGTTCTTCCAGATTGACCTATTTAAAATATTGCACATGAACTACAAATCAATTAATGAATGATCTATCTGACACCAAAGTCTTGTTTGGTGTCATATAGATGCATAATAAAAATAACAAAGACAAGACTTTGATCTCAGTGGTTTATGTCCGATGTTTCACATAGGTCGAACTGAAAAAATATCTGAAGCACGTATCAAAGAACATAGAAACAGTTTCCACAATGGAAAAATAAATTCAAAGTAGGCTACTCACCTTCTTACAGAGGGACATGATTCCAACCATGAATTTAAAACCCTTCATCTCCAGAAGAAAGGTTTGAAACTTGACCTTCTAGAAAGTATGGAAATGAATAAGTACAAAATTTCCCAATATATAATGAACGATCAAATTGAGTTGAATGGATCTTAGTTGATTCATATGTTCTTACCAGACAATCATGCTTTATCGCTCAAGAGAAAATAATGTTTATTGAATTGTTTTTCACAGAATTTCCACTAGTAAATAAGTATTTTCTGATTTTACTAGTTAGGAAAATGATTGTATCTGATCTTTTCAGCTATTCAAAACTAGATTAGAATTAATTATCTGATCGGAACGTAGATCATAGTACCTAATCTTTTCTGAATATAGACTGTTTCTATACTAGTGAATCAAAACCTGTTTGAGAAAGCTATTATATAGCGGAATACATGTCGCGGTCATAGTGAAAATCAAAATAAATCTTATCAGTGAGTTTTGATATGGATTTTCATCAAGTATCGGCTAATTCCATACAACAATTAAATTCATTGTGTTTACTTTTCGCGAATGAATTAATGTTTTTGTTCCTTGGGTATTCAAAATGGTTTACGATCCAATTGTTCTCTTATTCTCTGAGTGATTCTGAGTCTGAATGATGAATAAACTGGTAGATTCATTAACAATGAAGAACTCTTGATTTAAGTTCACTTGAAAGGTTAAATCAAAAGTACTGTCAAAGTTGCTTTCGTCCAGTTATGGGATTCCGTCTGTACTGCCTCATAATTTATATTGCATACCAGCCTGACTGATACTTTACAAGTTCCAGTTGTAACTTCAGATATGACCAAGCCTTATTCAGTTTCACTGAGACCACGTGAAATACTTAAATCGATAAGAACAGATAAGATAAGAATTGATTTAAAATTTTTCAAACGGTAATATTACTGGAGTTTTTTATTGAAGATGATCACTTGGTGATCGAAACACGTGTCGAGGTATTAAAATAATGGTTTGGTGTTGGGAAAACTCCAGTAATATTCATCACTACACCAAAGGTTCCAAACAGTGCATCACAAGTCTCCAAACCTGTTGGAGTAAGTAATATATCATTCTACGTCAGGGAGATTAATTAACACAACCGGCTCTACCAAGTATCTAGTATGTACACAGCACACAGGCGTCAACTCGATAGGGGCGGCCATATCGCATGATGAATGACGTTGAAATTTATTTCTGTAATTTTCCTAGAATATCAATTTAAGGTTACTTGTTTTTTATGATACCATTTTCTTCTATTTATTTCTTCATATTCGTACCAGTCCGGAAGATGTTTCCATAAATGAATAGTATGGGAGGCGGCCAAGTGAATCTCGCACACGGGCGCAATCACTTCTAAGGAAGACCCTGGTAATTACTGTATGTTTCAGTTGTTGATTATTCCAACATCTCGATCAGTGTTGTAAATAGAAATTGGCTATTATGGACTATGTGTCCGAGGGTAAAAAAAATCAGTGTGAAGGATGCCACATTTGGAGTGCGGAAGCGGAATAGGTGAATACAAAGGAAAAAAATCATAATGAATCATTCACCTATATTGGAAATGCACATATTTTCAGTAGTTACGCATCTCTACAGCTTGGTATCGCGAAACAAGTAAGGACAAATGCGAAGGTGGTGATGTTTCATGCGGAAGTTCCGCACTTGCAGAGGCTGAGGCAAGATTCCGTTACAAACCTAATTTGGGAGAGTGATCGGCGTATGGACAGACTCTAGTGCCATATTCCTGGCACGAATCATTTGGAAGCTACTGAACAGTTTGACAAAACAAAAGAGATCATATCCACACCACAAAATCCAAAACGTTTTGAATGAGGTAAAGCTGGATCTTTTAGAGGTTTTTTCATTCTCTTGCATTTTGGAATAATGAATTCTAGCCATTACCATTATTTATATTATTGTTTCAATCTCATTTGAATCATATATCATAATATAATGTTTGTTCGACTCAATATCACAAATGATAAGAATTTAAAATAAAATTCTGATATTGATACATATCTATTTGGAAAAATGCTAAATTGGAAACAAATTAAATAAGAACTAAAATAGATACAAACTTGTAGAGATTCAATACACGTTCTATCTTGAGGTAGAAAACAATCAATGAAAAAATCACTCAGAAAATCATTTGCTTTCCTAGTTTTAATGCCCGGGGGTTCACCTATAAAACGATCATATTTCTCGTTGAGTTTATGTTTTTGAATGACCTTCTAGTGAATGTTATCTTTGATAGATAATTACCAGCCGACAATGCAGAGTTGTTTTCACTAGAGGGTATTTACTGACCAAGTCTGACTCAAGTGATTTTTAAAGTTTACAATTTGAATGTGTACGTGTCCTGGTTGCTGCAACAAAAAGTTAAGTTGATTGTTTATATTATTTCTATAAACTTAGGCGGGAAAGACCCGAGATATGTAGATATCCTGATTTTAGACATGCAATTACTAAAATTGACTAGAAATGTTGCTGCTTTTGAATAAAATGTAAACAGGGAAATCATCCAACTCCTCGATTACTTTCAATTGACATTGGGTTGTTGTTTTGCAATTGAGCGCAACTTTTGACTTTCTTTAGAAAAAAGGAGACAGAAGTTGTCCTCAAAGGTAATAAGGATACTTCCTTCAAAAATCAAAATGTATTTTTCAGATATATAGACTAACTTCTTAATAAGAATTGTTACTGACAGGTTGGATACCTCAATTTTATTCAAGAGAAGATAAATTTCTAGACATACTTAGTAATATCCCCTCTTTATTTTAATTATTGTAGAATTTTTATGTGTTGTGAAACGAGTCCTCCAGAGAGGCATCAGTTGTTACAGACATCTAACTACTTGGTCGGGTACCGCTAGGCATCTAATCAAATGCACAATGCGCTCATGCAATGTTGTGTCAAACTCTCTCTGTCCATATACCCCTTAGAATATTATGCTAACTGCGGAGAGTATTCACGCAGATGCCAGTAAACAAATTATAGTACGAATTCAAGCAAGAAATTGGTCTGTAATTTTTAGGAATATATGAATCTCCGTTTTTAGGAATAAAAAATAAGTCGTAAGCTGCTCCCCGTTCAGTCAAGAATTGAAAATTCTGGCTTGGTAACGGTTGTTATTTAATAGAATTCTTCCATGAGTAATTATTCAAGAGTCCCAAAGGGTTCTTCGAATTTTTTTGGATGATTATCGGCTCGCGAGCTCATTTTGTTGGTGCTATTGAAACTTTATAGAGAAAGCTCCCAACTACGTTAGTGCTAGTGTGTCTAGGTTGAGTTTTTAGGAATGAAAAAATAAGTCGTGAGCTGCTCCCCGTTCAGTCAAGAATTGAAAATTCTGGCTTGGTGACGGTTATTGTTCAATAGAATTCTTCCACCAGTAATTATTCAAGAGTCCCGAAGGGATCTTCGAATTTTTTGGATGATTATCGGCTCGCGCAGCTCATTTTGTTGGTGCTTGAAACTTTATACAGAAAGCTCCGAACTACATTAGTGAAAGTGTGTCTAAATGTTCCATCCAATCTGTTGTTGACGGATTATCCACAAGTAGATGCTCTTGCAATTAGCTAGACAAATTCTCGCAGAATTTGGCATTCTGCGA
The DNA here is from genome assembly GCF_025532065.1 of Leptinotarsa decemlineata. Lineage (NCBI taxonomy): Eukaryota > Metazoa > Arthropoda > Insecta > Coleoptera > Chrysomelidae > Leptinotarsa > Leptinotarsa decemlineata. The sequence continues at coordinate 2,563,314 of NW_027412549.1, read as the reverse complement.
TACTTCTTGCTCGCTTCACTAGTGATTTTACAGACGCCACTAGCACTTGTATCCGTCCAAGGCAATGTTGCTTAATCGTAATCAACATTCTTTGACTTGAAGTGTAATGAGTATGTTTTAGTTTAGCGATTAATCGCCTCACGGTAAGCGGTAAAGGCCTAATTATTTCATACTGGATACACGTGTGTTGTCTCACCAGCTCGATCTTAGTTTACATCTATTTGATTGGCAATTAATTCTGCGCCCAATGGTACCCTGACTTTTTATTTTTTCATGAGCATTCTCCAAAAAATTCGTTCTGCGTGGGATTTTTTATTTTTTAGCTATTGTCCTTTTACAAAATAAAATTTAATTTGCGAGAAAGACATTCCAAACATGACATTTATTTACACTTATTTTATAAACTGTTCGAAATGTCCTCCATTCTGCTTTAAACAGTGATAACGTCTGTTTTCGAAATCCCCTCTAACATAACCGAAAACTTCACTAGGAATTGATTGGCATGCTGCTGTTATTCGTCATTCGGGTTCTTCAATATCAGAAGGTTGTGTTTTATAAACAACGAATTTAAGATGCTCCCAAAGAAAGAAATCTAAAGGTGTTGATTCCAGTTATCCCAGAGGCCATTCAACTGATCCCCTTCTGCCAATTCATCTATACGGAAATCTCTCGTTTAACCAATGTTGGACGGAAAGAAAATAATGAGGTGGAGCACCATCCTGTTGGAATTGTAACAGGTCCCCCTGCAAAAGTTCATTACCTTTCTACATCCATTTGAGTTTCTAGCTCGTGAGTTATAAGCATTTCGAGGTACAGATTGCCAGTAGAGTTTTCCTCCAGGAATAATGGACCAATAGTGGCATTTCCAAGGATACTAGCCCAAACAATAACTTTTTGTAGGGGTTATGTATGCCCTTCCCGAATAATATGTGGGTTTTCGTCACTTCAATAGTGACAATCTGGTCTATTAACATCATCATTCAGAAAAATGAACACTCACCGCCGAAACAGATGTTCAACAGAAGGTTAGGGATGGTTAGGTTAGGTCAGGTCTAAAGTGAGTGGGTCTATTCGAGCCTCCACCGCAACCCACAAGGGTTTATTGTGGTTCACACCTTTTTACCGAATAAACCCAGCTTCTTAACGAAGCCAATTAGTTTGTACGGTGAGTGGTCTTTCAGGTCAAATGGTAAGAGTACGGCTCTGCCGAACTATAAGAACCTAATTCGGTCCCCAGCGGGGCAGGCACAAAGTATATGCTTTGCTGTTTCATCATTTTCCAAACAGAGGCAACACATACTGTCCTCCGATAGTCCAAGTCTCTGCATATGATGATTCAAATGACAGTGACCTGTAAGAAGACCTGTTAGACATCATAGTTCGTCCCTACTGTAGTCCAACAACTGTTTGGTATCAAGCTTCGAAGGGTGAATAAACGCCTTGGAATGAGCCAATCCTGGAAAATTCTGCTAGAAATCCATTAATTTTCTTGCCATCTAGGTGTTAAAAGTTTATTTGGCAAAGTCTAAAGTGATGCCAATGACAGATTCTGGTCCGATGAAGCTGCTTGCAGCACCCTCCTTCGCAAGGGAGTCAGTAGCTTCGTTGCCTTTTAGGCCAATATGACCAGGAATACAGAACAGAGACAATCTGTTAAGTCTTCCTATCGAGGAGAGTCATTTTTGGCAATTTGCTACCAATTTAGACGTTGCTCGGTAGGAGCCAAGAGCTACCAACGCCTCTTGACGCTGTCCTGTTGGAAATATTGTATTTCATGGCGGATATTTAGTGGAAATTCATTTAAGTAGCCATCGAATTCATTGAATATAAAATGAAGATTCATTTGACTATTCAAATGATCATCGTGGAAGAAAGGCCCAAGGATGTTTGTTCCCACAATTCCCAACCAAACCTTTATTCCGAACCTTTCTTGGAAATTGGTTTCCCTATGTAAATGTTTATTTGTATTATTCCACATATAATGGATATTTATGTTAAACCAACTGTTGATGGTGAATTTTGATTCGTCCGTCCATATTATTTTTTTACAAATATTTTCAACTTTCCTATTTTTACGTCTGAACCACTTCGCAAATCGTTCTCTCCTTCCGTAATCCCTTCAATTGAGGTGATGAACTTTGCGTATCCTGTAGCATTTATATTTGTTCCATTTCAAAATAGTTCTGGTGGATTTTACAGAAATCTCCATTTCGTGGACAATTTCTCGTAAAAAACAATCTTGATTCGTATAATTTTTATAACTGGCCAAATCTAAATTTTAAAAAAAGATGTTTTCACCGTGTAAATTTTCAAGTGGTAATATTTGCTTATCCATAACATTCACTTGATTCCTCACACTTCCAGTAACCACACATTTCCTTGTTTTCTTTCGGTCAAATGCACCATAGTCCCTTAAATTTCTTTCTAATCGTCTGAACATTTGGATGTTCGGAATACGACGATTCGGGTATAGCTCAACATACATATTCCTTGCCAAAAAAGGATTTCTATTTGATTTTGCATAACTAAATAGCGTATCAGTCCTTTCATCATTTGAATATATCTTTGATAAGTTCATACACGTCTGACAGTTCTCAGCAGATATCAACAACGCATTCATGTTTCCTGCCATAGAAACCAAGCAAAGCCTACGCGTTTAAGATGGTAAATGAATTGAGATGCTATTTGATCATACCAAATTATACAACTATCGAATTTTGACCAAAAACAGATATTTTCGTTTCTTCTAGGATTGAGAATTATGAAAATATTGCGAATTATAATTGATTAGGGAGAAATAAACCTTGAAAGAAGGATAACGGCAATACAAAAATTTCCAAAACGAAAAAGTACGAATTTTCATTGTTTTAGGGTAACTACCTGTCGAATTTATTGGATTGTCTGAATTATATTTTGAAGAAATCGAAAAAATTTACAAAAGAAGTAACGACAGGACCGTAATTTGAAATTGTTGTCACTGATGATGGTAGTTATTTCAAATGAAACGCTATAAAAATATCAAATGTGATACAACCTTGGACTGTGAATTTATTTTTTTATCAATAACTGTAATAAAATAGACACGAAACGTTTTATTGAATATTTACTATGACATTTTTCTTTTCCTTTTTTTTGTTATTCCCCAAAATGACAATTCCATTCGAAAAAAACGAAAGACAGTAATTTTGGTATAAATCGAGAAGGTTGAGAGTCCCCTAAAATTGTCTTCGACCATTGTTTCCGATGACAGTTACCTTTTCTCCCATTTAATCGTCTTCGTATCTATAATGGTTTAGAATATAGCAATGTTACCACATTGTAAAAAAGGCCTGTATAAAATTAAACTGTTATCCTATTGATATACTCTTGAATTCCATATTTATATTCCGTTTTCTGATTATAGGAGAGATGCTCATAACAGTCCTTGTTCTCCTGTGGCTTCCGGGAGGGCATTTCGATAATTCATGTAATTTTCATAAAGAGGCCGTTAGCTGCGTAGATATACAACAAGAAGAATTTTTTGATGGATTCTACGAGAACGAGCGATATTTACAAAATAATGATGTGTACTCTATTGAAATATTGGATTCAAATTATTCACTTATAGAATCCTTCATCGATCCAAGAAGATTTTTTCCACGTGTAGTTGTTGTTCATTTGAGGATACGGAACTCCTTAATTCAACACATTGCCAGGAATGCTTTCGAAGATTTGGATAATCTGTATACTCTGGATTTGCGAGATAATTCAATAAAAGAAATCGTTTTCATTGAGACTCTCATACGTTTGACAAGTTTGGATTTGAATAACAATGCAATCAGCGTTTTAGACTTGAACAATTTCAAGTCACAAAATATGGTGGAAGTTAACGCGAGAAACAATAGTATTGTAGAAATATTACCTTCCAGAGAATATAATAGATTTTCTTCATTTGATGTGAGCCATAATGTAATTTCGGAATTCAATGAAACTCACTTAAATTGTTTGTTTGTATCATTAGATATGAGTTATAACCTAATTCAAAACATCTCGGTGGCATCATACAAAAATATCATCAATTTAGAAGGAAATAATATCAACTTCCTGACTTCACAGGAAGGCAGAACATTGAGGTGCCAACAATTATATTTAACAAATGTGCCTGTGTCTCTACCTTCACAATTGGGAGTCTCTAAAATTTTCAGAATAAGAAACTTTCAATTGCCAATACTAAGTGAATCGGAATTCGATATAGATCGGCTCGATGCCAGCTTTTATCTCAAAATAGATTTTTCAAATTCATCTTTAACAGATATATCTCAAAATTACTTTTCAAATATCGAGTTATCGCTTTTGAATTTGAGCTATAATAATTTTTCAGTATTGGAAAAAAGTTTATTCAAGAGTTCAAGTATAAATATTCTGGATATATCGTATTCAGGAATAACATATTTATCCAATATCGTATTCAAAGATATGTCGATTTTACAGCTATTGAATCTAACAGGCAATAACATACAAGTTGTTGAACATATCTGCAAGTTCGTCGATATTTTTTGTATTGATTTTTCGCATAATATAATAAATACTATTGAATCTAATTCATTCGGTAGCTGCAGACATCTACACACGCTCAATATTTCCAATTCTCAAGTTAGAAGCATCATGCCAAGAGCATTTTCAGATTTAATTCATTTAACAAATTTGAAACTGGATAATAATAATGTTAAAATTGTTGATGGTAATACTTTCGGAGATTTGAGATCAGTAATTGACTTATCTAGGAATGATTTGGGTATCTTGCCAACCAACGCCTTCTCCAATTCAGAAGTTATGGATTTGCGATTTTTTGATGCCCACATAGAAATTGTAAGACACAAATCATTCAATAATTTATCTCGATTAAAACAATTGAATCTTTCGCATACTGGCATCACAGATGTGGAAGATTATGCATTTTTCAGTTTACCTGCATTGCTAACTTTAGATCTGAGTAACAACAAACTAACAGTAGTTAAGAGTTACACTTTCATCAACTTACCAGTAGAGGTTTTGCTCCTATACGGAAACAAAATAAAAATAATAAAAACAGAAGCGTTTACCCATATGTATTTTCTAAAACAATTGGATTTATCAAGTCTTGAAATTCAAACATTAGAATCTTTTGCGTTTTCTGACCTGAAACAACTTGACATCATCGATTTAAGAGGTAATAATATAACTGAAATAAAGAGGAATGTTTTTACTGATCTGGCGGTACGTCACATCGATCTAACTAACAATGAAATTTCCAGCGTAGCCCCTATTAATAATACTGTTACAATTACAAAATTGAGTTTACGATTCAATGGAGTTTTGGAAAAGCGAGCTATATCGAATATCTATTTGAGAGAAGTAGTTTTTGTTAATTCTTCAATACGTTTGTTAAGAGACGGCTGTTTTAAAGGCCTGTACAATTTGGAGAAGTTGCTGTTCAATGAATCAGAGGTAATTATGTACGAATCAGACACCCTACGTGGGTTGTATCATTTGAAGTATTTGGACGCTTCAAATTTACTCAGAAGGAATGAAGTGATACAAAAAAACTTTTTTAAAGGTCTTGGTAACCTGAAATTTTTACAAGTTTCGAATATGAGCTTGAAAACAGTTGAAACTGGGGCTTTCGTTGGACTTGACAGCATAGAGAAATTGAATTTAGAGAATCATCATCTTACTTCCATAGATCTGATGGAGATTCTCAATGGAACCAGAAAACTGAAAATCCTAAAACTCAGTAATGGAAACATAAGCAATTTGATATTCAGAAAAGACCAAAAAACTCTTTCCAGTTCCGCACTTAAGATGTTGTTTATAGATAACAACCATATACAAACATTTCACCATGAAGTATTTCACAAACTGATCATGTTGGAAACTTTACATTTGCAAAATAACAAAATAAACATGATTCCTCTTCAAAGTTTCAGGTATTTGAATAATTTGAAAGAGTTACGACTAGACAATAACTATTTGATAACACTCGGTCCTGGCATGTTTGAGGGTTTGATAAATCTGAGAATGCTCAATTTATCACATAATATTCAAGTTTCCTCTGATTCTTTGATAACCTTGCGTAGTTTGAATATATTGAATCTGGAACATACTTCCTGGAAAGACATTAATGAAATCACTTCATTTAGGGATGATTTTCCAGATCTGCGAGAAGTATATATAAATAACAATCCCTTCTCTTGTCCTGAATTATCGATAATAATAAAATATTTTTACGAAAATTCGATCAACCATCCATCTGATAATCCAAGATATGATGTTTGGAATATAAATGGCATAGTTTGTTAATATTCAGATATCAGAAAATAAAGTAGTTGTTACGAATATACTTGCTATTTTAATCTTACTATCCTCTTTTGAACTAGTGAAATGGAGATGGGAGCAGTTGTACTAACTCCACGTGGAGACCTGAAAAATAAATCACTCCACAGTAATTTTCATTCCAAGTACTTCGTTCCACGGGTATTCCCACCACAACAGGAGGCAGTGTATTTTCCACTTTGGAGTATATATTTAACAGAATGGTACTGAATGGAGCCTGTTAAGTCATTATGATCCTCTACTTTGCATGATCTACGACAACGAGAGAGCCAGAATTGAATAATTCCTTTCTGAGCTGCCCGAGCGGGTGAACGTAACAGAAAGTTCAGGTTTTTAGTTATGTCTGAGGGAAGTAACCATAACTCTGTCCTCGAGTTGAAAATTTTTTCAGAAATTGGCCAAAACCATAGAAATCACTCAACTATTGTGACTACACACCTGCCAGGTTGATGTGTTCAATACCCCAGTACACGGTGGTTGTATGATGGCAGATCCTGCTTCTGACATCAGAAGCAGGATCTGCCGTGAGGAGTCTGGGACCCTCATGATTTTGTGGCTCTAGCCTCTATCTATTGATATACTACAGCACTACTAACACTTTCGGCTCTGGTACCACGTTGCTTTATGTTCTGGGAAATATTTCGTGCGTTGTGGAAAATCGCATTCAAGTTTTCAGCACTAGGTGTGACAAATATCCTTCGAAAACGAATGCAATATCAAGAATTTCTCTTCGAAATCTCCAGATTCTCCAGATTCTCCAGACCATTCTGTTAATATAATCCTTTTTATTCTTAGATTTTTCGGTATAATGATGAGTTGATCGCTTCTCTACTCTCGAAAGCATACCAATTTGTCACACTACGTCAAAAATCTTGGCCAAACAACCGTAAAAGGTTGCTATACTGGACTCAGTGGTTCTGAGAAGACACAACTTTTGAACCCAATTTTTAGGCTCAATGATCACTTATCTCATGGTGTGTAGAATGGTCGTTGGTTATTAATACCGGTGCCCCTTCGAAATGTCAGGGCTTCTCCTGAGAGACAAAATCTCGAAAGTATGGATTACGAAAACAGGTAAAATGACCAAATGCTACTGTATACGAAAAACCAAATTTGACAGAAGCATTGAATGTAGCCTTCTTTTAGAATAAATCAATTCTCATCTTGACTCAGCGTTTTCCTGCTATTTGAATAACCTTCATTTCAGACCACATAATCTAGTTTTAACACAATAACTATCGCGTCTAAATATAGACGTCATGGCACTACACGAGACAAAGATAAGAAGCGAAAAGAGCTATCATAATCCAGGATACAACATATATAGGACAGACAGGCGAGGGGGCGCCGCCCCGCTGGGAGGGGAGGCGGCGCTACTAGTAAAAAAAGATTTAGCGCAAAACGAAGATCGAAAACCAGATGTCCAACTCGGAGAAGCAGTAGTGGTCCGAATCAAACTAAGACACTATGAATTTCACAAACTACACTTAAACGATTTGATCTCCACTAACTTTATTGAAAATAATCATAACATGTTTCGCTAAAACATTAGCTTTTTCAAATGATTAATACATCCAAGCATCCTTACATTCATATTTATATGCTATTATAAGCTGATACTTTGTGTTGATACGGATGGGTAGAATCGTAATGTATCGTAATATCCGTATAGGACGGTTTGTGATAAATTGAAAAATCATGTTTGTTGTTCCTCCTACTAATTGTTAGGTCCAAAAAATTGATTTTTGAGAAATAGAGATATTAAAATTGCATATAGAACAAGTAATACGTTGGGAAAGCTAGTTAAAAATAATAAAGATAAGACATCTAAATTCGAGAAATCAGGGGTATATAAATTAAAGTGTGGAACGTGCCCTAAGGTATATATTGGTCAAACTGGCAGGACATTTAGGAATCGAATCCAGGAACATCATAAGAGCTATGTAAACAAGAAAACAAATTCAACGTATTCAAATCATCTTCTAGAAGAAAATCACATCTTTAATGAAGAATTCGAAATTTTGCACATTGAAAATAAAGGTTTCAAACTGAATCATTTAGAAGCAATGGAAATTAATAAACTTAAAAATTCAAATATTCTAATGAATGACCAATTAGATTTGAATAGATCACCATTATTGAACTTGTTTTCTTAAAAACCCATAAAGAATTATTATTGATGTAGATGGTAGGCAATTTGCTTTAGGTAAGCATAATCGAGCAGGTATGTGATGTAGAGATTCAGGTAATTTCTTACAGGTAGTCTCGATTGTGGTTACCTGTAGTATATAAATATGAATGTAAGGATGCTTGGATGTATTAATCATTTGAAAAAGCTAATGTTTTAGCGAAACATGTTATGATTATTTTCAATAAAGTTAGTGGAGATCAAATCGTTTAAGTGTAGTTTGTGAAATTACTATGGATCTTCATCAAGTAACGGCCGAATCAATCAGAAAAGACACTATGAGCAGCTAAGAATATTGTTGGTATACCTACCTCCGCTAGGTAGAAGACTAGAATGAACCAACATGATAGAATTATTCCCAGACCACCATACAACAGTTGCCATCGTCGACCTCAACGCAAAGTCGCGAGAATGGAACTGCAGATATGGAAATACGAGAGGTAGAGATTTAGTCAGAATTCTAGATGAATTCGAAGACATCGCGGTGGTAGCACCGAACACCCCAACACACTACCCGCGAGAAGACCATGTCCCTGACATTCTAGACATCGCACTAGTGCAGAACATCGATACTACGGAGATGGAAGTACTAGACGAAGGTTCGTCAGACCACAACCCCATTCTGTTAACAATTGATCAGAATAAGAAGACGCCTGAAAAGACAATACCAAAGGACACGCGCACCTTTGGACAAAAGGTGCATGCAAAGAGCCAACAGGATATTGAAAGAAGAACTGAAAGCTATCCGAGATAGATAATGGACTACCCGTCTGGAAGAATTGAATACTGAAGACCAGTCTGCATGGAGAATGCAGAAAGAACTCAGGCATGGACCTCGATAGCCATGCCTGCCAATACATGGTGAGCAAGTCTACACTGACCAGGAGAAGGCGGAAGCATTCGCGGATAACTTCGAAAGGCAGTGCAGAGAGAACGACGTCCCGTTCACGGATGAAGTAGACGAAATCGAGAGACAGGTGAAAGGAACGGTACGAAGAATATGACAAAGATCGGACAACGCACAACCCCTGCCCCGACATCTCCAGAGGAAGTGAAAGACATCCTTAGACGTCTATCCACTCGGAAAGCACCAGGCCCGGATCGAATAATAAACCGGGCCCTGAAAGTTCTACCACGCAAGGGTATAGCAGCCATAACCAACATCATGAATGCTATTCTCAAACTGCAGGACTTCCCGTACCCGTTCAAGGAGGCAACGGTTCTCCACATCCCGAAGCCCAAGAAGAACCACCTGTTCCCAGATAATCATAGGCCAATTAGCTTACTGCTTTCCATAAGCAAAGTGGCGGAGGGTATCATCTTGAAGAGACTCGAAGATTAAACCAGAGAGCTAGGAATCCTCCCGGATGAACACTTGACAGAGCTACAAGTCCTGAGGGTAGTAGACTTTGCGACTAAAGGCTTCAACCTCGGCAAAGGATACAACACCGGAGCTAGCGTTCGACAGAGTTTGTCATGACAAACTAATCCAGAGAACAACTTCAACAAGCTATGGTGCTCTACGCGGACGACACGGCCCTGCTGGCGAGATCTACGAGCCAAAAGCATGTCACGAGATATTTGCAGCAACATGCAGACAGATTAGAGGAGTGGGCTAATTTGTGGAAGATCAGTATAAACCCTGACAAGAGTCAGGCGATAGTGTTCACTCACTACTTTTAACACAATAACGCATAGCCACATTTCGCTACAACTGTGCACGATATTGTAAACCCCTTTTCCGATTGGTGGACCGAAAGGAATGTAATAGTAGAATGGTCCTCTTTATCACCTGCTTTCAAACCATTAGATTTCTTAAAATTCAAGTCTGCATATTGCAGAATTCAATACTCATTGATACACATACTTGAGAAATTAATGTGTAGCGTTCAATGGATACACATTTATTTTCATTTTGTTGTGAATTGGTTGACTGCGAGGGCGATGATAGTGTCTCAAAGTCGACGCATACGCCACTGAAAATATTTGACATAGTAGCAGACGAAACGGTCGGTACTACAAATCCCTTTAGATCACAGCCTGCCAACCTGGATTTTGTTTTCTCTATTCGAGACTCCGGCCTTGAGCCTATGTTCGTATACCTCTTGTACCAATTGACGTAACTTGACGTGATTCGACGTAATTTGTGATATACTATATTTGGAATCAGCTCACCAAGGTGACATTTGAAATTTGGAAAACTAATAGGGTTTTTCTTTCAAGCAGGCCCCATTATAAGAAGGTAGATCAATTTTCATTTAAAAAACAGTAAAACAAAATAAAAAATCTATCTGTTTCAAAATTTTTCTATATCGTAAGTAATAATTAATGTATGAGATACCCAACTTCACCTAGATATTTTTTTCAAGAGAATATTTCTAGTTGGGTTGATTGCGAGTATGCTACGTGGCATCCAGAACATAAGGTAAGTAACAATATAAGTCGATGTTGTTAATATCGAAAAACTAGAGTATAAAACTCACTCCTTATGAAATAGTTATAGAGGAATTGGCGGAACTTAAATGTAACTTTTTTTCGTAGGTATATTTTGTATATACATATATTTTATGAATAAAGGTTTTAAAAAATTATCAATTCTTTCTCTTCAGTAATATTACCACTCGTAGATTCCACGTTCAATCTGAGACAAATATTTGCCGCAAAAATTCAAAAGACTATTTCTTGGACTATTCTAAGGATATTTTGTCCTTTGATGATTTTTGATAGGGCGCTTTGTTTCGAAGATACGGAGCGAAAAAGAATTTCCACAATAAAAATGTATTACCAAAAATTAATATTTCTTAATCTACAAGAACTGTTGAAAATGACTACCCTCCACTCGGATGCAAGAATCCAATCTTCTCCTCATCGACTCCCAAACTCTTTCAAAAACACCAGGATCACTTACGAGACATACTATTCAAATTGAATGTCTGCAGTCGTTTGTAGTAATCGGAATGTTGTTGATAGATAACAACGGAATTGTTACATTTTTTATTACTTACTAGGTCCAATGTAGTACGCTATACTTTCATTTCGGCTACGTTGCAATTTTAAAATTACTAAAATTGTTATTGTCGAAATTCTTTTTGGCCCCGTATCTTCGAAACAAAGCGCCCTATCAAAAATCATCAAACGACAAAATATCCCCATGATAGTCCTAGGAATAGTCCCTTAATTTTTTGCTGGATGTTTAAAGAACACCCAGTATATAAAAACCACTGAATCCGTATATAAGAGCAGAACAATGCAAATTGAGTATTGTTCCCATTCAGTGATTCCATCTCTTTTGTTCGAAGATTTACTCCAAGATATTTCCTAGTGGCACTGAAGCTATCCGGTCCATCACATTCAGCAAGTATATGTATAGTAAATAGTCTGGACTTTGCGCCCACAGCGCAACGAGTACTCATGGTTTTCAATAGACTCCGTTAACTCTGGATCAGGATCTTATGAATTGACATTATCAGAATTCTCGAGTCGGCCTTCTACACGTTTTCTATCCCATGTCTGCCTTTTCTGTTTTGGAATATGAACATTTGACTCTTTTCCAAAAACTTGGTGTCAATGTCATTATTTGTAGGACCCGTTCGGTTCAAAATATGAGCATCTTTATTGACACATTCAGCCCAGACATAGATTGGCAGGTTCTACGAATAAATCATAGATTTTACACTTTTCTTGTGTACGAATTTTCATTTTCTCTCAGCCATTTTATTTAGTAGTAAACGTTATCGTGCTATGAAAATTTATACATGTTGAACTGCTTCTAGTGATGAATTATAAAATTCTTGACTTTGAACTCTATAATGCTATTGTTCGCTAATTTGACTCATTTTAGGAATGTCTATAAATAATGTACCACTTGGGACTCGGTTTTAATGAATAAATATCGCCGAAATTTTGAAAAATCGTCTTTGTTGTAGGTCGATTTTGTTCGGTTTGATTCCATCTTCCATGATATTTGAAAACTATCATAGTGTTTTATACCACAGTTGAATATTTTCTGTCCCACGTATTCCAGCTGAAGTTTCAGGGACACACATTTTCATATCCATTTCCCTGGCATTCGTTCCACTTTCAGTTTCATTCTCATGAAGAAAACACTGTTTTTATCTGCTCTGAATAAGAAATTTTTTGCAAAAGTGTGATTAACAAAAATCAATTTTTGCCAGAAAGTATCTGACAATAATACATTCTTGACCATATACCAAAATTACTTCACCCTCGACAATATATTTTATAAACCTTTTTGAAAAAATATTCGTAAGTAGTAAAGTACTTTTTGCTCGAAGCCTCTGTACAGATTGTCCATTAACCGACATCTGCATTAACAATCAAAGTTCCATTTCGTAATCACGAAAAACCATCTCCATTGAACTCTACAGGTTTTTTCAAAATCGTTTTCCTCCTCTCTCAATACTCCTAACACATTTCTCAAAAAATTTTTGGCTTATTTATTGGCATATATTGAAACATTTTCTTGAAGGCCCAATTAGTGGTCAGCTAGCTTTCTTGGAAATCGCATGGGGTAAAATTTTGTAAAAACTGTAGTCGAATCGTTGGATGAAGATTTGACTGGTAATCGCATTTCAGTTGAATGTACTAGTTTGTACGGATCTCTTGCTGGGTTTATGTCATATTTCTCTGAGCATAAATTGTCAATAAATTGTTTGCTTCCTGCAGTTGAGGTCTTAGATGAACATCCCTATTTAGTTCAGGTATTTTCTCAATTGAAAGTGCCCACTGAGTAGTCCTGTAATGGTTCTGATTTGATCCCTGTTTATTGAAGCAGTTCCTTCATAAAGCGTTTTCCTGTTTTCCAATGTCTTTTCAAAGTACTCTTCATCTTCCCTGGTTCTGTACCAAATGTTTTGGTACCCCTACAGCTGATTCAGGACCTATATATGGAGGTAATGATCCGTGTCTGACACACTCATCAACTCTTTTATTGCCTGTGACGCACGAGGATCTTCGCATCCAGTATATTACAAATATGTTCCTGTCCGCCAGTTTCCTCAGTTCTTCACGAAATTCCAAATCCAGTCACGATGTGACTTTTAGGTTCGTCACTGCCTCAAGTGCAGCCTGGCTATCTGTAAAGATATGATTTGTTCGGTTATAATAATGGTTCTATTTTTCAAAGTCTCTGACTCTTAGAATCGCTTGAGCCCAAAATATTAACTTAGAGTGTGATATAATGCGACGACTAGATCATTTTCACTACTGAAATACGGCTCCATAAGAACATTCACTATCAAAGGATCCAGTCAACTCAAAGTTAGCACCGTTCTTACTATCGACAAGAATCATATGTGCAAGCTCGTTTTCTTTCTTGAACTTTTTCAAAGCGGTCTCGTAATTGATTGGGTCAACTGGAGCTGCAGTTAAAGGTGACTTATCGGACATCTTGTTTCCACCTGTCACTATTTCTCAAAACTGCATTTATAACTACATGATTTGTGTTCCAAATTGAAAAACAAACGTTCACTTTCAACAAGATAATGTTGACGCTTTTCACTGTATTCAGTTATTTCTCCCTGTACTTAGCGATGACTGGCTCTATGAACAATTATATTTAGGTTATTATAATGAAGATTTGCAGGCAATAACAACTTGTAGGACACAAATAGACTGTTTTCTGTAAAACTTTTGAGAAATACGTCAGAAAATGTCAAAACTGTTTATTACATTAGAAAAATGTTTACAGAGCCTTGTAAAACAAAACACAAACGAAAAAATCGCTCATTTTCACAAATTCAATTCACTTTCAATGAAATCTGAGTAACCTCTTAGTTGTGAACATTATGTGATACCCATTCAATCTTTTGAAACGGCATTCTGTGGAAACTGACATTATCAACAAAAATTTCGGGTCATCGGTAACACACGGCCATCCTTATATAAATATTCATTTCTTGTAGGTCTCTTCCGATTTATCAGCTTCTATCCGAAAGATCAATTCTAGCCCTTATAAATCGCCCGAATACCGGTGCTTTATTTGTTTTATTTCCAAGCATTGACCGATAAATCTGCCTAGAAGCCCTTTATATGTTTCCCACTCTTTCCCTTTCCCTTTCATTAACTAGAGTAGGCAATATATGAGTTGAAAGAGCATAATAACATGAGAAAATGTTCAGAACTTTTCAGAAAATCATGCAATAAGTCAAGAAAGCGAGCGGAAAATGTCGTACGCGAAATGAAAGAAAGTGAGATAAAAGAATTTGCAATAAAAGAGGAAACAAAAAAGTCGTTTAAGTTTATTGACAGTATGCACAAACTTATTCGTGGTTACAATAAGAAGGGGCTCTGTCTGTTTTCGTTTTGGGCAACTTTTTGGATAGATAAACAAATACTTTATTCAAATAATAGCCAAGTCAATGAGATTATTAGGAAAATACGAGTGGTTGAAAGTACAGTCAGCGGTTAAAATAGAAGATATCTACAATACCTCATGTATGGCAATGCACTTCATTGCAATGAGTCCAGGTGGTGGAATTGTTGCTCCATTATACAATCCTGAAGAGTTTTCTTAGTGAAACTAGTAACTTACTGAACATCTCCACACTTAAGAAATTGTGGCTTTTTTGAGTTATTGTTATATGTTTCAAATTCATTACTTCCTTCCTTTCTTTGGAAGATTCCCTCATCTTTTTTTGTATCAAGATGGAGTAGTAGAAAGCCAAAAACTTTTTCAATTCAAATAAGATTCCTCTTGGCTGGGATTAAATCAAATAGGTGAATGAATGTCATTACGATGTCATCGATGACATAAGCAGATCAAACTTATTCCGTGACATTAAAAATCGTAATTCATGAATGAATTGTGTGTATTTTCTATAATGTTATCCAATTACCAACTTCAAGTGTGGCTTGAAGACTGGGGTCGGTAGTTGGTCAACAATTCATTAGAACCAGTCCAAACATTACTTCCACCTGCGCAGGAAAAACTTCTGAACACAATTTTTTGCAACTGCAAGAAACGGTGCAGTGCTAAATATGGTTGCAAAAAAGCCGAACTGTTGTGTTCTCTAGAATGTATATATTGTCAAGGCCGGTCGTGCTCTAATATTGAATCACCAACAGTGGAGGATCCGTTTGTTTCCAACGAGGCGACATGCGATACATCGCTATTAACGCAGTTTACATGTACTCAGGATGAAGATGAAGAAGAACAAGAAGAACAAGAAGGAGAAGAACAAGACGAAGAAGAACAAGAAAATCAAGAAGAAGAACAAGAAGAAGAATTTAAAAGTTACGACTCGGACGATTAAATTTTACAACTTTTTTTAACTAAATTTTTTTTAATCTTTTCAATCTTTGCTAATATTAATTTTTTTGCAATAGTTGCGAATTAATCAGGATCACAACTGACCCGCGGAATGGGGAAAACACTTTAAAAAACTCGATAAGTACACTACCTCATAGGTGGCTTGGAAACGTGTGCATATTATGATGATTACAACTTTTACAACTTTTTGAATCGTTATATCTTAAAAATGGTGACTCGTAAGGAAAAAAATATTGATAAATTTATTGTAGATAATTTTATGATCTACAATTTTTGTCAGAAGTATTTTTATTGTGATAAAAGTTACCGTTTCACTGAAAATCGCTAAAAACTGATTTTTTGACCTTTGACCTTGAATAAAATTTTTTCCATACAAGGGAAAGGTGAGAAACTTTCAAATTTTATTTTTGATCATATTTTGAACAATCTTACTGATTTTCAGCTTGGTGGGAATTTAGGTAGCTTCTAATGTCTAAATTGATCGGACTATGATAGTTTGAAAGTTTATCACAGAATGTGCTGTAGTCTTAGAGATAAGACCTTGACATTCACACTTTTATCTTTTTTAAATTTCAGAATACTCGTTCATATATCAAGACAATGGATGTGTTTTGGATACCCGCAGTGGCGGACCTAAGGGGCTATAAGGGGTGATGCACCCTCCCAAAAATATTTTAATCAACGACAAATTCACTAAAAGTCGGGAAAATACTGAATTGCCGAATAGAGAAAACTGTATGAATTACCGAAAATTGAAAAATGATAATTTGTAGAATTCATGTTTTTTATTCTTCACGAATAATTTTCACACATTTTTTTTATGAAAATGAATGAAAATAATCTATGGACTACACATGATTCCTCTTCTATAACATTCATTACTATCATGTGATTTCGTTGGATTTTAAATTAATTTTTGCTACTCACATCATTAAAACGTGGTAAAAACTGTAACTCTGCCGTAAATTTTATATCCTAGTGTAATTACCAGGCGCGTATCATACTATGGAAAAATATTTCAAGAGGATGGAATTATCGTGTGCAAACATAATATCCGCTGATTTCAATTTATTGGAAGTATCAGTTAATGGCACTTTTAATGAGTTTCGGTCAAAAATATTTGCATGCATCATGTGCATGCAACTCAACAGGGGTTTTCTCATTTTTCTAATTGATACATATGTTATATTCTGTCTACTTTGAAGGTTCATTTTGCAGGATTTTCAAAAATTGTGAAACCCTTTTATTTGAAATTAGCTGACAACGCGAACTTTGTACCGCATTAAAATAATTAATGAATGTTTTGTTGCTATCACAGTAGCTTTCACAACAAAAAAGCTACTGTGATAGCGAAATATGTCATGATATATTTTTTTTCGAAAATAAAGTTTATGTAGTTTTTGAAAATACTATGGATCTTCATCAAGTAATGGCCGAATCAATTAGAAAAAAAGATCATAATAGCAATCGAGATTAGTAACACGATTTTTTTTAAATGGGACATCTGATGAAGGAACTGAAAAACTGTTTCAGCAGAGCAGGAATTGGTTTAAAATGATTGGAGAGCTTCTCACTGGTTACTTCAACTATTAGAAGGGCACATAAATGGAATAGGGCAGTAAAACGGAGACCTTAGCTGATTGTAATGCTGTTAGGTAACAGAGACAGCTTGATATGTTTCATCAGAAAGTGAGGCATTGGATCACAGTACGCAAGCGGTATGTAGACAATCCAAAGTCCAGAAAAATGTGATAAACAGAGAACTTGTACAGGGTGATTCAAAAGTACTTTGACGAACTTCAGGAGGTGATTCCTCACAATATTCTAATATGAATTGTACAAATGAATAAATGTCCAGACACAGCACATTTTTCAGTAAAAAAATCGATTCCTCTATCATATTTACGTAAATGAGCTACCCTTGTTACTAGTCGCTGTAAGCAACCGTTTTCTAAATATTTGGACTTGAATACTTCAAGTCGATTATTTGATAATTGATGCATGTTGAAGTTATTACGAATATTTTGCTTTTTTCTCAAGAATGCTTTGGAAATGAATTTGACTTACAGCGACTAGTAACAAGGGTAGCTTATTTACGTAGATATGATAAAGGAATAGATTTTTTTACTGAAAAATGTGCTAGAAGTACGCCCAAAAAAGTTATGAATCTTTAAAAAAGAAAAAGACGTGTAGGTGGCGCCCCCTACGAGTAAGAGCAATAAGAACATCAGGTTCGAATTCGACACCTCAAAAATCTCCTATTACTAAGTTTCGTTTAATTAAGTTCAGTATTTCAAAAGTTATTTGAAAAAAACGAAAATAAAAATAAAACTCCAACATCCTGTATCTTGGAAATGAAGCGTTTCCGGACATTTATTTATTTGTACAATTCATATAAGAATATTGTGAGGAATCACCTCCTGAAGTTTGTCAAAGTACTTTTGAATCACCCTGTATAAACTATTACAATGAACAAGATCATTAGAATGGGTATCATGAGAAGAAAGAGACAAAATGCAATAAACCCATAGGACTGCAATGTATTCACAAAGAAGTGAAAAATCAGCAATAAAAAGGTTTGAATTTCGAAACGCGTACGTTCAAAATTCCCTGCTTTCTGTAATTATCTCGGCATTGTTCTCCAGCTTGCTACTATTCATTTAAAAAAATATATAATGTCATGCGTGCAGAAAGAACTCTGGAGGTTCGAAACATAATTTAATTTTTCTCAGCTGTTTAAAAGGCACCTTATCATTCTCACACTTGATCCTTAAAATATTTCGAATGACTTCACATGCTTATATTTTAATTATTAAGAGTTTAGATAGAAATTTAAAGGAACGAACTTTAAACGTTCATACCAGTTTCGAATAGACCTACACAGTAGGTTGAATAGACTGACGCCTATCAGAAAACAACTACTCCCCTGGTTAATACCACGAAGGGCATTGGATTATATCCAACAGGCGTCAATTGGCAATACAACTGAATACAACTGAACTGAACTGAATACAACTGGAATATCATTGGCTTTAGGTCGATGATGGCCACTATCTTGCACCGATGAGTGTCTAATGAGCCCGAAACTGGTCTGCAAGTGTGCCCGTTCCAAAATTGAAGGTCGACTCGTTGTTGTCGAGTAGTTGTTTTCTGATAGGCGTCATTCCATTCAACCTACTGTGTAGGTATATTCGAGACTGGCTTGAACGTTCAAAGTTCATTTCTTTAGATTTGTTTACTGCCAGTCTTCAAGCATACCCCACTGACTAATAAGAACGTTTAGATAGAAGTCAGCGCGAGGAACACCCCAATTCATGAAACAAACATCAATCAAAATTATAATATTTCCTATTTGTTTACGTTTTATAAGTTCTTTAATAACCAAGTTTTTCTTAATAGAAGTTCAGGCAACCTTATCATTCTTTCCCTGGTAAATCACAAGCGGAATCGCAATAAAAAAGAATTTATTGGCCTCACGAGACCTCCCGTCAGCGCCCTTCAGCATGCAAACGAAATGTTACGTGCGATAGGCTAGGAAGATTGGAATTGAGAACTGGGTGTTTCGTTTTATTATATGCGAATTTTCGTCGGAAATATTTCTGAACCAGAAACCTCCTAAATGAAAGCAAATGTACCATTTATGGTACAGTGGATGTACAAGTTTATTTCACGCGATTGGTAGTAAGAGATGAGTCAGATTGTTTTACATGAATTTGAATTGATATGTGAACGATGTTTATTTCTTATTTTTGACAGTGAGATTAGGAACCTAGCTGAAAGTAATAGCTATATTTGATTTCGGATAATGAAAGGGTCCAGTGTTACTTGACACGCCATGGAGAACGGTCACAGAATGATGAACATGTTGAAACCAGTACTGGTATTTTGGTTGACAGTTCCAAACGAAGCTGTTTCTCTGAAAGAAGAAAATGGATCACTGGAAAATAAGACTTTATAACGGAGATCTTAGCTGCAGACAGTGCAACAAAGGAACATGATAGCCTGTCATGAGTTAGTGTCAAGCATGATGAGTACAGAAAAATCTGAAAAATGCTGATGTGGAGAAAAAAAGGTAATGTTAGTTGTTCATTATTCAATTATCATGTTTACAAAACTTGAATTTCGTGGATGTACGAGTACTTGCACCTTCTACGGTAGTATTCAAAATATCCGATGGCTATGTCAAATCAATAATAAATGCCATATCATTATTTTTTATGTTTGTATACATTGATGCTTAGACTGAAAAGATTGACAACATTCGGCGTTCTGAGTTTATTCATTTTTGACAATACATAATGCTCTATAAGTAAATCAACACATTTGTAACAACAGAAAACGGAATCTCATCGAACGCGAACGCGGATTAACTAGGAAGTGGCAGTTTTTAAAATGTTTGTAGATGTCTGCCTTGAATTTTGTATTGTTTTGAAACTGATTGTGAATAATTCATTATGTACATTTCATCAGTTCCATTGTCTAATATGATATACATTTTTTTTGAAATCCATAAAAGAATCTGTAAAAAAATTAAAAAGATTAGCTGAAAAAAAAATGTATTAAGCAAAAAACTGAAATTACAATGAAATAACATACAAACAACAACCAAAAAAAAAACAAAGAAAATTGAACTATCAACACGAGCTGAAAAATTAAAAAATTATTAACAAGAAATTAAAACAAAAAATATAAAATTAAAAGATTCCAAACGAACTTACTTCACGACGTTTCGATTGTTAGTTAGATGGATAAATGCTAGTTAGATAGTTAAAAGAATTCAGATGGAAAATCAGGGAACAGCTAGATCGAGAACCATTTCCAACATCTAATATCAGTAATGAAGAACAAAGAGCGCTGAACGGGCTACGTAGAGACAACACCATCAAGATCTTACCTGCAGATAAGGGAAACGCTACTGTAATGAATACTGATCTCTACGAACAGAAGATCCAAGAGGTGCTTCAGAAAGGAAAATAGACAAGGATCGTAAGATACCCTATTGCATTAATTGAAAGGAAGTTGTACCAGACTTTCAGAAGTTCAGACTTTCAGTTGTACCAGATGTTCCGCTCAGACCGATCATTAGCTCCAGGGATTCAGCCACTCAGAATTTGTCCAGATTTCAACTACCAATAATTAAACCACAGCAAGGAAAAACATCATCTTTTGTGAAAGATTCGAGGTATTTTGTTGAACTACTAGGGGAAATCGAAGTCAAAGGGTAGGATCAACTGATCAGTTTCGAAAGTTTCGGAAGTTTGGAAAGCCTCTACACTATCGTTCCTGTCGAAGAAGCACTTCAAATCATACAGAAGAAGCTATCCGAAAATGGGGACCTGAAAGATAGAACAAACTTACCGATACAAGTAATCATGGAATTATTAGGATACTGCGTAGGAAACTGCTACTTCCAACTGAAGGACGAATTCTTTACGCAAGATGAGGGACTGCCAATGGGATCGCAACTTTCACCGGTTATAGCCACATATGCTGTGGTTCGAAACTCTGGCCATTCAACAAGTCCACAAGAAGCCCCGAGTCTGGTTGAGATACGTAGACATACCTTCAGAATATGGAACCATGGAAATGCAGAACTACACACTTTCTCGAAGCACATCAATAACGTACCACTTCCACAATGGAAAGGGAAGTCCACAACGAATTGCCATTTTTAGACGTATTGGTGAAGAGAACCGACACTAAATGGGAAATATCTATATATCGAAAACCCACTCACACGAGACAGTATCTGAACCAGGAATCCAACCACCATCAATCGACTAAGAGAGGAATCATCAAGACTTTACTAGACCGTGCTTCAATGACCTTCAATGAAATGGTTACTAGAAAACAGCAAGAGGTCCACAAGGAAGAGAAGCCGCCAAAACCAATACTTGTATTTCCCTACATCATAGGATTGTCGAAAAGGATAAGAACGATGAGGTCCAAGTATAACATCAGAACCTGTTTCAGATCTGGGAACACTATCCGTAGCAGTCTTACGAAAATCAGGCCACCAAACGCGGACTGCGATTCCAAGAATTGCATTTACCGGATACCCTGCGAGTGCGGAGAATCATACATCAGTGAAACTAAGAGGCCATTGAAAGTTCGTATTGCCGACCACAAGAAACACACTCAGCAAGAAGAAACCAGCAAATCCGAAATAGCAGAGCATGTTTGGACTCTTCAATATAACATCAAGTGGGCTCAGGCTGAAATCATCCACAAGGAGGAACACTGGTTTAGGAGAAAATCCAAAGAAGCCTCTTATATGTTGTCCAACAATGCATTTAGCCAAGCTAGCGTAGAGATACCTAACATATGGAAACCTCTAATCAGGTGGAACACGACCAACTCTCGCCAAACGGTCAGCTCCCGCTAAAAACCAATGAATCGGAAAGAGGGAAGAGGAGATAGATGAAAGCATTCAAATGACCTGAAAAAAGTCACATCTCGAAGGAATAAGTCCAGTTATCACCCGAAGACGATTGTGAATACTAACAATCGAAACGTCGTGAAGTAACTTGGATTGGAATCTTTTAATTTTATATTTTTAATTTTCATTTCTTGTTGATAATTTTTTAATTTTTCAGCTCGTGTTAATAGTTACATTTCTTTTTGTTTTTTTTTGTTGTTGCTTGTATGTTATTTCATTGTAATTTCAGTTTTTTGCTTGATGAAATTGTTGTTCAGCCGATCTTTTTAATTTTTTTTACAGATTCTTTCAGGGATTTCAAATCAATGTACATCATATTAGACAATGTAAGTTCGAATTGATGCAATATACCACGAAACATTGTCAATCACCTTCAAATTCATTATGTATTTCCACTCAAAAAACAAAGAAATTATAAAGATTTCCATTTGGAGGACTTTGCTACTACTGACCATGGGTGTATGATCTTTTACCTTTTTCTCTCCACTTTTAACAGAATAATTTGCAAATGATTTAAGTCAGCTGTTCTGATGTTGAATGACTTGGCGAACTAAAAATCGTAGATATTAGATTCACCTTTCTCTTGTCGTGTTTTCCTACCACATATTATTTTATTCAAAATACCATTGTATTAACGGAAAAACAGGTTTATATATCTCGATGAAAATATTCTTGGTTCACACTGTGAATGTAAGAGTTAACAACTATACAATTCCTAACTTACATCGAACAAATTTTACTGGCTGTTTCTCATATAACGCTCACACATTACTGAATCTTTTCTTCATTGAAATATGACTTTCTTTGACAATCTTTAAATATGAAGTAAAATACAGTCTGCAGGCAACACGTTGATTAGGTTAGTATTTTGTTGTCACTCTCATTGCATTGGATAATTTTAAAATAGTGAATTTTAATACACTAATTCAATTGGTGGAATGAGTGCTGCTGAATTCTCTCTTTTTTTACTGTATTTGTGTTGGTTTGGCCTGACGACCTCCGGCAATATCAATCAGTAATCACTTCCCCCACCTCACTGTGAGGTGAGGTGGGGAAAATCGCGTATACTGAATAGACACAATGAGGCAAGAATAACGGCCTTCTGTATGAATCCGGCCCAAATTTCTGCCTTACTGCGTTTCTCTGACTAAGCTAGCGTCATCAGGAGATTACGAAACCTACTTATGAGCCATGTTGATGTTTCGACGGGCATATTAACGTTCACAGATCTCGTTCCACATTTTTCGACTTCTACACTTTCGAAGGAATCTTAAAACTTGTTTTCATGTACCGGTTTCAGTAATTTCAAACATTCCCTACTTATTCTGTGGCCGTTCACTAGACTTCTCCGATCTATGAAATCGAATATATGAAATATGTTCCTTCTATCGAGCTATTACAGTCCGCTCAGTTTGACCAACATATTTGACAGCTTATTCTGTAAATTCTAGATTTTTTCCGTCCTATTATCTTTTGGGTTGCCCAAAATTTGTTGACGTAAAAATATTTGAACCAATACGTTGATGTATTTTGCTTCGCATGGAAAAAGCTATAGTTCTTCCGTGAGATCTATGAACGGTAATAAAGGTTTCATTCCTAATAGCCCATTTTTCGCACTCAGACGTAACTACATATAGATAAAAAAGGAAAGAGTTTCATATCAGTCAGGTAGTAGATAACAATAGGACAATAAGAAATACTACAAAATTTACGCGTATTACATGAAATGAAACTATAGATATATTAGGTACTACATAATATTTCGAAATAAATTTCCTAATTTTCCAAGGTTTTTGTCCTACAATTATAGTGAATTATTTTACTCTGTTTGTCTTTAATGAAAACGACAATGTTAATCAACTTGCAGCAATGCAGGATTGCAGGAAGTATATTCTATGTTCCGCCAAATCAGAGTTGGCATGACAATCGGATTAGAAGTCATTTGGTATGTATAAAGTTTAAATTTATGTACGGGATTAGCGGAAAATGCAATGTTTTTTAGTTGTTCAAAGATTTGAGTTTGGTTTATTGTCACAGACGACACAATAGAATGGGAAAAAAAAATGGATGGATAGTTGGATATTGGTGATGAAATGTCAAGCAAAGAGATACAAAATAAAATATATGCATTGTTTAAATCAAGAAGTTGTGAAACAATCCAGTAAAACAAGAGTTTCAATAATATTCTTGCTATTTTTGTAGGCACATTTCCATTTCTGCTGAAAGGAGTTGAGGTTTGATACCATGTCAATAATATTGGCTGATAATAATGTTGAATTGCTAATTTTGACGATTAGATACAAAATGTTGAATACATTGGTGAGAAACACTGTTGTATATAAAAATTATATAGGACAAAATCCGCACTGACTCATTTTGAAAAATGAGTCAATGCGGAAAAAATGAAAAATGTGTCTTTCGTATTCGGCAAAGAGTTATTTTTATGACACTTTGTTTTCTCCTCCAATAATAATAATAATAGTGTGATACAAAAATTCCATGTTTACCTGTTTTATTCGATCCATTGCTTATCTTGAAATATTGTTATATTTCACTATAATATCATACCAAAATAGTAGACACTAATTTCTCAGAAATGAATATGACGTTTTTGCCTTAATCTATCTTTTGCAGTGGCGTACAGAAATTATACTAAACAGATGAGGAAAAATTAATTTCAAAATAATTTCAAATAATAATTGAATTTTATTAATTTTATAAAAAAAAAATATAGTGTGTCCATAGATGGAGTTGTAAAAAGAAGAAAACTCTTTATTATTAATTTTAAGACAAAAAGTCATTCTTTTGAAAAATTTACAATTTGCATGAAAAAATCTGAAATCGGATGTACAGGGTTCTCGTTAAGTAATAAAACGTGAAAATGTTTCATGAGAAAAGTAGGTACCAGCATTTCACAAAAAAATCAAGGAAGTCGTTTTAGCGAAAGTTTGCCTCTAATTTATGTGATCATAATAATTGCAAAAAGAAATAATCTTATAAACCACTACCTTCACAAAAAATTATTTACAGTACCTATTGTATATTCATTATCGTTTGAAGAAAACTTGTAGGATGATGAGCAACTATCGGGATCGGTATCATTCAAGGTAATAATCAATGGTTCAATTGCAAAGTCCATTCTAGTGTCGAAATCCCACATTTTGTCTTCTTCTTTTATCGTATGTTCAATGCATTTTTTCCATGACTCGGACAGGATAATTCACCCTAGGAATGAAGGATTTAGAATACTTCTTTTTTGACTCCGACACGTGGATAATGTATTTGCCATTTTTGACAGAAACGAGAGTTAAATATACCTAGAAGTTCTCTCAAAACTGCTCATACACTTCATAGAGTTTTGGGTAATACGAAATAATAGATAACGGAAAACATGAGTCTGAGATTTACAGAAGCTTATAAGGAACGCAACAGAAAGTATCTTGGTCAAAGAGTACAATAACTTGTTTCAAGGAAAAGGTTTTTCATATTCGATTTTGTTCTTCGAAGTGTGTCAGAAACAGAATAAATGAGAAAATCACTGAGATCGGTACATAAAGCAGACATGTTCGTAAGTTCAATAAAATATATGAAAAAATTATGTTGAATGGTTTTATTGAAAATAAATAAATAATAATGATGTGGATAATGTATTGAAAAGTGAAACATAATTCGGAACGTCCTAGGTAGCAGTCATTACATCACTCTCAGCAATCTACAGTATTGATCAGATAAAGAAAAATAAAATCGTTGGGCTTAGCGTGAGCTGAGTGAATATGTAAATACTACGCCTAACGATTTCATTATTTTTTATCTGACCAATACCATATATTGCTGAAGTGAGTGGTGTGATGACTGCTACCTAGGACCTTCCGAATTATTTTTCATTCAATTATCTATATCATTATTTTTTTCAATAAAACCATTTAACAAAAAGAGTTTTTTTACTTATTTTATTTTCAAGTTTTTAGTTTCTGATTTCATTACTCAGTTCTTCCCATTCTGTTTAGATCATTCAGTGCCTCAGTATTACAAGGTAATCCGCCATTTTGAAGCTGCGATCATCTTCAATTTGCATCTTTTTCAAAGTGTACTACTATTCTACTAGTCAAGCCCTGTCATTGGTTATCCATATTGAGGTAGTTGTGAAAAAATATGTTATTCGCCATTTTGAAGCTGCGGCCATCTTGAATTCACATCTTTTTCAAAGAGAACTACTATTCTACTAGTCAAGCCCCGTCAGTTGATGCCCACATTGAAGTAGTTGTAAAAAATATGTAATCCGCCATTTTATAGCTGCGGCAATTTTGGATTTACAATAATACAGAATTTATTATATTGTATTGTCATCAAAAGTAAATGTGTAGACCAAGTTTTAACAGGGAGGGGGTCAAACTTTAATTACTAAATTTGACCCAAACAAATAAACAAACAGGGCAAGCTAAATAAAACCGTTTGAAAATGAAGAATGGAAAACGGGATCCACGAATAGCGATAATTGTGTAATTTCAAACCATATTTTGTTAATTATTTTACATAACAAAATAATGATAAGTATCAATTTGGCAATATAAGTGTTGATATTTAGTTTTATAACAAACTAGTTGTAGTCATCTTCTGATGATGGTCACTCGTTCAGCGAAACGCGCGACTCATTGGAAAAAAACAAAAATCCAATATATTACTTTGATGACGACAGCACACTTGTCTCGTTATTCTATCTGGATTTCAGGACATCTGCTACAGAGGCACATCTTCACCGGCAGCAGACGGTAACATATCTTAATAATGAGGATCTAGAAGTGATTTCGAATTGGGGTGAAATCAACCAGGGTCAATTCAATGCCACAAAAACCCAGGCATCGGTTTTCTCCAAGAAGATAAATATCTCCGAACCAGATATAATAATGTCAGGTCAGTTCAATTCCGCTTTCTGCTTTGATAAGTTTGTTGGGGGTTAAAATGGACAGCGATATGTCTTGGCACAATCATGTCGCTAGAATTGCAAAATCCGCTTTTCGAAAGCTTGGAACACTGTTCCAAACTAGAAAACTGTACACACCTCAGCAACTTTTGATGCTTTATAAAGCTCAGATCAGACCTTCTTGACAGTATTGTTCTCAGGTATGGAGCTCTGCCCCCAAACATGTTCTGAAGTTGCTTGATTCCATTCAGAAAAGAGCCATCCGCCTGATTCTAGACGCGAACATCACGTGCAGCCTTGATAGCCTGGAACATCGAAGAACGGTTGAAGATTTGTCTCTCTTCTATAGATACTTCCACGGGTGCCTTCGCACATTTGATTTCATCAAGAGCGGTACTTATCAGAAATACACGATGTACTGTGGCTGCTCATCCTTTTGAGGTTCAACTCAGTACACCTCGAACTTTACTGTTTAAGAACTGAAGAACTGCGTTTATGTGGAATAAACTTTCTGAGAACGTTTTGCCAAATGAATTTAACCTCCAGCGATTCACAAAAGAAAGCCATTGACAAATGGTTTCCTAAAACTGAAAACATTACACAAACACATATTTCATCTGTATACATATTCAACAAGTATATAACTGATCTCTAAGTGAAAAATTAACGCTCTAAAACAATATTCAATAAGGCTTGATGAAACATGACAGGACTCAGTAGGTCTGTTATTTATACAATTGTCAATATAAATCATCATTCAGTAAAAATTAAATACATAAGTCAGGTAATGAAAATGAATACAGTTCTGAATAATTTGAAAATGATCATTGAAAAACTCCTCCAAGTTATAATACATTTTTTCGAGAAGAACATTTTTCAAAATAATTCGAAATCCACTTATTGAAAACGCACTCATAAGATATAAGGGTAGCTTGTTATACATTTCCACTCCATTATAAATAAGAGAATCTTTATCTAGGTTGATGTAGATGAAGGAAGTTTGATTACATTATAATTGACATACAATCAAATACAGAAATATTTTTTTTCAATTCATCTCACAGTTTCCCATATGATTTCGAACAAATAATGGCTTACAATATTGTCTCAATTTCGCCCTGCACATACATATTATGGCCCTCTTCTGAAGAACAAATACACTTCTCAGTAATTTATTCAAGAAATGCTTTTTTATGAGATTTTCATCAAACAATTTAACAAAAATGCAATACGTGTTTCGCTGTACAACAGCTTCCTCAGGCGTGAATTCACTCAAGTGAAATGAAGTAAAGACACACCTGAATGACCTATTGTATAGCAAAACACGTGTTGCATTTTTGTTGAACTGTTTAATGAAAATCTTACAATGAAGTGTGTCTTGAATATGTTTTTGATTTTTATTTAGTATCGGCCGATTCAATCACATAACCTTGCAGTAACTATTTACTGCAAATCCCCCAGAAACAAATTTCATCTGGGAATGCCATTTCTTGAGAATTTCATTCCAACTCTTCTAAAAACTCGATAACGTACTCGTAACATAGTGAAGAAAGTGTTTCGTTCAATTTGAAAATATGGTCGTAGAATTTGAGTTTATTATCGAATTATAGCTCCAGCTATGTTCTTTACTTGCCATAAAAGACAATCAAGCAAATGAAAAGACATCAGCAGAAGAAGTTATTTTGATTTCCAAAAGGTTATGTCATTAATAAATAGTAAAATTGGCGTTGATTCGAATACCGAGCCGAAACTCCGGTAATAATATTTTCTATTCTTGGCACATGGGAAAAAAGTATTTCATTGGAATCATTTTTGCCAGAAGTTTCAATTTTACCTAATAGGCTTTCTTTCCTCCAGGACAGATACTGAGAGAACGCAAAAGAATGAACTAGAGTGTCCACTCCGCGAAATCGAGTTTTCCTCAAGTTCAGGAAGCCATTTTCGGGTGAAGCCTTCTATCTACTCGTATCGCTCTACTGCAAATGTAAATATTTCAGTTGAACCCCTAAAAAATGAAAGTGCTCTATTTTGTCGACGAAACACAATTGGAACTGGTGTTTCACTTTGACGCCTTTTTCTCTTCCGTAAATTGCAATAATTCCCCCAGGACGCTATCAACTGTTACCTTTTCCGGTTTGGCACTACGAGCTTTCTTAACCGCTAGGAGTTGAAAAAGCTTTCGCTACTTCAAAACTCCATTTTGGTGAGTGGTAACCGAACATTGGAAAGACAGTTGCTTTGTGGAAACTTATTGTACAGTATACATTTCCACTGGCGTAGTTATTATAACAGCGAATAGAAATAATGAATATTCTACGTGATTTTTTGTTTACGGATTTGAATAAATCTAGTATTTGATATCGAATGAAGTGTATTGCAACACATCAGTGAAAATTGCACCAAAATTGGTCAAACCATTTTTGAGATTAGTCGGTTCATACGCACAGACAGACAGCGATCAGATACTTTTTTATCCTATGGATTGATGATGTAAAAGGATTACTCAAAAAATAAGTTGTATGTTCAAATTTCGTGGGTTCCGAGAATTCGATTACCGATTTTTTCATTTTTATAGTTATACACTCGTTTCGAATATATATTCTCTGCTTCAAAGAATCAAACAATTCCATACAATTTTGTGTGATGTGTGGAAATGAGTGGCCAAAAACACTTGAAATATTGACAATGGCATACGGTGATTGTACCTTGAATCAGGTCGAAAAAATGTGAATGACGACGCTTGCTCTGGACGTCCCGGCACATCAAGAACCGATGAAAATGTTGAAAAACTGATGTTGTCATGTCGGTTGACCTATGCCATGCATTTCTTTTGGAAATTTCGGGCACGAATCACGTTCCAAAATTGCTGAATTTTGACGAAAAAAAACCGTCACATGGGCATCGCGCAAGAATTGTTAAATGACGTCAATGGTGATCCAGTTTTGCTTCAAAGGGTCATAACTGGTTACAAATTATGGATACATGATTATGACATCGAAACCAAAGCCCAATCGTCCCAATGAAAGAACCCTGGAGAGCCAAGACCTGAAAAAGCACCCCAATTTTGATCAAATGTCGAAAGTTTTGCTCACTATTACCATGGCGCAGTAGATCAAGAGTTCTTTCCATATGATTGTACGATCAATAAAGAGTATTATTTCGAACTTATGCGCCGCTTGCGAGAAGCAATACGAAGAAAACATCCGGTATTGTGGAAAAACAATTCATGGATTTAGCATCACGATATTGCATCTGCTCACTCGTCATTGCTTGCTCATAAATTTTTGGCCAAAAACAACACCGTAATCATACCTCAGTCACAGTATTCACCAGCTTTTCTTCCCTACGACTCTTTTCTGTTCCCAAGATTGAAGAGGTTGGGATAGGTTGGGTCCAAAGTGAGTGGGTCTATTCGACCCTCCACCGCAACCCGCAAGGGTTTGATGTGGTTCACACCTATTCACACTCTACCAAATAAACCCAGGTTCTTAACGAAGCCGTTCAGTTTGTATGGTGAGTGGTCTTTCAGATCAGATGGTAAGAGTATGGCTCTGCCGAACTCTATAAAAACCTGATTTGGTCCCCAGCGGGGCAGGCACAAAGTATGTGCTCTGTTGTTCCATCATTTCCTGAACAGAGGCGACACACACTATCTTTCGACAATCCGAGTCTCTTGCCATCTAGGTATTCAATGCTTGTTTGGCAAAGCCTGAAGCGATGGCAATGACAGGTTTTGGTCCAATGAAGCTGCTTGCAGCACCCTCCTTTGAAAGGGAATCAGCAGCCTCATTGCCTTCCAGACTAGTATGGCTAGGAATCCAAACCAGAGACAATCTGTTAAGTCTCCTCATCGAGGAGAGTCGTTTTTGGCAATTTACTACCAATTTAGACATTGCTCGGTAGGAGCCAAGAGCTTCCAACGCCGCTTGACTGTCCGAGAATATTTTTATTGACTTGTGTATGAAGTTGGATTCTTCCAATCTCTCTACACACAATTTAATAGCGTAAATTACCTCTTGAAATACAGTCGCATAGTTTCCTAGGCAGGTTGATATCTCTGTCCTGGGTCTGTCACTGAAAACACCTGCACAAGAACCGGAAAGTGTTTTTGATCCATGTGTTAACCAACAAATATCTATATCTAAATACCCATATATGAATATGGATACTTTTATTATCAGTTAATAGATTTCTGTCAAATTAAGAAAACTATTTTCAGAGTTCAGAAATCGTGTATCAATACTTAAAGTGGATTCCCATAGAATCAGTTGAAACTTTTATCTAACAATCAATACAGGCAAATATTGATTGTGCAATCTCATCAACCTTTCGTGATAGGTCGACTCGATAAGAGATCCCTAAATATACACTTATAACATTAATAGGAGCAGCGACGAAAAGGTCCTTGGATAAACTGACCTTTTCCATGATCGGACTATACTTCGTCCACTACTACACTCCCGTGTGTAATTAGCGGTTAATGGGTATATTCGAACTACTCCAAACAGTCCGAGATAATTAGTGTCTACTTGATTCAAACGAATTCGTACACGCGAGGATAAGTTCATCCAAGAAAGCGTAATTTACAATTATAATGATAAGAATAAGGACACGACAATCTCTGCTTCAAACAAAATAATCTCAATGAGGTACATCGATTAATAATATTGATAATAATGATCATAGTAACAATAATAATAATAACTCCATAGGAGTTTACATCCCAAATTGTTCGTTACACGGTTGTACTTCCACCAACAACAGGGAGGGAGTTTGGAGTATCTATATGACAGAATGGTATGGGATGGAGCCTGTGAAGCAATCAGGAGTTCGAATCCCTTTTCCTGCATGGTACGCGACCATGAAAAAGCAGGAAGTGGGCAATTTCTCTTTAGGGCAGCTGCCCAAGCGGCTGATGAATTCGGTTTAGTTTTCGACACTGAAGGAGGTGATCACAACTTTGTCCCCGAGATGGAACCTGTCCAGGAAAAGGTACATATGGAAGCCGCAGAGGCGTTGAGGTATTAACGAAACACCGGCGATGATCTATACTCTGAAGATATTATGAAGAGAGAGAAGTGCCTAATTTAATGAAACTATACACTTCCAACCCTCAGGCTTATACAAGCCAATGAGCCTGATGTAGTTATTCTCGACCATCAGGGCAAGACGATATTTGTTATGGAGTTTTCAACTCCTGAAGTGACGAATATTGTCCGAAAAGAAAGGGAAAAACGAATAAAACATCGAGATTTTCCCTTTAAATTCTACAGACTCTATCCATATCACTCTTTCCAAATAATTGTTTTGATTATTGCGGTCCTTGGTGGAATAACGCCCTCCCTTCTGTCCAATATCAAAACCATGCCTGCTTGCCGCACTAAGGTAGAAATCTTAGCCAGACAAATGCAGAGGGCTGTCATTGTAACCTCACTGCGCTTGCTTAGGGCACATGATTTTTGGACACAATGATCACTTACTTCACAGTGTCGAGAGTGGTCATTAATGCTGGTGTGCCCCGTCGAATCTATTCAAGCTTCGGGGTTAGTGTCCGACCAGCGCAACCTTAGAAGGACAACAAATAATCAAAATTTGTATAACAGGATCCGTAGATTTTTAACACGTCTAACATAAAATTAACAATAGCCCTTTCTTCCACTTGGATTTATTCCTTGCAGGAAGCAAATACTATTGAGGATTATTTCCTGTGAAAATAATAATATCAATAGTGATAACAATAATGTTAATAAAACACGACTGAAGGCCGGATTCTCCTCTCAAAACCACAAAACCTTAGGGATCATGTATCTTATATCTTCGAAGGTAGGACTATATAGCTCCTTTTCAGCTTTTAACGAAGTGATGGAATGACTCGCTTCATCATAACATCTGGTCAGAGTATATTCCAAACAGAGAGGGTCACTTTCAGAAGTGGTATATATCAGGGCGATTTTTCCAGTCCCCATGTTCTCCGCATCTCACTATTGCCATTATCCATTGTGCTCAGAAATACCCGAGAGAATAGCTGTGGTACTCCTGGAAACCGGAGGCATAAAGTCACCCATTTGCTTTTAATGAATTAAATTAAATTTCATGTTCTATCAGTCCTTGAGGGTGACGAAAGAATACACATATGCTACCGGTATGAAATTTCAAATAGACAAATGTGCAACGGTCCATCTCACTCGACTGTTTCTTGGTTGTACTCCTCCCTACAAAATGAAGGCCTTAGACTTTCAAGTTTGGAATGTCTACACGACAGAATGACACAGAATGGAGCATGTAAAATCATCGGAAGTTCAGGAATCGGAACATTTCTCTTCAAGGTAGCTGCTTAAGCGGCTGATAAATTCAGTTTGATTATCGTCACTGAACGGGGTCAGCGAGTTGAAACTCCTACGGAGAAAAACAAACCGATACAAAGGATCTTCTTTAACAACATTGAAGACATCGGCTCACCAAAGCTCTTGACCTTCGCCTTTCTCAGATTGAGTGGACTGTTGTCGAAAAAGTGGCCTTTTTTCCACTCAGGACATCTGAATTTTTCATTTTTTTCAAGTCTCCGGAAAACAATGCAGCCTCATGGGCTGCCTTCCCTCTGGGGAAGGTCTTCGAGAGCTAATGATATATTTGTTGCACAAAAGAGAATACTCCGAGTAATGTTTAGTCTATCCTCTCGACAAAGCTGTGTTGATATATTCAAAACATGTAAAATCATGACGCTACCATCACTCTTTATCTTTGAAGTTTGTGTGTATATATTTAGTAACTATAACAGTTTTTCAACCAGATCTAGCATTCATAAACATGACACAAGAATAAAAAATCAGCTGAATATACCCTTTTCTAGGGTCCAATTATCTAAAAACTCTCCAAACTCACTCATTCTTTATTTAATAAATTACCAGACTATGTAAGAGAGAGTCGAACCTTAACATGTTTTAAAAAAAGTCTTAAACATTTTTTAATTGAAAGATGCTATTATAAAGTCGATCAGGCACTATAATAAGTATTTGTAAGTCCTTTATGATTTGTCTCTTATTTGTGTATTTGGGTGAATATATGTATATATGTCTGTATATGTATATATGTGTAACACAATTATTCTATACTATAGATGAACGACTATAATATCTGCAAATTTACTGTTTTGTTATATACAATTTAACTGAATGTTATCATGTTCTGGTAATTTAACGACTACTCCTATACAATACTTTTATTGTCCTTCTGGAGAATAAAGAATTATTATTATTTAAATCGATTCCTGCTTTGTTAAAGTAGTTCTTCAGTTCTCTTCTTCAATGCTCAATTTTTCCGTGCATCTACCCAGGTATGTTTCTCCTTATGTTTCTTGCAGACCCAATCTGGTCAATCTGGTTCCGTATCGAAGATTTTGTTACTCTCACCGATCGAAAATGTGCTATTTCTGAGATATACCAGGGCGAATTTCATTTTTGACTCTCATAGAAACAGTCTTATAGAATATAATAATTTAGTTAATCTACACTTGCAAATCCTTCAGTCATCTGTTCCAATTCCACCGCAAATTCAACTCACGATTATGTGTTAACAATCGTAACTCACTAATGTTTGCTGAACTTTCTATTTGCGTTCTATTACATAGCTTCTTACATTTCAACTGCAATTAGAGCTTGAAATACCACCAACTGAGATGCATTACATTCAAATACAGTGCCATTTTGTTTTAACATTCTCCGATTTGAATATACGAAGAAAGAATTTTACAGTATTGCGGAGCTTATCACGGGATTTTGATGTAGAATTTTCTATGGTTTCGCGTTTCAATCAAAATATTTTATAAAAAAATATTAGGATCAAGATTTTTATTTGAGGAAACGAGATCTACTTTCAGTATGTGTATTAAATATGCGTATTTAAAATCTTTTGCTTCCTACATTGTCAATATGTTATTCAAAATGATTATATCTATATTTTTTTCTATTTGACATGATTTATTCAATTCAATTTCAGTCAAAATTTTGCGGCAGTGCTCTGAAGACGACCTTATGATCATCGCAACGTTGGCAACGAAAGATTGGTTAGTATAAGACAAGATTTGTTAGTTTAAGGATGACATCACTGATGTTATAACTATCAATCACTGGATGATGAACTTTTTTATTTTATTGCTGTTGAAATTAATTACATGCAATAGCTATTTTCAGTTCAATAAAATTGAACCATATATACAACCCATGAGTCTGATTCTTGAAAAAAAGATAAGTTTTTTATTGGCAGGAGTGAATATGTTGAACGAGTTGGACTTCTCCTACGGGAACTGAAACCTCAACTTCTCAACTTCTCTCAAAATACATCACGATCACAGTTTGTTCCATACCTGTCTTAGACATCGCTTTCTGTATCTTGACATTTTAAAAGTAGTACTCTACTGAATGCAGCTTGCAAATGTTTTATTCGGCTGTCGTTAATAGGAACAATCGAAAATAAAAGTGATCATGACAATTTGCTTTATGAAGATTCCGGAAAGAAACTTCATAATGCAACGATCATGTAATGATGGTTATTAAGACACGAGCATTAACCGGGATACGAAACGAGCCGAAGGCGAGTTTTGTATGGTATATGCGAGTGTATTAATAACCATTACATGAGAGTTGCATACGCTATTTTTTCTAAACTCGATAAATAATGAAAAACTATAAATATTATATTTGTATTGAACACATTTACAGTAATTAACTCATATTTAAAATCATGGATATATGAAAACTATGAAGATTCTAATTATATTTATATTGAATAATTAATATAAATTAATCTGTAATTAATCTGATCTTTTAAAAATATTGGAGTCGATGGTATTCCTTCTATATCGCTGTTTTCAGACATTTTGATAATATAGGTAGGTAATATGAAAACTGATTTTGACAAATAAAGCAATTAGTTACTTAGGTTAGAATCTAGGACAAACAAAGGAACAGGATTCTTTATTGAAAAATTATGGGTTTCTATTGGTTGATAATCTGTATCGTTATGAAAAATCTGTATCATAATGGATATTATTATGAAACGGATTATGGTCATATAAGTATATTGTTAGAGTACGGGTGTAGAAAAAAAAATTTAAGTCTCCAGATACGGTTTTACAGAAAAATTATATTCGAATGAGCTACGTTTACCAAAAAACACTAGAACCCAAGTTTCACCATTGGGAGAAGATTTGAGAAGAATATAACAGGTTTGGTGTGTGGAAGCAATATTTTTGTTGACGGTTGAATTCCTTTTTGTAAATATTTTCCTCTAGAATTATTCGGTTCAATATTATTATTATGTTCATTTAAGGAATACTCGTCGTAAGATTCCTAACCCACTAAAAATACTTATATTATTGATAAACAGGATTTTCTGAATTGATCTAAAGAGTCGTAACACTTCATTTTGTCAGACTATCTCTCAAATTTTATGGAAAATAAAACAGTCTAATTCCCCTTCATTGATTTTTGTGCTGCCATAAATATTTCATGAGTTCAATCAAATTGTGTTGCAGAGAGAAATACAAGAAACGATGGCTCTCATTGATTTATTAGCTACTAGTTCACGATGTCTGTATCACTTGGGATTACAAGTTATATTTCAAAACTCCCATAATTGAAATGATTGGACGGGCGTGAAAAATGGAATTGCCTTTAAAAATTATTGGTCTGTACATTTATAATCGAAACATTTTTTTATCATTCTATTTATGAAAGTAGCAGAGACTCTTTTCACATTCCCAAATGACATTTATGCGTTTCAATAATATCACCTTTTTGAAGTTTTTATATTGAGAACTGCGGGTAAAAAAATAGGTATATAGTAAAAAAGGATTTTTGAGACCGGAAACAACGTGACATAAGACAGAAATATCAATTTCAGAATTTGAAAATCAAATTAATTATTTAAAAAAAAACTACAACAGTACCAGTACCAGGGTGATGGGTGATGCTTTTAGGAAATTAAGTTATTTAGAAGTAGGGAGAGAGATATACAGAACTTGTAAGTTAATAATAGAGAAACGTAGCTTGATTTAAGTGTTTTAATCAAGAATGTACATGAAATAGAAATGTAAATATTAAATTCAAAATTTGAACTTGTTTAAAATAATGATTGGTAACTAAGAGAAGGAAAGATTTTCAATTGTTTTATCAACAATGAGGATTGATTAGGAAGCTTCGAAGGTGAAGCCACGGTTTGATGTTGCTCCAGAAATCATAATAAAACTCGTTCAAAAAGTAATGAAAACAATTATAAAGCAAATAGAAACCAAAGGTGAATAATATAATAAATATAATTTGATCCGACCTACCACAGAATGAAGATCCAATCATTTGAAAACGAGAAAAATTGCAGACTGAATTTCATTGATAATAATTTGAGAGTTGAATATTCCTGAATTTTTTTATATGATTCATTGAATTTGTTCATTGATGGTATTTTGTTGTGTCTCTTCAAATTTCAACCAACAGGTACATAAACAGAACGAGTTAAATCCTGGTAAGTTGTATTTAGCACAGTGAACCCACCTGAGATATTGAATATTACTTTATGGTGAGGTATTGGGATATAAACTCAACAAAAAAGTCTCCTAAGTAAAAATAAAACATCAATGAAAACATACATTCATATAAATTGAATCTCACAATATAAGCACTCACGTTATGTCCTTTATCAATTCAAAATTCATATTGAATAATAAATAAATAACTACCATTCAAAAGCTTTTCCCCCTACATCCATGGAGTTACTGACAAAGTGAGCCGAATTCTAAAGAAACATAACGTAAAGACAATATTCACAGCAACAACCAAATATTCACTCTGTTAAGAAAACCCAAGGACACGATACGCAATGAAGCACAGGGCATATACGAAATACCATGTTCTAACTGTTCCAGAACTTACATCGGCCAGACCACTGGGAGAATTTCCAAGAGAGCCTATGAACATGAACTAGCTCAGCGCAAATCAGACCCAGCATCATCTCTCTTTAAACACCGCCAGAAAACAGGTCACACAATAAGTTTCGAAAACACCAAGACCATTGCTACGGAGAAGTCTTCAGGCCAGGATAATTCGTGAAGCAATCAAAATTGAAAAACGTCCCAACTGCCTTAATAAACGAGATGATTCGCAGATACTATCACAAGCATGGATATCATTGTTGTCACGCAAGGTACCTGGAAATAACTCAGGTACACCTGCCACAATATACCTACCTCTCTATACCTGTTTAACAAAATAAATATTGACCCCCAACAATAAAGTAACGAATGCGAACTTAGAGCTGAACTCAGCAAGCATAGAGCAAGAAACGAGACTTGAGGGCAAGGGATATTGCGACCTTGTCCTCGAGTCATGTAAGTACAGTTCCAAGTGATTCTTGAAAATGGCTCCAAAGCAGGAGCCGAAACGTCGAAAAAATGAAAATTACAGACGCGGTTCAACCCGCGTCTGTAAGTAATATATTTCACCTAAGTAGAAAAACAAGCAAACGGTGAAAACCAAACATCGGCTGTGTGGTTACAAAAATCAACTAATACTCCATTTTAGATTACATAACGATAATTTTGATGATATCAGTTAGTTTCATTCGCTCTTTATTATGCATTTCTCAAGATTTCTTTAGTATGAACCTGAAAGAATGAAAAGAAGTGTCGTCATATTTGTGTGTATTCCGTGTTGAATTTATACCTTGCATAACGCGAAATAAAAACTTGTTTGCTAAATTGATTACCATAAAATTATCTGAATTCCGAACATGATGTGACATAGTTCAATATACCAATAGATTGCTTTTTGTTTCAATAAAATGTAATAAAATGAATTTGTTTTCCAGAGTATACGAGTATGTTGTTTCATTTGCATTACAAATTCAGACAAGTGCACTAAAAAACATTTCATTCAATTCATGATTTCATCAAAATATTTCATATTGTTCGAAAATATAATTTCATTCATGTCACGGTTCGTTAGTATCCACGAAATGTAGAACACGACTATTTCCAATACAATATGCTGATTATGACTACTAGCAAGTCAGTTCAATATTCAATGCATTGCAAAATTTATGTATAGTAATTTTTTATCAGGAAATTCGGCTCAGATTTGCACTATTCTCATCAACATCCAGACAGCTTTTTAAACTGCTATTCTTCTGGTAATGAAATTGTTCCAACTGAAGAGTTCAGAAATATAATTGTACTTTAAAAGATTTTTATCGTTTCAAGATTTCACCATATGAGTCGCCAGGACCAGGACAAAATGAAGACTGATTAGTGCCACCTTCATTTCGAAACCTGGAAAAATCATTTAAGCATATTACAGACATAGCACTGGCTACAAGACCACTGCATCGAGGCTTAGATGGGAGATTGGTATATACTACCATTAGGGGAGGAAAGTAGTGAGATAGATAGCAAGAGGTTGTTTGGAGGTTCAGTTGTAGAACAAACCTGTAGTGTGAAAGAAAGTTTTTGGCTTTCTACTACTCCATCTTGATACAAAAAAGGGGATGAGGGAATCTTCCAAAGAAAGGAAGGAAGTAATCAATTTGAAAATAAGTAACTCTATACATGGATGTGTAGATCATGCAAAGAAGTAACTTTCAGACACAAACTGAAAGTCCTCCTGAAACAGCTACTTTCCTATAAACATTGAATTACACGAAAGAAAAAAAATTCTTTCGAAACAAATACTTTTATATGAACACTGAATTCTACAGAAGATACTTTTCTCTACTCAGTTTGTATTTCAAACATTCGTTGTGGAATAAAAATCAGATATCATTCACATGAGTTGTACTTTGAATGAATGGTAATAAATTGCACTTACATGGAACACTGTCACCCTCACTGGTATAAACCGATGTTTCGCCTTGCCCCAAGGCTCTTCAGTACCAAATTGGATAACATAGAACACAATTCATTCATGAATTACGATTTTTTATTTATTTTTATTTTATTTATTTATTTGATTACTTCCTCCCTTTCTTTGGAATATTCCCTCATCCCCTTTTTTGTATCAAGATGGAGTAGTAGAAAGCCAAAAACTTTCTTTCCCAAAAATCAATCACTTCTAAAAATATAACCCCTTCAATTCAAATAAGATTCCTCTTGGCTGGGATTAAATCAAATAGGTGAATGAATGTCATTACGATGTCATCGATGACTTAAGCAGATCAAGCTTATTAAAAAATCGTAAATCATGAATGAATTGTGTGTATTTTCTATACTGTTATCCAATTTGGTACTGAAGAGCCTTGGGGCAAGTGTTTTAAGGCGAAACATCGGTGTATACCAGTGAGGGTGACAGTGTTCCATTTAAGTGCAATTTATTACCATTCATTCAAAGTACAACTCATGTGAATGATATCTGATTTTTATTCCACAACGAATGTAAATACAAACTGAGTAGAGAAAAGTATCTTCTGTATAATTCAGTGTTCACATAAAAGTATTTGTTTCGAAATAATTTTTTTTTCTTTCGTGTAATTCAATGTTTATATGAAAGTAGCTGTTTCAGGAGGACTTTCAGTTTGTCTCTGAAAGTTACTTCTTTGCATGATCTACACATCCATGTATAGAGTAACTTATTTTCAAATTGATTACCTCCTTCCTTTGGAAGATTCCAGCATCCCCCTTTTTTGTATCAAGATGGAGTAGTAGAAAGCCAAAAACTTTCTTTCCCAAAAATTAATCACTCCTGAAAATATAACCCCTACAATTCAAACCTGTAGTGTTCTACACTGCAGTTTTGAACTTCTACTCTTGCTTGTTATATTACATTTCACCCAGTAACGACCATAATTATTATTATTATTATTAAAAAAGGGTTGTCCTCATTGTAATGGGGCCTTGTAAAGTAGCAGGCTCTGAAAACTTCAACTAGATGTATCAATGAAGAAGGACTGAACAAAATAAATTGTTTATAGTAACATTTGCCAAGAGGATCAAAACCGAAAACCTAAAAACTCTCCCAAACTTCGAGGTGAACACATACATTTGTTGAGGGAGATAACTATTGTAATAAAATCCATGATAAAACATGTAACTATGTTATTATAGCCAAAGATGAAACAAACGACAGTTGATAAGTGTACTAGACACGGATCACCAACTCCTTATATAGGTACGGAACCAGAATGGTGAGTGGATCTCTAAGAAACATAAAGAGTACTGGAAAAATATACCCGTGGACATACTGGATACTGCTCAATGAGAGGACATTCGAACATAAGACAACTGCAGGTGATGCAACGAAGAGACAGCTTTTCATATTTCACGCGAATGTGTGCTACTGGCTCACAGAAGGTGAACAATTCATGAAGAAACCAAATTATGTCCAGAAGAATATGATATACATTCAGCAAGAGACCTGATCAAACTAGTTTGGGGAAAAATTGTTGGAATTGTTGTCATAAAAGAGATGTGAGAAAAACGCAAGCTCATGACGCTAATTATCAATTATTTTGTTATACGTTTGAAAGACTACAGACTACCCTCCTTGATTCTTGTGGTTTTTAACGTATTTTAGATACTGAATTATGTTCATTTTATTTCAATTGAATTCAATAGGTACTTAAATTGTAACATTCGCAGTTGATATGAATACTGTAATTCCTTTGGTTTAGTCCAATAACCTAATAGGGTATTTTCGTTTTTTACGCTGTTATATACTCCAGGCATGATGTTAGTATGTCTGTCATGAAATTGGCCGTTACTTGATGAAAATCCTTAAAGTATTCAAGTAAAACTCTCCCAATCTCTTTCTAGAATTCTCCTCTGGAATTTGATTCTTTTCACAATTCTGTAGTGAATGAACTTCTTCTCGGTACTACCAACTTTTTTGAGCTTCTTGGATAACTTCAGTTCCATTTTTTTCAAAACCAAATCAATCTTCAATTATTACGTGAAAGTCTACATCCGTCAACGACATCAAAATTTCCATTTACACAACGAAAATAACGAATAAGCTATAACATTTCGAACTATTGATCTATTCCTGTCTAAGAGCCATCATAGGAGTTAAAATTTGAGGCAGAACTTGAAAGTTCTGAGTTTGTTGTTTTTCGGTTTTCAAAGTTTTCTTCGTTACACAGATGAGTCCTTTCATGCTCAAATTATTATATTTACCACTATAACGAGTGCATATGCTCAAGTTTGGCAATGAGTAATTGTATTTTCGTTCTGACAAAGTTGTGAAAGGGTTAAATTAGTTTACTTCAAATTTGACTGTGAAATCAAGTTTGCAACAGTGTGGATGTGAGAACAAAGGATCCCGCATTCAGAACATTTCGTTCAATCATCAAACGAAGGAAAGTTGTGGGGTGTTTCGAGACGGATTGGTTCATTTGCATTTTTTTATTAGACAGAAAATAAAAATGTCTAGCTCTCTTTATGAAAAATATTTCGGATATTTCATTTCACTCAATTTTATATTTTTCAAGTCGAAACACTTTTTAAATAGCATTCTGTTTTGAATTTTCTAAACAATAATAGTCTTTAGCTTTCAAAATCGCGCCTAAAAGTTTTGTAAAGAATTGCATTCGGATATTTCATTCGAAATTACTATTACGTTGTTTTAATGTTCTAACCGATGAACTCCTGAATTCAAAGCTCTTGAAAGAATTCGATGTCTCTTGTCGACAATTCATAGGTATTCCCAATGGGTGACAAATCCGGTAACTGCGGAGGCCATTCGATGCTGCCAATCAGTGCTATAGAATAGTTTGTCTCTCTTACTGTATTATGTGGATGACTGAAACTCAGTCAGGTTCACGGACCATACCATACATTGAAATTTTTGTTACAAACAGTTGAATTCACAAACCGTAAAAAGTAGGTGATGAAAAGTCAAGCTTGAAAGCAATGGCAGATTTAGATCAAAATTTCGGAGAATGGGGTAATTTTCAGCAGGATTAAGTCATATATCAAAGTATATTCAAAATAAACACTGTTCCCGAACATACGAACTGCAACACTCATCTCGACTCGCGTTTTACCAACCAAGTTGGCGTCTTCAGGAAATGAAGTACACTAATTCCTTACTCTAAAACTGGTCTCAACTTATATCTAACAGGGCACACTTCCACTTTCAGACACACATCAAGTTTTCATATCTGAAAGTAGACAAAGGCATTGAGGTTGTAATATTGGGCAAGTCAAATTACTATGATGGTTTCAGATGTAAAAACACTCTTAAGATGTGTAAACAGTTGATCGCACCGAATTTGAACAGAAGTCTACAGGTTTCCAATCCTACAGTTTCTAAAATATGCGGCGAGTCGGTATGACCAATTTTCTCAGCCACTAGTTCTCCCACTAATAAAATTGTAGAATGGAAGATCAATTTTAAACTCGCCCAATCTCATAATCGAGCTGAAGTTTCGTTAATTCATACAGCCAGGGATCTGGATGCCCTATCCGGGAAGCCAATGTGGCGGACGGGGTCGCCGGACTCCTCGTCAGTGGCAGAAATAAGTAGGGTGAGGGGAACTAAAGCTCCCTAAATGCCTTTGCAAAACATGCCACCGTGGACCAGCCTACCCAAGCTGAGGTGTGAGGAATCGTGCCGACAGCTGAAAGGCCGCAGGGTGATATGCGGTAAGGAAGATCCCCTTGGGGAACTGGGCGAAACCCCATTGTAATCAGCCTACCTCTAGTGATGCAAGGCTCTGCCAGAGGTGACCATCTCTTCCCTGGCTACTCATGGGAACACACATGAATGAAACACTCAAAAACAGGAACAACAAAAACAAAAAGGCTGGACAGAAATACTCAGCTCAGGCGATGGCTGGGGATGAACAGAAATGTCCATCCCAATCTACCGCTTGGAATGAGGCTGGACATAGTAGATCGCCTCGTGATGTAATAAAAAGGCCAAGGCGTAAGCACATTTGCATCGCCAAGGCCAAAAAGAGAAAGAGAGCGAAAGAGACAGGTGTGGTAGCGACTATAAGTGCACCCTCCTCCTCCCCTACTCCACTTCCTACAGCAAGGGGACTTACTGCGGCGGGCGTCAAGAGCTCCGCGTCGAATAAAGGCAGGGAACCGGCTGCTCCTGCAGGAAAGCTCCCTCACTTGTGCACCTCCACGGAGGGAACCCCTCAAGGTTGACAAAGAGAGTGTGTGTTCGGCTCTTGG
Organism: Leptinotarsa decemlineata; assembly: GCF_025532065.1. Classification (NCBI taxonomy): domain Eukaryota; kingdom Metazoa; phylum Arthropoda; class Insecta; order Coleoptera; family Chrysomelidae; genus Leptinotarsa; species Leptinotarsa decemlineata. The sequence continues at coordinate 2,518,960 of NW_027412549.1, read as the reverse complement.
CTAACACCTGCCAATATAAAGGAGATGTCTCCTAGTGACCTGTCCACCTTCCTGGAAAGTACCAGGATGGACGATGACCTAGGAGGACAACTCCTCGGGAGGCTGTACAATGGGTCACATGTGGCCTAAGTGCTATGGGTTTACACTCACCCTCCCTACTCTACAGATGAAGAGATTTATTTCAGTATCATTCGTCCTCGTATCATGTGTCCTCGTTGTTTCCAAGTGTCCCTATACCAAAAACTATTGAATATTTGAGGGAACTTAGAAGAATTAAATATCTCGCTGAAGAAGTAATCTAACTAACAACAAGTAACAGAATTGCTTCCAGTTCAACAACTGTTTCTACAATGGAAAACCCACTGTCCACCTTCATGACTGATCTGTTCATGAACTTATTTGAATTGTAAGCAAAAGAGGAGTTAGATTACTGTCTACGGATGATGTATTCGCTATCTGTAACCCAGATGATATCAACAGGATCCGATATGCAAATGTTGATCCATAGACAAAATTTAGAGAGATTTCAGTATCGTTCTATGCATCCTCATTGTTTCAAAGTATCCCTATTCCAAAAACTATTGAATATTCGAAGGAACTTTAAAGGGTTGAAGGTCTCAGTGGAGAAGTGATTGAAGATTATATGTAACTAACAAAAACAACTGCTTCCAGTAAAACAACTATTTCTACAATGAAAAACCCACTATCTACCTATATGGCTAATCTGTTCATGAGCGTATTTGAATTGTAAGCAAAAGCAGAGTAAGATTATTATCCACGGACGGTGGACAGCTATCTGGGACAATAACCTAGATGATATCAACGGAATCCGATATGCAGATGATGTATATAAGATTTTGAGTTGAAGAAATTCAAGATATCCAAGACTTTGTTTCAATTTTGAACAACAGAACAATTCATTCCATCTCCTGAAGACGCGCGTCGAGAGGAATATACCGATTCAGGTGTTTCGAAGCAGTGTTTGTTTTGGATTTATTCTACGCTAGACACATCCGTCTTTCAGGTGAAAGCGCATGCAATCTTACAAAGCACAAGCAATATTATTTTGGAGGACTCAGTACAGAAACGAAAGAGCTAAAATGTCTAGATCAGCAACTTTAAATATAAGTTGTTCATCAGTCGTGGGGACAAAATTCTTGGTCCCGCTGCTGGATGAACGAGAAACATCTGCAAGACTAACCTTTGTAAAGTACCTCGCATATGGTATGTTGGATATAATTCAATGTCCTGCGTGGTATTAGCTGGGAAATTAGTTGTTTTCCGGAGGGTATTTACTAGAACCTACGGTACAGGGTTTTTGGGAGAGATGGATTTTTCAAGATTTCATTTCAAATATTCATTTTTTCATGTATATATCTCCACTCGATAGAGTATTCAAACTTATAGTGCTTACTTGAATATATGAATGTCTTCTTAATATTTTCACGACAAAATATTGTTGTTGGATTAACGCAAGATAATACATTGATAACTAGGAGACCCACTAAAACCTACATTACATGTATAAGCCACTAGTACATAAACTCTTGATAACGAATAATCCATATCTATACTAATATAAATGTGAAAGTTTGTGAGGACGGATATATGTTTGTGGCTCTTTCATACGCCTAAACGACTGAACGGATTTAGATGCAACTTCATACAAGTACCTACAGCTCATACATCAGAATAACATATAGAATACAATTTACAAAGGTTATGTGTAATTTTGGTCATAACAATAAGTATTAGGTAAGTCGGAAAAATTCTTGCTCCCTAAAAACTCTTGGCGTGCGCTGCCTATACCGTTGGAGTTACATGCAGATAATGTACCGTAAAAATGTTTATTTCAAATAGTACTAAATAAAACTCCGCCATACTTTTTTTACTTTACAGATTTTTGAATATCTGTCAAATTCTTATAAAAATTGATCCTCTTGTTTTAAGTATTAATATAGTAAGTAATTTGGACGAATGGTTTAAAAGTTAACACGATAAGATTAACTTTACGCAACGCCATAAGCCATTACGCGTCGCGTCTACTATAAGACAACGGTGGACGATTCGCGGTACAGGGGCGGTCTGAGCAATGAAGTGCCATCGCCAAGAATACGACCGGAACGCGGGCAGACTCGCAAGGCCAGACGTAGTTGACAGTTGTGTTAGTTTTGCGAACATCTTTATAGTTAACACAATTTCATTTCTCGAAGCTATTCATTACTTAGTGCAGTTGACATATTTTTCCAGTTACTGTGTTTTTAACGTAAAAATATGAATTAATATTTTTTGCCCGCTCTTATATTAATGTACAGCCGAAGCTACTGCACCTAAAATTTCGAGATAGATAGATAGATAGATAATATATTACCTTTTTGTGCCATTTGTACAATGTATAGGTTCGTCACATAGAATAAGAAATATTGTACAGTAAATAAAAATTGTATCACGGTAGGTTCTTTGTATAGCATAAATAAGCATCAAGAAAGGGAATCAGGAATTTCCACCCCCGAGGGGAAAAATAGGGTTAAAAGGTTGTATTGAATTTCGTCAGTTTTGAAGTTGGAAACCTGTTTTGGGTTAATAAAATGTAACTATTTGTTCAAAATGGTGTGTCACAAAATTCAATGTACCAAACTGAATTATACGCGGGCGAAGCCGCGGGCAACAAATAGTTTAACTTAAAAACACAACACCGTCCTAAGACTTGTCGATCTCAAACAACGTTACCATATCCATACCTCTCTACATCTACCAATCATTCTGAAACAAAAAATGCATTCGAAACAACTTCTTTCAAACATTTGAACATTGATATAGACGAAAATCACATTGTTTGATTTGAAATCCCTGAAAGAATCGCACTCGCAGAGAATCATACATCGGTGAAAACAAGAGGTCATTGAAAGTCCGCATTGCCGGGTACAGGAAACACATACAGCGAGGAGAAACCAGCAATTCAGGAATAGCAGAGCATGTTTGGACTCATCAAAATAACATCAAGTGGTCTCAATCTGAAATCATCCGCAAGGAGGAACACTGGATTAGGAGAAAATTCAAAGGAGCTGCATATATGTTGTCCAACAACGCATTTAGCCCAGCTAGCGTACAGATACGCAACATATGGAAAGCGGTCAGCTCCCGCTAAAACAGATGAAATGGAGAGAGGGAAGAGGGGATAGGTGAAAGCACCCGAATGACCTATACATTTTCAGATATCGGAGAAATAAGTCCAGTCATAACCCAAAGACGATTGTGGATCCTAACAATCGAAACGTCGTGAAGTAACTTGGCTTGGATTCTTTTAATTTTTAATATTCATTTCTTGTTATCAGTTCAATTTTTAATTGTTGTTTGTATTTTATTCCATTGTAATTTCAGTTTTTTTGTCTAATATAATTGTTATTTTTAGCTAATCTTTTTAATTTTTACATATTCTTTGAGAGATTTCAAATCAATTTATGTCATATTAGATAATGGAAGTCCGAACTAATGAAATGCATCAAAAAACATTGTCAACCACTTTCAAATAAATATGAAAGAGTATCTATATAAAATTTATCTTACATTGAAAACTATCATCCCTAGGTGTACCTTTAGAAATTGTGGACAGAAAAGACTTCTTTTCAACTTCTCATCAGTACCTTTTTGGATGACTTCATAAGACGAAATTCTATTTTTCACCGGAAGAGACAAGTCTACTTTTTTCACGAAGGAGAAGGAGAATAACAAAAAGCTTTCTCCTGAAAACTAATCTCTCCTAAAAAAATATTGTCTTTTCAGTTTCAACCATTCTCTTGACTGCTATACTTGAACAACAGACCAGTCTTTCCAATTAGTTCCTTCAATGTACACCGTTCATAACTCAGCTGACCACTTTTATAAACAACAAAAATGTATTCTTCCTTGTTAGCCTAATAGGCGTGATCTCACCTTAAACAATAGATCGATGAAAAAACAACCGGAAGGTGTCACATTGTCCCGTTACGAAGAAAACAGTTGTAGGTGTAGACGATGCATAACATTTTTGCGATTGTGTATTCCTTATACGCCCCTTGAATGAAAGTGTGGTATTTCAATGGCCATGTTCTACATTATGTGATTAGTAATTTATATTGTTGTTTCTGCTGATTATATCTCTCACTGTAATTGATATCATTTGAAAAAGTAGATTTATGAGGTCAACTTGCCAACAGATATCAATACGAGAATTATCTGTAGTAAATGTCAATCAGAAAAGTGGTTCAACATAAAAAAATTCATATTAATTTGAATTCATGACCATCCAAACGGAGTTTTATATTTTCACCAATTTTTTTCAAATAGGGACTACCAAAAAAACATTGCTTATACGATAGACAACATCCTGTATATGACGGTTCATTTGAAAAGCCTGTGATTACCAAATCACACAAATTACACACCACGGTCATTTTTTTGAAGAATAAAATAATTTTCAAAGTTTTTGGTGCAAAGTTATTTTTATTCATTGTTAACAAAAACTCAATATTCAATAATATCGAACCTCTACTGACGATACCGCTATACTAGCTACACATAGCGACCCAAAAATGGCCCACACAAATACACCAAAAAGGCTAAATGACATATCCCACTGGCCTCAAAAAGTGGCGGATAAAAGCAAATGAAGCAAAATCAGTCAGTCTAACATTCACCTTAAGAAGAGGCTCTTGTGCTCCTGTCCCACTTAACAACATTGCAATTCCACAGGCAGATCATGTGAGATACCTTGGATTGCACTTGGACAAAAGACTCATCTGGAAAAAACTTATTTTCACGAAGAGAAAGCAACTTGGTATTCAACCGCGAAAACTTTACTGACTCATTGAACGAAAGTCTCAACTGTTTCTCGAAAATGAAATATTTCTGTACAAGGCAATACTGAAGCCCGTCTAGACGTATGGAATCCAACGATGGGGTACTTCATCCCATTCAAACATAAAAATCATACCAAGGTTTCAAAATAAAACACTCCGCATAATAACCAATGCCCCTGGTTTGTACCTAACGAGTTATCACACCGTTTTCTACACCTGCCCACTGTGGAACAGGAAATTATACGCCATACCTGAACCTATAAGGAGCGAATCAAACGACAGGCTCCAACCTGATTGAAATGAATATGATTTGATGTAATGTTGCAAATGCAATAAAAAATGAACAGTCAATTGAAAACCAAACGAACAAACAAACATCTTCACAAATTCAATAACATCCACCGACACCTTTCACAACTAACGTTTTACCTTACATTCCAGGACTATCTGAAAAAATAAGACGTTGATGATGTTAGAACTACTTTCGAAACAAAAAATTCACTGAGATCTATATTCACACATACAAAACCCAACAACATTGAAGACAAAACAAAAAAATTGCATTCATGAGATACCTTGTTCTTGTGGTAAAAGTTATATTAGTGAAATTTCGAGACCATTGAAAGTGCGTGAAAATGAACATCGAGAATACATAAAAAATAGACAATTGACAGGGTCTAAATTGTCAGAACACATTTTAAAATCAGACGGTGAACATCGAGTGGAATGGAACAAGACAAAAATGATTACCAATGAGCCTCACTCTAAGAGACGTAAGCTAAAAGAATCAGATATTCTCATATCGGAGAGAATTGTATTTTGAACAGCTCCTTAGAAATAGACCGTACTTGGCTACCCATCTTGAAGGAAAATTTGGATAATGGTGAAATGGCAACAGACTGATATTGGAGAGCACCTTGTATTACATCGAATGTTTCAGTTGTCAATCAACAACATTGACATAATTTCACATTTCAAAACTCCTTTGACATCTGTCGAAGAAGTTGAGAAATAAATAATCAAAAGGAATAACTGCAAATATCTCTGAATTTTTTGTCCATTTCTGAAGATGGATGCAGATTTTTTGGTTACTGATGAATAAAACATGTTTCTCTGTGAAAAATACTTTGATTGTACGCAGTAACTTATCAGGGGAAACTAAAAAGTTTGCCCTTTCTATGCTTGTATAAAGTTCTCCATTATAATTTTTATATTTTTTCAGTTTGTGGTAGGTAAAAAATACCCTAAAAAGTTGATGAAAAACTGATTTTCCTCCACAAAAATGACTTTCGTTGAATATTTAAATAATTAAATAGTAGCATAACAAAAACAAATACATTATACGATACAACAAAAATGTCAAATAGGACCATAACATACATATGTACTTCTGAATCTTTGATATAAAAAAATGAGAAAATGTGTCTACAAAAATCTTACTAATTGAAAATGCAGTTTCAGTTTTTCTTGAAATTGAAAATAGAGTTAATGCGCTGGGCAGTGTGTTGTATTCTCTGGTCATATTATATATATAAAACTGCTAGTGAAAAGAGAAGCGGTGTCCAGTGTTACTATCTTCATTCGGGCTTGAAGGCCGTCGTAGTTTGGAACTGCAGTGTCAAACTACTGAAAATATCGGCTGCGAAAGCCTCAACCAATCCATTAGAGAAGAGGAGTGTTTTGATATAATGAATGTATTCCGGTAACGAATGTATAAGATTTATTCTGGAATGAATATGTTGAGTATCTCCCTAGTAGAGTGTTGCACCACTGATGAGATTTTGGCTGGCGGAAACAGCGCAATCTGGCGATGGATGACAAGTTCATCTAGTTGCCTTGCAGTGGAAGGAAAAGAAAGAATCACATTCTGCGGTCGATGGCGAAGCTTGGCTTTGGAACTGATCGCCTTCAGGAACCTCTTTTACCTTTGATACTCGAGGATTAAATCTTCTGTAGGTTTCGTAGATGGTGTCTCTGTAGGGGAGATGCTACCATCTTACTTTGACTAGAGGTCTGTTTAGTTGAATCTCGTGACGTAAAGCGTTCTATGAGAATTTGACCGGGTTAGGTAGACCATTGTTGTAAATATGAGATGAAATTGGGCGGTGAAAATTTCTGATAAACGGTGAAACATTAGATGGGTTGATGGGTGTAAAGGATGCAATACACTTTTCGTCGAAACATCCATAGAAGATTGATAAGTTCAGAACTTTTCATTGATTTCCCTCACTACCAGGATTGATTGTTATGTCTTAATTTACATTCAAGGGTTGATTTTTGTATCATAATTCAGCAACCTTAGGATATGATTGCAGGCGGAAACTCAAATATGTGAACTTTATTCCAAGAAATGTGCAAGTTAAACTCTATAGAACATCAAAGGTTATTGAGGTATATATTCAGTGTGACCCATTTTTGATGGAAACACCCCCCTAAAATTTGAAGTTGTAAATCGATTTTAATATTTTATTTTAAATGTCAAGTACTAAAAGGTCTACCTTGGGATAAAATATGAAATGTTTATTAAAGTTTCAGGGCATATTACGATATTTTTTCTTAGTCGAAAATCGGGATTTTTTATTAACGATTTTTTTATTGAAAAAATCACTACGCCACTGGATTCAAAGTGCCTCTAAATAGGTGTGACCAAAATTTCATGAAAAAATATTCATTATTAACAAAGTTATGACAACTCAAAAATTCGAAAACTCACACAGCTAACAGTCACAATATACAATTTTTTATGATTTCAACAATAAAGTGCCGCCAGATGAAAAAAAAAAGCGTAAAAATTTTCAATGAAAATAACGGAATTACATTCACACAATTCACCTAACTTTTTGTGTGAGAAGTCCCCAGAGATAAAAGTCAAAAACTGTGAGGTCTGGAGATCTGGGTGGCCACTCTATAAACGGACTACCACGGCGTATCCATCGGTTTGGAAAATGTTCGTTAAGCCATTGCCTCACAGCTCTGGCATAATGAACTGAACACCCATCTAACTGGACAATTAAATTTGATCGTTCATTGATTGGCAGCTCGTGAATAGCATCCCAAAACTTTGTGTTCAAAATTATAGAAACCTCTGCGCATTCATGTTTTCCTCAAAAAAGAAAGGACCAATAATTCGTTCGTTCAATATCACACACCAGACGTTGATTTTTTGGGAATACTGGCTTTTACAGTTTATTACCCAGTTAGGATTAACCGCTGTCCAATAGCGATAATTCTGTGATGACATTAATCCATTTGTAGTGAAAGTGGCTTCGTCGGTATATAAAATATTTTTTTGGAAATTTCTATTGTTTAAATATTCCCCTTGGGTCCATAAACAATATTCCAGGCGTCTTGCTTCGTAGTCTTTTTGGAGTGTGTGTAAAAATTTTGGCTTGAAAGTTTCTCGTGGAATATTCAAATCTATAGTGGCATTCCTTATAGTGGCATTAGAATTATTTCCGAAATAATCTAAAATTATTTGATCATTCCTCTCATTTAGGTTTCGTCTTTGTACAGGATTACTTTTCAACATCATTTTTAATACTGCACCAGTTTCATTGAATATTTTATTTATTTTATTTACCGTACCGCAGTTAATACGAGGACGATCTGGATGTCTCTCATTAAATACTCTACAAACCTCTCTAGCACTTCTAACGTCATCTCACGAAAGGCGTACAATTTCAATTTTCTCTCTTACGCTTAATCTTGCAGCCATGAATGACACTGTAAGGTGAATATTGTTGACAATAGTACACTTAAATCTTTCACAAGTGTCAAACTGTAATATCATTTCCATGGCAACTAAGATTTAAATTGAAATATTAGGTCTTAGTTTGAGTTAATTTGCGTGAAAACTTGAATGTAATTCCATTATTTTCATTAAAAATATTTACGCTATCTGTTTTTTTTCATCTGGCGGCACTTTATTGTTGAAATCATAAAAAAAAATATTCTCATGGCTATATCTGTTGATATAGGGTGAATGAATATTTTTCCATGAAATTTTGGTCACACCTGTTTAGAGGCACTCTGACTCCAGTGGCGTAGTGATTTTTTTCAATAAAAAAAATCGTAGTATGCCCTGTAACTTCAATGAAAATTTCAAATTTCATCTCAAAATACACCTTTCAGTTCTTGACATTTCGAAAAAAAATTATTAAAATCGGTTTACAACTTCAAATTTTAGGGCGGTGTTTCCATCAAAAATGGGTCACACTGTATATACAACTTTATAGATAGAAATTGTGTTCCTAATTTTATAGTTGCTGTTTTGCTACATACGTCTTTTGTATTGGTTCGATAACAATTTTTGTTCCCGTGGTAAGAAATGTAATGAAACCTTGTGGATATCACTACTATTACACAAATGAAAATGCTTTCAGATGATCAAAGACAATAAAGGCTACGAGAGAAATGTCACCCAAGGTGACTAAACAAGACAATTACCCTCCGAAACTCCTCAGTCCGAACAACCACTTCATCGTAACTGGCGACAGATTTATAGCTAGCTCCCCTGCGTAAGCACATTGAAGGTACGAGTATTGTCTTTCGTTTCCACGGCACCCTACGACTCCTCAGGTAACAGTGGCGCACCAAAGAAAAAATTATCAATGTAATAACTGTTCCTGAAACTTACAAAAAATGATATGAATGGTTTATACTATCTAAATCTATGATAAACAATTACCTTGAAACTGTATCAGAGTAGCTAATTATCAAAAGATTGTTAACAATATCAATAAGAAATAAGGCACGAATATCATAATTATATATATATATATATATATATATATATATATATATATATATATATATATATATATATATATCATACACACTCAATAATATCTATATCTCTGTATCTATATCCTGGACCCGGAAGTCACGCAGGTAGCTATAGCTGCCTACGTGGTGATGTTAGATGATGCCTGGGAATGCTGGGTCTTCTAATTGAAACCACAAATGTGCGGTTGGCTCCTGTTGGTGACACCGTGCATATGTGATGTTTTTTTTTCCATTTTTGGTAACCAGTTGTTGTTCACCTTTGCAATTGGCTGCACCGCGCTGATGAGGCCAATAGCCAGAAACACGTGTCCGCGGTTTGCCTCCATATTTCTTGAGTGTCATGTCCACGAATTTCCTCTTTTTGATTTATATCATACACACTCAATAATATCTATATCTCTGTATCTATATCCTGGACCCGGAAGTCACGCAGGTAGCTATAGCTGCCTACGTGGTGATGTTAGATGATGCCTGGGAATGCTGGGTCTTCTAATTGAAACCACAAATGTGCGGTTGGCTCCTGTTGGTGACACCGTACATATGTGATGTTTTTTTTTCCATTTTTGGTAACCAGTTGTTGTCCACCTTTGCAATTGGCTGCACCGCGCTGATGAGGCCAATAGCCAGAAACACGTGTCCGCGGTTTGCCTCCATATTTCTTGAGTGTCATGTCCACGAATTTCCTCTTTTTGATTTATATCATACACATTCAATAATATCTATATATATATATATATATATATATATATATATATATATATATATATATATAGCACTCAAGAAAGTGGCAAACCATAGACATGGGCTTTTGGCCCATCATCAGTATGTTGCAGATGAGTGTATATATATATATATATATATATATATATATATATATATATATATATATATATATATATATATATATATTATATCTCGAATGATGCACTTATTGATAAGTAGTTCAAGTTGTGAACGGTAGCATTATTATTAATATATGCTGGGCCTTAGCAAAAATGTAAAGACCTATTAATGTGAATTGAAGGGGTTATATTTTTAGGAGTGAATAATTTTTTGTATCAGATGGAGTAGTAGAAAGCCAAAAACTTTCTTTTCCAAAAAAAACCTATTAATGTGTTTATGTATGGCATATAACATCGTTCAAATTTCCCTCAAGGTTTTTTTGGGTGGAGCGCATCCAAAACGTCCAATTTTCCATGATTCTAGCGCATGACTCAGAATGAAGAATCTGACCGACGATATGGGATATGTTGGCTTTGGAAACCGCTGTGGTTTGTGGCTTATACGCATACACCTGCGACTTAAGAAAACCCCACCAGGACAAGTCTTACGAGGTCAAATCGCATCATCTCGGTGGCCAGTTCATATCACCTCCACGTGGGATGACCATGCCTTTAAATCGCTCATGCAGAATATCTAATATGGCATGAGCTGTATGGAACGTACCGTCGTCCTGTTGAAACCACATGTCGTTGGTGACCAGATCATCCAATTCAGGCCAAAAGAAGTTGGGAATCATCGATCTTCAGTTCTCAAAGAAATATGGAATGATGTCTCCGTCAGTTGAAAATCCACACCAAACAGTAAATTTTTGGGATATATAGGACGCTCTTGGATCTCATGTGGATTGATATCGTCCCAAATTCGCTGAAGATGATTTTTCGAAGAAAACTAGGGTCAGTTATCAACTGCTCCAGAGCCCATTCAGGAGTCACACGTCGTCTATGTTAGTTTATTTTCAGTTCCTGGGTCAGTTCAATTTTGTAGGGGTGCAGGCAAAAGTCGCGACGCAAAAATTCGCCAAGTTGTAGTCTGCGAAAGGCCGACTTCTCATGAGCAACGCGAAATCGAATGCCTTGAACTCATTTGCACACGCTCACATACCGCGGCGATGTTTTCAGCAGATCTTGCATTTCGTCAACGTACGGGTGTTAGTTGATCGTTTACTGAACCAGCGGACTCAAATTTATCCACAATTTTGCGAATAGTCCTCTTGGTAGGACAATTATGGTTACCGCAAAATGGACGAAGCGCGCGGTACGTTGCCCGAATAGAGCACCAATTTTGATCAATTAATTTTATTATTTGCAGGGGTTGTTGAATGCTATATCCGCCTATGGTGATTTGGCAAAACAGACTGAATAAATGACAACAAATTTGACAAATGTAGCTTTAACCAGATGGCCGTTATCAATTGTCAAAGTTCGGAAACTCCTATTTGAAGTCTCGTTATAATAGTTATTAGCGATGGCAAAGTTTGCGTCCCGAGGGCCTCTGGCCCGAGGGACAGCAATTGCCTGAGGTTATTAAGGCTCATTAATTCCCGTGGTACATAGATAATTTTATTTCTGACCGATTTCAATAAAATTTTGTTCATTTTTGAAACGGAAAAATGTACCAATTCATTACCTTCCCGGTATATTTGAATCAGGTACCGTTGATTATAGTAGAGTTTTCTTGTTGCTAGGTTGTTGCTATGTTACTTGTTTATTCGTTTCAGTCAGAAACGTATAGTCCGAATTCTTTATGGACTAAATGGTCAATGCTAAAATCGATGGTGACTATACATGAGAAACGAGATATCACCAAGTTCAATGAACTACAAGCTTCTTTGAAACGGAAGAGTAAGAGTTATAAGCCGAAAAAGTCTGCTGTTTTATCTCCTAAAGATGTTATCAGATTCCTAAAGGACGCTCCTAATGATATTCATTTATTGCATAAGGTAATTTTTTTCTTATTTTCCTTTTTGTGTGTATTATTTCCTTTTTTTTGTTATAGGTTGTTTTGATTATGGGTTATTTTGGTGGATGCAGAAGTCAAGAACTTTTGAATATGAAGATATCGGATATAGAGGACCGGGATTCCTTTAAGGTAGTGAACGTACCGGAAAGTAAAACTGGTGTATCAAAGAAATTTACAGTTGTGGATGAAAAAGAGTTCTCCGCTTTGCCTTTATTAAGACTTTATATGTCTTTGCGTCCTAAAGGTATTGAACGATTTTTTTTGAGCTTCCGACAAAATAAATGTACATCTCAGCCAATTGGAAAAAACATGTTTGGGAAAATCCCCAGCAAAATCGCAATGTATTTAGGATTGCCAAACTCATCTTCCTATACGGGACATTGCCTTCGTCGCACTTCTTCTACTGCTCTAGCCAATGCAGGAGCAACTATGACTAACTTAAAAAGACACGGAGGTTGGAAAAGTTCCACGGTGGCGGAGGGGTATCTGGAGGATAGCATCGAATTGGGAAATAAAACGGCGCGTATGTTGTCTACTTTGTCATCAGAAGAGGCAGGTACCTCGACTGTAGTGAACAGAAGCTCCAGCCATACAAAAGAAGAAATTGTTTCCAGTGGCGGAAGTAATTTTCAGGGAACATTTCAAAATTGTACATTTATTATTTGTAATGACGTGAATAAATAAAATATGGTTCAGTTTTCATTTCTATTTATTTTTACTTGTGACATCTATAATGTCCCAAGGGAGTTATGACCCTCTTTATTGATAGCGTAACTATGACGATATAAGCTTATAATATCCCGGTCAGAAATAAACTATATTAATATTTCATCATGAGGGTTTCCATGAACAGTTCACAAAACCGCAACACTTGTTTCATTATAGAATGACCTCCTCGTATATTAGCACGCCTGAGGAAGCTGTAATGAAACAGGTGCTGCAGTAAATTGTTAATTGAGTGCGTTATGGATTTTTATCAAGTATCGGCCAGTTCCCCCACAAATTAAGTATTTCACTCAAATATTTAGGGGCTGCTTTTAAGAGACATAACAGTAAAACTTCATTGTACTTAATCAAACTGGATTCTTTGGTCACAGAAACAACATATCTGATTAAAAAAACCGCAGATATGGTAACTATTGGGATGGGTGATCAAAACTAGGGTTGATTTTAATGAATCTACTTGTCATTTTTGGATCATATTTTGAAAAGTAACCTACGCCATTCCTTCAATCATAGGCGTCTCTCAAAAATGTCAGAAAATTGCTATGGCTTAGTAGCTGGCTTTTGGTAAAAATGATTTTGTCACTCTGGAATAATATCTGTATTGAATATATTTTCATAGATTTGAACCCTTTGACATTTGTTTCTGAAAATGATATTTGTTTGCTGATTTGCAGGTTTGAACCTTCGTTAATTTTTCAAACAATTTCGTGTTGGATATACATAACAAAACATTTTTGAAAAGCTTATGACAAATTATAACTATTGCTACGAAGCCTTAAGATTTCAAATCATACCTTGAAAGAAGAATCACAGAAATTTTTTTGAGAATTTGAGAGAAAAGTCAGGTAAAACAGTCAACTTCAAAATTTTGACACCACTTATGAAATAATGATTTTTCACAAGATACTAGCAAATACTGACAATTTTGAAAGAGAATGAACACCACTGAACTGAAAATTGAAGAAGTAGTTTATACTCGTATGTATGCTATTCACTATTGATTACACATATTTGGGAAAGAAAGTTTTTGGCTTTCTAGTTCTCCATCTTGATACAAAAAATGTGGGAATCTTCCAAAGGAAGAAAGGAAGCAATCAATTTCAAAACTTTACTGTATACAAAGATGTGTAGATCATATAGTTTTTATAGTTCATCTCGATTTGTTAGTGGTTGGTTACACCTTTTTATAATGCGCTTAATTTTAATAGGGTCAGTTTTCGGTAAAGTTTGGAACTTTACCGACCTGGAGTGATGTTGTGATGAGTGATGTTGAAGTTCTGGTATGGCTGCAGGAATTGACACATTCGGCTGGAAAATCAAAGATAAATCAGGCTTTCCAGAGATCCAGTATATAACTAATTCCAAACTATATTCATTCATTGTACTTGCTAGGGCTATTCACTATCAACTACTATACATAAGTATAAGCCAGTCTCAAAACGTTGTTTGACATTTTGGAGCAATTCTGGAGGTAATTGAAGGTATTGTAAAAAATGAGATATAAAACTTTCTATGTTTTTTCACTATTTTTATTCCTAACTGATGTTGTTACTGCAGTTTCGTCCTATAAGGACACTTTCACGTAGTAACGGCTACATCCATCAATTCTTTGATGGTATTGTTTTTCTCGCAAGTTGACACCAAAATTTCTCATAACATGACCATTTCAATGGTTTGTCGCACTTAGTACTTTTCCTCTTCAAATTCTAAGGATGATGGTCACCAAGAGGCGGGGTAGGAGATATGACAGTTGATGTTACGACAGGAAGATGTCCCCTATAACATCAATAAATTAATGTTATTGTTTTTTTCGCAAGATAACGCCAAAAGTTTCTATAAAATGCCCATTTTATTGGTGTGTAACACTTAGTACTTTTTCTCTTCAAATTCTAAGGATGATGGTTACCAAGAGGAGGGGTAGGAGGTATGACAGTTGATGTTATGATAAGAAGATGTCCCTTTAAATTACCAATCGACTTGTAGTTGCTTTTTGTTCTTGACAATATGTCCTGAACACATTCTATCAATGTTTTAAGTCAACTTCGAATCTTTAAAGCTATTTTTTTAATTAAACTATTGCTTAGCAACTGGAAAGAAAACAAAATGTTATATAACATTAAAATCACTTTTTCTTTGGGAAATGCTTGAGGATTCTGTGTGGACGCCTATGTTCCCACATTTGAAACTCAGCATTACTCTCTGTTTAAATGAAGCAGTGACGTCTTCTGTTCGACACCCTCCCGCTGAAAACTAAAACGCGTAATATCTCTCCTCACCAAAAACTTGAGGACGCCAAGACAATAAGGTCGTCTGATTGATCTCCTTTGTTCTTGATTAAGATATAAGCTTTCAAATCAGAGTGAATTGAGAAAATTCATTGGATATGTTTGAGGCTTCTTATTTCTATGTGGGAGTTGAAACAAAAGAGTTGGTATGATCAGATAAGGTAAACAAAGCATAAATGAATAGTTTTTAACGTATCTCAGTAGCTGGTCTTTGATTTATTCGGTTCGTTATATTGGTATAATATTTTTTCACCTAAAAAAGAGGGAATATTGTTACTCCGTTTTCATTCAGATGAGTGGACTAAATTTTAAGATGACGTTAAAAAATGATAACCTGTAATTCTACTGATTAGAATGTAACAGTTATTTTATGTATTTATCCTTATCAACTGAAATTAATATCATGCAAAATGATTACTCATAATTTCCTAATGAAACCACTTTTGAATGATATCATATACGAAGATCTGTCATATCCAGATTTCAAAGCTTCTTGCAGATGATGATTATGATGCAATCTTTCAACATCAACTACTCTCAAGTACTCCGAAAAGTTAAATGGGGACTACCTAATGCTAGCTAAAGAAAGGAGAAGCTTTTTTCTTTCAATGTGCAAGCACATTCAATTAAACATTTATTTGGATGATGACATTATATGAAGAATGCATTTCAGCCCATGTTTTCTTTACAGGTATAAAATGAAGAACTGCAAAAAACTAAGAGTAAAATTCTTGTTTGTCCCAAAGATCTGCCTGCTCATTGGTTGAAGATGTGTAAAAGTTCTACCAAGTCCACCATTTCACCACTAATACAAGTAGATGGATCAACAACAGTAGGAAACCTAATTTACTTGATGACTACTTCACAGTTAACTTTTGAGGAAAAATACCGGTCACACTCCCCACTGTTCACTCCATAATGCCAGATATCACTGTTTTCAACCAAACATTGAAACATCTCAACTTCAAGCTTCAATAAAGGTTCTAATGGAGTCAGTGTCATGGTATTAGTGTTATATGAGCTCTGTGTTATAAAACAAAATTTTTTTTTCTCTTTTCGAAGATATCTTGAGATTATCCTAAACTCAAGGGTAAGAAATACATTAAATAAATACAAAATAGTTGCTTCAAACAAGTAATATTCAACATATTCTTAGCTTAACTATTTAAAATGTATATTACTGGAGTGTTTTTCCAACATCAAACCGCTATTTTGACACCTTGACACGAATTATATTTCTCGTTCACACAAAAGGGTTTTTAAAAACTTTTTATTTGAACAGAGTAACAACTAATAACTATGAAATGTAAGTACTGGCTATTACAAATCAGTTGCACCTGTTTATATATAAATTATTGCCGACTTTGCAGATATCAGCAAAATAATTGATGTCGTCTTCGGGTCATCGAACAATATCCTGCTGATGTAAGGGGTTATCGAACTGTAACTTCTCCATCCCCTGGGGAACTCTTGTAAGGGACGAACAAGACTGAAAATGATGCTTCGTGTTCGGGAACTGGTGGATCATCATTGGATAGTTCTTTCTTCGTTTGCCTTTTCAATGTGTAAATTACGTATAGAATGAAGATGGTGATTGAAACCAAAAACGAGTCTATTGAGATCGGTTTCAATTCTCTTGACTTCTATTGAGATGGTATCTTGATTATGTGTTAATAGAGAGATGGTTTCATTGTAGCTCTCCATGACTTGGTTCACATGATTTATTATGTTCCTTTGGTTTTTTTCTAGGGAAGTAATAGCATTATCATATTTCCTTGCATCTTCTTGGTCCAAGTTTCCAGAAATTGCTTTGATCACACTTCCTAAGCCATCTATGAGTCCTCTTTTGGGTCTACTGAAAGGATAAAGAGTCTGTAGCTTTTCCTTGGCAGTTTTCAGTTGGTACTTCAGTCCTTGATCGAAATTTTGCAAGTTGAAGAAATAAGGGTCACTTAGTCCGTTACGAATTGCTGTGGAGACGGCATCATATTGGGATTCTACAGCGAATATCTCTTCGTGGATGGGTTGAAGATCGTAGTAGTGGATGAAGTGGTGGGTACTAGTCTTGATCTTTGCTTGTCCCATCTTGAGGGGAAGTAGTCCTGGATTTGTCTTGAGGTTCTGGATTTCGATCTCCTGTCCTCTCGTCAGATGAAGGCTGTAAAGGGACGAAGAATTTAGTTATCTTATTAGGCAAATGTCTTATATTTTTCTTATGGACGTTTGCATTTTCTGTCTCGACAGTTACTGTTTGGTCTTTTTGGATGGATTTTGGGAAGAAGGGTGGTAGTTCCATTTTTCTCCTTCACCGGTAGTCGTACTTGGGTCACGCTGTCTGGCTTCAGTAGAACTGGGTCTTATTGGTTTCGTAGTACTGGATTGGGAGAGAGGAGTATTCGGTTAAAAGGGAGGATTCAGCAAAATTCAGTTCAGCTTTGAGAAATTTCAGGTTGTCGAGTCCAATGAGGTCATCAAAAGTTTTGTGGAATTTGAAGAGGTAGAATTTCAGAATGCCGTTTGAGTTAAACTCAGGAAATATGGGAATTTTTGCACTGTAATCTTGAGAATAGTTTTGGAAAATGGAAGTGACGACAAAGGGATCTTTTTTGATGCAATCTTTGTAATATTGGAAAGCCAATTCAGGATTGAGAAAGGATTTTGTTGATCCGGTGTCAATGAGGAGTTTGAGGGCAGGATTTGCAATGGTTATATAAGGAAGTTCTCTCTTATCGTCGAATGTATGCAGTTCCACTATATTTCTTGGTTTTGTCCTGGATCCAATGGAAAATTTACATCTGGTTCCTGTTGGTCTTCTTGAACCTGGAATTCTTCAATTGGTTCTTGATTGGGATAAGAGCAGGTTTCTTCAATGTAATAGGGGTTTGCTTCATATTCAAAGTCTTCGTCATGTTGCTCAATGTTGAACATGGGAGCTGGATTGAAATTTGGTCTTGCCTGAGTTGGGTTCTCATGCTCCTCGATGGTGCTCCTTGAGTATTTCTGGTACTGATGCTCGTTGGTGTTGGTTCTTGTCCGTTCTGCCTGTTTGGTTGATTCTGTCCATAACGTTGTGGTTGGACTGAAGGCCACATCTGTCTCTGTTGAGTATTTGGTTGCCAATGTGGTCTGAAGGTCGGTTGTTGAAATTGTGGTTGGAGTCCCATTGCCTGATGAGGTTGTTGTTGTCCAGGTCGTTGAAAGTGTTGCATGGGTTGGTACATCCGCTGTGGCATTGATTGTTGGGCATATTAGTGATTTGCAGTTCTTTCCTGTGTCTGGAGTGCTTTCTTGGAGACTTGTGGGGGTCCAAACGTCCTTTGTAGATAACGGATATTGTTTTCTTCTTGGATGTACTGCATTGCTGTTGCCAAGTCTATTGGTTTCATTGCTCTTATGGTGGATCCCATGGGCTCTCGTAGTCCGGCTGGGAATGTTGTTAGAGCTTGTTGTTGGAAAAAGCTTCTCTTGCTGATTTTTATCGTATCATCGGCGGTGTGTAATTCGATATAGTTTGATATTGTGTTTAAAAGTCCCATGACTTTTTGGTAAAAACGTTGTGGTGTTTCTTTCTGGTCTTGTCGCAGGTTTACCAAATCTCTTGTTAAGGAATTTTCATTCCGTTGGTCGGCGAAGTTTTGGATTAAAGTTCCTTTGATGCTGTTTCACTCACTAAATCCATAAACTGAGATGATGTCTTTGGCTCTGCCTCGTAGCTTGTTGAGTAGTCCTTGTATCGATATATGGTTCTGAAAACAATCGGGGTCTTCAGTATTCCAATATTCGTTCAGAATCATTGTTGATACGTTGATGAACTGGTAAAATTCATTTGGGCTTCCATCGTATTCGGGTACAATCCAAAAATTCTTCAGGCCGAATTGTTTTGCCATATTGATGGGATTTAAAAGTTGGTCAATTGTTTGAGGAATAATGGATGGGCGAGAATTGGTACTTGAAGGTGAATTTGGTAAAACTAAGGTAGGGGGACGTAAAATAGTATTTGCAATTGATCAGTTTAATCTTCCTCTTAAAGATGATCACTTGCGGATCCAAACACGTGTCGAGGTTTTAAAACAACGGTTTAGTATTAGAAAAAAACTCCAGTAATATTAATAACTACACCAAAGGTTCCAAACAGTGCATCACAAGTATTCAAAATGTGTTGACATCTTGAGCGATCGTCAATGTGGTTTCTGGAAATAAAGGCCATCATCGGAATAATGCAATGAGAAATCTCAGAGACACTGAGGTTCACTGGAATGTCATTTATCCATTTTACTACTTCCTCGTATTATGATATTTCACTCAGGTTTTTTTGTGAATCTTCATGAAAGTTGGTTTCATCAATATTTTTTAACTCTGCATTTTGAAGGTCTTGCTGTATTTTTAGAAGCCGTAAATTGTTCTCTATATGCCGTTTTTTCTCTTCTAGCTCATACTCGATTCGTCTGCTCTCTTGTTGTAATTTTTGTCTTCGTTTTTCCATTTCAATTGCATTTCTCTTTCTCTCCAAACTTGCAATACTATGTTTGGATTTGTTTGTTGGTCTAGTTGTGGTAGAACGTATCTCCGTAAATTCATTCGTTTTCTTGGAGACCTTGTCA
Source organism: Leptinotarsa decemlineata (assembly GCF_025532065.1). NCBI lineage: Eukaryota > Metazoa > Arthropoda > Insecta > Coleoptera > Chrysomelidae > Leptinotarsa > Leptinotarsa decemlineata. The sequence goes on along the minus strand of NW_027412549.1, from coordinate 2,498,983 downwards.
CTTCCTATCACAACTTGATTAGGGTCAGGCATTTCGATATTTTCCCTGGATTTTGAAGACTCAGCTGTTAGTATATTCTCAGATGCGCTTGTGAGGGTAATAATCACTGCTGTTGTTACACCAAATTTGAGCGGAACACCGAATCTCTGTGGCCAAATATAATCCGTTGATAGGTTTCTGTTCAAACCACCGGTGCGTCTTTGGCCTGATTTTTGTTCTTCCTCCATTTCGCGATTACGTCGGGGTCACCAATGTTATTTGGTATCAAACTTTCGTGCCAAAAAATATTCACTTTTCGTCAGGACAATTATTTTATTGACAATGTCAAATTTACATTAAAACTATTCTTTCTCAGCAACACCATAACAACGATAATTCAACGGTAATGAGATCAAGAAATGAATAAATAACTCAAAGCTTATCAAATAATCAACACATATATTCAGCACTGCTTCTTCCTCGGTCCCTTCTGCTGCATGCGCCCCTATAACGTATTTATTGCAATGGGAAATGTTCCTCAATTTGGGTTATTACAGCAAATGCAAGTTTGAACAAAATAAAGTTTAGTTCAATTCATGAGTTTTTCAAATTCACTTCGAAAAGTATTCGAACTAATGTTTCAAATGTTGGGTTTTAATTTTCAAAGAGATTCGTTACTAATTCACATATTGGCAATAGCCCCTATATCAAGTTGAAATAATTTATACGTACCTAGATATTCTACTTTAACAAAGGAAAATTATCTTTATAAATCAACAATTAGGGCAAAATATAAATTGTAGTTCAATACCAACTCTACAAGCCACATAAACAACAGTTGTTTTGTCATTTATTTATATAGAGGAAGATAAGTTAGGTGCACAAAATGTCATATGTCACAGAATGTCTCGGAACTTCGAACATAAGTAAACAGAACAGCACGTCTCTGAAATATGTCATCTTTGTTTGTCTCACACAGGTAATAGATTCATTGTCCTTTATTAGCTATAAACGATGTTGCCAAATGGTGAAATAGAAAAGAATCCCTTTGAATGTTGAATGCATTATTTTATTCCTCTTTTTTAAGTATTCAAATAATTTTTTAAAGGAAAAGGTTGACATGATAAGTTTAAAATGCGTTGTTTTAGGGCTCTTTTATGAAAACTACTTGATTTTCGTCAGGAGGAACATTCCCCATTGTGCTGGAAAGAGAAGTCATCTGCATAGGCCGGTAGGTACTCTGTATCCTTTATGGTCCGTAGTATATAGTAACTCGTTCATCAAGGTTCCATAAGGCGGCGGACACAGCGGAACGTCGACCATTGTTCCGACCATAGCATCGCAGCATAGCTCCGCTTACCATAAAAAATAAATACACAATTATAAATCTGTGTGGCAACATCGAAGCGCCGACCGTAGCTCCGCGCATAGGACGGAGCTAAGGCCTGTACATCGTGCCAGGGTAGAAATCGAGCTTAATATTTTTTGACCCTTAATCAGAGTACTTTGCATTGAATCGCCGCCGCCGCTACCATGGATGAAGAAAAGCTAATCAGGCTTGTGTTTATTCGCGAGCCTATTTGGAACAAAAAAAGAAAAATCATCATAACTGCATTATTCTAAATAAATTGTGGAATGAAATACCAAATGAGTGTGATGTAACAGGTAAGTAAAACATTTTTATTTAAAGATAACAGTTCATTATTTAGTTCTGTTGCATAAAATGAGTTTTAAAATTTTCTCGAACAAATTTTGCTTCGTCGTTTAACCTTCCACCAGGTTGTCGTTGTTCGTTATTTCGACTGTGTTTTCCAAACGTAAAATCTTGTAGATTGTGTTTCATGCCTTCTACATCAATTATTATATTATGTAAAATACAAATGCTTTGACAATTTTGTCTGCTAGTGCAACATCTGTCTGAATGGATTTATCTAAAATTTGCCATTTCCCACGGAGAATACCAAACGCACATTCTACGGTGTGTCTTGCACGAGATCATTCATTCATTAAAATTTTCTGTTTCGGTGTTTAAATTGTTTTTACTATAGGGTTTTAGTACATTTTTCATCAATGGATAAACTTCGTCACCAATCATAACATATGGCATAACTAAATTTGGCCTGGAAGTGGACTTACTGTCTAGTAAATTAAGAGTGCCTTGCGAGAGCTTTTTGTATAATGGGAAAGCTTTAAATGTACCACCGTCACTTTGCTTACCATATCCTCCGACATCAATATCAACAAACCTGTAGTTTGCGTTTACTAAAGCTTGAAGTACGATGGAAAAATATCCCTTGTAGTTGAAAAACATTGAACCAGACTTAATGGGACAACGCAAATGGATATGTTTTCCATTAAGTGCTCCCACGCAGTTGGGGAAATTCCAATTTTTATAGAAATCGTCAGCAATTCTTTTAAAATCATCCTGTGTGGGAAGTGGCATATGTGTTTTAAAAAAGACGTCCCATAAAAATGCCGTAACTTCTATAACAATATTTCTGATTGTGCTTTTTCCCATTCGAAATGGAAACGCTAAGCTTCTGAATGAGATGCCGGCGGAAAAAACCTAAAAAAAAATAATTTACCTACAGTAAAATTGTTGAAGCTTTCGTGGCCAGTGTTTAAACTGAAAGTTTTTCTAGTCGGGATAAAGGCAGTCGCTGAGTGAAATTCTTTCTTTACAGAAGGAAGGAATTCCAGTCAATGACGGCCTTTAATCCCGACTAGAAACACTTTTATTTTATACCTACAAAGTCTGCAAAAAGTCTTCATTAAAATATTAATAACTTAGTTGGTTTATTATTCAACTGTTACATATTTTGCATTTTTAAATACCCATAAAAACTTTTTTTTAGTTACCACTGCAAAAACAACATGGAAGAGACTGAGACAAACTTTTATACAAAAACTGTTAGAAGAACCATTGAAAAGGTCTGGTGATGGGGCAGGTGATGATGCAAAGGGGGAATGGGCATTTTTTGATTCTCTTTTATTTCTAAAAGACACCTGCACCCCTCGGGCAGATAATGCCAACAATACCTTGTCGGGCGACGCTGACGGCAGGAATTTGAGCGACGCCGCCGCCGCAGACGTTGACGATGACGTTGGTGATGACAGCTCATCACAACTTATAGTTTCCGAGCCTGCTGTCCGTTCCAGACCAGCATCGTCGATGATTACGTCAGCACCGATATTTAAAAAGGCTAAAATTTAAAAAATCTCGGGTAAAAGAGATGCACTGGGTGAATCACTGATTCGAGTAGAATAGGAAAAAATGGAATACCTAAGGAGAAAAGAAGAATATCGACAGGAAAGAGAGAAAATGACTGAAGCAAATACAAGTAGAAAATAAATAGATGAAGAATAGCGTTTTGCCACATGTGAAAACATTTGATGCAAATTTCAAAATGCAATTTCGAATAAGTGTGCTTCAACTTGTACAGAAATACCTACCACAAACACAATAAAACAATACACAATCATCTAGTGAACAACAGACGCAAGTGATAGAACAACACCAAGCAACAACAAAGAAAAACAATATACCATTCTCTACGGAACCTCATTTCACAGATTTACCATTTCAACAAAATATACTTTCAACATCAAGTCATTCATCAACTCATTCGGCTTATTTTCCACCAAATGAATTCCACAACCCTGGCAACCGAGCAACATACCCAGCAGAGTACAATAATCCTAGACCTAATAATTATTTTGAAAATTAAAATGTTTTCATATATTCGTATAAGAAAAAACGTTTAAAGAAATGTTTAACGTAGAGTTTTATATATTTTTGCTGAAAAAATGTTTAACTCTTTGTTTTATATATTTGTAATAAAAAAAATGTTGTTCAGTATATTTGGGTATTTAAATAAATATTTTTTATTAACTTACCTTAAAGTTACCATGAGTCTTTCTTCAGATCCAATTGGTTGACAATGGCAATTCTGGTAATTTTTCTTCAGTTTATCTCCAAATTCGTTTAGAATATAATCAAAAGTTTCTATTTTCATTCTCATATAGTCAAAAAAACGGACAGGGTCCTTTCGTAAATCTTTATACATGCGTTTTTTGTTTAGGGGATGTATTTTTAGATATCTTTGATATAGGTAGAATTTTTCAGCAATATAATTCAGAATAATACCTTCGTTGAATTGAAGGGGTTATATTTCTAGGAGTGATTAATTTTTTTGGGAAAGAAAGTTTTTGGCTCTCTACTACTCCATCTGATACAAAAAAAAGGGATGAGAGAATCTTCCAAAGAAAGGAAGGAAGTAATCAATTTGAAACTCTATACATGAATGTGTAGATCATGCAAAGAAGTAACTTTCAGACACAAACTGAAAGAAAGTCCTCCTGAAACAGCTACTTTCATATAAACATTGAATTACACGAAAGAAAATAATTCTTTCGAAACAAATACTTCTATATGAACACTGAATTATACAAGATCAAGCTTATTCCGTGACATTCAAAATCGTAATTCATGAATGAAGTGTGTGTATTTTCTATAATGTTATCCAATTTGGTACTGAAGAGCCTTAGGACAAGTGTCTTAAGGCGAAACATCGGTGTATACGAGTGAGGATGGCAGTGTTATATGTGAGTACAATTTATTACCATTCATTCAAAGTAGAACTCATGTGAATGATATCTGATTCTTATTCCACAACAAATGTTTGAAATACAAACTGAGTAGAGAAAAGTATCTTCTGCGTAATTCAGTGTTCATATAGAAGTATTTGTTTCGAAAGAATTATTTTCTTTCGTGTAATTCAATGTTTATATGAAAGTAGCTGTTTCAGGAGGACTTTCTTTCAGTTTGTGTCTAGAAGTTACTTCTTTGCATGATCTACACATTCATGTATAGAGTTTCAAATTGATTACTTCCTTCCGTTCTTTGGAAGAGGTAAATTTTCGTTATGTGGACACCCGGCGATTTTGAAAAAATTTTTTGATTGTACTTACGTATTTTGATGCGTAGATTACGAATCCGAAAGAAAAAGCGGCGCTCTCCCTTATTTAAAAAGTTACGGCCCTACAAAGTTCAGAAAAGGGCAACTTTTCAGCCTTCTTTTTCACTAAATAAACTATTTAAAAACACAAGCATTTATTCACTAGGTCACCTTTATACCTTATTCCTCCTTCTTTAACACTTTTCACTTCAATAATCAACATTTTTCTTATGAAAATGTTAAAAAATGTACGGAGCTGCTTTTTGGTTACATATCACTGTATTTTACGTTTTTAAGATTAATGATATGGTTGGTACGACTGATGCAGTCCATATTCCTGAAGTAAATCAAATGTTTTTTACCTTCATTCTTTAGATCGTAAATTGGTTTTGGTGGTGTATTACGAATTTGAAATAGTAGGCGACGGCAAATACCAACCGCTTTTTTTCTGAAATGTCACTAGTAACTTACCTAAAAATAGAATAATGTCACCAGGAGAAGCATTAGTTTTTAAATTAATTTTTCATAAGAAAAATGTTGATTATTGAAGTGAAAAGTGTTAAAGAAGGAGGAATAAGGTGTAAAGGTGACCTAGTGAATAAATGCTTGTGTTTTTGAATAGTTTATTTAGTGAAAAAGAAGGCTGAAAAGTTGCCCTTTTCTGAACTTTGAAGGGCCGTAACTTTCTAAATAAGGGAGAGCGCCGCTTTTTTCTTTCGGATTCGTAATCAACGCATCAAAATACGTAAGTACAGTCAAAAATTTTTCCAAAATCGCTGGGTGTCCACATAACGAAAATTTACCAAAGTATCTTCTGTATACATTCAGTGTTCATATAAAAGTATTTGTTTCGAAAGAATTATTTTCTTTCGTGTAATTCAATGTTTATATGAAAGTAGCTGTTTCAGGAGGACTTTCTTTCAGTTTGTGTCTGAAAGTTACTTCTTTGCATGATCTACACATTCATGTATAGAGTTTCAAATTGTTTACTTCCTTCCTTTCTTTGGAAGATTCTCTCATCCCTTTTTTTGTATCAGATGGAGTAGTAGAGAGCCAAAAACTTTCTTTCCCAAAAAAATACCTTCCTCATCTGATGAAGAGGATATCGAGAAATCCATGTTTATGCGACGCTTGCTCACACCAAACTGGTGCAAAAATGCGATGCTCCGAGCGTCGATCTGACCACTAGGCGCGTGGGTCGGAGCGAGGGTCGAGGGTGCTATGGTGCGATGCTATGGTCGGAACGATGGTCGGCGCTCTGTTGTGTCCGCAGCCTAACAGTGGGAATAAAACTTCCCCCTGAGGATTGCCTCTTGCGACCATCGGCAGCATTACCGGATGATTGATTCTAAGTTTTGCAATTCACTTAATATTTTTCATATGTGAAAATGGCGACCTCTTAACTTTGCGTAGCCAGTTGTCTCACTCCAGCCGTTTCATTTTTATATGTTTTTTGCGTTGTCTAGCAAACAAACGTTTCAGATTGAGAACGCAACTGTTTCATTTTTTGTCGGAATCGTTGAAGTACCATGTAATAACACGGTGCCTAAAAACAAGAACGTGAGGTAATTGTCGAGCCAGGTAATAATACTTCTCTCCACAGACACTCATTGTTTCGTGTTTTATGAAGTCGTTGAACTGACGAAAACATCTGATAAATGAATGTTCTACACTGAGCTTGCACATTATACGCTGGAAACAGACCTTCGCGTGTGTGAAGTGAAAATGTATGGAAACCGGAGATGATAGAGTTCGATAAGAACGTGAAATATTTACTCTGGTGCATTTTACTGTACATGAGACTTGGGAATTTCGCTATAAATGGAATTTCTTCTGGAAACAACCGAGTTGCGGTTGAAGATTTAGGAAGTATAGGAATAACGTAAATTTCGATCTCCGTATCGCCTTGGAGGGAAATATCGTTTTCACGTAAATTTTCTCAATATGGTGTACAGGAAATGTGTACATCATTGTGTACATGATGCAATGATATTAAAGAAACTTTATTAGAAACATATTGAACTTCAGTAAATTATCTGAATGAGTTGTCAAGTGGCATCTATTCAAAATCATACGGCACAAAAAAATCTAGTCGTGTCTAATACTCTGAAGTAGACAAAAATATATCTGTGTTGAGATATTGTTTTTTGTTAACCCGCCGTCACCCTCTACGAAAGATAATCCTAAAAAATTGAATCTTGGGGCGAGCTGAGAATTAACGTGGTATTATAAATTCAACGTGCGATTCCTAGCACCATCTATGTCAATATAACGGGCTACCGTTTCGAAGGGTTGATGTGCACTTTTTCAGTCTGAAAAAGTAAATCAAATGTGTTTTATATGATATAATTGGCCGATAATTGATGAAAAACAATAAAAACAAAGCTTCAGTGCCGGATAGGTTGGGAGTATAAAAGTTGACTCATGTCAACTTATTCCACATAAACGCAGTTTTCCATATTAAAGAGTTCTCAAACAGTGAAGTTCGAGGTGTACTGAATTGAACCTCAAAACGATGAGCAGCCACAGTCCGTCGGGTATTTCTGATATGTACCGGTCTTGGTGGAATCAAATGTGCCAAGTCACTTGAACACCTCCCGTGAAAGTATCTATGAAAGAAAGACAAATTTCCAACCTTTTCTCTGACAAACATCAGTTAAAAGGGTAAGGGAGCCAGACTCCAACCTTCCGAAATCAAGACGGCTGTCACGAAAATCTCATACTTTCTTTGATGTTCCAGATTAAAAAGGTTGCAAGTGATGTTCGTCTCTTTCCGACACAATTCCGCTTTCTGCTGTAATAAGTTTGTTGGGGCTTGAAATGGACATCAATATGTCTTGACACAACCATGTTGCTGGAATTGCAAAGGCTGCTTCTCAAAACCGTGGAACATTGTTCCAAATCAGAAAACTGTATACACCTCAGCGACTTTTAATGCTTCATGAAGCTCAGATCAAAACTTCTTTGGAGTAATGTTCTCATGTAAGGATCTCTGCCACTAAGCATAACCTGAAAAGAGGCATCATTCAGGGCTCTATACATTTAAACATACATACATGAAAACAATACTCCAAAGAAGGTCTGATCTGAGCTTTATGAAGCATTAAAATTCGCTGAGGTGTGTACAGTTTTCCACCCTCGACAAAATTATCAAAGCAGAAAGCGGAATTTTCTGTCCTGACGTAATTATATCCGGTTCAAAGACATTTATTATTGCAGCTTCATCAGATATTCATGAAGACATGAATATTCTAAGTTGTTTTTGTTGCTAAATGATAATAATGATAATAATAATATTTATTCACAATTCAATTTGAAATGAACATTAATCTTAGTTAACGATAAATAAATATAATTTCCACAGAAGGATAAACCTGTGCGTGAGCTATATAATTTTAATATACAATAGATTACAATGATAGTGAACATATCCATGTAAATAACAAAATATTAGATTATTGTTGCTGATACAATCGAGGTCGGCCAATTTATTGGCAACATATTTTCAATAAACCATTTTGATTTTTTTTCAACAGAATATTTCGAACATCCCAATACCATTGTTGACAAGTGTCAAGGAATTTGAGACGAATTTTCACGTTATACAAGTTGCTTCTATTGAAATTATCAACTGATATACGTACCACCTGTTCACGAAACTAAACTACTAAAACAACTAAAGTCGGGGCTTCTTGTGGGCTTCTTCAATGGCGAGAGTTTCAAACCACCCAATATATATTTTGGCTATAACCGGTGAAAGTGGCAATCCCAATGGCATTCCCTCATCTTGCGAACAAAAATTCGTCCTTCAGTTGGAAATAGCAGTTTCGTATACAGCATCCTAGTAATTCCACGACAACTTGTATCGGTAAGTTCGTTCTATTTTTCATGTCCCCGTCTTCGAATAGCTTCTTCTGTATGATTTGAAGTGCTTCTTCGACAGGAACGTTGGTGTAGATGCTTTCCACGTCGATTAGTTGATCATGCTCTGTGATTTAGAAGAAGAAGCCCACAAAAAGCCCCAAGTCTGGTTGAGATACGTTGACGACACCTTCATAATATGGAACCATGGAAATACAGAACTAAACACCTTCCTGAAGCAAATGAACAATTGTAAGACCTTCCATCACTTTCACAATGGAGAAGGAAGTCCACAAAGAATTGTCATTCTTAGACGTATTGGTGAAGAGGAACGACACTAAATGGGAAACATCTGTATACCGAAAACCCACTCACACGGGACAGTATCTGAACCAGGAATACAACCACCATCAATCGATTAAGAGAGAAATTATCAAGACTCTATAAGACCGTGTTTCGGGCTCTGTAATACGAAAAAAGATTTCGAGAAGGAACTAGGCTTCATCAAAAATGATCCAAAGTAATGGAACAGACTTTGGCTAGAAGACAGCAAGAGCCTCAAAAGAAAGAGAAGCCATCACAACCAGTACTTGTACTTCCCTAGATCAGGAGATTGTCGAAAAGGATAAAAAGAATTGGTTTCAAGTATAACATCAGAACCTGCTTTAGTGTTCCCAGAACACTATCCATAACAGCCTCACAAAAACCAGACCACCAAACGCGGACTGCGATTCCAAGAATTGCATTTACCGGATACCCTGCGAGTGCGGATAATCTTACATTGATAAAACTTAGAGGACATTGAGAGTCCATATTGCCGAGCACAAGAAATACACACAGCGAGGAGAAACCAGCAATTCAGGAATAGTAGAGCATATTTGGACTCATCAACATAACATCGAAGTGGTCTAAAGTTGAAATCATCCACAAGGGGAACACTGCCTTAGGAAAAAATTCAAAGAAGCCGCATATATGTTGCCAACAACGCATTTAGCCAAGCTAGCGTAGAGATACGCAACATATGGAAACCCGTAATCAAGCGGAAAACGGCCAACTCCCTACAGACGGTCAGCTCCCGCTAAAACCGATTTAGTGTAGAGAGGGAAGAGGGGATAGGTGAAAGCACTGGAATGTCCTATAAATAGTCAGCTTTCGAAAGAATAGTCCAGTCATCACTCGAAGACGATTGTGGATACTAACAATCGAAACGTCGTGAAGTAAGTTGGCTTGAAATCTTTCAATTTTAATTTTAATTTCTTGGTAATTGTTCAATTTTTATTTTTGGCTTGTGTTTTGTTTCATTGTCATTTCAGTTTTTGTTAGTTTTTTAGCTGATCTCTTCAATTTTATTGATTCTTTTAGAGATTTCAAATCATTTTATATCATATCAGACAATGAAAGTCCGAACTAATGAGATGCATCCAAAAACGTGGTTTCAAGGCCACATGAAAGACGGAATTTCAACAATGTGAAAAAAACAATTATTTTTATTTACAATATGCAATATGTATTTATTCAGTAACACATATTGCATCACAAACATATCGTATATGAGATCATCTCTGGTGGTGTAGGTGGTTTAGTGTTTTCTTCGTAATAAGTAGCTCGTTGGTTCAAGATACAGCGGAGTTTGTTTTTCAAATAACTTTCATCGGTCGTTCGCATTGCAAGTTGTGTACAATGTTAATATGTGAGTAAGGTGTGGTGACGTAAGTTAATGACATGTGTGTAGTAATGTATCTTTTCATTTCCATATTTATTTTTCATGATGGTAATATGAAGCTTTTTACCATGCCCTAAATTTCCGTCTTATTTTGTACGTACTTTCCGAGAAGTTTATACAACGTCGGACATTAAAACTTATCGCCAGAAAAGAAATGTATTATGGAAACGGCATCATGATGCTATCCATTATTTCCAAGATGGAAATGATACGTCTCTTCAAAGCATAAAGAAAAAAATGTTTATCGGGTTGTTTCGGGAGTTTTTAATAATATGGTTTATCTAGCTGATTACTTTATGGACACACTGGATATGGATGAATGATCGATCAGCACTCTGGCAAATTATAAACCTCCAATATGGTTGTTGAACGGTCTATAGAAAGTCAATTAATAAATCAGTAAATCACTGAATGATTTGCTGTTCCATTACATAATATAACCGGCGCGGCGGTAATTAAACACTTTATTAATCTAATACCAGGTTTTAGTTCGTCATGTCCGACGTTACATCACTTTTGATGAGATAGATAACGCATGACTGATTTGGTTGGCGAGAATTCAATTCCTTCGCTCATTATTTTCAGCGCTCGTTATTTTTATGTAAAAGGATCGTCACTGCAGCGATTGGAAATTTAATGGCGTTACATTAGTATGAATAACATTTCAGAGTGCTATCTATATTCTTGTGATTATTGACTACTCTCATTACTCAAATATCGATAAGTAGTATATTTTTGAACGGTTTTATTTAGCTTGCCCTGTTTGTTTGGGTTAAATTTAGTAATTGAAGTTTGACCCCCTTCCTGTTGATAGATTGATCTGATATTTGGTACACACATTTAGTTTTTATGTAAATACAATTTAATAAATTCTGTATCATTGTAAATCCAAGATGTCCACAGCTACAAAATGGCGGATTACATATAACCTTAAATTTCTGAGGCACTAAATGAACTAAACAGAATGAGAAGAAATAAGTAACAAAATTGGAAACTGAAAACTTGAAAATAAAATACTAAAAAAATATGTTAAACGGTTTCATTGAGAAGAAAAAGATAATAATTATGTAGACAATGTATTAAAAACTAAAAAATAATTAGGGAAGTCCTAGGTAGCACTCACAACACCAATCTCCTCAGCAATCTAGGGTATTGATCATATAAAAAAATAATAAAATCATCGGACGCCCAACTATTTTGTTAATTTTCTATCTGATCAATACCGTAGATTGCTGAGGTGAGTAGTGTGTTGACTGCTGCCTAGGACTTTCAGAATTATTTTTTAGTTTTCAGTTTTTTCAATAAAATCTTTAAATATAAAAAAATAACTGATCGACTCTAACAAAAATTTCAAATATTTTATTCTATTGCTGACTTCCTGAATTTTACTGAAAAATCGTTAAGTAGGCAGTTCATCTATCGTGCCATAAAAAACTACTTTCACGGCTAATACTATGACGAACATTTAATTATATCCAACATATATTTGTGCAAGTTTCCTCACGACTGCAAGAATTTCCTCTGTGAGGATGTCTCTCGAATATAAGTCGACAGACAGACATGTCCGTCATAATATCAACCAAGAAAATAGTTGACAATAATTTGCGAGATCTCAATGAGTGTTAATTCATTCATTTTTGCAATACTTCTCTATTTTCCTCCGATTCACTCAACACAATTCTTTTCATTTAAATCAAGTTTTGTTACACGAGATGCGTTTTCCCCTTTAATGTAATTAAAACAGATCCTGTCTGAGGCGGAGGTTTCGTAAATGCAGTAGAGCTTTTAAAAAGTCTGTCTGCTGGTTTTTTGACTTTGTCCTGTATTAAAAAAAAGTAATACTCAGAAACTAGGTGATTATTCGATTGATTTCAGCGAGGTCCTGCTACTGGTCGAACGACGAGAATCAACTACATGAATTTTCTATGTGGGAAATAAGTCTCATGAAGTCAGCCAAAGAAATATCAAATTTCAATTTCAGGAGTGAATGTTGAAAAATATTTCAACTTTCGGGAACTATCAATAGTACAATAAAAAGAGGTATTACAATTTTTTTCATCACAAAGTTCTGTGTATAAAAAGATTACATACTTTTCAAAAATTTGACATTTGAATGATGATTTTTATATTTTATGTATGAATATCAACTGATACAATTCACAGTGAAATTTTCAGTATTCGGGTTTCACAAAAACCGCGACTTGTGTGTCGCTATGCAATAATTTCCTTAAATGAGAACGACGAATAATTTATAATTTTATGAATAATATCTCGAATAAATAAATCTCTAAATATTCATCTCTCCCAACTACCTACTCCGTAGATTCGGGTAAGTCCTGCCGGAAAACAACTACTTTCCCTGTTAATACCACGCTGGATATTGAATTATATCCGACATGTACATAATGCAAGATACCTCACAGAGGTTAGTATCGCAGATGTTTCTTGTTCAACCAGCAGCAGGACTACGTGGAAATTGTTCGAGTGAATCACCTACATAACGGTTTTGAGGTATTACCTCTCATCAGTGCAGGAAAGATCTGATCCAAGCAGCAAAGTTATGAAACCCGATTAATTTCAACATGATTTGCACCGCGCTTATGAAATCTCTGTCTACGAAAAACAATAGTAATATGGTCTAAAAACGTTGAAAATGATATAAAATATCACAACAACAAAATGATATAACAAATCACGTACTGCTGTCGTGTTATATAAAAAATAGTGTTTTTTTATATTTTTTGCATATAACTGTTCTCAGAATTGCATTTACTTCTAGAAAAATTATAAAAATAATCCTAAATTGTTTTTAACAATTTTTTTGTAAATGAACAATTAAATTATTATTAAAATTTTTCAAATCGTGTAAAGGAATACAGATGATTATTTTCATAAGGATTTTTTTTCCTGATTAATTATTTAAAGTATGTAAGTTTGAAAAAACATCATCAACTGAAATCTAAAAAATTTAATGAATAAAATTTAAAACAATTTTGAAATTTGTTACCCTAACCTTTTTGAGCAGAACAGCTTCACGAAGCGAAATTATTTCAGGTTAATTATTCAAACTATTATTCAAATTATTATTCACAGCAGAGTTCCGATAATAATTTATTAATTAACATAAGCATGACATCGTGCAAAATAAGTATACTCCCAATCGGAGCTTATTCTTTGTAATGTTTTGAATAAATCATGATTTTTTAAATTTTTGAATAAACATTCAATGTTGTAAAAAATTATTTTCGATGCATCGCTCTTTTCAGCGGTAAAACAGGTGTGCGGAGCCCTATTTTCAGCGTTAAATTAAAATTATAAATAACGAAGATGAATTTCCGAGAATCTTATTTATGTGGAATTTTCTCTTTTTTGAGAATATTTTTGTTTCATTTTTCAAGTATCAATAGTTTTAATGTTAGTGACAAGAAACCGGAATACCTCATTTTTCCTCGATTGTTTTGTTCATATCATTTATATTTTTATACCCACTGTAGAGTCCTTCGAATACATTTTTCTAGGGTTCATTCCAAATAGAAAGTTCCACTTCAATATGAGTCTGTCTCTGTGAGTTGAACATTGACTAGTCGAACATATTAAACATATGTTGGCGGTCAGTAGCCAGGCGGTTCAACGCGGGTGCTTTCTTCACTCACTCGAATTGACTGCCGTGTTGGTCGATGGTTCATGCCCTAGTCTGAACGATCGATTTTCACTTGCTATCGTCCAACCCCTGTTAGGAATCACACGTTAAAAGGTAAGACCTCGTTAATCCTCAGCTCGCACAAGTTTAGACTTCTGAGGGTTGTCTTTCGTAGGAGTGCGACAGCAGGTTAACGGAAAAACAGATTTTAAACAGACAGATAGACAGCTATGTGGTTAAAAGAGTTTGAAATGTAATTGTTAAACTTTACGGGTGTTCTTAAAGTTATGTACGCGGAGCTCAAAGTTGATAATTTCACTTTGATAGCCGCACGGACAGAATAAAGACATATCGGTGATGAATGAAACGTTTTTGAATGGAATATATATTGAAATATCAATAACCAAATGGTATTCCGATTGATATTCTACATTTTTCCACATAATAGGGTCAATCACTGAATACTTTGTAATAGCCATCGCGCAAAAAAATATAACGTTTGGCGAACATTCCAGTATAACAAAATTAAATAATGGTTTTACCAAATAATGGAAACTCAATCAAATAAATTGATATATCATTAGATTATCCAAGGCATACAATGCTGACAAAAGAGATGAAAATTGAAATTTGTACCGGAACTTAACAGTTTTCCGTCATGAATCCAGTGCAGCGTTCATAAACCAAATTTGCTAATAGAGTGTGTTTTTTACGGAGTTGCTGCAGTCGACCGTGAAACTTTTCCATGCCGCTTTCGAAGTGTGAAATGGCTTGATTAGTGATGTTAACGAACATCCACAATAAAATATTTACAAAGTTGTTGGCAAGGTAGTTTGACGAGCAGAAGTGTGGTAATTTGTTCACAGGATCTGAGATGTTTGCATTATTTTAACAAAGTAATTGCATTTGCAAAAGTGTATACACTGGAAAAATGACTGAAATCAACATTGAAATGTTGATTCTGAAAGATGAAAATTAGTTTATTGATATTGAAATTAATATAGTTTAAAAAACTAAAAACACGCTTTCAAAGAACATCGAACTAAACATTTGAAAGCTAAAAACCAAAAAGTTGAAAATTTTTTTTTTAAATAAGCTTAAAACAATAACGAACGAAAAATACTAGTATTATTGTGAAAAAAGCGAAGGGCGCTTGATATAAAAAAATGGCACAAAGCGTCCACGCTTTTTTCACGATAATACTATTATTTTTCGTTCGTTATTGTTTTAAGCTTGTATAAAAAAAGTATTTTAAAATTTTCAGTTCAATGTTCTTTAAAAGCGTGTTTTTCAGTTTTTTAAACGATATTTATTTTTCATTTTTCAGTTTCTTATGATATAAGCCGTATATTGTTTGGAAAAATGACCATTGATATTTTCCGATTCCGGAGAGGAAGCCTGAAAATTAGCTACCATGCCCAAGGCAGCAAGCGCGCAAAGGAGGGTTACAAATAAGGCAGTAGGCGTGCGTGTTAATGAAAAAATATTGTTTTCAATTGAAGAAATACATGTAAAGCGAGTTCGAATTATATTAAGGACGTTACGTACAGCGCCATCTGCCCGCGAATAGATCAAGCAATAATGTCGATATATCAAGGAGGTTACGTACAGCGCCTTCTGCCCGCGAATAGATCAAGCAATAATGTCGATAATTCTGTCAAATACAGATCCCAAGCTTAAGAGTTACAAACATACATACATACATACAGGTGAAGCTAATAAAAGTGTGTTAATTGAAAAAATACATTCTTTTTCTTAAGAATCGAAGCTTCACTTAATCTATGTGTGAAATCATAACGTTTTATGTTTTGGAAAAGGAATTTTCAACTGAATGATGGATATTTCTGGCGACAAAAATATGAATTTTCGTTATGTGTTAATCGAAAGTACAATCTCGCTTATAATTGTAATCCTTTATTTCTTGTATAGAGAGGAGCAGTTGAATGTTCGACGTGTGTATCGAAATATTTCTGGGTGTTTGTGTGAAATAAGTAAAGAAGGTGACTATATTTTTTGTGAAATTTCATTAATAAGTCGCCGAAGGACGATTGAATTCATACAGTCTTCTTATTATAAAGTATAGACTGTTTAACTATGATAACTATATCCTAACCTAACAACACGAATGATTTTACCTGTTTTGTATGATCAGTATATAACGTGTCAGCAGATTTGTTGAATTAAGTTGAGACAAAATCGTTGAGTATTACGGTAATGGGTGAAAGTATTCTGATTCATGAACTGTTATTTATAGAAAACACTTGAATCCGTAAAGATAAATCAAATAGAAAATAAATAAGTGATGAGCCTCACTTCCGGAAAAGAAGTTTCCCACTCCATTATCATATTTGTCGCAACACAAACCAGTGTGTGCGATATGACTTCATGAAGTCTCTTCAGTAAAAATATTGATTCGGGTTTCATCCCCAAAAGAAAGATATTGTCTCCAGCATCGAATGATTAGAGTCTTCCATTGTATTACATCTCTTCGTCATTCGCCTCAAAGGATTAAATGAGCTATTTTGTGCGACTTTCCAAAACAACACTTGCCATATATCCAGTAAGCATCTTGTTTACCTAAAAAAGCGTGCTTGTCGGAAAATATCGCAACAGCAGCTCTTTTCCTATTCATCACATCTCGTACTTATACGAGATATACTATGGAAAACTGGAATACATCCATTGTTTCTCTTGTTGCACTCCTCACTCTTTCTTTTACATGTTGTATGAAAGCTACTCCAGAATTTCAACAGAGGCGTGGAATCGAACAGAGGCGTGGAATCGAACAGGGGCGTGAAATCGAACAGGGGCGTAGACGTTAACGAGACTATTTAAAATGTTCAGCAAAAGTGAGGAAGTCTGGTATTTTTCACAAGTGTGAATTATTGTAACCTACCAGCCAACTTTCCTGAATAAATTATCAGCAACTATATTGATTTCTCTAAACAAATTCTAGTCAGCTATTCATATCTATATAAGTAGGGAAAAGTACTGTTCTGAGGATTGATCTCAATGGACCCACAAAATTTTTTTGTCCTACTAATTCACTAAGGTAAGTATTAACGGGACTTTCAGTCAGCCACGTTAAAAAAATGAACTTATCTATTTTACAAATCGCCAAGCTTTCGTTTTTGAATGAAGACTTTTTCAGCATGCTAAAATGAAATACAATAGTAAAGAACTGAAAAAACGAACAATACTTACAATTGAGTTTAACAAGTGAAAATGAATTACTAAATGAAGAATTTTTTTAATAAAATTGCAGCATTGATGGTGATATTGCATTAATTTTCATATACCTGATAGTAGTAATGTCATGTTCAAAGCTTACCGTAATGACAAGAGTGATATTATCATTGAAAATATTTTTATTCAATAAATAATCTTTTGATGAATTTTATACAACGTGTGACTATTTTTAATTCAAAATATTACCCAGATGTATCTATGTCTAGTATATAATTGGTAATTATACTTAGATTTTCAAAGTCAGTTTTCTTTTATCAACAAAAATCCTAATGATATGAACAAAACATTTTAGCGTCCTGAAAAAGTATCCGTTCAGAGACGAAAGCTTGGCGATTTGTACAATAGAGTAAGTTTATTTTTTGAACGTGTCTGAAGTCCCGTTAATCCCTACCTTTCATATACTTATGAATAGAAAAAAACTGTTAAAAGGTAACCTACATTTTTAAAGTAATCATTGAAATCCATTTTTTTTTTGTTATGAAAAATTTTAGGGAATTGAATATATTTCATTATTGAAATTATCTTCGAAATCCGAAATTTCTCAATACCAAGAAATTTGAAATAAATTTATTTCTCCTTGGTTCATTCAAAACTTTGATATATGATATCAGTTTTGGGAATGATTATTGTCAAAATTCTAGTTATATTTTCCTTTCCCTGAACATTTTTCAATGTGTTTTCCCCTCATCTGGTTTTGAACTTTATATATTACTTTGCATAGTTATCTTGACTTTTTGAATACTACTTGACTTTTCTACCACTGCTTTCGTAGCATCTTCAAAATCAGAAACCTCTGAGTTGTATATAGTATTGATACTTTCTTGAACTGAGACTTTGCGAAAATATGATTAACAGGTTTCGTTTTCTAACGTCGAAACCAACTGTCAGAAATTTTGAAAGCCAATCTTTTTTTTGTCGAGAACTGTTACGCAAGCAACAATAAATGCAGAAAATTGTTTAAAATCTTCTAAATAATTACAAATTTCATCAATAGAAAATGAATTCAACACAGGGGAATAATTCAATTCAATTTCGCCATTGAACAGTTGTTAAACATTTTCAAGTTAGTGAACTCCCAAGCATTATTGGAAATTGATTTTTGTATATAGCGCTCTTTTCATGTAATTTTACTGAAGGATAGTTTACTACTGTTGAATTCGTCTTTCCACTGAAAATCTACTTATATTTTTAGAAGAATATTTTCTTCATTCAACTAATATAAAATTTGAAGGTTTTTGAAACTCAAAACAAATTTTTATTATTATATACTTTCTGAATTCAAGTACACGTTAAGATGAACTTAAAGATTAAAAATATCCATATCAGGTATATCAAGCGCTAAATCTTCAGGCACAGGAGACGGGGTTGCTCTTTGCTCTTCTTCGACGACATAACCCTCTCGGCCGTATTGCTTCTGAAGATATTCAATTATATCCAATAGAGACTCTTCGGACTCATGTACTGGAATTGGTACAGGTTCCGGAGGCAGCAATTCAGTTTTATATTCAGTAACAGAACGAGCTCTCCAGATGGGAACAATTCCTCTTGGATTACCGCGATATTCCGTTTCCTGGTTTTCCGGATCCAACTCTAGCTCCTCCACACCAACATAGTCAAATTTGGGATCCTTCATGTTGATGTAGTATCCATGCTGCATGTATTTGGCATCAAAAGTGAAACAACCTGGGCCTTTGGGAAGATTTTTTTCGAATCTTCCGTGGTATCTGTGGAAATTTGAAAGGTGATGCATGTGAATAATTATAATTCTTGAGTTGAATGTACAGCATGCAGATCAAAAGTAGATATAAACTCATGCATGACTTATCTGAACAGAACAATAATATATTAAAATGTTTATCATATATCCATTGAAACAAATTGACATATTTTTGGCTTTCTACTTTTCCATCACTGAACAATATTTTTGGGAAAACTTCCATAAAAAAATGAACTTCTATAGGAACTTTTCATATTATAGTGCATATACATAAGTTTCCTTCAAATATTAACTAGAGAAAAAAAACCTTTCGACACAACTACATTGAATTATTCGAAATTTCCCATTCGGTTTGTACCACAAATATTCGCTACAGAATTTTAACATAGAAACGCTACACAATGTGATTTATGAAAGAGTAAATATGAGCGGTGACATACCCCCTCGTAAAAACGCCATCAACGACACTGACAGCGAACAATCCTCGAATATCAAAAGATAAACGAGGCTCCCCAAGGCGATCATTTGCAAAGCAGGAGCAGATTTCACTGCAAGGCAACTAGTTGAAACCAGAGCCCAAACATAAGCATTCTTCTTTGAGGTACAATGGTGTACTTCGGAGTTTCAGGACAAGACATTTGTATTCTCACTTCATCTACATCGTTTTCGATAACATAACATGTAGAAGTAGAAAGCGTAAAACCTTTTCTTGAAAAATACCGATATACCCTGAAAATATTTCATTTGCAATTCAAATGAAACCCCCATGACTGGAATTAAATAACAGTATGGATTTGAATACATACTATCACCGTGTCTAAAGCAGCAATGGTTCTGATGAGGTGATAAGAAAACTGTCTTATTCCGAAATTTCGAAGTACACCACTGAGGATGATAGTGTCCCATGTAAGTGACATTTCATATCAATACTCTTCCATATATCACATTCTGTAGCGTTCTTATTTGTAGAAAAAACTGAATGAGAAAAATCGATTTTCGTGTAACTCAATGTCAATATGAAAGTAGTTGTTTTTTCTTTCAATTTGTATTCGAGAGAAATTTTTGTGTATACACTACATATCTCAATAAAGAGTTTTTACCGCAATTTTTTCCCTCAAAAATTCACATTTTTTTGTCAATGATGGAGAAGTGGAAAGCACAAAAGCTTATTTTCCAAAAAACTCATCTCTCCCCAGATTATTTCTTTTCAAAGTAGAAAGATATATTTCCATTGTGATTAGATGTTTCGGATAAGTTTCTATTCAATTTAAAGAGCTCAACCAGAAAAATTAATTGAGAGCTATGCCAATTCCAAAGTTTTTGAGTGGATCATATTGCGTCAAAAATAAGTTGTTCATATTAAATTCTACGAAAACAAATGAAAATTTTCAATTTTTATCATTTATTGATTAAATTTCTGAATTTCCAGGAAAGAACTTTCATTTCAGTATCACAAAGGTCAAATCTTTATTGTAATAGTTGAATCACCAAAAATAAATTGAGTCTGCTTAATTTTTTTTCCACAGTATAAACAGTTCGACATCCGAATATCTAGGTAAAGACTATCGTGATCAATTATGCAATTAAACATTTTTTTCAACTGAGAAGATATTTTTATTGATTTATACACAAACTTAATTTCGATAACAGAATTTATAGATTTATGGTAATTTTGTGAAATCCAGAATATATTTTATGTTCTACAATCTTTCGAAGATATGCTTTTTCTATTAGATGTAAAATTATTTTCTTTTGGGAAATGTCATGAAATTTTCAGATGATATTTCCGTATATATTTATAACAAAAAGGTCTATATCAAGGAATAAAATAAGAATAGGCGGAATTTACTGGTGTCATTACAGACAGTCTACAACTAATTTCTATAAACCGGAAAAACTGTTAGATTTGCCATCCCCACATGAAGTCAAATTATGTTTCTTCGTATACAGAGCATTTCAGTTGAAATAATCCACCCTCAATAAGATATTTGATATTGAGACTATAAAAAAGTCATAAAACACGTGTACTTCAGTACACGTGTTTATTTTCAGAGGGACCCATTTTTACGTAGGAAGGTAGCCTCTTGTCAGCCATCATAACAACCCAAAAAATTTCATATTAGAAAAATTGTCGAGTGATACGTTATTTGAAAAGCCTTCCAATACTGCATCCAATTCAACTTCATAACGATAGGCAATGTCTGAAAAAATACATCACTTTCTGAGTTTGTATTTACTTTCCAATTAGAAAGTGAAATTTTATGATGCAAACATCCTCATGGAAAAAAGTCCAGTGGAGTTAAATTGGAAAATCTGGGTGGTCATTCTGTAAAACCGCTCCTTCCAATCCATCGGCTCGAAAAGTTATTATATAGAACTGTTGCAAAGGTACTACACCATAAGGAGGAGCCCAATCGTTTTGAGAAACTTGTCTATTTCACAAAAGAGAACTGGATGTCGTTATTCATGCTTGGCATAACCTAATTATTCAGCAAACTGAAATATCTCATACCATTTATGTTTACTTTCGAAAAGAATGGACCTTTGATATATTTACTCAAAATTCCTGTCTGAATATTCAGTTTTGAGAGATATGGGGTGTGAATTTGAAGTACCAAATTGGGATTTGAATCACATCGGTATCGGAAAAACTTACAAAATTCAATTTACAAATCATCTCCGTTCAATACACGAACCATTTTCATTTTGTGATGGGGGAATTTGGGTCGATGAAAAATTCTGAAAACGTTTGTATTACTCACTCCAGAGACTGCGTATTCTATATCAAAAGGCAACGTGACTTTTGATAACGTTTGTTATTAATAATATATATACAAAATAACAGAACTACAATATAGAGAAAAATTTCAATACATTATTGAGGTAAAACAAATGTAGGAAATCTCACATTTTCACAAAAGAGAACTGGATGTCGTTATTCATGCTTGGCATAACCTAATTATTCAGCAAACTGAAATATCTCATACCATTTATGTTTACTTTCGAAAAGAATGGACCTTTGATATATTTACTCAAAATTCCTGTCTGAATATTCAGTTTTGAGAGATATGGGGTGTGAATTTGAAGTACCAAATTGGGATTTGAATCACATCGGTATCGGAAAAACTTACAAAATTCAATTTACAAATCATCTCCGTTCAATACACGAACCATTTTCATTTTGTGATGGGGAATTTGGGTCGATGAAAAATTCTGAAAACGTTTGTATTACTCACTCCAGAGACTGCGTATTCTATATCAAAAGGCAACGTGACTTTTGATAACGTTTGTTATTAATAATATATATACAAAATAACAGAACTACAATATAGAGAAAAATTTCAATACATTATTGAGGTAAAATAAATGTAGGAAATCTCAAAAAAGCTGGAGAAAGCTTGTCTTTGAGGAGTTTCAGTTCAACATTTGCAATTATTTCAAAAGGTAATCTCAAAAACGCTCGAGAAAGCTTTTGTTTCAGGAGTTTCAGCTCAACATTTGTAATAATTTCAAAAAGTTGTGGTGTAATATACGCAAAATATCTCTGTCCAACTGCTTTTCTAGCTTGCAATAAGTGTATCTTATGTTCATTTCTGGTATAGTGGATATAATTTACGGTTTGTACACTAAATTTTCTATCGTTATAAAACATCAGTATATTTTTCGCGTGATATCCATCAGATTCATTCGCGTCTGTAAATTATTGATTACTGGAATATGTGAAAGGAACTCCCAACATTGCCTTCAATATCATTTTTGGTAAGATTTCTAGCGGATAAGTAGCGGAATGTGGCAGTGACGTACTCTCCCCCCATGCTATAATTTCGTTTGCAGTAGAGATTCCACAAGAGCATGGTACAGTATTTTTGGTTTGGGGAAGGGCATAAAGTTATTGAACTGGTAAACCCGTAAATAAGGGACCGAATTTTATTCGAGAGTTCCGTGATGTGATTATTCCATTTCCAAAAACTATCAATGTGGACGCCTAGGTACTTGGCCATTTTTTCAACTCAAATTTCTTCATTTTCTATCCTGACGGTGAAGCTTGGTAGGTTCAATTCATAAGATGTGAAAGGTAATATTTTAGTTTTCTCAATATTGACAGTGAGTAGATTCAGTTTGAATCACCCAATAATATTTTAAATGTCTTTTTCTGCTTTCTCTTCAACTTCGCCCCAAGAATTACATTATAAATGAGTGCCGTGTCGTCAGTAAAAGAAAAAACAGTACCTAGGGATCGTATCTTCAGTTTATATAAATAAGAAACAAGACAGGTCCCAGAACAGTACCTTGGGGTACTCCAAATCGAACAGTTTTTTCTGTGCTATAAGTTTTGTTCACCTCTACCATTTGTTTTCTATCATCTAGGTAATTTTTGATAATGCTAAGGATTCTGCCACGAAATCCTAGTCGTTCCACTTTCTCCAGCAAAAGCTTATAGCTAACCGTGTCGGAAGCCATGCAAGATCTACAAATACACCCAGGCATGGACAACTGAAATCCAGGGCCTGATATATTTTTAAAATAAGCAGTGCAAGAGCATCTTGGGTTGAGGTTTTTCCCTGAAACCAAATTGCGAACTGAAGATAACATTGTCACCATTTTTATAGATGGGCTTAATGATTGCACATTTGAAATGAGATGTTACTTTATTTGTTTGGAAGGAAAGATTGAATAAAAATGTTAGAGGCTCATCTATATACTCGCAGTTATTTTTTAGTATTTCATTCGAAATCCTGATCGGTACTGGTGCTTTAAAGTCTTCAAGTTCGTATATGGTTTTGCGCACATACCTTATTTCGACTTTCTCAAGGAACATTAACAATAACCAAACGTTATTAACAATAATAATTTCCATGAAAGTATGTAACAATTTCAATACATACTTATGTTTTTCATTTTTGTCTTACATTTCTGCGTTTCACGATTTTTCTACAAAATTATTTCCAAATGACTTATTGTAACTTTTTTTAACTAGAATGCACTATGCTTTGTATTCAGGTAATCAAAAAGTTACAGATGTTAGGCAAGACTAGATTTATCATAAAGGTATCAAGTTCTACAATTGAATCTGTTTATATGTTCTCTGATATTCATCTACACAATGTTGATATAATGTTTTTTATTGAATTTTTCAACTTTGACTTCTGATTTTTTTCCATTTGTTCATACCTACGTAGTAATATTATTATTTAAAAAAAATTCTCTCCTAGCATAAACATGTATATCAAATAAATGAATGAAGGAATGAATAAGTCACAAAATATCATAAATATCAACATATTGAAGTCCAAGGATGTTAATCTATAGAGCAAAAAATAAGGTGGAATATCACTGTCTTTCGATATTTGAAGCGCCATAATTTCGAAATGAAGCAATTTTCACCCCAGAATCGTGTCCTATTCATCATTTTATACGGATGCAAAATTTTTTTCAAAATATTTTGCAGGCAAAATTTCGAATATTTACCACAGTTATTTACCTAAAGAACGGGTAGTTCAATATACCCGGACCTTCCATTCGTCCTTCTTTCCAAGTTCCATAGTGCGTTACGTTTGAAGACTTGTAAAAATAGTTGCCCAAACCATGTCGCCAGCCTTTGTACCAAGCTCCCTCGTAGGTGTCTCCATTGGCATAGTAATAAGTACCTTGTCCGTGTTTCAGGTCTTTTTTCCATTCACCCACATAGCGGGTACCATCTGGATAAATGAATTCCCCTTTGCCGTGCTTGACGCCTTTTCTCCATGTTCCTTTGTATCGGGCACCGTTTTTGAAACAGTATATACCTAGGAAAATTAAAAATTGAATTCAAACAATTGCTTCTATCTGTGATGAAAGAAAGTTGCAGATTCTGAAGAATGATTTTGTGGATATTTTGTCTGCCGGCAGCATTAGACATTGTGCTGAGTTTGCCAAAAAACATGCTACTGTGGTTTAAGTTATACTTGAATGTTCGTAGCACTATTGTGAAGCAAGGAAATTCAGTGTTTAATGAACACGAAGTTAGGTTGGGGGTTTCTTAAGGCTCTGTTCTTGATCCTCTAATACAATAGGATATTTATAGCGCAAAGACCCATTGTCAAATTGATGTTCAATATAGAATATAGAGATAGTTGTAAACTGATACCAATACCTGAGAACGGAACCATTATCGGCTCCATCAATATATTTGTTCGAATGTTTGAATCTTGTGAGAAAAAAGCTGTCCACTTTTGCAACAAATGCATCATCCCAGGAATTGGCCAATTTTTCCAAAAACTCTAAATAGAACGAAATATTTCATATTGATTCTAAGAGATTTTTTCACTGAAAATATTTACATATTGTATAGGAGTATCTAGATGACTCGATAAGAACTTTCATATATCAGAGCTTCACTTTTATCCTAACGTAAGTTCTATATGACAGAATTTTTCAAGGAAAATTACTATAAATTCCGCTTATCATCAGAAAAATAAACTAATGTTTCGCCAACGAACTGGTGGATATAATACAGCTGGATTGTTCTTGAAACTTTACAAAAAAAGTCAAACAATACCTTTTCCATGTCTCTTCCCATGGTAATATTCACCCTCGTAGATATCTCCATTAGGTAAAAGAGCACTTCCAAACCCATGTCTATCCAGCTGATCATCTCTGCCTCCTTCATACTCCCCATAGGGATATATTTCTTTTCCTTCACCTCCTTCACCTGCAATTTCCTTATCTTCGTCTTCCTCATCAGTATCAGACATCTCAGATTTCTCCTTTTACTGATTGAAATAAATCTCGATATTTATTTCGAGAACTTTATTGACATATGAAAAGTAGTCATTGACAAGACGTTTATGAGGCATGTGTACAGAGTGGTATGCGTCAACTACTAACTGAATAGACTCGGAGAAAATTAATTTTGAAGTTAGCAATTTTGACAATTATTTGACAGGGCTGAAAGTAACACAATACAGCTTCAATTGAAATGTGGTCCCTTCCAGGTGTTTGAATTTACATCTCACTTCAAACGTTAGGAAAATCCATTGTGACAATAAAGTTTCTAGTCAGTAATTGAAGGGTTACCTTGAAATTATAGTTTAAACTGTAAGTGAGCAGAATTTTCAAAGACTTTCTTTTTCTGTGGTATTTGTATTTGAAATATATATGTGGCTGTTCAAAAAAACCTAAATGTTGACATTTCGCGGGCAACGTATATTCTATTAGCAATTTTTCCATGTTGGAACTCGTCTCGAACAGTTTTAGCTGTTTGATATGTTGATTTTGTTGGTGAGAGGTATAAAAGCTGGAAGTGCTTTGCATTTTCGGCGATTTTCTGCTATCGACAAAAATGGATCACAGAATTTGCATAAAATTGTGTTTTAAAAAATCTAACTAAGTGCTCAAAAAGACTAAAAATATCAACAGTGGCCTACGATGATTGTACTCTGAATTAGAAAAATGTACAAGCTTTTCACAGAAGGTCGAGAAGATGTGAAAGACGACGCTCGCCCTGGATGCCCCAGCACATCAACAACCGATGAAGATGTTGAGAAAGTGAAGAACATTGTTGTAGAGAATCGTCGAATAATATAGTGGAGTCGCTGAGGATTTCGGCATATGGGTTGGCTTCTTCGATGTAATTTTTCTGAAATTATGGGTTTGAAACGTGTGGTAGCCAAGTACGTTCCAAAATTGCTTAATTTTGACCTAAAAAAACATCGCATGAGCGTCCCTCGGGAATTGTAAAATGTAATTGTAATTGTGAAATGAATAAGTATCTACATATTCGAATCCAAGAAAGGTAATCTATAGAGCATAAAACAAGGTGGAATATTACCGCCTTTCGATCTTAGAAGCGCCATAGTTTCGGAATGAAGGTATTTTCACCCCAGAGTGTCCGGCTCATTATTTTACATAGATACAAACCAAATTGTTTTCAAAATATTCTGCAGGTAGAATTCCGAATATATACTACAGTTATTCACCTGAAGAACGTGTAGTTCAATATACCTGGACCTTCCATTCGTCCTTCTTTCCAAGTTTCATAGTGCGTTACGTTTGAAGACTTGTAAAAATAGTTGCCCGAACCATGTCGCCAGCCTTTGTACCAATCTCTCTCGTAGGTGTCTCTATACAGTCTCCAGTCTACATACGTCTACAGTCTCCATACGTCTCGAACAGTTTTCTGCTGTTTGACATGTTTATTTTGTTGGTGAGAGGTATAAAAGCTGGAGTGCTTTGCATGTTCGGCGCATGAGCGTCCCTCAAGAATTGTAAAATGACGTCAACGGCAAACCAGATTTGCTTGAAAGGGTCATAACTGGTGACGAATCATAGGTTATGACATCGAAACCGCTTGTTCGTAATTTTCGACCAAAAACAACACCATAATCATGCCTCAGCCACTATATTCACCAGATTTGTCCTCCTGTGACTTTTTCGTTCTCAAGAATGAAGATAGCTGAGAGAGCTCAAAGACGTACCAAAAAGTGCTTATCAGAACTGATTCGAGAATTGGATAAAACGCTGGCAAAGTGTATTAATATATCTGTATGTACTTCGAAAAGTACAACATAAAAATTGATAAAAATGACAGAAATTAAAATTAACCTAATTATTTTAACAGAGTAGTTTGTCTCAAATATTCAAGTATTGAGTACATGCAAAACTCAAATATAACAAGATCAGTGAGTAGGTGGTGGAGACCGAGATGATTGGCTTTAGGAGTAGGTGACTTGACTCTTTATAATTTGTTGGGGAAACTTCTATTGTGATCGACGACTACGGGCTAGAATTATATTCCTTGCTCTGTGCATTCGTCAAAAATGAGGTTTTACTAGTGTTGCCAGAAACTGATTTAAAAAAAAACATTTTACGTATAATCTTTCGATTTTCCATTCAAAATTAATATATAATATGAAAAAATGGAAATTTTAACAAAATCAAAATATCAGTGAAACGCTTACGTATATCAGTTAGAAAAAATATTTTTACTGATTTACAAAATTTTGTCAATACTATCAATTCAGTTTTATCTTTATTTGGTAGTTTTTCATTATTGATATAATAAAAAGGGAGTAAAAAGCCAAAAAAAGGTTTTTCTAGAGTTTTATCGAAATGTGAAAATTGAGAATTACTAACAACAAATAGTAATTGATAATTAGAAATACCAATAAATAATAAATGTTTTCTTTCGTTCAACAGGAAGATACTTCAAATATTCAAATTTTTAAAATATTCATTGTTTTATTCAGGAATTTGTTGTGCCACCTCAGTTCTTAGTCCAAGTTGCAAAAATGAAAATCCTTCTCGTCAGGAAACACTTCACAAAAATGATTGAATTCAGAGATCAAAACAATATTGTAGATGTCTCACTTGTCAAACCACAATGGGTACGAGAAAATAAATAAATGGTGTGACGTACAGTGAATATGTATATTCCAAAACAATCAAATTCTTTTTTATGAACACTCAGAATATTTTCATTTGAAATCTCTCATGATACTTTTAAATTACATTTATTACTACTCCAATATAAACGCTTCATTTTTCACCAAAACATTTCACATTTCAAATAATTTTCTTTTGTTAAATGAAGTGAAATAGTTAAAAATATTGAAATGAAGTGAAACGTTTATTGAATATTTCAGGTGGAAGCACATACCTTGTATTAAGTTCTATACCACAACGTCTAATGAATTCATATTTGTGAAAATCTCCAACAATTATACCGGGTTTTAGAGAACAATACCTAGGGCTCCATTCCGAATTAGAATTTTTACTCTCCACTGAATTGAAACCATTTTCATTCAGTTCTCTCCACTCAGTTAAATACAGATTCCACTTTATGTATTTCACCATTTACATCTTTGTCTAATCCTAAATGAAGTTTCGCGTCTTTGTATAATTAAAGAATACATTAATTACGATTCCGGCCTCCTCTTAATTAGAATGAGTCAGTAGTGTTTCAGAGAGAACTCATTATGTAATATCCGCAAAGCTGTTACCAGCTGAACGAAGCTGGTTATGAAAATCAGTCATATGATGAAAACTTTCATTTTCATCGCTGAAATTGTTTCTGTTCCCCAAAAAGTGATTGGAATAGCATTACAACGATCCAAATGCCATTATGTTCCTTAAATATTTTCCAGAACGAATATATGAATGTAGACTTCTAGAAGCAGAGGAATAATAAATCTGTTGAATTTGTCACCGCTTGGAACATCAGAATGACTATAAAAACATTTGAAATATTCGAAAAATAATTAAGGACTAAACAAATTGACGATATTCAGTTTCTTAGTTTATGACACTTGTCATACTGCGTCCAAAGAAAATACACTGTTTGGAACCTTTGGTGTAGTAATGAAAATGACTGGAGTTTTATCCCAACACCAAACCGTTATTTCCAAACACGTGACTAGACAGGTAAATCTGATAACTAGAAATAGTATTTCAACAAGCTACATAGGTCGGTAGCCAGGCGGTTCGACGTGGGTGCTTTGTTCACTCACTCGAATTGACTGCCATGTTGTTGGTCGGTAGTTCAAGCCCCAGTCTGAACGATCGATTTTCACTTGCTATCGTCCAACCCGTGTTAGGGATCACACGTTGAAAGGTAGGACCTCGTTGATTCTTAGCTCGCACAAGTTTTGACTTCTGAGGGTTGTCGTTCGTACGGGTGCGATAGCTGGTTAACGGAAAAACATATTTTAAACATGGTGAACTATCAGGTGTTGGTCTACCATCGTTATTCAAAATATTATTATGTTTACTCATTTATAAGCTCTCATAGGCAACTAGATGCCTGTTATTGTTAATTTGTTTAACTATTCTTGATGAAGTGAAGTATATGAAATGGTTTTGTTGCAAAATATGATGGGCTTCTGCTGATTTTTCTGGTCTTCCATATTTTAAATGTGCTTATATGTGTTCCTTATATCATATTTTAATAGATCTTTTCGTCTGTCAATAATATTTTGCATTTCCTAAAAGGCTCTGTAGTGCATGACTAGTTTTAAATACCACCTTCAGACCTAGTTCCTTGAAAATCTCTCCACAGTTTTTCGTATATTGGTGGTAT
Organism: Leptinotarsa decemlineata; assembly: GCF_025532065.1. Taxonomy (NCBI): domain Eukaryota; kingdom Metazoa; phylum Arthropoda; class Insecta; order Coleoptera; family Chrysomelidae; genus Leptinotarsa; species Leptinotarsa decemlineata. The sequence goes on along the minus strand of NW_027412549.1, from coordinate 2,468,800 downwards.
GGAACTGAGATATACTTATTTTGGTTTTTGTCTTTTCTAACAGTCGAGATTCCGTTCATTCTTAACCAAAACTTGTTCTTTCGTATAATATCATCAACAATACCCCTCGAGAAACCGTCGCTCACTGCTAATTAGTGTTGGTATAAAAGTCCAGTAATATCCAAAGACAATTGAGGTTATGTCATTTGTGATTATGCACTCATAAATTGTTATGTCATAATAGAAGCAAAGTTAGCACCATCCATCTCAATGTTATTTATGATACCGCGAAAATCGAATCTTTCAGAACGAAGCCGTGATGAAATCATTAAACTGCAGATGAAGAAAAAATCGCATGAGTGGAGCGCCGCGTTTTTACATCAGATTTTCAGTTTGTTTTGGCTTTTGCACAACTGTTTTACTGTTTGAGAGTTCCAATCTACTGACGATATAATAATTTTGAAATGACTTTGATAACAGAAATACAGCCTATGTAGTAAAACATTTCACCCAGATATATTGCCAGCTACTGTCTCAAAATTCACTTAAGCTTATGCTGTTCCTCTGATTGACAATCCATAACAAACATAACTCACATATTTGATTAAGTCATATATTTCGTTTTCTGCATAGAGTAATCAGGAGGTGGGGAAGCAAATAGGAACAGAATAAATAGAGAGAAAAAAGTGTTAGGGATGAAATAATATCACAAACAAATCATCTTGAGATTTCGAGTATTGAAGTTGTATTTTCAAGGAGAACATTTTCAGTATTAGTTTTTTTATCATTTTCATATTTGGATGGGGAATATTATATAGGATTGACAATCCATAACAAACATAACTCACATATTTGATTAAGTCATATATTTCGTTTTCTGCATAGAGTAATCAGGAGGTGGGGAAGCAAATAGGAACAGAATAAATAGAGAGAAAAAAGTGTTAGGGATGAAATAATATCACAAACAAATCATCTTGAGATTTCGAGTATTGAAGTTGTATTTTCAAGGAGAACATTTTCAGTATTAGTTTTTTTATCATTTTCATATTTGGATGGGGAATATTATATAGCTTCGGAATATAATAGAAGAGGAACCTTTGTGTGTGACTTTTTTGAAGAAAGGTACCCTGATAGAAAGATTCCGCACATATCTCATTCAGGTTCTTTGCTGCACTCAAATTTATGCTTATTAATAGTCATCCATATTAGACAATGTCAAGTATATTGACAACGGACGTTCAGAAGTTTCAAATCATTATGAAGCCTCGCAGAAGAAATTACCTCCTTTTTTTAAATCGAACCAAATTTTCAAACACGTATTATGAACATTCCGCCCCATACTTTGATAATTTTACTGAGTTATTCTAGATTCAGCTAGAGAGTTATAGATGATAATTCGGTTTTCGTTATCTAAAATATCTCGCAGGGCACAAAAATGTCTAAGCAATATTCTGAAATGTTTTGTAACATATTCAACATAGACATCCCTTTATGAATGCTTATCCACTATGATTTCCAAGTATTTCATTTCTCGCGTCCACTCTATCGATGAACAAAAAAATTTGTTTGACACACAATCAAACTCATGTATACAGAGTGTATCTTCATTAGGCTGGTCGCTTTGGACCATAATAAATGTCATGAATTCAGTTCTATTGGTATCCATTAGGTTTAACAAGTTGTAGTTTATAATATGTGTATATCTTATCCCAAAAATTTCCAGTTGCAACTACAGCAGTATCATCGGAATGCAAAATTAAATGTTCTTTCATGATCTAGTTTGACTTTTGCATCCTATGTGTCAGGTAGTCTTGCATCTGGCTGCTATGCTATGCTATTCGAGTTGTTTCTAACGAACTCAATCAATCCTCACCCAGAATTGTGTATTTTTCCTTGGTAGAGTCGCACTTGAGATATGGAATTGCTTTCTGGGGTTTTTGTAGTCAGTAACTACTAAATTCAGTATTCGTTCTACAAAAAAGGGCTGTCAGATACATATGTATTGTAAGGCAAAATCACAAGACCACTGCAAACCACTTTTCATCAGTCAGAAAATTCTCACCTTGTTGATTCCTGTTGGAAACTGTTTGCTTAATTCATAAAAAATACTCCAACTCAGCAGTAAATAATGACAGACATTACCACACGAGAAGAAGTCGGAATTTATCCTTGCCAATCCCAAAACCAGCAATTCAAAATTTTCTTTGATATATGAGAGCAAGAAAATATACAACCACCTTCCAATGTGCTATAGGGCAATAGCAAATTTTTAAAAAATCAGAAAATTGGTTAAAGGAGTACTCCTGCAGTAAGCCTATTAAGACTTTAAGGAATATTACGATGATGTATTTTAACACTTAGTATTTCAGATGCTTACATATCTGTGATGATTTATTTATTTATTTTCTGTAATGGTTTATATATTGTTTTATCTATGTGTATTGGCATATGTACATTTTTTAAACTTATAATGATTGTTCACTGTATATCATAATTTCAATATTTTTATAAAAAACTTTAACATTGTTAACTTAATAAAGTTTCACTAGTTTTGTCAATGAATATTTCTTGGACAATAAAGCATGATTTATTGATTGATTGACTTGTGTCTGACTCTCAATAGAGTTCATGTAATCAATATTGGAAATTTTCAAAATACATTATTATTGGTTATTTTCCTGAAGTGTTGTATTGTGCTAAGTAAATACAAACTGTTTCTATTATCTTTTTATGCCTTATTTTGTTACATATACATGTATTCAGTATCAACTTGAAATTGTATATCATTGTATAGTTTATAGTTTTATATGACTAAGTAACGATAGCTAATATGTGTAATTTTGTTTGTTTGTTTTTTTATTCAATTATTTCAACCAAGCTTTGTCAATAAGATACGAATCTTCAGACAATAAAGCACACTTTGATTTGATTTGATTATTTGATTTGATTTGATTCGATTCGATTCGATTTGTAGTGTAGGTCGATTCGATTAACAGTGTAGGTCTTTTCATATCATAGTAATGCAATTTTTTCAGAACACCAACAACAAAATTATTCATAACCGAGATCGGTTTGCAATTGCCAATATTATTCTGTTTCCTACCTTATATAATAAAGGGTGTAACTGACGATTATTTCCACTGATAAAGAAGTTTTCAGTTCGTGAACGTAAGGTTATTCATATGAACTTCCATAAAACATGCCTATGTATGTTTTTATGTGAGAATTCTATTCAATATTCACATTCATTGCTTTTTCTTGGAGGTTTTTTCAATTGAAGACTTAGTTTCATACTTGTTTTTCATTTCATTGATAAGTCACCTCGTTTATTTCACAATGACTCCGCCATGGAAATGAATCAGAGTATTTGTGTGTCTGACAAATCTCTTTTATACTTTTTGTCTGTCACAAAATTTACTGATAATAGGGCCCGACTCCGTGCTTCACAAAAACAATACCTATAAGACAATTAACTAATCGTCAAAGCTTAATGAAAATTAGGAACGACACATATTATGGTTCTACAATTTTGTGAGGTTGGTTTCAGCAAGTACATTATATGTAAAAAGTACATATGAAAATATTATTTCATAGTCTTTAGTTCATTTACATATTGTTTCTACTCTCTCCATTTCAAACTTATCATTACGTGTTTGACAGCAATTATGTTGATTTACAATACACGTGTATTCTAAATTATTGGCGGCTACTTTAGTGAGAAATTTCAAAAAATGATGAAATATGTAGCATTTACTCTGATAAATATAATTTCATGAATACATTCAATTGTCCAAAAGCCAAAATTGGTGAATTTTACCCCAAGTTTTCTGTAAAATCTAAATAAAATCATGTTTTCAGTAAACTTATTATTCGAAAGTTTGTGGGTTGTTATAATTATAAGCTATCAAAGAGTTTATTATCCAAAGCCATAATCTCAAACAAATATATTGTACCATTCCTTTCTACGGTCAGTCGTAGAAAAAGTATAGTAGGCACCCCGAACATAAGGCCAATTACGTCCACTCCCAAATTATCGCACTCGGCTAACGCCTCATGCTTACAGTTTTTCGTTCGTGAGTAATTGGCTTCTTACTTTTTGTAATGTACAACAAACCAGGAAGCTACTGAAAAATACATTATGAAATCACTCAATAGTTGTAAAAGTAAAACTCGATCGAAGAGTCAGAAAATCGTATAGACTTTGATGCCATATAAAAGTTGGAATAAAACAAACCATCAGGAGTTTTCAATCTGGATCGGAGCACACAAAGCCAGGGGGATTTATGGACCCGTTTGTTCCGAACTAACTACTGAAAGGATTGAAACTTGGGAAGAATCGGATAAGGGTGTTAATTGAAACTGTACTGTTACTAAGGCCAATATTGATGGAGAAATTGGGCTTGACGATGTTATTTGATGAAATTTGGTTTCTGTTATAGTGTTTCAAAAAAACTCTAAAATTCTTGTTATCTTACAAATGTTCAACTCACAGGAAAAAAGTTATCATCATCAGTAGAAAATAGGTGAAATCCAAGAAACATCTCATCCACTTTACGTATATTGTCAACTAACCACGCAACACGTGTTTTGCCATACAATGGCTTCTTTGGGCGTGTCTTTCATCAAGTATCGGCTAATTCCATCATATATTTCATCATCATGTTAGAGTTTGGGATTTCCATTGTATGGAAAAGAATTAATAGATTGAAATAGAATGATATATTAATTTTTTTTAAAGTTAAAAATACCATGATCGAAATTTTCGTATGAGTTAGCAAAATGATGAGGCGAAATGAACAATGAGTATTGAATTGAAGAAAACATAAAATATATCTATACATTGCGAAAATATTATTTCTACGATAAAAATAATTGGCATTCGAATACTGTTACAGTGGAATTGATGCTTTTTTTTATGTTACCTTGCATTATGTTGAAAGCAAATTGAAGATGAGTCTGAAAAAAATATTCAATAAATAATTTGAACAGTTATCAAAAATCTCTTCTATTCTAGACAAGAAGACATGACAACAAATTATCTCTCCAAGAATTTTTATAATTTTCACTTTCTCACTTTTCACTTCTGATTTTAGAAATATTATAAAGAGTTAACTACTTATCTCAAATCACAATTTTTCGAAAATTATCGAAAAAAGTTAATTGGTTAACCAATGAAACAAGAATTGGATCTGAACTACAATTCATGGCTTTGAAAGGTCGATATTTTCATGAATTTCGAAAAGTCATAGTTTTGGCAAAAATTAATCAATTCAGTGGAATAAATGGAGAATTCAAGTTAACTGACAGGGTCGATACAATTTCAATAAAATATACCCACAAAGTTTTCCCAATATTTTCGCATTACTATTACCCTTATTTTTCATACATCCAATACTAGGACTCTCTCAACATCGTATATTTATTATTTTCTGAGTCATGTGCAGATTTGTTACGCACCTAAGTTCAAAAACCATTTTTAATTTCTTTTCGTTAGTATTTATTTTCTCTTCTCAGCCGCACAATTTACCCAAGACTATAGATTCATTATTATCTGCCAGAATTGAATGTTTTTCAAAATCCATCATGAGGAATTTTTGTAATACTATACATAACTTTTCAGATTTTCGAGCACTTGCATCACCCTTTATCAGATCTTAAATTTTCCAAATCCCTATACTTATTTATTATTTTCTGTCTGATATGATTTTTGTTTTTTCCTTATAACAGTGTGTAATTTTCATATTCTCCAAAACTCTGTATTCTGATTCTCAGCATTCCAAATCTCACTGTCCAATACTTTATTCAGTTGAATTGAAGGGGTTATATTTTTAAGGAGTGATTAATTTTTGGGAAAAAAAGTTTTTGGGTTTCTACTACTCCATCTTGATACAAAAAAAAGAAGGATGAGGGAGTCTTCCAAAGAAAGGAAGGAAGTAACTCTATACATGGATGTGTAACTTTCAGGCACAAACTGAAAGAAAGTCCTCCTGAAACAGCTACTTTCATATAAACATTGAATTATACAAAAGAAAAAATTCTTTCGAAACAAATACTTCTATATGAACACTGAATTATACAGAAGATACTTTTCTCTACTCAGTTTGTATTTCAAACATTCGTTGTGGAATAAAAATCAGATAATCATGTTTGAAATACAAACTGAGTAAAGTATCTTCTGTATAATTCAGTGTTCATATAGAAGTATTTGTTTCGAAAGAAAGTTTTCTTTCGTATAATTCAATGTTTATATGAAAGTAGCTGTTCCAGGAGGACTTTCTTTCAGTTTGTGTCTGAAAGTTACTTCTTTGCATGATCTACACATCCATGTATAGAGTTACTTCCTTCCTTTCTTTGGAAGACTCCCTCATGCTTCTTTTTTTGTATCAAGATGGAGTAGTAGAAAGCCAAAAACTTTCTTTCCCAAAAATTAATCACTCCTAAAAAATATAACCCCTTCAATTCAAATAAGATTCCTCTTGGCTGGGATTAAATCAAATAGGTGAATGAATGTCATTACGATGTCATCGATGACTTAAGCAGATCAAGCTTATTAAAAAATCGTAATTCATGAATGAATTGTGTGTATTTTCTATACTGTTATCCAATTTGGTACTGAAGAGCCTTGGGGCAAGTGTCTTAAGGCGAAACATCGGTGTATACCAGTGAGGATGGCAGTGTTCTATGTAAGTGCAATTTGTTACCATTCATTTAAAGTAGAACTCATGTGAATGATATCTGATTTTTATTCCACAACGAATGTTTGAAATACAAACTGAGTAGAGAAAAGTATCTTCTGTATATTTCAGTGTTCATATAGAAGTATTTGTTTCGAAAAAATTTTTTCTTTCGTATAATTCAATGTTTATATGGAAGTAGCTGTTTCAGGAGGACTTTCTTTCAGTTTGTGTCTGAAAGTTACTTCTTTGCATGATCTACACATCCATGTATAGAGTTACTTCCTTCCTTTCTTTGGAAGACTCCCTCATCCTTCTTTTTTTTGTATCAAGATGGAGTAGTAGAAAGCCAAAAACTTTTTATTCAGTTATTTTTTCTTCCAGTAATTTTTTTTTGAATTCATCATTGAATAGTCGCACACTATGCATAACTTTTTAGATTTTCAAGCACTCTAAAGTCCTATAGGTAAACTTTTTTCAATATTTTATGTATTCGTTTTCATTCACTGTGCATAACTTTTCAGATTTTACCTATAGGTAAGCTCTTTCTAATTTCTTATATATTCGTTATTTTCATTCAGATTTAGGATTTTTCTATTAACCTCTCTCATTAGAATATATTAGATTCTAAAACATAATCATCAAAAAAAATTTTTTTTCAGTAAATTTCCCAACATCAACTGTCCAATATTTCCGACATTGTTCATTCATTATTTAATGACATATATAATACACTTTTTAATTTTTTTCTTTCTATCGTTAGAATACTGTCTCAATAGATTAAACAACACGAAAAAAGAATTCATAGTTCATTCGAATTCAAACAGATATGGAGTAATTTTCTGCACCGATAAATGCAGGATGAAAGAGGCATCTGAATTAGCTAAAAAAATACACGACCGTATTTCAACAAAAAATGATGAGGGGGGGCTTAAGTAAACGAAACGTCGTATAAAAAATTAAAAGAGTGCATATTATAGCCTTTTTGGAGTTCAATCAAAAATAGTTATACATTTATGTCATATTTTGTATATAGAGATAGCGAATCAGAAAAATAAAGCTATTTCAATTTTTTTTGATTATTTTCCAACGTAATGTCATTGCATTCTGAATAGTACATTTTTGTATTATTTAACCAACAACATCAACAATAGTGTGCAATTAAATTTTTGCTGGTATAGGTAACATAAGTTCTCAAACTTTATTTAAAATCAGAAAATCTAGAATTTAATGTGCAGAAACAAATCATGGAAAATATCCCCTTCGTTACTTGTTCTCTGACCTCAGAGTAAATCTATCTCACGTAGCCGAAAAGCTTTCCGAATTCATTAAAAATACAGGAATAACCTGCATACATGCATACACAACCAAATCCTGTTGATCTCACTTGGCACTTCCAAATAAAATATAGACGTATAAAATGTATCTCCCCCATGCAAACTCCACAGTTGCAAACTTAAAATCGCCCGGTATTGTCCTGCTATGATAATACTGGATTGTTTAGTGGCAAAGTTTCGTCAAATAGAAGATTCCTGAATACATTCACCAACGTTATTGTCTCCGAAATAGTTGAAATTTCTGTTTTAGCATAATAGAATTTCTTCGAAGATGACTGTTGGACAAAGACGTAGGTAGACCGGGATCACTTTCGCAGTTTGTCAGTTACTTTAGTCTGGCACAGTTACACTTTAGATGTATATAGATTTTCTACGAAAACTCAAGCTACACAAGAACTCTGGAAAAGAGGCTTTTTGGCTTTCCACTTATCAATCTTTACACAAAAAATGAGAAAAAGAAAGCAAAAATGTTTTTTTCCTAAAAGGTTCTCTTCTAGAAAATATTCTTTTTTCAATTTTAACATAATTGCTACTATTCAGATTGTGTTAAATTACTTTCTGAATGTTTTAATGAGACTGTCATCGTAACAAAAGCAGATATTTGAGTGTTTTCTTCATCAGAATTTGAAGAAGTACCGATGAGTATTTTCAATACGAACCTTCTAGAATTATCTTACGGATGACAGATTGCCATGTAAGTTGAATTTTATATCCATACTCTTTCATATAGTTATTACTTTATGTCCGTGTCAAAAAGAATGTTACATTCAAATAGTTGAAACATGTCAATAAAATAAAACAAGTTACCAGATATATATGTGAGTTTGATAAATAAATTTTTAAGTATTATTATTTTTATTATTTTCAAATGAAAATTTTGATTCAGCTAGACTCTAATGTTGAATTTAAATCCTATAACTCAGTGTATAGAGATTTTTCTCAACACCTTAGGTGGATTCAGGCACAAACACAACGATTACTTACCCGAATTAGATTTTACTTGCAGATGTTCCTGTAAAGAAAATTGAAAAAGACACAACTGATTTCAGAAAATGTAGAACAATTGTAATAATAAATGTAGAAATGTGACTTCAAAAATATATAAATAACCAAAAGAGAAAAATTACTTAATTCTAAAAATGTTCTAAACCTTCACCGAACTAATTTAGTGTGATAAACGGAATGCACTCTTTGTGTATAAAATGTCAGTTGATTATTCAGGGTCACTGAGATTTGTTTGCAAACGTAATTTCTGGATTCAAAGTTTGTTTTGATTGTCCTGTTATTTTATTATTGGACAATTTCTTTTATATATGCATATATTTTATTTGAAGTGGAATCGGTAAATACCTGGTTTTTCTCCAATGGTGGAGTGAGTTTTCTAAACTTCGGAGCTGAATCGTGGAAATTTGACTGGAACGTCTTGAACTGAGCTTGTCAGATTGATCCTTGCTAGATTAACTTTTGATTTTCCATATACAATACAATTATATTCTATTCATAACTTTCTTTTATAATAACTAACTTTTTAAATTTCTGGAGACAGAAAATTCACGTGGCGTTTACCTTCGTCGCCTTGAGAAGAATCCGCTGGTTGACATGAATGTACATGAATAGTTTACCTTACTTATGTCTAAATATAAATATTTTTCAAAAGCATCACTTGATATTCGTATCTAAGGAAATAGTCTATAACGATAATTTTCGAATTTTTCATCATTACTAAATATATACAATTAGTTTATTATGTCTTTTCCAAGTTTTCATAACAGATATCAATTTGATTTCATCTGACATTTATTTATAATCTATATCGGTTATCTGTTTTTCGAAACTTAATGAAATTTGGTGAACAAATCTTGAAATTTAAATTTCCCACTCTTTTGTGGGAGGTTGTCGTGTGGTTGCAGTCAATAGATGGGCTGTTACAAAGAAAACTCTTTGTTATATGTCAAGATTTCGGTATATTTCATACCTTCGTCAGGGCAACTACAATAATAAGATTATATATCTTGTAAAAAATATATAGATATGGAGAACTTACTAACGTGAGAATAAAATATAAAAAGGTTCAAAAACAGATAGAAAAACATGAAATAATGACAGTTGATGAAAATTTTGGCTGACAAAATAAAAAGCTTGACATATAACAAAGAGTTTTCTTTGTAACAGACCAGCTATTGACTGCAACCCCGCGAATTGTATATATATATATATATATATATATATATATATATATATATATATATATATATATATATATATATATATATATACATATATATATATATATATATATATATATATATATATATATATATATATATACATATGTATATACATATTATATATATTGAAAAATAGCAATTTCAGTGAATACTGATTTCATTCAGATCGCTGGACAAGCTTCTAAATCATATTCTCCTTTATAGCAGCTCAATTCCGCCAGAGAAGTTTATTATTGTTCGTAAAATATGGTATGTTTTCCTAAAAGCCCTGGAAATCAAGACCTCCCCAGCCTCGACTATAACCGGTTAATGCGTTATAACGGGAAATTCGCCACATTACACACCACTTTTCCGACTTCCCACTCTTTCTTTCTCGTTATTAACGTCCTATGAGATTAGATATTTCTTGTGAAAGGTGTTAATATCATCTGATGGAAATTTCATGGGCCGAGCTGAAATTTCATCTCTGCCTTTGTGCTTTTCTACGAAGGATAATTGATATGAGCATTTTTCTTTTATAGCACCTCATATCGTAGCGTTTAATAAATATTAGTAGGAATGGTTAGAAGAGTAAAACTGTCAAAATCATCTAAAGACACTAGTCAACAAAAAAAAATCCCAATGATTCACTAAATACCGGTTTTCTTTCATGAATCTACAAAAAAGTCCGCGAGAGATATTTCTTATCTTCTGAAAAATCTGGTAAAAATCTGTTCTCCGTTGAAGATTTGAAGTTTGGAATAATGGTCACACCTAATGTGGTAATTGAAATTTTTTTAAACAGATATGATATTCGATATCGCAAAATTAAAATCACCGCACAAGAAAATAAACTCAAGCGGCCTCACAAACCGGTACGGCACATATAATAAAGAAGTGTTTCAATTTCGTTATTTTTGTTCTACGTGGTAAATCTTCATGAAGGTTAAGGTTGCATTTTTGTTTTGAATTTTCTTTAGGTAGATAGAAAATTACTTCAAAATTGAAATCAATAGCTGTGAACATAGTAAGGAGTTAATGTGAAACCATGAAAGAAAAAGATATATGCTGTTACCAGTGCGAAACCGGTTTGGGTCTGATGAATTTTTTCTATTATTTCATTTTTTCAACATGTGTTTCTAGCGATCCTGCTAATACTAAATTCATTCACAGGAAATTTATAGGCATGGGGTTGAAAAGTGTTGAAAGGTAATTTTAATTCACGAACGTGTCTGTTTTCCTCGCGGCTGGCGTCCCAGATGGAATATTCGAAAATAATTTTTTATTTCACATGTACTACATAAAATTAACCCACATACAAAACTTCAGCCATCAAAAATATAGCGATACAGAGAAACAGTGATGTATGTGAAGAAAAAAACTAAAAAGTTCATTTCCTCGTTGTTATATTCTTTCACTATCCTATACAGGGCTTTTCATGATGAGCGTTAATTAGCCGTTTCTGGTAAACTATTCAACGGATCAACCTGAAAATTCCACAGTATGGATCAATTGTCAATATGACCTACACGCCTAAAATAATTTGGACGAAGCGGCGTTGTCGCTTCTTCTATAAAGTAGCGGCTTCTTTGATTTTTCAAATGGAACACCCCGTATATAATATCATATTATGATTCATTATCACTTTGTCAACAAATTCATATACTATTTCCCTATACCCATCTATTACCGTTTAGAAGATATAAATTAATTTCGATATTTTTTTTACCAAACATGAACTTTTATAAATGCTGATAATCTTGAACTCTCTTGCACTAAAACCTAATCTTGACATTATTCTATTATAATTGGTAAATATCACAATCAGTCAAAACCACCAGCGAAAGTCTGACGTTAAATAATTGGTTTATTTATTTTTGCAAAGCACACTATTAAAAAATATTAATGTCTACTGTTGTACGTTAGAGACCAATACCTCAATGTATACAAATTGTAACTTTTTCTAAGGTAGGTACATACCAATTTCGAATTGACTGATCTGAGACAGTTGAAAAACTGGATCAAAAAAAAAATTACCTAGTATAAAAAAAATGTTGAATATCCAAAATAAGTGATGAATTCAAAAAAAAAACGAGCAAGAAAACCACGTCAGTTTCCGTTTGAAACAGTTTATCTCGAAAACGGTTCAAAATAGGAATAGTATTATCTGAACAAAGTTAATCTAAAATTGGATGTAGAGCTCATTAATGTTGAAATATACAGGGTGTTCCATTAGAAAAAATTGAGTTCCACTAATTTTTTCATGAGATCAAAGTATCTGCATTTTTTGAAGACCTTGTATGAGGCGAATGAAAATATGACTCAGAGTAAAGATCCTCATAGTATCACTCTACTCCATCTCAAATTTGATCGTTTTATTGCAAGAGAGTTCAAGATTATCAGCATTTATAAAAGTTCATGTTTGGTAAAAAAAATATCGAAATTAATTTATATCTTCTAAACGGTAATAGATAGGTATAGGAAAATAGTATATGAGTTTGTTGACAAAGTGATAATGAATCATAATGTGATATTATATACGGGGTGTTACATTTGAAAAATCAAAGAAGCCGCTACTTTATAATAGAAGCGACAACGCCGCTTCGTCTGAAATATTTTAGGCGTGTAGGTCATATTGATTTATGCATACTGTGAAATTTTCAGGTTGATCCGTTGAATAGTTTGTCAGAAACGGCTAAATAACGCTCATCATGAAAAGCCCTGTATATCTCCAATGTTCAACACGTTCATTGCTCTTGGCAACAAATCAACTTCGAGTGTAGGACTGCCTGCCGACAAAACTTGATAAACCAGCACCCTATCCTAACAACCTGTACCCTTTCGAGTGTTCCTAAGTTGGTCAATCACTTGTGAAACAACTGAACTTCTAGGAAAGTGAAATACAACTCAACGGCAAGATGAGATATCGAACAAGGGGGTTACTTTCAAACTATCCTTAGGCTGACCGGCTATTCACAAAATGCTAAACAGACCCAATATTCTGACTTCATATTAACCCTTACAAACAGAAGTAAAAGTTCATAATGAGACAATTCATTGTTGATGTTAACGAATCATTGTTAATGAAGGATGAGGTTGAGGATATTATTTTATCAAAACGATTCTTCTCAACCTACATCCAATGTGGTAGACGGTATCAATTAGATTTTTTTCATACAGTGATTGCATCGATGTCTATCAGTGGGAATGACAGTGTTGTATGTAAGTGAAATTTTTACCTTTCATTTAGTATATTGTGTAAAAATTCTGTGTAGGAAATCTGATTCAATTCCATAACAAATATTTGGAAAACAAACTGAGTAGAAGAAAGTGTTTTTGTATGATTCATTGTACATATAAAAGTATTTGTTTCAAAAGAATTTTTCTTTCATGTAATTCAATGTTTATATGAAAGTAACTATTTCAGGAGAGCTTTTTTTCACCACATTTGCATATCTACCGGTTTGGATAATCTACCAACGCAAATGATTCTATTGATTCAGCAAGCTGAGTACCTCACCATTATCATAGGCTGGTTCGAAACTAGCCAGATGGGAAATATCGAAACCGGTGGATAGGCAAACGTAGCTCATTAAATTGGCCCGCTAAATAAGCTCATAATATAATTTCTTGTAGGGATTAGCGAAATCTAAAGTATACGTTACACAATCTAATATAGTCTGAAGCTCATGAGTAGAATTAGAGGTGCTCCTAACGAAATTATTCCATAATGTAAAAATGAATTTGTAATCAAACTTCATTGATGTCTGGAAGTTAAAGATGAACATTTTGTACATTTATTGATAAGTGTGATCTTTCTAAGGCGTTTGATTGCGTTAATCATGAGATCTTGCTAAGAAAAATTCATCAATACGGCTGCAGAGAAATGACCCTCAAATGGTTTGAATCTTACCTTTCAGGAAGGAATCAAATGGTAAGAACAATAGGACTCTTAGAAAAAAAAGGTTTATTTTGTGTGGTGTTGTAGGATCAGTTGTAGGACCCATCTAATTCTTATTGTATGTCAATGACATTGCAAATTTGAGCATTTCTGGAAATTTTACTCTTTTCGCTGATGACACGACGATATTGTGGAACAGCAAAATCTCAAATGATTTACACAATGCAATATCTACTGATATGAAAAAAATCAAAGAGTGGTGTGATGATGATTTGCTATCCTTCAATATCACTAAAACATTTTATCATTCAGATCTGCTCTTGATGATCTGTCATTTGGTGATAACTTAGCGATCAAGAACTAGAACCAATCTAAATTTCTAGTTTTTCACATTGACAATAAGCTCAAATTTATTGAATATATTGAACAATTTAAAAGTAAAATTTGTTCTAGATGTTATGCAGTGAGAGTAACTTCAATAAATTTGGGAATCAAAACTGCCAGAACGGTGTATTACGCCCTCGTTGAATCCCACCTACGTTATGAAATACCGTTTTGGGGAGTATGCAATTCATCAGCACTTCTGTCTGTATTAGTACTGCATTAACGGGTTGTCAGGTATATGTGTATGATTAAACCTCGTGATTCGTGCAGACACAAATTCGTTGAGCAAAAGAATTTGACAGTGATTGTTTTGTTCATTTTGGAATCGGTTTGCCTCATTTACAAAAATATCTTCCTATTTGAGGCTTCGAGCCATTCTTATAGCACCCGTTCCACCACGTTGAAATTGCCAATTCCTCTCATGGTTCTATCCTGTTTTGTTTTCGGTATAGAATAAATTATCTCAGTAGAGGAGACCGGGGTTAGAAGTTGAATTTTTTGTTTTTTGCATGTTTTGTGTACTTTTCAAAGTATCAATGATATTTTTATATCAATAGATAGTGTTTTTATGATCTTTTGGAAAGAAATATTCTTTCATTCTACATCATCCATTCAGGAAACAATTTTCATGAAAAAAGAAAATTGTGACTTTTCCATTTATTCAATCAACACTTCATTGAAGGATAGTGTTTCGGTATACAATAGTAACTGGGAAAGGTAGTCACATAGTGAATTGAGGGATATTGACAAAGAAAAAAACATAGAAATGATTGTTTTTATTGAGAGTGAAATGCTATACGTAACCAATTATATCCAAGAAAAGAAAAAAAACTGTATTATTTGTAGGTGCGTGTGAGTAGCTTGAATATATGTTTCATCCATATGAATAATAGGTCGACATTCTTCTCTATAGGTCCGAATTTTCTCCAAGAATTCTATCCTGAGTAGTCGAATAGGCTGGCGTTCCATCAATATTTGCAAGTTTATGAATTTTATGCATCTGCGTATAATGCCAAATCAGCATCATCCATCACATTTTTGGAATTTCTGGTACATCTCTTTTTACTTGGAGTTGATGTTTTTTCTCACCATTTTCTATTCTGTTCATCTCTGATTTGATTTTTTCGCACATTCGCATGCAAACCACTGTAGCCTCAGCTACTCGTTCCTGAACCTTCAAAAAAAAAATAAAATATTAGTTCATATTTTACTTAGTATCACTGTTACTTCTTACCTTCGGGATAGAAATTCTCATTCCATCTGTCGTTGCATCCGCTTCTATGTTCATAATTTTGCTGCTTTGTCCGCTGATAATCTTGTTTTTGAGTTCACTGTTTGAAGACATTCTCAAAGAAGGCAAATAACTCATACTCCAACACACAAAATAATATCTCCACTTTTACGGCATGGCCACGGGGATCGGCAGTGCGAACGTCGAAGCGACTGGTGAGGTGACCATTCGCGCGGTTTGCAGGCCAGGCGCAGTCACGTTCGCCCTCGCGACCAATAGTCCGACAGCGAAATGTCTTTATCGAAATTATCTAGATATTGCTTAGAAAGTAATAGTTTTTTGGTTCAAGACCTAATATTTGGAAGATATTGTGAATGATTTGAATAAGAATCGGGGTTTAGATGGAGAATTCCACAAGAAGTACGACAAATACAGATTTAATCCA
This sequence comes from Leptinotarsa decemlineata, assembly GCF_025532065.1. Lineage (NCBI taxonomy): Eukaryota > Metazoa > Arthropoda > Insecta > Coleoptera > Chrysomelidae > Leptinotarsa > Leptinotarsa decemlineata. The sequence continues at coordinate 2,452,642 of NW_027412549.1, read as the reverse complement.
GAAAAATGGGTATATCAGAATGGGTATTGAAATCTTCGATTATATTCTTATGAATATTCAATCATAATTGGAAAAAAAGTTAATGCAAATAGAAGTTTAAGTGCCGTTGAAAAATTGTTTTTGACATTAAGATATGTACTTACCTATCTATACATATCCATCTATATTATTCTGAATTACGTTTTTTATCTTTATAACTATGTATAAAGGTAATATTCAATTAGCTGATCATATTTTGGAGAATTACCTATAGTATACATCAGTATGAACAACTTTTTCCAAGAAAGTAATCTTCGCAAACGGATTTTTTTATAACAAAATTTATTTGGAATTATCTATGCCCAGAATATCAGCTAATTAAATGTTACCCTATATATTAATATTTCACGAAATAAAAACACTTTCAGATAACTATGTTATTTATTGAAAAAATCTAAATAATGTGACAGTAATTTTTCGTACATCTAAAACAAAAAACAACTTTCAACTTCTATATGACGGTAGAATGAATTTCCAACTTTTTAATCGGTGTTCATTTTTCGCGGTGAAAACAACTAAACTCGTTATATCACTGCACTATTCGCCGCGACTGCCGCTCGACTCCGTGGCTCGCGCCGTACTGATTCACGCCTTTGTTTAGTTCGCTCGCCGCGCCGCAAGTCGCCCATGCGGTTCGCTGGGTACATTTCGCCGGTCGCTGTTGCGCGGGGCTTCATATGTACATTGCTATGTGTTTATTTCAGTCGCTAGACGCTTTGCCGTTCGCACCGCGCGAATATTCGCATTGGCGAATGTCCCGTGCCAAGCTGTTACTGCACTAAGATGATGTTCCCTGTACGAGCTCTCTATGTTATTGAGCTGTCAACCCTTCTCCGCGGGCTTTTTTTCTAAGGACAAAACACAAGCACTACAGGAAAATCATTAAGGCGCTCTAAGAGCGGTGCCTGTGCGAAAGTAGTGTTCCTTTTTGGATTTGAATCGCTGAACATTAAATCTATTTGGAAAAAAATTCTCAGGAATTTTATTCCACATAAACGCAGTTCTCCAAATCGTTCGTGGTTTACTGAGTTGAACCACAAAACTATGTGTGTGTACCTTGAAACACTGTGTGTGCTGTGTCGTGTATTTCTGATGTGGAATCGAATGTGCCAACTCTCTTGAACAATAACCAAAATCCCCAACCTTTCTTCGATGTTCCAGACTATCAAGATTGCAAGTGATGTTCGCCTCTCCAATCAGGTGGATGGCTCTTTTCTGGATAAAATCCAGTACCTTCAGGGTATGTTTTGAGGTGGAGCTCCGTACATGAGAACAATACCCTAAAGGTATGATGTGAGCTTTAAAAAGCATCAAAAATTGCTGAGGTGTGTATAGTTCTCTGGTTCGGAACAGTGTTCCAAGCTTTCGGGAAGCAGATTTTGCAATTTGAGCGACATGATTGTGCCAAGACATATTGGTGTCCATTTCAACCTCCAACAAACTTATCGAAGCAGAAAGTGGAATTGTCTGACCTGACATTATTATATCCGATTCGGACATATTTATCTTTTTGGAGAAAACCGATGCCTGAGTTTTTGTGTTATTGTGCTGCTGGTGAAGATGTGCATCCGCCACCGATATTATGGAATCCATAATATTGCAAAGCAATATTATGGATTCTTCGTTTTTTTTTCCAATAAGTCGGTGATAAACAATGAGAGCAGGGAACGTTCTTTCAGAAAGATGGAGAGCCATAAATAAAAATGATCCGACACACCAAGGCTTCGAAGTTTGGCCAGCAAACCCTCATGCCACACACGGTCAAAGGCTTTACAAATATCAAGCGCAACAGCTCTTGACTCTCCATGTTTCTCGATTGCGTTTTTCCGAATATGGATGACATACGATAGAAGGTCGCCTGTTGATCATTGTTATCGAAAGCCATATTGATGATCGAGATGTTGGAGCCTTCCAAATATTCAAAGATGTGGTGGTTTACGGCTTTTTCCATGATTTTTGATATTACTGACAGCAAAGCGACTTGTCCTTTTTGAGAATAGGTTTTGCACATTCAATATTCAAAGACACAACTAGATTTGCCAAGCTGTAATTACACTCAAAAACATCAAAGCTCAAGAATGTCTTCATGAAGTGAGGAAGCAACTTGAGAAATAAAAATTGAATTCAGAACCAAGAAGTGTCCTACAAGAAAGGAAAAGCAAGAAATATAAGAATAACAAGGTTAGTGAAACAATTGTGTCAAAAAAAATTTACATTTAGACATCGATTACATATGATAAAATGAAAAATAGAAAGCCCTTAAAAGGAAATTTGGATCATTTGCAGGATGGAAAGGATGCTGATAGTTAATTTCGTGGTTGATAAATTGGTGCCGCTCATCACAAAGACATTCAGTCAATTAAGCGGGTAATGAAATATTCAAAATTTATTTGCAATACACTCTGTGTCTTCAAGGAACAAAAGCATCAATATGGTTTCTCAGCTCCCTCGTGTTTTAATTCAACCTTTTCGTTTATCTAGCGTTCTCTCTCTACTCACAAAACATATAAAAATGTTCCTTTATTGCTTGCAGCCTTGTTTACGACCGGGAAATTTCAAAGAAAATTCAATGAAAACGTCGCAGTAGCAACGTTCATGAGATACTGTTGATATTAAATAATTGTTTCAATAAATATTTCAAGTAACGTAACAGGGACAATTTCATGACTTACGAGTTGCAGTTGTGTTGGAGCATAAATCATTAAAGGACGTTTCAGAAACGTCCCTTATTAAGTAGATAAATGGGAGTAGTATGATATATCCCAGCTACACGAGACATTTTGGAATTTTTATTGAAATAGTCAGTCGAAAGAGGTGCAATTTTAAAATACTAACGAAACTACATGAATATTGGATTGTAGCAATAAGCAATTTCATCTTATTTTCATTTTGTTGATTGTCTAACCTACAGAATGAAATCCCAATGAGCTATTACAAACCTATCATGCACTAGTTGTTGCCCGCGGCTTTGTCCGAGTAGAATTGGGTTTGTCACATTAAGTTTCGTGACATACTATTTCAAACAAATAGTCACAATATCTTTTATCAACCACAAACTTCAGGTTTCCAACTTCGAAACTGACATAATTCAATACAATTTTTAAACCCCTATTTTTCCCCCTTGGAGTTGGAAATTCCTGATTCCCTTTCTGGAAGCTTAATTAGGCTATACAAAGAACCTACCTGCATATTTCAAGACTCTAGGTTCAGTAGTTCCAGCTGTACGTTGATATGAGAGTGTCAGTCAATCGATAAGTATAGTCGAAGTAACCGATATAGTAATCTTAAGCTATCAGCGAACTCAATGGCCAAAAAAAACCAACACAAAGAACTAATGCCGCTAGGAATTAGTTCACGTGGACTGAAGAATTGGCGGTTCGTATTGGATAATTTGTACTAACCGAGTTTTATGATTGGCTGAAGAGTCATAAAATTAAATTTGGAGTCATATTACGGTGATGAATAGAATGCGAGCCGTCGTGTTGTCAATGTTCAGTTCAGGAACTGATTGCGATTAAGGTGTTGGAATTCGATACTGGTGAAGTTATAATTACTTAAAATTTTTGTTATTTGTTCAAAATGTGGCGTCCTTGGACAAGTACTGATAGTAATAACGTGGGTGATAACAACGTAGAATTTTTTCTGTGTAGTGATCTGTTTAAAAATCTGTTTAAAATCTGTTTTTCCGTTAACCAGCTGTCGCACCCCTACGAACGACAACCCTCAGAAGTCGAAACTTGTGCGAGCTAAGGATTAACGAGGTCTTACCTTTTAACGTGTGATTCCTAACACGGGTTAGACGATAGCAAGTGAAGATCGATTGTTCAGACTAGGGCTTGAACCACCGACCAACACGGCAGTCAATTCGAGTGAGTGAACAAAGCACCCACGACGAACCGCTTGGCTACCGACCGACCGACCGATTATATATATATATATATATATATATAATATATATATATATATATATATATATATATATATATATATATATATATATATATATATATATATATATATATATATATATATATATATATATGATGAGCTGTCTCGGGTTTCGCTCCGTGTTCTGTGTATTTTATCCCCATAAGGATTATTTTCACAGTAATAATCAAAATAATCCTCGCTCCGTGTTCTGTGTATTTTATCCCCATAAGGATTATTTTGATTATTATTGTGAAAATAATCCTTATGGGATAAAATACACAGAATACGGAGCGAAACCCGAGAAAACAGCTCATCATACTTTATCCGTGAGAATCTTCGAGTTAACGAGTTTGTTGACCTTGCTCATCTCACTTCTTATTATACTGGTAAAATGGTATTCATTACGTGTTCAGAGATAGAGTAGTCCATAATCTCTCTACTACTTACTACTTACATGTTGTTGAGTTTTACCTGAGTTCTTCTTCTTCTCAGTTGACCTCATCTCTCCGTTGAGGTATCGAATATGAAATCTGAAGTTTTCACGGATAGGAATAAGCTGAACTGGTTTTTCCGGGTATTTGATCCGTGAATGTGATCTTATCTCTAATTTCACCGACGTTTCGACAAAATCTCATTTGTCATTATCAAGGTGTGCTGTTACGTGTTCAGAAGTTTGTTGACCTTGCTCAACTCACTTATTACTATACTGGTAAAATGGTATTCGTTACGTGTTCAGAGATATAGTAGTCCATTATCTCTCTACTACCTACTACTTACATGTTGTTGAGTTTTACCTGAGTTCTTCTTCTGTATATATATACTTCTGTAGTTTCTTTCATTTTTGGATAGACTATAGAAGTATTCAGTTCATTGTGATAGTATTACTGAATAGGTTACAAAATCACAACATGTGTTTTCCTGTACGATAGTTTTCTCAGGCGAATTCATACTACCTGAATTTTAGCTAATTAACGCTTTATATAATTCAACAAGTTGAATCATAAGACTAAGCCATCATGTCGGTAGAAGATCAAATCATACAAATTGTAAAATTATTTAGTTACTATGAATACCCCTGAGAAAGCTATTGTATAGTGACATATGTGTTGCGATTTAATGAACGGTTCAGTGAAAAGTGTTACTTGAATATTCCTCAGTTTCATCAGGTACCTACGTCAATACATCTCCTCTTTGGGTTCAATTCGTGATTCTTACAACATAGCCTTGAGATTTATCCTGCATATTCAACTTCGGTAGAAATACTCACTTTCATACCCCTAATTTTTCATGAAATGTCGCATACATCAATATTCCAGTACGCTACTGAATTTATCTCAGATGGGATTGAACCGACGCATTGGTAATGGCTTCAACGTTAATGCCACCGGTTTTAGAATCGACATGTGAGTTTCAATCTCACTAGACTTAAAAGGACTTATTAACGACTTAATTGCTCTTGTTTCCATGCGAGTTCGACAGAGGGAAAGTTTTTGCACAACGAATCTCATTAATAATTAACGAGTTTTAATATATTATTGACCGTAGGAGATTCCGCCGGTAAACATTGAATTTAGATTGTCTGCTTAGTTCATTGCTCTCCAGTTACTTGAAGCAAGTGAAGTGAGAAAATAACTTGATGAAAGCATCAAATTTCTGTATTCAGAAAAAATGGTTCGATAAGGAAAATCTACACCGCTCCAGAACAGAAAAAATGGGTGACTTGCAGATAGTCTATAACCGTTAATGCACCTTTTATAATAGAAAGTTTACGAAAAGGCGATGACACTTCCTCGTAAAGACGCAATTTAAGAGATGATAAAAGAGGCTTCCGAAGAAGGTCCGAAACCAAATTTTAAAATCGACTGCTGAATGAAATTCGTCTTCTGTCTTTCCCTGCAGTTTTCACTAAAAGATAAGTCGTCGGAAGTAGAGATTTATTTAGCCCTTTCATTGGTCTCGTCAGCGGTAATAGCCTGAGTAAGAAAAGGCGATGGCATCTTCCCACATAGATATTCCATTTATATAATTTCCAGAAGCCAGAATTCACGAATATCGATGATCAACAAGGCTTCGAAAGACAGTCTGATGCGAAACCAAGCATCGACATTGACTGTCGAACAGGATTCATCTTTCGTCTTTCACTGCTAGGTAACTAGTCGAATTCAGAGCCCAAAACTCCATTTATATAGTAACAAAAGACTGAATTATAAATATCGATGATGAACAAGGCTTCCAAAGACGGTCTGCTGCGAAACCAAACATCGACTATCAATCGGATCTCATATTGTCTTTCACTGCTAGGCAACTAGTTGAATCCAAAGCCCAAAACTGCATTTATAGCAGTGACAAAATAGTGAATGCCCGAATATCGATGATAAACAAGGCTTCCAAAGACGGTCTGCTGCGAAACCAAGCATCGACATCGACTATCAAACGGGATTCATCTTGTCTTTCACTATTAGGTAACCAGTCGAACCCAGAGTCCAAAACTCCGTCCCCTAAATTATGCTTTCTGCCAAATCTTATACGATCTCAAAGAAACATTTGAATACTACTGTAACGTTTCATTCCTCGTTTCTTGATCTAGAGCAAATTAAAAGCTCCAATTTGGACGCACTCTACAGAAGTTTCTAGAATTACTGTACCTCTTTTCAACACGGAGATAGCATACCGATAAAACACGGAATACAGTTTTCTTGGGAGTTTCTATAGGATGAAATGAATGAATTAACAATACTGAATAAACATTATTGAACATTAATTCTCACCATATAAAAAAATCAGAGGGTCAATGTTCTGAAATTTTCTATTCTTTCAAATAGTTGCTTCAATATGGAATATATAAAGTACAGGGTTTCACCTTAGGATTAAATGCACTAAACCCTACAACTTCTGATCGAAATCTCATTTCAAGAAACCATCAAGAAAACGAAAGGCTTTTGTTTTCAACTCATCCAAATAGACTCCTCTGATTCTTGAGATCCGGGACTTCAGCAGTCTCCAACAGTAGTTACCTCATACCTATGTTTTACAGTGCAGCCAGATATCTCCAAGACGAACTTCTCGTTAATATAATAATAATAATATATAATAATAATATAATAATATAATAATATAAATTTATTCATGTTTTCATGCATTCACTTATTTTTATGATATTAATGACTCTTATAGTCTTATTGGTTCTTGCGCTTTCATATTCCTGTGCATGGATACTTTTTAATGATTGTATGCTTTTTATGATTTTGTGATTTTGCCTGGCAGAACTATAATACAAAAAAAACTCCTGATTCTGATGACTCTATGATTAGTCAAAATTAAAAATTTCAAAATATTATTTTATATAACCCAACTTCAAATTAATATATATGAATGCGTCCATCATTGGAATTTATTCCGATGGATGATTCTCAAAATGTCACTACGTGCTTCTTATGTAAAGTCAGGCACATAAAAAACGTTTTGTGAATTCATCCTTCACATATAGAATCGGATTCAGTTCAGAATTCTGGCAATGTTACCACCTGTTCCATCAGTCCCTTCTGACATATATACAGCATCGATTCTAAGTATGATATTACTGAAAGTAGATATCTCTGTCTGTACCTCACTTCTCATTCTACGTTAATCGTTATGAAAAACAATTCTTAGAATGAACAAAATAAGAAGAGTACTATTTGACATACATTTATATAACTAACCGTAACATGAATGAAAATAATCAAAATAAATAATATGGACTTGGAATGTCAGCATCCTTAGACTGCTCAGAATTATCTCAGATCTGCGAAAATACAAAATAATTGGTATGTTACAATCTACAATTCAGATTTTTGCCAAGAAAAAGTTTCTTTGTGTTCACATTGTGTTCTAAACAGTGTAAAATAAAAATGAAAGTTACACTAGCATAAAAAATTAAGAACGTACAGTTTTGGTGTTTTCCAATGGAGGAGTTAACGATAATGACACAACCAGATTTAAAGGTCAATTGCGAGTACAAGAAGAATGCCCAAGAAAGAAAAATCAACAACTGGGGAATAGCAAAGAACACACCGCATTTGAATGAATAATGATAATGATTATTCGTTACTATCAGTTACTCATCTCTGAGACTTCGGAATATAACTTTTGTCCTCGCAGTCACATACTACTCGCACATACCACTAATGATATCTGCCGCAGTAGCAGACGAAACATTTGGTACTTTAGGTATCATTTCGACCACGGCTTATTAGCCAAGATTTTGGTTCTCTTCAATCGTGACTCTGAACTTTCTTATGTAAATAAATCAATTCAATAATTTGGTAGTAACGAAATGGTTCACAACTTTAAAATTTTCTGTAATTTTTCCATAATAGTATAATACAATTAAGTCATCCTTTCTCTTTGACGTCAAGTCATTAAAAGCGATATCATTTTTTTAAATGTGCTTCTAATAAACCTCCTGGAAAAGTCACTCCATCGTATTTCTCTAAAAACACCCTTGTGAATATAAATAAGCAGCGACTCTGAAGATTATTCAGAATTCTTACAGTCATTTTCATGTTGACAGCCCACTTCGATAGAATGGATTTGGGTTACTATACAGTGCATTCCATTTAAAACGAGCCATCCTGAATAACTTTTGGTACAATGATTTTCAGGTAAAAAAACACGTCAACAATAGTATACAGGGGGACACATTTTGACATATTCACATTTTCCGTTTAACTTTCCTATTGCACCCCCAGAGATGGATCACCCTACATTGTTTGCATTCTCAGATGCTCCATGATGAGCAGATTTCAACAAAGTATAAAACATATGGTCTGAAGCTTATGGTTCGGGAGCTACAAATTATTTGAATTGGAAACGATCCACCCTGAATAACTTTTGAAACAATGATTTGAAGGAAAAATAAAAAGACAGGTCAACAATTATACAAGAGGCCACATTTTGAAATATTCGTTCTAGAGACACATATGGAAGCAATAAATCAGAAAAGTAAATGTTCAACAAAGTAGCAAATTTCCAAGTAGTTGTGTGAAAGAAGTAAATATGTTCCTGTTGAGTGACGATATTCTATTGACACTGTTGTACTGTACATATTTTTCATGTGAACTAGAAATCCTAATATACAAATATTGCACAAAAATGCCGTATTCAAAAAATATTCTGCATATCAGATTATTGAGTTTCAAGGATTTTTTTTTCGTCCATTAAAATTTTTGTCATTTATGGCCCTATTTGTGACGAATAAAGGTGTGAAACTTCACTGTATTCAGTCAATTTTTAGTTATTACAGAAAGAAGTATGCCTCCTTCAAAAGTGAATCTACATACGTGGAAGTGTTTATACGCGAAAGAATGATACTTATTTACTTATCTATGTGGGTTGCTAGAAAAACGTTTCAGGTACTGAAAACTACTGAAACGATTATTTGATAGGACAGAAAACAGAAAAGTAGATGAATCTATACTTGTTTTTATACTTCATTATCAAATAGTAATAACAATAAGAAAATATCTACTTGAATAAATACATTCAGGAGAAAAAAAGAGATGTAATTGATTCAAATGACTCGTTAAATCGTTTTCAATTAAATGAAAAAACTCCATTGAAAAATGGATTGCAGGGTTTAATTAGGTTAGCCTTTAATAAGAAGCTAATTCACACGACAGTTCAATTCAATTAAATTTCTATCTGAATAACATATTTCATTCTAGTTCTGTCATTGAATTTCTTGTTCAAATATAATCTCATTCCAATTATCCTTGATATAATTACATTGCAAATAATTTGGTCAATAATTTTTATATTAACAGTGAAAACATACGTAATACTATAAAGAGAGTGATGGTAGAAACTATTCCACTCCTACTGAATCTTGAATTTCCTGAAATTCAGGTGCCTTGAATTGCAGATTTGGTCGAACAGTTTTTAGCGACTATTTCCTTCAATTCGATAAAATGAAGGCTAGGCCACCCAGCGATGAAATGCTTCTTCCCAAAGGCAATAAAACTGACAGCAAGGAAATTGATATCACGGTGACTTTCGGGGCCTATTCATGCATCATTATTGCAATTTCAATCACTGTCACTGTCTTAATCAAATTGTAGCAATGGAATCAAATATTCTGATAAGACTTGTTATGCACTATTTGGAACCTTTAGTGTAGTTATGAATATTACTGGAGTTTCTACCCCAGCACCAAAACGTTATTTTTAACACCTCGACATGTGTTTTCATAATTAGGTGATCATTTTCCAGAGGAAGATTGATCACATGGTGATTGAAACACGTGTTGAGGTGTTAAACATAACGTTTTGGTGCTGGGATAGAAACTCCAGTAATATTCAAATATGATTGTCACTAAATAATTAAACTTCGCAATAATGCTTCTACACATATCAACAGGTTCAATTTGATATTATGATTATGACAGTGACTAGACACGTACTCTTCCGAGACAAATCAAATGAATATGTAAAGCAAATGAAAGTCACAACTACAATGAACAGATACAAGAGACCATATTAAAAAACGAAATGTCGGACTTCGCTGATTCACATAACCTCAGGAAAATAAGATAACAATCCTTCTTTTCAAACTGCATCTTGAATATCAACAGAATATCCAGAAATCTCAAGATCTCAATCGAAACTCTTTCGCATAATTTTTGAGACATTTTTTTATTTGAATGGAAACGTTTTTCTGAATATCAATGAAATTGAAAAAAATACGCGACGTATTGGTGATGCATCTAGCCACTTCAAGACACAGTAGATTTCAACATTGAAATCTAATTGTTGAGGAATACGAGAGTGGTCATTTACGTACTCTGTTCATATATTTAAAGAAACATTCTTGTTTGAATTCTAGTCACTCAGGTAATAGAACTAATTCAATTTGAGAATTGGTATTTTGTTCGTATATCAATGCATGCAGCTGAGAATAATTTACAAAATAATATATACGAATACCACTCTGACTTAAAATTTCCTCAGCACTCGTACTATGGACTCGTGATGCATGTCATGCTGTTGCTTTCATGGTATCGCTAAATAACAAAGTTTTTGTTGAAAAAAGGAAATTTATTGATAAAATTTTGAGATTTCATGTTAATACTTTCGATAAATTTCTGAAAAAGGTTCTCTCCTCATTTTCCTTATTTACTGTTACTTGTGGCAATTGTTAATTTGAGCAAATGAACAAGGCGGAAGTGAAACATGATATTTTATTTTCAAAAATAAACACCTTCTCTTCTTTCCTAAGTCGCTATCTCAGTCTTCGAAAATGAAAATGTAGATAACTTTCGGAAGTCGGCATTGGTAGAATCGAACTCATGCCAATATTAAACAAATAATTTCAAAAGTTAGTTTGAAAAAATATTGTCTACGAATATGCAAGAGTGTCTCATGATCAATTTTGAATCAATTTGAGGCTGCATGATCTTTCTGAAGGCAGGAGTATGTTGTGATCCGGAAAAATTGCATTAATATTTGAAATCTAAACGAAGGTGTAGTTGAAGTTTCTTTGAATCTAATTATCAAATTGTATTCTTATGTTATACAATGCATTTCTTTAATGTCCTCCCCTTTTATTTTTTTATTTTTGAACGGCTCAAAGAATTGAAATTTAAGATAATGAAATCAATGCATGAATACTTTATTTTGAAGTGAAATAGATAGATGAAACTTTCAAGATGGCGACTGGGTGACATCTGGGGAAAAAAATTAAATGGAAAGGAGGGTCTAGTGATACTTCACAATCCTAGAATATGAAGTCAATATCTTCACCTACTACAAGATGGCGAAACTAATAATTTCCTAAAGACAAACACATTAATATCGATATTTCTAGAAATATCCCTTTTTATCTGCCATATGGCAATTCCAACAACCCGATAAGGTTTGTGGAGTTATTTTTTGTTAAAAAACGTCAAAAAATGTCAGTACGACAATGAACATCATTATTCGAATAGAATATTCTCATTTAGTTTTCGGTTTTACTAGTAGAAAGGTACCATGTCAACAATCTCTAAAATGGTTAGTTCTCGTCCATTGGAAAAAAAAAAATGAAACGATTTTTATTTACGGTGCGACGCGTAATTTTCACGAGACCGAGAGGATTTTCAATCAACGTTTTCCGAATCGTCCTATATGTAGAAAATATTTCAGGGAACTTGTATCCAAATTCACAACTACCGGTGGTGTACATAACAAAAATCCCCAGGTCATCTGTCCATTCCGGAAGAACAGCAAGTGCAAATAATTGGTGAGATGGTAGTAAATCCCGAACAGTCTACTTATTCCGTCCCGAATGTGTGTGAGGTGTCTCCTTCTACTGTGTGGAGACTTTCGAAGAGGAATTGGTATCATCCATACAAAATTTAAATTAACTGAAGATGACCCTGATCGAAAAACAGAATTCTACGAAATCATGACGAAAACCATTGCAAGGCATCCTACCTATCTTCAGAATATTTGTTTTAGTGACGAATGTACTTTTTTAAACGGTAATGTTCACAGACAACATTGCCGTTATTGGAGTGAGACCAACCCTCACGTTTCTAATATCCACAAAAAAATAACGTTTGGCAGGAATATTGGGAAACCACACTGTAGGACCCGTATTTATTGATCAAAATTTAACAGGGAAAATGTATTTGATTATGCTGGAAACTACTGTTGACCCTCTAATCACTGAAATCGTCGAAGCGAATCCTATTGAATTCGATATGGATATTGTATTCCGACAAGATGGAGCACAACCACATTACTCCAGACAAGTAAAACACTATTTGGATACTACTTTTCCTGGTCGTTGGATTGGCCGTCGAGGTCCTACAGAATGGCCAGTCCGCTCGCCAGATTTGACACCTTTGGACTCTTTTCATGAGGCTATTTCAAGCAGAAGGTGTACGAAACTAAACCTGCTTCAATATTGGATATTCAGCAGAAAATAATTATTTGTAGAGATATTGACGTTACTGCGTTCGAAAATGTTCGGCGTGAAATATCGGATAGGCTGTTCATATATGTCAAGAAGTTCAAGGTAACCATTTCGAGCATTTCTTGAACTGACCTCAAGCTAATTTCCCCATACTAGGTTTGTTCTGGTTCTTCAAAATTCAGGTTGAGCGTTCTGGTTTATTGAGGATAAGTTCGGATTGATGAATCCTCTGTTCTGGTTTCGTCTGCGAAATGATCCTAAACTGTCTTGAACCGTCCCGAATCATTCTTGTTCCCGAGGCTGAACTGTTCCCGTTGCTCATGCGCATTCATGTGGAAATTTGTTTGGGCTATTTTCTAGGATGGTTTTTTATTTATTTGATTTAAATAATTGATGATTGAGGTTAGATAACATTTGAACTGACTACAAGGATACGCTACATAACAAAATAGACATGATCAACAGTATTCTCTCGTCTTCATCTTTTCATATATAAGATAGGTGGCACAGTGGTCTCCTCAGAATGCGTTCTGGTTTAACCAAGTGTCCGATACTATTTCGGACAGTTTGAGATTTTTGGTTTGTACTCATCATGTCTTGCGCAGTTTCCAAACAGTTTCGGATGTTAGAACCAGAACAAACCTATTATGAATTGAAGGGGTTATATTTTTTAAGAGTGATTAATTTTTGGGAAAGAAAGTTTTTGGCTTTCTGCTACTCCATATTGATACAAAAAAAAGAAGGATGAGGGAGTTTTGCAAAGAAAGGAAGGAAGTAACTCTATACATGGATGTTACTGAAAGTTACTTCTTTGCATGATCTACACATCCATGTATAGAGTTACTTCCTTCCTTTCTTTGGAAGACTCCCTCATCCTTCTTTTTTTTTGTATCAATATGGAGTAGTAGAAAGCCAAAAACTTTCTTTCCCTAAAAAACCTATTATGTAGTTGAATGTCAATATATTCAGGCAATTATTAAAAGTTCCGCCATTTTGTAGTAGTTGAATATATTGACATTATTGTAATGTCAATAGGAATGTGCCTGGACTATAATACTTGTATAAAAAGTTATCTGTGACGTCCTTGGACAGGGCTCTGTGATTTCGTATTTTGAAATTGGAAAATACAGTTATTGAATGAACCTTGGAAGTGTTTCATTTAGATGGATGACAGACATCACAATTATATTCAAGGGTTGTGAAGTATTTGTCAGGAGCTTCGAAAAGATGTGTAACAAGACTCCCCTTTCCATTAATTTCTTTTTCCATATGGCGTCATCTTGAAAGTTTCACCTGACAATTCATGCATTCATTTCATTACCCCAAATTTCAATTTTTTCAGTTGACCCGTTGGAAAATAATTTGTCTTGAGACAAATTATTACATTTGAAGCAAACATTCAAAACAATAAAGGGTCAGTTATGTAACCTTGGGATACTACAGATTTCAAGGTTCGACATCGAGGTATAAAATAAACTCTTCTTTCGTTCGGAAATGTTTGTCTCCATCTTCGTTTCCGATTTACTATTTGTGCATAACATGACATAAAAATGACCAGAAAAAATTTATCAGCAAAACTGCTTTAGAAATTGTAAGTTTCACTTCAAAAATGCATGATAATTACAAATGAATGAAAGAAGAATCAGTGAAAAATTGTCTATAACCAACGGGTAGTAATTTTTGATTCATATAAGTGACTTTCAACCATCATTTCATTTTTGCAACTAGCAAAACGTTCTCCAAAAGTATTTTCAACTGTAGCTTTTACTGTTTGAAAGTCAGAAAATCGAAAATAATAAATGTTTGCTACTTTATTCGTGAATGAGGGTATGATTAAAGTGAATGTGCTCAATTCTCAATTGTTGAAGTCGAAACAAAAGAGTTGGTATTTTCTTTTTTATGCTTTTCCAGGGAAAAATCGTAGCTCCCAGTTAATTACGTTGAAGGCATCAAAAGAAAAGAGATTATTAGCCTCACTTATATGGTATGTAATTCCGCTTTGAGTTGTTTTGACAAAAGTCAAAGCCATTCTTTCGCATTTTATAATGTTCAACGTAGCATGTCCTGCATACGGCGACGTTTTCCGTTTGAATATTATTTTCAAATGTTTTCTGAATTTTATGCCAGGAATCTGTGAATTATTCCACGTTGAATATTCAGAAAATGTCAATCAACATTTTCTTCATCAGTGAAAAGACGATTATTCTTTCATCTGTTTGTGAAATATGATAATGATATTTTCAATTATTATTGAAGAATCCATTTCAAGATATTTGCTCAAATTAAGTGCAACCTTGGTTTGGCATTTCATTCAAAATATTTGTTGAAATGCTAGTAGTAATTTTAGATATTATACTACGAGAAAACTTGCCAGAATTTTCTATTTAATCAATCAGAAAAATTATATTGTTATATATGAAATTTGTTGGAAGCTGAGTTTTTGTATAGATATTCATTTTACTATTGCGAATGAAGTAAATAATGTTTCAGACTACACAGGGTGTTTCAAATTCCATCCTCACCATTCGGATCTCGGAAACTATGAGAGATCCGAGAGTATTTTTTCAATAGCTTTTCAAACGAACCAAACTCGGTGAGATTTTGATCCAATAACTTGAACATAGTTCGATGTGGTTGTCGTCTTTCGGGATACAAGTTTAAATACATTTTGGATGTCTAAACACTGTTTCTAACGAATTTGTAATAAATTTGTGTCATATTTTTTCTCTTCATTCAATGACTTGTAAAATAACAAAATGTCATTGAGTGTAACAAATTGAAACTCAAATTTAGAAACATCAAAGTCAAATCCTATTATGATAAAAATTAATTTTTTTCAACATCTTCAATTTTTCGAAAAACACTGATAACTTATGATACATCATTGAAACAGAAAGAATCCAATGTAGCGCCCATAAGAAAGAATGAAGTTGTCGATGACCGGAAGAAGAAACGTCGGATAGCAAATCTGAAAACACCATTATGTAGCAGGGAAAAAGTGGCAATGTGGAAGTGCAATTTATTTTCGAATCCTTCGAAAACTAAAGCCAGAAAAAAAATAAAAACCATTTTCCTAAATTTCTGTTTTTTTCCGGTATCTCCGGGTATAGGTACTTGGAATTTCAGAACTTTCCATACGGCATATTGTTAGGTAAATGCGCAACTTTGCCCCAATTCAACCAACTTCGTATCTCTCATAGTTTCCGAGATCCCAATGGTGAGGATCGAATTTGAAACACACTGTATAGTGTCAGTGTAAGCTGATAATAATTGTAATAAAAAAGAAAATATGATGGAAAGATGAACGTTCATCTGATATCCCAGATAAATTTCTCCACTTTTTTGTGATGGATAGTTTTGATGTCATTCGAGTTATAAATATTCAGACCTTTCAATAATGACTCAGTTATGCATACATTTTCACACCATCTTTGAGGTACAATCTATCATCCGTTCGACATATTTCATTTTCGACATGTCTCAGACTATAGAACCTGACTATCCAACTACTCAAACCACAATTCAATCCAAAAACTTATAGGAAACCGTGTTGAGCAGTGAATAAGAAGATAATGTCAAAATAATTATTAGTGATTCTAATTGTCCCAATGCTATAAGGCGCAACTGGTCGATGCTTCTTTGAAAATCCATTATAATGCATTTGAATACTATTTCATCGTGAGATTTTCACTTGACATTTACCAAACCACATGTTGTGGTTTGCTAAATTGTTGAATGAAAATCTCACAGTTGCATTTTCACGCTTTTGCTATATTATCAGAGCCTTCGAATTTTCAATATCAAATATCGTAGGTATCGTATCAAATCCAGTAATGGAATGTAAAGCTTTCAAATATTTCATTGACCAATATTCTTTGACGTCCCGACTTTCTTTTTCTCTGGATAAGATATTATCACATTAGAGGTGAACCACGTTTACAAAAGCACATAATATCCGTTGTTATAACAACCGAGGTTCTAACATTCAACAAAAAACCGACCCCTAACTGCCGTCGTTGCCATCACAAGACATTGGCTTACTCTTCGCAAATTAGTCGAATGCGGTGTTAAATTTTTTTCCTTCGTGATGGCAGTAATACTTTCTTTCTGGGACCATAATATTTCGACGTTCGTATCGGTGACACCTTATCCTGAAAAAACACAATGAAAATACAGCTGCTTTAGGTATTCCACAAAACTTACTCTTCCTTAAGTCAGCCTAAAAATTTCTCTATGGATTCTATATGAAATAAACAAAATCAGAATGAATAATTTAAATATCAATTATATTAAGCAATGAAACATGACATGAAAATACAGTAAAACGAATAAATTCATCAAGATGCAAAATGAAAATAAACACAGAGTAAAAAGAAATAAAAGATAATGAGAATAAAAGTAAGCAGCAAATTAGAAATGAATTGAATAATTAAAAAAGATTTCAAATCAAGTTACTTCACGACGTTTCGATTGTTGGTGTCCACAATCGTGTTCGGGTAATGGCTGGACTATTTCTCGGAGAGATGACTATTTATAGGCCATTCAAGTGCTTTCGCCTATCCCCTCTTTCTGGTTCACAGGTTCAGCAGGAGTTGACTGTTTGGTGGGAGTTATCTGTTTTTCGCTTGATTACAGTTTTCCATATGTTGCGTATCTCTGTGCCAGCTTGGCTGAATGCCCCGTTGGATAACATATATATAGCTTCTTTGAGTTTTCTCTCAAACCAGTGTTTCTCCATGAAGACTACAGGAGGGATGAACTGCAATGTCTAAAAGGTCTTCTCACAGGTCACAATAGTCTGAATCATCGTATGCAGACTCAGACTGTTGTATGGCGCTTGGACAGTGTATGCCGCCTCTGTTTGGAAAATAGTGAAACAGCAGAGCACATACTTTGTGGTTTCTCCTCGCTGTGGGTTTTTTTGTACTCAGCAATGCGGACTTGAAATAGCCTCTTAGTTTTATCGATATAGGATTTGCCGCACTCACAGGGTATTCGGTAAATGCAAATCTTGGAATCGCAGTCCGCGTTTGGTGGCCTGGTAGTAGGAGATTTGAGCCGGTTCTAAGCCTCCCCCCACCACTATGACGTATTAATTGCTTTTTTATTGGTTGTTGTTTGGTGAAGTCAAGGTGATGTGACCTTGAAGGGTGTGGTGTATGGATCGTTCAGAAATTTTTTCCCGGTTCTAATCCTCCCCCCACCAATATGACGTGTTATTTGCTTTTTTTTGTTGTGCAGTGAAGTCAAGGCGTTGTGACCTTGAAGTGTCTGGTGCATGGATCGTTCAGATTTTTTTTTTTCATATGAGATTTTGTGTGTGTATGTGTGTGTGTGTGTTAGAGAATGCACGGTACAGGGTTTCATCATGTGCTTGTTTGTCTATGTACAAACATACGTCTGCATACTTCGAAGATCCTCCAAGTAATGAATGCTCCATCGGTGTGAGGGCACCAAGTTAGTAGTGGAGTGACGTCACAGCAATAACCGTTCAACGGCTAGAGAGCGACATGTTCACTCCACGACGTGTGGCAGAGTAATGCGTATTCATCGTTCTGCTCTCACCTCCCTCGATGTAGTGAAGGATGTGACGTAACGCCCTAGACTCGCCATCAATGGTGACACGCAGGCGGGCGAGGACTGCGCTAACGTCTGTCTTCTCCGAGAGCGCAACGACAATTGCTTGTTCGGCTATCGCTCTCGAAGCAGTGAATGATGTGACGTAACGCATCACCCTACCCTCGCTATTGATGGTGACACGCAGGCGGGCGAGGACTGTGCAAACGTCTGCCCTCTCCGAGAGCGCAACGATCACTGCTTGCTCGTGCCGGCAACTGTTATCGCATCAAATTGGGAGATGGGCTTGGCTGTGACGTCAGGCATGTCTAGTGGATAGCAACTAGCAATGTGAACCTTTCACGGTTTCATGGTGGGGGTGACTCGCACTGTTTAATATAAAAGAAATGCCTGGCACACTATGATCTATTAGTCAGGGAAGCTATGGATTACGCTATAGACGACCCCTCTCGATATAGAAGGCCCCGACACTCTGTCGTATGAGGCCCCTATATCCTCCGATGAAAGATGAACAACGTTTTCATCCAATTCACCCCATCCAGGCAGGGGTACATCGTGAAGGGCGGTACTGATGTCTGAGGACATTCTTGCCGCCATACCAACAACACCCATTCAGTTATGACCCGTTTGTCCTTCTGACAAACATCAGTTAAAAGGGTAAGGGAGCAGGTCTCCAATCCTGAACGAAACCAAGATGATCGGCAGGTGCACACTATGAAATCAGTAGACGAATATATCTGCAGCAGTTAGCAATTGGTAGAGTGTTATTCAGTTCGTAATAGAAGGAAGACGGTGAGTGTATTTGTCTGTTGGAAATTGTTTATATTTTCATATATATTATCATCATGTCCGTTTCAAAAGTAGACTTGAATAAAATTAATAATTTGATTGTACAGGAGGTTGAAATACTAGAGCAAAAGGCCTTATCATCATTGCCAATTGATGAAGTGTACATAATTAAAAATATGTCAACTTATTCTACACGATTTGGTAAATCAATTTTATTAACTTTGCAAGATGTGAGCAATGATAAATTATTTAAAACATGGCTACCAAAACGTATTTCGTTGCAATTCAGTGATGACGATATATCTTGTATCAACTCATCAGGTGGTAAATATACGATGGTGTATTTAGGACAGAGCCAACAAAGTTTTGCTGGCATGAAAACGCGATCTCTAGTTAAATTCAATATGATTGAATAATAATTGTAATAATTTATAGCGAATTTCTTTAGGTCATAGCTTACAAAGTTTTTTGGTGTGAAAACGCTAACTCTAGTCAAATTCAATATGATTGAATAATAATAGTAATTATAATGAATTTCTTATTGTTTTATTAATATTCATATATTAGATGATAATTATATGGAAATATAAACATTACTAACTTAGTTGAATACACCCACTTTGTAACTACAATTAAAATGGGAATGTGAGTATTATATCACTGAAAAATTGGAGGTTGCTTATTGTTTTTTTTTATTCGATTTCAGTTCCACCATTTAAAGATGTGGATGCAGTACGCAAGTCAAGATTGGGTTGATGTTGTAGATCTCAAATCATCGGTTCAACATTTGTCGTCTAAATTGAAGGTGTTGGGTGATGGAGCCGAACATGCAAGCAATTATGATATGAGTGTATGCTATGATGAAAAACAAATCGAATTATGCCTTCGTGATGCTGAGAAGTATTGGAGTGGTGCAGAAGTTTGTAACAAATTTTTGGATAATGAATTGGAATTGTGGCAACTTTGTGAGGTTATGATTGAACTGAACCTAAGAAGATTCCTGTATAGCCTCCAACCATACTTGCCAGAATGGATTATTCATCACTTTGAATTGAATGATGAAAATCGAGAGGAAATTGAAGATGGTCGCGAAAATGATGATTATAAGGAAGAAGTTATTTTAGATAGTCTGTATGTTCCTGTAAATCATAAATAATGTCAAATAAAAAACTTTGAATTATTTTCATGTTTTATTTATTTAAATCTCATGAAATACAATAGAAAATGATTACAAAACAATAAATATGATATAAAATACAATACATGATATAAGTCAGTTACAAATAAAAAAAAGATCATAAAACAGTATATGATAGAGTGAAAAAAAGTGTCAATATCTGCTATGAACTGAACCATCCAATGCATTGTATGTTAAAACTGTATCATGCAAAATTAATGCATATACTTTAGTGTTGTCTGGAAACTTGGTCTTCCTCGTCTCAAACTCAATCTTTATATCAATAGTTGATGATTTTGTTGCATTCGGTTGATGGGAACAATCGATGACGAATAGTGGATTCTCTCTAAATTGCCCAATGTCCATCAGAGGTTCACTCATATCTTTATCATAATAACTTCGCTGGAAACTCTCAAAAGCATAATAAGCAGGAGCATCAAGTTTTTTATCGAAATTCAAATTCCAACGCTCATATGGATAAACTTCAGAATTCAAGTATACTCGAATACTATTGATATCAGCAGTTGTGAATTTTGTAATATCCTGTGTTCTATCTTCAGATGTGGTAGTACTTTGGAATGCGATGATGACAAAACGAGGAGTTTCCAATGCATTAGTTGTTTTGATGGCCCATATGTCTGAAGAAGTCCCACGTAATGATGGTAGTTCATAGAGGTCCCACATACGATACGCCAACTTGATTTTGGCATTCAGACCGCTTTTGTTTATTCTACTCAAAAGTTTTAGCTTGTGTTTATCATCTGGTACAATATGTCTTATTTTCCATTCGATTTTATTTATTTCCAAATCAGCATCAACCTCACCTATATACGAGTTTTTGAATGATCGAGCGATAATCAAAATCAATTCCTGTTTGGCATTCAAGATACTTTTGTTGTAATCTTCAGCAAAACCCATCAAATATTTCAGTGGTAGTTTTCCACTAAAAACATGACTGTTTGTATCCAAGATATCTTGCTTCAATTGTGAAAGTCCCCAACCAGATGTCAATAATGTGTTAGCATGAGATTGTCCAAATGATATCATGGTTTTCATTGTAGATGTTATCCCAGGTTTTCTAACAACAGCCACTTGTTCACCACCCATTTCATAACGAATTTCGTCAAAGAGAAATGCAATTGCATTATTCGAGAGATAGCATGTTTTCGCTACATCTTTGGGGGTGAATTTACCTTCTATGTAAATGAAGCTGTCGGCAATATCTAGTATAACATCTTGATTATTGATTGCAATTCTGATTTCATCCGAATTCCTGAATAGCGGTGATCCATAGGGCTTATATGTGTGCTCATGTAAACTTATGAGAGAATGATCGAGCACTGGTTCATTGAATATATTCAACTTTTCACTGTTTGTTTCGAGCACCATTGTTATTTTCTCACTTTCAATCCAATCGATTTCAAAAATTTAAGATCACTCACAGACAGAGCGTTATGTGCTAACTGTTTAGCATACACTTGTGGAATGAGCTTCTTTTTATGCACACTTTTCTTTTTATGCACACCTTTCTTTTTGATAGTGCAACTCGTTTGGGATTGTTCAATGCGATTTTGTCTATTGTAAATGAAACCCATAACAACAGTTATTCGATTTTCTTCAATTCCAAAATAATGAAAATCTCTTCTTCACTTCCAAAATCGATAAGGTTATTTTTTTCATCCAAAATACGCACTGTAATGTTGTGAATCAATTGACGACCTTCTGGACTGACAGGCATATATATAATACTATGTGGTTCTTTAGTAAGATTGTAGCCAGGTTCAACATCAATATCGAATGAGAAAAGAATGTGAGATTCTTCACCATTTATATATGAACCTGATATTATATTGCAATCTAAGCGGATAAGTCTCACAGTTGTAATGTTTATTGGTAATGATGATTCATGTATCTGATTTGGTGGAAATATTCCATGAGCGAACCCCATCATTTCTGCTATAGAATTTGGATGTGTCAGATCAATTTCATATTTGGATCGCATTTCACATTTGAATGTATTATTATTGGCGTGTAGATAGAAAATATCATCTGCAACGACATCATTTGGTTTTTTATCATGAAACAATCTGAACATGATATGTTTCTGTATGACGGCATTGATCTCTTCTATTTCGTAAGCACCACATGGAATTTCAATTGTCAACTTTTGGGGTATCGATGAGTTGTCATTACTGATTCTAAAACTAACTAAGTTATTAGCTTCAGTTATATTATTGATTGTATTGCATCCATAGAATCCCAAAAGTCCTAATCCATAACGACTGTTCCTATCCAATTCAATTGGTGGAAAAAAATCCGCACTCAAGACACTTGTCCCGACAGCTTGTAGCTCGAACTTTCGTGACATGACTGATGAATATTTTGAAACACATTTCAATTTATTATTGTACACAGCAACAGCACATTTGAGACAATTTACACTTTTTGGAAGGTGTTGTATTGTAATAAGTATCATTTTTATTGATACCAATATTCACATCCTCTATATTACAAATACAACACATAGATTTTCGAGGTATAGGACCATCATTAACATCCGAATCTGAATTTTGATCGTGGTGGTGCTCATAACAATATCTATGTTTCATTATATCGATGTCATCTTGCAGATGCTTAGGCAACTTTTCCCAAACATATGCAATCTCATGTGCAACACATGCAAGTATCACTTCCTTAGGCATATTTGCAAGCATCACTTTATCCATTTTTTTCAAGGTACCATATTTTGAAAACATTCTAAGTGAAAACCCCATTCCCTTGATAGCCTCCCGATCCAGTTTTGGTGTTGAATCCATTTTTATTTGGAAAATTATTTAGAGAGAAACTGCAAGCACAAGTGACCACAGAGAACTGTATTAAATTTCTGTTGTCGATCATAGTTATATTTGATTTTTACATTCGAACATTTTCGAAAGAATCGAGTCAATTCCAATGGTGGGGGTAGATCTCCAAAACTATCGAAATATGTGACTTCTTTCCCACATTTTTTATATGCCACCCAATGTGTTCCTGGTCCACTTATTCCATCTAAATTAACAATAGCTGTCTCGTTTTGTTTTGGACCTGAAGATGGTAATCTATCACGCATAAAAACACCACGAAAATGTGGAATTTTCATTTTTTGTGCATAATAACTGAGATCGAGATCAGTAAGAGGCCTCTGAGGTAGGGGTTCAATCAGTTTTTTGTTTTGTTTGTGGCTTTGTATGGTTTTAAATATAGTCCTAAACCTTTACGGTATGGTTTGAGATATATTCCACTTCCGCGTTTGCCTAATGCTACAGCCTCCATGGTTTTATTGTGACGATTGGCTTCCATTAAAGCCGCTCTGCTGGCTTTTGCCGAATTCACGGCCTTGGTAATACCAGCAGCGGCTCCCGCCAAACTTCCTAGTGCGGATAGTCCAGCAAAAATTGGTATCAATGGTAAAAGTCCACCGATCTTGGGAACAGGAATTATGCGTGGTGTGCGGATTTTCTTCTTTCCACCGGCAGCTTTAAGGTATTTACGTGCCGCCTGCAATGCTACAGTGATAGCTTTTTTGCTATTATTCGTCACAAATTGATTCCCACCAGCTTTCTTCAATACATTTCGCACTTTATGGACTATCCCAGCACCAAATGCAACTTTTTTAATATTATTTTTCTTCGATTGTTTCCTCTTACATTTTTTCTTATTGGTACTACAACCCATGCCCATATGTCTTTTCGCTTTCATAATGTTGGTGACAAGTAATGCAGCTGCTCTTTCCCCAATACTCGCGTCCTTTGATTTAACCCTATCCCAAGCGCTGTATTCAAGTTCTTTGTCGGCTAAATGTCTTGCTGCAAGATCAGATGGATGCTTAGAATATTGAATATCGTGTTTTTTGCATTCAATATCTAATTTATTGATTCCAGGATCGTTACGAGCTAAACGTTGTTTCAATTTTGTACCCGGTCCACAGTATTGATATCCTCCAGGTAGATGTAATTCGAAAGGAAGTTTGTTTATTAAATCATTAACAAAACCACAACCTCTTTTAATTTTACGATCACTTTCAATACGTCCGTATCGTTTGATGGTACACATTGAAATGAATAAGCTAATAACATTTATATAGTCTCCAACCACGGCACGATGCGCATTGTAAAACAGAAAGAAAAGTTTGCTGTAGATAATCTAGATGAGAAATTTGGGTGTGGATTGAATGGACAAAGAGTATTCAGACATGGTCCACTACTTCCATCATCAGTTCGAGGACTCATTATAGGACCTTCAAATTGTGGAAAGACGAATGCAATGATATCACTATTAACACATCCACAAGGATTGAGATTTAGAAATGTGTATCTCTATTCGAAGTCACTCAATCAACCTAAATATCAGTACTTGCGAAGTGTTTTGGAACCTATAAAAGGATTAGGTTTTTATACATTCAGCAATAATGCAGAAATAGTGGAACCCTCCGACGCTAAGCCTAATTCTGTTTTCATTTTCGATGATGTGATATGTGAAAAGCAAGATATTATTAGATCATATTTCTGTATGGGACGTCATAAGGATGTTGATTGTTTTTATCTAGCACAGACATATTCACGGGTACCCAAACAGTTAGTGCGTGACAATACCAATTTCATTATAATGTTCAAACAAGATGAGACGAATTTACATCACATTTATTCAGATCATGTTTCACCCGATGTAACATTCAAACAATTCCAATTGATGTGTGTTAAATGCTGGGAGGATCAATATGGATTTCTAGTAATTGATAAGGATAGAAAAATAGATGAAGGTAGATATCGCAAAGGATTCGATAGTTTTATATACCCATGATCTTGTTTTTGAAACTTATTCGATCACTGAATATTGTAGAGGTCACTTCATCAACGAATTGAGCTATAATTTAAAAAGGGCATTATGAATACAAAAAACGATTCTGAACATAAAAACAATGAAATGAATTTGAAACGTCAACTAGTAGAGACAACAGAAGCTGTCAGACAGAAATTCAACTCTATCAAGAATGATAATATTGAAAATCGTTCGACACTTGAAAGATTGTATGAGCCCATAATGAAACCATTGAATGTTTTATCATCAAACGCTACTTCTAAATCAGCAGTGTTATCACCAAATCGTGGATCTGTTCAATCTACTTCAAATTATCCCATGAGTACTCCAATAGGAAGGAAACAATCTTTTGATGGTGTATCATCTGTGAATAGTGACACGAGCACACTTCAAGACGATATGAGAACAACTCTATTCGAAAGACCATCATCGTCCCACATCGATTCCTCGGATCCTGACATCTCACCTGTTATGAATGAAAGTGGTGAAGATGTTTTGATGAAACATTTGAATAATGTAAAATCTAGAAATCCAGCATATGATGGAACATTTGGCGTACGTATGGATCCAATTACACAAAAGCTGAAAATGGGAAGTCTAGTGGTACATTTCAAAGATGGAAACATTTCATTTTGGGATGCTAATAAAGTGAAAAAATATGAATGCGCAGGTAGTCCAGAATTATATGATATGATCTTTTTGAAGAATCCACAAGATGTTGATAATGAAGAAACTCGTCAAGTATATTCCAAAATATTGAAAATAACGAATGCTCCATATAAACAATATCATCTGAAGAATGGTTTTAAAAATACAAATTCTAAAAAATTTCGTGAAGTCATCAAACCACTATTAGACTCACGACAATATCCAATTAGGAGTAGAAGTAAAATTGGTGGAGCACTCAAACGAGTGAAAATGGAGAAAACATATAATTCTAAACCTGCGAATTATGTGTACTGGAATTCACCGAAAGAGTTAGTTGCTCGCCTACGACTATTGGTAGCATCAAAGTCAGCTGGACATACCGGACATGATAATGAAATAATTTCAATAATTGAAGAATTACGTGAAGAAGGTATAATATATTAATATATATCCACAAGTAATGATCACTGTCACATCATCATTCAATGCAGTAACATTATCACTTTTTTTTCTCTTTAATCATATTGAAATAGAATGACTAATGAAGTAAGTGATATCAAACGACAAGTTGTTAATGAATTACATAGACCTGCAAGACGTAATTTTCGTAGAAGAATAACTACCATCAAAGGTTTTGCAGATCTATGGCAAATAGATCTAGCTGAACTACAACCTTATGCAAAAAGTAATGAAGGATACCGATATATACTTGTAGTAATTGATTGTTACTCAAAATATCTATGGACTGTGCCAGTTAAAGATAAAACAGGTAGTACAATAACTAATGCAATGAAATATGTACTGAAGAAAGCCAAATTTTCCCCTAAACATATACAAAGCGATCAAGGGAAAGAATTTTTTAATAGAAGCTTCTCATCTCTCATGCGAGAATATAATATCAATCATTATTCAACATTCAGCACAAAGAAGGCAGCTATAGCAGAAAGAGTGATTCGTACAATAAAGGCATGGCTCTACAAGGAATTTTCGATGAGAGGTCACCACAAATGGCTTGATATTCTTCCAATTATAACTAGTAGATATAATAATAAAGTTCATCGTACAATAGGTATGGCACCCATCAATGTTGATTCAACAACAAAATTGAAATTCAAGGGTATCAATGGAATTGGAGGAAGACAAAGTAAACCCAAATTCCAATTGAATGATATTGTACGTATAAGTAAATACAAAAATATTTTTGAAAAGTCTTACACTGCGAATTTTACCACGGAGCTATTCAAGATTGTTAAAATTAATAAAACCATCCCAACGACTTATAATCTTGAAGATATGAATGAACAGCCGATTAGAGGATGTTTTTACGAAGAAGAGTTATTACGAACCGAGAATCCTGACGTATATCTGATTGAGAAGGTGTTGAAGAGAAGAAAAAATAAAGTATATGTAAAGTGGTTAGGTCTTCCTAGCGAACAAAATTCTTGGATTGATGAATCAAATATGGTTTAAATGTATCTAATAGTGACTTTTATGAATAAAGTAATATTAAAGTTCATTATTGTTTTCATTTCAATTATAAGTATGTGAATTGAAAAATATTGCAGCGGTAAACATTGCCCCAGCCATTCGCAATGTTCTGTGTATACCAAACCAAATTAATTGTATACTCCATTCCCGCTTATATTTTTCAACTCACGATATTGAAAACACATTATCATTCCCAAAACTAATCGCCGTCACTTTGAAATGCAGTATCCAACTCCTTTTGCCAATTATCTCTCACTGATAATGCCGTCTCATAAAGCTTAGTCGACTGCTCAAGCTCAGCCTGAGCTTGCATTCTCGAACGTTGATGGAATTGCTTATCTTTACCTATTTTTGAACGGAGTTCATCAGCATCTTTAGACATTCTAGCCAATTCAACCTTCGCTAATGCAATCTTGGCATCTAATGCTTCAAGAGTTTCATTATTAGCATTAATAGCTCGCTCACTCTTTTCAAGTTCAGCAATAGTCATCTGTGCCTTTACAAGACGGTATTTTGCTTTCCTTTTCATTTCCCCAAACCGATGGAGGGGACTGAAAGAAGATAGCGGTTCAGCTTTCAAATCACTCTTCATTTCTTTAGGAGTACCTTTTGGCTTCCTCTTCGATCTGTCACTTTTCGTTGCGGGTTTTTTCTGTCGCACAACACTTTTGGATTCTTTCTTTTCTTTAAAGTCAGTGACAATCGATGAAGATGCCTTAGTAACCTTCCTCTTGATTGTTCTAGATTTCTTATCAACACCAAGAGGAAGGGTAGATGAAGAGTGTTTGAGTGATGATAATTGCGAAACGATCGGATTTTCAATAATAATTTGCTCATTTGGTTCTGGCACATCTGCAAAGTTAACGAAGTCGTTAATATCAAAATCATTTATCGAATCTTGACTGGATAAATGTAATACTGGAATATTTTCAAAATCAGTCTGATCGATATCAATAAGTGGTGAACCATCTTCAGCAATCAATAGCGGCATAGAGCTCATGATTATTAAGGTCTGAGGAATGATATGTGATAGCAATAGAATGTGGATAGGAAAGGTGATGATGTTACTGAGACCTCACCATTTATAGAAGAAAATAAACTAGCGCATGCGCTCTTTCATCAACTGGCACATGCGCTCTCTCACTAAACTATTCACGCATGTAACAATCTTTGTCATTCAAGAGGAAAACTTTGTGTTGCATGCATGTATTTTTAAATGTTAGAAAATAATACAAATAAATTCAAAATATATATATATATATTTATTAATAATAGAGGACAATAACGATAATAAAAATATAAAATGAAAAATGTTAATATGTCTCTGTGGATGTGGAACGTTCTTTGACTCTATTCCTCAATAGTTGTTGCTCGTGCGTCAAACACCAACATTGAAAAAAATGGATTCTCCTATTGGGGTAGAGTTGACCAACCTTCTCACACAGATCCCAAGTACTTCTACATGCATTGCATACATGATTCCAACAATTCATGGAATATGTATCACAACGCAAACAACGTTGCAGTGGAGTTGGAACGGCAGCACAGGTACCGCAAATATTTCTACAGATACCTATATTGTTAAATATTATAGGTTCGGAACACTTCAGACACTGTAACTGTTGTTGACGATAATCCGATTTTGTTCGCTTCGGTGGATGAGAAGGAGGCGATAGTTGAATCCGCAACACGCAATCACTACACATACCAGTACATGGATTGATTGAATCCTTAGGTCTACTTATTTGACAAAAGTAGCACACAATAGCCCCTGCAATCATCATTGGGTAGACACACACTTTTGGTTTTTCATTCCACTCTTTTGGAAACGGCATTTTACTAATTCGATTAGAAATATTAAGAGATGACTTACAGAAACTCTGAATGCTCTCTCCTACACCTACGATCTCTATTTATACAAATCAACATCATGTGAAAGTATAGTGGGATAACTTCTCCTACTATTCCACTCTAAACGAGTCAAGTGGGAGTCGCATCACCTCCTATATAAGTCGACTTGCAAACCTAGAGTTCATTCATTCACTCTCTACAACTGTGAGCAAACAACAACAAGATGAATTCTGCAAAAATAAATGCTGCATTAAATAGAATATCTGCTGTTGATGAAAACAATTGGATAGACGAATCAGATGATGAGGATGTCAATGTTCCGCTAGAGGAAGTGATAGTTGAAGCAGAAGATGTTGGAGTCGATGAAGATGAGATAGACGAAGTTGAAAACGAGGCCAACCAAAGCGACGAAGATGATGACGTGATGGAGTTTGAGAGGGTCATGGATGAAGAAGGAGATGATGAAGGGATAGAAGCTGACACAACTGAAGGCGATGGTGCTTTGAGGATCGGTATGCGAACGCTCAATGTCAGTGAGACACTGGAAGATCCCTTGGATTTGTATTGTGCAATGGATGCATACGTATTGATCAGCACAATAGATGGAGAGAACAAAAAACTATGTTGGTGCTGCTTTCGGTTTTATTCGCATAGAAACAATAATGGAGGGTGGTATGCCCATGTCAACACCCACAACACTGTCTCAATTATGGAAATGGGACAGAATTGGTGTGAAGCTTGCGAGAGGCCACTAACAAACTTCACCCGAGTATCTACATGTATTATATGTAATAATGTCCAACCTGTGGCACAATAACCGTGGACCTACTGGTCAAAAAAAAACAACAACCCTTTTCAGGGCTACATTATTCACACAAACAGTAGTTAGTTGTATTAGTATTCATAGATTATATGACAAATGAATACTTTGACTAATAAAAGTCTAAGTAATTTGTTAGTCTTTGAATATCTATACATTATATGACAAATAAATTACTACTTTGACTGAAAAGTCGATATTTGGAATTTGATAGTCATTGAATATCTATGCATATGATGAGTACTACTTTAAATGAAAGTTGAAGTTGGCATTTTGTCAATCATTGTATGCATATAATGATGAATACTTTTACATACATACATTTTGTTTGAGACTATAATGTTAACAATGGTATGAACCTGTTTCTGTTTGAAAGTATAATGATAGCTCTGAAAAGAGCTATATTTTTTTATTGTTTCAGTCTTCAATTGTAGCCCTGAAAAGGGCTGTTTTTTTTTATTAATCCATGCAATGGTATGGACTAACGCTCCTCATCATCATCAGAAACAATGATGATTGTATCATCATCTGTATCTGATGATATACTGATGATGTCATCCTCATAATCATCTGAATCAGACGATATACTAATGGAATCATCATTAGCATAATTATCTAGCTCGTTATCCTCTAGATCGTCTAACTCATTGACATCCATCTCTAACTCTGCCTCTACTTCCTCTTGCATACCTTCTTCCATACGTGCCGGGAAATCATCAGGTAGATCATAGATACGTTGCAGCATTTGTGCAAATTTGTACTGAAATGATCGAACGTTGAATCTATTCCATGTACCTGGATGGGGCCTGTACTCGTCATAGAACACTCTGGTACACTCATCGGTTCGGTGGTGGAATCAGCACTCGACATTGTGGAAGAATGATATAGAACTGGGATTGATGCTTTATTTATATTGGAAAAAAAAGGAGGGGGTGAAGTGTAAATGTAGAACAATTCAGTGTTTGAAATTCGAAAGCAATAAGAATGACAATTTTTTTGAAATTCTAAGTGATTATTATTATGAGAAACTCTGAGTGATTATTATAAAAAAAAACTAATAAGGGAGAGGGAAAAAGACACTGCCCCAACCTCACAGTGCCTCGTGTACACCAACCAAAAAGTGTGTACTCCGTGGAAGGAAAGGAAAGGAATAGAAAGGATGGGAGAAATGAGGAAACGATTACATATCATCGTCTGAATTCAGGACTTCATCAATCAGGATAGGGGATGGTGGAGGACTATCATCGGACTCATTGTCAGCGTCACCGTCATCATCGTCATCGCTGTCGTCGTCGTCTGTGTTTCCGGACTGTGTATCCCATTCGTAATCATTCCGCCAATCATAGGGATCTGGATAATCCCCATCAGACAGGTCCGCTTGATCGGTTCCAGTAACGTGAAGCACTTGTATCCGATCATCATAAATTATGTCATCATAATCCATCGAGTGAGGTGCCGTCGTGGAGGTAACGAAACCTTCATGGATAGAAGCCCAGTAAGGATGTTGATGCGCTGGGTCACTGTACGGCTCAGTAGTTGAATCAGGTTCCATGTTGAAGGTGGCTGATCAACTGAATATTCCAACAGATAATTCCTACGTTTATACTTTTGAAAGGGAGTGGGGGAGGAGAGGGGATTAAGTGGGAATGAATTTCAAAAATGACATGAGCTATATTCCATGAAAGAGAAAATTGAAAATACTATATGAATTATATGAAATATACTTATTGATTTCATTATGAAACATATTTTCTTCCCAAGAGATTATTTACAATAGATTAGAGAACACAAAAATTGATGTGAGGTATTTGCATAGAAGAACTTGTAATTGAAATAAAAAAAAGGAAATAATAATGAGACGAAGTGAAGAAAAATGCTCCAACCATCGCATTGTTCAATGTGTACCAAACCAAAACAATGTACACCCTTAATTTCACTTCTTTTTTTTTTATTTTATTTTTATTTCCTAAAATTACAAACATAAACTTAAAACTATCTTAATTAAATATTCCTAACTAACCTAAAACTAATCTTACTACACTTACACTTAATCTATGGGAAAGTTTTTATAAAAGTCACTAACTTTTTATAAGTCTCTATCGAAGAGGTATCTGCTTCACACTTTTTCTCCAGAGATGCATACTTCCGATCTAGTTCGGCTATTACTTTTTCTGCTTCCCTCCGTCGGTTAACAATTTCAGCCATTTCGCGCTTCCTTTTAACCAACGCGGCCTCACTAGCTCGAGAAGCATGTTCTGCTTCCTTACATCTCTGTAGAAAACTGTCCAACATTTCACTAACCTCTCCGATAGGCTGTCGCACTTGTGGCACTAACACTTCAGGATTCGTCACCGGTGTTGCCAGCATCGGCGAAAGCGGCACCACCGACGGAGTGAATACGATGGGAGCCTCGCGGCTCCCATCCCGCTACGCGCGCCCCGCCGCCCCCCACCCCCACCCGCGCGCTTCGCGCGCCGTGAAACCTAACCTAACCTAACACCTATGACCCTAACCTACTGTATGTATTAATCTAATCTAACCTAACGCGGGAGTAAATTCACCATGTTGGTTCAATTAATACGTCATCTGTTGGTTTTGGTTTTGGTTCTATTATTCTAACATTTGGATCAATGTCCAGTCCTGGATATCCCAGTCCACCTGATGGCCTGACTTTATGGCTTTTCTCCAAAACTTCAACTCTCTCTTCTAGTACATCATACTTTTTCATTGTAGTCCCTGTTATGTTTGACATAGCATCAAATTTTTTATTTGTAGACGCTGTTATGTCAGACATTTTTATGTCCACATCATTTGTAAGTTTGTCAAATTTACGAGTGAAAGTTATCCGAGCCTCTGCAATTTTATCGTCAAATGCTTGACGGGCATCGCGAGCAATATTACCTATTGTGGATTGTATTGCAGCTTGTAGGGCTAGAAGTATAACCTCCTTTGTTCCGTTAATTTCCCCCTCAAGATATGATACAGTTACACAATCACTCTTGTCAATTGGTTCGCTTATATTTTTCAATATTTTTCTTTGCATGTCATAATGACCATCTTTTGTTAATTTAAAACCAATCCCGGGAGGACCTCGAATGACATTACCACCCAATTTTCTTTTTCTACCAAACTTATCGATTGTTTTAGACATTGTGCACTCTACGATGATTCTTTTCAAACTGGTATTTCTTTCATTTACATTATGCTATATACTTTACAGTAATTGGTTAGGAAAATAGAAATGAAACAAATAATATTTTTATCATTTTTTATTCATCTAAGTAACTTGGTAAAAGTGATACATATACAATACATAATACAATAATCACAAATAATCACAAATAAGAATGTTCCGGTTTGAAGGAATAAGCAATAATACTTCGAATTATAATTCAATTATTCATCTCTACAGTCAACAAATTGATTAGTTGGTCTAAGGCGCTCTCTTGAGAAAAAGAATGAACGATTTCAGACACCCAACGAATGTTATCATTAGGATCATTTCGATAAAATTCTATATCGCTATGACCCCATGGAAGAGTTCGAGTATTATTCGGAATGATGAATCTCTTGTCGTCATGATACGATAAAGCGACTTTATTTTTCAATTCAGTGTAAATATCATGCAATACGCTTCTGAACGAGTTCATCTTCCTGAATATCATACCTCCCTCTTCAATGATTTTTTCATAGTCTTCACATGTCAATTCATTCTTTATAACAGATCGTTTCACACCTTTGGCCTTCTTCAGTTCACCATCAACAGATTTCACGTAATACGCTTTAGCACCTGTACCGTAAAAGCTGATTATTGGATCATTTGGGAATTCATCTTTGAAATTACCCAGAACTGACTTTGTCACTGGAATATTGAATTGGTTTCCTATTTTATAATTAGATGTATCGAACTTATTTATATTATTTTTGATAAATTCATAGAAATTGTCTGTATTTACTTTGAGAATAAGGGAGTCGGTATCAGTGTAGAGTAAGGACGCATCTTCTCCAAACTCTTGTTTGATACATCCATAGAAAAAATCATACATAACTGTTTTAGATAATTCTAGAATGGAAAATCCTAAATATAGTGGTTTATCATAATGAACTTTTACTCTAGCCAATTGAATGGCAACAAAATTTTCTGTAAAAATAGAGCATTTTTTAAAATTTGGTCGAGATATGAGACAACTAGCACCTATAGTTCTTTTTATATTTTCCCAATGTGTAATGAGTCTAACATCAATTCTATTGTCTACGTTTTCCATTGTTTTTCCATAGACTGCATTATTCATTAGTTTGTAGAAATCTTTTTCAGATTTGTTATTAGACCTATTACGCATTTCAGTATTCAAATCTATATAAGGCTTCATCCAACATGATTGCTTAAACCTCAATACTCTATGTGTGTTCATCACTATCAAACCATGATTGACAGCTTGCTGTAAGTTTCTATAGTGAACAATATATTTTCTTTTGTCGTTTAAATTTGGAATTAATTTGGGAACTTTCGATTTTGCATATGGAGGTATCAAACGTTCAACTAAGAATGGTAAATCGGAATGTTTATCATGAAGTTCTTGGGGATAATGTATATCCACTTCCAATACATATCCATAAGGACTATCGATATCCACATTCATTATATCAAGATTGAGAATTTCATGAGGTGCTAACCATGAAAATTCACCTGTTGGTAATGGTTGCGACATGCTGTGACCATATAGATTTGTTGCATCCAAATATGAAATGAATGAAGATGGTTCATTTGGATTATAATCCGGTAAAAATGTATTGTTTGCTTTATGTTTCCTTTCACTACATTGACTTATTCCACCACGAATACCTTTTTGAAAGAAGTGAACCATATCAATATCAGTTAGTAATTCCAATTCAATATTAGTATATTTCAACATGGCATCCCACGATAATCCGGGTGCAGTGAAGTATTGTGCCGGATCCAATTTATATTTATCAACAGATATATTTCTAAAGTTTTCAAAAATGTCACATAATAGTAACACATCTGACTTTAAATATAAATCAGAGTATTCACCCAAATCCTGACATTCGAATAAATTCCAAACAAGTTGAGCTCTCCCATAATCATTATCTGATATATGTTCACAATTGAGTTTATCATAAAATTGATTTTTGGTTGGAAGTCTTGGATGATTCAGTTTTTCGATGTCATCAACAAAACTATAGGGAAATACACCTTTCTTTCTCATCAAATTGAAATTTTCAATTTGTGGGAAATGTTTGCGCATCTCGATACACTGATCAGATGTTAAATTTGCACCTAAATTCTCCAAAGAACTAGGCATGAATCTGAAACTATCAATGAATCTCATTTTCAAATAATTCTTCTTCACCCTACCATCTTTATCCGTATAGGAGTGTGTAAAGAGATGTTTTGTGAAAGATATATATTTTTCATTAGTTTGTGGGATGACATCCACTTTATCTTTGTTTTTATACAATTCCTTTATGAATAAATGACAATCATATCCACTGAGATTGTGAAAAATTATAGGAATGAAATTTGGCAATTTAAAATTCAAATTACAAGATGAATGAGCAGCAGGGGACCTTTTTTTTCCTGTGAGGTGACAATGATCCCTCACTTTGACTTCGCCATCATTAAATTGTTTGGAACAAATGCCACAATTTGTGGCAGAAGCAAACTGTTCCTCTTCCTCAGGAGTTTGTACATCCATAGGAATAGGAAACCTGAGATGATTTTCATAAATATTTTTCAAATCATCTTCGATTTTGCTAACGAATTTTTGGGCTGCATCCACACCCCTATACGAAACAAATTTTGATAAATCATCATTGTATGAACATTTAATCAAATAAGCAAATGAATAAGGCTCATGTTTGAATGTCTTGATCGAATACGAGTATTCAGGATTTGGTTTAGTGGTTTGAATCGGCTTCAGTACTGATTCAAAATCTGCATACACTACAAATGGTACCTTCATTTGTTTCTCAAAGTTTTCAAAAGTTAGTATATTTTCAGGTACCGTTTTCCCATATTTATTGACTTTGAAATTGGTTGATGGTGTTGTAGTACTCAAGTGATTACAATCATTTATCTTATGACGTAATAGTAATTGTTCATTAGAAAAATATAATAAACAGCCATCACAAAAATATTTCTTATGTTCATGAGCCGATAATTGGCTTGAAACTAATCTTGAAAGATCTTTGATCCAACAATAATGATTATTACCGAAATCATCTGTGATAAGTAACAAATTGACATGTCTTCTAAGTCTTCTCTGAGAGTAACGTAATGGTCCAATTATTTCATACATTATTTTACCCTTCTCGAATTTACTTTCCAAACCGTACACATTAACTGAAATATCATTCTTGTCTTCAAATTTCACAATATC
Source organism: Leptinotarsa decemlineata (assembly GCF_025532065.1). Lineage (NCBI taxonomy): Eukaryota > Metazoa > Arthropoda > Insecta > Coleoptera > Chrysomelidae > Leptinotarsa > Leptinotarsa decemlineata. The sequence goes on along the minus strand of NW_027412549.1, from coordinate 2,416,131 downwards.
TTTCAACTTTACCGGAAAATTCATACCTGTTACATCTATGACTGTACTGAAATGTGGATACGATGAAACTTCTGATGTTCTATCGATTGCAGGATGTAGTGCTGAAGTGATAGCCCATGCAAAACAATGCTGATCTTCATTACGGACATTAACCACGGCCTTCCTACGCTCAATACATTCAGGCAGCTTCACATATGAACATCCACTGAGCGGGCTGTATTTATTAATGTTCAACTCCAGAAACATGATTTTTTCACAAGTCCAACCTTAAATACATAACAATATTACTAATCCATCCAATTAAAACTTGGTAGAAATGTTTACCTGAATCACGTTCCTGGAATTCTGTAGTTTGAGCGATAATCCCATTTCGAAATCCATCAAATAAGGAATTCAAATCAGTAGATTGATCAACTGTTCTATTCTGTGAATTAAATGATTTGGTTTCCTTCAGGTCTTGTGTTTGTAGAATATAACTCCCAAATACTTCCATATTCACTTTGATGATTTTGTGAACCCTGATGGCCGATTCCAATAATTCTATAACTTTCTGCCTGATTTCATTAAAGAATAACATGTAATCGGTGGAAACAATGGAACTCTGCACCCTGTATGTCGCAATCCGACGTTTGAAGGCGCTCTTTATAATTTGAACACCATCACTGAATTGAACACATGTATTATTCTTATGTTGTAGAGTTCTATTGTGAGAATTCACTTGAGTCAATGGAATCATCACATTACAACAATTACATGTGTACATAGGTGCTGCAGCGTCATCTAATCTCACTCGTTTCACTGATGGCCCTCCTTGGCAACTCTGGAGCTGATGACGACGAAGGTTGTCACTACGGGTAAAAGATTTACCACATTCACAAGAATACATTTTCTATGATATGTTCTCACTAACTCACTCGATGGAAACTGACATAACCAACACTCGCCCGCTTCTTAAATACCATAATCCACGTCGCCTGCGCATCACCGTAGAGAGTGAGGGTAGTAAGGACACATCGATGCATCCGCTAGAGATGCCTGACGTCACAGCCAAGCCCATCTCCCAATTTGATGCGAGTTGCCGGCACGAGCAAGCAGTGATCGTTGCGCTCTCGGAGAGGGCAGACGTTTGCACAGTCCTCGCCCGCCTGCGTGTCACCATTGATGGCGAGTCTGGGGCGTTACGTCACATCCTTCACTACATCGAGGGAGGTGAGAGCAGACCGATGAATACGCATTACTCTGCCACACGTCGTGGAGTGAACATGTCGCTCTCTAGCCGTTGAACGGTTATTGCTGTGACGTCACTCCACTACTGACTTGGTGCCCTCACACCGATGGAGCATTCATTACTTGGAGGATCTTCGAAGTATGCAGACGTATGTTTGTACATAGACAAACAAGCACATGATGAAACCCTGTACCGTGCATTCTCTAACACACACACACACATACACACACAAAATCTCATATGAAAAAAAAAATCTGAACGATCCATGCACCAGACACTTCAAGGTCACAACGCCTTGACTTCACTGCACAACAAAAAAAAGCAAATAACACGTCATATTGGTGGGGGGAGGATTAGAACCGGGAAAAAATTTCTGAACGATCCATACACCACACCCTTCAAGGTCACATCACCTTGACTTCACCAAACAACAACCAATAAAAAAGCAATTAATACGTCATAGTGGTGGGGGGAGGCTTAGAACCGGCTCAAATCTCCTACTCCTGGTTTTCGTAAGGCTGTTACGGATGGTGTTTTCGGATCTGAAGCAGGTTCTTATGTAAACCTGAACCCAATTTTCCTTTCCGACAATTCTCTTCCGTAGTGAAGTACAAGCACTAGTTGTGACGGCTTCTCTCCCTTGTGAGGCTCTTGCTGTCTTCTAGCTAACATCTGTTCCACCATCACTTTGGAGTAACCCTTCCGTTGAAATTTTTTTTATAAATTGATGGATGTAGCCATTATTACGTGGTAAAAAATCATCATGAAAAATGAGAAATAAAACTTCCATGTTTATATATACCACTTGTATTTCTAACTAACGTTACTTCAATTTCGTCCTATAAGGACATTTTCAAACGCATTATTGTGAATGCAATTTTTGGAATCGCAGTACAAGCACTGGTTGTTGTTTTTTTTATTTGTTCGAAAATGTTCTGCAATAAAATTAGTAACAAATACAAGTGATAAAAACATATAAAGTTTTATTTCTCATTTTCCATTTTTTATGCCCAATTTCTTCTCGAGCCCTTTCTTTCTACGACAGAGCCCGAAAGCAAGATTCACTAGATTTTTGATAAATCCTCTTTTGGTAGATTGTTGGTGGTTGGATTCGTGGTTCAGATAGTGTTGCGTGTGAGTGGGTTTTCAGTATAGTTTTCAGTATACAGATATTTCCCACTTAGTATCGGTCCTCGTTACCAATATGTCTAAGAATGGCAATTTTTGTGGACCTCCTTCTCCATTATGAAGGTGATGTAAGGTATTACGCTGTTGATGTACTTCAGAAAAGTGTCTAGTTCTGTATTCCCATGAAGAAGTCGTCAACGTATCTAAGTCAGTTTTAAACAACGTCAATTACCTTCAAACTACATTTTGATGTTCTGAAACGTATTCGTATAAGTCTTTCTTTATTTTCAAGTTGCCATTTCTTGAATAGGTCGTACTTTAAGGTTGATCAAAAATTCATCTTTTCACGTGTAATTTTATTCATCATTTTATTTCCTCTTTCTTATTGAGTCAAGCAGGTAGTGAGGTCTTATTCCGTTGAAAATTAGGGAACATCATATGTTATAAAATTGACTTCCTGAAACAGTAGGTGAGTATCTTGTCAGTAAATCATAGCATCCCTTACAGTAAGTGTTTAAAACAACATTTTTCAGTGTAACAATGCAAAAGTAGAAAGTCAAAACATTTCTTTCCCAAAAGTTAATCTCTCCTAAAAATGATTCAATTCAATAAATCTGGTTCTTTAACGATAATCTGTTTTCAAAAGGTTGAGCATTGTTTATCAGATTTGATAGTGTTCGAAGAAAATTATGTTTACATAGGTATTAACGACAGTTTTAGTAACGTCGGTGGTTTGTAATCTTCTTTCCACTGAATGCCGTACAATCGGCATTCAGAGGAATAATAAAAATAACTCGTATAACCTGAAAATAGTACATTGATTCTGCTCGTCCACTCGAAGGCATTTGAACTAATAATTCATAAGAGTCTTCTGTTAATGTTACACTTTTTGGGTTTTAGTCACTCAACGTGTATGTTGAAGACTGTTTAATGGAACCATGGTGGTGAAACAGGATGATGAAGAGTCATCTAGTCGAAAGTTACTTTTGGAAGTCCTTTAAGGGAGCATCTTAGGGCCATTTTAATTTACATTATATATATATATATATATATATATATATATATATATATAAATATATATATATATATATATATAAAGAGGAATTCTTTGGACAAGCACTCATATGAAAGTGGGCAAACCGTAGACACGTGTTTCTGGATATTTAGCCTTCGTCAGTACGGTACAGCCAAGTGTAAAGGATGGGCAACATTTGGTTGCGAAAAAAACGGTCGAAAACAAAACAAGCGGATTCACCATCAGGGAGCCAACTGCGGTTTCGTGTCACTTTCATATGAGTGCTTGTCCAAAGAATTCCTCTTCATTGATAATACCATATCCACTCAATATCCCATCTTTCATGTTATATATATATATATATATATATATATATATATATATATATATATATATGCAGACGAATTCCAAATATATCATTCGTTCAAGCTAACACATCTCATTTCGTTTTATAAAATAGAAAATGATCATGCTCCGAAAATGAATCCAAAAATATCAGTGGATTTGATATTTAGTAATACAAATGTATAAAACGTTTTGAAAAATCATGTGAATTCAATAATCGGCGACGCAAAAATACCAATCGATCCATCTCTTGAAAGTTTGGGATTGAATATCTATACATATTCACGTTTCAGAGAATATGTTAGGGTTATGTTAGGTCAAAAGTGATTGTCTATTCGACCCTCTACCGCAACCCGCCAGGATTTATTGTGTCTCACACCTATTCACACTCGACCAAATAAACCCAGCTTCTCAACAAAGCCGATTAGTTTGTATGGTGAGTTGTCTTTCAGGTTAGATGGTAAGGGTACGGCTCTGCCAAACTCTGAAAACTTGATTTGATCCCCAGCAGGGCAGGCATGAAGTATGTGCTCTGCTGTTTCATCATTTTCCGAATGGAGGCGACACACACTGTCTTCCGACAGTCCGAGTCTCTGCATATGATGATTCAGTTGACAGTGTTCTGTGAGAAGGCATGTTAGACATCGTAGTTCATCTCTACTGTAGTTCAACAACTGTTTGGTATCAAGCTTCGAAGGGTGAATGAACGCCTTGAAGTGAGCCAATCCTGGAAGATTCTGCCAGAAGTCCATGAGTCTTCTTGCCATCCAGGTGTCCAATATTTGTATGGCAAAGCCTGAAGCGATGCCAATGATAGATTCTGGTACAACGAAGCTGCTTGCAGCACACATTTTTACAAGAAAGTCAGCAGCCTCATTGCCTCCCAGGCCAGTATGGTCAGGAATCTAGACCAGAGACAATCTGTTGGGAGAGTCGTATTTTGGAAATTTGATACCAACTTAGACGTTGCTTGGTAGGAGCCAAGAGCTTCTGCATATAACCTGAAGGTGTTTTTGATCCATCTGTGAAACAACTATCTGCTCTCAATATTTCCTTCTCTTGGAGGATCTAGTCATCCCTACTCGAAAACAGTACTTTATAAGGCACTTCGTTCGTGACATTTCCAATGTCAACCAGCAGTCTGTGGTACTCTACATTAGGTTAATTTGTGCAATTGGCAATGTGGACTAGTCTCTCTCTCCAGAAAAATGTAGAGAGGAGGTAGATCTAGAAGGATCTCTATGGCCGCTGACGATGTGGTACTGATGGCACCACTGATAGTAAGACAAAGCCTGTCTCTGTAAGCCAGAGAGCTTCGTCCGAGCCATTTTCTGTGACGCCTTGGGACACCAGGTAATTGCTCCATAAGTGATCATTGATCTGACAATCATTATATAAATACAATAAATTTGTTTAGGACCTAAATTATTTAATGCAGTGTATAGCCCTTGCCCAAATTGCCCAGAAATATATCGTATCCAAAATATACAATCATCATGTGTTCGACTCATTTATGGAATCCGTAAATTTGAAGGCATATCAGTTACAGGAAAACTTGAACAACTCAAATGGCTCACTATGTACAACAGTCGACGATATCATATGGCTTGCATGTCCTACAATATATTCTGAATTCAGAGTTGATGTACACAATCCGAACATTCGTCGGCAAACAATGCTTACAATCCCAAAACATTCCAAAGAAATATACTGCCGTTTTTTCTCCTACAATGCTGCATCATTCAATAATAATATATATTAATTTGATAGTTCACTTTTGAATCTACCCAGAAAAGCATTTATCCATAAATTCAAAGACTATTTGCTGAGCATTCAGTAAATCTAACTCAACACCTGAAACGCTCTCTATTTCGTTACTTTTCTCTTTCCCTTTCCCTTTCATCTTTTGACTATTTCTTACAATTTTTCTGTGTAAGAACAGATACACTGTATAACTGTTGTCTGAACCGGATTGCCATTTATTTACCATGAACCTTTTATGTATTGTTTTATGTATTATTTTAGCTTATATTATATTCTTACATTATTATAATTATCATTATTGAAATCAAAGTAAAATGAGTAAAATAAAATATTCATTTCTGAATAACCAATTAAATATAACATAACATGAAAACGCTGGTTAGTATTAATACTGTTATTTGTTGTAGAGTACTCAGTTCTCTGTTGGCAAATATTAAAATTTATAAAATGAAATATTATCTTGCTAAAACTACAATTTTCAGTAATGATTTGGAATTATCGCAATGACTGAAACCTGAACGACGATGGTTAAACTCTTAAAAATTGATGCGATGAATAAAATAAAATATTGAATATTGAAATATTGAATTGAATTGGTAATCAGTTCGTTACCTGAAGAATGAATTTCAAAATGAAGAATGAATTAGAAATGAATTCAAAAACGATTGTTTCCATTCTTGAAAATATTACATAATCTACTCGTATACGTAAAATTTTTACTCAATCAATCAGTAATTACTCCAATTCTTTTCGGAAAGTAAATAACATAATGCATGGAATACCTTGTCGATGAGAAGCAATAGCTTTTGTAATTACCTCAAACAGGTTAGTAGGTAAATTATTGGATGGCAAGCTTCATTATGAAAACATTCCAACTTCTGGATGTTTCCGGAAACACTGGTGAAATGATCTCGTAAACCTATAGTTTTATCACCAACAAACATCTTACTGCATCATGTTTACTTTCACGACGTCTTAATTTCTTTTTCATGACTTCGAAAATTAGAAGGCCGACATCAAAATAAACGCCTATTCCCAGAGGTGAAGCTTGTACGTTCGTTATTTCATACCTTGTTTGAAATATAATGCGTTGAATGGAAAGAATGTTTCGAAAGAAGTAAGTTCAATTTCAGAATTTTATATTTGTAATCGACCTTATAACTACGAGTTCAATTATTATTTCAAACACTATTTTGTACTCTATACATTGATGTTTTTAATTTTATTTATTGCCGCTTTTCAGCTCATTACTCTATGATAACTTATGATGCACTGTTTGGAACCTTTGATGTAGTAATGAATATTACTGTAGTTTTTCTCCAACACCAAACCGTTATTTTTAATACCTCGACACGTGTTTCGATCATCAAGTGATCATCTTCAAGAGAAAGATCAAACTAATCATACTTACAAAGCTATCCTTATTTTAACCATTCAGGTATACAGGTATACCATACATAGATACAGGTATCTACCTGTATCTAGGTGTATCTTGGTATCTTGGTGATCGAAACACGTGTCGAGGTGTTAAAATAACGGTTTGGTGTTGAAAACTACTCCAGTAATATTTATTTGCTATATGATAACGTTAAGCGATTTTCGGTCAATTTTTTTTACAAATTCTATTTGTACCAAAGCGCTGCCAAAGCAGCATGATACATTAACCAAGAATTTGGCATTGATAGTGTTAATGAATGCACTAGTTATTCGACGTTGGTTTGCGAAATTCGTCCCGGAGATTTAGATGAGCCCCGAAGTAGTCGACCTACAGTGAATCCAGGACAAGGATTTGAGGACTCTGGTGGAGACTGAACCATGAGAGCTGGGCGTCAGCTCTCATGCGATTTTTGATCGTTGGAAAGGTAAAAATATTCGGAAAGTGGGTGCCTCACGATTTGAACGATCGACATAAACTGTCACGTTTTAAAGTCTGTTCTTCTTTGCTTTTGCGAAATCAAAACGATCTTTTTTCAGATAGGATCGTCACGTATGATGAAAAGTGGATCTAAGACAATAGCAAACGATCAGGACACCGTTAAGCCACCCAGGCACTTTCCAAAGGCGAAAACCCACCAAAAAAGACCATGGTTACTGTATGGTAGTCAGCGCCTAACTAGCAATTTCATATTTTATAATGGTTGTGAAAACGTTTCGGAGAATCAAATTATAAAACTGTATTTATCCTAGAAATGTTTTCAATGTGTTTATAAAACAGCTATATATAGGAAGTAGGCAACGTTTTATGAAAACTATAAGGCAGTTACTATAAAATGTTTCTAACACTGTTCGTAAAGAATCTTATAAAATAATTGAAAAGCAACATCATAACAGTTTTTTAGTAATTCCAAGTGAGCTTCATAAAATATAATGCAAAATGTTCTCTTAAAGGCGCAAGAAGTAAATTTGTATTGGACACTAGGAAAATATAAAAGATATGTCACCAACTTAAAAATAACAAATGGAAACGTTGGGACTATTTCAAAAATTTCACTTTTGTACTTATAAAACTGTTGAAGACATTGTTTGTGCTCCAAAGATTGATTTTTGACTGCGAATTAATTTTTATTGACATATATAGTCTATTATTAGTAAAATTTAGCGGGCCACTTTTTTATTAAAATTTTTGTAAAAAATTATTAATTATACAAAAATTCACTCTATCGACGTATTAATTTTCTAGTCGCAAATTAACTCTGTTTGTTCTAAATAATATAGTCTTATAATATCATATTTTCAACTCATCTAATGTCAGTATTCCAAATTAGTATCATTCTAAAATGGCATCGTTCTATAAAATAATTTGATATCAATAGCAAGAGTTTTAACGTATTTTAGCTTATATGTTACCCCTATAAAACTTTTGAGAAACACTTAGTCCTAGGAGTGATCGTATTGCAGCAGAGTCGGACTACTTTCAAAGCTATAGATTTCAATAAAAACGAAGACAGGATTTCTCACGTTTCGTTTGGATAAATATCATCTGTCGGTATTTTTTGGCTAAGAAGCTTCTTCCATCGATAATAAAGGCTAAATTTCGAAGGAGTGTTGAGCTAGTGATTTGAGTGTATATAAACATGGTGCTCCACTGAAATCGACGGATTTTAATCATCAATAACTTTTTTCTATTTTTAGCAAGACAAAAATTGAAGCACTGCGGGTTACGTGGGTCTTCGTCTGAAATGAACCACTTTTCTTAATTTTTTTCCAATGACCAATTTTACACGACGTTATTAGGTATATATTTATTGGGACGCTAGTCAAATAAAACTGACAAATTATACTTCATTACACGACCTCTAAAATCAATGTCAGCTGGTTCTTCTCAAATGCTGCATTTTATTCTTGGCGACAGCAAATATATATTAGTGCAAGTAATTTGAATTTATAACGGTTATTTTATTGTTCTTGAATTTTAGTAAATATACCATACTATGAAATAGTTGGGAAATTATCATTAAAGTGACGATATGGTAATAAAAACAAAACTGTTTTGAAAGCATTCCAATAAAATAATTTAATTAAAGCTACAGGAAGCAGTTATGAAATAATCTTGGAATAGTTTTATAAAGAGCATAAAACCTCACATTAATGTGTTATAAAACTAATACAAAACAATTTACTTCTATAGAAAAATATGTTTTATAAATTAATTGTAAAAACGTTTCTGTGATAATTTCGGAATTTTATTTTATTTTATAAACGTTCCTACGACAAATTTATAAAACCCCTCTATTGCTTACAACTGTATTATGTTCATGGCTTGTCTAATATAATCAATTAGCATTTTAGAAGTAATTATAAAATACCAACAGAATGAAACTGTTGCGGCACTATGAAATTATAAAACAATTATGCGGATTGGGCGTCTGGCGTAATTGACTATAACTTTCTGCACCAGGCGAAACCATCACAGCAGAGTCATATTGTGTGTAATTCGACGAAATGTACCGAAAATTGCATCAGCAGCAGCCGGCAATGTTCAACAGAAGATGTACGACAACACCCGACCGCACGTTTCATAAATCACCGTCCAAAAATTGAACGTGGAAGTTTTGCCCCAACCACCATACTTCCCAGATTTTCTGCCAACCGACTACCATCTTTTCAAGCACTCCGATAAGTTTCTCACCGGTAGAACCTTCGCCAATCAGGACCAGGTAAAATCGGCATTTGTCAAGTTCATCAAATCACGAGCACCCAATTTTTATGCTGACGGAATTAATCGACCTGTGTTACGTTGGCAAAAGTGGACTGATTCAAATGGCATTTATTTCGTTCAAATTTAATAAGTTTTCACTGGGATATTGCAGTTTCAATTGAACTCGTAAAAACAGACAACACTTTATAAACAACCTAATGAATATTATCCTGGATTTTTACATTCAAATCATAACTGTTGATGTTGCCTACTTCGAGATCCTTCCAATTTATTGAATATCATTTTCAATCAGATGATGTTTCTCAAAAAAACTGCAAAAACGTTAAATATCCAAAATTTCTCATGTAAACACTCTCCCAGAAATTTCATAAAGCCTGACCTCGTTTGAATCTTGACTCTTTCAAGTGCCACTTTATCAAATATCAAACAACCCCACCTATTTGCCACACACAATGCAATATTTCTCGAGAAAGGATACAAGTAACCCTCTGGCGACGACAATCCTCCAATTCGGAGACAGATACCAAGCGAGTATTTCCAGAAGAACAGAGGCGCAAATATCCCCAGGTAGCTCATACTCATATCGGAGCCAGAGCAACCATCAGACCATTCCCACGGGAACAGTTCATTGAAAGAGATGCACAAAGTGCAGCAACGCGTCTCGGGCTATTGCACCCCGACGCTTCTCGACGAAGATAAAATATGCATCCGCCGTGTGCGAATGAAAAATCATTGGTCGGAGTTTATTGAAAAGAGCAGTGTGAAAGTGACGGGGTCTAGGGTTTATGAAGAGCTGAGCCGGTTTTGCGGGTAAAGAAGATTTGAATTGGAACACGATTTGAATTTCCTATTTCATATTGATCTGCATTCGGCACGAAATGATTTTATTCTTGAACATCAATACAAAAGTCGATACAAAATCGGTGTTGTTGAAATAAGGAAAATAACCTTCTCTGAAACAAATTAAACCCTATCTTGTATGACTTTTCGAACCATGAATAAAGTCTACGTTCTCGATATTGAGACATTAGTACGTCCTGAAAAGTTTAGTTTTAGAGTTTATCGCGAGAGACTTATTTTAATATGCGATATCTAACTGAGACAGAGACAGTAATTTTTATGAAATGCAATATCCATAGGATGTAGTGTAGATGACTTTTTTCATTTCTATCTGAAGAATATATCTCTGAATGATGTTTTTTTTTCTTTTTCTTTCAAGTTTTTAATTTTTCTTCTATCAATGATGAAGTTGAAAGACAAAACAAGTGTTTCCTGATTATAATTCTGTCCACAAAATACTTCATTTATTGTTAGTGGTCTACTGTCCAATTGCTCTGTTTTCCTACTACTCCTGACAATACATGGTAGCGCTCAACTAGTAGCGATATACCTACGTTCCTTCGTTCATTTAGTCAAAAACAAGCTGGCATGACAGTACTACCAACTGTCGAAAGCGCTCGCAGATAATTAATAGAAGATATAAAGCTTCAAATCCTTTTTGTAGAATTTAATATTGAAATATATATATATATATATATATATATATATATATATATATATATATATATATATATATATATATATATATATATATGGCGCTTGTAGATGCGCAGTACAATTTCATAGCAGTTGATGTTGGTGCATATGGGAAAAATAGCGATGGTGGAATTTTCTCAAAATCTAACTTTGGCAAGGGACTGAAAAGAGGTACTTTATCTGTACCAACAAGTACTCAACTGCAAGGGACTACTATAGAGGCTCCGTATGTAATAGTAGCTGATGAAGCGTTTCCTCTTAAATCGTATTTGATGAGACCATACCCAGGGCAAGAAATGGGCCACCAGAAGCGAATCTTTAATTATCGTTTGAGTAGAGTCAGAAGAGTTGTTGAAAACACGTTTGGTATTTTAATTCAAAAATTCAGGATATATAATAGACGAATACAGGCCAGTCCAGAAAATGTAGATTACATAATATTAACAACTTGTATTTTACATACTTTTGTCAAAAAATATGATTCTGTAACTTATCTCTATGAAAGACCAAATACAGAAATACATGAGCCCCAAAAGGAAACACTGCTACATTGCCTTCCTATGTGAGGTGGAAATGCGTCAAGAGATGCATTTAGAGCAAGAGAGTTATTCAAAGACTATTTCAATTCTAATGTTGGAAGTGTACCATGGCAAGAAGACAAAGTTTAAAAATTAGTTTTAAAAATATTACAAAATTCTAATAATGTATTTATCTAATTGTTACAATATATTAATTATGTATTACGTACCATCTACTTTAATTTCTTTTCCAATCTTGGTCCAAATGTCGTATTTCGCAACTGTATTCATGCACTTCGGATGTGATAAATCATATAGTACGGGATATTGTCGTACTAATTCAATAAGTTTCTCGTCATCCATGCTTTTTAATTTTTATGACACAGTCAAAACTGAAAAATATCGTTGTCAACGAATTTACACCGTGACGGAACGGACATATAAACAAGACTGACGGTCCAAGACGTGACTTTGCCGGACATGTGTGAACACGTCTATGTTAAAACAATATAACGATTTTTTTTTTTCACTGAGACTAATAGAACTTGACGGATCGGGACTGAAACGTAACTGATGTGTGTGAATACTACATCGCCTTTAATAATGTCAACCGCAGTAGTAGACGAAATGCCAGGCATAAAACCCTGCAGACCAAGGCCAAAAAAAATCCAAAAAATAGCTTTTACGAAAAATTCAGTTCATTATAAAAGGATTCAAACTCAACAAAACACTTAAAAAAATGTTAACAAACAAAATTTTCGAATTGTTTTCGATATAATATTTATTGCTTTGAAACAAAGTTCCTTGGGTAAATGAATAGGTAGGTAATTAAAATAATTATTGATAATAATGATAGTTATTATTATAATTACACTCATATTACGAAAATAGCAATATTAATTGTTCCTAACGTGTTCCTAACCAGAAGAGTGAGAAATACTCTTTTAACAAAAGAGAAAGGGCATAAAAAGATGCAAAGCTTTACAACACTGGCTCCTTCAAGAATATAACCCTACTCACCACACACCGCTAACTTCATTGTTCAACTCACCCATAATTGAATATCAAGTATCCTTCACGAAAAAACCAGCCCGTATAGCAAGCAATGGAACTCAAGATTTCTCTCTATTCTGCGGGAAACAGGAAATATAAGTATACAATACACGATATAATTCGACCTTGGTGCGGAAAGTGTTTTCAAATAAAATGGAAAAACGTCAAGAGTGTTCTTCCGGAGTATTTTTGATTCCCCTCAGGGTTTACGTGAGGGTTTGTTGCTGAAGGATATTCGAATATTCAACGATTCTTGGAAAGTGGGTCACAAACATATGAATAAGCGAGCGAAAGGAGAAAAAAGTTGAGAGAATAATGGTGTGGGGATTAATGAAAGTTTTTTGGCATCATAGTTGGCTAATGTAGTTGTATATGCGATGAGGAAAGTACGATTTTTTATCTAATTTTAAGTTCAATTCGTACTTTTGAAGTTTTGTTTTCAAGGAAAAAATTCTCAAGCGATGTTCTCCAAGACAATAAATGAGGCAACCATTCTTTATTGATCCATATGAGTTTTGTAAAGAATTATCAAAATAATTCTCCAGTGACTTCCTACTTTTTGTATAGAGGTATTCTACTCTCTTCTATTTCTGGGGAAATGGAAATAATAAATATGTAGTCGAAAGTGAAAATATGAAAAAATAAATCTTAAGGCTTCATCAAGATGATCCTGAATCCACGATGGTTACTACAAAAATTATTATAAAATTAGCAAAAGATTTTGTTATGAATAAGATATGAAGAATTACGTTAAATCTTGTGAACCTTGCTAACACGTTAAATTCAAATATCTGCCAAAACCAAATTATGTTCACTCCTCAAAAAGTTCTAACAATACATTTGAGGCCGCACAAATTGATTTTGCAGAGTTGAGTAAACCTTCCGATATCATTTCAATCGATGACTCAACAAACAGGATTTGTTAATGGAAAGGCGGCTCTGAAGCAAAGTGGTCAATCAAGCTTTGAGAAACTATTCCACGAGTCTTCCTTTCAAAGATAAGGTGAAAAATATTGTGGCAGATTCTGGCTCATCCTTTATCTTTGGAATATTCCATGAATGGGCTGAGGCTGAAGGAATCATATCAATTCATACATCATGGTTCAACAGAAAGAACAATTCGAGATATTTATTAAATGTTATCTGAATTACAGAGGAGATTGGATTAGTAATTAAGAAGCTGCAATTCTTCATCATAGTTATTCCCATAATGAATATCTAGAATGCTCGCAAAATTTTGAACTATTAGGCAAAGGAACGAATCTGCAAGCAGAAATAAAAATAAGTGAAACAACAAAATCGTCCGAAGAACAACTGAAATACAAAATAGGGGTTCAAGAACAAGCTTAAAAAAGAAAATTAAGATCACCAGTATTGACAGTCGGGTATTGGATTCTGATGAGGAATCAACATATCGGAAAATAATTTGTGACAAAACGACCTATTGAAGTTACAGGCGTTAAACAGATCGACAAGGTTTTAGCAAACGTTCATTTCAATTCAGCTGAGTCAAAGACTGAAACAGCCCATATATAGTATTTACCTCATCTTTGAAAGGAAGACTCATGAAATAATTCTTCTAAGCTTACCAATTTGCTTCAGAGCCTCACCATTAATAAATCTTGTTTTCAGTTCTATCCAAATATTCTAACTATTGGGCTTGCGAATGCATATGTCTTCATACCATTTCAGTGTGATACATTGATGATTGAAGCGTAAATTATTTATTTCAGAGGCAAATGGGATTCTGATAGTGGAAAATGTCAAATGTCGTTGTGAAGCAAACAAAGCATTGCGTCCGATACCCCTTGTCTTAGAAAATATTTACCGCAGTTGTAAACGAAATTTGTGGCATTAATACTCACAGATCATGATCGAAAATCCCAAAAATAGCTTTCACACAGTATTCGAAGTGTTAGATCATGTGTAACACCAAGATCTTATGTAAAAACATTCACCATATCACACTTGTTGTTTTCGTTAAAGTAACTGACAAACCAGGGCTGAAATTACTATCTCTTTTTCCAATCTCAGTTCAGCGGTCGAGATATATATGCTTCCTACCCGAGAAAGCCAGAAAGAGTAAAAAACACATCCTGGTATTCTTTTCATCCCAGAATATATGAGTAAAATAAAAGAAAACACTTCTATATTCTCACTACTGACGTTATCCAGACCATGATATTGCCAACCAACTGAAATGATAATGAACGAAAGCTAAAGAATGACTGAGTATATCGAAAGGCCCAGAAAATACCTAAAACTCTAAAAGTAAAATGATATTCTCAATATATATATATATATATATATATATATATATATATATATATATATATATTATATATATATAGAGGAAGGGTAGTCGTTGCTGACTAGTTAAGAATAAAAACTATTGGATAGTGGGGTATTGCAGCAAGTAAATGAGTACTCTTTTAAGTTAGTACAAGCTTTCGGAAAATTTTATTTCCATCATCAGGGAAACTACAATAATATAAGTTTTAAGGTAAAATCAAAAATATTAATTGTTCATGACTTACATCTTATGTGAGGATGGTTACATTGATGTTAAAGAAAAAATGTTGATACATTGGAGAAGATGAAACTTGATACACAATTCTAAATGCTTGAGATTATTTTTTATAAAATATTGTTATTCGTCAGACCGTTATTCATACCATGCGTGCAGGATTCAAATGAACGAGTCTGAGAATAGAACGTTAAAATGCCAGAGTGACATCTGTCAATTGATAAAACTTATATGCTCTCACTAGGAGTACCAAGTGTACTCTAGTGTATAATGTAAAATTTATGTTTGGTAAAATTATTATGAAAGATTAAATTTAAGATATATTATACAATGGAATTGTTTAAATTGATATTGTTTTTGTAAAGGCTTTTATCTAGAGTCAATAAGTAGGAATAAATTTCACTCAAGTGATTAATGTCTGTTTTTTTATTCATACAATTTTTTATTCATACAATTGTTATTTTCAATGAACATTTCAAGAAATGTCTTACATTTTTGAAAATAACAATTGTATGAATAAAAAAACAGACATTAATCACTTGAGTGAAATTTATTCCTACTTATTGACTCTAGATAAAAGCTTTTACAAAAACAATATCAATTTAAACAATTCCATTGTATAATATATCTTAAATTTAATTTTTCATAATAATTTTACCAAACATAAATTTTACATTATACACTAGAGTACACTTGGTACTCCTAGTGAGAGCATATAAGTTTTATCAATTGACAGATGTCACTCTGGCATTTTAACGTTCTATTCTCAGACTCGTTCATTTGAATCCTGCACGCATGGTATGAATAACGGTCTGACGAATAACAATATTTTATAAAAAATAATCTCAAGCATTTAGAATTGTGTATCAAGTTTCATCTTCTCCAATGTATCAACATTTTTTCTTTAACATCAATGTAACCATCCTCACATAAGATGTAAGTCATGAACAATTAATATTTTTGATTTTACCTTAAAACTTATATTATTGTAGTTTCCCTGATGATGGAAATAAAATTTTCCGAAAGCTTGGACTAACTTAAAAGAGTACTCATTTACTTGCTGCAATACCCCACTATCCAATAGTTTTATATATATATATATATATATATATATATATATATATATATATATATATATATATATATATATATACACAATATATAGAAAAAGTTTCTGAAGTGAACAATAATAAAAAAAATGAAAACACCTGCAAAAGTACGACTTATATCATCAGACCTGCCAGAAAACAATAAAAGCAAA
This sequence comes from Leptinotarsa decemlineata, assembly GCF_025532065.1. Taxonomy (NCBI): domain Eukaryota; kingdom Metazoa; phylum Arthropoda; class Insecta; order Coleoptera; family Chrysomelidae; genus Leptinotarsa; species Leptinotarsa decemlineata. Next base: position 2,399,597 of record NW_027412549.1, on the reverse strand, counting down.
TACAGGCTGAAAAAACAATATCATGATCGGCATATTGAAGTAGTCCGGAAATATGCCTCAGGTATATAACTGAAAGTTTCTGTTTCAGGAGACCTTTTTCTTCCTGTTTGTGTCTGAAAGTTAGTTCTTTGCATGACCTACACATCTATGTATAGAGTTACTTCTTTTGAAATTGATTACTTAGTTCCTTTGAAAGATTCCCACAATTTGTTGCATCAAGATGGAGTAGTAGAAAGACAAAAACTTCATTTTCCAAAAATTAATCACTCCAAAAAATATAACCCCTTCAATTTATAACTGAAAAAGTTCAGTATTCAATAAAAAACGCGACTCTTCTACAAAATGACACTTCCAAACATGAAAAAATTATATTGCAAGACTAATACATACTAATAATTGCGAACTTCCAAAACTGAAAACATTATGATTGCAATTATACTTCATTATCATCAAAAAAGTGTTCTTAGGAGATAATTGGAAGGAATATATTTTTATAATACTGTCAAAAACCAATTCCAACTGACGTTCTATACAAACGTTCCTTTCACCTTTTCTCCATATATTATCTCACAAATTCAATACTCCAACAAACACAAACACTCGGTTTAATCTCAATGCTCGTACAATGTTTTTGATCTAATCGAGGATCAAACAAGCAGTCTGTATAATATCGAGCAATTAAGCCAACATCTTACACTAATATTCCAACTATTAAGGTAGGCTCATTCCCTTATCCGAACAATCCTATATATAAGGCCCTAATTGCTTTTTGCCCTGCAAAATTCCCAACAATGAAGCATTTCTCTGTGCAGATTACAAACGACGTCTCCCAAATGTAACCATTTCCGAAATATAATTCATGCGGATACTGGGGATTTATCTCAATGATGTTATAGAAGATTTTGGAGAATTTGTCGTGCTCAGGTGGCTAATAGGATTCATTTTGCAGATATTGGAATAACACGGTTCGTTTGATTCTGGTTCTGGGATCTGTTGTTGTCCAATCCGTAAAAATAGTTCATTGAGATTGTTCTTACATAAATCTAGTTGTGTGTTGTCAACATAAATAAGGAGCTGAGCTCCTGGATTCAGTGTATTATTTTTGTGTATCAAACAGATCTGAAACTGCTCAATAGTGTAAGATTTGAAGACAAAAATTCAACGTAATTACGAAAGTACAGGAGTATTTACTGTTCATATTATTTCAAATTATAGAAAATTTTCATTGGCAGAAGTCAAACAGCGATCTGCAGGTGATATGTGGATGATCGAATAGGTAAATTTTGATGAGGGTATTGAATTAGCAAGTGCAAAGTTATTCACCAGACTACATAGACTCCTTTTTACTCTACACACTCCTTCCAGCGATGCTCCCATCTCTGTAACCCGTCCAAATAGTACTCGGCGATTTTCTCTGCAAAAAAATTGTTCACGAGGGTGTTTGCCTCTTCATTTAACGAAAATATATGTCGTCCTAGTGCAATATTCAGATGAGGAAACAAAACAGAGTCGCTTGGGGCTAGATCTGATGAGTGAGGCGGATGGTAAAGCAGTTCAAACCATAGTTCGTGGATTTTCGCTATGGCAACCGCTGAAATGTGAAACGATACGTTGTCTTGGTGAAACAGGATTTTTGTTTTTGCAAATGTGGCCGTTATCCCAAAAACAGTCGCCATCACTTTCCCAGCCTAAAAACACTTTTTACTTTTTCTGGAGCCGGATCCCCCTTTGCAGTCCACTGTTTGGAATGTATTTTTGTTCGGAGCGTATAATGGTTTATCCAAGTTTCTTCTACAGTAATTAATCAGGGCCAAAACTCGCATTTATTGCACCTAAACTGCGCCAACAGAACATTGAAAATGTTTATTCGGACACGTTTTTTGGTCTAACATGAGCAAACGCGACACCTAACGCGCGAACAGCTTCCTCATGCCTAAATGTTGATTTAATATGTGACGAACACGTTTTTTTCATATTTTTTCATTGTTTTTCAAGGACAAAACACAATCGCTGGAGGAAAATCCCTAATTCGAAATAACTTCTAGATCATCATTAAGATTTGCAACTTCCTGCTGCCGGTGAAGATGTGCCGATGTCCTGGAATCCAAATGGAATGACGAGAAAAGTGTGCTGCACAAACAAAGCACTCTCACTTCAATTCAGCGGTCGTCTAGTACCATTTTGTGAACTTTGGCGATGCTTTCGTCGATAGTTGCAGTTTTTGGACGTCTCGAACGTTCATCATCTCCCAAGCTCTTACGGCCACGTTTGAATTTAGCTGCCCAAAGTTTCATCGTGGTAAATGATGGTGCAGATGCAGAGTCCCCATACACAAAATCTAACTCACCTTTGATTCGCGTAAGCGTATTGCTTTCCAAAAACAAATATTTAATGACATCTCAATACTCGATTTTGTCTATTTGCATAAAAACACTCACATCAACTCACTCAAACGACTGATACAGAACAAATGGCTGACACTTTGGTGAGTAACTGTCAACAGATGAACAACGAAATTCACTAGCTGTTGTTTACGAGTACTGCTGTCATCATGTTGAGGTCGGAAACTTTTCAGACTACTCTCATATAATGAAGGACAAGGAAATGGACCAAGTGTAGATGAAATGTTGGCAACGGCGGCCAAAGTTTTACAGAAGTCACTGACAGATAATTGATAAAGTACACTTTTGACTATGTGGGTTATGGTTTGACTTTTTCCAAACTCATTTTGCTTTGATAATCTGAGTTTTCAAATAAATTTCAAGTTTAAATAATACAGATTGTTAATGGAGGAATTGAAATAACATGGAAGCTTCTATGGTGATCCTTCAAGTAACAAGTGGAAATTCAACTTCGTCCCCACTTGTTTCTGAACAATTTCAAATAATGAACAAAAAAAATTCGATGCCCCTAATTTGCCACCATTTCATTTACCATCTGATTACTTATCAATGCATTAAAAATATTCGCTAGAATACTAACGGAAAAAATTCTTCTTTCATTATATGAATTTATGAGTATTTTCCAGGCCACACAAGAATTCAATTTGACGGAGCGGATTTCAAGAAAGTAACAAAGATCTTATGATGGACAGGGATGTCTGGGTAGATACGTAATCAAATATCTACCTATTCAATTCATTTTGTCGTAATTTGAAGTATTCTGTTTGAAAGTGATTGACAATGTTCCATGATGAACTTCATTAGTTCGGACTTACATAGTCTGATATTATATTAAAATGAATGGCTGAAAATAACAATTAGATTAGGCAAAAGATCTGAAATGAAATAATAGTGAAATAAAATACACACCCAATCGACACGTCGTGAAGTAACTTGGCATAGAATCTCTTAACTTTTTATTTTTATTTTTCGTTCAATTGTTCTATTTTTACTTGTATTTCATTTCACTATTATTTCATTTCAGGTTTTTTTGCTTAATATAATTGTTATTTTCAGCTATTCATTTTCAATTCTTCTTCTTTAGTTCTTCCAGGGATTTCAGATGAATTTCAATAGTATATTTCAATATCTGGGGTCTATACATTTTTGAAATCTTCGGGATTTGCTACCAGTAAACTCAGATAAAGGGTACAATGTAACAAGGGTACACAATTTATAATAAAATCATAGAAGTTACGGAAAGTTATGAATTGAAATTTATCCAATTTAGTGCAATGATTGCAGTGGTTTTTTTACTAAAATTAGGAATTTGTGAATAAAGCTACATAATGAGATTAGACACTTCTTTTTGTTTTTTATTTCCTTAAACCCAGCGACCACTTTAAAACTACATTTGAGTTCATTATTCAAGATTTTTCTGTCATTATTCTCAGTTTTAAACAATATTTTCATTCAATTTGACGCCGCACAAGGTGCATCAGTTAGTGCTTCTAATTATACACACAAAATATGCAAAAAATACCGCAGTCTGGTCTCAAATGTATAAATTGTAAGTCGTGAGTCAGTATTCCATCCCACGTCTGAAGCACCAGATAGAGAAAATTATAACCATTTTATTCTCTGCGCTGCTATTGTTGGCAGTCTAAACGATTCCACTCAGACCAAATTGAAGGCAATGGACAGTTTCGTTTTTCTGCACATTTTTTTTAAGGAAAAATGTGATGAAATTTAATCCAAATTTTCCAAATGAATATAGGACAAATATTTGAAATATGTGATTGGCCCAATTTCAGATGTAAAAATTTGGCGATAATGATATACGTGAAAAACTCAGGAAAATTAAAACTTCAAAATCAAGATGCAAAAAAAGTTTAATAAGAATGATTATACACTGAAATATAAAATTATTTTTGGTTTCCTCTAACAGAATCTACTTGAGAAAAAGTTTTATTTTAATTCACACTATATAAAGTAAAAGGAACTCTCTAGGTTATTTCAGAACTTTTTCGTTATCAGTATTATCATCATATCTCTTTTATTGCTCTTCCCCTTCTCTGTCACCAGCTTGTGCCAAAAACGAACTAACATGCTTCCTTATTTCGTTTTCTGTGGCATCACTAATCACACCCCTTGTAATATCTACAACAAAATATTTATTTCAAATTGCATAATATACAGAAATTTTGTAATTGAAAAAATAAAAACAGTTAGTTAGAAAGAGTGAGTAAATAAATGTGTTTATAAAATATATGTTGAAATATGTATTTCTGTTGAGCAGTCCGTAGTCAAATGAACATTCCTAGCGATTGATTCATAACGATTTTTTTATTGAGACTATACCTCATTCCTTTATTATTATAATTTATACAAAGAACCTTATTACAAACAAACTTTTCAAATAGAGTGTTGTTTGAATAAGAAAAAAGCCTATTGAATGACCCAAAAATACTTTTGCATTTTCTAACAAAAAAAACAACAAGAACAAAAAATTAAAAATACCTATACCTTCAAGTCGATTATAGTTCAAAGGTCCAATTGAACAAATAATAATTTTAAATTGGTGAATTCATAGTTGACCCACCTTGAGAATGCAGAAAATGGTTTATTGAGTAATATTACCAGTGTACACTGCCAAGATGATAAATTTAATATCTAATACAAGGTGGGGCACCCAATACGACACGGTCCCTGTGAATGAATATATATATATATATATATATTATATATATATATATATATATATATATATATATATATATATATATATAAAGTAGAATCGAATAACGGGGTCTCTCAGTCAAAAAATCAAAAATCAAAAACTCTGCTTCACTTTGCCAAGCTTCCGCTTCTAGTGGGAAGCTTCTTCAAGGCCTACAATTTATTGAGTTGTGGGTTTTTTTGCCAATGAATAAAATTACAAATCATACTTACAGTGAAAATGAGTAAAAAACAATTAATTGAACATATAAATCGACAAAAAAAGAAAAAAAGTTAAAAAAGTTAAACATTAATGAAGTTTTGTGGTTTGACAAATGTCATACTTTCACATAAATGTCAATTTTCAATGGGCATGTTGATTTGATAATTTTTAACTCTAAAGTTGATTGATACAATTTTCATTATTATCAATATGAGTATTGGTGTAGTTCCAGCAAGTTACTGTATATACTGCTGAGATTATCAATGTCAGTTCTCTTATTCATACAATTAGAAGACTTATTAATTTCAACCATTTCAAGAAAAAGGCGTTTGGAAATATTTTTTTCTGTATGTAAAACTGTGATATTGAAGTAATTTGGTTTATGTCCTGTTTCTATAGAATGTTGCGCTAATGCACATGATTTCTTATTAAGCTTTATATCACTTTTATATGAAGTTATTCTATCTCTAAGAATTTTAGATGTTGTTCCAATATAATCCAATTTACAATTGTTACAAGGAATGTTGTAGCTTTTGGTAGCATCCGTTTTATCTTTTAATTTGGTATTCAAATTCTTTATAGTTTTAATATTTTTTTGGCATATTTTGATATTTTGTTCATTATGAAAAAGTTTTATGATATCATAAATATATATATATATATATATATATATATATATATATATATATATATATATATATATATATATATATATATATATATATATGATGCAGCTATATTCATCATTTTGGATCATTCACTGACATAAAAACTTGGCAAGTTGACTTGAGTGTCACACCAATAGGTGGTTCCACTTATGTTTCGCTTGCGTTCACGCAGCTATTTTTATCAAGTACTTTCTTGTTTTTTTCTCATTTTGTCTTCAATCGAGGACCGCCTGCCCGATACTGACGATGCCCAGTAGGCTGAAACAGCTGTATACGGTGGATCTTAGATTGAAATCAATATGGGAATGATCAAGGAGTACTTATCTATTTATTTTTTGATTTTCATGGAATTATTTTCCAGCAGCTTGACTGCATTAACCTTTCTAGATTTCATATCATTTCTAGAAACATGTGGATTAGTTTTCCGATGGCATTTCAGGTTAGTTTCCCAAATTTCTACCACCGCAGTTGTCGGTTGATTGGTCAAACCACCAACACTGACATAAAAACTTGGCAAGTTGACTTGGGTATCACACCAATAGGTGGTTCCACTTATGTTTCGCTTGCGTTTACACAGCTATTTTTATCAAGTACTTTCTTGGTTTTTTCTCATTTTGTCTTCAATCGAGGACCGCCTGCCCGGTACTGACGATGCCCAATAGGCTGAAACAGCTGTATACCGGTGGCTCTTAGATTGAAATCAATAGGGAATGATCAAAGAGTACTTATCTATTTATTATATACATATATATATATATATATATATATATATATATATATATATATATATATATATATATATATATATATAGAATAGTAGTTTTTCGGGGATTCGATCTGATTAGAATAAATATTTACTCTTTTTAGCTGCCCGAGCTTTCGCTAATGTTTATTAGCTTTATCGAGGGCTGTAATATAAAAAGGACATGATAAATATATATATATATATATATATATATATAAAACATAATAACGGATAAAACAGAATACCTGTGCTATTTGATAATATTCAATTTGAAAATTTCAATTTTGAAAGAAGTCTTCAACATCAAAATGACAACTTTTTGACATTGAATAATGTGAAATACTTTTTCAAATTTTTATTATCGTTCATTATGGGGATTTATACTGTGTTACTATTACAGGATGTATTCAGATTTATATTTTTTGTTAGTAAAAATGAATAAATTTTGCTGAGGTTGTCGATGTCTGTCTTTTTGTTGATATTGTTTTCTTTAATTTTGATCTCAGCCATTTCCAGAAATTGCCTTTTATTTGAATCTGGTTCGAAATGGAGAATTTTGGTTTTAGTATAATTGGCTGAATGATCATTATCTAGAACATGTTGTGTGAGTGCACAAGAATTTCGTTTTAAATTTTTACAATTACTTTTATGAAGAGCTATGCGGGTTTTCAAATTGTTTTTTGTTTGACCTATATATATCTTATCACAATTGTTGCAGGGAATTTCGTAAACTACATGTGACTTTTCAAATAACGGATCTTCATCTGAGATCAAAATTAAAGAAAACAATATCAACAAAAAGACAGACATCGACAACCTCAGCAAAATTTATTCATTTTTACTAACAAAAAATATAAATCTGAATACATCCTGTAATAGTAACACAGTATAAATCCCCATAATGAACGATAATGAAAATTTGAAAAAGTATTTCACATTATTCAATGTCAAAAAGTTGTCATTTTGATGTTGAAGACTTCTTTCAAAATTGAAATTTTCAAATTGAATATTCTCAAATAGCACAGGTATTCTGTTTTATCCGTTATTATGTTTTATATATATATATATATATATATATATATATATATATATATATATATATATATATATATATATATATATATTTATCATGTCCTTTTTATATTACAGCCCTCGATAAAGCTAATAAACATTAGCGAAAGCTCGGGCAGCTAAAAAGAGTAAATATTTATTCTAATCAGACCGAATCCCCGAAAAACTACTATTCTATACATACATACGGTCGTTACACTATCAATTATATATATATATATATATATATATATATATATATATATATATATATATATATATATATATATATATATATATATATATATATATATATATATATGTGTGTGTGTGATATTACCTCTAATTTCAAATTTCTAATGAAATTAGAGATAATATCACATACACGGATCAAATACCCGGAAAAACCAGTTCAGCATATATATATATATATATATATATATATATATATATATATATATATATATATATATATACAGGGTCCTGCAACAGTGGCGCGGTGTTCCATATCTCTATATAGGAAGCAGATAGGAATCTAATTTTCTATAATATTACCTTATTGCTCGAGCTCGACAAAATAAAAATATTGGCGGTCACACAGGGTGTTCGATTTTTTCTGGGCGGATCCCAACTGTGTCTTTTTAAATGGCAACCTATATTTTTTATCGCATTTTCGGTTTCTTCATAGAAAATAAAATAAACTTGATGTATATCTGCACTTCGAAAATATTGACGGTTTTCGAGATATCTAGCATGACAGGTTTTTTTTTCCAATATTCGTCACTTAGAATATTTGAAATTATAAAGTGGTGCCAAGTCCAGTTGAAATTTTTTTTTGGTCGAATATTCTACATTGGTAACTCTCTCAAACGATATATCTGAAATCGACCTGTGATATACAGGGTATGAAAAACCGCTTGCCAAATATTGTAAATGAAAATTTGCAAAATCTTCCTTAGATTAAATGGAACACCCTGTATATTATTGATCCATAAGAAGCGCCAACGAAACCTCTACAAATTTCATTAAGTATTCCCTATGGCTAAGTTCAATAGTTTTTCTTAAATGAGCATTTCTTTCGAAAAATGGTCATTTTTTCAAAGCGAAATCCATTTGACGACTGATAAAAATATACGAAAGATATCTTGTTTCAATTTTGTACATTAGAAGGTGTCCAAACAAATATTTTTTAACGAAATAAATGTATGTACCTATCACTTTTTGCTAAATGGAAAACTATTTTTTCATTGGATACAGAATTTCACTCATAAATCGTGCAATATCAAACCAAACAAGTTAAAAGAAAGAAACATTATAAATAACTATTTTTTTCATGTTATTATATTCATTCAGAGCTTGAGTTCTAGATATTCAAATTTGTCAACTGGCAAATTACAAAACTACAAAAGGGAGAGTTTAATTAAGGTTGATAATGAAACTTTTATAAAAATATGTTCAACATGTCTTCCATTTTCTTGAATGCAGAGCTGAAGTCTATGTTTGAAAGACTGTTCTACCCTGCGCAAGACAGCTGGTGTAATGCTGCGAAAAGCATTCGTTATTCTAAGTCGCATATTTTCGGGAGAAGTTGGTGGCTCAACGTAAACCATATTTTTTATGTATCCCCATAAGAAAAAATCTAGTTTCGTCAAATCTGGTGATCTAGCGGGCCACCGTACAGGCCCATTCCGTCCTATCCATTTATTGGGAAATACTTCATTTAGATGATCTCTCACTTCTGCCGAATAGTGAGCAGGTGCACCATCATGTTGTAACCACATTCAATTGCGGAGGTCAAGAGGAATATCATCTAACAAACCTGGTAAATCATTTCGTAAGAAATTGAGATACATTGCACCATTCATATGTCCCTCAAAAAAGTATGGACCAATTACATATTCTCCAATGATGCCTCCCCAGACATTTATCGACCACCTATGTTGATAATCCACCTGTCTCAATAAGTGAGGATTTTCTGTCGCATAATAATGGTAATTATGTCGATTTACAAATCCATTTTTATGGAATGTCGATTCATCCGACCATAAAATATTATTGAAAAAATATTCGTTTCGACGAATTTTGTTCATGGCCCAATTGCAAAATCTCACTCTTTCCTCGAAATCAGCATACAGTAGTTCTTGATGTAACTGAACGTGGTATGGATGCAAGCGATGTTTCTTCAATACTCGTTGCAATGATCTCTCACTTATATCCACTATTTCCCCAATTTGTCGTTGACTCCTACTAGGATCTTCTTCAACAGCAAGAAGAACTTGCAATTCATTATCTTCATTAGTAGCTGGCTTGATGCGCTCATGTTTGGAATAATTAATAGATCCAGTTTCAACGAATCGTCCCAAGACCTTTCGGAAAGATTTTTCATCTGGATGCCTTCTATCTGGATACCGTTGAGAATAAATTCTACTTGCCAATAAACAATTCCTGTCTGATTCACCTAATATGAAAATCATATCAATCAAATCACTTTTTGATAACAACATTCTGATGAAATTATACCGACAGTTCAACTTCACGATTGACTAAAAATTTCAATATTCATTTGCAGCCAAATATTTTGTTCTGTCATTTGCCAGACTACTTGATTTCCAATAAATATTTCATTCGCTGAAAGGTTGTTTTAGACCGAAAGAATATGGCACAAATTCCGAGATTTTTGAAATTATTGTAACTATTCAAGAACGTCCATTTTGTGGTGTAATTCGCAACTTGTTTATCTAGCAACAGGTAATTTTAGGAATGGGCGGTATTTTAAGGAAAGGGTATTTTTTATATATTCTTATCAGTCGTCAAATGGATTTCGCTTTGAAAAAATGACCATTTTTCGAAAGAAATGCTCATTTAAGAAAAACTATTGAACTTAGCCATAGGGAATACTTAATGAAATTTGTAGAGGTTTCGTTGGCGCTTCTTATGGATTAATAATATACAGGGTGTTCCATTTAATCTAAGGAAGATTTTGCAAATTTTCATTTACAATATTTGGCAAGCGGTTTTTCATACACTGTATATCACAGGTCGATTTCAGATATATCGTTTGAGAGAGTTACCAATGTAGAATATTCGACCAAAAAAAAATTTCAACTGGACTTGGCACCACTTTATAATTTCAAATATTCTGAGTGACGAATATTGGAAAAAAAAACCTGTCATGCTAGATATCTCGAAAACCGTCAATATTTTCGAAGTGCAGATATACATAAAGTTTATTTTATTTTCTATGAAGAAACCGAAAAAGCGATAAAAAATATAGGTTGCCATTTAAAAAGACACAGTTGGGATCCGCCCAGAAAAAATCGAACACCCTGTGTGACCGCCAATATTTTTATTTTGTCGAGCTCGAGCAATAAGGTAATATTATAGAAAATTAGATTCCTATCTGCTTCCTATATAGAGATATGGAACACCGCGCCACTGTTGCAGGACCCTGTATATATATATATATATATATATATATATATATATATATATATATATATATATATATATATATATATATATATGTTCTAACCTATAGATGAATGACATGAAAACAAAAAATGTATGCAATCAACCGGTATTTCCGGAACTGAATTTGTACAAGGTTATACCAGAAATCATAACCTAATGACTGCCGTTACTTATTTATCAATATAACTCAAGCGAATATATACGTTATAAGTAATACACACTTACCTTCGTTTTTTCAAGTATCACTTTTATTCTATCAACTACTTATTCACTTGTTGAGAAATAACCTACAAATACAAAGAACACAACATACACATGGACCTCAATAGGGAACTGGAAACGTGAACAACTGAATAACGACGCCGGCGTTCGTTAGCGCTTTTCTATCTGTAGAACCAATCCATCGGAATTTGTGTCTTCACCCAATATTGGATTCATAATATTTACTAACTTATAAATCACATTAATATGTAAATTAGATACAAATAAATTTTACATTCACTTCAAATATAGTTATACTGATGATATTTATTATTATAACGGAAAAGAGAGAATTAACATAAGTAATTACAATATTCGTATCTTTTGTCAGGTTTAAGGGTCTAATATTAGAATCCAAAATAATTTACATCCAATTCAATTATACGCAAATATTACCACCAATATTGGATTCACCATATCTGTTTCCAACTTTCAATGAGTAATGAACCAATATCAGAATTTCACTTCCAACCAATATTAATATACAATTGTCTAGCCAATATGGTAGTGATGTTGGAATTATTATATTTCATTCAAATGGTGTGTCCAATATTCGTCCAATATTGAAAGTATATAAAATAACCATATAGTTTTCCAAATATATATCAATAATGGCTCAATATGTTTTTCATATTTACAATATGTCTATATTGACTCAATGCTAATTTACACTCTAGCTAATATAGTGTGCCTCTTGGGTTCGAGCTGCTTGGCCATTCGTCAGTGCAAGGCAGTGTCAAGCATCAACATGATGAGTTCCTATAATTGAAAATCGAATTCCTTTCAGAGTATCATGCCTCGAACTCGGTTGGTTACCTCGTTCATGGGCAGATGTTGCGATGTTGTTTGTCGTTCGCTCCAGTCTAGTTCGAGGAATGATACTCTGAAACTCTCATCATGTTGATGATAGATACTGCCTTGCACTGAGGAGTGGCCAAACAGCCCCAAACCAGTATGCAAGTTTGTTCCAATAATCGAAAATCGATTCTGGCAGTTGTATCGCCAATAGCAAATGCGATAATAACTTCAGTGAAGAATCCTGCACTGCCATCTGTCGAATATAATCCAACGCCATTCATGATATTAGCAAGAGGAGTCGTTGTTTTCCATGTTGTCAATCCATTAACCTACAGTGTAAGTAAGTTGAGACTGAATAGAACGAATTGTTCTTTTAGATAAATTGATTTCCAGCCCGTCTCCAAGTATGCCCACTCATTTTATGTGAAGTTTTCTTCCTTATACGATGAATAGGGTAAATTCGGATATGCGTTTGTTTACTTGAATGCAGTATGCTTATGGCACTTATATATACCGGGTGTCCCGCATTTTATGTGACAGGCAATATCTGGTTTGTTGAAGGAGATACACAAAAATGTTTCATACAAAAGTTTTAGGAGTTCATGAGAGCTATATTTTGATATAATTTTTAAATATACAGGGTGTTTGGTGTAGGTGCTACAGACCAAAATTCCATTTTTTAAAACAGAACGCCCCGTATATCATTACATATTCAGATGCTACGTTAAATTCTGATATCATTTCATGTTTGGTTTTTGAAATTCGGTTACGGCGTTGTTGAATTATTGCTTAAAATGTAAAGTCTTGAGAACGACTATTATTTTTAAAAATATCTCATACAATTATTCTCTCTGCATCAGATCACATGAAAATTAGTCAAAATTTTGGGTGTTCGAAGTAATGGTTTCAATTTTGAGTTGTGGAATTCAGTCAGGAATCATTTTGAATATGAAACAATTGCGAAATTGAAAGAGGTGTATTCGAAAACAAATCTTTAATTAATAACAATGTAAATAATATAACTTGATAAATCATTTCATAAGAATGGTAGGTACCTAGAAATAAGTCATAAAAATTGTTCAAAGTGATGCCCATTAGATATTATACAGGCTTCGAAACGTCGAATCACTTCTCTCGTACAAGTCGCTCTTATAATATCAGGCGTAATATCACTGCACGCTAGTCGAATTTTCATTTTCAGATCATTCACATTCAAAGGGGGAGTAGTGAAAACAATATCTTTTAAATAACCCCATAGGAAAAAATCAATCGGTGATAAATCTGGGGAACGAGCCGGCCACCGAATTGAACCCTTATTACCAATCCATCTATTTGGATACGTTCTATCCAGATATTCAGTAACAACCTGTGAATTGTGAGGAGGAGTACCATCTTGTTGCCACCAAATTCCTTGTCGTTCTGCTATGGGAATATCTTCCATCAACTGGATGAAATCATTTTCTAAAAAATGTAAATATCGCAATCCATTGAGATTTTCATTGAAAAAGTAAGGTCCTATGATGCGGCCATTGAACAATCCACACCATACATTAATACCCCAAGTAGTTTGAAAATTACTCTCGCGGACCCAGTGGGGATTTTCTTGAGACCAATAGTGACTGTTATGTCGATTCACAACTCCATTATTGTGGAATCGCGATTCATCGCTCCACAAAATTTGACTGAATATGTTAAGACTTTCATGTAATATTACCTGAATACAAGCAATGAATTCAAGTCGTCGTTCAAAGTCCGTGGGTTTCAAACCTTGTACCAACTGAATTTTGAATGGGTGGTATTTATTTTCTTTCAGAATTCTCTGTACATTAGATTTACTCACACCGAATTCTTCTGCAAGAGTACGGATAGAAACATGTGGATGAATAATAATACAAGCCAACACATTGATCTCTAAATCTTCAGTTCTAACAGATCTCGTATGATGACGATGCTTTATAGTAGAAGGAAATGACCCAGTTCGCAATTTTTCTACAACTCTCGAAAAAGTCATTCGTGACGAAATGGGTCTGTCTGGAAAACGTTCTTGGTATATACGTAGTGCTTGACGGCAGTTTTTCTGACATTCCCCAAAAATTAATAACATATCAATGCAATCACTTGGACTAAACGCGAAAGGCATACTGGAGTTTTCGCACGTAGAACACAGTTACTGTTTTGCAAAGAATCACTGAATCGAACTGACAAGTAGATACAATTCAACAACATTTGTTACTATGGCATCAACAAGCATAACCTACTTGATGAAATTGTGCAATATAAAGCAATTCACCCTCAAGTTAGTCACATTCTCAAGAATTTCAATATTATATTCAACTGATATCGATATCGTATCGTAGAGGTGATAATAATGGTTTGTATTCAGTAGTAGTCTAGTTCAATTTAATAAAAGATATAGACTGGATTCGTGTACGAGTAAATAAGTTTTTTTGAAACTTTATATTTAAGGAAAAGTGAAATAACTCAACAACGCCGTAACCGAATTTCAAAAACCAAACATGAAATGATATCAGAATTTAACGTAGCATCTGAATATGTAATGATATACAGGGCGTTCTATTTTAAAAAATAGAATTTTGGTCTGTAGCACCTACACCAAACACCCTGTATATTTAAAAAGTATATCAAAATATAGCTCTCATGAACTCCTAAAACTTTTGTATGAAACATTTTTGTGTATCTCCTTCAACAAACCAGATATTGCCTGTCACATAAAATATGGGACACCCGGTATACAGATATATTGCTGTAGATTCTTTTATTTCTGGATAGACTATAGTATAATTTTCGTAAGCCACTGCAAGAGATATATTAAGGCGAAAACGTCACAATCAATTTTGAGAATTTAGTGCCTTCTGTTTTGGAATTATATTATAGTACAAAATATAAAATCAATACCGAAGAAATATCTCGTTATTAACGGATTTCATAAATATTTACTTTGAGCAGAAAATATTTCTAAGTGCCTCCTTAATTTATCAAAAACTATTGTTTTTTTACATTGACTGAATATTTTTATCATGAGTATATCTAATAATATTCAAAGAAAGTGGGTTAACCACTAAAATAAACGATAACGACTTTCACTCACTTTAATATGATTGTAACAGTTTTACTACAATCCTCCCGTTTCATATTTGGTTATCAACCATTTGTAAACATCTACAATGAATACCGATTCCACGAATGTTGAGATAGCCAGTTTCTCGAAAGAACTGTGTAAAGTCCCGATTTTAAAACATGTCGCAGGTCGTGAACTCTGCGGAGATATGAAAGATTATATCGTAGTTGGTGGGGTTGATCATCGTAAAATGTGAAGTACCTTCTACTGAGATCTTGTAATTTCAGAGATAGGGTGTATAAATAGCAAAGGAACAGCCAAGAACTGCAGTTCAAGTTCAGCATCGACAAATAGACGGTCTGGAAGATTATTAGAAGAATTATAAAGGTAATTATATTCTTTTGTACATTATCAAATGATATCTTTGAAACAATATCTGGTGATTTATAATCTTTATAATTCGATTCAATCATTGCCATCCTGAAAAATATATTGTACAATTACAAAATTTCCATTTTCATTCCAAATCATAAATTTCATGAATGTACTAATGAAACTATATAATTTGACAAATATACATCTGTCAATAAACACTGTCAGTCGTGATTTTTGTCGAAGTATTCAGGATGATTTCGTAAGAAGGACATTCAATATTTAGCTATGGGAACCTTTTCAAATACCTGTTTAGAATTTGTAACTGATCTGAAGTTTAATTTTCAATGTTCATTTGACTTTTTTATTTTCAAATCACCTTTGATGTGAAAAGTTAATTGAAAAATCCTTTCCAATAACTGCCACCTGTTACAATAAATGAGAGTAGTTCTAGGCATGGAAGGAGGTTGAACAAAAAATACCTGAAATATTTTGGATGGAAGTTTTTTAGACAAAAATACTTTTTGAGGAAGTATAATCTATTTTAATTCATGAGACAAACAATATCAAAGCAGTACATATCTTATAAGGCTAATATAATGAAAATAATGCTAAATAGCATTCACTAGAAATTGATGTCTTTTCAAATTATTGGGGTCCATTCAATCTAAATTATATATTTATAATCATTAGATATTACTGTATTCAAATACAATAAATCATTTTGGATATATGCAGGCCAAAAATAATTTTATTTCCAGAATTTTTCTATTTTCTTTTCGCTAATAATTCGTACAAAATCCTTAATTTCAATTCAAATCTATTTGATGAACATTTTCAGTAAACTGATAGGAGATCAGATTGGCTTGAGATAGTAGGTTGAATGATTTCTCGAAATATATCTCTATTTTACTATGGCTTTTGTTATCTGAATATGTGTTTTTATATTGATTTTTTGCTTCTCTTGGTAAGTTTTTACATACTGATATCTTCTTTCGGAATTTTTCGGTTAAAATGTACGTATATACCCAAATAACATATCCCACTGAAGGAAAAAATGATTGACATCTACTTGTATTAATCATTGAAAACTCCCATAAGTACTGATTATTTGGGTTTATAACCTTACACAATCTGAAAAACAGTAGAAAGTATTGAATCCCCCACAAAAAAATGTCTTTCACAAAATTGAAATTAACGTTTTGTTTCTTTTCAGATGATCGAAAAATTATTCCTATTTTTTCTGGTGTCACTCGTAACATCTTCAGAAATCGGAGACATTAGAGAAAAAAGATCACTTCAGCCAGGAGCACCAAATGTAAATATTGGAAACAAAGACCAACCATGGCAGTTCGATCCTAATGTTGCTAGAGATGAACATGGGAATGTGGTTACGGATCTCAAAATCAAAAACCACGGTGAGAATCACGACTTTCATGCTGACTGGAACAAAGTTGTTAGGGGTCCAAGTAAAGCTAAGCCCACCTGGAACGTTGGGGGAACAATCAGATGGAGGAGGTCTCTGCAACCTGGTGCACCAAATGTAAATATTGGAAACAAAGACCAACCATGGCAGTTTGATCCCAATGTTGCTCGAGATGAACATGGGAATGTTGTTACGGATCTGAAAATCAAAAACCACGGTGAAAATCACGACTTTCATGCTGACTGGAACAAAGTTGTTAGGGGTCCAAGTAAAGCTAAGCCCACCTGGAACGTTGGAGGAACAATCAGATGGAGGAGGTCTCTCCAACCTGGTGCACCAAATGTAAATATTGGAAACAAAGATCAACCATGGCAGTTTGACCCCAATGTTGCTCGAGATGAACATGGGAATGTTGTTACGGATCTGAAAATCAAAAACCATGGTGAAAATCACGACTTTCACGGTGACTGGAACAAAGTTGTTAGGGGTCCTAGTAAAGCTAAGCCCACCTGGAACGTTGGAGGAACAATCAGATGGAGGAGGTCTCTGCAACCTGAGGCACCAAATGTAAATATTGGAGATAAAGACCAACCCTGGCAGTTTGATCCCAATGTTGCTCGAGATGAACATGGGAATGTTGTTAAGGATCTGAAAATCAAAAACCACGGTGAAAATCAAGACCTTCACGGTGATTGGAACAGAGTCGTTAGGTTAGGTTAGGTTAAGTTAGGTTAGGTTAGGGGTCCAAGTAGAGCTAAACCCACCTGGAACGTTGGAGGAACATTCAGATGAAGTAGGTTTCTGCAACCTGATGCACCAAGTGTAAATATTGGAAATAGAGACTAATCATGGCATTTTGATCCTAATGTTGCTCGAAATGAACATGGAAATGTCGTCACCGATTTGAAAATCAAGAACCATGGAGAAAATCACAACTTCCATGCTGACTGGAACAAGGTTGTTAGAGGTCCAAGTAAAGCTAAACCTACCTGGAATGTTGGAGGCAGCTAAAGGTGGTGATTGGTTCAGTTCATTCATTTATTCTCAATAAGTTGTCAATCTGTGATAGTCCCATATGTATTTGCAAATAAATGAGTTATTTTTATAACCTCTTTTTTATTTAATATTTACAAGTCAGGAATCTACAAATCAATTTTCTCATGAAATCAACTCGATTTTTCAATGAAACCTTCATTTCGTACTATATTTTCAAGATAGAATTTGAAATATTTGAAACGCTCTGGAAAACTTCAAAATGGATAGATGCTTACTTATCAATTTATAAATATATAAATGGGTTCTTATCAATTCATGAATATATTTGTTTGTGATTTTGAAAAATCTTATGGGCTCTTTGCACTTTCATATAACTTCAATGATAAATTTCATCTTAGCGAACGAATGGTAGAAATGAATCATGATATATATCAAGAATGCACTTTGTATGTATTCATAAACTTACTATTGCCGATCGAGCAAAGTACTATCACTCGATTAGAAACACATCGTCATCCTATATTCGGAGTAAATGTTCAATAACTTTTTCGCAGGTGAACATCAAATTACAGGTGTTATTTGTCAGGTTCATGAAATTGAGGTTAGCGATTATATGGTTATACATTTTTGTTTTGAATAGGTAGAGCATGACTGATATACTGGATTTTCATTTACTCTTACTACGCAATAATGCAATTTAAATATCATATTTCAGTGAATGTCACACATTCATTTTAAATTTTGTGAGTTATATTATCACAACAGCCCGAAACCGGTTTGCAAGTGTGCCCGTTTCGAAATTGAAAGTCGACTCTTTCAGTTGTATTGCGACTTGCATATGCAGGAACTTTTCTGAGAAGATTCCTGCACTGACGCTTGTCGGATATAATCCAACGCCCTTCGTGGTATTAGCCAGGGGAGTAGTTGTTTTCTGATAGGCGTTAGTCCATTCAACCTACTGTGTAGGTATATTCGAGACTGGCTTGAACGTTTAAAGTTTATTTCTTTAGATTAGTTTAGGTTTGTTTCAACATAAATCAATGATTTCTCTACTTTTGAGGTCAATAAACTGAAGAAATGTGCCAGAGACTGTGAACTCCACAACTTTATTCATTATTTATATGTTTTTCAAGTTTATAGAAACTAGAAAATTACAGAATACCCGAATAATATATTTTCAGAAAATGACTCAGTTAACTTTATGCGCATGCTGAAATAAGAGGTTTATTAAATACCCCTGTGAAATAGTCCTGAAGTAGTCTTTGTGCGATGGACCCTGCTGGTTATATTACCCCCCTACGAGCCTACGACTCCAACTGACCTCCCTGTAAAGTTAGATCAGTAGCGAGAGCTTCTTAACTCTTCAACTCCTGATTCAATAACTGAACCTAAAAAAAGGTTTAGTGGTGCAGCCAGGAAACGACTGAGTCGTCTCCTCAAGACCGAGTTACCTTATGAAACCGCCTTGTACCAAATTCTTCAGCGGCGTACGCAGAATCTGTCTGTCTGGAGGAACAAACCCCCCATGAGCAGATTAGCAAAAGTTCGCGCTCAAGTGATGATTCACCAAAACCAGAGACAAAAAAACCCTGCATGGTTGAATCTAAGGCATCGTCAGGTTTAGCTGACGTCCAAAAACCTTACTATGGAAAGGTTGTCGCAGGTATCAAGGTGGGAATCTTGCACCTTGACTCTACGACTACCTCATCAATGATGAAACAGCAGAGCATATACTTCGTGTCTGGGGACTGAATCAGGTTTTTAGAGTTCGACAGAGCCGTACTCTTACCATCTGACCTGAAAGACCACTCACCATACAAAGTAATCGGTTTCGTTAAGAAACTGGATTTATTCGGTCGAGTGTGAATAGGTGTGAGCCATAATAAACCCTTGCGGGTTGCGGTGGAGGGTCGAATAGACCCACTCACTTTGGACCTAACCTAACCTAATCTAGTCCTGAAGTTGAAAATGAGTTTCAGCCGCCGCAGTCAGTTGTAGGCATCTTGGACAAGTGAAAACATAAGTGGTGGAGTAGTTTGCCAAAAGTATTTATAGGTACAGCTTCCATAAATCAGGTACTAATCACGATTGGAATATTTCCCAAACAAACGCCGTACAAAAAAAATGGACGGGAGAATAGAAAAAAAAGTTCATTTTCGGAAAAGTCACCTCTATATGCAATGATATGAGGTTTTTGTGAAAATAATTGAAAGTGTCATTTTTTTGTAGTGCCGTATACATTAGTACGTTAATGTAATGGTGAACCCGATGTTTGATGTCACGTTTACGGCCCGATAAACTATAATTTGTTCAGCATGGCCATATAAATGACGTTTTTTTATGTATAAAACACTGAAAACTTCCTACATGTATCTGAGTATGTATCTGACGACAGCATAATCGAACTTTGTTTAAATCTTGCTGAGTTTTATTCAATCGAAAAACCAAGAGGAAAATAATGATATATATAGAATGAACGACAAAATTAGAGCAAATTCAATAATTGTCTTAAAATTAACATCGAATTATTATTTATTGTTCACTGTAGAAAATGGTGTCTCCTAAGGTAGTAGAAGATATTCCTTTCTGTGAATATACCAAGAAAATACCGAGAGTCAGTGGTATATTCTTTCTTGAACGGTTTCATTTAGCTTGCCCTGTTTGTTTGTTTATTTATTTATTTATGTGCGTCAAATTTAGTTGTTAGAGTTTGACTACTTTCTGTTGACAGATTGATCTGAAATATCATAAACATATTCAGTTTTGATGGCAATACAATTCAAAAAATTCTGTACATTGTTAATTCGAAATGACCGCAGCTACAAAATGGCGGATTACATATTTTTTCACAACTACCTCGAAATGTGTATCAAATGACAGGGCTCGACTGGTAGAATAGTTGTACACTTTGAAAACGATGCTAATTCAAAATGACCGCAGCTACAAAATGGTGGATCACATATTTTTTGAAAACTAGCACAATACACGTATCAAATGACAGAGCTTGACTGGTAGAATAGTAGTACACTTCGGAAACGATGCAAATTCAAGATGGCGTTAGGGTGGCTAAAAATGATACGTCTTTAGCGATAACGTTAAGGTAAAAGGTTGAAACGTGCCAAGAACTGTGTGGTATTAGAGTGGATAATAATTAGAAACTAAAAACTTCAAAATAAATTAAGAAAAAATTGTATATCAAATGGTTTGATTGAAAAATGTACTAAAAAGTAAAAATAATTCGTGAGGTCCTAGGTAGCAGTCATCACACCACTCTCCTCAGCAATCTACGTTTTTGATCAGATGAAAAAATAATAAAATCTTTGGGTGTAATATTTACAAAATTACTCAGGTTACGCTATGAGCAACAATTTCATTATTTTTTTATCTGATCAATACTGTAGACCGTAGATTGATGAGGAAAGTGGTGTGATGACTGCTACAAAACAGGTTTTGAATCACAGATGGCGACTTTGTAAGAGGATATATGCATAATAATTATACTCATGTTTGTTTTTTAAGTACACATGAGTGCTTATTAAAGCACTTATTTCTATGAGCATGATTTCAGTTTTCTGTATATTCAATTATATCCATAGATGACTTCGTAAGAGGGGATGTGTTGGCTCACTTATACTAATTTATTATATGAAATATTGTTAAGAATATACAGACATCAAAGAAAGTAAGTTATAATCAAAAACTAGAAGGAATTAGTTAACTAACTTAACGAAGCCGATACTTGATGTAGTTTTGATAATTAACGTGCTACTTTCCTTTATAGAACATATTTCAAACCAAAATGCATGGACTCACTAAAAACATTTTTAAGTGTTTAACCCCTTTTAATAATTTTCTAATAATGCCAGATACTTGATGAAAATCCATAACGTATTTAAGTTACACCTCGTTTTGTGAGATTTTCCATTGAACAGTTTACGAAACTGCAAATCATTTTTCACGTTTGTCAGATCGAGAATGTCAGTAGTTCTTTTCAAATGATTCGCCAAACCTATAAATGTCGAATTTTGTTCGTTTTGAAAATCTGCCAAGAAACGATAAGTATCATAATTTCTTGAAGCATTATGTTCAAAACTCAGTCAAGTTTATCCAAATGAATATTGAAAATGTCAAACATTCACTTCCTTGCGATAATAGAGTTTCCTAAAACTTATTTTTTACATTATGGAATGCTTCTGAAGTAATTTAGTTAGGAGCACCTCTTATTCAATCCATGACCTCTGAAATAGACTGTGATTGTGAAACGTATACTTTAGAGTTGACGAAGTTTTCCAAAAAATCTAACAGCGTCATATAAGGTGGGCTAGCGGGCCAACCTAAGATACTAGAATGTTTACCTGTCTACTTGTTTTTTACTTGTCATATAGTCACTTTTGAATCAAACTGCCATAATGAAGAGATCTGAAACTACATTCGTAGCAAATTTATCTAAATCAATTATGGCCAACTAGATTACCTGATATGATGCCTATAGATGTGTTCGAAGGAATTCCTGACATCTCAAATGTACGGGATACAACCGCCGTTCATTTCAGTGGATAGAAAAATTTGTACTTGCAATTAAATCACCACAGGAACATTCCATTATATGATTAATGAATTTCTACACTTCAATATGAGAGGTTACAAAATTGCTACACGTGTTTCGCTATACGACAGCGTCTCTGGGCGTCACAATACTCTGTCGTGTCAAATTCTGTGTCGTGCTTTTATAGTAATTTGAATTATTATGAGTATTAATTCTTGCCAAATATCTACATGATTAATTCATTACCTAAGCTATCTACCTAGTTACTACCTAGTTTTAGCTGAGCTATCATTAAACCTACTTTTAAGATCTGTCCTAATTACTAATTTCCTCGTTGCCAACTAAATTCAATAAGGAAAATTTCAAATACATTATTTGATCATCGACCAATAATCACGAATTTTTACATCTATTGATTTCTGAACATTTCAAAAGGTTGAGTTTTGAACCTTTCTCTCAAAAATGCAATACGTCATAATCGTGCCCCTATGTCAAAATGTTGAATTGGTCTTTCCATTCAAAAAACTACTTTTATGCTCTTTTATTTTTTTTAGAAAGTTCTTCCGTTTTGTCCGATATAAAATTGGGGACAAGAACCACAAGTCAACTTGTATACTCCCTATCTATTCGACACTATTTTATTGTTTTGAATTGATTTACTCAAAAAAATTTCTGTTTTGTAGGCTACGTCTAATTTTTTGCCTTTCAAAAAACGAAACATATTATTAGTAGGACCACCAAAGTGAGTTAGTAATGTTTAGTATCGTTCTGTGAAACCGGATAGATCGGTTCAGAGTTTGTTTCTGCATTTTTTTAGCAATAAATGAGTCAATAATATCCACCTCGTAACCGTTGTTGGCAACAGTATATTTGATGACAATTATATCTCTTCGAAAAATGCTTTATGGAAGTAGAATATTCGATAGTTACTTTCTGACTTTGCTTGAATTTTATCCATCAACTTTAATATTATGTTCTGTTAAAAAATCAAGACAGTCATTTTACTACCGCACTGTATAGTAGTTCAAGACCTTGAACTAGTTCTGAAGTTGCAACATGATTGTCTAGGTTTCTTATTCATCATATTTACTGCATTCGATAAAGTATTTATAATATCCACACCATACTTCATCTCGCATATTTCCAATGAGTTAGTTTTTCAGAGTAAAATACACTACAAATTGAATAATAATAACCTTCAAACGTTTGGATGAAGCGCAAATTATCAAATTTTCTCTAATGAGGACTCCATTTATGACTTTTGGTAATCAACCATTCATAAATATCAATAAAGATAGCGGTTCTAAGAATGTTGAAATAAAAATGTTTCGAAACAGAGTGAAACCCCGACTACAGAACCAGCTGTTTATTGTTTCCAGTATAAAGTAAATTACCTTCTGAAATAATTGTGTACTTTTGGACTTGTTGGATATAAAATAGTTGCAGATGGAAATAAAATTCAGTTCACGTTTTTCATTGACAAGTAGCAGCCTTGGCAAATAGAGAGCAGTACTTAAAAGGTGATTATTTTTTTTGTTTCCTATAAACTGATGATCATTTCTATACCATTGAATCTATTGATTGATTTGTTTTACCTACCACACATATTTGTGGAAATTATACTATGACTAAAAATGGAAATGTTGGTTGAATTTCCCTTCCAAAATATATTTTTGAACAACTTGAAAATATTACTTGGAAAACCAAACTTCTTTCGATAATTAATAGGTAAAGAACCAAATATTCATGATTTCATTAATCAAATCGATATTAAAAAATTGATTATTTTGTGAGATTCGAGAAAGAAAATTACCACATTCTGTATCGGATAGGATTATTGTGCAAATATTCAAAAATTGACAAATTGTATTCTCCTATTTTTTCCAGATGTTTGTCAAATTGTCACTGATACTTTTGATCTCTCTCGTATCATCAGAAGAAACTGATGACCGGCAAAAAAGATCATTGCAACCAGGCGCACCAAATGTGAATATTGGAAACAAAGACCAACCCTGGCAGTTTGATCCCAATGTTGCTCGAGATGAACATGGAAATGTCGTTACCGACTTGAAAATCAAAAACCATGGAGAAAATCACGATTTTCACGCTGGATGGAACAAAGTCGTTAGGGGTCCAAGTAGAGCTAAACCAACTTGGAACGTTGGAGGAACATTCAGATGGAGAAGGTCTCTGCAACCTGGTGCACCAAATGTAAATATTGGAAACAAAGACCAACCCTGGCAGTTTGATCCCAATGTTGGTCGAGATGAACATGGAAATGTCGTCACCGACTTGAAAATCAAAAACCATGGAGAAAATCACGATTTTCACGCTGGATGGAACAAAGTCGTTAGGGGTCCAAGTAGAGCTAAACCAACTTGGAACGTTGGAGGAACATTCAGATGGAGAAGGTCTCTGCAACCTGGTGCACCAAATGTAAATATTGGGAACAAAGACCAACCCTGGCAGTTTGATCCCAATGTTGGTCGAGATGAACATGGAAATGTCGTCACCGACTTGAAAATCAAAAACCATGGAGAAAATCACGATTTTCACGCTGGATGGAACAAAGTCGTTAGGGGTCCAAGTAGAGCTAAACCAACTTGGAACGTTGGAGGAACATTCAGATGGAGAAGGTCTCTGCAACCTGGTGCACCAAATGTAAATATTGGAAACAAAGACCAACCCTGGCAGTTTGATCCCAATGTTGCTCGAGATGAACATGGAAATGTCGTCACCGACTTGAAAATCAAAAACCATGGAGAAAATCACGATTTTCACGCTGGATGGAACAAAGTCGTTAGGGGTCCAAGTAGAGCTAAACCAACTTGGAACGTTGGAGGAACATTCAAATGGAGAAGGTCTCTGCAACCTGGTGCACCAAATGTAAATATTGGAAACAAAGACCAACCCTGGCAGTTTGATCCCAATGTTGCTCGAGATGAACATGGGAATGTTGTTACGGATCTGAAAATCAAAAACCACGGTGAAAATCACGATTTCCACGCTGGATGGAACAAAGTCGTTAGGGGTCCAAGTAGAGCTAAACCCACTTGGAACGTTGGAGGAACATTCAGATGGAGAAGGTCTCTGCAACCTGGTGCACCAAATGTAAATATTGGAAACAAAGACCAACCCTGGCAGTTTGATCCCAATGTTGCTCGAGATGAACATGGAAATGTCGTCACCGACTTGAAAATCAAAAACCATGGAGAAAATCACGATTTTCACGCTGGATGGAACAAAGTCGTTAGGGGTCCAAGTAGAGCTAAACCCACTTGGAATGTTGGGGGTACTTTCAGATGGTAGTTTATGTAGTTCAGTAATTTATTTTTAGTAACTTATAATACTGTAATAGTGCCATATTTTTTCTAAAATAAATATTTTTCCGTACTTGCCCATTTTTCACTTCAAACCATCCTGAGACCCTCTAAAAATGAAAGTGTGATCCAATTCATCAATTACTATTTGTGTTGTTCTAGAAGTTACTTTTATTTCTAGGCCTGAGTCTGGCCTTTTGATCATCTCAGTGAATTTTATGCGTTTTCACTTGATATTGACAATTACTTTCTCCATTCTCAGAATAATGACATTTCTGAAGTTTCATCATAAACAGTGTCATTTTGTTCTAATATACTTAATTATCATTTGCTTTTATTAAAATTAAATAAACTTGTATATGTCTGTGAATACATAATGTATAATTAAAATGAATAAATAATTTTTATAGAAAACAACTAGTTACAAATTCACTGCGAATCAAATTATCACTATCATAGCAGGTGAATGTTTGAATTTTAATTCGAAATTTTTATTATCTCAGTAAATTTGTATCTCTCCTCGATACAGTTTCCATACTAATTTTTTTCAGCAGATAAACTTTCATAACAAGTGATAACTCTTAAACATAATAAATTAAATCTCATCCGATTATTTTATAATATGGTAAACTCACCATCATAATTTTGTAAACCTACCATCATGAACTGCTTGCTCTTAAGGTAATCAACACCCCCGTCCGTCATTAGTAAAGCTCTGTTTGAGAAATAAGTGAGCCAAAGACAAACGAATGCCATTAAGCACGTAAAACACGTAAAATTCATTGAGAAATATAGCGCAGACATCTTAGAGCCCTGATAAACTCTTTAAGCTCCTTCACTAGATTTATTTTCATGTGGTTCAATCTGTTTTTTATTCCAATGAAATTTACAAGGGAAAACAATCGTTTTGGAGGCAGAACAGTTCAGCCAACAAATGTTAATAGTTTTATTTAGGTAATTTCATAATCATTTTCGAAATTGCCTAATATTATAAATTTAAATAACAAGTATCTGGGAAACTATGAGAATTTGGAGAATTTGGAAAGTTGTTAAAATCCTATAAAGGTGTTATTGTTATACTGTACATTTCTTTTTCAAATGATAACGTCGTAGGATTGGTACAAAGGAGTCACAAATATGTTTAGAATGAGGTCCATCAAGAGGAAATCAAGAATCATGGGACTTGGATAATCACCCAAATAAAAAACATATATGAAACGTCGTGAATCCGCGAAAACAGTAGAATATTCAATGAAGAGAAAACAAATCAGGAATACCAGAGGCCTTCTGAACCAACATAACATCGGATAGTCTGGAGACGAGGGCATCCATGAGGAAACAACTGTTGCATTAACTCAAAAAATAGTATTCAGAACAATTTTTTGGCTTTATTATCAACATTCCATTTCATTTACCAATCTGAATTCGATCCAAGACAAACCATTTTTTCGTATTTCGTAGTGGTAGAGTCTTTCAAGCAGTATTATGTTATAAGCATTTTGAAATCGATGTGTATGCTGAGGTACAAAATCTGCTTCACGCTGGTCTATATAATTCATTTTTCAAGTGAACATGATTTGAAATTTATTCCTAATAAAACAATGACGATGCATTTTGGATCGCATTTTGGATTTGCCGAAAACAACTTTCAATTAGAACTATAGTCCGTTCATAATTTGTCGATAGCACAAAATGAGGGCCCAAGTCATGAAACGGTCGTAAAACTCGTAAAATCATAGGCGGAGGTTCCTGAGGTGTTTATTCATTAAATATAAAGCTTCAGTTTATATTCGAAACTTGCCTTGAAAGGGTGAAGTTGTTACGAACGAAAATAATTTTTGGTTTAGTACATTTTTTAATCGCATTTAATTTACGGCTCGTTGGTGTTTCGGCGTCTACGGCAGTAATTAACGTCTCTAATATTTATTTTGCGAATTTTGTGCAGTGCGTGAGTAACTTTTTTTCATATCCCTACAAACATATACGTACCTTTCGTTCCTGCTTGTTTTGTTTGATTGCTTGCGATGGCTTCGTCATCATCATCAACATCATCAAGTTTTACACCGGTACTGTTGCGTACAGTCAGTAAGTCTGTCTATTCACCAAGAGAGAAGACTATTGTTTTGAACGTTCACGATGCTCTGGTTTCTCAGAATCCCACAAACACTGTTCAGAACATAATCAAGAGTTGTGCCAACATGACGGGCGTAGGGGAGTCAACAATATATAGGTTCCTATCAGAAAAAAAAAAGGTATAGCTAACTCAAATACAAACGAATACTTAAAGAGGGGGAGAAAACCTATTGAAATTGATGAATTTGCCAAAAATGGTATTCGAAGGAAAATTCACGAATTTTTTTACAAAAAAGAAATACCCAACTTAAACAAAATTTTACAAGAAGTTAGAGACGACCCGGATTTGCCTCATGTCGGACGAACCAAATTATGGCAAGTTTTAAAAGAATTAAATTTCCGGTGGGAGAAATCAGACCGAAAATCACTTTTGATTGACCGGGAAGAGATAATATGTTGGAGAAGAAAGTATCTAAGATCTATACGAAAATTTCGGGCTGAAGAAAGGCCAATTTACTATCAGGACGAAACGTGGGTAAACGCAGTTCATACTCTCACAAAAATTTGGACAGATAAAAATATATCAAGCTCCAGGCAAGCCTTTATGGAATGTTGGTCTACTGGTATTTCCCCACCCTCTGGTAAAGGCAGTAGATTAATAGTTTCTCACATTGGCAGTGAAAAAGGATTTGGTAAGCATGGTTTGTTGGAATTTGAATCCAAAAGCACAAAAGACTATCACGAGGAGATGACAGCTGATGTTTTCGAAGAGTATTTTGAGCAGATGATTGAACATATACCACCAAACTCAATTATAGTATTAGATAATGCACCTTATCATTCACGACTAGTTGAAAGACTTCCAACGACTGCGTGGAAGAAACAGGATATCATTGACTGGCTGCGGAATAAGTCCCTGCCTTACGAAGATGGAATGGTTAAAGCAGAACTTTTAAAAATTGCCCGGCAACACAAATCTAAGTTCAAGAAATACGTAGTTGACAAAATGGCGGAAAGACGAAACATCACAGTCCTTAGACTTCCACCCTACCACTGCGAATTAAATCCAATTGAACTCATTTGGGCACAAATGAAAAGCTATGTGGCTAGAAAAAATACGTCATATAAAATACAAGCTGTACGTGAATTGTTATATGAGTCTTTACAACATATTACAGAACAAAATTGGCGAGATGCAGTAAGACATGCAATAGAAGAAGAACAAAAAATGTGGGATCTTGACAATATAATTGATGCAACTGTAGAGACATAACCTCTAATTATTAACCTGCAAGACGACTCGGATTCCGAAGATGATCCTGTTTATTTTGAATTTGAATAGTTTTGTAAGTAATCGTAGTTTATATCATTTAAAAATAGGTATTAATTAAATAAATGTATCTTTTACAAATTGCAAGTAACTTATTATTTTTGAATAAAATAAAGAAATTTTTTTAAAATAAAAATACAGTTTACAGTACCTACAGTTTAAGAATATTAATATATTTATTTATTTAAAGTAACTAATGTTTTAGTCATATACTCTACGACACTGGTCACTCATTTCCACTCAAAATACCTACATAATCGGATTAAAAGTTTTATAGCTGTATCGTATTTCTTCAGATACAAGGTGGGTTAGTCGAAAACATCTCAAACTGCCAGTTTTAGTTTGGTTTTTGTTATTATATCATATTAGCTGTCCTCTCTGTATTTCAGTTCTCTAATGAGGGTCAAACTTGCAGTGAGCTATCAACAAATTATGAACGGACTATAAGTCATACTATCTTGATTCCTGTCACCTGAAAAAGAAATTGCAATTATTTTTATTTTGATCCAATTTCTATAAAATATGCTTTGTAATAGTTTGGTGTTAAGCCACTTCAACTACTATGATTTCATATATGTTCCATTATTATATGATTCAGATTCAAAATTTTCGTTTCTCTCTAATTTATGAAGCCTTCGAAAACTTTCGCTGGCTGAATATGAAAAACCGCAAGATTCATCATTTGGGTTATTTCGTTCATAAGTTGATTACCTATTCTTCCTCACTTGCCCCTTTCAGTTTCAAGCACAACAGGAAAATCCTTAAGGCGCTCTGAGAGTGGTGCCTGAGCGAAAGTAGCGATTCACATTGGATTTGAATCGCTGCGTGAAGATATCCACTTGCTGAATATTGGAAAGAAAAACACAGTTTCAGAGATCATTACTTTTCGGTGCTGTGAAACTATAATTCATTGTCTAAGTAATTGATGAGATTCAAAATCAGGAAATTCAGATAGAAATATAAAAATTATATCTATGACAGTCAGTAATATCAATTTTTGTTATTGGACAAACATATCAATTTGATTTATCAACTCTTTAGGGGATAATCACCAATTAACATTTTTCTTTATTTTTTCTATGCCGTGGTACCATCACCGTCAAGAAACTCAAAAAAGTAGAATTGAAAAGGAATAGCTGAAAATAACACTCATATTAGGCAAAAAAGCTGAAAATGAAATAACAGTGAAATGAAATACATGTAAAAATAGAACAATTGAACAAAAATTAAAAATACAAATAAAAAGTTAAGAGATTCCAAGCCAAGTTACTTGAATTTCAAGAAATGAAATAAAAAAAGAATACTTGGTGGATAGTGAAATAAGCAATAATGAGCTGGCAACAAAATTTTAGGGCAGTTTTCCTTTAATTTATGCTCATGTTAACTAATAATTTTCCTTAGTGAAAAATTCACATAAAGACCTTTACATCTGAATTGTAACTGAAGTAACTTGTAACTTTACTTGTATTTTATTTCACTGTTATTTAATTTCAGGTACTTTGCTTTATATAATTATTGTTTTCAGCTATTCTTTTTTAATTCTTTATGTTTCTGATTATCTATTGTCAGCTTTATTCAATCTCTTATTAAACCACTATTTTTGCCCTTTGTTATCGACAACCTGGGTATTTTCTCATAGTTGTTATAGTAAGCTTGGAGTAAAATGTTATTCATTAAATTATTCCTTTCGAAAATTCATAATTCAGATCAGAAATAAAAATGTCACCTCATAAATTGCTTGCTTCAATAGCTATAGTTAATTTCAAATAATTTTCCGATAAATTAAAAAAAACACACAAACAAAAAGATAAATTTCAAGCCTAAATTTAGTATAAATAATTCTTATCAATTAGTGGATAATATTAAAGACGTAATCCTCCCAGATAACTCAAAATTAATATCGTTCGATGTCCAAAATTTATTTCCCAGCATCCCGCCAACTGAAACAATTGGACTAGTGGAGTGTCTCTTAGACAAAAACCACGTGAATCCACTGATAAAACAGGAGATTGTTGATTTACTCACCATTTGTGTGTCTCAAAATTATTTCCAGTTTGACGGAGAATTCTTTTCATGCAATGAAGGACTAATAATGGGGAATCCTTTGAGTCCCTTACTGGCGGAAATTTTCATGGATTACATAGAGTATGAAATCCATAATAATCAGTTAGCCAACAATTTTTTGTACTGGTACAGATACGTAGATGATATCTTAGTATGTTTTACTGGTACAGATAGGCAATTAGGCAAGTTCATTGAATATGCCAATTCCATCCACCCGTCAATAAAATTCACCACTGAGAGGGAGGTAAATAATTCAATAAATTACCTGGACTTAACCATTACGAAAAATAACAATAAACATAAGTTTGCAATTTTCCACAAACCATCGTACACGGACATTATCATACATAATTCCTCCACACACCCGTACCAGCATAAAGTTGCTGCATTCAATAGTATGCTTCACAGATTATTGAATATTTCACTGTCTGATAGGGATTTCCAGAAAGAACTGAATTTGATCAAACAAATCGCGATTAATAACGGTTATAAGGTAGATATTGTAAACTCCATTCTTTCCAAAAAACGACAAAAGCAAGCCATGGATCTGGTCTACCCATATTCAAGATGCGATAACGTTAGTTATAAGACATTGACATATGTGGAGGAACCAAACAGGAATATTGCCCGTTTTTTGAAGAAAGAAGGCGTAAACGTAGCTTATAGAACGAATAATAACCTAAGTAAATTTATTAAAAACAATAAGGACAAAACTTTGGTGTCGGATAGATCAGGAGTATATAAGCTGACTTGTGGCTCTTGTCCAAAACTGTATATTGGCCAAACAGGAAAAACATTTCTCCAACGAATTAAAGAACATAGGAATAGTTTTGTAAATAGAAAGACCAATTCCACATTTGAAAACCATCTTTTAGCAGAAGGACATGAGTTCAATCATGAGTACGAGGTGTTACATTTAGAAGAAAAGATTTTGAAACTTAATCTTCTAGAATGTTTAGAAATCAATAGATTCAGGAATTCGGGTAATTTACTGAATGATCAATTAGAACTCAATAACTCTCCGTTACTGAATATATTATTTCAAATGTGAAAATGGAACATAAGTGCAGGTAATTTAGTTCGTTAGAAACTCAGGTAAAATATCAGCTACTTAAAATCCAGGTACTTCGTTTACAGGTACTTTGATTTCAGGTACTCCATAAACTATATATATATTTAGTATGGAATGTGTAGAATTAGTTGAAAGACACGCCAGATGAAGCCATTGTATGGCGAAACACGTGTTGCGTTTTTGTAAAACAATTTAGTGAAAATCTCACAATAAAGTGTTTTTGGAATACGTTCAAAAAGATAACCCCAATCGGAAAAATTTCTATTTCAGGTACTCAAATTTGCAACTAATATTTAAAAGAATGATCTGATAATCAAGAATTCTAACAGATGTTTATAGATTATCAAGTCTACTTCACAAATGCCATTTAATTTCAATTTACCTCATCGAGTGTTATTCGATTCGTATTTTAACACAGAGGACTATTGCAGATATTCGAAATATGAAAAAATATCTTTAAAGAGCAGAACAATTTTAAAACAGTCTTCCTCTGGAAACTTCAGCACCAATATTTATAGTTTCAATTGAGCGGTAAATGTACGTGAGAAAACGCGACGCTTGACTTCGCGCATCCAGAAAAAATAGTACTTGAAATTTCAACTCATTAAATATGAATATCAAGAAATGAAAAAAAAATGAATACTTGGTGGATAGTGAAATGAAAAGTAATAAGCTGGCAATAAAATTTTTGGACAGTTTTCCTCTCATTTATGCTTTTATTGATTGATAATTATCCTTAGTGAAAAATTTACATAAAGACCTTCATATCTGAGTTGTCTTTCTTTCTGGAACTAGTTTTTGAAAATTCTAGAGAAAATCTTTTAAAAAAACTCATTTTGAAGTTCTCAGGATCCTATACATTTGATCTGTATGACTGAAGTGAAATTAATCTGTAAAATCGTATACTCTAAAATGTATAATGACACAGAGAAATTCTTCCTAGTGAAAATAATTACTCATCTTTGATTTTCATCATTTCAATATTTTCAAACAATGTTGCCACTGAAGTGCCTCACTAATAAAATAAATCAGAATCTCCACCTGGAATATAATGAAGGTCTTTCGGCAATGTTATCAAGAGGTTTCACGATTCCATTGTTCTTTGATATCTTCAAAGACGTATCGGAAGAGTCAAAAGAAGACAAATAATCAGATTCTTCCTCAATCTCTTTATATATTTTCAGTTACTTTGTGAAATATTTCCTTGATTCAATCTGGTGTTCAAGATGCAAGCCCCTAATTGCTAATAATTGTCCATTCGTGAACTGTGAGGTGTTTATTTTTGATATATTCATAAATTATTTCTTGAAAAGTTCCATACTTGTTTCTGTGTGATATTAGATATTTGAATCAGTATTTGGAAAAATGCAGTGTTAGTACTTTCAACAAATGATACTAAAATTGGAGTGTGAAGTCAAATGAGCTTCAAACTATTTTACCAGCCATTTGGATACATTGAACGTTAGAAACTCTATAGAGCAAATAACTACCTATGTATTTTTAGTACATTCTCTCTGGATCGAAGGAAGAAACTTATTACGAATGAGGTGGTGGTGCTTTGGTTATAGTTATAGCATATCATTTAAGGCTAGTTTGGTTTGAGAAGTAACAGCAGATCTGATAAAAAAGTTGAAATGAAATAAAAAATAGGTAGCAAATGACATTCAAAACAGCGAAAAAGAAATTCAGGAACTCCCAAATAAATTCCTCTCGCCCATCACGTTATCATGGGTCTGATAAGGGTTTCATCCCTTTTTTTTTCGTGTTTGAATGGCAAATTACTATTTGATAATCAAAAACCTCATTCAATATCTTCGATCAACGGGTATTGGACATGCTGTAAATTCTTTATTGTGTGTAGTTTATTAAAAACCGTTTGTTGGGTATAGTATAGTTTGTTTGAAGAATGTTTCAGTCCTAGTAACTTTATCCTCACCAGTATCGATGTGGAGTGTGATTTTTGTACTTGTACCTTCCATGAATAGGCGACTGTTGATTTGGTCGTTGATCTCATTCAGTGATGAGTTTGTCTATTTTTCCAGTATCCAGTTTGTGGAAAGGAACATGGTTGGGAAAGCTCTGAAACTTTCTACCCAAATACAGACAATTTTAGGGAAGAATGATATGTATTGAATTTTTCTATCAACTGAGCAATTTTATTTTCAATTGTGGACATGTTTATGAGCTTAATTTCGTATAATTTTTCTGAAAGGCTCCAATCACCTATTTTTCAGTATCATAGTAGGCGGTGTCGATATTATGAATTTGTCCTTCATTTGACCTGATGTTGAATTCGTTATTTTCCTGTATGGTTGACTTTGTTTTTGTATCACTTAGGCACATTTAGAAAACAATTTCGTCATTTTGTTCACTACGAAAATTTGATGCGTTTTTATCAACAGCGATTGCATTAATTCATATGCATTCGGATCTTCTCGGAGATTTCATGAATTGAAAGTATCTTCTGAAGAAAAATCGAACACTTCCGAACTTTCATAAGTTTGTCACGTTTGAGATTTGACATCAGTACAACAACATTTGTGCTGTTTCTTGGCAGGAGCCACCGGATGCATTACTGATCTTTCAAAAATCTTTTGAACGGTTACAGAAACAGGCTGATATTTTAATACGTCTCTTATTCAGGCGTCGAGGAGAAGAGGGATAGACAACACAAGCTGTAGGCGGATAGATTGCAGTTTAGGGGGAAATTGATATACATAATCATCATGAAAGAGACATTATTGGCACTGATAGCAAGTTACTACATCTTCTGGACCATAATGGACACATAGTACTGGGATATGCAGACGACATAATCATCGTAGTCCAGGGCAAATATAATGATATGGTGAAGGGATTCTTGCAGCAGGCTCTGAATACCACAAATGAATGGACATAAGAGGAAGAGCTGAACATAAACCTAACAAAATCGATCCTAGTCGCATTTACCAAAAGGACCAAAACCGAGGACCTAGGAGCTCTAAAACTGTGAGGTGAAGAGGTATATCTGTCGGTGGCAGTCAAATATCTGAGGGTGATACTAGATTCTAGTGTGACTTAGAACCAACGTGTAGAAAGAGTGAAAAGGGATGCAGAGGTAGCGCTAATGTTGCCCAGACGTATCTACAGAAACATATGGGCTGAAACCAGACATGATATATTCGCTCTACATCATGGTTGTTGAACCCATGGTGAAATCTATAGCTTACTTGTCGATGAAACAAAAAACCGCGATTGACCAATAAAAAGCATAGTGCAAATACTTGCATGTTTGGGAAAAACTGGAGCAATGAAAAGCACTCCATCAGCTGTATTGGAAACATTTTCGAATCTTCATCTACATCTTCTAATAATAGGGGAAGCAAGGATGTATCATTTCAAATTTTTGAACTCACCGAGATACATGAGATAGAAATTCCGAAATGTGTTGAAGAACAAACATCAAACATATTCTCGAACCACATGTTACCAAAATACATCTTCGACACAAATTTCATGGTTCAAGTTGAAAACCGCGAATAGTGGAGATTGAACAGTTATCCTGAGAACATGCTGGGTAGAAACATCTAGTATGGAGAGGGGTTGAAAACCGAACATGGAATGGGCGCTGGATTTTATTGTGAGGGGAACAGTCAAACTGCGCTAAGAACTGGGAAGAAGATCCATGGACATGAATAGGTTGACAACATACGGGGTGACAGGAAAAAACTTCATATACGTATAGACCCTTAACCAGCTGTGGGGACACCAAAATCATTGGAAAGAACTGGATTGAGATGTGGGTCTATGAGAAACATGAAGAGTTCTGGGTAAATATACTCAGAAACACAAATGAAATAATGTTTATAAAGAAACCGTTCAAGAACAGAACTGAAGAATTTTTTCAATAGAACGGGAATCGGCTCGAAATGATTACAGTGCTACTCACTGAACTAGAAGTAGACAGTAGAAAAGTGTCAATCTTACCATTTCACTAGTTAGAGACACTAGTTAGAACGATTTTGGGAAAGAAAGTTTTTGGCTTTCTACTACTTCATCTTGATACAAAAAAAGGATGAGGAAATCTTCCAAAGAGAGGAAGGAAGTAATCAATTTGAAAACGAGTAACTTTATACATGGATGTGTAGATCATGCAAAGGAGTAACTTTCAGACACAAACTGAAAGAAAGTCCTCCTGAAACAGCTACTTTCATATAAACATTTAATTACACGAAAGGAAAAATTCTTTCGAAACAAATGCTTTTATATGAACACTGAATTATACAGAATATACTTTTCTCTACTCAGTTTGTGTTTCAAACATTCGTTGTGGAATATTCCACATATTCGTGTAATTCAATGTTTATATGAAAGTAGCTGTTTCAGGAGGACTTTCCTTCAGTTTGTGTCTGAAAGTTACTTCTTTGCATGATCTATACATCCATGTATAGAGTTACTTATTTTCAAATTGATTACTTCTTTCCTCTCTTTGGAAGATTCCCTCATCCTTTTTTTGTATCAAGACGGAGTAGTAGAAAGCCAAAAAATTTCTTCCCCAAAAATTAATCACTCCTAAAAATATAACCCCTTCAATTCAACGATTTTGGCTTTATACGTCTTCATCTTTATACAAAAAGAAGAAAGAAAGCAATCAATTTCAAAGAAATTGTTTTATACAAAGATGTATAGATAATGCAACGAAGTAAGTGGAAAAAACCCTTTCGAAACAACTACTGTCATATAAACATTAAGTCACACGAAAGAAAAATACTTTCGGAAAAACTACTTTTATATGAACACTGAATTTACAAATAAACACATTTCTCTATCATTCTCTATAATTCCATAACATTTGTTATGGAGTTGAATCACAAATCATTCACAATATAGTAAATTGAAAGAGGTAAAATTTCACTAACATGGAACACTACCATCCTCAATGGTGGACATCCGATGTTTCGGAATAAGACCACAGATCATATACCCTAGACGGTTCACGGCAATGCTAAACAACAGAGACGGAAGAAAGCGCCATCTGAAGATTTGTATCGGTACCATTGTGACGGACGCGGGATATTCAAATGTTGTATATAGTTGAAATATTCATTTTATTCAAATGTTTTTTGAAAATTTCAGCGTATTGTTTAGAGTCTCAAACTACACTTTTATATTGAGTGTTGTGTGGACTTTAAACAATACGCTGAAATTTCCAAAAACAATGTAAAAATTATAGTTAGAACAAATTCTTAACCATTGCTTTATGTTGCAGGGCAATAAGTTTAAAAAAAAACAGCTGAATTATTATAGATTTTTTATTCAGAACATTCCAACATTAAACATTTTGTGTGATTATATGTTCAGGTCGCTTAGAATTATTTTTCTTTATTTTGTTCAAACGAATTTTATTGGCTTGTAATTTAATTACATTTGTACCTGTATACAGTTTCGATTTTCCCTGTATAATTTGATTTACACGCTTTGCACCAATTATGTGTGATAGTTGTTATGGTGAATTATATTATTTTTATCTTCCTCTTTGTTGCAAGATAAGAATTCAAAGCTAGCCTTGCCTCTTATTGTATTTTCAATTATACGAATTGAATGTTTGGAGGATGGTTGTTTATCTAAATAGTTTATCACTTGGACAATAAAAAGAAGTGGACAATATCATCAAATAAAATGGCTATATATTTTTCAGAAGACTCCTTGTCAGCTATCAACTTCTGTAATGAATCAAAAAGTACATCATTTATACCTGGTCCCCCCACAATGTCTGCTAGAAGCCTGGTCAGTGTTGATTTACTGGGTAAAGTGAACATTTTTCAAGAACTGAGTAAGACTCAACGCTTTGTTTGTATAGGATCAAAGCCAACAATTATTCATCAAGTGTAAACCGTCTAAGTTTTTTTTATTTTTTGAATTCCCGCAGCTGACATTGAATAAGAGTAGATGCCATACTGTTTAATTTGGCAACATTTTCTTCGAGGTAATGTGCTGTTTTGAATTGTTCAGCTTCAGACAATCTACGCAGGAATGATTTTTTCTTGTTTCTTTCCATGGTATACTTTTTACGCAATTGTTGCAGTGCTCCATACATTTTTTCTTTTTTGGTGTCATTGTATGCTTTGCAATCCCAGTTGATATCACCAACTGATATGGTGACAATAGTGCACTGCCTGCATTACCTAAAAAAGAGATCAAATTTTAATAATTCAAAAATAATGTTATAACGCTAATGTTATACTAAAACTACATTAAAATAATTCTATCGACGTGAAAAAGGCTATGCGCTAATTTCATACCAAGAGCTATTATCCAATGAACTCAGATTTCACACATCAATTTTTGCCAATATGAATATGAAATTTTTGACAGAACTCATGTATCTCTATCCTTCAAAATGTAAGTGTTGAAAAAAGAGAGTAATACATTGACTCTGCACGAGTTCTAC
Organism: Leptinotarsa decemlineata; assembly: GCF_025532065.1. Taxonomy (NCBI): domain Eukaryota; kingdom Metazoa; phylum Arthropoda; class Insecta; order Coleoptera; family Chrysomelidae; genus Leptinotarsa; species Leptinotarsa decemlineata. The sequence goes on along the minus strand of NW_027412549.1, from coordinate 2,360,574 downwards.
CAAAAGAATTCGATATATGTCTGTATGTTTATATTCATTACCTTCAATACTGTGAGAAGATTTGTTCAATTCTGGAATCTCAATGAATAACTCATTAAATTGAATACTCTCTTGAGCAGAACTATTTGAAGACTTAGATGTTGATGGAGTATCATATACATCATTTGGGCCTGTTGAACCTTTAAAAAAGTCTGTTTCATTCAAGTTTCACGAATTAAAAGTTTTACTCACAAGGAAGATTGAGAGTTGGAACAGCGTTCCCAAATAACTTGTGAGACCAAGCAGAAATGTATTTTGCCTCAAAATGACTATCACACAGCCTTCTGGAACCTTAAACTTCTTTTTGGTCCATTTCCATCAGTTCCAAGTTATTAATTACCAGTATCCATTTCTTGAACTTATTTATATCTTTATCTGGATTAGGGAACGCATGTCTTATACTAGATATACTTTTGCAATAAGGAACGCAACATTTGTTGTGGTAAACCATTGTAAAAAATTCAAAATAACGAAATAAATAATCACTAGGGTACACAGTCAGACAACAACACCACAGACCAAAAACACATGAGTCACATGACTATCTTTTATATATTATGCACATGTTCTTCTTGTTCTTCTTCTTCTTATTTTTGACATACATCACAAACCACAAGAATATATGTGGGTCCGTGACATAAAACCGAAGAACAAATTTACAGTGCCATCTTAAGATTTGTATTGGTACTAAAAAAGGGATTCAAGGTGAAGTAACCTATGTGAACCGTCTAGGGTATATGGTCTGTGAATAAGACCTTAGACTTATTACCTCTTCAGCACTAATATGGTTAGGTTATGTGAGGTTAGGTCCAAAGTGAGTGGGTATATTCGACCCTCTAAAGCAACCCGCAATGGTTTATTGTGGCTCACGCCTATTCACACTCGATCAAATAAACCCAGCTTCTTAACGAAGCCGATTAGTTTGTATGGAGAGTGGTCTTTTCGGTCAGATGGTAAGAGTACGGCTCTGTCGAACTCTAAAAACCTGATTTGGTCCTCAGCGAGGCAGGCACAAAGTATATGCACTGCTGTTTCATTATTAATGAGGTAGTCGGATAGTCAAGGTACAAGATTCCCCCTTGATACCCGAGACGACCTTTCCATATGAGGGGTTTTGCACGTCAGCTATACCTGACCATGCCTGATTCCACCGTGCAGGGCTGTTTCGTCTCTGGTTTTTGTAAATCATTACTTGAGTGCAAATGTTTGCTAACCTGCTCATGGGGAGTTTGTTCCTCCACCTGAGACAGATTCTGCGTACACCGCTCAAGAATTTGGTGCTAGGCGGTTTAATAAGGTACCCCGCTCTTGAGAAGACGACTCAGTCGTTTCCTGGATGCATCACCAAACCTTTTTTTGAGTTCAGTTATTGGATCAGGAGTTGGAGAGTTGAGAAGCTCTCGCTCCTGATCTAAATTTACAGGGGGGTCAGTAGGAGTCGTAATCTCGGCATCCATCTCCTCTGTAGACTCGCTCCTGATCTAAATTTACAGGGAGGTCAGTTGGAGTTATGAGCTCGACATCCATCTCCTCTGTAGACTCAGCGTTAGAAAGAATTTTTAAGTTCACTCTGTCCATAAAAGTTCCACGAGTAGCTAGGGAAAGATGGTCAATCACGACAGAGCCCCGCATTACCGTGACAAGGCGATGCTACGATGAGAGGGCGCCCGGTATCTCGAAGGTTCCGTAGAGACAGCTGATAGGCTAAGTGTCATTCATACTCTCGGCATGAATACACACACCTTAGGATTAAGCCATCGTTGGGATGCCATTCAGTTAGGGAATAACAGAACCACAAGTGATTCTGTCATTTCCGTATCCAGCGGGGCTGCGTGGAAGCAGGCATCCGATGGTTTGCTAAACCAAATATCCCATGCCAATGCACTCGCCAAAAACAGCATGCACACTGGTTCAGGCAGTGAAAGATGAACAGGGACAGCCAACCCGCCAATATGGATAACATTTAAAGATGAAGAACTCAATTCATTAATAAAATTACGACTTTATGTCACGAATGAATTGAATTTACTTATGCCATCAATGACAGAACATAAAGGCCAAAGCACTGTTGTTTGAATCGAAAAGGATATATTTTTGAGAAAGGAAGCAATCGTGTCTACGGTTCATTCACGGAATTAGGAAATATCAAAGAATATCCCATAAGTTACGGGATACGGGGTGGATTACAATGGAAAATAGACGGATATTGAATGCTGCTAATTTATATAACAAAATTATACAAACCAAAACGCCGTCTTATCTGTTCAGAAAAATCACTTTTCGTACTGATGTTCACAATCTGAACATCAGATTCAAGGGTACTCTTACCCCACCTAGTTTTAAAACTGAATTTTTCAAGCGATCTTTTAGCTATAATATTTGCCAAGTGATCAAACTGTTACCAAAAAAATAAAAGAAATTCAGAACTTTCTGTTTTACGGAAAAGATTCAAACCACTTCTGTTCGAAAGCCAATTTTAAATATAAACTGCCCAACCCTATACACTTTTCATCATTATGAGACCAGAGTAAGTCTTAGTAATGGACGTCCTCTCCAGCATCCAAATAGATATTGGAACAATCCCATCTTTTTTTTTTATTTCATGTATTACTTTTTTTTTGTTTCAGCTTAGGTAGAATATTTTTGAGGTTGAGTGGAAGAACAACTCTTAGCACTTGTGCTAACTAAGTTGAACTTCGCCTTTTGTTATGTCAGCAACTAGCTCTGTAATTTATTTAAATATTTGTATGTAACTACAGCTGGGTAACAATAAAGACGATTATTATTATTATTATTATTATTATTAAAAAACTAACTCTATACAAAGATGTGACGATCACGTAAAGAAGTAACTTTCAGACACAAATTGAAAGAAAAAGCCTCCTACAGCTACTTTCTATTAACATTGAATTACAGGAAAGAAAAATACTTTCGGAACAATAACTTTCATATGAACACTGAAGAACATTTTACTTCTGACATTCACTATCATTGAGTTCTTATACTAGTTGAAGATAAATGTTTTTTCACATTCATCTTCTTCTGTTTCGACCGTCGGCATCACCTTCCACAAACATTGAAACAGAAAGTTCATACAGCCTTGACTCACGACCCACGACGAATTTCTCACGACATTTAGAACCCGGCATTGCATGAAACGTTCCATCGTAAAGTTGCTCCAGTGGCTGTCGGCTGTCACTTCTCCATTATTCTTTCGTGTAGACAATAGGCCAGAACGGCGATGAGGACCGTTTGGCGTAATTGCATTCGGTGCACTTGGCACATCATTTTAATCGTCTTAGCTCTCGGAGTTGAACGGATTTCACTTGGCACCACTCGGGCGACATTAAGCTGCCGGTTCAAGGTTTAAAGTTTATTAGCGAAGGAGTTCATTAGCGACTGTTTGTGCTTCTGGGTATTGCAGTTTTCAAAAATCGGATGAATTATTCCATTCCTTTATGTTCAGAAAGTTTTTTTCTTGTTTTTGTATGGAAATAAACTCGCAATGAAATAATTTATGTTGTTATTGCCTACTGAGTAACCGATGTATATGGATTTCATCGGCCAGTCATTTTCAATTTTCAATTTCATATTTTGTAATTTCATCAATAAACGTAACGAATAAGACAAACAGAAACTGTTATTTTGTCTCCATGGTAACTTGGTAACTGAACAATAAGAACACACTAAGATATTAAAAATTACAATTTTCAATTTGATGTTAGCCATAGGATAAGATCAATATGTGTGTCTTAAGTGTCTTAAAGCGAAACACGTGTATACCAGTTAGGGTGACAGTGTTCCAAGTGAGTACAATTTATTACCATTCATTCAAAGTAGAACTCATGTGAATGATATCTGATTCTTATTTCTCCACGAATGTTTGATATACAAACTGAATAGAGAAAAGTATCTTCTGTATAATTCAGTGTTCATATAGAAGTATTTGTTTCGAAAGAATTTTTTCTTTCGTGTAATTCAATGTTTATATGAAAGTAGCTGTTTCAGGAGGACTTTCTTTCAGTTTGTGTCTGAAAGTTACTTTTTTGCATGATCTACACATCCATGTATAGAGTTACTCACTTTCAAATTGATTAATCCTTCATTTCTTTGGAAGATTCTCTCATCCATTTTTTTTGTATCAGATGGAGTAGTAGAAAGCCAAAAACTTTCTTTCCCAAAAAATTAATCACTCCTAAAAATATAACCCTTTCAAATCATCAATATACATGTTTTTCAAATTTCTTTTTTGATAAAACAAGCAACTTTTTCAATAACTTTTTTCTCTTACTTCCTTAACAAATGACATAGATATTTACCATTTGATGAAGTTGTGTCGAATGTTAGGCTCGTGTCAACTTCTGAATGAAACTACATATCGAGTTCATACAAAATTGTAAAAAAGTATGTATAGTTCTTTTTTATGAAAAAACTGCAGTGCTATGTCACCCGCTGTCGAGACGACACCATAAATGTTTTTTAAAACACAAAAGACGTCATTTTTTGATAAATCTTCCAATTATCTAAAAATCAGCCGTTTCTTGGGAATCAGTAGTTTCTTATATTATTTTTGAGAAACTGGAAAAGAACGATGAGTATGATTATTGATATAATTGAAAATAAATCTCCAAAATGTTCAACATCCCTTCCTGACAATGAGGAAGTCAATTTACAAATTAAATTCATACATTTTCTCTATTCGACGATTTTCAAAAAGAAAATTGAACCTACAGTAACTCAGGAACGACCAGCTCGTTAGCAAAAATAATACCGAATTTTGGGAAGGAAAGAAGAGGCTTTGGTTATTTACTTCTCCATTTCCAAGAAAAAATGTGGAAAACTCCGAAAGAAAGGAAGAAAGCTATTAATTTCAAAAGAAACTTTTCACAAAGACGTGTAGATTATACACAGAAGCTACGTTCAGATATAAACTGAAAAAAAACCTTCTCGAAACAACTACTTTCATTACATGAAAGAAAAATACTATCGAAACAACTACTTTCATTGAAGTGTGTTTTTGAAAATCATGAATTTTCATAAAATATCTTTCAGTTCTATCATAGTTTTTATTCAATTTGTACTCAAACATTCGTTATGAATGTCATTACGTACTGGCATCCTGACATGTGTAGATTTGACTTATTCATGACATAAAGCCGTAATCTTATGAGCGAATTGAGTGATTTGCCTAGTAATGATATCCAGATTGGTGCTGAAGAAGCAATAAGACGAGTGTCTTATTCCGAAACATCGATGTCCGCCATTGAAGATGACTGTGTTCCATCTAAGTAATATTTTTACTCCTCTCATATGTGTAACATATTGTGTATCAATTCTGTGAATGATATCCGATTCAATTCCATAAGGTATATTTGGAGTTAAAACTGGATAGGAACAGCTGTAGTTTGTATAATTTAGTTTTCATATAAAAGCAGTTGTTTCGAAAGTGCTTTTTTCGTGTAATTCAATGTTTATATGAGAGTGATTGTTTCGAAACGGATTTTTTTCCAATTTGTATCTAAAAGTATCTTCTGTTACACATCTTTATGAAGAGTTTTTTTTTTAATTATTTGACACGAGTAGATTCAAGTCATCTGTGACATGAAGTCGTAATGTTATGAATGAATTGAGTACTTCATCTAGTAATGTTATCTAGATTGTTGATAAAACAATTGTCTTAATGCGAAACATCGGTGTCCGTCATTCAGGATGACAATGTTCTATGTAAGTGAAATGTTATTTCTTTCATATACTATATTGTGTAGCATTCCTGTGAATGAAATCTGATCTAATTTCATAACGAATATTCGAACTACAAACTAAATAGAAAGAAGTTTTTCTGTATAATTCAATGTTCATTTGAAAGTTGTTGTTTCGAAGGAGCTCTTTTTTATTGTTTGTATCTGAAAACAGCTTCTGTGCATGAACTACACATCTATATAAAGTGATCATTTTAAGATTATCTGCTTTCTTTCAAATTGCCAAAAACCTTTGTTTCATAAACTCTCCAGAAAATATACCCTTTTCAATTGATAGCAAATTTGTATAGAGATTTGAAATACCTACATTACAGGGTCATTATTCTATCAATTTATTATATTAATATTAAAAAACGTGTGCGTCTTGGGTGGGACTGAAGTAATAACTGGTATTGGTCTGAATTGGACTATTCAATATTAACATTATTTAACTTTTTTAATGATCATTAGGAAAAAATTCAATAATGAATTCTTCCCTAATAAATATTTTAGAGCTCATTACAACTTCAGTGACACTTTCACTTCGAATTTCATGCCTCAAAACACAATGTTTTACCTCACTTTTCGTAAGTATTTTTCAACAAACTTTGGCAATTGAACAGAAAAAAAGAGTTCTCATTTTTCTTGTCTCCGACTGCATACGTGATCCATTTCCCGTGCTCTTTTTCAATCTAGCCCGTCGTGCTATCTGTAATGTCCCGCCATTATGCGTTACGTTACCAAACGGTTTACCCTCCCATGAGAAGTTATCATTTCAAAATGACGCCACAATTTGTTTTTCTCGTATTGAAAGGTATAAAAAACATTGTTTACGTCCCATCTTGATATCTCGTTCAGTTCGAAAGGGATGGACATTTTTATTCTGCACTGTATAAATGATATAGAAGAATTTTTATGTCATCATATATTCGTCACTCTTGTTTTGGGGTTTGAATCATGTGTGTCTTATCCACGCCAATGCATCAAGAAGGCGGCCATCGGTATGTTGTCAAGGTGAATTGATTGGAATCGTGGGCCAACGTTGAAGGTGCAGCGATGGCATCTGGACCGTTCACACCACTACGCAAAGATCCACCCACGATGTATTCACCTTATTGCTCCTTAACACCATAGTGACAGTTTGTTTATCGATTATATTATTTACCTCACAATGGTTTTAATACACAGCGTAAGGAATTTCACTAGTTCGGACTTCCATTGTCTATTATATAAAATGATTTGAAATCCCTGAAACAAGTAAAAAGGATAATTAAAAAAGAATAGTTGAAAATAACAATTATATTAAGCAACAATAAACCTGAAATGAAATGATAGTAAAATAACCTACAAGTAAAAATATAATAATTGAATAAATAAAAATTAAAGGAATGCAAAAAGAAATTAATAAAAATAAAAATAAAATAAAAATAAAAATAAAAATAAAAAGGTGTAGAGATTCCAAGTCACGTTAGTTCACGACGTTTCGATTGTTGGTATCTACAATCGTCTTCGGGTGATGACTGGACTGATTCCTCCGAGAGATGACTATTTTATAGGTCGTTGAAATACTTTCACTTTCACTACTTTCCATTTTCCGCTTCACTGATTCCATGAGAGATGACCGATTTGGCGGGAGTTGGTCATTTCTCGTTTGATGATGGGTTTCCATATGTTTCGTATATCTACGCTGGCCTGGCTGAATACGTTGTTGGACAACATGTATGCGGCTTCCTTAAATTTTCTCCTGAACCAATGTTCCTCTCTGTGCAAGATCTCAGCTTGGGACCACTCGATGTTGTGTTGATGAGTCCAAACATGGTCTGCTATTCCTGATTTGCTGGTTTCTCCTCGCTGTGTGTGCTTCTTGTGCTCGGCAATGCGAATATTCAATGGCCTCTTAGTTTCACCAATATAGGATTTTCCGCACTCACAGGGTATCCGGTAAATGCAATTCTTGGAATCGCAGTCCGCGTTTGGGGCCTGGTTTTCGTGAGGCTGCTACGGATAGTGTTACCGGATCTGAAACAGGTTCTAATGTTGTACTTGGAACCAATTCTTCTTATCCTCTCCGATAATCCTCTGATGTAGGGAAGTGCAAGCACTGGTTGTGACGGCTTCTCTTCCTTGCGAGGCTCCTGCTGTCTTTTGGCTAAAGTCTTTTCTACCATCGCTTTGGAGTATCCATTCCGCTGAAGATCACTTTTGATGATGTCTAGTTCCTTCTCGAGACCTTCCTTTGTATTACAAAGCCCAAAAGCACGGTCTAATAGAGTCTTGATGATTCCTCTTTTTGTCGATTGATGGTGGTTGGATTCGTGGTTCAGATACTGTCCCGTATGAGTGGGTTTTCGGTATACAGATGTTTCCCACTTAGTGTCGGTCCTCTTCACCAAAACGTCTAAGAATGGCAATTCATTGTGGATTTCCTTCTCCATTGTGAAAGTGATGGAAGGTCTCACGCTGTTGATGTGTTTCAGAAAGGCGTCTAGTTCAGTATTCCCATGGTTCCATATTAAGAAGGTGTCGTCAACATATCTCAACCAGACTCGAGGTTTCTTGTGGGCTTCTTCAATGGCCAGAGTTTCAAACCACTCCATATATATGTTGGCTATGACTGGTGAAAGTGGCGATCCCATTGGCAGTCCCTCATCTTGTGTAAAGAATTCGTCCTTCAGTTGGAAATAACAGTTTCGTACACAGCATCCTAGTAATTCCATAATTACTTCTATAGGTAGATTCGTTCTCTCTTTCAGGTTCCCGTCTTCGGATAGCTTTCTCTGTATCATACAGAGAAAGCTATCCGAAGACGGGAACCTGAAAGAGAGAACGAATCTACCTATACTCCAAATCATACAGAGAAAGCTATCCGAAGACGGGAACCTGAAAGAGAGAACGAATCTACCTATAGAAGTAATTATGGAATTACTAGGATGCTGTGTACGAAACTGTTATTTCCAACTGAAGGACGAATTCTTTACACAAGATGAGGGACTGCCAATGGGATCGCCACTTTCACCAGTCATAGCCAACATATATATGGAGTGGTTTGAAACTCTGGCCATTGAAGAAGCCCACAAGAAACCTCGAGTCTGGTTGAGATATGTTGACGACACCTTCTTAATATGGAACCATGGGAATACTGAACTAGACGCCTTTCTGAAACACATCAACAGCGTGAGACCTTCCATCACTTTCACAATGGAGAAGGAAATCCACAATGAATTGCCATTCTTAGACGTTTTGGTGAAGAGGACCGACACTAAGTGGGAAACATCTGTATACCGAAAACCCACTCATACGGGACAGTATCTGAACCACGAATCCAACCACCATCAATCGACAAAAAGAGGAATCATCAAGACTCTATTAGACCGTGCTTTTGGGCTTTGTAATACAAAGGAAGGTCTCGAGAAGGAACTAGACATCATCAAAAGTGATCTTCAGCGGAATGGATACTCCAAAGCGATGGTAGAAAAGACTTTAGCCAAAAGACAGCAGGAGCCTCGCAAGGAAGAGAAGCCGTCACAACCAGTGCTTGCACTTCCCTACATCAGAGGATTATCGGAGAGGATAAGAAGAATTGGTTCCAAGTACAACATTAGAACCTGTTTCAGATCCGGTAACACTATCCGTAGCAGCCTCACGAAAACCAGCCCCCAAACGCGGACTGCGATTCCAAGAATTGCATTTACCGGATACCCTGTGAGTGCGGAAAATCCTATATTGGTGAAACTAAGAGGCCATTGAATATTCGCATTGCCGAGCACAAGAAGCACACACAGCGAGGAGAAACCAGCAAATCAGGAATAGCAGACCATGTTTGGACTCATCAACACAACATCGAGTGGTCCCAAGCTGAGATCTTGCACAGAGAGGAACATTGGTTCAGGAGAAAATTTAAGGAAGCCGCATACATGTTGTCCAACAACGTATTCAGCCAGGCCAGCGTAGATATACGAAACATATGGAAACCCATCATCAAACGAGAAATGACCAACTCCCGCCAAATCGGTCATCTCTCATGGAATCAGTGAAGCGGAAAATGGAAAGTAGTGAAAGTGAAAGTATTTCAACGACCTATAAAATAGTCATCTCTCGGAGGAATCAGTCCAGTCATCACCCGAAGACGATTGTAGATACCAACAATCGAAACGTCGTGAACTAACGTGACTTGGAATCTCTACACCTTTTTATTTTTATTTTTATTTTTATTTTATTTTTATTTTTATTAATTTCTTTTTGCATTCCTTTAATTTTTATTTATTCAATTATTATATTTTTACTTGTAGGTTATTTTACTATCATTTCATTTCAGGTTTATTGTTGCTTAATATAATTGTTATTTTCAACTATTCTTTTTTAATTATCCTTTTTACTTGTTTCAGGGATTTCAAATCATTTTATATAATAGACAATGGAAGTCCGAACTAGTGAAATTCATCACGAAACATTGTCAATCACCTTCACACAGCGTAAGAATTGGTTATATTGATTTTCAATGTGGAACGGTGACCTTTAACGATGTATTATTCAAAATCCAAGCAAAGGTTCCAATTCTTCTATAAATAGTTTGTGAGACAGTCCAGATGGTTTTGAATATTTATTTGTTGGTGACCTGTTTCCTTTCTCTTAGCAGTGATCAGAAATATATTATTGAAGAGGGTACCTACATTAATATTTTGTACCAGTATTCTCATTCTCGGAAACCGATTCTGAGGAATTGAGGAATTCATCTGAATCAATATTTGTGATGGCAAAATGTTGGAAAGTTTTTAATTTCCATATATGACAAATCTCCAAAATGTATTGAATATTGAAATGCTTTATACATTTCTTTAATGCCCCCCGTTTTATTTTTTGACCGGGGCAACACAAAAAATAGAAATTTGGGAAAAAAATGGAAAGGAGGGTCTTGTGATACATCTTTTCAAAGCTCCAGACAACCCTTGAAGATAATGTCAATATCTTCAACAACTTCAAAATGGCGGAACTTTTAATAATTGCCTGAATACATTGACATTTACCTACATAATATGAGGTAATAAGCTTGAGTTCAGTTCATAAGATGCCCGAAATGGTTGCCTTGAACTTCTTGACATACGAACAGCCTATCCGATATTTCACGCCAAACATTTTCGAACACAGTAACGTCAATATCTCTACAAATATTTATTATTCTCTGCCGAATATCCAATATTGAAGCAGGCTCAGTTTCGTACATCTTTTGCTTCAAATAGCCCCATAAAAAAAGTCGAATAGTGTCAAATCCGGCGAGCCGGCTGATCAATCCAACGACCGGAAAAAGTAGTATCCAAATAGTTTCCAACTTGTCTGGAGTAATGTAGTTGTGCTTCATCTTGTTGGAATACATTATCTATATCGAATTCATTAGGATTCGCTTCGACGATTTCAGTGATGAGAGGGTCAACAGTAGTTTCCAGCATATTCAAATACAATTTCCCTATTAAATTTTGATCAATTAATAGAGGTCCTACAATATGGTTTCCCATATAAAACAACTTGTATGTCATGATCTTTCAGATATTTATCAAAATGAAATATGAAAACGAATCATTTCGTGTATTCATATTGACAAAAATTGCTGTTTTTATTTTTGTTTAAATAAGAGCCAAGTAATGTTTCCTGTAAAATAAAGACATATCACTGTGGCAAACTCATTTCTTCATTCGGATTCAGCTGAAAATTCCATTTCGTTCTATTAGAAAAAGCCATATAATGGAAACCGAAAGAATCTTATTATTTCATTTCGATTTCGGAATCGTATTAGATGAGATGAAACCTTACAGAGATGAAAAGATAGGGAAATAAATTGAGTAAAAAACAAGCCGAAAATCCTTAATTTTCCGGTGACTATTTCTATAAAGGAAGGATTATTTATTGATCGGACAGCAGAATCAACTGAGTCAACTGAGGCGGGCTTTTTTATCGTATATAAAACAGTTGACTCAGGATGGTTGTTGGAAACATTTTTTTATATGACAAAATAAAGAGAATCATGATGGATGTTCGCTTTAGGAAGGATCGAACTTCATCTTTCACATTTTTACATTGTGTTATGGACACATTTCATCGTAACTTTCACCAATAGTGTTGCTTACTAAAGAAAATCACAACCATATATTACGTTATTACGGAATTATAGGTACGATATTGAAATGGTTCACGAAGTAGGTACAGTTCGAAACAATCTGATTACCAGGATCAAATTTTATTCCTTCCAGTGTGAAAAATATAAATTCTGTTAACTTTGTTGAGGACTGAGAGACTTTTCGCTGATGACTCAGTTATAGCAGTCGTGGAAACCTTAACTATCCAAATGAAGTTCTTGGCAATTTTTTTCCATTTTCAATTTCAATTGAACATTCTCAAAAATAAAGTGGTAATCATTGGCGACTGCTTTAAAAGATTTACAAGACTTAATATTATCATTTGGTTTGGTTTCTATTATTCATGAACATACAAGAATCACAGTTACTTCATCTAGCTGTATATATAATATATTTACCATATAAGACGGAATTGGCCGATACCTGATGAAAATCCATACCTAAAGTATTCATAAAACATTTTATTGGGAGATTTTCAATAAACAGTTTCAGAAAAACGCAACACCTTTTTTTGTCATACAACGGCGTCCTCGGGCGTGACCGAATTTCACAATTCGAAGTACCTTAATTTTCAAGTACCTGAGTTTTACCTGGTCATTTGATCTTTCATGTGTACCTGAGTTTGAATGAAATAAACGAAGCTCGTGTACCAGTTTCCATATCTGGGAAAATATTTAGTAAGGGGCAGTTATTTGATTGTAATGGTCATTCACTAAAGTAGCCGAATTCTTGAACGTATTGATTTCTTAACATTCTACAAGATTGTTTTTTATACTTTCATCTTCTCATGTCCTTCTGCTTAAAGGTGGTTTGCAAATGTGGAATTGGTCTTTCTATCCGACACCGAAGTTTTGTCCTAATTGTTTTATATTGTTATAAAGACAACAACTAACCTATCTAATGCCGCGCAGAAAGCTGTAGTAAAACCATTAGGCACCTGTGCAATGTCTTCTATTTGGAAGATTCGTCGGAAGTTACTTCCTGCCGTCTTCCGAAATGATTGCTCCCCGTTGACGCTTTGGAGTAAGCAGATTGAGACCCTTGCGGAGCCAACGACGAGAGCTGGGGAATAGGCAGATTGAGGCCCAGGCGCCAAGTCAGAAAACCTTTGCAGCGTGTCGATACCTGAGGAGTAGCTAGTGACAGCTTCTTGAAAATGAATTTTATCGAGTGTGTATGATATACAAATCAAAAATGAAACAATCGTCAGTACCGGGCAGGCAGTCCTCGATTGAAGACAAAATGTGAATAACCAAGAAAAGCCCTTGATAAAAATAACTGCGTAAACGCAAGTGAGACATAAATGTAACCACCTATTGGTGTGACACCCAAGTCAACTTGACAAGTGTTTATGTCAGTGGTTTGACCAATCAACCGACAACTGCGGTAGCAGCAATTTGGGAAGCTATCCTGGAATACCATCGGGAAACGAATCCACATGTTTCTAGAAATGATATGAAATCGATGGCATTCCATCCATATATATTTAAGAACAAAACTTGGAAAATGTCTTTGGGCGGTCAGCGGAACGGAAGTATACTCTTATAATACAAGTAATTCCAATATTTCGATAAAATTCATTATCATCTTCAAGGAAATGCTACAAAATTTGTATGATGCTAGTACAATACAAAAAAAATTATAAAAGGTCTTAACTTACTGTTAGTGAGGATGGCCGTGTTGAAAAGGATGCTACATTTAAACAATTGAAACATGTCAATACAATAAAACAAGTCACTGCATTAAAAGTGCTTGACTCGTCACTGAATATAAAGAAGATTATTGAATTAAAATTTACTAAAAATCGTTATTCGTTTTAAAATTATGGATTACTGGTAAAAGCCATGTGATTGAAGAACAAAGAGAGATACAACAAACCATTGAAAACGATAGCTGCCATGTGATTCAGTTTGAAAAGGTGTGTATGTATATTAATTTAATATTAATTGACACACACACACACACATATATATATATATATATATATATATATATATATATATATATATATATATATATATATATATATATATATATATATATATATATATATATATATATATATATATATATATATATATATATATATATATATATATATATATATATATATATATTGTTTAAGTTTTTCCAAATGTCCATGCGGTTTCTCTTATTGACTTGTTTTATGAGTTTTATGTTCTCTGGTGGGGGGAAATTATGTTTGTTTTGTATGGCGTGTGTTGCGAGGTTTGATTTATATACTATTGGGTTTATGTATGCCTTTTTGTGCTCCCCGTACCTTTGGATCAGTTTTTTCTTGGTTTGGCCGATATAGAATTTGGTGCGGTAGCAGAAATTTGGTTGTTGGCAGTTGTCGGCTGATTGGTCAAACCACCAACACTGACATAAAAACTTGGCAAGTCTACTTGGGTGTCACACCAATAGGTGGTTCCACTTATGTTTCACTTGCGTTTACGCAGCTATTTTTATCAAGTACTTTCTTGGTTTTTCTCATTTTGTCTTCAATCGAGGACCGCCTGCCCGGCACTGACGATGCCCAATAGGCTGAAACAGCTGTCTACCGGTGGCTCTTAAATTGAAATCAGCTCAGCTAATTGATTTGACAATTGACAACAAACTACTTCAGTAACAAAATCAGCTCGGAGTTTTGCAAAAAAACGGTTTATTCGAATATTTCATTACAATTGATTTTCTCAACCTCAACCTCAACCTCAACCTAAAAATGTTATACTTTTGAAAGTATCTTCGAAAAGTGCCAAGAATACTTACACAATGTCATAAATAAAAATTTCTAAGTATATATTAACAATGACGACAAAAAAATCAAAATTTATTGAGCATGTAACCTAACAAGACCGCTGCAACTTTATTCTTGAAAAATAAAATTTGTGTTATGATTGTCACTGAAGTGGAAACTCCATATTGAACTCACCTTTGAAATCCTCACAAGTATCCAGAATTCAACGTGAACTGAATTTTTACGAGATTGAAGTGAACTTCCAATTAAAAAAACACTCAAGAAGTTGCAGACCCCGATAAGATTCAAATATTTCTTATGAAAAGAAATCTTTCTCCGATATGAAATTTTTAATTGAAGTTGATCTTAGATTTTCTTTCGATATGGTTTCCTACTACTAGTGTGCTTAAATTAGAATTCCTTGATAGATGAAGATGGTGCATTTCGTATGACTAATTAAACTGATCGAAAATTGTATAGAGATGATAATAGAGCAGCTAAAATATGTTCAATTTACCGAATAATGGAAGTGTTGAATACAATACACCAAAGTTATTACATCAATGTGACATTCAGTAGTTTAACATACTCTCGATTGAATGAAACCAAATATTAAAAGTATGACGTTTGTAGGCGATAACGATTTGAGTTGCAAAAAGTTGTAAAAGCCCAAACGACTTCCAGAATAGCGTCAGAATATATGAATGGAATGATCATTTACCATGGTACTAGTTCTATTCGGTTCTATAGTTCGTTTCACTTTTTACATAAATTCATTTCTGTGTTTGTACTTCAAAAAAGAGCGATACGTTATCTCTTCAAAATGAAGCAACAAGACTTCTGTAGGTCTATATTTATCAGAAATATCGACAGTTTATGCGATTTTCATATTATAAACGGCCTGTTTGATAAACAAGCATAGAGATGAATTTCCTTTGGTCTCCTCTAACCATTCCACTCGTCAGACTGACGATTTCAGACTGCCTATACCCACCTCGACACTTACTAAAAACTCAGTAATCTACAGTGGCCTAAAAATATTCAATCACCTGCCAAACGACTGTCATAACCTAGGTGAGCGTTTTGTTCTCCAAAGTGGACTTGATGGAAATAACCGCAAAATATTATGCATCATTCCTATCCATGGCACCCTTGACAAAAGTAAATGAATTTGTATCGAGTATTTTCCTCAGTAATATTTAATTTATGTTCTTATTTGTAATCCAATCGCAAATAAATTAGTAACGTTAGATTCGTCAAAAAATCCTTTTTTCGGAAATTGCTTGTCAAAAAATGGTCGCCATTTGAAAAATAATAGTTAGACACGAAAATGTTATTTTGTAAACTTGTCTCATTCATATTCAACACACTAGTCACTAAAACTCCGCTATTGCAATTTTCTGATATCACCTGAGGTCCATAGATTAGTTTACATCCGATCATGGCCACCTAGATGCAATTTTAAAAGTGACTCTGAAAAAATCAAGTAGGCTGAAAAACTTCCGAAAATGTCAGTTTCTGATCCAGAATTGTCTCAGAAATCCAAAAATGTTACAATATACAGGGTGTTCCATTTAAAAATTCAGAACCGGAGCCATTTCCGCTGAAACCGGAAGTGACCGGAAAGTGAAAAATATGTGAAAACATTCCTCTCCACATACCATTCAACTATACCAAATCTCATTTCAATTCTCCTAATAGTCTAGAAATTATGACTTGTCTAATAGATTCGTTGACACCCGGTATATATTATATATATATATATATATATATATATATATATATATATATATATATATATATATATATATATATAATATTGTGATATTAATATATGTCACGAAAAGGATTTGAAACTTATAACTTCTATTTATTATATGCGAGCGCTTTCGATAGCTGGCTATGCTGTCATCTTCAAGGCTCTACTCAAACTGAACGTTTCATCCTCATATTTGTTCTGTCATGCAGTCAGAACGCCTTAGTGCAGGTACTGTTTAAAGTCTGTTTTTCCGTTAACCAACTGTCGCACCCCTACGAACGACAACCCTCAGAAGTCGAAACTTGTGCGAGCTAAGGATTAAACGAGGTCTTACCTTTTAACGTGTGATTCCTAACACAGGTAAGGATTAAACGAGGTCTTACCTTTTAACGTGTGATACCTAACACAGGTAAATTTGCCTGTATTTGGGTTACATCAGGTAATATTCTTTGTGTTAGATTTTCTCTAGGTTCACTGTTTATTGTCTTGTGTAATATATTGAATGTTAGATCTTGTTGTATTTTGATTTGTATTTGTTCGTCGATAAGTCAATTTTGACTGCTAAATTTATGGATGTTTCAGTTTTCCCAGATGTCCATGCAGTTTCCTTTATTGAATTGTTTTATGAGTTTTATGTTCTCTGGTGGCGTTCAGTTTGAGTAGAGCCCTGAAGATGACACCACAGCCAGCTATCGAAAGCGCTCGCATATAATAATATTAAAATACTGAAAATAAAGGAAAATTAGTTGCATCATTCAAAATAATAATATGAATTCATTCAATTTTCAGTACAAAAATCAGTCAATAACAATTTGAACCATCTGAACAAACTCAGAAAACCCACAAGGGACACCCTGTGCGTGGGGTATTACTGTTTTATTCACAATATTCACATTATAAATCAGAACAGTGAGAGTAAAATGGATTTGACAATTCATGTTATGAAAATGTAAAGATGTGGAAATCTTGAATGTTAGAAATGTTAAAATGTAAAATATGTATAATCATGTACGAATGTAAAGAGGTAATATGTAAAAATAAAATGCAAAAAAGTAAAAATGGTAAATGTCAAAATTAAAATGCAAATATCTAAAAAGTACTTGCAATTGCAACAAATGTTAGGCTGTAAAATGAACATGAACCCATTTTCTCTGGGTAGGTAAGTATAGTAAGGCAAATGATCGCATTTCATGCATGCATTCGAGGAATCAATTAATCGATTTATAGAAATTCTACCTCCTTCAGAAATGAAACATTTGATATCTTTTTTAATGAAATAGTATCGGTACAAGTCTGGTTTTCTGAGGTAAGTAATTGTTCTCTGAACGATTGTTTTTGTTGAGCATGTCGTGTTCAGTTGCGCATTAGTTTTGAGTCTTGTATTATGCTTGTGATCTACATAGTTCAGTTTTGTTCGTTGTTTGTATTGTTTTACAAAAGTTCCTAGGAAGTACAGTTGTCTGAGGTCGAGCAATTTTGATTCTTTGAAAAGTGTTTCCGATGAGTATTGTGTTGGTTTTCTGAGGAGAATTTTTAGAATTTTTTTCTGTAATACATCTAATTTTTTCATATGTGATGTTGCTACTCCGCCCCAGCCTCCTATTCCATATGCAAGACGAGGCTCTATAATTGCATAATAAATTGTTTTCATTCGCGAGGTATCTATTATATTTCGTAAGTACTTGAATCTATAAAGTGTGCACAAGTGTGTCACAAGTATCGTGTCGTAATATGTCGTTGATATATATTGTAAAGAGAATTGGCCCAAAACTATTCACTGACGACGTTATCGTTAAGTACGTTATGTACGTATAGGTATTCAATAGGCTCAGTATATGCGTGTATACATTTTTATCTTATTCAAACGTGCTTTGTCAATAAGATTATTTCTTCTAACAATGAAGCTAGCTCATTTATTATTATTATTATTATTATTTCTTCACCGTAGTGTGCGCTGGTCAGGCCCGAAGATTCGAGAGTAGACAAGACATCATTCCACCAAGGACTCCAAGAATCAGAACAACCCTCTTGACAGAGTGATCTGGATAGAGGCTGCGGAGTTGGAAGAGAAAATCTCGATATTTTATCCGTTTTTCCTCCTCTTTTCTGACGATATTCGTCTCACCAGGAGCTGAAAACTCCACGACAAATATCGTTTTGCTCTGGTGGTCGAGAAGCACCACATCAGGCTTATTAGCTTGTATGAGCCTGAGGGTAGGAAACAAATAGTTCCAATAAATTCGGCACTTTTCGTTTCCCACAACGGATTCAATATCCCACGGAGCGTAGGGCAACACCGGTGTCTCGTCAATACCGTAAGAGTGCCGTAGATGGTAATATAGCACTCTTAGGGCCGCGTTATGTCGATGGATATAGGTCGAGACCGCATATGCTGGACATGCTGACAGCAAGTGCATTAGGGTCTTGGGCGCCTCGCGGCAGGTCATGCACCTTGTGTCAGGAACCTCTATACCAATCACGCGACTGCGGTAGACTAAGGTGTTGAAGACAACATCCTGGCAAGCTATCATGAACCCCTCAGTTTCCGACCTCAGCCCACTCGACCTGAGAAAAGCGAAGGTCAGACGCTTTGATAAGCCAAGGTCTCCAATGTTATTGAAGACGACCCCATGCATTGGCTTATCTTTGTGTTTCCGCAAAAGTAAGGTAAACTCTGCAGCTTTTATCTGAGCTTTTTGCTGAACAGGTTCCAACTCGGTGACAGATTGGAGACACCTCGTTCAGTGTCGAAAACTATACTGAGTTCATCAGCTGCTCGGGCAGCTGCCCTAAAAAGAAATGCTCCAATTCCTGCTCTCTCATGGTCACGTACCATGCAGAGAAGGGGATACGAACTCCTGACGACTTCACAGGCTGTATCCAGCACCATTCTGTCATGTGGACACTCCAAACTCAAAAGTCCACGGCCTTCCTGTTGTCGGGGCAAGTACAACCGTGGAACGGACGATTTTGAATTTGGGATGCAAACTCCTATAGAGATGCATCATTTTTCGGGTCTCTACGTCGAGTTGATACAGCTCCTCCCGAGTCCACTTCACTACTCCAAACGAGTAGAGTAAGATTGGAACGGCAACCATATTTGTTGCAGCAACTTTGTTCTTCCCCGACAGTTGCGATGACCAGATCTGTCGAAGTTTGTGCTGATACTTGCCGCGGAGAGAGTTTTTCACTGCTGTTACCTCTTGCATTATTCAAAGGTTTATCTAGCTGTGAATATGACAGTTGTACATAGTAACTGGATGAACCGATAATTATGTTATGTTTGTATGACAGTTTGTTATTTCAAGAGTTATGATTGTGAAGGTGTCACCACCTTCTTTAAACTGTTAATACTGGGCTGCAATTTTTTATAGCCGAATCTTTTGGCCGAAAGGAGCGAAAACGAAAAAAAAAACAAGATTCTAGATGAGATCATGTTGAGAAGACGAGTAGATTATGAAACAAATAAAATTATGGCAGATTTGATAAGTGATGACATGAGAAATGAATGCAACTGAGATCATCATTTCGTAATTTTTCAAGAATGTACTATTACGAATTTGAGAACTTGTTGAATGTATTGGAACCCAACATTTTCGAACAGAATACAAATTACAGCTGTCTTATATCTGAATAGTTGCTTGTTGTTGTCGCCGACCGTCTTCACAAAGCGAACTCTGTTACAAAAACACAGACAAAACACCGGAACCTCTCTCCGCCTGCCGAAGAAACATATCGCTGTTGACGAAAACAGTCGCTCTCGATACAAAGTTTTCAAAATGTTACTAATTTTAACAACTCAAGTTTTTGTATCGTCGAAATCGACATAGTTGCTGGTTTGTTCTGTTCGTTTGGTTGAAATTCGCCTTAAAGGTATCATTTCTGTTCTGTGTTGTCTTTAGGTGACTAGCAACTTACCTATTTCACAATCAAAATCAATAGCTATTAATATTCTTTTTTGGGTTATTTTATTCAAGGTCATTATTATTAATCACAAGCTGATATGAAACTATGATGAAAAAAATGTCGGCATACATATTCTGCTACTGGTGCGAAGTCGCGTCTGTTATCTAGTGGAATATAAATTATAATGTGTTTATAGAATAATTAAAAACGTGCTGACGAATTGTATGGAAACATTCTTGACAAAACTTATGAATTTGGATCCGTGTCCACTTATGTCGGATGCACAAATGCATCCCATTAGTAAAGATCCATTAACCGTACTGTAATTGAAATTATTGTTATATTTATAAGAAATACTTTTCAATGAGAAAAAGGTTTTCCGTAAGTCTTCATTCCACTTTTCACTATTTACTTTCCTGAGAACGAATGCGGTGGTTTCAATTCCGGGTTTAGTTTTCCAAAGAATTAACAATTGAAACTCCACTCATTATAAATCCAGTTCAGATAAAAACCGCTCTCTAACGGTGGAAATACATGAACCTCATTCTCTACTTCCGACAACTTTATTCCAACCACTTTAGCAAAACAACAAGTGCCATTCTTTTGAAAATTTCATGTACTGTTGAACGTTATCAAGAATCTTTTTTTAAAATAGTCTAGTCATATAAATTTCCGAACAAAAATCCTTTGCCTTTCAAAAATAAATACATCGGTTTTTAAAAAATATTTAAGGATATCCAGTAAAAGCGTAGCGTATCAAAACTAGGATTTTCCAATGGAATGATAACTTCTGAATCGCTCTATACCGAGTGTTAACTAATCTAGAAGTCATAATTTCTAGACTATTATGTGTATCAAAATGAGATTTGATATAGGTTAATGTTATATGAAGAGGTTTCAACGGAAATGGCTTCTGTTCTAAATTTTTAAAAAGAACACCCTGTATATTGTAACATTTTTGGATTTCTGAGACAACTCTGAATCAAAATTTGACATTCTTTAAGGTTTTCACGCTGACTTAATTGTTTTCGTCACTGTTGAAAGGCCATCTAGGTGGCCATGATCGGACGTAAACTAACATAAGGACCTCAGGTAATATTAGAAAATTATAAACGCAGAGTTTTAGTGACTAGTATGTTAGACATGAATTAGACTCGTTGGCAAAATTACGCATATTCGCGTCTAACTAGATATTATTTTTCAAATGGGGACCATTTTTTGAGCAGAAACTTCCGAAAAAAGAATTTTTTTACGAATCTAACGATGATGATTCATTTGCGATTGGATTACAAATATAAACATATTATTGAATATTACTCAGGAAAATGCTTGATGATAATTTATTTACTTTTATCCAGTGTGTCATGGATAGAAATGATGCATAATATTTTGCAGTTATTTCCATCAAGTCTTTTTTGGAGAACAAAACACTCACGCAGGTTATGACAATGACATAAACTTCATAAGCAGAAGGTAAGAATTTCTTAATTTTCGTTAAATTCTAGTTGAATTTTTCATCAAAATATTGTATACCTGAAGTGATAAAATGGATATATTGTTTTTGTTTGAAGAATGCCATAGAAATTCAAGGAATGCAAGTTGTATTCTCAGAGATATCTCAATCGGCAACATTCATCCCATCAGTATTTTCCGTATGTTGAGAATCGTTTTATGCAAGAGGGAAATAGAGAGGCAGAACAGAGGTTTATCATAAATGAGGAGACTGAGATTAACGTTCATGCTATGGTTAAGGTTGATAAAACGGTTTCTTCAAGAGAAATTGTTCGACAAATGCAGATAAACCATAAATCAGCAAGAAAAATACTGAAAAAGCACGAATATCTAGCATTTAAATATCAGTTACACCAACATTTGTATGCTGACGATGGCGATAGACGAGTAATGTTTCGTGATTGGTTGTTTCTATCATAGAGTTCACCCAAATTTCATCAACTTCTATTTTCCGAGGAATCACGGTTTACAAATGATGGCTTGTTCAATAAGCAAAATACTCGGTACTGGGCCCAACAAAATCAACATGCAATGAGAGAGGGCAATTTTTAAGAAAGGTGGGCGCTTTGTGTCATATTTTTATATATCAAGCGCACGTCGCTTTCTTCACAATAATACTAGTATTTGTCGTTCGTTATTGTTTTAAGCTTATTTAAAAAAAATATTTTTAACTTTTTAGTTCGATGTTCTTCAAATGCGTGTTTTTTAGTTTTTTCAAGCTATATTTATTCTAGTTACTTTCATGGGAAGTGTTTGACTTATCCCACCTGATTCTACCTATAGCAGTATATATTAGTCCTACGCGGTAAATTATACCTACCCATATTTTCAAGGTTCAACTCAATAACCTTCAATCTACATTTTTTTTTCAATTTTGCTTACTGAACGGCCTCTTTTTGGAATTATGGTCTTATTCCGCCTACATTGAAGTTCTTACTTTTTTTCTGATCATTTGTCTGACTGAATAACCAGCCCAGAGACCATAACAACTGTCCTAAGTGCCCTAGAAACCGAAAGTGGGTCACAAGTAGTATAGGCACAGTCAGCTAGAAGAGCGATTCAACATCATCGGCAATGCAAATGTTTATCCTGAACATTGCACATACCCAATTTGGATGGACTGACTGAATTAATTAAAACTTTTCGATTAAAGTGGATTAGAGCCATACGAGTACGGAGGTGTGAGCGTTTGTTGATTTTACGTCAGAATTCGCACAATTCAATGTCTGGTGGTGCATAAAATGCTACGTGACTAAAAACTGTGATTTCGTATGTTTTCATAAAATTTTCGTCGAAAATCAATGACTGAAATCTGTTGAGCATCAGACGAGAAAA
Organism: Leptinotarsa decemlineata; assembly: GCF_025532065.1. Lineage (NCBI taxonomy): Eukaryota > Metazoa > Arthropoda > Insecta > Coleoptera > Chrysomelidae > Leptinotarsa > Leptinotarsa decemlineata. The sequence continues at coordinate 2,337,417 of NW_027412549.1, read as the reverse complement.
TATTTTCGGTGTGTATTTTTGCAGACTTGAGGCTTTCGATACTGTATGTCGCAGGCGAATATTACAGAAACTCTTGTTAGATGGACTAGGGGGACCTTCGGACTTGTAGCTCAGGTCCGAAGTAAATGGTTGAATTTGTAGGGATTAGAGCTTGTCCAAAGGTTGTCACATACGGTGTACCACAGGGGACAATACTCGGGCCACTGCTGTTCACTATCTATGTGAATTGCCTGATAACACTCAATTTGAAGGTAAACTCCGCGGCCATTTTGTACAAAGGAGAAAAATGGATAGGCTTGAAAGCGAAGGCAGCTGGCACGATTTTCAACAGCGAAACAGTTTTGGAAAGAGAAATGAAAAACCTACTGAACAAGTTAACACTTGATGGCGATACCTCATTGGGTATCGTTTCCTTGGGTGTTCCTAAATATGTGGAGATTAGATTGTGGTTGTGAATAGTGTACCCATGTCGTGCCTTTCGGAAAAAATACGAAGGAAAGGTTTTCTGAGGCTAGCATATCTATGGGTTTCCTGAAGTTGGATGGATCCCTATATTTATAAAATTTATCACACAGTTATGGTAAATATTGATCTGGTAATGAGTATGAATCTACTTTTCATAATTTTTGATAGTATTTCGTAAGAATTCTTCAGTGAGTTCTATAAACTTCGCGTAATTCATGTCCGATAAATAAAATGGGGTCTCTCTTACAATCGTTGGACTTTACATTTTCACCTATTCTGATTCATATGCCCGAAGGGAAATCCCGATATACGTAATTACATTTTACACGAATAATCGATATGCATAGATAATAAAGTTATTAACTGCAACAATAATAAAACGTTCGATCTGATAGGTTTATGATTATGTATAAATCAAAATTGTTGTTACATACATCTACAACTAATGATAACCATTAAAACTATCTTGATAAGTGAGAACCTGAAACTATCATGAAGTGTTTGTTTGAAGGTGGTTAACAATGTTTCGTGGTGTATTTCATCAGTTCGGATTTCCATTGTCTAATATGAGAATACCTGAGAGAGAATACCTGAGAAAAATTTAAAAAATTAACCCAAAATAAGAATTTTATTGAACAAAAAACTGTAATTACGAAGAAATAACATACAAGCAACAACAAAAAAAATTGATATATTAATAAAAGCTGAAAATTAAAAAATTATATTAACAAAAATGAAAAATAAAAATTAAAAGATTCCAAACCAAGTTACGTCACGACGTTTCGATTGTTAGTATCCACAATCGTCTTCGGGTGATAACTGAAGTATTCAAAATTGTCCTGTTTATAATTTATTCATTTTGAACATTTCAAGTAGTGAGTAATTGTACTTTCACATAACACAGGCGCACCGAGGAAATTGTATTTCTTTTTTGAAGTCTTCACATTTTTTCAGTTTGTAATTTATTCTGGTGTTGTTTTTTTAATGTCTAGATATGATTTGGACCATACTAACCTACCGGTCTGATTTCGTAAAATACGAGATTGTATAGAAGAATGTCATGATCAATCACAAATTTTATTTGTCATTTTCAAATGTTATAACAAGGAACAAAATAATTGTTTTCATACATTGTGAAATGCCTCAATATATGATAAATAAAGAAATGAATGAGAATTTTTCACTATTGAAGTTACCTTTGCAAATCTTTCCAGAATAGAAGATACTGCATGTTTTACAATCCCTAACTTGAAATTATGATCATCCAAAACAAGTTTGATTTTTTCACTATCTGAATAATTCATGAAAATTGATTTTATGAATTTTTGGGAAAAGTTGTGTTTTTGGACCAAACATTCACAATAGTATTGAAAAATTATCATCAATGTGTAGCATATACATTGTGATATATGAAGTATTATTGAGCAATATAAAGAGAAACTCCACTCCCCACCTGGATTTCCACCACTCAACAGTATTTTTTTGAAAATTTATCAAATTCACTCAATCCTTACAGAAATGTTTCGAATATAAACGAACTTAACTATCCTACAGTTCATCCGCAGATAACGTCAACTCATTTGATGAAATTTCCGTCGAGAAGAGTGTTGCAGATATGTCTCGGAAAAGTATCCGTGCTGAAAACATTTGAGTAGTATTTTTCAAGCAATTCACTCACACTGTATTTTTTTATTAAAAAATTGTAAAAAATCAGAAACACAAACATTAAAAAAAATTCACAATGAACCTTAACGATTAAATCTAAAGAAATGAACTTTAAATGTTCAAGCCCGTCTCGGATATACCTACACAGTAGGTTGAATGGATAGTGACCATGGAATATCAATGATATTCCATGGTCACTATCTTGCACTGACGAGTGGCTAAGGAGCCCGAAACCGGTCTGCAAGTGTGCCCGTTCCAAAATTGAAGGTCGACTCTTTCAATTGTATTGCCAATTGCATATGCAGGAAATTTTCTGTGAAGATTCCTGCACTGACGCCTGTCGGATATAATCCGACGCCGTTCGTGATATTAGCCAGTGGAGTAGTTGTTTTCTGATAGGCGTCAGTTTATTCAACCTACTGTGTAGGTATACCCGAGACGGGTTTGAACATTAAAAGTTAATTTCTTTAGATTTGTTTACTGCCTGTCTTCAAGCATAGCCCACTGACTAATAAGAAACTTAACAATCAATGTTGACATTTTAGAAATATGATACTACATATTTCCTGCGATGATATCGATAAGCACAAGAAATAAATTGAATTGAGTAATTTCTAATGATAATCTTTGAAACGCTTTATTCTGGTGAAATTGTCAATTGGTCATGTGTGTCTAATACATTGTAATATAGATATAATGCAACTAAAGACTAAAGCTAAATTAGGTTCAGAATGTCGGCACAAAAGAGTAGACATCGTTCCCCTCACAGCTGATGTGTCAGTGACGTCAGTGCACGAAAGAGAGTGGTTATTGATCGAACACAACACTGTATTAAACTCAAAATTATTGATGAGAGAACTGAAATTGTTGATGCATAGCTTTATACTACTAACAGAATATGACTTCACACAAAGTTAACTCACTGTTCTATTTTTATCGACTGATTTCCTTCCATCTCACCAACGTATACTTCGGTGAGTTAGATACAAATACAGCTTGAGCATTGTTATATAACGGGAAGGTACGAAGTTCTCCGGAAAGAGCCCAACCGATCTGTGAACATTCACATTTATGATTTAAACTCTTCATACCAATTTACAGGTCCGTGAGTTCGACTGTGACCTTTCTTTTGTTTTTGTTTTTTAAATAATTGAGAAAAAATCTGTTGTTAAATTGAATGAACATTAGTAATAAATATTCCAGAAAAGGTGGATTTATCGTTGAAGTGAGAAATTTAATACAAGTGACTATTTCTATTCCAAATAGTGGATATATTGTCAACCAACTTTCTCTGAGATGAATAACTTTGACAACAAAATTGTCTGTTTCTATGAGATACCTCACTCGAACCGGTCGGTTTATAGTCACGTAACTCCATGTTTTTAAAAATATAGATGTTCCATATGAAAAGAAAAAAAAATATTTTCAAGTTTTAATTCATACTTTTTTTTCTGATTGATTCGGCCGTTACTTGATGAAGATCCATAGTAATTTCAAATCACTTAACAAAGCTACTGTGTTAGCGAAACATGTGATATATATTTTTCAAATAAAGTTTGTGGAGATCAAATCGTGAGGTATAGTTTAAGAAATTAATTTATCCAGTTTTCCAAGAAAAATTGGTAAAACTAGTATTTGATAATAAACAAATTGTATTTCTACAAATTGTATTGCTTTTTGTAAATAATTAGTTTGATAGTCATGGTTATCCCATCAAAATAAAATGAAATACAATGACAGAAAATAGTAATATGGCAATTTAAAAAAAAGGAAATCAGCTTTTTCAAAGCAACATGTGTTCGAAAGAGCTGTGCATCTGCTATGAAAGAGCAAGGTTCCACTTCACAAAAAAACAGTCTTTCAGCAAATAAAAATAACTTAATGAACTATTTATCAGTTATATAAATCTAATCAAACTGTAAAATAGCTTATTTCTGTAAAAATCAGTTACTTCAGTATGCTTTTTCAATAATCAGTCTGCATTATGAAATAATTATTCAAGTAGAAAACTTGTAATGCCACAAGGCCCCTCTTCACAAAAAAAACAGTCTTTCAGCACTAATAATCTCTTAATAAACTATGTATCTCTTATAAAAACCTAATCAAACTTGAACATTGCTTATTTCTATTGAAATCACAGTTATTTATCAGTTTCAAATCACAATCTTACAATATTCTTCAGCATCTCAATCCAATTATAATTTTTTTCAAAAATCAGTCTCCTTATGAAATGATTGACTAGAAACATTTTTGGCAAAAAAAATTTATAATACCTTCAATGCCACAAGACTCATGTGCCCAATCATCACTAATCTTACACTGGTACCATTCTACTTTGCTCTTAGAGAAATCTCCATTACACACAATACAATAATTGTTATCTTGCTGTAAAGTAATCTTCTTGTTTTTCAATTCCAATAGATTAATTTCATCATCCGAGCTTGTTAATGATGAATTATCGTGCAAAGATATGTTGGCGCTGGAATCACTGGACTGATCATGTGCCTTGGAACTTATAGTTTTTTATATTTTGTTTTGTTGACATTTTCTCAACACCAAATTTTCTAGGTTTATTTTTCTTCTCTTCATCTTCATTTTATTTTTCTCTGAAGCAGGATTAGGTCTGTCAGTCACATATGATGCAAGGAACGCATCGTCAGAAAATATGTAAGAATTTAAGGGATATATGCCAGTTTTGATGAATCCTTGAGTAACATCTTGTAGGCTAAAAGGTACTAAATAGGCATCTCTAACAAACTGTGTAATTTGGTAGTTTGTAGTGTATTGAAAGAGACAGTTTTTGTGCCATGAAAAAGCCGGCTCTTTCAAAGTCTCCACATGTGGCTATTTCAAAACATTTTGTCATGTGAGCTGTAACCTCAAAATATAGCAATTTTGCGTGAACATTATGACATCAATATTATCGTGAAATAATGTTAAATATATGCGTAACAACACAACATATCAATTTGATCCTCTCATGCTGCAGTTTTATTTGTGAAAATAAATTAAGTAAACGCTTGATCTTCCTCTTGAAGATGATCACATGGTGATCTAAACACATGTCGAAGTATGAAAATAACGGTTTGGTGTTGGGAAGAAACTCCAGGTATATTCATTACTATACCAAAGGTTCCAAACAAGTAAACGCAAACAAACATACTTTTTGGTCCTAAAATCTTTGATGTGGTCCACCGACGTCATTCGTTTTCGCAGAACTGTCAAATGTTTGTGGATGATAGCTATTCAGTGTTGCCATACAAACATTAAAATTAAATTATGGTAGGATTTTGGTAAGTGGTAGAAAATCACATCTGATCTTTCAAAGCCTGGCTGTTTCATACACACTCTCCCCTACATGTATTTTTCGAAAAAAAATTTCAAATAACGTTTGAACTGCTTGGTGTTCACCTATATCTTTCGAAATGTTTTGATAGTAATTGCATGTCGTATATACGAGTAGAAAGCAATGAAAAAATCATTCCTTTCGAAGAAACATAACTTTGATCTCCCACGTTTTTACTGGATAGCTTGTATAATACATAATATTGTAAGAAATCTCAAATCATTGATATATGAAACTTCAGCAAACCTTCATGTCACACACGGACAAAGGCCTTAGAAATATTGAGTGCAACAGCTCTCGATTCTCCATGTTTTTCGATTGCGTTATTCCAAATATGGGTTACATACAATAGAATGTCGCGTTCTTTCCGAAAGCCATATTGATGACCGCTCAAGATGTTGAAGCCTTCCAAATATTTGAGAATATGGTGGTTAACGACTTTCTCCATGATTTTTGATATCACTGATAGCAAAGCGACTGGTCTATAGTTATTTGGAAGATTTTTCTTGCCCATTTTGGAATAGGCTGAACGTGAGTAATTCCTCAACATAAAGTTAATATTCCTTTCTTGTAAGACAGGTTGAGAAGTTTGCAAAATACTGGTGCAAGTTCATTTGCGCTAAGTACGATGACGGGCACTTCATCAGGGCTAGCCGCCTTGTTGATATTGAGCTGTTCCAAAATTCGCCTGACTAGATGCTGTCGAAAATTAATTTCCGGCATTGTGTATTCTAATGTGGGAATAGTAGGTGGTGCCTTTTCCAGAAAATCGACTGTGTAGTGGGACGCAAATTGTTCAGCTAGTAGATTTGCTTTTGCTATGGCTGTTGTTGCAATTCAACCATCCACTTGTGTTAGTGGTGGAATTGTGGATTTTTGTAAAGTTCTGATTAACAGCTTCAGCTAAGGACCAGAAGGATCTAGAACCGTTGATATTGGCAAGCAGTTCATTCCTAATTTTCTGATTGTGGAGTTTTTTGCTTTCATTTTTCCTAAGTTTGCAGCTGTTGCGAGAATTAACAAATCTACTTCAGTTTTCGGCCCTGGGATTTTTGCACTACTGCCGGTAGGCGAGATTTTTTGAGGCGACAGCTTGTTTGCAATTTTTGTTGAACCAAGGTTTGCCATTTGAAGGTCGTTTTATTGAAAAAGGAATATATGCATCCATGGATGATAGAATAACTTATGTGGAGTCAGAAGAACAAGTTGATGGATCGTTAGAGCTGAAAAAAAAAATCTAGCAAGGGGAAATCTCGGAAATGGTCTTGAAGACCCTTCTATTCAGCTGATCTGTAATGCCAAACTTTGCGTGGCTTAGACTGTTCTCCAATATTCATCGGTAATTTACTCAACACTCAAAATGAGGGGTCAGAAGATCCTAATGGGGACCTTACGGTGACTGTGTGAATTTCTGGATTGTTTGTTAGATATAGATCTAGAAGACTAGCATATTTTCCATCACGGTCAGGAATCCTGTTTGGCTCACTTATAATCTGAGTAAGTCCGCTGCTTATTGCAAAAGCCTGAGCTTCGCGACCTTGTATCGCTAGGTGATCGATAAACGCAGCATATGAATTTGGTAATCTTCTGTGATATTATATTGGACCACATAACATCAAAGTTTCGAAATTCCAGCATTTCCTCTCGTTGACAGGAGAGATTGCTTCTAATAAAAATAGATATTCCAAAGTTACGTCTGAATCGGAAGTGGAAATCATAGCCGGTATATAGAAAATTGACGAGGTTTGTTGAAGCACTGACTTTATTCAGAATATGAGGACTATTTGATTGCAGATGTTATTGCACTGAGTTTATATTTGAGTTGATTTCTCTGATGTTGCAGAAATCGATTGTGAAGTTGCTAGTGGACTTCTTAGCAACTGCAATTACCATGCTATTTCCCTGTGGACTGATTTTAGGAAGACCCTGAACGTCTGCAGGATGATGCCTTTGAATCAGCTCCCACCCAGAGATCCGATCGGGAAGATATTTTACCTCCAGAGCATATACAGAATTGGCTTTTGCCTAGGAATGTAATCCAAGCAGAGTGCAAAAGCTCATTATGTATTAACGGTATCATTTCAATCCCTGTTGAGTAGCTACCTGCTGTAATCATATTGGGTTCAACATGTCAACAACGTATAGAACATTTTCCCACACCAGAATAAAAATGATATCTCTTGTTGCACGTTTTGCCGACGTTTTGCACGTTTTGCCAACATCATCAGGAGTTGGCAGTTTAAGTCATCTCCTAACGATGCTAATTGTTTAGCGAAAAGCACATCGAGAAAAAATATTTTTGTTTTGCTATGAGAAAAGTGTTTTCAACAGATTCATTTCACTCCAGAGGTTTCAACTCTACCTCAAACTCGGTGTATCTTTGAAAATACGGTTACGGCTTACCGGTTACAAAAATTTTTTAATACGAAGGACGTTCTCTCGTCGAGAGAAGTCGAGACAAGAGAAGACGAGACAAGAGAATGTCTTTTCTAATTGAGAGACACAGTATTCTTGTCAGGATAGATGAATTTTTTCTCGGCTTAGTCGAGACAACGCAACACAATATTCTTGTCAGGATAGATGAATTTTCTCTCGGCGTAGTCGAGACAAGACGAGACCACGCTTTTTCTTTTCTTTTCGAAAAGAGACAACACTATTAATTATGGATTTGTGAATTTTTGGCAATCCATATTTGGATGTTACTGAACAGTAGGGTATATGGTTTTTTTGCTGTTTTTCTGATATTATCTTTGACTTTTTCAAGACAAGAAACTAAATTGTTTGCTTTCTGTTCTACAGTTGATGTGGAATCTCAAATCTAATGAAACAAAAGGTCTACATTCAAAAAAATAATAAGGTTTTTCCGATAAAAAATAATAGTAACCCGAATTGTGTGAATGAAAAAACATATTTTGAACTTTAATGTAACATTAACAGTTATCTAGTGGATAAAGACTAATTTCGTTGATTCGTATTGAATAAAATGAAGTCATATAGTATGAAAATGGAGAGGTAGAATGCCAAAACCTTTGTTTCCCAAAAATTAATATCTCCTGAAATATACCACTTTTAATTTTAACAAGATTTATATGGCTCTTTAGTGACATAAAGTCGTAATTTTATGAAGTGAGTGCTTCATTTAGTAATGTTATCCAGATTGGTGTTATCCAGACAGCCAATAAAGTGAGTGTCTTATTCCGAGACATCGAATGTCTGCCATTGAGGACGACAGTATTCCATGTAAATGAAATTTTACTATTTTCAACTACTACTCGTATATTCTGTAGCAATCCCGTAAATAATATCTGATTGAATTGTACAACGAATGTTGGAAGTACAAATTCAATAGGAAAAAGTATTTTTTGTATAATTCAATGCTCACATGAAAGTAGTTGTTTCGAAAGTACTTTTTCTTCGTGTAATTCAATGTTTATATGAAATAGTTGTTTGTTTCTGAAAGGTACTTCTTTGCATGCTCTACACTAGTCTACACAACTTTATTTTGAAATTAGTTGCTTCGTTTCTTTAGAATATTCCCAATTTTTTTATATAATGTTGGTGAGACCAATGAGGAAGAGATAGAATGAATCAGAACAAAATTTCCAAATCAATCAAAATTAATATTTTGAAATAACTAAATATATTTTCGATTCAAGTTATTTTTCATTCCATGGAAGGCATTATTAACAAATTCCAGAATCACCAATGCATGCAACAATTTTTCCAATACTTCTGAACATTTTTAATGGATAAATAATAACAATAGTAAAGATTTTTTTTTATTTTCCTTGAAAAAAAGATGTGCTATCCCTAGAAATCACACAAATAACAGCTCAACATAGAATTAGGAATAAATAATTCTATCATATTTTTAGATGCCAAAATAATTCGTAGAAGTGATAAATCATTGATAACAGGTTTAAAAAAAATCTGTTTAAAATCTGTTTTTCCGTTAATCAGCTGCCGCACCCATACGAACGACAACTCTCAGAAGTTGAGTAACTTGTGCGAGCTAAGGACTAACGAGGTCTTACCTTTTAACGTGTGATTCCTAACAGGTTGGTATATAAAACCCACGAATGCAGAAAGATATAACAATAACCATCCTTTTCATCGAAAGTGAATAAAAATCGATTCGATACTTGGCCTGAGAATATAAAAATCAGTTCATCCAACACTAAAACTAATGCTAATTATATATCTGAAATATATTCAGATATTGGTAAAATCTTTTCATGAAGAAAAGCATTTTTCATTCGACTCCCAATAAATGTGTGTCCGTCGTTTTCCTTAATCTTCCTCGCATGGAAAAAATATCCGCTCTGTCCACCGAACCCTGAAATCCCTCGTTTGTTGCGTTGTTTTTCCAGAAGGGTGATTTCGAGCAAGGAACTTATTGGATGGGCGTTAAATGAATGTTTTGCTAGTGTAAATATTTATTGGAGACAAACCTCTGTCGAGTAGTATTCACGAGGAATTGAACTCAAGTGTTTGTTTTCCTTGAGTCAAGAATATCAAATCTGAGGAGAGAAAATTTTCCGTGGTGTCAATAGGAAGGCCACTGAAGGGTTGTATATAGGTCATTCTGGACTATGGTAATGGTTACAGATTGTTATACATAGTGGACCATCAAAAACGTGTTGCAATGCAAAACGCCAGGTAAAGAAATGTTTTGCGAAAATCCAAAAACACGTCCAGTTTCTCCGTGGGTGCAACATGTTTTGATAGAAAAACCATTGCAATGGGCTATGTTCGGTGCAGGTGTTTTCAGTCTCGGACACAGGACAAAGATATCAACCTACCTACAGACCTATGCCACTGTATTTCAAATGGAGGTCTATGCTATTGAATTGTGTGGGAGAGATTGGTAGAATTCAATCTCATACACAAGTCAATAGAAATATTCTCCGACAGTCAAACGGCGTTGGAGGCTCTTGGCTCCTACCGAGTAACGTCTAAATTGCTAGCAAATTGCCAAAAACGACTCGCCTCACTAGAAATACTTAACAGATCGTCTCTGGCATGGATTCCTGCTCATACTAGCCTGAAAGACAATGAGGCTGCCGACTCCCTTGCGAAGGAGAGTGCTGCAAGTAGCTTCATCGGACCAGAACCTGTTATTGGCATCGCAAGCATTGAAAACCTAGATGGCAAAACGATTTATGTACTTTTTTTGATTCAACCCAACCTAACCTAGTGGACCATCGAAAACGTGCCATAATGCAAAATTGCCAGGTGAAGAAATTTTTGGAAACTTCCAAAAACACGTTAAGTTTTTTTCTAAGAGGGACATGTTTTGATACAAAAATCACTGCAAAGCCTTCAACACTCTGACTGGAGGAGTCATCTCCCTATTTTTCTCAATGGGAATAGGTGAGTAACTAGGTAGGTCCAAAGTAAGTGAGCCTATCAAACACCACACTGTAACTTGCGGCGGATTATTGTGGCTCACACCTTTTTAACCTCAACCCAATATATTCAGCTTCCTAACGAACCCAATGACTTATTCGGAGTGTCATCTTTCTGCCAAACGCTGGAGAGGATCTAGTGGATTGTTCCTTAGGAAGGTTACTCGATGTTCAAGGTGCAGTACATAAACATTTGCTGTCCTGCTCGAGAAGAGACTGTGACGCAGATTATGCTTTTATTGCTGGTGCCAATTGAACACTTTCGGAGAAAGTATTTACAGAAAAGACACAAGTCCCCAACCTCCCTACCCACTTCTAGGTTATCAGGGTAGCTTGTAATTTAGGTCTCCATCAAGTGGATGGTTCAGAATTGAAGATATGGTTAGATAGACAGATAGATAGATACTTCATTTTACTACATTATGTTATGTAGCAAGTCACAATACATGAACCTGTACAGCGACAGGGTACACAGTGTTTATAAACATGAGAAAAAATATATAAATAGAGTTGCTGATAGCAGGAGCATAAAGTGTTATAAGAGTTTCTGATGAAAAATAATTTGATTTTTGTTTGGAATTTCTTGTGACTCAAATTTTTCACCTCATTTGGGAGTTTACTGAACAAATTCAAATCAAACGAATCAATAGGTAAGTGATGTTTAAAGCCTGAATAGGGTCAATATCAAACGATTATTATTTTTTGTGTTGTAGTCATGTAACTCAGAATGAGATTGAAATTTTGCAATAGTCTTATGAATTTGCGAAAAGATCCTCAGATATATACATGACTCTCAATTCACTGAATGAATTTCTGTGAGATATCACAAAAACCAACAATGACAATTATGCTTATAGGTTTTTATGAAACTTGAAAATAACAGATATGTGAATCAAGTAGAGAAAAATAGGCTATTCTCAAAGCAACACAGCTCATTACTTTTTTGAGTGGTCTCAATAGGTATAACTGGTTATTAAGCTTGGAAGTATGTGTGTTGATGTGACAATGCCATTTCAGATGCGGATCTAATGTGAGCTAGGTTTTTTCACCAATTTGATTTAGAGGATTACACAAAAATCCAATTCTTTGTATTTCATTAGGAATCTGCTTGAAATTATCCGCTATAAACCATTCATCAGCTTTCTCTTCAACTAACTGACATGATAGAACACTTCAAGAGGTCTTGAATCTTGAGTCTTACATCATCAGCGAACATAAGACATGAGAAAGACTGTAAATTATGCAACATATCATTTACATATATTATAAATAAAGTAGGTCCCAAAACCGATCCTAGATCCTACGTATTTGACCATTTGAAAACCAGATTTATTTTCATTGCAGTAAACCGCAGGGGCATAGCTCCTTACACAATATTCCAACGAAGGGATAGTTTGAGCTTCACACAGCATTAAAAGTGACTGAGATGTGTACATTATCCAGTTCGAAATAGTGTTCCAAGTTTCGAAACACTGGTCTCTTATTTCCAAATGGAAAGAAAAGACCAGTTTAATTCGGAAAGAAGATACCAGTGTGCTGTCATCAGCAAAACAAAATAATGGATATGTGGCCTCATTCAAGCGATCGGTAACATTCAGTATACTCCCATTGGAATAAGATATCCTCAGTCATTTGATAATGAAACTGAAAAAACATGAAAAATGTCCATTTCAGTTTTCAAAAGTTCACATATATATGTAAAAATCAATCGCTTACTAGCTATCTCTTCCCCATAATAACCCTCATATCATAAAGTCTTCTCTCAATAATAATAAATCGTCCGTTCCACGGTTGTACTTCCAATCGTACTGGACACAGCCTGTAAAGTCGTTAGGAGTTCGAATCCCTTCTCTAAATGGTCCGTCACCATGAGAGAGCAGGAATTGGAGCATTTCTCCTTAGCGCAGCTGCCGGAGCCGCTGATGAACTCGGTATAGTTTTCGACACTGAACGAGGTGACCACAACTCTGTCACCGAGTTGGAACCCATTCAGCAAAAAGCTCAGATAAAAGCCGCAGATATCACCTCACTTCTACGGAAATACAAGGATAAGCCAATGCATGGGGTCTTCTTCAATAACATTGGAGACCTTGGCTTATCAAAGCGCCTGACGTTCGATTTTCTCAGCTCGAGTGGGCTGAAGTCGGAAACTGAGGGGTTCATCGAGGCTTGCCAGGATGGTGTCTTCAACACCTTAGTCTACCGCAGTCGCGTGATGGGTATAGAGGTTCCTGACACAAGGTGCAGGGCCTACCACGAGGCGCTCGAGACCCTAATGCGCTTGCTATCAGCATGTCCAGCATATGCGATCTTGGCCTATATCCATCGACATAACACGGCCCTAAGAGTGCTATATTACCATCTAGTGCACTCTTACGGTATTGACGAGATACCGGTGTTGCCCTACGTTCAGGGGGATATTGAATCCGTTGTGGGGAACGAGAAGTACCGAATTTATTGGAACTATTCGTTCCCCACCCTCAGGCTCATACAAGCTAATATGCCTGATTTAGGCCTTCTCCTTCTGTACACCAGAGTAAGATATTTGTCGTTGAGTTTTCAGCTTCTGGCGAAGCGAATATCGTTCCGAAAAAAGGAGGAAAAACGGATGCAATATCGAGATTTTCTCTTCGAACTCCGCAGACTCTATCCAGACCACTCTGTCAAGATGGTTGTTGGAGTCCTTGGTGGAATGATGCCCTCTCTACTCTCGAATTTCAAAATCATCACAGCTCGCCGCACTAAGGCAGAAATCTTAGCCACACAGATGCAGAAGGCTGTAATTCTTGGCTCACTGCGCTTGCTCAGGGATTTTCGGACCTAATGATCACTTACTCCATGGTGTGGGGACTGGTCGTTGGTTGATAATGCTGGCGCACCCTCCCGAATGTATCTGGGCTTCGAGCAATAGGGCCTAACCAGCGCACACTACGGTGAAAAAAAAATTATATGCTTTATTATCATAAGACATAATCTTATAGACAAAGCTTAGGTAGTACATACTCAAAAAATGCAATACATACTAACTGGAATTGAAATAAAAATATAAATGGTGCATAGGTACCAACTACGTTAAAATGGAGGATATAAAAGATATGTATATATAAAACAGTAAAAGTCAAGTTTATGAAAGAGTAGATATAAAAATTAACAACTTAAGAGCTTCTTAATAAGTAAAGATAAAAATATGCGTAAGTCAGTTAAAAGCTATCGTTAAAATATTTATCCAAAGTATAATAGGGTCTACCAGATAGAAATTTTTTGACTAACTTCCTGAATTGGAAGTCATTTATATTGGCAGATCTTATGTCCACAGCAAGTGATTGTACATTTTCCCACCGTTGTAAAATATGGAGTCTCTGTTAATGTTTTTAGTTGGCACAGTGAGTTTCAGAGAGTGTCTGCAGTTCAGGGTGTTATAATGGGAAGGGGATGCACCAAAATTTAATTTATGCTTATTTATTGAACACACAGATTCCAGTATAAATAATGCAGTTACCGTTAAAATATTATGTTTTTTGAGGAAGGTTCTACAGGAGTCTCTTGGTTTAACGTTTCCTACATATCTTATTGCCCTTTTCTGTTAAATTAGTATACTTTTGAATGAAGTTGGACTGCATGCTCCCCAAAACGGTATTCCGTGGCGTAAGTGAGAATCTATGAGGGCAAAGTACGCCATCTTTGCAGTGCTGAACCCCAATTTTTTATAAATCACTCTAACCGTATAACAGCTAGAGGAGACTTTTCTAGTGAGTTGTATAACATGATCCACAAATTTTAAAATCTGGTCAATGAAGACTCCTAGAAATTTAGTGTTATTTTTAGATTCCAGTGATCTCTCTTCAAAAAAAGGTCGTTGATTGAGCATCTAAATGATAATAAATTTGTTTTAGTTATGTTAGAAGATGAAATGTTTGAATCACACCAATCTTTAACTTTTTTCAAGTCGGCAGAGATTATTTTGTGCAACTCACAAGTGTTTTTATTATTCCAAAGTATGGTAGTGTCATCTGCAAATAAGTTGAACTTCCCAGAAATATTACGCTTGGTGAGGTCATTAATATATAATAAGAAAAGAATGGGACCTAACACAGAACCTTATGGAACTCTAGAAATAATTTCCCTTTTTTTGAAAGTTGAGTTGTTTTGACCATTAAGCAGGAATCGAACCATTTGTGAGTTACTCCTCTGCATCCATAACGTTGGAGCTTTCTCTGCAGTATTTTGTGATCAACGCAGTCGAATACTTTTACAGGTCACAAAATATTGCGGCAGTCTTTTCACCGACATTTATCTCAGAATGAACTTTATTCAGAAATGAGAAAATAGCATCGTGCATATTTTTATTATTCTGGAAGCCGAATTGATTTTCACTGATGTTTTTATGCTTATTTATGAATCCAAGTAGTCGTTTTTCAATGATTTTTGCGATGGTGGTTATGAGAGATATAGGGCGGAGATTAGAGGGATCATCAGAATCTCCGCCCTTATGCAGAGGAATGACCAGAGGTTTTTAGAAAAAAGGGGAATATGCCTGATAGAAAGGATGGATTTATCAGTGAAACCAGTACATTTAGGGCACTAGGAGGAAGATTTTGTATTATTTTGATCGAAATGTCATCGTAGCCTGCAGTATTTTTGTTTTTAATATCCAGCATGATTTCAATAAATTCATTAATGTTGGTGTCATACAGAGACAGGTTCTCATCCACGCCCAAATTTTATATATCTAACCTCATAACATTTCTGACAACAATAAGCAATGTCAGAAAAAATAAAATACATTTTTCAAATTTGTATTTGATAATAAACTAGACTAAACTACTGACCTCTTGTAGGAAAAATGTTAGTTAAATAAAGATACAAATCATTAGATATCAATGAAAATGAATTAAATGGGTATATGGGTTCAATGAAATACTTTCAACAACGAAAAATTTCCAGTGAAGTATGAAAATTTATTTGATATACAATTCCTAAGTTTGTTTATCTCATCTCCATTTTATTTACAGAAAGCCAACAGCTGACGGAAGGGAAATGTAACTAAACTTACTTCAAAAAGAGGGAAACTTTCATCGCTGTGATCTTGTTTTGATTCGCTTTTTTGTAATTGAAATGAGATGGTTTTTATGTTCAGAAAAGATAAATACTATTATACGGAAAAAATATATCACAAGCAATATGAATAAAATCAATCTCAATCAGTTCAGCAGATCGGTGATCTGGTGGTAGAAAAATTGATGTAATGAAAACTTATAATCTTGTGGAACTCACGACAATGTATTGAAGTGACATTTTGTTGTGAAATTTTCACAACAAAATGTTCCCAAGAAATTTTTATGATAACTATTTCAAACATCACAAATACTTTATAGTAAATGAAATAATTTTTTCTAAACATCAAAGATCTCTTTCCAATTCTACTTATTCAAGTATTGTTCTCAAAATTATGGCAATAAGTGCCTTGAAATGATTGGGTCATTTATCATTTGTTCCTGGGTTGAATATAAATGCAGAATACAACTTGGGCTCTGAAAAAACAGTTGACAATAGAATTCACCTGAATCAGACAACCTAAAGGCATATCTTCTTGCAAAATAAACAAGTATGTTTTCTAAATAAATGGAAAACTACAATAGCTTGAACTATTTTAGTTCTGTTTCTAATAATATTTTACTCGAAGTGAAAAAATTGTTAATTACTAATTGCCAATTTAGGATCTACATTTTTTTCATCAGACGTTCTGTTAAACAATTAAAATGAAATAAAAATCACAAACAAGCTGTTTTTACTTATCTTTCTGAAACACTAATTCAACGTTGATTCTTTTTGAACTAACAGAGGGTTAATGAAAATGAAAATTTATGTAAGACTCTATCAGTATGAATTATTTAATAAACAATGCCTTTCATTTACATAAATGGATGTGTGTAGCACTCATAGGCACACATCTCTCCAACATAATTATGTTGTTACTTTCACGTAATCAAACAGACTATTTTCAATGAAGAGCATACCCTAGTGAGGGTAGTTTTTGGTGAAATCATCTGAAGAGAGAATTAATTAATTTTTTGAAATATGTTGACACCATATGTTTGAATATTGAATCACCCATTTTTAAAACTTTCTGAATTGTTTTCCATATCTATCTCCAGGAACATAATTGAACAGCAATTCAGCTGTGTTTTTGATAGTGATTTTCTATTCTTCAGAAACATTACATGTATATGATAAAGAATTATATATGTTAACCTCAACTGGAATTTCAAAAGCTAATTGGAGTATTCTGCTCCCAAGCATTTTTCAAAACTTTGTTAAAGAAACTTCCTATGGACATCCGATATTTCGAGGCATCTATTAAAAAAATATAAATGAATTTGACTTCAAATTTATCACTTTATTTTTATAACGACAATATGTCGACTGAGAAATATTATTCTTGATCAAAATAAAACATTACGTTGTGGGGTGAGAGGAAACAATACAATGTAATTTTATTGAAAATAAATTTATTCATGACGTCCAAGTTTTACATTGGTGTTGAAGAATATTCACTGTTTGACTGTATTTATTCAAATTTTTAGGATAAGTATTAGTGTTTACAAGGTATGTTTATTGTGGGGCCTGCTTTAAGCTTATGCCTCTTCAGGGTTATTCAATGTTTGCTTATGTATACCACCTTATTCACCAAATATGCTTGAAACAGATAGAAATTAAATCAGTCATTGAAAGACAATATTGTTTATGAACTTGAACAATATATGTTCATAACAAAAAATGATGATAGTTCAAATCAATTCTAATCAAGAATCAATTATTCAAATTGTGATAGTAGGTATAGGAAGTTTGTTCATCCCACTGATTTTACTCACTCTCTAGATTTACGGCATGTAATTCATTCGACAATATAGAACATTTTTCAAAGAGACACTCCTGACTTTGAATGACAGATAACAGAAGCCTGAAGAATTATTTATTCAGAGGTACCTACCTTAGATATACTCGAAGAAATTCAATCCAGTTGGTACAGATAATTCAACAGTGGGTGTTGAATCCGTCAGTTGTCACAGAAAGTTCTCAAAGTAGCTTGTAGGGTACAAAAGGGGTTTGATATTTATTAAAAATTCAGTAAGACTATGAAATGTTGAACCCTTTTCTCCTTATCGATTCAAGTGATCTTGAATGAAAGTGAAATTTAATTTCTAATTATCATTATAAATATTATTAATATAAGCGTACAATAGAAATGTAATGAATTATACTCTTCGAAATGGGAACAAGGCTTTAGAAGCTCTCATTCTCAGTAATACAAATTGAATCTTCGAAAGTGTTCATTAAGATACAAATTTTACTGAAATTTTTCTTTGTGATCTCGAACACCTCACAAAAAATGTAACACCCGATTTCTAGAAAAGTGCCGCTGGTGAAGTCATGACTTACTATCGGTAATAGATCCTCATTTGTTCTTCATGTTACATTGATAAATACCTTGGATGATTCTGAACTTTGAAAATCTTACGGATATTGAGTTTTGAACCAGTTCGTCTAATCTTGTCTTATCATTTCAGATAGACTAGGGAAGTTAGGTTTTTAGAAACTGGTTGTTGTTGTGTATGTTTTAGTAATGTTTGTAGCTCTTGATGTTGTGAGAGTTGTGAATTCAGTTCGATTTCGTTTTTGAATTTTAGAACTGTCTTATTCACAAACTCAAAATTTTTGATGAAGGCACTTTCATCTTCAAAATGTTTCATCGTTGATGAAACCAGTTCGGCTTCATCATAAAATGTTTTAATGACACATCTTTTCATATCAATTTGGTGATTCGAATGAAAATTAAAATACTTATTTCTATAAACATTGTTTCAAAATGATCTGAACATCTTGTTATCAGTACATCTCTTTCATCAGTGAATTTTATCGTGGAATCTATAATATTGATAGAATTGAGAAAGTGTTTGATTCATCTATGCCATAGTGCCAATCTATGAAAATATCATGAACACATTTCCACTAAGTTTCTGGGAGTTTTGAATAGATAGGTGAAAACCACAAATGCCAGGAATAACTTATGTATTGCCTTCAAATGAAATTCAGGCAATATACAAAATTAACAAATAATAAAAGTCGTTATGACTGTGCTGCAAAAATTATTGATAACAATGGTTTGTCAAACCATTCTGAAAATGGTTTAAAAAATACAAGAAACTAACTTTTGTCTGATTTCTATTTTATTTGTTACGACAAATAAAAAACTCAGTAGAAATCAGACAAGTTATTTTCTTTATTCTATATTCAATATGAATTTTTACAAAATAATAAATAAATAGGTCATCAATAGAACAAATGTTCATGACACTCATCATTTACCAACAAAAAAAGTCTGCAAGGTATGTATAACTATTATAGCTTTTATTCAATCAAAAAAGAAGGATCAAAAGTTAATGACATTCATATCATGATATTAATGCTTTTCCAACTAAACGCTTTGATAATCAACGTTGATTATGTACATGTGAATTCGTCTTCAGTTATTCTAATCATACCTTTCATTCAGAAGTTATGATATAAATAAATTGATGGATGTAGCCGTTACTTCGTGGTAGGAAATCATAATGAAGAAAAGAGAATTGAAACTTTCTATGTTTTTTACCAATTTTATTTGTAACTAGCGTTACTGCAGTTTCATCCTATGAGGACATTTTCAAACTTATACATTGAACTAACAATGGTTCATTACATTAGCCCTTATATACCACCCCTGTAGGTACTAATAGAGATACTTGGCTTGATTGAGTACCTGAATTCACAGTTTGAAATGCGGATGTGCCAATTTGAAAACTGGCGAGTAAACTATTTGATGTTTTAACAGGTTGCACCCGCAATGTTTATGCTTGTGAATTTCCAATGATTCTAAATAATTGAATTTGTAACCCTTCCTTGCATAGTGCAAAATTTCCGTATCGTTCAGATTCGGAAACTTGTGGTTGCATGCCAAGGAAGGGTTTGAAAACGTCGAATAATTTTTTTTTAGTCTGAAGGACATTTCATATTCAGCATACCGTTTTTGGAAATTTCGACCACATTGTCCCACATAAACACTATTAAACTCCGGACACTTAAGCATATAAACTCCAGATTTCTCCAACTTGTCCACCTTATCTTTAGCACTGAAAAGGAAATCAGATAACCTGACATGTGGTCTGAATGCTACATTGTTTTTTCTGAAGAAACCCGCAACTATCTCTGCTCATTTTCCAAAATATGTTAGAGTTACCCATTTCTTGATTTCTGGTTGTTTGACCGTGAGGGTATATGTATCTGTAAGTGAATTTACGGCTTTGTTTTCTGACTAACTTCTGGATAGTATCTGCGTTAAAACCATTATTATGACCTTTCTGTGTGGTTATATCAATTTCCCTAGCTAGATTGTTAGCAGACAAAGGCAGTGAAAATGCTCTGTGCAACATTGAATTGTTGGTTAATAATATATGACTGAAAGAATAGCTTGGGATGGTAATGTCTGTATAACTCGGTTTTCTGAAAACATTGAACTCAAATTTATTTTGATTGTGTGTAGTGGTCAGGTCTAAGAAATTTATCTGTTTCTCTTCATCTGTTTCGAGAGAGAACTTAATGTGAACTGATAGTCTCGCCTGTTTCAGAAATACTACACGACAGCTAAACCAATTTATGACATTCATGAATAATCTCAATAGCAACATTCAGTTCACACTCGAAACAGAGATAGAGAAACAGATTAATTTCTTAGACCTGACCATTACACACAATCAGAATGAATTTGAGTTCAATGTTTTCAGATAACCGAGCTAAACAGACATAACCATCATAAGCAATTCTTTCCATCCAGACAGTCATAAATTAGCAGCCTACAGTTCAATGTTGCACAGAGCATTCTCACTGCCTTTGTCTGCTAACAATCTAGCTAGGGAAATTGATATAATTACACAGAAAGGTCATAATAAAGGTTTCAACGCAGATACTATCCAGAAGTTAGTCAGAAAACAAAGCCGTAAATTCACTTACAGATCAATATACCCTGTCAAACAACCAGAAATCAAGAAATGGGTAACGCTGACATATTTTGGAAAAAGAACAGAGATAATTGCGGGTTTCTTCAGAAAAAACAATGTGGAAGGGGCTTTCAGACCACATGCCAGGTTATCTTATTTCCTTTTCAATGCCAAACATAAGGTGGACAAGTTAGAGAAATCTAGATTTTATATGCTCAAGTGTCCGTAGTGTAATAGTGTGGGACAATGTGGTCGAAATTTACAAAAACGGTGTGCTGAAAATGAAAGGTCCTTCAGATTAGGGAAAAAATGATTCGACGTTTTCAAACCATTCCTTGGCATGCAACCACAAGTTTCCGAATCTAAACGATACGGAAATTCTGCACTATGCAAGGAAGGGTTACAAACACAATTATTTAAAATCATTGCGAATTTACAAGCATAAACATTGCGGGTGCAACTTGTCAAATGATCAAATCGATTTAGTTTACACACCAGTTTTCAAATTAGCACACCCGCATTGTAAATTCTGGTACTCAATCAAGTCAAATACCTCTTTTATTATCTACAGGGGTGGTATATAAGGGTTAATGTAATAAACCATTGTTAGTTTAATGTATAAGTTTGAAAATGTCCTAATAGGATGAAACTGCAGTAACGCTAGTTACAAATAAAAGTGGTAAAGAACATAGAAAGTTTCAATTCTCTTTTCTTCATCATGATATAAATCTTTGAACCGGAACTCTGTTTCAACTTTAAATTGCATTCTTGCAAAACTGGAATAATAATATTAATAATAATGTTTATTCACCATGTTGATTATATTTATGTAACAGATATTGGGTAAATAAATGTGGGCATTACTGAAGCAACATTTCCGAAGAAATGTTCCTTGCACCTATGTTCAAACTAAAAAAATTACAGTATTCGATACAATGAATAGATATAAACTATTAACTATGAATAAGTATAATGAATTGAATTATTAGAGACAGCTGACTAACGGAAAAACAGATTTTAAACAGTTTTTTTTTTAACAGATTAGAGAAATAAACTATATACATAATGTGAAACACTTAAGGTCATGATGGGTTTGAAATTAAGGACTTTTTATTCAGTTCATTCTACAGTGGATTTAATTCTCACATATATATATATATATATACTTATATATAACATGAACACATACATGAGTACATATATGGCAATAGAGTAATTACTCACAAAGCAGGAAGGGTGGTCTTTTTTTTTACAAAATGTGCTGAATAATAATTTGAAGAAACAGAGTTCGATCAGAATTTTTGAGCTAGTTCTTTAGTTCTTTCTTAAATTTGAATTTATTGTGTTCATTAATCAGTTGTGTTTTTCCCGGGTATCATACATGTGTTCCATTGGTTTTATTTGGACTTTTATTTGTTTTTAAATTTTTTATAATGTTTGACACTTTTCCCGCATTTGTCGGATAGATGAATACACTTTTTTCATGATGCTCTATAATTTCCTCAAATGCTATCGATGCATCAATTTTGTTTGCGAGTTTTTAACCTACTTCGCTATAGTGTTCATTGACTGTGGTATCGTTCTATTACATACTTCTACATATTTCAATAGAACTTTGGATTAATTCTCATTTCTTTTTATGTCGCTTTGAAAAATCTTTTTCTTGCTGTTTTGATAAGGTTGCTTACTTTATTTTCACAATTATTATGAAGTCTTTTAATTTGCATATCGTCAGGATCATCCCGTAAACGTTTGTATAAATAATTTTTTTGTGATATTGATGTCAGTATTCCTTGTGTTTCCCATTTCTTTCTAATATTACTGTTGATTTTGACTCTTACTTCGCTGGTATTTTTATTAATATAAAACTTAAATTTGATGACAAATATTTCACACTTTGTATGGACATAAATGTTATCTCATGTTTCGTTTTGTAAAACTAACTTCAGTCTCGGATAGATAGTGTATTTTTTTATTATTTTATTTTATTATTTGTGTTATCACCCCCTATT
This sequence comes from Leptinotarsa decemlineata, assembly GCF_025532065.1. NCBI lineage: Eukaryota > Metazoa > Arthropoda > Insecta > Coleoptera > Chrysomelidae > Leptinotarsa > Leptinotarsa decemlineata. Next base: position 2,314,490 of record NW_027412549.1, on the reverse strand, counting down.
TCTACCATTAGAGCTATTGGTCGATGATCACTTATCTAAACTTGAAAAATGAACGACTCAATATTACCGTGAAAATGTGTATTGTTTTAAAGGAAGAAATGGTCTAGACATGTAGAGCTTTCCGGCCGTGTTGTTGCATTTATAAGTATTCCACACATATATTCAATGGGCATACTTAAAGACCGGCTGTAAATCAAATCAACTAAAAGAACAATTTGTTCAAGCTGGTCTCGCTGTAGGTGAGTCGAGACTGGCCAACGCCTTTCGTGGTATTAGCCAGGGGAATAGTTGTTTTCTAATAGGTGTCAGTTAATCAACCTACAGTGTAGGTGGGTCGAGACGGACCTGAAAAAATTGTTCTTTTAGTTAATTTGGTTTCCAAAGTATTCTCAGTTGCTTTTATATTATTCACTATGGCCAATTTCTGTTGTTAAATTGATGTTCAAAGTATCTGTTACCATATGATAATCGCCGTTATTGATATTTTGCAGATAGTTGAAAAATTGGTCATTGAATTCATTAGGACATGAATTTGGGGATCTGTATAATGATGATCTGTTTCATTTTTGTACTTTGTTTTAATTTGGAGTATCTTTATGTTTCCTCAACTGATATTTGAATGCTCGTAGCTGGAATTTTTCATGATGAACACTACTAGTTCATCATTTTTGCTGAGTATTGTTTCATTATAAAACGTGTCATAACCTGTGATACCAAATATGCTTGCGTTGGGTATTAAGTCTCTGTCATTACTATAATGATATCAAAATTAATTTTGAGATTAGTTAGATATAATCATGGCTCAACAAATTTTTTTGCTAAACTCCTAATATAATTGTGGAATATCTTCAAATATTTTTTCCTTTTTCTACATATAGATCGAAATCTGTCAATTTTTGTATCATTACAGCATTTTTGGGATATTTTCGATTGATGGCTTAGGAATTTCCAAATTCTAGCTGGGAAATTTCGTAAACGATGAGGTTGGTGTACTGGGAGCACTTGTTCGTTATTCTGGAATGTCTATTTCAGCTTCTCCTTTTCTCTTTGATTTCTCTGGTGTGTGTATATGTGGCCGTTGACGTGTACTGTATTGCCTCTGATGAAGCAGTTGTCTGCTTCCTGCTGCTTGACTGTCAGATCATGTCTTTAGTTTGTTTAGTATTGACTTCTTTCTCAAGAACGTTGGGAACTCGACCTTCGTTAGTGGATTATTTACTTTTCCAAGAGGGAAGAAATTATTTATGTCACTTTCCGGTACATCCACATCAACTAAATTCTTAAGTTCTTGTGTTATATAATGTAGTGTTAAGTCCTCTCTCTCTGTTTTCAAACCAAAAGTAATAGTGTTGTACTCATTAGACTTTTCCAATTTCTTATTTCTATTGTCGTTCGTATAGGGGCGACAGCTGATTAACAGAAAAACAGATTTTAAACAGATTTTTTCCAAACAGATCATCTTCTCTAATTTTTAATGAGAGTCGTACTTCTACCGCTTCGATCATCAATTTCAATTTCTGTTTAGTTCTCTTCCATTCCTGCAAAATCATTTAATTAGTAATGGACATTCTTATCAGTTACAGTTTTTCCTTTTCAAAACGTCACTGCTCCACAGGGGATAAATAAGATATTGTGAAAGTAGTTGTTCATTTGAAGTTTTTGTCTATAGCACTTCTTTGAAACTCCCTGATCTGTTTTTTACTGACAATATCTATTTTGTAACAACTTTGTCATATGGTTCAATCTCGACTATTGTGCATCAATAGATAGTTGGATTGATTCTGGACACAGCGGTAGTATTAACTTATTATTTCTCACTTTTCAAGCATTTGAAACTCAATTTATTCAGGAGCTATATTGTATGAATGATTTCACCTGATAGATATTTACGGAATGAATGAATAACCCTATTGAAATACACAGGGCGGCTCTAAGCAATCGTTCACCAACCCCAGTTTCTACCAACAAGGTTGGTATTTCTTCGGTTCGTTTGATTTGCATGATTTAAATTTTTTACTAAATATTCAGAAGGCTATGAATTTATTTACTTTCACTTTTCATTAAAACGTGCGCCTCTGGTGAGAGTGCCCTTGGGAGTGAGAGAGTAATTAGAGTTGAACCACGATATATTAGTCTCCTCTAAGGAAACTAAGGGATCTTTCTTGATGATGATTTGTGTCTTGACGTCGTTACACAGGAAAGTTTCTTGCTACAAATGGAATTAGAATGCGTAGAAGGAATGTACTTTTGAACTAATCCGTATGTCACATGGAGGCTTGTATTCGGTATTTTGAAAGATATAATCTTCTTAGAAATCCACACAATAAAATAAATTAGTGTGAGAATGATACACACTACTCATTTTGCAGTCTATTTTGTTTGAAAAGTCGTGGAAAGATATTTCCATTATCTCAGTATGAAATATCCAATTCAAGTAACTTCGGAATGGAGAAAATTCAGTTTTCCAGTCTTCAGGAACGTTTAAAATCCCTGTGGTCCTGTGTTCAACGTGATCAAACGAATATAAAATTCATAATTTTCCAAATATCAGTTGCATAAAATAGCTATTTATGATATGAGTGTTAAAAGTAAGGTTTCATTTTGTGAGTGATAAACCTTGCGAAACGAGCGTACAACACAAATATCATACAAAGTTTTTTGAACAACTGTCCTGTTTTCATAATAAAATTGATAAATTTTATATTTCTATAAAAACACATTTTGACATTTCTTGTCAGTGAACTATTTTCATGTTATCGCATTTGCTGTGAAGTGGCCGTGTCAGGTGAAGCCGAATCACCTGGTTACCAACAAACAGTATTGTTTACAGCTCTCGCGTTCTTGCTGTTGTTTGAAGTATTACATAATGAGGAATTGTGTGTTCCTGATGATACTGAAGAGGCTGCAAAAAGAGCTTTAATTGAATTGTTACCAAAAAATAGTATCAGCAATACGACTTCGCATATTCTAATTTTCTAAGCTGGTGTAGACTTGGAAACGTCGACGAAATTTTCAGCGAAAGCGTCTTCTTGGCCTATCTAGAAGAGAAATCAAAAATATGGAACTCGTCAACTTTGTGGGGCAAGTTTTTAATATTTCAAGGTAATAGCATTCTTAAAGCGGAAAAATGAAAGTTATAGGCCACAAAAATCACAAACTTCTACATTTGAACAAGTCCAGGGGTTTATTAATGAAGCGCCAGATGAAAAATATTTGATGATGAAAGTTGCTACTATTTTCAAAATATATAGAGCCTGTCCGCGTGAAGAGCTGTGCCACTTATTAATAGAAAACATTAAATCAATGGGTAAATCATTGATTGTTCAAATTCCAAATACCAAAACAAAAATAGGTCGTTCTTGTTGCATTGTTAAAAAAAACATTGACTATTTTAATAAATACGTTGTATTACGCCCTTCAGTTATCAATCATCAACTTTTTTTTCTAAAATACTCAAATTATAAATGCAGTGCCAACCCAGTTGGTATAAACTCATTTGGGAAAATGCCCTTTACCATTGTTGAATTTCTGAACCTCCCGGAACCAAAGGAATATACAGAAGGTATTCTGCTTCTTTGCTAGCAAAATCAAGAGCAAATTCAACGGATGTTAAGAAGCACGGAGGATGGAAGTCTACAACAGTAGCTGAGGGTTACATCGATCAATCTATTTCTTATAAAAAGGCTATTGCTGAAAGAATAATCCCTACAGCTAGCTCCAGCGTTACAGCATTGTCCTCTTCGCTTCAAGAATTAAATGTTAATGCCCATGGAATTGTCAACTCAGATAGTTCAAATATATTACAAGGCTCCTCAACATCGCAAGGTATTAATATATGCAGTTGTTCTAACTGTAATTTTCATATTAATGTTCATAAATCAAAATAATAATAATGTAATTCACGTATATAATGCATTTGTAACAGAATTTATTTAAATCTATATCTATTGTTCATAATAAAACTCCCTTGAAATTTGAATATTTATTTTTTGTTTATTGCTATTTGGTCGAAAAAATCGTGTTAAAAATATTTTTAATACACTACTTTGTAAACATCATCTTTTAATACTCTTGACAACCATTAAAAATGTCACTTTTGATGACAAAAAATAATGTATAATATTTTGAGCTAAATTGAGTATATAGATATGCATATGATAGAAGACCATTGATTACCAATGATCCTGTAAAGTTGATCCAGTTGATTAGGCAAATTTTCAACTTCAACTTCAAAATTACCAGAAAGGTTTTCCGATAATTGAAAAAAAGATTTGCCTTGTTATTTCACATACCATCGTAGTTTTCATGAAACTTCAAACAGCCGCAGTAAAAACGTTTTTAGGCTCGCCCAACTTAAGTTAGAGAAACTACATTTGGGAAAATTGAATCAAATATCTTGCATTCAACAGTCTTTTTATGATACTTTCCAATTGAATTAATATCGAATAAATTATCCCAACATTTTCAGTTATTATTTCACAACTGTACGCCATATTCTCATGATCACTGTTGACGATGCAATTCTGGCTGGGGCTTTTGATGTCTGAACAGGTTTTCCATGTTTTAACAATGTTCCCAGTGTTTGAAATGGAAACTATCATAACACGTTAGTCGTAATGCACGTCGTTATAGATACTTGCAGCAACAGGTAGATATATTAGAGGAATGGGCCAACCTGGGAGTCAGCCTAGACAAAATATTAACGTTCAGATCTCACGTACGGCAGAGAATAGGAATGGCGAGATCTGCCGGACAAAACCTATTACCAATAATAGGTCGAAGAAGCGACATGTGATTGAAAGTGAAGCTGCTGATCATGAAGACCGTAATATTACCGATAATTATGTATGCCTGCACTGATTGGGTCCAGTGCGCAGCGACGTATAGAAGACAGATCCAGTCGTTTTTGAAGACGTGCGTAAGGACCGTCGTAAACGCTCCAAGATATGTACCGAATAGGTACATATTCCAGGATCTAGACCTGAACATACACTACGTAGGCGCATATATATGAGACAACACACAGAGGACATGTTTGACAGAATTTGAGCACACGACAATTCAGCGGTAAGCGATCTACACAATGCACTAAACAGGGATGACCCCAGATTCCGAGATAGGGACAAAGATAGGAGGCCAACGAAGCAGAACCAGAGATCACCTACGAGAGTCGCTATCAGGCGGCTCCAGTAAGTTAAAGAATTTCTTGACCAGATTTCAAATTCACCTCATTTTCCGATTCACTGAGAAACAACACTTGCTCGCGACATAAAGACTCCTGCTCCGGTTAGTTTTTGGGGACCCCATGCAAACATTCAATTAGGAAAACCATGATAAAAGTAAACATTAGCACCTAAAGACTGACTTTCGACCAAAAGATCTGCTGAAGTGCCCATCAGTAAGTTGAGGACCGCTCCGGAGGAGCGGGGGTGGATGTACGAGATGGGATGTTCTGCACACAGTTACCTTGTGGAGAAGATTTCAACTCAGGGCACTCAACTCGGGAAGGGGTATGAGGGGGTTAATCGTAATGATTTTATCTACTGATCAATCTCCTGGGTTATTTTATACTATGGTTATAGTACGATCCAGAAGGCTAAGCAAAGTCGCGTGACTCAGCAAGGAAGGTACTGGAATGACAAAATTCATTCGAACGAACTTCTACAGTAGAAGGTGACAGCTAATCAGACTTGATCATTCAAATGAATTTCAAACATCTTTGGATCAAGTGAATTGAATTTGTCTCTCATCCCAACATTTTCCATTGAGTTTCCTGCAAAAGAGATTTTTTCTGAGTTTGGTAATGAAAATTACATCCGTATCCGAGAATAAGCAAGCAGGAATTCGTTGGAAGGTCTTCTTCAAAAAATGCTAATAAATATGTTCAAAATATTTTCTTTCGTTAATCAGCTGTCGCCCCCATACGAACGACAACTCTCAGAAGTTGAGAAACTTGTGCGAGCTAAGGACTAACGAGGTCTTACCTTTTAAGGTGTGATTCCTAACACGGTTGCAGAATCATCCCCGCTTCAACCAGTTCAATTCTCTCGAGAAAAATATCTGGTCGAGGCGAGAATCGAACCCACGATCTTCTGATCGAGAGTCGGGCGCACTACCACCGCGGCCAATTCCACAACACAATTCCAATAAGAAAGGGGTATTAAGCTATGACAATGCAAATAAATTATAATCTTTCCAAATACGAACAGTACCGATAAGTAGACGTCTTACAATAATATTTTTATTTTATTTATAGCTTGACCGCCCAAAGTAAAAAAAATATAGCCAGTCACACTTTACTCTTTGTCCGTCTATATTGTGCAACCAGAATACGATTTAACTCGAATTCAATTTGCGAAGAAGAAATAACAAATTCCGAACCAAAATTTTCTTTCATCCCTATCCAATTCAATTATTTATATCCATCGAGAAATATATTTCTTTCGGTATTAAACGTATTTGTTTCCACAAAAGACAGCAAATTACTTGCCAAAATAGAAGCTATTTCCATTCGGAAAATCTTTTGAATAATTCATAAGAGAAAAGTGCATGAGGAAAAATAGAATAAACGTGAATGCATGATTTAGAACTACTCGAAAGCATTCTTGAAGGATGACGTAAGGAACATTTAAAGTGGCAAGTCGAAGATTTATGTTCGAATGTTTCCAAATATAACAAAGGAAAGGATAGATATCTGGATTGAAGTTATCTAAAGAGAAACTTTAGATATATTTCATTCCTCCGTTCATGATAAAAAAAATGAGAAAATTTTGGAAATGTGTTATATCGATCCAGGGATATACGAGTATTTTCAGATTATCTAACTTACGAAATATAACGTTCACAATGTCGAATGTAAATAGCACGTAAGCACGAAAGTAAGGTTTTTCCCTATTCCAGTTCTACTTGGCTAGTACATTGTGAATTAACATATTCACAAAAAAATAAACAAAAATCTGCATACCTTCCAAAGAAGGAATGGTACGTTTGTCTCTTTACATAATCTGAGAAATTTGTTGTTGAAATGGAAAAACTTAATTCTTTACTCTCAAAAGTCGACCAAAAATGGTTTTATACAACTATTCATAAAAAATCCTTGGTTATCAAAAATTACGGTAAATTGAGAAGCACTCGAATACACATTGTGAATGACTTGACACCCAAACAGAGAGAGGAGGGAAAAATCCTAACAAAGCACCTTTATATTGCAAAACAAAACAATGAAAATAATTTTTACATCAAAAACAATAAACTGATTGTTGATAATAAAGTGTATACTGTAGCTGAACTTGAAACATTCGCAGATACCGAATTAATTCAAAGAAAACCCTCTAACGATCCAGGAACGCCCGTTGCCGGTAACTCTAAACATCCATTTCAAAAAATACCGGAAATACAGCCGTCTCAAAAAAATGGAAACTCTGGAAAAACTAACAGACTCCCGGAATATTTAACTTCAAAACCAGTTTCAGACATGAAACTTGTTAATGAAATTTGGATAGTTTTATAAGAGATTTTGAGAGCAATGTACCAGATACTATTATATATCGATCTGTTATGGAGTACGAAAAAGAAATAAAAATCGAAGAAAATTTCAGAGTCTTGCATATGAGCAATAGGAGGTTTGCAAAAAATTTTGAAGATTTTGAAGTATTTCTAAGTAACTTCAATATAAATATCAACATCATCGTTCTTACTGAGACGTGGAAAATTCAACTTAGGTATACAACTTAAATGGTTACAACTTAATATACAGCGAAGGCGAGCTCAACCAGAACGATGGGGTCGTAGTTTACATCAGAGATAGTTATAACTATGAGCTTTGTAAAATATACGAGGTAACTGCTGTTAAAAGTAACTATCAAACTACCTTAAAACTATTTAAGAATAACTTGCGCTTATAGATCTCCCTCTTCCTAAATATAATTTTGGGGGATTTGAATATCAACTTACTAGATGAAAATGATGTAACTCAAGAGTATCTCAATATTCTCAACGAATTTGATTTCGTCTCCACTATTAACGAAATTACTAGAGAACAAGAAAACTCAGGTAGTTGTATGGACCATATCTTCATTAGCCTATACATAACAACGTGTCTTCTTTTCTACTGAATACTCACATCACAGATCACTTCACGACAATGATTGAATTCAAAACCGATAAGAACCTGAACAAAGAGACATTCGACACTAAGAAAATAGTTGACTATCACAAATTGGAAATATTGATGAAAAGTGGAAAGTGGGACAACTTCTATGCAGCCGAGGACGTAAAATCAGCACTCCAGCTTCTGTGGATTTTTTGTTTATTCTAAGCCTCATATTACTCAAATTACTAAATTTTTTTGAATCATTTGATTTAGTAACAATAGAAGGTCTGTATTTTTTCGCTATTTATGAATGAACATTATTATTATTATTATTATTTATTCAATAGATAATCTGACGAATTCAGTAGTTAGGTCTGTTAGAATATTTCTCTATGATATCTCGAACTAAAAGTTCCCTTACAAATTATAGACCTATTTCAGTTATTTCGAATATTAGTAAAATAATAGAAAAAATTATAAATAAACGAATTTTTAGTTTTGTAGAAAAGTACAATTCAATTTCTGATAATCAATTTGGTTTTATGGAGGGTAAATCAACACAAGATGCAATGGCCGATTTAATCAAAAAGATGTACGCAGCGGTAGACACTAAGGAACCGGCCATCTGTATCTTCATTGATTTGGCAAAAGCCTTCGATACTGTGAGCCATCCAGATTTGATGAAGTCCCTCGAAAATATAGGATTCAGGGGAAAATCATGGGATTTAATAAATAGCTATTTGAATAATCGGCAACAATGTGTACAAATAGATAACACAGTGAGTAACAATAAAGCTATTCGTTATGGAGTTCCACAGGGCACTGTTTTAGGACCTATTCTTTTCATACTTTATATAAATGAGATGTTTAACCTACCCATTCCTGGAGATATAACTGGCTTTGCTGATGACACAGTTGTTTTTTTCAAAGATCGAGACTGGAACACTCTGAACGAGAAAATCCAAAATGCACTACCAGTTTTATTCAAATTCTTCAATAGTAAACTTCTGACAGTAAATGTTGGAAAAACAGTATACTTACCACTGACCAGTTATGAACCAAACTTACCCGATTTCGACCGAATTGAAGTTAGAATTGAAAACCAATCTATGCTTCTAATGGAAAACAGAACTGTTAAATATCTCGGTATCACAATAGATAGCCATTTGAGATGGGATGCTTACATCTGTAATATAAAAAAAACTCCGATTCTTTTTGAGTAAATTCAAATATTTAACAAAAAATTATATACATCACCTACGCATCATGTATTATACACTTGTTCAAACAATCATCAATTATGGAATTATTGCTTGGGGTGGAGTAACTAACAACTACCTGAAAAATCTCGAAACACTACAGAAATGGCTCATAAAAATTATACTCGGTAAAAAACGTGACTATTCTAGTAATGATCTTTATAGGGAATCAGGTTTTCTTGATATACGCCAAACTTTTTTACTCACACTCTCAGTATACCAAAGAAAATTTCATCAAGCAAACACGTACATCATATATACAACACTCGATATAAGAAAGAAGCCTTGAAAGTACCTAAGTTGGCTAAAACTATTGGACAGAGATGTTATGTTTTTCTTGCTCCCAAACTATTCAATAAAATTCCAACTGAAATTAAGAATCTCAATTCACTGTCCCTATTTAAGCGGGAAGCCAAGAAATGGATCAATATGAAACCAAGAAATGAGATACAATGTTTGATAGACCTCAAAAATGCAAATGGAAATGTATCCATGTTCTAAAATCGCATCTACTTGTGTATCATTTGTAAAATTATAAATTCCATTCAGCATATCAATTATATATATATATATATATATATATATATATATATATATATATATATATATATAATATCATATAGTTATGTGACTGTGCTTCAATTAGTGATATCGATTTTCTTAATTTTTTCCTCATTAGTATTTTAATATTATGTGATTGTGTTCGTGCTTGTTGACTAGCGTGAAATTATTTCATATATTTTATTTATTCATTTAATTGCTTTCCGTTATTTAATCCAATATTTTATAAATTTACTATATATTTACCAATAACTAGTTACTTATTTTAGAATTCATTGTATAATAACCTTAGTGATCCACGCGCAGGTTAGCCTTTGTGGATTTTCTCTGTGTTTGTTTACTCGCATTCTTCAATAATGAATTGAAAGTGTATGTAATAATTCTTTGGTAAATAAATATTATTATTATTATAAATATATACCAAATATATACTACACAAAATAGAATCATAAAGAGGTTAGGTTAGGTTAGTTCTAAAGTGAGTGGTCTATTCGACCATCCACCGCAACCCGCAAGGGTTTATTTTGGCTCATACCTATTCACACTCAACGAAATAAACCCAGCTTCTTAACGAAGCCGATTATTTTTTATTGTTAGTGGTCTTTCAGGTCAGATGGTCAGAGTACGGCTCTGTCAAACTCTAAAAACCTGATTCGGTCCCCAGCGGGGCAGGCACAAAGTATATCCTCTGCTGTTTCATCATTTTCCAAACAGGCGACACACACTGTGTTCCGACAGTCCGAGTCTCTGCATATGATGATTCAAATAACAGTGACCTGTAAGAATGCCTGTTAGACATCGTAGTTCATCCCTACTGTAGTCCAACAACTTTTTGGTATCAAGCTTCGAAGGGTAAATTAACGCCTTGGAGTGAGCCAATCCTGGAAGATTCTGCCAGAAGTCCATAAATATTCTTGCCATCCAGGTGTTCAATGTTTGTTTGGCAAAGCCTAAAGCGATGCCAATGACAGGATCTAGTCCATTGAAGCTGCTTGCAGCATCCTCTTTTGCAATGGAGTCAGCAGCCTCTTTGCCTTCCAGGCCAGTATGGCTAGGAATCCAGACCTGAGACAATCTGTTAAGTCTTCCTATCGAGAAGAGTCGTTTTTGGCAATTTGGAGCCAAGAGCTTTCAACGTCGAATGACTGTCCGATAATATTTTTATTGACTTGTGTATGAAGTTGGAGTTTTCCAATCTCTCCGCACACAATTCAATAGCGTAAATTTCCGCTTGAAATACAGTAGCATAGGTTCGTAGGCAGGTAGATATCTCTGTTCTGTCATATGTCTCTGTCATATATAAGGTATTTGCACCAATAAGACCATCGTTATTGATCAAGGCGAAAGATTTTAACTTTTTATTCTTCTTATTGATCATTACTCTGAATTTATTTATATCTGAGATTCTGTAAATACCGAAATATCGGTAGTTTCGTTTATAATTGAAGTCCTTACAGATAGTCCTTGCAGATAGACGATATAAATTGTGGAAATTTATATAAAACTGAAAATAATGAGTTGTGATCAGCAACAAATATCACTAATTCAATTTCAACTCTTATATTTTTCTTCTCGCATTCTCCATTATATGCCTCCTTTCATGATCCTGTAAAGATGTTTCAAAATGCTTCTTTATTTCTGTTTGTCACATTTGAATTTTTCTTTGACATATTGATATTTTCAATGTCGCTGTTTTCTTCATCCACAGTAACATTTTCATCTGCAATTTTTCTGAACTGACACCTCGAGTTTGAAAAAAAGTCAGTAGGAACTGTTTTTGAAATAGCAGTAATGGCATATTATTTCTTCATTACCTATTCATTTGATATTGTTTCAATTATAATTTTAAATTTGAAATAATAAAATACCTCACAGGAATATATTGTCATTCACCTTGACAATAAAATACCAAACACTGTCGTACTGTCGAGTGTCAGCTGTCAATGCCATATTACCATATTCATCTTCTTAATCTTCAGATGTTCCAGTTCTTCAAATGCTCCAGAGAGAATTATAAATCGACCCTTACACAACACAAAAAATAATATGTACTCCACTAACCGAGTTATGTATTCTATATGAAGCATAAAGTTGCGATATAATTTCACTTTATAACAGTTCTGTATCAAAATAGTTTTCATACAAATGATGAAATCCAAAACAATCAATGGCTGAAATATTTTTATATCCATGTTTTCATCCATTTATTTATTTATTTTATTATATTGTATTTTATTTTATTCTTATTGTAATAAACATATTGGACGTATTTTGTCAATGAATTCAAAACTACCTACTGTTTTATAATTGAACATTTTATATATTTTATAGATTAGGCTTAAATGTCATAAATAGTGTACCCATGCACAAGGTCTCACCTTTTATGGGTTTTCTATTTCATTTGCTATTATTTGAATGTATTTATTATTCATGTTTCATTGTATTTTTGAGCAAATGAATTATTATTATTATTGTTGAATGTATTACACTCATGAAATCGAAAGTGTTCAATATAAAATAAAAAAGACTTTCCATCCTTGTGGAAATGTTTAATATACAAATCTTATGAATACATTTTCTAACTAATGTGTAACTGATATAATTCCTTCATATATAATACCCTTCAACGATGGAAGTGAAATTTTCACTAACAAACATTCTATATATTATTTATATATTTACTACACGTATATTGAATTTACATGGATAGACACGCTCTTTCGCCAATGTTTCATATATATATTGTGTGTTTCAGAGCAGAAACATGCAAACTGTGATACGATGATTGTTTAACAATGAAGGTTCACATTGATGAGTAAACACATTGATTGTTATATCATATTCTCCACTGAATGATTAATTTGGTTTAGTGGAAATTTACATTCATTTGAAACTCACGGACTAAATGTTTTCAATCCAGATTTTCGTAAACAGGTTCAAATCTGTATTGTTGGAAATAACTGAGGTTTGGTACGCATGTGACCTATTTCTGCAACACATAATGTCAATATTTTTTTGAACGAATTCTTTGTATGTTCCAGCATATACTCTGAGATTTTTCTTCGTTTCATGTCTTCTATGGAGGAGTTTGGTAGACAATCCATTTGATGAACTCCCATTAAAAAGTATTATTTTTATTATTATTATTTATTTCAACTAAAAAGTTGAAAATATGTTTTTTTTAAATAAACTTAAAACGATAACGAACGACAAATACAAGTATTATTGTGAAAAAAAATCAATGTTCTTCAAAAGCGTGTTTTTCAGTTTTTTTAAACAATATTTATTTATTGAAATGGTCGTTAAGGTATTTCCGTACCTCAGTTTTAAAATGTGGTGGTGCACCGTCTTGTTGTAGCCATATTATGTTCCACATGGAACCCCGTCCATATTTTCTTCCAGTGAAATGCTCATCCAAAAAATACGGTCCGATAACTCTTTTTCTGAGAATTCCATCCTAAACATTCAGTGACGAACGCTGTTGTTGTTTTTTGTGAAAAGTCGCTTCATCAGAAAATAACACGAAATCGAAAAAATAATTTTCCTGATTGATATTTTCCAAGCCCCATCGACAAAATTGAACACGTTTTTTAAAATCTTCCTCTTTACTGTTGCATCAATTGCATGTGGTGAGGATAAAATTTGCTTGCTAGTATCATTCGAGACACGCTGGTTTGAGAAAATCCTAATTCCTAAATTTAAAATGTATTCTCTTCATTTGTTACAGGGCAGACACGTTCTAACTTCTTGTGATTGACATTACCAGTTCTTTCAAATTTCGTTTTTAGAGCCTGAAATGCCCTTTCATCTCGTTGTCTTCTTTCGGAAAACTTCTCTTTGTAAATCCTGGGTGCAAGGAGGCAGTTTCCGTCACTTTCCCCAAAGCATAGAGCATTTACGTGCATTGGATGACCTCGAGCGCTAGTACCTCGAATGGAAGATCCGAGTGAACCCGGACAAGACTCAGGCGATAACCATGGGAAGATTGCTATCTTCTCCGGACAGAAAAGTGAGAATCTCTGGAAGGGAGATTGACTGGCAAGCGCGGGTAAAGTACCTCGACCTTCTAATAAATCGTGGGGTCACTTGGAACCCGCACATTATGTACGTCAAATATAGGATCGAGGGTCGGATTGCAAGTCCAAGATCTCTGATCAACAGAAAGTCAAAAATGAGCTTGAAAAACAAGATCACCATCTACAACACGATGTTCAAGCCTGTCATTATGTATGCTTCAGGCGTCTGGGGACAAGCGGCGAAATATAATATCTCCATTCTGGAGGTATTGCAAAATAAACTGATGAGGATGATTTTGAATGCTCCTTGGTTCGTGCGGAATGAAGCTTTAGGGAAAAAAAAGTTGACGGGTGATTATTAAACGAATGTAACTTACAACAAAATTTATTAAATGGTCAAAAATACTGAGTGCGCATATAAGCAAAACTAAAAAAAAATATGGCTCTTCTTTGGCACCCCGAAAAAAAATCATAATACAAAAAAAATTGGAATCAGTACAAAGTATGGCCTCCACGCTGCTTTATTACGGCCCTACATCTATCGTGCATCGACAAAATGAGATTGTCAATGCCTTGTTGAGGTACATTTGCCCATTCAGCGATTAAAAGCTCTCTCAATTGAAGCGTTGTGTGAATGTTCCCCATATGGGGAGTAATTCTTTGTTGAAGCATGTCCACACATGCTCGATGGGATTCAGGTCCGGTGATTGTGCTGGCCATGGCAACACATCAACTCCTTCGTTGGTGAGCCAGTCAGTCACTAGACCCGCGACATGTGGACGAGCATTATCGTGCATTAGGTGGAAGTTTTCACCAACAGCACCAGCAAACGGACGGACGATAGGTAGAAGAATGGTGTCGAGGTACTGTCGAGCTGTGAGGGAGCGATTTGGAAAAACGAGATCGGTTCTGCCGCCGATCATGATTCCGCCCCATAGCATTACTGTACCATCTCTGTATGTGTGGACTTCCTGGACGTGTCTCAAACGTTCATTATTTCCAGGTCGTCTCCACAGTCTTACTCGACGAGAATCTGGATGAAATCCAAATCTGGATTCGTCTGTAAACAAAAGTGTGGCCCAATCATTTGCATCCCAGTTTTGATGTTCTTGACACCACTCTAATCTTCTACCGCGATTGCCTCTCGGCAAAGGTGGACATCTAAGTGGCCTTCTGTTGTGGAGATCTGCTTCATGCAGTCGATTTCTGACAGTATCACGACCAATGGTTACCTGGTGCGTCTGCTGCAACACGTTAACCAACTCAGATGCTGTGATTGTCGGTTGTCTTCTTGCGGTTAAGACCAAAAGTCGGTCTCGAACTGCAGTTGTAGCGCGTCCTCGCCCTGGATGTTGTTCGGCTGGACTGCCAGTTTCACGGAAACGCCGCCACAATCGACTGATAACACTTTGGGAGACCCCCAAACGAAGAGCTACATCATTTTGTCGCATGCCACCTTGAAGAAGCCCTACAGCTCTATTCATCTCAGCCAATGGTAAGTGATGGCGTTCCATGTTAAAGCACAATATTTCCAGTTTAATTGCTGAGCAAGAACTGCATAGAATGTACAAACTCGACACTTTCAGATTATTCATTTTAGCCGAAAACCTACAGTTTGTAAAAAACTTGATAAAAGATTAGTTACCGTTTTTGCAGGCTTTGTTCAACCCATAGAAATATACAGGGTAGTCGAGTGTACCGATGTGTGTATATATAGATAATTATAATGTAATTCGATATGACAGTAGCAGCAGGCATACTGGAGGGGTTGTCATATATATAAGGGATAATATAGAATACAAAGTAAAAAAATCTTTGGTCGGTGAACCTAACTACTGGATTCAGTTTGTTGAAATTAAAATCAATGAAAAGAAATGGTTAATAGGAGGTATTTATCATTCGCCTAATGAAAGCCATTCTGGGTTTCTGGACAGTCTGGAAAATATTCTTGAAAATTATTTCTATAATAAATAGTGCACTCTGATTGGAGATTTCAATATTGATTTGAAAAAAGACAGTTTTTATAGTAAAAAAGTCATAAATACATTCAACTCATTTGGAATTGATCAAATATTCAACGAAAGAACTTTATACAAGTGTAGAAGGGCAAACTTTTTAGTTTACCCCGATAAGTTACTGCGTAAAAATCAAAGTATTTTTCACAAAGAAAAATTTTCTATTTATCAGTAACTTGTCGTATTTAACAATTTTGCCTATCAAAAAAATTATTAAGAAATAATACTCATATTTTACGTTTCGGAGGCCAAAATCTGCCTCCGTCTTCAGAAATGGATAAAAAAAATTAGAAAATATACGCAGTTATTCCTTTTTTGATTGCTTATTTCTTTACTTCTTCAACAGATGTCAAAGAAGTTTTGAAATATGAAATTATGTTATTGTTGTTGATTGACAACTGAAACATTCGATGTAATACAAGGTACTCTCCGATATCAGTTTGTTGCCATTTCGCCACTATCCAAAGTTGGATAGTGGCGAAATTGGATGGGTAGCCAAGTACGGTCTATTTCTAAGGAGCTATTCGAGATACAATTCTCTCCAGACATGAGAAAATACGCTGATTCTTTTAGCTTACGTCTCTTAGAATGAGGTTCATTGGTAATCTTTCTTGTCCAATTCCATTCCATCCGATGTTCACCGTCTGATTTTAAAATGTGTTCTGATATTTTATATTTTTCAGGTTGTGGAAGGTAACAATTACTCAAAAAAGGTCGATACAAAAATGAATTGATCAACTTGTTACTGATTACACGCGAGTGACAAATAACAGCAAAACTCTTATTGATAATGTGATCTCAAATGAATCAAATATACGAACTGTTGTACATGATGTACCTAAAATTTCTGATCATTCTATAATATTAATTAATATTTTTGACTGTAGGAAAGAAATTTCAAACAAATTAATTCGTGTAAGAAATATAAATGAAAGTATATATGAAGAAATCAATTTAGTACTTCTCTCTGTTAATTGGAACTTGAATACAACCAATGTGAATGAAATATTGGATGAAATAGAAACAAAAGTTACTGTAATTGTGAACAAAATAACACCTGGAAAGCAAATACAAATTAAGTCAAATCAATTACCATTCTATGACAGTGAACTGAAAACATTATCAAGAGAAAAACATATAGCCTATAAAAATTTCAAAAAATGTGTAACCGATGAAAGAGAACAAAAATGGCAACAATATAAATACTCACGAAACACCTATGTTAATACTCTAAATGAAAAAGAAAAAATATATTTTGAAAATAAAATTGATGAAAATAAAAAAGATCCAAAAATTATGTGGAAAAAAATAAACATGATAACTTTACGTAAGATAATTTTTTCTCGAATCAAAGAAAGATTAATACTAACGACGTTAATATCAGCATATTCAATAATCAACTCACAATTGTAAATGAAATTAAGTACCTATGATTCATTATAGACCATCAATTGAATTTGAATAAGCATGCCAAATATACCATTAGAAAGATATGTAAGAAAATGTATTTTTTCTAGAATCTTAGCAGATATTTACCTAGTTCGAAATAGTGACATTCATTCATATAACACAAGAATATGTAATACATTTTATACTTCCTGAACAAACTATAAGAGTGGAATGAATGCATTGTTCTTTAAATGTTTAGATAGTTTCAATAAGTTACCTGATGGAATAAAACATGTAAATTCCTCAAAAGTATTCAAAAAGTTATTATTAGAATATATCAAATTGTAATACATGACGCACTGTCAAATTATGTATGTATATAAATTATTCATATATACATAACTATGTATTGTATATTAGAATTCCTAAAATAAACTCTACAACTACTACTACTACTACACATGCATCTATCAGCAATATTCTGTCTCTTTCTACTACATTTCACGCGTACAAGTGGTTACATGTCAGTAGAGTGAGCCCTTTCGTCGTTGTGACTGTGTTTTGTTTTACCGCTTCCGCAGAACTTTCTAAGATATGTGAAAAGTACATATTTTTGTACGAAAAGTGCACACACTATTGTTTTCATAGCTTTTTGAGACTGTCTAGAAGTTCTTTTGTATGTTTTAGCGGCATTAGATGGTATTACTTTCATAATTACAAAAATTTGAATCACAGTTTGAAATCGTTGAAAAATCCAAATATGGACAGATTACAGTATCCAAATATGGACTATTCTATAATTGGTATTCAGGAGTATCAGCTGACTTGATAATTTTGTAAATTATATTTTTTTCGTGTTTTATCAGAATGGCAGGTGTCAACTTGAAAACAAAGCAAAAAGAATGGAATGCAGAGCATATGGCGAAAGCTATAAAATTAGTAAGAGAGAAAAAATGGGCGATTTGAGAGCTGTAAAGCACTTTGATGTACCAAGATCTACATTGTTTCGTTCATGTTAGAAAAATGATTTTTCTCCGGAAGAAGCCGCAGCTACTACACTGTCATAGGGACAACACTTGAAAATATTTTGGTAGACTACATTTTGACGATGGAAAGCAAATTTCATGACTTGGCGAGAAATAATGTTAACTCCAGTCATTAGATAAAACGTTTATGGGACCACTAAAAACCTATCACATTTAGGAAATACGGATGTAGATTGAAGACAATAATCGACCATTGGTCCCTCATGATGTTGTTGAGCTATTTGGCGGAGCTTATTTGAAAGTGCAAACTGCCAATATTTTAGTAAATGGATTTCGTGTAATCGGCTTATGGCCATTGAACAAAAATATTTTCACCACGGTCGACTATCTTGCTGCGCAACAAGATGCAGTTGAAGATGGTTGCACAGTCAACGTTGCATCAATTTCATCAGGTCACCAACGTGAAGGACCATCGATGGCCGATTAAAAAACACCTGATAACTCTACGCCTTTAATCTAAAGAAATGAACTTCAAACGGATATAATCCAACGCCTTTCGTGGTATTAGCCACGGGAGTAGTTGTTTTCTGATAGGCGTCACTCCATTCAACCTACTGTGTAGGTATATTCGAGACTGGCTTGAACGTTTAAAGAACTAAAAAGGAAGTCTCCGCCTTTAACTGAAGCTGTCACTCCCAGACAAGATACAAGCTTTGAACCTGTACCCTCAACTTCCGGATTTTCTCGCAGTGATTTAGGATTAGTGTCTCCATATGACATCAGTCCGGTACCAAACAAAAAAAGAAATCTTCTAATAGAGGAAGGAATGCATCTGTTGTAGCAGTCATCACGTCGTCACCGTACAAAAATAACCTTGTAGACAAAATTAAGAAAAAAGAAGAAAAAGAAAATAAATTGGCAGAAGACAAGAATAAAAACCAGAATGAGAAGAAATCCAAAGGAAAGAAATCACAAGATAAGACTATGACTATGTCAGATTTAGATAATGAGGAGGTGATGCTGTTTGATGCAGATAGTGAACCTAATGCCTTAATAAGATATACAGCTCCAGACTCTGAAGATACGGAGTGTATTTTCTGTCGTATATTGTTTTCGAATGATACTCATGGAGATACATGGATCAAGTGCCTCATGTATGGATTCTGGGTACAGGTACTGATTGCGCAGGACCAGACTATGATACCTGGATTTGTGATTTTTGTAAATAATTTGTGTTCTCATCTATGTTACACCAAAGTTTTCACAGACGATCTTATAAGTCAAGGTTAATTTTTGATAGTGATTGTAGTACTCCATATTTGGAGTACCTATTCCGTATATGGGTACCTTTATGGTTATTTAGTTCTTGAACATTTTCGTTGCCTCGACGAAAATTGATATATATATATATATATATATATATATATATATATATATATATATATATATATATATATCCCTTTTATGTTATGTTTATGTTATAAGTCTTTTACTTATAACATTTGTGCAAATTATGCATAAAAAACAAAATGGTATTTCATATTTAGCCACTTTCCTCTAAATATATTGCAAATGGGTTGACTGTTGACTAACCCATTTGCAATATATTTATTGACAAATCTAATTTGATATTGAACACTTCTCTTCTGTTAACCAGCTCGGTGAAGATTCTTCCAGATACACAAACTTGAAGAACAAATATTTTCGAAACAACTACTTTCATATCTGCATCGAATCATTCTTTACTATTCATTTTGTACTCCAAACCTCAATATAATACAAGAATGTTGATAAAATCATAAAATTTCACGTGGAACACTATCAAGAAATTCGTTTTATAACCTCACCAGCATTGTTTGAGATTACATTACAAGACAAAGCACCTATTTCTTTCTTTCACGGCATTACGACTTCATGTCATCGGAAGAGACATGTCAATTCTTGTCACGAATGACAGTAAGTATCCACACTCATACGGTTAGTTGATATAATCCCGGCCACAACTTTTTTCTTTAATTCAATGATCATGTGGAAATAGTATTTTTGAAAGGATTTCATCTGGCATTTTGTGTCTGAAAGAAACGTATATGAATGATCATTGTACAGCTATTTCCTTTTTTTTTGGCACCATCCATATTTTTTGTTTGATAAAAAAAATTTTCTCCACCTAAAAATATTCCTCTCTCAATTCAAATATAAATAAATAATCCTCCAATAGAATAAAATATGTTTATTCATGGGTGTCCTCAATCTTGGAAACAGAAAAGAGCTGCAGAGGGCGGAATCTGGTGAATGCGGTGGCTATGGCCAAAAAATTACAAGCAAGCAATGACGAAAGACCAGGTGCATTTTCGTGATGCAAAAGCCATGAATTTTTTTTCCACAATACTGAATGTATTGCTTCTCGCAAGTTTTTTTTGAGTAATCACTTAAATTTTTTACACCAAATTTGATGCAAATTCTTTGATTCATTTTTTTTCGATAGCAGAAAATTGCCGCACACGCAAAACACTTCCAGCTTTTATGCCTCTCACCAACAAACTAAACATGCCAAACAGCATAAATTCACATAGTTCTCGGTGACCTCGAAACAAAGTGAGAAGCTAATTTCTTTCTTTTACCATATAAAAACGAAATTTGAGGTTATTATAGAATATTTTGTGGTAAATTAGTTATAACTAACTACAAAAACTAAAAACAATAATAACAACAACGAATAAACTAAACACAATATCAATTTCCGACCGTTTATTATAACTAATCCGATACCCATGGAACCGTCGAATCCTTCGATACTACAGCATTGAAAGCATTGGATGAGAATCTCATCCTAAGAGCGGTTGAAGGTCCCCGGCAACTCGGGTGGATCACGTGGTAAGATAGCCTACTGGTTGTATGATTATATTGTGCTTGAACTATGAACATATGTTCGAGACGGGTCTATCAACATAAAAAAATAAAAAAATCGCTAATCGACTGTACGTAGTCTTCGAAATCTGAATATTCACCTTATTTTCTGAACAGATCTCGTAAACAGATAAACAAACAGACAAAACTAGTTTTTTCCAAATATCTTCCATGTATAGACTTTTGCCAAGACCAAGGTATGATTGCAATAACAGCGAAACAAAAGTTATTTAGGTTGCTGAAGACTTGGAGGGCGATAATAATGAAGTGGGCATTTTTGAATATTTTCAATTGCCTCAGGAACCATCAACATGATTTCCGTTAGAAAAGTTCAAGAGGTGATTTCGTTTTATGTCAACCATGTTTGGAAAAGTGCAAGCAAGAAGTACATAGAGGCTTGATATTCCCAATGTCTTTGAATGTGTCTAGCTAGTTTACTAGTTTTAAAATCCATAATGGATCACTCCTCAAGTTGGTACCATTATTTACAACATGACACATTCTGTCTCTAGTTGCCCATCTTTCATATAAATACTTTGACTGAAGCATAAGGCCTCAACCAAAAAAATGTACTTCGTTGGTTATCAGCCAATTTTGTTTTATATAAATCGAATATTAGAAATGTACTACATCCTCGTTTTTGATAGTTTCTGTGGCATGACAAGTGAGTAATCATAAACAATTTTCCTAAATGTTATAACCTCAAATTTTTTTTTTTAATTTTAATTTTCACAAAACTTTATTTTCAATTAGATCACTTACTTTGGGCACTGATGATGACGAAAGTCGAAAGCGCTCTGCAATAATTTTATAATTATACGCTTTTATGCAAAACCTCTTCGATTCATTCATTTAATAAATGTATTCAGCTTCCCAAATCTATTCATGAAAATAGTTAACTGACAAGAGATGTCAAAATGTGTTTTCATAGAAATATTAAATTTACCTATTTTATTATGAAAACAGGACAGTTGTACAAAAAATTTTGTATGATATTTGTGTTAGAAGTAAGTTTGATTTTGTTCGTGATATTTTTTATCTGTAGAGTAGGGAGGGTGAGTGTAGGCCCACAGCACTTAGATCACATGTGACCCATTGTACATCCTTCCAAGGAATTGTCCTGCTAGGTCATCGACCATTCTGTCCTTTCCAGGAAGGTGGACAGGTCTCTGGGAGACATCTCCTTTATATCGGCAGGTGTAGGCCAAGACTAGCCGAACACACACTCTCTTATTGACGATAACTCCGGATATTCGCATAGAACATGACTGACAGTTTCATGTTCCTGTTCACACATCCTCCATAGAGGTGTGTCCACTAGCCCCATATTGTAGAGGTGTTTTCTTAGTTGACAGTGGCCAGTCAGAAATTATACTGTTAAGCGTTGATTTTTTCTGGTCATCGCCAGATATTTCTTCGGCGCCAGCTTCCCAGGGTCGCCAAGGGTGGTCCTGGCAAGATTGCATCCTTTGATTTCATCCCACATCTTTAGGAATTGAGCATGGGTGTGACGTTTGGCTAGTTCCGCAATTGTCGAAGTTATCAGGCCATAGGTGCCACTGGATCTTGAAATTCTTAGTCCAACCGCCTCCTTGGCTAAAGAGTCGGCAATAAGATTTTACTCCTGTCGTACGCTTTAATCCACCTCAGGATAATATTATCATCTACCAAGGGTTTGGCTAAATCTTGGTGGCACTCTAGTACTAGCCCTGAGGTAACACGTTGTCTGTTCAAGGCTAATAGGGCTTGTCTGCTATCAATACAGATTGTTATGTTTTTGCCAGAACTTCCTTTCCTGGTTATTTCTTTTGTGGCGATTGAGATACCAGCCAGATCTGGTACCACGCTGGTATTTTTTCACATTCCCCACGTAATCCATAAACTTAGTGATCTGGAGTATACTCCACATTTGTAGCATCTGACTTTTAGACCGGGAGCCCGTGACAGAAATTTCGACTCCATTTTTTACCGTCTGCCTTTTTCAGAGATATTTACAGCCACAAGCAACAGTATTATGCGTTAAACTAATTTTTTCCCATGTTACACATGCTTAAACATTAACTTAAGTTTATATAAAAAAAGAACTTCTTTGACCAACATTTTACCATCTGCCATTAATGCGACCGGAAGGCTAGGTTACGCAACCCACAAAAAAAAATATTTGGCAGACGATTACATGGTGTTCTAGCTGAAGCATGAATTTTTATTTGACTAAAATCAATTTTCTACCGTCTGTCACGCACAGCGTACACTAACAGTAGCATGAAATGAACGAACTTTCACAAGGCAGACGATTTGCCGGTGTATTGATAATTTATAGGCATTAGTTAATGAACAATTTTTTACAGTGTCTTTGAATCATTTTTTACCGTCTGCCTCTTAATATGTCCTACGACAACTGTTGGCAGATAAATTGGCAATGTTTTAAGTACACGCAGACGCGAATGAACTTGCAAAAAAATTAATAACATTTACCAATATTTTACCGTCTGCCATTGTTTCCTTGCAATATATATGATTATTAAGTAAACTAATTGTCAATTGGCAGACGAATAGACCGTGTTTAGACGAGAGTGGTAAACAATTTTTTATGACACAAGTGTCAATGTTGCTTCATATGAGCAAATTCAGTAGGATCTACAACAAAAAATAAAGTAGCAATCTAATAATCAATTTCCGTGATACAGTTCAAAGGATATGAAAAAAAATGCAAAAGTATTTAAACGATACGTGAACATATGCTACTACATTTATTTATTTTCGATTAATTACGTAGTAGGTAGTATTTTCGATATTTTCATGCTGGATTTTCATTTCATTGAGTTCTCATAATTTCTTAAATACTGACCTAACTGCAGATGTTAACATAATTTTTTTGGATGTTTTCAGGTGTATTAGGTTCTTCGAATCAGCTAAATGTACACTGTCCATTATCATTGTGACATCAGCCATAATTTAATGGGTCTAATTGGGATGGAATTTTTTCAAAAGGATAGGTCCACATGTTTGATATATATACTGTTGAAAAAAAATTATCAATACAGTTTATTGTATGATTTTTACAATGAAAGGGTTTTACAAAACCCGTGACACGTGTTTCGCTATACAATAGCTTCCTCAAGCATAACCTGTTTATGCTTCGCTGTTTAGCGAAACACGTGTCGCGGTTTTTGTAAAACCCTTTTATAGTGAAAATCATACAATGAACTGTATTGATTAGTTTTTCAATATGGATTTTCAAGTATCGGCCAGTTCTATTCAAATATATGCTGTTCTCTAAATTTGTTGCTGTAACTCTCTGAAAGACTTCATGTAATGACTTTCAAATATCAGAACTCTCGCTTCAGTCTTGAGACTTTGGATAACTAATTTTTGGTTGTTCCACACATACGGCACACAAATTCTTCGATTATTGGTGCAGTGTCGGCAACCAAAGAAGAATTCGCCAAGTCTGCAAAAGTTTTTCAAACTTTTCGTTGCCCAATGAAATTGGCAAAGGTTTTTTTTAACTTTTTTTATAAAAAGCTGGTGTACAATAACAGCCGGTAAGGCATGGAATGCAGGTAAACCAGCGCAAAGGTGAAAGCCAAGAGCACGGCCGATTTATGTGGCATTAATGAATCTGCAATTGTTTCCAAAACCAAATTGTGAAGTAACATTGACACTTGTGTCATCACAAATTGTCTACCACTCTCATCTAAACACGGTCGATTCTTCTGCTAATTGACAGTTTGTCTACTTAATAATTATATATTGCAAGGAAACAACGGCAGACGGTTAAACGATTGTCAAAGTTATTATTTTTTTTCTGCAAATTAAAAAATATTTTTCAGTTGTATAAGCACGGTGTATTCGTCTGCCAATAATTTTCTCTGTATTTTTAATACTGAATTTTATATCTTACCAAGTTTTATACGGTAAAAAATGGTTCAGAGACACTGTAAAAAATTGTTAATCAACCAATGCCTATAAATTTTATTAATATACCGGCAAACCGTCTGCCTTGTGAAAATTCGTTCATTTCATGCTACTGCGCTGTGCTTGGCAGACGGTAAAAAACTGATTTTGGTTAACCATTTTTTTTGGTTTAATAAAAAATTTATGCTTTAGCCAGAACACCATGTAATCGTCTGCCAATCATTTTTTTGTGGGTTGCGTAACCTAGCCTTCCGGTCGCATGTATGGCAGACAGTAAAATGTTGGTCAAAAGAGCTCTTTTTTTTATGCAAACTAGAGTTAATGTTCAAGCATGTGTAACATGGGAAAAATTCGTTCAACGCATAATATTGTTGCTTGTGGCTGTAAATATGTCCTCTGAAAAGGCAGACGGTGAAAAATGGGGTCAAAATTTCTGTCACGGGCTCCCGGTCTATCTGTGTTCTGTTTTAATTGTATTTTGTAGGGTTTATTGAACACAAACCTAGGTTCAATTTGTTCTTGATATTGCTCAACTCGCTACGCTCGTTTCGCATTTTTTTTTATTATGAACAATAGATATAGATTCATATAAATTCTGTTACAAATGTATTATGTCAAATTGTGTTTTTATAGAAATATTGAATTTGTCTATTTCATTTTGAAAACAGGACAGTTGTACAAAAATGTTTGTAGAATATTTGTGTTAAAGGTAAGTTATGATTTGCTCGTGAAATTGCTCAACTCGCTACCCTCGTTTCGCAAGCTTTTTCACTCACAAAATAAAACCTTACTTTTGAGACTCATATCATGAGTAGCTATGAAGTTGCTAAAGTAAATGACTCGAAATAGTGCTTCTTTGAGTTTCTGAGAATGTATTTGCAATGTCATCATGGTGATCTATTTTAAGATTGGTCTAAGGCGCATCCAGTGGGTTTGTGAAGTCCGATATACAATATATCAAGTACAACTACTTATCAACATCTCAATATTAAATTTTATTCGCGAATCAATTCTTCCCAGATATTTTTAAATACATAAAAAATGTTTTTGAGAAAGATGTGCATTGACTTCTGATTTTGGGATATCTCACTTAAAGTCCTAAGTGAATATGAAAAAAATTGCATTTTTTATATATTATAAGAGGTTACTGATAACACCAGGATTAATAGCCGAGAAGCCTTCAGTAACTACTTTTGAGAAACTGTTTTTGAGACAGCTGGATAGCTATAGGCAAAAACCATCTGGCAAGCCATGAAAATACGTTTTTCAAAGATGCCTCATGTCATTTACAACAAAATGTTTTACAAATATCAAGGACAATAGTTGGAGAATCTCTTTACTCTTTTCATGGTTATATTGTTGACTCCAAAGCTTTGGAATGTAGCAAGGAGCCCAATGAGATAATCGATAAAATATTGAAAATGATAATATTCATTAATATAATTACAAATTACTAGGTCAAATGATGAAGCTACTGTTGTAGGGCAACATGTATTGGAAATAAATTCTGCATTATTAAAATTTGTAATTATAATTATAAATGGTCATATTGATTTTTACCAACTAACGGGTCAGTGAATTCAGAATTGAAAAATATTTTTTTTCAACTTTACCGTCAACACTAGTACGTTCTGCCATTAACACAACCGTTCATCTTTACAATGCTTGACACTTTATTGCATCAAATTTCTCGCCTGTTATGTACCAAACTTTCCCACAAGAGACATCAAAAGTTTTTGAAGTTTGATCACAACAAGACGGGGATTCTCGAAGTTTTTAATAACGCTCAATTCATAGTAAATTGGGGAACATATATAATCCTGAAGAGGTTCCATTTTTCACTTTTCTTGGCAACAACTTAAATTATTTTGTAGCAGTTTTCTTTTTAAGAAAATTGTTGCAGTGTGTTATTGACAATTCTGATGAAATATATTAGGCAAGTGAATTTATCTTTGGAATTTTCACACGGGAACAGACAGGAGAAATTACCTGTATATTCATACTTTCTGAAAACGGTTTCCATAAAAGAGCAGTTATAATATTTTGATGATTAAATTTGTCTGTCGGAAAATATAAAGAAAGTGTTTTTATTACTTTGGTGTAGGTACTGAACTTCCAATTTTCAACAGTGCAGTGATGTCCTACCTGCTATCGAATCTCAAGATCATGACGGCTTGTCTCGCTAAGGCAGAAATCTTGAAAGGACAAATGTCAAAGGCTGGTTCGGCGATTTTCTGCTATCGAAAAAAAAATGGATCAAAGAATTCCCATCAAGTTTTGTGTGAAAAATTTAATAAAATGCTCAAAAATACATAAAATATTGACAGTGTCATACGGTGATTGTACTCTGATTCAAAAAAATGTTCACAAGTGGTAGGTACAATAAGATTGAAAAAGATGAATATTCAAAATATACCCTTCGAATGAAACATGAATATATTTTACTAGCTTCTCTTCCGGTGCAAGTCAAGTAATTGACTTCTAATTGCGAATTTTTAGGTAGCATTGCTGCAATTTTCGTGGAAATCTCTAAATTTGTTGCAAATGAATTACAACCCATGTTACTCACTGATGATGTATCTTTCTATAAGTGAAATAAGTTTTAAAATCCTTTGAATACTTTCTGAGTTCACTCTGTGTAAATGACCAAACCTGTTCTCTTCGGAATATTAGTTGAGATAGATTAAATTTTTTTCTTCTTCATACGTAATTGACCTGCATCTTCAATTCTGAGAAGATTTTTTCCATTGAACAATAATTGTACATCACATCAGAGAGATTACTTAGTTTGAATATGTTACTGAGAGACCAATTTGCAGTATATATCAATAAACCACTGTAACTAGTTTTTTCTACACCCGTACTCTAACAATACACTTATATGACCATAATCCGTTTCATAATGATATCCATTATGATATAGATTTTTCATAACGATACAGATTATCAACCAATAGAAACCCATAATTTTTCAATCAAGAATCCTGTTCCTTTGTTTGTCCTAGATTCTAACCTAAGTAACTAATTGCTTCATTTGTCAAAATCAGTTTTCATATTACCTACCTATATTATCAAAATGTCTGAAAACAGTGATATAGAAGGAATACCATCGACTCCAATATTTTTAAAAGATCAGATAAATTACAGTTGTTATATTCAATATAAATATAATTAGAATCTTTATAGTTTTCATATATCCATGATAATACCATTAAGTTTGTGCTTTTTTTTAAATATGAGTTAATTACTGTAAATGTGTTCAATACAAATATAATATTTATAGTTTTTCATTATTTATCGGGTTTAGAAAAAATAGCGTATGCAACTCTCATGTAATGGTTATTAATACACTCGCATATACCATACAAAACTCGCCTTCGGCTCGTTTCGTATCCCGGTTGATGCTCGTGTCTTAATAACCATCATTACATGATCGTTGCATAATATACTATTACTAGCAAATAATTTTATTCAACAGGGCACCTTTATACACATAACAATGTATAATGTATATCTCTATATATATACTCAAATTCCTGAAAAGAACGTCAATAAGAAAATGAACAATTTGAACAAACATTATTCAACTTACGATTGTCCGTAATTCAATCAAATCTCGAAAGAGAATTTCAATATTAATCTCTTTCTTTGACGTTTCATCTTCAACAACTTTCTCCTGTCAGATGAGATTTTTATATATACAGGATGAATTATAACATTGAACGATTAAAATTGAAATGCTCCAATAAGGTTCTACAACGGGTTAAAAAAATAAGAAACATGAATAATTATTGAAGAATCAACAAATGTTAATGGTTATTTCTAACATCAATATTCGTGAAAGAAATCAATTTCAAATATTTTTCTCTGCCAGCTGCATGTAAAAGTAGTTTTGCAAAGACAATAAAAAAATTGAAATATTTACTTCATTCATTTAACTGCAGATTTTTTGAATCCTTGAATCTGGAAAATAATTTCAACACTTCAAATGAGTTTTTCAATCATAATAACAGTGATATCATTTAACTGAAAACCATATAAATCGATAATTGTAGTCATTGAATTTGTATTTAATAACGCGTTTTGAATAAATTCTTATTGATTGAATAGAACTGGCCGATACTTTATGAAAACTCATGTTGAAACTAATTAATACCGCGTCCGCGGTTTGCCATCAAATTTTCTTGAGTGATGTTCCAAATAATCTTTTCTTTTTGAATGTATAGGTAGTTCTAAAAGATGTCTTCACGCCCGATATAATTCCGGTCAAAATAGTATTTGATTACGAAAAAACGTCTTCCAATCTATTATACAGGGTGTTCCTTAAACACATGCTAATATTCAAGGAGGTAATTCTTAGACCCATTTTAAGAAAAAAACTTCCTATGGACGTATGTCCTAAACGCCTTAACTTTTGAGATACAGGGTGGCAAAGTTTTCAAAAATAATCAGTTTTTTAATAATAACTGAGATAATTTTGTAGACATCTTTGGCATATTTGGTACATATGTTCCATGCCTCAAGGCGCATTTTCTGATGTACACAAATTTGTATTTTTTCAAACAGTGGCATCCCTACGGGTTTCGCATTGAATATTTTTGGGAAAAAAGTACTACGCCAATGATTTCTTTTCAAAATAAAATCATTTTTAAAATCCTCATTTATTTTTGAGAAAATTTGATCTCTTGGTATTTCTTTGTACGGCACATGATTTTCACTCAAAAAAATAAAAATCGACAGAAAGCAAATTAAGAAATTAGATCAATTCGAAAATGAATGAGAAAATTGGAAAATTGCTTCATAACGCATTACCAATTCCCTGATAATATTTGAAAACATAATCTGCAAAAAAATAAATTTTTCACAAAAACGAGTTTTATTTTATTTTGTGACAGTAAGTCTAAACGAATAGCACAAATTTGTTAATTAGTAATAATATCAAAACTGATTATATAAAATTGTTGGAAGTGGCCACCTGCACTTAGTATGCATGCTTTCGCCCTTCTACGCATGGAATTACTCACCCGTTCAAATATTCCCGGCGTATTTCGTATAGTTTCACACGAGGCAACTATTCGCTCTCTTAAATCTTCTAAAGTATTAACAGGAGTTTAATACACAAGAGTTTTAAGGTGACCCCATAAAAAAAATCTAAACTGTTGAGATCAGGGGATCTTGCTGGCCATTGCTGAGGTCCTCCGCGACCTATCCAACGATTAGCATAAACTGTATTTGAATGGTTTCGGACAATTACACTGAAATGAGCAGGGGCGCCATCGTGCATGTACCATATTCGATTCCTTAACGCAAGTGGCACATCTTCCAATAACCCAGGTAAGTCTTCTTCGAGAAAGTGTAAATAAGAACGACCATCAAGGCGTCCTGGTAGAAAAAATGGGCCTATTACATGATCACCTATAATTCCTGCCCATACATTAACCGAAAATTGGTGTTGGAAATGGGTTTCGGTTATTGCATGGGGATTTTCTTCAGCCCACACATGATTGTTATGGAAATTTTGAATGGCATTCCGAGAAAAATTTGCTTCGTCTGTGATCAAAATTTGTGTCTCAAACTGCGGATTTAGTGCAATACTTTGTAGATACCACTGACTGAAGTTCACACGCTGTGGAAAATCTCTGGGGAGTAATGCCTGCACTCTTGAAATATGGTATGGGTATAACAAAAAATCAACTAAAATACGTCAAACAATTTGATGACAAATATCCAGAGTTCTAGCGATCTTCCTCGTACTCGTCTCAGGATGTTCCTCAATTTCTTGCAGCACCGCTTCCTCAATTTCAGGAGTTCTTACTACATGAGGTCTACCTTCCGGAGTCCCTTTCTTGGAACTACCAGTTTCCCCAAGTCGACGATGAATATTTGAAAAGGTTCGGCTATCTGGTAAGGCACGATTGGGATATCTTTCCTGATAAATGCGCCTGGCTTCTGTTGCATTACCATCGGCAAGGCCATATACGTAATGCATTTGCGCCATTTCCGCATTCGTATAATTTACCATATTTACAGCGAACTACCAAAATAACTTCAATAACACTTCAAAATCAATCAAAACGCGCTGTGACAGTTTTTAACACCAACACCTTACTTTAAACCAACATCAATATTAGCTACAGACGTTTGTACATACAGAGAATTCGTTTTTTATTGCTATGGTGGGTACGCTGTTTTTTCTGCTTTTAATCTTCAAAAGAAATCACATATCGACAAACTCCATATTTCCAAGAGGTGCAGTAAATAAATTCTGCTACAAGTCATTTATTCCAGGTTAACTAAATTTGTGTTTTCAAAAATTATTAAGCGGTGCCGCATTATGACGTAATTTCAATTGAGAACAGTGAATCTGACAACAAACAAATACCTTTTAGATCCTCAATTATTTTGCAACAAATCTGATCTCTTAGTTTACTTTCAGTCGGTGCACGATACTGCATCAGATTTTTAAGGAATGTATCCTTAAGTATAGCGATTTTTAATTTTTTGAGCGAAAACCATGCGTCGAACAAAGAAAACCCAGCAAATCAAAAATATATGGAGATTTTAAAAGTAATTTTAAATTCAAGATAAAGCAGTGGCATAGTATTTTTTTCGCCAAAAATATACATTTCAAAACTCGTACGTACGCCACTGGCAGAGAAAATTAAGAAAATTGCACATCAGAAAATGCGCCTTGAGGCATGGAACATATGTACCAAATTTGCCAAAGATGTCTACAAAATTATCTCAGTTATTATTAAAAAACTGATTATTTTTGAAAACTTTGCCACCCTGTATCTCAAAAGTTAAGGCGTTTAGGACATTTTTTCCTTAAAATGGGTCTAAGAATTACCTCCTCAAATATTAGTATGTGTTTAAGGAACACCCTGTATAAAAATGGATGTTTGTTGGTTGGTTGGTTGGTTGGTAAGTGATAAACTTCTACATCGCTCAACCGATCGTGATGAAACTTGACATTTATGAGTAATTTTTCATAGAGAAGGTTTTTAGGCTATCAATTTCTCTGTAACGCGCCACTAGATGGCGCTGCAGAACAATATTTTCAAAGCACTGTTCTATAACGTTGTGCACGCCTAAGTTCGTTGATTCTGATTCTGTCAAAACATTGGAACAGCAGCGATACAGCAACACAGTACTAGTATTTCTATAAATACACGAACTTTTTCATCAGTTTGTCAGAGAATGAGTGAAAGATCAGCTTTTTGACACTATGTTTGGTAGGTATGAGCCTTGATTCGCTCAGAATATAGGTATCTATACAATCTCATTTTCCAAAATAACTTTCCTGTAGGAATCAGCATATGGATTGAAACGTATGTCGTTTTATTGAAAGATAAAATACTCCATGTATATTTGAGAACATTTCAAGAAAAGCCAAAAGAATAAACATCTGAAATGGACATTTTTTTCATAGCATTATTTATTGATCTAAAATTTTTAATGGAGCTCGATATGACACACTTCATATACAATATACTTACTGGTTTGTTTCAATATTTTCCCTCATCCTTTACCTCAGTTGCATTTGTCCAGCTTCTGTGAAAATTCCACGTTTTTTATATTTATATCATTAAAAGTCACCTATGATAACAATATTTTATTCAACAATTGAAACAGGTTAGTAAAAAACAGAATAAAGTAATGAACAAAAAAACAATATATTCTTAGAAAAGCACAGATAACAACATACTTTCAACAGAATATAAATACATTGCATAAATTGAATGAATTATTGAAAAAAAGGTTGATAGAAAAGAAGAATAAATAAGTAATACCTAAATAAATGATCTTGACTAATTGTGTGAACCATTTTTTGTAGCCCAAATCCTTTGAACCAACAGAAAAACGTCAATATTCTGGCAGTAAATGAAGTAATATTTACCTAAAAATATATTCATACTTCGCCAACTCAAATGTGGGGTTGCATTATGCATTATGATAGTAATCATGAATACATATTGCATTATTTTCTGTTGAAATATAAATTCTGGCAAAATGGCTCGATGATCTTGGATTATATTCAACTATTAGATATATTTGAAATTACACCTTACAAAATGCGATAATATTGCCACGTATTTAGAGAATGGAAGCAAATACAGTCGTTGTAAACTTTACGTTCACGTTCAGATACACATTAAGTATTGTTGATCAATATTGATTCAGCCATTAGAAGAGTCGGAAAATCCTTCTGGCT
The DNA here is from genome assembly GCF_025532065.1 of Leptinotarsa decemlineata. NCBI lineage: Eukaryota > Metazoa > Arthropoda > Insecta > Coleoptera > Chrysomelidae > Leptinotarsa > Leptinotarsa decemlineata. Next base: position 2,281,132 of record NW_027412549.1, on the reverse strand, counting down.
CAGCAGGTTCCAAACCTTAGTCACACCTCTGCAGATATTTCCCAAACAAATCGGAAATATCCTTCGACAGCACTTTTCTGTGCTTCAGGTCGAATAACTCCTGAAACATTTCCGATCTCAAATTCTCATCGGCATCATAAGTCAGGGCAAATCTGACGGCATTCACCCTGAACTGATGCAGACCTGTCTCTAGAGACCACTGAAAGAGGCCGCTCACATTGTGCGGCTTCATCACATAACAACTGATCCATTCACAAAGGTAGTTGTACAGCTCCGTCAGCAGAAAACGATCTGACAGTTGGAGAACGTCCAATAGGTCCTCGACTCCGTGCTCTTCGAATTTTGGGCGCTCAAGCAAATTTAGGAGCCGTTGAAATGTTTCAGAGTCGACGTCGCGGAGGTTCACTTTATCCTCAACGCGTTCTCTGAATCGTCCACTGAACAGGGTAAGAAAATACTCTGATTTTTTCATCAAGAGTTCATGGCTGGCATGAATCACTGAGCCGTCGTCAAGCTTGAAGGTGGCAAATCCCGCATCTCTCGTGTCTAGTGTTGTTGCTGACAACTGGTCACCCAGCATGTCTACCTCCTGTACTGTATGTTTCGGAATACCAAGTCTAGTCTTAGCTAGGAAGCAAATCGATGAGATAGATGCCTCCCTATATTCGTTATCTTGCTCTATGAGTTCCAGAATGATGAGTTCTCCACATGTGTCCATTAAATGGAGAAAGTCTTTCACACTGCAAAGTTAAAGTTTGAATTAATTTATTCAGTTGACTGCAGTAATTGCAACAAAAATTCAAAGTATAGAGATCAGGTAGTCCAACAATTTGTGTTAATTTCAGGATATACACAAAGATATTGAAATACTACTATCAAGCTGAAAGTGGGATGTTTGATGATTGCGAAAAGAGAATCTATTTGAAAAATTTTAGCAGAAAATATTGTGTTTTCCATTCGGATCTTTTAAATTTCAGAATAACATAAGCCTGCAATCATATACTGAATACTCCATGATATGTAGATTTTGATATACGTATACAAGCTTCACGTATGTGTATCAAGTCATTTTAACATAAAGTGTGATAATTTTCGAGTAAAATATTACCCCTTCAACTTCTTTAAAGTAACACCACCCGCTATAAAATTTCCAAAAACTACGAGGGTGCATGTGACTGTTCATTTGAAAGATCAACAGATATAAGGTTTTTAATGTTGTGAAAAAACAAATTTGAAAATTTTCAGGCGTATTTGTACGTTCGCAATGAAGTTATTACCCATCAAATTAATCCGACCAAATTTTTTGACAGCGCGTGCCATTTGGCATTTCAGTAAAATTTTTCATTTTCTCGATTAGAAATAATTTTTCCTAATTCCGACAATCTTAATTTAATCGACAGAACCAGTTGATGTCAAAGTGGAGGGTCTAGCCCAATGATAAGGGCCTATCTCAATCAAGTTTTGTGTATTCGATCCACCTAGGATAGGTATACAGACGGTTTGAAATTGACTGTCTTGATCGTCCTTTCGATTTGACTCGGCCAGGCTACTTTCAGGGTTTTTTAAATCTGAAGTTACTACAACAGAGCAATCAACATCAACGGTTTGAAAGACAGAAAAAAACAGAAAATCAATAGAATCACCTTGAGAACGATACAAATTATTTCAAAAGGTTTTCTTCACCGCCTTTTCACAATTGTCAAGAAGCATGGAGTACTTAGTTTGAAAATGTAACTCAAAATGTTCCATGTTCTTGGAAAATATCATTCTAGCGTAATTTACATAGTTATTCTAGAAGGATCCATGAAATTTTTCAATATTTGGCTTATGAGATTCACAGAATATCATCATCACACCGTTGCAACAAAAACAAATTCATCTTGTCTTTTATGTACAAAAAGTAACGGACCATTCATATCATTAATTTCCTAACTGAAGTGGAAATCAAACAGTTGTGTGCACCGCAGTAAAACTGGATATTTATATTTATCCCTAAGATTTACAAAAACTTGAATGATCACTTGAAATGTTGATCACTATTAAAACATGTCTTTAGCCTCTGCGCTCCAACAACAAAGAAATATCTATAAAGCAATCGCTCAGTTTTTTTCAGAATGAATAGCATAAATACTTACTTCATTATATATGGAATGACCAAAGCCGCCTGGGTTCTCATATTTTTGTCTCCCTTCATCAAAGCGTGCTCGAAACTTCCGTGGGCTGGCTCTGAATTTGCTACGTAAAAAAAACACTGTAGGAGTTTTTCAGCCCAATGTTCCCGAGAGTGGTAGACCATCAAATCGAATGAGGGTTGTATTCCACATATCGATATTTCATAAATTTGCCCAATGATATTGGCCTGGATCAAAGGTGCAAGGTAGGCAGGATATTTGAGAATTTTTTTCAAAAGATAGACGATTTTCATCTGATAGTTATGCCCGTATGGAAGATACAGAATACTCTGCATCATGAGGAGGACCAATTTTTTTGAGCCGAGCTGAGAATTGGCGGGATCAATTTTTTGGTAGTTTGAGATCAGGTTTGCTGCTGCCTCGATGAGTTTTGTCCTCAGATACACTATCACATAATGCATTCCATCAACGTATGGCTCATCTAAAAAAGTATATAATTGAAAGGCATTTTCTTCACATTTCTTGCATATTTTCATATCAGTGACGGTAGAGGCTTGAAAATGTTTTAGTAAATTAATCCAAAATTAATTTCTCCAGTTGTAATTTTTATTCAAACACTGGCACTGTTTAATTGAAATTTGAAAGAAATCATCAAACTTTCTTGACAGCCGAAATCCACTGTGAAAAAAAATTAATACGGCAGTCGAGTAATATCCTCAATAGTGAAGTCTTCAATAGATAAAAAAATTATCATATCGATATTTGATAGACAGAAGTATGCGTTGATAGATTTCACTGGTCGAAAATTAGGTGAAATAAATTCCGATTGGAAGGTAAAACTGGAATATCTGACGTTAAAGAAGCAGGGACACAGGTGGAAACGACGGTACCTAGACTCAGAAGACAAAGAAGGTATAATGCGCAACCCCTGGTATCACGAGGAAGTGAAAAACATCGTAAGACGTCTAGCTACTCGGAAAAACCCAGGTCCGGACCAAATAACAAACCGGGCATTGAAAGCCCTACCACGTGAAGGAATAGCAGCTATAACAAACATCATGAAAGCTATACTCATACTGCAACGCTTTCCGTACCCGTTCAAGGAGGCAACGGTTATCCACATCCCGAAACCAAAGAAGAACCACTTATCCTGAAATAACTACAGGCCAAACAAACTCAACCCCTTCCATAAGCAAAGTGACAGAACGTGTCATCCTGAAAAGATAAGAGGTCCAAACCAGCGGACTAGGAATACTACCAGATGAATAGTTCGGTTTCAGATCATCAGAATACTCGACAGAATAGCAAGTCCTAAGGGTAGTAGACTTTGCGACGGAAGGCTTCAACCTCGGCAAAGGATACAACACCGGAGCGATTTTCTCAGATGGCTTCGAAGCGTTCGACAGAGTTTGGCATGACGGACTTCTGGCCAAAATGAAGCAGAAGTCCCGTAATTTGCAGTCCTTTCGCTACACCTCTTTTCGGTATACACAACAGACGTGCCCAAACCGGAGAACATCTTTAACAAGTTGGCACTCTACGCGGACGACACAGCTCTGCTGGCGAGATCAACAAGCCAAGCGAACGTCACCAGATACTTTCAGCAACAGGCAGACATATTATACGAATGGCCCAACCTGTGGAAGATCAGTATAAACCCTGACAAGAGTCAGGCGATACTGTTCACCCGGAGGCGAGCACACCCGGAAGGAAACGTCATCTTCTACGGACAAGAGATTTCGTGGACCAACGAAGCTAGATACCTGGGAGTCAGCCTAGACAAAAAATTAACATTCAGGTCTCACGTACGGCAGAGAATAGGAATGGCAAGATCTGCCCGACAAAACCTATTACCAATAATAGGTCGAAGAAGCAACATGGGACTGAAAGTGAAGCTGCTGATGATAGAGACCGTAATACTACCAATAATTCTGTATGCCTGCACTGCCTGGGGCCAGTGCGCAGCGACATACAGAAGACAAATCCAGTCGTTTATGAACGCGAGCGTAAGGATCACCGTAAACGCTCCAAGATATGTACCGAATAGGTACATATTCCGGGATATAGACTTGAACATACACTACGTCAACACGCAGAAGACACGTTTGACAGAATTCGAACGCACGACAATCCAGCGCTACTCGATCTACCCAATGTATTAAACAAGGATGACCCTAGATTCCGAGAGAGGGATTAACATAGAAGGCTAACCAAGCAGAATCAACGTTCACCTCCGAGAGTCGCTGTCAGGTGGCTCCGGTAAGTATACAAATTTTTTTAACAGGTAACAAACACTTCCTTTTCAGGTTCAACGAGAATCACTCGTCCGTGATCTCTTTTAAACAATAGTTTCCGGTTAGTTTTTGGGGACCCCATGCAAAAATTCAGTTAGGAAAGCCAAGATAAAACAAAACACTAGACAAGAAAGTAAAAGCACCTAAAGGCTGACTTTCAACTGAAATACATCAGATGTCAATCTTGTTGAAGTGCCCATCAGTAAGTTGTAGACCGCTCCGGAGGAGCAGGGGTGGATGGACGAGATGAGATGTTCTGCACACAGTAACCGTGTTGGGCAGATTTAAATTTAGGGCACTCAACCCGGGAAGAGACATGGAGGGACATTGAATAAATCCAGAACAACGCACCCGGACTTCAGATTTGTAACAGCTCTGCGTCCAAGTTGGCGCAACTGTGTTGTAGCTCATTTGTGCAACAGCAAGAAATTTGAGAAGTACCGCAGTTTCCTGTTTTCATTTTGTAATGTACATTTTTTGAAGAGTTTGTTTTCAGAGTTGGCAGAAATTTTGCACTGTGAAACAATATGTCAAAAGAAAAAATAAACAATTTAGAGTTTTCTCTTGTTCTAATAAATTTTCTGACGGAATATCAAATCATTCACTTTAACCAATGCTCATTTCAATATTTCAATATCACGTAAGAACACCGAACGGGCATTTTTATGCTTAACTAATGAGACTACGATTAATTTAACCTTTTTCGACAGTCAGATTCTTCGAAAACAATTATAATTGCTCTCAAAACAAAAAAAATTGTTCATCAGTTCTAGAATCAAAAATTAATTTTTGTTTTGGCACTCCATCTCCTGGAAAAGCCAATTTGGTTGATCAATCGCGCGTCGAAAAGAGAATTGCAGTTGTGGTGCTTGTCTCGGATTTATTCTACCCCAAAGCTTTCAGTTATGTCTTTCGAAATGGTTTTCTCAACTGTAACGTCTATGATATTTTTCGGGGTCCTCTGGATATTCCATTTTTTGTAGATTGTAGGTGGGTCGACTGAACCATCATTATCAACTCTCACTACCCACTCCGTTTTTGGAATGGTCAAATATTTATTATAAAAATATTAAGTTAATTTACTTACGTATGACACTTTCAGGTTCATCTTCTTCGTCAGGAAAAGTAGCCTCGTCAACTTGATTTGTCGCAGATTCATCGTACTACAAAAAAAATGATAATAATGTTGCAAAAATAAGTAATATAATAGTATTGAATGACGATATATTGTGTATATGGTTGAAAGCGAGAAAACACAAATGTTTTGGGCTCCTAGTTCAGTGACCAAAAGTGTTTAGGTCAGGCAAGAAAATCTTCAAACTTTCTCTGCCTATCAATTTTATCATCGTCTTCTACTGGTTAACTGATCATTGTAAAAACATATGGTGATAACATGTGAAATGTTGAATCAGGAATTCTGTAAGTAACAGCTGAATTCAATTCCTAAAGAGGACTATTTCATCAAATCGTGCAAAAATAACCGACAGCGTAGCAAATACTATCGCCAGAAAAATTGTCGAGTTATAGACCAGTAAAAACAAAAAAAATCAACGCGAATAATTGTAGAATAATTAAGAACTTGAAAGAAGAGATTTCTCTACTAGAGTACGAGAACGAATGTTTTGTAGTAATTAATCTTGATGAAATCGATCAACAATGTTATAGATGAAAATTTGAGTCTATTAAGAATTGAAGAACAGGCGAATGAAAATCTATCTGAAATGATAGTGAAACTTTTCAAGTCTGGGTATTCGAGATTGGTAAAGCAGATATACAAACTTGCACTAGAATGGGAAAGAAGCAAAATGATTTTCCAAGTGTATTCTCTTGAGTTTGACCACTACGAGTTCAAGATAACATATAGTAAGAAAAAATATTCCAATCATCTGGAGTTAAGAAGAAGGGTTTAACCGAAACCAAGATGAAACTCATGGAGGCCACTATCGAAAAGAATTCACTGGAAGACTTATGGTCCTGTAGTGGGAGTATATTTGTTATGAAAAATAACAAAAGAATCGCCATCAAATACGAAAATGATTCAGTTGTAGGTCATATTTTTTTTAGATTTCCCCCTTTTTTTATAGAAAACACTATCTATTGATAACATTTAGTATTTGTATTGAAATTCAATCTGAAATCTATAATTTCTCGAATGGATGCTAGGAACTTTGTTTTGCGCTGTAATTACTATGTGTCAATTTTATATGGGCTATATATGGGCTATATCTTGCTTGAAACCTTTTCTAGGATAACAAGAGGAAACTGAAGTGACCTGACAGAGAACTCATCTCCATCAACCCCCAAGGCCCCACCCACCAAAACTCAAAAAGTTTGAATTGCAAACCCCTACTTGTGAAACATCATTGAACAGACTATAAAAATGCTATCCAATGGTATAAATAATAATTGTACAGGGTGAAGCAACAATTGTGAAACTTCAGCTTAAATGGAATATTTAATGAGGTTTTTGTTGAACTACAAATGTATTACAAATGTAAATTAAGTAAATGTTCAAAGTGGGTTCCGTTGTTTTGTAAACAATAAAACAGTCTATTGTCAAAGTCTGCAGAATCATTTTACAAACCTATACCGTTCATATCAAATAAAAAACATTGTAGAACTCATATTTTAAGATAATGATTACTGTTATATTTGAAAGTGGAAACTTACCGTTATTGTGCTACGGCCTAGACGATTAAGTAGTGAAAAAAAATCCATAAGTTTTAGCTCTGGATCATTCGGTATTCCCAAGGCACGACGCAGACTATTTGTCAGAGATGGAATAACATTGCAGTCTAATTGATCTTTCATGAACTCTGCACAATTCCGACGGTCGAATATAATGACAATGAATAAAAGGCACCTCATTCCCTCTCGGAGGTATAATTAAATGTTTCTATAGCCTTGAGCAACACCTTGATGCACTGCCTGCGTTGTTCCAGATTATGTTCGAAAGGGAACGCCACAATATCACAGAGACTCTCGATATAAATTTCACATTCAGATGTTAATTCTGCAACAAAAATATCGTAAGAGGAATAGCAATATGTTAAGTCGAGGTTCTGCGAAATATTGATTTGAGGAAACCGTTATCAATCGCTATTTGTACTTAAAAAATATTAAATGAAAATCATAATCGGGGGTCTTTATTTTCGCACTGAACTCTAATGTCTGGTTTTCTGCTTGTTTGCGTGCGTAAACCTAAAAAGCCGCTCGACCGATTTGGTGCAGTTTTAAGTATTGTTTTGTGCCGAGTTTTTTATTCATTTCAATCAATTCATGAATGGAAAAGTATGCCAATTTGAAAAATTGAGAGAACTTGGTGTCAAATAGTTGTTGAAAAAAAAAACAATAAAAATACCGTTCATTCAGTTGACAGGGCTCAAACATGACTATATTCATAGTAGGCAAAACGATTTTTTCATAAATTAGAGGTAGGCAAATACATTAGAACGTTTCGCAGCTAGAAAATCTGAGAAAACCTGAAAATTGAGATTCACACGATGGAAGACTAGCACACAGCTAGGTCACACATATATACAGGGTACCGCTCGATGACGGCCGGTTAGCCAAATTTTGGAAAACAATAGAATTCACTTCACTAAAAATAACAAAGATTAGTTTTCAAATATGCTTAATCGAATGAATTCAAATGCGTTTTTTCCAACAATTCCGGTTATATAAAAAACGTTTTTACTCAACACTAAAATAATCATTTATAATTGTTTATTGTCTTTTGATTTTGTACTCAGCATAATTCTAATATGACTAACCAATATACCCTAAACCAAAAATGAACCGTTCTCTAAATATTCAATTGTTTACTAAAAAACACTTAGGTATTCGGCTCTCGTCAGGTATAATAGCCTGCAGACCACGGCCAAAAAACCGGAAAATTGCTTTCACGCAGTATTCGAAATCTTTGTTCCTTTGGCGAGGTATTCCAGAAAACAGGCCATTAAGAATGTTTTAGTTTTTTTTTGTTGATTTCATCCTTTCAGTAGAACACAAAAAATATGTGATGGAGAATGAAGTGAGAAATGAGTATGATAACGCTCAATAGAGGGAATAGAGCCATTGTATATCGAATACAAGTCTTTCGGTTTTGCAAACCTAGTGAAAATCTCACAATGAAGTGTTACTTTAATAATTTATTCATTTATTTGGGATAGAAACAGGTAAATACCCATAGAAGCATCCACTGATAGTAGTGGTTACAGGGATACACGGTGTCAACAGATAAAAGAAAAAATAAAAATTAATGAATTAATAAATTTCGTACATACTAAGCAATTATTTTTGCTATGTGTTACTACAATATTTGTTGAAAGAATCACACATTCTAGTAATTGGGGAGTTTTTGCCCAAATTTGTGCTGAAATTCGGACTGGCAAGTAATTTTCTGTTTCTACTGTTCCTATGAGGAACGTGATAAAAAATCATTGACACTAGATTGGGTGAGTCATAACAGTTTGTTATAATTTTATAAATAAAAACTTCGGTTATTATCCTTCTTTGTTATAGAAGCTGTATTTTGTAGTGAGATCGAATTTCGCTAATGTCAAGTGTTACATATGTCTTCGTTATTTTGAAATGCAAGAACCTTACAAATATGTTCTGGAGTCTATCTAGTCGTAATTTTCGCTGCAGGTTTCGCTGCAGGAATTTATTGCATAATCCAAATGGAGATTGAAAGTCATTTTTGTATCAAGATCTTCAATTTGGTCTACTCTGTTAATAACATTATTGCCCAGGGAGTATTGAAAATGTATTGGTATGTTGTTTCTGCAAAAAGATATACATGCACACTTATCAATATTGAGTTTTAATTTATTGAGGTAGCAGTATTCCTGAATTTTTGAACAATCTCTAATCGTCGTTACTTTTCTGAAGATTTTCAAGTCATCAGCATACAATAGTACTTGTGAATGCTTGAAACAATCTTTCAAAGCATTTATAAATACTAGAAACATTAATGAACCCAGATGTGAACCTTGAGGGACTCCGAGGTTACCACAAATGGTGCAAATCTGTATCCATTTACGCTCACTAGCAAACTGCGATTGTGAAGGTACGATAAAAGCCATCTGAGGAGATCTCCCTGTATACCGATCCAAGCAAGTTTTGAAATAAGAAGGTTATGGTCGACTTTATCAAATGCCTTACTGAAGTCAATATACAAATTTGTTTCTATGGCCCTCTTGGAGAAAAAACCATGCTGGCATTCTATGATTGATGACTTGATATAGTATTTTAAACAGATAAACAGTAAAACATGCTTTCGAACAATTTGCTGAAAATGGACAGTTTACTGATAACTCGATAATTTATTACTGAGTTTCTGTTACCAAAGTTTTTATAAATCGGGAATAGGAGAGCAGTTTTCCAAACCTCTGGGAAAGCACCAGACTGCATGGATTTGTTGAATAAGATGCTCAAGGCAGAGCATAGACCAGAGGCACAGCTATTAACGAAGTATGCTGGGTAACCATCGAACCCAGCACCCTTATTCACATCGAGTGGCTTCATTTTCTCTAATATGATTTCTGGAGTGAACTCTATTGAATTTAACAAATTATTATTGTTGAACTGAAGAGGAACATGATATGTTTGCTGATAGGGCTCATAAACGCTGCGAAAATATGTAGCAAATAGGTCACATACACTTTCACCATTTTCAGGAAATGTATCGTTGTAGCTGATTCTGTTAGGAATACCCTACATCATTTTTACATGAAGTTACATATATCCAGAATTTTTTGGGGCACGTTTTAATCTCGTTTTGGATATTATTTGTATAAGTTTTAAAATAAATAAACATAAGATTTGTACTCCTTCGTCTCAGAATTCTGAATTCCTCATAGTAATATCGATTTTTGTATTTTTTCCATTTTTATGCAATTAATTTTTTTGTTTCGCGCAATTTATAGTATCGATAGAAAAATATACGGAAACTTTTTATTTTTCATATAAATTTCAGGAACATGCTGTCTGGTACCCTCTTCTAATATTTTATAAAATACAGAAATCCCCTGATCGACTGATAGATTGGAAAAATGCTCATCCCAGTTATGATTCAGGAAGACATTACTAAGCTCGTTATAATTACCTCTTTTGAAATTTGCTCTATCAAGTACTTTAATTCTTGGACAACTAAAATAAAATTCAATTGGTGGATGATAGGAATCAGGGTATACTAATGCCATATCACTTTTTTCTGAATTTGTCACTTGGATTTTCGAACGAAAGAGTAAATCTAATATTCTATTATCTACATTTTTCACACTATTATATTGGGAAAATTCACAAATGATAATATGAATATAATGAAAATAAAAGCAATTTTGATAAAAAAGAAAAAGGAACTTCAACTGCAATGAAAGAAGAAACCAAGTTGGGTGAGTTTGAGGGAAAACCACGTACCTCTAAATGAAAAACTTTCGCATAATTGGATTCATATAGCCAACAATCTATGATAGGAACCACGGTGCATGTGATATTTTCAACAAAAAAACATAGTTTTGTGAACAAATGATATGAACCTTGTTTAACAGTGTTCTATAAATATGCACAATAATAGAAAAGGAAATGTACAGTAATAATATTTGTAGTCACTTCTCAAAATTGAATTGGATTCAGCAATGTTCTGGAACTCTATTTTAAAGAGAAACGTTCATTCACTTACCTCTCAAGTCTGAATTCAACAATCTATTATTGAGGATATCAAATATCTCCCGAATCGGCAGTTCACGCTCATTTTCAAAGTCCAAAAAGTTTCGAATGATGCCCACTGTATGTTTCGGCGACAGGAGCAAAACTTTGATCAGAAACGTTGAGCAGTGTTCTCCTTCGATGTTCTTCATATTGGAAAAAAATTTGTAACCGTTGAGGGCGGAAAAGTATCGTAACGCTTCGATGATTTCCTTCAAAAAAATCCTCTTTGGCCCCGGTCTTTTCCCATTCCGCGGTGACCTTCATGAACACGGAGCACAGAACATTCATCACCTTGAAGGTTCCGAAGAGAGCCGAAGTCGTATGGGGGTGCGAAAGACATCTGGAATTAATAAGATTGAGCTTCAAAATGTAGAAATAAAAGCAAAGAATAAGAGAATTCACAGTAAACATTGGAAGAACAAAAATATGCAATTTATTAGCTCACCTCGTCTATCATAAGGACAAGTTACTATAAATAAGGAAGAAGTATGTATTTCAGGAGAGATTAGATTTTGGAAAATGGAAAGAAATTAAAAAATACAGTAGGAAATAACTTTCCAACAAAGACTTCCTAACTTTGACAATTGGTAACGGCCATCTTGTTGATGCTACATTTGTCAAATTAGTCGTCATTTATTCAGTCTGTTTTACCAAATCACCAAGAACGGATATAGCGTTCAACAACATGTGCGAATAAAAAATTGTTTTATCACAATGGATGTACGGTCGCCGTAATTGTTCTACCGAGAGGACTATTCGTAATGAGGTGGATAAATGTGAGTCCAGTAGTTCAGTAAACGATCAATCAACCCCCGCACGTCGATGAAACCCAAAACCTGTCGAAAACATCGCCACTGTCTGTGAGAATGTGCAGGAAAATCCAAAGTAGTCGATTTCACGTCGCTCACAAGAACTCAGCCTTTCGCAGACCACAACTTGGTGAATTTTGCTTCGTGATTTGGGCCTGAATCCGTACAAAATTCAACCGAGAAACTGAAGGTGAACGACCATAGACAAAGGCGTGTGTTCGCTGAGTGGGCTCTGGAGCAGTTAGCAACTGACCCTAATTGTCATCGAAAAATTATCTTCACTGATGAGGCCCATTTTTAAATGAATGGTTACGAAATAAACAAAATTGTCGAATTTGGTACGATACTAATCTACATGAGATCCAAGAAGATTCAATGCATCCCGAAAAAGTGACTGTTTGCTGTGGATTTTGGACTGGCAGCATCATCGATCCATTTTTCTTTGAGAACGACATTGTCCAGGCTGTCAACGGCGAGCACTATAGGTAGATAATCACCAACTTCTACTGGCCTGAATTGGATGATCTGAACACCAATGAAATGTAGTTTCAAGAAGACGGTGCTACGTGTCACACAGCTCGTGCCACTTTTTCTTGTTGGGGTTTTCTCAAGTCGCAGGTATATGCGAATAAGCTACAAACCACAACGGTCTTCGAAACCAATATAATCTATGCCATCGGTCATATTCAACTGGATACGATTGTGATTAGTAACAATCGAAACGTCGTGACATAACTTGGTTTGAAGTCTTTTAATTTTTATTCTTCACGATCGTCCTCGGGTGATAATAAAGTTATCACCCGAGGACGATTGTGGATATTAACAATCGAAACGTCGTGACATAACTTGGTTTGAAGTCTTTTAATTTTTATTCTTCATTTTTTGTTAATAATAAGTTTTTAATTTTTATTTTTCAGCTTTTATTAATATTTTAATATTTATTTGTTTGGTTGTTGTTTGTATGTTATTTATTTGTAATATCAGTTTTTCGTTTAATAAAATTGTTATTGTCGGTTAATCTCATTAATTTTTTAATTGTTTTTCCAGGGTTTTCAAATCAATTTATATATATTAGACAATAGAAGTCCGAACTGATAAAATACACCACGAAACATTGCTAACCACCTTCAAACAAACATCCCTTGCCACCGCTGACAAGCCGCCGATGCTTTATATGCTTATATATCAAACGAATTGAATATAATGATATAAATAGAAGATTTCAAAACCAGTGTTTCAAACTTATTCAATTCCAAAACTGAAAAAGACTTTCTTTCGAACTACGTCTTTAACCGTTTTGACGTTAACAGGAGATCATCATAGCGGATGATTATTTTCAATCCGGTATAAGCAATCTGGTCTGATGTTAGACGGTAAAAAAAAGTAATTTTCAGTATATTTGATCCGAGTTGTTGGAATAAATATCATGAAATACCGTTCAGATGATTTGGCTGGAACTGTTTCAACTATATTCATAGTTACTGAAATAATTTTCTCATAAATCAAAGATGGGTGAATACTGGCTGATTCACGGTGGATGGCACATTAGACGTTTCTGGTGAACCAGACAACGGATCACTGTGAAAATTCAATGGAGGGCATATTCGGACATTCTCTAGCCAACTAAAATATTTTCGACAATGCGGTGTTGCCGCTTCTATTAGAAAGCAGTAGCAACTTTGATTTTTCAAATGGAATACTCTGTATATAATATTATTTTTGGAATCTCCAACAATTGCCCGACAACTTTTCCCATATTTCCCTATACCTATCTGTTACCGTTTTCGAAATAAAAATTAATTTCAATTTTTTTCTTCGAAAATCATGACTTCTAAAAATGCCGATATCTTTTAGTTAAGAAGTACTATGATATCGAAATTTGGTTTGGAGTTAGGTGATACTTGGACACTTCCCACACGTCAGCCTAATCTCCGTTACTTCAATACAGGGTGGTAAAAAAATACAGTTTTTTCGTTTGCTTGAAAAAGTTTCTGAAATTTGATTATTTTAAATAGAACACCCTGTATATTATTGAAAATTCGGAAAGCTGCTGAAATTTGCTTTCTTTCTATGTATATCATACCTATATCTAACTAGTCAAGTTTCGGACTTATGAACATTTATTTGTGAAAATGTCCCTTCAGAATGGTATTTCCATTCGGTATTTGGTAAGCAGGCCATGATTACTATTTGACAGTAGCGTTGTGACATTCTCCTAATAATATCGACATTTTCGTCACTTTAGAAGTTGCAAATACCTTCAAAACGATGGAACAAAACTATTCAAACGAAGTTCTTATGAATTTGTTTTATTATTTTTGGACAGTGTGACAAAATTATCAGCAGAACATGTAGAAAGTTCAATGAAATGTATCCGAATCTACCGCCAATGAACCTCAAGAAATTTATACGAATTCAGAACAATTTCAATATGTTTTGATAAACTTTAAAAAAGCACCAAGAAACTTGAAATTGAAAATATTGATATGAATAATTTATAAAAAAGTAAAACAATCATGTGGAATATTTCAAAATATGTTCGAATCGCTGGCCGTTCACTTCCAAGCACTTTAAAATGCGGGTGTTGACTGCTTTCGTGGTGGCAGATCTGATTTCATTGGGATCCAAATCTTCAAATGTTTGGGCAATCCCTTCTAACAATTCATCTCTCGAACGCACGGGTATTTTGTAAACTTTTCCTTTAAACATTCCCCACAAATAAAAATCTAATGGATTAAGATCGGGTGATCTCGCTGGCCAATTCCATGGTCCCAAGCGCTTCATCCACCGATCGTCAAATAGTCTATCCAGTTCTGCGCTCACTTCTCTTGTGCAATGTGCAGGAGCTCCGTCTAGTTGGTACCAACAGTTTCGATAATCTTCGAGTGGCAGATTATCCACGAAACTGTCTACAGTATTCTCCAAAATATTCAGGTAGCTTCTGGATGTTAATGACTCCTCGTATATCACGTACCTCAATTTGTTGTCCATCAACATGCAGAAGACATTAAAACTAAATTTTTCTTGAAATCCGGCTTCTTTTGTGACGTGAGGATTTTCACTGGACCAATAATGACGATTTTTTCTATTGAAAATCCCTTCTCTCGAAAATTTCGATTCATCAGTCCAAATAATTTTATTTAAAAAAAGTGGATCTTCTTGAATGCGTGTCAACAACATTTCACAAAATTCTACTCTCTGTTGAGGATCTTGAGGCTTCATTGCTTGAATTTTGGTGAATTTATAATCATGCATTTTATGTCTTCGCAAGATTCTTTGAACCGATGAATATTTTATACCCAAATCTTCTTCAGCACTTCTTATCGATGACTCGGGAAATGCGTGAAAATATGCTAAGACATTAATCTGGTTGTCTTCGAAAGTTACGGGTCGAGACAAGTTTCTTGGTGCTTTTAAAGTTGATCCAAATGCATTGAAATTGTTCTGAATTCGTATAAATTTCTTGAGGTTCATTGGCGGTAGATTCGGATACATTTCATTGAACTTTCTACATGTTCTGCTGATACTTTTGTCACACTGTCCAAAAATAATAAACAAATTCATAAGAACTTCGTTTGAATAGTTTTGTTCCATCGTTTTGAAGGTATTTGCAACTTCTGAAGTGACGAAAATGTCGATATTATTAGGAGAATGTCACAACGCTACTGTCAAATAGTAATCATGGCCTGCTTACCAAATACCGAATGGAAAAACCATTCTGAAGGGACATTTTCACAAATAAATGTTCATAAGTCCGAAACTTGACTAGTTAGGTATAGGTATGATATACATAGAAAGAAAGCAAATTTCAGCAGCTTTCCGAATTTTCAATAATATACAGGGTGTTCCATTTAAAATAATCAAATTTCAGCACTTTTTCAAGCAAACGAAAAAACTGTATTTTTTTACCACCCTGTATTGAAGTAACGGAGATTAGGCTGACGTGTGGGAAGTGTCCAAGTATCACCTAACTCCAAACCAAATTTCGATATCATAGTACTTCTTAACTAAAAGATATCGGCATTTTTAGAAGTCATGATTTCGAAAACGGTAACAGATAGGTATAGGGAAATATCAAGAAAAGTTGTTGGTGATAATATTATATACAGAGTGTTCCATTTGAAAAATCAAAGTTGCTACTGCTTTCTAATAGAAGCGGCAACACCGCATTGTCGAAAATATTTTAGTTGGCTAGAGAATGTCCGAATATGCCCTCCATTGAATTTTCAAAGTGATCCGTTGTCTGGTTCACCAGAAACGTCTAATGTGCCATCCACCGTGAATCAGCCTGTATATGAGAATATCTGAGAAAATGAAAAAGTGAAATATACCAGAGTGATATCGCTGAAAAAACATTGTCTGACATACATTTCAATTATGACCAATCGCCAAGTAATTTAATATGTCAAATTCAGGACCAGTGTAAACTATTAATTCTCACCAGTGTAAAAAAATAGATTTTGGTATAGTCTGACTTTTTATGTCTTTTAGAATTCAATAAAATTAATTCAGACAGATATGCGTATAAACCAAAAATTTAAATAATTTCCTTCAAAATAGATGATACAAACTGATCAATAATTGATTAAAATCCCTTATCTATTCAAAAAACACAGTTTGATGTGTGTGTTCCTCCAAGAGAAAGACAAATACAATCAATCAGACCAGAGAACTCAAAAAAAAAATTTTTGTTGAAGTACATTTCATCCAAAACAATCAAGGTCCATTCAAAGAAAATAAAATCGATTTTATAGCCCGAAAAAAGGTAAAATAATTCTTACTTCAAAAGCAGTATCGTCTTGTGAAGAGCAGTTACAGTACAATTTTCACTCGCAGCCATTTCCAAAAACACCAAAGAATGTTTCACAAATTCTGGATATTTGGTGGTGATTATGTGAGCATTTCCGTCGTGTGATTCACAAATATTAGCAAGAATATTAAATATTCTCTCATTTATTGTAGTTTCTTCGGGATATCGCCTAATTAATTCGGTAAATGATATTAAAATGTTCATGACATCCACCTAAAACGTAAAAATCAAATAGAGTATGTTTAAGCAACTCAGTTTCCTATAAACCAATTATTTTAAAAATGTGATTCAGAAATATTTACTTTCCGAAAACTAACGTAATTAAATATTTTGGTAAAGTAAAATTTGAACAAATTCAAGTATGATGAATATAATACACATTATCAATGGAATGGCGATGAATATTACCATTGAAATTTTCTAAAATAAGTTTTCAAAACCGCATGACACGTGCTCCACTGTACAACAGCTTCCTCAAGCAGGAGTGCAAAATTTACTTTCTGTTTGAAGCATGAAACGGCTCTTCAATTCAAGATATTTCCTTCAGAATATACTGAAGGAGAAGTGAAGGTAATATAAAACAAATTGAAAAAGTTTCAAAATTTTGTAGGACTAATGCAAATTTCTAAAAAAGAAAACGTAAACAATATTAGAATAATGTGTCTTTTTTTTCAATCCATTCATTTATCAAACACAATCTCAACACTGTTGTTTGAAAAACATCGGCTTTAATCTGGTCTAGCAAATTGTTACATTTATCTATTCATAAAGCAAAATTTGAGAAAACATAGAATTACATGAGGTTCAGAGTCGACTTCTTCACAGTAATTATCATGACACCAAAAATAATAACTACCCTTATTGAAGTCGCATCTTGAATTACAATCCTTAACCGGATCGTAAATGTATTTGATTGTTTTTAAGAATAATAATAATTTTTATTTTGTTTTCTATAGAATACCATACTCAAAATGAAACCTACAGCAATCGTCGAATCAAAGTGTAGAATCAAAATATGGCAACATATTTTTTCTGAGACGTTCATGAGAGAATATTAATTCAATTCAAAACATTTCTGTAATTATCATAACAATTATAGTTATATCATCGTTCTATAAATATCTGCAATGAAGTATCAAATTATATTTCGTTACAAAAAAAGTGTTACTCTAAAAGTATTTTCCCTTGATGAATTATGCATCAAATGATCTTCACTACTACCTCAACTAGTGTCGGCTTAATGAAGTACGGGTACAGAATCAATAAAAACGTATACTTTCCATACCTATAACAATACAATGCTTGTTTCCTAAAAATTGTCAATGGCTAGAATGCTAATCTAATTGAAATAGAGATCGAGATATTAAGTAACTAGAAAACTACATCAAATTGATTTTTCGCCAATTTGATACCAAAACTCCGATACTCGATGAAAATTCATAAAGTTTGATTCATTTCGGGATTTTCACTGAACAATTAGCTATTATTTGCATAAATTACTGATTTTTCTAAAATCTACTGGGATGAAATATTTCAATAACGCACTCGACAGATAATGTGTGTATTAGTTTATCAAATATGTGTGTAGCATTAATTTTATTCTCCCATCTATTTTTACGTATATTTGAAATTTGCTACATAGTTCAAAAAAGGTAAATAAAACGGGTACTTACTGAATTTCTGGTTGTATCAAATTTATAATACTTATAATAATCACTCGTGACATAAGTTTCTATGATGCTCAACGATATGTTGATTATTTTCTCCTCATTCGTTTCTAACGCCATCAGTACGTATGCCAAGCAATTCGTATTTTTAAACTGTACAATTTCGCATGTGCAGTACATCAAATGGCTTTGAATAGTGGTTAATAATTTGAATAGGTCTGTAACGCCACGTCTGCTTTTCAGTTCTTCAACAAGTTCACAAAAACACTTCGTTTCGTTTCCTTCTGCCATTTCTTACTCAAAATATTATTTCACTGCTTTAATTTCAACTTCAAATTTGAAATTTTCAAATTTGGTGAAGACACTGATCACTATTGTTCAGCAATAACTTTGGAAATAATCGAATTGAATAATAGATGTTAATTCCTAAATACTTTTCGAAGTATTGAGAAGAAGAAATCTTGTATGCTTCACTGTAGACAATGTTTGCACGTGTCACGTAAAATTGACTAGAGTTCGTGCGGAACCGACTCATGTTCGACTTGATGTCTTCGAAATTTTCGTATCTGAACGTTTACAATCACAGGAAAAAAATGAGAAATCGATGTTATCTGTTATTTACAAACATTTTATGTTTATATATGACAAGATAGTGTTTTGTCTTAAAAAATACCTAACTTTTCTATTCAGTCAAATATCTTTCCAATGAAACATCAATATCCTGACAAAAAGAAAATGGCAACACCCACCCGTTACAAACAGTTCAGATTCAAGCAGTGTGAAGAATGAAATTACGTAATATTAAGGCATAGAAGATGAGACTCAAAAAAAAGTAATTTGTGAAATGAGTTTTTTTTCATTCAATTCGAGGACATATGCCCGCAAGGTATGTTAATAGCAACTTCGGAAAATTCAATCTAAACAGACCACGAGCTACTATTTTATTTCAAATAGCCAATTGGAAAATGTGAGTGTAGGCATAATAGTAATTCAGGGTTATACCATTAGAACGCCACCATGAAAATACTTGAAAATGTAAAAAATTAAGATGAGTTAATTATTTTGTTATTTAGAAAGTTTTTTCATGAATGGTTGAATATAATAATCTTGAACACCATCAGAACCGAAAATAGTATGCGACTGAAATAGTAGAATGAAAGGATTTGACGTCGTACAAACAGGGGCCGATACTGAACTTTCGCTGCCTGCCCTAATGAAAGGCTATCAATTCATTGTCGACAATTTTTGGGTACTTTCAACATCTACAATCTGAAACATACGAAAATCGCAACAGAGAACTTAATACATTAGTGGAAACAGCAAACTTATCAGTTCACTCCGATAAGTTACTGCGAAAATTAAAAGTATTTTTTACAAAGGAAAATGCCTATTCATCAGTAACTTGTCGTATCCATCAATTTTGTCTATAAAAAAATCTGAGAAAGCATACAGATACTTATCTTGACGTTTCGGAGGCTAAAATCTGCCCCCGTCTTCAGAATTTGAAAATTATTAAGTATATTAGCAGTTTTTTCTTCGCTGATTCTCTTTATTTCCTAAATATCCTCCTCGTAGAAGAAGAAATGTAATAAAAAAATGAATAGTAGCGAAATAGACACAGAATAATATCAGACATTTTGTACTATATTGAATCTTTCGAAAGGGAATAAAAAATTGATGGGGCTAGTTTTAGGGAGAGATACATGTTTGGGAAAGGAAGGTTTTGACTTTCTACTTTTCCATCTTTATACAAGAAAAGAATGTGTGAAAAAACACCTGATAAAATTCAATAACGACTGTTTCGAGTACAAAATGAATAGAAAAAGTGTTTTTTGTATAGTTCAATGTTCATGAAAAAGTAGTTGTTTCGGATTTTTTTTCTTTCGTGTAATTTAATGTTTGTATGAATGTATTTGTTTCGAAAGGGCTTTTTCTTCTAGTTTGTGTCTGGAAGTTACTTCTTTGTAAATAGGTTTTTTTTTTTTATTTGGAAGATTCCCACAAGTTTTGTATAGAGAGTAAAAAGTGGAAAGCCTAAACCTCTCGTCATCAATCAAATACATTTACAATTTCACATTTCAGAAGTCATTTGCCGTATGTCGAAGGAATTTGAAAATGAAAAGAATCGCCGAAGGGAAAACTGCTAATAGATTAAGACTTTTTTTTTCGATTCTGAATACGGAGGCAGATTTTAGACTCCGAAACGTTAACATAAGTCCCTAGCTTTTTTTTCGATAGACAGAATTAGTGATGAATAGAGTTTTTTTCTGAAAAATACTTTGTATTTACACAGTACCTTGTCGGAGTGAAGTGATAAGTTTGCCCTTTCTACACGTATAGAAAATTCCCATAACAATTTTCATATTTTTCAGATTGAGTTCCTCTACAAAAATCGTTCAAAAGTTATATATCTCTCTCTCTCTCCGTTTGGTTGGCCCTTGCTTCCGATCAGGCGCATTTAGCCAGTTCTCCTTCTGTTACACGTCACTTATGTAACAGTAGCTTCGTCCGGGGTTGCAGTTGTCCTGCTTTATGCAGACTGCTTCCTTATTGTGTCACTTTCTTCTTCTTTTGCTCTCTTTGTTATTTTTTGCTTTGTCTTTTGTCTGTTGTAGTCGGTGTAGGTTTGTTAGTATTTTCACATATCACAGATAGAAATTTAGACGAAAGACACATACAAGGGTGAATGATACAAGGGTTTGTCTTTAAACGATACAATTACCTTTTCTTTCTTTTATACTTTAATTTGATTGTGTAGCATAAATTGTGTTATGTCCTTAATAATTTTTAAATTGAAATTCCTAAGTACTGTAAACATATCGAACGGTGCTTTGATTTCGTTGTTAATAAATTTTTGATATAAATCTTGTCCGGGGATACTGTTGATTGAGCATTCTAAAAAGATATGATTTATTATCTCTATTTGTTTGGACTATCACTGACCCCTATGCGATATAAATGTTGTTTACAACTGCAGTGTCCTGTTCTCATTCTAATGATACTTGTTATGTGTTTTCTGTCCATATTTGGTATTTTTGTGTAGCATGGTTTTGTTGGATAGTCAGATTGGACCCTAAAATACATTTTACCTTTGTTTTGAATTTCGTGTTTCCATTGAGTGTAAAATGATGTACTTATTATTTGTTTTATGTGGGGTATAAAGTTTTTTTTTATCTATTTTAATATCCAGCGGAATATTAAGGTGGTTACCAATTTTTGCTAAATTATCAACTTTTTCATTACCTTCTATTTGTTGATGAACTGGTATCCAGGCTATTTTATATTTTTTTATTATTATTTGTATTTGTTCTTATTTTATCTTTTATGTTTAATGTAATAAAATCATTGTTTGCTGTTGAATCCATATTTTTTATTCTGTCTATTGCACTTTTAGAATCTGTTAATATTATATTTTTGTGTGAGTTTTTTTGAATACAAATTCGCATACCCTCATTTATTGCAATGATTTCTGCGTCACATATGTTTGTATAATCGTTTAATCTTGCTGAAAAAGAGTAGTCAATTATTGGTATGTATATTCCCATTCCCACCCTGTTATTTTGTTTGGAAGCATCTGTATAAATGAAATTATATTAATCTTCATATTCTTCTGCAAATTTTAGAAACTCATTTTTTGTATTTATATCATTTTTTTTTAATTTTGTATCTATTGTCTCTACTTCTTGTATATAGGTATCATACTCAAAACTAAAATTTGGTATTATTTCATTTGTATATATGCTATTTTTAAATATTTTACATTCTTTATATGCCTCTATCAGATATGGTGTTTGGTGGGGTTTCCAATAGTTGTTTTGTTTCCCTTCCATGATAGTTAGTATTTCCAAAATATATATAATAGGTGGCTTAAAATCCATGCGTTTTATTACATACTTATGTGCTAACCATTTCCTTCTATGTTCCAGATTTATTACTCCCGCTTCCGCAAGTATAACGTTTCTAGGTGTAGATTTCATACATCCTAGTATAATCCGAAGACCTTGTATATACGTTTGTTCTAGTTTATTTAGGTTTTTTTTGTGCATGGGTTGAAAAGTATAGCCCCATATTCTAAATGTGTTCTCACTAGGCCATTGTACGCCATTTTCATTGTTACTGGGTCCGCCCCCCACCATGTTCTACAAAAACTTTTGATTACGTTTATTCCCTTTTTTGCCTTATTTATTATGTTTTCTATGTGTTTATCCCATTTTAGATTATGTGTTATTATTGTTCCTAAATATTTAACATCACTTGATATTTTAATTTGAGACTGCCCTATTTTTATATCTAACTGTTCTATGCATGCTCTCCCTCGTTTAAACAATATTGTTTCACATTTTTCCTCTGATAATTGGAAGTCATGTTCTTTCATCCATGTGTTTATTTCATTTAGAATAATGTTCATTTTGTCTCTGATATCTATTATATTTTTCCCTTTACATATTACTACTAGGTCGTCTGCATACGCTATAAGTTTGGCATGTTTGGGTATTATATCGAAAAGTGATTTTATATATATGTTAAATAGTATGGGACTGATTGGGGATCCTTGTGGTATTCCTTTTGCATTTATTTGTGGACCGTGTTTATTTCCTTGTTTATCTATAATATAGTTTTGTCTATTATTTAGAATTCTGAATATTACTTTAGCTATGTTATTATCTATTCGGTATTTTATCATGTAATTGTATAGTTTATGAATGTTGACGTTGTCATATGCTCCCTTTATATCTAAGAAAACTGCTATTACATTATCATTGAGGTAAAATGCCATTTGTACGTATGAAATTAGATAACTAATGCCGTCCATTGTCCCTAATCCTTTACGGAATCCCATTTGATATCTAGTTAATATTTGATTGTGTTCGATTTCCCATTCCACCCGGTTTCTGATTATTTTTTCTAATATCTTAAGCCCGCAATTAGCCAATACTATCGGTCTATAACTATTTACGTTTTCTATATCAATATTTATTTTTTTAATTCCTATCAATAAATAATCTTTCCATGTTTCTGGTAACTGGTTTCCTTGTAATATTTTATTATATATTGTTAGTAGCATCAATTTCAAATTTCTTGGCAGATACATAAACATGCTGTATGGTATACCGTCAACTCCAGGTGCTGTAATTTTCTTGCATTTCAAAGCTTTTTCTAATTCTACAAATGTGAATGGTTTGAGTGTGTGTTGATTATTTATTAAATTAAATTCAGGCTCCATATCGCATATCGAATATCTGTCAAGCATTTGAATTGCTATTGTTTTATCTGGTAGGTTGTTTTTGTCCGCTCTTTTTAGCTTTTTGTCTGAAAACCCTCTTATCATATTCCACACGTATGAAATGTTTGACTCTCTATTTAGTGTTGAACAGAAAATTTGGAAGCTATTTTTTTTCTTTTTCCTAAAAAATCTTTTTGCTTTTGCTATCATTCGTTTTGCTTCTATGAAATTTTCTATAGTTGGATTTGATTTGAATGTATTTATTGTTTGTTTTTTTTAATATTAATTTGTTGGCATTCGTCATCCCACCAGGGTGATTTTGAACCTTTAATGTTTTTCTGATACTGTTTAGGAATCGACATATCCGCTGCTTCATTCATATGTTGTATTAATTCATCATAACTCATGTTTGTTATGTTTTTTGTTTGTTCTAATATTAGTTCGTATTTCCCCAGTTGGCTTTGGAGAAGACTCGTTTTTCCCCCCTATCAATAACGTAATCATTATTTATATTATTCTTATAGTTACAAATAGTTGGAAAATGGTCGCTATTTCCGCAGTCTTCACTCGTCTCCCAATTGCATTTAATTGCTATTGTATGCGAAACTAAACATAAGTCTAAGGGGTTATTATTTTCGTTTGGTTTTGCTAATCTTGTACTCTTCCCATTATTTAGGACGATCATGTTAAAGTCGTCTATTATTGTATTCAGGGTATTTCCGTTATGATTTGTTTTCCTACTTCCCCATAGTGGGTGATGTGCGTTAAAATCGCCCATCCAGATAATGTTTTCTTTTAACTGATTTATTATCCTTTCATATGTATTTACTTGTAATTGGTTATTTGGTTGATTGTATGTGTTTATTATGTTAATATTCCCTATATTTATGATTATATTTTGGCACTCTTCCGGATTATTGCCGAAGTTTGCCTGTATGAGGTTATATATTATGTCTTTACGGACGATTGTGGCTATACCACCATAGCCGTCATCTCTGTCTTGTCTAATAATGTTATAATTTTTAATTTTTATTGTTTGAGATTGTTTGAGCCATGTTTCATTTAACAATATTACTTGTGGATTATATTCTTGAATAATGTTGATTAAGTAGTGATAGTTAGCATTGATACTTCTTATATTCCACTGTATAATTTTCAAGTCTTAAGGATCCCCCTAACTATCGAATGTTTAGAAAAAATCTGGTGTGTCAAAGTCTTGATGTTTTTTGTTTCTATCATATGTTTGAACTGAATCTATTATTTTCGTAATGGTATTGCTCGGTAACTTAATGAAATTTTCATAAAAAGTTTTGATAATAATTTTTTCTTCTGTGTCTACTTCTGGAAAATTCAATCTGTCATTTTTTTCGATATTTTCTCCTACTTTGCTGTCTCTATGCCTTAATGGGTTTTTTGGAATTGCTCCTGTATTTGTTTGTCTTTGATTTTCCATGTAATTAAAAACCGTTCCGTTATCTGGTTGATAAACTCTCCCATTTGGATTTATAAGTATATTATTCATCTCTTGCCTATTATACCCTGTCCCTATATTTTTATCATTTCTTTCCACATTTCTCCCTAAACCTGTACTTTGTGCATATGTTCTTTTTTGACTACCATTGTTTGTATTGTATACCTCCCTACGTTGTTCTACTGTGATTTGGTTGTTGATTGTATATTGTTTTTGTAGTGTTGGAAATTCACGTGAATTTTGGGTGTATGTTGGTTTGTCTTTTGGAAAGTGTTTCACTGCTTCATAGAAGGAAATGTTTTCGAAAGTCATTTTTTCTCTGATATTTTTTTGTCTTTCATATTCTGCACATGCTCTATTATTTGATTTGTGTTCGTAACTTTTACAAAATAAACATTTATTTATTGTACAATTTTTGTATTCCTCATCGTCTTTGTGTTGTTCTGTGCAAGAAAAACACTTCCTTTTACCTTTGCAGTTTTTTTTTATGTGTCCATAGAGAAGGCAATTATAGCATTGAGTGACTGGTGGTATGTAAGGAGTTGTAACGTATGTCATATAACAAATATCTACATATCTAGGAATTATTGTTCCTTTAAAAGTAACTAATACCGTAGAAGCTGGTACATATGTTGGTTTTTCATTTATTATAACTCTCCTATTCATTCTTTTAACCTGTATTACTTTATAAGGACTTTTTATCATTTCTTTAATTTCATTTACTGTAAATAGAATTGAAATTTCCTTTATTATGGCCTTACATGTTACATGGCTATACGGGATGTAAGCTTTATATCCCTTGTTCTTAAGTTGTTCATTATTTATCATGCTATTAGCACTTGCCCTATCTTTATAATCTATGCCTATTTTATTATTACCTTTTATTTTTATTTTTATTATATTTCCCAATTTTAAATCACATACATCTTTGGCGATTTCTAAATGAGAAAAACGTCTGAGATTTCTGTGTTCCAAAGTGGACTCTACAATAATTGTATATGGCCCCTTATCCATTTTATTATATAATATTATTTCATTAGTTGATTGTTCTTCTTCCTCCATTTCATTATTTGTTTGTGAATTTATTGATAAATTTTCCGTATATCCCCTATCAAAAAAACGTGAACTGCTTTGGCTTTCAGAGTTTTCCGGTTTCGATTCCAAGATACTCTGTACCTCCGCATCAACACTCTCATTGGATATATCCTCATTGAGGATATATCCTCCCCCTCCTCTTCTAACATGTTTACAGTACTTATTTGCCCAAGATTTTATTTTTGTAAATTTTCTCTCAAAAAAAAAATTATCAATACTTTTTATGCTTCGCAAATCTACCCAATATTAATTTCAATTTGTCAATATTTGAAAGAAAAGGTTAGCAAGAAAAAGTTCCCCAAAAAATTAGTAGCACACCTGTTCGTCAGTCCGATGTTCACACGTCGAGAGCTGCACCACCAATCCCAAAAGTTATATCAATTTATTGCACGTTACGTCATTCTGTAGTTTAGTAGCGTTGCAAGTTTGTAACCTGCGAGTCTGCTTTTGAAATCGTGACGACTTTCCTGTATAATAAAAATAGTTTTCATATCGTCACACATATTCAATAAAAATTGTAACTGATTGCTGACTGGATATACGTGGGCGTCGTTTTTACTGTTGTATTCTAGTAGGCTTCACATAACATTGTATTTGATTTATTTTATTCGTTCCATAAATTAAAAAAAGTATGTCAATTTATAGAATCACACACAAGGTCGGTCGGTAGCCAAGCGGTTCGGCGTGGGTGCTTTGTTCACTCACTCGAATTGACTGCCGTGTTGGTCGATGGTTCAAGCCCTTGTCTGAACGATCGATCTTCACTTGCTATCGTCCAACCCGTGTTAGGAATCACACGTTAAAAGGTAAGACCTCGTTAATCCTTAGCTCGCACAAGTTTCGACTTCTGAGGGTTGTCGTTCGTAGGGGTGCGACAGCTGGTTAACGGAAAAACAGACAGACAGAAATAGACAACAAATATTTGTTACAAAACTAAAGAATATACTGTTCGACTGCTTGATGTGGCTGAAACTAAGATCACCTAAATTTGGCGTTTGTGAAACGATTTTCTTATAAATCAGAGAGAGGCGAAAAAATTTTTTGCTTTTAGAAAATCTGAAAAAATCCGCAGCTAGTTATATATAGTTTGTTTATCAGGTGCTTACTTTACGACTAGTTTTTCAGGTTAGATTTGTTTGGGTTTGTTAAAAAATTCCACTAATTGTTACACATTAGATATACGTGTGTTCGAAATAAATAATTCAAATTATCAAAACAATGGACCTTGAAAAAATAAAATGAATGTTTAGGTCGTTTTGTAATTACTTATTATTTGAAATAAAGTGTTTGCTGACAATATTGTGCAATGCAAAATTTTCACAAAATTTTTCGAAAACTCAAGCAATTTCATTATTTAAATAATGAGAATATTCTGTTTCAATTATTTTGATATACCTACTTACTTTCATATTCATTCTGCTAGTGGATTATAAACCCATTCATTGAAATCACTGGAATAGTTCTCAAACCTAACATTTTATTAAGCTTTCACCTTTTCAAATATTATCCATTTCGAAAATAGGTACTTACCTGAGTTGACGAAATAAGTAGAACTTATCCATCTTTGAAATTCTCAAACAATGTTTCCATCTGTCTGTTAATGTACCTGCAGAAAAATATTAACAAAGGAAGTACCTAAGTTTATCATGTCAATATAATAGAGATTATAAACGGAAATGCCCAAAATATGTTACATATTCCAAATTAAAAATAAATTAAAGTATAATAAATATTTCCCATCAATTTAGTTTTAACATCCACCTTTGACAATATTTGAAAGACAAATGAATATAAACTTCTCATATATCGATAGAGGAATCGATAAATATGATATTTATTAGCATTTGCTTGGCGTGTTTTCAGAAGTATGAAAAAACTTTACATAAACTTTTTACCTGACTATTAAAGACGTAATTTCAATTGAGTTGAGTGAGATATAGATACCAGAAAAAATCTAATGTTGGTATAGTTACCAGTTTCAATTCGTATCAAGAAAGTAATCAGTTTCATATTCCATTATCTATAATAATTACATTTTTTATTTCATTGCCAGATTGAAATTTTGAAATATAAGTAGATAAAATTCAAACTAACTTGGTAGGCAGCCGATCGGTTAATGTGAATCGTACTCTAAATCACTTCATGAAGATAGGTTCGAATTCAACTGTAGGATTTTGACTGCCTACTATCCTACCCCAGGTAGGAATAGCACGTTAGAAGGTAAGACCTCGTCAACCCTTAGCTCGCACAAATAAACACTTCTGAGGGTTGAAGTTTTAGCAGGACTGATGAAAATAAGGAATTTTGAAAGCCTAATCTTTTCTTGAATTCTCCACCCAGTCTGTTACGAATTTGTACTTGTGTCCCATTACATTGCACATACATGGATCTTAAACACCAAATATAATTCAGAACAAAAAATTATCATTTTCGAACAGTTACACTCACACAAATTTTATCACTCTCAGGCATTATATATGATTTATTACTGTTCGATACTCATAACATCTTTGTCTGAAACTAATGCACTTTTCTGAATGATATGAATGTGAAAATTATTAAGTGAATCTATTTTCTCCAAAAATAATACGTGAATCTTTACCTATGTATTTTTATTTCATATCCAAAAATTATCGTAAAAAAAAACTCACACACACACACACACAAATTGTTATAGATAAAATAAAACATCCCACAAACATGAAATCTTGACCGATAAAACGCTAATTGCAAATACATTGAATATAGCATTTGTAGAAACGGAAAAAGTTCTTGCTAGCAAGATTCCGAACGACATAAATTTCGAAATCAAAAGAACATCGATCTTAAATTCTTTCCTTTTTGAATCAATTGACCCGACGGAACTTAAAAAGACAATTTTCGAGCTTAAAAATAATAAGGCAGTGGGTTGTGATGATTTGAAAGCAGAAAATATAATATCAATATCAGATTACATTCTAGATCCACTTGCTCATATTCTCAACCGATGTGTGGAGGAAGGTGTTTACCCCTGTGATTTCAAAAAAAACATTGTTACTCCACTGTTTAAGAAAGGGGACACATCTATTATCACAAATTATCGTCCTATCTCCTTAGTCACTCATTTCTCGAAGATTATCAAAAAAGGGCTTATCTCTTTCCTTGATAAATACAATCTGATTTCCAACAATCAATTCGGATTTAAAGAAAAAATGTCAACCCAAGATGCTATACTCACTCTCACTTCAAAAGTAACTGAGGCCTTGAACGAAAGCAAAACCAGTCTATGTGTTTTCATTGACCTTTCGAAAGCATTTGACACTGTCAGTCACCATCTACTCCTTCAGTCTTTAGAAGATATCGGAATACGGGGTAACTCATTGAAATTATTCAAGCAGAAAGAATCGATGATATAGTGAGCAGTGATGAGGTGATCGACTGTGGAGTACCTCAAGGTTCCATGCTAAGAACAATACTATTTAATATATATATATATATTAACGGAATTTTCGCATTAGGCAACGGAAACATAGTCGGATTCACAGATGACACTGCTATCTTTCACAAAGCAGATAACTGGAATTCCTTGTAAATAAAAGTTGAATCATAATTCTCCCTCATAAAATATTGGCTGGATAAGAAACTACTGACGGTGAATATTGACATAACGCATTACCTACTATTCTGTTGTAATGCAGCTGGAGCACCCCCTTTGATCAATTATCAATAAGAACTGATACACCTTTCCACATCTTTCCTGAAAAGAAAATAAAATACTTAGGAATAATTCTAGACACCAATTTGAAATGGAACCTTCATATTAAATATACCGTCAATAAATTGAGGACCATTCTTTTCAAAATTAACTTAAAGAACTCCTACCTCTAAAATATCTCAAAACTTTATACTACTCGCTTGTGGAAAGCCATATTCGCTATAGAATAGTAGTTTGGGGAAGAGCATTAAGTAGTCATATTTCTCAAATTGAAATTATGCAAACGCGTTTTCATAAATTGATATTCTCTAAAAATGGTAGGTATTCCTCTGATAGATCATACATCGAAACTCGTCTGTTAGACATACGACAGATGTATTTGTTATGCTCTTGCATTAAATATCATACAAATAGACATACGGCATCGCTTCCTTCACATCAGTACCACAACCGCCAAAAATATCAGTATACTACACCCTAATGATCAGGGTCGTTACTCAAAGATCATTTACTCACTTTGCGCCTAAACTCTACAACCGAATTCCTGAAAATACAAAATCTATCTCAAATATCAATCGCTTCAAAAAAGAGTTGAAAGAGCATATTCTTCAAAGTCAGAGACTTGAACTTCTACGTCTATTTGAGTAGATAGGAAAAACCATACGTATAGTTCAAGTAAAAGATATAGTGCCCTCTACCTTCCAGCAGTTCCCTTTTAATAACACACACAATGCGGTACTCATCGCTACATTCTGTTGGTCACCATAACATAACTTCAAATTTAATTTTATGACTCTTCAGCCAATCTTAAAACTCGGTTAGTAAAATTTATCCAATACGAACCGCCAATTCTTCAGTCCACATGGACTAATTCGTTGCGGCATAATTCCTTTGTATTGTTTTTTTGGCCTTTGACTTCGCCGACACCTTTAAGATTACTCTATCGGTTACTTCGACTATACCTTTGCTATATTGCCCACTTACAATTCTGTAATACATATGTGTTTATATATGTGTATGTGCAGTATCGTTTTGTTAATTTATCACATGCATTTTCAACAACATCCATATCGATTTCAACATGTTTGTATATATTATTACTAGTACGCGTATTTTACAATTGTGATTTTAAACTTAATTATCAATTTAGTTTTATGTTTGTATGATTTTATATTTAAATGATATCATATGTCAAATCAGACAACTTTTTATATTTATACTTATATTTGTGATTTTATATTATCTTATGAGTTTTTAATTTCATATATTACGTATTTAATATATATCATATATTCATTTTTTTCCTTTGGATACCCTTTTCACCACATACAAGCAACATCTGATGCTTCTGTGGTTTCTATGATGTTTATTCAGCTGTATGTATTACTTTAGTTATTTATTTTTGTGATTTAAATCTGAATAAACATTATTATTATATTATTATAGTTTTTTCATAGTTCATAAGTTAGCAAACACGACATAATTCACGTAATAAGTGAATATTCAAACGAACAAAACTGATTTCTTCGAGTTAATTTGAGATCCATTTTGCAACTTTCAAAATCTTCTTTCCATATCCTTCGATACTCATAACGTGTTTGTCTGAAATTCATTCACTTTTCTGAATAATATGAATGTGAAAATGCTCAGTATATGTAAATGCTTTTCTTCATGAACCCGTCAACCTGTTTGAAAAAAAAATTGTTTAAAATCTGTTTTTCCATTAATCAGCTGCCCCCATACAAACGACAACTCTCAGAAGTTGAGAACTTGTGCAAGCTAAGGACTAACGAGGTCTTACCTTTTAACGTGTGATTCCTCTTTCGAATAATTTAAACACTATTCGAATATTGCCATTGTGGCGGACAATGAGCAGAAGTCGTAAACAAAAGGCGGCTTCAAAGGTGCTAAGTGAAAATTTAAATTGCAAATGTGTTTGCAGACAAAACAAAAACCTGGCGGATCCGGTTAGTAGTTATGATGGCCCAGAATTAGCAAGTGAAATTAAATTTATCTACGGGGACTCCGGTGAATGCTAGGCTACTTTGGATACTGAATTAAACTAACTTTCTACGGAATGTTCAAGCATCGAGGTTTTTCTTTTATATACGCTTTCGTTTTCTAAACGGTGGGCAAGAAGAAGAAAAAAGGATACCGAAGGTCTACAGACGTTCGATACAGCTTAAATCAATTATACTATTATTACGAAATACAATAGTGATATCTCCATCGATTCTTTATAACTAGTACAACTTCATAACTGACTACACTAACTTGTATACCAACAAAAGTAATCGACTACTTTTTTTTATGGTAATGAAATTATACAGAAATTTATTTCCTTTCATACATAAAATAATCACTTTTTCACCTATTCCTTTTCTTAGCATTTACTATTCTTTGCGATGTTAGACTCCTTCTCTTTTCTTTTCTGTTCTTGTGCAATCCAAGATTGTTTATTTTTGCTTTTCATCTTTGAGTTACCCCTGGCATTATTCTTGCTTTCTGATGAATTTCAGGAACTCAAAGTACGATGTCGGTTCAAAAAATAAGGTTAATGTTCATCTTTCGCAAGCTTCGTACATTCGATTATCGATTTTTTATTTTATTGGGGTGGTACACTCGTCTCGAACATATGTTAAGAATTTCAGCTATTTTGCGTGTTCGCCGATTTTCTGCTATCGAAAAAATGGATGGAAGGATTTGAATCAAATTTTATGTCCGAATCCGAAAAAAGCATACCAAGTATCAAATTTTTACTCTCTGTTTTTTTTATTACCGTGATGTAGTGCATCAGGAGTTCTTGCCACATGGTCGTACGGTCAATGAGAAGTATTATCTTAGAGAAATACGAAACACGTCCGGTATTGTCGAAAAACAATTCATGGCTTTCCATCGCGATAACGCACCTGCTCACTCGTTGTTGTTTGTTCGTGATTTTTTGGCCATAAAGAACGCCGTAATCATGCGTCTCAGCCACCGAATTCTCCAGACTTGGTCCCTGCGACTTTTTTCTGTTCCCAAGATTCAAGAGACTCATGAAAGGATGGCGTTTTGCAACGATTCAGGAAATAAAAACCGAATCTCTGAGAGATCTCAGAGACATACTAGAAAGTGCATCAAAAGTGCATCAGAACTGCATCGTGGATTGAAAAAAACGCTGGCACAAATATATTATATCTCAACTCCCACCAAACTTCTGTCACTAGTAATAGGCAAGAGGTATTATACTTAACCATCAGCTCACATTATCTGAGCAACAAGATATACCATTGGTCTGTATCTACTGAACCTTCAGACCATAGATATATTCTTTTCAATATTGAAACAGGTCTAAGACCAGTAGTGGAATATCGTGACTCAGAATCTACTGACTAGAGGGGGTATAAAAACTCTCTCCAATCGTACTTTGAGGACAGATTCAGTACTATTCACAGTTGTAATGATATGGATACAGTAGCGACGCAATTTCGCGAAGCAGTGATCTCATCCTATCATGAGAACTGTCCACTGAGGGTCAAAAGAGATAACCGCAATTCAGTAGAAAACCAGTTTCCTGGAAATCTGACTCTTGATAACAATAGACCGCCCATCTTTGAGGGCGTTAAACGCTCAAAAAAAAACGACTGGGACGTCGCAAAAAAGGTAATCACAGCACCGGCAGTTGAATGGGCTATCAAGTCTTTTCAGCCCTTCAATTCTCCCGGAGAGAATGGTATATTTCCAGCTCTTCTTCAAAACGGACTGAAAATAATTTTACCAATTCTCACAGAATTGTATGGAGCTAGTCTGGCGTGGAACTATATACCACCCAGTTGGTTGGCAGCAAGGGTGGTATATATACCTAAAGTGGACCGGAGAGACCCACACCCAAATCGGTACGACCAATCAGCCTTACATCCTTCCTGCTGAAAAGACTTGCGAAGATACTGGACGATCATATCAGGAGGGTAGCATTATATGCATCCCCCCTGAATAACCACCAGCATGCTTATCAAACTAGCAAATCGACAGATTCAGCATTAAACAACCTCGTTGAGAAAATCTCCCAATCCATTGACAACAAGGAGATTGCGGTTGCTGTATTTCTTGATATTGAAGGAGCATTTGAAAATGCACTATCTGAATCTATAGGAAGGGTATAGAGTCGACCATAACTGGCGGGATCTATGCCATGCTAGTAAACAGAACTGCAACTACTACTCTTCAAGGCAAGTCTATCAGGTTCAGGGTCACCAGGGGCTGGCTGCCCTCAAGGTGGGTTACTATCTCCCCTTCTGTGGTCGCTCCTGGTGGATAGTCTGCTTGATGCACTCGACAGAAGAAACGTTAATCTGCAAACTTATGCAGATGACCTTGTCATCCCAGCAAGGTCTACGTTGGGAAGGGTAGCTTGTAATATCCTCGAAGCTCGCTGGCTTACAGAGACAGGCTTGTCTGGCTATCAGTGGTGCCATCAGTACCACAGCGTCAGCGGCCATGAAGATCCTTCTAGATACCTCCTCTCCACTTTTTCTGGAGAGAGAGGCTAGATGGACTGCATACAGACTTGTGCACATTGCCAATTGCACAAATCAATTCAATGCAGAGTGCAACAGACTTGGTTGACATTGGAAGTCACAGCATTCTGGAAATGACCTCTGACTTCATGCCTCCAACTGTCAACTACTAACTGCCTTATAAAGTACTATTCCCGAGTAAAGAGGACTGGATCCTACGGGAGAAGGAAATATTAAGAGCAGATAGTTGTTGATTCACAGATGGATCAAAAACACCTTCCGGTTCTGGGGGAGGTGTTTTCAGTCGCAGACCCAGGACAGAGTTATCTACCTGCCTAGAAACGTATGCGACTGTAATTCAAGCGAAAGTTTACAATATTGAATTGTGTGCGGAGAGGTTGGAAAAATCCAACCTCACACACAAGTCAAAAAAAATATTCTCGGACAGTCACGCGGCGTTGAAAGCTCCTACCGAGCAACGCCTAAATTGGTAGCAAACTGTCAAAAACGACTCTCCTCGATACGAAGACTCAACAGGTTGTCTCTGGTCTGGATTCCTGGCCATACCAGCCTGGAGGACAATGAAGCTGCTGACTTTCTTGAAAAGGAGGGTGCTGCAAGCGGCTTCATTGGACCTGAACCTGTCATTGGCATCGCTTTGGGCTTTGTCAAACAAACATTGAACACCTGGATGGCAAGAAGATTTATGGACTTCTGGCAGAATCTTCCAGGACTGGCTCACTACAAGTTGTTTATTCACCCTTCGAACAGGCCTTCTTATAGGTCACTGTCTTTTGAATCATCATATGCGGAGACTTGGACTGTCGGACGACAGTGTGTGTTGCTTCTGTCTGAAAAATGATGAAACAGCAGAGCATATACTTTGTGCCTGCCCCGCTGGGGACCGAATCAGGTTCTTTGAGTTCGGCAGATTCATACTCTCACCATCTGACCTGAAAGACCACTCACCATGCAAACTAATCGGCTTCGTTAAGACGCTGGGTTTATTCGGTCGAGTGTGAATAGGTGTGAGCCACAATAAACCCTTGTGGGTTGCGGTGGAGGGTCGAATAGACCCACTCACTTTAGACCTACCTACCCACCAAACCGGTAAAGCGGAAAAAGGGGATAGGTGAAAGCGTTCGAATAACCTATGATCTCTCGGAGGAATAGTCCAGGGATAGACGATTGTGGATACGAACAATAGAAATATCGTGAAGTAATTTGGTATGAAAACGTTTTCAATTTTTCTATTTCTTCAAATACATTTGTGATTGTTCAATTTTTCATTTCGTGCTCAACTTTATGTTATTGTAATTACATTTCACGTGTTTATTGCCCAATATGCTTGATAATTTCAGCTATTCATTTCAAGTTTTTTGTTCTTTCAGAGATTCCAAATCACATTAAAATAATATATAGAGTTATCAGACAATGAAAGTCCTAACTAGTATAATTCACCATGAAACATTATCAACCACTTTCAAACAGAGAAAACTATGTAAATCGATATTTTTGTACTTATAGTCAGTTTGTTATTGTCCTAACGAAACAAAAAGAATAATAAAATAATGATCACCAAGCCGAACATGCATAATGAAATTATTAGGTTGTTTCAGAAGTTTCGTCAGATTTAACATCCTCTGCAACATGGGACGTTCAGAACAGTGGATGACACCGATGAGCCACCCAGGCACTTTCCATAAGTGAAAACCTGCCAAAAAAGATCATGGTTATTGTAAGATAGTCAGAGGCTAATGTGATTCACTATATATTTCTGCAACCAGGTCAAACCATCACAGCAGAGTCCTATTGTACCGAAATGTACCGAAAATTGCGTAAACAGCAGCCGGCATTGGTCAACAGAAAGGGTCTCATCCCGCTCTATGAGAACACCTGTCCGCTCGTTTCACAAACAATTGTCCAAAAATCAAACTCATTGAGCGTCGAAGTTGTGCCTCACCCACCATACTCCCTAGACCTATCGCCAACCGACTACTATCTTTTCAAGCATTTTGGTACTTTTCTCACCGGTGTAACCGATGGGGCGGGTTGGCTGTTCTTGTTCATATTTCACTGCCTGAACCACTGTACATGCTGTTTTCGCCAAGTGCATTGGCTTGGGATGTGGGGGTTGAGCAAACCGGCCATTGGATACCTGCTTCCACGTAGCCCCGCTGGATACGGGAGTGACATAATCACTTGAGGTTCTGTTATTCCCTAACTGAATGGCATCACAGCGATGGCTTAATCCTAAGGTGTGTGTATCCGAGCCGAGAGGATGAATGATACTGAGCCTATCAGCTGTCTCTGAGGAACCTTTGAGATACCGGGCGCCCTCTCGTCGTAGCATCGCCTTGTCACGGTAATGCGGGGCTCTGCCGTGATTGTCCTTTTTTCCCTAGCTACTCGTGAGACCTTTATGGACAGAGTAAACTTGAAAATTCTTTCTGATGCTAAGTCTATAGAGGAGATGAATGACGAGCTTGCGACTCCAACTGACCTCCCTGTAAACTCAGATCAGAAGCGAGTTTACAGAGGAGATGAAATGTCGAGTTTACGACTTCAACTGACTTCCCTGTAAATTTAGTTCAGAAGCGAGTCTACAAAGGAGATGGATGTCGATTTTACGGCTCCAACGGACCTCTCTGTAAATCTAGTTCAGGAGCGAGTCTACAGAGGAGATGGATGTCGAGTTTACGACTCCAACTGACCTCCCTGTAAATTTAATTCAGGAGCGAGTCTACAGAAGATATGGATGTCGAGTTCAAGACTCCAACTGACCTCACTGTAAATTTAGTTCAGGAGCGAAACTACAGAGGAGATGGATGTCGAGTTTACAACTTCGATTGACCTTCCTGCAAATTTAGGAGCGAGAGCTGCAACGTACGCAGAATCTGCCTCAGGTGGGGGAACTAACCCCCCATGAGTATGTTAACAAACGTTTGCGCTCAAGTGAGGTTTCACCAAAACCAGAGGCCAAAAATCTCTGCACGGCTGAATCTAAGGCATCTTCAGGTGTAGCTGACGTGCAAAAACCCTCATATGGGAAGTTTGTCGTGAATATCAAGGTGGAAATCTTGCAACTTAACTATCCGACTACCTCATTAACAGAGCATATACTTTGTGCCTGCCCCGCTGGGGACCGAATCAGGTTCAGAGTTCAGGTTCAGAGTTCGGCAGAGCCGTACTCTCACCATCTGACCTGAAAGACCACTCACCATATAAACTAATCGGCTTCGTTAAGAAGCTGGGTTTGTTTGGCCGAGTGAGAATAGGTGTGAGCCACAATAAACCCTTGCGAGTTGCGGTGGAGGGTCTAATAGACCCACTCATTTTGGACTTAAGCTAACCTAACTCAACCGATGAGAAAAGAACATGGTGTTTGCCTCATACAATTGGGACCATGCAAACACGGTCTTCGTCGACTTCATCGAATCTCAGACACACATTTTCATTGTGATGAAATTAATAGACTTGTGTTATGTTGGCAAAAGTGATCTGATTCAAATGACGCTAATTTGATTCAATTGAATAAGGATTCACTTAGATATAACAGTTTGAAGTTGATTCATAGGAACGAACAAAATTTTTGAAACAGACTAATGTAATTATTGATTTTACTGGTATGCTAGATATACACGAAGGAAATACAAATGAGTCGAAAAATGCATGACTTTGTCTCCATCCTGTCAAAATGCGGGATTCAGGCTTCCAACAATGTTTACATGCCTTTTATCTAATGTTCCAATCAAAAAGTAGGAAAAGTAGAGCATTCATGAAAAAATGTAGGACCAGTATGGAAAACAGTCGGACACAGTTCAAACATATTTTTTCATGCAGGTGATCATACAAAATACATACAAATTATAATAACACTCTGAGTATTCTTCTGCCTCTTCGAGCCAGAGTCAAGCATAGTCATTTTTCTTATTTCGGCCAAACAGTCATTGTAAATATTACGTTCACGTGAAGATCCACTTTATGTGGATCGAATAAATAGATAGATAGATGTTTATTGACTACGGTGTATAAAGGTATATTAGTAGCAAGTCGGTGCTACAGAATGTAGATGAACATCATAACTGTACGGAAAACATATATGAAAAACAATAACAGTTGAATAATACAGGCAAATTATTGAATTAAATATATAGAAAAGTAATTGAAATAAATATACATACAAATTCCACAAGGAAAGTGAACATATAATGTGCATGATATTATAAAAGTTTCATGGACTGACTGAGGTTGTGGCCATAGAATAGGGTGTATTTTTCCTGTACATATCCCCCACAAATACAATTTCAGTATTTCTCCTAGAGGTCAGGTGTGATATATTAATTCAGCCATGAAGAATGCCGAAAAACCCTTTCCGCTCAGCAAGTTCCAAATCCTACCCATACCTCTGCAGATACTTTCCCAACAAGAAGAAAATAAACTTCGAGATCTGCTTACAGATATATTATTTATACTTTGCCACTTTCAATGGGTTATCAGAATATATTCAACGAATATGTGATGAAAATGGTCAATACATTTGTTGCGCTTTTGTGAACTGTATAGTGGAAATATCACAATAAAGTGATATTCGAATACATGTTCACAGAATTTTCATGGCCACCCTTTAATTTACATTGAATTTGACTCAATATTTCCGAAAATTTCGGTAATTTGAATGACTGAATCAAAGCAATACTCATTTTCAATTTGGAATACTTGATTCTACAAAAATTCTTCGACTTTTCATTCACGTTTGGACGAATAAAACACCGATGGCCTTGATTCTTTTGATATCACAATATTTCCAGTAATAGTTTTCTGCGTTGTAAAACCTCGAAATATTTGTCAAAATTATCTTTTCCGACCCCCTGTCATGACCTTTCTCATGAGTCATTAAATAAAAAAATACTCGTTGAGACCAGACCATCAAAAAGCAGGAGAGAAGTATGGATTGAAGTTATAGAAAAAAAAAATCTGATGATGAATATAGTGAAAGGGGATCAATTTCTTCATACGAAAGTTCTGAGAAGTAAATATAGAATGCATGTGAACCAGGAATCCAACCACCATCAATCGACTAAGAGAGGAATCATCAAGACTCTACTGGACCATGCCTTCAGGCTCTGTAATATGAAGGAAGGTCTCAAAACGAAACTAGGCATCATCAAAAATGACCTTCAGCAGAATGGTTACTCCAAAGTGATGGTGGAACAGGCTTTAACTAGAAGACAGCAAGAGCTCCACAAGGAAGAGAAGCCGCCACAACCAGTACTTGTACTTCCCTACATCAGAGGATTGTCGAAAAGGATAAGAAAGATTGGGTCCGAGTATAACATCAGAACCTGCTTCACATCTGGTAGCAGCCTCACGAAAACCAGGCCAACAAACGCGGACTACGATTCCAAGAATTGCATTTACCGGATACACTGCGAATGTGGAGAATCATACATCGGTGAAACTAAGAGGCCATTGGAAGTTTGCATTGTCGAGTACAAGAAACACACACAGCGAGAAAAAACCAGCGAAACAGTAATAGCAGATCATGTTTGGACTCAAGTTGAAATCATCTACAAGGAGGAACACTGGTTTAGGAGAAAATTTAAAGAAGCCGCATATATGTTGTCCAACAACGCATTTAGCCAAGCTAGCGTAGAGATACGCAACATATGGAAACTTCTAATCAAGCGGAACACGACCAACTCCCGCCAAACGGTCAGCTTCCGCTAAAACCGATGAAGAGGGGGGTGGGAAGAGGGGATAGGTGAAAGCACTCGAATGACCTATAAACAGTCAGATGTTGGAGGAATAAGTCCAGTTTTCACCCGAAGACGATTGTGGATACTAACAATCGAAACGTCGTGAAGTAACTTGGTTTAGAATCTTTTGATTTTTAATTTTCATTTCATGTTTATAATTTTTTTATTTTCATCTCGTGTTAAAAGTTAACTTTTCTTAATTTTTTAGGTTGTTGCTTTTTTTTAATTCATTGTAATTTCAGTTTTTTACTTAATATAATTATTATTTTCCAGCTAATCTTTTTACAGATAATTTTTTTACAGATTCTTTCAGGGATTTCAAATCAATTCATATCATATTAGACAATGAAAGTCCGAATTAATGAAATGCATCACGAAATATTGTCAACCACCTGAAAACAAACGTTTAATTTAGAATGTCATTCTTCAAAACGAAACGTAATAGCAAAAGTGTATACTGAAAACTATATTTTTGAAATTTTTTGAAAAAAAAAAATTCTCAATTCCGAAGATACTGTAAACATTAATTTATAGGTATCCACTGGTGCTGGTGTCTTTCATTTTGATGAATTATTTCAACATATTTTTTCAGAAACTACTTGAAGGCTTCAGATAATTGAACCGATTAACCACCGATTACTTTTTTCCATAAGTTTCAATGGTCGTTATATTCATTCACTGACGAATATCGTGGTACCAAAATGTGATTTTTCTGGAACTGCCATAGGAGAAATCACTTACAATGAATCGTTAGGACATATTTTAGGTATTTTGTGAATCTGGATCAAGATGCATAAAATATCCTAGTGTGGTCACTTGGACCCCTTCACCATATAAAATATTTTTGTCAAAACTATAAGATTCAGCCCTTCATCTACAGGGGCACTCAATGCAATCAGTACACAAACTGTATTGGTAGTTCTAAAATACATTCTTAGGTCGAACACAACTCCGGTCAAATTATGGTTTGACTATGAAACACTTTTTTTTCAAATATCTCTATGACAACACAAAATGTATTGTTAGTTCTGAAAGATATTCTTAGGTCGAACATAACTCCGGCCAAATTATGATTTGACTATGAAACACTTTTTTTTCAAATATCCCTATGAAAACACAAACTTTTCTATCAGTTTTTCAGGGGATGAGTGAAAGACCAGCTTTTTGAACACTATCTTTGATAGATATGATCACTGATTCACTCGGAATATACCTATACAATCTCAGTTTTCAGAATAAATTGAATTTCAAGAAAAACCAAACGCGTAGACATCTGAATGGCAATTTTCAATGAAAGCTCAATATGACAGACTTCATAAACGAGTCCAATTTACATAGTGATTTGTTTTAGTCGTTTCCCCCCATCTTTTACCTCTTTCACTGGCGTCTATGAAAACTCCACATTTTTTTTTAATATTAGTATCATTAAAACAACAATTGGAACATGTTATACTAACAGAAGGATAGTAAAAAACAAAATGAAGTAATAAACCAGTAACAATATATTCTTAGTCGAGCACAGATACCAAATTACTTTTAGCAGAATATGAATACATTGCAGAAATTGAATGACTTATTAGAAGAAAGGAAAAATGAATAAGTGGATTCCTAAATAAATAATCTTGACTAGTTGTGTGGGCAATTTTTCGAAGTACCAATCTTTAGAACCAATGGAACGGAAAAAGTAATTAAAGTTAATATTTTGGAAGTAAATGAAGTAACAATTACTCAAAAATTTATTCATACTTCGCCAACTCAAAATTGAGGCAATTTTACAGATTTCAAACGCTCTATTTTCAACAACCTTACATCTGATCAATTATTGATGAGAAAGTATATGAAAACAAGAGTATGATTGAGGTTACATTATGAAGATAATATTCTTGAATGAACATCACACTATTTTCTTCAAACAATAAATTTTGGAAAAATTGCTCGATGGTCTTGGATTATCTTTAACTACTAGGTCTTTTGAAGGTACACCCTCCAAGATGTGATAATATTTCAACATATATGAAGAAAAGAAGCAAATACAGTCGTTGTAAAATTTACGTCCACGTTTAGATACACATTCGGTAAAGTTAATCAATAGTGATATATTGATTCAACCATAAAAAGAGTCAGAAAACCCTTCCCGCTTAACAAATTCTAAACCTTACTCGCACCTATGCAGGTACCTCTCCAACAAATCGGAA
The DNA here is from genome assembly GCF_025532065.1 of Leptinotarsa decemlineata. Lineage (NCBI taxonomy): Eukaryota > Metazoa > Arthropoda > Insecta > Coleoptera > Chrysomelidae > Leptinotarsa > Leptinotarsa decemlineata. The sequence continues at coordinate 2,238,769 of NW_027412549.1, read as the reverse complement.
ATACCCTTTGACAGCACTTTTCTGTGCTTCAGGTCGAATAACTCCTGAAACATTTGCGATCTCAAATTGTCATCGGCATCATAAGTCAGAGCAAAACTGACGGCATTCACCCTAAGCTGATGTAACCCTGTCTCTAGAGACAACTGATAGAGGCAACTCACATTTTGTGGCTTCATCACATAACAACTGATCCACTCACAGAGGCAGCTGTACAGCTCCGTCAGCAGAAAGCGATCTGACAGTTTGAGAACGTCCAATAGGTCCTCGACTCCGTGCTCTTCGAATTTTGGGCGCTCAAGCAAATTTGGGAGCCCTTGAAATGTTTCAGGGTGGACGTCGAGGAGGTTCACTTCATTCTCGATGCTTTCTCTGAATCGCCAACTGAACAGGGTGAGAAAATACTCTGATTTTTTCATCAAGAGTTCATGGCTGGCATGAATTGTTGAGCCGTCGTCCAGCCTAAAGGTGGCCAATCCCGATTCTCTTATGTCTAGTGTTGTTGCTGACTGGTCACCCAGCATATCTACCTCCAGTAGTGGAATACCAAGTCTAGTCCTAGATAGGAGGCAAATCGATGAGATAGATGCCTCCCTATATTCGTTACCTTGCTCTATGAGTTCCAGAATGATGAGTTTTCCACATGTGTCCATTGAATGGAGAAGGTCTTTGTCACTGCAAAATTAAAGTTTGAGTTAATTCATTTAGTTGACTCTGGTAAACACAAAAAAAATTCAAAGTATAGTGATCAGGTAGTCCAACAATTTGTGTTAATTTTGGGCTATACACAAAGACACATGAAAATAAAAAAATACTACTATCAAGATATAAGTGGGATGTTTGATGATTGCGAGAAGAGAATCTTTTTGAAAAATTTTGGCAGAAAGTATTGTGTTTTTCTTCAGGATCTTTTATATTTCACAATAACACAAGCCTACAATCATATACTGAACACTCCATTATAGTATGCATATACTGAAGAGTACTACATAATGGAATGAGGAAACTTTTACATACATTTTGTTTGAGACTATAATGTTAACCTGATGAAAAGGATCAATACACACACCCGCACACACACACACACACAATGGTATAAACCTATTTCTGTTTGGAAGTATAATGTTAGCTCTGAAAAGAGCTGTTTTTTTTGGTCGAGTCTTTAATATTAGTCCTGAAAAGGGCTTTTTTTTTAATACATCCATGGACTAATGCTCCTTATCATCAGAAACAATGATGATGGTATCATCATCTGAATCATCTGAATCAGACGGTATACTAATGATATGGTCTGCATAGTCATTTAGCTAGATCGTCTAATATGTCGACACCCATCTCTAACTCTGCATCTACTTCCTCTTGCATACTTTCTTCTATGCGTTCCGGGAAATCATCAGAAAGATCATAGATGCGTTGCAGAAATTGTGCGAAGGTTGTACTGAAATAATCGAACGTTGAATCTCTTCAATGTAGCTGGATGGGTCCTGTACTCAACATAGAATACACATAGAATACACTCATCAGTTCGGTGGTGGAATCAACACTCGACATTGTGGAAGAATGATGTAGAACTGGGATTGATACTATATTTATATTGGAAAATTATGGAGGGGGTGAAGTCTAAATGTAGAACAATTCAGTGTTTGAAATTCGGAAGCAACAAGAATGACGATCTTCATGAACTCTGAGTGATTATTATGAGAAATGCTGAGTGATTATTATGAAAAACTAATAAGGGAAAGGAAGGAAGACACTGCCCCAACCATGCAGTGCCCCGTGTATACCAGCCAAAAAAGTGTGTACTCCGAAGAAGGAAAGGATTAAAGGTGGGAGAAACGAGAAAACGAGAACATGTCGTCATCAGAATTGAGGGCCTCGTCTATTATTTCAAACAGGATAGGAGATGGTAGAGGACTATCCTCGATGTGGATTGGGGAGTTAAGAGGAAGTGGTCGGTGAACAGGTATTGGCTGGTCAAAAGGATCTTCCTCGGCTCATAATCATCGTTGTCTCTCCAGGGTAGTGGGTCGTCATCCAAATGATTGGGATCCCACCATCCGTCAGGATCCGGGTACTCGCCATTTGAGAGGTCCGCTTCGTCGTGGCCGGTAACGTGCAGCACCTGCACTCTATAATCATGCGACATTACTTCGAACTCAATCCAGTGAGGTACAGTGGTGGAGTGAACCCAACCTTTTTGGACGGACATGTTGTCAGGTATCTGAGGCTCCAGGAATCCTTATGGCTCGGTGGTTGAATCTGCTTCCATATTGAAGATAGCTGATCAACTGAATATTCCATCAGGTAATTCCTACTTTTATACTTTTGAAAAGGTGTGGGGGAGGAGTGGGGATGGAGTGGGGGTGAATTGCAAAATTACATAAGCCATATTCAATGAAAGAGATAATTGAATGGATAAAATACAATATGAATTATATGAAATATACTAGTTGATTTCATTATGAAACATGTCTTTTTTATTTTCTTCTCAAGAGATTATTTACAAGACACTAGAGAACACAAATATTGTCAAATACAATATGAATTATATGAATATACTTGTTGATTTCATAACGAAACATGTCTTTTTTATTTTCTTTTCAAGAGATTATTTAGAAGAGACTAGAGAACACAAAAATTGTTGCGAGAAGAGCTTGGATTCGAAAAAAAAATAATGATAAGAAGAAATTAAGAACAATGCTCCAACCATCGCATTGCTCAATGTGTACCAAACCAAAACAATGTTCACCCTTTATTTCACTTCTTTTTTTTTATTTTCTTTTCTGAAATTACAAATATAAATTCAAAGCTACCATAATTCAATATTCCTAATTAACCTAAAACTAATCTTTTATTTATAATTAATTTAAGAAGAAGTTGTCCATTATTGTTTCTAATTTTTCATATCGCTCTATCGAAGAGGTCTCTGCTTCACACCTTTCCTTCAGAGATGCATACTTTCGATCTAGCTCGGCCAATTCTATTAATGGCTCGCTCCGATGGAAAGTTTTTATCTTTTCACTCACCCCTCCGATAGGTTGTGGCACTAGCACTTGTGAAGTCGCCGGTATTGGTGGCAGTGGTGAAAGCGGCATCACGCCAACGGGGTAAACGGGGTCGATACGATATCCTCACTGCTGCTGCGGGCGGTTTGGGGGGTCTCAAGCTTTCACGAGCGGTCGACCAACTACCTGCATAAGGATTAGTCTTATTGCAAGTACTTCTATACTTTTCAATAGGACCAAGCCTTGCTGCAGGTTATCGATTGACTTTCTTCACGACCCTGTCTTCGTCGAATAAGTCAGGGCTATGTGCTCGTCGCACAACACTCGAAGCTGTTGCCTTCCCCTCAATAACCACCGGCATGATCGACACCACAGTGTTGTTGTCTTCCTGAGTGTATCTAACATAAATTCTATTATCTACATTCTCCCTTGTCTTTCCATATACCGTATTATTCATTAGTTTATAGAAATATTCAACAGATTTGTTGTTAGACCTATTACGCATTTCAGTATTAGGATCTATATAGGGTTTCAGCCAACGTGATTGTTTGAATTTCAAGTCTCTATGTGTATTCATTACAATCAAACCAGTTTTGATGGCTTGCTGTAGATTTCTATAATGAATAATATATTATCTTTTATCATTCAAATTTGGAATTAATTTGTGAATTTCGATTGTGTACGAGGTGGTATTAATTTTTCAACTAAAAATGGAAGATCAGTGGATAATGAATGTCCACTTCAAACACATACCCATACGGACTATCAGCACTCACATTCATCACATCAAGATTAAGAATTTCATTAGGTGTCAACCATGTAAATTCACTTGTTTGTAGAGGTTGCGATATACTATGACCGTATAGATTTGTTGCATCTAAATTATCATGAATGTGGAAGGTTCATTGGGATTATGATTTGGTAAAAATTTATTATTTGCTATATGTTTGCTCTCACTACACTGACTAATTCCACCTCGTATACCTTTTTGAAAAAAGTGAATCATATCAATGTTAGTTAGTAATTCCAATTCAATATTCGTATACTTCAACATAGCATCCCAAGATAATCCAGGTGCAGTATAATGATGTGCCGGGTCTAAGTTATATATCTCTAAACTTGTGGTGCGAACGTTTTCAAAAATATCACATAATAGCAATACATTCGACTTCAAATAACAAATCAGAGTATTCACCCAAATTATGACACTCGATAAATCCCCACCACACATTCTAACCCTATCATAATCATTTTCTGATATATATTCACAACCGAGTTTGTCATAAAACTGATTTTTTGTCGGAAGTGATGGATAATTCAATTTGTCAATGTCATCAACGAAACTAAATGGAAATACACCTTTCTGTCTCATCAAATTGAATTTCTCATCTCCAAACATTGATCAGAGGTCAACTTAGCACCCAACTTCTCCAACTAATTAGTCATAAATTTATAACTATCGATAAATCTCATTTTGAGACATTTCTTCTCAACCATACCATCTTTATCGGTATAGGTGTGTGTAAAGAGATGCCTCGTGAAAGATATATATATTTTTCTCTTCTTTGCGGGATAACATCAACTTTCTCTTCATTGCTATACAATTCTTTTATAAATAAATGGCAATCATAACCACTATAACTATGAAAAATAATAGGTACAAAATTAGGTATTTTGAAATCGAAATTACATTTTGAATGAGAGGCATGTGATTTTTTCTTTCCTGTGACATGACAGTGATCTCTAACTTCGACTTCACCATCAATAAATGGTTTATCACATATACCACAAGTTCTGGCTGCAGCAAATTGTCCCTCGTTTTCGAGGGTTTGTGCATCCATCAACATAGGGTATCTGAGATGATTTTGATATATCTTTTTCAAATCATTTTCAATGCTACTCAAAAATTTCTGAGCAGCATCTTCGCCACTATATGTTTTAAATTTTGACAAATCATCATTTTATCAAATGAGCAAATGAATATGGGGCATGTTTGAATGTTTCAATCGTGTATGAACTTTCGGGATTTGGCTCATTCCCGTGAATCGGTTCAAGTACAGATTCAAAATCAACATATACTACAAATGGCACCCTCATTTGTCTCTCAAAGTTTTCAAGCATTAATTTATTTTCCGCCACCAGCATACCATATTTATTGATCTTAAAATTGGTGGTTGGTGTACTAACGAGATTACAATCATTCATCTTATGACGTAAAAACAATCTCTCGTTGGAGAAATACATCAAACATCCATCACAAAAATATTTTTTGTGTTCATGAGCTGATAGTTGACTAGAAACTAATCATGAAAGTTACTATTGTGACTATCTCTTGATAGTCACAATAGTGACCCTTACTGGAGTCATCAGTTATAAGTGACAAATTGACATGTCTCCGGAGTCTTCTGTGTGAGTATCACATCATACTTCATTTTACCCTTGTCAAATTTACTCTCTAAACCGTAAACATTAATTGGAATATCATTCCTATCTTCGAATCTTTCAATACTCTTTTTATTAACTTTTAACCGAAAAATCCATAACTATGACATCTAAAACATTGGAAAAATGTAGATATGACGTAACTTCGGACACTCTACCATTTGCAGGATATAATGCTGATGTTATAGCCCAAGCAAAACAGTATTGATCTTTGTTACGAACATTCACGACAGCTTTCCTCTATTCAATGCATTAGGACAGCTTCACATATGAACGTCCTCCCAGTAGACTGTATTTATTAATGTTGACCTCGAGAAACATCATTTTTTTACAAGTCCAACCTAAATTACAAAAAAAAAATATTACTATTCAATCTCGTTGGAATTTACAAAAAATAAATACCTGAGTCACGTTCCTGAAATTCAGTCGTTTGAGCCACAATAACATCGCGGAATCCATAAAAAACGGCATTCAAATCAGAAGATTGGTCCACTATTTTATTTTGGGAATCAAATGACTTCGTGTCCCTCAAATCTTGAGTCTGAAGAATATAATTTCCAAAAACTTCCATATTAACTTTGATGCTTTTATGGATCCTGATGGCCGATTCCAGTGAGTCAATGACCTTCTGCCTAATCTCATTAAAAAAAGACATGTAGTCAGTGGATACAATCGAACTCTCCACCCTGTATGTAGCAATGCGGCAATTGAATGCATTCGTTATAATTTGAACACCTTCAGACAATTGAACACATGCATTATTTTTATGACTCATGGTTCTTCAGTGAGAATTCACTTGGGTCATAGAAATCGTCGCATTACAACAATAATTGTTGTACACATACAATTATTGTATGTATACATAGGTGTTGCATTATTCACTCTTATCCGTTTCACTGAAGGCCCTCCTTCTGGAGCTGATGCCGACGAAGATTATCGCTACGAGTGAAAGATTTACCACAGTCACAGGTATACATTTTCTATGATACGTTCTCACTAACTCACTTGATGAAAACTGACATAACCACACTCGTCCGCTTCTTAAATACACTCTGATCGAGTCTGTCAAGACTTCATAGCCAACCCAACTCTCAGCTACATGCATTAACCCAACCTCTCAGCTAGATGCGTTAACAGATATCGATGCGAACAGGCAGTGGTTGTTGCGCCATCGTAGAGGATAGATACTAACACAGTCCTCGCCGCCTGCGCGTCACCATCGACAGCGAGGGTAGAGCGATGCGTTACGTCACAGCATCGCCTCATCGAGAGAGAGGTGAGGACACACCGATGAATACGCATTACTCAGTCACACGCGGTGGAGTGCACATCTCGTTCTCCTACCGTTGAGCGGTTGCTGCTGTGACGTCACACCACTAACTTGGTGGGCTCACACCGATAGAACATTCATTACTTGGAGGATCTTTGAAGTATGCAGACGTATGTTTGTACATAGACACGCACATGATAAACCCTGTACCGTGCATTCTCACACACACCAACCAAATGTAATTACGTCAGTATGTCACACACACACACAAAATCTCATATGAAAAAAAATTCTGAATGATCCATGCACCAGACACTTCAAGGTCACATCGCTTTGATTTTACTAAACCAAAAAAAAAGAATAATACGTCATAGTGGTGGGGGAGGCCCAGAAACGGCTGTAATCTGCTACTAGTGTATTGTGTAATGTGTGTAAAGTTCGGGGACATTACGCCAAGATGTGAAGGAAAAAGTAACAAAGTGTTCATTCTCTGATTCAAGCACAAAATCAAGAATTGAACACCAACAATGAATTTGGTGAGGAATATTATTTTGTTGGTTGTGTCCAATCGACAGGTGAGCCAGAATGGATGATGGAGACGAATATTAACAATTGCCCTTTAAAATTTAAATTAGACACAGGTGCAATATTCAATGTAATTTCCATGGACACCCTTATAAATAATAGAATTCCTTTTGTCAAATTAAGCACAGTAACAAAGGAAATAATACCTGTAATAGGAAAAATTAAGTTGAAATGTATCTATAGAAACAAAACAATGGATTTATACTTTTTTGTTGTGAATGATAATTGTCCTTCATTGTCAGGTTTAGATTCTATAAAAAAATTAAATTTGGTATTGAGAGTTGATGTAATAGATTATAACGATATAACAAAGAAATACCTAGATGTCTTCAGTGGTAGAGGATGTTAGCATCAAACATATAAAATTAAAATAGATCATAATGTTCCCCGGTTGTTCATGCTCCTAGAAGAGTGTCTTTACCCTTATATAAAAAATTGAAAGAAAGATTAGAGGAACTAGAAAATACTGGGATAGTTAGGAAAGTTCAGGAACCTACAGAGTGGGTTAATTCTATTGTAATAGTTAGGAAACCTAACGGGGACATTCGTATTTGCTTAGATCCCAAGGACCTTAACAAGGCTATCAGGAGAGAACATTTTTCTTTGCCCACTATTGAGGAGATTGCTCACAGGCTGGTTAATACCAAGTATTTCACAACATTTGATGCTAGCAATGGGTTTTGGCAGATTCAGTTAGATGATGAAAGCTCAAAATTGTGTACGTGTAAATACCACATTTGGACGTTATTGCTTCAAGAAATGTAAAATAAATCAGACAGAAGTAAAATACCTGGGTCACCCCATAACAAGAGATGGAATCAAACCTGGTAGTTTGAAAGTAAAAGCTATAAAATCAATGCCCATTCCAAAAGATAAGGAAGGCGAACAAAGATTTTTGGGTTTTGTGAATTATCTTGGCAAATTCATTCCTAATTTATCATCTCTTACGGCACCGTTTCGGTCTCTGTTGAAAAACGATAATGTTTTTATTTGGGATGAAAATTTACAAGAAGCGTTTGAAAAAATAAAAAAACATAATATGTGAAAATGCAGTTTTAAAATATTTCGATGTTCACAAAACCTGCACGATCTCCACTGATGTATCTAAAGATAGAATAGCAGCAGTATTGTTGCAGGATAACATGCCGTGTGCTTATGCTTCTCGTGCGTTAACAGACGCAGAAAAAAGATATGCTGTAATAGAAAAAGAAATGCTTGGTGTTGCCTTTGGTTGTGAGAGGTTTCATCAATTTGTATATGGGCAATGATCCAAACAGATCAAAAACCACTTGTTTCTATTTAAAAAAAAATCTTGTCGACTGTCCTTTGAGACGAATGTTAATAAAATTGCAGAAATAGGATATTGATATTTTTTATACAACGGGAAAGAACATGTATCTAGCAGACACATTATCTAGAGCATATACGAACAATACAAAAATAGATGATGACATAAGTGTAGATATAGAGGCTTAAGTATGCATGCTTAAAATACAGAACAATGTTCAGTCTGAGTTTGTGAAACACATTCAAAGAGAAACACATTTGGGTTCTGACTTGACAAAAATACGATTTTTTTTTGCAAAATGGGTGCCACAAAATATTATTAAATATAATGATTCAATCAAATGTTTTTTTCGAAATAAAAATAATCTGCTAGAATTCAACGATATGCTTTATGTTGACAGAAGAATTGTTATTCCTAAAAAATTAGTGAATGCAACTTTGCATAAATTGCATTACAGTCATCATGGCCGAGAAAAAAAAAAAAAATTATGCAGTAGAATGTGTTTTTTGGCCAACACTGAGTAGGGATATCAACCACTTCATAGGTATTTGGTCTATATGTATGACATACAGGAAATCTCAAATGAAAGAACTATTATGTCCACATGAAGTACCATCACAGCCATGGAAAAAATTAAGGTGTGATTTTTTTGAACTGGACAACAAGCAATATTTGATTGTCATAGACTATTTTTCAAAATACATAGAAGTGATTTGCCTAAACACAAATACAACTGCTGTAAATGCAATAATGCATTTAAAGAGCGTTTTTGCTCGTCACGGCATACCAAAAACTTCATTTTCTGATGATGGTCCACAATTTTCCTCTGAATTATTCAAGTCATTTGCTGAGATGTGTGAATTTGACCACCAAACTTCTTCATCATTATATCCACAAAGTAAAGGGATGGTAGAACGCGCTGTGCAAACTTTAAAAAACATTCTTAGGAAAAGTAGGGATGATCAAAAAGATATGTATTTGGCCCTGTTACATTATAGAAATACTCCAGTTTCAAATGGAATTGGTTCACCAGCACAACTTTTAATGTCGAGAAGATTAAGATGAATAATTCCTATGGAAGATAGTATGTTAAAACCAAGTTTAAAAAATCTAGAACAAACTAGAAAAAAAATAAATAACCGTCAGGAAGTACAAAGGTACTATTATAATAAAATAACCCAAAAAGTTTACCAGAGTTAAAAAAGGATACAAAAATAATGGTTCGTGGTACTAATTCTAGATGGCGACCGGGAGGAGTTATAGATAAGGTTAGACATAGGTCATATAAAGTTAGGTTGGATGATGGATCAGTTATAGAAAGAAACAGGAGGTTTCTAGCTATCATTCCAGAAGAAAAAACAAATGATAATTCTGTAGTTGAAGAACCGAAAGTTTTGGAAGGTAGCAATGATGATGTTATATTTGTAGAAAATCAGAGTAGAAGCGGAAGAATAATAAAACCAGTTCATAGATATAACCCCATGATGTATTCAAAAATGTAAATAAAGGAAGGTGTTTTAGTATTTTGTGTTAGGCAAAAGTGAAATCATTTGGTTTAGTTTCAGTTTCACAATAGTAAATGTTAGTTTGTTGTTCATTATCATTGGTGTATAATTTTGAGAAAGGGGAAGATGTAGAACATCACCCGGTATATTTATTTGAAATGAATGTACTTTAAATGTTCTAGAGGAAATAAAATGAAGCAGTATTTGCCTAGCATTCGTTTCATTCACAACACCGATATGGTAAAATAATCAAAATTTGTGAGAAACGAAATATCAGACCTTCCTAGAATTTTTTATGTATCCTATATTATAAAGTAAGTATTTATATAACTTTTCCAAATACAAAACTGGTAATATAGTAATTGTCGATATTTTTTTGTAATAATAATAATATTTATCCACGAAAATAATAGGATTTTTTTTTGTTTCTGCAATATCTCCTCAGAGCAGTTGATTTCTTAGAATCATTTAATCTCATTTCATCTCATCAACACGGTTTCCGGAATAAGAAATCTACATTATCAGCAATTAGTGAATTGACCACTTTCATTTATAATTCATTGAATAGTAAATTACAACCGGTAACTATATTTTTTGATCTCACAAGAGCCTTTGACACCATCAATCATGCTCTTCTTATCGAGAAACTTCATCGAATAGGAATTCGTGGTATTACTAATAAGTGGATTGAATCATATCTTAGTGATAGGAAACAGATTGTTACAGTTGCGAATTTCAAATCTGATGTAACGTATGTCAGTGTTGGAGTACCTCAAGGTTCCATCTTAGGCCCATTATTGTTTATTATATTTATGAATGACATAAAGGAAGTATGTTTAACCTTAAATTCAATAGTGGCGTATGCTGATGATACTACATTTGGCATTAGTGGGAAAACAGAGAATTCATAGATGTCGCTAATGAAAGTGTGGCCGAATTTCACCAGTACTGCGTGAGCAACGGACTTACTGTAAATCCTCATAAAAGTGTTTTTATGACTTTCTTACCGAAAAATATTCGTCACGATTATAGTAATCTGATAAGATTGAATGGACATTCCTTACATGAACTGAACTCAGTGAAATTCTTAGGAATAACACTGGATAGCAAGTTGACATGGGAGATACATATTAATAACATAGTAGGTAGGCTGAGCTCGGCATGTTTCTTAATTAGACAACTAAAGAATACGGTTTCGATCAGTGTCTTAAAATTGGCATATTTTGGGCTGGTTCAGTCAATATTATCTTATGGCATAATATTCTGGGGATCATCGGCACACTTAAATAATGCTTTCATTCTTCAAAAAAGGGTGATACGTTGCATGAAAGGAATACATTCCAGAGAATCGTGTAGGCCTTATTTTATTGAATTAGGCATCATGACACTACCATCTCTTTATATATATTTGTTAGTATTAGATATGGCAAATAAAAAATTGGTAAGAAATAATGAAATACATGGTTATAACACTAGGAATAGCAATCATCTTCATCAATCGTTCTCTAGACTGACAGTGGGTCAAAATTCTAATCATTATCAACAGATAAGATTCTATAATAAAGTTATAGACATTTTCGGTCATATAAGAAAGTTCAAGAAAATAAAATCTTTATTATCAGATTATTTGTTAAATATGGCATTTTACTCCACAGAAGAATTCTTAAATATGTAGAATTTATATGTTTAGTATGTATAATATTTGTATAGATGTATGTACTGGGCCTATGTTTAATTATTTAAAGTGTGTATATATTACATATATTATGTTCATAATTTTAATCTAATCCTATTTTCTGACAAGTCCAACAGACTCTATACATTGTTTTTCTTTTTTTCCTTGCAATTGTATTGGAGTTTACAGTGATGAATAAATTGATTTTGATTTGATTTGATTTTGGTACTGAAAAATAAATTTGTTCAGAAATTGTCGACTGGTTTATAATAGTTATTATTGAGGCTGGATTTGACATTTTCAGATTTAGTGATACTTGATCAAGTAGTTTTTCTGCAAAAATGTTTCTTTGAGTTATATATTTGTTTCTTATATCACAATTGTATCTAAGAAATGTGATAGAACTGACCGATACTTGATAAAAACTCTCAAAACGTATTCAAAAAAACACACTTTCATGTGAAATGTTCACTTAGAAATTTACAAAACCGCGGTTTTGAAAACCTCCAAATGGAAATCTTGTTTTTGTTGAAATACATTTCATCCAAAACAATCACGGGCCCTCCAAAGAAAATCAAATCAAGTTTATAGCCTTAAATATAGAATAAATATTATTCTCCAATAGGTTTTTCTTACTTAAAAAACGCTAACGTCATGTCGAGAGTAGTTTTAGAACAATTCTCACTTGCAGCCACTTTCAAAAACACCAAAGAACTTTTCACAAATTCTGGATATTTGGTGGTGATTATGTGAGCATATCCGTCATCTGTTTCACATATAATTGCAAGAATACAAAATATTCTCTCATTGATTGTAGTTTCTTTGGGATATCGCCTTATCAATCTGTTTTATGATATCAAAATGTTCTCGAAATCCACTTAAAACGTAAAAATATCGAATTGATCAGTGGGTGTGTTTAAGAAACTCAGTTTTCTATAAAGCAATCCATTTGAAGATATGATTCTGAAATATTTACTCTCTAAAAACTAACCTAATTAAATATTTTGACAAATTCAAGTAGCCAGTATCTTAAATGATGAAAAAGTTAAAATCATACTTTCTTATTAGTCAGTGGGCTATGCTTGAAGACTGGCAGACTTGAACTTTAAACGGATACCTACACAGTAGTTTGAAAGGCGCCTATCAGAAAACAACTACTCCCCTGGCTAATACCACGAAGGGCGTTGGATTATATCCAACAGAGACTGGCTTGAACGTTTAAAGTTAATTGCTTCAGATTTGTTTACTGCCAGTCTTCAAGCTTAGGTCACTGACGGATTAGAAAGTTTTTCTTCCTTATTCAGAGGAATTGGGCAAACTTCGATATGCAGTTGGTGCTCACCTCGTCCACTAAAGTCTATCCAAATCCAATATAGAGTAAAATAAAACAAAACCGAAGCGTGATGTTCACGTGATCGCCCAGTCTCAGATGGAAAGGGCAGCGTTCATTGGTGAATTCGCCTTCTTGATACGAGTTCGGTACCAGCACAGGGTTGTAATCAGTCGTTTGCCTGTTTGTGTGGCGTGCGTTATAGTATACTGTTTGAAATTGTTTTCCAAGATGTCCAGTACAGACACTGGTGATGACACTGTGAGCTATCCTCTGAGTCCAGCCAGGAAACGATCCTGAGATGAAAGAAGTGATTTTAAATGTCATCAAGAAAGAGATGGAAGAAATTGAGACATCGACTGTCCACGAAGTGGTATCGAAAGTTTTCGATAAAATTGGAGTGTGTTGCCCTTCGATTTACAATGTTTTACGAGAATATAAACAAAATCATATATTTTCCAAACCGAATACAAATCAGAATCGTCAAACCATTATAAAATCAATAGATGATGCTGATAAACATGCAATCAGGAGGAAAGTGCATGAGTACTTTTTCAGAAATGAAATACCCACGATAGACAACGTACTCACAGAAATAAATTCAGATGTTTTATTGCCAAGTTTTAAGCGGTCAACATTCCATAAAGTATTGAAACATTTGAATTTTGTATGGAAAAACGAGGGCGCAATAGTATATTATTGGATAGAGAGGAAATTGTGTTATGGAGGAGAGAGTATTTGACCAAAATAAAATATTATAGGGAACAACAGAGAACAATTTATTTTATGGATAAAACTTGGGTTAATGCTGGTCATACTACCCCTGAAGTATGGATATGGGTAAATCCATCAGGCAAACTTATATTTATATTAAGACCTGCCTCAATATCAATATATAAAAAGTAACCCTCGTATTTGTTTTATTTACTTACATACCTCTTATCATTTCAGGTATAGGAAAACGGCTTATTATTTGTCACATCGGCAATGAGAATGGGTTTGTTACTGAAGGGCTGTGGAGTTTCGAGTCGAAGAAAACTGGAGATTATCACGAAGAAATGACCGTAATCTTTCAAACAGTGGTTTTCCAAAGTTCTACCCCATCTGGAGGATAATTCTGTGATTGTAATGGACAATGCACCTTATCATTCGCGACGGTTAGAGGAGATTCCGACAACGTCTTCAAAGAAGGTTGAAATCCAAAATTGGCTGAGATCAAAGAATATTAGCTTTAAAAACTCATACTAAGAGTACAGCTACTAGAAATTCTCAAGGAGCGCAAGCTTGAATACCAAAAATATATAGTCGATGAGATGGCAGCAGGCCAAAACAAAATTGTCCTTTGCCTGCCTTCATACCACTGCGAGCACAATCCCATCGAGTTAATATGGGCGGATGTGAAGAATTTTGTAGCTCAGCATAACACCACGTTCAAATTTGCAGATTTCAAAGTACTTTTTGATGAGGCTTTGAAAAGAGTCACAGCGGAGAAATGGGAGAAGTGTGTTCGGCATGTGATATCGGAAGTCGAGACAAAGATGTGGAAGCTTGATAACATAAAAGAGGCCCAAATCGAGCCACTGATAATTCAGATTGGTGAGGATGACACTACTGATGAAGAGACAAATTCATCCAGTTGAATAATTTTGATTAATATTCCTTTTGATTTTACATAACATAAAAATTATCAATAAAGAAATAATAACGTCTCTTTTCATATAATGCTTGAGTGCGCTGTGAAAAATCCAATGAAAATCTTTTTATATTACACATAATTATCTGTATTTTCCCCGTTAAACTGCAAAACTTGTGCATTCCACCCGTTATTATAAAAAGTTTTCCTAAGATGATATAGCATTTGCGATCAACAAGATGTTGGTTCTGAATACGCCCCTGGCCAATTCATGGGATTTTCAATATCACGTGCGTAGGGCATGTCAATGTTTACATTCACTCTATCTTGGATTTGAATTTGCTTTAGATGTAGTGACATTTTGTTGTTCGCTCCAACTTAGGAAGAGGAATGAAATACTCTGTGAAAGAATTCCGATTTTCAATTATGGAATATCATTGAGTTTAGGTCGATGATGGCCACTTACTTGCACTGAAGAGTGGCTAATGAGCCTGAAACCGGTCTGTTCCAAAATTGGAGGTCGAATCTTTCAGTTGTATTGACAATTACATGTGCAGGAAATTTTCTGTGAAGATTCCTGCACTGACGCCTGTCGGATATAATCCAACGCCCTTTGTGGTATTAGCCAGGGGAGTAGTTATTTTCTGATAGGCGTCAGTCAAATCAACCTACTGTGTAGGTATATCCGAAACTGGCTTTGACGTTTAAAGTTCATTTCTTTGGATTTAATATCATACTTGATGAATATTACTAATAAAATTGTCTAATATGAGTGTTTTTAAAATCGCGACAAATGCGAATGCAAGCATTTCTACAGAAGAAACCGTTAAAAATGTTAGATGAATGTTTTTTTTTTTCAATTAATTCATTTATGAAACATTCTCAACAGTACTGAATGCTCTCCTATACAGGAAAACATCGGCTTCAATGCGGTTTAGCAAATTGTCATATTTACTTATAAAGCAAAATTTGAGAACACTTTGAGAATTACATAAGGTTCAGTCGCCTTTTTCACAATACTTATCAAAACACCAAAAACTATCTTTATCAAAGTCGAATACGACTCACCATCCTCAAGTCATGGGATTCTGTCTAAAAATCATAATAATTTCATTTTGTTTCCTATGGAATATCAAATACAAAAAATTTGAGAACATTTTAGTAATTACATGAGGTTCAGAGTCGACTTCTTCACAGTAATAATCATAACAACATAAGAAATAACTACCCTTATTGAAGTCGCATATTGACTTAACTTCCTTCAGTGAATTTTAAATGGATTCGATTGTTTCTAAGAATAGTATTCTTTTTCTTTTGTTTTCTATGGAAATCCGTACTCACAAAATGATATACAAATAAAACCTACAGCAACCGTCGAATCAAAATATAGAATCAATATAAGGCAACATATTTTTTTTGGGAATTAAACGGCTTTTTATATACCACACTACCAAATCTTCGAATTTGACTCATTTTTTAAAGCGTCTGCAAAGAGCAGTTTTTTACTTCGAATAGTCATAAGTAGGAGATTTGAGCCGGTTCTAAGCCTCCCCTCACCACTATGACGTATTAATTGCTTTTTTTTTGTTGTTCAGTGAAGTCAAGGCGATGTGACCTTGAAGTGTCTGGTGCATGGATCCTTCAGATTTTTTTTTCAGCTGGTTCTGGGCCTCCCTCCACCACTACGACGTATTAATTGATTTTTTTTTGTTTAGTAACATCAAAGCGATGTGACCTTGAAGTGTTTGGTGCATGGATCATTCAGAATTTTTTTCAAATGAGATTTTGTGTGTGTGTGCCATGATAACGTAATTACATTTGGTTGGTGTGGGAGAATGCACGGTACAGGGTTTACGTCCTTCAGTTATGTTCATGAAACATGACCTTGAACATGGAATTCAACTTTGAGATTAGGCAACTTGATGGCATACATGCTAAAGTCAGGGTTTGATATTGTCCTTCGGTCGGTCGGTCGGTAGCCAAGCGGTTCGGCCTGGGTGCTTTGTTCACTCACTCGAATTGACTGCCGTGTTGGTCGGTGGTTCAAGCCCTAGTCCCTATCGTCCAACCCGTGTTAGGAATCACAACTTGAGGGGGAAGACCTCGTTAATCCTTAGCTCGCACAAGTTTTGACTTCTGAGGGTTGTCGGTGACTTTGAAGAATCTTTCAAGTTCGACCTTGAACGTCCTTCACCTAAGTTATACCCTTGAACTACGTCACAAGGTAACGCGGACAAGGCGACGTTGAGGTAGTGTTTTGGGTTTGACTTTGAATCACTTTCATTCACACTCTATATTTTCACAGCTATTCCGAACAATGTTCAAAGTCGCATAACCTTGGAGGTTGACCTGTACATACGTCACATGATGTCGACAAGGTGACTTTGAAGAAGTCTTCTGAGTTCATGTGATTATTTTGACTTTGAAATAACCTCTAGATACGTCACATGATGTCGACAAGGTGACTTTGAAGAAGTGTTTTGAATTCGACCTTGAATGACCTTCACCTACGTCACACCCTTGAACCACGTCACACTGAGAGTAGTGTGGGGCGCTACCACGACCACAACCGAATCATATAAAAGACGAGTTGTGATCGTGAACGTCTTCTATTAGTCAGGGAAGCTATGGATTATACTGTAGACGACCCCTCCCGATATAGAAGACCCCGACACTCTATCGAATGAGGCCCCTATATCCTCCGCTGAAAGATGAACAACGTTTTTATCCAATTCACCCCAGCCAGGCAGGGGTTCACCGTGAAGGGCGGTACTGATGTCTGAGGATATTCATGCCGCCATACCATTAACACCCACATCAGTCATGACCCGTTTATCCTTCTGGCAAACATCAGTTCAAAGGGTAAGGGAGCCAGGCTCCAACCTGACCAAATTCAAGATGAACATCGTCATTCAGTACATGAGAACGCATCGAGATGAATTCCGAAAAAATCGCAGCTGTAGCTTGAATTTCGCTTTTCTTCTCACAGTGTCGTCTTCCATTAGCATATGAAACCGGATTACGACTAAAAATATATATTTTTATTAAATAACTTATCTATTTTGAATTTTATAAGAAAAATAGTTATGACAAAAGTTGTATAAAATTAAATTCTCAACAATTTTGATTCCAATAATGTTTTTCATAAAATCGATATTTTTCGAGAAAGGGTGGAGGTGAAATGTTGTCATTGTATTATCACGTTTATTTTTGACATCACGAGAAAATTTGTGACAAACAAAGTTGTATAAAATTGAATTTCCTACAATTTCGACCCCATCAATTTTCTTTTTCATAGGATCGATATTTTTTTCGATTCAAATCTGAAATTAGTAGGGGGTAAAATCTTAAAATGGAATTATCTCATTAATTTTCAATTTCACAAGAAAAATTACAATGATCAAAGTTGTATGAAATGAAATGAAAGACGAAGAATTTTTTTCCATATTATTTATTCAAAGATTACAAACTGCTTCTTCTAGCCTTCCAATATCTGCCAAACTAATTTGAGTGTTTAGCTGTCGTTATCGTCTTCGAATTGAAATTTAGGGAAATAAATGTTGATTATGTCACGTTCGACTAGTTGTTCCTGTCGAATCACAAATCGTCGCTTGCGTGTGGCAATCTCTGCCAATCTCTCGTCGCTGTCCCGGATCACTAGTAGCATTTGTCTTCCTCTCTCGGCATATTCTGCCGAGTTCGAGCACGTCGTTGACTAAGTTGCAGCTCCTCTGCGGTGTAACTCCACCTCGCTGCCAGAGGGTGGGCCGCAAGTTACCCCCTGAACAGTTGGCACAGGCATCGGTGGTGGAGGTACTATGGATCTGGCTTTTGGTAGGTTATACGGCCCGGTTGTGGCCTCTAAAGTTGTCATGGTGGTGGGCATCGGTGGCGGAGATACTATGGATCCGGATTTTGGTAGGTTATGCGGCCCGGTTGTGGTCTCTAAAGTTGTCGTGGTAGTGGGCATCGGTGGCGGAGGTACTATGGATCCGGCTTTTGGTAGGTTATGCGGCCTGGTTGTGGTCTCTAAATATGTCGTGGTGGTGGTTAGCTCAATGTATAATGCAGTAGATGATATCTGCGACGCCGTCGGTGGCTGTTTTTTCATCTTGACCGTCTTGGACTTTGAAACGGTGGTATCCAACGTAGAAGGGGCTCGCCACAGGATCGAGGTCATCGGCGGCTGCCGATAAGGATTCCTCTCATCCCATAATTTCATATATTTCCGCAGCTCCGACTGCTTTGGTTTCACCTTCGGCTCCACCTGCTTCGACTTAGCGGCGAACACCCTCTCCTTAATCGGTTGGGGGGCAGCAAGCTCATCATCACTACCGCTCGCTTCCACTCTCTTGCTCGTACTCTTTGAACCCTTCTCCGCATCTTTGCTGGTGCTGCTCATTTCAGAAGAGGAAGTGGATGAACGAACATCTTCCATTCTGCTACATCCAGGTCTTGGAATCGTCACCATCACAGCTTCTTCAGGAAGGGGGCTGCTACTCCAAGCTAGAAATTCACAAAATAAATAAAATGAAATATAATAATAGACATTAATAGTATATCTGAAGAATGGTTGGTTGAGTAACAGGATCAATTTTTTCTCAAAGTGACAATTGTTTTCTTGTCAACGTTTCGAATTGAATTAAATTCTTCTTCAGGGCTCTGTAACAATGTAGTTTCATAAACATACCTCCCACAAAAACTTATACGATAAGTATCATTTCAATTACTCACCAAAAAGTAGTTTCTCCGTGTTGATTTAACTATTTTTTTTTAATTTGACATATTAGATACATATAAAAATAAAAAACAGAACAACTTCGACAGAACACCAACGCAAAGGGACATGAATGTATAGACTCCAATTACTTTTGTGACAATGGTACTATTTACAAACAAATTTTTTGGGGTGGTAATGGGTAATTGTATGTCAACCATTTGTGCAGATTTGGTCATGGCAGAACTACAAAATATACGCATAAAAAGTAAACAAATAAAAACACCCCAGGACATGCAATCTAATGTAGTGTACAAATTGAAATGTGGAAGCTGTCACAAATGCAATGTTGGTCAAACTGGACGGTATCATGAAACACGAGTTTCAGAACACATGAGAGGCTCTGAGAAATTGAATATAAAAAAACACCAGAAGACATGTTGATGGCCTAAATACCGCATATTGCAATTCGATAAGTGTAATACCTAGATAATTTACCCCTTTTTTGCAATTTACTCCTTTTGTTGCAATTTTTTATTTTATTTTTGAATGTATCTAATATGTCTAATGTTTTTTACAATAGTTATATCAACACGGAGAAACTACCTTTCGGTGAGTAATTAAATCAAACTCATTATTTCTTATAAAATTGAAATGATACTCACCTTAATTCTTTCTTACGGCGTCGTCTTTTACATGAAACCAAAGAAAAAAAATTTGGAAAATGGAATTTGAAAATTTTCCAGGATTTTGCTGGATATTTTATGGGAAAAATGCCTTTACAGTTGTTTACACAGGAAAATCGAGCTTTTCTGAAAGAAACGTCGATAAAGTTCATCAGTAGCTTCCGTTCAAGATTGCGACCGCGATTCTAGTGTATGTCGTTCAGATTTTATTCATGATTTATTCGGATAAACGAACTGAAATATTAGATACTTTTCATAGTTTTCTTCCAAAACTGAAATTTACTCTTGAAATGGAAGAAAACAATTCGTTACCATTTCTGGATACTAAAATAATTGAAGATTCAAATCAAATTTCAAAGGTAGACTGCTATCATAAACCAACTTTCTCTGACAGATTTTCCAAAACATAACTTCCACAGTAAAATCAACATCATAAGGAATTTGAAATCTAGAGCAATTGCCATTTCCAATTCTGATTTCCATAACAAAAAGCTCAAATTGATTGTGAATTACCTATAAAAAATAATTTTTCTAAAGCCCTCATTAGAAAAATAAAGAAAGAAGTTCCTCTTCCCAAAATACTGGGGTGAAACTCAAATATCACAAAATTCCGTTTATAGAAAATATATCTGATAAACTTGGAATGATAGTCATTACCAATCAAATTGAAGTAGCCTTCTCAAATGAAAATACAGTTGGAAAGCATTTTTTTAAACAAAACAAACAAAAACACCCCAAAACATGCAATCTAATGTAGTGCACAAATTAAACTGTGGAAGCTATCACAAATGCTATGCTGGTCAAACTGGACGGTATCATAAAACACGAGTTTCAGAACACATGAGAGACTCTAAGAAACTGAATATAAAAAAACCCCACAGCTCAGATTGAACATGAAAAAGAATATGCACACATTTTTTATTTTGATCATCCAGCTATTCTAGATGTTCAACCATATGTATCAAAAAGACTTTTGAGCAAAATTATATATAATATATATATATATATATATATATATATATATATATATTATATATATATATCCTCAAATGCGATAGTGTTAACACCAGAAGAGATGTTGATGGCCTAAATACCGCATATTTCAATTCAAAGTAGAATACCTAGATAATTTACCCCTTTTGTTGCAATTTTTTTAATTTTATTTTTGAATGTATCTAATATGTCTAATGTTTTTTAAAATAGTTATATCCGCACGGAGAAACTACTTTTCGGTGAGTAATTTAATTAACCTCATTATTTCTAATAAAATTGAAACGATACTTATCACATAAGTTTTATGGGAGGTATGTCCATGAAACTACATTGTTACAGTGCCCTGAAGATGAATTCGAAACGTTGGCAAAAAACAATTGTTTCTTTAAGAAAAGAATTGATCCTGTTACCCAACCAACCATTCTTCGAAAAAATTATTGGTTTACTAAATTAGTTAACTGAATAATAATATACTCACAGTTTCATGAATCAAATTCATGAAAAATATTCTTTAAATGAATAAATACCCATGGAGTTCTTGAAAATTCATTAACGGAAACCTGATACTCAATTCTATTATATTAGCAGTATTGTATACAACCTGTTCAATGTGATTTTGAAGTTTCCTACTCAGATGGTTTTGTTTTTTGTAAGAATCTTAATATTTTCAATACAATAATATCATGTATTCAGTTGGTATGAAAGAAAATTTTCAGTAAAAACATATTTTTGCATACAAGCTTCCAATACATACAAATACATAAAAATGCTAATTTACGATTATAGCCACTGATAAATAAGGCGATTTATGAGACGGGTTCTACCTACCAAAATTCAGTGGATCTTTTATGTTTCATCAACAAAGAAAAAATCAGGATATTCACAATGCTCACAATGGTAGACACCTTCAATAGATATTGTCAATGTCGAGTTCAAAGAAATGTATTGATTTTCCATAATCAGCGACCGCGAAATAATTGATATAACTGCATTATGCAGTGATATGCCTATTGAAATTATTGAAACTGGTGTCATAATGAATGAAATTTGTGATAATAAAAATAAGATAGAGTGAGATTTTTTTCTCTCAAAAAAAATAATGTATTCTCAAAATAATTGTTATAAAATTAGGCTAATGAGCCTTACATACAATTATTGAAATATAAATATCATAACTCAGGTAACGAACATAAATAATCAACAAGAATAAAATATATTGAATATTCTAATATTCAAACAATGAATGGACAGCCTTTCGTTCTAAAGAAAGAATATAATGTTTTTTTTTTGAAGGAATATATGTTTGAGACTTCTTTGTTTTCCGTCGGCAAAAAGTTATAAAAGTTAGTAGATAAAAAAGTATGATTTCTCTGTCCTATTCTCTTTCTGGCTGGTTTCATTGTCAGAGAATTATTCTCTTTCAGACGAGTTTGGTAGTTAGTTTTCCCTTTTCTAGGAAACCTATGACAATGTAATGCTTGTTTCCTAAAAATCGTCAATAGCTCGAACGCTAATATAATTGAAATAGACATTGAGACAGATTGAGAATAAAGTGATTTTTCCAATAATTAACAACTAGAAAATTACATCAACTTAATGTTTCTGCAATTTAATACCGGAATTAATACTTGATGGAAAATTATGAAGTTCATTCTGAGATTCTCACTACAATTACGTAGCTATTATATAAATAAAATAAAATCTAAAATATACTGAAATGAAATATTTCAATAACGCACTTGACAGATAACATGTGTAACAGTTTTTAAATATGTATGTAGCATTCATTTTATTCCCTTCATCAATTTTTATTTGAAATTTGCTACATAGTTCAAAAAAGGTAAATAAAACGGGTACTTACTGAATATCCGATACGTTGCATCCGATTATACGTATTCTCATCTCTTTAGATATTTTTTGTGATGTTCAACGATACGTAGATTATATTCTTCTCATTCGTTTCTAACGCCATCAGTGAGCTTTTCAGTTCTTCAACAATTACATAAAAACACCTCGTTTCATTTTCTACTGTCATTTCTTACTCAAAATATTATTTCACTGTCTTATTGCTTCAATTTCAACTTTAAATTTGAAATTTTCAAATTTGGTGAAAACACTGATCACTTTTGTTCAGCAATACCTTTGGAAATAATCGAATTGAATAGTAGATACTAATTCCTAAATACATTTCGAAGTATTGAGAAGAAGAAATCTTATATGCTTCACTCTATTTAGACAATGCCTAGGTAAAATTGCCTAGAATTCGTGCGGAACCGACTCGTATTCGATTTGATGTCTTTGAAATTTTCATATCTCATCATTTACACTCACGAAGAAAGAATGAGGAATCGATATTATCTGTTATTTTCAAAAATTTATCTTTATAAATGACAAGATAGTATTTGTCTCAAAATAAACCCAATTTAGCACTATTTACTTGTCGTATTCAATAATTTTGCCTTTAAAAAAACTGAGAAATTAGTCAGATACTTATCTGAAAAAAATTCTTTATTCATGAAATTATAAAACAACAATAAAAATTAATTGGCGCTCGGGGCGACTTAATTGATTCCAGTGGCATTTGCCTTTTCAGCCGCAAGAAAACCCGGAAAAACCTGCAGCACCACATCATCTGAAGGTCTTGATCTGCCAATGTCCTCTCTCTCATAAAACAAAATGTAGGGTGTCTCCAGAGGTTCCAATGAATTCAACACAGCGCCAGAACACTTCGTGATACGACTATCGTCAAACTCAAACCAGTCTGTTTCGTCTTTGACCAAGGCGTAATAATGATCAGATTCAACGCCAGAACCACAGTGAACAATGACTGCATGAATATTATAATAGTGGTCTGCTAGATTGAAGTGTTCATCTATTTCGAACCTTCGAAAGAGTTTGTGCTTCCGTCAAAGGTTGAGTCTTGTTTGAAGATCATCAGTGTTATTATTAGATTGACTGGTGCCTCAGCTATACTTGTTTCCTTATTGACTTTTGACTTGACTTGACAATCTTCAGAATCCTCAATCCTCAAAAATATGAGTATATCAGCAGTTTTTTCTTCACCGATTCTATTTCTTTCTAAATATCCTCAAGCTGTTCGAGAGAAATGTATTTCTCCTTAGCTGCCTTTAAAAAAATTGGGTAGTAGCGAAATAGACACAGAATAATATCAGAAAACATCTTGTACATATCGACAGACAATCAATAAAAATTGATAGTAGTTTTTAGGAGAGATTAACTTTTGAAAAAAAAAGGTTTTGACCTTCTACTTCTCCATCTTTATACAAGAAGAGAATGTGTGAATTTTCCTATGAAGGAATCCAATAAGGAACGTTTGGAGTACAAACTGAATAGAAAAAAGTATTTTTTGTATAGTTCAATGATCATATAAAAGTAGTTGTTTCGAAAGTATTTTTCCTTTCGTGTAATTCAATGTTTGTATGGAAGTAGTTGTTTCGAAAAGATTTTTGAAGTAAAAATTCTTAACGAGCGTTTTACTTGGAGAGTAAGCTGGTGAATGCGTCACGGAAGCGTTACGAAAAGTGTGATCGGTCGAGGCCAACGGAAGTTGAGCAGGAGATATAAGTTAGTGAAGATAGAAAGAGAGATGGAGCTACGTTTCTTATGTTACTGTGGGGTCACGAGTGAGAGGTGCGAGGACACATTTATAGTCGAGTAGGCTCTGAAGAATTAGGAGGAAGCTATCATACGTTGCAATCAATTTTAGCAAGAGATTTGAGTGTTAATTTTCCGTCCGAAGGTGGACATTTCTTAGTAAACTTTCTACAACATTAATTAGAACTATAAATGGAAAATAACCAAAATAAGCCTACCACAAGACATGAATATAGACATGTATATAGGTGGGCGCCGTTTTCACTATTTTATACTAGAAGGCTTGACATGATATTATATTTGATTTATTTCAGTCGTTGCATACACCTCAAAAAGTATGTCAGTTCATAGAATCACGTCAAATATTTGTTGCAAAACCAATGAAAATACTGATCATGTGCTTGATTTGGTTTGAACGATTTTCCCATAAATCTGAGATATGAGAAAAACATTTTTTGCTTTTAGAAAATCTGGAAAAACTTAACTACTGAAGTCCAAGCAGAAACAAAGTCGTAGCTGATTATATATATGCGCCTGGTATCAGGCGCATACTTGATGGCTAGTTCATTTTCAGGAAGGGTTTGTCAGGTTTTGTTAAAAATTAACTGCTTGTTATACATTGCAATTTTTTATTTTCATATTAATATTGGCGGATTGCAATCTCGATTCCCATCAATAATCAAAAAAACTAGATATTTCTATTCAAAATAATTAATTTAGTTTTGCAGTTAACAAAAATATTTTCATTAAAGTTTTTGCTGACAATATTGCGGAATGCAAATTTTTCTCAAGATTTCTCGAAAGTTCAAACTATTTCATTCTTTAGATTCATATAATAAGAATATTCTGTTACAATTATTTCAATATATATCTACTTTCATATTCATTCCGCTAGTAGATTATAAACCCATTCATTTAAATCACTGGAAATGTTTCCAAACTTAATATTTTTTTTAGCTTATACATTTCCAAATACTACCCAGTTTGGAAGAAAGTAATTAACATATCAAGTACCTGAGTTGAACTTCACAGGAGAACAGTAGAACCTTACCTATATCCATCTTTGAAATTCTCAAACATTGTTTCAATCTCTCTATAAATGTACCTGCAGGAAAATATTAATAAAGAAAGTACCTAAGTTAATCAGGTCAATAGAATAGAAATTATAACCGAAAATGCCCAAAATATGTTACATTTTCGAAATTAAAAATGAATAATATTATAATGAATATTTCGGATTATAGTCCGTTCATAATTTGTTGATAGCTCACTGCAAGTTTGACCCTCATTAGAGAACTGAAATACAGAGAGGACAGCTAATATGATATAATAACAAACCAAACTAAAACTGGCAGTTTAAGATGTTTTCGACTAACCCACCTTGTATCTGAAGAAATACAATACAGCTATAAAACTTTTAATCCGATTATGTAGGTATTTTGAGTGGAAATGAGTGACCAGTGTCGTAGAGTATATGATTGAAACATTAGTTACTTTAAATAAATAAATATATTAATATTCTTAAACTGTAGGTACTGTAAACTGTATTTTCATTTTAAAAAAATTTCTTTATTTTATTCAAAAATAATGAGTTACTTGCAATTTGTAAAAGATACACTTATTTAATTAATACCTATTTTTAAATGATATAAACTACGATTACTTACAAAACTATTCAAATTCAAAATAAACAGAATCATCTTCGGAATCCGAGTCGTCTTGCAGGTTGATAATTAGCGGTTGTGTCTCTACAGTCGCATCAATTATATTGTCAAGATCCCACATTTTTTGTTCTTCTTCTATTGCATGTCTTACTGCATCTCGCCAATTTTGTTCTGTAATATGTTGTAAAGACTCATATAACATTTCACGTACAGCTTGTATTTTAAATGACGTATTTTTTCTAGCCACATAGCTTTTCATTTGTGCCCAAATGAGTTCAATTGGATTTAATTCGCAGTGGTAGGGTGGAAGTCTAAGGACTGTGATGTTTCGTCTTTCCGCCATTTTGTCAACTACGTATTTCTTGAACTTAGATTTGTGTTGCCGGGCAATTTTTAAAAGTTCTGCTTCAACCATTCCATCTTCGTAAGGCAGGGACTTATTCCGCAGCCAGTCAATGATATCCTGTTTCTTCCACGCAGTCGTTGGAAGTCTTTCAACTAGTCGTGAATGATAAGGTGC
This sequence comes from Leptinotarsa decemlineata, assembly GCF_025532065.1. Classification (NCBI taxonomy): domain Eukaryota; kingdom Metazoa; phylum Arthropoda; class Insecta; order Coleoptera; family Chrysomelidae; genus Leptinotarsa; species Leptinotarsa decemlineata. Next base: position 2,211,844 of record NW_027412549.1, on the reverse strand, counting down.
ATTATCTAATACTATAATTGAGTTTGGTGGTATATGTTCAATCATCTGCTCAAAATACTCTTCGAAAACATCAGCTGTCATCTCCTCGTGATAGTCTTTTGTGCTTTTGGATTCAAATTCCAACAAACCATGCTTAGCAAATCCTTTTTCACTGCCAATGTGAGAAACTATTAATCTACTGCCTTTACCAGAGGGTGGGGAAATACCAGTAGACCAACCTTCCATAAAGGCTTGCCTAGAGCTTGATATATTTTTATCTGTCCAAATTTTTGTGAGAGTATGACCTGCGTTTACCCACGTTTCGTCCTGATAGTAAATTGGCCTTCCTTCAGCCCGAAATTTTCGTATAGATCTTAGATACTTTCTTCTCCAACATATTATCTCTTCCCGGTCAATCAAAAGTGATTTTCGGTCTGATTTCTCCCACCGGAAATTTAATTCTTTTAAAACTTGCCACAATTTGGTTCGTCCGACATGAGGCAAATCCGGGTCGTCTCTAACTTCTTGTAAAATTTTGTTTAAGTTGGGTATTTCTTTTTTGGAAAAAAATTCGTGAATTTTCCTTCGAATACTATTTTTGGCAAATTCATCAATTTCAATAGGTTTTCTCCCCCTCTTTAAGTATTCGTTTGTATTTGGGTTAGCTATACCTTTTTTTTTTCTTTCTGATAGGAACCTATATATTGTTGACTCCCCTACGCCCGTCATGTTGGCACAACTCTTGATTATGTTCTGAACAGTGTTTGTGGGATTCTGGGAAACCAGAGCATCGTGAACGTTCAAAACAATAGTCTTCTCTCTTGGTGAATAGACAGACTTACTGACTGTACGCAACAGTACCGGTGTAAAACTTGATGATGTTGATGATGATGACGAAGGCATCGCAATCAATCAAACAAAACAAGCAGGAACGAAAGGTACGTATATGTTTGTAGGAATATGAAAAAAAGTTACTCACGCACTGCACAAAATTCGCAAAATAAATATTAGAGACGTTAATTACTGCCGTAGACGCCGAAACACCAACGAGCCGTAAATTAAATGCGATTAAAAAATGTACTAAACCAAAAATTATTTTCGTTCGTAACAACTTCACCCTTTCAAGGCAAGTTTCGAATATAAACTGAAGCTTTATATTTAATGAATAAACACCTCAGGAACCTCCGCCTATGATTTTACGAGTTTTACGACCGTTTTATGACTTGGGCCCTCATATGTGCTATCGACAAATTATGAACGGACTATAATTTAGTTTTAACATCCACCTTTTAAAACAGTTGAAAGACAAGTGAACATAAATTTCTCATACATCAACAGAGGATTAGAAAAATATGATATTTAGCATTTGCTTCGCGTGTTTTCAGAAGTATGAAAAAATTCTACATAAACTTTTCACTTGACTATTAAAGTTTTTCCATCAGGAATACTATTGCGTAATATTGCATGAAGTACAAAGATATAGATACCAGAAAAGAATCTAATGTTAGTATAGTTACCAGTTTCAATTCTTATCCAGAAAATAATCAGTTTCATATTCCACTATTTATGATAAATCCATTTTTTGTTTCATTGATAGATTGAAATTTTGAAATATACCTAAGTTGATAGGCAGCCGATCGGTTAGTGGGTAACCGATTGGTAAGTATGAAACGTTCTTCTGAGGGTTGTGGTTTCAGCAGTATTGCAAAGTAAGGGATTTCGAAAACCTAATTTTTTCTTCAATTCTTGACCCTCTCTGTTACGAATTAGTAGTTCTGTCACATTATATTGCATATGCATGGATCATAAATTCAAAATATTCTTTAAAGCAAAAAATTGTCATTTTCAGACAGTTACACTCACACATATTTTAACTCTCTCAGGCATTATATATGATTTAATACTATTCAACAACAGTAAATATAATTAACTTTTCAAAAAAAAAAACGTTAACAAGTCTCTAAAAAACTTGTATGGCGAATTATTCTGTGACAAGTTTTTATTAGCAAAATATGAAAATTTATGACATCATGCTGAGACCATCCACACACTTTTAATTTGATCTATGTGTCTTTCAATTTTTATGAAAATAAAAATGAATATTTAATTGAAAGTACCAATGCAACATTATTAACCCTTACGTTGAAATAAAACTTGATAATATAAATTGAGGATATAAATATCTGTCGTGATGATACATTCTGAAATAAATTCACATTGTAATTTCACATTCCACCTATAACTTTACGGTGAAATGTCACACTCCGACATGATTTTACATTGCAATTTTTCAATCAAATGTTATACTCGTAACACATACCTTCACTGTACGAAGTTACGTGTTCAGAGTAATTTTGAAGGAAACGTTATTTTAATCAGATGGTAATTGGGTACTTTAAATATTCAATATACCATTTTGTTTGTAACTTTGTCTCGACATGAAGCTGTTCAAAATAAACAATGGTCTTCTTTTATTTTCAATGAAAACATTGTAAAAAAAAATACTTCAGAAAAAAACTTTAATGAATAAACTTTTCAATTTAACATATCTTCTTCAAAATCTCATCTTTTTCTTCTTTCCTCATACGTTAGTGGTGATATCTTGAGAGAGAAATAAACAAGCTTGAAAGAATTATTTTTGATAAACTTTACAATTCTAAAGCGTCAAAAATTGAACAATTAACCCGAACACCGTATAGTATTTCCAATACCAATTGGAACAGCACAGAGAAGGAATTCCCGCCTCGACATAGGCGTCGGCATATTATTTTTCAGTGGTAGTTTTTCAGTTACTTATTCTTACAATCATAGCAATTGATCACCCCATGAAAATGTTATCTAAACTGAATTTTTCCACCATGGGTAATTATGAAAAACTTCGGAATTTAAGGTAGTTGATTTCCGAGTCGAAAACTCTAAAATACAATGAAAACACAACTAATCACACCGAATTCTCGTCAAACATATACAAATAATATTTGTATATGTTTGACAAACATTTAACAAAATAATAGAGGCCAACAAAATTGCTATAAAAATCAAAATTTTTTTTCGCTATATTCGGATGAGGTGGAATCATCATCGGGTTGAATAACGATCGGATTTATGGAACTTTGCACATGATATTTGTTTCTTCTTTTATAACGTGGGCTACACAGTTCTTCCACACATCACTATTACCTACTTCATTCACCACTCGCCTTATATTGTCAAGCACTACAGCATTCAAAGTCGGTGACTGATTACATTTCCGCAAGCTTTCTTTCATTGTGGTCCAAAACCATTTCAATTGGTTTGAACACACAATAGTATGAAGGCAAACGTAAAAGAATATGACCACGTGTTTCACACATCGAATCAATAATATACTTTTTTTTGAAATTACGTTGTTTTATGGTCGCCATGTATATGGGTATTTCCATGTCATGATTTCGCATGAAATCAACAATATATGCTTTTTTGTGATATTGTTTGGTATTGTAGTCAATAACCGAGAATGATACGAAGCGTTATCCCTAACAATAACCAAGTTTGGAGGAATATTTGGGAGAAGCTGCTCACTGAACCAGGTTTCGAATAAAGCCGCAGTCATATCTTCGTGGTAGTCAGCATACAAATCTTTTATATTTTTGGCCGACAGAAGCAAAGCATTAGGTACGAAACCACTTTCATTCCCGGCATGCAAAATTATAACACGTTTTTCCCTTGAAGAAGGTGTGTTCAAAGCACAATATTGGTTTCATCTACCCAGCCATATTTGACAATATGATGGATGTCAAACCAAGTTTTGTCGAGGTAAATTATATGTCTGCTGGATTCTCGGTAGCTTTTCATCCGCCTCAAATATTCTTGTCGGAGTTGAACAATGCGTGTCGACTCCATTATGACCATCCGATTGTTCAATTTTTTATATTTGAAACCACAAAACAATAAGACACCTCGTAGAGTTTCTAAAGATTTGTGATTGTAATCGGGATAGTCGAGTCGGGAAGGTTGGTACTTAATTTTTTTGGTATATACCATAAATTGTTCGCCGAAACACACCTTTTGTAGAACCATCAACGTTTGCGAATTTTTTATTCCTTTGTTTTCGTTTCATTGCATGGTCAATGACATCCCCTATTTTAATGACTCGAAGAACTGTCAAACGAGATAGTTTCGTTAACTCGCATATTCTATTCACAATAGCATTCTGTGAAGTGTGATTGTTTCCCTTCTTCAAGCATTCATGTATATTTAAAATTACTCGCTGAACTTGAACATGTAAGTCCTTATTTTAAAATTCCGGATCCCTGTCGATTGACACAGATTTCTCACACGTAATGTTATCATTTGTTTCAAAAGGTCTCCAGAAAGCCATATTGATGAAAGTACCCAAAAACACTAAGATTTTCACAAAAATCGGTTTGAACGATGAGATTGGATCCTTTGGTGTAAAAGTTGAAAACTTTTTCTAGAGATCAATTACCCTAACACCAAACTGATACTTTTGCACTCGACGCGCGTTTCGATAACAATGTTAGCATCTTCAGGAGAAGCAAATTGATACTGAATCTAACGACAAGGGTTAGCTGTTTGTATACCTAAAGTTTTCTGGTCCGATGTGGACTTTGTTAAATGATGATTATCCCAATTGATTTTTCGGTAATTAACTAGTGGAACCACTACCTGCAAATTAATTTGTCTTCTTTTTGATCTTTTGTTGACAAATTAATTTGTCCGCTTTTTAATCTTTCGTTGACAAATTAATTTGCAGGTAGTGGATCCACTAGTTAATTACCGAAAAATCAATTAGGGTAATCATCATTTAACAAACAAAGTCCACATCGCACCAAAAAACTTTAGGTGTATAAACAGCTAACCCTTGTCTTTAGATTCAGTATCAATTTGCTTCTCCTGAAGATGCTAACCTTGTTAGCGAAACGCGCGTCGAGTGCTAAAATATCAGTTTGGTGTTAGGGTAATTGATCTCTAGAAAAAGTTTTCAAAAATCGATTTGCAAAACCACTCACTACCACACCTAACCCCACGAACACACGGCACTGATAAAAAAATATTGTGAAACGGACAAAAAGTTAGTTTTCAGCTAGTCCAGCTAGCCGAGCCTTTATTCCTCAACTACATTTATTAGCACGTTTACTAACTATCTGGGCGACTAGGGGCCACAGGCAAGAAATGTTTATGCCTGTACTCTTATTTTTATTGCCGTTCCAATTGGGAATGGATAGACTATACCTACAGAGGCGGAATCCTTCTTATTCCTGAATAAGTAGATACATACCTACATACATACCTAACCTAACATATACATTAAATATGTTAATGGCGTTCCTTCTATCAGTAAATCAAAAAACTCAATATAAGATTCGGTCACGTGTATATTCGTTCTTTGAGTGATTGTTCTGGTGATTTTAAAGACAATAATAACAGAATTTCAATACTTGGAGTCACGGAAACATGGCTCGCTCCAGAATATCCAGATAAATTTGTTACTATACCTAACTTCAACTTGATACGTATGGACCGTGATGGTAGAAATACAAATTATATTACTATACTATTTCGGCAAATGGTCTAGAGCAGCTATGGATTATAGTCAATATAAATAAAAAAAAGTAGCCTGTGGAGTTGTTTATCGCCCATCAGGAACAAATATAGAGGACTGTATGCAGGAGTTAGCTGCTGTACTGGAACGAGTGTATTTGGAAACATCTACTGTGATGTTAGTTGGTGATATTAATATTAATTTGTTAAACTGTGACTCTCGCGACACTCAACTATTCACAGCCCTACTTTCTGGTTTCGATATGAATCAAATTGTAGAAAAGTCTACTCGAATAACAACAACTTCTGAATCTCTGATTGATGTCATTTGCATTAATAAGGAAGTAATGGTAAAAAATTCTAATACACTTGATATGAATGGTATAACTGATCATACCGTATTTAATGTTGCCCAAGAAGAAATACTGGCTAACCATCTTCGGACTATGTCAAATAAGTTTTATGGTTTGACAAGAGAACAGTTTCGCAAAGTATGTTACAGTGTAGCTACTAGGTATTGAGGAACGATTTAACCAAGTCATTCAAACTGCAGGAAGAGATTGGCTGACAGGATTTATGCAGCGTCATCCAGATTTGAGTATTAGAAAGCCTGAAGCCATCAGTATCAACCGTATCCTCGGATTTAACGAGGCAGTCTCCAATAATTTGGAGATATTGATGAAACAACATAACTTCGAGCCTCAAATGATTTACAATGTAGACGAGACTGGTATAACGACCGTCCAGAAGACTGAAGAAATTATAGCTTCCAAAGGACAAAAACGCGTGGAATCTGAAACATCATGGGAAAGAGGTAAAACTGTCACAGTAATATGTGCTATGAGTGCGTCTGGATCTTTCGTTCCTCCGCTTTTCATATTTCCCTGGCAACGTCACTCACCACAGCTGGAAAAAATGGACCAGTGGAAGCCGTTTACACATGTTCACATAATGGCTGGACTAACGAAAGATATTTGTTGTATGGCTTCGTCATTTCATTAAATACACCAAACCTGTTGCTGAAACACCCGTATTGTTAATATTGGATGATCATAATAGTCATGCTACTCTCTAAGCTTGGGAAATGGCAAAAGAGAACCATGTTATAATTCTGACCATTCCTCCTCATTCATCCCACCGTTGACGTTGCATTGTTTTCCCCGCTCAAAAGAGCTTATAACAAGGAGTGCAACTTGTATATAAAATCTAGAAATTTGGTAAAAATTACTCCATAGGACATTGCTGGACTGTTTAATAAAGCCTATACTAGAGTTGATTCTATAGAAAAAGGAGTGTCGAGCTTTAAAACAACGGGAATATTCCCAATCAATCCTGGAGTTTTTTGCGATGATGACTTAATTAATGAGGAATCCAGATCAACTGTGCCGGTGGCTGACGCTCGAAACAGCAGCCAACGAATATCACTTCTATTCCATCAACGTTAAATCAGGCTGAGCAACTATGTGCTCACCCTGTAACAAGTCCATCTTTTTTATGTGGTCTGGAAATTGAACCAAAAATTGTTCAGAGGGAAGCTGCTGTCATATTTAACAGTGGAACTGCCTGCTATTTTGAAGATACACTCCGAAAGATCTATCGCAACTCAGTCCAATATTGACTTTGCTAATGCTGTCTCCATTGTTAGTCCATTGTCTCAAAACCTAGACCATTAAAGAACAAACAGCATTCTGTAATAATAACAAGTACTACAAATAAAGCAGTATTTGAAGAAAAAAAGAGGAAAAGAACTGAAAAAGAGAATAAGACAAAGACAATTGAGAAAATAAAGGAAACTGTGATGAATAAAATTGTGTGTGAAAATGTACCAAAGGAAAATGTATTAAAAAGAAACATACCAAAGATAAAGAGAAAAAAGTAAGAAGACCATAACCAGAAACACAAGGATAAGAAAGGCAACAAAATATTTGTTTGAAAGTGATGATGAATACTCATGTATTGATCAAGTAGACGAAAATACGATTTGCGATGATGAGTCAAAATATTCTGAAGAGGATAATTTATGTGCAATTTGTTTAGATAATGGAAAATGTAAAGAGATGTGGTACCGATGCAGAAGTTGCGGAAACTTGGCCCATAAAGAGTTTTCTGGCAGTGATAATCCAGATACTCATATTTTTTGTTTTCCATTAATAATTTATATTTTATCTCCGTTTTGTTCGAATTTGTTTTTATTTTAATTTGAGTTACTAATAGTTTTATTGTGTTGATGATTACAATAAGTAAGGTATAATTTATAGTACGTTTTGTTAATTTTTTCTTTAGTGATTATAATGGCTCCCATTTCCCGTATGAGCGTTAAATGGGCTCTCATTAGCTGCATTTGTCGGGTAATAGGAGCGACTGACTTTTTTTGTAAAACTGTGATTGTACCTTATCTACATGTCTGTAGTTGATTATAACTATGATTAAAGTTTTCTCTTATAACAAAGGTAAGATTTTATGATGAAAAAATACAAGAATTTGGACTAACGAGTTCATTCAAACTTCCCCTTAGTAGGCTCCCATTGTCCTGTTCTCCCCTACCAGACTGTATTGATGAAATTAACATATTTTCAACGAGTCCTTCAGACAGAGTATTTTTCCAGATGTTTGGAAGGTTGCTAATATAATTCCAATTCCGAAAAAGAATACACCTACCATGTAGGTGGTAGGTGCAGTGACCTACGCCCTATCAGCATTCTGCCCTCATTCTTTAAAATATTCGAGAAAAATGTTTCGTGTCAAATAAGAGATTTTCTTGAAGAAAATCGAATACTCCCGTACGAGTATTCATCAGCAAGCTCAAGTTCATAGGATTCGATGACATTTCTCTCAACTGGATGACCAGCTACTTCACATTCCAATCACAGAGGGTCAAACTGGATGATTACTTATGGTCATCCCTAAAAGAAACAATCTCAGGTGTACCGCAGGGAAGTATTTTAGGACCCTTGATGTTTTCAGTGTTTATTTTTGATTACCCCACTTTCCTATCACATTATCAAGTACATCTATACGCAGATGATATACAGCTATATTTGTCTTCTCATAACACCGATTCAGAAAGTTGCGTGGCCAATGTAAACACAGATTTGCACAAAACATTCCTATACTCGGAAAATCATGGACTGAAAATCAATCCAAATAAAACTTTGGCCTTATGTATAGGCTCACTCTCGATAACGCAGACATTTACTTGGTAGACGGTGCTAAAAATCTTGGCGTAACAATAGATAGCTCTTTGTCTTTTCATGAACATGTGACAAATATTTTCAAAGTATCATTCTTCAAACTGAAATCGGTATATAAATTCAAGTATCAGTTATCAGAAGAAATGAAACTCAGTTAAGTTAAAACTCTTATATACCCCCATATCGAGTATTGTTGTTCGGTGTATTACAATTTTTTGCCGCAATATAACAAACAGAAGTTACAACGTATACAAAATGCTTGCATGCGATTCGTATGCTGTATACCATAAGGTGAACATGTCACCCCATTTTTGTTAAAAATGAAGGAGCTGAATATGAGGTATAGAGTCCAATACTTGATAAAAATGTTTTTGTTCAAGTTGCTTCAAACTAAAACACCTAGTTATTTATGTAGTTGATTGAGCAGGCATTCTGACATACACATGGTCAATTTGAGAATTAAGTCATTTAACATACCTAGACACAGTACTTCCAAATTTCAAGGATGTTTTTCTTATATAGCCCCTTCTTATCTGAATAAAATTTTACCCTTTTCAAATCATAATATTCATCAATTTAAGAAAGAAATAAAATCACAGATGCTCACTGCTCAGTGCTAATTTAAAAAAATTGAGATTCAATGTATGGTAATGCAATGAAATTGTTGAATTGACCAAAATAATGTTAAGAATATTAAGAGTTATTAGCAACTATATGATGTATTATTTTTTCTCTTCTCTATCATTGTTATGCTAGTAAATAAGTACGTTTATAATAATTTTCTTATACGCACTGTATACTTTTTGGGAGGGGTGGAAGATAGCCTTTGGCTAACCGTTTTCCATTTATGCATAAATGTATTACTATTATCATCATTAAAATGAATATTTTTTGTGAAAAATTTAAATTCACCTTGTTATTTAAACAGACCTCGTACATTATTTTATGTTCTGTCGTTTACTTAACACTCAACATAATCAAACTAAAATAAACCGAGTTGAGAACTAACATTCTTCGTTTCCATTGCAAGACTTGGGTTATGAATTGTTTCATATCTTTTTAATGAAAGGTACCGTATTTTTCCCATAAATACCACAGAAAATTACAAACAAACCTCAGGGCCGTCAAAAATGCCCGATAAGATAAACCATTCCGGATAAATTGCTCTTTTGAACGCTAACAACACGAACGGATGCCATTTCGTTTTCTTCGCATAGCACAAAGTCTTTTCCTCAATGGAAAATCTCCGAGAAATTATATAGAGTAGGTTTAATTAAATGTTGATGAGTTTACGCTTTCTAGAGTGATTTAGGTTGCTATCGATTTATGCACAGTTGACAATTTCAAGAGAGGTTACAAAACGCGTATCTGTCGCATGTTCAGTATTTTTTCTCTTTTGTCATCTGTTGTTAATAATTATCATCATTACATCGAAATTAAGGAAAGATTTTTCATCTTCATATGCTTACAGAAAATAACAACTGATATTGACTCCACAGTCCAAAACTTTTGAACTTCAAGTCCTAGCTGTACCTTTTTTCCGTAGTCAAGGGTGCATTTTTTTAAATACTCGGAGCTGAAAATGAAACTATGAATTATAATAAAATTCCTCCTAGTAGTTTTCGAGATAATATAATAATTGGAATGCTTTCGAATAAAATTAGTTTCATTTTTATTTATTTATTTATTTTTTATCATGCACTGTTTGGAACCTTTGGTGTAGAAATGAATATTATATACTGGAGTTTTTTTTCCAACACCAAATCATTATTTTTAACGCCTCGACACGTGTTTCGATCACCAAGTGATCATCTTCAAAGAGGAAGATTAAAACTGTTCAGTTTTGGGAAAAAACTCCAGTAATATTTTTACGGACAGTGCCTGATCTAGAGGGGGGGCAAACCGGGCAATTGCCCGGGGCGGCAAAATTGAGGAAGGCGCGGCGTCGGCGGCGAGAATTTGAAAGATGGTTAAAAAAAAAAAACACACCCTACACAAAAGTTGTTAGAATATGATATATTACTATTGACATCATGGAAATTTCACATCATATTTTAGTAGATTACAAAAATAAAATGTGGTCACACTGCGTCCTTCAAGCTGGGCTGGATTTGAAAAAATATCTTAAAACGAAACTTATTTTGTTTCATTAATATCGGCAGGGAAAATTTTTCTTTTTATGAGTTAAAATTACACCATCTATGGAATAACGCATGGGTAAAAATTGTCAAATTTTATTTTAGCCGGAGCGGCGAAATAGCTGGATCGGGCACTGCATGAGGAAGAAGAAATATACAAAAATCAACTTGACCTGAAGGTATGTATGGATGTAGGCATATAAATTTAAATATACTCGTATAAAATTTAAATGATATAAACTCAAAATCAACTTAAAGTTAACATCCCAGGTGGTCAACTATTGAATTCTATTGCTACCTTGTTTTCTAAAAGTATTCAGTGAAATTCCTGTAATGTTACAATTAAGACGGTTGACTTTTCGTATAAACCTTGACATGAGTGAGAAGTATCCATAGTATGGTGATTAGGGACAATGAAAAGATCACTGTTTTAATAATTTTATTGGACCCCACAGGACATATTTCGGTGTATCCTTTCCGAAGTTCTGGTCTATCAGATATATTCCTCATGGTCGTAAGGGGCTGTAGAGAATCATTCCTCAGAACCGTAGGGGGCTGTGTGGCATGGTTAAATTGTCAGAAACGCAAGTTTCTAAATCCATAAAATGGATCATTGTTCCTAGTTGAACGAACAGGTACTGGAAGTAAGACTTTACAATATTCCATTACAATTAATCATTATAATAAATGTCACCTGATATAATTTTGAATAAAATAACGATATCACTGAATGAATGCAGTATCAAGTATATCCGAGGTCAGATTCAAAGGCAACAAATCTGAGGAATCTATTTTGCACTTCTTCAATTTTATTCATATATACTTCATAATGAGGAGACCAGACTGGTGACGCATACTCCGAACAGATCTTGTATAGGCTAGGTACATAATTACCTGGTGGCATCCACATTTCACAATTTCGGAAAACAAAACCAATAGGCTTAAGAGCTTTATTGATGATGGTGTTGGTGTGGATGATGAATGCAAGGTTTCCATTAAAGGTTATACCCAAATCCCCTGTTTCATTATGCGCAAGGGCCGTCGTAAACGCTCCAAAATATGTACCGAATAGGTACATATTCTGGGATCTACACCTGAACATACACTACGTGGACGCATACATGAGGAAACACGCAGAGGACACGTTTGACAGAATTCGAGCGCACGGCAATTTAGCGCTAAGCGACCTACATAACGCACTGAATACGGATGACCGCAGATTCCGAGAGAGGGACAAACACAGGAGGCCAACGAAGAAGAACCAAAGACCACCCCCGAGAATCGCTGTCAGGCGGCTTTGGTAAGTATAAAAATTTCGTAACCGTTTTCAGATCCACTGAGAACCAACACACTTGCTCGCGACTAAGACACTCGTCTCCGGTTAGTTTTTGTAATAATTCAGTAAGGAAAGTCATGATAAAACAATTCAACAGATCAGAAAGTGAAAACACCTAGAGGCTGACTTCCGAACCAAAGAACGTCAGATGTCAATCTTGCTGAAATGCCCCTCCGTAAGTTGAGCACCGCTCCTGAGTAGCGAGGGTGGATGGACGAGATGGGATGTTCTGCACACATCAACTGTGTGGAGAAGATTTCAACTTAGGGCACTCAACCCGGGAGGGACCATGGAGAGGCTCTGTTTTATTGAGCCGATTTAGATTAACATCGCCAAGAACCTGGTTCAAGAGGATTTCGTTATTTATTCTATCAGACGTTATACATAAGCATTCTCCTTGATTTAACGTCATGCCATTATTTTCAATACTTTCGATAGGCAATAGCTTCAGGTCAACGGCATACAGCGAGAATTTACAGTAATAAATTGAATTGCCAACATCGTTTATGAATAGGGTAAACAGCAGGGATCCTACGACGATCCTATTAATTTTTTGTTTATGATGGCATTTTATACAAAACGGTGACTCCTACAAAACTTTTTTTCATACTCAAAGCTTGAAAAAAGAAGTACAATTGAAGATATAGATGTAACTCTGGGTCCCAGGTAAGTAGGCTGGTATGGGAAAATCAGGAAAAATCTGCCCATTTCATAGCTTATTGATGTGCCATTTGAAAATCTTAGTAGATTTCGATTAGTTCGGGACATATAAGAAAAGAACAGAAATGCTCCAATTTCGTTCTTTTTTTCCTTGCTTCATTCTAGGAAAAATTACAAAAGTGAAATACTTTCTGATAGTCACTTCTCAAGGTCTACGAGATGGTGTTTACAGATTTTGAGTCTGAAGTCTCTTCTTTGAAAAACCATAATTAATTTTTCTACTCGGATCGAAAAAAAAATCATCCGATATAAGTTAGACTTTCGATAACAACTTCACTGATGTGATCCTATATTCGTTCCTTTTGTGAATTATTGAAAAGTATTTAAATCAGCTCTAAAATGAGCATCTTTTTCCCAATTTATCGACTTTGTATTTCTAAAGATGTGCCCATACTGGCCTTCCTGACCTCGAATACAATACATAACTAAAACATTTTATACAAAACTCCAGAAGCTACCATCAGTAATGAATTTTCATCGTAAACTTATCTACAAAACATGTTTTTAAATTTTTTTCGACACAAACTAACAATTTCACGAATCACCACGTCAATATGTTGTGATTCTGAACGATACTTAGTTTAAGGTGGATGATTGATAGATGCACATTTTATCAACTGAGGAAACTACAAAGTAAAATCATATAATGTTCGGAACACAATAATGGGTGCAGTCCCATAAATAACCTGATAATAATAACAACTCGAAAGTCAGTTGAATGTTTTATATATTGATAGATTTTATTGATCAAGTGTTATTGTTGGTTATCTGTTAAATCTCTTAAAATTTGTTTTCTGTCAACCAGTTGTCAACCCCTACGAATGATAACTCTCAAAAGTCGAAACTTGTGCGAGCTAAGGATTAACGAGGACTCACCTTTTAACGTCTGATTCCTAACACGGGTTGAACGATAGGAAGTGAAAATCACTCGTTCGGCCTTGCAGTTCGAACCACCGGTTCACACAGCGGTGGATTGAGTGAGTGAGGCCCCTTACGTCAACCAAACCGGCTACCGAGTTTGTGAAATATATGCTGTATGTTCTAGTTTAGGCTTTAGAAAGGAAGAAGATGCTTTTTTGGATTTATTATATACCAGAGGTTCAATTCCACCTTTTATTAATTTCACCGTCTGTAGGAATACTATTCAGTCATCTAAATATGATACTTTTCTCTGTGGATGATTTAGTTATTAGTTGAAAGCGACTTTTATCAAGTATAGTTCAAGTAAACGATATATATAGTTAGAGAGCTGACTAATTTCGTTAATTCAATGATTATTTCTGAATATATAAGAATCACAATATATATATATATATATTATATATATATATATATATATATATATATATATATATATATATGTATATATGTTTTTTTTTGAATGATGCAACTAATTTTCCTTCATTTTCAGTATTTTGATATTGAATTTTACAAAAAGGATTTGAAGCTTTATATCTTCTATTAATTATCTGCGAGCGCTTTCGACAGCTGGTCGTACTGTCATCTTCTAGGCACTCCTCAAACTGAACTTGTCATCCTATCGTCTGCCTCTTTATACGGTCAGAACGTCTCAACTCAACTCTCGATAAGTGATTTATGACTGTTAAATTTATGGATGTTCAAGTTTTCCCAAATGTCCATGCGGTTTCCCTTGTTGACTTGTTTTATGAGTTTCATGTTCTCTGGTGGGGGGAAATTATGTTTGTTTTGTATGGCGTGTGTTGCGAGGTTTGATTTATATACTATTGGATTTATGTATGCCTTTTTGTGCTCATTGTACCTTTGGATCAGTTTTTTCTTGGTTTGGCCGATATAGAATTTGTTGCAGTCCGTGCATTGTATACTGTATATCCCGTTTTGGCCTTGGTCTTCTTCTTTTTCATAGTTGTTTATTTTTTGTGTTATCTTCGTGTTCGGCTTGTATGTGATGTTGATGTTCAGTGGTTTGAAGACGTTTGTTAGTTTTTGGGTTTGGTGTCCTACGTACGTAAATGCTGTCCATCGTTGTGTTGTTTTGTCTATTGGGGTGGCTTGATCCTTGTTCTGTATTTTTTGTTTGATTCTGTTTTCTAGTTTATCTATTGTCTTTTGGGTGTATCCGTTTTCGTTCGCTATTTGGTACATGACTTTCCCTTCTTTGTTTCGGGCTTCATTGCTAAGTGGTATCCTTAACATTCTATTAGAGTCAAAGATTATCAAATCAACATGCCCATTGAAAAATGATATTTATTTGAAGGTACCTATGACATTTGTCAAACCAAAATACTCCTTTAATGTTTTACTTTTTTCGTCGATTTATATGTTCAATTAATTGTTTTTTTACTAATTTTTACTGTAAGTATGATTTGTAATTTTATTCATTGGCAAAAAAACCCACAACTCAATAAATTATAGGCCCTGAAGAAGCTTCCCACTAGAAGCGAAAGCTTGGCAAAGTAAAGCAGAGTTTTGATTTTTGATTTTTGATTTTTTGACTGAGAGACCCCGTTATTCCATTTTACTGTACATTTCTCCAGTCGCTAAGATTCTCAACTTTATATATATACAGGGTGTCCCTGGACTTCCTCTTTTCCTCTCGGGAATGTATAGATGGGGTCAAAATATCACCAGTACTTCATATAACTTTTTTTCCTAAAAGTCTTCGTAACCAAGTTACGGGCCCTCGAAGTTACAAAATGAAAAATGTTTTTCTTTGATAACTTTTCAAGTGAATATTCAAAATCATCCAAATTTTGGTAATTGACTAAACAAATGAATTCCGTCGATGAGCTTTCATGCAGGAGTCAGTTGTTTTGCTACAAAGTCAGGAACGGACTACCCCCGATGGTCCACACCCCAAAACTTTGAAATGACAGATATTTTTCAATATTTTTCAACAAAATAAGGTTACTTGGACAATTTTATGAATAAAAGTACTCGTGTGGAAAGTCGATCGGAGCAACGAGTCTTGATAAAAATGTAGTTCTACTCGACGACATCAAACCCGCTCGTCCACCATTTTTTGAAATGAAAATAAATAATGAAAAATATCTGTCATTTCAAAGTTTTGGGGTGTGGACCATCATGGGTAGTCCGTTCCTGACTTTGTAGCAAAACAACTGACTCCTGCATGAAAGCTCATCGAAGGAATTCATTTGTTTAGTCAATTACCAAAATTTGGATGATTTTAAATATTCACTTGAAAAGTTATCAAAGAAAAACATTTTTCATTTTGTAACTTCGAGGGCCCGTTACTTGGTAACGAAGGATTTTAGGAAAAAAAGTTATATGAAGTACTGGTGAAATTTTGACCCCATCTATACATTCCCGAGAGGAAAAGAGGAAGTCCAGGGACACTCTGTATATATATATATATATATATATATATATATATATATATATATATATATATATATATATATAATATATATGGAATATATATAATATATGCAGCTTGACTGCATTAACCTCTCGATATTATATATAATATATTATATATATATATATATATATATATATATATATTATATATATATATTATATATATATTAATCGCTTCAAAATTCACTAACTTTCTACGAAAGCTCCTTATAATTCATCTTCCATATTCTCTGTTTCACTATCACTGTCGCCATTTAAATCAATAATGAATTTATCTCCACCATTATTATATAAGTGTCCAATCTCCAACTCCAATTAAAATCACTTTTTCAATTCTTTTCTGCAAGTCTTCTTCGGTAATATTAGATACTTCTTCTTTAATTAGCTCTATTACCTTCTTATCAAATTTTGGAAAATTATTTTTATGCCTGATCCTTTGTTCCAATTCTACCCAAATCAACTAGATGGAATTTTAAACACAAAAATAGGGGTATATAGTCTCAGTATGGTGTGTCTATACTTTTCAGCAATACTCTCAAGGGCATACACTTTTTCAAATGTTTTTGTCTCTAAAACTTCAAGTAGTTGGTTTTTGGTATAGTAATTTTCAAAATACAATATTGTTATCCATTAAAAAATGTGCATTTCATCTTTCCTCGAATTATAATTAGAAAAAAAATACTTTTTCATTCTCAATATTTCAAATCACTTTCATAACTATGCTTGATTTTGCTCAGGAAAAGACCCATTTGAGATTTTTGCCTTTATATACACCAAGATAGCTATAGAAAATGCATAACATAGATAGCATATTGTAATCTAGTGACTGATTTTATAAAAATGTTGAAAGTAAAAAGCTTTATTCAATTCCATTTTCTCTAACTTTCAGTTTCGTATGTAAGCGTTTGGGACTATTTGACTATTCTATTCCTAACAAATAAAAAGTAAACAACTCGTGAATGCATATAATTTTATAACCAAATCGGGAATTTCACATGCTTTGGTGTTTATTTTGAATTGGTTCGAAAAAGGACATCATAACCTATCAAATTTTGTTTGAAATTCAAAAATTATCGTAAATGGTATCTATTATAGTTGTATTTTTTTTATAAGTTAGCAAATACGATATAATTTACGCGATAAGTGAATATTCAAACGAACAAATCTAAATTCTTCGTGTTCAACCTTCAAAATCTTCTTTCCATATCCTTCGATAGTCATAACGTGTTTGTCTGAAATTCATTCACTTTTCTGAATAATATTACTGTGAAAATGAGTGAGTGAATCTTATTTTCTCCAGGAATGGTCGTTATATGTGAATGGCTTTTCACCTTTCTTCATGAACCCGTCAACCTCTTTCGCATAATTTAAACACGATTCGAATATTGCTATTGTGGCGGACAATAAGCAGAAGTCGTAAACAAAAGGCGGCTTCAAAGGCGCTAAGTGAAAATTTAAATTGCATATGTGTTTGCAGACAAAACAAAAACCTGGCGGATCCGGTTAGAAGTTATAATGGCTCAGAATTAGCAAGTGAAATTAAATGGGTCTACGGGGACTCCGGTGACTCCTAGGCTACTTTGGATACTAAATTACACTAACTTTCTACAGAATGCTCAAACATTGTTGTCCTTTTTTTGAATACACCTTCGTTTTCTAAACGGTGCGCAAGAAAAAACAAAAGATTTATGGACGTTCGATACACCTGAAATGGATTTAGCTGTATCGGTTACGAAATACAACAATATCAATATCTCCTTAGGTTTTTTGTAACTGAGTACATGGACTTGTAAATCAACAAAAGTAAACGGCTATTTTTCCTTATGGTTATTGAATTATACAGAAATCGCTTTTTTAACTGGTCCATCTCTTTCAAATTCCTATTTTTGTCCTTATTTCGCATGCCTAAAACCTCGTCATGCGAATTAACTAATCCATCTTCCAATCCTCTCTTGATTTATCTATCTGTACTAAGACAACTCAGATGGATATGTAAATCAAATAAAACTCACCAACAAAATAAACATATACAAAAGACCAAAATGAAAAGCATGTTACCTCACTTCACTGATTCACATAACATCACAAAAATAAGACATCAGTTTTTCAATTCGAACTTCACCTTAAATACACACAATTCATATTTGATATTCAGAAATCTCAATGTCTTAATCGAAAGAAAGTTATTGGTGAAATAAAAACTTCTTAATTTGAAACAAAATATAATTCTAAATATAAGTTTCATTGAAAACGAAAAGAATACGCTACATAAAGTCAATGCATCCAGTAAGTCAGGTGACCCGGGTGCCGGCTCTGCGGTGTCATGTCAAGGCATTATGGATTTTAACAATTAGTTCCTAATGCTGAAAAATTGATATTTTATTTTTATATATCGATGCATACAGCTTACAATATTTTTGGAAATAATCTTTACTAATACCACTTGTTTTTTTTCTCTCAAACTTTGTTATTTTTGAGCAATATTGAGCACCCAACAATGCTGATTGCTCTCGTGGTATTGTTAAATAACAAAGTTTTCTTAAAAAATGTGAATTTATCGATAAAGTTCTGAAGTCTTTGTGGTATTTTCTCTTTTCACTCAGAGCTCTCAACAAACATGTCATCAAAGTAGTAGATAATGAAAAATTTATACAATGCTGCTAAATATAGATTTAGGTATGTATGTTTATTTTTAAATTAAATTTAAATTAAATTTTAAATTTTATTAAAAAAAAAGTAACAGTAGGATGAAACCCACCTGAAAAGAAGGGGAATATGATAAAAATGGAAGGAAAAATAAATTACCGGCGATCTGAGTTAGGGAAGTGTTGGGGGGTGAGTTTTTGAGGGTAAAAAATGGTTTATATCGATTTCTGGCAACTCTACAAGTCCTATGAAAAAAAGTTAAATAGCAAAGTTGTAGGTAATAAAATGATCTACATTTACAATTTTCTCATACAAACTCATAATTTATGTGGTTATTTATTTTTTCAAAAAAAATTTTTTCTACGAAATTTGGTGAAAACTTACCTTATTATGTCTCGAATACACATTAATTTATTTGATTTGAAATATTTATTTTTTCACGTTATTTTGACTTAATATCAAAAAAGCTTCATAATTTTCAATCGAAAACTCACGCATCAAAATATCAGCTTTCGGTGTGCTTTTTGTTCGTTGAAATCTCTACTTTCTGATGATGTATACTATACTTCTATAGTAGTATTATGTAAATGTAGTAGTAGTAGTTATGTAGTATAAAGTAAATGTTCTTAGAAAATGCAAAAAATCGAAAAAAACTTGAATTCAAATTTGTTTTAATCAGTATGTACAAATTTGAGGTGTTTATTGAAATTTCCGCTTTATTTACTCAAAAAACGTAAGATTTAATTTTACATTGATAATTGAAAAATTGCAAATCGAAAAATACTACTATAATTAACAAAAATTCGTATTATCAGTGATGATACTTGTAGAAGTTTGTAATGAAATGGAAGATTTTTGTAATGTTTCTTTTTCTAATGGGTTTCATTCTACTATTTTTTTTTACTTTTTATCATTTTTGAAGGCTTCAGCCCTGATATATCAGATATAAACTGATCAAATGACACATACTTTCGAATTCAAAACCCCCAATTCTAAAAATCGCAGTCCCTGTAAAGAATTGCCTCAATCGACACCCATGTGAAACATAAAACTTCCACTATTCACTCATATCGCTTCAAAATGCCTCAGAACCAGCATAAGACTTTCACTTCTGCTTACTTATCACTCAATTTTCAAGCACCTTGAGTTTCGCTTAACCAGTTATTCTTCAAATGGCGCAGAAGTTTTTCGACATATAGGCTGTGAATCGTACCTGGGAGAAATAAAGTTGTATTTATGAATGAGATTTGCAGAAATGGTTTGGATGGATCGGATTAAAGCAGAGGCGGGTCTGTTTGAAGTTGAGAAGCGTAAACAAACAGAATATAATTTATGTTTTTTAAAATACCGATATCAACAATATAAAAATATCGGTTGAAATGAAGAATAATTTTTTATTTACGGTTTCAAGTTATAAATAGTATGAAGATATTTTCAAAATAACGGCATTTTTTTTATAGTCAAGTTGTTATTCATATTTATTGTCCAAAACAAAAACTGTTCCCAAACAGCAGAACTTCAACACTGCAACGCGAGTTAGTATATGTAGTATGATGGGTGGGTGGTGTAACAAACACACCTGCGGTATTGGCATCTGATTGATAGCTTCTATACGCTCTTCAGTCGGATGCAATTTTGTGACCTAAGTAGGTCACACTAGATCTAAACCAATCACATTTTGATTTTTGGGTTTTTATTCCTGCAGCTTGTAAGCGGCGCAGAACTTCCCTTAATCGCTGGGCATATAATGTTAGGTTTGGAGCTGTCATCAGTATGTCATCTAGATAGCATACTACGCCCTCTATTCCTGCTAGTATCTGATCCATGGTTCGTTGAAAAGGTGATGGTGCAAAACTGATCCCGTGGTGCGTCCTTCAGGTCGATTTTAGAAAAATGCTTTCCTCCAGATAATTCTGCTGAGATGTCCTCAAAACGAGGTAACGGGTATTCATCTATTTGAACATGCTGATTTATGGTGACTTTAAAATCGGCACAAATCCTCAACCTGCCATTTGACTTCGAAGCAACCAAAATAGGGGAAGCCCACAAAACTTCAGTGTTAGTTGTATCGATTGGTTCCAGAACACCTTCCTGGACCAATCGATCAAGTTCAGCTGAAACTTGATCTTGTAGCGCATTTGGTATGTATATTTTTGCTTGGTGGCCTTTTATGGTGCCTAAAGAGTCATCGAAAAAATCTGGAAAATCACCCAGAACACTGTCAATCATACTTTTGTGTTGGTTGTCCTCCTATGATATATTTTTGCCTCACGAGGTAGAGCTAATTTAAAAGCTAAACACTAGTCCAGGCCAAAAAGTGGTATGTCGTCATCGTTTGTTACATAAAGGGGCAATGTTAATTTATTGTCGAAAGCTTTCACTTCCACTATACATTTTCTCAAAGTGCTTATTGGCTTTTCACCGTAGGCAATCAAATAACCCACTTTTTTTTAGTGATGGACTGCCAATTTTATTCCAAATTAACCTGCCGACTACCGCATGCACAGAGCCAGGATCATAAAGCATGTCAATATTCTGGGTACTTATTTGTACTGGTAACATCACTTTACTAGCCGTTCCTACTTTTCTAATATTTAGAACGGTCGAGTTATAGTCTGTATCCCCGGATTCCGATTCACTATTATATTCCGTAGGATTATCGTTTTCATTGTCACTTTCATGTTTAACACAGCGGGTGAACGTTTTGATTTCCTCTCGTATTTACGCGCTTTTGAGTGTCTAATGATGGCATGTCCTGAAATTACACAAACTCTCGAAAAATGATTTTCTTCTCCGCAACTGCCAAACTTTTTTCCAGAAGCAGGACAATTTTTTTGTGGGTGTTTCAAGTCCCCACAATAGAGACAGTCAATGTTCGGAACTGTTCACGCACTTTATTTTGTTTGTTTGGCGGATGATGCACTTTATCTGTCTGATTTTCTTACACGATTCACATAACTATCAGTATTTTGTAGGTGTCGTGTTATCTTCAAGAAAAACTCGGACGTTAATATCAACTGGTTTCTATTTCCACTTCCATTAACAACTGACTATCTCTAAATGTCAACAAACCATCGGTGAGAATGCAGCCAAGTATACGGGGTGCGTTTAATAACTTCAAGGCCTAATGGCACAGTAGGTAAGGTTGAAAACACGATAACTGTTTTGTTTGTATAGATGCCTGCTCTAAAAGGCTAGCGGTAGCCTCTACCTCTTCCAGTGTAGTTTGGTTAGATGAGTGTTTTTAGATTATTTTCTCCTGCCACTCACGATTGTTTATATCGAAAATCAGCTGATCGCACATTCTTTCATTTAAACTGGTACCAAAATTGCAGTCCCCCGCGAAAGCACGTAATCCATTCACATAATCAGTCACAGATTCATTCTCTTTACGAAAACATCCAGCAAAATTTATTCTTTCGGCAAATATGTACACTTTCTTTCCAAAAAAACGATTTAACACCTGGATAAGTGGTGTATGAGTCTTTGTCGTTGGCTCATCTGGCTTGTAATGGTCCACTAAAATTTTAAAAACATGCGGGCCTACTTTGGTTAACTGCTGTGGTTAACAGCAAGTTACGTCTCACTTCAGCATTTTTATCAGTCATCAATCCGTGTATCTGAAGTTCTAATTCAAACCTTTGTGAATAGTAATCCCACTGTTCTGTATCGGGCTCAAAATTGTTAAATCGAAAGTTCTTGTAAGCTTCGTTCACGTTTTCAGCCATAGCTACTGTTTCTTGCGCTGGGCTCTTGAGTAAACTCGTCGCCAAAATGTAGTATGATGGGTAGCTGTAACAAACACAGAATTATACTGTGAGTAAAACTGTATTCATAAACTGTTTACAACCAATTAACGAGTGATCTAATCCTGTTTGGACCAAAGTGTCAGATCGACTGATTGTATTCGCGGGAAGAATGTCACTCGGCTATTCGCCACAGTGTTGCCAGACTCAGTCGGTGATACCACAGTATACTTTGTATATATGGTGTTCCTCAAGGTTTTCGGTCCGATATTGTTCGATATTTACATCAATGATTTATTTTATATGCAAACTGAAGGAAAAATTCAATCTTTTGCAGATGATACGGTGATTTCATATACCGCTAATAGCTGGTGTAATTTAAAAGTAAGTGTGGAAGCAGATTTAAAAAATATCAGGAAATAGTTTGATAGTAATTTGTTATCAATGAATTTTGTGAAAACCAAATATTTGACTTTCAGTTCTTGTCAAAATTTTTCACCAAAATTAGATCCACTCAAAATTAGTAAGAGTATCAAAATCTTCGAGGCTGACTGTATCAACTATTTGAGCATAATGAATGACAAACATTTGAGATGGCATAATCAAATCAATTATTTGCTGAAAAAATTGAGGATCCTCCTGCCAAAATTTAAATGTTTAAAAACATCTTGAGTATACACCATTTGAATTTACTTTATTTTGCTCTGGTTCAATCATAACTACAATATGGAATATTAGGCTGGGGCGGAGTGAGTAGAACCTACTTGACTCAACTTGAAGTTATTCAAAAACACTTTCTTAAAATAATCTATAATGGAAAATATGATTTATCAAGTGAACACCTTTTCAAAATTAGCAGCTGAAAAAGCAAATGCGCCACTGGAATCAATGAAGTCGCCCCGGAGCTCCAATTAATTTTTATTGTTGTTTTTATGTTTATCGTTGTTTTAATAAACTCTGATACTACAATACTAGAAAGTAAAAAATTAATATATGTCAATTATATTTCTATAACATTATGATTTATATGTATAAAAATGAATCAAACGTTCGATATAATTATCTTGAGTATGATACTAGAAATAAATTAACATATTCTTTAAAAAATAGAGTGAAAAAAACGATATCTCAAAAAAATTATATGTATACCGGGTGTCCCAGAGCTTTTAGGCCAGCAGATATCTCAGTCACCTGCAGAAAAAAATTGAAAAAAAAAGTATATCATAGAAGACCACCAGCACTTTCATGTAGCAGAGCAAAATCCACCCCTTGCGAGCAACCCCTGCGAAACCACCCCTAACTTTTGTTTTTCAAATGGCAACCCCATGTTGTTTGTCGTTCAACTGACAGCTCTTGTTATTTCTCAACCAACGATATATCATAATTGTTCGAGAAAATTGAATACGTTAGTGGGTACTATTAACTGTACTGATCGAATTGTTCTGCATTGTAGACACCAGAAAAAGTGGACGCTACGTAGAAAAAGAGGCGATAAAATGTTAGAACTTTTTGTGCTTCCTTTCATTCCTCTGATATCTGGATGACACATTGCCATCAGTCGTGATATTGTTGTTGTATATCAAAATGCCTTTTACCTTCACTCCCAACGAATACGTTGATATGCTTTTAATTTTTGGTGAATGCCGAAAGAATAAACGTGCTGCGGAGAGGCTGTATGGGCAGCGCTTTCCTGATCGTCGACAACCAGGTCGTAATACGTTTTCGTATGTAGAAAATACCATGCGAACGGGATCATTTCCAGGAAAAACAGATCAAGTACATCCTACTCCCGTGCGAACTGAGGAAAATTGCATAAATGTGTTGGCCTACGCCGAAGCACATCCTCATATTTCGGTTCGTGCATTGGCGGTAGAGATTGGGATCAGTAAGTCATCTGTGCAAAGAATTTTCAAACAGTACAAGTATCATCCCTTCAAAATTCATTTACACCAAGGACTCAGACCTACCGATTTCGAAAGACGAACGGCATTCATTGCTCACATTCAAGTTTTAGTCCATGATAATCCAAACATCCTCAATCAAATCTTGTGGAGTGACGAATCCCGCTTCCATAATAATGGTACTGGTAATCGACATAACATGCACTATTGGTCACAGGACAACCCTCACTGGATTAGAGAAACCAATTTCCAAACAATGTGGGGTGTGAAACGTGTGGTGTGGTTTACATAATGGACGACTCATCGGGCCCCATTTTTTCCAAGACACTTTGACGGGCCACGGATATTTACATTTCTTGGAAAATTGTTTACCTGCCCTCCTGGAAGATATTCCACTTGAAGAACGACAACAAATGTGGTGGCAACAAGATGGTGCTCCTGCACATAACCATAATGTAGTTACTACATTCCTCAATGATACTTTTCGAGACCTACCATGATACATCATTGACCGAGAAATGAGAAAGACTGTAAGTTGAACCAAAATAAACATGGGCGTGCCATTTGAAAAACAAAAGTTAGGGGTGGTTTCTTGGGGGTTGTTTACCAGGGGGTGGATTTTGCTATGCTGCATGAAAGTGCTTGTGTTCTCCTATGATACATATTTTTGTTTTAATTTTTGTTCTGCAGGTAACTGAGATATCTGCTGGCCTAAAAGCTCTGGGACACCCGGTATAATCTCTAAATATATATAACTCAAAGATGACTGAGTGACTGACATAGTGATCTATCAACACACAGCCCAAACCACTGGACGGATCGGGCTGAAATTTGGCATGCAGGTAGATGTTATGACGTAGGCATCCGCTAAGAAAGGATTTTGATCAATTCTACCCCAAGGGGATAAAATAGGGGATGGAAGTTTGTACAAAACTTTGTCAATTTTAAACTGATCGGGCTGAGACTTTGCATGCATAAAGATACTATGACGTAAGCATCCCTGAGAAAGGATTTTGATAAATTCCACCCCTGAGGGGATAAAATAAGGGATGATGGAGGATGTAAATGTATTATTTTGAACCTATCAGTACCTAATGGAACGAATAAATTAAGACGAACAAAATAATTTTTAGTTCTATTTTCTTCTATCTATCTTCCCATAGCAGCAGAGAAAATTACTCGGCGTCGTATGGAGGTAGCTGTAGAAGAATATGATTTTGGAATTGATACACCTCCGCAACTTAAAGTTGATAAGGGTTGTCAGGAGGTACCTGTTTTATCGTGAACATTCACTTATTGTATCTTCAATAAATTATAATGAAAATTCAATTAGAAGTTCATTGTCGCAATCTGAGTCTGTGACAGCAATAGAAAAAAAAAAAGAAAATCAAACGTAGGGCAAGGTTACTAATTACACACGAAAAAATCAAATAAAAAAGCCAAAAAAATATTAGAGACTCTACCTGAATCCCACCGTAAAGCTGTGTCCAAATATAAAAAAAAAGAAAAACCCTGATTTACAGAGGCAAGCTGTCGCCACCTAACAGGTTGCACCCTGAAAAACACAGATAAGCTGTCGCCACCTACCAGGCTGCACACCCTGAAAAATACAGGCAATCTGTCGCCACCTACCAGGCTGCAAACCCTGAAAAACATAAAAATTCAGGCCAGGAATACCGATGTGTATAGAGTGATTCAGTCACGGTATAGAGAAAATACAATTCAGCGTGTATGGAGGAGCAAGTTGCTTTCGGATTTGGCGTATGACCCAGATATTGTTTATGGAACTGACAGCAGTGTAGTCTTACAAGTGTCAGTGGTGTAACGCCTTGAAGTGGAAAGATGAGACACCTGGCATGTGTTGTAGTGTCGGTAAAGTACAACTTGAGCCTTTAAACAACTGCCTAAACCACTCTACAGTCTGGTTAATGATTCACACCCAAATCATCTATACTTCATGGATAATATCAGAAAATATAATGCCTGTTTTCGAATGACTTCCTTTGGTGGAAAACAAATAAAAGAAGGCAGTTTTTCATCAACTTTTAAAGTTCAAGGACAAGTCTATCATTCAACTGGAAGTATATTACCGAAATTACCGAAATTAATTGGAAGTATATTACCTATATTACCGCACAGTTTCTGCAAATTTATTTCGTCGGTGAAGATGATAGAGAAGCTAATATTCGATGTTCTGAATTTCTCGATTTGAGACCAAATTTAATCAAACAATTGCAGCTTATGTTACATGAGATGAACCCATACATAAAAGATCTTAAAACAGACATTGATAAAATATCGCCCTCAGAGTCATTCAAGGTCGTAATACATGGAGATAAAAAACTACAAAGAGAACACAGAGTCAGATTTAATGCACCAACGGCAATTGAAGTGGCTGATGTATTGGTAGATCAGCATTTTGACCGAAGAGACATCATCTTCGAAAGCCGAAGTAACTCACTTCAGCGTATGAGTGAGATACTTACATCGAGCTTATGACGCGCTGCAGTACCCGTTGATGTTTTGCTGGGGAGATGATGGCTATAAAATCAACATACCACAATGCGATCCTACAAGTGAGTTGCCCTTGAAAAAAACAGTCTCTGCTGTAAGTTTTTCATTCATACAGAATAATGATCAGAGAAGGAGGAGATAACATTTTGGTTGAATATTGCGCTCTTTTCAGTCAATATTTGGTAGATGAATACGCAAAAATAAAAACTGAAAGACTAAACTACTTAAAAACAATCAAGCCAAATTGCGCGCAGATAATTATATTCATTTAAAACATGGCAAGATACTGAAGCAAATCAGCTGGGTCAAATGCTAGTACTTCCATCATCTTTTACTGGTAGACCAAGATACATGCACAACAAAACGCAAGAGGCCATGACCTATGGTAGACATTACGGTCGTCCCGACTTTTTCATCACTTTAACATGTAACCCACGCTGAAGTGACATAAATGAGCACTTACTTTCAGGACAAAAATCTCATGATCGATATTATATTAGCTGTTATTAGCTGATATCATTACCTCCGATTGAAGGTAAAAAAGGTCATGGATTTGTTGATAAGTTGATAAAATATTCGGTGAAGTGAGATGCTATGTGTATTCGACGGAATGGCAAAAGCGATGTCTTTCGTATATTCATATACTTTTATGGCTTCAACATCGCATCACTCCGGATCAAATTGACAATATTGAATGACGAGCAACAGGAAGTTTACAATAATATCATCACAAGTGTAGATGCAAATGACGGTCAAATATTCTTCTAAGACGCTCCAGGTGGAACTGGTAAAACCTTCCTTATCAATTTACTTTTGGCGGAAGTAAGAAGTGCTCACGGCATTGCCCTGGCTGTGACGTCGTCCGGCATAGCTGCTACATTACTCGAAGGTGATCGAACTACTGCTCATGCTACTATTAAGTTACCACTCAATTTAATCACTGCCGAGACTCCCATTTGCAATATCTCCAAACAAAGTAATTTTGCTGAAGTTTTAAAGAGTACAAAAATTGTCGTGTGGAACAAAATAACAATGGCTCATAAAGGTGGTATTTAAGCCTCAAACATATCACTAAATAATATAAGGGGTAATATAAATTAATGAGTGACGTAACAGTTTTGCTGACCGGAAACTTTCGGCAGACTCTAACAGTGGTGCCAAAAGGAACCAGAACTGACAAAGTAAAGTCGTGCATTAAGAAATCTAATTTGTGCCTCAGGTTAATATACTTAAGCTCTCTAAAAATATGAGAGCACATTTGGGAGGGGATGAGTCTGCTGGTAGATTTCGTTTGATGGAATGATAACCATTCTGCGATTCAAGAATCGCTGTCTAAAGTTTATCCAGACATTATTCATATACATGAAAAGCCTATTGAATGGTTATGTGAGCGTGTCATACTTACTCCAAAGAACGACCAAGCAGCAGCTATCAATGATATCCTGCTCATGTCGTTTGAGGGCGAAGAAAAGGTCTATACTTCGATTTATACTGTGGTTGAAACAGATGACGCTACTAATTACCCTTTAGAATTTTTAAATTCATTGAAACCGTCAGGTTTGCCTTGTCATAAGCTTATTCTGCATGTGGGCACTCCAATTATGTTGTTGCGAAATTTAAAACACCAAAGCTTTTTAACCTTACGAGACAGCAAGTCTCGCAATATAGTGGAAGCCACAATATTAAATGGGTGTGCGAAAGGGGAAACTGTTTTTATACCACGAATCCCATTAATACCTAATGATATCCCGTTCAAATTCAAACGATTACAGTTTCCCCTAAAAGTCTGCTCTGCCAAGTCTCAGGGGAAACTCTCTTGCGGGTATTGACTTGAGAGAACATTGCTTCTCTCATGGACAGTTTTATGTTGCTTGCTCACGAGTGAGTTCACCCAATAGCTTGATAGTTTTACCGCCTAATGACAGATTAGTTAAGAATATTGTGTACAAAGAGGTTTTGTAGGCCCTAATTTTTTCACATACGCTAAACAAAAGTAAAGCCGCAAAAACTATACCTAATTAATAATAATACTTCTGAACGCGAGTGAAGCCGCGGGCAAAAGTTAGTTCCTTATATATTTGATAAGCTACCTCATCAAATAGAAAATTCAAAATCTTTTTTTTTATATATATATAAAAATGAAATTAGAGAATTAATCATAGGGACTCCACGAATTTTTTTCTATGATTTATAATGAATTTCAATAAATCATGATATACATTTCATCCTCAAAAAAAGTTTGATCCTCGAATGACTCATGGAGCTCCGTATGGTACTTTGGGTTTGGTTTCCGACTCTAGATGGATGACTCGTGAATTGTTTCCAAGCCTTCCCTTCTGATTTTTGACAATCACGAGAGTCACCTGACGATAGAAGGAATAAATCTAGCAAAGGAAAATGAAGTGATCATTTTGACCTTACCACCGCATACTCCCAACAAGATGCAACCGTTAGATGTCTCTGTGTTTTTTTCGTTCAAATCATTCTACAATACTGCCTTACAATACTGCCTTTAAACACCTTGGGATACCTGTTTCTATTTTTAATATAGCTGGCTGTGTTAATTATCCATTTGAAAAATCGATGACGCCAGCTAATATAAAATCCGGATTTCGAAAAACTGGGATTCATCCTTTCGATAAATTCATATTTACAGATGACGACTTTGCAGTTAGTAGCGTAACTGATAGGAATGTGGATCAAAACAATGAAGTAGCCCGACCACATATAGATCCGAATCAACCATCAATATCAAGCTGTATTTCAGCATCAGTTAATTTACACACAACTCCTACACAAAAGCAATCGTAAGTCCACAAGACTTCAAAGGATACCCAAAAGCTGAAGAACGAAAGAATCAGAGAAAGAAGAGAAAAAAAGCTAAAAGATTATCGCCACTGACACTCCAGAAAAGGTCGCCCTGGAAACTAAACAGATGGAGAGAGAAAAAAAAAAAGATTAAAAAAGAAAAATATCATGGAAAGGAAAGTAGGATTCGATGAAGATTCAACAGACGAAGAAAATGAGAACGCGGCGATGCTTGTAACTGAAGATTTTGATTATGATTGATTTTGTAGGAGAAATCGATCCACCACCTCTTCTAGACTGTATTTTCGTTAACCAGCTGTCGCCCCCCTACGAACAAGAACTCTAAAAAGTCAAAACTTGTGTGAGCTAAGGACTATCAAGGTTTTACCTTTCGAAGTGTGATTCGGGTTGAACTATAGGAAGTGAAAATTGATCGTTCGGCCTTGCGGTTCGAACTACCGGTGCGCACAGCGGTCGATTGACTGAATGAAACTGACCACCCATGTCAACCCACCAAGCTACCGCCCTACCACCGTCCCACCGTTGTATTTCTCGAAGTGAAATCATTTGTTTGTGGTTGTGGTTTCTCATATATTCATCATTGTCTTGTATCATATCATAGTGAGATTGTACTACCAGAATGAAAATAGTGCTAGAGCTGCTGCCCGTATGTTCAATGCTAATCATCCAGAAAGAAATGTACGACACAAATACATTTCGGAATTATTCAAGAAATTTATGGAAACTGGATCTGTTAACAATAAAAAGCATAACCGTTCAGTAGTTGTCAACGATGAAGCTATTTGTGCTGCAGTTTTAGGGCTGTTGAACTAATGGAGAATTCGCAATCTCTTACTAAGTTATCTCGAGAATCAGGAATCAGTTGTACAAATGTTTTCAGGATCGATCGATAGACGTATCGAGTTTTGTGAAAGTCACACTGAACGGATCAACTTGCATCAGAATTTCTTATTTGAAATTTGTTTTTCGGATGAACGTATGTTCAGTTTGAATGAAAAGGTGAATCAGCAAAATTGTCGATATTGGAGTGATCGAATCACCATTTATACTGTCGAGTTCATACGCAACGACCTCAAAAACTGAATGTTCGTGTATACATTTTAGATGACCACATCATAGGATTTTTTTTATAGACGATAATTTGACTAGTAGATATTTGGATATTTTGGAGAATTGAATAATACCGTGCATCAATAGGACAATTTAGGAGAATATAAATTTATTTGAGAACGAAATAGTTTTTCAGCAGGATGGTGCACCTCCTCATAATGCAGCTCCAGTGCGACAATTTTTGGATGATCATTGTCCTGGTCGCTGGATTGACAGAAGAGGTCCTACAGAATGGTCTCCTGATCTCACTTCTGAATATTTCTTTCTATGGGATCATTTGAATTCTGAAGTATATGAGATAGAATCAACAACATTGGAAGATTTGAGAAAGAATATCATGAGGCATTGCAGATAAATAACTCTCGAGATTCTCAACCATGTGAGGGCGGCAATGAAAGCTCATTTTTACCATTGTTTGGAAGTTGGTGGCTCGTTTTCAACTCAAATAATTTGTAGCTCCCGAACCATACTCAGACCATATGTTTTATACTTTGTTGAAATTTGCTCATCATGGAACGAAACAATATAGGGTGATCCAGTTAGAAAACATTGATGACATGCTCTGGGGGTGCGATGGGGGAAGTAACATCTCCATGGGGATGTGGGGAGGTAACATCAAATGTGAATATGTCAAACTGTGTCCCCCCTGTATACTATTGTTGACGTGTTTTTCATTTTTCCTGAAAATCATCGTACCAAAAGTTATTCAGGGTGGCTCGTTTTAAATGGAATGCACTGTATATAAACTACAATGAGTTGCAGTTGTATTAGTTTATATATTCAGTTGTTTTAATTGTACTCAATAGCTTTAAAGAACATCTAATTACCGTACAAAAACCTATCCAAATACAATTTCAAATCATTATATATGATACAGAATTATAAAGAAATAATTGATACAGCCACAAAACCTTATTATTATTTTTTTCCACAATGCATAAACCTGTCTTTCCTTTCAGTGGAATAAGCTTCTTGTTGCTGCTCTAACGACAATTTTAATAGAAAAAACATGAAGACCGCCCGTCTTTTATCTCCATTCCGATTTTACCCACGCATCATTGCTCCGCGGTTCCTTTGTCCCCCAAATTGAAATCCTCCCCTTCGTCAAACATACGCAGCATACTCTGTTACTCTGGAATTCTAAACCCAGTTGAAATTCTGAACAGATGTGTCAGTTTTCAGATGAGCAAAACAATGTATTTCGTTTAATTTAATGGGAGTTTTTTCAACCATCAATGATATATCACTTAATTGTGATATTTTCACTGATCAGTTTACGAAAAGGCAACACGTGTTTCGCTATACTATAACTTCCAAAGGCATATTAATACAAACAAATTTCTACATAATTGGTGCTTTATATAACAAAATGTAATATTAATCATGTGAGTTCAGGCAAAAGCAATTTAAACATTTCAACACATTATGAACATAATTTCACAAACTCATTTATTGGATATTAGAAAACATATTCAATGACTGAGAAAAATTTCAATCTTATTTGGTCATTCAGTACTTTTTCAGAACTCCTAAATCTATCCAAACATTTCAAAAGATTGGGTTTCAATCCTCAATTTTACAAGTGTGATATGTCACATAAATTGCAAATATAGAATTGTTCTTCCCATTCCAGACACTACTTGTATGTTCTTTTATTCTTTGGGAAAGGGTTCTTTTCGTTTGGCCAATATAAAGTTTTGGGCAAAAACTGCAAGTCAATTCCTGATCTATCCGATACTGATATTTTGTTTTCATTGTACTTGGTGGGTTCGCAAAAGTATGCCAATATTCAATGAAGCTTATTTTCGTTTCTTGGTGTGGGATAGACCTGTTATATGACTTGATTTCGTAATTTTTAAAATAATTTTTACCTATCTTGTAACCTACCAAATTCATTTCATTAAAACAACGATAAAAATAACTGTTATTGACAATGAATGTTTGATAAAACTCAGTTTTCTCCAAGAATTACTTTCTCTAAGTGGAATATTCAGTAATCTGTGGAACATAACGGGTGATTTTTTAAAAGAGATAGGATTTGATTTTCAAAACACAAAAAATTCATGAAATCTTCATTGGAATCGATAGAACGATCAATATAATTTAATGTTTGAAGATGATTTCTGCAAATTTAGTCCGCGGCTCCACTTTAGATGGCCCATACGCAAGGTTCAATTTTGGCATACTCTCTCTAATATATCGACTGGTATTTCACGTATAAATGCTTCAATATTGGCGTTAACATGACCACACAAGAAATACTCCAAAGGCGTTAAATCACACGATCTATGCGGCCAATTGAAGGGCCCCAAACGTAAGATGAACTCTTTAGCAAAGGCGGCTCTTAATTGGGCCATTGTTTCACGTGCCGTGCGGCACGTGAAACAATGGCCCAATTAATGTATGGTCCAATGGCCCAATTGTTAATGTATCCATTCAACCAGGAATGAGCCTCGTCGCTGAACACATTTTTTCGATAAAAAGGTGGATCTTCCTCCAACTTTGCCAGTGCCCATTCACCAAACTTTAGATGTTGTGGAAGGTCGTGTGGCTTCAATTCTTGCACCAGATGTATCTTATACGGTTTAACACCCAAATCCTTTCGCAAAATTTTTTACGTAGTGGAGTAACAGAGGCCTAATTGCTGCGAACAGCGGCCAATCGACATTTCACGGTCATCATGAACGCTGCCGGATACAGCCGCAATATTTTCTTCGGTCCTCACTCTATGTATGCGTGTTAGTGGTTTAATGTCCAATTATGTAATTTGGGTTCGAAATTAACTCACAAGCTTCCGAATAGCTCCCTCAGTAAGCCAACGGAACTGCCCATAAATTGGAAGAAGTGCACGATGCACTTTCTTCACCGAGCATGAATTTTGATAATAAAATTCAATAGTTTGCAAGCGTTATTTATTCGTAAGTCGATTCATGGTTAAATCATAGACCAAACTGAACAAGTTTGACAATTACACGACGCGTGATCTGTCAAAAACAGTGTTGCCAAAAAAAATACCAGCAAAATAAATCACTCATTACTATTGAATGGTACCTACTACTTTATGATGATACTGATCTGGCAAAAAATAATGTATTACAATGTCCGTTAAAAGATAGTTTGTGAAAAATTAAAAAATAATTGTGAAAGAAAAGTGATGATCTTCTACTTCTCAATCTTTATACCAGAATATCTGGGAATCTTCCAAAGGAAGAAACAAAGCAATCAATTTCAAAATAAACTCTTTGAAAAGATGTGTAGATCATGCATGGAAATTACTTTCAGACACAAACTGTATGTAAAGCCCTCCCGAAATAACTACTTTCATATAAATATTGAATTACATGGGAAAAAAAAACTTTCGAAACAACTACTTCCATATGAACATTGAATTATACATGAAACGGTTTTTTCTATTCAGTTTGTATTCCAAACATTCTTTATGGAATTGAATCAGATATCATTCACAGGATTGTTACACGATATAGAATATGAAAGAGGTAAAATTTCACTTACATGAAACGCTGTGTTCCTCAATGGTGGACATCGATGTTTCGGGAAAACAACACTTGCCTCAATGCCTCTCCAGCACTAATCTGGATGACATTACATTCAAAAAATTACGACTTAATGTCACAAATGACTTTACTCACGTCATCGATGACAGTACCTAAGTGATGATATTCATGAGTTTATTTGATTTGATACCAGTCATAGACATTTTGTTTCAATTGGGAGGGGTATATTTTTAGCAGAGAAAAATTTTTTCGAAAGAAAGGGTTTGGCTTTCCATTTTTATATAAAAAAATGTGGGAATCTACCTTTCGACCTATCCGTGGTTTGTATCCATGTAAGATGGTTGTGTTACTTGGATAAGTTATGAATGTTTATCAAGTATAGGCCAATTCAATCACATACCACCAATAATAATTTATATCAGTATCATTAAATAATTTTGAATAATATTAGCCCATACGTAATGAAAATACAAATGACTAAATCCAACCTCCAGTAAGACTGACGAAACAATTTTTTACAAGCTGAATATGGCCAACAAGTATTGGAATTCGGAAACACCAAGGTCTGGTATTCAATCAGCACTTGCCAAAAGCACCAAAAGGGTTTGTGAAGAATGCAAAAACAAACTTTTGTTGCTATGGAAATCAAATGATTAACAATTTTCAAAAGAATATCATCAAGGAGAAAATTGTTTTCTATCTGAAAGCAGACAAAGGCATCAAGGTGGGAATCCTAGACAAATCGAATTACTAAAACAATGCTAATTGAAAAAACATGTGTCTCTGCTCACCGAAGTGTTGGGCACAACTAACAAATATGATAGAAAGAGATGAGAAACGAGGTAGGAGGTAGCACAGGTGGAGTAAAAAAAAGATGTTTATTTACAAAAAAGGCAGTAAATCTCAATATTACTCTTACCCGATTGTTCAAATGTCATTTTATATCTTTGAAATTATATAAAACAGATTTTTTGTCAAGAATGTATTTTTTCAGTTATTTTTTACATCCTGAGAAAGCAATTCATCCTTTTTTCATGGTAACTGATACAAATTATAATATGTAATGTAAGGCATGTAATACACAACGACAAAGCGCGTTTTAGAACAGATGAATGAATGGGGTTTAGAGAGTATCTCATACGTGTTCTTGAAGATTACCTCTAGGGTAGGTAGAACGAAACACAAACGAGATGTTTTGATGTTCAATTATTATTTGATGCCATGGATCAGCATCATGTTTATAAGGGGTGTGAATAGAATTTTCGAGAGTACGCTTTGTGTCTCGAATGTCGAAAATTAAATTTATATGCATTATAGGCACTGCCATGCAACAAATAGTGGTGACATGTGAACGAGAGTATTTTCATTATTGTGGATCACACCCATGTCTTGAATAACGAATCATATCGTACGAGTATTCGTGTTTGTTTCGTTTGTTGAAATATGAAAAAGTCATCAAAATGTATACTCCTTTGATGTGTTGTTTTCCTTGTTGAATAGTTTGACGATGAAATTCATAGTTGAAGTACTTGAATGATACCCTGATTCAATTTCTCCAAAAGATTTCAATGACTTTTTCTGTAATATCATTTCTGTAATTATGGAATAAGTGATGTGGCAGTTGATGTCTTCAGTTCTTACCTCAAAAACAGGGTACAGTCAGTACACATCAACGATGTGTCTTCAAGTTATTAACATTTAATCATGGTATATTAATATATTATATATATATATAATATATATATATATATATATATATATATATATATATATATATATATATATATATATATATATATATATATATATATATAATCTAGAAAGGTTATTGCACGCAAGCTGTTAGAAAATAATTCCATGAAAATCAAAAAATGAATAGATAAGTACTCTTTGATCATTCCCATATTGATTTCAATTTAAGAGCCACCGATAGACAGCTCTTTCAGCCTATTGGGCATCGTCAGTACCGGGCAGGGATCGGATTCTGTCAAGCTACTCGGTATGACCCTTGATGATGACTTGGGTTGGAAAGCCATATTGATATATTATCCAAAAAACTATCCACTCAGTTTTTTCTGTTGAGACGTCTTAAAATTCTTTGAATTCTTCTACTTTCCTATCTTCATATTACGCTCTTTTCCACTCTCATTTGAATCACGGAATTATTTTATGGGGAAACTCACCTCACTCACTGTTATAGTTTTCCGTCTTCAAAAACGTGCTACACGTTTGATGGCTGATGCCCTGTATAATGCCGAGAACTCTTCAAGAAGCTCAGGATTCTATGTCTTTCTTCTATATATATATCTATCAAAGTTTCCTCGAAATACATACAAGAAAAACTGAAATTGACAGAAATAACGATTTCCACAATTATTCAACCAGGGAAGCAGACCATATGAGGCCTCTTAGATATAAACTTGCAATCTCCCAACGCAATTCCCTGAACTTGCTGTTCGATAAGCTTCCACGTGAATGGAAAAATCTCGATCTCATTCCTTTTATACGAAAGATGAAACAATTTTTAGTGAATTTCTTAATAAAATCAAATTTCTAATTGATAAGTATGTAGTTTCTTATCAAAAATAAATTAAAATTATTTATCTTTACTCTCCGACGAGCGTTCGATATTCTTCCAGAATAATCTCATGCAGTTTCTACTAGACATTTCATGAAATCTTTTAGCTTTTATCTTCATACATTTCATTTATATATTATCTTTTTATCTTTATATATTTTATATATACAATATTTTCTCATGCACACATCTACTTAGCTGCCACTCATCTATTATTTTGTATTTTACTAAAAACTATATACCATTGGACTTGTCATTAATGTATTTTGTACATAACACGATGAAATGAATGGATAAATATAGTACCTTCTTCATAGTATTTTCCTCATTGAAGTTTTGAGAGATATAAGAAATAATTATAAATCATAAGTCATTTGTTTTCAACAAGAAAACGACTCCGATGTCTCACACTTTCATTTGCCACTGTATATATCTTGGTCTTAAAAGATTGAAGTTATTTGAGATAATCATTTTAAAAGCACAAAAATTGTAGTTGACTTTTTTATTTCAGCAAACCACTCACAAATTTGTGAATAATTAAAAAAACTTCCACGTCTATCTAATTTGAGAGAGAAAACAGTTCTCTTTCTTTCTATTTTAGTCGAATATTCAGTTACACAGCAGATACCCGTGAGTTGGGCTACCTATCGGGCGCGTCCCCAGGTGGCGGATAAGGGAACGGCCAGGGGACTGGAGGCCCTGTCCGGAAACCAATGTGGCCTTACGGACGGGGTCGCCGGACTCCTGGTCAGTGGTAGAAATAAGTAGGGTGAGGGGAACTAAAACCTCCCAAAAGCCTTTGCAAAACATGCCACCGAGGACTAGCCTATCCAAGCTAAGGTGTAAGGAATCGTGCCGACAGCTGAATGGCCGCAGGGTGATATGCGGTCACGAACGATCCCCTTAGGGAACTGGGCGAAACCTCATTGTAATCAGCCTATTTTCAGTCATGTGGGGCTCTGCCAGAGGTGCCAACTCTTCTCTTGCTACTCGTGGGAACACACATGAATGAAACAACAGAAACAACAAAAGCCAATCCCGAAGCTGGACAGACGTGCTCACCTCAATTTAGGGTGGTGGCTGAAGATGAACAGAAATGTTCTATCGCTTGGAATGAGGCTGGACATAGCAGCCAACAGCAAGGGCACTTCCTGCGGCGGGCGCCACGAGCTCCGCTCCGGGAACTCCAGGAAGGTTGAAGAAGCCGCGCAATGTGAGACACTTTCAGGTTGCCAAAGAGAGTGTATGTTCGGCGAGTCTTGGCCTACACCTGCCAATATTAGGATATGTCTCCTAGTGACCTGTTCAACTTCCTGGGAAGGACAGGATGGACGATAACCTAGGAGGACAACTCCTCGGGAGGATGTACACACATGTGGCCTAAGTGCTGTGAGTCTCTCACCCTCCCTACTCTACAGATACCAGATATACAGCAGATAATTTTTTTCCTTAATTTGCACAAATATTTTTCGCTATTAACGATAAATTCCCGATACGTCGAACTCCCTTCACGTCAATTTCTCGCTACTTCTAGCCATATAAAATTACTTTCAGTTCAAATACATTCGTATTTTGATGAAGTCAGTGAAAGGCATGTGTTTTGGTGTAGTGATTTGAGGTAAAATGAATTAGACGTAATGAGGCGTTCAAGTCTATCAAACAATATGATACAAATATCAAAGCATTATTCGACATTGATATCACTCTCTGAAAATGCAATTACAGGAATCAGCCAACATGTTTTCAGTTCTTTAATGCCGCACTAAGAAAACCCAATCTACATTTTATTTGTGAATATTGGATATCACCTCTTGATAATGGACAGACAGTAGTGGGCCGAAAAGTAAGTGAGTAAGTAGATTCATCCAATTCAGATACATATTCGTCCATTAGAGAAGAACATATACAAGGGTGCGTAAAGGTCCGGAATAAAATTAATATCATGATTTCACGTTGTACGCATTTTTTGGCAATAAAATGATTTTTTTTCAACCCCTTAGCTGCAACCCTCCCCAACTTTTTTTTTCAAATGCAAACCTATGTCGTGTATGGGCTCATTGAAAAGCTCGTAAAAAATGGATTCTGCTCAAACCCTTAAATTTTTTTGTGGTTACAACGAAATAAGAAAAAACTCTTTTGAAAAGTTACAAATACTTAACTTCGTGCTATCTACGGGTGAATTAACGTAACAGATGTTGAAATTGACCTCCACCCTCTCTTGGCAGGCTCCTAGGCGATGGTCAAACCCTTCTACGGAATTCCGAATGGCCTCTGCCGGTATGTTATGTGATTCCACTCTAATTCTGCTTTTTAGATCTTCAATATTAGCCGACCTATTTTGATAAACCTTGTCTTTCATGTATCCCCAATAAAAATAATCTAATCTCGTCAAGTCTGGGGATCTTGGCGGCCATTCAATTGTACCACGTCGTCCAATCCAGCGTCTTGCAAATATGTCATCAAGATATTCTCTGACATTAATACCAAAATGTGGAGGAGCGCCGTCCTTTCGGAACCAAAGTGTTACATTGGGGATATCTGGATCTGCTTCATGAGAAACATAACAGCTAAAGCAGGGACTAATTCAAAGCGTAAAACTGTAAGGGTTCCCTCAAAAAAGTATGGCCCTAATATCCTGTTGTTGATGATGCCTGCCCATACATTTACTTTCTGAGGACGCTGCGTACGAGCTTCGCATATCCAGTAGCTTCGTCTGAAAAGAGTATGTTGAGTGGAAACCCATTATTCTCGTCACATCGCCTTATTATTTCCTCACACAATTGCAAACGCCTGTCATAGTCATCTTCCAAGAGCTCTTGGACAAGACATACTTTATATGGGTAGTATTTTTCTGTTTTCAAAAACCTCCCAATCGTACGTCTAGACGCAGGATTATTTTGTGCTAATGAAACTGTTGACAAATGTGGATCTTCCTGCAGAGATACGGCAATGTCCAATTTTTGATCTTCGTCTAAAACATGTGGCCGGCCAATTTTGAGCAAGTCCTTCACTGTACCATGTTCTTCAAATTTGTGTAAGATCTTACTCACAGTAGCTTGGGAAATGTGATTTTCCGGATATTTTGCATTAAATAAAGTACACACCTCACTTTGACTCCGCATTCTATCCCCACATCCCAACAATATCAAAAGACTTCGATACGCTGCCTCTCTAACAATACCATTTTTGTTTAACAAATTAAAAAAGAACACTTTGAAGGTACCTAATTAATAAACTAAACATACATACAATTTCAATTTCACCCAGAAATGCCACAATTTCAAAACAGAGTCAAGACAATAGTTCTTATCAGGAGGGCTTGCGTCAAACGCAAATGATTGACTTTCCTGACTCGATAAGGCTTGAATTTATTTTTTTTTTAAATTTTCTGTACAGAGGTAGTGAATATGGCCGAATTTTGAGCAACCTCCATCAGGAATACTTCCCTGTTTTCAATTTTTTTATTTTTCATAAATCCTAAATCAAATGAATGCCACTTTATCATTATTGTGAATATTTTTTGAACTCACCTTTTGGAGGTTTTTTCAAAGGATCCATAATTTCGTAAACCATTTTGATGCGTTGAAAATATCTATGATTAGGTTGTCGTTCAGGATACAATTCCTGATATATTGCCAGAAATTTGGTAGTATTTCTGAACAGAAATATTTTGGTAGCTACAGATTTTCCAGAGATATTTGGAAATTATGATTGGCTTGGTATTGATACAAAGATTATTGTTTTTTTTTTCAAGACAACGCTGACAGAAATCTATTTGGATTTCGGTGTATATAAATATTTGCGATCTCAATGAATGACATCACCAGAAAATCCTTAAGGCGCTCTAGTAGCGGTCCCTGTGCGAAAGTAGAGATTCACATTGGATTTGAATCGCTGGAAATAAAATTCATTTGAAAAAACATTCCCAAGAAGTTCGGGTTTTTCGGATATCTTCCACACGTACCTACAAAATCGTGGGGCCACATGAGAGGCAAAGGGTAAGGGTATCACCTGAACCTGGAGCATGTCATATGCACCTCTCCGAAATATTAATTATTATTCCGACTCCTCCTTGGAGTATGTGTTTGTGTAGTTATTTCCTTCCTTTGTCTGCAGGTGGAGAAAGGAAGAAATAGGAAGAAGAAGATGGAGAACGAGAGAGAGGGATATGTTCGTGATGCGCTCTGGAAGGCATCTCTGATATTTGGTTATTCAAGTATCAGTAGAAGCATATCATAATTGATGTCAACAATTTTTTTCAACTCTCTTTTGAATTTGAGTTTATTTCTCATGCCTATCAATGATTCAGGTAGAGTGTTGTAAAGTGTAGGTCCTACCTAGATACGTTATAAATTGTTTAGTACGCGTGAGTCTGCATAGTGGAACATTCATGGTCTTAATTGAACTGTTACGGGTATTGAAAGCATGCTGTACACATTTTATTGAAGAATTAGCAGTCCATAATAAACAAATGTAAGTTTTTCTAACGTATTATAGAGTTAGCCAATTCATCATACACCATCAATATCATTTCCCAGCTTATTATATTCGTAAGCTGATGAAATTTATAATTGGTTTACATAGTCTAGTTAGTGTATAATCAATGTGTTAATTCCACTAATACCCCTCGGTATTTTATTGTGTACGTTTTATGTATAGAAGTACCTACAGTTACAATTGGGAACATTTGGACAAGTTGTTTTGTGGATTTTTATAATGTGTTCAGCCAGTTGATCTCTAGTTGTTAGAGTAGATGCAATTAATTTGTTTTTTTGACATTGACACTCAATAAATTAGAACTCAATCAGTTGAAAATCATTTCGATGCCTTATCTATTAGTTAATACATTATAATAACACTTCCCAAATACAAATCATGAAATTATAAAACAACAATAAAAATTAATTGGCGCTCCGGGGCGACTTCATTGATTCCAGTGGCGCATTTGCTTTTTCAGCTGCAGGAAAAAACAGAACACTTCGTGACACGACTATCGTCAAATTTAAACCAGTCCGTTTCGTCTTTGACCAAGGCGACGACAGAACCACAGTGAACAATGACTGCATAAATATGATAATAGTGGTCTGCTAGATTGAAGTATTCATCTATTTCGAACCTTCGTAAGAGTTTGGTGCTTGCGTCAGAGGTTCAGTCATGTTTGAAGATCATCAGTGTTATTATTAGCTATACTTGTTAGTTTGGCGC
The DNA here is from genome assembly GCF_025532065.1 of Leptinotarsa decemlineata. NCBI lineage: Eukaryota > Metazoa > Arthropoda > Insecta > Coleoptera > Chrysomelidae > Leptinotarsa > Leptinotarsa decemlineata. The sequence continues at coordinate 2,169,532 of NW_027412549.1, read as the reverse complement.
ATGTTTGGCCGATCATCACCTGTTAAATATTCCATTTTCAGATGCCTATTTCAGCCTGAGTGTATACTTATTCTCACGTTCTTCCAACAAAATTGATAGCTGTGTCATCAGCAAATGAGGTTATTTAACCATTGAAATTGGAAATTTTAAAGATGTTGTTTATGTATATGTTCATGTAACGGTTTTTGCCTTTTTTCGAAATATTCTTGGCCGTAATTGGGATCTCCTTAAAATACAATAGTGGAAGGGCTCATAATTGGCTCTAAGGAGACCACGTGACGTTTGCCGTTTTTTTAAAAAAATGTTTGCTAATTGTATGGGTTTCAAAATTTCAGTGAAATTATTGTTCGATAATATTATTAATTTTTCCGACATAAAGTAAAAAAATAGCTTGACAACACTAACAAATAGATGAGAAATTCAATGGTTATGAATTCAATTGGTTACATGGAGATTTCGTTTCACAATCTGTTTCAGAAGCACTGAAAAAATTAAGGAAAACATGAAGGACTGGTAAAATATACATATATGTATTGATACAATTATGTATCTGTATTGATTTTAATCACGTTTTGTTTTCAAGCAGTTAAAACAATAGATCAGGATGATGATCATAACTACATTAGCGACCAGGATGTGACAGCAGACGAAGAATCTTAAAGATCGCCTGATCCACAATGCATGTTCAAAATTTGTTATGAGCTATCCTAATATATTTTTACCTTTCAAATAGCTCGCACAAGTCTCTTGAATACTCCTGAGGATTGCTCATGACGGTAAACATGATCTCAAGTATCAATGTGATTTGATCCGGTACGATGTATGGTAGCTGAAAGTTGTTGTCGAGGTCATTGTCACATAATGCACAAATTGTCTTTCTTACCTAGATAGACTGAGAAATTAATTTTCTCCATAGTATAGGGTATTTTAGTTTGATGGTGTATACCGTTCTCGAATTGAATTATAGTAAAATTTTCAGTGTCTTTCGAGTCAAGACTATTTTTGTGAACTAAAAAGGAAAACCGAATTTTTGTATGTTTTACATTGACACGTTATTTTTTTACTATAGAAATTCGCTGCTTGTTAACTTTTTCGATGATGAGGCGTGACATTTGATTTTTTCTTCTTTTGGTTGAAGTTTTGTTTCAATAGTTTATTACTTATATTTATCATTAAAGAAACTTCAAAGCTATTTAAATCCATGAAAATGAGCTTGTAGATTTCAGGTAAATCAATATATACTGTAGTTAGCAAATAACTATTAATAACTTCTTCAATAGAAATTTATTTGAGAAATTTTGAGAACTCTTTATATTAACTTCTGACAAATCAATCAACAAACTCACACACATTGTTTTTTATATTTTGTTCTTCTTCTACACACTTTATACTGGGAGCTAATGACTGTGATGATGTGATACCACAATACCAACTTATCCATTGAAAAATATTTCAACCTCACGTATTTCATTCGTATGACTTTCTACGGAATCACTTTCTTATAATTTTAGAGTTGCAGTTCCGGACAACTCTTCTGATGATACCTCCCAAATCTTGGATTTACAGGTTTTCTTCCTACGAATATTCTGGCTAACTAAATATGCACTCGGTTGATCGGCTCTATGAACAGAGAGATTTTGGCTTTTCCTTTTTTTTTTAATTTTTGTTACTGTGAACAAGTCCCTAATTACCGGTGATGCACTGTTTGGATCCTTTGGTGTAGTAATGAATATTACTGGAATTTTATCCGAACACCAAACCGTTATTTCAACACCTCGACACGTGTTTCGATCACCTGTTCAATCTTCCTGTTGAAGATGATCACTTGGTGGTCGAAACACGTGTCGAAGTGTTGAAATAACGGTTTGGTGTTGGGATAAATCTCCAGTAATATTCAAGCCCTTAATTGTTCATAATCTAGTGGAAAGTATAGAGTCTTCCAACAGAAACATCCGAACTTTGACAGTCGATAACGGCCATCTTGTTGAACCTACATCTACCCGTACGTCGACGAAACGCAAGATCTGCCAAAAACATCGCCACTCTCTGAGAGAGTGTGCGGAAGAATCCGAAGAAGTCGATTACGCATCGCTTATAAGAATTCGGCCTTCTACAGACCACAACTTGGCGAATTTTGCGTCGTGACTTGGACCTGCACCCGTACAGAATTCAACTGACCCAGGAACTGAAGCTAAACAATCATAGGTAATGACTATATTCGCTGAATGGGCTTTGGAGCATTTGGCAACTGACTCTAATTCTCATCAAGAAATCATCTTCAGCGATCATCTTTTGGATGAATGGGTATGTGAACAAACAAAATTGTCGAATTTGTAATAATAAAAATCCACATGAGATCCAAGAGTGTCCAATGCATTCCGAAAAAGTTACTTTTTGGTGTAGATTTTGGATTGGAGACGTCATCCATTCATTGAGAACGACGTTAGCCAGGCCATCACTGCCAAAGGCAGGTCAATGATTACCAACAAATTCTTTTAGCCTGAATTGGATGATTTGGACACCAACGACATGTGGTTTCAATAGGACGGCGCTACGTGCCACACAGCTCATGCCACATTGGCACATTGCACATTCTGTACGAGCAAATTGAGGGCAGGGTCATCTCAAGGTGATGTGAACTGGCCACCAAGATTGTACGATTTAACCACGATAGACTTTTCTTGTGGGGTTTTCTCAAATCTCAGGTGAATGAGAATAAGCCACAAACCACAACGGTCTTCGAAACCAACATAACTCATGCCATTAGTCAAATCCAACCTGATTTATGCAGCAAAGTCTTGGAAAATTGGACGTTTGGGATGCTCTTCGCCCAGAGAAGCCGTGGCGGACATTTGAACAATGTTATATTCCACATATGATGGCATCAATAGGTCAATCAAACGAATAAAAATTTTGATGATATCTCACACTTTGGTTTTATTTGAATTTGAAGATAAGAAGAGATTATTAAAATACCTTAGGTATAGTTACCAAAGCGTGTATTTGCTCCTGATGGATTCCGTATGGTTTACTATAGTAGAGCTTTGTGTAACTTGAATCTACAAAAAAATATTTCCTTGTCAGTTGATTGTAGTATATATGTATTTCGCAGAACTTTCATTAATAATAGTAATAATAGAAAACAAATTATTCTTTCAGCTAACAATTATTTTAGAGTGACCTGGAAAAATACATAAAAATAATAATTCATGGATAACCTACACATTTTTCAAAGACTATTATCCATTATTATTCATTAACGTTTTCTTACTCTAATTTTCACTAAAGTGGAAAACAAAAAAAATTAATGGAATATAAAAACCAGAACATACTGTATGTTAACAAAAAAATAATAAATCTACCAGCCTTCATTAAAAAAAATCTTTGTAGGAGTAATTCTCAAACGGCCGCAATTAACATAAAATTTCATACATAAGTTGAACTTTCTAACGACTCTCAAATCTCCACTTCAAACCAATTTCCTTCATGTTGAGCACTGAAATTCCTTTTCCATCTCTTTGCCGCTGTACTAACAATTTCTTACGTTTCTTTGTACAACTCACTTTATTGTTATTACAAAGCAAAGTTACCGTCTTTGCAGAGCTGAATTCTTCATGAAGTGGTGCGGATTAATCCCAGAGTAACTGTTTGACACTACCGTTTCAATGTTATTCCGAAAGTTGTTTATTGTTATATCAGTTCGGTTTCTGGTATGAATGAACTATGTGAGATCATTACGTTTATCGAATGTATGAAAAAAATATTTTTTTTTTCATGAAATTATAAATAACTTTTGCTAAGTTGCCTGTCGTATGATATGTTTAACTGACATGTAATTATGGATCAGATGATTTGCACCAAATTTTATGTCAAAATGGAATTAAGTGCTTAAAAATACTCGGAATGTTGACAGTGGCATACGGTGATTGTACTCTGAGTCAGTAAAATTTTCACAAGTTGTACACAGAAGGTCCCTTCATGCCCCCTCCCGGGTTGAGTAGCCTGAGATGAAATCTTCTCCACACGGTAACTGTGCGCAGATCATCCCATCCCGTCCATCCACCCCCACTCTTATGAGTGGACCTCAACCTACTGATAGGCACTTCAGCAAGATTGACATTTGACCTTTCACAGTCGAAAGCCAGCCTTCAGGTGCTTTCACTTTCTAATTTAATATTTTATTGAATCGTAACTTTACTTGAATGTAATTATTGCATGGGGCACTCAAAAACTAATCGGAGACGAGTGTCTTTAAATCACGAACAAGTATTTCTCAGTAAATCTGCAAAAGAAGTGAGTTTGAAATCTGGTTAGAAAGTTTTTATACTTACCGGGGCCGCCTGATAGCGACTCTTGGGGGTGGTCTCTGGTTCTGCTTCGTTGGCATCTTGTGTTTGTCTCTCTCTCGGAATCTCAGGTCTTCCATGTTGTGTGCTGCGTGTAGATCGCGTAGCGCTGGACTATTGTATGATCGAACTCTTTCGAACACGTTTTCTGCGTGTTTCCTCATATACGCGTCTACGTAGTGGATGATCAGGTCCAGGTACCGGTATATATATCTGTTCGGTATATATCTTGAAGAGTTTACGTTTTCATAAACGTCTGGATATTTCGTCTGTATGTCGCTGCGCACTGGCCCCATGCAGTGCAGACATACAGGATTATTGGTAGTTATACGGTCTTTGTTAACCGCAACTTCACTTGGAGTCCCATGTTGATTTTGCGACCTATAATTGGATATACGTTTTGTCTGGCAGCTCTATTCTCTGCCGTACGTGTGTCCTGAACGTTAGTCCTCTGTCGAGGGTGACTCCCAGGTATTTTACTTCGCTTTGTCCATGAAATCTCTTGTTCATTGAAGGTGACGTTTCCTTCCTGGTGTACCATCCTCCGGGTCAGCAGTGTCGCCTGACTTTTGTCAGGGTTTATATTGATTTTCCAAAGGTTGGCCCATTCCTCTAGTCTTTTCGCCTGTTGTTGCAAGTACCTGTTGATATGCGCTGGCTTGGGCACGTCTGCTGTGTATACCGAGAAGAGGTGTGGCGGAAGGACTGCAGCTTGTGGGACCCCTGCTTCAAGTAAAGATTCGATTAGTCTTAATATTTGTTTCGAGTAGCCAAAACTGCTCATTTTGGCTAGTAGTCCATCTTGCCAACTCTGTCGAATGCTTTGGAGGCGTATAGGAATACCGCTCCGGTGCATAGTCTACTACCCTCAGGCAGCTTTGTCGAGTGTTCGGATCTGAAACCAAACTGTTCATCGGGTAAGATTCCCAGTTCGCTGGGTTGGTCTTCTAGTCTTTTCAAGATGACTCGTTCTGCCACTTTGCTTATGGAAGGGGGTCGAGATGATGTGAGTGACGACGCTCGCCCTGGACTCCCCAGCACATTACAGCAGCCTATGAAAATATTGATAAAGTGAAAAAATTGTGGCATTGAGAATAGTAGGAATGATTTAATGTTACAGCAGAAGACAATTATGGAGAAACTGTATATTCATTCATACATTATTGAATTCATTTCAGTTTATGAAATTTCAAAACATGAATTTTAAAATAGTTAGAACAAGACCAACAGTAGTAACAACAACTTATTGCTACTCCAAAAGAACATATTAAATTGAAAAAACATCATTAAATAATAAGTGTAATTCAAAATTGAACCAATTTGATGCAAGTAATGATTTTTTTGTTTTATTTGAAATCACAGAACAACACAAACAATAATTTCCAATTAGAAAATGTCGTCATGTCCCAATAAAATATATTGAAAATGAATATTTGAAAAATAGAAAGCCTCGGTTCATTACATGAAAGTAAATCATATTTTGCAAGTAATTTTAGAGATATATTCGATTTCATTTGAATTTCTTTAATATATTTTACCAAGTGATTGATAGTATAAAAAATGCGGCAGCCTCGTTTAAGGTGTATAAATCAAATGAGGAGAACTCAAATATTTGAAAAATTATTTACAGAATTTTTCTGTCATTAATTATTCCGTATCAACGTTTCAAACAGAATTGAGTTAGATTGAGAACAATAGCTACCGTCACATGCGCAACAACGCTGAGAATACACACAGCTCGCTATCACAATCTATTAAGAAGACCGGATATCCGAGCAATTGCTCTGCTACTGACAACACACTCTGCTTGTCATTCAAATTATGCTATAAAATCAGCTGCAAATGAACACATTTACGGAAAACAAAATATTAACAACTGCAACACGGAGATACAGTATCCAGAACAAGCTGGAAAATCTCTCTTAGAAGGTAAATGTGGCATAACAGGATATAATTATGACAGGGCATACAATTCTGATAGCTTTGTCATATTTTTGTTGTGAATCATTCCCTAAAGAAAATAACGCGCGCCCACGTTCATTGTTTTTTAGATGTTCGCAACCGTTCTAGACGTGGCGAGAATATTGCTACCGGCTTCGATGGAATTCCAAGGAATTTTCTATTGCCTTCGATTGCCAAATATAAACGCTACCAACCGCCTATTGAGACAGTCAAGTTTCGCGGACAGTGTCGTGCGGAGCGATCTCATAAGGCGATAGACATCTGATTAAAAGTTAAAGTTTCAGTTAAAGTGATTTGTTATATCATTAATGAAATAAAGTTAGGTTTGGTTATTGTTCAATGTAGTCAATTATTAGTGAACCCACGGGAAAAAAACGTGACAGTATTGACACCATTACATTATTGAACTAGCAAATAAAATTACGATAACACTTACGTTAAAAAAATGTTTTTGTGATATCTGTTAGAAAATCTACTAAAATTTGTTTTCCGTTAGCCAGCTGTTTCTCCCCACGAACGAAAATTCTCAAAAGTCAAAACTTGTGCGAGCTGGGGATTAACGAGGTCTTAACTTTTAAACTGTGATTTCTAACATATTTTTCTGGAAATGATGAATTAAACCAAAACTATTTGAAATCTGTACAACATGTCACTGATCTTCAATTGAATAGCTAACATTTTATCAAGGAGATTAGTTTTTGGAAAAAAAACCCTTTCGTAACAACTATTAGGTTGTTTAAAAAAAATCCATTTCAATGAGCCTACTGTAACATCTCGGTGAGATATAATACATTATAAATGAGCACTATTTGAATCCGTGCCCTTTTGCCGACGTAGCATAAGTCAATCAATTACGTTAGAATCCAAATTGTGTGCTCGGGATTCAATGACGTCGATGAAGGCCGTTTTGGCTTGGTCCTGATTGGCAAGGGTTTTACCGGTGAGAAAGTTATCGAAGTGTTCGAAAAGATAGTCGTCGGTTGGCGAGAGAAAGTATGGGGAGTGGATAAGGCAAAATTTTGGTGCTCAATTTGTTCAAGTTTCGGAAGGTGATTTGTGAAACGTGCGAACAGGCTTCATCATGGAGCAGAATCGGACCTCTTCTTTTGACCAGTACCGCAATTTTCGATATATTTCATGGATTTTATCACAATAGGACTTTGCAGTGATGGTTTGACCCGGTAACAGAAAGTTAAAGTGAATCACACCACCCGTTGACCATCATACAGTAAACACATTTTTTTTGGTGGATTTTTGCCTTCTGGGAGTGCCTGAGTGGTTCAAATATGTCCAACCACTGTCCTGAACGTCTCCTGTTGTAGGGGATCCTTTTTCATCACACGTGATGATCGGATCCAAATGAAGATCGTTTTGGTTGCGCAAAAGCAAGGTAGGACAGTCCTCGCAACTTGACAATTTCTGCCTATCGTTCAAATCGGGGTGGATCCACGTTTCGAACTTTTTGACCTTTTCAATACGTTTTAAACCGTCAAAAACTGCATGGGGGCAAACCAACGTCAAATAGTGCGTTCATTGAACACTATCATTACCAAATGCCTGCTTAATTTTTCGGGCTGTTTTGACCTCGCTTCGGTTCAATTAAAATTCGTAGAGAAAAATTGTCCGAAAACCGCTTAAGGACATGATATAGTAACAAGCTGAGAAGAAGCAAAAAATCAAAATTTGGAAAAAACTGAACAATATATGAAGTATAAAATTCTCTATCGATCAGTACATACCTCGATACAGTAGAATAAATATTTATTGAGATATGGAGCTGCAAAAACACATGACATTAACATAATACTTTTACATGAGCATTCAACTACATTACAAAAAATTCCTTCTCGGGCAACTACTTTCATCTAAAGGTAATCTTTCCCATTACTAGAAACGTTCATTTATACGGTTATTTGATTTAATTCCAGCTACACGAATTACGATTAAATTGAAAAATTACAATTTACAGGGAAAATTAATTTTGATAGCAAAACCTGTTTTGACTTCACGAGTATATTTCTCCGTCTTCAAAAAAAACTGGGAAAATTTCGAAGAAAGAAAGAAAAGAGTTGATTTCAAATAAACTCTCCAAAAAATGTGTAGATAATGGTTAGAATATTCTTTCATATACAAATTGGAAGAAAATTGAAAACAACGGAAATAAACAAAGGGTAGAACTGGAATCTCTATCATGGAATGAATCCAAAACAAGTACTGTCCCCAAACACCAGAGCTGCATCACTATTTTTGAAACGCGTTTTACCAATCATGTTGGCGTCTTCGGAATACAAACATTGAATTACATGAAAATAATTTTTACTTATTCAGTTTCCTCACAAACATTCGTTTTGTAATCGAAACAAATTATCATAGAAACGTTACACAGTATAATACTATATATACACACATCGGAAATGTCTAGGGTTATTTTTTAAATTTTTTTTTAGATCGCTTTAGAGAAAAAAAGTTGACGGGTGATTATTAAACGAATGTAACTTACAACAAAATTTATTAAATGGTCAAAAATACTGAGTGCGCATATAAGCAAAATTAAAAAAAAATATGGCTCTTCTTTGGCACCCCGAAAAAAATCATAATACAAAAAAAAATTTAAATCAGTACAAAGTATGGCCTCCACGCTGGTTTATTATGGCCCTACATCTATCGTGCATCGAAAAAATGAGATTGTCAATGTCTTGTTGAGGTACATTTGCCCATTCAGCGATTAAAAGCTCTCTCAATTGAAACGTTGTGTGAATGTTCCCCATATGCGGAGTAATTCTTCGTTGAAGCATGTCCCACACATGCTCGATGGGATTCAGGTTCGGTGATTGTGCTGGCCATGGCAATACATCAACTCCTTCGTTGGTGAGCCAGTCAGTCACTAGACGCGCGACATGTGGACGAGCATTATCGTGCATTAGGTGGAAGTTTCCACCAACAGCACCAGCAAACGAACGGACGATAGGTAGAAGAATGGTGTCGAGGTACTGTCGAGCTGTGAGAGAGCGATTTGGAAAAACGAAATCGGTATGTGTGTACTTCCTGGAGGTGTCTCAAACGTTCATTATTTCCAGGTCGTCTCCACAGTCTTACTCGACGAGAATCTGGATGAAATCCAAATTTGGATTCGTCTGTAAACAAAACTGTAGCCCAATCATTTGCATCCCAGTTTTGATGTTCTTGACACCACTCTAATCTTCTACCGCGATTGTCTCTCGACAAAGATGGACATCTAAGTGGCCTTCTGTTGTGGAAAAGGGCGGCACTGATGTCTAAGGACTTCATGCCGTCATCAATCAGTCATGAACCCATTGGCCCCTGGTCAAACCAACAATCAGCCAAAAGGGTAGGGGAGCTGGTCTCCAAACCTGAAAGAATTCACGATGACATTCTGGTCTGTTGTGGAGATCTGCTTCATGCAGCCGATTTCTGACAGTATCACGACCAATGGTTACCTGGTGCGTATGCTGCAACACGTTAACCAACTCAGGTGCTGTGATTGTCGGTTGTCTTCTTGCGGTTAAGACCAAAAATCGGTCTTGAACTGCAGTTGTAGCGCGTCCTCGCCCTGGATGTTGTTCGGCTGAACTGCCAGTTTCACGGAAACGCCACCACAATCGACTGATAACACTTTGGGAGACCCCCAAACGAAGAGCTACATCATTTTGTCGCATGCCACCTTGAAGAAGCCCTACAGCTATTCATCTCAGCCAATGGTAAGTGATGGCGTTCCATCACATACATTTGTAAACAACCTTTCTCAATAATATTCTGCAAAATTTTTTGAAATAAGGATGTTTTACTCTGGTACAATTGTTATATTTTCTGACCTACCCTGTATGCTGCTAGACATGCAACCATTCTAAATGTACCTAATATAATTATCGACAATGCACCAACGTTTGGCAATATCTGCATTTTGGTTGTGAAGGTAATTAAAAATAATCCTATTTGTTGCACACTCAAATAATCACCCTGTATATGAACGAGTATTGATAAAAAAATTCATTAATGTGGAAAGCTAACATTTTCAATGGTGTACTTCTCTTCTGAAGTTTTTCATATTCAGAAGATGGAGAAGTAAAAAAACAAAACGCATTTTTCACTTTTTCACAAATCTTTTTCTCTACAGTTAGATAAACACGTCAAATTATTCACACGAATTTTATAAACTATTTTATGCACAAAATATCAATTATACAAGACTTTTGAAACTCTTTGTGAACTTTTGTGATCAAGAAAAGTCTATATAGCTCAAAAGAATGCAGCTCTAGTGAGTCTGGAAGTAAAAATGTTATTTCATAAACTACACCTTACGATTTGATCTACACAAAGTTTATTTGAGAAATAAATAACGACATGTTTCGCTAGAACAGTAGATTTTTCAAAAGTGATTTGAATACAAGTTGCTTCTTACGCTAGTATGTATAATTCTTATATACCTGAGATACCTCTTCATTATGATTACTTGAAGCATATTACCTCACTTCTACATCAATAATTACGAACTGCCTTATAAAGTATTATTCCCGAATAGAGAGGACTGGATCCTACGGGAGAAGGAAATATTAAGAGTTGTTGGTTCACAGATGGATCAAAAACACCTTCCGGTTCTGGTGCAGGTGTTTTCAGTCGCAGACCCAGGACAGAGTTATCTACCTATCTAGGAACTTTTGCGACTGTATTTCAAGCAGAAATTTACGCTATTGAATTGTGTGCGGAGAGATTGGATAAATCCAATCTCACACACAAGCCAATAAAAATAATCTCGGACAGTCAATCGGCGTTGGAAGCTCTTGGCTCCTTCCGAGCAACGTCTAAATTGGTAGCAAACTGCCAAAAACGACTCTCCTCGATAAGAATACTTAACAGATTGTCTCTGGTCTGGATTCCTGGTCATACTGGCCTGGAAGGCAATGAAGCTGCTGACTCTCTTGCAAAGGAGGGTGCTGCAAGCGACTTCATTGGACCTGAACCTGTCACTGGCATCGCTTTGGGCTTTGCCAAACAAACACTGCACACCTGAGGATTGTCTCACTTCAAGGCGTTTATTTACCCTTCGAATCTTGATTCCAAACAATTGTTGGACTACAGTAGGGATAAACTACGATGTCTAACAGGCTTTCTTACAGGTCACTGTCATTTGAATCATCATATGCAGAGACTTGGACTGTCGGAAGACAGTGTTTGTCACCTCTGTCTGGGAAATGATGGAACAGCAGACCATATACTTTGTGCCTGCCCCGCTGGGGACCGAATCAGGTTCTTTGAGGTCGGCAGATCCGTACTCTCACCATCTTACCTGAAAGATCACTTACCATACAAACTAATCGGCTTCGTTGAGAAAGTTTATTTGGCTGAGCGTGAATAGGTGTGAGCCACAATAAACCCTTCTGGGTTGCGGTGGAGGGTCGAATAGACCCACTAAGTTTTGCCCTACCTACCTACATAGCTCATATGATGTTCCTGGATTCGATTCCTAAATGTTCTCTGGAACTTTTCCTTAAAATGGTTTTATATTTGTTTCATTCAAATAACCGCGATTTTGTAAACTGTTTAGCGGAAATATCAAAATGTCACGACCAATTTCATTACATATATTTTATTCAAATTCTGCCCAGCAGTTATTCCAAAAGAATGCTGGAACAGCTACTCTTTCATTTACATAAAGAGAGATTGCATTTTCGACATATTTGAAAAGAAAAAAAACTTTTTGATCCCAAAAATTCTGTATGAAAATTTCAATGTTTTCTACACATATAGATTCGTTCAATAATCTTCAACCAATTCCTTCTGGTAGACTGGAATTTTGGGTTATTTGAATAGCTTTGAAGAGCTTTCAATCGAACCAGTAGAGAGTTTGAATTCCACTTCACAGGATATAATGGAAACTGGAGAGGTTCAGTTGAGTTTCTGATTTCACTGATATAGTTCCTGAAAATGTAGTTCAAGGACTTATATTTAGGCGTCCTAATTTTATGGAAGAAAGTTTGAGCTCCTAGTACTTCTTGAGAGCTTTATCTACATACGTTCAACATATAATGACACGTAGTCATAGTTATATCTTGTCCATCCAGCTGAATTGGAGAAATTAACATAAATGTACGTTCAGCAAAAAAAAATTCTAACGCTTCTACTCAATGTTATATTCGTATATACATGTGAATATATAGGTAATAATCTGAATTTGTTAGACTCATGTGACTGATGATTACTTTGATACATTACAAACTGTCAGGATATTTTCACATTCCATAGAGCAAATGAAAGGGAATTGTTTCATAGATAACTTACGGCAGATTATTATTAGGTTGTTTCAAAAGTTTTGCCCGTTTTAATGTTAATGTTAGTGTCGATGTTGATGTTAATGTAAATGTTGTGGTAGATAGCGATAGATAATTTTGTACTCTGTATATTGATGCTGTTCATTTTTTTTAAATTTTAATGGCGTTGAGCGACTATTGATCAAGTGTCAAGAAAGGAGAAATAAGGTGTAAAGGTGACCTAGTGAATAAATGCTTGTGTTTTTGATAGTTTATCATGTGAAAAAGTAGGCTTAAAAGTTGCGGAAAAGTTTCTGAACTTTGAAGGGCCGTATCTTTGTAAATAAGGGACGACGAAATGTACCTGTCAATAATCACATCATCATTATTTTCCCATAATATAGTCTATCAAATAAGTGATAGATTTTCTGAATAGTCTATTGATATTTTATCAACTACCCCTGACTTCATAACGTTAGTCGAAAATTGTATAGAAATCAAAATATCAACAAAGTGAATTCAATCGTTTAGAATTTATGAAATATCGCAGCTAAGCGATATTTGAAAAAATAACATGAGATGTTTTGATTGTTAATTGACTGTAATTGGGTATTTCAGTTTGGTATTTGTCGATGTTCTTCACAATCAACATTATAAATAAAAGTTAGTAGTATATTTATATTGCGTCGTTGACGCACCAATATGAACAGAATTTGAGCTCCTCGTTAAGATCAACATCATCATCACGGAGTTGAGTATTCCATAATAGATAAATTGTGGAAGTTATAGAATAATTCACTTACAATTCATCATAATTCACAAGACGAACCTAACTGAATATTTTGGCGAGCAAACATCCGATTTTCGAAAGCTGAATATTTTGGTAGCCCAGTCTGTATAGGTCAATTATTAACTCAACCTTTATACCCAGTCGAGAAAATAGATATTTCCAGGTAAAGCAGAATAACATCATGTCGGATAAATTTTCAGTAACAACAGGGCAGCGTTCTTGGTCCACTAATTTTTTTATTATATGTAAATGATTTTCTTCTTAATATAAGTCATGGAAAAATATTCCTCTATGCTGATGACACGTCTATCTTCTTCTACTACTTCTACTTTTTACTTTCTTCTTTCTACTGAAACATCTGACGATATGACCCCAATGGTAAATACTGGTCTAATCGAATTTAATGGTTGGTGTAACAAGAACAGACTCATTGTAAACCAAAAGAAAAGAGTATAGGTACATGCAATTTGCTAATTCATCGAGAAGTCAACATATTCTCAATCTCAGTTTCAAAAATAAACCTTTATTACTGACCAGCTCGATAAATTTCTCAGGAACAATGGTTGATTATTTATGCAAGATATTGAATCAATCATACTACCTGATAAAATCTCTTGAGTGCAAGTTAGACACAAATTCACTGATATCAGTTTATTATGCCAAATTTCACTCGAGTATGTATCATAACATTCAGGTCTGGGGACTAGCTACTGGATCAGACAGGATTTTTATGAAAGAAAAAGCACTGCTGAGATTCATATTTAATTTAGATAACATTAACATATGTACATGAAAATAAAGAACTTCTCCAAACAAAACCAGAAATGCATAACTATAATATAAGAAGGAAAGATATGATCATAACACGAAAACATCATCAGGCAAAATATGAAAAATCTCCTAAATTTGTCGGCATTCGAATGTACAATCTACTGTCAAATGATATAAAGACTCTGTCTCCTCATACCTTAAAAAAATTGAAACGTTTATTTATCAGAAAACTGTTTTTACACAGCAGACGAATTTACATATTAGAATTATTATTACATGGGATTTTATATGATGCCTAGACAAAATTATTTTATTGAGGAACCTATTTTACTTGCATTTTATCTAGACTTATAGTTTATTTGTATGTTTGTGTATACCTTTGTATGTTTATCTGTATGCATGTTTGTAGCTCAACTACACATTATTTAGCAAAAAGGATCAATAAAATATATCTATCTATCTAGGACAAATCAATCTTCTATAGCTCAGCGCGCCATAGGTTGAGACGACACAGATGACAGTACGCACGATATTTTTCAAAAAACTGTAGCACTGATTTTCCTAGTAATGAGCGTCACCGTCAGTACAGGACCATCTTCAGGTACCCTCCGCCGTGCTCGAAACGTCCGAAAAAAGATTCCTACGACATACCGACGTGTATTGACGTACGAATGATGTATCTGCTGTCTACAGTAAGTGCAGTGATTCGTTACGATCGTTTCGCCATTTCAGTTTACTTATTGAAAAGATTGGCTGTGGATGTTTGGTGCAAAACTACCCTAAACTCTACAACATGCATCTTATCTGATATTTTCCGTTTGTTTTTGATAATATTCACATCATCACAAACTTCTTTAAAATATTTCTGGGTCATTCTAAAGTACTAGAAGAACTTCCAATCTCTTCCTATTTATTTTTTGAATCCTAAATCTAGTCTTCCTTCAATTTCTTTTTTTTTTCAGTTCCACCACCTTGAATACATTCTTCTTCACTTGACATAATTTTTGTGTTTTCACAAACATTTGCAGTACAACTTGGTATAAAGTTTCTGTTTTGAAAAACAATCTCAGTACAAATCTAGGAGCCTGTGTAAGAACTTGCTAGCGAAATCAGTGAAATGTTCCAGAAATTGCATAAGCAGCAGCCGGCACTGGTCAACAGAAGAAGTTCGATTCTGCTCCACGAAAACGTGTCGACTTTGGTGTCGATGTTTTAACCAGATACCCATGATACGTCACCAGTTAGGAATATTTTAGCAAATGTGGATCGCCGTTGACGTTATTCAACATATCCTGAGTGATGGTCATGCTACGTTTTTTTTTGGTCAAAATTCAGCAAGTTTGGAACGAATTTTGGAATAAAATTTCCAAAAAATGATTCTACATAACCATTTTCTTCATTTCACTGTTGATGTGCTGGGGCGTCCAGGGCAAGTGTCGTCATTCACATCTTCTCGACCCACTTGTAAACATTTTTCTGACTCAGAGTACAATCACCGTATGTCACTGTCAACATTTCAAGTGTTTTTTGAACACTTATTTTCATTTTTTACACAAATTTTGATGTAATTTCTTCCATCCATTTTCTTCGAGATACAAAACATCTCTAAAGGCGCAAAATACTTCTAACTTTTATGCCTCTCATCTACAAAATAAACATGCTGAACAGTTACAACTGTGAACACATGTTCAAGACGAGTGTATCAACATTAAAAAATAAAAAAAACTCGCTAATTGAATGTACGCAGCCAGCAAAATTTGAACATTTACCTTATTTTATAAACAGTCCATACATTTCACAACCCCCAAAGATGACAAGACGACTTGGCTATTCAATTCAGCTCTCAGATTTGAGAAACTTTGATCTTTTTGGAATGATTCTCAGAAATTCTAAATGATTCATAGTATATTAGGTAGTAACTTCACTTAGCGGCAATGCATTTCCCCGATATACGATTTCCGAGTGAAATCACACAAGACATCGTTTCTTTCCTAAATGAATCAAAACGAAATACGAAGAAACCTCTCACGATTCAAAGAAAAGCTGTTAAAATAGTACAATGTTTCAGCATTCAACGCGAAAACCATTTTTAAGTCTGCTTCGCGGTACGTGGCTCTCATAAGTGACAAATTGCAGATTAAATGCAGACATTAACACAGAAAATAAGAGCCCAGACTTGCCAAGATCGTTATGGACCCGGTCTAGACTTTATTTCAGACCATAGAGGCTGTAAAATTAAGTGAGCGATTTAAATTTATAATGTGCCTGTCCAACGATACCAGCGGAATAATTGAAAATATTCTCAAATACGATCAGCTCAGTGACGATCAGAGAACAGCTATACAGAGAATGAAATGTCCTGTGGTAAGGATAGAACACTGATACTAGCGCTATAGTTGTCCATTAACAGAACTTTGGGACGAGTCGGCGTGCCATCTGCTGGGCAAAAGATGCCAAATTTAAAATACTATGGCTATTATTGGGCTCATCCAGAGAACATTGCACAATAATTATTAGGCGACGACCAAGTATTTTCTTGCTTGAAAATAGCATATTTTTCAACATAATATTGTAGAATAAGTACTCATTATAATAATGAAATATTAAGTTTTCAAGCAAAACCTGAGAATAAAATATTTGTCCATTGTTCAATAACCATTATCCAATGCTCTCAGGAATAAAAAGTATGAAGGTTAAAATGAATATGAATCGAAAAGTCCTATAAGAAGCTAAAATGTATCAGTTCTGTTTGCAAATTCGTACTTGAACTAAGCTGAACAAAAGTTTGTGATATTCAAAACTAAGTTTAATTATGAATAATGATATAAATAAATATTGTGAAAGCATGCAATACAAATTTATTTCTAAGATGAGACGAGCAAAGTAAAAATCGAAATTTCAAATAACACTAGGATCTAAAAACAGTCGATGTTTGAAATACATACACAGACACAATTATAATGATTTTTATGAATCTGTAACGTATTGTTAACCTTATCCATCCACAATTTAAAAAGTTCAGGCTCAAGTTCTGGTTGAGGAAACCGATGACGTTCACTCTGCAAATCATTGCAGACGCATTCTAATTTATACCTGTACATACACATTATTTGTTTTATCGTCAGTCGGATCGGATGATAATGACACGATGAATACACAAAGTACGAATAATGATTTGATATGTGATTGACGATATTTACTTTTGACCGTCGGATAGTAGGTAATCTGTTTTACCCACATAAAAATAAAGCTCCAAACGTCGATGGAATTGAGGTAGTTCTACTGCGCAGTCTGCCGCGAAAGAGTGTTGTACAACTAGTACATATAGTCAATGCTATAATCAAACACCAACATTACCCAGATTATCTTAAGCATGCGGAGATCGTGCCCATCCATAAGTCTGGAAAACGAAAAAATCTTATCCATAGCTATCGCCCGATCTCGCTACTCAGTGCGGCGGTGAAGGTCATTGATAAGATTCTCTTGAGTAGACTTTTTCGCCTGGAAGATAGAATGAAACTCATTCGCGAGGAGCAATTCGAGTTCCGGCGTGGTCGGAATATGACTTCTCAATTGATCCGGGTTGAAGGAAGCCTTCAATCAGGGGAAGAATACATTTATGGTTTTGTTGGACATCCAAAAAGCTTCCAATAGAGTTTGAATAGAGGGATTTGTTGCCAAGATGTGGTCGGCAGGCATGCCCTTATTTGTGCTTGTGATTCCTCAATCCTACCTGAGCAACCGAATTTTTCGTCTGAGAGTGGACCAAACCACATCTACGAATTATCCAATTAAAGCAGGTGTCCCGCAGGGGTCCTGCCTGTCACCGCATTTGTACTCTCTGTATAAGCACGACTTTTCTATGTTCCCGAGAATAAATGTTGGTATATACGCAGCTGACACTGCAATATACGCGCATTCGTTCTCGAGCGAGGTGGCGAAGCAACAGCTTCAGATCCACCTTGACAGGTTGATCGTGCGTAATAAAATCGATGTTTACCCTAATAAAACGGAACTCGTCAACTTTTCGAAGAAATTTACTAACGTGAAGATCTTCTGGAAGTTACGAGTCAAGGGTAACTACGTTGACGAGCAGAGAAGCGCGCGATATCTGAGAGTTATCCTGGATAGGCACCTGAATTTGCAGGAACATCTGAGCTTGACGATCCAACGAACGGGGGCGGCGGTAAAACGAACGTACCCGCTCATTGCACGAAACTCTAAGCTTAGTGTGGACAACAAGCTGCTAATTTACAAACAAATAATTAGACCAGGAATGTTGTACGCCTGTCCCATATTATGTAGTCTCAAGAAGACTCATTTGCGGAGACTTAACACATCAGGAGGCTGTCTTATAAATTCTTCAAGTTCTTTCTACCGAAAAGCCCGCTGACAAAAGACTTCACGGCGCTTGGGAGTTATCATAATCAACCCCGAAAACACGGGCTGATTTATGAAATGCTTGATATCTTCCATGAACGGCGCGAATGTGATCGCGCTTAGTTAATGGAAAAGCTGGCTGAGATAAATCACGTATTTTCATGATATCAGAATTACTCTTACCTGGTTTTTTCATAAACTTTTTCCAGGGGACTAGTGATTAACTTGCAACACTCATCTAGTATATTCAGACATGAGGTACCGAAATTGCAACACCACGAGAAATCTTGCGTAAGCTTTGGCAGGAAGCGGGAAGTCTTAGACTGAAAGCTGAAATGAGGCTCTGTTGGCCAGAGAGCCACCCGTTAAAACCAGCGGGGCGACTCCCATCGGCCTGTCGTGGATCTCTGAGGCGGCGCTGTACCTTGCGGACGTCTTGGGGCTCAATATCAAAGTATCATCCTGCTGATCCTTCCTTTTCCTTCACCAATCCTTTTCCCCTCCTCCTATCTTCTCCATGGGAGAGATGTAAATATTGTAAAAATTATGTATAGTAGACCCTACATTTATTGAAGAGAAATATATGTATAATGAAGTATTTTTGATTTTGATTTGATTGTTTTACCCACAGAAACAACTTTTTGACAACAGCGTCATACCGGAACCGTTAATAGAACTAAAACCAAATTCTGCTAGAGCCCTTCTAAGGGTGTCCTCTGTATATACATGCTTTGTGGTGACGATATGGTACGAGTACCTACACTCCTTCAAATCATAAAACTCATAATAGGTTGTTTCAAACGTTTCGCCCGTATTAATATCATGTGTTTTTTGTAGCTCCATTTCTCAATAAATATTTATTCTACTGTGTATAGTACAGTTCCGTAAGAGTAGGCACTAAATTTTCGGAAATACTACATGGATCAATAAGTCCCGAGACTAACCCAGAGATGGCGCTCTTAGTAAACCAGTAACCACGTCTTTCTAGAGTACTAACCTTTGCTTGAAACGTGTCGAAATTTTAAGTCGATCGGACCAGAAACAGCTGAGTTATCGAGGTTAGAGTAAAGTCGTTTTGTAGTTTGTTTAAAAAATGGAAAAAACCGAGTTTCGTGTTCTGATAAAACATTGTTTTTTAATGGGTTAAAACACCGTGCAAGCGAAAGAATGGATTGAAAAATGTTACCCGGAGTCTTGTCCATCAAAAGCAATGATTTGTCGGTGGTTTGCCGAGTTTAAACGTGGTCGTACCGACACAAATGACGCAGAACGCTCGGGTAGACCTGTGGAAGCTGTTACACCGGAAAATGTGAGTGAAGTGACAAAAATTGTAATGAAAGATCGTAAAGTGAAGCTCCGTGAGATTGCTGAGATGACACAGATATCATATGGAAGTGTATTTACTATCCTTCATGAAAAATTGAGCATGAAAAAGGTTTTTTCTAAGTGGGTGCCGCGATTGCTTTCGATGGAACAAAAACAGCAACGAGTCGATGATTCAGAAAGCTGTTTATCGCTATTTACTCGCAACAAAAAAGATTTCTTGCGTCGTTACGTGACCATGGACGAAACATGGATACATCACTACACTCCAGAGTCAAAGCGGCAGTCATCTGAGTGGCGCACAGCTGGCGAAAGCCGTCCGAAACGTCCGAAAACGCAGCAGTCAGCTGGCAAAGTGATGGCGTCAGTTTTTTGGGATGCGCATGGCGTGATTTTCATTGACTACCTCGAAAATGGTAAATCGATCAACAGTGATTATTATATTGACTTACTGGTACGTTTGAAGGAGGAAATCGCAAAAAAACGACCGCACATGCAGAGAAAAAAATCCTTTTTCACCAAGACAATGCACCTTGCCACAGGTCGATGAAAACAATGGCAAAATTGAACGAATTGGGCTTTGATCTGCTTCCCCACCCTCCATACTCACCAGATTTAGCCCCCAGTGACTACTGGCTCTTTGCTGATCTTAAAAAAATGCTCCAGGGAAAAAGATTTGGCTCAAATGAGGAGGTCATCGCTGAAACTGAAACTTATTTTGAAGCGAAAGATACATTTTTTTATAAACATGGTATTGAAAAATTGGAAAAGCGTTGGAACCATTGTATCACCCTGAAAGGAGATTATGTTGATGAATAAAAAAAAAATTTGTAAAAAAAATGTTGTTTTCATTGTTAGTCTCGGGACTTATTGATCCATGTGTTATTATTGCATTGAAATGAACACATTGTTGTCAAGGTTTGATTCTATATATTTTATCATCGTATTTCCTCATATGGTCGGTATAATTCCGTACGCGACTACAAGAGACAGATTAGAGGAAAAATGTAAGTCATTTCCGAGAATTTAGTGCCCACTATTTTTTAATTATATAGTATAGTGATATACGAGTATTCTGATCGATAGAGAATGTTGTACTATACACATTGATGCTGTTTTTTTTTCCAAATTTTAGTTTTTTGCCTCTTTTCAGGCGTTGAGCGATGTTTGACCAATTTTTCTCTACGAATTCAAACTGAACCAATAAGCTGCCGAAACAGCCCAAAAATTAACAAAGCATTTGGCAATGATAGTGTTAAGGAACGCACTATTAATAGACGTTGGTTTGTGAAATTTCGTCTTGTAGTGATCCATCTATCGTAATCCAGGACAAGAATTTGAGGACTCTGGTGGAGACTGACCCATAACAAATGGTTCGTAGGAAGGTGGAAAAAGGTGGAGTCAGCTCCCGAGCGATTTTTCATGGTTTAAAACGTAGGTAAAGAAAGAAAGATGAAGAAGCTCGAAAATAGGGTTTCCTACAATTTGAACTATCGACAGAAATTGTCACGTTTCTTCTTCGCTTTTTCGTAACCAAAATTATCCTTTTTTGGATCGGATCTACGACAACAGGACACGTTCAGGGCAGTGGTTGGGTTCAGACACCCAGGCACTTACCAAAAGCAAAAATCCACCTAAAAAGCCATGGTTACTGTATGGTGGTCAGCGGGTGGTGTGATTTACTATAACTTTTTACTATCGGGCCAAACCATCACATCAGATTCATATTAAGAGGAAATCGACGAAATGTACTGAAAATTGTGTCATCAGCAGCCGGCACTGGTTAACAGAAGAAGTCCGATCCTTCTCCACGGCAACGCCCGTTCGCACATTTCACATATAACCGTCCGAAAATTGATCGAATTAATCGTCAAAATTCTTTCTTACCCACCATACTCCCAGATCTCTTGCCAACCGAATACTAACTTTTCAAGCACTTCGATAACTTTCTCACTGGTAGAACCTTCGTCAGTTATGACCATACAAAAAGGGCCTTCATCGACTGCATCAAATCCTGAGCACACAATTTTGATGATGACGGAATCAATTGACTAAGTGTTATGATGGCAAAAGTGCACTGAATCAAATGACGCTCATTTCGCTCAATATCCACAGAGAAATTGCAGATTCAAGTAGACGCATGAAAACAACTTTTAAGACAACCTCATGTTTGGCATGGATGGCCACATAATGATATTGTCATTGGGAATTGAAATATTTCATCTGTCGCCCCCATACCGGGGGCGACAGATGAAAAAACTATTCGGATTACGACTGCAATAGTAGCGATGACGCATTCATTAAAAAACGATATATTCAGTTAATTTTTTTAAAAGATAAAACACAAGCACAACAGGAAAATCCTCAAGGCGCTCTCAAAGCGGTGCCTGTGCGAAAGTAACGACTCACATCGGATTTGAATCGCTGGAGATCAAATCCATTTGGAACCTCAAAACGATGAGCAGCCACAGTCCGTCGCGTACTTCTGATATGTACCGCTCTTGATGGAATCAAATGTGCCAAGTCACTTGAACACTTTCCGTAAAAGTATCTATAGAAGAGAGACAAATCTCCAACCTTTCTTCGATGTTCCAGGCTATCAAGGTTGCATGTGATGTTCGCGTCTCCAATCAGGCGGATGGCTCTTTTCTGGATCGAATTCAGCAACTTCAGGGTATGTTTGGGGCAGAGCTCCATACATGAAAACGATACTCCAAGGAAGGTCTGATTTAAGCTTTACAAAGCATCAAAATTTGCTGAGGTGTGTACAGTTTACTGGTTCGGAACAGTGTTCCAATGTTTTGAGAAGCAGCCTTTGCTATTCCAGTGACATGATTGTGCCAAGACATATTGGTGTCCATTTTAACCCCCAACAAAATTATCGAGGCAGAAAGCTCATATTTACTTCGTCCTGACGGCATGCCTTGCGAATTAGTTTTTATGTCAATTTTTATTATTTGGAATAAATTTGAAAGAAATTTTGAATGACAATATAAAAGCTTGAGCTTGAGTGGTGCAAAATCCGAATACACCAAGGTGCATGAAAAACGGTCTCATTGATTAGTTACCAAGCTTTGATGTTGAAGAACTTTTTTATTATTTGCTCAATATTTTTTATGAACAGGAAGGCATTGATCCTCGACTATTTCACACCAGATATATTTCCTAAAAGAGTCCGATTCATACACATGAGGTATACGAAAGAATAAGTTTTCTATCATCACCTCTGGTATAATACACTATGTGGATGACACTCAAAACAATCCTGTATGCGAATTTATTCTCTATAGTTACATGGTTTCTTTATCGATTTCGATATCACTTTTCATTTCAAAGTTATGAATCATTGAATAAAGCACTGGGTTCTCTGCGTATTTTTTATTCTTTTCAATAATAGTCAAAAATGAATCTTCCATTCTCCGAGTCATTCCACGAAATAGAGTTCGAATATACCCCTGGCGTACGTTATTTGACTCCTCTATGAACTAGATACTCCCAGCAAGATAGTCCCAGAAGAGCTCAATAGCATTTGAATCTGAAAAACATTGTGGTGACCATTCTGGCTCCTCTTGTATATGTGTTCCTATACCTATAGCATAAGGTTGTCATAATAAGAAAAGTCAGATTTTTAAAATTGATTATTCAAAAACTAACATTTTTAGTTAAAGTTTTTGAGTTGTTCAAAGCAAAAATTGATTCCATAATTGGTGACCACGATTTTTTCACAATGGTGAAGATGTTCTTGCAGAATTTGAATAAACAACAGCTGACCGAAATTTTACGGCACTTTAATCAAAGAACGGGAGGAACGTTAGCTGACCTGAAACTAAAACTAGAAGCCCACAACCATCAAGCTTTCCCAGAAAATGTAAATGCTTACAATTTGATTTCGCTGATCTCCTACAGAAAATTGAACAGAAAACAATTAACTTGACCATTGAGTGTGCATTCAATGTGTGATCTGGAAAAAGCTATTAACTGCATTACCACTGACGAAATAATTATTGAAGTGAATGGTTTACAAATCTTATGTTCAAAGCTATCAGAAAAACTTGATGATAATAATAAAAACTGGAAATCTGTGAAAACTTCATGAGTCACTGTAGACAAAACACTTCAGTTAGCGAAAGAAAATTCAACGAAGTAACACCTTCCTACAATCCAATGTATAATGAACCATCCACAAGCGAAGAACATGTTGAACACAAAGGATACAGAAATACAGAGAAGCACCCAAAAATTGTTTATTTCGAGTGACCATCTTCACTGAGGAGGAAGTACTGTGGTGACCATTCAGACGTCTCCTGTATATGTGTTCCTATACCTGTCAATATATTTTATTATAAAAACAAAATTGCATAGAGTTATCATAATAAGAAAAGTCAGGTTGTTGAAATTGATTATTCAAAAACTAACATTTTCAATAAAAGTTCTTTGAGTTGTTCAAAGCAACATCTTTGACCGTTGAACGAATACGTTGAGAAAATGCAATGCTTCATTCAATAATTCATAAATTCGAAACGAATCATGACAAAACAAGGTATAGGAAATAAACTAAGCCTTACTTACATACAGGAAGGTTTTGGGTGTTATCCAAAAGTTGTATTTCACCACAAGGTGTTTTATACCTCATTATTGCAACATAACTTTGTTTCTCTTCGTGTGATACACTTATTACTAAATCATGTAAGAAATAAAGAAGGTATTCAAAATCAAAATTTGTTACCATTTCAACCTGAGAGTAGGTATCAATACATCCTCATACTGGAATATTTAATTTAATTTTAATGATTTTTCCGAACTAAACACCTAAATTATCACTCACTCCTCGTAAAAAATCAATTTTCTAGTCCCATCGGCTTCAAACCTGCGAAAAACTCCACACAATGGCACGTCTGTAATTATAATTTGCTCCTGCTATGAATGTTCGGCCGTCTGTATTGGTGTAGCAGAGATTCAAAAGATTTCTGAATATGTATGTCTGGCGGGAAAATAATACTGTCGTGTCATTTACACTTTGTTCATTCCAGAGATTTATTATCTTGTAGAAAACGAGAAGTATGTCTGAAAAAAACAGATGAGAAATATTTATTTACTCGTATGTTATGAGGAAAATGTGGAATGAAATTATCATAGCACTGTCGAGAAGATTATTTAGATACCACTAATTTGGTTTTCATCGGTTACCTAAAACTATGTACATTTTCTAAGTGAATTATGAAGTGATACCAATATTGAAAATTTGTAAAATCCAGAATAGTCCAGTTCATCGTAAGATCATAACAACTCGGTTGCTGAAACACACGTTAGAAGAGTTTTGTAGACCAGATGTGTGAGGGCTATAATTGTTTTGGAAGATATTCTGTTTAAATCTGTTCTGTTTTTTCGTTGATTTGCTGTCGCCCCCATACGAACGACAACTTTAAGAAGTTGATAAACCTGTGCGAGCTAAGGACTAACGAGGTCTTACCTTTTAACGTGTGATTCCTAACACGGTTAGGTTAGGTTAGGTTCTACATTTCAAAGAGATACCACGAAGTTTTTACGAACCTTTCTGGCTTTTTATGCCTCCATCAATATAAGGAAAGTGGAAAACTACTATTTTAGATAAAATAGAGAATACATTGAATATATCAATTATATCTCTTTACAAAGAAGTATTTATCATGCACAGAAGGTTTTCACAAACATGAACTGGAAGAAAAAATACAACAGAAAAAATTAATCAATAACGTTACAGTGGATGAAGATATACAGTGCATTTCTTCAATGTTCCCCCCTTTTATTTTTTGAACAGGTTAATCAAAAAATTGAAATTTGTTATAATGAAATTATTGCATGAATATTTTATTTTGAAGTGAAATTGACAGATGAAACTTTCAAGACGGCGGCTGGGCGCCATCTGGAAAAGAATTAAATGGAAAGGGGATCTTGTAACACATCATTTTGAAGCTCCTGACAAATGATTCACAACCCTAGAATATAATGTCAATATCTACAACTACTACAAAATGACGGAAATTTCAATAATTGCCTGAATACATTGACATTTAACTACATAATATAAGGTATTAAGCTTGAGGTCAGTTCAGAAGATGCTCGGAACGGTTGCCTTGAATATTGAAGCATATTCAGTTTCGTACATCTTTTGCTTCAAATAACCAATTGGCCTCGACGGCCAATCCAACGACCGGAAAAGTAGTATCCAAATAGTTTCTCACTTGTCTGAAGTAATGTGGTGGTGCTCCATCTTGTTGGAAAACAATATCCATATCGAATTCATAAGCATTCATTTCGACGATTTCAGTGATGAGAGGGTCAACAGTAGTTTCCAGCATATTCGAATACAGTTCCCCTGTTGAATTTTGATTAATAAATAGGGGTCCTACATTATGGTTTTCTAATATTCCTGCCCAAACGTTAGTTTTTTCTGGATATTGGGTATGTGTTTCCCGGAAAATGTGAGGGTTGGTGTCACTCCAATTACGACAATTTGGTCTGTGAACATTGCCGTTTAAAAAAATGTACATTCGTCACAAAAAAATATTCTGGATATAGGTGGGATACCTTGCAATGGTTTCCATAATGATTTCGCAGAATTCTGTTATTCGATCAGGGTCATCTTCACTTAATTGGTACACCATTTTAATTTTGTATGAACTATTTCTCTTCAAAAGTCTCCACACAGTAGAAGGAGACACCTCACAAACTTTCGCGACGGAATAAGTAGACTGTTCAGGATTTACTACCATCCCACCAATTATTTGCACTTGCTGTTCTTCCGGAATGGACGGATGACCTGGGGGCTTTTTGTTATGTACACTACCGGTAGTTGTGAATTTGGATACAATTTCCCTCAAAAAGTTTTCTACAGATAGGACGATTCGTAAAACGTTCATTGAAAATCCTTTCGGTCTTGTGAAAGTTACGCGTCGCACCGTTAATAAAAATCGCTTCAATTTTTTCTTTCAATGGACGAGAATTGACCATTTTAGAGATTGTTGACGTTGTACCTTTCTACTAGTAAAACCGAAAACTAAATGAGACTATTCTAACTGAACAATGGTGTTCATTGTCGTACTGACATTTTTTGACGTTTTTATAAACAAAAAATAACTCAACAAACCTTATCGGGTTGTTGGAATTGCCATATGGCAGATAGAAAGGAATATTTCTATAAATATCGATATTAATGTGTTTGTCATCAGGAAATTATAAAATGTTTCGCCATTTTGTAGTAAGTGAAGATTTCGGCTCCATATTTTAGGGTTGTAAAGTTTTCGTCAGGAGCATCAAAATGACGTGTCACAAGACCCCCCTTTACAGTTGACCCATTCAAAAAATAAAAGGGGGGACATTGAAGAAATGCACTGTATAACATTGCTTTAATCATTTTCTACTGCAAACAATCGTGATAAAATTGCGTGTTTTTTAAATTTAAGCCATATTTTCACCAATTATCTTGAATGAGAAAAATCAAATAGAAGTATTATATCCAAACCTAGCACTTTCCAAATATCAGAAATGCAATACTATTTTAGACGTGCGTTTTACCAACCAAGTTGGTTCCTTTGAGATATTGATTCAGGAGATCAAGAAAACTGTATTGCAGTTGCCGTTTCATCTTTTATTTGGAAAGAACTACTTTGTTCGGACTAAAAAAAATACAAAGAATGGAAACTGTAAGATTTCGAGTACATATTATTTTCCCGAAAAAGTAAAAGGAGAAAGGTTCAGGTGTAGACATTGAACGGATGGAGGAAATCATGGAATTTTTCTTCATTTTCCATGGAGAGAAGTTAACTCAGTAGAAGAGCTATGCCCCTTAGTTCCGTTCAGGAAAGGCAAGAAATACGAAAAGGTTTTCTACTGAACGGAATAATCAACTTTTTCTAAACATTGACACTATAAACTCGTACGTTATCCATTTTTATAGTTTATACTCATAAACGTTTTCAAAGACGTTTCAAAGATTGTAAAAGTATAGTCTAAGTGAAATTAGAGAACACTTCTGATGCACTGTTTGGAACCTTCGGTATAGTAATGAATATTACTGGAGTTTTATCACAATACCAAACCGATTACTTGGTGATCGAAACACGTGTCGAGGTGTTAAGATAACAGTTTGGTGTTGTGATAAAATTCCAGAAATTTTAAATGACAATGAATAATAACTATTACAATCACGTAAGTTGTTACATTTTTGTAGGTTGTTACACTATTTCCAATTATTTTCATCAAACTTTTTCCATACGTATTGCATCCCAAAATCAAGGTAAAGCCAGCCATGATATGCACAAATATGATGAAATCTCCGCAATCAATTATTAGAAAGACGGATTTCACAGCTGAAAAGGTTCCCGACCCTTCCAAAGCACTTGTCGTGAAATGTTTGGCGAAGTTGAAGCAGTTTTGAGAAGTTCTCAACTAATGATTCCTGAAGTTACGAGGATAGACAGTAGGGACTGGAAGATATCAGCTACAGCGAAAACCTGTGAATATCTAAATGAAACATTCAAATGCCGACAGAATACTATAAATAAATTAATTTTTTATGTCTACATTAGATAGTGGTAGAACATCGTATGATTAACTCTGCCATCATAAAAATGAAGACCATCATTATGATTCCTTAATCACATCCTATCCAAACCCTCGAAAACTCAACTGGAAAACCTACAAAGCAAATCTGGAAATCAGTCCAGATCGATGAACTTTGAAATGAGGGACTCATAAACCTTAGTGGGTATCAGCCAGACTGCAGATCACCTCCATGTATATTGAACATTGTCCCATAATTGTTAATCAGATATCTACCGGAATGTCTCCAAATGGAATGAAGGTCTGGCACGTATTTTTAACTAGGAGATTCATTTGCAAATGCAAGGAAATCATGAGAGGTAAATATAGAAAGTCCCTAAGCCCTGAAAAATAATAAACGCATAGAGGAGGCAATTAAAGTAAGTTGAACAGTCTCGAATATATGCAAGACTCTATAAAATACTCTCAAAGGAACCTAAGGTCTCTTTAACAAATACTGGAAAGTGAACAAAAATAGAAAGAGAGGCTATAAATAGCTCATTTCAAGAAAATAAGTAACGAGACCAGACAAAGAACTCTATCAAAAGGGACGGAAACTTCTATTTTGAAAACTGAATGTAACCCTCAAAGAAGTATGGCTCTAGGATATATCCTAAATGATTCATTAGGTCCAACTCCAAACCAAAACCTGGTAAAATTGAACAGGATTCGGCGAAAGCACCACACATTATAGAACAACTTGATACAAATAATAGAGACATAGTACTGGCCAACATACCACTGCATCAAGACCAATGTACATATAGCTCAGCTATGTCAATAGAGATGGCTCTAGGTCAGTAAACAAAAAAGCAGAATATGCTTACAATAATGATTGTTATTTAATAATACGTTCCTATGCGCGCGAAGACGAGGTATCGTCAATACAAGCTGCTTCAGAAGGATGTTTTGTCCCAACTCTTGTGGCATTTTTCAATGAATGAGCTGCTACTTCTTGCATACTATAGTGCATATCAATTGTTGCGCTATGAATGTGATTTAATCGTTCTAGTCTCGAGTAAATACAATAGTATAATGAGAGGATATATGTGCAGCAGGCTCTAAATACCACAAAAAGATGTACCAGGAAAGAAGGGCTGGCCATAAGCCAAACGGAATCGGTCATATCAACATTATCCAAGAGCACAAAGGCAGAGGATCTGAGAGCTTAAAAAAATCAAGTTAAAGGGATACAATAATCGGAAGACGTCAAATATCTGGGAGTGATCCCAGACCCCAGTTGACCTAAAACTAACACCTAGAAATCATAAAAGAAAGAAAGAAAGGCTAAGGTACACAGTAAAAAGTATTTCTTTCAAAAAAGATCATATATAGGTGCTTTGAAATTTTTATCTATAGTGGAGAAACTATTACTTCATGCCAACAGCGCCCTGTTCCACAAGAAAATCACACTTTTTTAACGAAGAAATCAATTTTCTTGTCCTTTCAACTGCATCATTCGTTTGTTATATATTGCAAATATGAACTATTTTGAATCAAGAAAATGTAATATCATCTGAAGAAAATCTACCACCTATTTGAAGAGAAAAATAAACTGTTTCAAATGGAGAGCAATATCAACTTGATCTGATTTTTAAAACTGTATATCCCTTCAAATAACTCAATTCGTTTATAACAAGAGTTTTGTGAATCTATATACAAAACTATATAATGATCGCCTAAAGATAACAGGAATTTCGTATAGAATGAACAGGGTTTCTTTTAAAGAAGTATTCATTGTTTTCAGTTTGAAAAAAACGGTTTTTTTGAACATAGATATTATTGGAACGAATTTAAATTTAGTATTATGAGGAACTAATAATGTAGTACAGTGTTGCCAGTTTTATAAAATAGATTTAGATCCCATGCATCAATTCAATAAACTTACAATCATAGGTTTTCAAAATATTATCAGAAAAAAATATTTAAATTTAAAGGTCGATTGGTGAAAGTGGAAGTAAAATGAATCTAAATTGTTCAGAAACTCATCAACTCCAAATTAAATCAAATATCAGAAGATCCCGTCAGATTTTCAAGTTTTCCTAAGTTTAACAGTTTATAAACAAAAGTGTAAGTTAATCTTTGATGAAGTAAATGAGTTCATTTGATTTATACAAATAGAAGCGTTTGAATGAAAAATGCCTCTCTTTAAAGGAAAACAATTAATTTCTCATTACGGAGATATTTGAATAGTGTTCCAAGTTAACATATACATTCTTTCAAAACCCAAAACAGTTTTGCTTCGAGATTAATTTTGCTCAGACAAAGAATGCATACTTACTTCTCTTGAGCTAATGTAATGATTTATATTGAAATGTATGCACACTCTTGGTGAAATATTTTTGTTCTACTCGAAAGAAGCCTTTATTTAGTCCATTTGAAGTAATGATTTAACTTCAACTGAAGAAAATATATTTTCAGTTTCTAAAAATATTTCTTCATGAATATAGGAGCGCAAGATTTCTTTGAGATTTTTATTTTTACTGTGTAGTCAGACGCACTTACGGACATGACCATGGTGGGAAATCTATAATGACATGCAACTATGAAGAATGAAGAAAACGATATCTATTAACTATAAACATTATAACAAATTAGGATGCAAAACTCGATGGTTTGGGAATACCGAATACTTTTTTACATCTTATAATAATGGGACCGAAGCCAAAATTCAATATCTGGGGAATATTAACATTTCAGTAACTCACTCGGTAAGTACACATCGGACAGGTGTGCTTGCAGTCTTGCTAAGCTCAATTAACAGTATTCAGAGAGCTCAACACGAAATATGGCAGACGAGAATAGGTTGACTCTCTAAGGGCGTTAGGACACTCATTAAAAACAAAATAGGGCTGCGGACAATACAACAAAGAGACAGAAAAAAATCTTCATGTTTTATGCAAATGTTGGACACTGTATTGCAAAAGGCAAGCATCATATAGTCAACCTATATTATATCCATAAGAATATGACAACATCCAATGAAGGACATGTACAAACTAAGAAGGCAACCAAATTGTTGAGATGGGTGTCATGAATGGATGAAAAAAAACTCAATGAGTCCATGGAGCTGTAGTATTTTCCGGATTATAGGAAGAACAGTGATAAAAATATTCAGCGCACGGTAATGTTACAAATTACGATTCCTACAATATAGTTGTGGTTCAACCTAACATCACTGATTAGTCCTATGGCGGTCCGAAACAGCGATTTGTTGTGTTGAATCATAAATGGGTTCTATTTGGCTCTTGATTTCCAACAAATCATTATACTGAATAAACATCTGAAATAATACTTAATGTTTTTCTTTTACTATTAGGTACCATTGATATTTCATTTCCATACCTTCAAATTATATTTTCTAGTTGTGAATACCGATCATCTCCTGCAAATCCTGCTATCAATAGCTGTATTTTTTTCATGAAATTCAGTTTTATCGTTTACCTTTAGTGAAGTGGTATAATTTTATGGATTGTACATAGCATCTAATTTACATTATTTGGTGATTTCACACACCCCGTTTGTTCAATCATTTACATACTATTGTAATATTTATGCTCTTGATTTATTCTGGTACTTTTTTAAACGAAGAAAGTACAAAGGCACTTGTCATTGTCTTCAGATTTGTTCTATTCTCTCCTTTGTGTAAATTTTTGAAAAAGTTATTATAATAGTTTTTCTAACGACCTTTATTGGGTACTTTCACCTACCACATTCTGAAAAATTATAATAATTTCCCTGACGAAATATGACTTTCCTTCAGTTGTTTTTATAATAATAAAAACACTTTTTTGCATGTATGAATTTTTGCGAAGTAATATCAAGACATACACATCTAATTTCATAATGTGGGTGAAACTAAACGTGTGATTCGAAAGCAAAAACTGGCCACATTCAATTCCATTCCAAATTTATTGGTATGTTTCGCAGATATAAAACGTCGAGTCATCTAAAATCTATCGACATCATAAGCTTACATCCTGTTCGAGAAAGATAAGTGAAAACTGAATAGTTTATCAAATACAGAACTCTGAATTATTTCTGGGATTTTCTGGAATTGCATCCTTCACTGTGTTCTAAGAATTGTCTGTCTTTGTCTCCAGCTATAATTTATTTCCTGAAGCGAGGATTTCGTTTTGTTAGCTTATTCGAATATTTGAGTTTTGTCTTTGGAGATATTGCAATTTCTCTCTGGTTCCATTCTGATTTACGTAAGTATAAGCTCGTCTTCAATTCCCCTCCAATAAGAAATATAAATGGTGGCATATGATGTTGAAGACCAAGTTCTTAAAGAGAAAATCAAAGTAATATCGACTTAGACAGTGTACAGGACTTTACAATAGAAGATCACAATGAACTGGTGATAGATAATGAGAGTGAATGAGATAAATTTTCACATATAATCAGTGGGCATACTTGAAGACTGATTATAAATCAAATCATCTAAGAGAACAATTCGTTCCGGCCAGAACTGAAGTTATTTCTGCATATGCTGTTGGCGATACAACTGTCGCAATAGATTTTCAATCATTGGAACACACTTGCAGACCGGTTTCGTGCTGTTTCGCCACTCGTCAGTGCAGATAGTGTCTATCATCAACATAAAGTCGATGATTTCCGATAACTGGAAATCGAATTTCTACAGAGAATCATTCCTCGAACTAGGCTGAAGCGAACAACAAACGACAGGTTTGTCATCGCCCCATTTACCTGTGAACGAGGTAACCAACCGCATATCCGAATTTGGCGCAATTTTTCGAATAAGGAAAGAAAACTTTCCACATATAGTCAGTGGGCATACTTGAAGATTGGCTATAAATCAAATCATCTAAATGAATAATTCGTTCAGGCCAGTCCGGTCTGCAAATGTGTTCCAATAATTGAAAATCTATTGCGGCAGTTGTATCGCCAACAGCAAATGCAGGAATAACTTCAGTGAAGAATCCTGCACCGACACCTGTCGGATATAATCCAACGCCCTTCGTGGTATTAGCCAGGAAAGTAATTGTTTTCTGTTAGGTGTCAGTCCATTAACCTACACTATAGGGAGTTGAGACTGGCCTGAACGAATAATTCCTTTAGATGATTTGAATGAGAGAAATTGCAACTTCAAAAGCCTCCACAACAATATCCGTGGCTTGCACAAAGATATTGATTCGTTTGAGTCATTTCAAAGTAATATCAACAGCAATGTTGACTATATTGTATTGGCAGAAACTAGAGCTATAAACTATATATATATATATATAATATATATATATATATATATATATATATATATATATATATATAATATATATATATATATTATATATATATACATATACATATATATAATATATATATATATATATATATATATATATATATATAATATATATATACATATACATATACATATATATAATATATATATATATATATATATATATATATATTATATATATATATATATAAATATATACGGGGTGTCCCACATTTTATGTGACAGGCAATATCTGGTTTGTTGAAGGAGATACACAAAAATGTTTCATGCAAAAGTTTTAGGAGTTCATGAGAGCTATATTTTGATATAATTTTTAAATATACAGGGTGTTTGGTGTAGGTGCTACAGACCAAAATTCCATTTTTTAAAATAGAACGCCCTGTATATCATTACATATTCAGATGCTACGTTAAATTCTGATATCATTTCATGTTTGGTTTTTGAAATTCGGTTACGGCGTTGTTGAGTTATTGCACTTTTCCTTAAATATAAAGTTTCAAAAAAACTTATTTACTCGTACACGAATCCAGTCTATATATCTTTTATTAAATTGAACTAGACTACTACTGAATACAAACCATTATTCTCACCTCTACGATACGATATCGATATCAGTTGAATATAATATTGAAATTCTTGAGAATGTGACTAACTTGAGGGTGAATTGCTTTATATTGCACAATTTCATCAAGTAGCTTATGCTTGTTGATGCCATAGTAACAAATGTTGTTGAATTGTATCTACTTGTCAGTTCGATTCGGTGATTCTTTGCAAAACAGTAACTGTGTTTGAAGGTGATTGACAATGTTTCGTGATGAATTTCACTAGTTCGGACTACTATACAGGGTGTCCCTGGACTTCCTCTTTTCCTCTCGGGAATGTATAGATGGGGTCAAAATATCACCAGTACTTCATATAACTGTTTTTCCTAAAAGTCTTCGTAACCAAGTTACGGGCCCTCGAAGTTACAAAATGAAAAATGTTTTTCTTTGATAACTTCTCAAGTGAATATTCAAAATCATCCAAATTTTGGTAATTGACTAAACAAATGAATCCCGTCGATGAGCTTTCATGCAGGAGTCAGTTGTTTTGCTACAAAGTCAGGAACGGACTACCCCCGATGGTCCACACACCCAAAACTTTGAAATGACAGATATTTTTCAATATTTTTCAACAAAATAAGGTTACTTGGGACATTTTATGAATAAAAGTACTCGTGTGGAAAGTCGATCGGAGCAACGAGTCTTGATAAAAATGTAGTTCTACTCGACGACATCAAACCCGCTCGTCCACCATTATTTGAAATGAATAATTATCAAAGCAGAAATAATAATGATAACGTTAATTCAACAACATTTATAACAGGAATAATACAAAGTATGCTAAAATGAAGTCGTAAACAAAAAGTACAGTACCTATATGGAAGTTTAAGTCACAATTGTGATAGCAGATATTTTTTCAAAAGAAATATCAAGTTCTGTAGATTCGTGTGTTTTTAAACTAACAAGCTACTCTACTATGAAATATCGAATTCATTCCATATTTTGTATGTACATAATACGTGTGGAATAATCACGTTTCGTGTTGATCAGTTATCTGAATCTCATGAAATTCAACATTCGAATGTTTCAAATTCTTCTCCACAGCTAAACTGTTGAGGAGTTTCACTGATAATTATAATTTTATGGGAGAAATTCTTTAACAAGAATCTAAATTTAGCTGAAAAAACGCACATCGGAAAAAATATTTACTATACTAATAAAAAGCAAACGAATGAACTACAAAAACGGCTGCACATGATCAGGTGAAAAATATCCAGGGAATAATATTTGTTTCACAGATGTTGACAAAAAAACCTTTTAGAAAGTTTTGATAAAAAATGAGAAACTGGAATGCGATTTTGTTTTGTTGAGTGGTGCGTTGTCATATGACTATCATTGTATTGTCAATATTCTATAGGATATTTTGAATTTTTTTGATATGGCCGAACATTTTACATTCAATGAATATGCAGATATGCATGTATTTTATGGACGAGCATTTTGTAATGCTGCAGAAGCTCGTCGTCTGTATTCCGAGCATTTTCCCAATCGAACGGTATTAAGAAAATGTATAGAGAGAGAAGGTGGTCATATCGAGCAGTTTCTGTAGCGGATTTTTCATTTCTGTTTGCTCTTGAGGCTTTTGAGTTTCGTTAGTTAAACGTGTTTGCATTATAAAAATTCGTTATGAACATTTTACCTATCATTTCCATTTTCCTTAAAAACTAATATTTTCGAATAATGGTAGACATCTCAGGATAAATGTTGTTGAATTAACGTTATCATTATTATTTCTGCTTTGATAATTATTCATTTCAAATAATGGTGGACGAGCGGGTTTGATGTCGTCGAGTGAAACTACATTTTTATCAAGACTCGTTGCTATGATCGACTTTCCACACGAGTACTTTTATTCATAACATTGTCCAAGTAACCTTAATTTGTTGAAAAATATTGAAAAATATCTGTCATTTCAAAGTTTTGGGGTGTGGACCATCGGGGGTAGTCCGTTCCTGACTTTGTAGCAAAACAACTGACTCCTGCATGAAAGCTCATCGAAGGAATTCATTTGTTTAGTCAATTACCAAAATTTGGATGATTTTGAATGTTCACTTGAAAAGTTATCAAAGAAAAACATTTTTCATTTTGTAACTTCGAGGGCCCGTTACTTGGTAACGAAGGATTTTAGGAAAAAAAGTTATATGAAGTACTGGTGATATTTCGACCCCATCTATACATTCCCGAGAGGAAAAGAGGAAGTCCAGGGACACCCTGTATAAAAATGATTTGAAATCCCTGAAACAAGTAAAAAAGAATAATTAAAAAAGAATAGTTGAAAATAACAATTATATTAAGCAACAATAAACCTGAAATGAAATGATAGTGAAATAACCTACAAGTAAAAATATAATAATTGAATAAATAAAAATTAAAGGAATGAAAAAAGAAAATGATAAAAAAATAAAAAGTGTAGAGATTCCAAGTCACGTTAGTTCACGACGTTTCGATTGTTGGTATCTACAATCGTCTTCGGGTGATTCCTCGAGAGATGACTATTTTATAGGTCGTTGAAATACTTTCACCTTCTCTACTTTCCATTTTCCGCTTCACTGATTCCGTGAGAGATGACCGTTTTGGCGGGAGTAGGTCATTTTTCGTCTGATGATGGGTTTCCATATGTTTCGTATATCTACGCTGGCCTGGCTGAATACGTTGTTGGACAACATGTATGCGGCTTCCTTAAATTTTCTCCTGACCCAATGTTCCTCTCTGTGCAAGATCTCAGCTTGGGACCACTCGATGTTGTGTTGATGGGTCCAAACATGGTCTGCTATTCCTGATTTGCTGTTTCTCCTCGCTGTGTGTGCTTCTTGTGCTCGGCAATGCGAACATTCAATGGCCTCTTAGTTTCACCAATATAGGATTTTCCGCACTCACAGGGTATTGGTGAAACTAAGAAGCCATTGAATGTTCGCATTGCCGAGCACAAGAAGCACACACAGCGAGGTGTGAGTAAATCTAATGTACAGAGAATTCTGAAAGAAAATAAATACCACCCATTCAAAATTCAGTTGGTACAAGGTTTGAAACCCACGGACTTTGAACGACGACTTGAATTCATTGCTTGTATTCAGGTAATATTACATGAAAGTCCTAACATATTCAGTCAAATTTTGTGGAGCGATGAATCGCGATTCCACAATAATGGAGTTGTGAATCGACATAACAGTCACTATTGGTCCCAAGAAAATCCCCACTGGGTCCGCGAAAGTGATTTTCAAACTACTTAGGGTATTAATGTATGGTGTGGATTGTTCAATGGCCGCATCATAGGACCTTACTTTTTCAATGAAAATCTCAATGGATTGCGATATTTACATTTTCTAGAAAATGATTTGATCCAGTTGATGGAAGATATTCCCATAGCAGAACGACAAGGAATTTGGTGGCAACAAGATGGTGCTCCTCTTCACAATTCACAGGTTGTTACTGAATATCTGGATAGAACGTACCCAAATAGATGGATCGGTAATAAGGGTCCAATTCGGTGACCGGCTCGTTCCCCAGATTTATCACCGCTTGATTTTTTCCTATGGGGTTATTTAAAAGATATTGTTTCCACTACTCCCCCTTTGAATGTGATGATCTGAAAATGAAAATTTGACTAGCGTGCAGTGATATTACGCCTGATATTATAAGAGCGACTTGTACGAGAGAAGTGATTCGACGTTTCGAAGCCTGTATAATATCTAATGGGCATCACTTTGAACAATTTTTATGACTTATTTCTAGGTACTTACCATTCTTATGAAATGATTTATCAAGTTATATTATTTACATTGTTATTAATTAAAGATTTGTTTTCGAATACACCTCTTTCAATTTCGCAATTGTTTCATATTCAAAATGATTCCTGACTGAATTCCACAACTCAAAATTGAAACCATTACTTCAAACACCCAAAATTTTGACTAATTTTCATGTGATCTGATGCAGAGAGAATAATTGTATGAGATATTTTAAAAAATATTCTCAAGACTTTACATTTTAAGCAGCAATAACTCAACAACGCCGTAACCGAATTTCAAAAAACAAACATGAAATGATATCAGAATTTAACGTAGCATCTGAATGTAATGATATATAGGGCGTTCTATTTTAAAAAATGGAATTTGGTCTGTAGCACCTACACCAAACACCCTGTATATTTAAAAATTATATCAAAATATAGCTCTCATGAACTCCTAAAACTTTTGTATGAAACATTTTTGTGTATCTCCTTCAACAAACCAGATATTGCCTGTCACATAAAATGTGGGACACCCGGTATATATATATATTATATATATATATATATATATATATATATATATATATAATATATATATATATATATATACCGTAATAGTAAAATACTGAAAATTAAGGAAAATCAGTTGCATCATCCAAAAAAAAAATAATCAAAATCAAAAACATCATCGGTCACGTCTCTTGAAACCCAGTTCGCACGGTTCCACATGTGCATACAGCAGCGTACGAGTGTGTAACATATTTGACAAAATAATACATGGTTGTATTAATTATGTGAAAAATACATAATACAAAGAGCTCCCTGTATGACTGAAGGACTATTGAAGTCTGTCGACATAAAATAACTTTCCAAAGTTATTGAGAAATAATATCAATGACGATAACTTGAAGCAACGTTATATTAGTGACAAAACAAAGTCACAAACCGTGTAAAAATTCAACAATTATTGTAACAAAATAAATGGAAATTCAGATTCTAAACAGCTTTGAATGTTAGTTAATGAAATTAGTCCTGCAAAAAAAAACATCAAACATTGATACAATCGAACATTCTTATGCTCATTGACAGACAAAACAGCTATTAGTTACGAATTGAAGAACAATTGGTAGTACGACGTCAGCAAATAATATGAAGTAGGATCCCCACTATTTACCTCTGAGAATATCTACTGTGAACTTTTTTTTCTATCATTAACCGATGCAAATGAAATAAAAAATGTCATTGATGAGCTGAAACCAAATTAATCTCCTGAAGTAGATCGCAAAAGAGCCGAGACCTTAAAATCTTCCAGAATATATCACTGAAGTGGAATTTGGCCCGTCTATAAAAAAAGAAGACGAAATCGTGGTGACCAACCACCGACCAGTACACTTTGAAAAAAATCTAGAAAACACTACAGTATTTATATAGC
Source organism: Leptinotarsa decemlineata (assembly GCF_025532065.1). Lineage (NCBI taxonomy): Eukaryota > Metazoa > Arthropoda > Insecta > Coleoptera > Chrysomelidae > Leptinotarsa > Leptinotarsa decemlineata. The sequence continues at coordinate 2,130,084 of NW_027412549.1, read as the reverse complement.
AAAGTATAACCTACTTTCTGAAAAACAATTCGGGTTCAGAAAGAAAAAATCAACAGAAGACGCCGTACTGACCCTTATTCAAAATGTTTCTAAAATCATGGAGGAAAATAAAACATGCTTATGTATTTTCGTGGATCTTTCTAAGGCTTTCACGATACAGTGAATCATTAGTTACTGCTCCAAACTTTAGAATACCTCGGCACAGAAATGAAAGCTTTCGATTATTCCAATCTCATCTCCACCATTTATAGACGTCACTGAAGCAATCCCAATACATACGGAATATATGGTATCTCAGGGCATACTTCTGGGTCCACTGGTTTTCAATATTTACATGAATGGGATGTTTTCTTCGAAGACTCGTGGTCCTTGGATTTGCTTACGTTACAGCTATTTTTTACAAAGGCAATTCTTGGAACAAGCTTGGGGACATAGTTGTATTAGATTTTTAAATTTTCCAAAAATTGCTGCATAATAAATTACTCACAATTGATTTTGAAAAACGCATTATCTACCATTTTGCTGCATCTGAACAACTGCCCTCAACTTCGATATGATTCGAATCAGCACTCAAACCAAAAATTTTACTGGCAAACCAAAAACATCCTCAAAATAATTGAGTATAGGTATACCTAAATATGCACTTTGAAGTGAAATATACATATTCCATTCATATATCAGACGCTGAGATTCAATGTCCTGGCCTCTTGACTATCACTGTAAGAAGTGAATACACTTCATCATGCCTTAGTGAAGAACCATCTCCAGAAAGGAACCCACCTTTCCGACGATGGATATCTCTCGAATACTTTCACACATCAACGCTGGTGTTCCCCAGGGATCGATATTGTCTCCAACCTTTTTTTATTGCACATCAACGACTTATTGGAAAATTGTTGATGACAGCACACTTGTTTAGTCATTCCATTTAGATTTCAGAACATCGACTACGGAGGCACATCTTCAACTGCAGCAGGAGGTTGCATATCTTAATGAGGATCTAGAAGTGATTTCGAATTGGAGTGAAAGAAATCAGGTTCAAATCAATGCCACAAAAACTCAGGCATCGGTTTTTTCCAAGAAGATGCATGTCTCCGAACCAGATATAATAATGTCAGGTCAGACAATTCCGCTTTCTGCTTCGATAAGTTTGTTAGGGATTAAAATGGACAACAACATGTCTTGGGACAATCATGTCGCTGGAATTGCAAAGGCTACTTCTCAGAAACTTGCCAGAAAATTGTACACACCTCAGCAACTTTTGATGCTCTATAAAGCTCAGATCAGACCGTCTTTGGAGTATTGTTCCACATATGGAGCTCTGCCCCCAAACATACCCTGAAGTTGCTGGATTCCATTCAAAAAAGAGCTATCCACCTGATTGGAGACGTGAACATCACGTGCAACCTTGATAGCCTGGGACATCGAAGGAAAGTTGGAGATTTATCTCTCTTCCAAAGATACTCCCACGGGAATTATTATTTAAGTGACTTGGCACAATTGATTCCTCCAAGAGCGGATCTATCAGAAATACGCGACGGACTGTGGCTGCTCATCGTTCTGAGGTTCAACTCAGAACACCTCGAACTCTATCATCTGGAGAACGTCGATTTAAATGCAATGTGAATCGCTACCTTCGCACAGGCGCCACTCTGAGAGCGCTTTAAGGATTTGCCCAGTGTTTGTATTTTATATCTGATGTCCATCAACTCTTCTTCCTGGAAAAAAAATGTTCTACCAAGTAAAACGAAATTTTGAATTACCCATATATAAATATAATATACGCCGTCGACATCAACATATCATACCACAAATGCAAAAACAAGTATCTCAACGCTCATAAATAAATATCGCTCCCAAATTATGAAACATAAAAATCAGTGTAATCAGTGTGTATTAAAATTTTCACATATCACTGCCAAATTAACCTACAAATATTCCTCACTTGGGTATCCAGATTTGGATTATTCCAATTCGTGGAACGACCTTTTAATTTATTTGTTAACTTCCTTGTAACCAATCCACCTCCCCCCTCTACTACATTCTCCGTGCAGACACGCTGGCTTTAGATATGACTGCCACTGAACTCAAAAAGGACCTCTGAACAATGTTACTGTCCTGCTTTTTAGTTCATTCGAAATGTAACCCCAGCTGAGAATCAGATCTAGTCACAAAGAGGGTAAAACAGCCACACTGAATGTTGGCAATATGATAAAAAATGATTGATCACATAGAACGGATATCAGGCATGACAATGATGGTGTTATCAAAAAGTTGTCGACTGGTGAATTTCTTTTAAAAATAATGAGCTACGTAATGAATCAACGCAGAGCCTTTGTTCGGAAAATTTTTGTACTTGAAAATTTTTTCAAGTACGGTATTCGTTTCAAGAAATTTTTACGCAGATGTACAAAACGAAGAAAATTTGTTAGAAATGCCCAACAACTTTTGAACATAGATAATATTTTAGTTTTGATTGAAAAAGTGTATTTAGAATTTTTAGATTTGTGGTTTTCTTTTGTAGGTAGTGAAATTCTGTTTTTACACACTCCATAAGCAGAACTGGCGTAAAATTAATTTATCGAATAGAATTTTCCTACACCAGACGTAACAGACACCCGCTCGATGTCCGATTTGCTAACCAAAACAGCAAAACTGCTCGTAGGTATACTTCAACATTTGTTAAACAACTCGAAAGACAGAACGACGTAAAAAAAAACAAGGTTCACGAAATGAGCTTTGAGAATTGTAATAGGAAGTCTGTTGGTTGCGTTGTTGCGTAATATAATAACTAGTTTCAAAAAGCACGTTTTACATTATCGGTTTCGCCTACCAAATGAATCTAGTGTCGTTCATCATGAATTAGAAAGAAAGAAAAAAAATTATCAAGACCGTTGGACACCTTTGAAAGTTGAAAAATGGAAAAATATAAAATGTAACACTATCCATCGCATCGTTATTTACAACGCCGCGTGAGAGAAGATCCAATCTTTCACAACGAAGCTGCAGAATATTGCAAATTCATCCACTACAGATGAAGAAGAAATCGTACGAAAGGAGCGCCGTGTTCATGTAGCCGTATTTTGGCTTTCGAGCTACTGTTATACTACTACAATGTAAACAAGTAATATAACTCAGCTAAAGTCTTTGAACAACATTTATTAATTCTAATGTGGTACAAAGTTTGCCGAATATCATAACAAATATCCATTAACATATCGATTGGTCTGTCTGCAATTAATTCGCCAGGGTAAGCACTGCGCCACCTGCAGGCAAAGGGGTGGGACTAATAATAATGAATATAATTCGGTGAGACTTTGAACAGATGTCTGATGATTTCAGCAGCATTAGTTAAGGTGTATTTTTCGAGTATCTGCCACAGGTATTTTTCAAAATTTTGTTCATAGAACAAAATAATGGGTAGTTTTGAAGATGAAACTTACAATCTCCGTAAATATTTTTCCAGTGGAATGATTGTTTATGTGTTCACAATGTTTGTTTATGTCGGTTGTTACAAAATCAATTGTGTTACTAGTGAACTAGTACTTCATCTGGAATGATTATATGGTCATAAGGAAGTTGGAAATTATGATAATTTTAAGCAAAGGCAAAATAATCACGAATATAGTGTAGTAGGCGTTAATAAAATTATATGAATCTATTAGAATATTGGTGAAGATTTCTGTATGTTTGATGTTCGAAAAATGTATTTGATGGAACAATTGAATGTTGAGAAACAGTAGGGTTATGTAATTTTCGTAATGCATAGAATTCTGGTGTTATCCGACCATACAATATGAGGAACTTGGCAAGATCCTCTGTGATTACTTTTTTATTTTCAATTCAGAAACTATTTTATTGACTTCTGGTTATATGGAAAATGTTGAATTTCTTTTAATTTTTCTATAGAATTTTTCATTGCATCTCAGCAAAATTATTGTATTGATTTTCATACATAACGAAATTTGAATTTACTTCATTTTATTTTTTTATGATGATTTCAGGATGTCCTCCAGAATCATTTTGTTTTGCAACCCATACGCCGAACATTGAGAAAGACCATTTTCATTTTTTTGGAAATTTCTAATGATCAGATAACTGGAAAGTGTAAATGTTCTTTTGTTCTTCAACTTTATTATGCATTCAACATCTGCCAAAAGGTTATTTATTGATCTGTCTTCAATAGTAGGATGAAGAATTTGCCATGCAAATTTACGATATGGAACTTCAATAGAACTAGGAGCAATACTTCTTCAAAATTCATATCCGAAACACCTAATCAATGAGAAACTATTTTGTGATTCGAGTTTCAACTAACCTTCATCTGAACCAATATCTGCTTTAGATTTTATAAAGAATTGTAATTCATTAATCTTCAGGTGTTTGCCAAATATGAATGAACTCACTTTGGAAATTATCAATGTTTTAAAAAACGAAAATATGAAAATTGCAGATTTGCACCTCCCACAATCTGAAAAATATGGAAATTAAAATGGAGAACTTTATACAGGTGTAGAAAGGGTAAACTTTTCAGTTTACTACAATAGGTTACTGCGAATATCAAAATATTTTTCACAAAGCAAAATGCTCTATTCATCAGTAACTTGTCGTTTTCAATAATTTTGCCTATCAAAAAAAAAGATATGAAATAATACAATGCTTATCTCAACGCTTCGGAGACCAAAATTTGCCTCCGTCTTCGGAAATGAACAAAATTTAAATATATTTGCAGTTATTCCTTTGCTTATTTTTTATTTCTTTACTTCTTCGACAGATGTCAACAGAGTTTTGAAATGTGAATTATGTAAATGTTGTTGATTGACTCCTGAAACATTCGATGTAGTACAAGGTGTTCTTCTATATCAGTCTGTTGCTATTTTGCCACTAGCCATATTTTCTTTCATGACGGGTAGCCAAGTACGATCTATTTCTAAGGAGCTGTTTGAAATAAACTTCTCTCCAGATTTGAGAATATACACAGATTCTTTTAGTTTACGTCTCTAAGAGTGAGGTTCATTGACAATCTTTCTCGTCTTGTTCCATTCAACTCAGAGTTGACCATCTTGTTCAATCTCTACTGTGAACTTAACTTTCGGTTCCTGTTCGTTGACATAATTTTAAGAAAGTATTCAGATCATCATGGGTTTTATTCCACACAGCAAAGATATCTCCACCAAACTTTGGGACCGCCCTGGTAAGTCTCAACAAAAGATTCTTCAAAATATTCCTGTTGATAATAGAAATCATCTCCATATTGAAAATATGTTTTGTCTGTATCAATTCATCACTCATAATAACTCATCTGTACCTCAAAGTGATAGATTCGTTCCATAAAATAGACAAGCAATACTTCCCTTGTAACTAATTTTGAATTTTTGTCCCTAAAATTTACTGAATTATTTGTTGTATTACCTTTCCGATATTTTACGAATGATACTTAAATGAGTCGGTTCAGTTTTTTTCTCAATTTCGTCGCGCAAATGCATATCTTAAGAATGTAATTTGCAAATCATATGGAGTTGTTTATTTATCGAAGAAAGAAGCACAGAAAGCACATTTGATATCTCAAAAGTAAATGTCAGCGATGAAGAAACAAGGTTATAACTGTATTTTGCCCTGTATTTTTTTGTGGTTTCAAGGCGTTGACTACGAGGTCATTGGCCTTCTACTATTAGTATATGTATCATTTGTTTTCTTGTTAAAATTTTTGAGTACAGCCCTATTGCTTTCATAAATTTTATAATATTGTCATCATGATCTTTCAGACATTCCCTCAGAATATTTGGCATTTCAAATCTTTCTCTAGCCTCATCATATTGAACAAAGTTTAGCAAGATATGTTTCACTGTAAGCCTCCATCTACATTGTTGACATATTGGTTGTCTTTCTCCTGAGAGCATGAATATGTTTGTTAGGTTGGTATGTCCTATTCTCAAGCGTGTGATCACAGTTTGCACTCTTCGTGTCTGTGGAATAGAATGCTTCCAGGGTGTAATTTTTGGCTTCACCCCTTTCAATTTTGTATCTGTTCTCTCCCATTAGGTTTGCCATGAACTCATAATTTGTTGTTTGATTTTTTACGTCTTTCGGTCGAATAGGAATATTCCAAAAATCAGGTGTTTCAGGAGCACGTTTGGTTGCCTGATCTGCTAGTTCATTATCCAAGATCCTTTAGTGTCTAGGAGTCCATACAAATAAATGTGCTTCAGGAGCACGTTTGGTTGCCTGATCTGCTAGTTCATTATCCAAGATTCTTTAGTGTCTAGGAGTCCATACAAATCAATGTGCTTCAGGAGCACGTTTGGTTGCCTGATCTGCTAGTTCATTATCCAAGATTCTTTAGTGTCTAGGAGTCCATACAAATCAATGTGCTTCAGGAGCACGTTTGGTTGCCTGATCTGCTAGTTTACTATCCAAGATTCTTTAGTGTCTAGGAGTCCATACAAATCAATGTGCTTCAGGAGCACGTTTGGTTGCCTGATCTGCTAGTTCATTATCCAAGATTCTTTAGTGTCTAGGAGTCCATACAAATCAATGTGCTTCAGGAGCACGTTTGGTTGCCTGATCTGCTAGTTCATTATCCAAGATCCTTTAGTGTCTAGGAGTCCATACAAATCAATGTGCTTTCCATTCGTATTTAGTGTATAGATGCCAATATGGTTTGTACTAGAGGATCTTTGTCAAATGGATTTCCTAGTGCGTGTAGTGAGCTTAAGGAGCTTAAGGCTAGTGAATGCACATCCAGTATCTTCTTAGGTTTTTGATCCATCAGTGTAAATAACTATGAATCCAGTGTACGTCGAGAAGAGTCCTCTATTAAAGCTATTTTCGTGATATACAATTCCTTTCACCACATGAGCCCATGATTATATACCTATACTATTTTTGAAAAATTGAGTTGAATTACTAAATAAATACCAGTGACCCGTAACATTTACCGATAGTTTTCCATCCCACCCTATTCTGTCTGGCGTCCGTGCGTATACATTCCAGGCATCCGCCAAACTCCGGGGTAGCGCGTGGAAAGGGAAGAATGGGGGTGAGGAGGATTGAAATCCCCTCTCGCATTCCTCTCAGACTTACAAGACAGCAGAGATGTCGGGACAATTTTTTCCACCCTAACTAAAAAAGAACTCCAACCGACTTCTTTATGATCTTTTCACCACTGGGTCACGTACCCGAGGGTTTAGCGCGGACTGTCGCATTTTCGATATGTCAGAAAATTTTTGCTCTGATAATATCAATACTTCCATTGAGATGTTGCGGAGTGTGCAGTTCATCTTAAAAAAGGTCTCCGACACGGGAAAATTCATTTCAGACTCTGAAAATGCTTTTATCTCATATGAAATTCTGATTGTTGAAACCTGAAGTGATATAAAATCGCTTGTATCAGTCAAGACTTTAATTTGATAAGTCACGAAGAACCCCAAAAAATATTGCGAATTTTTCCAATCCATTTATTTACATTAGGAGCGAAACTAAACTTTTTATTAAAGATCTACCCATTCGTCTGTACATCCTTCTGTTCGTCCGTCCGTGTGTTGTATCAAAAAACTTGTTTCCATTTTGTCAAGGACAAATATCGATTCGAAATGTCTCACATTTATAAGTCGTGGGATTCAAATTAGTTTCTGAGTTCAATCAGGAAATTAAGAAATAATTTTCCGATATTTTTCTCAAAATCTTCGAGTTACAAACAAGTTTATAGAACCTATTTTGTTTCTCTTAAAATAGTTAACAAAAATAACTCCTGAATATTTTTCTGTAACCTCAATAGTAGATATAGAAAACATCGATGAAAATTTTTGATAATTTATTTTTCACAAAATATAACTTTTTCCATAACTATAATTATTCGGGAATTATTCAATAATCTGTGAACTCTTATAATTACACTTGAAAAAATTGATTTAGGGAGCCCACAAGGAAGTATACTCGGACCTTCTCTTTTTCTTTTGTACATGAATGACTTGCCTAACTTTATCAAAGAAGGTAGGTTGTTCATGTATGCAGATGATACTTCAATAGTAGTTACAGGGGAAGATTCCATAAAAGTTGACAATGTTATTAAAGATTTTGTTCTTTGGTGTAATTTCAATCATCTAATTGTCAATTTAGAGAAAACAAAATACATGTAATTTTCAATAAAACGGTTTGCTGTTATAACATTATTACACAGGGACAACCAAGGGAATGTAGCCGAGTATTCATGAATCCAAAAAGAATTATACAACTAATTTTTAATCTAGGATATCGAGAATCGTGTAGATCAGTCTTTGGACAGAATTAAATACTTACTTTACTGGAAATTTATTTATTGAAAATATTATTATACGTTCATAATAACTTAAAAATTTCGGAAAAAAACTCGAATATTCACAGTTATTCGACAAGAAATCACAATAACTTACACCTAAAAGGTTTTCGAAATCTATCTTATAAGTGGTCACCAGAATGGATTGGAAGATTCTACTATACTATTCCAAAGAATATGAGAGAACCTCCTATCAAAAAATTTAAAAAAGGTGTGAATACTCTCTTGACCAATAATTCCATATATACTATCGGTGAACTTTCACATTCACTTGAGACTTGATATATATTTGTGTATGTAATTATGTGTATATTTATAAAAATGTATGTAGTGTGTATTTGTGTATATATATTGTAATTTTATATGTAAGAACATTGTCTTCATTGCATAATTTGTATGGATGAACTATTTTTATCGATTTAATAAATTGATAGATGTAGTCGTTACTGGTAGGAAATCATAATAAAAAAAAAGAATTGAAACTTTCTATGTTTTTTACCACTTTTATTTGTAACTAACGTTACTGCAGTTTCGTCCTATAAGGACATTCTCAAACTTATACATTAAACAGAGTTTCAATTATCTTTTCTTCATTCTATCTAGGTATTTGTTTATTGAAGAATCTCACATATTTTCCAGGTGTTGAATGTGAGGCCCAACCTTCTAAAAGGCCCGACATATATGCATCTGCAAAAGTTACAATCAATCGTGAGCAGTTAAACAAGGCATGGAGACGAGAAGTGTGGCCAAATGGAGCATTGGTATATTTCATTGCCAGGAAGAGGATGCCAGTAACACAACAGGATCCTCTACATCAAATACCCATATAATTCAAAAAATAAACTATGAAACAAACCTAAGTATGAAAACGTCAAGTGAATCTACCCGCAACTGTGATAGGACAAAGGCTAATACCACAATCAACCGTGGATCTCTTACCCGTGATCTAAATCATGATGCTGAAATTGTTAAAAACTCAACATATGTCACTAAGAAAAAATGTGAAGCGAAAGACTTTTCTCTCCTGCTACTACCAAAATGTGGGAGATTTAAAGTCTGGTCTTCAAAACTTTGAGAATCTTGTCCTTCAAAGTAATTATGATGTAATAATATTATCAGAAACTTGGTTATCTGATATAAGTATAATAGAATCATCAGTTCAAGCTTACTCTATCTTCCGCTGCGATAGATCGACTCATTCCAGTGAGAAAAAAGAAGTATTATTAGCTATTAAAATTAATTTGAACCCAAAAATTATTGACGAACGTTAACTTGGAGCAGTGTTTTGTGCAGAGAGTATATGGTACCAGCAAAATCATCATTGGTGGTATCTACATCCCTCCAAACTCCAGTATAGATAAATACTTGGTATATGCAGAAGAAGTTCAAAAATTAATGCAAAGCTATGTTAACCACAATTTGTTTATTGCTGGTGATTATAACCTACCACAGGCTGTGTGGTCCAATGGTAATCTTGGAGTTACTGTTCAGTGTCCTGTAAGTTCACCGGCTTTAACTTTATGTGAATGTTTCAGTTTCTTAAACCTGTTTCAACACAACGGTGTTCGCAATAGTCGTAATATTCTACTTGATCTAATTTTTTCTAATCTGAAATCAGTTACGGTGCTCCCAGCTATTGATCCGGTTTTTTCGATATACCTACAAGTAATCTTGACAACATATTAGTAATCGAAGAAGTTGTTTTTGATTTCAGAAAAGGAGATTATGATTCAATTCATTTCCACTTATCCATGATTGAATGGGATAATTACTTGGATATGAATGACATTAATACTTCCATTGCCCAATTGTACGATATACTATTTACCTCTAATGCACACCTACATTCCTACTAAAATTCTGAAACCAAATCCAAAGTTTTCATGTTGGTATAGCCCGGAGCTAAAACGTAGCATATTTAAAAAAAAATCGCCCATAAATCCTTTAAACAGTCGAGTTCTAGGAGGGAAGTGAGTGCCCGCTCGCGGCTGGAGGCTAGCGAGCCTCATCTCCAACTGGCGTTGGCCTCTTAGGGGCAGCGGCTCCACTAGCGGGTAACGGGATACGGGGATGCGGTAATCCATTCATGGGTGCATTGCAGCCCCATACCGAGGCACTGGACGGCTTATGCTGTTCCGTGATCCTCGCCTGCTTCTGTACGGATCCGAGCGTTCGAGGTGTCGGGGCTAGCGGTCTTTCCGGGCTCTAGTATCCGAGTCTAGTCTTGGAGGGCACCAAGGCAGACGCTTGAGGTGTCGGACCCCGGTTGGACGGAGCTACTAGTATCCGAGCTTAGGACCCCGACCGGCCACTTCCGGGACCATATTCCCAATTGATTTGGCATGGTTGGCGGGGGCAGGTGTGCGACGCGAGCACTCTCTGGCGAAAGAAGAACTTAGTTAACTTGTACGAACGTTCGGTCGAACGCTGCCGATGGTCCTGTCTCTTGGTTAGCCACACTAAGTAGATGTAAGGAAGAAATTCCGGGTTCGGGGAGCGGGAGGAAGCCCTGCGAAATCCTGTTGGGGTGGGGTGAGGGGCGGTACCCGCAAGGATTTCCCGAAAATCCACCCCTCCACACCCGATCGCATCCAACGCCAGGGTGCGTCTGGGGGGCCTAACCGGCCACCCAGGCCCCTCGGTGCGGTCGTAACTATGACTCTCTTAATGAGGATTATATTAATTTTTCAAATCTACGAAATAGCAGCTTAGTGAGTCCTTTTGGCGTTTCGCAAATGAAAAATCAAGAAACAATTTTCCAAATGAAATGTACTTGCATAATAAAATAAGTGAGAGTGGTTCTGAAACGGCTAATTTATTTGCTGAACATTTATCATCTGTATACGTTAAATCAGATAATAACTTTTCGGATGTGAAATATTATTGTAATGTTAATGTCAATAAGTTTAAAGTATCATTGAGTGAAGAGTTTGATAAAATTTCAAACCTGAAAGATAGTGTTTGCTGTGGTCCTGATGAAATCTCTTCATACTTTTTAAAGAGGTGCTTATACTCTTGTGAGTATTCCAATACATTTAATTTTTGATATGTCCCTAGATCAAGGTTTTTTTCCAGATTTTTGGAAATATAGCTTTATAAGACCAATCTTCAAAAAAGGTTGTATTGAAAATATCTCAAATTATAGGGGTATTTGTTTACTATTTACTATTAGTTACTAAACTGAAGGCGTATGGCCTCACTGGCAATCTACTGAACTGGCTCCATAGCTTCTTAACGGGTAGGTATCAATGGGTTTAAATTGGCAATTACACTTCAGATAGTATTGTAGTTCATTCTGGGAAGTCACTGTGGCCCCCAACTTCTCAACCTATTTGTCAATGACATTGCCCTTAGTATTGAGTATTCTAAAATTGCACTATTTTCTGACGATTTAAAAATATTTAGAGTTATTGAAAATGAAATTAATTGTCATCAACTTCAGAGTGATATCAATAACCTTGTACATTGGTGCAATTCCAATAGAATGCATCTGAACCTCAATAAATGCTTCTTCATAAATTACAATAGAAATCATACTTCCATAGACTTTTCATACTCTATCAATTCATTAGACCTAGAATGGGTATCTCAAATTAAAGACTTGGAAGTTTTATTGGATGATAAACTATCGTTTTCTCAACACATTATAATGATCTCCCTGAAAGCACGCAAGATAATAGGTTACATAAAGGGAGTATCAAGAGACCTTTCAGTCAATGCCTTTAAAGTTCTATACTGTGCATTTGTCCGTTCCATCTTGGAATATGCGTCGGTGGTATGGAACCCTCACTATCAAACTTATATTAATATGCGAGAAACGGTTCAACACAAATTTTTAAGATCTTCTGCATACAAATTAGGAATCCATGTAGACAATTATGACTATGATTATCCAGCCCTATGTTCATCTTTGAACTTAACTACTCTGGTGAACAGAAGAATAAAAATTGGCTTATGCTTTTTGTTCAAATTGTTAGCTGGTGAAGTTTATTCACCAGATCTCTTGTCTCACGTTGATATAGTCAATTAATACCTCTGGTGCTAGGTCAAATGACACCTTTCATAATAAACACAATTACCGTAACTATGGATTCTACAGCCCTTTATCAACAATGGTAAGTAATGCAAATAAAGTAGATTTGAACTACTTCGGCATACCCTATTCTACTTTCAGACGAGAATTAAAAAATATAAAAGATAAAGACATACACTTGGCCTTATGATGCTGTTTGAAAGAGTAATCTCCTTATTCTCTTAAGAGTATATTAATGTGCAGTGAATGAATATTTATATGTATGTGTGTATTTATGTATTTATCTATATATAATAATGATAATATTTTTAAGGCAAAAAAAGTAATAAATGAATGGAATTTATTTGTTGCCATAACTGTTCCCGTAATGGTTAAGGAACTATCAGTTGAAATTTCACAAAAGTCTCAATTTGCATTGAAAATTCGAAAATTCCATAAAACCAATTATGCTCATCTCAATGATTCCCCTAAAAACGTCATTTTTTTTCATCAAATGCATAGGTTAGGAATCATTGTAGATATCAAAATTCTCAATGGAGTTGAATTGGCAGTGAAAAATGAAAATATCGAAAGAGTCCATGAAACCTTTACGGTTCTTGTTAAGAAAGTGAACATAATAATTCTTCAAAGTTTTTTCGTAATTGCTATAGTTGAAGAATAATTTCAAAAATCAATTTTTTTATTCAGGAAATTTTGTCAACGAGACACAAACGTTGGATTTAAAAGGTGAACATATCAGGAAATCTTCTTTGTTTATATAGAAAAAATGATGAAAACGCCATATACTCGTGAATGGTATAGTTTATGAATTATCTGCGAAATAGGTACTAAAAAATCGAGCTACGGTATTGAATTAGACATATTATCAACTTCCAGCATGGTCCTAGTATTCACAACTATTCACACGCGACCAAGTGAACCCAGCTTCCTAACGAAGCAAATTAGTTAGTTAGTTTACTAACTACTATTCAGTTAGTAAAGATCACTAATACTAAGTATCAGTTAGTAAGATGCCTCTGTTCAGAAAATGATGAAATAGCAGAGCACATACTTTGTGCCTGCCCCGCTAGGGACTGAGTCAGGTTTTTATTGTTCAGCAGAGCTGTACTCTCACCATCTGACCTGAAAAATCACTCACCATACAAACTAGTCGGCTTCGTTAGGAAGCTGGATTCACTTGGTCGCGTGTGAATAGGGGTGAGCCACGATAAACCCCTGCGGGTTGCGGTAGAGGGTCGAATAAACCCACTCACTTTGGACCTAACCCAACCTAGTAAAGACACTCCCGATGAAGCCAACGTATGACGATACGCATGTTGCGTTTTTGTAAGACTGTTTGGTGAAAATCTCACAATAAAGTGTTTATGAATACATCAGACAGATGAGTTCATAACGCGTATTAGTTTAGACAAGAGACGAGGTTGCAACCGACAGAAAACAAGCGAAACGAAAACGATAATTATGAAGTGTATTTGGAGTATATATTGCGATGAAGTGATATAGTGCAAGTAAAAGTACTTCGAATACAAGGAGGAACTTCTTATTCATCATTAAGTCAAACTGGTCACCATGGATTTCAATAAATGAACTAAAATATACAATACGATGCAAATGTATGCAATAAATTCGATATTTACAAAATGAGCGTCTTTCGGAAGAAATCCAAAAACAGGTCAACTTTAATTTTTGACGGCCCATCTCATGATATTCATATGAAAGACGTTTCGTCACCGGTGTTGGCGTGATGACGTAATCGACAATTTTTTTAAATGCAAACAGGGGTCAAGTGGTACCTCATTCAAAAGGTCTACTAATCATCTATTCAACGGTATAACCATGCCAATATTCATTTATACAAAATGAACCAAAACATGTTATTTATTGAAGTACAATAAAATTATAATAAATGTTCAAATTGATGAGCTTCAGCTATGATGCAATGTGAAAGCCGGGCACTGAATTCATTTCTAACGTTTCCGAGAACTTCGGGGGTTATTTGTGCAATCTCCGCTCTGATGCGTTCCTTCAACTCTTCTAAATCATTTGGTCGATTTTGGTAAACTTTACTCTTCAAGTATCCCCATAAAAAAAGTCTAACGGGTCAAATCCGGAGACCTTGGTGGCCATTCGATCGGCCCTCTTCTTCCTATCCACTTTCCTCGGAAAACAGTATCCAGGTAGGTTCGTACATCAACGGCGTAGTGTGGGGGCGCCACAACCTGCTGGAACCACAAATCATTTCTATTTGGAAATAGCTGATTCAGTTGTGGCATCAGATAATCTTGAAGAAAGTGTAGATACCGAGCAACAGTTACGCTTTCCTCAAAAAAGTATGGTCCTATTATCTGGTTGTTCAAAATTCCGGCCCAAACATTCACTTTTTGTGGATATTGTGTGCTATGCTCCTCCATCCAATGTGGATTTTCTCTTGCCCAGTATCGATAAGTCTGACGGTTTACGTGACCGTTGAGCATAAAAGTAGCTTCATCTGAAAATATTATATTTTGTATGAAACTCCGATCTCTGTGCGAGCGCTCCATCATGATTTCGCAAAATTCGACTCTTCTGTCAAAGTCATCTTCTAACAGTTCTTGGACCAGCTGAACTTTATACGGATGCCACTTTTCTTTTATCAACAGTCTAACAACAGTCGATTGGTGTAAATTATTATCCAGTGCGACTTGCCTCGTGCTGGTATGGGGGTTTTCTTGGAACGCAAGTACCACATCAAGTTTTTGGACTTCTGAAATTGATTTTCTACCACTTTTAGGGAGATCTTTAACATGACCCGTTTCTCCTTTGAAACTTTTTCTCAATTTTACTTATTGTTGATTGAGAAACGGGTTCTAGGTTGGGGTATTTCGCATTGAATAAATCACAAACTTCTGCCTGAGTCCTTACTTTATCTCCACAGCCAATCATAATTAAAATTTCGATTCTTTGGGTTTCTGTTACTTTCATTGCCAGATTATAAGTGATTTAAATATTTTTCTAGAAATAATGTCAACCGCTTCAATGATACTTCACTTCAATGACATTGACTAATCTCAAGTAGAGTGTAGGACTTTTATCACCATTTGTTTTTTCTAATCAACAAAAACAATAGAAGACAGTACGATACTTTATTCTCAGTGGCGGTGCATAGCATTATTTGGTTCAACGAATTACTATTATTTGTAATTCCAGTCTTCTGAATACATAATTTGGGTTGACCCTGTATTAATACATATTGAAACCATTATGCCGTTGAATAGGCGACTAGTAGACCTTTTGAATGGGGTGCCACATGACCCCTGTTTGCATTTAAAAAAATTGTCGATTACGTCATCACGCCAACACTGGTGACGAAACGTCTTTCATATGAATATCATGAGATGGGCCGTCAAAAATTAAAGTTGACCTGTTTTTGGATTTCTTCCGAAAGACGCTCCTTTTGTGAATATCGAATTTATTCCATACATTTGCATCGTACTGTATAGAATGCGTTATTTGGCTCAAGATCCATGAAACAGTCAATGTTATTTCTGCACAGAACAAAATATTGCGGTATCTTATCATATACAAGATTGAAGCAGTAACCACCGGTATACTGTATAAGTAGAAATTTACAATACTACCAACTCGATCAGTGTGCACGGTCAATTTAATCTTATGAATGATTTGGGGCATCAAATTAAAACAGATCAAAATTCCCAAATATATTCAGGATGCACTAACATCGAGAGGAAGCTGGGAATTTTATGAAAAACCAAAGAAACTGCATATAGAAATATCAACTATGTACTGTTACAAAATACTGAGCAGTTATAGGTAACAAAATGCTGGTAACACGTACAAGGCATAGAATATCATTTCCATATACGGTTACCGAACTAAAAACCAGATTTAAGGGTATAGAACCAGATCAGGAAATGAGTTGATGGTAAATATGAAGTTAAGTTAGGTAAGGTTAGGTCCGAAGTGAGCCACAATAAACCCGCAAGGGTTTCCTGATCTCTACCGAATGAACCCAGCTTCTCAACGAAGCCGATTAGTTTGTATGATTCGGTCCCCAGCGTGGCAGGCACAAAGTATGTGCTCTGCTGTTTCATCATTTTCCAAACAGAGGTGACACACACAGTCTTCCGATAATCCGAGTCTCTGTGTATGATGATTAAAATGACAGTGACCTGTAAGAAGGCATGTTAGTCATCCCTACTGTGCTCCAACAACTGTTTGGTGTCAAGCTTCGAAGGGTGAATAAACGCCTTGGAGTGATACAATCCTGGAAAATTCTGCCAGGAGTCCATGAATCTTTTTGACATCCAAGTGTTCTATCTTCGTATGGCAAAGCCTAAAGCGATGCCAATGACAGGTTCTGGTTCGATAAAGCTGCTTGCAGCACCCTCCTTTGCCAAGGAGTCAACAACCACATTGCCTTCCAGACCAGTGTGGCCAGAAATCCAGACCAAAACAATCTGTTGAGTCTTCCTATTGAGGAGAGTCGTTTCTGGCAATTTGCTACCAACTTAGAAGTTACTCGGTAGGAGCCAAGAATTTAATGAAAATATACTTAGGAATATACATGAAAAACATTCATAACCGGTTTTTTTGAGAAATAAATGAAGAGTTTTTTCAACAGAGCAAGCATTCTGGACACTGGGAAGAAATGGATAATAGAAGTGTCCTAGAAGGCTGCTTGAAAGGTACATAAGCTCCAATACTAAAACGCAGACCACACTCCCAAAACAAAACGCAGATCGAATTCCTAGGCTGTACCAGAAGTATTCACATTTTCAGAATATTCATAACAGAGTTGATGAATTGGAACTCGCTTACGTCGAAGATGCTCAAACTTTGGAATAAAAGGGCACAGCAAATAAGTTTGATAGGGAAATATAAGAAGAAGAAGATGAAAAAAAAAGCATCGACACCAGTAGGTATTTTTGTTTTCAATTTTCCACACAAAACACGTAAACTAAAATGAATTGAAATCTCCATTAAAGTTTTCTCCGAGAAGATAAAAATGTTGTTGTTTTGTATTTTTTCAGGTACATTATATTCGGAATGTATGGGTGAGAAATGAATATAGAAAAAAAATATGTCGCGTATGAAGACATGTAAATCTGCTATAGATCTGTTGAATTTCATCAGGTGGCTGATAACTGACCCAGATTCCTGACCCAGATTCCTGACCCGAATCTGCATTCAAATTATGTTCACCCCTGAAGCGTCAAATTTGCAATCTTCATACACAATATGCAAATAATAGCAATTGTTGATTCAACAAGTATCATTCTTATATAATTATAAATCGATTGATTACTCACGATGGAATATTTGGAAAGAAACATTTTTAACCCATTTTCGGTATTATTTGTTCGTAACTGACAGCTATTATTGTTTAAAGGAGTATTTTATTCTACAGAGGGCAGAGACACTGAAAATATAATAGTCTTCACATATACGGTGTCTCAGGATTGACTTGGTAAGGAATTGATCTCAAGAATATGTACAGCTTTCGAAAAACAAGTTAGCCTTGACGGTGAAGCTAAAACCATTTTTTTTCAGGTGATGTATCCTTTTTGTTCATGATACGTAGAAATGTTACAGTTGTTCAGAAAGAGAAATAATGGCAACATGTTTTAGATCAAATGGAGTAAATTCTATTAACTCACAAACAAAATTCACAGAACTTAATAATGGTTTCAAAACGTCGAATGATTTTCACATAGTCTGAAGGACCTTTGATGTTCAGCATACCGTTTTGAGAAATTTCAGCTACATTGTCCCACATAAACATTATTACACCCTAGACACTTGAGTTTATAAACTGCAGATTTCTCCAAGTTGTCAACTTTATCTTTGGCATTGAAAAAGAGATTAGTTAAAGTGGCATGTGGCCTGAATGCCACTTCCACAATGTTTTTTATGAAAAATCCCGCAATTGTCTCTGTTTCCAAAATATGTTAAAATTACAAATTTCTTGATTTCTGATTATTTAATATATAATATTTAATATTAATCTGTACGTAAATATCTATATTATTTCCATATTGAAATCAGACTGGAATTATTTTCCAGCAGCTTGACTGATGCATTAACCTTTCGATTTCATATCATTTTTAGAAACATATAGATTCGTTTTCCGATGGCATTCCAGGATAGCTTCCCAAAATTTTTCTAACGCAGTTGTCGGTTGATTGGTCAAACCAGCAACACTGACATAAAATCTTGGCAAGTTGACTTGGATGTCACACCAATAGGTGTTTTTAGAGCCTGAAATGCTCTTCCATCTGATGGTCTTCTTTCGGGGAACTTCTTTTGGTAAATTCTAAATACAAGAAGGCAGTTTCCGTCACTTTCCCCCAAAGCATAGACCATTTGCACCATATCTTCCAATACATAATTTATAATGAAAATAATTCAATGTACACGCGAAAGAAACTCAACACATTAATTTTTTGATGTCAGTCATGGATAACTTACCGTTGAAACAGCTGATAACTATCACAAGATGGTATGGAAAATGCTAATGTACTAGCGATTAGTTTGAATATTCAAAAAATAAATTTGAGTAAGTGAAGGTAAAAAATACGTTTTTTTGTGGTTACAACAATTACTAAAACTTGGTATAATTCGTAAAATATCAGTTTTTCGAATAGTATACTTCTGATAAAAAATGTTGTGAAATGTTGAAACTTTCCATACAAATGAAAAATACAGGATGTTCCATTTGCAAAAAATGAATTATGTCTGTTTGAAAATGAATGAAACTTGACCGGTTTTACCAAGCACCCTATATATTATTTCCGAAAGTTGAGATTCCCAAAATTATCACAGTGATGTTGACTAATCATTGCTAAAAAAAATTCACCCACTTGCTGTAGTCTTGCGTGTGGTGAATTGAAAAAAATATTGTTTGTAAAATAGGTTTTTCTGGAATAACTTTGCAATGCCGCAATGGAAATTCGAAAATAAAAATTCCTTAGAGAGCTAAAAAAATATATAATCGAATGACGTATTCATACACTTGGTGTTCCACTTAAAAAAATATAACTTTGGTTAGCCACGCTCGCCTGAATCACCCAGTATGCAAGAAAATAATTGTTCAAGATAATATTTATCGATATGACTGCAAAAAAATTGAGCAGTTGGAAAAATTGTTTCCTCTGATAGCAATGGACCGAGGGAAGCCTAACTTAAATACCAAATTAAGGCTCTAGATGACATGTACTACCTAACTATTAATTTGTTTTCTCTTTTACTCTCACACTTCTAAGAGCAGTTAGCAGTGAACGTACTTGTGACCGTACTTGTTCCCGTAAATTGTAACATGAATTTTCTTCTAAAATTCCAAGTCAATTCAGTTCGTTTAAATCAATCTAACTCTCCTGAAGTAAAATGAAACATTTTGCAAGAGATGTCACTGTTTCTAATCCCGACCTTTCATTCAAACTTTTAAATTGTTTCCAAATCCATCATAATTTCATTCACTGCAGTTATTCTGATTCTCATCCGAATTAAGATACGATCTATTCTTAACGAATTTTGTCATGAGTTAAGAAGTTGGTAATCGAGATTTTCAAACTGTCTTCAGTTTCATGAACTCGATTAAGAATAATAATTTTTAGAAGTTTTCGTATAAATTGAATAAATAATACTTGAAATTCTCCCCCAACTTCGTTAATTTAATTAGCAAATTACTGACTTGAGAGTAAGTAGAATCAGTTGGACAAAATAATATTCGGTTTTATGAGAAAAACAGCTAATTAGCGTCATCATTTTCCATTTAATATTGTGTTCAGACATAAAGTATTCGTGCAAAAAGTAGAGAAAGCAGGTTTCTCCATCATTGAGAACCCTCAAGCAAAATTTTTAGCTGTTTCTTTCTAATATCAGATATTTTCAATATTTTCCCTTTTTTGATTTATATCATACACACTCAATAACATATTCATCTCTGTATTGATATCCTGGACCCAGAAGTCACGCAGGTTGCTATAGCTGCTACGTGGTGATGTTAGATGATGCCTGGGAATACTAGGTCTTCTAATTGAAACCACAAATGTGCGGTTGGCTCCTGTTGGTGACACCGTGCATATGTGAAGTTTTTCATTTTTGGTAACCAGTTGTTGTCCATCCTTGCAATTGGCTGCACCGCGCTGATGAGGCCAATAGCCAGAAACACGTGTCCGCGATTTGCCTCCATTTTTTGAGTGTTCTGTCCACATATTTTCCCCTTTTTGATATATATATATATATATATATATATATATAATATATATATATATAATATATATATATATATAATATAATATATATATATATATATATATAGATATATATATTGACGAATATACTGAAACTTCTTTTCATTGGGATGCAGGCAAATTAATTTAGAAATTTGGTTCATTGAGCAGTTCACTGTCAGAATCAAAAGGATTTTGAAATAGCCTAATTTCATTCGCAATGACATCAAAATCTGAAAAACGAGTATCAAAATTTATCTTCAAATCACTCAAAGTTTCGATTGCAAAATTGACGGGAAATTCAGTCTCTGTAGTGTGGCTGAATATTTCACATATTTCAAAATGTGTGAGACATATTCTACGTAATTGCGATTGAAATAGTATTATTTTCTGCCTGAAGGATTTGATATTGGTGTATAAATCAGGGAAAAGCTGATTTTCTCCTTGCAATCTCAAATTCAGTTCGTTCATATGATTTGTCAAATCGACATAGAAGGCTAACTTCCACATCCATTCACTATTTTCTAAATCGGCAAAAGGGCGCTGCTTCTCATTTAAAAAAATTCCGATCTCTGCTCGAAGTTCAAAAAAGCGCTTAAGGACTTTTCCGCAACTAAGCCAGCGTACGGCAGTATGATATGGTAAATCATTTTCTCCAATCTGTTGAATAAACTAGCGAAATTGTCGGTGATTCAGCCCAGTGGATCAGTTAACAACTGATATGACTGGTTTTAAAACTTCAGACATATCCAAACATTTTCCGCACAAGGACTGTTGATGAATGATACAATGCAGGACTTATGGTTTTGAACCACCATCATTTTCTACAGCCTTTGACACAAGTGCAACCACTACTTTATTTTTACCATACATATTTTTGCCTCCATCAGTTGTTATAGATTTCAAATTTCTCCATCGAAAGTTATTTTTATTAATGGCATTTTCAACTCCCTTAAAAGTATCTGCCCCAGTTGTCGTGCCGTGAATACTATCAATATAAAGAAGTTCTTCATACACTTCATTGCTTTTATCTACTCCGCGAATAAAAATCAACACCTGAGCAGTATCTGTCACATCCGTTGACTCATCCAATGCTAGAGAAAACCACTCATGATGTCCATTTTTGTCAGACAGTTGAGATGATATATTTTCTGCGATGTCTTGCACCCTCCGAGCCACGGTGTTTGCTGACAAACTGACACTTTTAAATAAATTTACCTTTTCGAGGCATATTTCTTCGGCTACTGCAATCAAGCATTCTTTTAACATTTCTCCATCGGTGAATGGTTTGCCACGTTTTCCGATTTCAAGAGCCACACGGAAGCTGGCGCGAGTTGCAGACTCTTGTTCAGTATTCGCTTTGGTAAACAAAGATTGCTGCGATTTGAGTCCGTGTTTCAAAGCTTCAAATTTTTCCTTCCGCAAACTTCCTGTATACTTGAAGTAACTTTGAAGATGTTTCGATTCATAATGTCGTTTAATGTTATAGTCTTTGAGAACACCTATGGTTTCATTACAAATTGAACATAGCGCCTTATTACTGGACTCAATCACAAAATACTGAAAGTTCCATTTTTCTTGGAACGTTCTGCATTCACTGTCGATTTTTCGCTTCTTTTCCATACTAACAAATCACACATAAAAACAATAAGTCAAATCAAAATACTTTTATTGACGGGTGTTACTTTATTTCACAATAGACAGTTTCGCTTCCTTCGCCTTTCCTACGCAGACTAACTCGCACCCCTCCATGCCCCCTCCCGGGTTGTGTGCCCAGGTCGCAAGCTCCCTCCTTACGGAATCATTTCCGCAGGTTTGGACCCTTTCCTTCCACCCCCGTTTCTAAAGGAAACGGTCCTCAATCCAGCTGCTAGGCACTTCAGCAAGATTGAAATCTAACCTCTTTTGGGTTGGAAACCAGCTTTTAGGTGCTTTTATTTCCCTATCTAACTTCGCGTTTTATTATTATTTGGCTCTTGTTTGTCGCGGTATTCCTAACTGAATTTTTGCATGGGGGCCCCCAAAACTAACGGCGGCCAGAATTATGGTAGACGGGCGTTTCTCAGTGAAGCTGAGAGAATGTGATTTGAAAAGTGAAATCGCGGTTTTGCTGAAAGAGAATATATGGTTAGAACACTCTAGAGTATTATACTTGCCGGAGCCGCCCGACGGCGACTCGTGGGGGCGGTCTCTGGTTTTGTTTCGTCGGCCTTGGATGTTTGTCCCTTTCTCGGAACCTGGGGTCATCCATGTTCAACGCATCGTGTAGATCGCGAAACGCTGGATTTAAGTGCGATCTGATTCTATCGAACGTGCTTTCTGCATGTTCTCTCATATACACGTCCACATATTGCATGTCCAGCTCTAGATCTCTGTATATGAATCTGTTTGGTATATAGTAAGGTGCATTTACGGCGGCCCTTTCGATCGTATTCATAAATGCTTGGATCTTCTTTCTGTATGTCTGCGCACACTGGCCCCAGGCAGTGCATGCATACAGTATTATTGGCATTAGAATCGTTCTGATCATCAGTAGCTTGACTTTCAGTGACATGTTGCTACTTCTTCCTATGATCGGCACCAGGCGTCTTCTGGCCTGTTTGGCCATTCCTATTCTCTGCTGTACGTGATCCTGGAATGTTAGTTTCTTGTCTAGGATGACCCTGAGATATGTCGCTTTGTTTGTCCACGGAATCTCTTGTCCGTTGAAGATGACGTTGCCTTCCGGTTGTACGAACCTGCGGGTGAACAGTATCGTCTGACTCTTGTCAGGGTTGATACTGATCTTCCACAAGTTAGCCCACTCCTCTAATCTGTCTGCCTGCTGTTGTAGGTATCTCGTAACGAGTGCTTGACTCCTAGATCTCGCCAGCAGGGCCGTGTCGTCCGCGTAGAGTGCCAACTTGTACAAAGTTGTTCGCTGGCTTGGGCACGTCTGCCGTGTATACGGAGTAGAGGTGTGGTGAAAGGACTGCACCTTGCGGGACTCCTGCCTCCAGTAGTCGAACTGTTGATAATTCGTCTCCTACTTTGCAGCGGCATCGCCTGTCAGCTAGAAAAGACTGAGTTAATCTTACCATTGGTTTTGAGTATCCAAAATCGCTCATCTTGGCTAGTAGCCCGTCGTGCCAAACTCTGTCGAACGCCTTGGAGACGTCTAAGAAGATAGCTCCGGTGTTGTGTCCTTTGCCAAGGTTGAAGCCTTCTGTCGCAAAGTCCACTACCCTCAGGACTTGTAGCTCTGTTGAGTGTTCTGATCTAAAACCGAATTGTTCGTCGGGGAGGATTCCTAACTCTCTGGTTTGTTCTTCTAGTCTCTTCAGGATGACGCGTTCCGCCACTTTGCTTACTACGGTGGTAGTAAGCTTATTGGCCAGTGTTTCGCTGGAAACAGGTGGTTCTTCTTGGGCTTTGGTATGTGGATTACCGTTGCCTCTTTGAACAGGTACGGGAAGTGTTGCAGTCTGAGTATAGCATTTATGATGTTGGTTATGGCTGCTATACCCTTTCGTGGCAGCACTTTCAGTGCTCGATTTGTTATATTATCTGGGCCTGGTACTTTCCGAGTAGTAAGGCGTCTCAGAATGTCCTTCACTTCCTCAGGCGATGTCGGGGCCAGGGGTTGCGCATTATCTGTCCGTCGGTTGAGCCTCCGTACCGTTCTTTCCACCTGGTTTTCTATTTCTTCTACCTCGTCTGTGAACGGGACGTCATTCTCTTTGCACTGCCTTTCGAAGTTGTCCGCGAATGCTTCCGCCTTCTCATGGTCAGTGTAGACAATTCCTTGCTCGCCATGTATTGGTGGGCAGGATTGTCGAGGTCCATTTATGAGTTTTTTCTGCATTTGCCACGCAGATCTATCTTCTGTGCTCAGTTCTTCCAGACGGGTGGCCCACTGTCTTTCTCGGATCGCTTTCAGCTCTTCTTTCAGTATCCTGTTTGCTCTCTGCATGCACCTTTTGTCCATCGGTGCACGTGTTCTTTGGTACTGTCATTTCAGGCGTCTTCTTATTCTGATTAGTTCCATCGTTTCTGGTGGAAGGTGCTCTTGGAAGTTATAGCGCGTGGCTGGGACTTCCCTCGCGCTTCTTTCCGTTGTTTGTATGATCGCCTGTTGAAACTGGTCCGTGGCGTTCTCCAGATCTGTTTTTGTCTCGATGCGTGGTATCTCACCCAGCGCGTCGTGTATGGCTCGCTGGGAATCTTGTCCAGTCTATGATTCGCTTTGTTGGGTTGTCTGTTTCCACTTCTCCCTTCCTATTGTAAATAGGATGGGGTTGTGGTCTGACGAACCTTCATCTAGTACTTCCATCTCCGTAGTATCGACGTTCTGTTCTAGCGCGATGTCAAGAGTGCTTGGGACTGCGTTTGCTTGCGGGTGGTACGTTGGGCTGTTTGATGCTACCACCTCGATGTCCTCAAATTCTTCTAGTAATCTTACTATATCTCTACCTCTTGTGTTTGCAAATCTGCAGTTCCAGTCTGGCGACTTTGCGTTGAAGTCGCCGATGGCCACTGTGGGATGGAGTTCTGGGATTAATTCTGCCATGTCGGTTCTTTCTATTCTTCTACCTTGCGGAGGTAGGTATACCGATGATATTTTCAGCTGCTCGTAGCGTCTCACATTGACTCTGACTGCTACTGCTTCTCCGATTTGGATTTCTGGTCTTCTTTCTTCGTTTTGCGCTAGATCTGTTTTTACTAGTAGCGCAACGCCCCCTGCGGCGATGCGCCCCCCTGGCCTGTCTGTCCTATATATGTTGTATCCTGGGATTCGATAGCTCTTTTCGCTTCTTAATCGTGTCTCCTATAGTGACGTCTATGTCTAGCCGTGACAGCAGTTCCAGTAGCTCGTTTCTTTTATCTATGGAACCATTTATGTTCTATGATCCTACTAGTAAGCTTCCCGGGATTCGTGCAGGCATTAGTGTCGTCCGGAAGACTAACTCGCAGTTGCGCCGCTAGCCTTTTTATATGCACTTATAACTGCCATCTCGAGGTGATCTGAATACACTAGCTAGAACCAGAACTTTCTCAAATCAACGCGGTAATTCCAAATATTTAATTACGCCTAATGCCACCTAGCGGGTAGCTGAAAAAGATAGTACATAGTACCACTACTCGCCACTAGTGTCACTTAAGTGTCACAATGCACAATAATAATTGAAATGCAAAAAAAGCGTGAGTTAGCTTAGGTCACGCACTTTGCGACTATCCTAGTCTAGAAACATAGTTGAGGGCAGAAATTGGCTCTTGGAACAAACTGAAAAAATAATTATGGCCCGAAGGCTTCAAAGTTTGGAGAATAAGTTACAATATGTTTCAAGTTGAGTAATTAGCTAAAGTTATCAATTCAATAAATGTATTACATGTTGAAGAATCCAGAAGTTCAAAATTTTTACAGCAGCGCTGAAAGGAATGGTCCTGGAGAGAAGTGATTGAAGCAGATATCATTCAGTCTTGGAAGAGATTGAGCAAAGAAGTGAATGAGCTACTGAAATAACTAGGTGGAAATGAAGAACAGTGGAAACAGTGGAACAACTAGAGCAACAAGATATGAAAAGGAAGGAGAAGTTAGGCGAAAAAGGAATGAAAATAAAAGTGAAATTGGAAGAACAGAAAAGAAGAAGAGAAACACTTCAATGACAGGCGAAAATCAGAATAAAGAGCCAAGAAATATTGCTAAAACAACTTAAGTAACAAAAAGTCGCAAGAAAAGAACGAAATGAAGGAAACTTTTTAGTGAAATTAATGAGGATTGACGAATATTCCAGAATTGAATGACAAAAAAATCAAGATGACATATTCGATTACCGAAATGAAGTCGAGGTGAAGTTGAATGAGTCTAAGATGAAATGCCAACATTAGATATTCAGAGGCAGAGTAATAAGGTCACTTACGAATTGAAGAAAACTATCGAACGTGGAACGTATGAAACAAATTGGAATGAGCAAGGCTTGGTTTGTTGGCTAGTATGTATTTATTTACCACTGAATTTCTTCTTCCTATTGTATTCTTTCAATGTACATTTGAGGTGAATAAATATTATTATTATCATTATTATCTGTCAGCTAGTTACTGTGCTTGAATTTTTTCTTGCTTTTCATTAAATTTATCATTTATTTCTTCTGTAACGTTAAACTGTTTTTTCTCCTATTCTGAATTCATTAACTATATATCGAAAATTCGTCTTATTGAGCTTATGAGTAATTTTCCAGTTAACTCCATTTTAGATTTGTTTTTCTTTGTTTCATCCCTCGTGATTTGTTTTCTTGTCTAGTCCTTTCAGTTCGTCTTTCATTGATGTCCTTGTTGCGCTTTTTTTAGAAGCTAGAAGTGTATATCGTACTATTATACTTCATTAATAACATTTCTGCTTTTTGTTGGGTTCAACCCAGACGTCAATCTAAATGTGATTTGTTGTTAATACGGGTTTCAGTGGTACACATATGAGTTTTAAAAACAATTATTTGTACAATACCTTTCCTCAGTCCTATATATTTTTTGGAATAGGTACAGTGAAAGAGGTATGACCAGCAGCATCTGCCCATTCACTCAATTTAGCTGCTTTATTGCAATTAATATGTTTCCCGGCCAACCTGTATGTTACAGCGGCAATCCAAATAATTATTAAACGCCAATTATTGCCTTCTCCATTATCCCCTTTCGCTGTTTAGACTGGCCAAGTTATATTAATGGCATGTCAAATTGATTCTTAGTAAGAGTAATATTCCTATGAGTTGAATAAAATATGTGAACATATATTCATGATTCAAATCCATCTCAGAATAAAACAACGAAATGCTTCTGTAGTTTGGCTACGATTCATGCAGGTAAGAGACAAGAAGGATAACTAGCGATTTGACATTTCGCCACCTATTCGAATATGATTTTTTTTTTAATTGAAACACTAAATAAGTTTTGTGACGGGTGGGTAATTAAAAAACCATTAGTTATTACAAATTCAATGTATCCAAGCAGAGGCTAGTTCTACTTTTGTTTTTTCAGTGAAAAATGTATCATACCCCAAATAGTTGAAACCAGGGCTCAAAAACTATGCACTATACCGGTTACTTCGACTATACCAGTCTTGTTTGCCACGTTCTGTAATTTATTTTTACTGGTGTTTTTATGGTTTATATGAGGAGTTTAATAGAAGTAAGTATTATTTTTGATGTGGGGATATATTTGGTTTGGTTAGTTTTTGTTGAGGACTTGTTGATGTGCAACATCTATAGCCGCACGTAAAACTGATTGCTGGCGTAGGGACGCGTCGCCACCCTATATGACAATCGAAGAGAATCTACTATCAGATATGGAACAACAACAACAACCAATTGTCATAGTGATAACGCCAGAAGCAATATCGAGTGTAACTATTACCGAAGTCACTGATTGATGGAATTGAGTTGTCACAACTTGAAATACATTCCCTGAATTTCTGTGTTTGATAAAAATTAATATTTATTAAATAAACAATCGATGTTTCACATCTGCGAGGCGTCCCGTGACGGCTCACATTTTTATCAAATTTAGTTTCTTATTGAAATTATCTGTAGTCATCGAGATACTGATGATGATAAGTGTACGATGCATGCTTTGGTTGGTAAGCTGATAATGAACTGTTTGGAAACCGGTAGGTCAGTAGCCGGACAGTTCGACGTGGGTTTTTTGTTCACTCACTCAATCGACTGATGTGTGAGTTGGTGGTTCAAGCCGCAGGTCATCAACCATGAGCTGATTTGCATGAAACTGAAATATTATGGTTTTGATAGTGCTTCCTTTTTTGTCATCTGGTCTTATCTACTTGGTCGATCTCAAAAAGTTGTTGTTGATGGTCATCACTTCTTACCACTTGATATTCTATCAGGAGTACCACAGGGTTCCATTTTGGGGCCTTTATTGTTCATCATTTATACTACTGCCATTATCTCGTCCATCAAGAAATGTAAAATACAAGCGTATGCTGATGACATACAATTATACATGCACTTTAAAATCGATGACTATGCTGAGGCACAGAATCTCTTCAATACTGATATTGATTTAATCAATAGGCTATCAAGTGAACATGATTTGAAAGTTAATCTTAATAAAACAATGATGATGCATTTTGGATCGCAGAAGAATCGTAAATTTGTAGAAAATAATTTCAATTTAGAACTAGGTCATACTATCTTGACTCCTGTCAATACAGCTAAAAACTTAGGGGTGGCTTGACACTGATCTCAGATTCACTAGTCATGTTGAAAATTTAATAAAAAAGCTTATATGCAATCGAAACTGTTATACTGTAATCGTTTTATCTGGAGCCAACCTCTAAACAGAATGCTCTGTGATAGTTTGGTGCTAAGCCGTTTCAACTACTATGACTTCATATATGGACCATACTTATATGATTCAGATAAAAAAAGAATACAAAAAGGGCAAAATTCTTCTTGCCGCCTAATCATTGGACTTCGTAAGTATAATTCAATTTCTGAAGCCTTTGAAAACTTCCGCTGGCTCAATATGAAAAACTGTATGATTCATCATTTGTGTTGTTTTGTTCATAAATTGATTACTCTTCTGCATTCTCCCCTTTCAATACAAAAAATAATTCTACGTGAAAATATTCACTCGAGAAACATTAGACATAAAAACAAATTAACTATGCCACAACATCGCACTGCACAGTTTCAGAGATCATTTCTTTTTGGTGCTGTAAAACTCTATAATTCATTGCCCGAGCAATTGAAAAGATTCAATATCAGGAAATTCAAATACAAATATAAAAGTTATATCTATGATGGTCAGTAATGTCAACTTTTGTTCATTGGACGAGTTAATAAACAACAGATCAATTAAATTTGATTATTTATCAAATCTTTTCAGGGGTGTTCACAAATTATTATTTTTATTTATGGTTCTTATTTCGTGGTACCATCACTATTAATTATCTTTCATTTCTGTATGTTCATGTGCATTATGGAGTGGTGCTTAGGGTCTCTCAGTCAAAAAATCAAAAATCAAACTCTGCTCTACTCTGTCAAGCTTTCGCTTCTATTGGGAAGCTTCTTCAGGGCAGTAAAAATGAGTGAAAAACAATTATTGGAACATATAAATTGACAAAAAAGTTAAAATCCTATACATGTTTAACTTGGCTGCACCATACTGATGATGGGCCAAAACCTCGAAACACGTGTCTATGGTTTGCTACTTTCTTGAGTGCTATGTCCCATTATTAACTTCTGTTTCTATATCAAGACACTCAATAACTTTCATATTTGTATAGTTTTCCTGGACCCGGATGACACGCAGGTAGCCATAGCTGCCTCCGTGGTGATTTTGATAGTTTTCTTGTAAACACAAGGTCTATATATATATATATATATATATATATATATATATATATATATATATATATATATATATATATATATATATATATATATATATAGTAGGGCCTAGAAGAGTAGGGCCTAGAAGATGACAGCACGACCAGCTGTCGAAATCGCTCGCAGATAATTAAACAGAAGTTATAGAACTTCAAATCCT
The DNA here is from genome assembly GCF_025532065.1 of Leptinotarsa decemlineata. Taxonomy (NCBI): domain Eukaryota; kingdom Metazoa; phylum Arthropoda; class Insecta; order Coleoptera; family Chrysomelidae; genus Leptinotarsa; species Leptinotarsa decemlineata. The sequence continues at coordinate 2,099,969 of NW_027412549.1, read as the reverse complement.
TTTTGTACCTTACAGAAAATTATCAGATAAATAAAAGAAGCACTAATGGAAAAGACCACTTAGGTATGAAGAACATATTTTAACTTTGATTGGTGTTTTTTGAAACAACACCCTATAAACATTATGGTTTTTCAACAGGCGGCCCTCATGATTATGTTCTTTAATGCCGCACACTCTGTATCACCTTGTACACATTGACATCATGTTTTTTTTCCTAAGTGATGTATTTTGAGACATCCTGTACACATTGACGCCATATTTTTTCTTCAACATTGGCAACCATGTTTTTTTTTCTATAATGCTGCACTCCCTGTATAGCATTTGATTGATGTGTTTGGAACCAACTCCCTGTATACCTCATGTTTTTCAACAAGCAGCCCCCATGTTTTTTTTTTCTTCAACACTGTACACCCAGTATCATCTTCTACACATTGACGCCATGTTTTTTTCTTAAATTATGTATTTTGACGCACCCTATACCATTATTTTTATATGTAGTTAGCAGCCATGTTTTTTCCTTTAACGCTGCATACACCCTGTATATCTCCATGGCATGGCAGCCATGTTTTTTTCTTTAACGCTGCACACACCCTATATACCTTCATGGCATGACAGCCATGTTTATTTCTTTAACGTAGGCAGTCATGTTTTTTTCTTTAAACGCTGCACATACCATGTGTACCATATGATTGACGTGTTTTGAAACAACACCCTGTATACCTCCATGGTAGTCATGTTTTTTTGTTTAACGTTGGCCGCCATGTTTTTTTTCTTCAACACTTCACACACCTTGTATACCTCAATGACAGCTACGTTTTTTTCTGTGATGCTGGAAAACATATTTTTTTCTTCAACACTGCACACACAACCTGTATACCTTCATGGCAGCCATATTTTTTTCAACGCAGGCAGCCATGTTTTTTCCTTTAACGCTGTTTACGTCGATGGTATCCATTTTTTTTAACGCAGATAGTCGTTTTTTTTTCAACGCTGCACACACCCTGTATATCATTTTATTGATGTGTTTTGAAACACATCAATACCCACTCTGTATACCCAATCATTGTTGTTCTTATATCATTCCAAGCATGCTCGACTCGTTATCTCTCAAATAACGATAACGCCACCGCTAGCACTGATGAGCCACTTCCGCCCTGGAATCCTCTTTGTATATCTACTGGAGGCCAGAGCCTCGTTTATCTTTGATATCTGTGATTTGAATCTTCTCTCGACCTCATAGTTGGCGTTTATATGAAAAGAGATGTCATCGTATTTTCTTACTCAAGTTTGACTGATTAAACCTGGGGTGTATTGAAACAGCGCTGTCTACTGTTGATAATGAATGTTTAATTTTGGGCTCTGGATTCATCTAGTTGCCTTAAAATGAAAGCGATAGAGATAAACAGAGGACGAATCTCGTTCGGCGTCAATGTCGAAGTTCGGGATTGTAACGGACCGCCTTCGGGAGCCTCGTTATTCATTGATATTAATGGTTTCAGTCTTCTGTCGATCCCATTTGCTACTAACAATTTTGAGAAAGGTGATATTCATTATATGAATTATTATTAATGCTGATGATACTTGACATACTAACATTACATATATGCTATATCAACCCGACTTGAGATTGGTCGGATGAATCGAAATGTAGAAAAAGTAATTTTTGTTATTATATTTATAATCATTCGTGATAAATATTCCGAATTAATGACGGTGAATGAATATTATCCTATTTGAGGGGAGTGCAAAGAGAAAGACACAACGGCACGAAACGGCGAATTATGGATGTCACTTTTAGACTTTTGGTGATGCTCACCATATTCAAAGTAGGAATGTTTCCAGATGTAAATCATGGCTGCAATGCATGAAAATTAAAATTTTGGGAGGATGCAGAGATGCAACCAATCAAAAGTATATATCTACATAAATATTAGAAAAAATTACTAGGGTAAAATTATGCAAAAACTTGAAAATTGTTGTTAGAGTAAAGGACAATTCTTTTAGTTTTCCACAAGAAATCGTGGTTTATGAAAGAAATCAAGAAATATGAATAATGAATGATGACATTTCATTGAATAAATGGGGCCATGTTTTGTCTGAATGTTTCAATTAATCATCAAAATTGTAGTTGAAAAACAGGCATGCCCAACACCCTCAAAAAACTACATATAGGTAACTGAGAAAAATAAACGACTGACAGTGACAAGACTTTTTCAAACTGAAATGTTTTCCTGGATTTTTGTCATTTAACTTTTACTCGGCATTGATAACAAATGTCAACAATTTCAACAAAGGAGTCGATAGATCTCACACCTCTTCGTTTGTGAGAAAGTTAAAAAATAATCAATATTGAAATGAACAGAAACCAATATCCATTTATTCGGAGAATAAATTTCATTCATAGTTGTCTCCAGATTCAAAGTTTTTGTTATTGACTTCTTTCTCTTTTTTTTTCGGTTTTCTGATATAATTAACTGAATTTTCGTAATCAAACACATTTCGTGTTTCACAGAGACAACTGTTTCCGAATACTAATGTATTTTCTCTTAGAACGTTTTATTGGTTATCGATTCTCCTATGGGAAAGTATCGGTTTGTAATTTAAACCACATTGGCAATAAAAAGATTCGAATTTATTGGAGTGCACTCAAATTGCATATTCATTTTAATTGAGTTAGTATTTGTGCTTTTACCGTGCCATATTCAGTTTCAATAATGTTTGACTTGCTATTTGCTTCATGAAATATCGTATACTCCATTTCCTAGATTCCATTCCATTTCACCAAACGTAATTCAATAGTACGGAAAATTTGCAGGAAATAAAAATCATAATATTGAATGATTTGGTGAGAAAGTTTTTCGATCTTGCTCAGAGAATTCAGGTAAAATCAACAAACGAAATAATTCTCTGATAAGTCCCTATCTTTGCAAATTAGTGATTGTCAAACATGAAAATCCATTCCCATAAAACAACTCATTATCAGTAATTTGAAGTTGAGAATTTCGAAAAAGTAATTCGTTATCCACTTCATTTTCAGTTGGTAAAGAACCACCAGAACATAAGAATGTAAAGGAGTTAATACTTGATGAATATCCATAACACGGGTGATAACTCAGTTATCACCCGAAGACGATTGTGGATAGTAACAATCGAAACGTCGTAACGTAACTTAGTTTGGAATCTTTTAATTTTCAATTTTCATTTTTTGTTAATAACATTTTTAATTTTATTAATTTTCAGCTTTCATTCTTTATTTTTTTGTTTGTTGCTTGTATGTTATTTCTTTGCAGTTTCAGTTGTAGTTCAATAAAATTGTTATTTTTTTTCGGTTAATCTTTTAAATTTTTATCAGCCTACCTCTGGCAATGCGAGGCTCTGCCAGAGGTGACTAACTCTTCTCTTGTTACTCATGGGAACACACATGAATGAACAAACACAAAAACAGACACAACAAAAAGAAGAATCAACCCCGAGGCTGGACAGAAGTGCTCACCTCAATCTAAGGCAGTGGCTGGAGATGAACAGAAATGTCCAATCCAATCCACCGCTCGGAATGAGACTGGACAGATCACCTCGTGATGTAAAACAAAGGCCAAGGCGTAAGCGCATTTGGGCGCCGAGGCCAAGCAGGAGAAAGAGCGAAAGAGGCAGCAACTATAAGTATACCCTCTTTTTTGGAAAGAAAGTTTTTGGCTTTCTACTACTCCATCTGATACAAAAAAATGGATGAGAAATCTTCCAAAGAAAGATTCTCTCATCCATTTTTTTGTATCAGATGGAGTAGTAGAAAGCCAAAAACTTTCTTTCCCAAAAAATTAATCACTCCTAAAAATATAACCCTTCCAAATCATATACCCTCTTCTTTCCCCATTCCATCTCCAACAGCAAGGGCACTTATTGCGGCGAGCTCCAAGAGCTCCGCCTTGAATAAAGGCCAGGAGCCAGCTGCCCCTGCAGGAAAGCGCCGTCACTTGTGCACCTCCACAGGGAACCCCAAGAAGGTTGAAGAAGCAGCGCAACGACAGTGATGTCGCTGCACCTTCCAAAACCCTCGCCGAGGCCGCCGGAAATACCTCAAGGTTGCCAAAGAGAGTGCGTGTTCCGCGAGTTTTGGCCTACACCTGCCGATATAAAGGAGATATCTGCTAGTGAGCTGTTCACCTTCCTGAAAAGGGCAGGATGGACGATGACCTAGGAGGAAAACTCCTCGGAGGATGTACAATGGGTCACATGTGGACTAAGTGTTGAGGGCCTACACTCACATACTCTCACCACCCTCCCTACTCTACAGAACAGAAACAGAACAGAACAGAAACAGAACAGTGCTCTCCTCACGAAGACGCCATTTGAGGGATTTACTTTTTGGGCGCCGGTTTCAATTGGAGAATTGATTATTTAGTTTGACACATCAGAATTCGAGTGAAATAAAGTTCACATGAAGATTCAGAATGAAATAACGTACTCTAGAGCTATTTTCTTATTTCATTGAGAAAATAGTAGTATCGACTAGGTGCAAATGACTAGCTTTGCAGTATCTGGATGCAAGGGCGCAGTTAGAAGAGGGGTCTCCTAATTAACTGGTCTTACTTGAAGGCCATCTACTGTGAATTACAAAAATATTGTACTCTGTTTTCAATACTCGTCACTGAAGATTAACTTATTTTCACTTACAAAGGAGACACCCCAATAAAACAATGAATAAGTCTACCTGGTTGTTTTGATATAATCAAAAAAGAGTTGGGAGTTGAAGATAACCAAAAATACCGAAGGTTCTATATTTCTCAACCGTTTTCTCGATAGGATTATTTATCAATGTGATCACAGTAACAAAATATAGAGGCTTACCCCAAGGTTTTATTCATTAAACCTTACAACTCCTGGTCGTATTCCTTCCTCTATGAACCATCAAGGAACCGAGGATTTTTTTTAATCTTCCGATTCACGATCCAGTGCTAGCATCTAGGTGCTCCGATATACTAGCCAATTGTTCAAGGACTATCTTTACTTTTTGGATCCGACAACGGTTTCTATCTCTTAACCATAACTTCAACTACAAGCTTGATTTTGATTCGACCCAAATTAGAACGTTGACCACAAACTTGATTTCGCCTTGAATTTTTTTTTAATTTGCCCGAAGTTTTTTTTATTTTGCTTGAATTTGTCTTAATGTGACTGAATTTGTCTAAATTAACTAGAATTTCTCTTAATTTCTGAATTTGTTTCAATTTACCATGCAGAAGTCTAGCATAAAAAAGAAAAAAAATGTTGTAAAAATACTGACGACCCACTCAATAGTGAAAATTAGCTAATACAGAGAATGACTACGTAAATTAGAGATTTATATTAATATTTATTTTCTAAAGAATATTACAGGAGTTCTATCCCATTAGGCAACATTGTATAATACATTTTTGAAACAATTTAGATGCAAGTACCTTGTAGAGGTATCTATGGTATAAATAAGGACAACATTGTATGAAGATTTAGTTTGATCTTCCTCTTGAAGATGATCACTTGGTGATTGAAATACGTGTCGAGGTATTAAAAATAACGGATTGGTATTGAGATAGAACTCCAGTGATATTCATTACTACACCAAAGGTTCCAAAACGGTGCGTCACAAGTATTTGTTCTATACCTTCAAAGTTGAAATATTTTCTGATTGGTGATTATCAAAATTTCTAATTAGATCACCACTACGTTTCTCTTCATGTGAAGCCAGGCACAGGAAAAACCCTTCAATATTTCATTCTTCACACAGAGAGTCGATTTTAGTTCAGAACCCAGATAATGTTACCACCTGTTCCATCGGTCCCTTCGAACGTACATAGAGGGCGTACACCGATTCTAAGTATGACATTCTCGCAAACATACGTACATATTCCTGTATATACCTCACTTTTCACTCCGCGTTAATCACTATTATCGAAAAAAAAGAAGAACACTTGACAGCAATGTGTCTGCCTAACCGTGAAATGAATAGAATAAACAAAATGAACAATAATTGATATGGAATTTAAATAGATGTCAGAATTTTGACTATGATTTAGGGAGTGCTACTGCAGACTGCTTAGAGAAATCATAGATCTGTGAAAATAGTAAATAGAAATGTAGATAAAGGGTATGCTACAATCTACAAGTTAACATTAACAAAAGAGTTTTCTCCGTGTTCAGATTGCTTCGCAAATATAATAAAATTAAATGTGAATTTTATTCATTGGCAAAAAAAACCAATAACTCAATAAATTATAGGCCCTGAAGAAGCTTCCCACTAGAACCTAAATCTTGGCAAAGTAAAACAGAGTTTTGATTTGATTTTTTGACTGAGAGATCCCGTTAATCCATTTTACTGTACATTTCTTCAGTCGCTAAGATTCTCAACTTCGAATAACAATGGGGTTCTTCGAAGAGATCGAACTCAATTACGGTTTCCAGATCAGCAGAGCAATGAGGGAATGGAGTAATACAAACAAGAAACTGGCATCATACCGCAACAGAAGAATTTTCCTCCTTCAGTGCGGAAAAAACAATGTGATACCTTCACATATAGAAAATGATACGAAAAAAATTTCAATTCTACAAATGGTAAAGTTCTCAGGACATTCATAATTTCAATGACAACTTGAAGAAAAAAGCATTGAATCTTGAAATTAGTCACACATGATGATTTGAAAAATTTAGAAAAACTTTCTGATAAACAAACAAAATTTGTTACAGAATCAATTCCTTTTGATATTTGGCTAAAATTTGAAAAATGACAAACTGTCAAATACAAAAAAAAATTTCAATGACATAAAAAAGAAAAATATTGATAAACTTCGTATACTCAAATATAATTCAAAATCAGATATCGAAACTAAAGAAAATTGGATACAAAATTTATCAGATATCATTATACTTAGGTTTCAATTTCAGCTCACCACCAACTACCAAAGAGGTGAATATACCAAATTCACTTTCAGATATTAAAAAACTGATAACTGGGTTTTGTGACAGCAAAAAAAATCTTTTCAGAGCGAAAATAATAAATATTGTAACTAACTTTTTCCAGAAACCTCATGATAATAAAAAGTATCTCAATTTCCTATTTGAAAAATCAAAAAAGAATCATCCAGAATTGATACTTACAAGATCTGATATATATTGAGAAATATCTTGAGATTTTTAATGATAGTGATTCTTATGTTAAACTTAATAGAGATCCTGTTACAACAATACAACAAAAGGCAAATAAAATCATTATAGATTTGAAAAAATGTAAATGATTTATAATTCTATATCACCCAAATTAAATGGACTCCCTAAAATACATAAACCTGATATGAAATTGAGACCCATTAGTTCTTCCATTGATCTTCTTCGATTGACGACTTGTTTATTTTGTGGAAATTCATGTTCACTGAGGGTACACTACAGTGGAAAATAGACAAAAGTGTGTTTTTTGTAGTGTATCCTCAGTCTTCCATTGATGCTCCAAATAGCAAAATTGCCCAAATGGTCACTAAAATTCTCACTGATGCATATAATTATGGAAATGAATTCTATATCAAGGACTCTTTCGATTTTTCCAATTTTATAAATGAAAAATCATTACCTCCAGGTTATATTCTCTGATCAGCCTAGATGTGATTTCACTTTTCAGCAATATACCTATGAATCTAGTGGAGAAAAGTATTATCAAAAGATGGAATAATATAAATAAAAAATGTTCGATAACCCAAAAAAAATTATTGAAATAATTGATTTCATCTCCAACTCAAGTTATTTCTCTTTCGACTGTAAATACTATAAACAAATTCATGGTACACCAATGGGACTTTTTTGAAGAAATACGTTGACGATGTCATTTGTGAAATACCTTATGACAAATCTCATGAAATTATTGATGTTGTCAGTATACATATACTATGAAAAATTGCAATTCACTATCGAAATAGAAAATAATCAGACCCTTCATTTTCTTGATACAAGAGTTATCCGTAAAACCATTAATTCCTTGATCACTAATTCAGAATGATATATCAATTACTATTTTTTTCATATATAATCAGTTAAAATCAATTCAATACTGTGTTGGAAAAAGAAGAGAAAAATTAGTACACCCTTCCCTCAAGCAAAAAAATCTCAGACTTCTTAGAGACATATTGATCGAAAATTCCCATCCCAGAAAACTTCTCAATGAAATAATTTTCAATACTAGCAGTAATACAAATTCCGATGTAATCAACAGAAATTTATGTAATAATAGTTCACTTATCAATTTTTCTTATAAATCTATACCTAATCTTGGCAACTTATCTTCAAATATTATAAAACTTTTTCATAATGAACAAAATATCAAAATATGCCAAAAAAATATTAAAACTATGAAGAATTTGAATATCAAATTGAAAGATAAAATGGATACTACAAAAAAGTCAAATGTGATTTATAACATTCCTTGTAATAATTGTAATTTGGATTATATTGGAACAACATCTAGGATTCTTAAAGATATAATAACTTCACATGAAAGTGATATAAAGCTTATTAAGAAATCATGTGCATTAGCGCAACATTCTATAGAAACAGGACATAAACCAAATTACTCTATTATCAAAGTTTTACATACAGAAAAAAAATATTTCCAAACGCCTTTTTCTTGAAATGGTTGAAATTATTAAATCTTTTGATTGTATGAATAAGAGAACTGTCATTGATAATCTCAGCAGTATATACAGTAACTTGTATCAAACAACGTTCCCTTCAGAGTCAAAGATTATCAAATCATCATGCCCATTGAAAAATGACATTTATCTGAAGGTATGACATTTGATAAACGAAAAAAATCAATTATTGTTCAACTTTCTTCCGTCGATTTAAAAGTTCAATTCATTGTTTTTTACTCATTCCTACTGTAAGTATGATTTGTAATTTTATTCATTGGAAAAAACCCACAACTCAATAAATTACAGATCTTTGATTTGATTTTTTGACCGAGAGACCCCGTTAATCCATTTTAATATAGAAATTTTTATATATTCCAATGAAAAATATCTAATCGATTCAACTGGACGAAGCGGCTACTACTTTGAGAAAGAATGATAATGACATAATTTTCCATTAGTCACATTCAAAATATATATGAATATAGAATTTGTCCTTCCTTGATATCAAAATGTGAACCAAAAATACTTTGAATTTTATATTCAAGTATAACCAATACTTTATTTAATATAATCAATTTTCCCACACCCCTGAAATGAGGAAACTCTTCTAAGTGCACGTTTAGTCAATCATTAGAAAAGAGTCCTAACTGCTAACCTGGTTAGCAAAACGTGCGTTGTAAATGATCCTGACGTATGTAGGAGTAATCTTGTTAAATTAAGTATTATTCGTTTCATACCACAAAATATTTTTTTCAAATTACAGGTTGCTCAATTCTCAAATAAGCCATCTAGGGAAGGTAATTTTAAAGTTAAGTTTAGGCAGAAATAAGGTACATTTTCACCACTGCTTCGAAAGGTAAATTGTCTACTGGACCTCCACATATCTTTGGAAACAACGGTTTATAAAAATTTTTCGAGCGTCCATAAAAAAATTCAAGAGCCTTGAAAACTCAAGACTTTTAACATGCATCCAAACTAAGACATTTTCAGTCAAATTATATGATGATTTTGAACAATTGACTCTTTATGAATTCCAAAACAATCTGGCTGTCATTTTGAAATATCTCCTGATTTCATTGAGATAAGGTTATTAAATTTAAAGTCAGTATGGAAAGTGAACAACACATTCGAAGAAAAATCAAAATCTGATTTATTCAATTCATGCAGCATCATCAACCAATAACTACTCCTCACACCACGGGGTAAGTGATAATTTGGTCCAAGAATCATGTACCCTGAGCAGACGCAATGAGACAAGAACAGCGTTCTGCATTGTTATGGCCAAGATATCCGGCTTACTGCGGCAAGCCGAGAGTGGCCTGGATAGATTATGTGGGGTTCAAAATGAAAATCTCAACATGTCATCATCTTTTCCTCCTCTTTATGGAAGATATTCATCATATCCGGATATGAAAACTTCACGATGAATGTCGACTTGATTTGATGAGGAGAACTACATTAGACTTATTCGCTTGTATTAGCTTGACGGTCAGAAATGAAATGTTTAATGAACTCGACACTTCTCATTTCTCATTCTCCGGAGCCTAATAAAATACTGGTATTTCGTCAATATCGTAAGAGTGCCGAAGATAATAATTCAACCCTATTATTATTATTTTATCGCTAAGCACATTTTTCCTATCATCATTTTTACTAATGAAAATAAATTTCTTCGTGAACACCATTTGAAACGCTTACTAAACACCTAAGATAGCTACATTTAAGAAATATATTGGTGACAATGTTCATCAGTGGTTAAATGAATTCGTTATATAAATTCGATGATTCGAATTCGAAAAATTGAAGAAATTTCCTTTTTTCCCCCATTTCTGACTAAACATGTTTTTTGGTAGGTTTTTACCTATGGGAAATGCCTAGGTGACTCATGGATGTCCAACTGCTGTCCTGAACGTTTTCTGTTGTCGTATTGAACCCACTTACACGTGACGATCCGATCCAAAATAAGATCATTTTGGTTGTGCAAAAGCAAAAAAACAGACGTGACATTTTTTGTCGATCGTTAAAATCGTGGGGCACCAACTTTTTGAGCTTTTTGACAATTCCAATACGTTTTAAACCTTCAAAAACTGAATGGGAACCGACGCCGAGTTCCTGAGTCATCTTACGCATCTTTTGTGATGGATCAGTCTCCACCAGGATTCTTAAATCCTCGTCGACCACTTCGGAAGTCATCTTCGAGGCTGCAATCTCAGGAACGAAATTTCTCAAACAAACGTCGAACAGTGCGTTCATTAAATACTATCATGGCCAAATGCCCGGTTAATTTTTCGTTTTGTTTCAGCAGCGCTCTGGTTCAATTTAAATTCATAGAGAGAACTTTGCCAAAAATCGCTCAACGACATCGTATTGAGTATTGAGCATTGATTAGAGTAAAAATTCTCCATCGATCATTATATACCACGACACAGTAAAATGAATATTCATTCAGATATGGAGCTACAAAAACACATTGAAACGGACAAAACTTCTGAAACAACCGAATATCTGAGAGCTCTTCCTCCACATTACAATCATTTAGCTAAATTGTGTTTACTCAGTTTTATTGAAAGATCCATGAAAGTCCCAAACAAATCTTCTTTCTTGATAGGTACGCCTATGTTGAAAACTCGCATCTTGGAGATAACATCTAGTCGTAACTCCTAAACTCCGGGTTTACTACAATTTGACTTTGTCCACAGTGGCAATATCCCTGCAATGTTGCCTCATATCTACTTGAGTTTTTTTACTGTTTATTTGTTCCACAGTTCTTGTTGTCTCGAGATTCTGTCGTTCTGGAAAAACAATGAATCATACGTCATTGGATTTTCAGAGGATGGATGATATCACACGATGAACTAAAAATTTTTCTGTTCTACGATATGGGATGGATATGTATATTATTATCAAATAAAGTCTTACTGACGTTTTTAAATTCTATTTATTTGACAACTCTAATCAAAATCTTTTTACTAACAAACTTGATTCAACTAAAAATATTTTCAGATATCACATAAACTAAATAGAAAATCTATATACAGAGGGAAAGATGAAAGCATACATTCTATATCTAACATTTGGAATATGCAAACTGAATAATGTTAAGTTGGACGTGTTTGAATATATATTTAAAAAAATTATTGAAATATAAAACAAACGACTTATTAATCTAGTAAAATCATTTAGCGATCTTATAGTAACGATTTTATATCAATAAACACCTATTATTTTTTTTTTTCTAATTGATTCGGCCGTTACTTGATGAAGATCCATAGTAATTTCATAAACTCATGATTTGATCTCCACAAACTATATTTGAAAAATATATCACGACATGTTTCGCTAACACAGCAGCTTTTTCAACAATGAAATCAATGTGGAGATTAAATCGTGAGTTGTAGTTAATGAAAATAAAGACCTCAATAAAATTCTCAAAAACATAACAATATAATTGTGAATTCTTGGAAAGCAAACCGTTCATCTTCCTAAAATTGATTTAAAAAAGTACATCCCGAATATAAGAATGCAGACTTTCACGATTACAAAAAAAAATCCTGGCTGTTAGGCCGTGGTCGAATAGAAGTTGTAGTACAACAACCGAAACGTTCAAAATATAACTTTCGTTATATTCGACCTCGGCCTACCAAGACCGAATTTTGTTTTCTGGTATCTCTAATGTACAGGAATTCTCATTAAGGAATGCTTCTGTTCAGTGAAATACTGGATTTGTTTTATAATTTCTGAAAATAGCGAACTCCAAAGAGTAAATTCTAGTTTGAGAGTTTTTACTTTGAACTCGGAATTATGTGAAATTCCGACTTTAAACTCTGAATTTAGTGGGTTTTTTTCCAAATTATTCATCGCCTTTGCACGCTTGCGTATGCAATCACTTTATACTTTTGAGAATTTTGAACAAAACTCATTTTTCTGTAGAGAAAATCAGTGTTTTTCATTGACCTTTTTGGGTACATCACCTTCCACTTTCTGAGATAGTGAATAATACAGGGTGTAACTGAATAAGTATAAAACATTCAAGGAGGTGATTCCTCATCGAAAAAACGATAGGATCTTTCATATAAAGAAATTTCATTGGAGCATCCCTTGTGTAGAAATTGTATAACAATTTTTTTCACAAGCACTAAAAAAGTTACAATATTGAAATTAACCTGACGTTTTGTACTACCAAAAAGACATTTAGCCAGAAATGTATTTGGTTTACCCCATGGTTGTAAGGGGTGGAAAACGCAACCCCTAAAATGTATTTCCAATATAACATTTTGTCTTATTATTTGTTTACCTTCTAAAAATTTCCGATAGCCTGTTTTATTCTAAACAAAAAATGTCTCTTGGGTTTTTTTGCCCAAAATTAACCAGTTCGCAGCAAAATATTATTTTACGAACAACTACAGAGATACATCGTCATAAATGCGAAAATACGAAACTAATCTATCTAGTAGGTCGCTATTAGCGATAGTGACAATTAAATTGGTATGACGCTGTCAGTTTGTGAATTTTCGAAATCGAATTAATACTAATTGTGTGTTGTTGTTATGTTCTTAATTTGTTACTTTAAAAATTCACTTCTTATTAAAATGTCATCACAAATGGTGAAATGGCTGATATGCATTACGTTTACGGCTGTCGCAGGGGAATGGGTTAGAAGCTTCTAGAAGATTTGCTGAAATGTATCCTCAACGGTAGCATCCTTCACATAGAATATTTGCTCGACTTCATCAACGATTACGAGAATATAGTTCATTCGACAAAAGAACGCAGGATTGTGGTCGCCACAGCACCAGTGTGAACACCATACCTTGAGGAAGCAGTACTTAATTTGATTGAAGAACAACCTACTACCAGTACTAGAAAGATTGCTTTCCAGCTGAATGCTGATCATATGACGGTATTTCGAATTTTAAAGGAACATCTATCATACCCTTACCATCTGCAACGAGTACAGGCACTGTTACCACGAGACTTTCCGAACCGTCTTGAATTTTGCAATGGGATGCTGGAAATGATTAGAAAAAATTGTGACTTTTTGAAGACGATAGAATTCACAGACGAATGTAGTTTTTCTTGGTACAAGATTATTAATTTTCATAATCACCACACATAGGCTGATGAAAACCCTCACGCCGTTGTCGAAACTAACCATCAAGAACATTTTTCTCTTAACGTGTGGCTTAGAGTTATTGGGGATGATTTAATTGGGCCTCATTTCCTACCTCCTCGATTAAATGGTGATACATACGTTCAATTTTTAAGAGAAGTGCATCCAGTACTGCTGGAGGAAGTTCCTTTGGTCGTCAGAAGGGATATGTTTCTTATGCACGATGGGGCTCCCGCCCCATCATGCATGCTATCGGAAATAAATTTTTAAATGGTAAACAAAAAGTTACATTTGAAATAAATTTTAGGGGTTGCGTTTTCCACCCCTTACAACCATGGGGTGAACCAAATAAATTACTGGCTAAGTGTCTATTTGGTACTACAAAATGTCAGGTTAATTTCAATATTGTAACTTTCTTCAGTGTTTATGAAAAAAATTATTACACAAATTTTATGTACCCCTTTTAAGGGGCTGTATCTTAACAAGGGATGCTCCAATGAAGTATCTTTATATGAAAGACCTTATCTTTTTTTCGATGAGGAATCACCTCCTTAAATGTTTTGCAATCATTCAGTTACACCCTGTATAATGAAGAACTTTATACAGGTATAGAAAGTACAAACTTCTTATACACCCACCTCCGTTACTGTGTAAATTCGAAATATTTTTCACAAAGAAAAATGTTCTATTTATCAGTAACCTGTCATATCTTATAATTTTCAATTGTGAAAAAAAGTTAAGAATTTTGATACTTTTTTGTAGACAAAAATCCACATCCGACTTTAGAATTGTAATTTTGAAAAAGTGAATGTATCTAAGTTTTTTCCCACCGCTCAGTATCATTGATATTTCTTGGGGCACAAGAGAAAAATTTTGATGTTGAAATTCGAAAAATACTCTAAATGTCCGAGATTAATGAAGCTAAAAATGTTTTCCCGAACACAATAAAAGGTACAAGAAAAATGAGCAAACTTCGTCTCAATTCTCTCACTACAAGATGTTCTACACTATTTCCATAGGTGACGTCATAATCTCATCACATTGAATTTGAAGAAAATGGCTACTCCACCATCATTTTGAAAGAAAGTGTTCACTGCAATTACATCGTTGAAATGAAAATTTCATATTCTATCCAATAGTAAACAAAAATGCCGAATGTTATTCAAAATTCTTGACTTGGGTTCATTTCCGATTGAACCGAAATAACTTTTCAATTGTACTCCACATACCCTACCTATAAATCTGCAAAATGTTTTAGGTACTCCCGGTATACCAAAAGATATTCGACAAACTTCATATCTCCATAATTTTGTTCATCTATCAGAGTTTTGTGGATATATCCTTGTTACAACATTGATTGCAATCAATCAATCATAAACAAATTCAATTTTTTTTCAGATATATTACCATAATTTACTTGCAAGTTTCAAGACTGCTTTGTTTTTTTTTTTGAAAGATATGCTCTACATCAGTCTATCAATACTTATCATATACCCTAGTTTTCATTCTAATTTATTTTCTAATCCTGGCTCAATCACCTTTGTGAAGTTAAATGATAAATACAACTACGAAACCTTAACAGGCTTCCAGTCCCGAATGATATTGTTCCGAACAACAACCTAACAATGTTATTTAACGAAGCTAGTTGAACAAACTTAGATAATTCGAGTTCTAGCCAGCATCTGTAGATGAATGATTCGAATAGTTTCAGCTTTATTGACTGTTGTATAGGCAGCGCCGAAATTGATTGGTGTTTATTTATTTACGAGGATGAATTGAACAATTCTCAGTGTACTGCAGAGGCAAAAAAGTATAAGTAAAATCATTTTATTATTCGTTATACTGACCTATGTTCGAGAAATATTCAAACGATGATGTTATTTCTTCATAATTATACAGGATCTCGTAAACGATAAGAAAGATTGTCGGTTAAATTGTGGCAAAAAAGAGTGTCGGTTAAATTGTGGCAAAGTTGCATATTTTAGAGACCTATTCAATGATGTAAAAAATCGAATATATCTCTTCTGGTTCTGAAGATATACAGGAAAAAAAATCCCAAATTATTTTTTGCCTATATCTTCTTTATTCGCAAACATATTGAAAATCTGTCCACATTTTGCTATTGACACTTAACGTGGGCTCTCAGAATATATCCATGAAACATTTCATCAGTTCGGGCTTCCATTGTCTAATATAATATAATTTGATTTGAATTCCCTGAAAAAAATAAAAAGATTAACCGAAAATAACAATTTCATTAAAACAAAAAACTGAAATTACAAGTTAATAACAAACAAGCTACAACTAGAAAATAAAAAATTGAAATATTATTAAAAGCTGAAAATTGAAATTAGTATTAACAGAAATGAAAAATTAAAATTAAATAATTAATTAAATAACTGGTTATCACCCGATAATCACCCGAAGACGATTGTGGATACTAACAATCGAAACGTCGTGACGTAACTTGGTTTGGAATCTTTTAATTTTTTTTATTTTTATTTTTCATTTTTGTTAATAATATTTTTAAATTTTCAGCTTTTATTAATATTTCAATTTTTTATTTTCTGGTTGTAGCTTGTATGTTATGACCTTGTAATTTCAATTTTTTGTTTTGATAAAATTGTTATTTTCGATTATTCTTTTTAATTTTTCGGGGATTTCAAATCAATTTATATTATATTAGACAATGGAAGTCCGAGCTGATGAAATACACCACGAAACATTGTCAACCACCTTCAAATATCCATGAATTTTTTATACAGGGTGTCATCTGACTTGGGCCACCCCCATATTTGAATTTTTAAATAGGGACCTGTATTTTCTGTTGTAGTTTTTGGATCGTAGACGTTCACTTCATACTGAGATATTGAATGCAATTTTATATTTCGGGATTTTTCGATAATATTCGATTATAATTATGTGAATTATTCTCTTATAAATTACGGCTCTGGAAATTGGTTGACTGTGTTGAATAAAAACATAATAGCAACTTTCACATCTCCCTATGTATCGTAGAGTTTTTTTGAGAGTTTTTTTTTATTTTTAGATACCTATTCATATTTTTTCCATTGCTCTGAGCGTTTTCTACAATGAACTTCGAATAAGAAAACCTTTGATGATTATTTGAAACATATCTACATCAAAAATATATTATATTTGTTTTAATAAGCAGAAAAATAAATGATAGCAATAATAACATCCCAAACGAACACTATAATTGTAATGAAAATTGAAATGAAATAATTTATACAGGTACCCAAAAAAATGAATGGCGCAATAAATGTTCGAATTGGAGTCCTTCCATTTCGAGACATTTTTAAACTCGGTTTTTCATATTATTTATTGCCCTTAATACACTTATTTGCTGCGAAATCATTCAAAATCCTAAATCTCGAGTCTTCCACATTTTCTATCTCTCTGCCAGCGTAAATCCTATTTATCAATGTTCCCCATAGAAAATAGTCCAAAATAGAAAGATCTAATGATCTTGCAGCCCATTATTTGTCTCGAAATGGAAGAACTCTATTTCGAAAATTTATTGCACAATTAATTTTTTTGAATAAGTATATAAATTACTTACTTCATTTCAATTTTCATTATAAATATTGTGTTCGTTTTGGATGTTATTATTGCTACCATTTTTTTTCTGCTCATAAAAATACACATATATTTTCGTTGTAGAAATGTTTCAGATAATCATAAAAGGTTTTCTTATTCGAAGTTCATTGTAGAAAACGCTCAGAGTAATGAAAAAATATATGAATGGGCACCTAAAAATGAAAAAAAAACTCTCAAAAACTCTACGGTACATAGGGAGGCGTGAAGGTTGCTATTGTGTTTTTATTCAACTCAATCAACCAATTTCCAGGGCTATAATTTAAAAGGGAATAATTCACACAATAATAATCGAATATTACTGAAAAATCCCGAAATATAAAATTGAATTTGATTTCTCAGTATGAAGTGAACGTCTACGATCCAAAAACTACAACAAAAAATACATGTCCCTATTTAAAAAATCAAAGATGAGGATGGCCCAAGTCAGATGATACCCTGTATAAAAGATTCATGGATATATTCTGACAGCCCACATCAAGTGTCAATAGCAAAATGTGATCTATATTCGATTTCTTCACATCATTGAATATGTCTCTAAAATATGCAACTTTGCCGTAATTTAACCGACACTCTTATCGTTTACGAGATCCCAATATACAGAAACGAATTTGAATAGCCCTGTATAAATAATAAAATTGAGTCACTATTGATGTTATCTTGGATACCATTTCATGTGCCTGCTCGTCGTAGTCTTTCATCTGCTATGTTCAATGCACCTTCGGTATTACGTATTAGGAATTCCTTTATAGCCTTGCTTCGACTAGCCAACAATATCAATTCACTCATTAACGTAGATTGGACATTACCACAAAGTACCAAAGTGTCATTCTGAATCAACTCCTGAATATGTCACTGTAGAAACCATATCATTTGATTATTTATCACAATTGATAATATTTATAATTGAGAAGCCCGGGAAATATTTTTTTGATCCCCAACAATGAGGGTGTAACATAAGTTTGTTGAAATATTCAAGTAACGTATTCCTGAGATATTTTTAACAAAAAAGTCTATATGAACTTGTGTCCGGAAATCATTCGTTTCTGATATATATGGTGTTGAGATTGAATTTTTCTGTTCGTTTTATGATTTTTTCTGCAAAAAATAAGTTATTTGCACGAAATTTAGTACCCAGGTTTTTTTGACGTGGAAAATATTAATTTTCATGTAACATCTAGATGGCACTGCGATCGCTGTCATTATTTATTTCAAATTGCCCTAACTTGTTGATAGTAAACTTTTCGTACTTTTCATAAAAAAACCCATTTCCCACACTTTCTCAACAACACTGAAGGTGATCGTTTTCGAAATATTTAAAATTTTCTATATCGATGCA
Source organism: Leptinotarsa decemlineata (assembly GCF_025532065.1). Classification (NCBI taxonomy): domain Eukaryota; kingdom Metazoa; phylum Arthropoda; class Insecta; order Coleoptera; family Chrysomelidae; genus Leptinotarsa; species Leptinotarsa decemlineata. The sequence goes on along the minus strand of NW_027412549.1, from coordinate 2,081,254 downwards.
TATTACTTAGCTCCTATGGCGCTAAGTGAAGTTACAGAGAACATTGCAAAAACTAAGAATGTGGTGGATCTCGTCAAAATGAATAACTTTTTTTTATAAAATGTTTATCAAAAATCATTCGTTTTCAAGATAAAAATAACTAAAAATGCAAAAAAAGTCTTGACAAAAACCGACAATGTTTTGAAAAATTTCTACAATTTATATCTCGAAACCGAATGATCCATAAACATTTTATAGAAAAAAGTTGTTCATTTTGACGAAATCCACCACATACTAAGTTTTCGAACTTAGCGCCGAAACGAAGCATTTCCGGACACAAGTTCATATAGCCTCTTTTTCTTAAAATTGTCTCTGAAATACGTCACCTGTATATTTTAATGCACTTATGTTACACCCTGTATATACATCGAGATCATATTTATTGCGTGTTTGATGATATTATTATCATTTTGCTTTGAATATTGTATATATTTTATCCATGTTATAAGACCAGATTGATCTGTTTGGATACAAAATATTAAATAAATAAATTACGATGAACCTGAAATGCCTTATAGACATTTCAAAAAAAATGTATCTTTCTTTGCACAACAAAATTTACGATATTTCAGACTTTTGTCAGTTCAGGAAAGATGTGATTGTGGATCTCCTGGAAAAGGAAAAAATGTTCGATTAATTCTAACCATGAATAATAGAAAGGAAAATAATAATCGCCTTTATTGTCATCGAAAATACTTTCACAATTTGTATACTCGTAAATGAAACAAAACTCACTGATTCAGTAGCTGAATGACTGACCATCCAAGCCAAATCAAAAAAACTCAGCCATGATAAAAGGCGTATTGCTTCTCGCATACGGCGCATGCAAGATAATACTTCTCATTGACCGTACGACGATGTGGCGAGAACTCCTAATTCACTACGGTAGCCTGGTGGGTTGACATGATGGATGGTTTGGTTCACTCACTGAATCGACCAGTGTGTGATCCGGTGGTTCGAACCGCAAGGCCGGACAATCGATTTTCACTTCCTAGCGCCCAACCCGTGTAAGGAATCACACCTTGAAAGATAAGACCTCGTTAGTCCTTGGCTTGCACAAGTTTCGACTTTTGAGAGTTGTCGTTAGTAGGGGGGACGACAGCTGGTTAACGAAAAACCAATTTTCTACAGATTTTAACTACGCTACTTTAATCGAAGAAAACAGCAAAACTTTGACATTTGCTAGACCTTCTTTTGGTATTGGCTTTTCTGGGCTCTTCCATTGGGACGATTGGACTTTGGTTTCGATATCATAACCATATACCTATGGTTCCTTAACATTTATGACCCTTTTAAACAAATCTGGATCACTGTTGACGTCATTCATCAAATTCTGAGCGATGTTTATGCGACAGTTTTTTTGCCAAAATTCAACAACTTTGGAAATAATTTCACTGTCAAACGCTTCGTAGCCACATGGCATGAGTCATGCCCACAAGTCATGAGTCATCCGATATGCTAACATCCTCAGCAACTTCTCCGATAGTGATGCGACTGATTTTCCATAACCATTTTCATCGGTTTTTGTGTGATAAGAAGATCAGGGCAAGCATCGTCATTCACATCTTGACCTTCTATGAAAAGCCTGCACCACTCGTTATCAATTTTCGGACTCAAAGTACAATCACCGTATGCCACTGTCAACATTTCTAGTGTTTTTTATTTCATTTTCATACAGAAGTTAAGGCAAATTCTTCGATTCATTTTTTCAATAACAGAAAATCGCCGAACACGCAGAATACCTTTAAATTTTATGCCTCTCACCCACAACGACCCACGACGAAATTTGAATATTCACCTTATTTTTTGAAGAGATCTTGTCCACAACACAAAATAGCAGAAATTAACTTTCTTGTCCGTAGGGCCATAGGACTAGGTAAAGAAAGAACATTTTCATCAGGGACTAAACTAAAAGCCAAGGGTATCCATCAAATATCGCAGATAAGTTAATTAGGAAACGGAAATTTAGGAAGTGTTTTCGTAAATCTCCGGCTTCTCTAAAAGATAATAATTCAAAGTTAATTTTCCTTCCGTATGAACCAAGATACACTAAAAGATCACATTCAATTATCAAAAAGTTGAGCGTAAGAATTGCCTTGCTTCAGGGTTACTCCAAAAAATTCTAGGTAACCGTAATGACAATTTGTTGGAACTATGAGAACTGTTAACAAAATAGATCAGTTGAACTAAGCGAGCTTTCAAAACACGTTTCAAGGAACACATGTCCGATAATTTCGGAGACCAGAACAATCTAGTGTCGCTCAAAACGCCTTGGAAACACCATAGAATTAATGAAAACTGTTTGAAATTCTAGAGATATGTACATGTCAAAAGATTTTTGGATGCTTTCAAAAGTCTAGAAATAACAAAGTGTTATTGATGATTAAAAGATGATTGATTATTTCAACAAACTGTATAGTATACTATTAGGTATTGGTCCACTATCGTTATTCATAATATTATTATGTTTACCTATTTCTACATTCTCGTAGGCATCTAGATGCCTGTTTTGTTAACTATCTAACTAATCTTAATAAACTGAATTTCATAGAATGGCTTTGTCGTAAACTATGATGGGCGACTGCTGACTTTTCTGGTCTTTCATATTTTAGGTGTGCTAAGTGTTCCTTCAATCTAATTTCATTAGATCTTTCAGTCTGTCCATGATATTTCGCATCGTTAACCTTATATTTAATTTCGTAAATTCCAGACTTTTCTGAATTCTTGACTTCCTCCTTTAGACTTCCTAAAAGTTCTATAGTGTATGACTTGTTTCAAATACCACTTTCATACCTAGTTCCTGGAAAATATCCGTGTATTAGTGGTATGGAACTAAGTTATATTTATCTTGGTTTTCGTCGTTGGAAACGACGAAAAGATAAATATTGGATTCTCAAGTTATGACTTGATCTGATCTAGAGATACTCAGCTGAACCCAAAATGTTCTAATATATCTATTAGAATTCGATATTCACTAGCCTTCTTGATCGGTCTTCATATTGTGGCAAGATTGATGACCTATGACTATCAAGGACTCTACCCTTAATTTAGCACAAATGCAACGACGCAACATAACCAACACGAGGCGTACGGAGCGAGAGGGGACCGCGGTAACTGATTCCTCGACTTGATAGTTTTGATGATGTCAACATGTTTTATATTTGATGATGATGTATTATAATAAGACAGTTGTTAGTAAAACCTGATTGGGGAAGGACCCCCTTGTACAACTCCTAGGCAATAAACCTAGTATCTAAGTATTCTGGTGTTTCCCTCATGGTATTTCCCTCATAAGGCTACCCCTGAGTCACCTCCAAACCGAAGTTGTAACAATATTCAATCGAAAATTTACCTATTTTGAAACTTGCAATCTATTTTTTCAAGATTCAAAACGAAAAACATGGATAAGATCCTAAATCTGCTTATCTCCCAACCTTTCTATATTTTTTCAATAATATCATTGTGCAACTCTAACTTGACTTTTCAACGTAAAACGTTACACTAACCTTTATAACTTAGTTTTCAGTGCTACGGTAACTGTATGCTTTGTTGTCCACAGAACCAGTCTGGGCCAACTGATTATTGATGTATCCTCGTATATTCCATCATTTCTGCGATAGTGAACCCGTATTTCAGTATAACTTTCAGTTTCGGCATCGCGGTCGATATTAAGCGACAAATGCGATGCGGAGAAAGCGGAGGCATATTTTGGTTGAGTCCGCAATATTCCAGATCTAGAGTAAACACTGGTCGGATTATCTAAGTCTATGTAATAATCGGAAGACACATTTGAACATTTGTCGAAATGACAAAATACCGATGGAGAGCTTTACCGGGATACGGTAAAACGGTAATTATTTACAAATGAAAAGATGGATTGATGCATTCACTGTACTGTGGTGATACAGAAAAAAAAAATAACAAGTGTAGATTCAAAAATGTAAAATGAGATAGAAAAAAGTTGAATCCATACATAAGCGATGGAACTGGATACCATGGAATCCATAGAGTCTGCAAGAATATTATTGTTTGCAACGAATTGAAATTGAATCATCTCAGCTTAAAAATGTTTGCACACATTAAAATCTTTTTCAATTGTCGTAATAGCTAGAAGGATTCCGGGTACATCCGCTGTGTAAATATTTGTTAACGTTCGATACGTAAACAATTCAAATTTTCAAGTTTTAATACGATTAGTATAAAGTTGATTGTCTTCATATTAATGATCTGCTGAAATTTCACCTATTTTTCTCTCCGTTCGAAAGTTTTCAGTTTTCATTTAACAAAATAGCTTCATCTGCCCACGTAACTTTGAGAATAGGTGATAGACTAGATCATTTATATAAATTATAATTATCAGTGGTACCAAGGGCGATTCATATACGGATTTCTATCGTCATAATTAACATAACGATAATGATGATAATAATAAGATAGGCCACCACTCCCCTGAGCAACACTATTCTCCCTCCGGTCCGACCGTGGGTCTACAGGCCAAACACCGGTAGACTCAAGACTCGGTTTCTGGTTATCGATGAAGGGGTCTCCGCATCGACCCACCCGATGGGGTTAGAGCAAGGTGGTGGGGCCCATGACGATGATTTGCCTACTGATGACAAATGAAATGACAAATGCTTTGACGTGATGAATTTGAAGTGATGCATAGAAAGTACTATTGTTAGAGAGTAGTGACTCGCGAGAAGAGTATTATGTACATGGCGATGAATGCATGCTCTGTGGTTTGAAACAATGCATGCTAAGATTCCGCCAAAAATCTTTTGCATTTATCTTATCTTCGGCGGCAGGGCGGATATAGCTCCTCCCCAGCCTGCTAATGTCGTGGTAAAATTCAATTGCATTTGCTGGGGAAGAAACTCGCATCATGCCACCAATGAAGATAATTAGAACATGCAGGACGCAGAACAGGCATTGAGGCTCTTGAAGCCATAAGAAGATGGGTTGTTTGTATAGTGTCCTCATGAAGAGGTTGAAATTTGGCAAGTCAACCGTCAAATTACGACGTATCAATTACACTTCGAGTCAAGGCGTGCTGCTGCCTTGCTGGTGGCTGTAAAAAAAATAGGACGTGAGCAAAAAGTATGCGGAAAACCTCAGGTTACCGAGGAAACCTCTTAATTATTGAAGTAAGCCTACGGTGTTGTGGATAGTGTTTGATGGACAATTTGCAATTGTCTGTTTTTTTTTCTGTTTTTCCGTTATAGCTGATAGCCCGAAGACGAACGACAACTCTCAGAAGTTGAGAAACTTGTGCGAGCTAAGGACTAACGAGGTCTTACCTTTTAACGTGTGATTCCTAACACGGTTGCAGAATCATTCCAGCTTCAACCAGATAAATTCTATCGAGAAAAATATCTGGTCGAGGCGGGAATCGAACACACGACCTTCCGATCGTGAGTCGGACGCACTACCACCGCGGCCAATTCCACAATTGTCCCTCTGAAAAAAGGGCGATGCTGGAACTACGGAGAGGATATGCAAGTCACAGATGAAAGCATCCTGCACTATCTGGATGCCAGTGATACGTATACCTACTTACTTACCTCGAGGTGGAACAACGCACTCAAGAAAGGTAACAGCAGTGAAGAAATATCTCCGAGGCAAATTTCGACATAGCTGGTCATCGAAATTCGACGTGAAGATCCGAAAAATTATGCACCTTCATAGGAGTTTCATTCCACGGTTGAACTTTCCTACACAACAGGTAGGCCGTGTACTTTTGAGTTTGATAGTACTAGATGAAGCCTGTGAATTTGTGAGGAGTTCGGATCTCCTTTTCTGCATGGTTCGCGATCATGAGAAAGCAGAACTTGCAGCATTTCTCTTTAGGACAGATGCCCGAGCAGCTGGAGAACGCGGTTTAGTTTTCGGTATTGAACGTGGTGATCACAACTCTGAAACTGAGATGGAACCCGTCCAGCAAAATGCTCATACAAAAGCCACAGAGATCACTTTACTCCTGCAGGAAAACAAGGATAAGCCAATGCATGGGGTCTTCTTCAACAACATTGAAGGCCTCGGCTCATCAAAGCGCCTGACTTTGCTTTCGTCAGGTCGAGTAGGCTAGAGTCGGAAACCGAGGGGGATCATCAGGGTATGCCGGCCGGGAGGGGTGCATCTACTGCAGTAGCGTGTGGTAAGGTGGGGTAGGTAAGAGGGAGACACTGATACCCTAATTCATTTGCTTTATTACTACCTAGGCACTTTTATGGCATTGACGAGGTTCTGGGGGATACTGAATCCATTATGGAGAATGAGAAGTACCGAACTTATTGGAACTAATCATTTCCCACTCTAGTGCTCATACAAGCTAATAAGCATATATTTTCCCACTTTGATACCAGAAAGTTTGATAATAGATACCTCGGTGGTCTTTGCAACCCCGACTGAAAAGTCGAATTTACGCCTATAATCGTATTCATGTAGATTACGTAATTCAGATTCGGTCACCAAAAATGGTGACAAACATTCATCTTATCGAATAGTAGAAGGTTTATATCATCTTTCATATGTCTCATATATCATACATCCCGATTGAATATATTTACTTTTTTTGATTTTTTGATATGTCCACCTTCAGAATGAACTCAGATAGGGCGAACTATCTCTGAACCTTAAATAACAGGCTAGTCCCTCTTTGAAGAGTTATCGAGATAAATCGCCTTACTCGAGAATGTCATGTCAGTTATCAGTGAAGCCTTGTTAAATTTCATATTATGAAATATGAAAAGCCCGGGAAAGAAAAAGAAAGAGAAAACGATGTTTATTTTCTTTATTTAATCGTCCCACCGGCCCAGATGATAATTTGTACAGATCAGAAGTATAAGAGTTGACTTGTGGTTCTTGCCCAAAACTTTATATTGGCCAAACGAGGAAAAACCTTTTACAACAGAACAAAATAACATAGAAGACCAATTCCACATTTACAAACCATCTTCTGGTAGATGTGCGTGAGTTCAACCACAATTATGAAGTATTTTGGAAGAGAAAGATTTGAAACTCCATTTTTTGAAAGGCTCGACAATCAGTAGATTTCAGAATTATGAAAATTTTCTGAATGAACTTCTATTAAGTCTTTTTCCTAATGTCAAAATTGGTAATAAGTTATTTACATGTTCATTTAATGAGTCGGTAAAATTTCTTTTATAAAGTTGAATTGTATTTTATACATATACATTGTTAAAATTTTCAAACATTAAGTAGGTAGGTCATATGATTCAAATTGTATTATTTATGTAAAACTCCAATTAGGTAGAATTCAATCACTGTGTAATGAAACATGTGCGGTATTGTAAACAGTTTTGTGAAAATCTAACAATACACTGTTACTTGAATAGATTATGGATTTTCATCAAGTTTTGGCCAATTTCGTCACATAACAGTTTTATTGTTTCCATTATCTACTTTCTGATAGAAATTATTCATTACGTAAATGATGTCTGAAAAACCTGACATCAGTATTAAAATTATTTGTTGTTTTTTCAAAGTTACTTTCCTCGAAACCTCGAAAAGTAATATTTTCTTACCCCGTGAAAAATGAAAAGAGCAAAGGGGTGAGGAAAGAATGGTCGTCAAGGCGATGTTTGGCGGATCCTCATTAATTAAGTTCATGGTAACCATCAGGGGAGTTCATCCAATTTATTAAATTGATTAGTTGTGATGTCAAGGTGATTTCGGGATTTTAAACAGAGTTTAACTCGCATCGAAGTTAATTGATGTCTGAAACTAATTTGAAAGTGTTTGCTCCGTCTGGCGATTTGTGATATAAAAATTTTCTCTCGTAATTCTCACGGGAAATCGAATTCGGAGATGGATTTCGATAGTTAGCTTTAGAAAGACAATCTCTTTTCAAATTCCAATATTGAATGATTGGACATGAAATCCACATCCTTTTGAAAGAATTTTTGAGAATTTGTGATTGTCTATATAATTTTAAGGTAGCAGTATCATGAAATATGTCATGTAAATCCACTCCTAGCATTTAATTAATGCTAAATGCAATGAAACAATGAAGCATATATCTGGTTAAATTGAAAGTAATATATTTTTAGGAGAGATTAATTTGGCTGGGATTAAATCAAATGAACGGATGAATGTCAATAATTATTGCCATCGATTACATGAGTAGATTTAACTCATTCGTGACATAAACTCGTAATGCTATAAATGAATCGAGAGCTTCTTTCAATGATATAATCCAGATTGGTGCTGAAAAGGCAATAAAGCAAGTGACCATTCCGAAACATCGATGCCCGCCATTGAGGACGACAATATTCCACATAAGTGAAATATCACCTCTTTCACATGTTATATTGTGTAGCAATCCTGTGAGATTCAATTCCATAACGAATATTTGGAGTAGAAACTAACCTCAAATATTTGGAAGGCTTCAACCTCTTGAGCGATCATCAATATGGCTTTCGGAAACGAAGATCAATGGCGACCTTCTATCTTATGTGAGCCATATTTGAAATAACGCAACCCAAAAAACGTGGAGAATCAAGAGCAGTTGTGCTCGATATTTATAAGGCCTTTGACCGTGTATGGCATAAGAGTGTGCTGACCAATCTTCGATGCTATGGCTTGTCCGATCTTTTTTGTGTATGGCTCAGCTTCCTGAAATAACGTTTCCTGCAAGTGGCCGTCGATGGATATCTCTCGAATAATTTCACCATCCACGCTGGTGTCTCCAACCCTCTTTTTATTGTATATCAACGACTTATTGGAAAAAACAAAGAATTTAATATATTGCTTTGCTAACGACAGCACACTTGTCTCGTCATTTCATTATGATTCCAGGACATCGGCTACGGAGGCACATCTTCACCGGCAGCAGGAGGTTGCATATTTCAATGAGGATCTAGAAGTGATTTCGAATTGAAGTGAAAGTAACCAGGTTCAATTCAGTGCTACAAAAACCCAGGCATGTGTTTTTCTCCACGAAGATAAATGTCTCCGAACCGGATATAATAATGTCAGGTCAGAATGTCAAAATGTACACCAATATGTCTTGGCACAATCACCTCGCTGGAATTTCAAAGGCTGTTTCTCAAAAGCTTGGAACACTGTTCCGAACCAGAAAACTGTACACATCTCAGCAACTGTTGATGCTTTATAAAGCTCAGATCAGACCTTCTTTGGAGTAATGTTCTCATGTATGGAGCTCCGCCACCAAACATATCCAGAAGTTGCTGGATTCCATCCAGAAAGGTTGGAGATCTGTCTCTCTTTTATAGATACTTTCACGAGAAATGTTCAAGGGACTTGGCACATTCAATTCCACCAAGAGCGGTACATATCAGAAATACGCGAAGGAGTGTGGCTGCTCATCGTTTTGAGGTTGAACTCAGTAAACCTTGAACTTTACTGTTCAAAAACTCTTTCATGTGGACAACTGCGTTTATGTGGAATGAACTTCCTGAGAGCGTTTTTCCAAATGGAATTAATCTCCAGCGATTCAAATCCAATGTGAATCGCTACTTTCGCATAAACACCGCCTTGAGAGAGCCTTAAGGATTTTCCTGTATTGCTTGTGTTTTGTCCCTAAAAAGAAAATAGAAAAAATATAGTAGAAAATGTTTTTGTACAATTCAGTGTTCATATAAAAATAGTAATTTCGGTTTTTTCTATCGTATAATTCAATATGTATATGCAAGTATTTGTTTCGAGAGGGCTTTTTCTTTCAGTTTGTGTCTGAAAGATATTTCCTTGCATGATCTACAAATCTTTCGTGAGAAGTTCATTTTGAAATGTATTGATTTCTTTCTTTCTTCGAAAGATTATCACATTCTCTGTATGGAGATGGAAAAGTAAATAGCCCTTTCCCTAAAACAACTGGTACTTTCTGATGGCGATGGAATATGCGTTTGATAAAACTCCAAAAATTGGAACATTGAGAAGTACAGTGTCGAAGGGCACAAGACTAACGAATACCAACAATGGAGAAGAAAATGTCAATAGAATAGAAGATGACACTATGTGAGAGATGGTGTAGTGATGATGAAGTATAATGTGATGTTTCAGTTAGTTATCGAAGACTTTTGGTAGCAAGTATTCAGCGTTGACTATTTTCCATCCTGTCAATAAATGGTGACGATATGTTCAGTGAAATCGACAAAACAAGCGGTTATATTTTCAAAACAACTTTGACGTTTAGTATTGTCATAGCGGTTGCTACAGTTAGCAGAGTCACATTTGTTACGTTTGGGTTTTGAAAAAGTTTGTGCATAAATACATCCAGGTAGTGATAATTAAAATTTATAAAATTTACTGGGTGTCCTTTGTTTTGTTTCTAGAGAGTTCACTTTGAGTAACAATCGAGAACGGCTACACCTAATATTAACAATTTATATTTTGATTCGACATGTCTTAGGATATTGACAAATAACCAATTATTTTTCATGTATAAGTTATATAAGAGGGGGTTTCAAGGGACTCACCCATCTATGACTTTTTCTAAATCAGTGATGTGGAGGAAACGGAAAGATTAAGGAAGAGTTATTCTCATGAGATTTAATGAGTAAGTCTCATGAGAAGAAAACATTGTATGGACTAATATGAATCTATAACTAAACCGCCTCTACATACTGAAGAGAGCAGACTACTCCATCATCCAGTAAAGAAACCAAGTTCATAAGAAAGTAAGCGATTTTTAAGAAATATCTTGAACATCATGTAAACCTAGATGCTCTAAACAATGAGCACGAGAATAATTTTCATTAAGTTCACTATATTGATAGAAACTATTCATTAATTTATTACAATTGAGTTGGAAAGCAGGCAAAAAATCAATGCAATTTCAACCTTTCTCCATTACGCATATCGTATCGGTTTATAAGGCCGCTTGAATTTATTTCATCGCGAGATAGTTCTAATTTAGCGATATCTCAAGATTTGATTTCAGATTGTGAAGTTAGAAAGGTAATTATCATTTCATTGGTTCGGACTTCCATTATCTAATATGATATAAAATGATTCGAAATTTTTGAAAAAATCAATAAAAATAAAAAGCTTTAGCTAAAAAAAACAATTATATTGAGTAAAAAAACTGAAATTACACTGAAATAAAATACAAGAAACAATTGAAAAAGAAACAATTAACAAGAAATGAAAATTGAAATTAACCTGTGAAGTAATTTGGCTTGAAATCAATGGTAATTATAATGTGCATGGGATACTTTGAATAACTACGCATTCAATTTTATATGGGTAATTGAAGTATCCGTCTTAATATAGCTTTCCAATTATAACATTATATACAACCATTATTACAAACAATAAAATGCGAAAAAAAGCTATCCTTAAAAGGTATACATTTGCTATCGCGGACTATTTTCAGATCAAAAAAGGACTAGGCAGTGTTTCCAATTCACAAAAAACATTAATGGAAAATCTATTTCGTTGTTTTTTAATGTATCGGGTTCAGACAGACAGACAGACCTCCGCTCTGGGGGACTTTGTTTCATAATATGTTTGTATATTTTTGTAATAAAACTGGCATTTTGATTTCTTCAAACGCACGTATGTAAACTGATGAAATTTCAAATAAAAACTAGATCATTTATTGAAGATTGAAATCACACTGTCAAAGTTTTGAAATATTTTTCTCTTACGGGTTGCTTAGTGGACGTGATCTTTGAAATGTCTTCCAGATACTTCTCAAAAGAGTGTTACTTCCACCAGAGTCACGAGTCATCTTGACATTATCTCTCACTCCAGATAATAAGCAATATTAGGAGACTCCCACGATATGTCAATCCGTTTTTTTTCCTCTTCCTATCGCCATATGGCAACATTGATAGACATCCATAATTGGAATGCTGTGTGCCCCTAGGACCCCACGCTACATTTAACAGGATGATGTGTTCCTAAATGAAGCGAAATTGTGTATCACGATACTGATATTTGTAGGATGGAGAAATTCGGGAGTTGCTGGGGTCAGGTCGGTTTATTCGGGAGAATGTATCGCTATTGGCAACAAGAATAGGCTGGGGATTGAAAGAATTTCAGGTGAATACATTTAAACTGGCTGGTTGATATGGTTTCAATTTTGTTCTTTACTTTTTCAATGAAACAGTTGGAGAGTGCGGAATCTCGATAAGTAGAGATTGATTTCACTTTTTTCGAAAGAATTTCAATTGCGCCCATTTTTAAGATTCGAAGAAAGGAGTTCCCGAAATTTGTTTTATCTTCGTGTTGATTTCAATCTGTTACTACTTTGTAAATTGCTAACTTTGTTGGTAGCGATATTGATATTACATACAGGGTGAGTCAACAAGATTCTCTCGGTCCATTGCTATCAGAGAAAACCAATTTTTGAACTGCTCTATTTTTTGTAGTCATATAGATAAATATCATCTTCGAAATTATTTTCTCGCATTCTGGGTGATTCAGTCGAGCGTGGCCAACCAAACTTTTTCAAACTTTTTCAAATAGAACAAACACCCAGTATATGTCATTCGATTCCATATTTATTTAGCTTCTTGATAAATTTTCGTTTTCGAATTTCTATTGCGGTATTGCCAAGTTATTCCAGAAAAACCTATTTTGCAGACTATATTTTTTTATTTCACCACCCGCATGTTTACAGCAATTGAATGGATGTTTTAAAGAATAGTAAGTCAACATCACTATGATACTTTTGGGAATCTCAACTTTCGGAAAAAATTTGGATGGTGCTCGGTAAAACCGGTCAAGTTTCATTCATTTGCAAACAGACATAATCCAACATTTTCCAATAGATCACCCTGTATTTTTTCATTTGTATGAAATGTTTCAATATTTCACTACATTTTTTATCAGAGGTATACTATATTAGCATTTTTCATACATCTAGTAATAGTTATCAGCGGTTTCGACGGTAAGAAATGCGTAAAAACCCAAAAAATAATTATACTGCTTTTTTCTTTAAAAATCCAGTTATCCATGACTGACATCAAAAAATGAATCTCGGAATTTGTCAATTATGGAAAGTCATCTCGGTTTAGGTCAAGTAGGTCATAACTAATGGTGAGATGGCGACATTAATGTCCTCGGTCATCAGTGCCGCCCTTCACGGTGTACCCCTCCTGGCTAAGTTGAGATGGATGAAAAAATTGTTCTACTACTAACGAAATATATGGGGACCTTATTCGACAGAGTGTCGGGGCCTTCTATTCATTCAAAGTAGAACTCATGTGAATGATATCTGATTCTTATTCCTCCACGAATGTTCGATATACAAACTGAATAGAGAAAAGTATCTTCTGTATAATTCAGTGTTCATATAGAAGTATTTGTTTCGAAAGAATTTTTTCTTTCGTGTAATTCAATGTTTATATGAAAGTAGCTGTTTCAGGAGGACTTTCTTTCAGTTTGTGTCTGAAAGTTACTTCTTTGCATGATCTACACATCCATGTATAGAGTTACTTATTTTCAAATTGATTAATCCTTCCTTTCTTTGGAAGATTCTCTCATCCATTTTTTTGTATCAGATGGAGTAGTAAAAAGCCAAAAACTTTCTTTCCCAAATTGAATTATATCTGTTTGAAAATGAATAAAACTTGACCGATTTTACCGAGCACCCTATACATTGTTTCCGAAAGTTGAGATTCCCAAAAGTATCATAGTGATGCTGACTGACTATTCTTTAAAAAATCTACTTAATTGCTGTAGACATGCGGGTGGTGAATTGAAAAAATATTCTCTGCAAAGTAGGTTTTTCTGGAATAACTTGGCAATGGCAATGCCGAAAACAAAAATTCCTTAGAGAGCTAAAAAAATATGGAATCGAATGACGTATTCATATACTGGGTGTTTCATTTGAAAAAATATAACTTTGGCCGCGCTCGGCTGAATCACCCACTATGCCAGAAAAGTATTAAAAAAAAAATATTTATCGATATGACTGCGAGATAGAAAAAAAATTGAGCCATTCGAAAAATTGTTTTTCCTGATAGCAATGGACCTAGGGAATCTTGTTGAAACATCCTGTATGAGATTCAAAATTCAGGCAACAGATTTTTGTACAGAGATTGTAAACTACTTCAGATTAAATACAATCAACGAAACTAAACCATTTTTATCAAAAAAATGACTGAAATATATGAACAATTGTAGAAAAGTCTATGAATTTCAATTGTACTTCAGTATACGAAAGATGTTAATCAATAACATGATGATGGGAAAGAAATGTTTCGGATTTCTACTTCTCCATCTTCATACATTAAACTCATAATTCAGTGTTCATATAAAAGTATTTGTTTAAATATGCCCATTTCAATTTGAACATGAAAATATTTCAACATGATAATAAGGAGGTTCATCTAAACATATATCCTGGAAAATCTAAACTTTCGAACTACAGGGTTTCACAGTTATATGTCTTCGATAATTTTGTAAAACATAATACCCTTATTCTCTGCATGCAAGACAGTTTTTCTCCTGTACAACATTCTCTTAATACCATTAATTCAATAATTTGTATGTAGTTATGAAATTGTGATTTTATATTGAGAATTAAAAATAATAATAATAGAGATTCAGGCTGGTGTTGCTCGAAAATGAGTAACATAACGAATTTGAAAGAAATAAACAGTAAATATGTGGAATTGTAAAGCAATAATTTGTAAAGAAACAAATTATTTTGATCTGGAATATATTTTCACACTTCCCGTTATAATATGCAATTAGTCATGATAGTGATCTATAATAGCATCCCAGATTATCTGTTTCCAATAATCTCTCCTTGAATGTTTCACACATGCCTGTAGTCAGAACCACTATGTTGCCACACTGCTTCCACTGTAAGGAACAATTCTACATTACGTCAGTCTATTGGGAATTTCAGCAAGGAGTTCATATCACCGTGATACCCGCTGAGTTTCATCTATTTGGAGTATCCATTACCATATCATATATGGCAGGGATCAATAATATTCCGAATTGAAATGATCGCTTCACAGGAGATAAAATTAAATTTGTGTGGTCAGTATTCTAGAATAAATTAGCATAGGGATATTCCTTATAATGTATACCAGAATTCATCACTTTGAAAGTTAACGAGATCCTATTGAGTTATCGTTCTCAATGGATCAGGTCTACAAAAACGTAATGAAGTCGAAATTTCAAGAAGAGGGGTAATATGAAGTACATCTCAAATTATGAAGTCAATTTTCAATTGACAAGTAAGCACTACAAGAAAACGGATATGATCATGATCGGAAAAACAGAAAAATATATTGATTTGAAGTCAGCGGGTCTCTGGGTACTGCGACGGTAATTTACTAAGCCTAAGCGATAGCCTACTATGTTGCAAGTAACTAGATGAGACAAGGATAGTACCAATTTGCTTCACCGGAAGCAAAAGTCAGAGTTGTGTTGGAACCAGTCTTTAGTTGTAGAGCAGGAAAACATAGCAGCATATATTTATATATATCTATAAATATATATACATGCTCAAAGGTTGCCCCTTTCCTCTCATGCAGACCTATGACTATGTAGGTATGTGTGGCAGATTGGCAGATACTCAACGGAAAAAGAACAATTAACCGCGCAGAGAGTTGAAGTAAAACCATCAGGCACCTGTGTAATGTCTTCGATTTGGAAGATTCGTTGCAAGTTATTTCCCATTATGAAAAGCAGAAGTTAATTTCGTTTGGTCGATACGACCAACCGATAGGCCGGTTTCGGGGTGTTTGCCCCATCATCGGTACCAGGCATGCTCTCTTCAGAACGGTGTGAACCGTCTGAGTATCACTACCAAAAAATTATAATTCCAGCTAGACATGAAATATTTCTGCAGTTGATTCAGTGGAATGTTTTTCTATTTTTCATATGTAGGAAGTAACTTGCGATGAATCTTTCAAATTGAAGACGATGCACAGGCTTTACTACATGCACATGGCTTTACTACAGTATCTTACCTTACCCTCGTGAAAAAATAATGTCTGGCGTATCAATGATAATAATTATTTGAGCTCATGGAAGAATATTGTCTTCGCTATTTGGAGCCTCAAAAACATATCGGCAGATATCATAGTTCAACAAATGCGAAGCGCTATCATTCTTAGTTCTCTACGTCTTATCAGGAAACATGATTCTAGGGCCCAGTGATCACTTAGGCCATGTTTGTGAAGGGTGATTATTGGTTGATGATGCAGGCATGCAGTCTGAATGGGTTGGATCTCTGATTAGCGATTTGATAATAATTGATTATTGGAGTCCTTGGCAGAATAACGGCCTCCTTCTCGAACTTCAAGATTTTCGGTTTGCGTCACCACCCGTAAAAATCTTGGACAGATAAATGCAGAATTCTGTTCTTGACTTATTGCGTATCGTAAGGTCACATGATTAATGGGTGCAATTACCTCATAGAATGGGTCATGGTTATGGTGCCCAAACCACTCAACCTTTTTGGTAAAAAAATATTATAATAACTTTTTGTACTCTACCATCTTCATCCAAAACATGTGGAAAGCTTCCAAAGGAAGGAACAAAGCAATTTGGTTCAAAATGAATTCTTTACAAATATATGAAGATCATGCGTAGAAATTAACTGTCAGAAACAAACTGAAAGAAAGATATAGCACTCGTTTAACAATAAAAAAATATTTCTTTTCTGTTGCACCCCTACGAACGACAACCCTCAGAAGTCGATTCATAACACGGGTTGGATGATAGCAAGTGAAAATCGATGGCTCAGCCTGCGGCTTGAACCATCAACTCACACATCGGCCGACTAACTCAGTGAACAAAGCACCCAGGTCGAACCGCCCGGCTACCGACCGACCGTTACTTAACATTACGAGCTTATGTGACCGGAAGAGAAATATTTATTCATGTTACTATAAAACTTCGAAGAAACATTCATAGGGTTATTTCATCAAATCCCCGCCATAGGAACCTTGTTTGAATTGAAAAGGGTAGCTATATTCCTTTCTTCGGAAGTTTCCCACATTTTTTTTATCAATATGTTGAAGTAATCAAAAAACTTTTTTCCAGAAATTGTTTTCTCATAAAAAAGTACCTACCTCTTCCAGTTTAAATTATAACAATTGTTTCTGAAGACCATTTTTTTGTAATTTATATGAGTTTAATATTTGAAGAAATAGTTTATTTTAATTCGAATTTTTTTTTGATAAAATTTCTCACCAGAAACATTTTCTCGGTTTCTTAATATCAATCTCGCCACAAAAAAACGAAAAGGAATCCTTATTGATTTCTTCTTTGTACCCAAGTATTGACTACGATTTTATTCTCGAAATTTCAACTTCAAAGCCGAAGTGGCTTTTCATTTCATCTTTTGCACTTCCACAGGCTTTCCTTTCTATCGATTTTGGATGAATGAAAATACTGACAGTATTTCATATCCCTTTCAATTACCACCCAGTTTCATGAACCATATTATTCTCGCTCACCCCAACTCCCAGACGTGCAGGCGATGAAAAATTGCTATAAAAAGAAGTATAGGCTTCAGTCTGGCACAGGTGAATTGAGCGGAGGAATTTGGAATATTTGAATTTAAAATATTCCCGAAATATGCGTAGATCGCATAAAGATTCATTTCGTGAAAAAGCAGCACATCAGCTCTTTTAATAATACAACTTGCTGAGCCTTTTTTACGTTTATGATGATATGAAAAAGAAGCGAGGAATATAATCGAAGAACACGTTTTCATGTGCGATGTTGCGTTAAGAAAAAATAATAGACTTTAAAGGAGATACAACAATTTTTAACGATTATTTTTTCAAAGCGGTAAAATGAAGAAAAAATTGAAGGCTGCTAAAAAGAGTTTTACAGCAAGAAGCGAAAACACTTCTTCCGAATAGACATAACTTTGAAAGCGATAAAACTGACATGAAATCAACATATAAGTGTATATCCTTTGCGAACTTTTTAAAACTCAAGCTTAGTAAATTTTGAGCAATATCAATCGTACAACCAGTGTTCTACGGACTCCTGAATTCATCATTTTGGTCGCTCTTATCGTAATGCTAATTAAGGAAGCTTTCGGAAGTAATACCACAAGACCACAAAATTTCATCAATAAATTTTCGTTCAGAGCAAACTTTGTTATTTAGCAATACCATGAGACTCATGAGAGAAAAACAACACGATAAAACCACGAATCCCTCTTGCTGGTTGTTCGATTGGCATTGCTCAAAGATAACGTTTCTCAGGACGAGAGGTATTCGTAAAGATTATCTCCTGAAATATTCTCAGCTGAATGCATATAAGAACAAAATATGAATTTTCTAATTAAATCAATGTTATTACCTGAATAACGAGAAATTTCAGCAATAACATTTGTCTGAAAGTACAATATTTGAATATATGAAATTACCAACCTCTTATTTATCAACAATTGCAGACTCATCTTGACGCTGCTATTACATAAGTTTTCTGTTGGGTCCTGCTGTAGGCTAGTGCAACGGTCGGCAACAGGCGGACCTCGGACCGCCAAATATTGTAATGTATTATATACCAAGTATAAATTAATACGTAGATAAGGTATACTACACCTTTATTAATTGAAGTAATATTTTAAAGACCATAGAATTCGACTTAGTATGTACTTATTTTATTTCAAGTTGCCTAGTCAATCTATTTTAGAAGTACCTACAACTAATATGGTTTTATTGGTTTCTTATCTACCCTTGTGTGTGACTGCTTGCGACACAAGCAGACTGTCAGTCGCAGCACAAACTGCGGAGCAACCATTCATTTGTTTTGTGATTTTTCGCGATTTTCTAATATTTTCATACCTATGCTAAAATGAATCCTAAAACGCGTAAAGTGGACAGTGAAAATAGCATGTTTCTGGCAGAAAGGACTGAACAATATTGTTTTACGCTACCTCATAGGCCTCAAGCGGTTCCAGTATGCCTTATATGCAATAAAAAGTTCGCTATTGTTGAGAGTGATAATTTGAAGCAACACTACGAAACAACTCATCAGCAATTTCACAAAAACTTTCCTCTTGGCAGTGAGGCTTGTAAAGAAAAACTTTATGCATATCTCAGTTCTTACAAAAAAATCACGTAATTACTAGTTTGTTGCATGAGTGAGCAAGAAAAATCCACAGATGCAGCGTTACTTGTATGCTGGATGCTTAATAAACACCAGAAACCATTTTCAGATTCTGAGATGGTGAAGGAATGAATGTTAAAAGTAGTCACGGCACTTTTTAAGAATTAAAAGATGTCGATGTATTCCATCATCAGCAAGAAGTAATGCACGAAACACAAAAATTTTAGCTGCTGATATAGTTATATATAGCTAATTATCATAAAATAGTGTCGCTTTCAACTGACGAGGCCCCAGCAATGATTGGCAAAAAAAAGGTGTAGTAAAGAGAATCAGAGATACAAACTCAGGTCTAATATCGTATCAGTGCAAATTTACCAGGCAGCTTGGTCAAGTTGATTAATTTTATGAGGTTTCATTCTGCTCTTCAGCACCGACATTTCAAGGAGTTTCTTTCTGAATGTGATTCAGAGTATTCTGACTTACTGCAACACAACAATGTTCGTTGGCTAAGTGAAGGTCAAGTTGTTGAACGCTTCTGGCTAATAAAAGAAGGAGTAATCTCCTTCTTGCAAAACTTAGATACGGAGGGAGCCAGAAAGCACTTTGGGTTCATAGCAAACAAGAGTAATATGCTGGTCATGGCTTTTCTAAAAGATACACAGAATTACAAGGAAATGGAAAATTAATATGTGATCGGATACAAAGCGAGTCTGCTTTTTGTCGCAGGCTGGATATCTCAGAAAAATATATTACAAAACAAGAATTTATTAATTTTCCAACAATTCTTGAATGTGAATTGAATTCTGAAGAAGACATTTCAGTGTTTGTAAAATTTCTGGCCAATCTTAGGAACGAATTTGCTACAAGATTCCAAGAATTTGCAGATATGGGCAAGCTATCTCCGTTTCTTAAATCGTCATTTGAAGTTGATATAGCAGCAGAATGGACATATGTGGTTGCCAAGTTGATTAATCTGTCAAAGGCATCTTTTCAAATAGAGATAATTGATTTGAAAGAAGATGTGTCTAGACAAATGTATAAAACGGTCTTCACTGAAGAATTTTGGGCCAAATATATCTCAGAAAAATATGAAAATTGCAAGAAACTAGCTATAAATTTGGCCACTATGTTTGGCTCGGCATACCTTTGTGACACACGTTTCTCAAAGAGAATTTTCTAAAAACAAATTTCGTTCGAGATTAACGAATGTTCACTTAGAAGACACACTTCTAATTTGCTGTTCCTCTCGAGAACTGAACTATAAAAAACTGGTTCAAGGTCATCAGTTGTTTTTTTCTGGACCTCGTCAAAATTTTCCCGCAGTATCCGGACCCCACCCAAAACTACTTGCCGACACCTGGGCTAGTAGAAGACACACTTCTAATTTGCTGTTCCTCTCGAGAACTGAACTATAAAAAACTGGTTTAAGGTCATCAGTTGTTTTTTTCTGGACCTCGTCAAAATTTTCCCACAGTATCCGGACTCCACCTAAAACTACTTGCCGACACCTGGGCTAGTGTCTCTTCAGAAGCTATGTGAATTTACAAAAAAAAGATATTTTTATGTGATGATCCAGGATAGTGGTTTGTGTTTTCTTGCTGCTGGGTATTTATGTTTGGTTTTGGTGGGTACAATGCTTTTTATTCTATGTTAGTCGGGTTAATGAGCCTTCTTTTATTCCTTAGGTATTGCTGTTCTTATATGTTGGTGGAGTTGTCCTTAGTGGAGTTGTCGGGAGTGGTGCGGCTCCAGTTGCAGGTGGTCCGGCTAGATACATCACCAATACCTCGCGTAGATAATTTTTTCGTTTTCATTGAAATTCGGAATAACGTTTCCATGCCAATTTATGATTTTGATCATCTGTGATTGGCCCAGAGGTAGTAAGTTATGAATCTGGTCAATTGTGAATGGTTGGAAGGGTGAGTTATCGATCATTTAACCTACTAATCAACAAGAAACGCTGATGCTTTTTTTCTAGTCGAAGAAAAAGGAATTGTAGAATAGTAGATAGTTATTAATACCAATAACATTTTTAACAGTGGCAAGAAACAAAGCTACCAGAAATGGAGATCCTATGGCTCTTAAGACATATTTCATAACATTGATTACAGTTAACCGAAAAGTTTCTTCAGCTATGTATTAGGATCAATCACTTATATAGAAACAATTCTATAGCCGAGCACAAACTAGTTATAGAAAACACCTCTAAGAAGTATTTTTGAAACGTTCATTATGGATGTTCTCAAATATTGACCGCATCGCATTCTAAAAGACTATTTTCATTTCATAATGGGTAATGTAATGTGCCAAAAGCCGGTATGAAACAAATTTTTCAATACTATGGTTGATTCTGTGTTGAGCAATATGAATTTGAAGTTCATGTTTTTGAATCAACCCTTTGAAAATGTTGGTTCTCTCAATGACTTGAACAAATTTTAAAAATTCCAAAAGAGCAAATACTGAAAAACTGTCAAGATTACGAGCTATAAAATATGATCTCAAATTTACCACACTTCCTTAAAAACGTGAAATATCTGTACCAATATATTATAGAGAACTTTAAAAAGAAAGCAACCCAAATGTTAACATTGTCATTCGAATTTTGTCATCACTACACCTGTAAGTACTGCTTCCGATGAAAGGAGTTTTTCAAAATTAAAACTAATAAAAAATTTTTTGAGAAATACAATATACCATGAAAGAATTTCATCAGCGTTGGCAGTTTCATCCATTGAGCAGCTATCATCGACGATAAATTACAAACCAATAAATAGGAAGTTCAGTGAAACAAAAAGTAGAATATATTTTATTCTATAATTTATTGATTTTTTCCATTTCTAACCGCCGGCGCAAAAAAGGGGCATTTAAAATTTGACTTATGTAAATGTGTGTCTGCCTTTAGAACTGAAGCTCCTATACTAGTAGACCGATTTTGATGTTTTTTTTTATTTAATAGCTAATTTCTTAGGGTAGGTTCTTAGATATGTTTCATGAAAATCGCTCCAGGTGTTTGAAAGTTAACAGCTCGTTTCCAAGATTATGAAGAGAAATTATTCATTTAATTATTATGGTCAACAATACATCCACGTGACTGATCGAAATAAACATTCGATATTTTCAAGAGAATGTACAACATTTTCACTTTGACTTGATGCTGTAACCAGACCAGTCTGCAAAGGAGCAACTCCACGGCAACTTATAGCAGACGTGACGTGTTTGGGCACATTTTAAAGGTCTCAATGAGTAAAAAGCGTGCAGCTTTGCTGACTTTGACTGGGGTTATGATACGGCGAACAAGACATGATGTTTTTTTATTACTTTTGAGTCGTTTTCTTTTAATTTTGAATTTTGTTGTTTAATGTTCCATAAAAATACGTAAGTAAAAATTTTGGTGTTTCATAATGAATTAAAAATTGTCCAACTTCAAATGTTTTCTCTATTTTATAAACCCTTCTTATTGTACCATCAGAGGGACTCGCGAAATGCATCTACTTTGCCCACATTAAATTTCGGTCTTGCGCCGCCACTGGTTAATCCTAAAGTTAAACTGAGCTGGGATTGCCTTGTAGTTAAAATAAGTGCATGTATTTTTGATTTGTTTCTCTCCAGTTGAATATTACCAATAATCATTACTCAAATTGATAATTGACAGTGAAATATAAAAAGTATCTGCACCCAGAATTAGTATAAGATCATGTGGATATGGAATTGTTCGCGTCAAATTTACTTGTTTTGCCAATTTCATCAAGACTGTGCTCAATTCACCTCTGTACAGATTTGAAAGCTCAAAATGACCAGCTCCTCCTCATAAGATATAGCTAACACCCTTGATTCCATTGAATAGAGCAAGACAGAAAACCTGGGAAATCTAATTTCATAAATCAAGTGTCTTCTCATAAAAAGATAAAATCAACATGAATGTTGATCCCTATAAACGAAGCCAGAAACAGAACTTGGGCAATCTAATTTCATAAATCAAAGGCGCCCAAATTCCAAACGTGTTTCGTGAATGCAAATGTTTATAATCAAAACAGGGCGTTACGCAATCCTTATTATCCAAAAGCCTAAACTCATCCTTCTACTCCTTCGAGTCGAGAGAACTAGTCCAGCGACTGAAAACGCATTATTCACCGTGCCTGGTAACACCACAGTATTTTGTATACAGTAATTTCATAAAGGCTGATTTGTGGTTTGAATTTTCCTACGCGCAGACCCACGCGTCGATGTCTTAGGTCTGCGCAAACGACGAGTTTAAGACAGGCATGCAATCAAAGCGTTTAAACACTGCTCAACATAACAAATATTCATATAAACTGCTCAAAAAAATACAGTCGATGAAAACCATGTTGGGCACCTAAGAAAATTGTACAAATGATAATTTTGCATTTGTGTAATATTCAAGTAACCCAGATCATTTCGACAATGATGAACTATGTTTCAAGTAGATTTTAAAAATTCATGGGATCGGATGTGACAAAATATACTTTAATTTCAACAAGAAAAAAGACAAGATGAAGAACGAGTTTTGTTATTCATGAACCATGGTACTGTGCAAGAGCTCTCTAGGAGGAATAACGAGTCCCTGTGTGTATACAACCGTGATAGCATGGTCTGCACTGATGAGGAACACTTCAAACGGTTCGGTCGCAGTTGGTTCCTTGTTCGAATCAGGCAAAGTCCCACTATTTGTCCTAGAGAGCTCTTGCAAAGTTGTTTCTTCAAAGTGAGAATCTTTGCAATTATGTCTGAGGCGACTTGGATTCCGAAAGGTTAACAGTCGTAAGGTATTTTTGATAGTCAAATTTACATTATATAAGAAGTTGCTGACTAATAGGACATGTTTCATTTAGAATAACTGTTTTTAATCTACGCAGCAAACTTTTTGGGGTTGATTAGACATCTAGACTTGTATAGATTCAAATATCAACATTTGTCAATATATGTCGAGTTATTAGGTAAAGAAGTAGTTGTTTTCTGTCGGAAAACATATATAATGGTATAGTCAAAATGCATTTGGACTTGTCAGTGATTTTATTATCAATTTTTACTTGGATAAAAGCTGGAAGCAGCAAAACAACCTATTATCTTACAGTGTAAATAATTCATAACTTCCGACTCCGAAAACTCTCACATACATTTATAGTTAGTACATACATACAAAAAAATTATTTTGTATGATTGAACACTACATACTTAATTACTTTTTTACTTCTTCAAGTCCTGAATAGTAACTACATAATTCAGAAAGAATAGCCTCTACAGATTCCTTAATCTTGAGTGATGAATTCGATTAGGAATATTTTAATAATTGGTCCTTAATATAATCGAATCGGCAAACTCGTCCGCCATCTTGAATTCTCCAATCAATAAATGAATATGCTATATTTGGCCCCAAAAATCACTAAAAAGAAATTTCGCATGGATTCGTACCATGGTTCATGAATAACAAAACACGTTCTTTATCTTGTCTTTTTTCTTGTTGAAATGAAAATATATTTTGTCACATTCGAATATGAACATCTGCCGATTCCATGAATTTTTAAAATCTACTTGAAACTTAGTTCATCATTGCCCAAATGATCTGGGTTACTTCAATATTACACAAATGCAAAATTATCATTTGTACAATTTTCTCAGGTGCCCAACATGGTTTTCATAGACTGTTTTTTTTTGAGAAGTTTATATGAATAGTTGTTATGTTGAGCAGTGTATACACGCTTTGTTTGAGATTGTAGTAGGGAGAAATGTCATTAGTGTCAAATACGTCATCATTATAAAAAATGAAACTCCTGGACACCGACATCAAAGGGACCGACGCTGAGTGAAACTACTGTATACAGAAATACTGTGGTAACACCATCGTCCATAGATATTCTAATAAGTCTGGTAACTCCTTTGATGTTGGTAAAATATGCCGCTTTTTTTGCGAGCGGTCGTAAATCATGCGGCTACCAGCAGAAATACGTTATACGAGGGTCAGTCAGCAGCGCGAACAATATGTTTACTCGAAAGTGTGTCTACGAGGGTCAGGCGTCAAGTGTTGATCATATTCATTATATATTATGTATTTATGTTTTTGTATGATCTTTCATTGAGATGATTATATAATATGAGATTCTAATAACAATAAATTGAGGAATATTTCGTTGTAATAACGAATTATCTGATTTCTTAAATTATGGGCAGGTAAAAAGGTTGAGATACTTATAAAGGGACTCCACAATAAAGAGAAAATGAAGATGAATAATCTTTATTTACATATTACCTAATCAAATGGTGATTTGTTGTTTTCTTGAGTATACCCTAATAGTATAATTATAATCTATTCAGTATTTTGGCATATATATTTAGACACATTTCAAATATTTAGCTGGGGGTTGGTTGGAGTTAGGTCGAATAACTGAAACTACTATTATTTCGTTGCCGACGTTTCGACTTTTATAAAGTCATCTTCAGGGCACTACAAAGTTACAGTAAATCAGATATAAATACACACAAGGTAAAAAAATATTGAAATTTGCGACAAGAATCACTTCTGCGAATGAGAGGTCAATATTGAGTACATTAATTTGGTACAATTCAATTGACCTCCTCTGTCCTCTACATTACATTTTTACTGTCAATTGAATTGTACCAAATTTACTCAATCTTGACCTCTCATCCGCAGAAGTGATTCTAGTCGCAAATTTTAATAATTTTTCACCTGTATGTGTGTATTTATATCTGATTCACTGCAACTTTGTAGTGCCCTGAGGATAACTTTATAAAAGTCGAAACGACGACGTCTCTTGACACATTATAAAATAAATTTGATTTGATTGACATTTCGTCAATGCATAAAATACAATCCTTAGTTTTACCTGACATCAAAGGTACTCTTAATTCCAAAATTTTAAAAATGAATTCATTGAATCCTGGGGTAATTTTCCAATGTTCAGTCAGCTTTCTCAGAGTAGAGGGAGATGGCAATCTCATAACTTTAGATAATTTCTTGTATGCTTCTGGTCCTAATAAAAATAAGCTCAAAGCAAAATGCTTGACTTCTTTAGAGTACCTGGCTCCTTTGGGATTTTTGTCGAGTAATGTCAGTTGATTTTTCATCAACATAGTGGCCTCCTGTGGGTACTGCTCGTCCAAAAATTGTTCAACATCTTCTCGTGTTACCGTTTTGCGCCTTTTCAAAGATTTGAGCTCGCTTTGCAGCTCCTTAATTCTTCTCCTGAGTCCTTGCTTTCTGGGACTGCTATCAGATAATTTGGAAGAAGTTTGACACGATACATCTATAAAGAAATTAGCACATATTAGAAGTGATTTGGGGAATAAATAGAAAGAATTTTAGGTTAGATTCAAGTACCAATTAGCGTATTTTTACTGAGGAATTAGGTCTTTTTGTGGAGAGAATGAAGTTTGAGGAACAATTTTTTGGTTTTCTTCTTCTCCAAATCAAAAAAATAGATGGACTCTTTATTCCCTTTTGTTAATGATTCAAACGTCTTTGAATGATATACATGAACCTATCAACAGAGAGTGTTTGTAATTTTTTTTTTGATTTTACTTCTTTCATGGAAGTTGTTATTTCTATTTTTTTGATTTGGAGAAGAAGAAAGCCAAAAAATTGTATTTTTACCTTCCACGAATTCTTGAGATAACCCACTTTGGACTGATTTATTAGATTGTAGTACATAATCAGTTTCTTTGTTGGAATTAATTCTAAAAAACATTTGTAATATGAATGAGTGATTATGTTCATCATCATAGAGCTTTGGCATTTACCTTGTTCAACTTCATGACATGTATCTGTTTGTGTACACGCATCTAATTTTGAAGGAACTAATACGCTGGAGGGACCTGGATTGTCATTGTTTTGATCATTACCTGAAAATAACTCATTCAAAAAAATATTCCATGCTTGTGAAGTGGAAAATTTCTTACCGTCCAATTTTGTTGGAAACTTTAAGGGCACAGCAGTGGTAAGTAAATGTTTTCCAGAGGAAGTGAAGGATTCATCGTCAAAATGTTTTCTACAAACTCGTATTCTAATGTAGGCTTGCTCAGGTGTTAAGTTAGCATATTTGTGCTAACAAAACCAAATGCTTTTTTCCACTGCTGACACCTGCGAAATATAGTTTGAACATTAGTTATAAATAGTATCTAAATCACATTACTACCGAAACATTTTTGACCTATAACTGACATTATGTATTTGATGAATTTATTACCTTGTGGCATCTTTGGGGAATCGAAAAAATGAAATATTTTCACGTAAACTATCACAAGAATCCACACTGCAAAAGGTACGGTGAGAAGTCATCACAACAATAAAAAATGTTCAAATAACTACAAGAATAAAAGTTCCAATAAAATGTTTATTTTACGCACTAAGTATAACTGGCCGGAACGATGCGAACTGTTCAATCGGAGACACTCTGTTAAACTGGCGCCCCCGTCAGACGGGCACTGACGACCGACCGGCCAGGCAAGGGACGCGCGAGGACGGAGGGTGATGATTTGGGTCGCTGCTGAGAGTGAGCGGACTTATTAGAATATCTATGGACGATGGTAACACTCCACGTGAATTATAGCGGTGTTGCCAAGTTGAAATTTTATCGAAATCTTTTGTATGATTGAAAGATAAATTGATACGAACAGTAATCTGAATAGCAAGAAGAATTATATGAAATACTTTATCATTATCAAACACCAACTGTCATACCAATCACAAACTATCTTACAGTAAAAATAATGAAGTTTTTCACGGATGATGATGACCAACCAATAACATAGTTTTATGATAACATGTAATCGACGTCGAATAAAAATTCCATTATAATTTTTCCGGCAAGAAATGGTTTATTTTCGAAAGTGAAATCTGGCGAAAATGTTTTGTTTGAAAAAGATATGCTAAGAAGAATCTTTAAGTAGAGGATTTTACTGTCATTGGTGGACGATGTAAAAGTACACTGCCAATTTCTCTCAACAATGTTACTTAATTCAAACTCTTCTACCACAAGAGTTTATATTTCAGGGTGAGGGAGAAGTTTATTTTTTGAGTCAAGTCTACGTCAGATACATATTTTTGTTAAATTTGGGTAAAAAGTTTTTATTGATAGGTCAAAACTGGAAAAGTGCCAACTTCTTCAACAGAACATAATACATAAAAACTTCCATGCGATCTCCAACATGAATATATTAAGAAATGCCATAAGAAAATGAATAGAGGAGAGTAAACAATGATTTTTAATGATTTAATTATGAATGTGTGGTCTGCAACAACATTGACTACTCATTTGTGAATTATGAAGTATTTGATAATAATTATATTCATGATAATTTAAAACTGTTGAAGAGTTCACCAATACTGTGGAAAAAATTTAAAATGATTATAAGATAATAAATACTGAGCAGAACAGACAGCTTTACTTAGAAAATATCACGAAATAATGCAGTTCCGATATTTGCTTCGGTTCATACTAAATGCCAGAAAAAAAACAAAAATCATCCCAACTTTACATTTTGTATTGGCTGGCTTTACGATACTGAGAGAAGATCGTTTCGAAAGCTCAATGTTCTCTGCTGATTAAAAAATTTGCCGAAACCCGGGATCGAACCAGGGACCTTTAGATCTTCAGTCTAACGCTCTCCCAACTGAGCTATTTCGGCTACAATTAAAATTTTGTTAATACATATTTTGATTATATCACTCCTTGATAAGAATGAGCAACGTGAATCATACTCAGATAGTATTACTGTTCATTATTAAAACAAATAACAAATTGAGATCGAAATAGTACCGTTATGGCCAAGAACGGTCTGAAGGAAAAATGGAGATTATTATTATTAAAAATAAACTGGAGTTTCAAAAGGTAATATATTCTCCGATGTCGACGAGTTCCACCTGACTGTCAGAAATTCGGAAATTTTCTAGGCATGTATATGCCGAGAAGAAATTAGAGAATTAACCTAGGCTACGTTACGTTGATGGAACTTTCAAAAAATTGACAGTTTCAAGATAAAGATAACCATTTGTGTGGTATTTTTACCTACTTATTATAATCACCACTTAAGCTCTCAGCTAGAAACTCAGCTGACCACTCAAGACTCATAATATGTCTAACCAGAACGACTCAGTTATGATCCTATCCTCATGCCACAAAAAGAAAATGATATAAAATAATAATAATAAATCGACTTTATTCATCAAAAATAAATTAGATGAACAGGCGGATTATCAGCATAAGCTGTTTTTCAAATCAACCTTACAAAAATATACAATAAAAACTATAATAATAACAAGTATAGAATAGAAGATAAATCAACCAATACAACAATAAACACAATAATAAAAGCTTGATTGAAATGAATAATAATAGGGGTTTTGCAAAAATCGACATACAGAGCACCAATTACCAGGATTTAAGCAGAAGTTTCAAGCGTTTTTTAAATATCATTATCGTGTAAAGTCTGAAGTCACTGGGCAACTTATTATACAGCTTAGCGGAAATATAGGAGAAATAGGAGTAAAAAGTGTCGAGTTGTGTTTGGGAATAACCAAGACAGATCCATTTCGAGTATAATAGTTGTTATATATAAAATAATCAGGTTTATTTGTTAATAGTAATCTATGTGTATTTGTGAGGATGTGTAGAGTGCGTAGTTTTTCAAGTCTTAACCATCCGGAGTCATCAAACCTACTACTGATGTGATAAAATTTACGTATACCGAAGGA
Organism: Leptinotarsa decemlineata; assembly: GCF_025532065.1. Lineage (NCBI taxonomy): Eukaryota > Metazoa > Arthropoda > Insecta > Coleoptera > Chrysomelidae > Leptinotarsa > Leptinotarsa decemlineata. The sequence goes on along the minus strand of NW_027412549.1, from coordinate 2,051,463 downwards.
AAATCTCAAAAAAGAGTTTTGAATTCTTTGGAGGCGAAGAGAGTCGTATTGAGTATGTGTAGGTCCATATATGCAATCGCAATAAGATAATTTAGAGAAAATTAAAGTTTCGCAAAGCTTAAGTTTGAGTTGTGTAGAAAGAATGTCTCTATTGGGAAAAATTTGTCTGAGAATGTTATAAGACGATTTACAAAGATGACTGATATGTTTAGAAAATCTCAAATCGGAGTCAATCCACAAACCCAAGTTTTTGCATTCAGAAGTGAAAGGCAAGGCAACATCATTTATGTGGATCTTGATGAGGTTGGAAATAAGGCTCCTTTTAGATTTGGGTCCAAATAACATATATGATGATTTTTTAGCATTCAATTTCAAGTTATATGCGCACGAGACGTTATACAGTGAATTGAGATCTCTATTTATCAGTTCTTGTGCTTCCAGGTTGCCTTCCGTGTCATCAGCGCAGTGATGGATATTGCAAAATTTAATACATTTGTAGAAATCTGAGATATAGATGTTAAATAAGAGAGGTCCAAGAATGGAACCTTGTGGAACTCCAAATTTGGTGTTCAGAACTGCAGATTTTAAGTGATCAAGGCTGATACACTGAGTTCGGTGTTCCAGAAAGCTTTCAATAAGATCTACGGCACATTTATCCAAACCAAAGTGACTAAGTTTATTACATAAAAGTCTGCGGTCTAAGGTATCAAAAGCTTTACTTTACTTTTATCTGAATGGTTCCTCTGAGTCTTCAGCTATACAATGAACTAACTTTCAAGTTTTAATAGTCACTTAATTCACGAGCAATTTGGACTTAGTTAGGAGCGCATTTTGGCACACACACAAGCAACAACTTCACTAATAATTTATTTGAAAAAATCCTTGTAATTCATTAAAAATACGTTTACCACACCAGAACAATAGTACTAACTCTCGACGCTCGTTTCGCTACCCAAATTAGCATCATCAATAGATAACTACTGATGATGTTTCTATCCTTGAGCAGAGGAGTAATAAATCATGAATTCCTGTTCTATAGGTGTTCAAAACTGAAAAATATAGTATTTATTTTTGAACATTCAATGTTGTTAACTTATTTAAAATTATGAATCCCAAAAAACTTTTTATAGTTGTATGCTCTTACTGTAAGAAATAAAATTATAGAACACTCGCATTGCTAAGAAATATATTTTAAATCAAACCCCCAAAATTGTTTTTACTTTTGAATTTCCATTGAAATTTTCAATACTTTCAATAGAAAGCACTTTTTTAATGTATCACATACCTGCATAACTTACCTGATTAAATCAGGCATGCTTTAGATATTTTCAATTTTCACGAGTAAAGAGAATGACGTCATGATTCGATCCGATCTAATAGTGCTTTAATTTAGTACTCAATTACTCGAAGAATATGACTGAATGATGAGGCCCTTGTGTGTCAGTCAGTGTTGCTATTAGTAAATTATACTCAGTGTGTGAAATCAAATGGCTACTTCAGTTATCCCTTCAGTAAAACGAATGAGCAAATGTGATTTTTCTGTTGACGACGAGATTATTATTCTCAATGCATGTGAAGTTCTCCATACATCAAAATCACTCGTATACTGTTGGGGAATGTGTTCGCAAATGACGGGAGCTTCAAAATCATCGATATATAAATTCAATAATGAGTGGAGAAAAAGTGAAACCGTGAAATCACCAAAACCATCTTTAGAAAGAAAAACTGTGCCTGCCTGTTGATGAAACCTACAAACTTTCAATTAGGAGAGCAGAACAATCATTTCATTATAGGAAAGAAATACCGACTCTCAACAAAACAATGGGAGCCTTTTGAAGGAATTAAATTTCAGCTGGAAAACAGAAAATCATTTTATTTGCTGGAGGATACATAACCTGAAGCAGATAAGGGAGTTTCGATGGGAGAATAGAAAGATTCATTATCTGGACGAAACTTGACTTAACTGAGGCTATACCATTGGAAAGATGTGGCAAAACAAAAACATTACAAGTTAACTTCAAGCACGCCTTCTGGAAATAAAAACCGATTATTACCTACATTGGAACTGTTGATGTTTTGTTGAGGGCGGGTTATTGATGTTTGAATTAAAGCATTGTGGCAATTTGCACGAAGACATAAACGGTGATGTGTTTGAAAAATATTTCGAGCAAATGTTGAACCTCATTTCACCTAACTCTGTGGATGTGATGAATAATGCAAGTTATCGTTCTAGGAAGGTTGAGATAATATCGACTAATGCATGGAAAAAATCGAATATCATTGAGCGACTTCGAACAAAAACATACCATTTGAAGTCAAAATAATCTTTAGAGACTCCTTAGGAACATGTTATAAAAAAGGGTACATGTGGAAATTGAACTGTCAAGTTGAAAATTCATGAATCTGATGTTAAACACCTTAATTTTGGCTTATACCAAGTAAGCATATACATGAATAAACATATATTAGTAGTTTTAACAAGCATCAGAAGCACATAACTGAAGGCAATGAAACTACCTGAACTGTTATGAAATCTTCTGTTTGCGATTCAATAATAGGGAGGACCTGGTAAAAATTAAATTGTGAACCGGCCTATACCAGCTATGGCAAGTCATAACGAAATTACAAAATTTTGTTCGAGCACATTATTACTTTTTACTATTAGGAAACAGAGTACATCATTGAGAGGCGACTAATGACGAGAAGTCAGCACTTTTGTTCTGGTGTGGGGAAAGTGTTTTCAATGAATCAAATTTTTTTTGTTTCATCGAATAGGTATGAATATAGGGGTCGATACTGTTTCCAAGCTCCAGTTGTATTTAATAATAATGTTTATACTCTTTCATCATACTATTATATGCCATTAGGTACGGTACTCGTAAATGTTTCGATCTCAATACGTTATTTATTCTGCGTAATTGATGATTTGGAAGTGAGGTTATTTATTTTATCAATTATCGACAATAATATCTTTTAATTATTTATCCATGTTGTACACTCTTATCAAGGTCTGATATACTCAAGATATTTAATAACAATATACTTATTGTAGCCGAAATAGCTCAGTTGGGAGAGCGTTAGACTGAAGATCTAAAGGTCCCTGGTTCGATCCCTGGTTTCGGCAGTTTTTTTTATCATCAGGGTGAGCTTTCAAAACTATCTATTCTTATTATGGTATGGATAATAGCCAGTTAGGAGAAAATTTATAGTTATTGCAATTTTTATTTTTTGTATTTGTTTTAAACAAACCGATTAAAATGCCAGAACTACAATATTTCGTGATCTTTTCCAACTGAAGTTGTCTGTTCTCAATGATATTAGATGGGAGAATTTAAAGAATCTGAGTGTATTTATAATTATATAATTACATGAATTTCTCCCTCACAAACTGATATATCTTCAATAGTTTTCATCACCATCACCATTTCATCACCATGACGTAATTATTATCAGATACTCGAAGTGGTCCTAGATACTGCAGACAATGCATTATTTATAATTCAGTAATCAGTAAGGAAGTCATTATTTCATTCACTTTCTAGCAGCATTTATCAATATATTCATTCTTAATATAACCTTTCGAATATATTTTTTTTATTTGAAAAAATATGTATCTGACCTAGAATTGATACAAAATATATAATTAGCCCACACCCCTGAACTAAAAACTCTTCTCTAGACGAATTGGTATAATCAGGGATGATCTGGTATGTGGTAGAAGTATTTGACTGAGTCACATTTTTGTGAGAAAAATTGGCAGTGTTGTTTTACATCGTCCACTGATACGTTATTACTGGTATGAGTCAGCAAAATTCTTCAATTTAAGATTTCACCTAGTATAGCAGGTAATCAGACAAAGTATTATTTTTTTTCAATCGCAAGACTCCAGTTGCAAAAATAAACCATTATATGCAGGAAAAAATATGATGGAGTTTTTATTCAATGTCTATTATATGCTATCTGTAGACTATAAACAAAAATATTCAACCCTATTGCATAATTTTTTACTACGAGTAGACTCAGCTCACTTTGAAAGAATATGTGTGACTGTGGGGTCACACATATTCTGTGTGGGTGTGACTGTGGCCTGTCATAACTTATATGGTTCGAAAGGTATCAGTTTCAATAAATAACGCCATGGAATCTTACTGGTTATTTTACATGAGTTTTACACAACAAAAACTAATTTCTTACTTTTACTCATTCCCAGAAATATCGCATATGATTCTGATGGAGACTGACACAGACATCCAAGCAGAGGGCCATTTATTTTTATTAATCCGCACACTCTCACCAAAATCCAGGCATTCATTTGTTTTTTCCAATTTTCATGGTTTCTTTTTAATTTCATTTCCTGAATCTTTATTGTTTGTATACTATTTATTTATTTATTCGAAAAAACTATATTTTTTCAGTAGAAAAGCACGAAATTTGTCTATGCAATCCAAAGTAACAGTTTACAATACCATTATTCAACCACACTTTGATTATTGTGCATCATTGTTATTTTTATTTAACCTCAATAAATTAAATATGCTACAAAATCGAGGGATGAGAGTAATCTTGAAAACAAATCACCGTACTCCATAAAAAGTATGCTTGATTGTTTGAATTGGTTATTAGTTGAGAGTAGACTCTACTATTTTACAATGACTCTAGTATACAAAATTGTAAATGGAATGACACCAGAATATTTTAAAGATTACATCAAATTCAATAAAAACATTCATAATTTATAATACAACAAATTCCAATAATATACACATAAACAGAACGGCATTCGGAAGTACCATAAATTCATTATTTTTTAAGGGCTTCCACGAGTTCAGTGAATTACCGGAAGAAATAAAAAATATCCATTTTGAAAGATTTTAAAAGAGCCCTTAAAGAATTTGAAAAAAAGTAATATATACAAATTGTATAGTTATGTGGAAGTATTTGGGACATCATTGGCTATCATTTATTGTTTTTAATTGTTCACTAGGGTATTTGTATCTGTGATGAAACCAAATATCACTGTTTTATAATAATTTAATGTATATATGTACCTATATTTCATTATGTATTTAAATGTTACTCAACATATGATACTGAAATCTTTATATTTAATGATCATTGTCTGGCTACATGCTAGTTTACATCTTAAATTTTTTAAATTTAAAATTTTTTGCATACATTTTTTTCATATTTCATTGTGCTAGTGTTATTATTACACTCATAGATATGTATATTAGGTTTCCTATTTCAATAAAGATTATTATTATTATTGTATTCTAATACAGGTGTAACCTAATTACATTGGAAAGTCGTTGTACCAGTATCATGGATTCATAGCCACTATAAACATCAATATTTTTTGGATTTCGGGAAATAAATGCTTTTGACACAAATCGAAAGAAATTAGAGGGTTTTGATTTGGTTCATCTGAAAGAATTGCACTTTGAATCGAAGTCTTTTTGAAAAGTCGAAGTTTTACGAAGATTCTCCCTGCATCTACATTTCCTAATTAACTAATCAACAATATTCGAAGAAAATTTTGTAATATCTTATCTTTCTTTACTCAAAGGGAACGTAACAAGCCTTTGGACAAGAAAGTTTAGTCCTGCCATTTTGTATTGTGGACTATGGTGTCACCTCTCAGCTATATACACGAAAGTACTGATATTCTTCCTGAAGGCATCAAATTCTAGATCCTTATTTCTAATCATCAAGACATTAAAATCGCAAATCATCTATATATCCAAATCATCTATGTATAACCAAGTTCCTACCAATACAAATCTGCTCATGCAACGAATTTAAATTCAATGATAACGAACGTTTGTTGCATTGTTCTGTCCTCTCCAGTTATATGTTAGTCTTTTTTGTAAATTTCATATGCGGATTCAAGCATATCCCCATTAGTATACAGATATTTGATTTCTAAATTTATATGTTTCTGTTAGGTGAAAAGCAATACTTTCTTCGCAACGGAAGAGTTTCCTAGAATATTAAAATTTTGGAATAACAAATTTACAGAGACATGTTTTCAAAAATCAAATATCTGCAGCTATTAACTCAATCTTAGTGGTGATAGATACAAATTTAGTTCCGCACACCTGAATGGTGGAACTGGAACCTCTGGCGTAAATTAATGTTTGCACTCTCCCTAGTTTTCGGAATGAATACCTTCAACGTGGCAACTGCGCACACCGCGACTCTGCTGGAGAGGAGAAGCACTGATGGAAATCGAAGGTTTGAGAAAAGGGGAAATCGGCGATTCAGTCAGTTCTCTGCCGACCGAGTCAAGGTCGATAATGTAGTTGTTACTCCGCCCGAAACGCGATAGACGCGTCCTCCAAAATGTAAAAACTGAACCTCCAGCAGTGTTTATTTTTAAGTCAAGGCACAGTTTTGATGCATTTCAATATTGAGTATATCGCATTTAAACATTTTTCAGTAGGGTAAGCTGTGTGTTGTAGTGCGTAGGTGTTTAGTGCCGAAGACTTCTTGCAGTTTACGATGTGTTGGTGTAATTGAGTACACAGTGATAGCGTTTTAGGGACTCGAGTATATATATTGTGGTGCAGTTACTGACAGTTTGACATTGGATAAAACTTAGTTTGGAACTGTGCTTAGAACTTGTGTTTGTCATTTGTTGGACAGGAATTTGTGGATAACTACGTTTTAAATGGTAATTATTTAATGATGCAGCTGTTTTCAATGCATTGCCGTGAAAAAATGCCTACTAACATTAGCCAACTATTCACTAACATCCCAGTTCTCGAGTAATACAGTGTACAGTATTCTCATCTTCCAAGACCCTGCAAAATTGAAGGTCACATTCAAGTATTCAAAGTTCAAATTTACAAGCGAGTTTGATGGCTACTCTGCCAAGAGAAACAAAAAACAGTCTGAGTCATATCTTACGTCACCTGACATTGTTGGAGTTGTTTTACACGTTAAAATTCTCATTCTATCGCAACCATGCAAAGTTACCTCTGGATGTGACATGAGCCTAGGACAAATAAGGATTGAAAAAAGGCTACTTTATATAACTCCAAATGTAAATTAATACCTGTTATTTTTTTGTTTGCAATGGATAAACACAAAAAATACTCAAAAGATTGTGAAAATTCTGCCACCTAGAGAAAGCTAAATTATAAACGAGTAAGTACCATGGGCTGTACTTTATTTGCAAGAAACAGAGAAAACTTCAATAATGTAACCCAAGTCGAAAATGCGAAAAAGTCTTCAAAGATAAATAATTTCCTCATTACTTAATATCAGATAAGAAGACTGGGCAAGTCAAAAAACGAAGCCTCAACATATTTTTCTAATGTAGAGTTATAAATGTCTTATTTTGTTTGTGTCATAACTGTTATGAATATATTCATTATAAATATTACTGGAGTTTTATCCCAACACCAAACTGTTATTTTTAACACTTCGACACGTGTTTCAATTACCAAGTGATCATCTTCTTGAGGAGTTTAATCTTCCTCTTTCAAACCGCTATTTTTAACACCTCGACACGTGTTTCAATCACCAAGTATCATCTTCAAGAGGGGTTCAATATTCCTTTTGAAGATGATCACTTGGTGATTGAAACACGTGTCGAGGTGTTAAAAATAATGGTTTGGTGTTGGGATAAAACCCCAGTAATATTGATGGATGTAGCCGTTACTACGTGGTAGGAAATCACAATGAAGAAAAGAGAAATGAAGCTTTCTATGTTTTTTACCTTTTTATTTGTAACTAACGTTACTGCAGTTTCGTCACATACGGTCATTTTCACTTAAAAGTGGTAAAAAACAAAGAAAGTTTCATTTCTCTCTTTCCCAGTGCGTCATAAATATTCATTATAGTTACACTCATTTGAATTACCATTCAAACTGAAATCTGCTTTCTTTCATAAAAATACCTTGGAACATAACAAATTACTTGGTATTGATTTGATTTTATTTCATTACTATTTTTTCATTTCCTGTTCAATCCGATACAGTATTTCATATTTCCTCGAGTATTTCCAATTTTCTAATCCTAACGAGTTTTGCCACAGCAGCAATATACTTTATCATGGAATATTCATGGCAGATGCAACTGAGGATATTTACTTATCAGTTGATAACAAAACATCATCTGATACTCCTTGTGACCTATTTATACAATTATAGCATTTGTAATCTAATAGAATGACAATTATTATTAACGATTCATAAACATTGTTAGTTAGTACCTAATTTAAATATTTCAAACAACCTTATATTTTGAGAAATACTCTCCTCAAAAAATTAAATCGAGTGAAAATATCTGGAGAATTCTATTTGAAATGACACCGAATTTCGAAGCAAAAATCAAATTTCGATTTTTTTTTGTAATATTCATATTCAAGTCCGATTTTTAATTAATGTTTTTGAATAAGAAGCTACAAAAATAATAAATTAGTTGTAATGTAGGAATAAGAATGAAGAACCCAATATTCATAATGAAAAAAATTTTATTATCAGTTACTGAAAAGCCATAGAGACAATTAATGAAGCGAAATCAACAGGAAGTGAAATAAAGAATAATATTGAAAGTCAGTTGCAAATATTGTTTCTCTCAATTGGTTCGCCCTTAATTCTGATACATTTTTCAATTCTTTTTGTGTTATTATTGACCACCCTCCTAAGTTCTGAAATATTTGACGGCAGGCTTGCCGTATTCTCTCACAAAATTCTTCTCGACTACTCAAGGACAATTCAAGAATTATGAACGGAGGCTCCGTCTAGCTAAAAGTCCGTTTCTTGTTGCACACTGAGGGGTAGATTTCCAAATATTTCCCATATTGGGGAATGTTCCTCAATTTTGGTTATTACAGCAAATGCAAGTTTGAAGAAAATAAAGTTGAGTTTAATTCATGAGTTTTTCGGATTCACTTCGAAAAGTATTCAAATTTATGTTTCAAATGTTAGGTTTTAATTTTTAAAGCGATTTGTTCCTAATTCACATATTGGCAACAGCGCCTATATCAAGTTGAAATAATTTATACGTACCTAGATATTCTACTTTAAAAAAGGAAAATTATCTTTATAAATCAACAATCAAGGCAAAATATAAATATAGTTCAATACCACCTCCACAAGACACATAAACAACAGTTGTTTTGTTATTTCTTTATATAGAGGAAAATAGGTTAGGTGCACAAAACGTCATATGTCACAAAATGTCTCGGAACTCGGAACATAAGTAAACAGAACAGCACGCCTCTGAAATATGTCATCTTTGTTTGTCTCATACAGGTAACAGATTCATTATCCTTTATTAGCTATAACCGATGTTGCCAAACGGTGAAATAGAAACGAATCCCTTTAAATGTTGAATGCATTATTTCATCCCTCTTTTTTAAGTATTTGAATAATTTTTTAAAGGAACAGGTTGAAATGATAAGTTTAAAATGCGTTGTTTTAGAGCTCTTCTATGAAAACTACTTGATTTTCGTCAGGAGTAACATTCCCCATTGATTATCGGAAAAATTCAATAGTCGTTCAGCATTGATGGTATTACTTACAAAAAAACGGTCCAATTATTCTGTCGTCTAAAATGCCACACCATACATTAACTTCATGAGAGTATTGGTCCTTACAGTGTATAACCCGGTGACCATTAGACCAGTGTCTGCAATTTTAAGGAGATAGTATTCCATTAGTAGTGAACGTAGCCTAATAGCAGTAATCTAATTGTTTATATTCGCCACCTTCTTTCGAACCTTTTAAAACTTCGGTTTAAAAGGTTCAATTTTATGACGAAAGAGACATATGATTTTCTCTCCACTCAAATTCAGTTGCACATACCTTTCAGGCAAACTAATTTGGGAATTGGCAGGAATTGAAGAGATTATCATCATCATGGTACCTTGGATTTCGATGTGGATTGTTAATAGCCGACTGATTTTTTGATACACCTCCGGTTGAGTAAAAATTTTATTCATGGAGGCTGCCGGTCCATGTCGAATACGATTTTGTTGCGGATGTCTTTTGTTGAATTCTTGACCAACTTGTTTCCTACTTCGAGCAACATCACCAAATAACCTTATCTTTCAAGTTTTTTTCATAAATAAGGACGTTCAATGGGCATTTTGTTACTAGGTTTGTTTTGGTTCTCAGTTTGTACTGTTTCGAATCGTCCAAAATCAGTGAGTCAGTTGTGGACTGAAAAGCTTAACGCGACAAAATGTTCAGTATTCAGTTGGGTGACTGTTTTCTGACTGTTAGGAACATTCCGGGCAGAGAACCTTAACAAGCCTACTGTTTTTGACGCATTTACTTTCAAACTGACATTTGAGGTGTAAATAGTTCATGTCTTTCCGTGACACTCTAGCCCAAATTGAAAACTGTTGAAACACAAAATATGAGACTGCTTTGAAACATTTAGAATGACGATTTCCGATCCAAAATTAGGCAAATTCGCAACCAATCATATTCACCAGGAAATTGAAAAATTCCTCAATTCGACTAACTTACATTTGATAAAATAATAATTTTCAATTTTAATTATTTCAGGATTGTTCCGAATTCTTGGGGTTCTTGTTGAATACTCTTCGTGAAATAACAGAATCAATACTCCTGACCGCTCAGGATTGAACGATTCCGTACAGTCTATCTCATCTTGTTTGTTAATCTTTTGCTGGAAAAATCCTCACCTGTTTACTTTTTAGTATATGTTCAAGTGAATGTATGTGAATTTCTGGAACTTCAACTAGCGTTTCCGATTATGACTAATAACCAGTCTGTGCGAAGTAAAGCTTATTGTTAAATCTAGTGTCCGACCGAAAGTTCGGTTTCGGTCGAGGGTCGGCAAAAAACGGGTTTCGGTGGCAAACCCGCCGAAACTACGACCGAAACCGAAACTGCATTCGGGGGTTCCATCTCTGTGATCGGTCATGTTCGGCGCGTTGAATTTCATACAAGCGACGAAGACATTTTGCCGCGTCCACGTGCCTAATCATGTCGTGACTCGTAACTTACTTTGTTTATTTCACAAATATAAAATACCTATTGTGATAGTAGGTAACAACTTAAATAAGTAATTTTATGTTTAATATTTTTTAAATACCGTCAATAATATTCAAAAGAAGGATCTACACCTACTCAAATAAACACCTCACCTATTTTAAGTATTTTTAAGGTGCAATTGATATTTTTTCTTAAATAAGGGTGTTATGTTGATTATAATGTCGAAGACTCCATAACGTTGTGATTTAAAGATAAAACAATAAAGACTGACTGGTTATAATAACGCTTTCTCATTTCTCTCCCAAAACATAATCCATCTAAGGAAGTTTCGGCCGAAACTGAGACCGGTGCCGAAATTCGTTTTCGGTCGTAAAAAAATGAAAATTTTAACAGGTGATAAACGACTGTATTGCCAAACATGCGCCAAACTAACTTATTAATGGATTTAATTTACTCTCCGGTTTTTAAGTTGGCACATGCGCATTGTGAACTGTAAATTCAGGTACTCAATCAAGTACCTGTATGGTATATATTAACGAATGTAATGAATCATTTTTAGTTTATTGTTTAAGTTTGAAAATGTCCATATAGGACGAAACTGCAGTAACGTTAGTTACAAATAAAAGTGGTAACAAAACTTAGATATTAGCAATTATTTTCAATTGTCACATTTCTATGAAATTTCATTCAGCTCTATATCATTAGAACACGTTTGTCAACCATATTATTTGCCGTTTTATTTCGAGACGACCGAGAAAGATTGGGCTAACATCACGATTAAAAAATAAAAATAAAGCAGTCAGTAAATTGTTGCTCGACATGATGCATTCGATATTTCATTTTTTGTTTATGATTCTCTGTGGAACAGATGCGTTTGTCCACGAACCAGAAAAAACTATCTGAAAATGAAAAATTTGCATTTTTTTTTTATTTTTTACTTTCACATTTCTGAGGATTCGCATTTGATTCTGCATCGTTTGAAATTTTTTCCTCATTTCTTGATTTACCGTTTTATTTCGAGGCAATCGAGAAAAAGTGACTTACGTTGGGCTAACTTCACTTTGCAATCATTTTAAAGCATTCAAATGCTTGCTCGACATGATACATTCCATAACCCATCGTTAGTCCATGTTTCTCAATATATAACATACAACACAATCGAAGGAAATTTCCAGAAATGTAAAAATAAAAATAATTTGAAATTTTCAATTGAAGGGGTTATATTTTTAGGAGTGATTAATTTTTGGGAAAGAAAGTTTTTGGCTTTCTACTACTCCATCTCGATACAAGATTGTATCAAGATGGAGTAGTAGAAAGCCAAAAACTTTCTTTCCTTGAAATTTTCATTTTCAGAATTTTTTTTCTGGTTCGTGAACACACGAATATGTTCAATGGAGAAACATGGACTAACTATGGAGTATTCAATGCATCATGTCGAGCAACCGTTTACTAAACGCTTACAGATTTATGCAAAATGTGAAGTTGATCCAACGTAAGTCTCTCTTTCTGGTTTGTCTCGAAATAAAACGGTAAATCAATTGGTGGAGAAGCTTGGTGTAAACTCAAACGGAATTCTCAGAAATGTGAAAATATAAAAAATGTTTGCAAAGAATGTTCATTTACAGTTTTTTTTCTGGTTCGTCAAAAAATGAATCTGAACATGGACTAGCGATGGACAAACGATAGAACACTTCCACGAAGCTGAATCCCTAAATTTGGGCTAGTGTGAAGTTGGATTCGTTTCTTTATGGAATTTTGGCATTTACGGAAAGGTGGATAAACAAATTTTTCGGTGAACATTCAATGGACAATCTTTTGACAATGTCGAATTTTAATTTTTCGATTGTTTTGGGCTAACTTCACACACCTCGTTGCCAGGCTCACTTGTTTCATTATACGATCATTTCCTGATGCAAGACTACCAAACCTTTACAAGTTTAGTAGTCTTATCTAAGGAGGTGGTAAGGGCTAGGTCCAGAGTTCCGGGGTTTTTGTGTCTATTGTACCTATTCAAACTTCAGCTTTTTAACAACGTCAAATTACTTTTTTGGTGAGTGATCTTGTAGGTCATCTGGCAAAGTGTAAAAACCTGAATCTTTCCGAAGCGGGACAGGCCTGATTATCATTGTGAAGATTAATCTACTTTAAGTTCAATACATCGTTGTAGGTAAATTTTCATCAATACAGTGAGGACCTTATTCTTGTGAAGAATAATCTACATTAAGTTCAATAGATCGTCTTGGTAAGGACCTTGTCGGTGGTCAATCAGCGACTTTTTGGTAGGATGACTAGGTAACACAATATGTGGTTTCTGTAAGACATTCCAGGAAGAAAGCCCTCCCATGGCTATAGGGTACTAACTGTATCCACCAGTCAGCAGATGCTCTCTTGACCTTTCCCAAACCAGAATGTGCAGTTCCAGAATCGTATCTGAATACCAACGTCTGGAAATATGTGATGCAATAGGACAATACCTACTTGGTGAAAAGCCATAAGTATTCACTTAATAGTTGAGTGAAAATCTCACAATGAAATGTTACTTCGGTACAACTCCTGGAATATGCATTACGATAGCCACAGGGGTACATTGAAGTGATTCCTAATCGATATTGAGATTATCAATGTTCAAGGTGCAAAATAACAGCAGCAACCATCCATAAGTCAGCTATACATGAGAATACTTCAACCAATGTAGTTCTTTTTCTTCTCTATTTGGTGAGCATTTCCTGATCTGCTCAGGGAAAATATATTTCCTTTACAGATGCGGATTTTGCTTCTAGTGCTTTGGGTGCAAGGCAGATCCATCAGATGTCCTGCTGTTGAGGAGTTGATCATTCACTTTCTGTTAACAAGATCAAAAGGTGGAAAGCTGAGAGGCTATAGGTAGCATTAAGACGACGTCATCTCCTCTCTAAATAAAGAGGCGGATTCTTTGGTTATTTCATAGTTAATAGGTCCCTACAACTAGAATCATCTAGAGAAAGACGGTCTATAACGGCAAAGCCCTGCATTACCGACCAGAGGGCTCCTAGAATCTTCAACGTCCCGTGAATGTTACTAAGTGCGCCTAGAGTCATGAAGTCTTTCGATACGGATACACATACCTCAGGATGAGACGGGTGTGAAGTTATCCACATCCACAACGTACACTGAGAAAAAAATATCGCATTATTATTTTTTCCTTTACCGACTCTGCACTCCTACCATTTTTCAATATGATACGCTTATTGACTGAATTAGTAAAAAACAGAACCGTCCTAGTTTATTAAACTGTCTGAAGGGGTGAAAATAGGGTGTAAATATTTAAAAAAACGTAACATGAAAATCGACTTTGTACACCTACAAAATTGAAATATGTTATTCCTGATGATCTACCCGACAGAAAAAACTTCACGTCATAGTTTTCCAGGCCGTCTGAGGGGGTGAAAATGGGGTGGAAAGTTGAAAAAATCATATATTTGATAATTGACTTTGTACACCTACAAGATTAAGATATGTCATTCTTGACACCCGATTTGAAGAGAAAAACTCAACGTTATAGTTTTCCAGGCCGTCTGAGGGGGTGAAAATGGGGTGGAAAGTTGAAAAAATCTTATATTTAAAAATTGTCTTTGTACATCTATGAGATTGAGATATGTTATTGCTGACACCCGATTTGACGAGAAAAACTTCTTGTTATAGTTTTCCAGGCCGTCTGAGGGGGTGAAAATGGGGTGGAATCTTGAAAAAATTATATATTCAAAAATTGACTTTGTACACCTACAAGATTGAGATATGTTATTCCTGATACCCGATTTGACGAGAAAAACTTCACGTTATAGTTTTCCAGGCCGTCTGAGGGGGTGGAAATGGGGTGGAATCTTGAAAAAATCATATATTTAAAAGTTGACTTTGTACACCTACAAGATTAAAGTATGTTATTCTTGACACCCGGTTTGACGAGAAAAACTTCACGTTATAGTTTTCCAGGCCGTCTGAGGGTGTGAAAATGGGGTGGAATCTTGAAAAAATTATATATTCAAAAATTGACTTTGTACACCTACAAGATTGAGGTATGTTATGTATGTTATTCCTGATACCCGATTTGACGAGAAAAACTTCACGTTATAGTTTTCCAGGCCGTCTGAGGGGGTGGAAATGGGGTGGAATCTTGAAAAAATCATATATTTAAAAATTGACTTTGTACACCTACAAGATTGAGGTATGTTATTCCTGATACCCGATTTGACGAGAAAAACTTCACGTTATAGTTTTCCAGGCCGTCTGAGGGGTGGAAATGGGGTGGAATCTTGAAAAAATCATATATTTAAAAGTTGACTTTGTACACCTACAAGATTAAAGTATGTTATTCTTGACACCCGGTTTGACGAGAAAAACTTCACGTTATAGTTTTCCAGGCCGTCTGAGGGGGTGAAAATGGGGTGGAATCTTGAAAAAATCATATATTGAAAAATTGACTTTGTACACCTACAACATTAAGGTATGTTATTCTTGACACCCGGTTTGACGAGAAAAACTTCACGTTATAGTTTTCCAGGCCGTCTGAGGGGGTGAAAATGGGGTGGAATCTTGAAAAAATCATATATTTAAAAGTTGACTTTGTACACCTACAAGATTAAAGTATGTTATTCTTGACACCCGGTTTGACGAGAAAAACTTCACGTTATAGTTTTCCAGGCCGTCTGAGGGGGTGAAAATGGGGTGGAATCTTGAAAAAATCATATATTGAAAAATTGTCTTTGTACACCTACAAGATTAGGGTATGTTATTCTTGACACCCGGTTTGACGAGAAAAACTTCACGTTATAGTTTTCCAGGCCGTCTGAGGGGGTGAAAATGGGGTGGAATCTTGAAAAATTATATATTCAAAAATTGACTTTGTACACCTACAAGATTGAGATATGTTATTCCTGATACCCGATTTGACGGGAAAAACTTCACGTTATAGTTTTCCAGGCCGTCTGAGGGGGTGGAAATGGGGTGGAATCTTGAAAAATCATATATTTAAAAGTTGACTTTGTACACCTACAAGATTAAAGTATGTTATTCTTGACACCCCGGTTTGACGAGAAAAACTTCACGTTACAGTTTTCCAGGCCGTCTGAGGGGGTGAAAATGGGGTGGAATCTTGAAAAAATCATATATTGAAAAATTGACTTTGTACACCTACAAGATTAGGGTATGTTATTCTTGACACCCGGTTTGACGAGAAAAACTTCACGTTATAGTTTTCCAGGCCGTCTGAGGGGGTGAAAATGGGGTGGAATCTTGAAAAAATTATATATTCAAAAATTGACTTTGTACACCTACAAGATTGAGGTATGTTATGTATGTTATTCCTGATACCCGATTTGACGAGAAAAACTTCACGTTATAGTTTTCCAGGCCGTCTGAGGGGGTGGAAATGGGGTGGAATCTTGAAAAAATCATATATTTAAAAATTGACTTTGTACACCTACAAGATTGAGGTATGTTATTCCTGATACCCGATTTGACGAGAAAAACTTCACGTTATAGTTTTCCAGGCCGTCTGAGGGGGTGGAAATGGGGTGGAATCTTGAAAAAATCATATATTTAAAAGTTGACTTTGTACACCTACAAGATTAAAGTATGTTATTCTTGACACCCGGTTTGACGAGAAAAACTTCACGTTATAGTTTTCCAGGCCGTCTGAGGGGGTGAAAATGGGGTGGAATCTTGAAAAAATCATATATTGAAAAATTGACTTTGTACACCTACAAGATTAAGGTATGTTATTCTTGACACCCGGTTTGACGAGAAAAACTTCACGTTATAGTTTTCCAGGCCGTCTGAGGGGGTGAAAATGGGGTGGAATCTTGAAAAAATTATATATTCAAAAATTGACTTTGTACACCTACAAGATTGAGATATGTTATTCCTGATACCCGATTTGACGGGAAAAACTTCACGTTATAGTTTTCCAGGCCGTCTGAGGGGTGGAAATGGGGTGGAATCTTGAAAAAATCATATATTTAAAAGTTGACTTTGTACACCTACAAGATTAAAGTATGTTATTCTTGACACCCGGTTTGACGAGAAAAACTTCACGTTATAGTTTTCCAGGCCGTCTGAGGGGGTGAAAATGGGGTGGAATCTTGAAAAAATCATATATTGAAAAATTGACTTTGTACACCTACAAGATTAGGGTATGTTATTCTTGACACCCGGTTTGACGAGAAAAACTTCACGTTATAGTTTTCCAGCCGTCTGAGGGGGTGAAAATGGGGTGGAATCTTGAAAAATTATATATTCAAAAATTGACTTTGTACACCTACAAGATTGAGGTATGTTATGTATGTTATTCCTGATACCCGATTTGACGAGAAAAACTTCACGTTATAGTTTTCCAGGCCGTCTGAGGGGGTGGAAATGGGGTGGAATCTTGAAAAAATCATATATTTAAAAATTGACTTTGTACACCTACAAGATTGAGGTATGTTATTCCTGATACCCGATTTGACGAGAAAAACTTCACGTTATAGTTTTTCAGGCCGTCTGAGGGGGTGGAAATGGGGTGGAATCTTGAAAAAATCATATATTTAAAAGTTGACTTTGTACACCTACAAGATTAAAGTATGTTATTCTTGACACCCGGTTTGACGAGAAAAACTTCACATTATAGTTTTCCAGGCCGTCTGAGGGGGTGAAAATGGGGTGGAATCTTGAAAAAATCATATATTGAAAAATTGACTTTGTACACCTACAAGATTAAGGTATGTTATTCTTGACACCCGGTTTGACGAGAAAAACTTCACGTTATAGTTTTCCAGGCCGTCTGAGGGGGTGAAAATGGGGTGGAATCTTGAAAAAATTATATATTCAAAAATTGACTTTGTACACCTACAAGATTGAGGTATGTTATTCCTGATACCCGATTTGACGAGAAAAACTTCACGTTATAGTTTTCCAGGCCGTCTGAGGGGGTGGAAATGGGGTGGAATCTTGAAAAAATCATATATTTAAAAATTGACTTTGTACACCTACAAGATTGAGGTATGTTATTCCAGATACCCGATTTGACGAGAAAAACTTCACGTTATAGTTTTCCAGGCCGTATGAGGGGTGAAAAGGGGGTGGAAATTTGAAAAAATTATATATTCAAAAATTGACTTTGTACACCTACAAGATTAAGGTATGTTATTCTTGACACCCGGAATTGAAATGGAACTACTAATGAATTCAGAGGATGTTTCCGAAATGTGCATGGTTTGTGGTGGTTCAGTTACTGAAGAAATGGAAGTATGTTCAGTATGTAAGAGAGTGTTTCACGGTAGCTGTTTCTTATCTAGAGATGAAAATTGTGATTTATGTTCAACACGTACCTGACGAATGCGATATTTTTAATTTTTACTTATTTCTAGAATGAGATTTAATTTTTATTATTTTGTAAGAGAATAGCCAGTCTACCATTTTAGTGATATTTCATTTTTATTTATTTCTGGAATGAGTTTTTTTTAATTTCTAAGAGAATAGTCAGTCTACCATTTTACTGATATTTTATTTTTATTTATTTCTAGAATGAGTTTTTTTTATTTTGTAAGATAATAGTCAGTCTACCATTTTACTCATATTTCATATATATTTTGAAATATTATTTATTTCTTCATTTTGTTGTCGCTAATAAGAATCCCCAATAAAGTCCCTTTATTACAATATTGTGTCGAGCTATTTTTGAAAATATATTTTGTGTCAATTTGTTTCTTTTTCCGTTTCAGTAAATAATGTGATTATTTGTTAATTTTGTATCATTTAAATTTGTTACGTTTCCCAATAAATTTTTTTCAAACTTCTTTTTTTTTTCATTTATTACTATATGAAATTCTAACGGATTATATTCAGCAGCGAAAATTAAAAGGAAATACCATATTTAACCAAATCGATCTTTTCGAAACATACAATTGTTATAATCAATGAATAGTGTAAAATATTTTTAAAACATCTTTTACTAACTCCAATGTTTTTTTTGCTTTGGTTTTATGGTTTATGAAAATCAAGATGCTGATATGTTTCTTTGAGGCTATTTATTACTACAGCTTAATCATATATGTATTGAGCATCTGAAAGATAGTGATTTTGCAGCGTTGTCAGACTGTTTCTGAAGTATTTAGTCCTACATACATTACACTAACATTTACCAATTCATTACATTAAACAACTAATATGGTACAAAAATTTCCAGTCTTCTCAGAACTGAAAAACAATGATACGTTGTTTTTTTTGTTAAATCGATCATCAGGAGTATCTGCCTCCTCAAAACACTAAAAACTAAGAAATGAAGTTTTTTCTGTCGAATATATCTTCAGGAATAACATATCTCAATTTTGTAGGTGTACGAAGTCGATTTTTAATGTTACGCAATTTTTTATATTCTCACTGTAGTGTTGAAAAAGGACAATGGAACACTGATTGTCATTGCACCCCTATATTACATACAATACTACAATAAGACTGAATCCCTTCATGGAATGAAAACTTCTCTGGTAGTAAAGTAGAACATAAAATATATATTCCTCAATAACTAGAAAAAAATCATAAATTAAACATAGACGTAGATAAAGAATTTTCAGCAGGTAATGAATGGTTTTATTATATTACACTCACCCCCTCAGATGGCCTAGAAAACTATGACGTGAAGTTTTTCTCGTTAAATCGGGTGTCAGCAATAACATATCTCAATCTCATAGATGTACAAAGTCAATTTTTAAATATAAGATTTTTTGAAATTTCCACCCCCTTTTCACCCCTCATACGGCCTGGAAAACTATAACGTGAAGTTTTTCTCGTCAAATCGGGTATCTGGAATAACATACCTCAATCTTGTAGGTGTACAAAGTCAATTTTTAAAAATATGATTTTTTCAAGATTCCACCCCATTTCCACCCCCTCAGACGGCCTGGAAAACTATAACGTGAAGTTTTTCTCGTCAAATCGGGTATCAGGAATAACATACCTCAATCTTGTAGGTGTACAAAGTCAATTTTTAAATATATAATTTTTTCAAGATTCCACCCCATTTTCACCCCCTCAGACGGCCTGGAAAACTATAACGTGAAGTTTTTCTCGTCAAACCGGGTGTCAAGAATAACATACCTTAATCTTGTAGGTGTACAAAGTCGATTTTTCAATATATGATTTTTTCAAGATTCCACCCCATTTCCACCCCCTCAGACGGCCTGGAAAACTATAACGTGAAGTTTTTCTCGTCAAATCGGGTGTCAGCAATAACATATCTCAATCTCATAGATGTACAAAGACAATTTTTAAATATAAGATTTTTTCAACTTTCCACCCCATTTTCTTCCCCTCAGACGGCCTGGAAAACTATAACGTTGAGTTTTTCTCGTCAAATCGGGTGTCAAGAATGACATATCTTAATCTTGTAGGTGTACAAAGTCAATTATCAAATATATGATTTTTTCAACTTTCCACCCCATTTTCACCCCCTCAGACGGCCTGGAAAACTATGACGTGAAGTTTTTTCTGTCGGGTAGATCATCAGGAATAACATATTTCAATTTTGTAGGTGTACAAAGTCGATTTTTCATGTTACGTTTTTTTTAAATATTTACACCCTATTTTCACCCCTTCAGACAGTTTAATAAACTAGGACGGTTCTGTTTTTTACTAATTCAGTCAATAAGCGTATCATATTGAAAAATGGTAGGAGTGCAGAGTCGGTAAAGGAAAAAATAATAATGCGATATTTTTTTCTCAGTGTACGTTGTGGATGTGGATAACTTCACACCCGTCAGGATGAGGACATCATTCACGAGAACTGTCACCTCCACGGGTAACCCCCCAAACATTCGATTATTTCCTGTAACCCAAAAAAAATTGCCGTCAACTTGTCTCCAGACAGTTTTATTGCTGAAAATATTATGATACTTGTAAAACATGTAAGTGGGACAAGAAAACAATTTATGTAACTTGGTTTATCGATTTTCTTAAAACGCTTTATCAAGGTGGCCCAGTGGCCATATTCACGGCTACAGGCTTTGATAGCGATTAATCGAATACCTGAATAACGATTATTTAATCACTAAGCTAAATTACGCAATGAAGCGGAGTAGGTATGCAGCTCGGTATTCAACCAGTGGAAAACAACTATTATTATTCGAATTCCTGCAGCATCAAAACAAACCAACCAGGAAAAAAGCGTTACATAAACCTGAAGATAATCGTATACAAACATGCAACTCGCTTGTTGGGTATTCAAATAGGCGTGAAGGTTTCCTCAAATTGTGTATGAAGTGTTACTGTTTATCCGTCGGTGATCTAATAGTTTTCGAGACTTATATAGAATGAACAGTTACTTTATATTTTCTTCCTAGAGAATCGAGGCGACATGATGGTCGACAATTTCAAAAGTAATAGGTTTTTTGGTGTTTTACGGTAAATTATTAAACCACGGGTTCATTACTTTTTTTTTCAAAAACTGCAATAAAAAAAGAAGCGAATATTTTGTATAGTGACGATTGCAAGAAAAAACATAAATGTTCTGAGTTCCTTTTTATACTACGACTTATAGATAATAGTATACCACGATCCTCACTTATTGTTTCCGTGATCGTGGAAACATTTTGTTTTGATTCTGTGGTTTGTCCGTCTGTTTGTCATGTTTTCGAGTGTTTTTCATTTTTTCGCGAATGAGAAAAGATATCGACTTGAAATTTTCAAAATCGATGAGATTAGCGGTATTACAGATCCCATTAGACTCTGAGAGAAATCAAAAAATGGTAAAGCTGTTTTTTCGACATCTTTCCGAAACCTTTCGTAGTCCAAAATCTTGGAAAGTATTAGAGATAGTAAAATATTGTAAATAACCAATTTCATAGACATCTTTCAGTGAAATGTTCTAAAAAAATATCCATTATTTTGATAGTGCTGGAGATATTGACGAATATTGGTTTTTTTCCATTATTTTCGAAGTTATTGGCTTTATCCTAACCTAAATTGTTACAGCGCAATTTTATTCACCACAAGAAATATTCGAACAGTTTTTTCATATATCCGATAGTTCAGTAATAAAATTTTGGATTTTCTGATTTTTATGGAATTGGAGAATTTTCGGGGTCGAGACAGGTTAGTACTAAAAACTGATAATAACTTATAGAACTTTTTTGTAACCATTGATAATGTACCGCATTGCAGTTTTTCCGTAATTGTTATACGTCTGGTGATCTTTGCGAAATAACTGATAAATCTAGAAATTGTCTCTGAATATTTTTTCCAATAAAGATCTGAATCGGCATACGTAGAGCCAGTTGTAGAATTCACAGGAAATGAAATAGATTTCATAGTAAGATAAAAATGTTCTTCTGAAGGAATTGTAATCACCATGTGGCGACATTCTGGATTTGAAATTGAACTTTTCTTTCAAAAACACTTATCCCACGGCTGAACGAAAATACTGTGTCAATACATTCATTTTACTCCAGAGGTTGTAGTTCTGCCTATCGAGGTTGACTTTCTTATTTTCTGGGACACCCATCCAGTCATTAATTTCTTGATGACTGGATGGCAACTGCTATTTTTGCCATTTTATTTTTAATGTTTCCAAAGCGATTTTCTTTCTTCGAATACGATGACAGTAATATTCATTACTACACCAAAGGTTCCAAACAGTACCTGTTGAATAGTAAATATCATTTAGGTATATAATATATAAGAGTAGACCCAGTACACTACCATGTGGAACCCTTAAATCATTCACAAATTATGTTGAAGTTAATGATTTACACTGATTTTGCCCTATTAGTAATCAATTCATTCCTTTTATATTTGTTCTTGGCCACTGGTTTCTTATAAGCTAACGTATGAATTGATAAATCATCCACTCATCCAAGAGAAATAATTATCCCTGAAATCATCAGGTCCTCATGTCTTATAGAAATTCCTCTTTTGTAATAAATCAATCGGCTCATAATAAACCTTATGGTCCAAAGTCTCATATTTTTGTCTGGATAAAATCAATCACTGGTAAATCAGAAATATAAATTACGTTTTTATCGACATCGAAGTTTCTCTTTGTTAGATTTATTAGGTTTTCCTCCGAGGCACGATCGTGGCTTATATTTTTTGTGAAATTAATCATAGAAAGCTATTATTCTCTCTATTGTCCCTCAAAATATTGGTTTCATAAGTTTGAAAAACGTGGAATGGTTCGTTACGTGGTAATTGACATTTGCAATGAAAACTATTGTTAGACCGTTATCGACATTTTTTTATATTTTACGTCTTACCAGTTTGATTGGCGCAACTAGACCGTAGCAAAAATTGAAATGAGATTTTGTTGAGGTGGGATAGATAGAACAAAGGAAATAAAAACATTGTGTAAAACTAGAGGTGGATTTAAGCATACGAATGTTTTCTTATCACTTTGAGTGAACTGAATAAACTTTAAAGCGGCCTACACACATGGGAACCTGTTTCGCAAAACTTGGTTCGCACGAACCATGTTCGTCATTTGTTCTCCTGTGTGTGGTGTTACACGAATCAAGGTCGCCACAGTTTCTCACAAACTTGGTCTTCCATCTGGTTGGAAAACATTTGTTCAGTTCACCGGCACATGGCGCACCAAGTTCGTCTGTGTGTGGAGGAGGGGAACCTTTTTTCGTCATTTTCCCCAGTGCTTGTGGTGATATGGCGCACGAAGTCTTCCAAGTTTCTTCCAGAAGCGTGAGTTATTTTGATATGTAGGGTGTCACAATTTCCATTAAATAATTGAATTATGTTTCGATCATTGTTGATTAATTGGTGAAATCTTTCGCACTGTTCTCCCTAAGATGATATTAGAGATTGAGGTGAGACCACTTCTCTCACGAAGCCACTGTTTGGTCCATTGCGATCTTTTCTTCTTATTTCTTGCAAAACCCTCAAACTCATATAATTCAACAATAGCAGCTGCAATCTTCGAAGAACTCATCCCAACTACGGGAATGAAACTGGTGAAATGACGAACCGTTGCTCACATTCCCCTCCACTGTGTGTAGGAAGTGGCGAAAAAAGAACTTAGTTCGCCGAAACCAGGTTCCTTGTATTAGAATAATTTTGTCATACTTTAGAAGTACACAACACCTCTAACACTCTGACAAAGACATATACTTAAATGATTGGGGAGACCAATCGGGGATTTCGGGATTTACTAAAGCGCGGCAGATTAATATACAGGGGGATACCTTGTACCCGTTAAGTACCTCCACCAAATATGAGCCCCATATATAAGGCCGCCTGTGAGGGTTAAAGCATCAGATTAGTAAAAAAAAAATGATCATCAGAAATTCTCGAGCGCATTAGATTAAGGTATGGTGAGTCAATTACATGCTAAAAGGTGTATATTTCAGTAATCTGACAATTTGAGAGTGACGTAAATGAAGGGGAGGGCAGCAAAGTTGTAAAAAAATAACGTCATTTCGACATTCTCGAGCGTAGCTTTTTTTTTTATTTTGAAAGAAATAATTCGAGGATAACGAAAAATATATAATCTGACGATTTCCGCAAGCCAAAATAACAAAAATTCATCGATTAAGTTTAATGCGTGCAGCTGTGTGTTACCTATATTTCCCTCTCCGAGTTTCTATTCCTCTTTTACTTTTTCTCTATCTATTACTCTCTCACTTCGTCCCCACTCTGAATTCTGTTGCCATGACGCCATCACAGCTGATCACAGACACTCGTTCGTGATGAAGATGAAGATGATGATATGAAAAATTAAATTTTTTTGAGTATATTTTTTTAATTATTTTCTTATAAATACAAGTATTCTGCTCAAAAAACATACACTTATTCATTTGCATGCTATTTCCTTAGCTTTTCAATTATTTACGTTCGATGATTTAAAAAAAAATAAAAAAACAATTTTTCTGTAGATTAGGCGAATCCCTCTAGATAATCGTCAGATTATGAGACAGCACGACTAGAACATAAAGATGAACCATATATATTTTAATCTGACGCGCTTGAGTATTTCAAAATGGCGATTTTTTTTTGTATATTATAATAATGGCCGCGAGTTTGTGTCAGATCGAAATCGTCACCCCGTTAGAAAATCTGACGCGCTCGATTAAATTTTTTTTCTTTTCACTTTTAACCCTTACGTACAACCACCCGCATCATGCAAACGGTCAGATTAACATACGAACATTATTAAAAATACGTAGGACATTGATGCTATCAATATCTGACGTGCTCGAGTATGTCCATGCAACAGTATTTTTTTACATATTACAAAATCTGTTTCCGCTTCCTCCACCGATGAAAAGGTATATATTATATAACATTTATTTCTTCTCATCATCTAAGCTTTGCAACCTAATATGTCTCTATGACGCTCGAGTAAATCCCCTTTTTGCATCGTGGGCTCCTCCACTATACAAAAACTTGATACACAACAATATCAATTGAACTATCTGTCTGACTCTTATTCCATTATCAAAAAATAAAAAGAACTCTTTATTTAATATTCCCTTTGCGATGAATATAAACTTTTGTACGTTGTGTAGGTTCGTTCCTATATATGTGCTTAGGCCTCTTTAGTTTCAAAATTAATATCCTGTACATGTGTTAATTTATTCTAGGATAGATGATAAACTTTTTCACGTATTAGTCTTTGTATCCACAATAAACTCAACTGAATTTAGAGTACCTACCACAGGCATACCTGTTAGAAGCAGAAATACATTTTGAAAGACCTCTTCAAGTGTGACTGAGGCTCGTGTTTCTCCCTTAGCCGACTTTCAATGTGTTGTTTTTTTTTAATCACTGTGTTCTGCTAACGTTGAGCTGACAGTACCAAATCGAAATCTTTCACTTTTTTGAAGTGTTTATCTTGCAATAATCTGAGGCTCATTTTACGCTTTTTCATTACCCTATTGAAAAATGTTCGCTCCTCGAATGAATTGAATATTTGGATGACTGCCTCAGGCACACGTGGTAGAAGCGGAGTTTTTTTAAATCACTGAAGTCACGAGGTATAAAAATATACTGAGGCTAACTTCAGTCTCCCAAAGGAGAATAAAGTTTCAGGTTAACTTTTGTCTGTTGTTATCCTCCTTCCATTGTCGACTTGTTTTTTTGAATCAGTGGGTTTTGCTAGCTTTTTTTCTCTCTCGCCCGCAGTTGAAGAATGTTTTCAAAAAATTCATTCACACTTGAGGAATATTATCAAAATAGTTCCTAAACGTAAAAATACTTCTCATATGATCATTAATGATTGTAAAGATAACAATAATTACGTGCTGCTGAAAAACATACTTTATCGATTGTGAGGGCATACTATAAAAATTGTGAGACGGTTGAAAATAAAAAGTATCAGTGGCCATTACGAATCAGCTTATGTTATTAATTGTTTATTGTTGTTGAAAACTATGTTTTTTTTTTTTTGGAGATTTTTATTTTGGAAAATTTTTTCATATTTTCTGAAAACTTGTTTTATACATTTTGACAGAATTTGTTTGCTACTACGAAATGCTTACATATGGAATATTTTCTATTCATACCTTTAATAGGACTCTTAAATATTGATTACAGAATAATAGGTATATGAAATTTACGGACCAGAATCCTGCTCAGTTTACAATCATTATTTCAATCATTGCTTTATTAAGTGAATTAAATTCGGAGTAAGCTTATGTGTTTTGACTATAATTCAGAACTTATAGAACACATTACAAAACAAAATATTTTCTTGAATGTATGGAATTTAACAAAAATTGAATTTTAAGAAAAAATCGAACAAAAGGTTACTTTCTGAATTGCTGTCAGTTTTTTTTTTGTTTTGCCTTTTTTAAGTGAATATTCATTCAGTTTCATTTCATTCAGCAATCTATTCATCACCACATTAGGCTAATATTGCTCAACTAAGGAAATGAATCATTGAATCTAACACGAAAAAGCAGAACTTGTATTCGTCTTAATCTGATATCCCGTTTGTTGATAAGATTATAGAGTGGAACTAGCCCAACTGAATAACATATCTGGAACATTATACGCAATATTACTTAAGCATCAACGTAAAAAGTTAGAATTAAAACTATTTTATCAAATTGAAAGACATTTTCACCCAATCTAGCAAATTATTTTATTTCCTTAAATGATCTTTGGTGACCCCATTCCTATATAAAAGGGGTGTGGAACTATTCTGTTTATTTATGTACTCCAGTTAATATGTGTTCAGACTTTGTGGTAGTGTCTTGTGCTAAAATATATGGATTACAATGAAATGGGTAATTTTCTGTAGATAGATATACACAGAACAAAAATAGTAAAGTAACTGATCGTTAAAAAAAATTGCACATTTGAAACTGCTGTTTTAGGGAACTAAAAAGTTGAACAGTTGATCTATGAACAAATTGAAACAGTAGCTTGTATATTGTGACATAAAACATAACACTTTATCGCAAGACGAATCAAATCATCCAAAAAAGTGTTTTTTCAAATCATCAAGATCGTTTTCTTATCTGTTCATGTTCTCCGTGAACCCTTTATTGTGTCTGTGTATTTATGGTCTGGTACATTTCGAACATTTCACGGTTTTTCAACAGACCAAGAGAAACTGCATTGCAAAAGATCAACGATCACAGTGAAGTTCTCAAAATTGGACCATAATAACGTTTGGACAGTAATATTGTTCCAATAAAATCTTATGTTAGTACATTATACAGGGTGTTCAAAATCAAGTCGACACCACTGACAACTCCGTTATTATTGATGCTACGAATTCGGTTTTGGCAAATAATAAATTATAAAATATCGAGTAAATATTCAAAAACATTTTTCTTGATGGGAAAATTGCATTTCGAAAAATATTCGAACAGTTAGGAATCACACGTCAAAATGTAAGACCTCGTTAGTCCTTAGCTCGCACAAGTTTCTCAACTTCTGAAAGTTGTCGTTCGTATGGGGGCGACGGATTTTAAACAGATTTAAACAGTAGTTGACAGTTACAATAATTTATGACATTATCGTGAAATACTTACTTGAGAATATTTGACAATTAGTATTCCAACAAAGTTTCAAGGCAACTTGATTATTCATAATAAATCTGTTTCATCGAATCAAACACATTTTTTTTCCAACCGCATTTATATGACCCTCCAGTATTTTCTGTTCTGTACAAAAACGACTTCAATGTTATCATTATAGCAGATATATTTTGATTCACAAAATACATACCGCTAGTGGAATGGCTTTGAGATGGAAATTATCGTTTTGTAAATTAATACCAACTAGCTCAGTGGTGTCAAGTGAGTGGTACGGCATGATCACGGCTTTCACGAGTTCAAATCCCAGCGCAATTTTTTCTATTTTGCTTTTAGTAAAAAAATATTGTCATTCGTATATGTACCAAAATTGGTGATCGGACAATCATGAGGTTTCATTTGCCAAAACAAAGAAATTTTCTGTTCTAGTGCAATAAATAAATATTTCCACATAACGTTAGTTCGAAGGCGACTGACAATGTTTCATGATGAATTTCATTAGTTCGGACTTCCATTGTCTGATATTATATAAAATGATTTGAAATCCCTGACAGAACCAAAAAAAATGAAATTAAAAAAATGAATAGCTGAAAATAACAATTATATTAAGCAAAAAAACCTGAAATGAAATAATAGTGAAATAAAATACAAGTGAAAATAGAACAATTGAACAAAAAATAAAAATAAAGAATAAAAAGTTAAGAGATTTCAAGCCAAGTTAGTTCACGACGCGACGTTTCGATTGTTAGTATCCACAATCGTCTTCGGGTGATGACTGGACTGATCGACTGATTCCTCCGAGAGATGACTATTTATGGGCCATTCGAGTACTTTCACTTATCCCCGCTTTCCATTTTTTCCGCTTCACTGGTTCAGTTTGAGATGACCGTTTGGCGGGAGTTGGCCATTTTTCGCTTTATGATGGGTTTCCATATGTTGCGTATCTCTACGCTAGCTTGGCTGAATACGTTGTTGGACAACATGTATGCGGCTCCTTTGAATTTAAGCCTAAACCAATGTTGCTCTCTGTGTATGATTTCAGTTTGGGACAACTCGATGGAGAAGTAATTGAAAATGGTAACCAAAGTCGGGTCGGCGGTACTACACGTGCAAACCCAAGAAGCTCTCATCGAAATCGCTGCCTAATCCCTTTGAGATATAACAAAACAATTTACTACATATTGTTTTTTATAGGTCCGCAGGAAAGTCTTCGATAACATATGTCTGTCTTTTAGGGATAGCTCACAAGGTATACCCATTTCAATGTGTATAAAACACATACAATGTACTAATTGAAAAGCTATTAGATAAAAACGATACTAATCCCAATTAAATAAATACGTTAGTTTCTTCAGGTATTTCATGCACATTATAATTTCCATCTCACACCATATTATTTTAAATGACTATCTCAGGAGTTTTCGCAAAATTTAAACTGTTGTCCGACAACATTAATTGAAGCGGCCGTATTCTTTTGCGTAGTGAATCACTTACCAATTTCAAAATTAATATGGTTGGTTGTAAAAATACTTTCACTTTAGTAAATTTGATCGGAAATTAGTTACACTTACAAGCTGAGGCGGATACTATGACAGAAAAAAGCTGGACAAACCCATATGATCTGCTACCCGTGCAAAGTCGGGCGGCTCGGGCTCGGGCGGGTAGATAGGATTTACACGCCTATTTTATATATTTTTCAGCAAAGGTTCTGCCAAAGAAACCAAACCAAAATATTTATCAATTGAAAGGGATTTATTTTTAGGAGAGATTGATTTTTGAGAAAGAAAGGTTTTTTGGCTTATTCCGAAACATTGATGTCCGCCGTTGAGGATGACAGTATTCCATGAGAGTGAAATTTTACCTCCTTCTTATACTATATTGTGTAGCAATCCTGTGAATGATTCAATTCCATAAGCAATGTTTGGAGTACAAACTCAACAGAAGAAAGGTGTTTTTTGTATAATTCAAGTTTCATATAAAATTAATTGTTTCGAAAGTATTTTTTCTTTCGTGTAATTCAATGTTTATATGAAAGTAGTTGTTTCGCCAGTTTGTGTCTGAAATTTACCTCTTTGCACGAACTCATATTTGTTATGAGTTTATTTTGAAAGTGATTTCTATCTACTTTTCCTTGGAAGATTTCCACATTTTTTTGTAGAGATGTAGAAAATCAAAACCCTTCTTTACCAAAATATTATTTTTGATATTTTTCTATTCCCGCTTCGTTCAGTAAATCATCGTTATCTATCACAAGCAACCTATTGCCAATTATAAATAGACCTTCTTCTGGTTCGGACATCTAAGGAATTTTCGTTATCAATTCCGGAAACAAAAAATACATAAAGAAAGCTGATTCGCCATATTCCGCCTCAAAGCGTGATAGATAAGCAGTGTAGCGACCCCAAGTTTAAAATTTCAACAATTGAATAGAACTAGCCGATACTTGATGAAAATCCATATTAAAACTCACTAATACAAAAAAGGCGACACGTGTTGCCGTGTGTTACAACAACGTGTTACAACAATGTTATACTCTAACATATTACCTACTTGTATGCCTACTTTCAAATGAATCAATCTACCTGAAGAGGTCAGGTATAAATTCATAAACTATATGAATAAATGTAATTTCCGAATGTACCATAGTTATACTCAACTTTCAACAGGTTAAATCTAAAACGGTTTTTATGGAAACGAAGGGGCTTGAATTCATGATTGAACTTATGTCCCTCTGTGATTAAATGAGTGGCATATGTGGAATTTATGTTCCCATTGTGGAAACTATTTCTGTGTTCCTTTATTCGGGCTTTGAACGTTCTTCCAGTTTGACCTATATAAAACAATGGACATGACCCACATGATAATTTATACACTCCCGATGGAACTGAACTTTTATCTTAGTTATTCTTAATGTGCATGCCTGAATTGTTGTCGGTTTCGAAAGCAATATTTACACCTTTGTTGTGCAGAAAATTCGAAATATTCGTAGTGGGTTTGTATAAGTAAGTTAAGGTTCGATAACTTTTATCCTCATCTCTTCGAATTGGTTAAACTTCCTTGAAAGTTTGGCTGTATAGAATATATTAGACTGCTATCGTAATCATTGTTGACGGCTATGTGTTTTAGTTCTTTATTGAAATTCGCATCTGACAAGGAAACATTTATCAGTCTGTGGATCATACCATTGAATGCTACTACTTTGTGCTGATACAGGTGGGTGGACAAATTATGAATGATAATATCTGTATGTGCTGGTTTACGATAAATTGAAAAATCATGTTTATTGTTCTTCTGTTATTGTCAAGTCCAAAAAATGTATAGAGCCGTCCTTTTCATTCTCTATGGTGAATGTGATAGAAGGGTGGAGAAAATTTATGAAATTCAAGAACTGGTCAATTGTCTGTTCCTGTGAAACATACCAGGATAATATCTACATAGCTATACCAATATACGAAACTTCTGTTCAGTGGGTTACTGTGTAATTTTCTCTCCAAATCATCCATGAAAATTCCTGCCAGAATGGGACTAGGTGGGTTTTCCATTATGAGACCTTTGCAGGATGAGTAAAAAATTTCATTGAATTGGAAGTAATCCTGTGACAAACAAATCGTAAGCAAGTTTGATATTTCCTGTTTCACTACAGGATTGATAGACCTTTCGTCCAAAAGATCCTTTACAAAAGTAATCTTTTCATTCGGAGAAATACTGGTAAACAAATGTTTTACATCGAATGAAATCAATTTGGCATTATCCGAGAGTGAAATATCTTGAATTTCATTGAGCAAATGGTATGAATTCTTCAAACTGAATTTTGATTTGAAATTGTTTTGAGTTTCTCGGAAATTTTAACTGAAGGAGCTGTGACAAAAGAAACTACCGGTCTAATAGGATAGTTATCTTTTTGAGATTTAATCAACGAATAAAGTTTAGGTGGTTATGGTTCGTGACATACGATGTGAATTTTTCTGTTTCATCCATCATGACACAATGAATATTTTTCAAAGTTTCCTTGACTTTAAATGAGACTATTGCACATGAGACTATCGCACATGCCAGCATTTTGAAAGTCTATAGTCTTTTCCACGTATTCTTTTTTGTTCATGGCCATTTTGTCTTCATCAGCTCGCGTGAAAACAATGTTATTTTCTGCCGATTAGTCTTTTATGGATTCAACTAGTTTCAATTCCGGATTGAACCTACCTTTATGCATCTTTTCAGGTTTTGAAATCCCTGCAGCAATATGTTAATTGGCGTTCCCATCAACGCAATATCTTTATCAATTCCCAAAACTTCTAAATTGGTCGAACTTATGTTGGGTTTAATATTTGTAACTGAGACCTTTTTCCAATAGATGAGTTTCATGTTCTGTGAAACTGGTGTTCGTGAGATGAACAAATTTGTCAAAGAACTTGTGTTGCGAAAATAGTTCATCTTTTCCGTTTTTTTCGGTGATCTGTCTCGAAATAAAACATATGATTTCTTTCTTTGCGTTAAAAACTTTTTATGTATAATACCATCAACTTTATCACGAATATCCAAGTCCATGATTCAAATTCAATGTAGTGGAGTTTACAAATAAGTTGTGTATGTATCACTTTAAGATACATGTTAACAACGTCCCTATTTTTTTTTCTTTCTATTTTCATCCATTTAGTTTTTCCATGTCTACTCCTTGAGATGCAGCGCGGCTTATGTTATTGGAATTCAATGGGATAAATCTCGGGAACACTTCTTCTTTCAAAAATTGGTTGAAAAACCAAATTTTTTCATTCAAAATGGAACACTTTAGAAGTAACTTGAAATACCAAAAGGCCAAAACGCCGATACCTGATGAAAATCCGTATTAAAAATCATTAATACAGTTTATTGTATGATTTTCACTATGAAAGGTTTTACAAAAACCAGAATGGAAAAATAAATTCCACAGATGCCACTTAATTAATCACAGAGGGACATGAGTTCAACCATGAATTCCAGCCCCTCCATTTTCCGAAGAAAGGTTTAAAACCTAACCTGTTGTTGAGTATGGAAATAAACAAATTTAAAAAGTCTCAATATCGTAAGAACGATCAAACTGAACTGAATAATTCGCGATCAAAACTCATTATTGTATGATTTTTACTATATAGGTTTGACTAAAACCGCGACACGTTTTTCGCTATACAAAAGCTTTCTCAAGCGTAAAATTTATTTTACGCTTGCATTGGTTTGCGAAATTTCGTTCCGTTAGCCTCGAAGATGTGCCCCGAAGTTGTCTACTTATAGTCTAATCAACAAGTTCAAAAACATGAAAAATAGAGATGAAGGTCCTAAAAATATGAGCGATAGCTCATTCGATTCGGAATCACCTTTAGAAAAATGATTTTGAACGATTTTGGTGCAGGTAAAAAATTGCAATTGTTATTAACAAAATAAGATTTAAAAAAAATGGTATTTAGTTTTTCGTTAATAACTCAAAAAATATTAATATTTAAACAATTTTAAAAAAAGCTCGTTAAAGAGGAGGAAATTTCCGATAAAGAGGTCCCGACTTCCGAAAATCTATCTCCATTATTTATGATTTTAATTTAACGTTGCGGCTGTTACGTCATAAGCGCGTTGCCGCTAAAGAGAGTTAATCAAAAGAAATGATTTTTTTATAACATAAAATGTCATTTTAAAAATTTGAAAAAAATCTAGTATCTTCTTAACACTTGAATGAATCGAGTCCCGTAGAAAAAAAAGTTTTATCACCATTTTTCAAAAAGTTATTCAATTGTTAACTAACAAATTTTTCCCAATCTCCGTTGGCATATGGGATAAAAGGTATAAATAATTGGCCTATAAATTTTAAACTTCGTGGAGCCCTTTTGATATATATATACTTCATACGATCCTGCGATAAAAGTTCATAAAAATTTATTAATTTATTAATTATGATTTTTTATAACAATTGCAAAATGAAATATCTGAAAATTGTTGATAAATTTTGTTTTCAATTGATATTTAGCTATGTCTGTTTTCACATTAAACAATGGCAGTTATTAACATAGGATATGAATTTTCTACGTAATTTCAATATTTTTGAAAAATTTTTTTGCTCTTTTGTTGTCTAGAGATAATTATGGTTATTTTTTTTCCTAATTTTAATTTTGAATTGTTTAAAATTGATTTTTTTATATTTTAATTGTTTGAATAATCAGTTGAGTAATAATTTCGCTTCAAAAAATCATTATTTACACTTTCAAATAGTTTGACAAAAAAAATATTTATTATTTAATTGTTTATTAATTCAACAATTTGTTATAAACAAATATTGACCAACGTTATATTTTTTTTCTGAAGCAGAGAAAATTATAAAACAGCTAGCTATATATTATATATATAATAAATAAAACAAAATTATGACACTTTTTTATATATTGCCGATTTTATATTTTTTTTCTGCTTCAGAAAAAAATATAACGTTGGTCAATATTTGTTCATAACAAATTGTTAAACTAATAAACAATTAAATAATAAATTTTTTTTTGCCAAACTATTTAAAAGTGTAAATTATGATTTTCAAAAGCAAAATTATTCCTTATCTGATTATTTAAACAATGAAAATATAAAAAAATCTATTTCAAACATCTAAAAATTAAAATTAAGAATTTTTTTTAAATCATAATTATCTCTAGACAACAAAATAGCAAAAAAAATTTGTCAAAATATTGAATTTCTCTATTTGTTTAAAAAACAATTTAATAAACAAATTACGTAAAAAAATTCATATCGTATGTTAATAACTGCCATTGTTTAATGTGAAAACAGACAGCTAAATATCAATTAAAAAAAAATCATCAACAATTTTTAGATATTTCATTTTGCAAAAGTTATAAAAACTCATAATTAACAAATTAATACATTTTTATGAACTTTTATCGCAGTATGAAGTATATATATATCAAAAGGGCTCCACGAAGTTTAAAACTTATAGGCCAATTATTTATACCTTTTATCCCATCATTTATGCCAACGGAGAAAAAAATGGAAAAAATTTGTTAATCAACAATTGAATAACTTTTTGAAAAATGGTGATAAAACTTTTTTCTACGAGACTCGATTCATTCAAGTGTTAAGAAAATACTAGATTTTTTCAAATTTTTAAAATGACATTTTATGTTATGAAATAATTATTTCTTTTGATAAACTATCTTTAGCGGCAGCGCGCTATGCCGTAACAGCCGCGCGGAACCCTATTTTCAACGTCAAATTAAAATTATAAATAATGGAGAATGAGTTTCGGGAGTCGGGACTTTTTTATCGGAAATTTCCTCCTCTTTAACAAGCAAAATTGCTTCAATATAACTATTTTTTGAGTTATTAACGAAAAACTAAATATCATTATTTTAAATCTTATTTTGTTAATAACAATTGCAATTTTTTACCTGCACCAAAATCCTTCAAAATCATTTTTCTAGAGGTGATTCCGAATCGAACGAGCTATTGCTCATATTCTTAGGACCTTTATCTCTATTTTTCATGTTTTTGAACTTGTTGATTAGACTATTACAGTAATCGAGGCCGAGGATTTGAGGACTCTGGTGGAGACCGACCCATCGCAAACGGCGCGTGGGATAGCGGAAAAACTGGACGTCAGCTCCCATGTGGTATTTGATGGAAAGGTCAAAAATTTCGAAAAGTGGGTGCCCCACGATTTGAACGATCGACAGAAATTGTCACGTTTCGAAGTCTGTTTTTCTTTGCTCTTGCTCAACTGAAACGACCTTTTTTTGGATCGGATCATTGCATGTGGTGAAATTTTGATCATCTACAACAGAAGACATTCACGACAATGGTTGGACATCGAGGAGCCACCCAGGCACTCCCAAAGGCGAAAAGCTATCAAAAGAAAACACCGGTTACTGTATGGTCAGCGCTGGTTTGATTCACTATAACTTTCTGCAGATGGGCCAAATCATCACAGCAGAGTCCTGTTGTGAGAAAATCGACGAAATTTACCGAAAATTGCGTCAACAGCAGCCAACACTGGTCAAAAGAGGTCTGATCCTGCTCCACGACGATGCCCGTCTACACGTTTCACAAATCACCGTCCACACGTTTCACAAATCACCGTCCAAAAATTAAACAAATTGAGCGTTGAAGTTCTGCCTCTCCCACTATACTTTCACCCACCGCCTTTCTCGCC
The DNA here is from genome assembly GCF_025532065.1 of Leptinotarsa decemlineata. Taxonomy (NCBI): domain Eukaryota; kingdom Metazoa; phylum Arthropoda; class Insecta; order Coleoptera; family Chrysomelidae; genus Leptinotarsa; species Leptinotarsa decemlineata. The sequence continues at coordinate 2,015,317 of NW_027412549.1, read as the reverse complement.
GGTAGAACCTTCGCCAATCAGGACCAGGCATAAACAGCCCTTGTCGACTTCATCGAATCCCGAGCTGACGAAATTAATCGATTTGTGTTACATTGGCAAAAGTTCACTGTTTCGAATGGCTCTTTTTTCGATTATATTGAATGAGTATTCACTGGGATACTATACTTTAAAGTTCACTCACAAAAAGGGACAAAACTTTTGAAACCACCTAATATAATCTTTTTGTTTTCTTGTCTTCATGGGATGATTGAACTTTTTTAATATCAAAATCTTGCTAAACCCAGGGTAACCATATCATTTCCCACTCTTTACAGAATCGAAATATTGATTCGACTACATCTTCCCCTACTGAGAAAAATGTAAGTAGCCCTTTGCACCCCTCCCGCCGTTTCGTTAGTTTATATCTTTATAAATCCAGCTTCCGAATGTTATTCGGAGGGTGCAGGAGATAAGTCCCCATTCGAATATCATGGGAGCGATTAACACCGACAGAAAAACAGCCCTCGGTGGGTATTTGGGTCCGGTTACAATGGTTACTGGAGATACAGGTTTTATTCGTGAATCGATAATTGCAGTTGACACACATGAGATTCGGAGGGGTGTTTTTGTACAAGTGTTTCGCACATAAATGCACACAATGCCTTCGGGGAAGGTGGATTTGTAAACATCTCATTTTTCAAAGTGACAGGATGTAGTGAAAACGAATTTTTGAGGAAAATACGTTTGAATCAATTTCGTCATCATTTATTATATATTTTTGAGTGTAACTGATTTTTTATTATAACATTAAAATACTAATTTCGTTATTTGATGGAATTGGCCGATACTTGATGAAAATCCATAACGTATTCATCGTCAGCTTTTCACTGAACAGTATACCAAACCGCAACACACGTTTCATCATTGAATAATTTCCTCAGGCGTGTATAAACTAACTAAATCAATGTTTTATACATAACAATGTGAATATTAACTACTCAATGACTAATGATGTTACAAGACATCGGTTTTTCTCCAAAAAATTAATGTCTCCGAATCGGATATATCAATGTCAGGACAGATAATTCCGCTTTCTGCTTCAATAAGTAATATTAACTACTCAATGACTAATGATGTTACAAGACATCGGTTTTCTCCAAAGAAATTAATGTCTCCGAATCGGATATATCAATGTCAGGACAGATAATTCCGCTTTCTGCTTCAATAAGTTTGTTGGGGGTTAAAATGGACACCAATATGTCTTGGCTCAATCATGTTACTGGAATTGCAAAGGCTGCTTCTTAAAAGCTTGAAACACTGTTCCAAACAAGAAACTTCTTTGAAGTATTGTTCTCATGTATGTAGCTTCGCCCCCTAAGCATACCCTGAAGCTGCTGGATTTCATTCAGAAGAGAGCCATCTGCCTGATTGGGTACGCGAACATCACTTGCAACCTTGATAGTCTGGAACATCGAAAAGAAGTTGGAAATTTGTCTCTCTTCTATGAATACCTTCACAGGAAGTGTTCGAGTGACTTGGCATATTTGATTCCACCAAGAGCGGTACATATCAGAAATATGCGACTCATCTGGATGCTAGTCGTTTTGAGGTTCAACTCAGTTCACCTTGAACTTCACTGTTTAAGAACTGTTTCTTTTGGGGAAATGCGTTTATGTGGAATAAACTTCCCGAGAAAGTTTTTTTCTAGTTTCAGTATAAACTAGTAACAAATTTATACAAGATTTATTACAAACTCATTAAAAGGATACAGGACAAGCACTACTCCTAAACAACAGAATGGCAACACTTTTCTCGACGCGTATTTAACCAACAAAGTTGGCGTATTCAGGAGATGAAGTAGACTAATTTCATTTATATCTAACAGGGTACACTTTGATTTTACGTCACACATCAATGATTTCGGTTAGAAGTTGGAGGAAAGTTCCCGCAAATTTGACAGAGCGAGTAAGATAAACAATATGCTGCCACACTTAGCCACAGATCTCTACAATTTCAAACAGTATGCATTAATTCTGGGAGCGAAATAGGATCATTTCGCAAAGAAACTTCCCACGAATTTCTACCTGAAATAGTTGTTTGTCTGAAATATTAGAAAGTTACTTAGAATTAGTCTAGTCCAAGTTGGCTTCTCCTGAAGACGACAACTTAGTTGATGACACGCGCGTCGAGAAAAATGTTGCGATTCTGCTGTTTGAAAGCACTGCTTATTTTGGATTTATCCTACGTCTGAGGCTCTAGTCCTATATACCTTTCTTCATTAATTAGACATGTGATAGACTAATTGCCAATTTCCACATTAAAAAATAGTTTCAAAGGAGCGGAAGTATTCAGTTCTAGTTGGTCATTCAGAATATTTTTGGAATTTTTGAAATCATTAATTTCCAAGTAGTTCAAAAGATGACTTACAAATCTGTGCCTTCCATATGCAATTTGTCATAGTCGTGGTTGAAATTATGCCACTCTGCCACAATATGGTTAGGAACTGGTCTTTCATTTGAAAAACTACTCATATGTTTTTTATTCATTGGGAAAATTCTTCTAGTTTTGCCAATATAAGTTTTTGAGTGAAGTCACCTTATTTACTCTTGATCTATCCGACACCAAAGTTTATTTTTTCGTTTGGAGTGGATGTGCCTGAATTATTATTTATTCTGTAAGCCACATCCAAGTTTCAAAAAAACTAGCGATGTTATTGGTGGGTTCACCATAGTATATCAATGTGCTGTGGGGCTTTTTTGAAATTGGATAGATCTGATAAATTGATTACTTCTAGTCAGAATGAAGTAAATGATATAAACGGTGTAACTGAATAAGTGTAAAACATTTAAGAAGGTGATTCCTCGTCGAAAAAAGATAGGATCTTTCATATAAAGAAACTTCATTGGAGCATCCCTTGTTAAGATACAGCCCCTTAAAGGGGGTACATAAAATTTGTATAACAATTTTTTTCACAAGCACTGAAAAAGTTACAATATTGAAATTAACCTGACGTTTTGTACTACCAAAAAGACACTTAGCCAGTAATTTATTTCGTTCACCCTATGGTTGTAAGGGGTGGAACACGCAACCCCTTAAATTTATTTCCAATGTAACTTTTTGTCTTATTATTTTTTTACCATTCAAAAATGTATTTCCGATAGCCCGTTTCATTCTGAACAAAAAATGTATCTTGGGTTTTTTGCCCAAAATAAACCAGTTCGCAGAAAAAAAATATTTTACGAACAACTACAGAGATACATCGCCATAAATGCGAACTGGATTTATTGTTATTTTGTAGTTAGTACCTGCATTAAACGATTAGAGGGTAATAAACAAAACTAACTTATTAATAACAAAACAGACAACATGTAGAAATCATAGTAAATGTTCAATATGTCTACCTTCAGACATTACGCATGCGTCTAGACGTCGGCGCATTGAGCAACGTATTCGCTCAAATATTCCTGGAGTCTCTCTGATTACCCTGAACGCATCGATGATGCGGTTTCCTAAGTCATCTACATCGCGAACAGGAGTACGATAAACCTAATGCTGTAAATGGCCCCAAATAGAGAAATTGAGAGGATTGTGATCCGGGATCGAGAGGGTCAGTTATGTGATCCTCCTCGACCTATCCACTGATTTGCATATGTTTCAATTAAATGCTGACGTGCTACCTGACTAAAATGGGCGGGAGCCCCATCATGCATAAAAAAACATTTCCCTTCTGACGCCCAAAGGAACTTCCTCCAGCAGTACTGGATGCACTTCTCTTAAAAATTGAGCGTATGCCTCACCATTTAATCGAAGAGGTAGAAAATGAGGCCCAATTAAATCATCCCCAATAACTCCGAACCACACGTTAAGAGAAAACTGTTCTTGATGGTGAGTTTCGACAATAGCGTGAGGGTTTTCATCAGCCCAATAATTATGAAAACTAATAATCTTGTCCCGAGAAAAACTACATTCGTCTGTGAATTCTATCACAATTTCTTTTAATCATTTCCAGCATCCAATTGCAAAATTCAAGACGGTTCTGAAAGTACCGCGGTAACAGTGCCTGATGTACTCGTTGCAGATGGTGAGGGTATAAAAGTTGTTCCTTTAAAATTCGAAAAACCGTCATATGATCAACATTTAGCTGGAAAGCAATCTTTCAAGTACTGGTAGTAGGTAGTAGGCAGTTATCGTGATATATTAAAAAAGATAATTAGTTATTGAGGTATTGGTATTGATTATTAAGGTAACATTTGGTATCTGACCTTATCAGTGCATATTTAAGTACTGCGCTGCGCCGTATGGAGTCATCGGTTTAGTCTAGTCGGTCCTACCTTAAGCTGTAAAACTGATTCATATTGTGTTATGATTTTAATATTAAATAAATTTCCCTGCTTTTGTAAAAACTCAGGGTTGACTTCATTACATATTCATCTTCAACTAGGTTTCCAAACTTTACCTGCAAATTCAAATATATAGAGCCAATCTTTGGTAATCCGACACCTCCGCGGTCCCGCAATGTCGGACTATCGCTAGTGTCTAATGTTAACTGTAGTTACTTGAAAATTGTCTAATAAACCGGAACCGGTCGTAACAAATAATAAATTTAGTAGACATTGGACAAAAGATATTTCCTTTATTCTATATTAAGTTCTTTTCCAATGATGATCTCACATGTAATATTTAACAAACAAAAAGTCTCATCCAAGGATTTATTGCGTTGAACCTTACAAACTCATATGGGAATCCTATTTTCCGAAACCATCAGGGAAAATCGAAACGGTTGACTGGCGCTCTTCACAAGTCCAATGTTTTGTGGTCGTTAAATCAACCGATTTCGGTTGTAGGTTTCTTACTAGTTTTTTTACTATGATGTAGGTATCCTGTTCTGATTTACTGCGTAAACTATATTTGTTGTTTTTTTTACATTAGTTGATTACTACTCTTCACTAAGCTTGGTTATGTGCTTTTTTATATTAGCGTTTATTTCAGTTTTTTATCTGAGTTCTACTCTGAGTTTTGCCTGGCTGAACTATAATAAATACAAACTATTGTCAAAAAAACTCTAATTAATTCTAGGGTTAGGTTAGGTCTAAAGTGAGTGGGTATATTCGACCCTCCACGGGTTACTTACAATTCAATTTCAAAATATGATTCAATATCATCTCCATTCAATTTCATATTTATAATTACCGTGTAATTCACGTGGATAGATAACTCAGATATCAATAATAATTTCGTCACTAGTTGTTCTTTCTTTGAGAGCCAAGCAAAGAAAATGCCGTTTCACAATTTAATTCTACATACACAGACTCACTATCGGTTCAAAGTTCAAACTATTCACTCACCTAATAAAATACACCGATTCTAAAAATTACATAAAAATATATATCTCTCTCTGTGCCTCACTTCTAACTTGACTTTACCATACACTGTAAAAATGAATTCCATGACCAAATAACATTCTTCTTCGAAAATGAATGATCTAACTGAATAAGAAGAATATTATCTGACGTCTAGATGCATACCTAACCGTGATACGAAGAAAATAGTCAAAACAAACAATATAGCTTTTGAACAGATGTCAACCTATTTTTATTTAGTTGAAAGCAATACTGAAGACTGCTCAGAAGAATCCCAGATCTGTGAAAATATAAAATAATAATTCAAATAATTGATATGTTACAATTCACAAATTGAAACTGAAAAATAAAAGGTTTTTTTGTGTTCAGATTGTGTCCTAAATAATATAAATTGACAAGTGGAAAAACGGAACGTTACAATATATTGAATCCTGAATGTTTCGTATTTCCTGTCGCCCTGTATGGAAACTATAAGCACGTTAACTGGGGATTTTCGACTTCCACTAAACACGTGTATACTGCACGTAATAATTGGGTGAGAGGATATTTCTCAACAGTTTCTACTGAGTATACGTCTGAAATAACTAACATTTGTTTTTCAGGTGGAATGGCACGTGCTGGTATGGCACTGAGGAGAGGACCGAATCAGGGAAATACAGAGTAAGTTTTACATAGTTTATATTGACCAACAATCGCCAATCGAAACTCAGTACCTATTTTAGTATTCGATATTGATGTTCGATGATATATCCAATGTTATCCTTTCAGAGGTCAAGTCCAAATACTTCATTCGTAAGATGTAATCTATCTACTTTTGCAGTGCATCGATTTTAGACTGTCATTTACTAACTTTAAACATTAGCCACTGTGTATACACCGTTCAATAAACTAGAGTTGTTTATTTTCCTATGAATAATTGACACATGTAATATCATAGGCTTATGTCCTATGATTCCGCGTAGTTCTTATAATAGATATAAATTGATGGATGTAGTAATTAACTACGTGGTAGGAAATCATAATGAAAAAAGAGAAATAAAACTTTCTATGTTTTTTACCACTTTTATTTGTAACTAACGTTACTGCAGTTTTGTCCTATACGGACATTTTCATTGTATGAGTTTGAAAATGTCCATATAGGACAAAACTGCAGTAACGTTAGTTACAAATAAAAGTGGTAAAAAACATAGAAAGTTTCATTTCTCTTTTCTTCTTTGACGAATCTGGAGACGGTATTTTAAAATCCTACTAACAAAGAAGGAACATTTATTGGAAAATGAATAAAAATTTAATAGCTTCATAATTTGTTTAGAAACAAAATTCAACCTCCAACCTAACAATAAATGCAGTGAACAATAAAATAATATGTATTATTTTACAGACGTCATCTGAATTAAAATTGAGTGAAAATATTAAATTAAAGATTGAATTGTCTTGGTTATGAGCTATCAAGGGTATTTAAATTGAAATAACCACAGACGCTTCACAGTTTCTTGATTTTTAACTCTGTAGTAGGTATCAGTATAGGAAGTTTTTCATTTCAAAAATTAAAATAAGTCGTCCAGAAAAATATTTTCAGATGATAAGTGCTAAATTATGAAAATTATATTCAGCTATTCCACAATCAATTTTCACTAATGAATAGCTGTGACATTAACGGAAAGCGACACTAAATCGATATTTAATATGTACCTGCTATAGAAAGCATCGCACTAGCATAATGCCAACTATACGGCATTTCCGCCTGCAAACTGAAAGTTATGGATTACTGGTGGTCGTTTATCATTTCCGGACTACAATACATCAAGTTTTTTTACAAAATAAATTCGCTAACATTAAACATGGTGGGAGAGATGTCAGCGTTCTCCTACAACGATAATACAAACTGAAAAATGTTCTCAGTGCATTTTATTGAGCCAAAACACATCAGGTGTCCGTCCTGTCATTCCCTAATTAGAGTTTTTTTGGTGATTACTAGCTTTTGCTGGTTTTTTATCATCTAGGGTACGAGGGCATAGAAGCTACAACTGACAGTCGACAGACAACTGTTCCTATATTTACTAATTTCATTACTGGGATGGCTTTGTCGGTAAGACAAAGAACGGTCATATCGAGTAATTAATTGTTATTCATCATACTTCCATAATTTTTCGAACATTTCTGTGTTTGTTCTTAATTAAGTGAGATAAGGTTTATGAACTTGTAAGAGCCACAGGTGGAGAATGAATAGTTGCAATAAATTTGACATTTTTCATTCTCACAACGGATTCAATATTCCCTGGCAACACCGATGTCTCGGTAATACCGTAAAAGTGTCGTTTATGGCCACACTGTTAGTGTCGCGTTATGTCGATGCATATGCTGATACCGCATATACGGTACATGCCGAAAACAAGTCCATAAGAGTCTTAGGCGCCTCGCGCCTGGTATCAGGAACCTCTATACCCATCCCGATTTCGGTAGACTAAGGTGTTACAAACATCATCCTGGTAGGTCATGATGAACCTCGCTGTTTCCGACTTCAGCCAATGTAACCTGAGGACAGCGTAGGTCAGGTCAATGCTGTCCAAGAAGACCACATGCATTGGCTTATCCTTGGTTCCCGAAGGAATGAATTGATCTCTGCAGCTTTTATGTAGGGTTTTTCCTGAAAGGATTCCAACTCGATGACAGAGTTGTGATAACCTCGTTCAGTGTCGGAAACTCATTAGCCGCTCGGGCGACTACCTTAAAGAGAAATACTCCAATGTCTGCTCTCTCATACAGAGAAAAAGATCTGAACTTCTGATGTCTCAATAAGATCCATCCAGTATTATTCTGTCATGTAAACACTCCAAAGCCCACTCCTGCCTGTTGTCGGGGTAAGTACAACCATTGAAAGGACAATTTGGGATGCAAACTTCCATGGAGATGCATCGTATTTCGAGTCTCTAAGTCCACTTCAGGTCGGCAAGCATATTCCAAGCAGCAACTTCCCCACAGTCCTAATGACCAGATCTGTCGAAGTTTGTGCTGGTACTTACCTTGAAGAGAGTTCTTCGCTACTCTACCTCTTGTGAGTGGCGTTGTTCCACCCCAAGATAGAACGTTTCTCCGGCATCCAGCTGGTGCAGGATACTTCTGACAACGAACTGTACGTCATCTCTGTAATCCCTGCACCTCTTGAAATGGACCGAAGTTGATTTGCCTATTTTGAATTCCATAACGATACCATGCGTATGTCGATGTCACACCATCTTCAACGACTGATGGAAATCCTTTTTCTACTGGCATAAAGTTTGAAGTCATCCACATGTGTCAAATGGGTTATTTTATGCCTCTGATTTTCCGAGGCATATATTTTTGTCTTCATGTCAAATTTCCATGAACATGGGTGCTGTTTGGCAAAATCATGAGAGAGATATGTCACTGATTCACCTAGATATTTGTACCTGTACAGGTGTAAAGGATGTTTGCATACATACATGTATAATAATAAATATGCATTTATGTATGTAAGTATGTTTGTTTATTTGTATTGTGTTCGTATACAGGGTGGCTCATTAGTGTGAAGAAGTACAGTGTCACGCCTATAAGCAGTATGATAAAATATTTCAGATAAAAGGTTCACTTTGCTGCTTATTTTAATAAAATTATTCACTCAAATCTAGTTTTAAAGTGTAGAAAATAACGATTAGTTTAATTTTGTTACGGTATTCAATAAAATATCAAAAAACAGAAAAAACTTTCGTATTGCCGTTTTTTAAGTTTTAATGGGACGTTTAATCTCTGAGAAACCATTACAATGTTTTGATAAGATCCGAAAAAGTTACCTTTTTACAACTCTACTGATGTATCACACATAATCGTGATTTCCTAAATTTCAAAATGTCATTTCAATAAACTTTAAATTGCACAACTTTTTAAACGATTTTAATTAGATTGCTCTGTTCGTTTCGGTCAAATTCAGTAGTTGAAGTTTGACCCTCTTTCTGTTGACGGATTGATCTGATATTTGGTACACACATTAAGTTTGTATCATTGTAAATCCAAGATGGCCGCAGCTGCAAAGTGGCGGATTACATAAAACCTTGAAATAGTGAGGCACTAAATGAACTAAATACAATGAGAAGAATTGAGTAACAAAATTAAAAACTAAAAACTTGAAAATGAAATAAGTAAAAAATATTCATGTATTACGGTTTTATTGAGAAAAAATAATAATAATGATGTAGATAATGTACTAAAAACTAAAAAATAATTCGGAAGGTCCTAGGTAACAGTCATCACATCACTCACCTCAGCAACCTACAGTATTTATCAGATAAAAAATCATCAAAGGACAAAATATTCTTAGAACAGTCCAAGAGATAGTCCCTTAAATTTTTGCCGCATGTTTAATAAACACCCTGTATAATTTACAAATACTTCAATTGAGAGATACTGTATTCATATTTTCCTGAACTTCATCTAAATCTAACGGAAAGACAAGATAAAGTAATTTGCTAAGGGAACTCAAACGATTTATTTGATATTCTTCATTGTTTGTTCTTTAAATAAAGTTAGTAGATTTATTTGTGTTTGCATGATACAACGAGCAAACAAGGATATCCTTTCCGCCCTAACCCGCATCTAAGTTGCAAAACTTTCCCCAAATGAATTTCAACTATAAAGAAGAAAATGTGCCCTCATGGCGGAATTCATCGGCATATGCGTAACATACAGAGGTATGTTTTATTAAATATTAAGATAGTTCGAAGGGGTATATTTTTCGGAAGAGTTTTCACTGTTTCAGACATTGTTGGTATAAAGATGGACAAGTTGAAACTCAAATGGCTTTTGTTCCATCAAAATCATCTGTTTGAGACTTTTCAACAAAATTTTTAGTGCAGATGAGATTGAGGTTTCAAAATCAGCTTGGATTCTTCCATTTAATACGAATGAAATAGACATTATGACATAACATATAAAATTAACAACTCTTACTAAAAAAGAATTACACCAAATGACATTAACGGGAAGATGTGAAAATGTTCCTTGCTCAAAATTACTTTAACCTAGCTACATTCGATAATACTGTTAACTATTCCCACATATTCTCACGCATATTGCCGAAAGAACTCGCAAGTTATGAGATCAGTAGATCCAGCTGGATACTCTCTAGAACCTTTGTAGATTTCAACGAAACTAGATGCATTTTGAAAGAATCGAATTTATGGGCCTATAAAATTCAAAATAGAACTATTACAGAATTGAAATAAGACCTCATTAGATTCGAAATGAATAATGCGCTAAACTTTGAAATCCACACATGAATAAAGAGTCATAAACAATTAAATATTCGACGCCACCATAAATGGCATATTGGTTACATTGATAGTGTGATGATTGTTAAAGAAAAGCTCCTTTTTGGGGTGCAGCAACAGTTGCTCTCATATCGAAGGATCAATTGAGCTGGGTTCGATTATTATACTGTGTGACAGGGTGTCACTCACTCTTACCTAATGCGAAAGATAAGAAATTTGGGGGTTATTTTCGAATCAGAAGGAATGAAGCTGAATTATGGAATGCTCAATAATAATAACATTTCTTTGGTAAGACTGGCAGATTAGTCGGTAATCCCGACGTTTATAAATTTATCGAAAAGTTCATTTCTCTTCAGACGAAACATTCGTTCTCCAGTCGAATATGAGAAAAGAAAATCTATGTTAACACACTTGAGTAAAATTTAATTGTGAGATTTTCATAAAAAGTGACACTTCACTTCTGAGCATACCTCTGAACATACCAAGCCCTCGATTAATTTTATTCCATCGAACCCCTTCGAGTATTAATCTTGCGCCGCTGATACTGCCGCCAGACTGACTTCAAAGTGAAAAGAAGACTATCTGCTGCATAAATTCAAGGGTAACAGACAGCCCCATTGTTCACTTAAACAGAAAATTCTGTAGCTAATTATACGGATTCATTTCCATAAGAACCTCGAGCGATACACGAGAAAATTTGAATGATTAATAACGGCCAGACTGGCGAATGCGGATGGCATGACGTTCTACTGCAGAAAATTGATTTTTGTTTATTCATAAAAATTAATGAATCCCTTGTGGTCGGAAAGATTTTGAGGAGTATGTATTAGTACTGCTATGTGCGTGGTGAATGTTGTAAGTAAGGTGATTGTTGCAATTTCGCGGCCTACCTACATTCGATAAGAGATTTTTTTTTTGTGTTGGTACACTCGTTTTGAATATATGTTCACAGTTTTAGCTGTTGTGCATTTTCAGTTTTTTCTGAAGAGAGAAGCTAGATGGGCTACATATAGAGTTGTGAACATTGCCAATTGCATAAATCAATTCAGTGCAGAGTTCCACAGACTGTTGGTTGACACTAGAAGTCACATCATTCTGGAAATGACCTCTTGGCTGTATGCCTCCAACTGTCAACTACGAACTGCCTTATAAAGTAGTGTTCCCGAGTAGAGAGGACTGGATCCTCCGCGAGAAAAAAATATTAAGAGCAGATACTTGTTGGTTCTCAGATGGATCGAAAACACCTTCCAGTTCTGGTGTAGGTGTTTTCAGTCGCAGACCCAGGATAGAGATATCAACCTGACTAGGATCCTATACGACTGTACTTTAAGCGGAAATTTATGCTATTGAATTGTGTGCGGAAAGATTGGAAGAATCTAACCTCATACACAAGTCAATAAAAATATTCTCAAGTGGCGTTGAAAGCTCTTGGCTTCTACCGAGTAACGTCTAAATTGGTAGCAAATTGACAAAAACGACCCTCCTCTATAGGAAGACTTAACATATTGTCTCTAGTCTGGATTCCTGGCAATACTGGCCTGGAAGTCAATGAGACTGATGACTCCTTTGCAAAGTAGATTGCTGCAAGCAGCTTCATCGGACCAGAACCTGTCATTGGCATCGCTTCAGGCTTTGCCAAATAAAAATTGAACACCTGGATGGCAAGACTTCTGACAGAATCTTCCAGGATTGGATCACTCCAAGGCATTTATTCACCTTTCGGAACTTGATACCAAACAGTTATTGGAGTACAGTAGGGATGCACTACGATGTCTAACGGGCCTTCTTACAGGTCACTGTCTTTTGAATCATATGCAGAGACTCGGACTGTCGGAAGGCAGTGTTTGAAAAATGATGAAAGAGCAGATCACATACTTTGTGCCACAATAAACCCCTCGCGGGTTGCAGTGGAGGGAGTCGAATAGACCCATTCCCTTTGGGCCTAACCTAACCTAACGAATCTTCTTAATGGAACATATCTCACATACGATGAAGTGAAATCACAGCAGAAACATGAAGGACTGAAAACGAAACTTTTGAATTTTTTTTTGTTTTTCTTGTCATCAGGTTAGTCTTGTAGATATCTTTTTTATTAAAAACTATTTACCTTTTAGTATATTTTCAAGGTTAATTCAAATACTAGGTAGGTTAGGTCCAAAGTGAGTGGGTCTGTTCGACCTTTCACCGCAACGCGCAAGGGTTTATTGTGGCTCACACCCATTCTCACTCGGCCAAACAAACCCAGCTTCTTAACGAAGCCGATTAGTTTGTATGGTGAGTGGTCTTTCAGGTCAGATGGTAAGAGTTCAGCTCTGCCGAACTCTAAAGACCTGATTCGGTCCCCAGCGGGACAGGCACAAAGTATATTCTCTGTTAATGAGGTAGTCGGATAGTCAAGTTGCAAGATTCCCACCTTGGTACCCACGACAACCTTCCCATATGAGGGTTTTTGCACGTCAGCCCTGCACGGCTGAATCTAAGGCAACCTCTGGTTTTGATGAAACGTCACTTGAGCGCAGACGTTTGCTCACCTGCTCATGGGAAGTCAGTTCCCCCACTTGAGACAGATTCTGCGTACGCCGCAGCTCTCGCTCCTGAACTAAATTTACAGGGAGGTCAATTGGGGTCGTAAACTCGACATCAATCTCCTTTGTAGGCGCGCTCCTGAACTAAATTTACAGAGAGGTCCGTTGAAGTCGTAAACTCGACGTCCATCTCCTCTGTGGACTCGCTCCTGAACCAAATTTACAGGAAGGTCAGTTGGAGTCGTTAACTCGACATCTATCTCCTCTGTAGACTCGCTCCTGAACTAAATTTACAGAGAGGTCTGTTGAAGTCGTAAACTCGACATTCATCTCCTCTGTGGACTCGCTTCTTAACTAAATTTACAGGGAGGTCAGTTGGAGTCGTAAACTCGACATCCATCTCCTCTGTAGACTCGCTTCTGAACTAAATTTAAAGGGAGGTCCGTTGGAGTCGTAAACTCGACGTCCATCTCCTCTGTAGACTCGCTCCTGAACTAAATTTACAGAGAGGTCAGTTGGAGTCGTTAACTCGACATCTATCTCCTCTGAACACTCGCTCCTGAAATAAATTTACAGAGAGGTTCGTTGAAGTCGTAAACTCGACATTCATCTCCTCTGTAGACTCGATTCTGAACTAAATTCACAAGGAGGTCAGTTGGGGTCGTAAACTCGACATCCATCTCCTCTGTAGACTCACTCCTAAACTAAATTTACAGGGAGGTCAGTTGGAGTCGTAAACTCGACATCCATCTCCTCTGTAGACTCGCCCCTGAACTAAATTTACAGGGAGCTCAGTTACAGTCGTGAACTCGACATCCATCTCCTCTGTAGATTCTTTCCTGAATTAAATTTTACACTAAGATCAGTTGGAGTCGTAAACTCGACATCCATCTCCTCTGTACACTCGCTTCTGATCTAAGTTTACAGGGAGGTCAGTTGAAGTCGTAAGCTCGACATCCATCTCCTCTATAAACTCAGCGTCAGAAAGAATTTTTAAGTTAACTCTGTCCATAAAGGTCCCACGAGTAGCTAGGGAAAGAAGGTCAATCACGATAGAGCCCCGTATCTCGGTATCTCGATACTGGCCTGGAATTCAATGAGACTGCTGACTCGGACCAGAACCTGTCATTGGCATCGCTTCAGGCTTTGCCAAATGAAAATTGAACACCTGGATGGTAAGAAGATTTATGGACTTCTGGCAGAATCTTCCAGGATTGGAACACTCCAAGGCGTTTATTCACCCTTCGAAGCTTGATACCAAACAGTTGTTGGACCACAGTAGGGATGAACTACGATGTCTAACGTGCCTTCTTACAGGTCACTGTCATTTGAATCATATGCAGAGACTCGGACTGTCGGAAGGCAGTGTTTGGAAAATTATGAAAGAGCAGAGCACATACTTTGTGCCTGCCCCGCTGGTGATATAAGTCCTTTTTATTAAAACTATTTACCTTTTAGTTTATTTTCAAGGTTAATTCAAATACTAGGTAGGTACTCATCAACACGACCGATTAGAGTATTTCAGGTGGTTTGTCGTAGAAGACACATGCATTCAAATGGAAAGAGGTATATTTTTTCAATTTTACCTTCTTCTTCATCAATCTTTTTAAAAAAATTGGAGATATTGAAAAAATTTATTCTTATTATAATAGGCTCTGATTTTGATGTTTCTAAATTTGACTTCCAATTTGTTACACTCAATGACATTTTGTTATTGTACAAGTCATTAAATTTTTAGCAAAAAATGGCTTTCACGAATGAAGAAAAAATATGATACAAATTTATTACAAATACGATATATAGACAGTGTTAGGACATCGGAAATGTATTTAAACTGGTATCCCGAAAGACGACAACCACATTAAAATGTTCAAGTTATTGGATTAAAATCTCACCGAGTTTGGTTCGTTTGAAAAGCCGAGGAAAAATACGGAGACAGAATGGACCAGGAAACTAAAGAAAATTTGATAAATGAGGTATGTATGAGGTAAGTTAGACATTGTGTCCGTTGTCCGTTTCAATAAAAATTATTAGTTTGCAGATAAACATGAACCCGGGGAAATCATCTACACGTCAAATTTCCTCCGAAATGAATATTCGTCATACAAGTGCTTGGAGACATATCAAAAAAGCGGTTCAAAATGGTACCAAATACTCATATCTCAAAAATTGCATCCTGCTGATCCCGAAAGCCGATTAGAATTTTGTAATTGGCTAATAAGAAGACCTGATTTTTCTGTTTTCCTGGAAAATGTAATCTAGACAGATGAAAGCACTTTTACGAATTGTAGGATATTCAACCGAAATAACAAACACATTTGGAGCCTGAACAACCACAGGCAGTTCCGAGAAATTTGACCTCAAGTGCGATTCAGTATTAACGTGTGGGCAGGAATTTACAAAGATAGAATTTCAGGTCCTCATTTATTTGACGGAATCCTGAATAGGAAAACATATTACCAGTTTTTAATGTCGATTTTCGAAGAGTATTTGGATGATCTACCTTTGGCTAACTATAAAAACATCTGGTTTCAAAAACATGGTGCTCCATCAGAGTTCTAAAGATTGAAAAGGAGGGCAATTAATTGTGCAGTGAATAATATTGGAAGAAGGTCACAGTTGTGTTATCATAAAGAAGGCCAACATTTTGAGCATTTGTTGTGATTCGCTTTCGTCTTTACATTTTAGTTAATTATTGTTATTGGTTCAAAGTTCTACTTTCATTGAAAAGGACACAATGTCTAATTTACCTCATGCATACCTCATTTATCAAAATTTGACTGTTGATTCTGTCTCCGTATATTTTCATTGGCTTTTTAAGCGAACCCAACTCGGTGAGATTTTGATCCAATAACTTAAACACAGTTCGATGTGGTTGTCGTCTTTCGGGATACAAATTTAAATACATTTCCAGTGTCCTGTGTTTTAATAAATTTGTATCACATCTCTTTTTCTTCATTCGTGAAAGCCATTTTTCGACAAAAATTCAATGACTTGTACAATAACAAAATGTCATTGAGTGTAACAAATTGGAAGTCAAATTTAGAAACATCAAAGTCGAAGCCTATTATGATCAGATTTTTTTTTCAGTATCTCCAATTTTTCGAAAAAAAATGATAACTTATGATACATCATTGAAAAGGTAAAATCTGGTTCTGTTTCAAACAGAAAGAAACCAAAGTAGCGCCTATAAGAAAAAATAAGGTTGATGATGATGTCCGGAAGACCAAACTTCGGATAACAAATCTGAAAACACCGTTATGTAGCAGAGGAAAAGTGACAATGTGGAAGTGCACTTTATTTAGAATCATTCGAAAAATAAAGCCAGAAAAAAATAAAAACCATTTCCCATTTCTGTTCTTTCCGGATATCTCCGGATATACTCGGAATTTCAGAACTTTCTCAGCGGCACATCGTTAGTCAGGTAAATGCGCAACTTTGCCCCAATTCAACCATCTTCGTATATCTCTCATAGTTTCCGAAATCCCAATGGTGAGGATCGAATTTGAAACGCCCTGTATATTAATTTCATATTTACCTTTTTCTTACCATATTTACCTTATTCTTGTCTTTAACTTTGTCAGTGAAACTGCTCTTCAGACAATAAATCATATTCATTATTATTATCATTACTTTTCAATGAAAATTCAATTAATTTACTTTATCTCCGTCTTTTTTTTTCACAATTACCTCACAAATTTTCTCAAATATCTAATTTCTTATTTGATTTGAAAGGGGTATGTTTCTAGGAGAGAGAGAGGTATTTTTATGAAAGGAAGGTTTTGACTTTCTACTTCTCCATCATTATACAAAAAAATGTGGGAATCTTCCAAAGAAAGGAAAAACAATTGATTTCCAAATGAATTCTTCACGAAGATGTGCTGCCAAGATGTCATGCCAAGAAGTATGTTTGAAGGTGATTGACAATGTTTCGTGATGAATTTCACTAGTTCGGACTTCCATTGTCTACTATATAAAATGATTTGAAATCCTTGAAACAAGTAAAAAAGAATAATTAAGAAAGAATAGTTGAAAATAACAATAATATTAAGCAACAATAAACCTGAAATGAAATGATAGTGAAATAACCTACAAGTAAAAATATAATAATTGAATAAATAAAAATTAAAGGAATGAAAAAAGAAAATAATAAAAAATAAAAAGTGTAGAGATTCCAAGTCACGTTAGTTCACGACGTTTCGATTGTTGGTATCTACAATCGTCTTCGGGTGATGACTGGACTGATTCCTCCGTGAAATGACTATTTTATAGGTCGTTGAAATACTTTCACTTTCTCTACTTTCCATTTTCCGCTTCACTGATTCCGTGAGAGATGACCGTTTTGGCGGAAGTTGGTCATTTTTCGTTTGATGATGGGTTTCCATATGTTTCGTATATCTACGCTGGCTTGGCTGAATACGTTGTTGGACAACATGTATGCGGCTTCCTTAAATTTTCTCCTGAACCAATGTTCCTCTCTGTGCAAGATCTCAGCTTGGGACTACTCGATGTTGTGTTGATGGGTCCAAATATGGTCTGCTATTCCTGATTTGCTGGTTTCTCCTCGCTGTGTGTGCTTCTTGTGCTCGGCAATGCGAACATTCAATGGCCTCTTAGTTTCACCAATATAGGATTTTCCGCACTCACAGGGTATCCGGTAAATGCAATTCTTGGAATCGCAGTCCGCGTTTGGGGGCCTGGTTTTCGTGAGGCTGCTACGGATAGTGTTACCGGATCTGAAACAGGTTCTAATGTTGTACTTGGAACCAATTCTTCTTATCCTCTCCGATAATTCTCTGATGTAGGGAAGTGCACTGGTTGTGACGGCTTCTCTTCCTTGCGAGGCTCCTGCTGTCTTTTAGCCAAAGTCTTTTCTACCATCGCTTTGGAGTATCCATTCCGCTGAAGATCATTTTTGATGATGTCTAGTTCCTTCCTTTTTTTATTATTTTCTTTTTTCATTCCTTTAATTTTTATTTATTCAATTATTATATTTTTACTTGTAGGTTATTTCACTATCATTTCATTTCAGGTTTATTGTTGCTTAATATAATTGTTATTTTCAACTATTCTTTTTTAATTATTCTTTTTTACTTGTTTCAGGGATTTCAAATCATTTTATATAGTAGACAATGGAAGTCCGAACTAGTGAAATTCATGCCAAGAAGTAGTTTCTTTCATATGCTTCATGCACTTCATTAACATTTCACAACTTACATTTCAAATCATAAATCGGTGGATAATAATTGTGAGATCTAATTAATTATTATAATAATATTCAATTAAATCATAGTTATGAATTTCTTATGCAAATATCCATTCGAATGAGATATAAACCATGTATTGCTATATCAATTTGAAATATGTGAGTGGTCGCTTAGTGAAATCTTAATGCAGTGACAGGTAGATTTCAACAAGCCATGTTAAATCTTTCAAGTCCATGAAAAATAAAAAAGTTTCACTCATGAATTCGGAGAGATGGGGAGTGTTGCCCATCTGCTTGCAACGCACTGAGTTGAATTCTGTTATGTCTTGTACTATTTTAGTTGCTGTGTTTGGAAGTGTTCTTAATATGCTTGTTTATGAGAATATTTTACATTTGTGTAACCTACTGATTCGAAAAATGAAACTGTTGTTGAGTAATTTTACTGTTTCGGTAAAGACATTGTTTAAAATATGTTAACTAGCTATCGCACCCCTACGAACGACAACCCTCAGAAGTAGAAACTTGTGTGAGCTAAGGACTAACGATGTTGACGTGTGATTCCTAAAAGGGGTTGGACGATAGCGAGTGAAAATCGACCATCGACTCACACATCGGCCGATTGACTGAGTGAACAAAGCACCCACGTCGAACCGCCCGACAACCGACCGACCATTAGAATAAATGAAATTTATAATTACTTTGTGATAGAGAATTGTAATAGTATACCTACGAAAAAAAGCGTTTATAAAAGGGTGCACCATCTGAAGACTTGTGACGTCAACCAAAGAAAGGTTTTTTTTGTAGTATAAACATTTTCACTCGAATTTTTATTAGGAAGAAATAAGAGAACCTATTATTATAATGGTAATAGAATGATTTTATTGACATTGGGGCCAAAATATGATACATGCGAGTACTCTATTCTGAAGAAAACTTCATGTTTTGAAGACGTCAAAATGGTTGGTGAAACGTTGTTGAAGTTTCGCCTTTGATCAACTTAACAGAATTTTGAAACGAAATCTGAAAATTCAAGGAAGAATTAATAGTTTTGAGTCAGAGTTAATAACGTTTTCAAATTATGAACTAAACTATTTGCTGTCATTTTGTCAAAGTATGAAAATCAGTTATTGAAATCCTCTCTTAATCCAACTTTTCCTCAATTTCCAGACGCATTCTGTCCCGAAGAGAATTATTCAAGGTACCTTTCACCAATGAATTTTATTCGAAAAATTTTATACATGCAGTTACCGTAGAGAGAATAAATTGCTTAGAAATAAAAGGAAACAGGGTCCCTTCAACAATTCCATTCTCCTGTTGAATCGCTAAATTATTTCATGGTATTTGCCGACAGCGAGACCAAACTGAAAATTGTGTTATGATAATTTCTCCAGAGGAATACTTAATTTTTATGTTTCGAGTTCTGCTCTCCAGATACTTTCGAAACAACCCTCCGTTGATAAGGGTTTACTGAAGAATAACTCTATATTCCCAATAGACAAGATAATGGTTTTTTCTAGGGTGCGTTTGTTATTATAGATATAGTGATTGTCAATTATAATTACTATTTAGTACCAAAAATATTTGCAGTGCAGAATAAAAGAGAATGAATGTCAGTAAATGCAACATTGGGCTGCCTCATTATCTAGAGTATAAATTGGACGTACTTAAGTGAATCGTGAAAATTACACTAAACAGTTCACAAATCCGTAACCCATCCTTCACTACAAACTCTATACTACTAAATGTTAATAGTGAACACGCCTGAATGATCTATTGTAAAGTGAAACACGAGTTGCGGTTTTGTAAATTATCACTTAAATACATAATCATGTATTTTCATCTAATATCGGCCGATTCCATCGCATACGTATAAATCGGAAATACTAGAAGAAAATAAAATGACATGAAATATCCTCCTAAACATCTGAAATTACTGATATTTCTGTTCAGTGATATATCGGCTCTGATGATGACGTTCTTTTTCACGCGATTTCTCTTTAAGTTTTCCTCTGTGTATTGCTAGATATATTTCACCCGTGCCGTAAAAGATAAAGTTTACCTTCTCTATAAAATCTTGATGAAAAAAATTCAGATATGTAGTAGATCTTGAATTAGAAGTGTACGAATCTTTTGCGAATGACCAAGACTGCATCGCAATAGTTATCGATATTTCAAGAGCATATGACACTGGACAGAGGCCTGCAATCATTAGCACACTACAAAAATGGTCACTTGAAGGAAATTCCTGGCATTTTATTGCTAACTCCATAACAGCTCCATAACAGCGCCCATTTGCAGGTTCCACAAGTCACCGTCCGTAAATTAAACGAATTGAGCATCGAAGTTCTGCTTCATCCACCATACTTCCCAGACCTCTCGCCAACCGACTACAATCTTTTCAAGTTGGTGTAATTGATGACTTGTTTATTTTGTGGAAATTCATGATCACTTTAATGAAATGAATGAAATCACTTTTGTATAATGTTCACATTGAAGTCATCTTTTCAAGCTTTTCGATAATTTTCTCACCGGTTGTTTTCCTCTCACTATTACAGTTTAAAATAGACTCGTAAAAACGGACAAAAATTAATGTTCAGTCTTGAAATTCAAATTTCTACAAAGTTGTGACGTTTTCTGTGATATAAGAAATTCACAAACAAACATTGAATCATTAGTTTTCCATTTGAAACCTATCTCTTACCAACTTTTCACTTTCAACGTAAATATGTCTGAATTCGTCGAGATATTAAGGGAAAGTCAGTTAAGGGATATCACTAACAGTAGAGCTTATCGTCCATTGCCGAGGCATGGATATTTATCATGTGAAATTGAAAATAATTGAGGACTAGTAATGGAATAAGTTCATGAATTTCCTAATATTACTTTCTTGAATAACCTTCAATTGATTTAAAACTAATATCATTTTTACGTAGGTATAAGTCACAGTATTTGTGTCGATTGTTCATTATTCCTGAGATTCTTTCGTATCAGATTTCTCATTCCAAAACGTTGTCTTTCAAAATATCCGGCAAAAGTATAAAAGATGGTTTCAATTTATTTCTCACATTGCTACATAATTGCAATGAAATTGGGTTATCTGCCTCATTTTAAATTCGGTTGAACAACCTCCTTGTTGATTTTTAGTATTTACTAAATGCTGTAGAATTATGGTACACTATCTCTGGTACATAAAACTTAATCAAATATATGACAATACGAGTAGATGGTTTGTTCGTTTAGGCGTATAATAATTTCGTGAGTTCTCTTGTTTACAACTTCCGTATTTTATACACAAAATTAAAAGTTTAATTAGAAAAATGTAGTGATGTATATTTTAATATCGTTGAGGAGGTGATTTGCAACATTTTCGACATCAGTATTTTGATTTTTCATCATTCATCAAAATTGACTTAATATATTGTATTTTTAATACACAATTCACAAATTTTAATACAGAATTCCATATTAACATTAAAGCTGGTACAAAATACAGAATACAGGATGTTATTCATTATTGAGACCGATTAGTTCTTTCTTTTGTTGGAAAACGCGGTGTGCCATTTCATTTTTCGAATATTAGCACGAATAATCATTGGTGGTCAAGTAGAATAGAATCAGTGAATCTCTTTCACCGGGAAAACTATTTCGTCAATTCGAATTCCAAGGAAGAAAAAGAACCGCTAATGCAAAATTTTAATTTTTGCAGCAAACGTACAGTAGCATAAATTCAAGGGAGAAAACAACAACAGTTTTGTGTGATTTATCGAAAGTTTTCGACTGTTTGAATCACAAAATACTGCTGGGAAAGCACTATCACTATGAAATAAGAGATATTGGTTTGTTTCGGTTCAAATCTTGCCTTGAGAATCGTAAACAGTATGTGAAGACCACAGTTCTATTTCCAGTTCAATGAATGTGAATGAAGGATAACCCCAAGGTTCTATTTTGGAGCCAGTACTATTTGTTATCTATTAATAGACACCTTTTAAAAATTTACTATAATCAATAAAAACCAAGACATTATTCTTGATGAATTTAGTGTATACTGTACCTGACATAGCAGAGCGAATGTATTTTCAATCCATAACAGTCGTGTGACAGTACTCTCAAATAAACCCTGACGTGATGTTGCATATATAGAGTGGCCCAAACAGAGACGTTAAAATATTTTTTTAGATAAAACATCTCAAAAAAAACTTTTTTTAAATCTCAGTTTTGAATTTTTCAATGTTGCTATGAGAAATTTCAGACGAACCAGTTTGATTATTTAAAAAAAAAATCAAGAGGAGTTTTTTCAGTACATTTTTGTAACATGATTCTCATGAATTGTCCATTCATGCATACAATAATTATCTCTCTAACAGTACATACGATATTTTCATCCGAATTGAAAATTTCAAAGAATAATTCAAAAATAGTGGTAGCTTATAGATTATCATTCGCTGAAATCGAAGTTCAATGATGTGAAGGTGAAAATTTTTGAAGTTATCTGATTGTAAAATATTGTCATTTTTCCCAACGTCAAATTCAGCCGGGAAATACCCCACATTTTAAAAACCATGAAAATATAATCAAAAATACTTTACCAACAATATCCAAAATTGAATATTATAATAACTGGTAGTATTCAGTATTAAAACTACCCTCGAACTAAAACTTTTTTGAATTGTTGAACTGGGAGGTTACGACATCAAAAACTCTTGCCTTCTCCAAACAAGTGGGTTATATTTTTAATTTTTCTCAAAAATATGACATATTTCATCTGAAGTATGATTATTATCCTCTTTTTTTCAATAGAAAATAACGGCATCATCCGAAATAGAGATAAAAATGTTATGAATTGAATTGATTGATATTCAACGTTTCATATTTCACTGAAAATGAAATTCAAAACTTAAAGTTCAGTGATGATTGAAGTGAAGAGTTGTGTTATGTTTATCTACTTCATTTGTCGTATTTTCTAAATTAGTCTTTGAAATTACAAATAATGTATTATCATTTCAATTACAAATAACTACCTCTGATAATTTTCACTTTAGACCTGTTCTTATATTCGTTCTTATATTTTAGAAACTCATACTCGTCGTTTATACCTTTCTAATTTTTTGAATAGTACTTTTTTTAAATTACCTCATCCAAATATTCCAGTCCGGGTATTTTTAGCACACTCAACATCACATTAATTTTTTTGAATTTTTTCTTCTGCTACATCACATATCTGTTAATACCTTTTTTTGAAGTCTGAACTTATAACATTCACAAGAAACATAGTTACCCATATTCAAACAAGTTTTTTATGTATTTTCGATGGGAGGAATTGGCCACCTGAGCATTAACTTCTACGGCTAGTCGGAACTTTGATATAAAAATATTGTTAATATTACCCTAATGACCATACAAACTGTGCGTGTGCGGTTCTGTTCACTCTACGAACATCATTTTCTAGCTCTTTAGCACTTTTCGCATCGCTGCACGAACACACTTTCATCAAAGCAAAACACCCAACCTCGCCAAAGTTTCGTTGCGAAACTAAAACTAAAATCTCCAGTTAATTTCCCTAACTGGATTTGTTTCACACCAATTCCTGTTCTAGATGAAATCTGCGCATCAGACATTTGAATAATCTATTTACCGAGAAAGTTTGAACCAACTTCCACGTTTTATTTGCACACTCGTTGCACTTTCCTTTCTTTCGCACGTTCTCAAAAATGTTTCAGATTACACTGAAATCGAGAAAAGATGTCTTCAGTTGCCACAGAGTATATCATACATTTTACTATTCATCAAAAAGAGAGCAGAGTGTCACGCTACTAGGACCCCTCCTATTGATCATCTACATGAACAGTATTTTCAGTATCAACACAGAGAGTAGTATTATAAGCTTAAAAAAACTAAATAATACACGCGACACGTGTTTATGCTTGAGAAAGCTATTGTATAGCAAAACACGAGTGGTGTTTCGGAACAACGGAAAAACAGATTTTAAACATATTTTAAACGTTTCCAACCTAAGTCTTTGTAAATATTATCCTGTCGAATTCGATCAAATATGTATTTGAAACAGGTTTATAATATGCTTTATATTTTGATATTTCAGGAAAAACCTCACTTAGTACCTAGGGGTTACATTTTGATTCTTGTCTACAGAATTCAAAGAAGTGGGTCTGTTTCTCTTCTTCTAGAATTAATGCTCTGAAATGCGGTGTATATTTTCAGAGGCCAACGAGAACATTGCGTCCGTTACCTCATCGCCTTTGATAATATCCGCTGCAGTCATGGACGAAACGTCAGACTTAAAACCTGCAGACCACGGCTAACAAACCCTGAAAATAGCTTTCACACAGTTATCTCCGGCTGTGAACGTTTACATCCTGATTAACGGAAAAAACAGATTTTTTTTATGCTTGCTTTCATTCACATTATGACTTTTTGGTGTACCAAATTGAGAAATAATGTATTTTCCCATTTCCGTAAAAATTCAATGACTTTAGGAAAGAATTTGTCTAAGATGGATAATTTCTTTCCGTTTGTATTAAATATACAGGGGATGGCGCCTATACAATTTAATTGTGTCGAAGTAATGCAGCTAACTTGTGGAGTACCTACATAAAAAAGAAATATGCCTTGGGAACTAGTCTTTCTTTCTAAGAATTATTTCAGTCTCGTATCACTGGATGTTACATTGAAATAAATACAGCTTGTCAAATCTAGGAAGATACTTGAGAATTCTTTATCTCTCTTTCTCTATCTCTCGCTCTCATCGTCTTCTAACGAACACACATCTAGTGGGCGGGACCATAACAGACTTCAGAAAGTTCTTCCTATATTTGACAAGCGGCACGCTAATCCTTAGCTTCGAATATTTTAGGATTATCGGGCATATGGGTACCACAGGTGATGGATTCAAGACTATTTACTGTCATTTTTATTATTTTTTCTAACCTATACAGTTGAAAGTCAAATTTGAAAACATCAAAGTCAAAGCATATTATGATGAGAATAAATTTTTTTCAATATCTCCAATTTTTCGAAAAATAATGTAACTTATGATGCTACATTATTGAAAAGAAAAAATAAAGTTGACGATGGTGGCGGAAGACGAAACGTCGGATAGCAAATCTGAAAACACCATTACGTAGGAAGGAAAAAGACACAATGTGGGAGTGCAGTTTATTTTCGATTCCTTCGAAAAATGAAGTCAGACAAAAATTGAAACCATTTTCCAAAATTTCTGTTTTTTTTTTCGGATATCTCCGGATATACTCGAAATTTCAGAACTTTCTTAACGACATATTTTTAGTCAGATAAATGCGCAACTTTGCCGCAATTAACCATCTTCGTATCTCTCATAGTTTTCGAGATCCCAATGGTGAGGATCTAATTTGAAACACCCTGTATTATTGATTCATTTCGAGATTAATTTCCATTTCAGGTCCTAATATTTTTCATCTTTACAAATTAGCGTTCTTACACTTCATATCCAATATTTATTTCTTATATTTTTTTCATAATACAATGATGTTGAAATACACACTCAAGTTATATTAAGTTGTGTATTTCAACATCATTGTATTATTATTTGGTGCATTAATAAAATTTATTGGTAAATATATTCAAGTTAACTTTCATATTGTTGTGCGTTACTTCATCTGTTTCTACAATGGACACTTTTCTCTATGCCATGTCTCCGTCAAAATCAGATGCGCTAATATTTATTCTCCAGAGTGGGTGTTAATTGAAACGTTGACCATCTATTTGTAGACAGTCAGTCGTCTGATGAAATTGATTTTGGTTGAATGTCGACATTTGACCACGATTTGGGTAATGGTGTAGGTGTCTGAATTACTCGATATTTAAAAAAAAAGAAGAAGAACTCCTTGAATTTCATGTGATAGAAAAAAACGCGATAAACAAGTTTTTTTATTCCCGGCATGGTTAACTATCTACTAACAACAGTAATTATAATACCAAATGCGTTCATACTGGAAATGGTGATTTGACCATGGTAATTATAAATCTGAATAATGTGTTTTTAAAGACCCGAAATGAATGGGTAATGGTGCTCCAAACCGCCCACTTGATACACTACGTTGCGTGAATTGAAATGGGTGCGACACCAATGAGAATAGTATCTGTCAGGGTTTGGAATTGATGAAAATTTTTTCAAGAAAATCATAATATAATTGGGAAATTAAAATCAACTCGTGCCCAAAAATCAATTAATATATCAGTATGTATGCACGTATAAATTTAAATTTTTCATGTTACACAAAACACATTAATATTACGTGTTTACTGGTTAGATTTTTATAATACTGTCAACAGTACATGTCTAACGCACATTAGACACTGATCGTCTGGCTGACGAGAGAGGAGGAGCCTGCCTTCCGCTGACGTATGCTTGAGTGAAAGGAAAGCCAGACAAACTGGCGTCGTTATGCGTTAGGTAACGAACCGGTTTACCCTTCCATAAGAAGTTATTACTTCAAAAATGGTTTCGAAAAACACCATCAAATGATTTCTTCGAATTCCAGATGAAAGTTTTGACCGGCTTTGATTGATTTCAATTTTTTTAAATATTGATGATTTCAAACCCCTGTAGGGTTGAAATCAATATGTGTGGTGTGAAACAAGAAGAAAGTACTTAGCTTCTGCTTCCACCTACAAATTTTGAATTCACTGTGGTGGAAGTAGATGAATTCATTCCATTCGAAGATTTGACTATGAATATTGGAGCATTATGGGAAAATATGGTTCGACTCTTTTGCATAAGTTGAAATCACTCTTTACTGATGGCGAATGTCACTTCGAAACCGCATTATAGGTGCATATGCAAGAAGTTTTTCTGTGAAATAAATCAACTTGTAAAATATAAACCAATACCCGTCATCGTATTAGCCAGGTATAGTTGTTTTCCTGCATACATTCACTATATCTTGTAGGAAAAGTGGGAAAAGTGTTTTAAACTGTCATTTATTATAACTGGTAGCCTTGCAGTGAAGGCTACTGTGAAAGGCAGAGGATGAATCTCATTTCCGGTCAATGTCGAAGCTTGGCGTTGCAACGGACTGCCTTGGGGAGCCGCGTTTATCTTCGATATTCGTGGATTGAGTGGTTTTCATGAGAGTAATGGTCTTCATTTTTCTAGTCTTGGAATTCTGCCATGCATTCCTGGTTCATCCTAGCATCACTAGTGATACCTTGGTGGGTTGAAACAGCACTGTTTGAGTTAGATGATGAATTTTTTTGGCTCTGGTTTTATATAGTGGCCTTGCAGTAAAAGCTGTGGAAGATAGAATAGAAACCTTGTTCGGCGGCGATGCTTGAAAGTGACCCTTGGGAAGCTTAATTTATCTTTGATATTCGTGGATTGAGTCTTTTTTATGTTCTCATTTTTTAAATCACTTCTCAATTCATTATATGATATTATTAATAAACTCCATTGCCTCCTGATTGTTGTTGGTTGACAGTTCTGATCTGTTCTATTATTGTTTTTTATAATAACACATGAGTTGAAGAGTCCCGCTTTTTTTGGCAAAATTAGCTTTATCCATCAACATAATCTCTATCAAGAGTCACACAATCATTCCAGCGCCGTTTTAACATTTCGATACCACTTTCGTGGAACGATTCATCTTTTGCCTTAAAATAGGCCTCAGTTTCATCAATGACCTCTTGATTCGAACGAAATTTCTTATCGGTGAGCATTTTTTTTGAGGTCTGCGAACAGAATAAAGTCCTTGGAGGCCAGACCTACAGAATGTTGGAGTTCTATGGTTTTATGTTCCACGTCATATGTCACATTCATGTCGTTATGTATCAGGTATAAGTAGTGATGTTCATTAAAAATCAGATAAAGCCAGGCAAATGATTGCAGACAGTACCTTACCTGAATGTATATGTGGAGAAGCTGTAAGAGCCGCAGCTTACGTTATTAATGGAACACCCAATAAATCAGTCCATGCTGAAAATACTACTCCTGCTTGATTATGAGATGAGAGTTTTTACTTCAATAGTGTATAACCATATCCCAAATAAAAAAGGAAGTAAAATAGATGAGAAATGTGAAAACTTTTGATGGTTGGATATGCAGCAAATGGTTATTATAGGCTGTGGAATATGTCAAGAAACAAAATTACCATTTAAAGGAACGTGATTTTTGATGAAGACTCGAAATATATGCATAACGTATTCATTCTTTACAACAATCACTCAATCATACAACAAGGAAAATTGGAAGGACCTGAAATAAAAGAACCTCAAGCGGAAAGTTATGAAATGGAAGAAGTTAGACAGAAAAGAAACATCTAGAAGCCTGCATAGCAAAAAGAAAATTATGTTGCCTATGCATTGAACGCTGTGAATTACATAGATGCAGACACTCATGAAAGTATAAATGAATTAGTCAATCACACAGACAGAGTTTTAAGTAAAAAAACAATAATAGGGGAGCCCAAGCGGGGATTTCGGGATCTACTGAAGCGTGGCAGATTAATATACAGGGGGATACCTTGTACCCGGTTAAGTACCTCCACCAAATGAGCCCCATATATAAGGCCGCCCGTGAAGGATAAGGGATCAGATTAGTAAAACAAAATTGATCATCAGAAATTCTCGAGCGCGTCAGATATAGGTAGGGTGAGTTAATTACATGCTTAAAAGTGTATATTCCAGTAATCTGACAATTTGAGAGTGACGTAAAGAAAGGGGAGGGCAGCAAAGTTGTAGAAAAAACGTCTCGACACTCTCGAGCGTAGCTAATTTTTTTTTATTTTGAAGAAAATAATTCAAGGTTATCGAAAAATATATAGTCCGCAAGCCGAAATACCAAAAATTCGTCGAGAAAGTTTGATGCGTTCAGTTGCGTGATGCCTATGTTTTCCTCTCCGCGTTTCTATTCCTTTTTCACTTTTTCTCTATCTATTACTCTCTCACTCCGTCCCCACTCTGAATTCTATTGCCATCACAGCTGATCACAGAGACTCGTTCGTGATGAAGATGAAGATGATGATTAATTATTCAAACAATTGATGGATGTAGCCGTTACTACGTGGTAGGAAATCATAATGAAGAAAAGAGAAATGAAATTTTCTATTTTTTATCACTTCTATTTGTAACTAACGTTACTGCAGTTTCGTCCTATAAGGACATTTTCAAACTTATATATTGTATAAGTAACTGTAGTAACGTTAGTTACAAATAAAAGTGGTTGAAAACATAGAAAGTTTCATTTCTCTTTTCTTCAATAAATTAAATTTTTTTGAGCATTGTTTTTAAATTATTTTTTTCATAAATACAAGTTTTCTACTTAAAAAACATACACTAATTTATTTGCATGCTATTTCCTGAGCTTTTCAATTAATTGAGTTCAATGATTAAATAAAATTTAAAAAAATATTTTTTGTCAGATTGGGCGAATCCCTCTAGATAATCGTCAGATTATGAGACAGCACGTCTAAAACATAAAGATGAACCATATTATATCTTAATCTGACGCACTTGAGTATTTCAAAATGATGATTTTTTTGCACATAATAATAATGGCCGCAAGTTTGCGTCAGATCTAAATCGTCAGATTATTGAATGAGACCTTTTTTTGGTACACTTAACACCCCCTCAGAAAATCTGACGCGCTCAATATTTTTTTTTCATTTTTAACCCTTACGTACAACCATCCACATCATGCAAACGATCAGATTAACATACCAACATTATTAAAAATACGTAGAACATTGATGGTATCAATATCTGACGCCCTCGAGTATGTCCATGCAACAGTTTTTTTTTTTTACATATTTAATAATCTATAGCAGCTTCCCCCACCGATGAAAAGGTATATATTGTATAACATTTTTTTCTCCTTATCATCTGAGCTTTGCCTGAAAGGTATCTATGACGCTCGAGTCAATCCCCATTTTGCATCGTGGGCTCCTCTGCTACAATGAAAGAAGGCAATGGAAAGAAATAAAATATGGTAAATTTACCACCAGGTAGAAGTGCAATTGTAAATGTTTTTTTTTCTTCTAAAACGTAATGAACATGGACAAATCAGAAGGTATAGAGCTAGGTTAGTTGACAAACGGTTTTCCTTTCCATATTCCTTATTCACCAAATGAATTTCAAAGCCTTTTTAAATGGAAATTTAACTGAGACTACATGAAACAACCACCAGGTTGTGAAGATGATCACAAAATATGTAAACTAAATAAAATCATTTATGGTTTGGAACAATCATCTAGAGAATGGTATCGTAGCTCAAACAACCATCCTGCTTCAAGAAGGTTTTACTGTAGTTAAATCAGAAAAATGTCTGTTTACAAAAATAAAAGACCAAATTTTGATATAAATCCTAATTTATGTGGATGCTCTCCTTCTCATAGGTAATAATAATACAGAAATGTACTTTGTTGAATAATCTTCGTCAAAACCATTCGATATGAAAGACATGGGAGAAATCAAGCTCTCTTTAGTTATAAACGTACACAGGGACATAGAAAACCGTACCCTTACATTGAACCAGTCCATATATTCATATTTATGAGTTAAGTTTCAAGCACAACTCTTGGATCAATTTCAATTGTGCACTTGACCTAAAAAATTAAGAAAAAATCCTAACACATATCCTTACAGTGCTTGTAGATCTCTCTGTAATCCTTCATATATCGAATACGAAACGCATATTGTCTCGCTCATGGCCTGGTCTTATTACTATTACTCGTTTATAACGCAATACGGCGAATAGAACAATCTCACAACTTCCATTGGAAATAGAAGTTTGTACGGGAGAGATATACTAAGAAATATAACTTCTTCAAGGGAATTTCTGAAAACAATTGGACTCACTGTATGGAAATTCATCTTTCTTGATTGGCATGTTCGTTAACGTAAATGCAACTCAGTCAAGCAAGGTAGTCCCCAATCAGCTACCTGTTTGCTAAAACTAAGAATAATACACCAGCTGTTACGTAGTACGCGTCTTCATTATTTACTCGCCCGAAGGAAGTGGCAACATAAGGAGTGAACTCTCCTTGTTTATGGTAAATATTCGGAATTTACCAAGCTGAGATCGGTTCATTATTCACCCTCCCAACGTGAGAGAAGAGCATGTGCAAGAGGTGTGATTAAAACGTTCACAAATAATAAATATCCAAGTTGAGAGTGGTAGGGTATGGTTTATATTCTGAAAATTGAATTCACTTTTAGTGAGTTCGTCAAATGAAACTAATGAAACCTCATTTCACTTCCAATAATACCGGAAGTTTATAACAACTTTTTTATTTTGAAAGAGTCGTTCTATGTATTTCACGCCCTTTTTTTCGTAACTCCGGTGGCTCCTAAAGGCAGTCCTTGGTAGAGCCATGCTTCGACATCGACCGCTGAACGAGATTTGTGTCGTGTTCTGTCAAGATAAGCCTAACAATATATATTAACGATCATATTTTTATTATTATTATCATTATACTTATGTTCTTGTTTTTATTTCACACTAATATGTGT
Source organism: Leptinotarsa decemlineata (assembly GCF_025532065.1). Classification (NCBI taxonomy): domain Eukaryota; kingdom Metazoa; phylum Arthropoda; class Insecta; order Coleoptera; family Chrysomelidae; genus Leptinotarsa; species Leptinotarsa decemlineata. The sequence goes on along the minus strand of NW_027412549.1, from coordinate 1,983,465 downwards.
ATGTGTAAATTAAATTGTGATACAATTCCATTTATAATGAACATGCAAGGTTTGTTTCTTCAACAAATATGTTTGACATATTCCTTCACTTACTGCTTTTGTCAATGAGAATTAATTCTTGCAAAATGAAGTGTATTTATTCATCTATCTATCTATCTTCTGCTTCTTTCTGTAGCTTTCTGTGAAAGTCAATCAGTTGAATCCGGAACCTACAACAAACAATTCGCAATACAACAACAGAAAGCACTTAGGTCTCATGATAGGCTAATATATTTTATTATACATTATTATTAATTGATTTTGTTAACATTGTTAAAATCTGATATATCCATCTCTATGTAAATTTTATATGATTATTTTCTAACGTTACCTGAAGAAATGCTGAAATAGTAAATGCTACCAAAATAAATATCTAATGCAGGGAACAGTATTGCAGCGTCAGTTTTATTTATAAACTTCATTATATATGTTATAACGGATCTTCCAACAGAAACTTCCGAACTTTGACAATTGATAACGGCCATCTTGTTGAAGCTACATCTTTTTTATTTTTTATTTATTTATTTGAAAATAGGAAATCGTAATATAAATACAGGTCTAAAAACGGAAAAATGGTATATAAAATATTAAAATAGTATAAAAACTTTACAAACAATAAAATACGTTCAAATAATATAAATACAAGAAGCTAAATAGCTAAAAATAGAAATGTGTTCCTGAGAATATTTTTTCATAACACAGAACAAATCAGGAGTATTCAGAATAGTTAGTTCCATATTACAATTATATTATGGCTTAAAAACAATTATTCGAGTGGGTAGGTAATGAAATAGTCAACATATCACAATGTAACACGATGTAACACAATGTATACAGAACACATAAAAGCTCGAACCAATAAAACAATTCGATGATGTGAAACATAAAAATAAAAAAAAAATCAGAAAATTCATAGAGTACGTGATGTAATATATATTTTCAACAGAACCTTGAATTTAAAATAACAGAATCTTTAATGTGGCATGGTAATTGATTGAAATCATTCAATCCTCTGAAAAACAACGATTTCATAGATTGCTTTGTTATTGTCCTGAAAATGTGGAATTGATTAGTGGTTCTTGTGTAATCATGAATTCGATTATTGTACCTACGTAATGAAGGAATCAAAAATATTTTGGTAATACATTTCTGATTATTTTATAAATAAATATCATACTTTAGTAATACAGTCTATCTGCCTCATCATACCACTTAAGGGCACTCAGCAAGCATTGAATGGAAGTATATCTATTACATTTTAAGATGATTCTTAAACATCGATTTTGCAGTTTCTGTAACTTCTGTATATAGTTTTGATCTAAAACATAAAGCAGAGTGGAACAATAATCAAAATGGGGCTGTATAATGGTTCTGTATATTGTTATTTTTGAAAAAATAGAAGCTTCCGATGAAATCTTGTAGAAAAGACTGGTTTTTTTTATATCTTCTTACAAATGTAGTCACAGTATGCATTGAGTGTTAGTGATTCATCCAGCATCTGTCAAATTAGTTGTCATTTATACAGTTTGTTTTGCCAAATCAACAGGGGCGGATATATCATTCAACAACATATGCAAATAATGAAGTTGTGTTAATGGATGTTCAGTTCGGGCAACGTACCGCGCGATTGTTACTGAGAAGACTATTCGCAATGTGATGGATAAATTTGAGTCCACTGGTTTAGTAAACGTTCGATTTACACGTAGATGAAACGCAAGATCTGCCGAAAACATCGCCGCTGCCTGTGAGAGTGTGCAGGAGAATCCCAGGCAATCGATTTTGCGTTGCTCACAAGAACTCGGCCTTTCGCAGACCACAACTTAGCGAATTTTGCGTCGTGACTTGGGATTACACCCGCACAAATAAAAAAACTACAGCGAGTGTTTTCAACAGCAAATCTTCGTAAAATTTGAGTTTGAAGGATAATTTCATTCTCATTCATTATTGATGGAGTATATGTAAAAAAAAGGTTATTTTTGTGTGATTTAATAGTCGTAGGTTATCGACGGAACGGTAGTTGTTTCTTCAAATGGACGTGTTTTTTTAACTTGTTACTGAAGAAAACATTTAATTGCTTGATAATTTTTTTTCCTTTTCTATAAGTTTTCATTTCATTTCAACAGAGAAACAGGAAGATGAAACATGTTTTCTCTGAACAATAATTAGAACATTATTTCAATGTTAAATATTCAGAAACCGGCATTATCAAGCCACTTTCTACAAGTTTTACAGATAGGACAGTCAGAGAGGAAAACTAATTATTTTGTATATCAGGCGGCGGTAATTTCGAGTCACTCTGCTACGTTATCTAATGGGTTGATTGTAAAGCATTTGAAATGGAGCGTTTCTACAGAATTGTTCGGCGATTTTTAAGTAAAGGTCGGTTCATTAATTCAAGCTCGGTTGATAAATTCAAATTCAGTTCGTTCCTATTTTTTGTCGAAACTAACAAAACCGCAGATGGGAAACAAAAACTTGAAATTACCAAAGAGTATTTGCATCTTTCCTATCAGTTCGTCCCCAGCCGTTCTCCTAATACCATCAGAATCGCTCTCGAAGAAATTTTCCTCTGCATTTTCCTTTCAAATCACGCGCCGATAATCACCAGCCCGAGAACATAAAACCAGCAGCCGCGCTAATCCCATTAAGGCCCGAAGAACCTCTTTCGATCAATTTCATGGTCAATGGATATCCAAATTCGCCACCGACTTCGCTCAACATATGTAACGCCGGAGTGGATAGATGTTGTTGTCGGCCTCGCTAACAAAGGGTGACTGAACGAATGACGATCGTGAAAATGCATCTAGAATTCAAATTGAACAAAATCTCGATAAGAGAATTCGAATCTGTGGGAGGTTTATTATAAATTTTTACCCATTGAGATAACTATCACTTGGGTTAGGTTAGGTTAGGTCCAAAGTGAGTGGGTCTATTCGACCCATCACCGCAACCCGCAAGGGTTTATTGTGGCACACAGCTATTCACACTCGGCCAAATAAACCCAGTTCCTTAACGAAACCGATTAGTTTGTATGGTGAGTGGTCTTTCAGGTCAGATGGTAAGAGTACGGCTCTGTCGTACTCTAAAGACCTGATTCGGTCCCCAGCGGGGCAGGCACAAAGTATATGCTCTGTTAAGGAGGTAGTCGGATAGTCGAGTTGCAAGATTCCCACCTTGATACCCACGACAACCTTCCCATATGAGGATTTTTGCACGTCAGCTACACCTGAGGATGCCTTAGATTCAGCCATGCAGGGCTTTTTCGCCTCTGGTTTTGGTGAATCATCACTTGAGCGCAAACGATTGCCGAGTGATGACACACTTCACACAATGATTAGCACTTGGGTTAGTCATAGCGCTCTCTTCTAAAGTCCACGTTTTTCCATTTCCCATAAAAATACTAACTGGGTAAAAACAATTCGCGGTACATGGTTGGGACATTTCAATTTCCAACATGATAATTCATGACTTTTGATGATTGATAATGATTTTTTATAATTATCCCAAACATAATTTTCAGTCAATTATATGTTTTCCAATACTAAATAGTAAATCTAAAACAATCACTTTTTCCAATCACCAGAAATGCAATACTCTTTCGCACTGCATTGCTCATGATTGGGATTAGTGCTTCTTTTGGATTTATTCTACACAGAGGTTCCAGTTTTACCATTTATTTACTAACTACTGAGTTGGAGTTGTAGCAAGTTAAAAAGCTTTCCAGGCTCACAGGTTTCACCTATATGGTTCAAGGAGCTCCTTTGTGATTTCATAGTTTTTTTATTCAAGAAAATAATAGAATTGAAGACAATGATATCTCCCCCACGAAATGTCCATCTATGGAATCGACAGAAGACTCAATCCTCGAATATCGAAGATAACGAGGCTCTTCAAGACGGACAGTTAACTGCAGTTTTACTACAAACCGGCTTGATGAACAACACCAGACCTGGTTTTACTGTGATATTCGAGGATTGTCTTCTGTCTATCCTATAGCTGGTATCTTAGTAGCAGAAGGTGTCTTCAGACTTGTTCTTTTTTGGACAGTTCAGTGGTGATGGATTACAAGTTCATCCAGTCAAAATTATGGAATATATACCCCGTATAACGGGTGTTTCAAATTTGATCCTCACCATTGGGATCTCGGAAACTATGAGAGATACGAAGCTGGTTAAATCGAGGCAAAGTTGCGCATTTACCTGAATAACAATATGCCGTTGAGAAAGTATGAAATTCCGAGTATATCCGAAGATATCCGAAAAAAAGAAATTTCGACAAATGGTCTTTATTTTTTTCTGGCTTTATTTCTCGAATAAGGGTGTTTTCAAATCTGCTATCCGACGTTTCGTCTTCCGGACACCATCATCAACTTTATTTTTTCTTGTAGACGCTACATTGGATTCTTTCTGTTTTGAATACAACCAGATTTTACATATTCAATGATGTATCGTACGTTATTATTCTTTTTCGAAAAATTGGAGATATTGATGAAAATTAATTCTTATCATAATAGGCTTTGACTTCGATGTTTCTAAATTGACTTTCAATTTGTTACACTCAATGACATTTTGTTATTGTACAAGTCATTGAATTTTTGGCGAAAAATTGCTTTCACGCATGAAGAAAAAAGAAATATGATTCAAATTTATTACAAATACGATATAAACAGTGTTAGGACACCGAAAATGTATTTAAATTTGTATCCCGAAAGACGACAACCACATCGAACTATGTTCAAGTTATTGGATTGAAATCTCACCGAGTTTAGTTCGTTTGAAAAACCAATGAAAAAAACTGTGCAGTTTTTGAATCCTGAAACTACATTTCGATGATATCTAATAAAACAACTCATGAATTCGTCATAACAGCAACGAAGAATTTGGTCTGGATTTTGCTAATGAAAAAGTAATCTTTCAAATGAACAAAATTATTGAAAACGCCCGACTCGATGATCGAAAAGTGGACGACGACCAGATATTTTTTTGGGAGAATTTATCTAGTTCTGCATACATGGCTGACTGAGTACGAATAGTCATGATGCTTCCTAAGTTGCTCAGGAAGTTTTAACATTGGCTACTCATAACATGAGGCTAATAATCAAAATAGTCGATGCCGTTGAAACAAAATATAAATTGAAAAACTTTATTTTACTGAAATATAACAGAAAAAGATGTCATGAAGTTTTGGAAAGTATTTTAAATATTTATGGGTGATTTTTAATGCACTGATGGTATTTCTTGGAGAAAAACATTTTTCAGAAACGTTTCATGAAAATAATTATTCGTTCTATGGTTCTTGAGTTCTTCCCCCAGTATCGTTTCATTCCGATATTCGAATGTTTCCTATCTATAATAACAGGTATTCGGAATGATCGGAGAGATAACTCCACGACCGGACATAACTGTATAAAAATTATTTTCCATACTACAGATTGGTTTTCGGTTTCCTGATTTATTCCGCTTACGGTGCACATAGCTTTGTTCCTATTAGTTGATTCAAATGAGCTGATACAAGAGCAATCAAGTGGAGGTAGCCAAATTTTATTAATGATAACTCTCTATTTCGCTTGAAATTATTTCTGTTCATCTGAATTTCCATCGTTTTCTATAGTCTTGAATAATAACATTGAATTTTATCGGAGACTTAGTCTCTTCAAATGTGATAGCGGCCGTAAAAACTCCAACCCAAAAATTAATTCACAATGAAACGGGAAACCAGAGAAATCATCTCCTTCTTAGATCATTTGAAAAACGCTTTCAGGAAAAACGACCCAAAAAAAGAATGCAAAGGTCAAATAGGCATGGAAAAGCTTTCCAGCATATGTGAAGAATGTTACCAATCGGATCGGAAAGAGTCCTGTAGAAGTCTGCAGATCCGATATCTGTGGAAAAACTAACGTGAAATCGATATTCAGCCAACGGAAACCATCAGAGACAATCTATGGGGAAGCTCTCGCCTCACAAGGAAGACCACGGCCAACAAACCTGGAAAATAGTTTTGACACAGATATTCGGAATCATTGAAAGATGTTCCAATGTCTTCAATTACTTTGAGGTACATTCAATACAATTTGATTCCTGTTTTTTCAATTTTTCCAGCGTTGCTATCAGAAATGCACCTCCAAGGAAAGTAAAATTTTGTTCCAAAATACCCTGAAATTCCCTATATCGTTCGCACTAAAATCCACCCTCCAGCCCAGTGATCGTAACCAGAGAATTATTTATGGCGATTGTTGCATCGATAGAGGCTGTCGGCTGTTGTTTAATTAACTTTCATAATTGCAGGCCACGTTGAATAATGGGCTACGATCTTCGAATCGATACAAAGACATTTGTAGGTGTTCGCCGAGTTCCCGAGTTCAAGAACCTCCATTTGCCGAAGATGGAGAACGATAACTGTTTTGGGGAAATTTGTAGGCCGTTAACACAGGAATTAACGCAAAGCCGTAGGCTGAGGAACGTATTTCATAGTATAATAATAGCGGGTCTGTGAGTTGATTTGAAAAAATATAATAGCGCCGTTGGAGTGAGTCACGAGAAAATCAAATGTTGCGTTTTGATAAGGAAAATGAGGGTTCGAGCTTACCTTGTCTGAACATGACATTGAATTTGAAAGCGAATTATTTCATAATTTTTCAATTGTTCATATCTGCAGTAGTCGCTGATCATTCGAGAGAACTTATTGATTTTGCAGTTCAATGTACTACAACTTTTTTACACATAATTCAGAAATCCACGCTGGCTCTACTGGATGCATAATTAGACTTAGTAAGGCATAAAATATAGTAGTAATAACAATAATGCTAGTGATGTAATCTTTTTCAACAATTAGAGCAAGTGTATATTCGTCATGGAGTTTTTAGTTCTGGGTGAGACAAATACACTGAGAATACACTGTTCAGAATGCACAAACAAATACAAACCGGAATACACTGTTTAAATGATTGTTCTTATTATTGGAGTGTTTGGTGGAATGATAGCGTCCCTCTCTACTCTTCAATCTCAAGATCATGTCGGCTTGACGCACCAAGGCAGAAATCTTGGCCGGACGAATCAAGAAGGCTGTCATTCTTGACTCATTCCGTTCGCTCAGAGCACCTAAGTTTTGGACCCAATCACGGTGTGGAAATTTCTTTTGGTAACCCCTGTTGAACTAGCAGAATCACTATGAGTTCTCATAATTTCTGGTAAATTCTGTAATCTATTCCAGAAATGTTTGTTCTTCGTTCAAGGTATGCTAGCTTTAGCATGAATTCAGGCTCATTTTAGTCTCCTATTATGTCCTATAGCCGATTTTATAAGTGTTTTTTTAATCTGTGGGTTCTGCTTGTTCCAGCTTTGAACTGTCAGAACCGAATAGAAATCCCTAACTTTCTGGAAAATTTGAACTTGCAATAACTTGAACCCATTTTAGACTCCTTCATTATAAAATCGAACATTTTTTGTTCCCCGTTTGAATTAAACATTTGGGTGAATATCTCAGACACATGGAAAAGTTATATTTCTTTTGGCGCGTTAGAGAAAAATGATGAGAGTAAATTGTTACTATGCGCGCGCGCACTGTCACGAAAAACCGAAAACATGAAGGTAGCTTCTTCTTCTTCTTTAATTTACATGGCCGTTGCTTTTCAGTCCAGCGCATTTTGCCAGACTCCTCCTGTCCATAATGAACAGAAGCTTCGTCCGGGGCGCAGCTGTCTTGCTCGAGGCAAAGCTGTCACACGTTTTTTCATTCACTTTATATTTTATAAAAACGTGCCATCTTTGAGGACGGTCGTTATCCGCACAACCGTCCTCTGTCGCGATCGGAGAGGAAGTCTGAATGTAGCTAGTCAACATTTAAATAAAAAGTTAACTACAAATCAAATTATTCCAAATATTAAATAAAATTAAATTTTTCTTTCTTAAAGTAATCTAAAAATTTTAAATAATAAAATTTATTGTCATTAAAGTAATCTAAAAATTTTAAATAATAAAATTTATTGTCATGTTGTCCCATACACAGTTAGGTTCGGTTAGATCAAAAGTGAGTGAGTCTATTCGAACCTCCACCGCAACCCGCAAGGATTTATTGTAGCTCACACCTATTAACACTCGACCAAATGAACCCTACTTCTCAACAAAGCCGATTAGTTTATATAGTGATCTTTCAGGTCAGATTCCTAAAACCTGATTCGGTCATCAAGTGGGCACAGTACAGCATGACGATAGTATCAAAATAAATTTTAATAAACATTGGGAATACATGAATAAATTTAAAGGAATAATCAAATAAATCACAGCGAAAAATAATTTGAAAAAGAAACAAGTATAACTTCTTACGTGCATGAATAAGTACAAACATACTCTTTTTAAACGTTTTCAATTTTTATCGTGATTGAGATTCGAGTATATTCATCAGCAAACAAAAAAAATCAATGTTTTTGAATTTGATGTATAATTTCTGCTCACTCCTTACACTTCACCTCAATTGTTAATGAAAACTATTCTGGTATTGAAGCGTCATTGTTCTTTTGTACCACCGTCTAAATACCACAATTTGAGGTGTACGTGACAAATTACATAAATTTTGCTCCTGAAATGTTTACTGGAGAAGTTCGTGTCAAATTCATGATGTCTGGTTTGGTATTACTAATAGAGAGGGTGAAAGATAATGTCAATAGACTGAGTCAAATGAAATTCTGTGCAAATTATGTAAAACTAACTTTTTTTTGAAGGTATAATAAAAATTGTGGCATTGAAAAGTTATATAATAATTCGTTGTCTATTGGAATTGCTTTCTCGACTTTCAATTATGCGGTAATCTAATCAGCGACCTGATTCAAAAGTATGAACTGAATCAACATACATTGCACTCTGATCTATATTGAGTAAATATTGATGCACTTTAGGGTCAAACTTTCATACAAAAAAAAAATCGTTACATTTGAAGTGGGCCAAATGTTTTGTAATAATGTGACCTGTAGCTCATGAGTAATATTTGGAAAAATACGAAAGAGTAATTGTTTTGTCAACGATAACAAATTGTGTCATCTTCTAGGACTCTATACAGGCTGCAAGCTTTTTCTCAAACTTTCGTTTTTCCGAAATTACATAATTCACAACTTGTCACTTCAAGTAATACAGACTCTGCAAGGAAAACCTTCTCTTTCTTTAAAAATTTCAGGAAGATAACAACTGATTTTTATTAATTCAGATATATACTTTGAACAATACTAACAACAAATGCGTGGACTTTAAAAAAATAAGTTTAATGTTCAAATTTCGCGGGCTACATATATATTCGATTAGCGATTCTTTTTTATATTGTTCACTCATCTCTAACATATGTTAACAGTTTCAGCTGTTCAGCATGTTTTTTTGCTGTTGAGATGCGTAAAAGTTGGAAGTGTTTCACGTGTTTGGCGAATTTCTGCTATCGAAAGAATAAATCGAAGAATTTGCATCAAATATTGTTTAAAAAATGGAATTAAGTGCTCAAAACTACTTGACATGTTGACAGTGACATACGGTGATTGTACTCTTAGTTGGAATAATGTTTACAAGTGGTACAAGCTTTTCACAGAAGGTCGAGAAGATGTGAATGACGGCGCTCCCCCTGGAAGCTCCAGCACATAAATGAAAATGTTGAGAAAGTGAAAAAATTGTTATGGAGAATTGTTGAATTTCTTTTAGAGAAGTTGCTGAGGATTTTGGCATTGTTGAATGACGTCAACGGCGATCCAGATTTACTTAAAGGGTGATGAATCCTGGGTATATGGTTATGACAATCAGAGTTCAATGGTGCCAATGAAAAAGCCTAGGAAAACCAAGACAAAAAAGCACCCTAAGTTCGATGAAAAGTCAAGGTTTTCCTCACTGTTTTCATCGCTTACTGAGGCGCAGTGCATCGGGAGTTCTTACCACATGGTCGTACGGTCAATAAGGAATATTATCTTAAAGTTATGCACCGCTTGCGAGAAGCAATACGAATGAAACTTCTGGTATTGTGGAAAAACAATTCATGACTTTTCCGTCACCCGTCACCTGCTCACCCGTCATTGCTTCTTCGTGATTTTTCAGACAAAACAACACCGTAATCATGCCTCAGCCTCCGTACTCACCAGATTCGCCCCCTTGTTTCCAAGATTGAAGAGTCGCATGAAAGGACGGTCTTTTGCGTTGTCTTTTGCAAATCGCTGAGAGAGCTCGAAGACACACGAAAAAGTGCATATCAACAACGACGGAATAAAAGCAGTGTGAAATTTATGAAATAAACTGTGAGCATTGCGAAAAAAGTGTGTTGGTCAAACTTATCGAACTATAGTAATTCGCTACAAGAAACATGTGTAACCTATTCATTTTAATAAACCAGAGAAGTCTAGTGTCGCTCAATATGCCTTAGGAAATGGCTATACATTAAATGAGAAAGGCTTGAAATTGCTTTCGAAAGTTCAGAAATCGAAAAATGTAAAATGAACAGAGAAAAAGTTTGTTGTTCACTATTAATTATAGATGGAAACCAGGTAAATCTCGGATATCATAACAAGTAGTCATTAATATAGGAATCACACGTTAAAATGTTAAAAGGGTTGTCGTTCGTAGGGGTGCGACAGCTGGTTAACGGAAGTACATATTTTATACATATTTTTTAAACATATAAATAGGTGGGTATGTTCAACTAAACAAGACTATACATTTTTTTTTCTCTAGGCTTCTGGTGGCCTTACATAAGGTGTTCATGAAATTTCAAAAATTGTATCACATCGATTCTTTAAAATGGAGCGTCATGTTGATGTTGCTTATTAACATGAATCTGCAATTATCGTATAAAGTTTTTTCCAAAATATATAGTACAGGAAATATTTGGAACAGTAATAGTTTCCTTCTTTTTGTCCTCACTGTTTCACATGTCAAGAACATAACTCGTGAGTTCCTCTACATAAACACAAATTTGTACATCTATCGAAATGAAGGAAGTATCCATTCATCTTGTCTGTGAATAGTCAGCAACACTGTCCCAAGATTAGAAGTCGTAAAATTGGCCAGGATGGAGCGGTAAACTCTCAACCAACACACAAGCTATATATGTGTGTCCTCGCAAGTGGCTGCTTTTACGGCTCTCTTCGGCCGGAACGAGTGAAAGTCCCCTCAAGACGATGATGATATCGATCTTTCGTTTCACGCCAGGATTAGCTCAGTCGGTGATCGTTGTAGATGATATTGCACTTAAATTCTCATCAAAGGGAACGCGGAAAGCGACGGAAGATTTCAGTTCCATTTGATACATGGTAGTAGTGGTTGCTCCATGAGGGGAAAAATACTCGAGAAAATATGAAGAAGGTTCTCTAATATCCTACACCTTGATGTGATGATTGATGACACTTTTCATTGTACCGTTAAGAATATGTCATATACATATCACATTTGAACATTTACTGTTGATTAACATTTTATATTTGAAAGGCCCATAAGTCTATTATAGATAAATAAAATCGATTAATGCCGGACGAATCCGTGTCATTCTCATATACAGAACAGAACTGACTCTTCAAAATGACACCCTTAGGTTTAGGATGATCAGGGATTTCTCACAGGGCGGGACATTATCTCCTGGTCACTCTTTATGGATATTACGCCTAATGTCTAAGTTCTATACGTACTATTCTAACTAGCCCTGAGATCATGTCGATCATTATCATGTCTGCAGAAAATCCATTGGATGTATGCAATCATTGTTGGACTCTCTGGTGTACCAAGACAGGTTTGTCGGACTGTCAACAATAAATACCATCTACACCACATCAGTGGCCTTGGAAATTCTTCTAAACCGAATTCCCCTCTACATCTTACTGGACTCCTATACAACACTGAAATTTATATACTCTGGGAATGACACTCCAGAGGACTGGATCCTCTGAGAGGAAGACACAATAAAAGCAGATTTTCATTGTGTCACTGATGAGTCGAAAGCATCTTCAGGTTTTGGTACGAGTGCAGTAGACGGTTTGAGATTTGGGACAGAGATTTCGACCTGCAGAGGGACATATGAACTGGCAAAAAACTCTTCTCAATAGAAATACTAAACAAATTGTGTGGATTGCTGATCACACTGGTGGGGATTCCTGGCTACACTGGTCTGGAATCTGAGACAGCGCGAATTTTCACTTTAATTGACTGACTGACGTAATCTTGTCACAAATGAGACCTCACTTACTTTATAATTGATTTTTTGGACAAATTTCAGCTTTGTGAAATCTATAGTCTATAGAATTGACATAATGACTGTTGAACTAATTTATTACATTCACATAATACCCATTGCCAGATGTCATTTGAATATTGCGTCGTTTTCTTCATAGATTGCATTCCACCCATTGACCAATTTTGGTCATTAAATCTTGTACATAACCTTCTGGAAAAAATATTTCACAAATGAATCAACAATCACTAGTAAACTGGTACAAAGTCATATCATTTTTCGTTATAATGTTTTTTATCTGTTAGTTACTCGAGTAAATTGATCAAATGTCTAGGTGGCATCGAAAGAAAGGTAAAGTTCCCAAAATAGTGTTTTTTTTCTTCGAATCTAATTTAAAAGCGATAATAAACAATTGGTTGGTTTTATAAAAAGTGAAAGTAGAGAAAACTTTTTTGTAAAAAACACTCCAAAGTCATCACTCGGGGGATACTGAATATATATAATCAAATACACATTGTGTAAACAAAATGTAATATCTGTTCATTCAAAGTTATTAATTCCCGGCCATCGTAATCCTTTCTGCAGAAAATAGAACAATAGTTTTGAATTATTAATGTCTATTGATTTCAGCACATCTCTTCCAACACCAGTGTCCAGTTACGCACAAAATGGCTCTATTATATTCGTATAGAAACACCTCTATTATAATTTATTTCTTCTGGTATTTAAGCATTCTGAACTGAATGATGTTTTTACCTTTGCGAGAAGCGCCAGGTGTTTCGTTAACGGAAATTTAGATTCCATTACTAAAAAGCGACCTAATCTAAAAATATCAACCTCCATTTTCAACGCCATCTTTCCGAGTATAAAGGAAGTGAAGGAGTAACATGACGTCTACAGAACTTTTGGTACAGTTATCAATTACAAATAACTGTAAAAATAAAACATTTTGAATACTTATGTCATTTGGTAAACTAATTTTTTTTATTTTCCAAAACTGGAACAGAAAAAATATAATTACTACTTGAATTCCGTTAGAATCTGTCTCCGTTAACCAGCTGTCGGCCACCTCAAACGACAACCCTCAAAATTCGAAACTTTCGAGAGCTAAGGAAAGGTCTCAACTTTCATTGTGCGGTTTCTAGCACGGGTTGGACAATAGGCAGTGAAAATCGATCGTTCAGCCTGTAGGCTCGAACCATGATTTCTCTAACTCGAAAAAACTTCCTTAACATATTTACAAATAAGATTTTATCCAACCCTCTCTATCCACTTATATTTTTGTTAAATATTTCATTTGTCGCAACAGTATTCACAAGTTGAATGATGAAATTGATAGAGCATTTTTTACTGATAATAATTTTAATCATTTTTCAAATGAAGCCGTAGTACGCATTTCATCTACTTGCATTTTTTGGTAATTCCAAATTTCGTACAATAGCTGCAGTGAACTCCCGAGTACCAGTATCTCCTCCGATATCTCTTGTTTTCACCTGGTTATCTCTCAAGATTTTCAACACCGCCTTATTGATCATATTGCCGTACTCCGGAAGATTCACGTGTTTGAGTAACTCAGCCGAACAAAGTAGCATCGCAGTTGGATTAGCCACGTTCTTTTCGGCTGCCTTTGAATAAGTATGTCTAGCACCTGGCTCGAAAATTACACATTTTTCTGAGTGAGAGGCCCCTGGAACAACTCCAGCGCCACCTACAAGAGCTGCCCCGATATTAACGGCGATGGCTCCGAAGAGGTTAGGGGTTAGTATAACCTCGAACTGTTGAGGTTTGGTTACCAACTGAACCGCGCAGTTGTCAATAATCATAGTTTGGAAATCAATTTCTGGATAACATTTAGAAACATCTTGGCAGCAATCTAAAAATAAGCCATCTCCAAGCTTTAAGATTGTCGCTTTGTGGATAGCCGTCACTTTTTTTCTATGATTCTTAGTAGCGTACTCGAAAGCAAACTCAGCTATCCTCTCAGATTTTTTCCTGGTGACTATTTTCAAAGACTCTACTACCCCTTTGACGATTTCATGTTCCAGCGCTGAATATTCTCCCTCTGTTTGCTCTCTGATGATGACGCAGTCCACGTGATCATGTCTACACTTGATACCCGGCAATGTTTTCACGTGAACGACATTGGCGTAGAGGTCCAGAGATTGTCTCAGTTTCATATCGAGGTTCTGGAGATCTCCTGTTGGGCTGTATTGTGGAGTGGCGAGTATTCCTTGAAGGCAAACACGATTTCTTTTATGGAGTCAACAACTTCATCTAGTGTTTCACATTCTTTGTGGGTCTATTTTCGGAAAAGAATTGGGTTTCAAATTCAACTGGTATTTTTGCTGCTGAAAATACCTCTTGAACAGACTGAATTAATCCGGGCCAACACCATCTCCAGGAATCAGCGTGCAGACAACTTGATTGTAAGTAGAATTGGTTCTAGTGTATATTTAAAAAATTTGTATAATATCTCCAAAATAAACATTACTTTTCTTACTTTTTAGTGCAAATTGACATCTTTTTGGTTATATATAGACATTTAGTTGTCAACAAATTACTCAATATGGACACTCCAAGCAGAATAGAAATACGAAATACATAGTTCCAAAAACCAAGGATTGGTGCAGAATTTTTTATCAGTACCAAAACCACGTTCAAAATCAAGATATATATTACAATTCCATGCTATTCCTGAAACAAAAACCCTCGATAATTGGAGTTTAAAATAAAAATATTTAAGGAACTCATACATCTGAGCAGTACCAAAACAGATCAAACGTGTCACTCATAGATCTTCTGAAGTAATTATTAGAGAAGGAAGTCCAGCCGATGCGGCACTAATCAAGTATGTTGGTATTTTTTGTAAAATTAAGTATTGCTACATGACTGAAAGTATACATAATCCTGAAATAGAAGGAAACAAATATATCAATTTGTGTTTGTTTGAAGGTGATTGACAATGTTTCGTGATGAATTTCACTAGTTCGGACTTCCATTGTCTACTATATAAAATGATTTGAAATCCCTGAAACAAGTAAAAAAGAATAATTAAAAAAAGAATAGTTGAAAATAACAATTATATTAAGCAACAATAAACCTGAAATGAAATGATAGTGAAATAACCTACAAGTAAAAATATAATAATTGAATAAATAAAAATTAAAGGAATGAAAAAAGAAAATAATAAAAAATAAAAAGTGTAGAGATTCCAAGTCACGTTAGTTCACGACGTTTCGATTGTTGGTATCTACAATCGTCTTCGGGTGATGACTGGACTGATTCCTCCGAGAGATGACTATTTTATAGGTCGTTGAAATACTTTCACTTTCTCTACTTTCCATTTTCCGCTTCACTGATTCCGTGAGAGATGACCGTTTTGGCGGGAGTTGGTCATTTTTCGTTTGATGATGGGTTTCCATATGTTTCGTATATCTACGCTGGCCTGGCTGAATACGTTGTTGGACAACATGTATGCGGCTTCCTTGAATTTTCTCCTGAACCAATGTTCCTCTCTGTGCAAGATCTCAGCTTGGGACCACTCGATGTTGTGTTGATGGGTCCAAACATGGTCTGCTATTCCTGATTTGCTGGTTTCTCCTCGCTGTGTGTGCTTTTTGTGCTCGGCAATGCGAACATTCAATGGCCTCTTAGTTTCACCAATATAGGATTTTCCGCACTCACAGGGTATCCGGTAAATGCAATTCTTGGAATCGCAGTCCGCGTTTGGGGGCCTGGTTTTCGTGAGGCTGCTACGGATAGTGTTACCGGATCTGAAACAGGTTCTAATGTTGTACTTGGAACCAATTCTTCTTATCCTCTCCGATAATCCTCTGATGTAGGGAAGTGCAAGCACTGGTTGTGACGGCTTCTCTTCCTTGCGAGGCTCCTGCTGTCTTTTAGCCCAAAGTCTTTTCTACCATCGCTTTGGAGTATCCATTCCGCTGAAGATCCTATATTGGTGAAACTAAGAGGCCATTGAATGTTCGCATTGCCGAGCACAAAAAGCACACACAGCGAGGAGAAACCAGCAAATCAGGAATAGCAGACCATGTTTGGACCCATCAACACAACATCGAGTGGTCCCAAGCTGAGATCTTGCACAGAGAGGAACATTGGTTCAGGAGAAAATTCAAGGAAGCCGCATACATGTTGTCCAACAACGTATTCAGCCAGGCCAGCGTAGATATACGAAACATATGGAAACCCATCATCAAACGAAAAATGACCAACTCCCGCCAAAACGGTCATCTCTCACGGAATCAGTGAAGCGGAAAATGAAAGTAGAGAAAGTGAAAGTATTTCAACGACCTATAAAATAGTCATCTCTCGGAGGAATCAGTCCAGTCATCACCCGAAGACGATTGTAGATACCAACAATCGAAACGTCGTGAACTAACGTGACTTGGAATCTCTACACTTTTTATTTTTTATTATTTTCTCTTTTCATTCCTTTAATTTTTATTTATTCAATTATTATATTTTTACTTGTAGGTTATTTCACTATCATTTCATTTCAGGTTTATTGTTGCTTAATATAATTGTTATTTTCAACTATTCTTTTTTTAATTATTCTTTTTTACTTGTTTCAGGGATTTCAAATCATTTTATATAGTAGACAATGGATGTCCGAACTAGTGAAATATATCAATTTGTATTGCTCACCTACTCGACGAAAGAGGTCGCAGACTGATCCCTGATTAGATCCTCAATAGATTGAGGAAAGTGTACCAAGGTTTGTTAATCTTAGAGTGAATTATCCTTCAAGAGGTTTCTACTGTTTGGCAGTCCTACTCTCGCCAGCTAACCAGATGAAGTGATGAGCTTCTTTGAGAAGCTGGATTTATTTATTCTAGTTTGAATAGATTCGGGCAACAATAAACCTTCGCGGATTGCAGTTCAAACTGTCGAATATAGCTAATTTTGAACTATCGTCTATAAGAAAAATATTTTCTGCTTTTCAGTTTCTTCACATATCTGTTTATTTTTTGTTCAAAATATACCCTCATTAAAAATGAATAATAGAAGATAAAAAAGTATTGGCATTTGTCATTCCAATTTTTGATTTAAAAGGATTATAATTCGTTTCTTGGATTTCATTTGGTTTTTTTTTGTTCGACTCTTTTGTTGTCTATAAACACTACCTCATTAAGAATTTCATGAAGAATCTCCCTAAGAGAAATTTATTTCCCAAATCCTTATCGAATTCCTAATTCGTCAACAACCGAAAATGAAATACTATTGAATTCGTTAGCCTT
Organism: Leptinotarsa decemlineata; assembly: GCF_025532065.1. Taxonomy (NCBI): domain Eukaryota; kingdom Metazoa; phylum Arthropoda; class Insecta; order Coleoptera; family Chrysomelidae; genus Leptinotarsa; species Leptinotarsa decemlineata. The sequence goes on along the minus strand of NW_027412549.1, from coordinate 1,965,988 downwards.
CCCGATTGAATCTGGCTTGACCGCGGATGATCCTCCATAAATTTCCGTTCTAATCCCCAGCTGAATAGACAACTTGGTCTATAAATTTTAGAGAATAACCACTCCCATCGCCGAGTAGATATTCATCGTATGAACCCCAAAAAGTAAAATTTTATATGCTTTCAGTTTCTCGAATTTACCGATAAATCATGAACATGATCATACTGCGTCCAATTACCTAGGGTAGTTTAAGTTTGAAAATTGATTTTGTGTTCAGCGGCGTACCGCAATTCTTCACTAGCACGGAAGGCCATAGAAAATTGTAAAATTGTAATGAGAGTTTACTGAAAGCTGCAACAGGGTCATTTCTGATGACCGAAAGACATGTACCTGCTCAATCAGTGGTTTACGAAGCACTCGATTAGAAAAACGGATTACAATCGTAGTTCCATAAGATTCAAGGTCTAACATATGATCGTCTTTTTTTAGCATGGAAACAATAAGGACGTTAATGCTATCCATTGGGATGTTGTCCCATTCTTCTTGGGCCGCGAGTGTGAGTTCCGGAAGGGTGCTAGGAGGATTAATTCTGTTTGAGGCTGCTCATTCAACGAAATCCCACATGTGCTCAATAGGATTCATGTCTGGTGAATTTGCTGGCCATGGTAATCTCTGAACATTCCCAATCTCTAGTGCATTTTATACTCTTCTCGTGCGATGGGGCCTAGCATTGTCATCCATAAAAATGAAATTGGCTCCAATTTCATTTCGGAAAGGTTCAATAATGTTTCGAACATATCTATCCCATGTTATAGTATCTGAAATGGGAATAAGCTGCGTACGACGACCATGCATTATGTCTACCCAAACATTACTGATCCTCCTTGGTATGGAACGCCTTCTCTAGCAAAGATAGTCTTTCTTGTCTGGTTTCGTCCGAAAAAAGGGCATTTCGCCACTGAGCTAAAAGCCAGTCTCTGTGTTCCTGTGCCCACTGTAGACGAGCAGCTATGAGTCTGGGAAGTAGCCTGGGTATTCTTAATGGCCTCTTGGATTGCAAATAGGCTCTAGCAAGTTTCCGCCGTATTGTGGTACTGGAAATTATCGACCAAACATTCTTCTTAAATGAGTTCGGACTGCTGAGACTTATGGTTCGATTCCGACGTACATATCCTGCTAGATACCGATCTTCTCTTGCATTAGCTCCCTAGGAAACCCAGTTCCACGTTTTCAGTCAAGGCTTTTACTTTCCTGGCGCAAAGGCACTATTCGGATAACTGAAGCACAGGGAAACCTTGTCTATCCGAGATTTGATGATTCGGCAGACCCTCATCATGCAAAGCCACTATTTCTGCTCTATGGAACAATGAAAATCTATTGCCAGGCTCAATTGCAAAGAAGAACTCAACAATAACTCAAACACGCTAAATTGATATGAACCACTGTTTAAGCATTGATATCTAAAATTAAAGGAAATTGTTTTTGCAAACATTTTTCCATGCCTAGCACAGGTGAAAGAAATGAAGATGAAATGTAAAAAAAACCATAAATATTTTGTTTTACAATTTACGAGGGGGGTTCAAGAATGTTTGCGATGTGTGTAGTTATTATTACCTATACCACATAAACGGAAATGCTGGTTTTGACAATATATTGGAACTACTTAAAATACGTTTTGCTCAAGCAGTACAGTTCAAATACTGTAGTTCGAATATAGTTATATATATCTGGCTTGTCTTTGTTCGGTGCTTGATTTGAAGCCAATATAGTTTCCAAATGAAAAAGGCCAGCAGTAACAATTTGAAAAAAATCTGTTTATAGTCTGTTTCTCCATTCACCGGCTGCCGCCCCCTCACGAATGTTAACTTCCAGCAGTCAAAACTTGTGCGAGATAAGGATTTACGAGGTCTTACCTTTCAACGTGTGATTCATGGACGATCTTGGTTTTCATGATTCATGATCTTTGTTAAAATATAAAAGTTTTTGTTGTCATCGACGAATCATTGATGGTTACTTTAACGAACAAGTCTTTGAAAAAAGTTGGAGATTACCTGAAAAGGCCATCTGGCATTTAAGTTTATTTAGTGAACCTTAATGTCAGATAAGGTCAAAGGCACCGAAAATATCAAGCGTAGTAATAAAAGACTTTCCGTGTAACAGTACGTTATTAATAAATCAATAAAAATTTTGCTACGATCAACTATGCTGCCGGTGATTTAAGAAAGGAAAGAACCAATTATAAAGACGGATATATCGTAATATACTTCTTTTTGTGTAGTGGACGGTCTATGCGATAACAAAAAGACAAATGAATGACAACTTTCTCAACTAGTGAATAAAGGAAGTCTGATCCCCATTGGCAGAAAATATTGATGCAGCTGTCAAAAGATGCCGAACGCAGCGAAATTTACAGTTATTATTTTTGTTATCACTTTTATGGTAAAGCAGCTGATCTGTACTTTGATATATCACTATTGACAGAAACCTTTCAGAATAACAACCTCAGAAGAATGAGGATGAAGTTTTAGGTATTTCAATAAGAGCCATTGAAAGAGTGGTTAAAGAAGGAGAGCAATTAATTTCTGCAAATATCGGAGAAGTAAATTTTTCCATTTCAAAAAAGAAGCGGCCTAGAAGAGCACCAGTACCTCATTTTCCCGAGTATGAGTATTCCAATATCAGACGGATTATTTACTACTTTCATAAGACGGAAGGGTGTCGTAATAAGGTAATGAAATTCCAATACAAAATTAATGACGTTTTGGATATTTCGATTTACAAAAAATCTCTTCGTGGAATTTTAAATAAAATAGGTTTCGAATGAAGATGAACTGAAAGTAATAGAAATATTTCAATAGAGAAAATAGACATTAGAGCATTGAGAATCAAGTATTCACAAAAAAATCTTATTATTTTCGTAGGCAAAAAAGACCAATTGTGTTTCTTACTGAAACATTCCTTCATAATGGAAATACGTCTTCCAAGAACTGGACGGATGAGTCAGACAAAGGTTTATTAAAAAATATTGCGAAGGGACCAAGACTCATTATTGTCCATGCAGGAGGTGACATGAGCTGTATACCTAATTGTCGGCTTATATTTGAATCTCGTATGATCATTCAGAAATGTATTCTGAGCGGAAATCCAGTGATTATAAATTTAAATGACGATAGTAGCGCAAGTATGAGCAGCAGTGAACATGAAAAAAATGTGTATTCAGATAGTGACTGATTAAAGTTTATTTTTGGATAAGTGTATCATTATATAACATTCAAAATATGAAAAGAAATTACAAAGAAGTCATAATCCATTTCCTACCCTTATTGAAACTAATTATAGGTACGACAGTGGCCGACAAGGGGCTTATCGTAATCCAATAGTAATTTAGTTGTGAGAGTCCATACTTGCGCGATCTCTCGACATCAGTCGTGGCGTTTACTGTATCTTATTTACAGCAAATTCAAATTCAAGATAGAGTGGATGTAAACATTGACATGCCCTACGCACGTGATATTGAAAATCCCAAGAATTGGCCAGGGTCGTATTCAGAACCAACATCTTGTTGATCGCAAATGCTATATCATACTTAGGAAAACTTTTTTATAATAACGAGTGAAATGCACAAGTTTTGCAGTTTAACGGGAAAAATGCAGATAATATGTGTAATATAAAAAGATTTTCATTGGATTTTTCACAGCGCACTCAAGCATTATATGAAAAGAGATGTAATTATTTCTTTATTGATAATTTTTATTTTATGTAAAATCAAAAGTAATATTAATCAAAATTATTCAACTAGATGAATTTGTCTCTTCATCAGTAGTGTCATCCTCACCAATCTGAATTATCAGTGGCTCGATTTGTGCCTCTATTATGTTATCAAGCTTTCACATCTTTGTCTCGACTTCCGATATCACATGCCGAACACGCTTCTCCCATTTCTCCGCTGTGACTCTTTTCAAAGCCTCATCAAAAAGTACTTTGAGATCTGCAAATTTGAACGTGATGTTATGCTGAGCTACAAAATTCTTCACATCCGCCCATATTAACTCGATGGTATTGAGCTCGCAGTGATATGGAGGCCTGCGAAGGACAATTTTGTTTTGGCCTGCTGCCATCTCATCGACTATATATTTTTGGTATTCAAGCTTGCGCTCCTTGACAATTTTTAGTAGCTGTACTCTTAGCATTGAGTCTTCAAAGCTAATATTCTTTGATCTCAGCCAATTTTGGATTTCAACCTTCTTTGAAGACGTTGTCGGAATCTTCTCTAACCGTCGCGAATGATAAGGTGCATTGTCCATTACAATACAGCATTATCCTCCAGATGGGGTAGAACTTTGGAAAATCACTGTTCTAAAGATTCACCGTTCATTTCTTCGTGATAATCTCCAGTTTTCTTCGACTCGAAACACACACCACAGCCCTTCAGCAACAAACCCATTCTCATTTCCGATGTGACAAATAATCCGTTTTCCTTTACCTGAAATTATGAAGAGGTATGTAAGTAAATAAAACAAATACTAGGGTTACTTTTTATATATTGAGATTGCGGCAGGTCTTAATATAAATATAAGTTTACCTGATAGATTGGTTAATCCGGTGGATAGTCCATCTAGAAAGACCCTCCTAGATGAGGTCACAGTTTCATCGACTCATACTTTAGGGGTAGTATGACCAGAATTAACCCAGGTTTGATCCATATAATAAATTTTTCTCTGTTGTTCCCTATAATATTTTATTTTGGTCAAATACTCTCTCCTCCATATCACAATTTCCTCTCTATCCAATAATAAACTATTGCGCCTTCGTTTTTTCCATACAAAATTCAAATGTTTCAATACCTCATGGAATGTTGACCGCTTAAAACTTGGCAATAAAACTTCATTTATTTCTTTGAGTACTTTGTCTATCGTGAGTATTTCATTTCTGAAAAAGTACTCATGCACTTTCCTCCTGATTACATGTTTATCAGCATCATCTATTGATTTTATAATGGTTTGACGATTCTGATTTGTATTCGGTTTGGAAAATGTATGATTTTGTTTATATTCCCGTAAAACATTATAAATCGAAGCGCAACACACTCCAATTTTATCGAAAACTTTCGATACGACTTCGTCGACAGTCAATGTCTCAATTTCTTCCATCTCTCCCTTGAACACATTCAAAATCACGTCTTTCATCTCAACACTCAAATGTCTTTTTTTGGATCGTTTCCTGGCTGGATTCAGAGGATAGCTCACAGTGTCATCAGCAGTGTCTATACTGGACATCTTGGAAAACAATTTTGAACAATATACTACAACGCACGCCACACAAACACGCAAACGACTGATTACAACCCTGTGCTGGTACCGAACTCGTACCAAGAAGGCGAATTCACTAATGAACGCTGCCCTTTCCATCTGACACTGGGCGATCAAGTGAACATCACGCTTTGGTTTTGTTTTGTTTTACTCTATCTTGGATTTGGATAGACTTCAGAAACTTCTAAGATCACCCTTAGGGATTACATGGCTCCATGTAGCTCTCCTATGAATGATATGTGATTTCCCATAACGAATGTTTAGAGTGCCAACCTGACTAGCCAAAAGTATTTTTTTATTATTCAGTAATTATATGAAAGTAGTAATTTCAAAAGTACTTTTTAGTTCGTTTAAGTCAATGTTTATATGTAAGTGAATTTCATTAGTTCGGACTTCCATTGTCAATTATATAAAATGATTTGAAATCCTATAAAAAAAAAAGAATTGAAAATGAATAGCTGAAAATAACAATTGTATTAAGCAAAAAAACCTGAAATGAGATGAAAGTGAAATGAAATACAAGTAAAAATAGAACAATTGAACAAAAAATAAAAATGAAAAGTTAAGAAATTCCAGCCAAGTTACTTCACGACGTTTCTATTGTTAGTATCCACAATCGTCCACACTAACAATCGAAATGTCGTGAAATAACTTGGCTTGGAATCTCTTAACATTTTATTTTTTATTTTTTGCTTAATATAATTGTTTTCTTCTGCTTTTCATTTTTAATTCTTTTTTTATTAGTTCTTTCAGGAATTTCAAATAATTTTATACAATATCAGACAATGGAAGTCCGAACTAATGAAATTCATCATGAAACATTGTCAGTCACCTTGAAACAAACGTTTATATGAAAGTGTTTGTTTCGAAATAGCTTTTTCATCCAGTTTGTAACTGCTATGCATAATATACCCAATTTTGTAAAGAGTTGTTTTTTCCTTCCTTTAAGAGTTTTACAAATTTTTTGTATAAAAAGCAGAAACATTGTAAAATTTATTAGTGTACACTTACAGATTTTCACCTGTTTGTATCGCAAATTGGAAATAGATAAACTCGTAAATGAATAAATTGTTATTGAGAAGCACTGTATGAATATGCTTCCTGTCCGAACTACAACTAGCAACAATTATTTTTAATCCCGTTATGCCGTTAATTACATATACACGACCTCATAGCAAGGATGGAAAGAACTGAAGGGCACGCGAACAGGAACAGAACGCCTCGCTCCTTAACAAGGATCTCGTAAATTCTCCTAATGCCACCTGAATATAGGCACGTACCAGGCAACATTACATGAATACTTTATAAGCAGACATAACCGAAGAAGTTTCAAAAGCATCCGCACTTTCGACGGCTACAAATTTCAATTTTACGTCTGCACCGCTTTTACAGGATCGCCATTTCCATTTCCGAACGTGGAGCACTCGGGAAAGATATAAGGGTCTGGTTTACGGTGGAAGGTTTATTGTTGGAAGATAAAATTTGAGAGTTTAAGTGAGATGACCGATTATTAACTCAATGGGTCATTTGAGGGTTGTTGCTTATTTCATTTCACACCTAGCCGGTTTATGTGAGGACTGGGAATGTGAAAGGTCCATTAATTACTTTAATCAAGTATTCCAAGTGAGAACAATTCAGAAACTTTCTGAAATATTCTTTCAAAATTTTTCCCTCAATAAAGATTTTGACATGTGAATATGTATTTCATATTAATATGTATCAAATGCGTTATAAAGGTTAATTTGCCCTAAATTTATTCACTCTATATATGAACAGCCATTTCTGCAACCATCACGTGCAACCTTGAAAGCCTGGAACATCAAAAAAAGGTTGCAGATTTGTCTCTCTCTTCTATAGATACTTTCACGGGAGGTGTTCAAGTGACTTGGCACATTCGACTCAACCAAGAGCGGTACATATCAGAAATACGAGACGGACTGTGGCTGCTCATCGTTTTCAGTTTCAACTCAGTACACCTCAAACTTCACTGTATAAGAACTCTTTCATCTGGAGAACTGTGTTTATGTGGAATAAACTTCGTGAGAACGTTTTTCCAAATGAATTTGATCTTCAGCGTTTCAAATCCAATGTGAATCGTTACTTTCGCACAGGCACCGCTCTGAGAGCGCCTTAAGGATTTTCCTGTAGTACTTGTGTTTCGCCTTGAAAAAAATTATGAACTGTTGTATTTTGAATGCTAACCACATTACTGACCATCGCCTAGTATGTATATTGCGAATTTGCATACCAGGATATCAAACAATGTCAAACTTTTAAAACGTCCCTCGATTAAATTTTTTTTAGATATGATAACTTTTCACTTGATTCATAAGTTATACCAGGGGTCGGCAAGTGGTTTTAGGTGGGGTCCGGTAACTGCGGAAAAATTTTTACGAGGTCCAGAAAAAACCACTGATAAAAATTACGTGCTACCTATATATTATTTTGAATTCAAATCAAACTCTGGCAGTCACATCTGTCCATTCTGCAGCTACATCAACTTCAAATGACGATTTAAGAAACGGAAATAGCTTGCCCACCTCTGCAAAGTCTTGGAATTTTGTAGCAAATTCGTTCCTAAGATCGACCAGAAATTTTACAAACACTGCAACGTCTTCTTCAGTTCTTTTTATATTAAAGAATTGTCGGAATATGAATAAATTCTTGTCTTGCAATAACTCTTTCAAAGGTATCCAGCTTGCGACGGAAAGCAGCAACGTTTTGTATCAGATCACATATAAATTTTCCATTCCCTTGTGATTTTACTTGTACTTTCTGGCTCCCTCTGTATCTGAGTTTTGCAAGAAGGAGGTTACTTCTCCTTTTATCACTCAGAAACTTTGAATAACTTCACTTTAACTGTTAGAAATCATACGTAAGGTAAGACCTCGTTAGTTCTTAGCTCGCACAAGTTTCTCAACTTCTGAGAGTTGTCGTTCGTATGGGGGCGACAGCTGATTAACGGAAAAACAGATTTTAAACAGATTTTTTCAAACTTGGCCAACGAACATTTTGTCGTGTTGTAATTCAATCAGAATACGCGTCAGAAAGAAACTCTTTGAAATGTCGGGGCTGAAGAGCAGAATGAGATCTCATGAAATTTATCAACTTGACCGAGCTATCCATCACTTCTTTCAATGTAGCACTGAGTTTTCCACAAAGGGCTACCTGGTGAATTATGCACTGATAAGATATTACACCTGAGTTTTTATCCCTGATTCTCTTTACTACAACTTTTTCTTTGCCAATCATTGCTGGGGCCTCGTCAATTGAAAGCGACGACACCATTTCATTTCAACGAATGTTAGATTTAGTAATAAATGCATCAATGACCTTAATTAAATCTTCTCCTCGAGTGTAATCTTTTAAGGGTAATATTGCTAGCAACTCATCCCTAAAAATCTGACACTCAATGTCAAGAAATATTACGAAAAATTGAGATTTATTCATCATCAACAATGTCACATGATTCATCAAGTGCTATGGCGTAGCAACGTGCCTTTTACAGAGGTTCAAAAAGAGTGTTTTTAATATCAGCAGCAAAAATTTCCGTTAATAAGGGAATACTTTGAAATGCAGCGACATCTTTTTTACTTCTAAAAGTGCCTTAACTACTTTTAAAACATATTTTTTCACCATCTCAGAATCTAAAAATGGTTTCTGCCATTTATTAAGCGTCCAGCACACACGTGGTGCTGCTTCTGTGGATTCTTCTTGGTCGATTATGCAACGAACTAGTAATTTTGTGCTTTTTTTGTAAGAACTGAGATTGAAGTTTTCTTTATGAGCGTTACACTGCCAAGAGGAAAGTTTTTGTGAAATTGCTGATGAGTTGTTTCGTAGTATCGCTTCAAATTACCACTCTTAACATTGGAACCGCTTGAGGCCTATAGGCAGCGTAAAACAATATTGTTTAGTCCATTCTGCCAGAAACCTCCTATTTTCACTGTCCACTTTACGCTTTTTAGAATCCATATTAGCAAAGGTACGAAAATATTATGAAAACGCAAAAAATCACAAAACAAATAAGTGGTTGCTCCGGGGTTTGAGCTACGGCAGTCTGCTTCCCCCCCCCCACACGCCCGAACCCCCGATTTTGATACTCTCTCAAAACAAAATAGTGGCAAGCACGCACAAACACACATACACACAGGGTAGATAAGAAACTAATAAAACCGTATCAGTTGTAGGTACTTGTAAAACAGGTTGACAAAGCAACTTGAAATAAAATAAGTACATACTCAGTTGAATTCTATGTGGTTTAAAAATATTACTTCAATTAATAAAGGTATAGTAAACCTTATCTACGTATTGATTTTCATATACTTGGTATATAACACAATATTTGGCGGTCCAATTTTCAACTTTTCGCGATTCGCCTGTTGCCGATCGTTGGTTCAACCTCTCTATAGAAAATGACCCTGAAAAATTTTTAGACACTTTAAATAATTATATAATAACACTATTTGCCATCCACGCACCCAAATAATGTTATTAGCGGTTTCACCAAAGAATGTGTCCTATGACGCTTATTGTTCTGTGGAGTGGAACAGACCTAGGTGAATATTATTAATTCCATTCTTTCCAAAACACTGCGGAAACAAGCCATGCTAATATATAAAGCTATTGTATAGCAAAACACGTGTTGCGGTTTTGTAAACTGAGAATTTCACAATAAAGTGTTACTTAGATAATTTGTGGATTTTCATCAAATATCGTCCAATTCCATCAAAAATAACACATTTATTTTTGTTCCGGTTAGGTAAACTTCAATGACATCTCTACGAGCTATGGGGCTAAACATTATAGATGTTGTTTGTCGAACAACGATCACTCTATTGTACTTTAACTATTCTGACATGAAGTATTCCCGTTAATTAATAAGCATTCAAAGTTCTAATCAGTATTATATGAAGTTTTGTCCAAGCCACATACGCAACTTCATTTATCATCACGTGAAGGAATGAGCAAGCGTCACTCACAAGATTATCTTTTCGCTGTGAAAGGGTTAAACATTGAACTCTCGACACCGAAGTCATTAATTTAATATCATAGCCTCGCCAAAGCTTATCTATTAATTTTCTCTATGTTCGTTTAGGTTCTGTGGAGTTTATAATTCGCGGTGAATAGACCATTCATAACGAGCCCAAGTCGGCTTTCCCAAATAGTGTTCGAAACTATTGGCAAAGAGGAACATCGTGCGTGCCAAATGACCGATGTTGCTGTGTAGAGAAGCGTCATTAGTTTTGCAACCCTCCTGGGTTTTAACCCGTTTCATAAGTTCGGTCCCTACTTCTTGATTGGATTTATGTTGTTTAGTGTGTAACCTACTAGCATATACCATTAGTTTTCCCACTCACAAAGACTTTCAATGGATATTCGTCCTAAATATTGCGGATATATTAATGTTTGAATATGTTATACAACGAGGTTCAATTTATACTCCGATACGCATAGTTTCAAAATATTTCGTTGCATTGAACTAATTATAATTATGGACATATCATGTATTAACCAACACACTAGGGCACCATAAAAACTAGGGCTAGATTCGATATCGAAACGACTAAATTGGGTTGTAGTTTCTGAAGAGAAACATGAAAACATTTTCCTAATGAATGTTAACAATCATCATTATTTGAATTTCCCAAAAGTGCAGATAAACATTTGAAAGACTGTTGTTTTGGTTGAATGTTGTGGTGCTTTTTGGATTAGTTAACAATCCCTTGGATTCAAATAAATTTTGATTTATATAACAAACTGTTACAATGAACTATCTCACATTGCATTTTATACAACAGTAGTTACATGACTTAATTATTAATTAATTAATCAAGCAGTTACATAACCTGATTAATTAATAATTAAGTTATGTAACTTATTTCAATTAATAATAATAATTAATTGGAATAATTAAATAAACAATAATAATTCTATGTAAGCAGATAAATGTGTATATATGTGTATGTATGTATATGCGTATATATGTGTATGTGTGGGGGACGCGTGTGTATATATATGTGTAAAGTTATAAGCAATATCATTCATTACTATGTAACAACCAATTCCTTTCTTTATAACTGCTACAGCATAGTCAATATTAGGAGAGTAACCTCACTGCCTATTTACCTAGGTATACTATAATTTACCTCTAAAAATCAGAGAATTATACTCATTAGATACTTGAATGAATAAACTTTTACCGTTTATTTAAAAAAAAACAGCGCTTCATTAATTTTTTTCGTCCTGCGATTGTTACATATGTCACTAGGAGGTATAGCCAGAACTATAGCCATGCGTGGATATATTTCCTGTTATAAACTGTACACCGTAGTGTGCGCTGGTCAGGCCCTATTCCCCGAAGCCCCGATACATTCGGGAGGGCGCGCCAGCATTATCAACCAATGACCACTCCCCACACCGTGGGGTAAGTGATCATTGGGTCCGAGAATCATGTACCCTGAGCAAGCGCAGTGAGCTTCTGTGCGGCTAAGATTTCTGCCTTAGTGCGGCAAGCCGGTATAATTTTAAGATTCAAGAGTAGAGAGGACATCATTCCACCAAGGACTCCAATAATCAGAACAACCATCTTGACAGAGTGACCTGGATAGAGTCTGCGGAGTTCGAAAAGCAAATCTCGATATTTTATCCGTTTTTCCTCCTTAGCAAGTGCATTAGGGTCTCGGGCGCCTCGCGGCAGGCCCTGCACCTTGTATCAGGAACCTCTATACCCATCACGCGACTGCGGTAGACTAAAGTGTTGAAAACACCATCCTGGCAAGCCATGATGAACCCCTCAGTTTCCGACTTCAGCCCACTCGACCTGAGAAAAGCGAAGGTCAGGCGCTTTAATAAGCCAAGGTCTCCAATGTTATTGAAGAAGATTCCATGCATTGGCTTATCCTTGTGTCTCCGCAGAAGTAAGGTGATCTCTGCGGCTTTTATCTGAGCTTTTTGCTGAACGGGTTCCAACTCGGTGACAGAGTTGTGGTCTCCTCGTGCTCCTGTGCTCGAACAGCTGCCCTAAGGAAAAATGCTCCTATTTCTGCTCTCTCATGGTCACGAACCATGCAGAGAAGGGGATCCGAACTCCTGACGACTTTACAGGCTGTATCCAGTACCATTCTGTCATGTAGACACTCCAAACTCAAAAGTCCACGGCCTCCCTGTTGTCGGGGGAAGTACAACCGTGGAACGGACGATTTGGGATGCAAACTCCTATAGAGATGCATTATTTTTCGGGTCTTTACGTCGAGTTGATACATCTACTCCCGAGTCCACTTCACTACTCCAAACGTGTAGTAAGATTGGAACGGCAAGCATATTTGTTGCAGCAACTTTGTTCTTCCCCGAAAGTTCCGATGACCAGATCTGTCGCGGAGAACGTTTTTCACTGTTGTTACCTCTTGTGAGTGGCGTTGTTCCACCCATAGGTAAGTATACGTCTCTGCGGCATTCAGATGCTTTCATCTACGAGCTGCACATCCTCTCCGTAGTTCCCGCATCATCCTCTTTTGAGATGGGCCATTGCACATTTGCCTATCCCGAATTTCATACCGATAGCATAGGTGTACTTTCCATTATTATTATCATTATTATTAAATAAGTAGCTTATCTAAGCATGGTCCACATACTCATCAGTAGACCGATGTCCTCATAGGCTGTTAATAAATGAACTGAATTTAATAAAATAATATGCAGTAGATAATAACTTCATCTCTAACATGATTCAACAGATCCTACATAAAAAAAACTCATCAAACCAAGTGAACCCTCATAATAAAAATAATACACAACACTCATATATACCGGAAAATCGTTAGAAAAATAGAAAGGAAGTCTAGAAATTTCAAAACAAGAATTTGAGATTACAAAAGAAGTTTTGAACTGAAGAAGACCAATTCCACCTGATTACCTAAAATTAATATTAATATTAGACGATGTTATGATGTACGTGCATTGGACTTCATAACGCCAGATCTGCCGAAAACATCGCCTTTATCTATGATAGTATGCAGAAGAATCCGAGGCAGTCGATTTCGCGTGGCTCACAAGAACTCGGTCTTTCACAGACCACAACTTGGCTAATTTTGCTCTTTTGCCCTGAATTGTATGATCTGGATGAACAGGATGGCGATACGTGCACACGGCTCATGCACGAGCGATTTGAGGACATGGACGTCTCACTTGCCGGCCACCGAGATCGTGTGATTTGACGCCATTAGACTTTTTTTTGGGGTTATCTTGAGTCGTTTTGTCGTCCATTGTTTTGTGATATGTATAAGAATAGAACAAATAACAAAAGAAATTAACGAAATAAATCAAAAACTATGTTTCAGCATTGAGGAAGTACACAATTCAAAACTTAACTACCTGGACATAACCATAGGACATAACCACAACAAAACAGAATTTCAAATGTCAATATACAGGAAACCTACACAAACAGGCTCCACCATACCCGCAAGTTCAAACCATCCACCATCACACAAAATGGCTGCCTATAACGCATTCATATATAGAATGTTAAGGATACCACTCAGCAATGAAGCCCGAAACAAAGAACGGAAAATCATATACCAAATAGCGAACGAAAACGGATACATCCAAAAGACAATAGATAAACTAGAAAACAGAATCAAACAAAAAAATACAGAACAAGGATCAAGCCACCCCAACAGACAAAACAACACAACGATGGACAGCATTTACGTACGTAGGACACCAAACCAAAAAACTAACAAACATCTTAAAACCACTGAACATCAACATCACATACAAGCCGAACACGAAGATAACACAAAAAATAAACAACTATGAAAAAGACCAAAGACCAAAACGGGATATACAGTATACAGTGCTCGGACTGCAACAAATTCTATATCGGCCAAACCAAGAAAAAACTGATGCAAAGGTACAATGAGCACAAAAAGGCATACATAAATCCAACAGTATATAAATCGAATCTTGCAACACACGCCATACAAAACAAACATAATTTCCCCCCACCGGAGAACATAAAACTAATAAAACAAATCAACATGGGAAACCGCATGGACATTTGGGAAAACTTGAACATCCATAAATTCAACAGTCATAAATCACTTATCGAGGAACAAGTATAAATCAAAACACAACAAGATCTCACATTCGATATATTAAACAAAACCATACACATTCCTAGAGAAGATCTAACACGAAGAAGAGTACCTGATGCAGAACAAATACAGGCAAATTTACCTAAAGTACCTGAAATACCTGAGTTAAGACGCTCTGACCGTATAAAGAGACAGACAACAGGATGACCAGTTCAGTTTGAGGAGTGCCAGAAGATGACAGTACTACCAACTGTCGAAAGCGCTCGCAGATAATTAATAGAAGATATAAAGCTTCAAATCCTTTTTGTAGAATTTAATATATATATATATATATATATATATATATATATATATATATATATATATATTTATACATAAAAAAAGATAGAGGGATATTGAGTGGATAAGGTATTATCAATGAGAAAGAATTCTTTGGACAAGCACTCTTACGAAAGTGGGCAAACCGCAGACACGTGTTTCTGGCTATTTAGCCTTCGTCAGTACGGTACAGCCAAGACAACACTTGGTTGCAAGAAAGGAGTCAAACAACCAAGCGGATTCATCATCAGGGGCCAACTGGTATTATCAACATTTTGACAGATATCAAGTTTTTTTTTCAATGAATTTTGAAATTGGCATTACAACGTCATATCGATTGAAAATTTAGGTTTAAACAATTCTTGATATTTAATTTCTTCTCCTAAAACTGCTTACCCATATAGATTCATTTTTCATGTCTGGACAATATTTCTTCCATCTTTTCCAGTTTTCCCAATTGTTGAAACTGATTATTTTCTGGAATTAATCAAGCTGAAGTTTTTTCTGTTTGAAATAGATAGTATTATTAATTTGTACGCATCATTCGTTTTCAAATTTCATTCAAGTTAAATTTCATCCATTTATAGAGTAAAATTTCTGTTTTTCAAAATCGAAGTAAAACAATTTCATCTGCTATCAGACTATTTTCTTATGCATTATCATTATTGTTAATTGAATAAGGGAATATTTTCAAAGTTGACAAAATGATTATAAGAAAAATTTCATATGATATAAATTACAAAAATTCGTTTCATTAACCCCCCCCCCCTGAGTCATAAGATCAAAACAAACAAGTTTTCAAGGCTTACTTCGGGTGTATTCAGACAGGAAAGCAAAGATTGAATTCTCCAATAAAACTTATACCTATCCTACTTATGTCGAACTGAACACTCTTTACATAAAATAAATATTTACGTACAGATAAATTGTGTGCGTATGTCTAAGAATGTTGACCTTATCCTTATATTTCCTATTCAACATTTTAAAAGCATACAAATGAGTAAACAGAGCGGATGTGGAAAGAAAAAATGGCAACAAAGCAAACATTCAGAGATGAGCTTGAGGATATTGTATATCCTCTGTGTGATTTAAATAAGCATTCATGAAGCGAAATCTTGAATTCTTCACAACAAACGAAACTGTAAACACCTTTATGTTTGAAGCAGCGCTGGAAAATGCCTATATTTTTGAATATGATTTTTATTTTGTAGCCGTAAGGGATATAGCGAAAGCGGAGTATTTTTCGAAGTATCCCACATAAATGAATATTCAATTGGAGTTTCAAGTAGTGTTTCTGTTCTATCCTATAAAATCGAACGATCAATGGGCTTCAGAAACTTATCTCAGTTTTCAGTCAAGATAATTTCATTTATAATCGATTGAGGAGCAACTCTTGAAAAGTTAGCATAATAGACATCATTAACAAATCATTTCATCTAAATATATATAAGAACAAAGCAGATTTATCTCCCGATTTCAACAATCCATTGATAGTGTTCTTTCTAATAATGATATCGATCACATCCGCTTTGTTAAAAAAGTATTCAGTGTGGGAGAGTGATATTAATTTCAGTTTCTGCACTGTTACTGTTGGGAAATGGATAGAAATGATTTCTTCTAACTCACCTGAACAATATTGTCATTTCATTATCAATCACGGACAAAACTTTTGATACAACCAAATATTACCCTCTACTTAGTCAGGATTTCCACCCGGATACAAATCACAACTGCACTTGCGAAAGTAACTATTGATATTTTCAGAGCCTGAGATCAAAAGCAGAGCGCAGTACTTATTTTGTTAGACTAAAGCACAGCTTTTGATTCCCTGAACTAAGATTCACCTACTGTACATTAAACTTCGATTTTTTTGACTGGGTAGTCAAATTTATGATAAGTTGTCTGAAAAATCGTCGACATCAAACGCACATTAATCGAATAGCCTCTTAAGAGTCGAGACATATCGAAAAGTGTTCCAGAAGGTAACATTGTTGGAACTTTGCTATTTTTATTTAAATGACATGTTTCCCAGAAAGCCAATAACACCCAGCATTATAGATATTTCTACCCATCTGTTAGGAAAAATGTTTATGAGGCAATTAATTCTGATATTAATTATATCATTAACTTGACAAAACCGAATACTCTCCTTCTGAATGAGTTTAAAACTGAAGTTATGATATTTTGGGGAATAATACAGAAATTATAGATCATCCCCATTTGATAATCTTGAATAATATAAGTTCATTAAAGATATCACGCGAATGTGAAAACCTGGGTGCTCATTTTGATAAATACTTGGAGTTTGACGAAATTGAAAACATTCTGAATGTTTCGAGAGGGCTTTTTCTTCCATTTTGTATCTGAATGCATGCTCTCCTTTGCATCATCTATACATCTATGTATAAAGTTTCATCTTTTGAAATTGATTGCTTCCTTCCTTTCTTTGGAAGATTCTCACATTTTTTGTATCAAATTGGGGAAGTAGAAAGCCAAAAACTTTCCCAAAAATCAATCTCTCCTAAAAAATACCTTTTCAATTTAAACAATATTCCTATGGCTGGGATTTAATCAAATAAACGAGTGAATATTATTTATGTACTGTCATCGATGACATGGGTGGATTCAACTCTTTTCGTGTCAAAAAGTCGTAATTTTAAGAACGAATTGAGTGTTTTTTCTTATAATAATATCCGTATTTGGTACTGAAGAGCCGATAAGGCAAGCGTCTTAAGTCGAAACATCGGTTGTCTGCCAGTAAGAATGATAATGTTCCATGTAAGTGAAATTTTACTTCTTTCATGTATTATATTGTGTAGGATTACTGTGAATGATATCTGATTCGATTCTATTACGAATGTTTGGAATACAAACGGTTTCGAGAAAAGTGGTTTCCTTATAATTCAGCATTCATATAAAAGTATTTATTTCGAAAGTATTTTTCTTTACTGTAATTCAATGTTTATACGAAAATAGCTGTTTCGAGAGGGCTTTTTCTTCCATTTTGTGTCTGAAAGTTACTTCTTTGCATGATCTATACATCTATGTACAAAGTTTCATCTTTTGAAATTGTTTGCTTCCTTCCTTTCATTGGAAGATTCTCACATTTTTTGTATCAAATTGGGGAAGCAGAAAGTCAAAAACTGAATTTCCCAAAAATCATTCTCTCCTAAAAAAATACCTTTTCAATTTAAACAAAATTCTTAAGGCTGGGATTTAATCAAATAAGCGAATGAATGTTATTTATGTACTGTCATCGATGACATGGGTGGATTCAACTCTTTCCGTGTCAAAAAGTCATAATTTTATAAACGAATTGAGTGTTTTTTCTTATAATAATATCCGTATTTATTGTGTATTATATTGTGTAGGATTCCTGTGAATGATATCTGATTCGATTCCATTACGAATTTTTGGAATACAAACGGATTCGTGAAAAGTGGTTTCCGTATAATTCAGCATTCATATAAAAGTATTTGTATCGAAGGTAGTTGTCTTTTGTGTAATTCAATGTTTATACAAAAATCACTGTTTCGAAAGGTCTTTTTCTTGCAGTTTGTGTCTGAAAGTTACTTCTTTGCATGATCTACACATCTTTGTATAGAATTAATTTCTGAACTTGATTGCTTCCTTCCTTTCTTTTTCTGATTCAAGATGGAGAAGCAGCAAGGCAAAAACCAAAAATTATCTCTCCTAGAAATAAACCGTGTCGGCATAAAGATATATTGAATACTGAATTGAAGCTCAGATTGTGCAATTCACTCATTTTGTGGAACTTCGCCTATTGTAATACTGGCCTGCTTCAATTGGTGAAGGTAAGCATAGTTTGCAGAAAGTGCACTCCTGCATTAGATTTTCCCACAGTATCGGAAAGTTTGATCATCAGTGAATCCCTCAAGAAATCTGAATGGTCGGAAATTGAAATTGGTTTCTAGTGCGACTTGCATCTTGTATCTATGAAATTATTAGATTCTATTCAATTGACAACCAAGTTATCGAAAAGATCTGACAAACATGAAAGAGATTCTAGCTACAGAGAAACTCTCAGAACTACTTTTTTTAAGTCATTTCGATACAATGCTGTGAATGTTCATAACTAGTTGACACGTTCACCTCCAAAAGATATTTCAGACCATATTTCTGTCATGCAAACGAATTGTGATCGGATAATTTTTAAATTTGAGATTCTTTTTTTTGTTTCTGCACCATCTTGCATATTTTTGCTTCCTGAATATCGGGTATATTATTTACCTGTATACAGGGTGTTCCAAATTAAGTCGATACCATTGTCAATTCCGTTATTATTGATGCTTGGTTAAATAGGCAAACTAGTAGCATTCTTAATGGCCTTCTTGAAGCCGAAAAAAAAATGACAGTCGCGTTTTCAAAATATTTCATAAAATTTTATTTTGTGAAACACTATATTTTATCATGTATTTTGATTCGTGATTGAGTCACAAAGCTCATAATACCTTTCTTCCTAAAGTTGAAAATGACTTATATGGAAATATTTGTTTATTTCATTTGTACAAAAAATTTCCTTGTTTTGGCAAATAAAGACCCATAAAATATCGAATAAAACATATATTAGAGCGCTCCTGTTGACACTACGTGTTGCTTTCAACACAATTTGGCCATCAGTTCTATTAATTATAGTTTCAATATAATTTTTCAGGTCATCTACATTATTGTTTTATTTTGTATACCTCATTTTTCAGACATCCCCATTAATAATAATCTACGAGATATAGTGTCTGGTAAACGAGGAGCCCACTTAACAGGACCATTTGTAGCAATCTATCTGTTCCCAAAACAGTCTCGCAACATTCTTTTTACGCCACTAAAATTATGTAACAAGGTCCGTTCAAAGAACTATGGTAGAAAAATGGACCGATAATTCTGCTTCTGAATAGACCACAGTAAACAATTATATTAAATGGTCTTTGCAAATTGTGGGGATGGACTAGAAATGGATTATGTCTACTCCAATAACGAAATTTTTTTCTGTTATGCATCCCACACTTTGAAAAATTAGCCTCATCGCTCCATATAATATTTCTATATAAGTTTTGGATCTTGTCTGCATTTATTCATAAACCACCTACTAAACCCCAATCGTCTCTCAGGGTCACCAGATTCTAGTATTTGCACTGATCTTAAGTTATAAGGAATAATCTTATGTTTCTTCAGAATTCGTTGAATAACAGACGGCGGAACAGATATTTCTCTAGATAAATCTCTGATGGAATTATTTGAATTCACCTCAAAGTAGGCTAAAACGTCAATTTCTGTTTCTTCATATATTACAAAACGTTTTTTGGTCCCCTTTTGTCAAAAACTTTTCCATTGTTCTTGAATCGAAGATGAAGCACACCAAAAAAACGCCTATTAGGTAATT
Organism: Leptinotarsa decemlineata; assembly: GCF_025532065.1. Lineage (NCBI taxonomy): Eukaryota > Metazoa > Arthropoda > Insecta > Coleoptera > Chrysomelidae > Leptinotarsa > Leptinotarsa decemlineata. The sequence goes on along the minus strand of NW_027412549.1, from coordinate 1,945,886 downwards.
CACGACCGGGAACGAATTGCTGTAGTGTTGGAGTGCTCTTTCGCTATTTTTCTACCAAACCAAGTACGATTCTAACATATCACATTTTTCTTGATGAGAAAACGGCATTTCAAAAAATATCCGAACAGTAGTTGACACTTACAATAATGTAAGACATTGTCATGATATACTTGAGAATATTTGACAAATAGTAATTCAAGAAAGTTTCAAGGCAATTTGAGCTACTAGTTTGCTCATTTAACCGAATTCGTAGCATCAATAATAACGGAGTTTGGTTTATGCTTGAGGAAACTATTGTATTGAGAAACACGTGTCGCGGTTTTTGTAAAACCCTTTATAGTGAAAATCATACAATGAACTGTATTAATTAGTTTTAATAACGAAGTTGTCAATGGTGCCGACTTAATTTGGAACACCCTGTATACAATGTATTAGTATTAGTTTATTTATTCGTGGTTGAGATTTGGGTTTACCTGATTGATTTTGTTCACTTTGTTAATTGAAAAAATTTAGACAGATTATTATTGATGAGTAGTCGTCGATGGTACATTTACTATCAACGCATGTGTTTCCAATGATACATATTGTCTATATAACCATTCTTCTGTTATGATTCAACGGCCTATCGGAAATGATCAGGAATTCAATATATTTCTTTTCTCTTATTTCCATCAGGATAGCCAAACAACAGCTGCCAATGAATATCTGAACATATCCTAAAGCTGTTGGATTTCATCCTCCCCAGATTGAAGATCCAAATATAACAAGGAAAATAGTCTGGAAAAACAAAGTAATATTGTGTATGACTTACACATACGTATGATGGTGAAACATTCGGCATTAATATCAGTAAAAAAGAGTGTGCAGTTGCAGGTTTCGAAAAACAGAAGATCCAAAACTTCACTGTGGCTTCATTTTTGAAACCAGAATTATGAAATAATGATACAGTGAAGACACACACGCCAAATTTATGACTTGTGACATGTAAGATTTTTTTGGAACGTACATATCTGTGGTATTTGTAGTACACACTGTGCAGCAAGTTCAACTTGATATTAAACTACATTTTTTCTTCTGACTGAACACTTTCTAAACCTTGATAAATCCAATTAAGTTTGCTAAAGAAATGATTCTATGCTTTGTAATTTATTCCACATGAAACAATGATGTCAAATGATTAGGATTTTGGCAATTTGTGGAAGTAGGAAAATACAATTTTTATTTAACCATGTGACAATGTAACGTTTACTGAACTCAAATATATTTGAAATATCCTCTAATACTTTTTTATACTTTTGCCTTTCACACTTTATCTTTTATCCACTTTATAAATTATGAAATTATTAAGAACTTTTGTCTTGTGGTCACAAACCATGAAAATTCAGATCTATGCGGCAGTCCATTGTAACAGAGATTTGGAAGTTACTTTGTATGTTGTGTTCTAATATTTTGCATGTCCTTGTTTAATATAAATATTCATGAGAAATATGTATCCTTGAGTAAATGTTCGGATTTTCTTCAATAATTTTCCTAATCATTTCCATAATGAAAACATATTATGCTAAAGTGGATATTCTACATGAAAAAAAATTGGCACGAGAACCCAGGTAGAGTTAATTGTCTTTGAATTGTTTCCGTATTCGTAAATACTCAATGAATGATCCATCAATTTGGTTGAACAATTAGCAAGTGATTATAATTCCCTTGAATGGAATAGTTGAGGAGCCCATTGTAGTTTAGTTGAACATCAATTCCACCCGAAAAAACTATTGTGTGCAAAACAATTGGTTAATAAAAAAAATCACCATAAAGTATTCATCGAATAAAGACCAACTGAAAATTTGCTTTTGAGTAGGTACTTGATTTGATTTTACCTTTCAGCAGCAAATACAAAAAGTCTATTTCTTATGAAGCTTTCACATAAATTTCTTTCCCAAAGATTTTGATTGATACCGTTTTTGTAGCCATTTTCCAAATTTATTTCACTCTAGCATTCATCAAAGACAGTAACATGCTCCACGTTCATTCTTCTTTCGTTCAAAACGTCATATCCGCTGTGAATAATATTTTGTTCTCAAACTCCTAACAGTAAATAAAAACAATAAGAACACGAACGTTTATGTATCTCTGTTAATGGATGAAAAACTACGAGGAAATGCTGTACCAACATCAACAATGCGTGTTTCGTTGTTTTAAAAATAGTTTCTATTCCTGTTTCAATGCAACTGAATGTCGTATCGTTTCAAATGACTCTCTCAAGTGAGTGAGATACATGATGAATGATTATTGTTCCGTATTTCTTTTGATAGTTATTACGGCACCGGTTTCAAAACGTAATAAACGGACAGCTGTGTGGTTTTCGGCATGATGCCAGAAAAAATAAAACTTACATAAGCCAAGCAATTAAAGTTCTCATTGCTAAAGAGGACTAATGAAAATGTGGTTTTAAGCACACGAACTGGAAAACAAAAAACTCTGGTAGCCAGACAAGATAATTCTTATAAATAGAAAACACTATGAGTGACTAAATGTTTAGAAACAATAAGGAATACATTATTTTCACATCTTTGGCTTCTTTAATAAGTGGAACATTTCAAAAATAAACAACCTACAACACATAATCTGATATTAGTTCAATAAATTGATGGATGTAGCCGTTACTACGTGGCAGGAAGACATAATGAAGAAAAGAGAATTGAAACTCTCTAAGTTTTTACCACTTTTATTTGTAACTAACGTTCATTACAGGTATTAGCACACCAAACTGTCTGAGTCAACATAAATACGCTTTAGCCGTAATATCAGTCATCGTAGATCACTCGAGAGAACACCTCTGAAGAAGGACATTCCAAAAATCAACCGCCTTCAAATCCGAAAAATAGTGGCACTGGAAACCTAGGCCGCGAAAGCTTTACCCATTTTGTCATTATTATTATACGCGTGAACATAACGGTAGCAAGTTATAGTAAATAAGTGAAGTAATATCGAAGAAAAGAGAATTGAAACTTTCTATGTTTTTTACCACTTCTATTTGTAACTAACGTTACTGAAGTTTCGTCCTATAAGGACATTTTCAAACTTATACATTAAACTTATATACGGCTAATGTAATATTAATATTAACGATACGAAGGCGTATCGTTAATTATCACTTTATATAGTAGCGATAGACCATGAAGTTTCCACCAATTGTTCATAGATAATTTCGTAGCAACCTAGATATGAGCTATTCTTTCGCACTTCCGAATGCCAAAAGTCAGTTCTAGACAGGGATTTTGAAGCTTTTTCATTCTGGATGCATCTCTGGCTGTCAAACAAGGTCCGTAAACGTAATCGCATTAGCTGGAGTATTGAGTGTCCCTATTCTATGACACCATATAATATAAGACTGTAGAACCAGGGAATTTCTCTGAGGCCAAAAACCAACCAAGATTTGAACATCTAAATGAAAGATTAATGTACCGGGTCTGATTAATTTACTAGTTGATAGCATATAAAACCTCCTACATGAAAATGATTGATATTAGACCTCGTAACTATACCACGCCACTCGTGTCATACAAAAAAATTACCGACGTTCAGTAACTATTTACTTTTTATGCCATTCACTGTAAACTTTAGATCGTTGCATTTTTTCGATCTTTATCCCTAGGTCTAGTCTGTCAGAGTTCGATCTCACAGCTATGATACGACTCGGGAATCGAATTTCTTCCTTCTTTGATTTTTTAGGTTTCTGGCTATTTCTCCTAAACGTCATTGTTATTCCCATCTACCGCAGTAAGTATACTTTCGCGTTGGTGGATTTCGTCGTTTTCAGACTTCAGCGATCTGTACCTTACAGGTGTAGGCGACCTGTATCTCATATCATGTTGTGGTGATCATTTTTATAAAAAATTATCATTCGAAACTTCATGTGTAAACCTTAGGTAACCGAAATTAGATAGTGTGAAGCCAAAAAATCAGTGAGAACAGGAGAATTCATATTGAAAATATGAAATCTTACCTTATTCACGAATAGTTGCAATGGCACCAAGATATTGAATAACTTGAAGTATCTTCTTTATAATTGATTCTGAAAATTCCATAGAAAGACTGGTCTGTGATTTCCCAATTGGTTGGATAAGACCATAAGCTTTTCGGGAAGAAAATCCTTGAAAGACTGACAATTGCCTAGTATCTATACCGTTCTGTCGAATTCGCCAATAGTCACTGTTACTTTAGACATTTGCTTGAATGTGGTCAACAATATTTTTAGTTGCACATTGTAAAATCAAACTGAATGGATACGAAACATAGAAATATATAGGTATAAAATCGAAACCATTACAACCGGAATTCTAGGATGTGTCAAAAAAGTTTTTCAAATCACATTTCGTTACTAAGATTCCCAGTCAAAATCTAATCGACAGTAAATTACTGCTATATACTGATCCAACCAGAGATATATTTATCTAAAAATATTGCTTCAATTCTTCGGATATTGGAATTGAAATTTCTAAAGGAAATTCTCAATCACAGAATATCCTAGTCCCTCGGTACTGAACCATGAATTCGCAAAAAAAAAAATTGATTCTGTTCCTACCATTACATGATGCATTTATCACTTCAGAGGAGAAAATCTAAATATTCCTTGAGCGTAGGTATATATGAAATGAAATTTCAACAAAGAGCGTTTACTTTCATATCATTTGAAATTTAAATTGAAACATAACATTGTTTCATGATTCATAATTTCAAGTGAGATACCTAATGATTTCATTATAGGAATGTGTGAATTCTGTTATATCCCACTCGGTGCAATTCAATTACTTCTGAAATTGAAATATTATAATGCCAACAATCACTTGACACTGTCGAATTCAGAAACTAAAGATACGTAACTTAAAACACACGTTTCCCATTAAAAATTTGTCTGAAATATTAGTATTCTTTACATTCTAAAATATTTTATGGAACATGCACTTCTTTATTATTTTGCGAATAGAAATAATAAAGACATGCTTCGGAAGATAAGTTAATGAATTTGCTCAGAGAAGTATCAATAGGGTAGGCTGGGTACAGTTGTGCCAGGTTACGCTAGTTGCACACACACCGATTTTGGACGGCCGACTTTGTACCGGTCGTCCAAATTCCAATAGTGAACCACATGTGGGAACGGGACCTGGCACACACGCCGACCGGTGATCGTCGCCGGTAAAATTCCGATGAGCAGCCGTCCACTGCCACTGTATCGCCGGCAGCACCGGGAAGTAGTGGCGTACATGACTAAATACACTCTTGCACAGTCACCGGTTTTTTACCGACCATTCCAGTCTCGAATGGTCGGTGAAATTGTAGTTACTACGCATTAACTTCGCACACACACCGATTTTGGACGACCGACTTTGTACCGGTCGTCCAAATTCCAATAGTGAACCACATGTGGGAACGGAACCTGGCACATACCGGTGATCGTCGCCGGTAAAATTCCGGTGAGCAGTCGTCCACTGCCACTGTATCGCCGGCAGCACCGGGAAGTAGTGGCGTACATGACTAAATACACTCTTGCACACTCACCGGTTTTTTACCGACCATTCCAGTCTCGAATGCTCGATGAAATTGTAGTTACTACGCATTAACTTCGTTATGGTAGTGCGTGCTAATTACGATAACAAAGCAACTGACTGTTTGACCGATAAAAATCCGGTGAGTGTGCAAGCACCCGCTACCAATAAAATATCGGCCGATTTTATACTGGCCGTCCAAAATCGGTGTATTAAAGAAAGATACATAGAAAAACTCTAGTTTCCTTCACAAAAAATTATTTTTGGAATCCGTATCTTAATTAGGATACATCATGTACATGGGTACAAAAAATGAATATAGAAAAAATAAAATAAATTTTGGCTAATTCATTTATTATTTATTTGTTATGACCGGTTTCAGTTTATCAGAACATTTTCATTAAATCTAATAAACCGAAACCGGTCGGTCGTAACAAATAATAAACTTATGACCTCGTGGCGAGGATAATTAGAATTAGAATCAGTTCCCGACTGAAATCTCAAAACAGAATGAATGCCTCGGATAAGAAACATGTTCTAAATAACTTTCTCACTGACAATGGTCGAGTCATAAATATATGTGATGAGAAAATACGAAAATATAGAGTTAAAACCAAAATAAAAGAATTAACATAAAAAACTCCAGCAGATGGATATTTTGTACAACTGCTCGATAATAGAGTTATGAAAAGTTAATTTCCTAACGCTAATTTATAATACAAAACTAAAAATCAATAACGAAATAAAATGTTTCTAAATTGAATAATTGTAGGAAAAACCATACATTCTATTTAATATGAATTTCCACAAAATAAATAGGTCATCAATCGAACGAATTACGAAAATGTTTTTTTTCATATGCACATAAAAAAAGTCAGTCTCTAGTTATGAACTAATTATTGATGGTACATTCGGGTTGCATACTTATTGGATACTATATTGATATCCCTCATCGACTCCGTAACCTTCTTAAGAAACTAATAAATCCACGTCTTGTCAAGCAGCAACAGTCTTTAGTCAACTCAACCATAACATAAGAAACTGTCACCAACATCACTATTAATTCCCATTGAATATAAATGAATGATGTAGCGACCGTGACACTATCAACAAGACACGTGGGGGGTGACATTTCCGACAAAGCAGTTCCCTCAGCATGAAATCAGAAATCAGTCAGAAGCGTAACAGAATGGACGAGATACGTCTATCAGAAAAGACAATTTTGACAAAAGAGTTTCCGTTCTTAAGGGAAAGAGCTACCGCAGTAGTCATCAGAAATAGGATATGGAAAATAATTCCATTAATTATAAAATGTGAAGTTATCACTATTGATATCAGTAATAATAAGATCTTCAAGAGGAAGTTCAATCTTCCTCTTAAAGATGATCACTTGGTGACCGAAACACGTGTCGAGGTGTTGAAAATAATGATTTGGTGTTGAGAAAGAACTCCAGTAATATTCATTAATACACCAAAGGTTCCAAACAGTGCATCATAAGAAAACAAGTGAAGTTGATTCATCATTGCACAATTTTTTTGAATATCAATTAATTTTCACTCTTGATCACTTTTAACTTTTGGCGATTTGCCAAATTTGATTCGTCTTGTTATTTTGATACACTGTTTGGAACCTTTGGTGTAGTAATGAACAGGAAGATCAAAGTTCCTCTTGAAGATGATCACTTGGTGATCGAAACACTTGTCGAGGTCGAGGTAAAACTGTTAACGGTGAGTATTATGCGAACTTATTGTAAATTTCCCAACGATGAAGGAGTGATGTCAGCAGTTGATGGCTATTTCGAGGAGCAAAACAGTTTTTATAATAAAAAAGGCATCGAACTATTTGAACGTATAGAGCTGCGTGGAGATTATGTTGAAAAATAAATGAATTTTTTTCCAAAATTTTTGTTTTTCTTTGTTAGGCTGGGTACTTCTGTGACCACCCTATCATAAATATCAGTTCAGGAATTATTTGTCAAATGGTAGAAAACTGAACAAATGACCATATATTGACCATGTTTTCAGCTTTTGAGCGTTATCATAGTACTCAATCATTCAAAACAATATTTTTTATTAAATCGCATTGAAAGCACTATCCTGTCTACGTTCAGTAGCATAGTATCCAAATAAGTTTCCAAAAATAGCTATAAAGAAGTTTCGAAAACACAATTAAGAACATTCTCAATTGGTCTACGTTTGGTCGTAGAATTCAAACATGGAAAATCACCTGTTTCGAGACTTCCGAACTCATCAACTTCTACACAGTGCTTGTTCATTCTTTTCATCTACGCCCCTGTTCAAATCAACCGTCTGCCGGCGACCTTACACTAGGGGGGTTCACGTGTCATTGAGGGCGTCCAGCACACGTCATGAAAGAAAGTTCATTATGGCCCTTATCTTTTTTCACATGTTTCGCAAGCCTCGCATACTCGCTGCATTTGTATACAGATAGGCCTAATGGGGTGGGGAAAATGTCAAAGCCATTTGTGGGGTCGGTTAGAATTGATTTGTATCCGACTTTTTCAATTAGGTGCAGGGGTAAGGTGCAGAGGAAAATTGCACGCTCTTTCTCATTCACGCGTTATTCTCTGTTCTTTGTTCATTTTGTCAAGGTCAATTAAACTCTGCTAAAATTGCCGTTGAATTAAAAGTGGTCTCATTATTGATTATTGTTTGTGCTTGTTGTAATAGTTCTCATTGCGAAGAATTAAAGTCTAATATTTCCATGTTTTCAGATTATTCTCGAATGATTTTAATAATACCACAATAAAATTATTCTTGTAATCTTCCTGTCAACATGTAAGTCAGAAAGATAGAAACTGCCTATATATTAAGAAATATCGAACATCTCCAATTATAAAATAGAACTAATGGAAATACCACTATTACAATATTTAAGCAGTCGATTGTTCACTGTGGTTCCGGCGTTGAATTTGGTCATTATTTCGCCTTGGTCAAAGACGAAACGGACTGGTTTAAGTTTGACGATAGTCGTGTCACGAAGCGTTCTGGCGATGTATTGAATCTATTGGAGCCTCTGGAGACACCCTACATTTTGTTTTATGAGAGAGAGGACATTGGCAGATCAAGATCTTCAGATGATGTGGTGATGCAGGTTTTTCCGGGTTTTCCTGCAGCTGAAAAAGCAAATGCACCACTGGAATCAATGAAGTCGCCCCGGAGCGCTAATTAATTTTTATTGTTATTTTTATTTGTATCGTTGTTTTATAATTTCACAAATACAAATAATGGGAAGGAAACTCAAAAGTCCATTTTTTGGACAAAGAAACGGTATTTCTAAGTCATTATATTGTTAAGCAAAGAAACAGAAATAATTTCTGTCCATTCCTGAGATTAACAGTGTAAGGAAAAAATATTTTTCTCTACTACTTATTATAATTCTTTCAGCAATATGTTTTTACTGGCTTTAAAAAAGGGCTCACGTTCTACAAATCATGTTTCACATTTTCACTAGCTCATCTGTCGCTCACTTCTCTGCCTTCTCTGCCCATAACATTCCATGGAATTGTTGAGTTTGCCTCTCGAAACGCTTTTCGCTTTCAAAGTTAGCATCAAGTTAGCATCAAGTCAGCATCATCAGGAGATAAGACTCAGTCATTTCCTGATGACGCTCACTTGATTAGCAAAACACGTGTCAAGACACAGTATTTTTCTTCTGCTATGAGAAAAGTGTCTTCAATTAGGTTCTTGAATGTTTTGAAATGCTCTCGAACACTGTCAAATGTTCATAACTGTTCTTGAAATTCCTAAAGGTCGAAAATTCTAGCCCTTATATCTTCAAAAGCGCGCCTTTCTGGTAAAACCGGAAACGTAACAGACTAATCTCGAACATACAACAACCTCACACAATGTTCCGGGATTTTAAAGAACATTCCAGACTTATCCCTAACATATTAGAATGTTCTGTGATGTTCTGAAATTAGAATGCTTTCGACCACCCTAGAAACTTCTAGACTGTTCTAGAACCGCCCCGAGGTTAAAACTTCCTGATCTTATATATTCAAAAGAATACGCTTCAGGACGATGAAATCATATATGTTCTACATCTCATACGAAGCCGGACTTTTGAATTGTTGCTAATTCAAAGCACCATGTCTTTTGAACGACTAACCCGGTTTTCTTCAATGAAGCAGAAATGGGTCTTCGTTTCTATTGAAAAAAAAACAAATTCTTTTAGTTAACAATTTGTCCTTGCAAACATTTCGACTTGTGTTCGGATTTTTTTTCTTTTTATTTTTCTTCTTTGCAGTACGTTGCAGATGTCACACTCTGTATGTGAGATTGCGATGTTCAAATACATTCTTTATTTTACTATTATTTCTGGTAGACAAACACATACTTTCCCATTGACGATTTGTATAATTTCAATCATCTTTCAGTGGATATGAAAAATTACTGAAGTAGTCGTAAAAATGAGGAAATAGTTGGCAAAAATGTTCAATTAATCATGTCGCACTGTAGTCAGATGGAACGTGCTCTGGATATAATGGGTAATGAAACAGATAATCAATAAACACATCCATCATTATCAGATATCCCCTTTCGGTCGATACTCCTAATGAATTATTAAAAACACAAATTGCTTCGGAGATGATACATATTGAAGAGAAAGAAGAGAATTGTAATAATAATAAAATAATAATATGTATATTTATTCACTTTCTTAAGATTGTTTACAGTAAATATACATGTACATATAGAAATGAACAGTGAACAAATAAAATACATCTTACCAGGCAAAATGATCTGCCTATGTGTAAGTACTAAGATATAAATTCAACATAGCTACATTTTTAAAGAATATAAATAAATGAAACCAATACATTTATTGAAATAAGTACTAGATATAGATAAAAATATAAGTTTAAACTGGACATATTCAAACAGAATATGAAGAATCAAAATAAACTAATTTATTGAATGGGTACTAAGTATGGATAAAAACATAACTTTGAACCGGACACATTTGGACATAATATAAATATATTAAACAATCAATGGATATAGATATTTTAATCATAAGGAGTTCAGACTACAAACAAATCAATACACAATATATATCCACAATCTTGGAAGTAAGTATTTAAATTTATATTTATGTATCTCTGCTCGTGGTATATTCTTGACAAATAATTTCACCTTTGTCATACATTTTTTGAGGACGAAAACTGTAGAGTTTTGGTCCTAAATACCGGAAGGATTTCTACCCAACTGATATGAGCATTAATGGTATGACGATACTATGATTTCGACGTGTAGCATATTTATGGTGATAAGTAGGTAATTCTTTTTTGTTTTTATGCTGCACAGAAGTAATATTTATAAAAAACAGCTGTCTGGGATCGAATATTCCAGATTTTGAATAAAGTAGATCGTTAGGGTAGTCGTAACCTTTTCGTAGGATACATCTGATGAATCTACATAACCTCAAGGGAATGTAGACGAGTTTTCGACACTCCACTCCAACCAATTATACCATATCTCAGATGGGGCTCTACTAAACTCTTATATAATATATTTTTTTTGTTTTTGATTGAATATGTTTGCTATCCGTTTAAATTTGTAAAGTATGCAACGTAATTTTTTAACTATGTGGTCTAGGTGCTGGTTCCATCTGAGATTTCTGTCTAAAATTATTCCAAGATATTTTATTTTCTTTGTGGATTTGATGACTTCCGTATTGGAGATTTTGATGTCATATTCTGGTAGAGAGTTGTCATAACTACTGAATGGTACGTAATAGGTGTTCTCGAAGTTAATAGATAAGAGCCTGTGGTCGAACCACAATTTGATTGATGGAGGTCATGTTCTAATTTCTGTTTCAAATTAAATCAGTTTTCGTCTTCGTATCATCGATAGCACAGTATCATCGGCGAAACTCAGATTGTTGGAGTTGATGTTTTGTAGGTAAAGGTTGTTCAAGTAAATATTGAATAGGATTGGTCCTAACACCGTCCCCTGGGGTACACCACATGTAATAATTTTCTCTCCACTTATATGATTGGCCCACCGCAACCCTTTGCTCTCTGTTGTGAAGATAACTTTTAAAAAGATTATTCGCTATACCTCTTAATTCCCATATCGGTCAGAAGATTCAGTAAGATAGAGTGGTCGACGGTGTCGAAAGCTTTCCTAAGGTCTACGAAAACAGCAATAGATGATTTTGATTCATCCAAACATGAATAAATTTGCTGGGTTAGTTTTTTCATTGGGTCTTGGGTGGACATATTCTCTCTGAAGCCGTGTTGTGATTCTGACAACAACTGGTGTTTTTCAAGAAACATATTCAATCTCTTTTGAATAACGTTCTCGAGAACTTTAGCAAGACTAGTTATGAATGAGATTGGTCTATAGTTTGCTACATCGGTTTTTTCTCCACTTTTATATATAGGCGTTATAACAGCCATTTTGAGAGCTGAGGGAAAACAATTCCTCCTCTAGTGACATATTCACTAGATGTGTTAGTGGTTTCCATATATAATCAGACACCAGTTTTAGATATTCTGCTTTGATATCACCTTAGCCAGAGACCTTTTATTTTTGAGTTGCGATGTAATATATTTTATCTCGGTTTCAGTTGTAGGTTGCAGAAAAAATAGAATGGTTACATATACTCTTCCTTTCGGAATAGTCTGGATTTATATTTATGTTGTAGCCTGGGAAATTTATAATGAAATCCAGGGGATATACCTTCGAAAACGAAAATGTGAAAGGTTTGTAAAATATAAAATGAGTTAATGAAAACATGTTAAACGGATTCATTGAAATAATAAAACAATAATAATGTAGTTTATGTACTGAAAACTAGAAAATAATTCGGAAGGTCCTAGCTAGCAGTCACTACATCAGCACATCTCCTCAGCAATCCACGGTACTGATCAGATAAAAAAATAATAAAGTCGTTGGGCGAGGTCTTTACATATTTTCTCAGGTTACGCTACGCCCCACGATTTTATTATTTATTTATCTGATCAATACCGTAGATTGCTGAGGGGAGTGGTGCGATGACTGCTACTTAGAACTTTCTCAATTATTTTTTAGTTTTTAGTACATTATCTCCATCATTATCATCTTTTTTTTCCAATAAAACCGTCTAAAATAATTTATTAATAATTTTGTTACTCAATTCTTTTCATTCTGTTTCGTTCATGTACTGCCCCAGTATTATAAAATAATATTTAATCCGCCATTTTGTAGCTGCGGACATCTTGGATTTACAATGATACAGAATTTATTGAATTGTGTTGTCATTAAAACTAAATGTGTGTACCAAATTTCAGATCAATCTGTCAACAGGAAGGGGGTCAAACTTCAATTACTAAATTTGACCCAAGCAAATAAACAAACAAGCTGGGTTAGGTTTGGTTAAAAGTGAGTGGACCTATTCGACCTTCCACCGCAACCCGCAAGAATTTATTATGGCTCACGCCTATTCCCTCTCGACCAAATAAACCCAGAGTTTATATGCCGGGCTTTTTTCAGGTCAGATGGTAAAAGTGTGGTTATACCAAAGTCTGAAAACCTAATTCGGTCCGCAGCAGGGTATGCACAAAGTATATGCTTTGCTACTTCATCATTTTCCAAACAGAGGTAACACACACTGTTTTTCGACAGTCTGAGTTTCTGCATATGATGATTCACACTGTGACTTGTAAGGAGACCTGTTAGACATCGTAGTTCACCCCTACCGTAGTCCAACAACTGTTTGGTTTCAAGCTTCGAAGGGTGAATGAACGCCTTGGAGAAAGCCAATTCTGTAAGATTTTGCCAGAAGCCTTTAAATTTGTTTGCCATCCAGGCTTTCAATGTTTGTTTGGCAAAACCTAAAGCAATGCCAATGACAGGTTCTGGTCCGATGAAGCTACTTGCAGATCCTCCTTTGCAAGAGAATCAGCAGCCTTATTGCCTTCCAGGCCAGTGTGGCCACGAATTCAGACCAGAGACAATTTGTTAAGTTTTCCTATTGAGTGGAGTCGTTTTTGGCAATTTGCTACAAACTTAGAAGTTGCTTGGTAGGAACCAAGAACTCCCAATGCCGCTTGACTGTCCGCAAGAATTTTTATTGACTTGTGTGTGAGGTTGGATTCTACCAATCTTTTCGCACACAATTCAATAACAGATTTTTGCTTGAAATAGAGTCGCATAGGTCCTTAGGCAGGTTCATATCCCTGTCCTGGGTCTGCAACTGAAAACACCCGCACCAGGGCGAAAAGGTGTTTTTGATACATCTGTGAACCCACAACTATCTGCTCTTAATATCTCCTTCTCCCCGAGGATCCGATCCTCTCTACTCGGTAGAACTACTGTATAAGGCAGTTCGTAGGCAAACAGGACAAGCTAAATAAAACCGTTTGAAAATGTTTGTTTCCTTCACAATTTGTTTACTGTGAAAAAATGCAGATAACGAAAATACAGGAGGAATGCTCTTTTTCTTTCTACTTCTCCATCTTCATACAAAAAATATTATATTATATGATAATATTTTATTAATGATAATATAATCAATGAATTTGAGAAACTAATTACATACACCTATAAAATGTATGTATTATTACATCCTAATAATAAATAATAACATGTGAAAATATTTAAGTTCGAAGAATAATAACATACATACTTGTCGAAATGATAACCTCCTTTCTTTGAATTCGATAAAAACGACGATCATTTATTTTCGCAAGTATATTTCAAAAAAAGTTACAGTAATTTTTTGAAATAACAGAGCGAAAACAAAATGCGAAATGTCTCTGAAATGCTCTTCAACAGTGGGAGTGGGAAACAACTGGAATTATATCAGATGTATCTACACAAAAAAAACCTCGTACGTATGAAATCTCTGTCGCGATTTTACCGCTCGTTAATCTTCCAACAAATGATTCGAATATTTCAGCTCAACCTCCCGCTTTTTTACAAGTGACGGAGTTTTTCACCGGAAAATTCTGACTGGCTTCAGTTATTCAAAAAGAAACATTCGTAATAAGTCTGCTCACCACATCATCCTAATTTAATTTTAACAACGTTTATGAAAACCTTGTGGCTCGCTTTTCAGAAGATGTGGCTGTATGAACCCCGATGAAAGAGGACAAGAATAATTATATATCCATTTTAGGAACGTATTCCGTGTATTTTTCGTTTTTGGTGTTTTGTAATTCATTTGAATTAGTGTCAAACGTGGACGTGGGTCGCGATATGGATAGGTGGGCATACGACAGATATACATGCCCCTCTAAATGGATTTATTCAGTAGACGTAAATTGGAATTTCAGTTCATTTCTGCTACCGTTAATTCAATTGGGTTATGAGTCAGCGTATACCCTTTCATCCATATGATATTTCACGATTACACATGGATGTGTAACACATATTGGTCCAGTGTGTAATCTTACGTTAAAATAATAATCTGTTCAACGTTCATAAAGAACAGACACCGAAAATCTAAGTTTGAGCTTTCTTGCAACAGTTCTCTCTAGTTATGAATAGAATGATAATTGAAAAGATATCGTTTTACAAAAAAAAAAATATCAACATGTTTACAAGATGTTGAATAGAACATACATTACAAAAAGAAACGCAGCCTCTATCGATACGAGGTCAATTCATGTCATCAAGATCAAGACTGATGTTAGATGTCTTGGAAGAGCTTTGGTAAATATGTCTGCTCATTTCTCTACTATGAACAGTAACTAGGAGTTTACTAGAAAATGGTTCAATAAACCGAAACCGGTCGTAGCGAATAGAAATTGAACAAGAGTTATTTTCTTTGTCCTATATTCACAAATTTCTTGCTGATTTTACAAGGAACGAATTCCAAAGATAACAACGTAAAGTACGCGTAATCTCATAAAGTCGTTCAAATTTTATACATATCCGGCAATATCGGAAAATCTGCTCGGAGCATATATATGTGCATAATTTATATGTGTTTCCCGACATCCTTCGAATAGTAATGCGTTATATTGCAGCTACGTGTTTGCTCCATTCACTCACTATTCGATATGATATAATTGTATTTATCGCACGATATAGCAACCGATACCATTTTATTAGGAAGTGGTTTGAATATAACAAAGAATACAAAATATCATGTCGGGTTGAAAACATCATTCACTAGTATTTATTAAATTCATAATTATTCGGAAATGTGAAAACAATATTTATTGAAAATTATCGCAAATAAAAATTTATTACATTAAGTTGGAAATCGAGATTCTACATTCACCGCTAAACGACTTTTGCCCTTTTGTCTTCCACCGCTTAATTGCGCAAAAGGGATCATTCTTCACGTAGAGGTAATCTCTATATCTGACTATGTTGAATTGTTTACACCTATGTAAATGAGTCCATTGCACGCATCTTCATAGGTCTTATAGATCTGTGTTATAGGTTAGGTCCTTTGTCTTTCACCGCAAGAGGGTGTCTTCGTAAGAGTCTACATATATCGACTGCGTACATGTCTGAATTGTTTATACAAAAGAGATGATTCCTCAGGTAGAATGAATCTCTATATCTAACTATGTTGGATTGCATCAACTTATATAAATTAGTCCATTGCAGTCCTCTTCATCTTCATAGTTCTAATAGATCTCTGAGTTAGCTTAAGTTTTCAAAACAATGTAAATTTGTCTGTAGAAAATGTGTACGCAATCGAGAATCTTCGAATTTGACCATTGTTTTTTATATGCGCACACATTAACGACAGTTTTCTATGTTCTACGCCATCAAGATACAATCTTGTTGAGGAAAGTTCTTTGGAAAATTGGTGCCCAAACTTTGGAATCGGGGGTTTTCTACACCCGGAAAATACTGGGAAGCCTGTAAGACCTGAAAATTCGCTTCGGCCGGATTGGTTTGGAAATAAGTGTTTCGGCAGACTTAGACTAGTTAGTGGACCGATTACTGGAAGTTATCATCTCTGCGTACAATGAACATTGTTCCACACAACTAAAGTTTTTAAGAGAAAATAACATATCTTTGATCAATACAAATACTTCCTGACTTGATACAACAACGCCTTGAGGAAATCCATGAGAAACTCATGAAGAAAACACCCAAGCTTCTATAAGACATTCAGATCTTAGTGAACAATCCAGAAAAATACTGGGGTCACTTTTTTTTGACACCCCGCGGGTTAGGCTACCTATCGGGCGCGTCCCCAGATGACGGATAGGGGAACAGCCAGGGGACTGGGTCCCTTGTCCAGAAAGCCAATGTGGCCTTACGGACCGAGTCGCCGGACACCTGGTCAGAGGCTGAAAAAAGTAGGGTGAAGGGAACCAAAACTCGCCAAAAGCTTTTGCGAAACATGCCACCGTGGACCAGCCTATCCAAGATAAGGTATAAGGAATCGTGCCGACAGCTGAATGGCCGCAGGGTGAACGATCCCCTTGGGGAACCGGGCGAAACCTCACTGGACATGCCCAGTGAGACGACATCTGATTCAACACGAGACAGCGCTATGTCGACCCACCAACGTCTCATCAGGAAGAACCACGAATTTATTAATTTCTTCATTTGTAAAAATGGAATTCAGTCCTATGTGAAACTTCATTGTCAATATTTACAAAATTCACAGTATTATTAAACACTCGAAATTACGTGGGAATGGTAAATGCATTTTTAGTACACATGACTGAAAACGAATTGATTGAGTTAGTTCATTGTTTTCTAATTTTTATTTTTTGTTGCAGGTAAGTCCATGCCAAGATCTATACAAATGATGAAGTATATTTCGTTAGTATTCTTCAACGCTTCAATTGATTGTTAATCGAAATGATGTGATTAGTGATTGAAGATAACTTGAAGTGAGTAGTCACAAATCAACATATTTTATAAATAAAATTGGAATGAATGCTTATAGAAATCAGTTTTAATCTAAAATTGAAGTTACATACATATTCATTAACACATTCAACATATTTATCTTTTATATTATAGCAAGACGATCAGATATACTTAATTTGTAGGTCGTTTTTATGACCACCTCTGTAGAAAAGTAATTATTTGGTACTATTTTCATCTATTTTGAGACGTCTTGCTAGAACAATCATATGAACGATATTTTGGAAATATTCACTGGCTAAACCTCTCGATTTATTGAAAAATATACAATCTTAGTATTACCAAAAATATATTTCTACGGAACTAATGCCTCAAGTTTGGACTAACCAGTTCAAGCTGACGCTAGTAAGGTATTATCGGCACCTATATGTGTTGAAATTAGTAAAACTTTGTTTCTGTTCAAACTACGTTATTTGTACCATTCATTAATTGTGCAAATATGTTATGCTCTTTCTGATTCTCGTCAGCAATGATCTGTATCTGTAGAGTAGGGAGGGTGAGTGTAAGCCCACAGCACTTAGACCATACGTGACATAGGAGTTGTCCTCCTAAGTCATCGTCCATCCTGTCCTTTCCAGGAAGGTGGACAGGTCGCTGGGAGACAAGATATTTCTTCGGCGCCAGCTTTCCAGGGTCGCCCAAGGTGATTCTGGCAAGATTGCATCCTTTGATTCCATCTCATCTCTTTAAGGATTGAGCATGGGTGTAACATTTGGCTAGTTCCGCAATTGTCGAAGTTATCAGGCCGTAGGTGCCACTGGGTCCTAAAATTCTTAGTTCAGCCACTTCCTTGGTTAAAGAGTCGGCAATGCGATTACCTTTACTCCTGTCGTGCCCTTTAACCCACCTCAGAATAATATTATTATCTACCGAGGCTTTGGCTAAATCTTGGTGACACTCTAGTACTAGCCCTGAGGTTATACGTTGTCTGTTCAAGGCTAATAGGGCTTGTCTGTTGTTATGTTTTTGCCAGAAATTTCTTTCCTGGTTATTTCTTTTGTGGCGATTGAGATACCAGCCAGTTCTGCTTGGACCACGCTGGTATTTCTTCCCATTCCCCACTTAATCCTTAGGCTTAGTGATCTGGAGTACACTCCACATCCTGAGCCCTCTTTGGTTTTTGAGCCGTCTGTTTCAGAAATGATATTGTATAGTCCTAGTAGAAGTGCAGACAAGTTATTTCGAAAACTCCGTGGTTTGAATAGTTATTCTAAAAAATCCCGTACCAATTAACATACCCTATATGTATGCATAATTTCATATACATCATCTATTTTTGTTTCATTACGGTTTTTTCATTTTCACCTTGTAAACAATATGAATAATCCCGTGAAAAATTATTCATTTCAATATCAGATGTTTTGGAAAAGAATGTCAATGTTTTCATTCGACAGACACATTTCATTTCCAACAGAATAGGGTGGAATAGGGCGGAATATGTAGCGGAAAGTTAGGAAGGGAATTTATTGGTTGAACGATTCTTGTACTATCACAGCTATCCATTATGTGATAATTCGAGGTTTCCTGCCAGTTTTCCCTGGTTGTTGGTTGTCTTGTAACCGAGGAGAGGATCTTTAACGATCAAATATCTCAAGGACCCCCTAAATCTAAACCCATAAAAAGTACATTAATCCCTTCCTGCTCTAAGTCCACATTCCCCATTAACATGATACTAATCTGCGAACCCTCGGTAACTTGGTATCGGAGAAGAAGGAATATAAGGGATATAGCTGCAGACGATGTTATCAAATGTCGAATGATGGAATTTTTAGCCGAATTCAATATTAGGGAGATATTCAAGGCGTTGAATGTTTTTTACACACTACTGATACTCGATGAATTGATGAAACAAAAGAGATTTGATCTTCTTAAAAACTGATATAATTGTTTCAACGTATTATCTGAAAGACGTTTTGTGGAGAAGTTATTATTTTATTGATTTTTACCCTTCCTCAATTCCTCACAGTATTAGTGTTAAATCCATATAACTTCAAAAGATACGTGTACAAATTTCACAGCTGTCGTTCTATTAGTTCGTGGGATAGAACATTCTGAGAGAGGCAACTTTTGTAGACAATGGTTCAAATGGATTTCATGCGGTAACAAAGCATTGTTTTCTGGCAAAACAAAACACTCTTGAAGCCAAGGATTGGCTTGTAAAACATTATTATGGTGATGATGCACGCACTGGACGCTCCAAAGAGACTGTTACCGACGAAAAAATTAAAAAAGTTAAAAAAAATGATTTGGGTGACCGCAAAGTGAAGTTAATCAAACTTCTTATATTCCCATAGCAATACTAAGGAAGCAATTTCTTATGTGATTAAATTTTCACAGATTTTATATTTTCATGTTAAAATACAAATAAAACTTACTCAATAGAGTTGAAATAGTTTATGTCAATTATTACAATTACAAGCTTTTATCTAACTCATAATATATGTGCTTATGTATGTTAGTTCGCATCAAATCTTGTCATTGCATTTTTAGGCAGTTGTCTTCAATCGACTGAACTGAAATTTTGCATACAATGTAACAATGATGCATTGAATGAAACCAACAGACTAAAAAATATGTGTAGTCATAACTACAAGATTTCATGGTTATGCTGCTGGATACACGAGAATAATCTGCGAGACTAACCTCTGTGAGGTATCTTGCATAAATGTCTGTCGGATATAATTCAATATCCAGCATGGTATTAGCCAGGTAATTAGTTATTTTCCGACAGGCATTTACCCAGGGTGTATGTATTTGGGAGAGATGAATCTTTCGACATTTTATTTCGAAATATTCGTTTTCTTATATGTATGTATCTCTCCTCGATACAGTATTCAAACTTATTTCGATTTCTCTCAGAGAACTGATACATCGGATATTTCTTCCCCGCTTGGGGCTTTGTTTACGAGATGGAGCTTTTACTACTCAACTTTTTTTTTTCGTAGACGAAGGTTTCATACATGTAATCGAGCGGCGTTGAAATCAATCGAGTCCTAGGCACTTTGCTGTCTGGGACGGATCTTTCCTGCAGTGGTGAGGGGTAATACCTCGAAACCGGTTTGTTGGTGATCTACTCCAATGATTTCAGCATGGTCATGCAGCTGGATGAACGAAAAACATCTGCAAGACTAACCTCCGTCAGGTATCTTGCATAAATTTCTGTCAGATACCTATAATTCAGTATCCAGCGTTGTATTAGCCATGGAAGTAGTTGTTTGCCGGCAGGCATTTACCAGGACCTGCGGGATAGGTAATTGGGGGAGATGAATATTTTGAAGCTTTATTTCGAATTATTAATTTTCTTATAAAACAAATTGAAAGTAGAAACATTCCCAGGCACAAACAGGTTACTATGATAATAATTTGAATCATAAACCATACACTATACTGAATGCCAATAAATTCATAAAGTGTTGAACCATTTTAAATCATGTTATAGATTCTGTTACGTAGCAATGTCGACAAATTACAGGTAAACTTCTCCGGTATGCTATTCTAAACAATACAAACAATTAAATGAAACCAAAGCCCAAATACAGAGCATTTTTTATCCAACACCAGCGGCAATTTTTTTGCTATCGAAAAAAATGCATTAAAGAATTTGCATCAAATTTCATGTAAAAAATGCTCAAAAACACTTGAGTGATGAAAGTGACAGACAGTGATTGTACTCTGAATCAGAAAAATATATGTACAAATGGTATAAGCTTGTCACAGATCATATTCAAGATCATCTCCAAGAGGAAGTTAAATTTTCCTCTTCGTCTTGAAGAATGATCAGTTGGTGATTAAAACACGCATCGTGGTATTAAAATAACGTTATTTTTAAAATAACGTTATTTTCGACACCTCGACAAGTGTTTCAAGAAGATGATCACTTGGTGACTGAAACACGTGTCTAGATGTTGAAAACAACGTTATTTTTAAAATAACACCTCGTCACGTGTCTTAAGAAAAGGAAGAGGAAGATTAAACTTCCCCTTGAAGATGATCATTTGGTGATTGAAACACGTGTCGAAGTTTGAAAAACCGGTTTGGTGTTGGGATAAAACTCCAGTAATATTAATTACTACACCAAAGGTTCCAAATAGTGCATCACGGTCCGATGAAAATGTTTGAGTAGTTTGAGGATGTCGGCGTATCGGTTGGCTCATGCCATGCATTTTTTTCGTAAATTTTGGGCATGAAGCGTGTGGCAGCGGTATTATTTTGAAGGTATGCACCGCTTGCGAGAAGCAATGGGAAGAAAACGTCTGGTTTCTACATCACAATAATGCACCTGCTCACTCGTCATCACTTGTTCATAATTTTTTGGCTAAAAACAACACCGTAATCATGCCTCAGTCACCGTATTTACTAGATTTGCTCCCCTGTGACTTTTTTCTGTGTCCAAGATTGAAGAGACCCTTTAAAGGACGTCGTTATGCAACTATTAAGGAGATACAAACCGAATCTCTGAGAGAGGTCGAGGATATATCAAAAAGTGCAAATCAGAACTGCTTCGAGGATTGAAAAAACGCTGGCACAAGTATTATATCTGTGGAGGACTACTTTAAAGGGGGCAACATGGAAATTGGTGAATTAATATATTTTTTGAGAAAAATGAAAATTCACCTTATTTTTTAACAGACCGTAAATAGTAGATACACGATGTGTTCTAAGAGCGTCTGTCGATCACATAAAGCGAAGTGTCATTACCTTCACTCAGTAGAAACTATTTATGTCATAATGCTCGTTTTTATTGTTTCCATATCATAAAATGGGCATTTCAAGCATGTATAATGTATAGTATAAGCAACTCGTAGGATCTATTTCAAAACACAAATAACAACGAGTGAAACTAAGCATTTTAAATGTATGTATCATAAGAATTTGAAAACCAAAAAAATATATTCATCATTATTGAACGTGTTCCTGATCATTAAGAGGTTTTAAGGGATTTTAGACTTGATTGTTCTAACTATTACATATAGTAAATCACTGCTGAGATTTCAGGATATAACTTTCATCCTCGCAGTCAACGCACATGTCACTGATGATGTCTGCCGCAGTTGCAGACGAAACGTTGGCTTCTTCATGTTCCATTCGACCACGGCCTACCAGCCCGGATTCTCAATCATTACTGATAATAGTCAGGAAGTGAGATCGACCTCGAATGATGTACCACAACGTGTATCTTCCCTATAGTATTTCTCATTATCGGTTTCCCTAGTAACCTGTAATGCAATTTCATTTCTGAAGCTTTTGTAGCTGTCTAGACATCATTCGTCGATATCTCAAGAGGTTTGAGCTAGCTCCAAACATTCAAACTCACATTCCTGACGTTTATTTATCAACTTTGAATTTCAGTAATGCATTTTGGATTTTCTCTTCTAGTATCTAAAACCACTGTCGTTCAGAACAAATCAGAAATATTTCTTTTGAATAGAAAAACCATTGTCTAACGGAATAATTTGATGGGGATATTATTCTGATAATGAAGGCATTCTGCCTTTCAGGAAAGGAAATCAGGGTAAATATTAATAATAATCAGGGAAAGGAAATTGGCTCACAAATCAAGGAGTAACAAAGAATACGACCGCAGGGGACTTTTTGATAAAGAAAAGGAGGAGGGAGAGGTAGCAAAATGAGAAATTCGAATTGAGAAGAACTGCTTTGAATGTGGCTATGCTGTAGAAGAGCAGTCGGGTTTGGAAATGAAATATCAAGTTGGTGGGTGTTTCAGAAATGGAATTCTTTGTGACAGCTTCGAAATTGGTGTGAAATTACAGGATCACTACAAAAGGATGAAAGGGAATTCATTTCGGATATTATTGGGGAGTGGACTAATAAATATTTCAATTCCAATGTCTTTTGAGGTCGCAGAGGAAACAAAGTGACAACAAATTGTATTATTTTCACTGTATATTTTTCCACTATATTTTTAAACAATACGTGATTTTAGAACCCTTGGGACCCTGAACCATGGAGTACGTTACATTCTTGGAATTTTACTTGAATTACATCGTAATGCACATCATTGAAGGAGCTGATCATCAATTCGTCGTGGAGAAATTCACTTGGAAGTTGTTTATCACAATTCTCAAATGAATTTCGGAAATTATGTTCATGGCCATCGACGGTTTACTGACACACAATCATCATATTCCAAAGGTTTCTGAAAATGATGTCAAAGAACAAATATGAAACCAAGATAAGGTTATTCTTACTACTCACCCTGAAAAATCCATTGTACTTTGTAGTGAATTGTCGAATTTGTCTCAATATCTCTGGAAATTGGAATACCATCATCATTTGACTGTGTCGATATGTTCGTGGCTAGCATTTATATATCGTAATTGAATGCGCTAGTAAATTTCGCCGGAATTCCATCCAAATCGGTAGCCTGATTCTCGAGCGGCAGCGAACATCGTACATTCGCGCGCTCTTAGCTACGTCACAATTGATTTATGGCTGCCAGTGGCGGCCGGCGTTATTTTCTTTAGGACATGATTTACAACACTATTTCCATTCGGGTTTGATGACTGTCGCAGTTTGGAACTGTATCCTAACGTTTCGCTAGCAGCAGTTCTAGATCTACAGTGTGATCTAAATTTGAGTTATAAACACATAAGTATGGATTATGAAAAAATTTTGATCCAAAATTGTTTAAAATTCACCTCTTTTCAACCCTCTATCTTTCATTGGGTCATTCAGATTGATTTTCAACCCCCTTTCAATTTTGAGGAGTGGCATAAATGTTTAATTTCGAAGCACACCTTGTGACTGATAGAATATTAATACTGAATACAACAAAAGAGTTATCGAAATCAGTTATTGAATAGCGGAGATAATAATTGATAAAATTTATTCAAATAAGAGTGCCAATTGGCACTCTTATTGAATGTTCAAAAAGGCGTAGTCGAAGTTGTCATTGGTATGCCGTAGAAATAATTGCTTATACTGAAACCCAAAAAACCAAAGTTTTCATAATAATTTAGGTTTGGAAATAGAAGTGGAGGCATGAATAATCCTGTTTTTGTTTAGTGAAAGTCACCCAAATCATTCTCCAATATCGCAATTACGAGAAATCGTATCGAAAACAAATCCTCACGATCTCAGACGAAAGAGATAAGCATAGTATCTGTAGTCCACCTCACTTAGATGAGAATAAACAATTAGGTATTTTTCTAATAGAACAAAAAGCATTTACATTCAATCTCTGTTCATTCTTCGCATGTTGATACAACGAAAAAAATCTTCATAAGCGTGAATTGCACCCGTGCAAAAAGGTAATTGGCACGAGTAACAAGAGTGACAATATGATTTTTATTGACGAGTATAATTTTTTGTGAGACAATGGTTGTTAAACTTTTTAATGCAAATACTTGGTGGAACAGAAATTTTGTCGTTTATGGTTAGACATTTCGTTTGAATCGTACTGGTACATGAATACTCAAATAATTCATCCAATATTCCTCCGACAGAAAGCTGGATGCTAAATAGCATCTGAACTTTTTTCGGCTATCGTTTCCTGGTGAACCTAATAACAATATTCAGTCTTAACAAGATGGTGCACCACCATATTTTGCACGTTCAGTTCGCGAATCAAATATTACCTAATTGGTGGATTGGCTGATGGTAACCTACTGAATGACCAGCAAGATTACAAGATTTTACCGCTAAGGTTATTGAAAAGGTGAAATTTTATTGAATAGACTTTTGTCCGTAGATGACAGCAGATATT
The DNA here is from genome assembly GCF_025532065.1 of Leptinotarsa decemlineata. Lineage (NCBI taxonomy): Eukaryota > Metazoa > Arthropoda > Insecta > Coleoptera > Chrysomelidae > Leptinotarsa > Leptinotarsa decemlineata. Next base: position 1,920,758 of record NW_027412549.1, on the reverse strand, counting down.
TTTTAAATTCACCTATATCATCATCAATGTCTCATTCGAATACACTTTGGTGAATATATTCTTTATTTGCCAACTGGTTTTGACAAACGTTAGTAATTTCATTTTAGTTATTAGTTAGTTTAGTTATTTTCTCTGGAAGTAGGGATTGCCGCCTCTTGGAAAAGGGGTAGGAAGTTGACAATTATGTTACCAAATATTAATTTTGAAACGTGAATGGTCAATCACTTTCCATCACTTTTGAGGAGTACTGTATAACTTCATCTTTATAGAATGTTATTCGTTCAATCTTCTCCTCAAATAATGACTGCCAAAGCCATATTATCGATCGAGTATTATGTCTCCTACATTTTCTTTGAGTGGATGGCTTTTTTCACGAACTTTGGGATAATGGAAAAAACCGCTAGGTTGGGTAGCTCTTTTTTATGATAACATAACACCTCTGCAGAGAAGTTAACTGAAATTTACACATTATCTTACTACGCTATGAACCGTGAAGTTTACAAAACTTCAAGCAGCATTCTAACACTTCTTCCGCGAGTAAAAATATACAAATAATGGCTTTTTCGACTTTGTAATCAAACTTTCATGAGCAACGGGGCAACATTACATCGCAACGAAAGTGGGGTCCCTCGTCCCGTTTTAATGTGCTTTATAAAGGGATTAAATTAAACATCGTGCCCTGAATGGCACCATAAACGTGGCTTTGGATGGACTCTGACTCGCTTCCACGAGCTTTTTGCACACTGCGAATCCGCATTAGATTGAAGGGCATATTATTTATTAATCGCACTTCCGTGAATAAAGCGTCAGATAATAACGCCCTGGAGATACAATGAAAGATTGGGACTGTGGTCCATCAACCTATTATTGCATTATGTCGTAAAAACATGAGAAGGAAAAATTATTTTTATTAGAAAGTTTTTTGGTATTTTTAGTAACCTTTTTAATTCAACAAACTTGCAGTTCACCCCAGATCAGATACTGCGTACACCAAATGAAATTTATCACTGGAGAAAATGCTATGTATCAGTAATCTGTCATATTTGATATTTTTATATATTGTTGTGAACCATCCCCTGAAAAAAATGACGCTGGCCGCCGCTGATCGTCGTCAATCGATTGTGACTTGGCCAACCCGATTGTGACTGGCGCTCAACACGATTTGCACTTCGCAATCATTCTAGAAGTCGCGTCGCTTTGAGAAACTTCCAGGGACTTCTCTATCGGCTGTCAGAGGCTCCCATTACGATATACAAACACTATTACCAAGCAGATCGAGGAGTCTAGTTGAAAGTGCGGTACGAAGTGATCTAATAAGGTGATAGATATTTGAGATTAGTCTGAAGTTTCAGTTGAAATGTTTGTGTTGTATTGTCAGTCTGACAGTGAAATAGAGTTGACTTCAGTTGTACAGTATAGTCAATTAGTGTCAAACCCAAGAGGAAAACATAACACTGTTAAAGAAAAGTAGCTACGTTTTTATTGATATTTATCTTAACCTTTCGGAGACCACAAATTTTTGTCATCAGAAACGAAATAACCAATTACATCGAACAGTCTGTTCTAAAATTTGTATAATAAAGTTATATAAGTGGGACAGCAAAGCATATCAGGAATAAACAATTAACAGAATCGAAACGACAGAATACGTTTCGAACCTATGGCGACCCTAGTAGGATGGAATAATATGAAGATGATCACTAATGTAAGATAAAGGTTTAATCTAGTGAGTATATTGAATATTTCTTTCGAAATATTTGAGAAGTGGGAAAGTGGCAACAAACTGATAATTGTGGAATATTGAAGGGAAAGTATTTGGCGTTTTTATTACAAAAATAAACAGATTTTGAGTCTTGATAGGTAGAGTTCGAACCTCTAGCGTAAAATAACTCTATTGAAAACGATATTCAGACAATATAGTAAAATAAAGTTAGCAAGATAACTGAAAGCAACGAGTTCTATCTAAAAATTTGTTTTTCTGTTAACCAGCTGTCGCACCCCTACGAACGACAATCCTCAGAAGTCAAAACTTGTGCGAGCTAAGGACTAAAGAGGTCTCACCTTGTAACGTGTGATTCCTAACACAAAAAAAACGAAAATTCAAGATTCATAGTTCTACCATATGAACCAGAATAAAGCAACGGCTTGGTTCGAATTTTTGTAAAATTAAAGTCCAAAGTGGCTTTCGAAACAGCTCGTACACTTGATCAAATGTTAGGTAACTCGAAAGACACGCCAATTGGAAAATACAGTCTAAAATTTACTAAATTAGCTGTGCGGATTGCAATAAGAAGTATATTGGTCGGACTATAATAGCTTTCTACATGGAAGATGTTGAGACCGATACTTGACAAGTGTTTAGTTACTACCTTCATAAATCAGCGTCCAAAAATTAAACGGACTGAGCGTCAAAGTTCTGCCTTACCCACGAATACTTCCCAGACCTGTCGCCGACCGACTATCACCTTTTCAAGTACTTCGATAACTTTCTCACCGCCAATCAGGACCAGGCAGAAACGGCCTTCATCAACTTCATCGAAATCTGAGCACTCAATTTTTACACTGGTGCACGCTTATTTCGATTAAATTGAATAAGTGTTCACTGAGATCTTACAGTTCAAAGTAGAATAATGAATACGCACAAAACTTTTGAAACAATTCTACAAACCCATGTAAATAATGTGAAAATTCATTTCATGTACAATCAATCATTCATAAATAATCACATATTTTTTTTTACCCTTTGTACGTAAGATGCGCCATTGAGATATTTCGACCTGTTGTTCCTCTGCGATTTATTCACTTTGGCTCCCGCGGCTGTTTAACCTTCGAACTTATCCGGCGATCTCACGACCCCCGATGATTCATTCCGTATCGTTTCGTTAAATTTTAAAACAAAAAGCCCCGCATCGTAATATACGTGCAATATAATCCATATTTGCCTATCAAATGTTTACGACGTCGTGATTTATGCTCGACCGGTCACGTCCAAGATAAAAGCCAACAAAACGGACGGTAGACGTGACCGCCATAATCGTCGGAAGATAATCAGTGTTGCTTTCAAACACACCGTATAGGGCGGTATCAGTTGACATTCCAGAATTGTTTCGTGGTTTTTCAAATAAAGTATGAGTTTCTAAGATTTTCGACAATTTCTGTCGAACATCACCGCCATTGATTTATGTGACGAGAGAATTATAGGCAAACATAACGAATGGTAACAGGTGAACTAAGGAATGACAATAACGATCAACGAATGACAATAGCAATTGATGAATGCCAGTTGCAATTAACGAATGGAAAACTAACGAATGGCAATAGGCAAACTTAGCGAATGGTCTCACACAGTAATTTAACTAATAAAAATATCGGATAGCGAAGTGGCTGTGGAAAAAGTTGACTACCACCGAACAACGTCTAAGTTTGTAAAGTACTACCAAAACCAAGTATTTTCAAATGGCAAACTTGAAGAATAGCAATAGGCATACTAACAAATGGCAATAGCAATGAACGAACGACAATAGCAATTGACGAATGGAAATAGCCATTAACGAATGGCAATAGAAAAGCAAATTAACAAATGGAAAACTAACGAATGGCATTTGGCAAAGTTAGCGAATGGTATCACACAGTAATTTGCCTAATAAAAATATTGGATAGCCAAGTAGCTGCGGAAACAATTGGCTCTAGTCGAGCAACTTCGAAGTTGGTAAGGATCTACCGTAAAAGAATATTTTCAGTGAGCAAAGTGAACGAATGGCAATAGCAATCAAAGGATGGAAATAGCGAAATACGAATGGTAAAGGCAATTGACGAAAGGAAATAGCAATTACGAATGGCAATAGGCAAACTTAAGGAATAGTCTCACACATTAATTTGACCAATAAAAATATCGAATAGCGAAGCAGCTGTGGAAAAACGTCCAAGTTGCTAAAAACCTACCACAAAAAACGTTTTCAAAGGACAAACTTAACGAATGGCAATAGACAAAATAACGAATTGCAATGGCGGTTGAAGAATGGCAATAGCAAATGACGAATGGAAATAGCAAATAACGAAAGGCAAATTAATTAATGATAATAGCAATTGACGAAAGGAAATAGCGATTAACGAATGGCAATAGCTATTAATGAAAGGCAAATTAACGAATGGAAAACTAACTAATGACAATAGGCAAACTTAAGGAATGGTCTCATACATTAATTTGACCAATAAATATTTCAAATAGAAAGTTGGCTTTCATCCAGCAACGTCGAAGTTGCTGAGGACCTACCATAAAATAATATTTTCAGTGGGTAAACTCAACGAATGGCAATAGGCAAATTAACGAATTGCAATAGCGATTGAAGAATGGCAACAGCAAATGACGAATGAAAATAGCAAATAACGAATGGCAATTGCAATTAAAGAAAGGCAAATTAACGAATGGAAAACCAACTAATGGCGATAGGAAAACTTGACGAATAGTCTCGCACAGTAATTCAAGCAATACAAATATCGGATGGCGAGGTAGCTGTGGAAAAAAATAGCTCTCACCGAACAACGTCCAAATTGGTATTGAGACTATCTGTCTTTGCTTGAAAGTGGTTGATAATGTTTCATGGTAAATTGATGGATGTAGCCGTCATACTACGCGGTAGGAGATCATAATGAAAAGAGAAATGAAAATTTCTATGTTTTTTACCACTTTCAATTGTAACTAACGTTACGGCAGTTTCGTCCTATATGGACATTCTCAAACTAATACAATAAACTCAATACAAGTTTCGTTAGTTACAATAAACTCAATTTATTGTATTAGTTTGAGAATGTCCATATAGGACGAAACTGCAGTAAGGTTAGTTACAATTGAAAGTGGTGAAAAACTGAAATTTTCATTTTTCTTTTCGTTTCATGGTGAATTTTTTTAGTTCGGACTTCCAATGTCTAATATGATACTAATAAGATTTGAAATCTCTGAAAGAACAAATAAAATGAAAAATTGAAATGAGTAGCTGAAAATAACAATTATATTGAGCAATAAAACGTGAAATGAAATTACCATAAAATAAAAATAAGCAAAAAATTGAAAATTGAACAATTAAAAATGAAATAATAACTAAAAAGATGTCAAACCAAATAACTTCACGACGTTTCGATTGTTAGTATCCATATTCGTCAAGTCATCACCCGAAGACGATAGCATCTTCAATAATATTGCATTTATTATGAGCAGTTGAGCAATTATATGAATATTTTCCTTGATTATTTTTTTTTGTATGAAGTGAAAACTCAGATAATACCACTTTCTGGTAAGTGAAGTGAAATAGATGGAATCACAAGGTTACTGTGGAATGGAAGCACTGTTCTAGCAATTCCAAACTTCTCGATTGTAGTAGAAGGGTACCTTGGAAATGAGATTCGTCATTGCAGAGGATATCTGTTATCTTTTGCATTATACTATCAAATTATTTCAGTTGAGCAGTAACTATAATTAAAAACTAGACGAGATTTGAAAATGAAACCAGCCAAATATACAACAGACAGCCTCAGAGCAAGTACCTCTATTTTTTTTTGGAGAACCGGGATAAGACAAATAATATTTATCGACCTCATTTTCATTATCAATCACTTTTGAAGTGATTATTTCTGGACCTGTAACTTTTACAGATTTTTTGGGCGAAACTTTTTCAGAGCATTATAAAAATATTTCATCTTCCACAAAAAATAGCACAAAATTTCTTGTTTTTGTCTTCGTTTTGTATTATATGAGCACTTTCGGTATTTCTAATTGTCTTCATAAAATAGTATCTAATGTTTCGTAATTTATTTGCTAGTGTACAGCTCTAGTAAACAATTAGTCCCCAGATTCGAAGGGTAGAAGGGTTTATCTCAATTCCGAATTTGAGCTTTCTGGAAGGGTTAGTTCCCAAACCCTAACGCGAGCGTTTAATGAAACAATTTGCTTCACCTATATGTATCATCCGATAGAACTCAATAAGTTGATAGCACGGAATAATATGTTGAGGGTTCATGTATAACTGGAACCGATTATAGATGTTAGATCAGGGAATAAAATCGAAATCTCAATAACTCAAATGTTTTCATAAAATATTATTGAATAAATATTTCGTTCGAACGAATGAAATTAATGTATTTATTTCCAGAATGATGAAATAAATCATTATATTTTATTAGAGTTCAGTTATATCATCAACAAATGATAATAATAAGTTATAGTGGAATAATATTTCATTTTCAAAAATAAACTTGCAAAGAAAGCAAGTAGGTAATGGACGAAAAAAACAACAGCAAAAACTTTGACAACTCATTAAATAAGGTAATATAACGATGGCTAATTCAAATGAAAGAAAACCAGAAAAATTTTAAATGAATCAGAACTGGAAATTAGCAACAAATATGCTATTTCTTCAATTCCAAATTCCGGGCGTTCATACAGAAAAATTTATCAAACATGAGATCGGTAAAATATAATCTTCAGGAAAAATTTCATTCAACAATGTCAGATCTCAACATTCGGTATTATATGTCCTTAAGTCAGTGAAGTACCATCCGCACAAAATGCAGCTACTTCAAGAATTCAACTAAATGACATTATGCATATTATGTACCTGAAATTTACCACTTTAAATAACTCATTTCCTAGGAAGTGGATAGGTATGGATGAGGATCTCTGAATACAGCATTGAAAGACATTTTGAAGTGGAATATCACTTGACCCGTAAACTGTTTCGAGCGTATATTCAAAAATAGGGATTCATTGGTATACAGTTGGGTCGACGAAATTCGTGCATCCGATACAAGTCAGCAAACAAACTAACCTGTTAATGAAAAATTGTTTCAATAATAGTGAGAACCACATATTACGATCTTATGGATAATTTCATAAAATTCATCAGCACTTTATTAATTATCCTGTAACAACATATTTTATACCGGTCAATTGGGGTGACATTGCCCAATTTTAGAATTTAAGTTGATAATTTTCACATAACCAATTTTTTGATATCCTAGATAAATTTTTACCTTTGGAAGGTGGTTTTTAGATGTGATTTATGTAGTTATTTTATTTTTATATCATTCCCCCTGTTGAATAAAAAATAAAATACCTCCTCCTCAAGGTGTTACAAGGGCTACAGTAAAGACAAAAATTGCTCAAAAAATCGAAAATAACTAGTACAGTTCTGTATCTATAGAGTAGGGAGGGTGAGTGTAAGCCCACGCACTTAGGCCACATGTGACCCATTGTACATCCTCCCGAAGAGTTGTCCTCCTAGGTCATCGTCCATCCTGTCCTTTCCAGAAAGGTGGACAGGTCGCTGAAATACATCTCCTTCATATCGGCAGGTGTAGGCCAAGACTTGCCGAACACACACTCTCTTATTGACGATAACTCCGGGCACTCGCACAGGACATGCCTGACAGTCTCATCTTCCTGTTCACACATCCTGCATAGAGGTGTGTCCACTAGCCCCATATTATGGAGGTGTTTCCTTAGTTGACAGTGGCCAGTCAGACATCCTACTGTAAGGCGTAGATTTTTCCTGGTCATCGCCAGATATTTCTTCAGCGCCAGCTTCCCAGGGTCGCCCAAGGTGATCCTGGCAAGATTACATCCTTTGATTCCCATCTCTTTAAGGATTGAGCATGGGTGTTAACATTTGACTAGTTTCGCAATTGTCGAAGTCATCAGGCAGTGGGTGCCACTGGGTCCTAAAATTCATATTCCAGCCGCTTCCTTGGCTAAAGAGTCGGCAATGCGATTACCTTTACGCATGTCGTGCCCTTTAACCAATCTCAGGATAATGTTATTATCTACCGAGGCTTTGGCTAAATCTTGGTGGCACTCTAGTATTAGCCCTGGGGTAACACGCTGTCTGTTCAAGGCTAATAGTGCTTGAATGATATCAGTGCAGATTGTTATATTTTTGCCAGAAATTCCTTTCTTGGTTATTTCTTTTGTGGCGATTGAGATACCAGCCAGTTCTGTTTGGACCACTCTGGTATTTCTTCCATATTCCCCACTTAATTCTTAGGCTTAGTAATCTGGAGTACACTCCACATACTAAGCCTTCTTTGGTTTTTGAGCCATCTGTATAAATCCGTAATGCATTTGTAGCATCTGATTCTGTGTTCTGCAACTAGTACAGTTGCCATGACGGTCAACTGAAGTGTAATGAACGACATAAAAGTTTTTAAAATTTTGTGGACAAAATGAGTCGTATTTTTTGGTGATTTCAATGCTTCCGCTATCTGAAGGATGAGGCAGTAAAAAAAACCAATATAACAATGTAACACTTTAAATAATAGGTGGATAAAGTGACACCAATTTTCGTATAAAACGTGGGGTGACATTGCCACTCGAATAAAAAACAACAGGTTGGGTGCAGAAACGAAATTGCAAGTAAATTAAATTCTTCATTACATTTATTAATAATAATAATGTAACTCACCTTGTTTTTGTAGAAGCTGTGTATATGTAATTTTGAAGAGCTAAAATTTTCATGGATAACACACGATACAGATAAAACAGATTAATTGGTGATAGCACTTATCTGCAACGACCTACAAACTATAGAATATTTCGTTGTCATTGAGTAGGTATGTTTCATTGACTGCAGCGTCTCAAACGACTCTTCAGCTATTTACTATGGAAGCGCGAAACTGTTTTTTTTTAAACGGGGCAAAGCTACCCCAGAGGACGAAGTCACCTAAATTGACGGTATTCTGTTTATCAATTCTTACATCTGACAATTTGGATATTCCCTTAGATAGGTAATTCTCAATTTGAAGTTAACATTTATAATTATGATATAAACATCACGCTGAAATATGAAATGTCCAGAGTTTATTGAAACCACAGAAACTTTTCTATATACAGAATGCAAAAAATTTAACTGTCAAAAGAAAGTAATACCTCAAATTGTTCTCTAAATTAAAGAGTTTGCCGAAGACTCACTTTTGTATAGCTATTTCTTTTCGATGTACCTAATAAACGCAAGTTATCCACACAACAGATCTCTCTCTCTCTTTCATTGAACGCAAAAATGTTTACGCTTCTCTCTGCTTTTTTCACTTGTGATAGACAAGGTATATGGGATAAATGAGAAAGTGCGTGTTTTATCCAACTGTAAATCTACAAATTTGAGTGTGTTTTGCGTTTACTTTCCTTTATGTTTATAAGAAACCAATATGTATAAATTTCTAAAAATGAATACTACTGAAATTAAGTACAGCAAAATGTATGTCACAATCTTCATGCATTATATTCCAATTATTTCCTCGTGGGTGATTTGGAAAGCAAAATCTAACTTAAAATCCATGTCTCCTTCAGTTGGATAAATTTGATATTTATAGCTAGCATTACGCCTTTCACGATATTAGGTATTCATTGTTCGCCTACCCATTCTTCGAATACTGAACTCTTGCCTGTCTACTGAGAAGAAACGCCGGATGTTGCAATCATTTTATCTAAACTTGGTCGATGGTGCTCTCTTTGTATCTATTTCCCATAGTACCTTCACAACTGAACTACATTTCAGTAATTTTGCACGGTCCTTCAAGAAGCTTGTTCATCAAGCGTTACTACAAACTCCTTTGTTAATTATGTACCGTTCCTAAACATTTCAAACTTCAGAATCGCATCACTGATTGGACCATTTAAAAAAATTACAAAAAAATCTGTTTAAAATCTGTTTTTTCCGTTATTCAGCTGCCGCCCCCATACGAACGACAACTCTCAGAAGTTGAGAAACTTGTTCGAGCTAAGGACAAACGAGGTCTTACCTTTTAACGTGTGATTCCTAAGAATGAATATCTGAAATAAAAGGTTGCATTTTGCTATTCTTGAGTAGCATGACGGCCGGTTGTAACCCCCCAAATTTTGAAAAGGCAAATTGAATATTTCAAAATTTTGGGATACCGACACTTTTTGCTGATAGGCTGCTCAGTTTGATACAGGAGGGTGTGAATAAGTTCAACACAAGTTTGAATAATAGCTATTACTGATTCTTTTACTATTAATCAAATAAACCATGAGTTTACTTAACTAATTCTGGTATTTGGGCGCCAGGCGCCATCTGATCTGGCTGCAGATGGATTTAGAGCTCATGTTGGAGTGCCTCTTTGATTAGGTTAGATATGGAACCTCCTTCTTGTATCAGTCATTCACCCAGTACACGGTTTCTCGATATCATGCGAATTAATGAAATGATTCAGATAGTCATATGTTTATGGAAAAAAACAAAAGATATCTTTAGAATCTGAATACTTCTGAGTTTTAGGAAACTAAATTTCAATGGAAATTCAGTTACATCAAAAGGTAATGAATCTTAAAACTAGAAAAATAAAGGAAATAATAGTTTAATATTAATCAACTATTTCAACACTAGACTGGAAATTATCAAAAACAAATTGACAACTAATCCAAGGAAATATCAAAAGTAAGGTACTAAATTAAATACAAATAGAAATGGGCAACAATATTTGATATCTTGTCAATATACTTTAAGGGTAATGAGAAACAAACTGTATTGATTTTACTCAATGAAGGGTGGCAAATCCTTCTAACAAAAAATGCCAGAGAAATAACAAAGCAAAAGTGCATATAGACAGAAAGAATATCTGGTTGACCTTATAAGTTGAAGTTAATTCAGATAAAGTGGACTGATTGAGTATTCTTGATAAGATAAATCTAAACCTAAGAATAGAATTGACTCAATCAATCACAAAATATACTTTATTGTCGAAAAAACTCTTGTTTTGTTGACAAAGTAGAATATACACGTACAGAAATAAAATTTAGACAAAATACACACAATTATGTAAAATATAAATAAAATAAAATGAAAATTGAATTGTTATATAAACAAGCAGTATATAAACATATACATTTATCAATTATGCATTTTATTCAATAGAATAAGTGTCAATAAATAAATAAAATATCAATCACAAAATGTTATTTGAACATTTTGTCAATATTACAACTTATAACTTAACAGTCTAATCGAATATGCTATACAGTACCCGCAATAAATTACAGATGACAGTTCACGATTTCATTGGAAGTTGTCATTGTAAAATTCTTCCAAACTATAATAGGGTCTGCTCGCGAGAAGCTTTTTTGTGTGAATCAGTCAAATACTAGGGAACAAATCAGGCCAGAGAAAAAAATTCTCTCAAGTTCGCATTTATTTCTCAAAGAGAAATTAATTTGACCGAAAATAGATCAGACAGAAAATAAATGCTTACCTGAGTAATTGTCCTGGAATGGTACTGCCTGAATGTCATAAAGCAATCAACTTCAACTCTCCTGTCCACTTCCAAACGACCTAGTAATAATGATAATCTCGCTGCAGCAACAGGTAGCTCGAGAATTGTATTTCACAGGAATAAATTACCAATTATCTGGTATCTGAAATTTTACTAAGCGTAGATACTGATTTTTTTTAACAGTTCAAAGATAAACGAGGTATGCAAAGCAGATACTTCACTATCTGTAGGTATTTAGTGCAAAATTCAATTTTGAGAACAAAAAATATCACCACGGTAATTTTATGTGATCTAGAAGAAACACTGTGATCTCACTGTATTTAGAGGATGACCTGAGATTACGAGAATAAAGAGAAATGAATTGTCTAACCTAAAAAAATTGTATGGTGCAGAATTTCTTCTTAGAACAATTCCAGCCAAAAATATAATATCAAGAAATAGGTGGTTCATAAACTAGAAATCTTTGCAAGACTCTGAATTTCATCGATGACTGAATAAAAGCCAGCATAAGATAAATTGAAAGTTATAACCTCCAATCACATGTAGTGCAATAATCACAAATTAAGTAATTGAACGGATTTCTATGACTAAATAGAAAAATCCAGGAAAGACAAAAGATATACTCAAACAGATCTCATAAAATTCACTATGAATAAGGATAATATCAAACAAAAGGTCAAAACGTTCCAGATATCAACCGTTCTCGTCAAACGCTGGGAAGGAAGGGAGTATTTCTATCATTTCCGTCGAAAAAAATGTTTTCCTTTACAGCCCACAACTAAATAAAACCAGAGCCCAAAAACAGATGATGGCGAAACTTGGCTTTGAAACAGACCACCGCGCCAGTCCGGCCGGTCTTTTGTCTTAAAGTTTGCTGTTAATTTCAAGGACAGTAGTGTCCAACAATGCGTTTATTGTTCAGTCTAGTCCCACTGATGAGAAAGAAGCATGGTGTCGGATCACAAATACTTTGATTTTGGGCTCTAGTTTCAACCATTGAACGTATGCTTCACCATTTAATCGAGGAGGTAGAAAATGAGGCTCAATTGAATCATCCCCAATAACTCCGAGCCACACGTTAAGAGAAAACTGTTCTTGATGGTTAGTTTCGACAATAGCGTGAGGGTTTTCATCAGCCCATATGTGCTTATTATGAAAATTAATAATCTTGTCCCGAGAAAAACTACATTCGTCTGTGAATTCTATCGTCTTCGGAAAGTCACAATTTCTTCTAATCATTTCCAGCATCCAATTGCAAAATTCAAGTCGGTTCGGAAAGTCTCGCGGTAACAGTGCCTGTACTCGTTGCAGATGGTAACGGTATAAGAGTTGTTCCTTTAAAATTCGAAATACCGTCATATGATCAACATTTAGCTGAAAAGGAATCTTTCTAGTACTGGTAGTAGGTTGTTCTTCAATCAAATTAAGTACTGCTTCCACAAGCTGTGTTGTTCGTACTTCTCAATGGCGACCACAATCCTGCGTTCTTTTGTCGAATGAACTATATTCTCGTGATCGTTAATGAAGTCGAGCAAATATTCTATGTGAAGGATGCTGCCGTGGAGGATACATTTCAGCATATCTTCTAGAAGCTTCTAACCCATTCCCTCGCGACAGACCGTGAACGTAATGCATATCAGCCATTTCCTCATTTGTGTATGCCATGAACAAGTGAATTATTAAAGTAACAAATTAAGAACAGAACAACAACACACAATTAGTTATAATTCAATTTCGAAAATTTACAAACTGACAGCGTCATACCAATTTAATTGTCACTATCGCTAATAGCGACCTACTAGATAGATTAGTTTCGTATTTTCGCATATATGACGATGTATCTCTGTAGTTGTTCCTAAAATAATTTTTTGCTGCGAACTGGTTTATTTTGGGCAAAAAACCCAGGAAACATTTTTTGTTTAGAATAAAACATGCTATCGGAAATAAATTTTCAAATGGTAAACAAATGATAAAACAAAAAGTTATATCGGAAATAAATTTTAGGGGTTGCGCTTTCCACCCCTTACAACCATGGGGTAAACTAAATGAATTTCTGGCTAAGTGTCTTTTTGGTAGTACAGTCAGTACAGTACAGGTTAATTTCAATATTGTAACTTTTTTAGTGATTGTGAAAAAAATTGTTATCTTAACAAGGGATGCTCCAATGAAATTTCTTTATATGAAAGATCCTATCTTTTTTTCGATGAGGAATCACCTCCTTAAATGTTTTACACTTATTCAGTTACACCCTGTATAATTTCAAATTGAGATTGAGGATCTACAAAATCATGTATTTTTTGTAATATAAATTTTTGTATATGAGTTTTGAACATCAGAAATGATTTTATGGTTCTTGAACAAGGAAGTATAAAATTATTCTTCATTCCATAGTTTATCGTGAGAAAATAAATATTTCGAAATGAAATATCGAAATATTCATCCCACATTGATTAGTCTCGCAGATGTTTCTCGTTCATTCAGCAGCAAGACTATGCTGAAATTATTCGATGTCGATCAAAACGTTTTGATTGGTCCATGGGATGTTTATTTCCTGCTTGGGGCTCTGTTCATTAGATGTACCAATCGTGTACCAGAAACTTTGCTGTTTGGGTCGGATCTTTCCTGCACTGATGAGAGGAAATACTTCGAAACCAGTCTGTAGGTGATCTACTCAAATAATTTCAGTATTGTCCTGCTGCTGGATGTGAGGTATTTCGAAATTTTCATTTTCTTATACGTCTGTATCTTTCCTCGATACAGTCGTCATACACTATAGTTCATTTATCCTCAAACTAAACTTATTGGAACACTATCAATATTATTTCATCTACTATTACCAAGTTTTTCCTATAAATTCCTGAAAAATTTATCATAGTTAACTATAATCTATCTATTTGAAATTTGTCAAAGACAAACACTTCTGATGAATGAACTAATAACCATTTGTTTGCGATTGATTGAACGGGAAATAATATCAAATGAATAGATTGTAACTGGCAGAACCTCTATGTTTTTGACATCCCACACCATTAGATGGGATTTATACGGTCCTTTCAGTCCACGCTATATAATCCAGTCTTTTCAATTAACACTAGACCATTGAACTTAACGCCATTTTTTTCTACTTCTGCTCTCTCTTATCATCCGGAAACAAGTTATTTCAGTTCTTTATAGTTCTGGAGTAGTTGTTGGGAAGGAGCCGTTTTATCTGCTTTGCTATCTGCCCTCTTCAAGTCGATACCTTCGCAAATCAGCGGCGTAGTAGGTATATATTATTTGAGGGTATTACTCTAAAATACTTCTCGTTAAGGATTGTAAGGTGAACACGGAAATCACTTTCTCTTATTCAGTGAATTCTCAGAATTGAAACAGATATCTCTCACAGGAATACTACACAACGTAGTATTTCACTAACATGAAAAACAAACAAACCCTGGACTGCGAAGTTATGGGACAAGATATTTGTTTTTGTCTCCTCGGCAGCACCAATAGTAATAAAAGACAAAGCACTCTTGTGTCATCGAAAGAGATAATTGCCTTTTCGAATTAAATAAATCATTGAACATTCATATTATTTTAAGAATGAGTACTGAACTGGAATATGATACACTTCACAGAAGCCCCAATTCAGTGATCCTGAAATACCAGTTATACAATTAGCTATGATTGCCATGATCAAACACATTGTATGCAGATGCAAATCCTTTATCCATTACGGAAAATAATTTCATTAAAGAAAGAAAGATTTCTGAATCAGATCAGCCGTTAAGGTTTCGATTAAGTGGACATTGTCGATCGGACTCACACAATCTGCTGCAATGGTGACTTATGCTTTGATATCAAATCGATCTACTCAAAATCCCCGTATCCATCTCAATAACCTTGTTTCCAACATGCAAAGTTCTCTCCATCTCCACTCTCCATATTCCTAACAAATAAGGTGTCTGTGTAATGTTTGTATAGTTGGATAAACTGTAGGCCACACTACTTTAACGATTTAATTATTTTAATTCAAAAAATCACTGAATAGCGTTTTGTGTAACATATATCTCGAACTACTCCTAGTCTGCCTGGGTTTTTAACTGATATAGAGTGAAACTACATTCGGGATTTACAGAAGCAGTACATAAAGGATGTACTTATTTTTAAAAAATATTGCTATCGACACAAAAATTAAGGTTTGATCGATTTTTTGGGGAAAAAAATCAAAACAGTTTATTGTATGATTTTCACTATAAGGGTTTTACAAAAACCGCGACACGTGTTTCGCTATACAATAGCTTCTTCAAGCATAACTGAGAGTTACTTCTAAATTACACCATTATATACTATCTCTCGATTTTTTGGCAAAAATTGGCACTAAATCTTCTTTTGATCAAGAAAAGAAGGCTTATCTAGAATACATCACCTCTAATAATAACCATAATAACTCTAGAGATCTATGGTTGAAACTAAAAAAACTCTATATTCACAATAATAAACCTATATTGAATCTTCCCTCCCATTTATGTGATCCTAACAACATGAATGATTTTTTTACTGTTTCGCAACAACGGTGTAATAAGGTTGACCCAAATCTGGAACAATTTTACAGTAATAATGTGAATGATTCTATCACATCATTTCTTGAATTGACATTGATCACCGAAAATGAACTATTAACCTTCACGTCACAAATAAAAAGTAGATCAAAAGGAATAGATGATCTCGATAATTTTCTCTTAAATCTCTGTTGTCCACCTATAGTGCCCGTTATTTTACATATTATAAACTTTTGCTTGGAGAAGAAAGTTTTCCCAAGTATGTGGAAGCAGTCTATCGTGGTACCAATACCCAAAATTAAAGAACCTAGAGAATTCAAAGACTTGCGTCCTATAAGTCTTCTTCCATTTCTTTCTAAAATTTTGGAAAAGACTATTGCTCAACAGTTGAGAAACCACCTTCACAACAACAATGTACTTCCAATTATGCAATCTGGTTTTAGACCAAACTATAGCTGTGCTACAGCTTTATTGAACATATTAGATGATATCGTCGCACTTTGATATTTTTCGATTCATATATTTTACATAGACAACAAATTGTTAGAGTGGAGAACCACATGTCAGATTTTAAAAATACTTCTTCAGGTGTCCCACAGGGTTCAATCTTTGGACCTATCCTCTACATAATTTACACCTCCCATTTGACAACCTGTTTGAAAAAACTCAAATATCATATGTATGCCGATGATACACAGTTGTATTATTCTTTCACTCCTGACTCTGTACAGCAAAGCGATAATAATCATTAATGAGAATTTGAATCAATTCGTTAATGTATCGAAAAAACATGCCCTGGAAGTTAATAATTCCAAATGCTCTACATATGATTGTATTTGGAAGGAAAGTCGCAAGATCGAAACTTAGAGATCTGATCATAAAAATTGATGACACTGTTTTACCAGTTGTAAATCAGGTTAAAAATCTAGGAGTTTGTATCGATGATGAACTCAAATTCAAAAAACATACTTCAACATTGATTCATAGAGCATTTGGGAAAATGAAAGTATTATACCCTCATAGGCATGTCTTGAGCCTAAAAACTCATTTGTGATTCGTTGATATTATCTATCAATCATTGTGACGTAGTGTATCATTATTTTCTTAATAAAAATGAGCAACAACGAATTCAAAGAGATCAAAACTCTTGTTTGATATTTTCATACGGTATCAAGAAAAGAGAACCGATTTCTCATACACTCAAAAAAGCTAGGTGGCTGAAAATGTACGATAGGCCGACTCTTCATTCTTCGACATTATTTCATAAAGTTATTGTCAATAGAACACCTCCGTAAATCTATATCAGGCGCAAAATTATCCATGTTATTAGACACTCCATAAGACTATTCAAAAGGTCATTTACATATACGATAGCTGAATTCTATAACAACCTACCACCTTCCTTTCGGTCGAAATCTGTTTCCAGTTTCAGGTACTGCCTGAAAAAACACCTTCTGAAAAATCAATAATACCCGAATATATTCTATGACACATTGGCTCTTGTGGGCCATAGCAAAAATATTTGTAGTATCCTTATGTTTGTATCGATATCCGCCTCATGAATTAAATGTTTTTTTTGTTTTTCATCTTTTTCTTCTTCTGTAAAGTGCAAGAGGAAGAATGAACTCTATTCAATCTTATATCCTATTAACAAATTTGTATTTTGTTTTTCTCCATATTGTATCATGTTATTTCAGCTGTCAATAAATTCATTTATTATTATTGTATATGGAGCCTGCCGGCGTGAAGAGCTGTGCCATTTATTAATAAAAGACATTAAATTAATGGATAAATCATTGATTATTCAAATTCCAAATACAAAAACGAAAATAGGTCGTTCTTTTTGCATTGTTTGAAAAAACATTGACTATTTTAATAAATACGTAGCATTATGCCCTTTTCTTATCAGTCATCAACGTTTTTTTTCTTCGAAATACTCAAATTATGAATGCAGTGCCAAACCTGTTGGTATCAACACGTTTGGGAAAATGACCTCTACCATTGGTGAGTTTCTGAATCTCCCGGAACAAAAGGAATATACAGGTCACTGTTTCAGAAGGTCTTCTGCTTATTTGCTAGCAGAATCAGGATCAAATATAACGGATATTAAGAGGCACGGAGTATGGAAGTCTACAACAGTAGCTGAGGGTTACATCGATCAATCTATTTCTTATAAAAAGGCTATTGCTGAAAGAATAATCCCAACAGCTAGCTCCAGCCTTACAGCATCGTCTTCTCCACTTCAAGAATTAAATGTAAATGCCCATCAAATTGTAAACACAGCTAGTTCAGATATATTACAAGGCTTTTCAACATCGCAAGGTATTAATATCAGCAGTTGTTCTAATTGTACTTTTCATACTGGTCATAAATAATAATAATAATGTAATTAATGTATATAATACATTTGTAATAGAATTCATTTGTATCTATATCTATTGTTCATAATAAAACTTCATTAATAATTGAATAATTATATTTTGTTTATTGCTATTTGGTGGAAAAATCCCGTTAAAAATACTTTTAACACTTGTTTGAAATATTTTTAACACGTTACTTTGTGAACATCATCTTTTAATACTCTTGACAACCATTAAAAATGTCAGTTGTACAAAAAGGTTTTTAAAAGAAAGCTTCTATTTACATGCTTTAAAATTACATCATACGCATCAGTTTATTACATTTCACAATTCATGTGATATAAAAGCTTGTCACGAGATTCGCCTATTTAAAAACAAAACATATACTTTGTAATGTGTTGAATTGATTGGTTTTGCCCGTCTCTACAATCGTCCCGCCAAACTATGCCTAATTTTTGTCGAGTTATAAAAGTGTAAAATTGATATGGCGGCCATCTTGCTTTCCGTCATTTTGAATTTTTTTCCGAAAAACCCTTACCTACATTTAATATGCATATTACCGGAGTGCATAAAAATAACTTGTTTACCATATTGGATTTAGCATGATGTAATTTTATTTTTTCGAATCATTCGCAGCAAACCCTTTCATTTGATACCCATATCATGGGTGCATATTGTATTTCGCCCATCAAGCCCCATGGAAATAATGAATCGCCATTTTGTAATGTCCCCTGTATTGGATAAAAAATGTCAGCATTTAGGTAATCGTGAACGAAACGTATGGTCCAAA
Source organism: Leptinotarsa decemlineata (assembly GCF_025532065.1). Classification (NCBI taxonomy): domain Eukaryota; kingdom Metazoa; phylum Arthropoda; class Insecta; order Coleoptera; family Chrysomelidae; genus Leptinotarsa; species Leptinotarsa decemlineata. Next base: position 1,901,793 of record NW_027412549.1, on the reverse strand, counting down.
TTCAAGTTCAAAGTGTCAAATTTAACTTGCGAGATTTAATTACACCGAACAGGTGAAAATGAAAGAAAGTTTGTAAAAAAATGTTATTCAGGATCCTTAAACTATTTATTTTCAGACCGTAATGTTTCATACAAGATAACTGGGGTGCAGTATCGCAAAATATAAATTACGAAGTCTCGTTTCTAATGGTTTTTTTTCGGTTCTACTTCTGGGAAAGAGAAAACCTAGAATGCAATTTTGCGGCATTTGAAACAGTATTTACTAAAACCAAGAGCGTCTGTGTTGTTTTATTCGTTACGTGATATTAAGTTTTGCGGGTGCATAATTGTTGAACATAACAGAAATTTTAGGAGAGGTAAATTTTAGTGGTAAAATAAAACAACGCGATGCTTCTATGTTTAAAATCTTAGTGAGTTACTTTATCGCTAGTCTCGAGCGGAATTTTGTTTTCGCTTATATTATCTTTGTCATCAAAAAACGTTACAGAAACTAGGCGAGGATGGATGTACAGTGGTTGCACTTTCATTTCCATAGACCATATTTTTGGTCATATAATATAGTGTACGCACCAGGACCGGATTTAGGGAAGGGCTGACGGGGCTACTTCCCCAGGGCCTTCACAGGAGAATGGCCCCCACAGTAAAGATTTTAAAAAATTTCAAATTTTGATGGGTCAGCAACTTTTACGTTTTTTTATCGAATTTTTTCGCATTTTAACTAAGAATACTTGCACAAACAAAATTTTCGCCCGCTTACGTTTTTTTTTTAAATTTTCAATTTTCTCAGGGCCCATCGTGTTCCTTTTTTCTTATATACGGCCCTGGTATGCACCATAATCCAGGTTGGTGGTGGTGGCAATTATTGTGGTTACCACAATACCGATATCGTTACCGTTACCGATATCCGGACCTACTTATCGTTCCAATATGGACATTTTTCCAGAGTGATTTTATCTTTTGGTCTAGGCGGGAGTAAGAATATCGTTGATTGTGGTTTGTAAATAGTCCAGATATTTTACAAAAGCACTGCCACAAAAGCCGGCAAAAATTTTAAAATACACCAGACAGACAAATACTATCTTTCATCGAAGATGAAAATATCCGGATCATTTACAAATCACACGTTATCGTGGCTGTCAGCTAGACCAAAAAAATTTTTTTTGAAAACCAGGTGACTTTGGTCAATTGTATACAGGGCTTTTCATGATGAGCGTTAATTAGCCGTTTCTGGCAAACTATTTAACGGATCAACCTGAAAATTCCACAGTATGCATAAGTCAATATGACTTACATGCCTAAAATATTTCAGACGAAGCGGCGTTGTCGCTTCTACTATAAAGTAGCGGCTTCTTTGATTTTTCAAATGGAACACCCCGTATATAATATCATATTATGATCCATTATCACTTTGTCAACAAATTCATCTGCTATTTCCCTATACCTATCTATTACCGTTTAGAAGATATAAATTAATTTCGATATTTTTTTTACTAAACATGAACTTTTATAAATGCTGATAATCTTGAACTCTCTTGCACTCATGGTGGAGTGAAGTGATACTATGAGGATCTTCACTCCGAGTCATATTTTCATTTTCCTCATACAGGGTCTTCAAAAAATGAATCAGAATTTTGGATATTCAACATTTTTTTATACTTAGTAATAATTCTTTTTTGATCCAGTTTTTTAACTGTCTCAGATCAGTCAATTCGAAATTGGTATGTACCTACCTTAGAAAAAGTTACAATTTGTATACAATGAGGTATTGGTCTCTAACGTACAACAGTACACATTAATATTTTTTAATAGTGTGCTTTGGAAAAATAAATAAATCAATTATTTAACGTCAGACTTTCATTGGTGGTTTTGACTGATTGTGATAGCTACCAATTATAATAGAATAATGTCAAGAGTAGGTTACAGTAATGAAGATTTTTTGAATTTATTAATAATTTATGGTGAGTGCAATAGAATTGCAAGTAGAACATGCCGAGTATTTCATGATAGATATCCACAACTTCCGAAGCCGAATAATAATGTGATAAATCGACTACTAAAAAACTGTAGGTTGAATGGAACCTTCCGTCCAAAAGTCATTCGTAAGAAGACTAAAGTGGTATAACAGTTTTGGGATACTTTCATGCATTTCCAAATGCTTCTCTGCACGAGGCTGAAAGGGAGATAGCTATACCCTACGTGACAATTTGTCGAATTCTTAATAAGCATAAATGGCATTCCTATAAGTTCTACTGTGTCCAACATTTGTTGTCAACATTTGTCAGCGAAGCTTTAACCGAAATCTTCGAAGACAGATGGATTGGTAATAATGGACCTTTTCGTTGGCCTCCTAGAACACCAGATGGCAATCCATTAGATTATTTCGTGTGGGGTTTCATTAAAAATATGGTTTATTCTACTCCAATAACAACAATGGAAGATATGAAATCGAGAGTTACAACTGCTTTCAATAGTTTGACTCCAAACTTGATCAGAAGCGCTACACATGACAATCTTTTGAAGAAATTACATGTTTGTTTAAGTAGAGGTGGAGATGTGTTTGAACATATTCTGAAATACACTGACGATTAAATTAACTCATTCATTTATGGGTTTATTATTTTCAGTTCGTGTTTCAGCGTTAATAAAACTATTGTTTGAAGAGAAGTTTCATTCGATGGTTGAGGAGTATTTTAATAATTATCTTTTCATTGTATTATCTGTGACTAATTGAGAAACATCAAACGAAATCTGTTTTACAAAAATGAGTGATGAACAAGGAAACCATGTCAATTTCCGTTTGAAACAGTTTATCTCGAAAACGGTTCAAAATAGAAATAGTATTATCTGAACAAAGTTAATCTAAAATTGGATGTAGAGCTCAAAAATGTTGAAATATACAGGGTGTTCCATTTGAAAAAATTGAGTTCCACTCATTTTTTCATGAGATCAAAGTATCTGCATTTTTTGAAGACCCTGTATGAGGCAAATGAAAATATGACTCGGAGTGAAGATCCTCATAGTATCACTCCACTCCATTTCAAATTTGATCGGAAAAAATCTAGCTCCTTGAGAGCTATCTTGGCGTGCGCTGCCTATACCGTTGGAATTACATGCAGATAATGTACCGTAAGATTGTTTGTCTTAAATAGTTCTAAATAAAAGTCCGCGATAGCATATATCTACTTATTATGTGGTAGCCACTATATGCAAACTAGTGAGCCATAAATACAATTGAATTGGATACTTTTTTACAATACGCATGTTAGAATATCTGTCAAATTCTTATAAAAGTTGATATAACTGTCGTTTTGAGTATTTAAAATAGATAAACTTTTGTCTTCCACACTAAGTAATTTGGACGAATCGTTTAAAAGTTATCACGATAAGATTAACTTGACGCAACGCAGTAAGCCATTACGCGTCGCGTCTACTGTAAGACGACGGTGGACGATGCCAAGGGTAGAGGGGCGGTCTAAGCAATGAAGCGTTATCGTCGAGAACGCGACCCGAATGCGGACAGAAGCGTGAGGGTAAACGTCGTTGACGGTTTTGTTAGTTTTGCGAATTTCTTTATAGGTAACATAATTCGGTTCCCGAAGCTATTCATTACTTAGTGCAGTTGGCATCAGTTACTGTACGCTCTTACATTACCGTACAGCCGAAGCTACTGAACTTGGAATCTTAAAATATGCAGGTAGGTTCTTTGTATAGCGTGAATAAATATCAAGAAAGGAAATCAGGAATTTTCACCTCTCCGAGGGGGAAAAATAGGGGTTCAAAGATTGTATTGAATTTCGTCAGTTTTGAAATTGGAAACGTGAAGTTTTGGGTTAATAAAAAATATTGTAACTATTTGTTTAAAATGGTCTGTCACGAAACATAATGTGACAAATCAAATTCTACGCGGCGAAGCCGCGGGCAACAACTAGTTGATAATAAAATCAAAATAGCGACTGTCTGACCAGTTGCATTAACGAGATGCAACAGCAAATTCCGTGACTTCACGCTGTTTAATGACTCATAATCCCGAGTGAGTCATCTCTATCGCAAACTTCTATACGTGTGTATCGAATACACATAATATGAAATCTTGCACACACTATTTCTATTGAGACAGGCGAAGCGTGACCTTTTTTACGGGCTACGACGTTGTTTCACGTTGCCCTTCGTTGACCTTTCACCTTAATACTGATACATTTATGACCAGGTAGCGTAATGATGTTGGCAGAGTTCCTTTCATGGCATTTTTAAAGGAACGTGACTAAGAGTGAATTTCAACCTTATTTCGAAAAATAATGACTGAATTTTTCACGTGCTTCATGTCCAAATTACCTATGAAAGGTTGCATTTTTGCTAATGAATGTGTCGAGAGGAATCCTGGACGAATTTTTTCATAAGTTAAATCAGAGAAACGTTTTCTATTAAGATTATCATGGCAATTTTGATTTTTCCCTGATTTATTTATGAATCATTTTTGTATAGATATGCAGGCTGAGCCAAGTCAATATGGATCGCTCTTAATTTTGTTTGTCGTCTTATACACGGTGATGCAAAACTGAAACATGCTTGCACGAGGGTAAATAAAAAATGAAACTTAAAATACACGGTCCAGATTTATCTGCCAGTGGTGAGTTTTATCAGTGAGTGATATGATTAGAACTTCAATACATACTTATACATTCACACATCACATCGTCATGGTGGCGGAAGTGCAAAACACAGAAGTCTTCATTGGATCTAGGTTTTGAACTATTTTCATTGGATTTTTTTCTTGATGTAGGTATATTTCTGGATTATAAAGATTTGTGTTCATGTAGTTCGTGCAAATAATTTTCGAAATGTTGTTCACTAACAAGTCCAAATTGATTTAAAGGGAATATTTTTCTCGAACTATGGGAATTTTCAAATGCAGGCATTAAAATGAATGATATGAGCCTTACCAACTTTCTGAAATTAATTTGAATTTTCGAAACTTGGTTTTCGTTGTTTTAATGTTGATTCGTACAATATTTGATTGACATCTTCACTGTAATGAGAGGCCTTCACTATCAGCTGTACACGTAGTGTTTTTTTCTCATAAGGGCGAGAACACAATTGCGTTAATTTTGGTATAAGTATGAGTGTGTGCGATTTCAAACCGCAACAGCTTGTTATTTTGGTACCCATGAACCGATTTTGAAAAATGAAAATTCAACTCGTCGAGCTCTATTCAAAGATATTGATTGCTGTGGATTCTTCTTATTTTCAAGTACTACTATGACCTGCTCAATGAGTCGAAACTTCGAGAAGGGCCATTGGGCATTTTTTTATCAAAAAATTAGATAGCCCATTCTATTCGGATATATTTCAAACCTCTATATACCAAGTTTCAGCTCAATATCTCATACAGTGCGTTAGTTATATGATGGCAAATTTCCAAATTCATGATTTTTTGACTAACCTTTATAACAAACTGTACACTTCAAAGGAAAAGTGAAGTAGCCATCGAAATGGGAAATACACGAAAAATGCAAATACGAAGTTCTTCGTAACAGGTACAGATAAACGTCCCTATTTCAACCAAAAATCAAAAGTTGAAAATGTTTCAACCATATCGCTTGATTTTTTGGTATAATAAATAGTCAATCAACAATTGTAAAAATACCGCTTCATATGCTTTTTTCAAACATTTGTCTTAACCCGGTGACAGATTTCTCATGATTTCATTTCATACGTCATATTTATATGATTAGATCAATAATAAGCCAGACACTGTTTTTTCATAGCTTGCTTTGAAATTGAGTAGTCTCTTTTTTCGTTGTTCTAATTTTGACAGTCAGGTATCCTCAAACGCTTTTCACTTGTATTTGGTGAAGGAAGTTATAAAAGGGTTTTGCGAATTTTCAAAATGGTATATCTCAACTTAGTCGAGAGAATTGAGATTATGTGTTTAGGTGGCAAGGGTGTGCAAGGGTGGTCGCGAAAGAATTCAACAGAAGACATCCATATCGTGAACCAATTCACCATACAACCGTCTTCAGGATCAATACGTTATTCAATAGAACCAGGAGAGTAAATGAAACACATTTACCTACAGAGACAAAGAGGAATATAGAGATAGACGGAAAAATTTCAGAGTATGTTCCAGAAAATCCGAAAAATAGCTTGCGGCAAATTTCAAGAGATTTACACGTTAGAATATATATAAAATACGTACTGTTTGGAAAAAAAATAAAGTTATTTACTTCAAACCGAAAATCATGCACATGTTGGAAACAGGCGATGAGGAACGAAGCTTGGATTTTTGTTTATTCCGCCAAGGTGAATATTTGAATAATAATAACTTTCTGGGCAATATTCTCAAAATAGCAATGACGGGGTAGGAATATTCAAAAACCGTATAATAGGTCCAGTGTTTTTTGAAAACGAACTAAACGGTGGAGGATTTTATAATTTTTTGACAACGAAATTGTTGGGTTTCATGGAAGAACGCAGATACTGCCTCCATTCACAATGTGATTGTTGTGCGGCAATAATTTGATGAAAAATTTCAAGAAAGATGGACTGGAAAGATCAACCCTTTTAATTGTTGGCCCCCCTCGATCACCAGCCGTGACTCCATAAGATATTTTCTGTGGTGATATTTGAAAAAAAATGTTTATAGAAATAGAGCACGAAATTTGAACGATTTCAAGGAGAGAATAAGGGAAAGTGTGGTGAAATAACACCAGGCCAATTGAGGGAGACCCGCCAGAATTTAAGACGACGTTATAACAAATGTATAGAGCTTGAAGGAGAATATATTGAAAACTACAATATCTGAAAAAACTGTTTCATTTATCATTTAGTTTTTTTCTGGTGTTGGTAATTTTTCTAAAATTAAAAACACGTTTTCAACTTTTGATTTATTGATGTTAATTAAACTAGAAACAACCACATGGAACCCCATGTAACTTCGTAGCTGAGTATGCAAAGTATTATTTCATTAAATGATTACTTTATCTTTTCTGTAAAGTTCATAGACTTTCATACAGGGTCAGGTCCATATAAGACGAAAGCGCAGTAATGATAGTTGCAAATTAAAGTGGTAAAACATAGGAAGTTTCCTTTCTCATTTTTCATGAAAATGATTATGTTATATTGGTTGGTTACAGTACTTGTGACATCAAATCTCTGTCGTTTTTGAATAGCACAACTTCTTTGACAAAAATACTTAATAAAAAAAAATATATTTTTGTCAAGTGGTAACCCTTTAATGGTTTTACTCCGAACTTCAAAAATGCGAATGCCAAAGTGTTCCGTGTGACAACTAGATTGATGAATTTTTTTTGTCCGGAATACAAAAAAGTATTTCTCTTTGTAGGTTCCAAGCGCTATTTCTGGCGACAAAGCTGCCGGCGACACCGGCAGCTTTGTCGCATAGGACCAAGTAGGGGTGGTTTGATTAGGCGCTACTAAAGTCTATCCAAATCCAAGATAGAGTAAAACAAAACAAAACCGAAGCGTAATGTTCACGTGATCGCCCAGTGTCAGATCTTAAGGGCAGCGTTCATTGGTGAATTCGCCTTCTTGGTACGAGTTCGGTACCAGCACAGGGTTGTAATCAGTCGTTTGCGTGTTTGTGTGGCGTGCGTTGTAGTATATTGTTTAAAATTGTTTTCCAAGATGTCCAGTACAGACATTGTGAGCTATCCTCTGAGTTCAGCCAGGAATCGATCCAAAAAAAGACATTTGAGTGTTGAGATGAAAGAAGTGATTTTAAATGTGTTCAAGAAAGAGATGAAAGAAATTGAGACATCGGCTGTCGACGATTGAATCGAAAGTTTCCGATAAAATTGGAGTGTGTTGCGCTTCGATTTACAATGTTTTACGGGAATATAAACAAAATCATACATTTTCCAAACCGAATACAAATCAGAATCGTCAAACCATTATAAAATCAATAGATGATGCTGACAAACATGCAATCAGGAGGAAAGTGCATGAGTACTTTTTCAGAAATGAAATACTCACGACAGACAAAGTACTCACAGTACTCACATTCCATAAAATATTGAAACATTTGAATTTTGTATGGAAAAAACGAGGTCGCAATAGTTTATTATTGGATAGAGAGGTAATTGTGTTATGGAGGAGAGAGTATTTGACCAAAATTAAATATTATAGGGAACAACAGAGAACAATTTATTATATGGATGAAACCTGAGTTAATGCTGGTAATACTACTCATAAAGTATAGGTCGATGAAACTGTGACCTCATCTAGGAGGGCCTTTCTAGATGGACTATCCACCGGATTAACAAATCCATCAGGTAAACGTATATTTATATTAAGACCTGCCTCAATCTCAATATATAAAAAGTAACCCTCGTATTTGTCTTATTTACTTACATACCTCTTCATAATTTCAGGTAAAGGAAAACGGCTTATTATTTGTCACATCGACAATGAGAATGGGTTTGTTGCTGTAGGGCTGTAGTGTTTCGAGTCGAAGAAAACTGGAAATTATCACGAAGAAATGAACGGTGAATCTTTCGAACAGTGATTTTCCAAAGTTCTACCCCATCTGGAGGATAATGCTGTGATTGTAATGGACAATGCACCTTATCATTCGCGACGGTTAGAGGAGATTCCGACAACGTCTTCAAAGAAGGTTGAAATCCAAAATTGGCTGCGATCAAAGAATATTAGCTTTAAAGACTCAATGCTGAGAGTACAGCTACTAAAAATTGTCAAGGAGCGCAAGCTTGAATACCAAAAATATATAGTCGATGAGATGGCAGCAGGCCAAAACAAAATTGTCTTTCGCCTGCCTCCATACCACTGCGAGTTAATATGGGCGGATGTGAAGAATTTTGTAGCTCACCACGTTGTAACACCACGTTGTAACACTACGTTCAAATTTGCAGATCTCAAAGTACTTTTTGATGAGGCTTTGAAAAAAGTCACAGCGGAGAAATGGGAGAAGCGTGTTCGGCATGTGATATCGGAAGTCGAGACAAAGATGTGGAAGCTTGATAACGTAATAGAGGCACAAATCGAGCCACTGATAATTCAGATTGGTGAGGATGACACTACTGATGAAGAGACAAATTCATTACATTACAAAAGTTGGTCAAAATCTGTTGATAACAATGTTCAAAATGTATTCAAATAAGAGGATCACTTTTCAAGTATTCGTTGTCGTAGAAACAATTTTAACTTGGGTATTACTTATATCAAATATAATCAGCAGACTCTTTGTGTTTTCTTATCAGTCAAAAGAAAAATAGGGAAAAAATTGAAGTTTTAATGATGTCGAAGTCAAACTCGTTTTCGACTTCTACTAACAATTTAAATAACTAACCAAAATCGTCTTTTAACGGCAAATCGATTTGCAAATAATTTTTGCGATTTTGAACTTCTTCTAGATAAGTCCAGGGTCAGCATCCACCTACCTTAGATGAAAACAAACAATCAGATGTTTTTTCAATGGGTCAAGAAAATCCACGTTCAACTCTCCTAGCCAAAATTCACCATTAGAAAGAGCATTTGAATAAAAAATTGTCTGAAGTTGATTTTGAGTCTCAATGTGGTTTCTCGAACTATTGGATAAAACTCTTCGATAAAACTCTGGATGGTGAAAAGTACTTGAACTTAATTCGTTATGAATACTTTTTTACTTTAGTAGTATCATTTCATAATGTAGATCACGATGCACCCGTTAACATAATTTGGTTATAGCCAGACATGGCGTCTAGTTTGAAAATACCTCGACCAAATTTTTGCTGATTGAATATTGAATGGCCAGCAAAATCATCAGATTTAACTCCGTGGATGATTCGTCAATAAATCTGCTCAGTATAAATAAGAATTTTGTCTCTCCGTTACATATTTTTTGTTTTCTCATTGTTTTATTTCAATGGCATACTTTTTTTTGTTGTATTCAACATCAAAAAAGATTGCCAAAGGTCTACTTTGTCATTTAAATTTTGAAGGTTGGGCTATCACCCCTTGAAGATGATCTGGTGGGAATCGAAAATTATACTACTAAAAGGCAATTATAAAATGAAAATCAATCTGTGTGAGCATTTTCCTGGAACATTTTATGAAAGACTGTATTTGTACTCTTAGAAGTGCAAATTCTTGTGAATATTTCAAACCATAGTGAAAGTTGTTTCTTTTCCAAATTCAACTGAAAAGAATTATGACACGTTCATGTCTTTCGAAGTCATGTTCTGAAATCTAGACTGAAACATTACAAATTTCTCAAGATCCACTGACATGCAGCTGGTAGAAATTAGCAAATGTTTTAAAACAGTTGGCTGTCTATATCACATTCAAGAAGCGCAGATTATTATTAACGTCTGAAAGTCAAGCTTTTATACGAATAGATTGTTTTATTTTATCATCTTCATGAACATTGTTTGGATAAAAGGCTAAATATAGTTAGGTGGCGTCATCATAAAAGTGGTTATGACAGTATAAAAGAGCAAGAATTGAAGTTGAATTAATTGCTTGGGCATATATGCTAGTTCATTGGTAATTACGCATTTACTGATCATAGGCAAGAAATAATTAAAACCACCCAATTTTGTTAATAAATGTGCTTTAAGCAAACTTGTAAAATTAGACTATTATAGTTAACAAATAGTTAACAATAGAAAACCTTTTCAAAACAATATATAGTGAATATTGCGTTATCAATATTTATATTTTAGCTTAGAATCAATATGCAACTATTGTAATTTCACAATATCAATATTATCGGAATACTATATTCAATAGATATCAGAATGGACATATGTTTTTTACTGATTATCCCAATATGATGCCTGAATTGGCAATTCAAGATGGTTATTTGTCAACAAAACAATATAAAATAAATACTGCATTATGAATATTCCAGTTTCAAATCTGGATTAAATCAATATTGAACTGACAACATCAATCTTATGTTTCAATTCGATATTCGCCATGTAGTAAAAATTCAATTTGAATACAGTATTCAACCATTATGCAATTATCTATTGATTTATTATGTCAATATGCTGCCAACTCAATACTGTTGTTCATTTTTCGAAACAATATGAAATAGATATTGGAATGAAATTATTGTTCGCAACAGATATGTCACCATATCGATATCTCGATATTGTTGAAAGATATCATTCATGTTGAAATATTATTTTTCCAGTAATGGTTCATATTCTTCAAAGTTCATTTTTTCCATTTATAACATATCTATATTGATCATGTCAACCTACTTGTCTTGATCATTAAATATGTATCTCAATTTTTTTTACTTCTGATTGAAATTGCCATATTTATACATTCTCATGGAAATTGTCATATTTCATACGAGCTACTGAGCAGCACCCCGTTTCTGCCAATCTGACACTGAGCATAATAAGATCATAGAGTTGCCATGTAAGGTATTTATTAACTTTATGGCATTGGGGGAACTGCAATATATGTTTGTGGCCAATCAATAAACCTGCAAATATTGAAAAAAATAAGAATATTATGATTTCTGGATAGATTTTTGCACGAGGTAATAACTTTTTATAAGATATACGTCAGATGATTTTAATCTATTGAATACATATATCTCTAGCTCCTTCACTCGAGTTGTTCCATCATTCAGTGTTGATTAAACAAAAAGAAATAGTATGTTTCCAGCATATTGAAGTGAACTGATTTTCTTTACTGAAAGAGCGAATCTAGTCAAAAGTTTAATATTTATTATTATTCTGAAATGTTCAAATATATTTCCAAATGAATTTAAATAACAGAAGATGACAGAAGAAGTATAGATATATATATTAAAATGTAATAAATGCCATAATTGGGCTCCAAATTAGCTGTGGAAGTATCAAAATCTAAAACAAAGGATCAGATCAGTAAATAGGCCAATAAGAATAAAAGAATAATAGGAAAATACACCTGAGAACACACCTGGAAAAACTTTTCAAAAGAAACATCTAAAAAATGAATAGTACTAATGATATTATCGTGATGCAAAAGTCATGAATTGTTCCACAATGTTTTTAATGCTCGCATCAGCTCCAAACATAGGATAAATGAAAGCAAGGAACTTGACAATCAGAGAATCAGGGATTAACTGCTTGCCAATCACAACAGCCATACAAAAAGCAAATCTAGTAGCTGAACAATTTGTGTCCCTCTCCAGAGTCGATTTTATGGAAAAGGCACTACCCGCTATTCCCACACTAGAATCCACAATGCCGGAAATTACTTTTCTACAACTTCGTCAGGCGAATTTTGAAACAGCTCAATATCAACAAGGCGTCTAGTCGTGATGAAGTGTTCGTCATCGTACTTGAAAAGTGCGCAAATTAACTCGCACCAGTATTTTGCAGACTTTTCAACCTGTCTTACAAGAAGGGGTTTTTTCCTTAAGTTGAAAGATTGCTCGTGTTCAGCCTATACCCATAAAGGGCAAGAACACTCTTCCAAATAACTATAGACCAGTCGCTTTACTATCACTGATATAAAAAATCATGGAGGAAGCCGTAAACCACCATATCGACAAACATTTGTAAGACTTCAATATCTTGAGCGATCATCAATATGGCTTTTGGAAACAAAGATCAACAGGCGATCTTCGATCGTATGTCACCCATATTTGGAATAATGCAATCGAGGAACATGGAGAGTCAAGAGCTGTTGCGCTTGATATTTCTAAGGTCTTTGACCGTGTGTGGCATGAGGGTTTGCTGGCCAAACATCGATGCTATGGCTTATCGGATCATTTTTGTGTATGGCTCCTCAGCTTCCTGAAAGAACGTTTCCTGCAAGTTGCCGTCGATGGATATATTTTGAATACTTTCCCCATCAACGCTGATGTTCTCTAGGGATTCATATTGTCACCAATCCTATTTTTATTGTAAATAAATGATTTATTGGAAAAAACCAAGAATCCAATATATTGCTTTGCTGATGTCAGCACACTTATCTCGTCATTACATTTGGATCCCAGGACATTGGCTGCGGAAGCACATCTTCACCGGCAGTAGGAGGTTGAATATCTTAATGAGGATCTAGAAGTAATTTCGAATCTGGGTGAAAGTAACCAGGTTCAATTCAATGCCACAAAAACCCAGGCATCGGTTTTCTCAAAAAAAATAAATGTCTCCGAACTGGATATAATAATGTCAGGTCAGAAAATTCCGCTTGTTTGTTGGGGATTGAAATGGACACCAATATGCCTTGGCACAATCATATCGCTGGAATTGTAAAGGATGCTTCTCGAAAGCTTGGAACATTGTTCCGAACCAGAAAACTGTATACACCTCAGTAACTTTTGATGCATTATAAAGCTCAGATCAGACCTTCTTTGGAGTACTGTTCTCATGTATGGAGCTCCGCCACCAAATATACCCTGAAGCTGCTGGATTCAGTCCAGTAAAGAGCCATCCGTCTGATTGGAGACGCGAACATCACTTTCAAACTTGATAGTCTGGAACATCGAAGAATCATAGTTTTTTTTTACTGTTTGAACGTGGTACATAAAACACAATTGGGATAATAACTCTGAACAATCGATGAGGTGATTTTCTGATGATTAGAATAAGAATCTGTTGAAAAATTTTCATTTTTAATACTTGGTCTAGATAAACTTCATCAATTTTGAAAAAGGCATATTTGTTGCTGAACAAATTCAAATGTTTGTGAGACTTATATATCAGAAACCATATTAGCGTGCCAAACTCAAATTAATTGTGGATCATGATTTTGAAACGTTTTCAAGTGAATCGTATAACAGTATTCGTCGTTAATGGTGGCAATAAAAAAAGCCGGTAGCCGAAGGAAAATAAATCCGAAACGACAATTCATCATTGACATTTATTCAATTTGAAGATAAAGTTCGCAACGAAAAGTAATATTACCACTAAATGCGTTTCCATTTCTGATGGTGGTGCTATCCCGCTGGGATCTAAAATCTAATAGAAAACTGTCCTTCGAGCTCCCGCTAGACCGGAAAACGAAATGAGTGGACGATAATGCAGAACGTGAAGTCCTTCAAGTTAAATACCTCGACAGCATAACGATTGAGAAGATATTGCCTCGAATGTAATAGAAAAAGTGACAGTTCCTAATAACGGTGTCAAAGATGAAGCTAACAAAGTAAAACTGGTCAAAGAACAAAGAGCAATCATTCAACATTCTGAGAAAAAACTGAAATACCTATTTCATGAATTTTGTCGAACCACGTATTGAACTGTTGAATGTTTCTTTACTACTTCTACGCTAGGTTCTACGTTGAACGTAAAATTCAGTTATCACACAGTTCCATTTTAGAATGAACATATCTCTTGACGAGTACAATTTTTATGAGTCTACTTTGGAATGTGATATCTCAGTGAATACTCATTCAATTTAATCGAAATTAGCGCTATTTGAATCAGTGCACTTTTGCCAACATAACACAACTTGGTTAACTTTCTCAGCATACACGTTGGATGCTCGGAATTCCATGAAGTCGACGAAGGAGGTTTTTGGTCCTGATTGGCGAAGGTTCTATCGGTGGGATAAACATAAAGGTGCTTGAAAATATGGTAGTAGGTTGGCGAGAGGTCTGAGGAGTATAGTGGGTGAAGCAGAACTTCGATTATCAATTCCCCCGATTTTCGTACGGTAATTTGTGAAACGTGTGGATTACGTTGTCGTGGAGCAGGATCGCACCTCTATTCCCTCACAATAGGACTCTGCTGTGGTGACGAATCACACCAGTCACTGACCACCATACAAAAACCATGTTTTTTTTCCAGTGGGTTTTCGCTTTCGAGAAGTGTCTTGGTGGCTAATAGGTGTCCAACCACTGTCCTGAACGTTTCCTGTTGTCGTAGAGGTTTGATTTTTCTCACGCGTGAGGATATGATCCAAAACAAGATCGTTCTTTTTGCGCAAAGCAAAGAGGAATGGACCTCGAAACGTGACAATTTCTGTCGATTGTTCAAATCGTGGGGCCCCACTCTTCGTCGTTTTGACCTTTCCAATACACTTTAAACCATCTGAAACCACATGGAAGCTGACGCCTAGTTCCTCCGCCATTTGGGATTGGTCAGTCTTCACCAGGATACTCAAATCCTCGTTCTGGATTACTGTAGATCGGCCATTTTGGAGCTCATCTTCGAGGCTAAAATCGCCGAAACGAAATTTCGCAAACCAACGTCGAACAAGTACGTTTATTAACATTATCATTACCAAATGCCTGGTTGATTTCTCATGCTGTTTTGGCAGCGCTTTGGTTCAATTTGAATTCATGGTAAAAAATTGTCCTGTAATTGCACGACATCATTCGGTAATAAGCTGAAAAGAGGCAAAATATTGAAATTTGGAAAAAATTAACAGCATGAGTGTATAGAGTACAAAATTTTCTATCGATCAGCCCGGCACTTCCCAAAGACGAAACCCCACCAAAAAAAGACCATGGTGTCTGTATGGTAGTCAGCGGCTTCGCCAAAAAATGTCTATTTTGATAGACTCATAGAGTCAATCTTGAGGTATAGTCGAAGTAACCCATATAGTAATTCTTAAAGCTTCGGCGAACTCAAAGGTCAAAAAAACTAATACAAAGGAATAATGCCGCTACGAATTAGTCCACGTGGACTGAAGAATTGGCGGTTCGTATTGAATAATTTTCACTATCCGAGTTTAATGATTGGCTGAAGGGTCATAAAATTAGATTTGAAGTCATGTTACGGTGACCAATAGAATATGAGGATGGTTAGAAGAGTCGTGTTGTCAATATTCAGTTCAGGAAATGGTCGCGATTTGAATGTTGAAATTCGATATTGGTGAAGTTATGATTACTCAAAATGTTTGTTATTTCTTTATAATGTGGCCTCCTTGAACAAGTACTAATAGTAATAACGAGTGTGATAATAACGCAGACTTTTTTCATGTGTAGTGATTCCAATAGTGCTGGTGAACAATGCGAAAAAGAGATACCAGTGAATAAGATTCGGATGCATTTGAATATTGAAACACAGAGAGTATGTTTCAATGTATATAAGAATATAAATATCAAGTTTTGTTTCGAGGGAAAAAACTATTACAAGCAACATCAGATTTTACCGAAATTCCTTTCTCAACTCTACGTAAAATAGTCAAAAACAAACCTTATGAACGCAAGACGCGATTTGATGCGGGATTACCAAAACCTTTAGATGTTTATTTAATTAAATCATTAAAAAAAAACAATATACGACTGTTACAAAAGCAATGAGATTCCTACAATTGAAATCATAAGGAAGAAATTGAATACTTCCGGCTATAACGTGAGCTGCTGTGACAAAACTCTTCAGAATTGGATAAAAAAACTAGGAGAATAGTGGAATTGCGTAACAAATACTTAGAATCGATAACTGAATATAGACAAGAACCACGGCAAATTTTCTATTTGGACGAAACTTGGTATGACACTCACGACACAGTTACGAAAGGGTGGACTGATGGTTCGAGAATGTGTACGCCTAACATGCCTGCAAACAAAGGATCGCGACTAATCATTGTGCATTGCGGAGGAAGTAAAAGATGGATTCCGAATTTTTTGAAATTATGTCGAAAAATACTATAGTAGAAACATGGAAGCTAAAATTTTTGAGGAATGGTTTGAAATCACATTGATCCCAAATTTGGATATGAATAGTGTAATAGTTCTTGACAACGCTTCCTATTATTCACGACAGCTCATCAAAGTATCGAATAATAATTCGAGGAAAGATGAAATACAAAGTTTTTTAATGGATAACAATTTGTATTTTGAAGATAACTATACCAAAAACCAACTACTTGAAGTTTTACAGACAAAAATATTTGAAAAAGTGTATGTCCTTGAGAATATTGCTGAAAAGTATGGACACACCATATTTAGACTGCCCCCTATTTTTGTGTTTTCAATCCCATCGAGTTGATTTGGTGAAAATTGAAACAAAGCATCAGGCGTAAAATTAATTTTCCAAAATTTGATAAGAGCTAGTTAAAGAAGAATTATCTAATATAAAGACTATATGGAGATAGGACCCTTCCATATCAGTGGTGGAAATGAATTCATTATTGATTTAAATGACGACAGTGATAGTGAAACGGAGAATATGGAAGAGGAATTATTCGAAGAAAGTTAGTGAAGTGTTTTAGAAGCGGTCGATTCTATATATATATATATATATATATATATATATATATATATATATATATATATATATATATATATATATATATATATATATATATATATGTATGTGAGGAGTAAGTAGTTAGGTTAGGTTAGGTCACAAGTGAGTGGGTCTATTCGACCCTCCACCACAACCCGCAAGGGTTTATTGTGGTTCACACCTATCAAGTGCGAGTAAGTAGTATTCAGAAGTATTTTCAATCATCACTCTGTTATTTGAATCACTACTTTCCCACTCATCTATATAAACGTTTACTTGAACTATACTCAATCCAGTTCTGGGGTGTAGTAATGAACTATTTGAGAGTGTATTTTTGCTGCAAAAGCGAGCAGTGCCAAGTTATTAGATTGAGTTCCCGCAAACCTCTTTTCCTGAAACACAGAATACTGATACTAACCTCAGTCTACGTTTTACAAGCTACATGTCTCATTTACAAGAATATGAAAATAACAATCGAACTGCACAAAATGCAATGCATTTATCATTAATCATCCCTAAATCCACACTGATCAAAGACTCAATAATTTACGTCGGTGTCAAAATGTATTGTTATGTTTTTCCCCGTAACTTCACCAATAATTGACTACTCAGAATAATCAAACTTTACTTTATTTCACTTGAAATACAACAAACACTTCAACAAAAATTTCAACTATTATTTTATTGTCTATCGCCTTACTAGATCACTTCGCGTACCGCACTGTAATGTCCACTTGACTATCTCGGTACGCTCACAGCCAGCGTTTAAATATCGTAATCAAATGTCGTAGAATTTTCGACGAAGTTCTTGTTACTTCTAGAGCGGCAGGGAACATTGGGCATTTCCGCGCTTTTAGCTACGTCACGTTTGGTGTATGGTTACCAGTGGCGGCCGGCGTTACTTTCTTTCTGGCATGATCTACAACAGTATAATAAACTTTCTGGAGATATGAAGAACATGGATTCTCTTAAAACTTTTAGGAAAAAGTTACATGAAAGACTGGCATGTAAAGCCAATTACAATCTGACAGATTATTTTAATGACGAAACGATATGAAATTGACGGTGCTTTTATGCAATAATATGTGTTCTCATAAAAACAGAAAACCTGAAACAAACTAGTACTATCTTTGAACAGTACACAATATTTTCATTTTTGACGATTATTAAATTATTGTATTTTTCTAATATCTAGTACAACACAATTGAAAAAGGTTTTTCACATTACGGTGATTTAAAATTATTGAATATAAATATTTTATTTTTCGAAATACTCCCAAGTTTTTTTTTTTGACTTATGAGAGGAATATTATAAGTTGTGACTTCTATTGTCTAAAAAATATATTACCTAACAGATTTCACATTCATGGAAGAACAAATCGAATGAAAATGACGAAATGTTTCAAATATCGAAAATACTAGTTAGTTAAAAGAGAAAAACTTAATGAGCAATGAATATAGACATTTTATAAATTTGAGAACTCTAATTTGCAAAGCAAACAAATTATTGTGACCTGAAATGAATAAAAAATATATGAGTGAAATGTTAAATATACACGAACAACAAAAATTTAAATAAAATGATCAAGATAAATGACGAAAAATGCAAAAAAGTGAGAAATAAAATTAAAAAGATTTGAAACTAAGTCACTTCACTTACATTGGGGCTGAATAAGAGAGATTGATTTGTTAGAACAAATCAGTCTTAAGGTTCTCAGAGTATGCGTTCCTAAAATCACGTAAAATCTCATGTATATATTTTTTTCATTTCATTTGAATATTAAGAGAATTATTCTAAATCAGAAATTTTTGATCCTCTCTTTCATTTTACTCTGGCAATATATTTAGTTTCCTTTACTTCGATTGTATTATCTGCACGTTTCATATTTTTCTGTTCTTGATATAATATAGTATAAGTTCAACACTCGTTATAAATTCTGTATGAATGAAATTCTGTGTTATTCATTGTAAAACTCAATATTCTTTCTTATTTATCAATCAGAAACAATAAAAAATTAATGAAGTGTTGGGAAGTAAACCACATCCTATTTCAGATCTCTCTCAACTTATTGCGATATAAAATCAGAAGTCTCGCAAAAACATGTCGAAACGTTATAAATCAAAAATGGTGTCCTGCTCTTTCCTGCAGCTGATGCAAATCATCAATCAAGACCACCGTGACGGGGTACAATCATATTCGCATTCATGTTTGGATTTACTAAAACCTCAGTGGTGTCCAATTTGGGTATTACATGAGTTTAAAGGAAAAAATTTTTGAAATTATTGCTTCGACCAAGAATTTCGCTTTCAGAGAGTTGGTACGTAGTTGGAGTATCTAAATGAATAAATATCCCAATGAAAAATAAAATTTTGATTCAATTAATTTTTTTTAATATCAGTGCATATCATATTACAAGAAAATGTAAGGATTAAAAATTATTAAAACCAAAAAAATATCAAATTCAATAAAAAATTAAAATAGAAATTCCGTTTGATTCCACACGCTGAACTCTGCATCCTCATCTCCCTAGGGGGGAGTTATTTAGATCGGATCATATCGCTTCTCCTGTAGAACAGCAAATAAGGGACTCGCGTTCCCTGGGGTTTCAATACGTATTCTTCCTGCTCGGTCTTGACCGAAGAATCGTTGTACCTTATCCAGCAGTTGTAGCCAACGTGGAAGGCATCGGTCACGGAGTGTCCAATGTTAGCATTTTTGCAGTCGTGGTAAACTAAGCCGAATAGTTTGTATTGCTTCTCTGTTGAAGACTGTGTTTCTGACGATACCAAATTCGAATCAATCTTCAAGTCGAATTCAAAATCCAAAGCCTTGATAATCTTCGTCGCCTGTTACCGTGATTAGTTTCCGACCAATATATCTGAAAAAATCGGAAGCAAAGTAACCAAAGCTACCAAATGTTTTAATGGCAATTGGATAGAAAATATTTCAATCTTCCAGACAAATGTATTTCCGCTGTTTCATTTTTCCAGCATATTCAGCTGCTCCTCCAGCTGTTTGCGAAGTTGAATTGATATGAGAGCAAGCCAAGGTATCGACACAGGTGAAGTCCCAAATCAAAGGTTTTCCATGTCTACCAGGAATGAGAGACATTTCATCAAGACGTTTTTCATCATCTCGGCTAATTTCAAGAGGTTCAATCACAGAAGGGATATTGGCTGTCAACAATGCACTTTTAATTATGTCCTTTACTGCATAATGTCGGGAGAAGCGACCTGTACTAAATTTACAACTGAGGCCATGAGTACCATTTTCATCAACAACGAAACCTCACCGACATTTGTAATTAACACAAATCAAACATTCTAAACGAATACCTATTAAAAGTCTGAAACTTTCATCGTCTAATAATGTTCCAAGCCTGTTATCAGGTATTGGTGCATTTGATTTTTCCATCCATATTTTTTCACCTTCCAAATAAAATGAATCATCAATATAAGGGAAGAAATTTGGTGAAATAGAATGAATCAGATGCTTTACACTATTGAAGGAGGAGAGAAAAGCTGGTAAAGCAAGTGAAGATGATTGTCGGATGCCAATACCACCCAGATTCACCGGAAGCGAAGCTTGGATCCATGATTCGTTTTTGAAGTTATTATTGGTTATTTGTTCCAAGATTTTGCGAAGGGCTGAATCGAATTGTGCTAATTCGTTTCAAAAATCCCAATTAATTTGGTAACTATATACTATATTTCAGAATTTTCATTATGAAGATATTAACTACACAGATTTCTCATAAGCTATTTCCAATTATACCACAAACACAAATTTGAATAGACATGACAGGGCAATAGAAGAACATGGAATCCTATGAACGAAATAACAAATGTCTTTACAGAAATCAAAATTATGTATCGAGAAGAGATACTGTACAGGAAAATAAATATTCCAAATAAAAAATAAAATTTTGAAACATTCATCTCTCTCAACGTACCTATACAGTGGATTCTCAAAGAGGTTAGTCTTGCAATTGTTTCTCGTTCATCCAACAGCAGGACCACGCTGGGGCTTTCTTCACTAGATGGAGCTGTTACTAGTTACCAGTCTTTCTATTAGATGAAGGTTTCATACATGCAGTCGAGCGGGATGGAATTAATCGAGTCTCAGTCACATTGTTATTTGAGTAGGATATTTCCTGCACTGATGCCTGCACTGATACCTCGAAACCGATCTGTGGGTGATCTACTCAAATGATAACAGCACGGTCCTGCTGCTGGATGAACGAGAAACATCTGCGAGACTAACCTCCGTGAGGTATCTTGCATACATATCTCTCGGATATAATTTAATATCCAACGTGGTATAAGCCAAAGAAGTAGTTGTTTTCAGGCAGGCATTTTCCAGAACCCACTGTGTAGGTATGTTAAAAGAGATACATGTCCCTAGAAATAGTATACGACGAACGAGAACGCAGTCTGTCGATGCAAGCCGAAGTCGAGTGTCGTAAATCATTTGAGCGAGTTATGCCACTTCCCGTGAATAGAATACTATACTTTTTCTATGACATATACGGATAATTTCAAAAATAAGATCCTTCTGCGAAACATTTCCGAATGAGAGTAATATCAAATAATGTCATTTGTTTTATTAAATTTGAGATAGTTTGGAAGTTGAGTGGATGAAGACTGTAGAGTCTCTGGAAATAAACTGATTTGATTTTATCTGAAATAGTGCATACGGTGCAAATTGAACCGACGACTATGAGCTCTTATAAATTAGCGTGTCATAAAGCTGATCGAGTTTCGTCAAGTAACGAACATTTGAAAAACATAATTTTTTATCAAAATTACAAATTTTTGGTGAGGTACACTCGTTTTTCTCTAGAGCCCATGTTGTTTCCTTGTTTTTCATTGGAAA
Organism: Leptinotarsa decemlineata; assembly: GCF_025532065.1. Lineage (NCBI taxonomy): Eukaryota > Metazoa > Arthropoda > Insecta > Coleoptera > Chrysomelidae > Leptinotarsa > Leptinotarsa decemlineata. The sequence goes on along the minus strand of NW_027412549.1, from coordinate 1,879,777 downwards.
CTATACATTCCAGTTTTACGTTTGAGAACATTATTTTTTGAAGGAGGTGAATTTTCAAGGTTTTTTTGCTATTAAAAATAACTCATCAAAAAAATTATTCCATAGACGTCGGGAAAAAAATTGTTGCGAAAATGTACATACCTCTTATTCATCAGCAGGAAGAAACTGGAGTAGCATTAAATTCAAGCAATAAAATGACAAAAACTTGCATGCAGTGCATTTTACATTACAAATATCCTTTTATATACGGTACCTTGAGTAATTTTCTGGCTGTCATCCTTTGCCTGCATAAAATAATAGCTACATAAAATTTTTCGTTGGGAACTTAGTGCTGAAAAATTAATTGAACAAGTGCTCCACAGATTGTCATATATACATACATACATGTGCATTCCATTTAAAACGAGCCACCTTGAATATCTTTTAGTACAATGATTTTCAGGGAAAAAAACACGTCAACAATAGTACACAGGGGGACACATTTTGACATATTCACATTTGATGTTACTTCCCTTATCGCACCCCCAGAGCATATCACCATTTTTTTAATGGATCACCCTATATTGTTTCGCATTATCAGATGCTCCATGATGAGCAGATTTCAACAAAGTATATAACATATGGTCTGAAGCTTATGATTCAGAAGCTACAAATTATTTGATTTGAAAACGAGCCACTCTGAATAACTTTTGAAACAATGATTTGCAGGAAAAATAAAAAAACAGGTTAACAATTACACAGGAGGACACATTTTGAAATATTCGTACTAGAGAGGAATATGGAAGCAATAAATCAGAAAAAGAGATTTTTCATTAATTCTTGAATTAAAATCTTGTGACTTGACAATGAGAAGAAACATGTTTTGTAGTTGATCTTCAAAAACGTTTCCACCAACTTCCATAAAATAGTACAAACGAGCTTCCTTTGCCGCCCTCACATGGTTGAGAATTTCGGGAGTTATTTCTCTGCAATGCCTCATAATATTCTCTCTCAAATCTTCTCATGTTATTTATTCTATCTCATACACTTCATACTTCAAATAGAAAAAATCTACAGGAGTGAGATCCGGTTACCTTGGTGGCCATTCTGTATGACCTCTTCTGCCAATCCAGTGACCAGGAGCATGATCATCCAAAAATTGTCGTACTGGAGCTGCATAATGGGGAGGTGCACAATCCTGCTGAAAAACTATTCCGTTTAAGAATAAATTTATATCCTTCTCAATTGCCCTATTGATGCATGGTACAATTCGATTCTCCAAACTATCCAAATATTTATCACTAGTCAAATTATCATCGTTAAAAATAGTTCATATGATGTGGTCATCTAAAATTCCTGCCCAAACATTCAGTTTTTAAGGTCGTTGGGTATGAACATGACGAAATAAATGAAAATTCGTATCACTCCAATATCAGCGTCGAATCAGCGCTGTTTGGTGTTGGCATACGATTACTTTATTTTTGGCTTCTGGTTTCAACTCTTCAAAAGTACCAAAAAAATACGAATCGGAAATTGAGAAAAATGTGCTGATATCGAAGTATCGAAACTCTCGTGAGTATGGGAAAACTTCAATTTCTTCAAAAAATACAGGTCCGTGTCAAAAATGTTAGAGTTGAAAGTACTTCAAGTCCTGCCCTGTATTCTATGATTATTTTCTGATACTACAATTATCAGTTTTTCTGAAAAAGCTAGAATCAATTTTTTGGTATCATCCAATAGTACCTATTCAAAAATAGGCAACTATGAAACAATGTTACCGACTCTCAATCTCTTACCGTTTACGGTTTCCCCATATTCAATTTGTATTCATCAAACACATTTTTAGTATATAATCGTTATGAAACCTTATATCTTCAACTAATAAATAACCTTCTGCATTTTCGCATCTATACAAAGGGCTATAAATCCTGAAATATGCTTGATTTCACCTGTAGCTAGGCAAACAAAAACTTCTTAGTCAGATATCTGTATTTCACCGTACAAATATAATCCCAATAGAGAATGCGAGTTTCCGCCAACTTTACAGAAAGTAAAGTCGTCCATCATACTTAGGCGAACTCTTTCACCGATTCTTTAACAGTTTTGATGGATGCTAACAAGTTATTCCTGTCGACTTTATCCAATTCATCCAATTATACATCTGGGAAGGGTACAACGAGAACCGAAGGGCTTTGATGTTCACTTACACTCAGTACAGTTCTTCTTGAAGTATGTATAGGTAAATGGAATTGAACCTGATTTTTTTCAATGTCTCTCAAAGGATGGGGGTCAGATCTGGTATATATCGACTATAATGTGGTGAATGCCCCGCCATATATACAGGCCAAACTGGTAGAAATTTTGATACAAGGTACCATGAACATGTCATTTCGAATAAAAAATAATTAATGTACGAACATCTTCAAAATTCGAAACATAAAATAGATAAAGATAATTTAAAGATCCTTCACACATGCGAAAAAGGGAAAATGATGAATCTGATGGAATCTATGGAAATAAACAAGTCAAAGAAAAATCCTAATTCTATTGTCCTCAACGAACAACTTGATCTAAATAATAGTCCTCTCCTGAATCTATAATCCAGTTCCAAAACCTACATTATATCAAAAGCTTTGTTTTGTTATGTTCATGGATAATTCAGGTATACAAAATGTAGGTATCAAATTATTTATGATAGGATAGGCACCTTAGGTATAAATTACTCAGATTTAAATGTAATCAGTTAGTTTTGAAAATGGTGTAGTAGCCGAAACTAGTCAACAATAAAAAAATATGTGGAAAATAGACAAAAGTGTGTTTTTGTAGTGTATCCTCAGTGAACATGAACTTCCACAAAATAAACAAGTCGTCAATCAAAAAAGTGAAATAATAATACTACGGAGAGGTGCATTATAACATGCTAAAGGTTTTCCCCTTCCTATCATGCAGACCTACGACTTTGTAGGTACGTGTGGCAGATAACCAACGGAAAAAAACAACAACCAACTTAGCCCAAATTATTTTTTTGCCTACATCTTTATTCGCAGACATATTGAAAATCTGTTCACATTTTGCCATTGGCACTTGATGTGGGAATGTAGGTACCAAATTATTTATGATAGGATAGGCAACTTAGGTATAAATTACTCAGATTTAAATGTGATCAGTTAGTTTTGAAAATGGTGTAATAGCCGAAACTAGTCTACAATAAAGAAATATCGTGGAAAATAGACAAAAGTGTGTTTTTGTAGTGGATTCTCAGTGATTAATCATTATTCCGACTCCCACCCAGGAGTATGCTTGTGTAGTTATTTCCTGGCTGTGTCTGCAGGTGGCGCAATGGACATCCCACTAAATCAACTGCAGAGAGATTCCATGCTTAGCTGGAATTATATTTGTTTGATCGTTATACTCAGACGGTTTCCACGTGAAGGGCGGTACTGATGTCTGAGGACATTCATGCCGCCATCCCATAAATCAGTCTTGACCCGTTTATCCCTCTGACGAACACCAGTCGAAAGGGTAAGGGAGCCAGGCTCCAACATGTTTAAGCGCAAAGATGACACGAACAAACTCAGACGGTTCACACTGTTCTGAAGAGACCATGCCCGGTACTGATGATGGGGCAAACACCCCGAAACTGGTCTATCGGTTGGTCGGATCGACCAAATGAAATTAATTTCTGCTTTTCATAGTGAGAAATAACTTGCGACGAATCTTCCAAGTCGAAGACGTTGCACAGGGGCCTGATGGTTTTACTTCAACTCTCTGCGCGGCATTAGCTGGATTAGTTGTTGTTTTTTCGAAAAAGAGTAAGAAATTAATTACCTGAAAATGAAAAGATGAATATATATATATATATATATATATATATATATATATATATATATATATATATATATATATATATATATATATATATATATATACCGGGTATAGGTGCTACAGACCAAAATTCCATTTTTTAAAATAGAACGCCCTGTATATCATTACATATTCAGATGCTACGTTAAATTCTGATATCATTTCATGTTTGGTTTTTGAAATTCGGTTACGGCGTTGTTGAGTTATTGCTTAAAATGTAAAGTCTTGAGAACGACTATTATTTTTTAAAATATCTCATACAATTATTCTCTCTGCATCAGATCACATGAAAATTAGTTGTGGAATTCAGTCAGGAATCATTTTGAATATGAAACAATTGCGAAATTGAAACAGGTGTATTCGAAAACAAATCTTTAATTAATAACAATGTAAATAATATAACTTGATAAATCATTTCATAAGAATGGTAGGTACCTAGAAATAAGTCATAAAAATTGTTCAAAGTGATGCCCATTAGATATTATACAGGCTTCGAAACGTCGAATCACTTCTCTCGTACAAGTCGCTCTTATAATATCAGGCGTAATATCACTGCACGCTAGTCGAATTTTCATTTTCAGATCATCCACATTCAAAGGGGGAGTAGTGAAAACAATATCTTTTAAATAACCCCATAGGAAAAAATCAAGCGGTGATAAATCTGGGGAACGAGCCGGCCACCGAATTGGACCCTTATTACCAATCCATCTATTTGGGTACGTTCTATTCAGATATTCAGTAACAACCTGTGAATTGTGAGGAGGAGCACCATCTTGTTGCCACCAAATTCCTTGTCGTTCTGCTATGGGAATATCTTCCATCAACTGGATCAAATCATTTTCTAGAAAATGTAAATATCGCAATCCATTGAGATTTTCATTGAAAAAGTAAGGTCCTATGATGCGGCCATTGAACAATCCACACCATACATTAATACCCCAAGTAGTTTGAAAATTACTTTCGCGGACCCAGTGGGGATTTTCTTGAGACCAATAGTGAATGTCGATTCACAACTCCATTATTGTGGAATCGCGATTCATCGCTCCACAAAATTTGACTGAATATGTTAGGACTTTCATGTAATATTACCTGAATACAAGCAATGAATTCAAGTCGTCGTTCAAAGTCCGTGGGTTTCAAACCTTGTACCAACTGAATTTTGAATGGGTGGTATTTATTTTCTTTCAGAATTCTCTGTACATTAGATTTACTCACACCAACTTCTTCTGCAAGAGTACGGATAGAAACATGTGGATGAATAATAATATAAGCCAACACATTGATCTCTAAATCTTCAGTTCTAACAGATCTCGTATGATGACGATGCTTTATAGTAGAAGGAAATGACCCAGTTCGCAATTTTTCTACAACTCTCGAGAAAGTCATTCGTGACGGAATGGGTCTGTCTGGAAAACGTTCTTGGTATAGATGTTGTGCTTGACGTCAGTTTTTCTGACATTCCCCAAAAATTAATAACATATCAATGCAATCACTTGGACTAAACGCGAAAGGCATACTGGAGTTTTCGCACAAAGAACACAGTTACTGTTTTGCAAAGAATCACTGAATCGAACTGACAAGTAGATACAATTCAACAACATTTGTTACTATGGCATCAACAAGCATAAGCTACTTGATGAAATTGTGCAATATAAAGCAATTCACCCTCAAGTTAGTCACATTCTCAAGAATTTCAATATTATATTCAACTGATATCGATATCGTATCGTAGAGGTGGGAATAATGGTTTGTATTCAGTAGTAGTCTAGTTCAATTTAATAAAAGATATAGACTGGATTCGTGTACGAGTAAATAAGTTTTTTTGAAACTTTATATTTAAGGAACAACAACGCCGTAACCGAATTTCAAAAACCAAACATGAAATGATATCAGAATTTAACGTAGCATCTGAATATGTAATGATATACAGGGCGTTATATTTTAAAAAATGGAATATTGGTCTGTAGCACCTACACCAAACACCCTGTATATATAAAAATATATCAAAATATAGCTCTCATGAACTCCTAAAACTTTTGTATGAAACATTTTTGTGTATCTCCTTCAACAAACCAGATATTGCCTGTCACATAAAATGTGGGACATCCGGTATATATATATATATATATATATATATATATATATATATATATATATATATATATATATATATATATATTTCAAATACTCTGCTAAATTATTGTTTATTCTCATTATATAAATAGTACCTATTCAATTGATGCAAAGAGGAGCCCCAAAAAAACTTTATATTTCGGTGTGATATGAAGTTTTTGCTGTTATACTCCCAACTTCTCTGAAAACGACCCTCACTGCGTAACAAACTTCGTACAACCTTTTGTATCATTGATTTCATTCTGCAAGGGTAAATCATCCAATATGTATTTAAAATAAATCATGTTCGTTTCATAGACATTGAATACTGGCAGATTAGCACCACACTGGGAATTAATAATATCCTTAAATATCTTTCCTGGAGGCTTTTCAACGATTCACTAAAACTCAAAATGGTGATATTTTTCGCGAAAGGGGTAAATTTACCATATTAATAATCAACAAGTCAGAGAATTTGCCCCAAAACCGAACCCTGAGGTAAATTTGAAACAATATTCAGTTTACTATAAGGTTTATTTGTCTTCACTATCCGACTTCGTCCTGTTGAAGTAATGAGGATATTAATGGTGGCTTTTCATTTGACCGTGACCTTGCCAATTATTTTCTTGAAAAAAAAACAGAAATAGTAGCAATTCGTGTGTGATCACAATCAACTCCTATTATAGTTTCATCAAAAAACACATTCATACGAACATTTTCAACCAAACTGGGATAAATACTTTTGAGGTGACAGGTGGGTGAATTCTTCCAACAGCTCTCCTACATGAAACCATCCAAAGACAAATATTCTTCTTAGAATATTCATTCACAGATCCATATCGAAATAGTAGAACCCATGTAATCATCCGTATGCTATCCCCGACAGCTGTTTTCAATTTTCCGCCTCTCGCGAATCACCAAGGTGGCGTAATTAAAATAAGTTCGCCCAGAAATAAGGCCAGCGGTGCATAAATTAATGATGTAATCAGTGTTGTTGGATTAGCTTGGAAATTTCATTACCGGACAGTCTGGACCCTGAGAGATGTAGTTGGAGCCGTTCGACCGGATTTTAATCATTCAGTTTGACGCCGGCGTCGGTATTTAGTGGAGCGTCGGCTGCATGTTCAGCGTTGATTTCCATATGGAAACTACTGGCGTAAATACAGAAAACTTCAATGGCAGGGTCGAGCATTTTGTTTGTTGGAAAAATATGAGTTTTCAAGCAGGCGAGATTGGAACATTGATAATTTTTGGGAAAGAAATGTTTTCGCTCTCTAGTTCTTTATCTTCATGTAAAAAAAATGTGGAAATCCTCCAAAGATGTTATTATCAATATTTGACAATGGCGTTATTACCAATTCTGTAAATGCGGGAGTATTGCAGAGTCCACCATTTAATGAAATGTAGATTTTCATTGATTTATACAGAATGCAAATAAATTTTTAATAATTTTTGGATTCCTTTCATCATAGATTATCATGTGATTTCGGCAAATTAAAAGTTAAAACTTTTATAAAATATTTTTTGTATGTTTGTAATGAATGAACTCAAAAACTACTTGATCGATTTAAAAATTTCTTTCATTCAACTAACATAGACTATATTTACAAATATACGTGAAAACTATTGACGATATACGAGGGTGATCCCATGTATTTATTTTTCAACATAACCTCATTACAGCTTCACACACTTGTCTTAGCGACGTTCCATAAGTTCGATACCTTTTTTCATAATAAGAAATGTTTTGCTCTCAAAATAGCTATTAACTGCCGACCGAAAACGTTCGCTATCGATGGCTGCAAAACAAATACTAAACAACGCAGCGTCTTCAAATTCGAAAGATATACTTTATAGATTGTGTATTTTCTGATACAGTAATATTTTTCGAATAACTCCCGCCATCTCTATGTCAATCTGGGTACTTCTGGGAACATTCTCGTATAAAATAAAGTAACTACTCAGCTGTGTGTAGTTAGCCCCACAAATCGAAATACTGAAATTCAATGTTATCAAAGGATTTTTTCTCTATTTGCTTGACCTCATTTCCAGAAATAATGAAATTACATTGAAAAAAACTGGGCTAACATCACGCTAGCCCGAATTTAAGTGATATACAGCTAAATGAAAATGTTCCATCGTTTGTTCATCGTTAGTCGATGTCTCTCAATAAAACGAATTTTTTCATTTCTGATTTATACATTTCTGAAAATTTTCATTTGATTCTCCATCATTTGACTACATTTCTCTACCACTTAATTTGCTTGTTTATCTTTGATTTACGTAGATTGAGTCTTGTGTCGATCTCGCTTTTAAGGGGAGAGGAGAACTAAAGCTGTATCTTTTTTGAGAATTGAACTTACAATTTCCTATTCTTCAGGGCCAACTGTGAAACATAATATATCAAAATTCAATGAATCAATTGAGATTTCAAAGAAGAATGTCCCATAAAAAAAGGATGTATAAACAAATAAAAATTCGTATGAGTTGAAATTTTTGTAATTCCAAAGTGAATCAAAACGACAAATATACCAAAATATTCGTAGTATGTAAATTTTCTGAAGAATAATTCACAGTTGAGTTTACATCTCAAATTTCAGGACAAAACTATCATACAACTTATTTGGTTTTCGTTTACATGTAATCCTCATCAAATTCATATATACTTCAAATAGGATAGATTTATTTGAGACAGATTTTTTCAGAAGGGCTACTCTCAAATTTAAAAGTTGCGTTTGAAAAAAAATAATTTTCTACTTGTATTGTCGAATGGTAATTTTCTGTGAAACCTTTCGACAATTGCGTTTCCAATACCATTCTCAACATATTCCATTCATCATATTTGAGCATAATTTTGCATCGAAATGTTATTTAACTTCACCCTCTAATCCAAATTGAGCGATAGAAAGGCTTCGACAACAATCAGCAACACCTGCATGATATTCTGAACCTCTCATCGCATTTGTCCATTTCAATAACCTAACTCCAAACACGCTAATAATGCCGGAAACCACCATGTGGTGGCAATCAATCACATCAGATCACAAAGAGTTGTATTTTAGCGAAACATTAATTAACCGAGCGAATGTAATGTAACAAATGAACGATGAACGGAGTGATGATTAATCAATCATATAGTACCAATGGATCTTATGCAATCACCGTCAAAATTGTTCATTGATAAATAATTAGTGATGGGTGTTTGACAATCACTTCTCATCCTTTTATATTTTATAGGAAGACGAAAATAGTCTTTCAAATTTTTATTCTGATTCTATGCATAGATTACATAGCGACAAATATTCCTCTTGAATCTTATAACGTGGAAATATTTGACTCCATGTTATCATACCATTTTGCCCAGTTACTTCCTTTTTAAAATTTGAAATTAATCAAAACATCGAGACCACAAGTGTCAATAAAGTATTTAAGTATGATATACGAGAACATAATATGCAAGAATTCAATGATCGTCTAATGAATATAAATTGAGACGTTATATTAAATTTAAATGTAAATAATGGTTTAAATGTGTTTATTGAAAACGTCACGTGGTGTTTCGATGTTGCATGTTCGTTAATATTAACTAAAAAAAATACAGTCTTGCAAAAATGACAAAGGTTGGCTGTCAAACGCATCAATCGTAGGTAAAGAGATTCGTAAAATATACAATGAAATCAAAAACTGTCCTGAAAATAAACTACTTTACATGGAAAGAGAAAAAAATATATAGAAAGAACATAAAATCTGACAAATTGAATTATTACAATAATAAAATAATAAATGCTGAAAATAAATCCAAAGAGACATGTGCTCTAGTTAATAAAAAGCTTGGAAGGTCAAAAACTGATTTTAGAAATATTACTCTAAATATTCAAAACAATTTAACTGCAAATTGCTTTGCATCCTATTTTTCTAGCGTTGTGCCTAATCATATCGCCGAAAATTTCGGATATAACTTATTTTTATGTCCTGTACTCTGTCCGAACATAAGATAAACTTCATATTTTTTTATCCAGTGAGTAAAAATGAATTAGCAACTATTATAAGTAATCTTAAAAATAAAAAGTCGTCTGGTTTGGATAGTTTCACTACTCACATCATAAAAAATATTTGCAATAACATCATAGATCCACTGCTGCACCTCATAAATCAGTCATTTCTTAGCGGAGAGTTTCCTGATCTTCTCAAAATAGCTTGTATAATCCCTATTTTAAAAAGGGCTGCATGAGTGGAGTAGAAAATTATAGACAAATATCCTTGCTAAGTGCAGTTACAAAAATTATAGAAAAAATTATCTACTGCCGTATTTTAGCATATAGTGAAGTGAACAAAATTTTTACAGATTGTCAACATGGATTCATGCCATCAAAATAAATAGAGACAGCATCCGCACATTTTTTCAAAAATGTATATAAAGAGCTAGATGATGGAAAATATGTTTTAACTAAAGCTTTTGATTCTGTGGACAGGAACATACTTTCTAAAAAATTATATAATATCGGTATAAGAGGATGTCTCCTAAGCTATATCAACTCCTACATGAAAAATAGGAAACTTATTGTGAAATGTATTGAATTTCAATCGGACATGCATGACGTTACTCTCGATGTTTCACAAGGCTCTATTTTAGGCCCACTACTATTTTTAATTTATGTTAATGATTTGTCAAATCATATTCAATATGGTGCCACCACTTTGTATGCTGACGATACCACTGTTACTGTGTCGGGTGTTACTAAGGAGGAACTTTACCACAAAACCCAGGTAACGCTTGACGAAGTATATGCTTGGTGTCAAAGAAATAAACTTATTTTAAACCATAGGAAAACGGTGTTTATGAATTTTAACCTTAGGAGACCATTAACACCCGGCTGTAATTTTGTTTTATCGAAAACAACTAAGTTCCTTGGCACCTTTAAAGAAAACCAAGTTAAAGCTCATAGTTCATTTAAGTAAAGGCGATGATAATGGCGTCTTCCCTTCGAAGATGCCATTTCTGGAATGAACAGAAGACTCAGTCCACGGCACTTTTCACTGCGAATCATTTTGTTGAAATCAGAGGAAAGAAACAAAACATTAGTTTTGCCTTGGAGTGAAACCTGCAGTGAAAAACCGAGGACGTATCTCGTTCGGCGTCGATGTCGAAGCTTGGCATTTCAACAGACCGCCTTGGGGAGCCTCACTCATCTTTGATGTTCATAGATTGAGTCTTCAATGGATGCCACAGACTGCCTCATCGTAAGGGGCGATCTTTTTCTAAGTGAAGCGTTCTTCGAAAGTGTAGTTCGGGTGTATTGAGTTGAACCTTGACGCGATGAATAATTAGGTTTCCTTTCAATATAGTTATAGATATTCGAACCGGAGTACACAATTTTTTCACTAATTCATTATTCCTTTGTTATTCTTCAAATTCAAGATTAACTTTTTCATTTTACAATCAATATTCAATCAAGTCAATTTTGACTTGAAGTTGTATTCGTATTTAATCAGTGGACAAACTCAAAGCAAAATGAAATGTTTATATAGTTTCTCTAATAAATTTTATTTATGAATACAGTAGGTGAATAAATTCTCGAACAAAATATATCAATCGTCCAGATGAAAACCGATAAAACGATTATCATGCAGTAATGATATTTTATAAAAATTGATAGCAATTGCCATCGGATTACGAAATAAATGCAAAATGGTAACATCTATTTCAATGAATGGGATAGAAATTGAAATACAAAATAAAATAATCTGGAATGGGTATAGATAATTCAAAAAACATCGGGGATTTGATTTTATCCATAGTATAATTGAAAACACATTTTCATTAAGTGAGTAGAGACCATCGACATCTTCAAAACGCCTCTGTGAACTTTGAATCATCATAACACAGTCATAGAAAATCATTCCTCGATATCTTTACTGAAACATTGTAACTCACTAACTAACGTGAGTATGAGTTAACACATGACCTAAGAAAGAAAATGCGATTTTTTTTTTGTTTAAAATTTGCTTTATTTCTCAACGTAATCTTCATCAAGAGCCACACAATCTTTTCAGCGCCTCTCTAACATTTCAATACCACTTTTGTTGAACATTTTTTTTTGCCTCAAAATAGGCTTCAGTTTCAGCAATAATCTCTTCATTACAGCGAAATCTCTCACATTTTTTGAGCTCTACGAACAGGACTAGATGTGGGAGCATCCGTGGGAATCACACATCAAAAGGTAAGACCTCGTTAGTCCTTAGCTCGCACAAGTTTCTCAACTTCTGAGAATTGTCGTTCGTATGGGGGCGAAAGCTGATTAACGGAAAAACAGATTCTAAAGAGATTTTTTAAACAGAATTGGAAGTTTAATTGATGTAGTTTTGCCATTGTTCCGATGGACTCGTGATACGGAGTGTTGTCTTGATGAAACACTATTTTTTTCTTTGCCATATGCGGTCGTTTCTTTGCAATTTCGGCTGTTGATGGTATTTTCCTTCTCAAAATAGTAGTTGAATATTACACTACGAACATCCCAAAATACTGAGGCCATAACTTTTCCAGCCGATTTTTGTGCTTTCAGGCGCTTTGGACAAGGTTCACCAGTTGCTCTCCACTCAGATGACGATCGTTTTGATTTTTTGAAAGGTTTTTCATTAAATCCAGACTGTTGCTTTAGACATGTCGAAAGTTTTAAGATTTCGGGCTTAGGCCTCAAGCAAATTCATGGTACTGATGGCACCAGAGATAGCCATCAGTATCACACCATTAGCGGCCATGAAAATCATTTTGGAAGGATATAGAGGTTAAATGGACAACATATAGAACTGTGCATATTGCCAATCGCACGAAACAGGCTCATACGGAACGTGGTAGACCACTACACGACACTGAAAGTCACAGCATTCTGGGAATGTCCTCGTACTACCAGCTGTCAGGACAGACTCATGCGATTGACTTTCAAAAGGAAATCTACGCCACTGATGTGTGTGTGAAGAGAATGGCCAAAACCAATCTCACATATGAATGACAATATGGACAGCCAAGCGACCTTGTAGGCTTTAACTTATTTGTAATATTTTTAGTCATCTGATGTTGCTAACTTAGTTAGCTGAACACGCGTCAAGTGAGGAAAAGTAGATTCCAAAGACAAATCTTTATATGAAGTCAATTGTTCATATTTTCTCTATTTCAAACTAAAAGCGTTTTTTATACGCTCCGAGATAGCAAAAGGGTGTAATTAAATTTTATTACAATCGATGTGATTGGTGTTTTTGAGTGTTTGTGAATTTTCTACAAAGAACTAATATAGCTACCTCAAAAAGTGCTTAGAATTTGACTGACAGACCAATAATAGGCTTGAATTGCTTCACAGTTGCTAAAAATAGGAAAGAAGGCTGGTTGTTAAGCAAATCTTCCCATCGACAGTTGATGTTTCACGCAGATTTACACTAAGAAAGTTTGTTTTTTCGTTAAGCAGTTGTCGACTAACGTGAGGTAAGACTAACGAAGTCTTACCTCACCAATACAAGCGTAACCTCTATGTAACTCGGATCAGCAAGTTACGCGTAAGATATTCAGCAGTTTGCTCAGTTGCCATATGGTACTCCACCAGAAAATAAGATGTAATGAACAACTGTTGAAGCTCTTCTCAATTCAGAAGGAGTATGCTCCAGTTCCGTTGTTTCTGTATCTCACCATTATCAATACCCTGAGTGCAGTTCCTGTGGGAATCTGCAGTTCTTCATAGAAAAGAAGGTTGAAGTCATCATTCAAAAATGATCTTAAACTTGATGATTTGAGATAAACTGAACTTTGTGAGTTTTCAAGTTTAGTGGATGAGTATTCATTGTCACAAATCAATGAAAAAATTCCGTGTCAACCGTGAGCTCGCGCGGTACCCACGTTGAACAGAACTTTCTCATACTCAAATGCTCATGCAATATGAGGTCAACACGTTTTTTTTGATATCTTTACAATGTTAGCTAACTCAAGCAACTTCACTTTTCGATCATTCAAAACGATTTTATGGATTTTTTTTTATTTTCTGGTGTTACTGCGTCATTTGGCCTTCCACTGCGTTCTTCATCATCGGTGTCTCTACGACCACTTTTGAAGTCACCTATCCAACATTTAATTGTTGTTTCTGTTGCGGCAGAGTCCTTATAACTTCAAGCAATTGCTTCGCTTGAACGGTATTCTTTCCCATCAAGAAGCAGAATAAAATTAAAATACGAAATTGTTTTTGATCCATTGTTTTGAAAATAACAAAAGTAGGGTTACTCTTAGCATAATAACTCACAAACTTATGAGTCGAATATCATGAATTTTCAACAGCTGTCTTTTGGTTAGAACTGAAAAAGCGGTGAATGTAATAAGACTAGCACCATCCATGTGTTAAGCCCGAAACTTTCCAGCCCATATAGTATTTACCGCAGAACATTCAGATCAGTTATACCAAAATCATTCCTCTTAACTCTACTTCCACTATTTTTGTGTGTGTAGCAGGTACCTCATGGAAATATTTCACCTAATAATGTCACGTTAGAAGTTTTTTAAAAACAAAAATCCACCGTGGGTTGTAGTGTAAACTTCGAAATACATCGTGGCATTCCTTAGAAATAATATTTCTTACAAGATACCTTCTATTTCTATAAATCCTCACAAAATAGTAAGCGAAAATAGCATATATAATCGAAAGATTCTCATAATGGAGGAACCATACATTATCAGATTATCTTCCACAATTTCACAAAAATTGCCTCTTCATCTGTGACAAGTATTCATCTATAAACTACGATGGAACGGAATGAAATCCCCGACTAATATCACACAATTCCGAAATCAAATTCGCCTTATAAATCATCCTTCGTACATGGAATTTTCACAAATTATGTCATTATAAAACACGTCACATTAAAACATTTCTCATCGCTTTGTAACCGTGCGGTGCATCAAATGTTTGCGAGAGAATTTTGTGTTGTTTATATATATTGAAATTTGTTGGCATCAATTCAATGTTTTGTTCTAATTCTACATTCAACATGAGCCATTCGGTGGATCGGCATTCAGAGAATTTTGTTCGACGCAATGAATGTGATGAATCGAATTTCAATAGGGTAATATCGGAGCCAAGAAACAGTGACGTCGATATAGGGAAAGCAGGATCTGGTTCAGTGGCATTTTGAAGGATCTCAAGAGACCATCAGACCATCAGACCATAAGCGGCAATTGTAATTAATGGTCATCAGTCTCAACCTCCGAGTTCAGGTTTTACCGGAGATACAGTGCACGTCTTTAATATCCCCCCTTTAATTTTTCGAACGAGCCAACTCAAAAAATTGAAATTTGGGATAATGAAATTAATGCATGAATATTTTATTTTGAAGTGAAATTGACAGATGAAACTTTCAAGATGGCGACTAGGTGTCATCTGGGAAAAAAATTAAATGGAAAGAGGGGTCTTACGCCACATCTTTTTGAAGCTCCTGACGAATGCTTCATAACCCTAGAATATGAAGTCGATATCTTCACCTACTACAAAATGGCGGAACATTTAATAATTGCCTGAATACATTGACATTTAACAACATAATATGAGATAATAAGCTTGAACTTCTTGACATATGAACAACCTATCCGATATTTCACGCCGAACATTTTCGAACACAGTAACGTAAATATATCTACAAATATTCATTATTATCTGCCATATATCCAATATTGAAGCAGGTTCAGTTTCTAACACCTTTTGCTTCAAATAGCCCCATAAAAAAATTCATAGGTGTCAAATCTGGCGAGCGTGCTGGTCATTCTGTAGGACCTCGACGGTCAGTTCATCGACCGAGAAAAGTAGTATCCAAATAGTTTCTTACTTACCTGGAGTAATGTGGTGGTGCTCCATCTTGTTGGAATACAATATCCAAATCGAATTCATTAGGATTCGCTTCGACGATTTCGGTGGTGAGAAGGTTAACAGTAGTTTCCAGCATATTCAAATACAGTTCTCCTGTTGAATTTTGATCAATAAATAGAGGTCCTACAATACGGTTTCCCAATATTCCTTCTAATTTTTTCTGGATATTGGGTATGTGTTTCCCGAAAAACGTGAGGGTTGGTGTCATTTCCATAACGTCAATTTTGTCTGTGAACATTGCCGTTTAAAAAAATGTATATTTGTCACTAAAACAAATATTGTGGAGATAGGTAGGATGCCTTGCAATGGTTTCCGTCATGATTTCGCAGAATTCTGTTATTCAATCAGGGTCATCTTCAGTTAATTGGTGTACCATTTTAATTTTGTGTGGATGATACCTATTCCTCTTCGAAAATCTCCACACAGTAGAAAGAGACACCTCACAGACATTCGCGACAGAATAAGTAGACTGTTCAGGATTCACTACCATGCATCTCACCAATTATTTGCACTTGATGTTTTTCCGGAATGGACGAATGACCTGGGGGCTTTTTGTTGTGTACACCACCGGTAGTTGTGAACTTGGATTCGGAAAACGTTTATTAAACATCCTTTCGGTCTCGTGAAAGTTACGCGTCGCATCGTAAATAAAAATCGCTTCTATTTTTTTTTTCCAATGGACGAGAATTGACCATTTTAGAGATGGATGACGTGGTACCTTTCTACTAGTAAAACCGAAAACTAATGAGACTATTCCAACTGAACAATGATTTTCATTATCGTACTGACGTTTTTGTCTTTTTTATAAACAAAAAATAAAAATAGGAATATTTCTCGAAATATCGATATTAATGTGTTTGTCTTCAAGAAATTATTAAATGTTCCGCCATTTTGTAGTAGGTAGATATTGACTTCATATTCTAGGGTTGTGAAGTATTCGTCAGCAGCTTCAAAATGATGTGTCACAAGACTCCCCTTTTCATTTAATTTTTTTCCCAGATGGCGCCCAGTCGCCATCTTGAAAGTTATATTCGTTAATTTCACTTCAAGATAAAGTATTCATGCAGTAATTTCACTATCCCAAATTTCATTTTTTGAGTTGACCTGTTCATAAAATAAAAGGGGGGGGGAGACATTGAAGAAATGCACTGTATATGTTTCTACAATAAAGACGTTTTCAAAGCAGGCGAAAATAACTTCTTATATTTGAAGTAATTACTTTAGAGAAGTCTGTAAGAAAGTCTATTCTATCTGCATGAGCATCGAACTTCTCTGAAAAAAATTACAGAGGATTCCAACTGTGGAAATACTGGAAAGGACTACCAGTTTAACTGACACAATTTCCCTATTATCTAAAATAACAATTCGTCGGCCAGTCTCAACTCACCCACAATGTAGGTTAATGGACTGACACGTATCTGAAAACAACAACTTCCCTGGCTGATACCACAAAGGGCGTTGGATTATATCCGACAATTATCAGTGCAGGATTCTTCACAGAAGTATTTCCTGCATATGCTGCTGATTATTCAACCGCCGGAATCGATTCTCAATCATTGGAACCGCCACACTCGCAGACAAGTTTAGTGCTATTTGTCCTCTCGTCAGTTCAAGGTGGTGTCCATGATCAACACGAAGTCGATAATTTCTCAAAATTAAATATAAAATTTCTCTCAGAGTATCATTTCTCGAACTAGGCTGAAGCGAACTACAAACAACATATTTATCATTGCTTCATTTGTCCGTAAACGAAGTAACCAACCGCTTATCCGTATCGCCCAATTCCTCATATATGTGAAGACACAATCTTCCAATAGGGTTATATAGTAAAATATTGAATTGAGTGCGTTCAAGAGCGATTCAAAAGAAATAATAATAGCGATCTTACAGGAAAATCTATTGTGAAATGGATAGTGCTGAATACCATCTTGGAAACAATTATTTGAGCCATCATACCGATCAGTTTCGAATCGATTAGTATTAGAGCAACGAGTGGACGTATGTGACCATGAGCTATACGCGTAATTAGCATAGACATTTGCCTCTCATATTCAGCATGAATAAAGGCTGATCCTGCTATGACTTTTGTTGAGAAAACTCTGGAACGATAGGAATACATTATGTTCTAGGGTGACTGAAGAAGATGTGAAGAAATAAATGACCTTTCACAGATAATTTAAAGCGTTTCGGGGGGGGTTTAGAGAGAGTCGTCGACGAGCCGCGCTCTTCAGTCCTCCGAATAACCGTTTGAGGACTTTCACAAGGTTTTCAAACATATATGGAGGTATTGTATAAGGGGTTCGAAAAAGATTATTCGGCGTATGTGTTGAAACAGAGCATTTAGAATCCTTTACAAGCCAAGTTTTGAAGAGAGGTCACAAAGTACCATAAGAATAATGGTCAGACAACTCCCATGCAGCAAAAACATGGTTGTGTTACTCCGAAATGACTTTTTGGTCCCTTTTCAATCCTTCAAGTTACTCGTTGTCGCATAATGTTAGATTTCAAATTTGAAACGCCACTGTCTACATCCTTGCATCTTCATGAAAAATTTAACATTTCATTCACAATGACTCTGCAGTATCAACGCCTCCTGGCTGGCAAACGCATTTATGCCTCGCCCCGATCGTAGAGATTTATATTAAAATCCCATCAACAGCGATTGACCGGCGATCTATTGAACCGGACTGTTGAACCAAATAGATGTCAATCAATTCTCATTGAACTATCGCCAACATCGTTGACCTATTTCCTCTTTCCATTGAGGCTTCATCCCGACACTAACCGAGCGGAATGTCCTAGATGTGGGTCGTCGTGTGCGATGGGCTGTTGTCTTCGTGGTCCTATTCTATTCTGCTATTTATCCACGAAACTATTGAATCGCTGTGTAATTAAATACGGATGTCGGAAACTTCCTTTGTGCTCTCGTTGTGTTGGTATTTCTGGAAATGTCAACAGCTAAAAGAGCTTATTGTATTTTCGTTAAGATGACGCGTCGTTTTCTCGCTTACTGGTTGCTGTTGAAAATATAACATGATTGAATACTATGCACTGGTAGATATAACTATCAACAATTCAAAGGAATACTTAATTTGAAAATATCAATTTTAGATCGATATCAGTATTTCCAGTATTAAAACGGAATGATGAATCAATTGTAGATCACTTCATTTTTGTAAATTACGATTTATACACGTGGAAGACGTCAAAATCACTGAAGAAATGAATAAACCCAGTGACCATCATCTTTGAATTCTCATTTATTTCAAGTATCTGGAAAACACTGCACCATTCTGAAAATATTGTTCCCTTTACTAAACTATAATTCCAAAATAATAGGCAATGAATTTTCAGAAATGACGTTTTTGCCCGAATCTGTCTTTTGCAGTGGCGTACGGCTGAGAATTCAGTGCCCACTTTTATGAAATTGTACTATAGTTTGTACAGGCTTCTGTTGGATACTTTTGAACATGATTTCTTTTATCCACAATTTACTTACCACCTGTGATACAGTACCTCACATTCGCTGTCTCTATCCCTTTGTCCTCTGTCTCAGCCTTGTAATCATTCTACGTCCCCCTCTGCTCGGTTGATGCAGTTTCTCAAAGTTTCTTCCTTATGAAGGTTTTCTTACAGAGTGCATTTCTTTAATGTCCACAACCCTAGAATATGAAGTAACCTATTACAAAATGGCGGAACATTCAATAAAGAAAAACAAACACATTAATATCCATATTTCGAGAAATATTCCTTTTTATCTGCCATATGGCAATTCCAACAACCCGATAGGGTTTGTTAAGTTATTTTTTGTTTATAAAAACGACAAAAATTGTCAGTACGACAGCCGTTATTGAAGTGAGACCAACCCTCGCGTTTTCCGGAAAACACATACCCAATATCCAGAAAAAAATAACGTATGGGCAGGATAATTGGGAAACCATATTGTAGGGCACTATTGTTTGATCAAAATTCAACAGGGGAACTGTATTTGAATATGCTGCAAACTACTGTTGACCCTCTCATCACTGATATCGTCAAAGCGAATCCTCATGAATTCGATATGGATATTGTATTCCAACAAGATGGAACACCACCACATTACTTCAGACAAATAAGAAAATATTTGGATACTTCCTTTTCCGGTCGTTGGATTGGCCGTCGAGGTCCTACAGAATGGACAGCCCGCTCGCCAGATTTGACACCTTTGGACTTTTTTATGGGACTATTTTAAGCAAAAGGTGTACGAAGCTGAACCTGCTTCAATATTGGATATACGGCAGAATAATAAATATTTGTAGATATGTTGTCGTTACTGTGTTCGAAAATGTTCGTCGTGAAATATCAGATAGGCTGTTCATATGTCAAGAAGTTCAAGGCAACCATTTCGAGCATCTTATGAACTGACCTCAAGCTTATTACCTCCTATTATGTAGTTAAATGTCAATGTATTCAGGCAATTATTTAAAGTTCCACAATTTTGTACTAGTTGAAGATATGACATTATTTTCTAGGGTTGTGAAGCATTCGCCAGGAGCTTCAAAAATATGTGTCACAAGACCCCCCTTTTCATTTAATTTTTTTTCCAGATGGCGCCCAGTATCCATCTTGAAAGTTTCATTTCTCATTTCACTTCATAATAAAGTATTCATGCATTAATTTCATTATCCCAAATTTCAATTTTTTGAGTTGATCTGTTCAAAATATAGAAGGGGGGAGACATTAAAGAAATGCACTGTATGTGTTTCCAAGTTCTGGGCGAATGTGTGGAGTTGATGATCCGCTTTTTTGTCGTCGGTATTGTTAAGTTTCCTGTCACCTGCTACAAATAAAAATTCAATATATTCCGAACCGCCAGTTCCTCAGTTTTTCATGAGAGTCCAGCCTGGCTTTCTAAAAGGATATCTATTCGCGCATTTCGTAAAGGCCTCAAATCAATATTCCTTGCGCATTGCTAGACGGCATATAATTCCACTTGAAATACAAATGTGTCATCAAACTGATACTATCAGAAAATTTGATAGAAAAAATAATACAGCTGAAGGAGTGAAAAACCAGAAACTTGAATAAACTGAAAAAATGCCTAAAATTATGGCCAGAAGTTAGGATCAATTCAAAAATGGAATAGATCAAGGTTAAATAAAGCTATAAAGTAGACTTTCTCTCAAGACAGTTTGTAAGATGGAAAACCCCTTTTTTCAATCGTATCAACTATACCACTATAGTATTTAGAATATAAAAGGTTCGGTATTTGTTGATCTATACACTATATACATGTAGTTGATCACACAAATCCACATAAATTGGCTGATGGGTTTACCTCCAATTATTAGTTTCATTTTTGCATTCGCCTGTTATATTCGAATCATGTGAAAAGCCAAACACTGACATTTTTGATAAATAGTCATTACGCTTACCAACTGAACAATATCTATTTGATTTACTAGTCATTATGAAGACCTATGTTTACATTTGGATATGAATATGAAAATAGGAATAAATGAAACAGCTAATAATCAATGTTGATATTGACGTTCGAATTGTACAACCTAGATATCGCATCATTCTTGCTTCTTCTAATTTCCATCTTTGTTTAGTCAAGCTAAAAATTACAGAATGTAGCAGATTCACTCAGATTTTCTGTTTTTCACATCCTTTATCAGAAAACGAGAAACACACTAAACCATAAAGTTGATTAGTAGCTTTCCCGTCTTTGCCTTCAGTTTCTGTCACGGCTTAAAGATAACATTTTCATCACTTTTTAAAAAATTGCTTGTTGATTTTCATTACTCTGAATATATCTTTTTGAAGCGCTCGAATATCAATCATGAATGTGTTACCACTCAAATATATTCTTCAACACTTACGTTTTTTTTTTTTTCAGGTAAGTCGGAGTTTCATCCACAAAAGGACTAATTTTTTCTACGCAAATTGAGGTATGTCCTTTCTTCAAATATTCTTATTGTAAATATTTTCAGATGAAGTATCTGCAACCAATGTTTACGAAATATTTGTCGTATGTAATGTTATTTGTATAAAATGTATCGTATTTTCAGATTTTGAAAAAAAAAATCATAACATCAATTCAAATTTAAATTTTGTTTTGACACCTCTGTGAATGCTCAATTCTCAATCAAAGAAAACAAAACAATGTGAACAAATACATTACAACTAAACACATTATTCAATTGAAGTGTAAAACATAGAATCCAACAGAGATTTGAACACATTTCTCATTTATTTTCACTGGTGTTCTCAGAATCAGTATCGACTGCAACTAGTTCACCTACTAACTTGAGTAGTTCACTGAAAACCGCGAAATCATTTCATTTCTGAATGTTTTAATACCCAACCATTGCAAATTAGTATTTTTCCAGTCAAACACTGTTTTTTCAGAACTCATTAATACAGTTTATTGTATGATTTTCACTATGAAGGGTTTTACAAAAACCGCGACACGTGTTTCGCTATACAATAGCTTTCTCAAGCATAAAATAACGCTTGAGAAAGCTATTGTATAGCGAAACACGTGTCACGGTTTTTGTAAAATCCTTTATAGTGAAAATCATAAAGTAAACTGTTTCAATGAGTTTTAATATGGATTTTCATAGGCCAACTCTATTCAATCAGTGTGTTTTCAGTTGTATTGTGCCGTAGGACCAAGTAGAGTAGTAATCAGAAACGATAACGAATACGACTATGTTAAACCAGACCAAAAAACGACGCATTCATGATACAATACCAGACAGCGTTATTTCTACCTGCCACAGGTCTCATCAGTGGTGTTAGGCTGAACCATGATGGCATCTAATTATTATGCAGTGAAAGCTGCAGAGAACGACATAAGGCGATTTCTCATTCGGTGGTCGATATGGATGCTTGGCTTTGCAATACACTGTTTATCTTGGAAAAGTAAAGTTTGAGTGTTGAAGTATCAAACACCGTGGTAGACAAAAGTCAACAATTAAAATGATGTGCAGAGACGTTTACGAAAGAAATAAGAAGAATACCATTGAAGGTTTGCAACTGAATAACCAAAAAAAATTAGTAATGTTGGCCACGAAAGATATGGATTTACAACATCCAAATATAAATGAAAAGTAGATGACTACGAAGGAGACTGGAATAATAGAAAATGAGATACGGGATGCGAGAAGCGACAAAATAAAGTTGCAAAAGTTCATTACTAGAAAGAAATCTGTAGAAATTTGAGAGGTATACCCGAATCAACAGATCTATAGGGTTTTTCTCTGTAGAGGCAGCCACGGGCCTCTAATGTAACGAATTTTTTGAAGTACAGCAGTCATATGGAAAAATTTAGGAGAACCCTTTAACTTTTTCTCTTCTGCTACCATCTGTAAATACTTTTTTTCATTCATCTAGAAACATCGTCAACCATATTGGTAGTTTCTTTTACAGATCTCATATGTCGGCGCCCCTGGTTGAAATCGCCATTTTGCGCTAAGCCACGAGATATACAATCCATTTCACCTGAAGTTATAATGAGATCGCCACGCAGATCCATTATTGCTTAATCGAAAATTTCACCATGATTTGATTTAGGTAGAAGCGTGTGAGACATAATCAGTCTATTTCCGATATATCCCACCAATGCCGCCCTTCGTCTGGAGACTCGTTTGCGAGTTTCCCAATAAATCCCAGGGAAAGTAGCGACTCGCTCGTCAGAAATGTCTCCCGCAGGGAAATGTTGGGATCATTAGATTCTCGAATTTTTTTTTCACATTTCATGCGTTTTCATCATCGTATTTGATTAATTTTTTCCGGTACAAGCATAAGGTGGAAAACGAAATGAAATGCTTGGATGGAAACGGTTATCAAATCGTAAAATGTGAGCTCCGTATACATAGGCGTTCTTGAGTTATTATTCTTTACAATCGTGACATAAATCATGACTGATTTCAGGATTGTAATGAAATACTTTGCCGAAGTATTCAGGGAATATTTTTTGGGTGTTCCATCTCATTCACAACCTAGCATCATTTGAAATTGTTTCTGATGTATCAAAAAAGCCTTATTACTATGAAGAACTATGGTAGGATCAATGTTATTCGTCCTTGGAGAACACGTTCAAGAATTCTTGTCGGCTAATGGGTGGTGAATTTTGATCAAAATTTTTCTTTAAGAATAAATGAAACGCAAGCGTTGATCTCTATATTTCTGGCTAGAATCAATAGTTTATCGTACTCAATCACAATTATTATTATATGTTCTCGTTTTCTCCAATGATTATGATGTACTCTGAGCAGTAAGTCTTTAGCAAATCCGATGAACGAAGGACGATTTTGCAGAAAAGGTCAGAAATCTAAGGATAAGTCAAGGTAGATCCGTTGTGTTGCTCAAACGGAAACCTGATCTAACATCGATTGACGATTTTTGTAGGATCACGATAGAATCACTTATTCATGATACTGTTTTTGAAAGAGAAAAATGTTGTGTTACTAGTATTGTATCTGCAGCAAAAATATCAGCAAGTTCAAAAGTGTTTCACGATATGAGACTATATAGTAATGAAAGGAAGGTGTCAAAATGCA
The DNA here is from genome assembly GCF_025532065.1 of Leptinotarsa decemlineata. Classification (NCBI taxonomy): domain Eukaryota; kingdom Metazoa; phylum Arthropoda; class Insecta; order Coleoptera; family Chrysomelidae; genus Leptinotarsa; species Leptinotarsa decemlineata. The sequence goes on along the minus strand of NW_027412549.1, from coordinate 1,855,377 downwards.
GGAGATTCCAGAACATGTTAGTTTTTGTTTTTTTACGAGTGTGAATCTACGTATCATTAAGATTAATTTTAGTTGAAACTAGTGGAAATTAGACTTGAATTTCCACAAAATAAACAAGTCATCAATTACACAAATTATACTGTTCATAATATTCATTTCAATCTTATTTTATTGATTTTTCCAATAAATTTATAAGCTTCAGTAAAACCTTGGTTCAATATACTAATTTCATGCCAGTAACACCGGTTAGAGTCAGTAACAATGACCCAGTAATGACCCTTACCGAAACTATATTTTGTCATTTTGCAATTTCAAAATAGAAATATGCTTTCCGTCAGTTCAACTGAAACATATCCAATATTTCAACATGAGGAATTAGATCTTCAACTCTTTGATTTTGGTCATCGCGATAACAGATGATAATGCATTGCCTTGATGAAACGAAACGTTTTCCCAAAATATGCCATTCTCAATTTTATCATTGAAATTCGCCTATTCTTGGGTGCTGGTTTCTATTTTCGAGACAATCTAGACCTTACTTGAAGATGCTGTCTTTTTTAATTCTACGAGGTAACTAAATTTTTGAACGCATCAACAGCTTTTTCCAATGAAAATCGTTGTCCACGCAATTCAATGTTGATATACGGAAAAAAGAAATATATGAATGTCAAATCAGTTCTGTACGAGTGACCCATTTAATATGAGTGCTCAGATAGATCTCGTAGCGCTTGCTGGTTCTTTTCATTTCACCAAAGACTTCCATCAAATAAATGGTTGTATACCATTCAGAACTGACCGTTCTACGTTCCTCTAGAGCGATACCATGCGTGTACTGTTCCACAACCCTTAAGAACTGATAATGATTTTTTTCTCCAGAGACATAGAATTTAAGATTATATAAATGACTGACCTCATACCTCCAGTATCCGGGAGTCGATAGTCATCATCGTTTCTGTCAGGCTGGAGCCTTGCTCCCTTACCCTTTGGGCTGATTTTAGTCAGAGGGACGAATGGGTCATGACTGATCTGTGATGGTGGCATGAAAGTCCTCAGACATCCATACTGCCCTTCGCGGTGTACCCCTACCTGGCTGGGGTGAGATGGATGAAGATATTATTCATCTGTTAACGGAGGACATAGGGGCCTCATTCGACAGAGTGTCGGGGCCTTCTATATCGAGAGGGGTCGTCTACAGCGTAATCTATAGCTTCCCTGACTAACGAAAGTTTATAGTTATGAGAATCGAACCCAGGACGTCCGCGTGGTAGACATTGTCCTTAGCCTCTACACCAACGTAAGATATTAGTATCGGGAGTGCAGCAGCTGTACCCACAAGTAGACAGATAGATAGATAGATAGATTCATTTGACCGTTTTACAATAAGTTTACAGTATGTCAAATATCAAAAATGGTCATAGAGAGACGTGGTATATATAAATCAATGAAAAGCTTTTTGTTACATTTAGTTTTAAAAGGACAGCACAATATAATATAACGTATTAAAACTATGTTGTAAAGTAACATACTTCACAAATATGAATATATCAGTGAAGGATTATTGTTCAATATATTAGTCAATAGATTATTAACTATTTAAAAATTCATTATTACTTTAAAAACAGTGATCTAAAAGTACATTTCTAATAGCCCTTTTGAATTCAGAATTTTTTAGTGATCGCATCTCTGAAGTCAACTTGTTGTAAAGTTTCAAATTTATGGAGTTCGTTTTGGATTTTGTTAAACGAAATCTCGGCAACGCTATTTGGTTAGCAGATCTAGTATCATGTGTGTAAGGTGTAAGAAGAAACAAGATACTGGATAGACCTTTGTTTAAATTTTCTGTATGCATGTACCAATTAAGAGGGTCATCGATTGTAATACCAAGATGTTTACAGTGTGCACCTGTTGTATAGTTGTTGTTTGTTGAAATGATTAATTTTTGAGTCTTCTGATCTTTTAATTGCATGAAGTTGGCGGAAAACCAATTTTTTGCATTGTGAATGGATTCATCTGCCATTTGTAAAAGTGTAGATAGATTTGTAGAGGTGTTGATAAAAGAAGTATCGTCAGCAAAGAGAATAGGAGAAGTATTATTAGTAGTATTCCTAAGAGCAACGGATAATAGCAGTAGTGAGATGCAAAAAGGAAGAAGGTTGATGAAATCTTCGTGAAATACACCCCACTTTGAAGTGACTCTTTCTGTGTGGATTATACTTGACCAGAAGTTATGGTAAAGCGAGTCCTCGAGGTTTCAGTTGTTTAAGGCATCTCACAACTTGGTCTGGTACCGCAAGATATCTGAGCAAATGTACAATGAGCTCATGCGATATTGTATCAAATCCAGGCCATAGATAGGTTACGCTTGTACTAGCACTGAGTTCTGCATTATGCATCTATCGATGAGCAGATTCTCCCTAAAAACCCAAAATGGCTCTCTGCAGAAATATTCGAACTACGCTAGAGCTGGAGAATTTAAGTTGAGTGGTTGCGGATGCTCATAAATATCCTTCCAATATGATTCCACCAGAACAAAAGTTGTCGGCTTATCTGCAACCATTGAAAGTTCTTAAATTAAGCCAGAAAGATCCTTACGAAATTTGGTATTTTCCGCTATACTTCTTGGTCACTTCACTAGAGACTTTTTAGTTGCCACTGGCATTGGTATCATATCAAAGCAATGCCTTATGCAACACACTTATGCAACAACACTTCTTACTATTTACCGGCTATTTTCATCACAGCAGGCGTAAAAGGCCTATTAGCCGCCCTGTAATTCATTACATTACATACAAGAATCGTGTTGTTTCGCCGGTTTTCCATATTTCCGGCTGGGAAAGTTCTTTGAACGGAAGAGATCCAAGGTAGATATAAAGGTGAGCCTGTGCTTTTAATCATCCAGTTTTGTAACATTTGCTCAGGTAAGTGGGGGAGCAAATCACCAAAGACATCTTATTTGAGATGGCCATCTGTGCTCATTTTTATTATCATTATTCAAATGAAAATATTCAATTGATAAACTATCGCCAGAATGAATTCAGAATCGCTAAAAAATAACAAGAAAATCTGATTATTGAGTTATTTCAATTTATCGATAAGGAACTACCATTCATCACATCAAGCCCTCTATAAATTCGGCGTATCACTCTCTAAGGAGCCATCCCAGAATTCTTCAATAATGTCTCGAGAAAATCGCGACCTTCTTCGTCAAAGATGTCCCGCTTCGGTTATGTATGCTCTGCTCTTTTCATGGAGAAAGTTTCCAACATCAGTTTCTTCGAGTTGACAAAGAGAATATAATCTTAGGGGAATCGCTATTGTCACATTGCTTGCGGGACGCAAGTCAATGTGCAAATTTATTCGAGAAGTATGTAAGTATCATTGTTCGGTTGTCTGTTCTGTATTTGCGGAAATATTATTTTGCTTGTGGGTTGCCTGGAGCAACAACAATATCGAAATTGAGAGTTATTAGGAATATTTATTTAAAGCTCAAAAAAGGTACAAAATAGTACAAAAGAGTTATTAACAAGAAATGAAAAGATTCCAATACTATACTTCACGACGTTTCGATTGTTAGTATCCATAATCGTCTTCTGGTGATAACAGGACTTATTCCATCGAGATCTGACTATTTATAGGTCATTCGACTGCTTTCACCTATCCCTACTTCCCTCTCTCCGCTTCATTGGTTTTTAGCGGGTGTTGACCGTTGGCAGCAGTTGGTCGTGTTCCGCTTGATTAGAGGTTTCCATATGTTACGTATGTCTACGCTAGTTTGGCTAAGTGCCTTGTTAGACAACTCATATGCGGCTTCTTTGAATTTTCTCCTAAACAAGTGTTCCTCCTTTTGGATGATTTCAGCCTGAGCCCACTTGATGTTATGTTGATCTGTTTAAAATCTGTTTTCCCATTAATTAGCTGTCGCCCTCATACGAACGACGACTCTGAGAAGTTGAGAAACTTGTGCGAGCTAAGGACTAACGAGGTCTTACCTTTTAACGTGTGATTCCTAACACGATGAGTACATACATGCTCTGCTATTCCGGATTTGATGGTTTCTTCTCGCTGTGTGTGTTTTTTGTGCTCGGCAATGCGAACTTTCAATGGCCTCTTAGTTTCACCGATGTATGATTCTCCGCGTTTGATGGCCTGGTTTTCGTGAAATTGCTAAGGATAGTGTTTCCAGATCTCAAACAGATCCTCTGATGTAGGGAAGCACAAGTACTGGTTGTGGCGGCTTCTCTTCCTTGTGAAACTCTCACTGTCTTCTAGCTAAAGCCTGCTCGAAAGCACGGTCTAGTAGAGTCTTGATGATTCCTCTCTTAGTCGATTGACGATGATTGGATTCCTGGTTCAGTACAAAAGAGGGTTTTATATATTTTTTATACTCAACGAATATCCTAGGTGTCCACTTTGTTGAAGAAATTTCATTAGTATCCTCTATTATATAGGAGGTATAAGGCCATTCAAAAGTAATGAAGGTTTCAGATTCAGTAGCACTGTTAAAAGTATTGTTCAATTTTTAGAGGTATTATGAAAAAACAAACTCAATCGGACGCTAGTGAATTGATTAGCGTGAGTTCGATTCCAGCCTGGAACGATCGATGTTCACTACGTATAGTCCGACCCGTATAGTCATAAAATGTTTTCCACTTATATTTCCAAGCATGTCCTCACTGAACTGGTTACCAACCAATCAGTAGCTAAGTTTCTTTGTTCACCCTTGCACTCAGAAATGATCACCATACTCTCTTCCATCGTTTTACACATGTTACCGTACCATCGGATAAATGTCCTCAAAACACAATGGCAATCCGCACGGTCTATAGACCGTTATTCAGAAATTATTCTATTGTTTCCACACGACAAAGCTATTCAAGTATCACTAAACGGTACCTAGTCCATTATTAATATGTATATAGTTTCTGTGGATGACACAACGGGCTCGATAAAATTAAATCCCTGGATGTATACCTAATCAGCAGAGGCGTAGATCTATTATGAAAGGCTGGAAGAGATTTCTTCGCAGTTGATTCTCGAATGAATAAAAAGTTACTTTGTCAGTAAAAGTTTGATCTGTTTATTTGAATTGAATATGTCATTGAAATTTTAAACTTAAATTTGTTCCTTTTATTTGCTTATGACATTACATTTATTTTCACAGGCATAATGCTGGGTTCTGAGAAGGTATGTAGCCTGGCAGAAGCTTTGGTTTTCACTAATTATCTTGAGCTAATTTCAGATGGAGGACAAAATCTATCAAATCGGATCGCACTAACAGAAACCTGCTGCATACATTATTGGGAATAACTTTCATCATGAACCATACGTGGTCCTTTCACACCGTTCAATCCTGATAATACATTTTTAAATCATTTGGAACCCATGTTACGGGTTATGTTAGTTCCAGAGGTTAAAGAAGTGAAAATAAGAAAAAGGATACAGTTTTTTATTTCTACTCACTGAACTTTATTATTCAACTTCTTTTTTTTACAAAATATATATGTTAAGAGCAAGGATAAGCTGATATTTCCATACCTAAAACAGAAAGATCTATTAACTACGAATGTTATAACCATTTTTCGTTCAATACTTACCAAAGACGAATCCAGCGAGATCGATAGTACGGTTAGGGTTCATCGTCAGGTATGTTGAACTTCTTTTGGGTAGATAGCCAAAATAATGACCGTGTACTAATTGTTTTCATCAATTTGGGAATTCATAACAAAATAACATAACCTCACTCCTGCCTTGTCATCTGAAGATTCATTAGAACTACCAGGTCACTTCATTATAAATTGCATGGTTCCCAACCTAAAATATAAAGAACGACACTAAGGGAAAAAAATTAAAACAAGCCGGTTTTTTTGTTAAATATGAAAAAAATGAGAGTTGAGGGGAATGATCGTTTTTTCAGTGTTCTAGAAGGATTGGAAAGACGTGTGTCGCTTGTTTGCGGATTTTTGTTTGAAACTCTTGTAATTATTGTGGAAAAGTTACTCAAAGGAAGGTCCTCTGACTATTTCAAGAAGATTTGTTCTCAAATTACACAAGTTTACTGAATTCACATTGAATAACTACTCAAGGCCACCCATCATCGGGGTAGGTTTTATCAGCCTTGACATGTATTACATTCAAATTTAGGTGAAACCGGTGAAACTTTTCATGTAGGGTCTTTTTCTTTTGCTACTTGTTATTTTACGTTACGTGGGCATATCAACTACCCTACTTTACATCAATTTGCCTTTACGTAACGGTTCAGTTCAGCTTGGTTTTACTGACCATTGAAGATAAGGGTCGAATATCTAGTTGAAGGTAGCCCGGGGTAGTATTCATCACCCAAGCCTGGATCATTGGTTGGAAAATAAGTTCATCCAGGATCGCACTCACTCCCCAATTTGGACATTCAGTCGAAGTGATTACGTAGCGAGTATTTTGGATGCTTCGTTCGAACGCCTAGGCCTACTCTGCTACGCTGTCACTTTCGACAAGACAACATTCTCCTACGAAGCTTTACCCAGGATGGAAAACACAATAACTATCACAAGTGAGCTGTATCGTTATTCATACTGTTTTTCTGGCTTGAACTAAATCAAGTTTTTTTTCTACCATATATATCTTGTCCTCCTATTATAAACATACTCTTGTGAACTTTTGGTATCGATACCTCAAGGGAACTTCTTACTTGATATGAACGATATCGGTTACCCTGGCTTGAAATAGAGAGCTAGAGCTCGATTTATTTTGCTGTCCTATTTTCACACCGAAACATAAACGAAGTGTAGTTTTTTTTTATCGTTGGAAATTATACAACTCCCTGCAATCACTCATCATAGTGTTTGAATCTTAATCTACTCACTACTTGAGAGATTTTCTTCGAGTATTCATCTACCTTGGATCCTGAATTGCATAATTTTGAGAAATTGAAAGTGTAATGGTAGATCTGAAGGTAAAAAATGTTACTAGTAGTACCCACTGTATAAATATTAAACTTCTAATGTTTTCCAAATACACATATATATTTCTGTATTCAATATCACAGATTATAATAACATTAAAAGATAAGGAATAGTTATGATCCTCAGGCCACAAATTCATTCTGTTCGGTTGCTCATTTTTGTCAAAAAAAATCATTCTCTTCTACTCTTCTTTAAAATTGAAGAGGAACTTTTATAAAACCACTAATTTTGTTCATCAGTTTAGTTTGATGAGGGATTCCACTTACGAGTAGGTACTAGTGTTTGAAATGAGCATTTAAAATTTTTCTGAGGTTAAAACTTATTGAGAATCAAGTAAAAATTCTGTACTCAATAATAACATGATAAAAAAAGTATTTGATATCTATCGGCCAATTCACTATAAATAATATATATTCATAATGTAAAAAATGTTGTAGTAGGCGCTCTCTAGCTGGTCTAACTTCACTCTACCTGTATTAAGCAAGATGAGACAGTTAAATTCCTAGGAATTTATTTTGATGAAACCCTGATTTCAGAAATCACTGCATATATGTTTCTAATAAGTTGAATACACTGGTGTACCTGCACAAGAACCTTCGTACTGTCCTAGATGAGCAACATCTTATTTCTGTTTACTATGCACAAATAGAGACAGCCTACGATATGGAATAATTTCCTGGGGCTGGTCCGCTTATGCTTATAAAGTTTTCCTGGTACAAAAAAGAATGATCAGAACAATTGCAAAAGTACTTTTTCATGTGTAGATTTGTTCAAAAATGCAGGTTATTAACTTACCAAGTTTGTTTATCTTTGAACTTTGCGTTTATGTTTATTCAATAAATGCTCTTTCGAACTTGTTAAAAACAAACACCAAGTAAATACGCGCCAGAAGAATAATATATAGATACCATATAATAAATATAAATTAGGATGTAATTCTTCCAATATCGTAGGGCCACAGCTCTTCAATAAGTTAATTTGTAACTAACGTTACTGCAGTTACGTCCTATTGGACATTTTCAAACGTATACAATAAACTATCAATGATTCATTGCATTCACCATTATATACACCCATATAGGTACTAATAGAAAAGGAAACTTGACTTTATTGAGTACCTAAATTTACAGTTCACAATGCGAATGTGCCAATTCAAAAACGGAGAGTAAATTAAATCGATTCGATGATTTAACAGGTTGCACCGAAATGTTTATGCTTGTGAATTTCCATGGATTCTAAATGATTGAGTTTGCAACCTTCCTTGCATAGTGCAGAATTTCCGTATCGTTTAGATTCGGAAACTTGTGGTTGCAAGTGGATAATAAAATATTATTATTATCATTAATTATTACCAAATAACGAATTAAATGGAACATCATCCTACACTCACCCTATATATAGTCTGGATTGGCATCTATTGACTTTCTACCTGTTTCCAAAGTCGGAAAGAATATTTAACCGAAAGGCCATTTGAGGGCAAGAAGAAAAAAGTGATAAAAAGATAATTTTTGTTTTATGGACGCCCCTTTTTCACCCGCGGCTGGCGCCCCAGTTGGAATATTTGAAAATTCTTTCTTATTGTACATGTATAACATAAAACAAACCTACAAACAAAATTTCAGCCTCCGAAAAATACGGAGATACAGTGATAAAATAGTGCGCATCTAAGACCTAAGAAGCACTTACATATCATTTTAGCTTTCTAGGACTTACCAATACGGAGAAACAGAGATAAATGTGTTAGTGTTAGGTGAGTGACTTTCACCTTCATAAGTATAGATTTATATTTGAAGTGATTCCACACTATCTCATTCAATTTCACTTTGATTAACGTATGGCTGAAACGGTTTTACTTTCAGCAATGTCTTCACAGCTGATGATTTCACAAAGAGAAAGATAAAGATAACTGGAAGTGCAGCAGATTATCTTGAAGGATAAGTTTTCTTTTTATGGAACTAATCAATGCATTTGTTTTCTGCAAAGTTAGATATATCGGATGGGTATGTAGGAATGCAAGATGGTCTAAATTGAAAGTATTGAATACAAAGCAAGGTTCAACATCGATATTGGCAATGGGTGCATTCCACACTATTCTTCAAGGTTTTTTTTTATTTGGGGGCTGCAATAAATATGTGAAATAGAAGAGAAATCGGCTCCTCAGAAATGTGGTTTTGGAATGGGAAAATTGGAAACTGGTTATCATCAAAGCAGTATCATATGCAGATCTCCTGGCATTGCAAATTCACAGCATAAGCAAAATCATGGTTATTTGTAAACATTTTTTGATCTGGGATATCCTTTCTTCGTAACCTGGGTTTTATTGAAATTGACGGGAAATCAGACACAACATATAAAATATCTATAGACATGGCATCGCTGCGGAAACTAACGAAACAATCAAGTGTAAAAGATTGGATTTCAAGAAGGAATGACGAATAATATATCTTCCGGACCCAAACATAAATCTACAAAAAACAAATTACCTCTAACATGTGGCAATATGAGTGATTCAGAACATACGTAAAATTCGAATCAATGAAACCCGACTAACAGTCAGTGGTTAAAAGTGAATCATATACGCGAACTTAGTCCTAAAAATGAATAAATCAGAAACGACATTAATATTTCGACATCACGCTGTTTTAGAATGATAACCAAAAAATCAACTAAAAATTGTGTCCCCGCCCATGTTACTTCCATATATTTTCCACTTTCCACTTTGGTGAACTAGCAAACCCTTTAATAACTCGACTTGGCTAGCCGGTCTGCCTGGAATGGAAATGAGAAAATTAACTGGTACTTTAGACATGCAATTATCAACGGTGCCAACATTGCAACGCGGTAATGTAGAGTAGACCCCGAGGTCATGTTTTCTTTCTATTAGAAAATTTATTGGATCATCAACGTTAGTAGAAGTAATGTACGGATTCACTTGGTTCGAATGACCAAAAATGTAAGTCGCGATATAAATAACAGTAAAGTACAGAAATTTCGCGCGGAAAAAAATATTCACGAATTGAAAGTCTGAAAAAACTGTAATAAATTCAAATAATCTCAATCATGAGAATTTCTAGGAAAACAAAGCAATTTTTGTGACCAAAGTCCTTTATTCGGGTTGGAGTCAATTTGATTCTTGTTACGTTTTTATATACGTAAAAAACGCTTGAAATTCTGTTATATTGTATATGTGAGTATTCTAAAAGATCTTTGAGCAAAAGGATTCATTCGCACCACCAAAACCTTTGATGGTACGAATCCAAATCTGTTAGAGAAGCTTCCTTTTTTTGTACCTCTCTCAGCAAAATTTCTGGATCGATTGTGGCACTCCTGGAAACAGGAGATGAGGTCATTTTATTCTCTTATATGAATGACCTTAAACTTTGAGCATTTACGTTTATCAGGTCTGAAGGTTTGTAGACGAATACAAAGCTTGTTTTCGGTATGGAGCTCAAGATAGATATGATAGGATAGCTCTGAAGAAAGTCTGTGTAATAATCAGGAGTTCGTTTGGATACTAGTCTTTTCTTGATCATCTGGTCTGCCGTAGTCGTGGATATAAAGAAGGTATCCGATACTAGGTGGAGGAGCCCCACGAGAGATATCAGTATATTGTCATTTTTGTACTTATACAATATCAAACAAGACAATTTTCAGCATGATAATGAAACTTACATTTCTTTGAAATCCCTTGAAAAACGCATTTTTCTCAAGACGACCATCATTTGTCTTCATAAACACTAAGATAACCTAAGTCACCGTGCCAAAGTTTACGTTCAATAAAACAATGTTATGGATAATTGATAGGTTTTCTAACAGTATACTTATTCAGTATGGGTCAGTTATCATTTTGGTATCAGAAAAAAAAGGTCACTGAATGAAATGAATCCTTAGACGATGAAGATATGTTTGAACAAATTGCAATGATAACAAATACACCTATTGTGAACCCGTTATGAGTAGAAAGATTTCCTCAGATGAAGAGTCATTGTCCATTTAGTCAACTTCCAAGGAAAACTGAATTGGCACAATTTTTTGTTAATGCACATTATCATCTGAAAAATTTGAACTTTATGATTAAGTCAACAGTACAGCTTCCAATGGTGGCATTAGAAGAATTAACATTGTAACAATAAACAGAAAAAAACGATAAATTAATTTTAGATTCAATAATAAGATCGGAAATTGGTAATTTTGAACCTATCGAAGTAGAAATTAACAAAAAAGAATTCATGACTCAACTGTTAAAGAAATAGTGAAAAATATTAGACATAACCAGTGTTTTTAAAATATTTTTTTCAAGAAGTTGTCGAAAAGTCCCTTAAAACCACTCTGGAAAAGTATTTATTATTATATGGACGTGGATAGCTATCAATTTAAACATTTCATTGAAGCACCTATAAGCACCTAAAGAAATTCAAATTTCCAAAAATATTTTTTACAAAACTATAAACGAAATTTTAAAACGCAGAAACTACTGTAAAAAGCATTCCAGGGGCTTCATCAACAGCTTCTTTTGTTTTCGTTTGGATACTCTGTATAATATGGTTTACTTAGTTCTCACATTCAATTCAATTTCAATATTTCCTGATATAAAGGACACATTCCGGAACATAATATTTCATAGCTATAAATCCAAGCTCACTTGTTTATTAAATTTTAATGAAATCTATAAATTAATTTCTCGTAACTTTGATCCCGAAACTTACTGAATATTTAGCGAATTTCCCCTTCGTGTGTATATACTTGGGGTGGGACATCTCTACGCCTCTGACAAAGCCAGTCACGGGGCATTAGAGCCGGCAGAAATATAGCGGAATTTGAAAGAGCCGCAAGATACGAAAAAGTTTACAATTTCTGATAATCATCATATTTTCATGCGTTCATAGGCCTGAGGCTCACAACCTTAATCCTAAACGATGATAAATGAATATATTAATGAAATTTTCCACTAATGAACCATTACACTTTTATAGCTGATAACGGCTGAGGCCTCGGAAAATGGTTCTTCCAAAGCTGCCTCCAGAATCAGGGACGCTGGTATGATGTGAAAACGGGGTTGGAATTTTAATTATTTTTTAGAACCAAGGTTGCATAGAGCCCTCAACTATTGAATGAACATAGCAAAAAATATTATAGTACGAGGCGTTGTCTCGAACAATGTGGTGACAGGTATAAATTGAAATCCATCTCGTTTTTTCGATGGTCTCTTTTATTTTTTGTATTATAATACTCATGTTCAAAAACGTTTATTTCATAATTCATTTCAGCTTCATCACTTACTTCCTCTTCAATTCATGAAAGTAATAGGGATGACAAAATGGTTTAGACTTTCACGGCTGAAGTTTTCAGTGTCATTGCTTCTCGAGTTTGAAAGCCGTGGATGTTTGGAATTTCTTCCTGACGTTTTCGCTGGCGCGTGTGGCTAGCTTCTTCAAGGTTTGTTTTAACCATCATGGCTTGCTATCCGATGACTATCTTTTAGGCTTCGTAAAGTGTATTTATGCCTTGTCAGGTAATCCGTTGTACTTGTACCTGCACTTGAACCTGGAACATTAACAATCTTGCCTGTTGTCCTGTTCTCGTTATTTTAACAGAAAAGAAGAAGCGGTGAACCTCAGTCAAATATGGAACCCCATTTTAAGGAATTCGAGAATAACGAACAGGACAACAGGCAGCAAGATTATTAATGTTCCAGGTTCAAGTGCAGGTACGAATACAGGTACAAACGCCGGTACAAATACAGGTACAAATGCAGGTACAAATACAACGGATTACCTGACAAGGCATAAATACGCTTTACGAAGCCTAAAAGGTAGTCATCGGACAGCAAGCCATGATGGTTAAACTCTGAAGAAGCTAGCCACTCGCGCCAGCAAAAACGTCAGGAAGAAATTCCAAAAATCCACGGCTTTCAAACTCGAAAAGCAATGACACTGTAATAGAAATGAATCATATTCACCTTCTTCATCGTCTAATGTCGATGCTTGGATTCACAAAAAATGTTTTATTTTTCAAATATCCAATTATCTCAAGACACGTTATTGAGTTATTGTTGTGAAATGCTGGTAAACGTGTTTTATCAACTACCATGTTTTATTCCTGAAAAACCAGCCCCATCAGTAGAGCGTCAGATGCTACGAAACTCTCAAACCTCAATCATGGGGTTTTCAGATGGTATAGATCCGAAAATAAAAATATGGAGACCCGTTGTAATTGTCTGTTCGTTAGATATGGAATTAGGAGACCCTTTATGCACCCAATTGTTATTTGTATATATACAATATTAGGCTGAAGAATATTTGCGTACCTAAAATGTTAAGACTAGCTACTATTACTGTAATCTTTGAAAATAATTTCTAGGGAGATTCCAGTGCACAAACGAATAAATAGTACATGGGTTTGAACACAATTTATAACATGTTTTCATTCCAATTGTAGATAATTGACCTAACTTTGAAGAGTATTCACTTGAACTAGATTTTCCTTAGTTACATAGGGCTTCAGATGATTTTCTCAAACGAGATTGTTCCTGCAAAAAAAAATCAAGATATATAGGGTGTAACTGAATAAGTGTAAAACATTCAAGAAGGTGATTCCTCATCGAAAAAAAGATAGAATCTTTCATATGAAGAAACTTCATTGGATCATCCCTTGTTAAGATACAGCTCCTTAAAGGGGATATATAAAATTTGTATAACAATTTTTTCACAAGCACTGAAAAAGTTACAGTATTGAAATCAACCTGACGTTTTGTACTACCAAAAAGACATTCAGCCAGGGTGTAAGGGGTGGAAAACGCGACCCCTAAATTTTTTTTCCAATATAACTTGTTGTCTTATTATTTGTTCACCATTCAAAAATGTATTTCCGATAGTCTGTTTCATTCCAAACAAAAAATGTCTCTTGGGTTTTTTGCCCCAAATAAACCAGTTCACAGCAAAAAATTATTTTACGAACAACTACAGAGATACATCATCATAAATGCGAACTGGATTTATTTTTATTTTGTAGTTAGTTCCTGCATTAAACGATTAAAGGGTAATAAACAAAACTAATTTATTAATAACAAAACACACAACGTTTAAAAATCATAGTTAATGTTCAATATGTCTACCTTCAGACATTACGCATGCGTCTAGAAGTCGGCGCATTGAGTCACGTATTTGCTCAAATATTCCTGGAGTTTCTTCGATTACCCTGCACGCATCGATGATGCGGTTTCTTAAGTCCTCTACATCGCGAACAGGAGTACCTACGAAAAACCAAATGCTGTAAATGACTCCAAATAGAGAAATCGAGAGGATTGAGATCAGGGGATCGAGCGGGCCAGTTCTGTGGTCCTCCTCGACCTATCCACTGATTTGCATATGTTTCAGTTAAATGCTGACGTGCTACTTGACTAAAATGGGCGGGAGCCCCATAATGCATAAAAAAACATCCCTTCTGACGCCAAAGGAACTTTCCAGCAGTACTAGATGCACTTCTCTCAAAAATTGAACGTATGCCCCACCATTCAATGGAGGAGGTAGAAAATGAGGCCCAATTACATCATCCTCAATAACTCCGAGCCACACGTTAAGAGAAAACTGTTCTTGGTGGTTAGTTTCGACAATAGCGTGAGGGTTTTCATCAGCCCATATGTGGTAATTATAAAAATGAATAATCTTGTCCCGAGAAAAACTACATTCGTCTGTGAATTATATCGTCTCCAGAAAGTCACAATTTCTTCTAATCATTTCCAGCATCCAATTGCAAAATTCAAGACGGTTCGAAAAGTCTCGCGGTAACAGTGTCTGTACTCGTTGCAGATGGTAAGGGTATAAGACTTGTTCCTTTAAAATTCGAAATACCGTCATATGATCAACATTTATCTGGAAAGCAACCTAGTACTGGTAGTAGGTTGTTCTTCTATCAAATTAAGTACTGCTTCCTCAAGCTGTGGTGTTCGTACATCTCGATGGCGACCACAATCCTGCGTTCTTTTGTCGAATGAACCATATTCTCGTAATCGTTGATGAAGTCGAGCAAATATTCTATGTGAAGGATGCTGCCGTAGAGGATACTTTTAATCATATCTTCTAGAAGCTTCTTACCCATTCCCCCGCGACAGACGTGAACGTAATGCATATCAGCCATTTCCTCATTTGTGTATGCCATTTTAATAACAAGTGAATTAGTAAAGTAACAAATTAAGAACAGAACAACAACACACTATTAGTATTAATTCAATTTCGAAATTTACAAACTGACAGCGTCATACCAATTTAATTGTCACTATCGCTAATAGCGACCTACTAGACAGATTAGTTTCGTATTTTCGCATTTATGACGATGTATCTCTGTAGTTGTGCGTAAAATAATTTTTTGCTGCGAACTGGTTAATTTGGGGCAAAAAACCCAAGAGATATTTTTTGTTTAGAATGAAACAGGCTATCGGAAATACATTTTTAAATAGTAAACAAATAATAAGACAAAAAGTTATATTTGAAATTAATTTCAGGGGTTGTGTTTTCCACCCCTTACAACCATGGGGTGAACCAAATAAATTTTTGGCTAAGTGTATTTTGGTAGTATTTTTGGTTACAATATAGTAACTTTTTTAGTGCTTGTGAACAAAATTATTATACAAATTTTATGTACTCTTTTTAAGGGGCTGCATCTTAACAAGGGATTCTCCAATGATGTTTCTTTATAAGATAAGATAAGATATTTATTGACCTTTAAAAATTACAAAAATGTTTATGTGATAAATTCACAACATAATTGTGTAGATACGTCGAGACAGAGGTGTAGATATGAAAATGTATATAAAATGTGTAAAGCTATGTAAATAATATTTGTAAAGCTGTAAAAATGGGATAATCCTAGAAACTACGTTGAATAGACAGTACTAAATATTAAGTCCATATATGGGAAAAAACATCTTCAATATTATAAAGTGGATTTACAAGAAGTGATTGTTTTACGTAGTGTTTCAACTTTTTTGTAGTGAATGTCTTCCAATCCACCGGTATAAGGTTATATAGTTCAATTGGTAGATAGTCAGTCTGCTTCATTGTTTTAGGGTAGTTCACTCGAAGTAGTCTATATATACAATTCTTTATTGCGGGTATTGTACTTATGAATTTCACTCCCCGTAGTGTTCGCATTTTTGTTTTGGTGTATCCACAAGATGGCTTCTGTTATATATATATATACATGGAAGTGTTAAAATTTGCATTTTGATGAACAATGGTTTGGCATGTTCCCTTGGTCCAGCCTTAGCCATAGTTCTAACAATTTTTTTTTATTTATTATGAAAGATCCTATCTTTTTTTCGATGACGAATCACCTCCTTAAATGTTTTACACTTATTCAGTTACACCCTGTAATATGTCTTAGTTTATTCGCTTCAAATATATATAGACTCATAATTTTGTTTTTTTAGATAGCGGATATGATATATAAATATTGGTTGATTCAGATCAGTAAGAAAAGACTTTTACATAAGTACATTTCAAGTCAATTCATGTAATTAGGTTCTATGAACTTGTTCAAATTGCTTTCAATGAAAAAATAATTTTTGAATTATTCTAAGCATATGAATTGAGTATATAACAATATAATAATAATAATAAATGAATGTATCGACAGTTGAAATAACATGATACAATATGGAGAAAAACAAAATACAAATTTGTCAGTAGGATACAAGATTGAATAGAGTTCATTCTTCCTCTTGCACCTTACAAAAAAAAGATGGAAAAGATGAAAAACAAAAAAAAAGTAACAAAGGACCTAAAATTGTAATCGTTATTGTGATAGCGGGTACAAAATTTAATTCGAATAAAGAGGGGACATGAGGCGGATATCGATACAAACATAAAAATACCTCAAATATTTTAGCTATGGCCTACAAGAGACAATGTGTCGTAGAAGATATTCGGGTATTATTATTTTTTCATATCATATCAGAACTACTCAATGAAAATCAGTCTTTAAATTAGCAAAATATGACTAATTTCATGGAAAACATTGCTGAAACCTGTATAAATTATATCTCATCCCTTCTGATCGTTCAACTTTTCGAAAATTATTAACAAAGTCTGTGTGTGAACTGTATTAGATTCTGTCTCTGGATCTATATGGGAGAAATATGTTCTTTATTTTGATTCATTCATATAGTGCGGACGTGAATAGTTCCCCCTCTTAACTTTTGAATGAAACAAAATATCTAGGTCGAACAAAATATATGTAGAAAGGTAACATATTCAGTACTTTTTGATAAAAAGACAATACTAATGCATTACTCGTCACATAACATTATTTATTTCAAAAAAAATTTAATTCTAATTTATACTTCAATAATTTCTCTTGCCATGATGACAGTTGTGATAAACAACAATATTACAGATATAAACATACTCGAACTCATAGATTTTAATGTTCCAAGAAGCCCAATCCTTTTCAAACTACCCAAGGCAAGTGATCTGATTCCTCTATCAACCATGCTTCGTAAAGCAAATGAAATTAATGTTTTCAAAAATTTTGATTTCAGTAATTCCTTCTCAGATTTCAGATATGATGTTAATAATTATTTATTAGAAATATAACTGTGATCGTAGAGAATTAGTTTGAAAATGAATATTTCAGTGTACATATAGTAAGCTCACACAATTAATTTGTAATAAGAATTTCCATGTAATTAGGGTGTTAAGTCTGTATGGAAAATAAAATGAAATGAAATTGTAAATTCAGTTTGATTCTAGTGCTATAGTTGCGCTTTCAATTATATCTGCAACCCAGTGTGTTTTAAGCTATTTTGAAATAGTTCAACTTTTATTTTTCTTGATGAAACGCTCCGGATCTTAGAAAAGTGATTCGTGTTCATGTCGTTGATGCGAATACTTTTCGGTATATTGTTTATCAACATACCGATCATACCATGTTCATGTTGAGTGCTTTTACTTTTTCACAGGAATAATACAACCTCTTCCAATTTTTCGAAACTAGTTTGAATTTCAGAAACTCGATTGTTAATAATATTATCATACATTCCTATGATTCCTGAATTTGCTCCTTCTATTCCAAAATCACGTTTTTGTTGGAATTGAATTGATTGAATTTCAGGTGAGTGGGGTTAGAGTTTTGCAGATTTGTGTAAACTGAAACGTTTTTTTGAATCATATAAAATGATTGAAATGGTGGAGACAATTTTTCAAATTTCCAACATATGTCATTCCTAAACTAATTTCTCCAATTCAATATTGAGTTGATTTTTTCGAGGATAATAATGAAAATGTAACTGCGTCGAGATCTTTTTGTCCACAAGTTACATTAAGGGAAGTATAGTACTGATAACTTCAACTTGATTCTTAATCGCTCATATTTATACAAATCGAGAAAAAAAAAGAAGAAAATATCTACAAAGAATTTATATTATAACAGCGAAAAAAAATACATAATTATCAATGACTACCAAAATAAACAACAGGGGGAGTATCGCTTATTTTGAATTCCCTATACATGATTTCCTTCTCAAACAGGTATAAAATATTCCTGAAGGTTGATTCCAGTCTGATACTAACGAGACAATGAATTATGTGCAGACACGAATGTATCAACGCTAACCCGATTCTGGTAAAGTCCACGGAAACTCTGAGGAGGAGCTTACATTTTGAGTCGGTCACAATAGAATTCCCGAGAGGTATCAGCAACTTCGGATAGGTGGATTATTTTGAAGCGATGCATTAGGCCGCATTACTATTAGAGATTAATTATTCATTAAGGATGTGGAATGATACGTTCCCATCATCAAAAGGTGACATGTGGAGAGCATTTCCATTAATAATTTATGATTGAAGCAGTGACGTCATAAAATGGACTTGCTAGTAAACTTATTCCGCTTATTCCAACAACTAAAAAGGATGGTGAGATCTCCGTTCTGGCAGCTACGACAACATTTAAACGTTAAATGTGACGTTACTATGTTTTAAACGTGTTGCATATTTTTATAAATTAAATATTGGGATTAATATTTGTAAAGAAGTTTTTTTTTGAGTATTTTTGTGTGCTGATTTTTCAATTACTAGTTCTGTTTAAAAATCTATTTTAAAATCTGTTTTTCCGGTAATCAGCTCATACTCAATGTTTGGGTAATGGAGTTTGGAATGATTATTAATTTCAAGTGATTTTGTGTGATTTATTAGTTATTTCCTAGTACTTTCAATTCATAGTTATAGTATCCTGAATATAATGGAAGACGAAAATTGGCAAAAAAATAAAGATTCGAAGGCAAATACTAGCAAAACTTATGTAATTTGCTTCACTTCGATGGGGTTCAATTAGATACGTACATCTTACTGATGAGCTGGTCACAGACACCTTCTTGTGTGCTATGACGTAACTTCTAAAACTTTGTGTGATCCGCAAGTGGAATGTATGTTAAAGTGACGTAACGGCTAGTCCATATTGTCATGTATATTTATTGAATATACAAAATAAAACAGTTCTTTGATATTTATAACGCTTCAGGACAATACGATGAAAAATTTGAATGAAGGAAATCCAGATAGCTATACATGATAATTATTTTTTCTGTTCCATTCAGAAGATTGGTTAAATTGTATTCGTATCATTAACAGGAATATGGAAAATGGGAAACCTACGATTGAAACTTATGATTTTCCAATTAGTGACTGTCAAGAATCCATAACCAAATACATAATGATACACACTTACCAACCACAACCTAGAAAATACTCATTATTACTTAGTGAATCATTTTGAAAGTTAGAGTCACCTTTTTGTTTTGCGTTATCCTCATATAGATTGCGGAACTCACTTTTGTCTGAGTGATTTTATCAAAAGTCATTACTGTAAATTACCCGGCTTCGTTCACAGAGTTAATAGAAGATGATGTGAATTAAAGGATAAACTTCAAATCATAAGAGATTAACGGAGATTACTAGCTTCGAATGGTCCACAATATTCTAAAGCATTCCACACCATTCGAAACTGTTCTGAATTCGGGAATGCCCCCGAATACTCTTGAGTTTGTGATGCACTGTTTGGAACCTTTGGTGTTGTAATGAATATTATTACAATTCTATTTCAACACCAGACCGTTATTTTTATCACCTCGACACGTGTTTCAATCACCAAGTTATAATCTTCAATAGAAAGATTAAATTGATTACACAGTTTAATCTTCCTCATGAAGATGACGAAGAGATAAAACTTCCAACTCCTTATATCTTCAAAAGCACGCCGTTCAGGTAAAAACGGCTACCTTTTTCATGGATAGGATCTAAAAGGCTACCACAGCATATAACTTCTCTGATCGATCCGCAATGCTAGCGAACATTCCAGACTATTCTGGAATGTGAATACTCTAATATTATCTGAACTGGTATAAAAAATTCTAGAATGCAAGAATGCCTAGCCCTTATACCTTCAAAAACATTATCCTTAGGTAAAAACCATAACTTTCTTATTGTTTGTTGTTTTCTGACGCCTATCAGAAAACAACTACTCCCCTGGCTAATACCACGAAGGGCGTTGGATTATATCCGACAGGCGTCAGTGCAGGAATTTTCACAGAAAATGTTCTGCATATGCAATTGGCAATACAACTGAAAGAGTCGACCTTCAATTATGGAACGGGCACACTTGCAGACCGGTTTCGGGCTTATTAGCTCACTCATCAGTGCAAGATAGTGACCATCATCGACCTAAAGTCAATGATATTCCACAAAGCTAATAAGCCCGAAACCGGTCTGCAAGTGTGCCCGTTCCATAATTGAAGGTCGACTCTTTCAGTTGTATTGCCAATTGCATATGCAGGACATTTTCTGTGAAAATTCCTGCACTGACGCCTGTCGGATATAATCCAACGCCCTTCGTGGTATTAGCCAGGGGAGTAGTTGTTTTCTGATAGGCGTCAGTCTATTAAACCTACTGTGTAGGTATATAGAGACTGGCTTGAACGTTTGAAGTTCCATTTGCTTTAAAAACCATAACCTTTTCATGGATTGGAGATAGGCTGCTTCCACAACATAAAACTCCATTGGTCATTCCATAATGATCTAGAAGATTTCGGAATGTTCCTGAACCTTCAAGATCATTCCTGAAAATACCACCACATTCTATAATGTTCCGGAATTTTCTGGAATGTTGTGAAATATTCTCGAACTCTCTCGAATGTTTCATACTGTTCTAGAATTTTCATTAGGGCGAAACTTCAAGCTCTTATATCTTCAAAAGCACAACCTCCAAATGAAAACTGGAACCTTCTACGTGGACGTGATGTGAGACTCTGATAGAAAAAAAACTAAGGATATATGTATATATCAAACTTTGTTGTCCTCTAATTGTGCCATATATTACACACATCATAAATTTCTGCCTTTCAAGGGGTGTTGTCCCTACTGTTTGGAAAAGAGCAGTGGTTCAAGTTCTACCCAAGAAACAAAACCCTTCAGAATACAAGGATCTTAGAGGAATAGTATCCTACCCATGCTTTCCAAGATTCTAGAAAGATCCATTGAAGTACAGATAAGACAGCATTTAGCCGACCACTCACTATTGCCTGTTGTTCAATCTGGCTTTCGTAAAGGCTACAGCTGTACGACAGCCTTACTTAATATAGTCGATGATATCATTGCCTCAATGGATAAAGGTCTGTGTGCAATATTGGTACTGCTGGATTTCAGCAGAGCATTTGACACTATCAACTTCAAATTACTGCTTAATATTTTGCACTATATAGGTTTTTCAGAATCGGCTGTTGGCCTTATACAAAATTATTTAGACAATCGTAAACAGTGTGTAAAAATTGAATCAAATCAGTCCGAATATATGACATTGAACTCGGGGGTGCCTCAAGGTTCAATCCTGGGCCCTTTACTTTTTTCTGTGTATACCATCAATTTAATAAAATCTTTAGAACAATGTAAGATTCATGTCTATGCTGATGATACACAGATTTATCACACTTTTCCTCCGCAGTTAGCAGATGATGCTTCTGAAATAATAAATAGGGAACTGGCGACGTTCATTAATTTTGCTTCTGAACATTGTTTACTAATAAATTGCGCCAAATCTAAAGTAATGTTATTTGGTTCTATGTATAATCGGGCTAGATTTCAGTTTCCTATTAATATAGAAATTGATAATGAATTGATTCCTGTTGTTGAAAAAGCTAAAAACCTAGGCATTATCATAGAGGCAGACCTAAGATTCGAAAAACATGTTAATCAATTGATTCGACGGGCATATGGTTCACTAAAACTGATTTATGGAAACAGTCATTTAATTCCTCGAAAAATCAAAATGAAACTGTGCGAAACATTAGTTTTATCACATTTTAATTTCGCTGACTCTGTCTATGGTCCGAACTTAACAACTATTTACAAAAATAAAATTCAAAAAGTGCAGAATTCTTATTTGAGGCTAATATACGGCGTGAGGAAAAATCAGAGAATATCACATAAATTAATTGAGATTGGAATGTTGAATATGGAAAATAGAAGAGTTCATCATGCGGTCACTTTATATTACAAAACTCCTTCATATTTGTACAACAAAATATCTTTCAGGACAGACATACATAATTTAAATCTACGATTTAAAGGATTATTATCCCCACCTAAATTCAAAACTGAAATGTTCAGACGATCTTTCACCTACCAAATTTATAATTTATATAATTCCGTTCCTGAAAGTTTGAAGAACCTCAGTATTACTTGCTTCAGATCAGAATATAAAAATAATTTATTCAAAACACAAGTCTAGATACCCTCTGCCCCGCTGCCAAACCAACAAACATAACGATTTTCGTCACTTATCACTCATTTCTCTCATTGTCTATTTGTCAATTACATGTACAAACGCATATGAATTCTTCGACGCACTGTATTAGGGTTAAGTGGAAGAACATTTTCGTAATAAAACTATCGTTTGTCTGCAGAAAATGAACTTCGCCCTTTATTTTCAGAATTTTTTTTATTTTTTTTTGCATGCAATGTTAAAATCTGTATGTATATTATTTGAAAATAATAAAGACCATTATTATTATTATTATTATTCTTTCATCGGTGCAAAACTGGATCGTAACGCTTGTTTGATATATTTCTATCTTCTGAATTAATATAACTATTTTGTAAATTGTAAAATTATCATATTTCTAGACTTCCAGACAAGTTCAACGAGTTTCACTCAATGTCCATTCTTCTCGAAATATTTCTGCAAAACTTTTCACGAATTCCTTGAAATCACTGTACTTAAACTCTCTTGAATGTAAATAAAACATATTTTCCCAAGAACAGCTCTTGAACTGACAACAACCGAAACTTGTTGCGTCTTCCTCCCATGAATGTATCAGAGGTAGTCGAGCGGATAATCAATATCTCGGACCGAATGTTGCACGATTCTTGTCAATATTGAATGTTTCCGTGTAAATATAAAGAAACCCTATCCGAGGATGCACGGCCCGTGACTATCAGACTGTATCATGTTTGGTGAACGGATTTCAGTTTGTTGGCATATTTCGTTTTTACGTAGTAAAGTATGCGGAACGTTATCTGTTTCAAAACGCTTTAGTCCAAGGGCCAATTCTTAGGGCCATTCTTAATGGTTGGTCAATAGCCGTGCGGTTCGACGTGGGTGCTTTGTTCACTCAGTCAATCAGCCGATGTGTGAGTCGATGGTTAAAGCCGCAGGCTGAACGCTCGATTTTCACCTGCTATCGTCCAACCCGTGTTGGGAATCACACATTAAAAGGTAAGACCTTATTAGTCCTTAGCTCGTACAAGTTTCGACTTCTGAAAATTGTCGTTCGTAGGGGTGCGATAGCTGGTTAACGAAAAAAACATATTAAAAAAAAGTGCACAAGTCATATTTGTCCTATAGAAATAATACTACAATGTCCCACCTTATTTCGGAATGTATAAAAAAACTGAAAATCTCCCTAGTATTTCATTTTGCATTTAAAAATTTCTCCTTAAAATCGTACAGTTGTGTTCAGGATTGAGAATTATTTCCAATATACTAACATGAGTTCGTTCTTGAATTCATCAGGTTAGATGTTGAGGGTAGATAATTTTTTCCAAATGAAGCATTCTAAAAAACGTTAGTTTTTACTTCAGATTTCAGGTTACATATGTTGGTTAGGATAGGTTAGTTTAGTTGAAAAATAATCGATTTCATTTCATTCATTTTTGATGTGTTTGATGGTAACTACAAACATGTAATTTCAGCTACAATCAACTCCATCGTTTGTAGTTTGAGGACAATTGTTATTTTATAATTTGAAGTCTTGTTATCGTAGTTTTTTTGCTATACTTAAAAGGATATAAAATCAATTGATATTGTGTTGTTACTACAATAAACTACAATCAATTTAGAACCTATTTCAAAACTTTTTAGCGCATTATTACTTGTATTTCGTAGTTTGAATAATATCAAAAGTGCTTTCTGAGTAACCGATAAGACTACAAAAAAATGAACATTACTACATTAATTAGTATAGTTTGTAGGTAGAGTAGGCTAAAAAAAGGTGGATTTTTTTCAAAGCGGGTTCCAGCGTGATAGAGCTGTTATTCACTGGTATCTCTTTTTCGCATTGTTCACCATCGCTATTGGAATCACTACACAGGAAAAAGTCTGCGTTGTTATCACACTCATTATTACTATTAGTAGATACTTGTCCAAGGATACCACAGTTTAAACAGATAATAAAACTTTTAAGTAATTATAACTGCACCAATATCGAATTTCAACACTCAAATCGCGATCAGTTCCTGAACTGAACATTGACAACACGACGGCTCGTATTCTATTTGTTACCGTAACATGGCTTCAAAATTAAATTTTATGACTCTTCAGCCAATCATAAACTCATTTAGTTCTGCTACTGGACGAACGACAAACGCCTGCAAAAATTTCCTCTAGGAGGAAGTTGCAAAATGTCTGTCGTATAAAATCTATGTCAGTCGTGTTTAGGAAAGTAATTAATTTTCGACAAGTATTTTCCACAACCTACTCTGAAAGAACATTGTGAATGTTGAATGTTTCGAATTTCATATTCTAAATATTTGTTACCTCATTAAGTCAGTCGAAAGAATATGGTATTTCCCTACTCAACTATAGATAGTAATTTCCTTACTCATTTTATTTAGTAATTAGTAAATGACCTAGAAATCTTCCATGATCATTCTTTGTTGAATAACCTCTTATGGAAATCGTATATTTAAAACAAAATCTCCGAGTATTCGTAGGGTTCAATAAAAAATGCTTCCTCATCTCATATCCAGATCGATATAGATCAAAGGCACTGATTAGTTGAATCCCTCCTGTCGGAAAACGCCTTCAAACGAGCACACACAACAATTCCTTGTAATCTTCTTAGAGTAAAACCTTTTCGGTACAGACGAGGAAAATCGCGGAAAAAGACGTCTCGTCTATTTTCTTTCGATGGTTTGCACATGCATCGATACGCGCGCTACGGTTTGACATTTATTCATTAATCTTCTCACGGATTTCGGGATCTGCGTCGGAATGGGATTTTTCACGATTCACAAATGGATTTCGGGTGGTTGTGACAACTGGAGGACGTTTGGAGAAGTTTGCTTTCGGGTAATTTACCGCAATTCCTACCAAGGGCTGACTGAATTTTAAACGGTGTAAAAGAGTTCATTAAGGGTTGGATGGTAGATGAAAACAGATGGACGAATGAAGAGAAACTCCGCTTGTAATATCAAAGAGCTGATTGAACAAATATACGCCCTCAAACTTGACGGAATGGGAAATATTATTATCTTTTTATGAAAGAAAAATTCAGCTACTATTCTGTATCTGTATTTTTAGAGTAGGGAGTGTAGACCCACAGCACTTAGGCCACATGTGACCCATTGTACATCTCCCGAGGAGTTGTCCTCCTAGGTCATCGTCCATCCTGTCCTTTCCAGGAAGGTGGACAGGTCACTAGGAGACATCCCTTTATATTGCAGGTGTAGGCCAAGACTCGCCGAACACACACTCTCTTTGGCAACCTTGTCTCACGGTGGCCTCCAGGAAGATTCTGGAAGGTGCAGCGACATTACTGTCGCTTCTTCAACTTTCTTGGAGTTCCCTCCGTGGAGGTGCACAAGTGAGGGAGCTTTCCTGCAGGGGCAGCTGATTCCTTGCCTTTATTCAAGGCGAAGCTCTTGGCGCCCGCCGCAGGAAGTGCCCTTGCTGTTGGAGGTGGAGTGGGGGAGGAGGGTGGTACACTTATAGTTGCTGCCACTCCAGCATCCTTCGCTCTCCTTCGCGTTTACGCATTTGCCTTTGTATTACATCACGAAGTGATTGCTATGTCCAGCCTCATTCCAAGCGGTAGATTGGGGTGGACATTTCTGTTCATCCCCAGCCACCGCCTTAGATTGAGGTGAGCACTTGAGGTTTTTGTTTTTGTTGTTTCTGTTGTTTCATTCATGTGTGTTCCCACGAGTAGCAAGGAAAGAGTTGGTCACCTCTGGCAGAGCCCCGCATTACCAGAGATAGGCTGATTACAATGAGGTTTCCGGATAGAGCCTCCAGTCCCCTAGCCGTTCCCCTATCCGCCACCTGGAGACGCGCCCGATAGGTAGCCCAACCCACGGGTTCAACTCACTATTGTTCAACAAAAAAGAGTCATACACACAACGTGTTAAATGTATTTCATCAGTTCAGACTTCCATTGTCTAATATCATATACATAAATTGATTTGAAATCCCTGAAAGAATCTGTAAAAAATTAAAAAGATTAACCGAAAAAACATCTGTATATCGAGAACCCACTCACACAGAACAGTATATGAACCAGAAATCCAACCACTATCAAACGACTGAGAGAGGAATCATTATGACTCTACTAGACCGTGCTTTCAAAGCACAAAGGAAGGTCTCGAAAATACACTGGGCATCATCAAATATGACCTTCAACGGAATGATTACTCCAGAGTGATGGAACAACAGGCTTCAGCTAGAAGACAACAAAAGCTCCACAAGGAAGAGAAGCCGCCACAACCAGTAATTGTACTTCCCTACATCAGAGGATTATCGGAAAGGAAAAGAAAGATTGGGTCCAAGTTTAACATCACATCAGGACTTGTTTCGGATTTGGGAACAATATCCGTAGCAGCCTCACGAAAACCAGGCCGCCAAACTCGGACTGCGATTCGAAGAATTGCATTTAGCGGATACCCTGTGAGTGCGGAGAATCATACATCGGTGAAACTAAGAGGCCATTGAAAGTTCGCATTGTTGAGCACAAGAAACACACACAGGGAGGAGAAACCAGCAAATTCGAAATAGCAGAGCATGTTTGGACGCATTAACATAACATCAAGTGGGCTCAAGCTGAAATCATCCACAAGGAGGAACACTGGTTTAGGAGAAAATTCAATGAAGCCGCGTATATGTTCTCCAACAACGCATTTAGCCAAGCTAGAGTAGAGATACGAAACATATGGAAACCTCTAATCAAGCGGAAAACGATCAATTCCCGCCAAAAGGACATCTCCCGCTAAAACCAATGAAGCGGAGAGAGGGAAGAGGAGATTGGTGAAAGCACTTGAATGACCTATAAATAGTCAGATCTCGAAGGAGTAATTCCAATTATCACCCAAAGACGATTGTGTATACTAACAATCGAAACATCGTGACGTAACTTGATTTGGAATTTTTTAATAATATTTTTAATTTTCAGTTTGTATTAATATTTCAAGTTTTTGTTTTTTGGTTGTTACTTGTATGTTATTTCTTTGTTTTCTTTCTTTCTTTTTGATTTTTTGCAGATTCATTCAGGGATTTCAAATCAATTTATGAATATTATATTAGACAATGGAAGTCCGAACTGATGAAATACACCACGAAACATTGTCAACCACCTTCAAACAAACGTGTTAAATATTCGAAAACATTCCATTCACATGTATCAACTGCGATGTTTATTTCTGTTCGAACATTTCCGGGAACGCAATGTAATGGTGTTCGTATTTCTAAAATTACACTGTGCTGCATGGTTGCATCACTTATATTTATTTGAAATTGCAATAGCTTCAAGGCCTTCTCCGTCATAGCCATTTGTTGCATATACATATATACGAAACGTCGAATTGAAAATGGTAACCAAATGCTCTATTGGCTTTTAAAATTTGCGGAAGGGGTCGGTTCGTTTGTCGGCGAAATAGGGTATTTGATGGGAAAATGTCTCTACCAGAGTCCGGATGGATGTGATATATCAGTAGATTATATCTGTTTTAGAACGAGTGTCATTTGCAGAAATGCAGTTGCTTGATGAACAAATTGTGTTTTGTGGAAGGATCAATAATGATAGATAAGTCACCCATCAAGGTTTTTATCGGTATATCATTTTTTTTTGTGGTAAAATACGATTTTGTAGTTATCACTCGAAGACGAATGTGGATTCTAAAAATCGGAACGTCGTGAAGTAACTAGATTTGAAATATTTTTCTCATTTCAAATTGTTTTTATTTTTGTATTTTTCATTTTGATAAATTTTACTATCATTGACAAAATGGTTTAGACTTTCACGGCTGAGGTGTCATTGCTTTTCGAGTTTGAAATCTTGCTGCCTGTTGTCCTGTTCGTTATTCTTTTATTTTATTTTAAGGAATTCGAGAATAACGAACAGGACAACAGGCAGCAAGATTGTTAATGTTCCAGGTTCATGTGCAGGTAGGAATACAGGTACAAATGCAGGTACAAATACAGGTATAAATACGACTGATTACCTGACAAGGCATAAATACGCTTAATGATACGCCATGATGGTTAAACCTCTGAAGAAGCTAGCCACTCGCGTCAGCGAAACGTCAGGAAGAAATTCCAAAAATCCACGGCTTCAAACTCGAAAAGCAATTTGCTATCATTTATCATCATATCCATAACAAATTCAGATAAAAAACGTTTTTCCTCAATTTCAATATTATCTTATGAAGTAAGAAATATTATTCCATTGAAATATTTGAAATAAAAATATTTTTCTTGAATTTTCATGAACCTTCAACATCTGAAATCAATTTAGACAACAGCTAATCACTGTATTTTGGTTACAAAACAAAATCATGAAAAGTTATGTATGTGCTGTATCAAAGATAAAAACCTAGCAGTCCAAATAAATCCAGAAATTTATTTGATATTAAAAAAATATACACAAATACACGTAATACACGACACATACAAAATATAAATTCATAACTACGCAAAAGCAAATTTGTTCAAAAATATATTATTTTTCAAATGTAATCACATGAAATTCAATACACTACTAAACGAATATATTTTTAAATATTTTGACAATACTGTCCTTTTAAATTTTGTTTTTGTCGTATAATCTCAGTATGTTTGTTTTTTATATGTCTACTATAAATATGTCATTTTTCTTGGGATTAATAAAGTTATGGTTATTTTTATTATTATTATAATATAGCATCTCAAATCTAATATATTTATTTTGAAGGAAAATGTGGGGACAATTTTCCTTGATCTGACAAAATGACTGTGAAAAATATTTCATTTGTCCAATTCATCAGTCACATCGTTTTGATATTAAATATGGTATTAGGTTATTTCCTTTTTTTATGAGTTTTCATTTGAATTGTAATATCTCAGTGAATACTTACTCAATTCAATCGAAATAAGCGCCATTTGAATCAGTGCACGGTTGCCAGCGTAACACAAGTCGATTAACACCATCAACATCAAAATTGCGTGCTTGGGATTCGATGAAGTTGACGAAGACCGTTTTTGCCTAGTCCTGATCGGCGAAGGTTATGTAGGTGAGAAAGTTATCGAAGTGCTTGTAAAGATGGCAGTCGGTTGGCGAGAGATCTGGAGAGTATGGTGGCAGAGGCAGAGAGAGGCAGGCACGCTCAATTCGTTTAATTTTTGGATGGTGATTCGTGAAACGTGCGTACCGGCGTTGTCATGAAGCACAATCGGCAATCTTCTGTTGACCAGTGCCGGCTGCTATAGAGCAAAAATTCAATTCAGTTAGCAACAGTGAGCTGCATAACGTCAGTTTAGATGGAACTTGCTTTATGGATTTCCGATCGATTATGAAGTGATAATCATGCCTTTGTGAATGTATTATTCATACATTTTTGTGATGGAATTGACCGATCCATAATGTATTCTGTTTAAAATCTGTTTAAAATATGTTTTTCCGTTAATCAGATGTCGCCCCCATATACGAACGACAACTCTCAAAAGTTGAGAAACTTGTGCGAGCTAAAGACTAGCGAGGTCTTACCTTTTAACGTGTGATTCCTGACACATTGTACGATTTTTACTAGACATTTTACAAAACCGCAAACAACACGTGTTTGTAAACCATAGATACAAAGAGGTAGGAACTAATGACTCAAAACGGAAAAATTTGTTTGGTTATTGCATAATGTATAGGGGTATTTCTCATCAAATTGCGAAATTTGATTCCCGAGTCATTGGTTCCGAACCATATGCATTAACTACGCAAGTCTTTTTTTTCTATTTAATTCATGCTGTCTAATACTACTTTTGTTTAAAAAGAGAACATTGCCACTTACAATGAAAGTCATTCCCTTACCTTGTCCCTTAGTACAAAAATATTACTAAAATGTCTGTTCAACTAAAATAAATCAAAATTTCTTATTAATGAAGTATTGCAAATAAATTAGAGAAATATGTGTTATTCTATGTCAAAACTTTCATTTTACAACGACGGATTTATAAAAAAGATAATTCGATTTTAAATATGTCCCGCCAAATGAAATCATTTCCTCACCATATAACGAATATTCGATTACTGAACGTATCGAACGATATTTTATACGTAACCCTATGAAATTAGTACCTGGCAACACTTTCAAATGTTTCAAAATGGCGATTTCTTCTCAACTATAGGTGAGTTAGTGCAATATAAATATTACGTTAAAAATAGTTAAGAGTTACATTAAACTAATAAATAGAGTTTATTCTATGATTTTCACTATAAGGGTTTTACAAAAACCGCGACACGTGTTTCGCTATACAATAGCTTCTTCAAGCAGTTATGGCCATTAAAAAAATCACAAACTGTCTTGAATGACAACATTCTTCTTCATCAAGGCTAAAGAAAGTTACATTATCACCGGGTAATAAAAGCCGTAATTTATTTTTAAAAAGTCAGAGATCCATATAAAAACTATTGTTATACCTTATTACCCGAGGCATTAAAAATTTGTCAATAAAAGTCACTTATTTAGCTTGTGCGCCGCTAAACTCCTCGATTCTTTTACGGTACAGATCCTAAGTTAGCCCTAGATTGACTCGATCTTGAAACGTATGAATGAAAAACTCAACAATATCCACACTCTGCATTATAATACGACATTCTAGACCCAATTATAATTTCTTCTGTCTCTGCTATGCACACCTCCTAGCTTCATACAACTCGAAGCGGCTTCACGGAGCTTTTAAGGCCCACATTAGGGATCACTAAAAGCCCTTCGGTCCATTGTGAACATCTGCGACCTGAGTCCTAACAACACTCCGACCAACAATCCACGCAAAGTCACTACTTGAACGAATTAAAATGCCTCGCCCGTACGTGATCTGCATAAAGGTGATGCGCGGCGGGATACAAAAAAGTTAACTTTTCATAAAAACGCCCCAACGCAATTATGAAGGGGACACTCTTTCAATTAAGGAGGACAGACTCTCGAATTGATGGGAAGTATTGACGGATATGACAAATGAACAATAGGGAAGTTGGTGAATACCAACGAGTACACATGATTATCACACTCCTCATATAAGTCGAAAGTTTAATACATCTGCCGTTAACCAAAAGATTTAAAGTCGCAACTGCTGTTTGCGAAATCTGCAAAAACATTTGCAAAATTGAGCATCATGTAGACTGGGTTGAAGTGGCCATTGCCTTGTACAAATATTAATAAAACCTTGGGGTTTGAACTGATTCACTTTTGATTTGTCTAAACAGGGTGTACCCTTGGATTTAAAAAAAATGTTGGAGTACTTGCGTATTTTGGCGTATAGCTTGCAAATATGAAAGGAAAACTTGGTACTCTCACATTTCTAGAGTCACAGCCATGAAAATTTCCAAAAATTGCAACTTTTCAGTCTTATTTTGCAGTATACAAGCTGAAAACACAAGTATTTATTCACTATATCACCTTCACATCTCAATTCACCTCCTTTAACAGCTTTTAGTTAAATAATCAGCAATATTTTGATATTTTACGAAGCTGCTTATTGGTGATTATCCTCTTCATTTTCCGTTTTAGGTAAGGTTAGTTTTTTGAGCTTAACGACATATAGTTTGCATCACTCATCACTAATAATATTTTCATATTCTTTCACTTCATATTCGTGAACCACATAAGTATCCGAAGAAATACCAAATTTTTGCACCACTGTTGTGAAATAATAATTTTTTTTTCATACATTTTGGAATACCCTCAGTTACTTGCAATCTTCGTAGGAGTCTCTATATTTCTTTCCAAATCAAATACTGCTTATATAGCTTTCTATTGGTGAAAACAGTTTTAAAATCCCACAAGTTGTTTTTGAGTATTTTTAGAAACAAACAAGCAAATCTCCTCCTATTCAAATTAGTTTATATTTGTTTCGCCTCTGAAGACTTTCCTTTCACAAAAACTAACATTTCACATTCTATTTAGCAAAATTTATAATTATAAAAATCACACTACTTTATTGTTATCATGATTCGGAAGTTTCGTGATTTTTGGCACATTATATAGTGAATCAATTTTAAATATGAGAAAATCAAATTACACTCACCGTACATACAATCATTGATGAATTAAATTCGGTAATTTCAGTACTTTTGTCACTGTGTAAATAAAGATCAAAATCTTATTCATAGCATAGTCCACTTCTGACCTGTCAATCTAACTATATCTTCGTTTTTCTTCTTTCGAATTTAACTTATAAACCATGAAAGGACTTCCAAAAAGGGGAGATCTCAACTCCCATCTTTTACCTAGCTAGTTTTGAGAAAATCTTATGCTTTTGATCATATTTTTGTGAATTTTATAGTCAGAAGACAAGAAAGGAATGTATTTGTGCCATTTACTTTGGGGATACCATATTTGAAAATCTAGGAAGCCACACACTCCCGCAAAATAGTTGTTACCTACTTTCTTCGTGACTTCGTTACCCCTAGGGAAAGTGAACTCCAATGCACCACGGCCACATATTAACCTAAACCGATTCAGCAAATATAACTTTTTTTCCTAAAATCCTTCGTTACCAAGTAACGGGCCCTCGAAGTTACAAAATGAAAAATGTTTTTCTTTGATAACATGAAAGCTCATCGAAGGAATTCATTTGTTTAGTCAATTACCAAAATTTGGATGATTTTGAATATTCACTTGAAAAGTTATCAAAGACAAAATTTTTCATTTTGTAACTTCGAGGGCCCGTAACTTGGTTACGAAGACTTTTAGGAAAAAAAGTTATATGAAGTACTGGTGATATTTTGACCCCATCTATACATTCCCGAGAGGAAAAGAGGAAGTCCAGGGACACCCTGTATATATATATATATATATATATATATATATATATATATATATATATATATATGTGTGTGTGTGTTTCAAAAAGAATTCGTGCCTATTACTTGCCCCCTCCTAATCAGATAAACTGGGAACAGAAAGCCAAGGAATTTCGAAGCGTTGGGGTTTTCCTATTGATGGGAAGCATATTGCCCATATATTGCGCAGCATGAAACCGAATAGACTCCTCTCGAAGCAGTCGGTCTAAGGTGTCGTTCCCACTGGAGCGATACAATAAGCGATGCAACATGAGCAATCTCTTATCGCCCGATGCGATAGGTAAGTAACTATAGGTTGAGTAACGGGGCAGTTGTTTTCATCAGTCGCCAAGCCATGAGCTCTTCAGAGGAGGATATTGTTTTCGCTTTCGGTACTTGCAAAACTGGAAACGGGAATCTAGAAAATACTGGGTACACCCATATAATGTTTAATATTAAACACAGTTCGGCAGTGGTTTACCGTGAGCTCTCTCAATATAAACAAATTCAGAGAGTTTTATAGGATGAGCTCAAATAGTTACCATGTTTCATAGAGATTGGTGTCGAAGGGACTAGAGCACTGGTTCTGCTCCAGCAATTTCTCGAAGGAATTAGAGGATTGCACCTCTTGAATTTCACTAGTTCGGACTTCCATTGTCTACTATATACAATGATTTGAAATCCCTGAAACAAGTAAAAAGAATAATTAAAAAAGAGAATAGTTGAAAATAACAATTATATTAAGCAACAATAAACCTGAAATGAAATGATAGTGAAATAACCTACAAGTAAAAATATAATAATTGAATAAATAAAAATTAAAGGAATGCAAAAAAAAAAAATAATAAAAAATAAAGTGTCGAGATTCCAAGTCACGTTAGTTCACGACGTTTCGATTGTTGGTATCTACAATCGTCTTCGGGTGATGACTGGACTGATTCCTCCGAGAGATGACTATTTTATAGGTCGTTGAAATACTTTCACTTTCTCTACTTTCCATTTTCCGCTTTACTGATTCCGTGAGGGATGACCGTTTTGGCGGGAGTTGGTCATTTTTCGTTTGATGATGGGTTTCCATATGTTTCGTATATCTACGCTGGCCTGGCTGAATACGTTGTTGGACAACATGTATGCGGCTTCCTTAAATTTTCTCCTGAACCAATGTTCCTCTCTGTGCAAGATCTCAGCTTGGGACCACTCGATGTTGTGTTGATGGGTCCAAACATGGTCTGCTATTCCTGATTTGGTGGTTTCTCCTCGCTGTGTATGCTTCTTGTGCTCGGCAATGCGAACATTCAATGGCCTCTTAGTTTCACCAATATAGGATTTTCCGCACTCACAGGGTATCCGGTAAATGCAATTCTTGGAATCGCAGTCCGCGTTTGGGGGCCTGGTTTTCGTGAGGCTGCTACGGATAGTGTTACCGGATCTGAAACAGGTTCTAATGTTGTACTTGGAACCAATTCTTCTTATCCTCTCCGATAATCCTCTGATGTAGGGAAGTGCAAGCACTGGTTGTGACGGCTTCTCTTCCTTGCGAGGCTCCTGCTGTCTTTTAGCCAAAGTCTTTTCTACCATCGCTTTGGAGTATCCATTCCGCTGAAGATCATTTTTGATGATGTCTAGTTCCTTCTCGAGACCTTCCTTTGTATTACAGAGCCCAAAAGCACGGTCTAATAGAGTCTTGATGATTCCTCTTTTTGTCGATTGATGGTGGTTGGATTCGTGGTTCAGATACTGTCCCGTATGAGTGGGTTTTCGGTATACAGATGTTTCCCACTTAGTGTCGGTCCTCTTCACCAAAACATCTAAGAATGGCAATTCATTGTGGATCTCCTTCTCCATTGTGAAAGTGATGGAAGGTCTCACGCTGTTGATGTGTTTCAGAAAGGCGTCTAGTTCAGTATTCCCATGGTTCCATATTATGAAGGTGTCGTCAACATATCTCAACCAGACTCGAGGTTTCTTGTGGGCTTCTTCGATGGCCAGAGTTTCAAACCACTCCATATATATGTTGGCTATGACTGGTGAAAGTGGCGATCCCATTGGCAGTCCCTCATCTTGTGTAAAGAATTCGTCCTTCAGTTGGAAATAACAGTTTCGTACACAGCATCCTAGTAATTCCATAATTACTTCTATAGGTAGATTCGTTCTCTCTTTCAGGTTCCCGTCTTCGGATAGCTTTCTCTGTATGATTTGGAGTGCTTCTTCGACCGGAACGTTGGTGTAAAGGCTTTCCACGTCGAAACTAATTAGTAGATCTTCCTGTGTCACCTCAATTGACCCAAGTAGTTCGACAAAATGCCTTGAATTCTTCACAAAAGACGATGTTTTTCCTTGTAATGGTTGTATTAAGGGAAGTAAAAATCTAGACAAGTTTTGAGTAGCCGAATCTCTGGAGCTGATGATCGGTCTAAGCGGAACGTCCTTCTTGTGGATTTTGGGTAGACCATACAAGTGAGGGGGCTTAGTGTGGTGCGGTGTTAGCCATGATCTTTCTTTGTCCGAAAAATAGACTTGGTGTTTTTTCAAAATCTGGTACAACTTCCTTTCGATTGTTGCCGTAGGGTCCCGTACGATCTTTGTGTATCGTCCCTTCTGCAGAACCTCTTCGATCTTCTGTTCGTAGAGAACGGTCTCCATTACCACAGTAGCGTTTCCTTTATCTGCAGGTAGGATCTTAATGGTGTTGTCTCTACGTAGGCCGTTCAGAGCTCTACGTTCTTCCTTGCTGATGTTAGATGTTGGAACTGGTTCTCGATCCAACTGTTCTCTAATTTTCCATCTGAACTCTTCTGCCTCGGTCTGGTCAATGAGGGAACTGGTGGATTCCACTGCAGTAATTATCTCCAAAGTGGGCACAGATGTTGGCGTAATGGCAAAATTCAGGCCTTTCCTCAACAAGGATTCCTCTATTCCCGTGAGCAGGCGGGAACTCATGTTGATGACGTTGGTGGTTTCATGGTTGTCCTGTTTTCGGTCTGTATTTGGGCATTGTTTCCTCACTAACTTCCCCCACTTTCTGTTGTGGGTATTCTCCATGTCTTGGCGGATCTTCAAGCACGTCCTTTCAATCTTGGCAAAGATTGGTCCATGATCATCTTCTAATGTCTCTCTTCTTATTTCTTCGAATCGTTCTGTGGCATCCTGCAGCAAAGTTGACTTCTTCCAACGGTGATAATTGATTTGAGACCTTATCAGTGCTCGGCTAGCGCGTTCCAATATGCGTTTAGCTCTCTCTCCTGGGATTGGCGATTTCAGTAGAAAACCTTTGGGGATGATGTTATTGTCTCTGGCTCTGCACAGAAAACTGAGGTGAGTTTCTCTGTGCAGAGCCAATGGGATCGCCACTTTCACCAGTCATAGCCAACATATATATGGAGTGGTTTGAAACTCTGGCCATCGAAGAAGCCCACAAGAAACCTCGAGTCTGGTTGAGATATGTTGACGACACCTTCATAATATGGAACCATGGGAATACTGAACTAGACGCCTTTCTGAAACACATCAACAGCGTGAGACCTTCCATCACTTTCACAATGGAGAAGGAGATCCACAATGAATTGCCATACTTAGACGTTTTGGTGAAGAGGACCGACACTAAGTGGGAAACATCTGTATACCGAAAACCCACTCATACGGGACAGTATCTGAACCACGAATCCAACCACCATCAATCGAAAAAAAGAGGAATCATCAAGACTCTATTAGACCGTGCTTTTGGGCTCTGTAATACAAAGGAAGGTCTCGAGAAGGAACTAGACATCATCAAAAATGATCTTCAGCGGAATGGATACTCCAAAGCGATGGTAGAAAAGACTTTGGCTAAAAGACAGCAGGAGCCTCGCAAGGAAGAGAAGCCGTCACAACCAGTGCTTGCACTTCCCTACATCAGAGGATTATCGGAGAGGATAAGAAGAATTGGTTCCAAGTACAACATTAGAACCTGTTTCAGATCCGGTAACACTATCCGTAGCAGCCTCACGAAAACCAGGCCCCAAACGCGGACTGCGATTCCAAGAATTGCATTTACCGGATACCCTGTGAGTGCGGAAAATTATATTGGTGAAACTAAGAGGCCATTGAATGTTCGCATTGCCGAGCACAAGAAGCATACACAGCGAGGAGAAACCAGCAAATCAGGAATAGCAGACCATGTTTGGACCCATCAACACAACATCGAGTGGTCCCAAGCTGAGATCTTGCACAGAGAGGAACATTGGTTCAGAGAGAAAATTTAAGGAAGCCGCATACATGTTGTCCAACAACGTATTCAGCCAGGCCAGCGTAGATATACGAAACATATGGAAACCCATCATCAAACGAAAAATGACCAACTCCCGCCAAAACGGTCATCCCTCACGGAATCAGTAAAGCGGAAAATGGAAAGTAGAGAAAGTGAAAGTATTTCAACGACCTATAAAATAGTCATCTCTCGGAGGAATCAGTCCAGTCATCACCCGAAGACGATTGTAGATACCAACAATCGAAACGTCGTGAACTAACGTGACTTGGAATCTCGACACTTTTTTTTATTATTTTCTTTTTTTTGCATTCCTTTAATTTTTATTTATTCAATTATTATATTTTTACTTGTAGGTTATTTCACTATCATTTCATTTCAGGTTTATTGTTGCTTAATATAATTGTTATTTTCAACTATTCTCTTTTTTAATTATTCTTTTTTACTTGTTTCAGGGATTTCAAATCATTGTATATAGTAGACAATGGAAGTCCGAACTAGTGAAATTCATCACGAAACATTGTCAATCACCTTCAAACATTGCACCTCTTCTTGCCGACCCGACATGAACATATCCAATGATAATGCGCCTTTCTTTCGTTCAAGCGAACCGGCTGCTGTATCCCCCTCACAGACGCGACTCCGATAATTATCGGCATAGTATCGCGATCGCTCCAGTGTGCACTAGATTAGTTGCTTCCATTATGTATGTACGATTATGAGTGATGGATGTCAAATCAGGATCGGGTTGCTTATCGAATCACCTGCTGCATCGTTTATCGTATCGCTCCAGTGGGAACCGCGCCTAACACGTTGAGTGCATCACGCCGGCGAAAAATGCGTCGCTAGAAAAACAGGGCTTAAGGTATGTTTTCCTAGCGACGTGTTTTTCGCGTAGCAGGAACCGGATTCGTCCCAATCGCGTCGGCAGGAGCGCAAAACTTATCACGCGGCGCTTAACGTTTGCCATAGCGAAGCGTGTTTCTCTGTTCAGTTGACGTACTAACGGACAACGGACAGTGTATCGGTGTGTCATTATGAAACGAATCTAAAGAAGAAAAAAGGAGATTGCTATAATTATTCTTAAACAAATGAAAAATGATGAAGAGGAGGGCCAATTGCAAAAGTTCCCATTTAATTGCCCTATTTTTTTATTGAAACTTCCTGTGGATCCTTTTTCTGATTTTTTTCCCTTCTGTGAGGTCTCTGACACTTCTCCTCCGTGTCTTGCCCTTACCGCCTGTAACACACAGAACAAGACTCCGAAGGCTCCGGAAAAAAAGCATAATTATATAAAATGTAATATAAAATATATATAAAATGTATATATAAAATGTAATTATATAAAATGTAATGAACACGACACTTATAACAACTTATAATTGATTTTGTTTCATGTTTCTGACCACGGGAGAGTCGTAAAGGTTAAGTTAGGTCCAAAGTGAGTAGGTCTATTCGACCTCCACCGCAACCCGCAAGGATTTATTATGGCTCACACCTATTTACACTCGACCAAATCAACCCAGCTTGTTAACGAAGCCGATTAGTTTGTATGGTGAGTGGTCTTTCAGGTCAGATGGTAGGAGTACGGCTCTGCCGAACTCTGGAAACCTGATTCGGTCTCCAGCGGAGCAGGCTCAAAGTATGTGTTCTGCTGCTTCATCATTTTCCAAAGAGAAGCGACACACTGTCTTCCGACAGTCTGAGTCACTGCATATGATGATTCAAATGACAGTGACCTGTAAGAAGGCCTCTTAGACATCGTAGTTCATCCCTACTGTACTTCAACAACTGTTTGGTATCAAGCTTCCAAGGGTGAATAAACGCCTAGGAGTGAGCCAATCCTGGAAGATTCTGCCAGAAGTCCAAAAGTCTTCTTGCCATCCAGGTGTTCAATCTTTGTTTGGCAAAGCCTAAAGCGATGCCAATGACAGGTTCTGGTTCGATGAAGCTGCTTGCAGCACCCTCCTTTGCAAGGGAATCAGCAGCCTCATTGTCTTCCAAGCTAGTATGACCAGGAATCCAGACCAGAAATAATTCATTAGGTCTTCCTATCGAGGACAGTCGTTATTGGCAATTTGCTACCAATTTAGACGTTGCTCGGTAGGAGCCAAGAGCTTTCAACGCGGCTTGACTGTCCAAGAATATTTTTATTGACTTGTGAATGAGATTGGATTCTTCCAATCTCTTCGCACACAATTCAATAGCGTAAATTTCCGCTTGAAATACAGTCGCATAGGTTCCTAGGCAGATTGATATCTCTGTCCTGGGTCTGCGACTGAAAATAACTGCACCAGAACCAGAAGGTGTTTCTGATCCATCTGTGAACCAACAACTATCTGCTCTTAATATTTCCTTCTCACGGAGGATCCAGTCCTCTCTACTCGGGAACAGTACTTAATAAGGCAGTTCGTAGTTGACAGTTGGAGATATGAAGTCAGAGGTCATTTCCAGAATGCTGTGACTTCCAGTGTCAACCCACAGTCTGTTGCACTCTCTATTAAATTTATTTGTGCAATTGGCAATGTGCACAAGTATATATGCAGTCTATCTCTCTCCAGAAAAATGTGGAGAAGAGGTGGATCAAGAAGGATCTCCATGGCCGCTGACGATGTGGTACTGATGGCACCACTGATGGCCAGACGTTGTAGAGGTTACTGGCTTTTGGATACCACATATTGCCGTCTGCTAAAAGCATTATAGTACCTAATGTGTTGGCAGTGTTTGTGCCTATTGTTTGCCCCCTTCTAACCACATAAAATAGGAAGAAAAAGCCAAGGAGTTTTGTGAGCGTTGGGGTTTTTCCAATAATTGGAAGCATGGCTCCGTCATCATCAGGAAGTCACTAATAACACTGAACGAAACAAACGTTCTCGGACAAAACCTGACTATATTGCGCAGCGTAAAACCGAATAGACTCCTCTCGAAGAAGTAGGTCTAACACATTGAGCGCATCACGTCGGCGTGAAACGTGTTGCGCTCTTTAGGAAAACAGTCGTATTGGATCCCTATGGAGGAGTAGGCGACGTAATAAGCTTAGCGTAACACGTCGCACGCGAGGCGAAAAATGCGTCGCTAGGAAAACAGGGCTTTTAATCGAGAATCATTCTAGAAGTCAGACATATCTGCGACCACAGGAAATATCACAATAATAATCAGCCGAGAAAAGTATATTCAACAACTGAATCAAAAACCGTAATTCCTAACAAATATTCGTTGATAGGTGCCTTTCAGGTAAGAGGATTAGAAGGATCAGAATGTAAGAAGATATATCGTGTATATAAATAAAAATGATTCATATTGAAGAAGTTTCAAAGCATTGTATAAATACAAATATACTCACTCTAATTGGACCCTGCAGATAACATTAAAATAAAAATTTGATTCACCTTCACATGTTTATTTTTCAGTAATTATTCGGAATCTCAAGTAATGAAAATTGTTGGGAAAGGGTATAATTCGAATATTTTTTACTAGAGATAAGTTTCTGAATGAAAATGTTTTGTTTGCATCTTCAAATTTTCGTCTATGTACATCACTTTTAATTTTGAGCATTCTTGTGTGGTGATATACCTTAGGATACCCTTCAGAAGCTTAATTCGAACAATCTTTCGAATTTGAAGTTTTTATGGAACCCACAGTTCAGGTCGAACTTCTCTCTGCTTGCTACAATATATTCTTGGTAACCCATTAAATTGCTATAAATGTAATCTGCAAGTGACCTAAAGGAACACACTGTTAAAACACACAATGAATCTAAACATTACTTTCTCTTGAAAGTGAAGAATTATAATCAGTGTTAGCTTTGAATAGAATTGATAAGTAAATTATTTGCAATTAAAAAACTGT
The DNA here is from genome assembly GCF_025532065.1 of Leptinotarsa decemlineata. Lineage (NCBI taxonomy): Eukaryota > Metazoa > Arthropoda > Insecta > Coleoptera > Chrysomelidae > Leptinotarsa > Leptinotarsa decemlineata. The sequence goes on along the minus strand of NW_027412549.1, from coordinate 1,813,763 downwards.
CTTTGAGTTTCTCTAATGGAATTGTTTCGTTTCATTTCTACTGAATCTCAATAAGATGATGTGATAATAAATATTAAATTGAAGATTTTATTTCCATTTTCATGATCACTATCACTACATATTATAAAATAGTTCTCCCCCCTCCCCCGGGCGTCTGTATGTCTGACTGAACACAATAAACCAACGTTTTGTGTTATTCATTGAACTTTTAATTTTTTTTCAAGGACAGAATACAAGCACTACAGAAAAATCTTTAAAACGCTCTAAGAGTGGTGCATGTGTGAAAGTAGCGATTAAGGTTCGATTTGAATCGCTGGAAATTAAATTAATTTAGAAAAACGTTCTCAGAAAGTTTATTCCACGAACACGCAGATCTCCAAATGAAATAGTTCTTGGGCAATGAAGTTCGAGGTGTACTGAGTTAAACCTCAATGTGCCAAGTCACTTAAACACCTCCCGTGAAAGAGAGACAAATCTCAAACGTTTCTTTGATGTTTGCAAGCGATGTTCGAGTCTCCAATAAGGCGGTTGGCTTTTTTCTCGTTGGAATCCAGCAGCTTCAGGGTATGCTTAGAGGCGGAGCTTCATACATGAGAACAATACTTCAAAGAAGGTCTGATCTGAGCTCTATGAAGCATCAAAAGTTGCTGAGGTGTGTACAGTTTTCTGGTTCGGAACAGTGTTCCAAGCTTTTGAGAAAGCAGCCTTTGCAATTCCAACGACATAATTGTGCCAAGACATATTAGTGTCCATATTAACCCCCAACAAACTTATCGAAGCAGAAAGCGGAATTGTCTGTCCTGGCATTATTATATCCGGTTCGGAGACTTTTATCTTTTTGGAGGCATTGATTTGAACCTGGTTACTTTCACCCCAATTCGAAGTCACCTCTGGATCCTCATTAAGATATGCACCCCTGCCGCATCTGCAGCCGATGTCCTGGAATCCAAATGGAATGAATAGACAAGTGTGCTGTCGTCAGCAAAGCAATATATTGGATTCTTAATTTTTTTTCCAATAAGTCATTGATGTACGATAAATAAAGGGTTGAAGACATTATGGATCCCTGGGGAACGCCAGCGTTGATGGTGAAAGTATTAGAGAGGTATTCATCGACGGACACTTGCAAGAAACGTTCTTTCAGGAAGCTGGAGAGCCATACACAAAAATTATTCCGACAAGCCATAGTATCGAAGTTTGGTCAGCAAACCCTTATACCACACACGGTCAAATGCCTTACAAATATCAAGCGAAACAGCTCTTGACTTGAATGTCAGAAACTCATGACTATATCACTTCATCATACCACTCATATGTCATGTTTATATGAAATTTTCTTCGATGTACTTAAGAAATTGAATAATCCATCAGTAGAAACACGAAAATATACTCGTACTTAACCTATTCAATTAGATTGATTTCCTCCCATTTAATATTCTCACACACAATAATCACAAGCAATTATTCAAATTAAATCAATTCCTACCATAAATTATTTAAACATGACACATTGAATTATTAGGAACCGAGTATTCTTAATCTAATTGATTTATGACCCATTTCGTTTTCGGACCATGAGTGTTTAATAATAAAAAGGAAAACAACGTTGAACAAATTGAAGAGAACGGTGTTATCACCCGAAGATGATTGTGGATACTAACAATCGAAACGTCGTGAAATAGTTTGTCTTGGAATCTTTTAAATTTTCATTTCGTGTTAATAGTTCAATTTTTTGATTTTTTGGTTGTTGCTTGTATTTTATTTCATTGTAATTCCAGTTTTTTGCTTAATATAATTGTTTTTGTCAGCTAATCTTTCTAACTTCTGATCCATTGGTAATGAGGAGCCAATATGGAGGGTTGGAATACGATATATTTAGGTATATTCAGGTATATTCCTGACAGTTCACATCACTATGGACAGCACAATCGTGATGGGTTGAATTTTTTAGTGCATCGTCTTTAGACCTCCCCTCAAACACATGAGAGGTTCACAAAAGAAAAACGTACAATACAGGAAATAGCAGCCACTAACGGTTTCTCGAGGGGTATTGTAGATGACATGATAAGGAAGAAGAAGTTTAGGTTAAGAATGAACCAAGTTAAATATATCTCAGTTCCATACTACCATTACACGAAGAACACAAAGTCCAAAAGACAAAGTCGAGAATTCGAAAAAGTCTGTAATTTACGAAATTCAATGTAAGGACTGCAATGCAAAATATTATTGACAGACAAAAAGATCTATTGAAGTAAGATATAAGGAACACTTATCACACCTAAAATATGGAAGACCTGAAAAATCAGCAGTCGCCCATTATATTTTGCAACAAAAACATTCCATAGACTTCAGTTCATTACAATTAGTTAGACAAGTTAACAACAGGCAACTAGATGCCTATAAGAGTGTAGAAATAAGTAAACAATAATATAATGAATAGCGATGACGGACCAATACCAAATAGCATACTATATAGTTTGTTAAAATAAATTTAGGACAAGTAGATATGCAATATTGTGAAATTAATTTTTATATAGCTTGAAAATGGTTTAATATATGGCTATAACATTTGAGTATCAGATTAGATTGGATTAGATTAGACATATTATAAAATTAATAGATAAGGAAAATCGTAAAACCAAGTTAAGACACCAAAGGTGTGGTATACCTGTATAGTATATATTTATACTAATGCAAGGCTAACCCTATTGGGTTAGCCAAACTATTGAATAATTTTGGATATTCGTGGAACCAAGCACAATTCAAATAAGAATAACACATCTAGAATGCACTGTCAATTTTCATGAGACCAGAGTGCAAAGTGTATATAAACGTATAAATTCCCCTAAGACCATCGACGGACCATATTTCAGAATTCATGGCCCTAGCCGCTGTGAGTTACTGTTTCACATGGAGTAAGACATCTGTTTCCAACTTCTTTTCCAAAGAAAAACAACTTCTCGCAAAGAGATCCCAAACACGAAAAAAGTTTTTTCTGCGCCCCACGAAGTCGGCAAAAACACGCACTTTCGAAAAGGTCATTAACCCGTACGTGGAAGTATCAAGGAATTCGAGCGTGTAAGATCGTTGATATGCCTGGATTCCGAGTTGCGGCCCTTCTGGCCAACTGATACTGGTGATGGATTTACTGTATGCCACTCGCCGGATATCTCCGTGTCCCTTTTTCTAAAGCCTCTTCGCGGATACACTTTGACATATGTAGAGTTTTTCACATATGGAACAATGTTCTTTCGTGTCTGTTCGAGTCGGAAGGGTCGAGTTTTCATTGTTGCTAGGGGCAGTATGAGTGGACACACTTTCGCTTTTTTGAAAGAGTTTCGCTTTTTTCGGTGCGGTTGTTTGCTGATGAGTGACATTTTCGTGCGAAGCACCTATTATGTATTTGCATTTAAATTAAAATTTTCCCTCCTGATATTCGTTATCATTTTTCAGTTTATTACTCGTAAATCAGTTTTTCTAAAGATAATCACAAAAAGTCGGATAAATGTTTTTGTTGATTTCTGAATGGAAAAACTAAAGGCCATATGTATCATTGTTTCATACTCATCGCCCGCCTCACATACATTTATTTGATAGAACAATAAGAGATCTTGGGTAGAAGACCGCGTCTAATTTGCGATATGTTCAAAATTGTTGAGTACAAATTTACCAAGTTGCTGCATCTGTTGTTATTTTCTCTCTTGGATAATTTCAGTAAGTACTGAAGCACATAATACCAGCTTTATGTGTGACACTAAGGACTTTCGAAATCTCTGACTTTTCATCATTTGAAGAAAGAGTCTAGTTTCATAGCATATGCCCCAGTATCTTGAATTCTTTGACATCCATACCTGCAACGCTTGTTTCATTGTTTTGGTTTCTATGTTTTATCATCATGTACTTTGTCTTCTTCTTTGGTAATGCGAATATCTGTCTCTTCCACTATTCTTTTCACTACTCTTTTCTTCAATGTTTGTGACTTTTGAATAAATTATTTTTTGCTCTTGTAGTCTGCGTAATTCCATTATCTTTGGATAATTTATCATTGGTAGGCATATTTTCCTTCGAACACGTTTCTAAATCATAGTTTCATAGGTTTTCGTTAATCATTTTGCTCTTTTGCAATTTTTTTTAATACAGTTTACGTTGGCTTGCTTGTTAGGATCTCATAATGCTGTTTGTTTTTCTTCGTTGAACCTTTCTGCAAAACCTCGTTTTTCACTGTTCTTTTGTCTATGAAATTTATTGTATCTAGTACGAAACTGATCAGCTATTACCTTTCTCATTCAACAGTGAAAACAGGATATCTTTTCAACTTAAGACGTCATTTGTAGCTATTATCATCAGATTTCGCTAAATTCTTCAATACACGAAAATTCCTCCTCTTAGAATAGCAACTACATTGCGGCTCGAACAAATGTAATAATAATGGGAGTGATGGGGGCTATATAGGGTAACAAGAGCCATTTAGGCTTCCATTACTTGTACACCACCATATTGAAAATAATAATCAACTTGCGGTCATAATTCAACAAATGTCACATGCGCAACTATACTTAGTTAACCAAAACGACTCAAACACTTCAAGCCAACTTCTCAGACAGTTGAACACTTCCGAGTCTCGTTCAAAAATCATCAGATTGTTCTTATTACCCGGTCGCTCTCATTACCTCACACACCCCTACATTCCAGAAAAGATACCTCAAAATGAAGCAGGGGAATTGTCATATTTAATCCACTCAAATTGTTCGAATAATTCCAACTTATCAGTCAAATTACAGTTGTTAAACCCAGTCTCCAGTGAAGATCTCAACAAATATATCAACTGTCAGGAAGCGTGGCAAGCTCTGAATTTCCGGTCTGCCCATTCTTAAATTGCCTGGTTTGTTGTTCGTAACTTCATTAACAAAACACAGAGTACGTCACGCAAAAACAAGTCTAGCCGCTCGTATTTACTGGCCTGGTGACAAACCGCTAGAAATTATGACAATTTTTGATCGGTTGACAACATGCATCGCATGTGTGTGCAATTACATCAGGGATTTCACTCGGATCGTGAAAACAGTATGTACATTGTTTTGGAGTTTCTCTTTGTGAGTAGTGGTTTTATACTATCGAGAAAGGCGACGCGACGGTTCTGTGATTTGAAACCGCGTCTTGTCTGACAGCGTGAGTGCATTTATTTGTTTTCTTTTGTTTATAAGAAATTCTCCTAATATTCACTACGGTTGTTACGAAAAATATCACCTCAGTTCACACAATGTATGTCTACTTTTGAATTTCATTTTACATATCCATTGTATGCATTTTATATTCAGGGCGTTCAACAGAAAAATTGAACCCCCTCGTAAGTTAGAAACGGACGTGTAATCGAAAATTTCAAAGAACACGTCAATTTTTATTTCTAGGGAACTAATTCTTCACGAATTATTATTCAGTTGTCCTGGTTCGCTGAGTTCCAACATGGTTTATTCTACTGAAGAAAGAATAGAAATTGTTGCAACCTATTATCGAATTAATGAATGTGCTAAAGCTGGCTGCAGCAAATTTTCTGTTTTTTTTTTCTTAAATACAACGTTCAACATTTAATTTCTCAATAACGAATAAACCAATTTCGAAAAAAATCACAGAAGTAATAGACAGATAAAAGACCTTTCAAATGATGTATCACTCGACCCCCCCATGCCATTGAAAAAAGAGGGGGAAACTTTCGGGTATGATTTCCATATCAGAATTAGTCCCCCTAGAAATAAAAATTTAGTATTTTTTGAAATTTTCGATTACACGTCCGTCTCTGACTTACTGGGGGAGGGGGAATTTTCGTTGGAATGCTCTATATAGTTTTCAAGCAACTTTCCAATATACAGGGTGTCCCTGGATTTCCTCATTTCCTCTCGGGAGTGTATAGATATGGTCAAAATATCACCAGTACTTCATATAACTTTTGTTACTAAATTCGTTCGTTACCAAGTGACGGTTCCCAAAGTTACAAAACGAAAAATGTTATTCTTTGATAACCTTTCAAGTGAATACTCTAATCTAAACCAATCAAATTTTGGTGATTGACTAAACAAATGAATTGTTTTGATGAGCTTTCATGCAGGAATCAGTAGTTGTACTACAAAGTCAGGAACGAACTACCCCCGATGGTCCACACCCCAAAACTTTGAAATGACAGATATTTTTCAACAAAATTAGGTTGCTTAGACAATTTTCTGAATGAAAGTATTCGTGTGGAAAATTGATCGGAGCAACAGTTTTTTATAAAAATGCACTTTTGTTCGACGACATCCAACCTGAGATGTCTACCATTATTTGAAACGAAAAATTTTCACAGCAAAAATAATTAATGTTAATGCAACAACATAACAGGGATGATACAAATGAAATATCAAGTTCTGTAGATTCGTGGTGTTTTTGAACTAACAAGCTACGGGAATATCGAATTCAGTCCATATTTTATATGAACGTGTAGAATAATCACGTATTGAGAGAAAAGGGGGTCATATCGAGCAGTTTTTGTGGCGGATTTTTCATTTCTGTTTGCTCTTGAGGCTTGCGATTGATATTTACACCATGAGTTCTGTTAAGTTAGTGTGTTTGCATTATAAAGATTTGTTATGAACATTTCACCTATCATTTATATTTTCATCAAAATTATTTTTTTCGAATAATGGTAGACATCTTAGGTTGGATGTCGTTGAACAAAAGAACATTTTCATCAAAAATCGTTGCTCCGATCGATTTTTCACACGAGTACTTTCATTCAGAAAATAGTCTAAGTAACCTGATTTTGTTCACAAATATTGAAAAATATCTATCATTTCAAAGTCTTAGGGTGTGAATCATCGGGGGTAGTCCGTTCCTGACTTTGTAGCACAACTGACTCCTGCAAGAAAGCTCATCAAGCAGTTCTTTGTTTAGTCAGTCACCAAAATTTGGTCGATTTTGAATATTCACTTGAAAAGTTATCAAAGAATAACATTTTTCATGAATTTCACTAGTTCGGACTTCCATTGTCTGTTATATAAAATGATTTGAAATCCCTGAAACAAGTAAAAAAGATTAATTAAAAAAGAATAGTTGAAAATAACAATTATATTAAGCAACAATAAACCTGAAATGAAATGATAGTAAAATAACCTACAAGTAAAAATATAATAATTGAATAAATAAAAATTAAAGGAATGAAAAAAAAAAAGAAAATAATAAAAATAAAAGTGTAGAGATTCCAAGTCACGTTAGTTCACGACGTTTCGATTGTTGGTATCTACAATCGTCTTCGGGTGATGACTGGACTGATTCCTCCGAGAGATGACTATTTTATAGGTCGTTGAAATACTTTCACTTTCTCTACTTTCCATTTTCCGCTTCACTGATTCCGTGAGAGATGACCGATTTGGCGGGAGTTGGTCATTTCTCGTTTGATGATGGGTTTCCATATGTTTCGTATATCTACGCTGGCCTGGCTGAATACGTTGTTGGACAACATGTATGCGGCTTCCTTAAATTTTCTCCTGAACCAATGTTCCTCTTTGTGCAAGATCTCAGCTTGGGACCACTCGATGTTGTGTTGATGGGTCCAAACATGGTCTGCTATTCCTGATTTGCTGGTTTCTCCTCGCTGTGTGTGCTTCTTGTGCTCGGCAATGCGAATATTCAATGGCCTCTTAGTTTCACCAATATAGGATTTTCCGCACTCACAGGGTATCCGGTAAATGCAATTCTTGGAATCGCAGTCCGCGTTTGGGGGCCTGGTTTTCGTGAGGCTGCTACGGATAGTGTTACCGGATCTAAAACAGGTTCTAATGTTGTACTTGGAACCAATTCTTCTTATCCTCTCCGATAATCCTCTGATGTAGGGAAGTGCAAGCACTGGTTGTGACGGCTTCTCTTCCTTGCGAGGCTCCTGCTGTCTTTTGGCCAAAGTCTTTTCTACCATCGCTTTGGAGTATCCATTCCGCTGAAGATCACTTTTGATGATGTCTAGTTCCTTCTCGAGACCTTCCTTTGTATTACAAAGCCCAAAAGCACGGTCTATTTTTATTATTTTCTTTTTTTTGCATTCCTTTAATTTTTATTTATTCAATTATTATATTTTTACTTGTAGGTTATTTTACTATCATTTCATTTCAGGTTTATTGTTGCTTAATATAATTGTTATTTTCAACTATTCTTTTTTAATTAATCTTTTTTACTTGTTTCAGGGATTTCAAATCATTTTATATAATAGACAATGGAAGTCCGAACTAGTGAAATTCATCACGAAACATTGTCAATCACCTTCAAACCAACATTTTTCATTTTGTAACTTTGAGGGACCGTAACTTGGTAACGAAGGATTTAAGGTATAAAAGTTAAGAAGTACTGGTGATATTTTGACCCCATCTATACGTTCCCGAGATAAAAAAGAAGTCTAGGGACACCCTGTATATACCGGGTAAGTCACGAGTAATGAGTGTGATGTTTCTATAGCATATCTCTGATGCTGATGTACTTTTTCACCTTGTCTGGATTAGTTCACTTGCAATGCAATTTGAGATAGTGGAGGAACAGAGAATCTCATTGAAGCATAGAAAGACTTGACAACGGCACAATGTTTAGAGACTCGCTGTCACTCAGGACAAACTTCTACATTGAACCAAGTGCGAATCAGCTTCGGATCATCTTACTTTTGGCTTCCTCTCATCTATTGTTCGATCTTGAAACGCATTCTTATTGGTATCAATGTATCATTAGAGCACTTCATCTTCTTCCCAAAGTTGGCAACCTGTTCTTTTGCATTGGTGTTGGAGACCCGTGTATTTTCTTGGATTTTGGCGATCTTTCTCTTGCTTCGCTTTGATCTAGATGCATGCTGTTTCATTTAGTTGATTCCTTTTTTCGTTTTTTCGAATAATGTGACACCTTGGTAGTTTCCAACAGTCTATCTGCAGAGCCTAATTTTCCACTTTTAAACTGTTTTGCGCCATCGCATTCTAATATTTTCGTGTTCACTCCTCAGGCTAACCTTGATACTAAAGCACGTGCTGATATGATATCTTGTATGCTGTGTTGAAGGACTTCTACCATTGATGATTCGTTCGCACAGCTTTTTACATAATTCTTCACAAGTTAGAGAGACTACAAAACCCTGGTTCGTTGGCGCATTTTTCAGGTATATTGCCAGATACTTCTTTAGACCCAGCAGCTCTATTGAGCTGTCTCAGAATTAATATATTAAAAAGCTGTCGAATATCAATACCCGGTATTAAACACATTGTTGCTAGTAGATGGTATTTCCCTTGAAAACTGTGCGGTAAGATGCAAATTATCAAGGAAATTTGCTTCTTCTATCGATGTTGTTGCTATTGAACTGGTGGTGATGAAATTCTGAACTTTTGACTAACGCCATTACCCACCCACTGATCAAAAAATTTTGAATTGTTGGTACTAGCCAATTTTTATTCTGTGGTTCTTTATTTTCATTCATTTCTAATTGGCATTTGTCGCCAGCATGTGATTATACATTGGGAAGTTTTTCCGGAGAGTATAAAAGCCTTGTTTCATACAATGCCGCGCTACTCTTATAATAATAAACAAAAATGTTTTCGCTTGCGTGTGTACACTATGACCGCATCAACGGCGGCGTTAGACGTATACAATTTGAAACGAGTGAACCTGTATGATTTATTTGATACAATCAAGTACTTTTGCCCATTTCAAATATCTGTACAATCTAATGCCCCTCTCCCTCATTGTCATCATCATGTTGGCGAGGGATACAAGCAAGTACTTTCTTTTAAGTTTCTATTTGATTTGAAACCAAGAAGTGAAAGAAGAAAAGAAGGGTCCAATGGTCCAAAATTCCTGTCGAAATAGTTTTTGGATGTGAGTTTTATGTGCCATATTGGGTATTAAATCTGAAATTTTGATAATTTACTGACCTATTTGAATAAAGGTACATGTGGTGTTCAAAAAACTCGATTAAAGTTGACGCGTTCGTTGGTGAACTCACAAAAATCAACTCTTCTGTCGTTATCGTCTTCGTTTATTTCATAAATCATTTTAATTTTTATCGATAAAGAATTCTGAAAACTTTCATATCATTAACCCCTCTTGTTTATGACAAATTGATCAAAGACTAAATAAACAAGGCAAACTGGCCTAGAGCTGCAACTTTGATATCTACGTTGTTAACTATTCGTGAATGGTCATGATCTGTCACCAAATTTCATCAATATCAAAACATATTTATATCTTTCATTTCTGCGTGGATGATTCTCATTGAAAACACGAGCAGTGGTCCTACCAGATTTTCCATGGAGAGGGGTGGCAACAAAAAGGGGTGATTTTTACGTCGAAGTCCTCCTCAAAACAAAAGTATTTCACGGTTTTTCATAGTCTCAATATCAACTGACTCATTCAAATTATTTATTCAGTGTGTTTCGTTTTAATTAGAATACTAATTCCTTTTCCTGTTCATTCACCACCATTTCATTGATCATGTCACCACGATGTCTATCAACAGTATAAGATTTCCAACGCTGGGATCCCAACGACTCCTTTTTAAACCATGGTTAGTGGTTAGAAGGTTTTTTCATTGAAAAAGGTACCTGCTCGAACAACTTCAGAACTTCCAAGTTTGACAAGGTTTTGGTGGTTCTTTATAAAATTTTCATTATCTATGAACTGTTTGACTTTCAATCAATTTAGGAACGCGTGAATTCATCTTAGGCATAGAAGAGTGAATAAATCCCCTATAATTGGAAGCAGTCAAACAAACAGCAAACTCTTGAACTCTCCTTGAAATAAAGCTCTTTAATTAATTCTCTACTGAAAAACTTTACGGCCGTCTTCGGCCTGACTCTATTCTCCTATTCGATTGAACCCAAACTTTTCAAAACAAATTTAAAGGGCTTCAGAAAATTGGATATTCTCGAAAGTTTTTTTACGACCATGTGTGTCTACTAAAATATTCCGTTTATTCTCTTGTTGGGACCGGATCGGTTTCCGCCTGCCGAAATCTGATTTAGCCAGCCGACCATTTTATGTCTTCATAAATCATTATTTTCTCTTCTATCTGCGTACATAATTCGTTTATATATTCCAGGAATGGGGTTCTTTAGATGGTTAATATTTATATTTTTCACACGCTTCTTTAAGCTTCAACAAGCATGCTTGGAGAGTTATAGCATTCACTTTTCTTCCTTAAAATATAAAATGCACAATATTAATAATAGTATATATAGTATAACAATATAATGATGAAATAGTATAGAATAATCAAATGAAATGTTTCAGGAAATAATGCGACTTAGTTCAATTTTTATGGTATTTGTGGAGCTGCTAAAGATATCAACCTATTGATACACATTCCCATTTCTGAGCATTCGAGTGACAGTAGAGAAAAAACCATAATTTGTGGAGTGGAATGGTATTTTAAATGTTTTGGTACTGACTCTGGTCTGTCCGTTGACATTCAAATTAATTTCCCTTCTTAGACCTAACTTGTATGCACAGATCCTCAGAAAAGTGTTTTGTACAGCTTCAATTTGGTTTATGTTTATCTCATAATATGGGCACCAAATTATTGAAGCGTACTCCAATAATGATCTAACTAATGAACAATATAATAACTTGAGAGTGTTCAAACTGAATTCCTCACATGAGCTATTGATGAAGCCCAACATCTTGAGTGATTTATCTATAATATACTCATTATGAGATTTGAAGTTCAATTCACGATCGAACATAATTCTTAAGTCCTGTATCACTGATTTCCTATTAATTGGTATATTATTTGGCAGAAACATTAGGATATATTCAAAATTAGAGAGAAATTGAAACTTTGCACCAGTCATGTTAAAATTTTTATAGCAAATTTTTAATTTCTCTCAATTAACCGAACTTGTTTTTTAAAATAAAGGTGATATCTGTCAAAAATAAGCAAAACGTTAACTTCATCCTAGTTGCATAAAATTCGGCATATGGATATAAAATTGCCGTAGACCCAACTTTTTCAAGTAACTTTTTGTTGAATTCGATCTAGAAATGCACTTTTTCAATTTTTTTCAAAAAAAAAGTTGAATTTGACAAATACTGAACGTCAGTGGGTCGCAGTTGGCCGCATCATTTTGAGTTAAATTTAAAGCACAAACAAGTACCGAAGTTAAACTTCATTGAAACTTTTCGAAAAAAAAGTTTCCCATATGGTGCGCACTTTAATGGTGACACTGTATATAAGGAGGGTACTGTCATAATACCGTATTTTTGGAAAAGTGGCCTACAATGGTCTTTGTAACCTGCAAACGCAATAGTTTGAACAGCCTTTCTTTGGAGTTTGAAGACTTTCATTGAATTGGTGGAACTGCCCTACAATATTGTACCATATGCTATATGAGAGTGAAAAAGTGCGTAATAGGTATTTAACAAAACATCTTCACTCACCACTTTCCTCAGTTGTCTTAAAATAAAGACTACACTAGACAATTTAGAGCAAATTGATTCAATATGTTTCGACCAATTTAAGGTATCATCGAGTATAACACCCAGAAGTTTGGCATATTCACCCATGTAATTATTTGTTGAGAAGTTCAGACGATTTGTTTTAGCCTCATTCAGCTTCAAGTAATAAGCAGAGAACCAGTTTTTCGCTTTCCTCTCTACTGTCGCGATGGAAACATTTGGGCACACATCTGAAGGAGTTGAATAAATCAATGTTGAATCGTCAGCAAATAGTATGCACGTAATTGGTTGCATGTGGTGAAAGAAATCATTGATATATACAATAAACAAAAGTGGACCCAGAACGGAGTCCTGAGGAACACCGTGAGTTATAGGCTCTAAGTTAGAAATACTTCCATTTGTGCTAGCACATTTTGTAGATAGGATTCAAGAAGTTTCAAAGGTACCCCTCTGATACCATAGCGCTGAAGCTTTTCGATCAGCAGTTCATGTTTGACACAGTCCATATCATCTTTTGCCCCTGATTTATGTATAGGTTTAAAAAGCTTTGTTTCCAAAAATCTGAGAAAATACCAGAGCTGAGAGATAAATTAAAAAGTTGAGTAAGAGGAGTTGCAAGAGTATAGATACAATTCTTCAAGAAAATTGATGGAACAGTATCTGGACCGAAGGAAAACTTGGCTGGTATGAAGTTGACTCTTTTAATTACCTGCACAACGCTAATCTCAACATTGCCTAAATTGATACATTCATCAAACGCATAATTGGGCATATGTACATTATCGTGAGAAGTGAACACAGAGGAAAAATGATTTGCAAAATGATTTAACAACTCCATCTAGGGAGTTTTCTTATTGGTTCTGTAAGTTCATTTTGTCTGGAAGATCATAATTTTTCCGCTTATCATTGACAAATCTCCAGAATGTTTTTAGATTCGACTTTTCGATATTAGTGATATAATGTTTATAGCAATTTCCACTGATTTGTTTACATTCATTGCGAACTTCTGAAAAAAGTCTGTAATCATCATAATCACCAGATTGCTTAAACCGTTTGTAAAGTTTTGTTTTCTCTTTTACAAGATGTTTCAATTCTGGACTGAACCAAGCGGGACGTGTGAAGTTTTGTACAACTTCACAGGAACAAAAAAGTGTATTGCATCATAAATAACATTGTAAAGTAAGTTAGTGGCCTCATTAACGCGCAAGTGACACTGTTGCTTCTAATCGAAGTTTGCGAAAAAGTTGTTGGTGATTGCCGGGTAGTCAGCATTTTTAAATTCATGGTAGTAATCTCGATAGTGAAGTTTTTTTCCTTCACTTGCACAACAACTAAAAGCAATGGGTTCGTGATGCATACTACTTGGAAGCAATACGTCATCTGCTTTCGATATCTCCAAATGAATGAAATTTGAAAAAACCAAGTCTAAGAGTCTATCTCTACTTTCCTTGAAATATTTCTGAAATCTAGAACTAGGACTAGAAAATGAAAAAGGTTTTTTCTTACATTTTTTCTATGAAAGCTTCATAACATAGAAATATGGAAATTTCTAAAGAAATAGAACAATAATTGCAGAAAAGTAAAGAAGGGTGAATATACACTTTAGAAAATTTCCAGAAGAATAGGAACACAAGTGTGGTAAAGAAAAAACCTTCATTTTAATATTCTAACACTGTGCAAATCAAAACAAAACAAAAAGCTGGCTGCAATCAAGCAAAAAAGACATAAACCTGCGACAGACATAGTCATGGTTGAAGGATTTAACCTCACATTTGCAATGGTGTAGTAGGCAGAAGGAACTAGTCCCGTCTAAACTTTTTTGGAAGATAACTTTTTTCGTGTTCAAAATATAGTACAAGAAGTTAATAGCATCTCGTTTGGTAACAAAGCTTTTGATACACATTTTCATTATAACTGCTGTTAACAAAGAGAGATTTTCAACGAGTGAGTGAGAATCACCATCAAACTTTTGATGCGCTTACCCACAAAAAAACATTCTATCCAACTGTAACAAATAACAAAGCGAACATTTCATTTCTCCTTCTGTTTTACTTTCGAGTCGACCCAAATTTCTCAATGCAATCAAAATGTAACGGTCCAAATGTCTCTGACAATACAGAATATTTTAATTGTATCGTACCAAGAGAATCTCTGATTGAGATCGTTCCATTATCAAAGAGTGAATTTCAAGAAGATGTACCGTCTCTCAGAGTAACTGTTTAATATCATAGGAGACGACGTGGGGACAAAGGAAATGCTGTATAGCTGCACTAGAAATCGTTTGCAGATATCATCTCAGGATTATGTTATATTAATTACAATCCATTGTGCCTCAGACGTTGATGTCTCTCCCTTTTATACTCTCTTTTGTTCTGTAAATGGTTCGTAGGTGGTAAAGTGGTGTATTTAGGAGGTGGGCGTAGAAAAATACAGCCTTGAGGAATATTCTTTCTCTCACATATATTTTCAACAACTGTAATAACTATTTTTCCTATATGTCCATACCTACAGTAAAATGAACTGCATAAAATTGAAACGTTCACAAAAAAACCTTAAAATTTTTTCGCTAAGATCAATCATTCAGGAGATAAAGGGGGAGGAAAACGGGAGGAGTTGTTGCGCTTGATATTTCTAAGGCCTTTGACCGTGTGTGGCATGAGGGTTTGCTGACCAAACTTCGATGCTATGGCTTGTCGATGGATCCATATTGTCTCCAATCTCTTTTCATTGTATACCAACGACTTACTGGAAAAAACAAAGAATCCAATATATTGCTTTTCTGAGAAATTTTTCAGAAATTTTCAAATATCTTATCGTTACCGCAGGAGTTTGTGGAGAAAGGGGAAACATCATTCATGGTCATTTTCCAAGCCTCTTGATACACAATAGATGGAAACAATCTGAAGTACAATGAATTCTTGAGGTCTTCGGTGTCGCCAAAGTGCGACTTGGCAACTATTTTCTTACCAGAGAAAAAAGACTCTCTGAGATTATATTCACAAATGAATCCTCTGTATACAATACATTATGAAATACCGGTTACCTAACATTTTGAATATGAAGTGATAGTGATCTCAATACACAATACCGCACAATGGGGTTTGGCTATGGAAAATGGCGGTGCCTTATCAGGCAGCGACAAAATAATCACTCTAAATCCAATATGGTGGACCGCCCAAGATGGCGGACTATTTTTTTCTCAGCGCTCCCATGATATGGCTGTCAAATGAAAGAGTTTGCGGAAAGGAATACAAAACATGACATCATTCTGAATCCAATATGACGGATTATTCAAAATAGCACACTGTTTTTTTATTCAGTGTCATGATATAGGTATCGAATGGAAAGGTTTGCTGGAAATAATATGGAAAGTAAAATGACGTTTCTTTGAATCCACTATGGCGAACTCCCAAACTTCTATTGATGACTTATTTATTTTGTAGAAATTCATATTGAATATAGAATAAAGAAAATAACTTTTGTCTGATTTCTACTAAGTTTATTATTTGCTATGCCGTTTCGATTTATTACACCATAGTAACTTGAAAATAATTGTAAAATTACTTTTTCAATGACAAACCTGAATTATATGATTTCAAAACAAGAGAATGAACTTCCATCAAACTCAACAGTTCATTACATTACAAAAATTCATAAGATACTCCAATCAATTCATTTATCATTCATAAGACTTGCAATAACAAGTATTAAATTTGTCAATATACCCGAAATTATATTGATGCAGTAGTTACAAATTCTCTCTCTCTCTCTAATTTTATGGACATTGCTTCCCATTCGAGCGCATTTGTCCAGAATCCGCCTATCAAATTGACATCAATTTGACAGAAGCTACGTCGGGACGGGCGCAGCGATCTTGCTCGAAATAATGCTGCCACCCCTTTTTTGTCACACTTTTTATAATAAAAAACGTAGTGCTTTTTTACTGTCGCCTCCTGATGGAGACCTCTTGATTTTTTACATACATATTTATTGGGTCGCCTCCTCTTCGGGAGACCTTCTGATTTTTGAATTCACCTATATATGACCCCTTTACGTGGTTATCCGACCACCCCGGCCTGGATACCGGCGTGAATAAAGGGGCCCTTAAACTTCACTTTTTTTAAAAACTCTCACACATTTCAGTATTTATTACAAGGACTAGCACAACACAACACAAAACGGAGCCCCACGATACACATGGCATCCGCGTATCTTCTTTGTGGACTGACGTTATCAGCACGTTCGTCCACTACCACGGCCACCACGATACCTCCTAGTTACATATTCTGAACGATAATGAACACATCACTTGAATGGGACATAAATGAAAAATAAAATATAATATTTTTTTAAAGACAAAACACAAGCACTACAGGAAACTTCTTAAGACATTTCAAGAGCGTAAAAAGGTATAATAAATTACAATATATCGATTGAAATCAAAGTGGAGTGTATCATGAGCAGCTGATCCTCAAAATATTCCTCAAAGAAGCAGAGTAGCCTTTTCCTTCCAGTATTCTCTCACATATTTTTTAGGCATAATTTTCGAGTGACTTAGGTGAGTCAGGTGAGTGATTATATAATTTGAGTGATAAAATGAAGTTGTCTCGAGTAATTAAAAAAAACAAAATTTAGCATTTTATAAAACAGGTAAATCTCGCAACAAGCATTTACATGTCAAATGGATTGTGTAAATTGATTCATTTTGAAATCACTCATATTGAATTATTGCATTTCACCCTAAAAACCGTTTTTAAATTATTATATGCTGGACATTTGTCTGAAAGCATTTTCAAACGATGTAATTCAATTCATTATGAATTGAATGTTTGCTTTATAACAACCTCACTCAAAATATATAAAAAATATTTGGAGCTGCTTTAAGTGGATCGTCTGGAATAGAATACTCTGTTGATGAAAGATATAGATCTATGCAAAAGAAACTTGAAGAGACATTTTAATTACTGTATAGTCTGAATATCCAGTGATTGTGTTTGCAATTATTTTCGAGGTAATATGATAAATTTTACTTATACACAATTTTAATGAAACTACATATTGTTCAAATGCTGAATGACCATGAAAGTTGAAATTTCCCAATGAATTGGACTGTCATGGATCAAATAGGTATAGCCCAATTACATTTCATTAGTTTTATTCTGAATTTATTACGATACTAGCTTTTACTCGCGGCTTCGCTCGCATTTATGCCATTAAATATGTGTCAGTACAATAGAAATGAACAATATGAGAACTATATTTTAATGCTGGATTGGGATTATCAATTTTTAAAAATATATTACATACGATGTAGTTTCGAAATTTCAAAATATGCTTTATTGAATTGCAACAAGTAGTTTCCGCGTGACTCCGTAACAAACAAACTTACATTTGTATTTATAATATTAGTAGGAAGTAGGGATGTCCCTATTTTTCAATCATGATCAAAGCTGAGTTCAGTAATAATCAATATCTTAATTTTTTCTGAAATCTGAGTTATTTATACTTTTCTTCAAATCCTGGTAATACACAATGTTTTTTTTATGTACATCCATCAGATAATCCCTATTTACGTAAAGGAATTATCAACCGACATTTCTTATGAATCTCACATGCTCCATTTTTCTGAAGAAATTTGCATAATCGTATCTACCAATTTTCCATTCGATCTCAATGTGAAATGGATCAGATTCGAAATTCTCCCCGATATTTATCTGAAGGTTATAACATACGACCCGATCGAGCGAAAAAAGGTTCCCGCAAAGGTAGACCGAAATCACATATTTCATCGTGGCCTTCGATATTCAATACAATTCGATTAGCTTCTTTTTTTATTCCTTGGGTTCACGTGGATATATCGACACCGCCTTTGTCGTTCATCACTGCTCTTGATGAAGCTTTTTCCTGGGAGTCTGGGATTCATAGTTAATGGGTTAGTTAGCCAACTTGAACACAGTGGTGTTTCTTTGGGGTGATCTCGTCAACAAACAAGAGACGTGTGGCAGTTATTATTTTTTATTTGTTTTTTGAAATTGTTGATCGTCGTCATTTTTTCGTGAATGTTTTTTGACTTTTCTCAACGCGAGTGGTGTTCATTTTCAAGATTGTTGTAAATCACCAGAACAATCAGTTTATTTCACATATAATTCAGAAAATTCCACTCATTTCAAATATACGCTGTCTGTTCAAAAAATTAAGTAAATTTTCATATTTCTCAACAAATATTCATTTATATTTATTTATTCGTATGTTGTCCCCTTCAAAATAGTCCCCCTCAGACATAATACACTTTGCCAGCGTTTTTTCCAATCAGCGAAACAGTACTTTTTGTTGTTTTTGAGCTCTCTCAACTGATAGATGTTTATCTCCTCAATTGTCGCAGAACGCCTTTCTGGGTATTTTCAATCTTAGGAACAGTAAAAAGTCGTACGGGGACAAATCTGGTGAATACGGCGGCTTAGGCATGATTACGGTGTTGTTTTTGACCAAAAATTACGAACAAGCAACGACGAGTGAGCAGGTGCATTATCGTGATGTAAATGCCATGAATTATTCATGCACAGTACCGGACGTTTCCTTCGTATTGATTCTCGCAAGCGGCGCATAACTTCAAGATAATACTCCTTATTGACCATATGCCTGTGTGAGAAGAACTCATGATGTACTACGCCACTGTAATCGAAAAAAAAACAGTGAGCAAAATCTTGACATTTGATCAAAAGGGCCGTGCTTTTTCTTCTGGGCTCTTTTATTGGGAATATTGGATTTTGATTTCGATGTCACAACCATATATTCATGATTCGTCACTAGTTATGACCTTCGTAAAATTGTATGGCAAATTCGAAAATTGTATGGCATGCAAAAACACTTGAAATGTTGAGAGTTGCATACGGTGATTGTACTCTGAGTCAGAAAAAGCTTTTCACAGAAGGTCGAGAAGATGTGAATGACGACGCTCGCCCTGGACGCCTCCGCACATCGACATCAACAGCCTAGATGTGATGTTTGAGAAATCGTTAATGAACTTTTAGATACTTTCTACCGATGCAGAAGGGGTATATTTTCATCACAGTGCACAGTGCACAGTGTAAACGTTGATTCCAAGTTTATGAACTGCTAAACTCTATCATCAACTATCAGTGATTGATATGACGGAAACAATGAAAACGTCCACAGTTCAATAAATCATCTAATCGATAACTTACTTATAACCCGTCTCATCGTCATAAATCTCTTTAAATGGCAATAAAACCGAAAGCCATGCTTTTATTCCAGAAATTGATGATTCCAAATATAGCCTAGAGTTGTCCTTCAAATCTGCGTTATCTTATGGTGGAAGATTGATTGCTTTCATCGACACTTTTGTTTCCCAAAAAATTTCATTTTTATCATTCTTCTTACTAACGCTTTTTTTCTGAAACTTCCCAGTTGTTTTATTTCAAAGAAATATATATCATAACTAGTATTCTGTCACAATAATGATGATAATGATCTAAATGATGATTAACTTCAATTATTGAAAAGCAGAACTCGTTTCACTTTTTCGAAAACTTTTATCAAAAAATTGAAGTTTTTATAAGGTCTAATTGTTCACGGGATGGAGTTGTTACTAGCTAACAATATTTCTCTCAGATGAAGGTTTCATATATGTAGCAAAGCCATATTGAAATTAATCTGCTTCTGGGTAGGATCTTTTCTGTACTGACGAGAAATAATACCCCGAAACCGCGGTCTGCAGGTGATCTACTTGAATAATTTCAACATGGTTCTGCTGCCGGATGGACGAGAAACATCTGCGAGACTAGTCTCTGTAAGGAATCTTTATAAATGTCTGTCGCATATAATTGAATATCCAGCTTGGTAGTAGCCGGGGAAGTAGTTGTTTTTTGACAGACGTTCACCACACCCTACTGTTTTACGCCAATCATGTTGGTTATTCATCAATTCTCAGCAAGAATTTTGCTCTTTTTTATTGCAAATCGAATATTTATTAACATATTGTTGTAAATTATCCCCTAAAAAATAACGCTGGCCGCCGCTGGTTTGCATCAATCGATTGTGATTTGACCAAGGTCGCGTTCAATTCGACTTGCGCTTCGTGATCGTTCTAGATTGTCGCGTCGCTTCGAGAGACTTCCGGAGACTTTCCTATCGCCTCCCAAAGACTACCCAATCGCCTTTCAGCGACTTCCATTATGTTTTGGTTGGTTTCCGGTTTTGCCGTAGTCTTCTTTGATTATAATCCCCAAACGTTTCGACTGCAACTCTTCTTGACGTGTCAACTGAAACTGAAGCTTTCATTTCTACCGTGTCACTTACAGTGCTGATTTTTTGCGCACTTTCTGTAATGCCGGGTTCGCGCGTACTTTCCGCGCCATTTGGTTGACCTGGCTTCGTTTTCGCACCTTTCAATGATGTGTGCCAGATCTTGGGTAGATATGTTCTCTCTTCCTTTCTGTTGAAGTTTTCTTGGTGTTTGTGTATTTCTATGGATTATAATGATGAATAATGTTGAATAATGATTCGACGTTGCTAGCTTCTCCGTATTTTCGAACAGGATCTTGTCTTCGTACAGAACATGTCCAGCGACTGCAGACTTCTCGGTCTGTCCACATCCGCAACTCCGCTTGTGCTCGACTAGGGGTACCAATGCTTCTTTTTGTCTCACCGATATAGACTACGACATGGAATCCTGTTAACTCCCGCTAATTTGAGTGGATCTTTGCCGTCTTTTGGTGATCTCAGATACTTCGATATTCTCTTCGTTGGTTTGAAGACGGTGTTAGTTTTCTCCTTCTTCAGAATTTTTCCGATTCAGTTGGTGGCACTTTTTATGTATGGCAGATAGACAGTGCCTTGTGGTTGATCTTCACTGGTGTTTCTCTTCTCCTCCCTTGGACGTGTTGCGCGGATTATGTTTTTTCTGTCATAGCCGTTCGCTTGTAACAAATTAGTTAGGTGTTTTATTTAGTTGTCGCCGTACCTTTCTTCATATATTCTCAAAGCTCTGTTCACTAGGGTGCTGATGACGGTTCGTTTCTGTTTTGAATGATGGTTGGATCCATTATGTAGGTATCGATCTGTGCGAATTATCTTCCGCTACACCTTATGGCCTAGTTAATTAGCTTACTTGATGACTATAACACCAAGGAATAGAATTTGGAGGTTTTCTTCTAATTCTAAACGTTTGGAGATTACAACCAAAGAAGACCACGGCAAAACCCGGAAACCAACCAAAACATTGATGCCAGCCGTGAAAACCTACAGTCCTATATTACTCGACTCTGCGGGGAGGAAACTTCCATTATGATATATTAACACTACCAACACGCAGATCGAGAAGTTCAGTTGAAAGTGCGGTACGAAGTGTTCTAATAAGTCGATATATATTTGAATATTAGTCTGAAGTTTCAGTTAAAGGGTTTGTGTTGTACCTATTGTTGATGTAGCAGTGAAATAAAGTTTCGTTTAATTGTACAGTGTAGTCAATTATTGTCAAATCCACGGGGATAACGTGACAATAACATCTTATTTTTACCGTTGAGAAAGCTTTCAATCTCATCAATATTCCTCGTACATTTGTTCTCTGAATATTCCCCATTAGAATTGGACAGATGCATTGTAGTCATCACTGCTTCTTATATAAGAAGGGAGAAGACTGGGAATACAGTATCATTTTTTTCATTTGAGCAGTTAACTTTCAATAATGTCCAGATGTATTATTTTTATTTTTCTATTTGTTTGTTAAGTACATCTGTGTATTAGGAGCATACCTTGTGAATATTCAGTAAAATCTTGATATATTTCAGCATCAACTTCATATAGTAAAATAATCAGCAGAACTGAAATGCTAGTTGATTCGCTGATTATTTTAAAGCAATAATGAATATTTTGACTTTCAAAATAAAGAGTTTTTGTTCAATTTTTCAAGACAAATCCTGTAAAAATTCCTTATATTTGAAAAAAATCAAAATGTCATGTGGTGAAGGGTGAGATGAATACTCCATGCAGGGTGTTAACGGGATTCCAAAAAATCAAATAATGAATTAATAAAAAGTCGGTTAATTGCAAGAAAACCAAAAGATTTCAACACAGGAAAAATATAGAAAATATTTTTATTTCACACATCTCAAGGTCTTTCTTCCATAGAGCCAACTGTGAAAAAATTATCCCCACAGACAGGATCGAAAAATATTGAATTTTTTATTTATGCCTTTCAAATTTCGCGACTATGCTCTCAACGCATATTCTTTCTTGTAAACGGTTGTAAACTTTATTCCTTAATCCTCATATACCTAGTTGAATCGGAGGAAGAGGTCTATGACCACATAGCGAAACCTGTATAACAAGGTGCTGCAGTAATGTATGTAGATCCGTCAGGGTCAATCAGTGGGTCGATGAAACATGATTATTTACATGTTCAGTTATTTCAGCCCTTTTGAAAATACGAACACTTGAAACATATTGATAAACAGTGAATTGTTAGTTGTCTTTACGGCAATTCAAAGTTTAATATCGTATTTAAACCACTAATATCCGGAGTACGATAAGAAAAATTTCCACCTTACACCTTAAAGCAAGCCTAATATCTCCGATTTCAGAAATTCAATAGCAAATAATATCAACTCAAATGTTTGTTGAATGTTGAGTCATCATTAAAAATAATATTATTTTCTTCTTAATCTTCTTCTAAATCTCCTTTCTGCAGCTTCGTCAAACTCTTTTTGGATTTGAAAATAAAGAAAGTTCAGTATTTATATAACAAAATAGACACATACAAGAATAATTTTCATTTGATGTGGGAAACCTTAAAAATCCTTGTAGTAATGATCGTACATTTCCGAACCTGAATCAATTTGAAGATGAAAGGGTAGTAAGTACTAAAAAAGGTGAACCTGACATGGGCGAAACTTTCAACATATACTTTGTAAACAGTATCCAACGTATAGTCCAAGGTATTGGGAATTCTGAACTATGGTTCAATTTAATTAATACATCTCTTCAGAATTATTAAAAATAGGTACCATTATACCGACACCTAAAGTTACAAACACTATGAAAGCAAGTGAATTTAGACCTATCAATACCTCACCGACAATAGAGAAGGTTGGTAATTGAAACTGCTTTATCCCACTGTTTCGTTCATTTTTGAAACAATATATTTATTTTTTTTTACTAGTACTGAAAGATTTATCTGTATAATTTCTATCAATTCTTCCGACTTTACAAATTCCCAAAATTTTGCTGTTCATGATATAATTGGATACATTTTTTACACAATGAACTTTAGTCAAAACGCAATTATTTGAGTGGCTTTTTTTAATTGTATCATGGATAGTGTGAATTGATAACCATTTTTTTTTTAATTCAACCTTAAAGGGTTTGGCACACAGAACGCGGTCTGTCGCGGCGGGCTGCTATCGCGCGATCTTCGAGCGGCAAAGCGATTTATAATGCCACACAGGTTGCGAAATTATTATGTGTTCAGTTGTGCGTGTGTTCGCAATGTCTAGCTCTGACGAAAAACTTATTCTCCTTCTCTTTGCTCTAAAAAAAAAGAAAAAGAAGAGACGTTGCTGGGTGCATCCCATCAATAAAAAAGAGAACAATTTGGTGGATACCATCGTCTTTGTATTGAACTACAGTCGCATGAAGATGGATTTTTTCAATATTTCCGCATGTCGAGGTTGTGTTTTGAGGAATTACATGACCTTTTAAAGATAAATATTGCTAAGTGCACCACGAACTGTGGAGGAAACCAATTCATACAAGAGAAAGATTAGCCATTTGTTTAAGGTAAGTACTAAAAAACATACACTTTATGTGTGATATACAAACTACAGTTTAATTAACATGTTATGAATATTACAATTATAGTTTATAGAGTGTTTAAACTTGGAATGGAACAAAAAAGTAAAACTCAAAATTTAAATTTAAACCAAAAAATAACATTAGGGTAAGTGTATTCATCCCTCGAAAAAGATCGTGAATGGGATGTGGATGCCTTTGAGGCTGATGTTGGGTGTGCTTTTAGCTCCTTAATTTAATTTTCTGCAAATAATGTGGCAAGCTTTATTTTCATTGTTGCCTGAGTCAATGGATTGAATTTTTTGAAGGTCGCAGCATAACTTAAAAACAAATGAGCCCTGTTTGCTTCTTTTATTTGATAAAAAATCAATCACTTTGTCGACATCATCTGGGCAGTTTTCAGTTGATGAGTGACTAAACGACTTCCTTTTTTTCTTTTTTTGTCGAGCTGGTAATAGTAAAGTCGCTGAAGAATGTTCGCTAGATGCATTTGTTTGTTGGGTATCGTCAGACATCAATAAATTTTCTGTTTCAGATAACCTGGTTTCTTCAGTTTCTGTTACATCTTCTGGTGGTATATTGCTACTATGCGAACGTGGTTTGAGGTTATAATCAAAAAAATTCATGTGGGTACTCCAAGGCCCCTCATGGTACTTCTTGGCCTGATCTGTTTCACCCTTTGTGAACTTCTTGTATCTCATGTAGGAATCACGTAAAGTTTTCCACTTTTGTTTTGTTGTCTCAGCTGAAACAAAAATAAATTAATTAGATAACGTAATTAGAGACCTCTGAAGGGTTCAAAAATCAGATTTAAATTTTTTTTAATCACATCGCCGCACAGCAAAGCTAACTGAACATTTTTCTTTTTCTTTTCAGATATTTGGCGACAGGTGACAGCCATCAGACTATCGCTTTTTCTTATCGAGTGTGAGAAATACCTGCCAAAAAATTTGGAAAACCCTACAGCCAATTTATTTGTCATCACCCACCAGACAGATGTGGGTACAATCTGTTGAGGATTTTTTGGAACTTTGGGGCTTCCCAAACTGCCTTGGAAGCATAGACGGAAAGCATATTAAGTTGAAATGTCCTCGTCGTAGTGGCTAAGCCTATTTTTGTTACAAAAATTATTTCTCTAGTTCTCCTTGCTATCGTTGACCCATATTACAAATTTATGGTAGTGGATATTGGCAACTATGGACGTCACAGTGATAGCGCTATCTTTGAAAACTCAGCTTTCCACCAACAGTATATTGAAAATAAAACTATTTTACCCCCGAAACCACTTCCAGGAAGAGAGGACCCAGTACCGCATGTATTTGTAGGAGACGAAGGATTTGCACTGCAAACTTATTTGATGAGATCGTACCCAAAAACTGGAGTTATTAATAACGCAAGAAAGAAAAAATTTAATTCACAGCTCAGCCGAGCGCGTCGTGTAGTCGAAAATGCATTCGGCATATTGGCCATGAAGTGGCGAGTTTTCCTAAGAGCCATAGAAACTGATGCTCAAACTGCTGACTG
Source organism: Leptinotarsa decemlineata (assembly GCF_025532065.1). NCBI lineage: Eukaryota > Metazoa > Arthropoda > Insecta > Coleoptera > Chrysomelidae > Leptinotarsa > Leptinotarsa decemlineata. Next base: position 1,787,984 of record NW_027412549.1, on the reverse strand, counting down.
GATTGTGAAAGCAACATGCTGCTTGCACAATGATATTATTACAAAAAATAGGACCAAAAAATATACAGCCATGGAAACGGAAGAACAAGATGAACCAATGCAAGCACTATCAAACACAAGACCGACAAACAGAAGATCAAATACTGCCGCCTTTGAAATACGAGAAAAATTTGCAGATTACTTCAGTACATAATGAACCATAACCTTATGTTGAATCTATAATAAAAATACACACATGTACTTACCCGTCATCCCTAGCGTTTTTGCTATTTCGTTCCATGCTTCACTTTTTTTAAACATATTCTTATATTATGCATGTGTATGGTCATACAGGAACACATAACTTCTAACAGTTTCTATAAACAATTCAGTATCGCGCGAAAATCTGTAAATTTGTACAAGTGTATCGCTCGTCGTCGCGATCTAAACTAGACCGCCGCGATTGACCGTCATCAGTGTGACTATTATAATATACTTTCGTGTAATATAGAATTATCGCTTTCCCGCCGCGGTCCAGTATCGCAGCCCGCCGCGACAGACCGCGTTCTGTGTGCCAAAGCCTTTACCTTTCTAATGAATTATTCATTTTCAGAAGTCACTATCAAATTCATTATTATTTCTGTACGGCAAACTCAATTTAGTTATATTGACATTGAAGAAACTGTATTACTTGTTTTCAACGCACATTTCAGATTTACAGTTCTTTCAAAAATAATCGCAATGATTGAAGCTCCAGTCATCGTGCTCTTCTGAAACATGATTGTCTCAATTATAATCGATATTTAAAGAATTTGTTCCTGTTTCGAAGTCATTGAACCTTGTATATCCTGATCCTTTCTGTTTTGCTTTATTTTCTGTCAGATTCGTGACCTCTCTGGTCGTGACCAATCCGAGGGTTTTTTATGGAGATCCGCAAAATGGCAAACGATTCATTACGGGTCACGAGTATACCGTTAGGCCTGTAAGCTTTCATTTTGCAATGTTTGCAAGCTGTGTGTGCAGAATGAGCCGATTTAAAATTATAAAATTTGAGAGGTAGACCTGCCAAATATTATGGGTACAGGGGATTTATAATAATAATAATAAATGATTTCATTGAAAGGTTACTCAGTACAAGAGATACTAACCTAACAAATGGCAGAATTCAACATCTGCACATGATGAATCAAGGCAGATATTGCTTTTCCATCCAACCAGCTCCTATTATATTGTATTATATTTCTTTTGAGGTGTAAGAATTCATAATATTTTTAAAAAAACAAGTCCTTTCAGAGGGAGGAGATGGTTCGTAAAAGTTGAAGAGCTGCAAAAATATTAAAACGGGATATTTTTGACATACGAACAAACTTTTAATTCTTATGTCTCCACATCAGTGTCACTCACTACTCTGGAAATCAAACCAACTAAACTGTTGAGGTGATTTATATATGTACTGTTATATATACGGGTATTTGATCCGTGTATGTGATATTATCTTTAACCTCACCAACGTTTCGACAAAATCTTATTTGTCATTATCTAGGTGTGCTGTTACGTGTTCGGAAGTCGGTTGACCCTACTCGAAATGATCCCTACTATACTGGTAAAATGGTGTTTGTTACGTGTTCGGTAGTAGAATGTCCTTAAACGCTATATTTCCTACTATTTAACTGTTGTTGTTGTTGCTTTTTTACCTGGGTTCTTCTTATTCTTAATTAACCTCTTCTCCCCGTAAAGGTATGAAAAAGTTAAATCTAAAGTTCTCACGGATAGGACTATGTGTTGAACTGGTTTCCGGGTATTTGATCCGTGTATGTGATATTATCTTTAATCTCACCAACGTTTCGGCAAAATCTCATTTGTCATTATCTAGGTGTGCTGTCTTTTTGCTGACATACATTTGTGACTGAATGAAAAAACTTACTTTTGAGACCTAAACATTGAGAAAATAATAGTTTTCCTTCAAGACCATTGGTTAATTGGGTCATTATATACAGAGAAATGAAAATAATGTTATAAATGAAATTTCTTTACAATTTACCGAAACTGAAACTTAGCTGAGATACATAAAATATTGAAAAAATTATGAAATATTTGAATTCTTGCAAGTAACCATTACTTCTAGCGATAACTCAATTAAAAAATAATAATCCCGTTATTTATTTTGTCTGATAACTTTGTGTTTGACGTTTTTAGAAAGCAATCGGAAAAGCGAATCAATCGTTCATGAAATTAATTAAGTTTGCAATCCAACCGACTTCCGATATGAAGGAGCAAATTTAAAAATTCAATCTTCTTCGTCGAACAATGCCATGAAGAAACAATCTTCAACATGGCCATGAAAATAAACAACGCTGCCAAAGATTATAATCCAACTGTAATTCCTTTGTTGTTCAGATCTACAAACGTTGAACTGGACAACTTGGCGTGCCGAAGAGAAACAAAAAAATGTTGTATCTCCTTTTTTGTCAAGTGGTAATGTATGTTACATTAGATAATAGGTACGCGTTGTTAATTGAATGTCAAATAGGTTTTTCAAGACTGATTTCTGAACAATGGGATAAATGAACAGTGTGGTTGGAGGGTAATCGAATAAGTAATTTAGCATTATGAATTGAAGTACATACAGGTTATCTTAAGATAGATAAAACTAGATCTTTTATTTTTTTCTGTTTTCCAAAATTAAGGGAGCTAGCTTGGGGTTTTAACACGCTTTTATTAGCTTCACCTGTATGTATGTATGTTTCTTCGTCAGTTTCTTTGTAACTCCAGAATTATCGACATTATTGCTTGATCTGTTCGGAGGCAGATGACGCTGTTCGTAACCTCCTTGATATATTTTGCTTGATCTATTCGCGGGCAGATGGCGCTGTACGCTCCTTGATATAATTCGAAAGCACTTTACATTTATTCTTCATTTCACGCCCGCCTGCTGCGGGCGTGATTTGTAACCATCCTTTGAACGCCTGCTGCCTTGGGCTTGGTAGCTGATTTTCAGGCTCCCTCTCCGAAATCGGAAAGCATCAATGACCATTTTTCTAAAAAATATATGGCCGATTGATCCCAAAGTTTAGATAAAATAAATATAATATAAAAATACTAAAAAACACGCTTTTATAGCATACGAAACTAAAAAATGAAAAATAAATATTGTTTTAAATGAACTAAAAAACGGGCTTTTAAAGAACATCGAAGTAAAAAGTTAAAAATATTTTTTAATACGCTTAAAACAATAACGATCGAAAAATACTAGTATTATTGCGAAAAAAGCGTGTGCGCTTTGTGCCATATTTTTTGTATATCAAGCGCCCACCGCTTTTTTCACAACAATACTAGTATTTTTCGTTCGTTATTGTTTTAAGCTTATTTAAAAAAATATATTTTTTAACTTTTTAGTTCGATGTTCTTTGAAAGCGTGTTTTTTAGTTATTTAACAACAAGATCTAAGTAACAGGTACTCAACTTTTCCTCCATTTCAGCTCGTCTGTACTTCTTACGTTTTTCAGTACCTCATGTGTCACTCGCCCGGTATATATGTTTCTGTTGAAATATGGTTTCGAATAACCAGCTGTCGCCCCACTTCAAACTACAACTGTTGAAACTTGTACGAGTCAAGGATTAACGAGATCTTACATCTTAACGTGCGATTCATATTTATCATATTACTAAAATACAAATTGGTATAATATCGGTGTTTCAATTTATCTTTTCGCACACAATATGATATATGAAAGAGGTAAAATTTTACTTACAAGGAACCCTGTCATTCTCAATGGGAGACATCGATGTTTCGAAATGAGACACTTGCCTTATTGTCCCTTCAGTACCACTACATTACATTATATTACATAACATTACAAGATGAAGCATTCAACTCGTTCATAAAATTACGACCTTATGTCACGAATGTCAAACATTCGTTATGGAATTGCTTCAAATATTGTTCACAGGATTGGCACACAATATATGAAAGATGTAATATTACACTTACATGGAACACTGTCATCCTCAATGGCGGACACCCATGTTTAATGATAATAATAATAAATTAGTTTCATTGAAAAAGAAGTGAAAAAAAAGTTACTGGAGATTTTGGTACTCATTAGCAAAGTCTAGCTCAGAGCTAGTCAAACTCGGCCAACAAGCATCATTCCATGGTAAATACGAACTTACAAAAATTGAAATTAACGGTGATGGTACCATGACAAGAGAAAAATAAATTAAAAATTGAATAGATGATTATCTCCTACAGAGTTGATAAATCAATAAGATGAAGCAGTCAATCCATTCATAAAATTATGACGTTATTTCAGGAATGAGTTAAATCTACTCATGCATCGATGACAGTAGTAGGTAATGACATTCATTCGCTTATTTAATTAAATGGTTTTGTTTCACGTAGTGAATCATTTTGAAGACCCAAATCGCAATTTTGTTTTTTGTTGTCTTATGGTAGATATGTACCTATTTTCCTATTTTGAAATATTGTCACTAGGAGACATCGCCTTAATATTGGCAGGTGTAGGCCAAAACTCGCCGAACACACACTCTCTTTGACAACCTTGAGGTGTGTCACGGTGACCTCCGCGAACGTTTTGGAATGTGCAGCGATATTACTATCGTTGCGCGGCTTCTCCAACCTTCTTGGGGTTTCCTCCATGGAGGTGCACAAGTGAGGGAGCTTTCCTTCAGGGGCAGCCGGTTCCTTGCCCTTATTCAAAGCGGAGCTCGTGGCGCCCGCCGCAGGAAATGCCGTTGCTGTTGGAGGTGATCTTCTATGTCCAGCCTCATTCCAAGCGATAGATTGGAAAGAACATTTCTGTTCATTCCCAGCCACCGCCTTAGATTGAGGTGACCACTCATGTCCAGCCTCGGTATTGGTTTTTGTTTTTGTTGTTTCTGTTGTTTCGTTCATGTGTGTTCCCACGAGTAGCAAGGGAAGAGTTGGTCACCTCTGGCAGAGCCCCGCATTACCAGAGGTAGGCTGATTACAATGAGGTTTCGGCCAGTTCCCCAAGGGGATCGTTCGTAACCGCAATTCACCCTGTGGGAATTCAGCTGTCGGCACGATTCCTTACATATTAGCTTGGGTAGGCCGGTCCACGGTGGCATGGTTTGCAAAGGCTTTGGGGGAGTTTTAGTTTCTCTCACCCTACTTATTTATGCCACTGACCGCGGCGACCCCGTCTGTAAGGCCACATTGGCTTCTCGGACAGGGCCTCCAGTCCCCTGGCCGTTCCCCTATCCGCCAGCTGGGGACGCGCCCGATAGGTAGCCCAACCCACGGGTAGTTGAGAACATATTTTATTTCTGACCGGGATATTATAAGCTTATATCGTCATAGTTACGCTATCAATAAAGAGGGTCATAACTCCCTTGGGACATTATAGATTTTATAATTCCCTCTACCTTTCACAAGTAAAAATAAATAGAAATGAAAACTGAACCATATTTTATTTATTCACGTCATTACAAATAATAAATGTACAATTTTGAAATGTTCCCTGAAAATTACTTCCGCCACTGGAAACAATTTCTTCTTTTGTATGGCTGGAACTTCTGTTCACTACAGTCGAGGTACCTGCCTCTTCTGATGACAAAGTAGACAACATACGCGCCGTTTTATTTCTCAATTCGATGCTATCCTCCAAATACCCCTCCGCCACCGTGGAATAAACACAATTATACCAAATCTACCGAAAAACATAGAAAATTCCTTACCAGTTCTTGAAAATATGCCAGAAATACAGTTTCAGTGACATCTTTTGGCATAACATTTTTCCGTGTCAGCCAGTCCAGATATATCTTGTATTCTTTTTGGTATACGGCTTCACTTTTCGATGGAATTAATGATTCTCTTGCTTGTTCAGCTTTTTTCAAAATATCCTACATTATATTTGGGATAGAAAACACGTTTTCACCGCAAACACAGCTTGATAACAAAGTTCTGTTTATAAACAAGTAACATAGCAACAACCTAGCAACAAGAAAACTCTACTATAATCAACGGTACCTGATTCAAATATACCGGGAAGGTAATGAATTGGTACATTTTTCCGTTTCAAAAATGAACAAAATTTTATTGAAATCGGTCAGAAATAAAATTATCTATGTACCACGGGAATTAATGAGCCTTAATAACCTCAGGCAATTGCTGTCCCTCGGGCCAGAGGCCCTCGGGACGCAAACTTTGCCATCGGTAATTAAGACCCTCCTAATTCCCTTGATACATAAATAACTATTTCAGGTAAATTTTATGGCAGGTTATTATTTTTATATATGATGGAATTGGCCGATTCTTGATGAAAATCTGTAACGTATTCACGTAACTATTTATTATGAGATTTTAACTGAACAGTTTTGAAACCAAATCGGGTACATAGTTGATCGTAGAACCAGAAATTATCAAACTTCAGTTTATTCCACAAAAATATCACCTTTTATCAAAAAAACATTCTGTTTTCCTTCATTCTCATATTGATTTTTTTGTGGATAATCGATTTATATCCATCACTCACTCTCACAAACATTCACCCTTACGTGATAATACAACTTTGATTAGATTCCATGTACACGAAATTCAGAAATACTCTTAGTCCCTTTCTGACTCTCCGTTCTCGGTCCAAAAAAATGAATGATGCCCCATCCATCACTCCTACAAAAGGCGTATCCATCTATCTAGAAGTGAAGGGAAACATTTCTCAACGCAACCAACTGTAAGAAAAAGTCTAGGAAAAAACTACACTACAATTATGCGGGGTATTGAGCGGTTAATCATCCTTTTCGAAGGGAAAAAACAATTTAACTCAGTAATATGTTTTGCAACGAAATATAGTAGTTCATATAAAATTATCATTCACTTAAATCTCAAACACTTTTTACTCTAAAGAGGAGACTCAACTTACAAAAGATCTATAATTCAAAATTTTTAATATATTTTCTAGTTTGGTTGGTAAGTATTTGATCAAAAAACATAATTTTCTCTTTTTAATTGATAAGGGTGTATTTTCAGGAGAGATTAAATTTTGGGAATGAAGGGTTTTGGCTTTCTACTTTCCCACCTTTATAAAAAGAAATTCAGGAATCTTCCAAAGAAAAGAAGTTCGAAAAATTAACTCCATACAAAGATGTGTAGATTATGCAAAGAGGTAACTTTCAGGCAAAACTGGAAGAAAAGCCGTCTCGGAACATATAAACATTGAATTACACGAAAGAAAAATACTGTCCAAACAAATACTTTTATATGAACACTGAATTATACAAAACATACTTTTCTCTATTCGGTTTGTATTCCAAACATTCGTTATGTAATTGAATCAGATATCATTCACTTCAGTAATTGCTGATAATATACCAATGACGGGGCCAGGTTTAAAACGTTTATGTCCATTATTTGTCGAATTTGAAATGACTGAACTTAAGATCGCATATTCGTTTAGATCAACTCAAAAACGGAAAAAAAGTTTAGGTCCGGAAACGCCTGGGAAAGAAACCTCAACGTCCACGATGCAAGGTTTCTCCCTGAATGGTTCATAGTGTTGAGCCTATGATTGGCATGAAGTGTTAATAAATAGCAGTGTAAAGCCGTCACCCTTCATCATCGTAAACTGTGGATAAGATGTACAATTTCAAACATGTACAGAAAATCATGCTCCATCCGAATGATAACTATCAGAGTGGTCAGAATTGTCAAAGACCAACCGAAATTCATAATGCATATCTAAGAGTTCACATTTGGGTGCGTCCGTTAAATCTTCGATTCGAAAGTAGTAACTCTATATATAGATGTGTAGATCATGCAAAGAAGTAACTTTCAGACAGGTGAAGCTGGAAGAAAAAGTCCTCCTGAAACAGCTACTCTCATATAAACAGCTACTCTCATATAAACATTCAATTACACGAAAGAAAAATTATTTCGAAACAAATACTTTTATATGAACGCTGAATTACACGTTTATATTCCAAACATTCGTTATGTAACGTATTCTAGTAGTCAGTCCAAATGTTATCTAACGCTTTATATCAACTGATCGTGACGTCCAAGAACCTGAATTTTGTAGAACCACAACAAACCTAATATTATATAAATTGATTTGAAATTCCTGAAAAAATATTAAAAAGATCAACCGAAAATAACAATTTTATTTGAAGAAAAAAACTGAAATTACAAAGAAATAACATGAAACCAACCAACAGCAAAAAAATAAACATTGAAATATTAATAAAAGCTGAAAATTAAAAATTATCAGAAGACAATTGTTAGTATCCACAATCGTCTTCGGGTGATAACTGGACTTATTCCTACTAGATCCGACTATTTATAGGCCATTCGAATGCTTTCACCTATCCCCTCTTCTCTCTCTCCGCTTCATTGGTTTTAGCGGGAGATGACCGTTTGGCGGGAGTTAGTCGTTTTTCGTTTGATTATAGGTTTCCGTATGTTACGTATCTCTTCGCTTCGTTGTTGGACAACATATACGCGGCTTCTTTGAATTTTCTTCTAAACCAGTGTTCCTCTTTGTGGATGATTTCAGCTTGAGCCCACTTGATATTATGTTGATGAGCCCAAACATACTTCGCTATTCCGGATTTGCTGGTTTCTCCTCGCTGTGTGTGTTTCTTGTTCTCAGCAATGCGAACTTCCAATGGCCTCTCAGTTTCACCGATGTATGATTCTCCGCACTCGCAGGGTATCCGGTAAATTCAATTCTTGGAATCGCAGTCCGCGTTTGGTGGCCTGGTTTTCGTAAGGCTGCTACGGATAGTGTTCCCAGATCTGAAGCAGGTCCTGATGTTATACTTGGACCCAATCCTTCGTATCCTTTCCGATAATCCTCTGATGTAGGGAAGTACAAGTACTGGTTGTGGAGGCTTCTCTTCCTTGTGGAGCTCTTGCTGTCTTCTAGCTAAAGCCTGTTATACCATAACTCTGGGGTAACCATTCCGTTGAAGGTCGTTTTTGATGATGCCTAGTTCCCTTTCGAAACCTTCCTTTGTATTACAGAGCCCGAAGGCTCGGTCTAGTAGAGTCTTGATGATTTCTCTCTTAGTCGATTGATGGTGGTTGGATTTCTGGTTCAGTGGTTCCTGTGTGAGTGGGTTTTCGATATACAGATGTTTCCTATTTAGTGTCGGTCCTCTTCACCAATACGTCTAAGAAAGACAATTCGTTGTGGACTTCCTTTTCCATTGTGAAAGTTGTGGAAGGACTTACGTTGTTGATGTGCTTCAGGAAAGTGTCTAGTTCTGCATTCCCATGGTTCCATATTATGAAGGTGTCATCTACGTATCTCAACCAGACTCGGGGCTTCTTGTTGGCTTCTTCAATGGCGAGAGTTTCAAACCACTCCATATATATATTAGCTATAACCGGTGAAAGTGGCAATCTCATTGGCAGTCCCTCATCTTGCGTAAAGAATTCGTCCTTCAGTTGAAAGTAGCAGTTTCGTTTCCATAACATATGGAAACCTCTAATCAAACGAAAAACGACTAACTCCTGCCAAACGGTCATCTCCCGCTAAAACCAATGAATCGGCGAGAGAGAGAAGAAGGGATAGGTGAAAGCACTCGAATGGCCTATAAATAGTCGGATCCCGGAGGAATCCAGTTATCACCCGAAGACGATTGTGGATACGAACAATCGAAACGTCGTGACGTAACTTGGTTTGGAATCTTTTAATTTTTATTTTTCATTTTTTGTTAATAATAATTTTCAATTTTCGGTTTCTATTAATATTATTATTTTTATTATTTATTTGGCTGTTGTTTGGTTTTATGTTATTTCTTTGTAATTTCAGTTTTTTTGTTCAAATAAAATTGTTATTTTCGGTTGATCTTTTTAATATTTTTTCAGGAATTTCAAATCAATTTATATTATATTAGACAATGGAAGTCCGAACTGATGAAATACACCACGAAGCATTGTCAATCACCTTCAATCACCTTCATTTCATTGGGATTCAGCAAATTGTGATTATTTTCAGTATAGATTCCCTATTCATTTAAACTTCTACATAATTCCCAGAAATCATTTGAATTTTTCTCTGTAGTGAATGTTTCAATATACAATTATTTTTTCGTTTTTCACTGAGTTTCTCAAAATAACATAATACTGTCTATCTTTAGTTTCATCATTTGTTATGTAAGATACATAATTTGGCTCTATTTTAATTTTGTTTAAAATGAAAAAGTTTTGCAGAGACTCAGGCTCATCATCTACGATATTGGAGCTGAATCAAAAATTTCTCCAGAAAGATGTTAGTAATGATACCCCGATTTCCACATACAATACTTTCGAAATGAAGTTCCAAGTTCATTTCAAACCTTTCCGGAATTGTGTACTATAACTGATACATTTGAAGTTTTCTGAGGGAAACATTGATTAAAATTTTCACCACCGAAAAAAAGACACCAGCTTGCTGTTCTTCATGAAATTTGAGTTGAAAATTTTGTTTGAGCAAATTTTTTGTTTTCAGTTCCCCTCATACTGATAAACCTTTTGGAAATTACTGCATGTATTTTTTCAGAAATTATTCAAAAAGTTAGTTTTTGCTTTAAGATATTTTGAAGAATACAGCACCTTTTCTGATTTGTATAATAAATTAATGAATCATTCAACTACTTTTTTCATACTACCGAAATTACAAATATTTATTCACTAAAAGTTTCACTAAAAAATTCTCATCATATGGTCACTGATAGCAACTTGGTTGTTGAATGAGGTTCAGTTTTCGTCTGGTGACAAATATCTGATAGCAATTGCGACACCAATGTTTTAAATTCATATATCATCAATATATATGTTGATCTCTCTCTGTTTGCTGGAACAGGTAAGGTGATTGTGACCAAGAAAAGTGAACATTCTAGCCATGAGAAAGCTTTTTAATAAGTACGAACGAGTTCAGTCTGTTACTAGTTCTCTGGGTTTTTTGCTCCGATTCGTAAGCCTAGAACACGGTAGTTTGTGATTTGCTTTATTTATATTCAATCCGATTCATGCTGTCTATTTTCCTCAAGTCAAGAATCATTTCAAGCCTATAATTGTGTTTTTAGCACTGTTAAGACCATTTCATATACAGTAATACAAATGATCAAGTATTTGTCAATAACAAATAATCTGAATAATCGAAATCAAAAATGTAATCTTGCTTTACATTCGAAGTGGAAATATTGGTTTATTTCAAGTAGAAGTTGGGAAAAAGTATCAAAAATATTAAACTGATCTTAACATTAGGAAAACCATAAAACGTCCAACAGCCTTTCCCAGGAAATATGGTTGATTTCTATCAGCCAAGCTTCATCGAAATTGAAAAGAAGGAAATATCTGAAAAATGTATTATAATTTACTATTCTTTCAAACATTTCACGGTTCAAAATCAAAGAGATAGCATCGAATTCCTACTTCCGCGACTTTCCTTTCTGTAATCTGTTAAACATCTAGTTGAATTTTTCATGCACCTTTCTTCTGGCCTTTCTATCTAGCAATCTATGAAAGGAGGCATTTTTCAGTTCAGCCAACTGTAAGAAACCACTAGCAAAAAAACGACGGCAATTAAACGCGATATAGAGCGGCTAATGTTACTGTCAGTTACAAGTTACAACACAACAGATCGTTTTATCTTCGTACACGGCCAACGAATATTCGCTGTGAATGAGAGTTTTATACGGTGCATTTACCAGCTAAAACTTCAATCGTCCGTAAACGAAACTAGTTAAAGTTATACTGACAATATGGCGGATCATCTCTGGCTGATGACGTTTTTATCAGTGTTCTGTTCAAGTTGATTGTTTCTTTTTATTTCAGGCGAAAATGGCACTGTCGGTGATTTGAAAACTGCGAGTTTTAAATTTCCTGGTGAAATGTTCATGATTATTCTCTACGAGATCATGGAATCATGACAAATTACAGGTGCAAAAAATTAACAGTTCCTAGGCACATAAAATGAACAAAATAACAATAACAGAGTTACCATATCACCTGAAATAATTTAAGATTATGTCCCGAATGAAGCAAGGTTGATCTAACTAATTATTTTTGACTGTTCTCATCCAGCCCGTGTAAGCAGATCGGTCTTACCTTTTACCAAGTGAAAATCGATCGTTCAGCCTGCGGCTTGAATCACCGACTGATACATCGGTCTATTGAGAGAGTGAACAATGCACCTACACGCTAGTTGCACACACACCGATTTTGGATGGCCGACTTTGTACCGGTCGTCCAAATTCCAATAGTGAACCACATGTGGGAATGGGACCTGGCACACTCGCCGACCGGTGATCGTCGCCGGTAAAATACCGGTGAGCAGCCCTCCACTGCCACTGTATCGCCGGCAGTACCGGGAAGTAGTGGCGTACATGATTAAATACACTCTTGCATACTCACCGGTTTTTTACCGACCATTCCAGTCTCGAATGCTCGGTGAAATTGTAGTTACTATGCATTAACTTCGTTTTGGTAGTGCGTGCTAATTACGACAACAAAGCAACTGATTGTTTGACCGATAAAAATTCGGTGAGTGTGCAAGCACCCGCTACCAATAAAATATCGGCCGATTTTATACTGGCCGGCCAAAATCGGTGTGTGTGCAACTAGCGTACGTCGAACAGTCCAGCTACCGATAATGTTCGTTAGAGAATATATGGATAATGAATGAAAATGAATTAAATGTTGAAAATGCTACAAGTTATCGAATCGAAATAAGCGGAAGAATCAGCTAAAACATACAAAATTGAGGAAAAATTATTACGCAATGAGTATAAAAATTAGAAGAATGTAACAATGCTAATTTATATAGCAAAAAATCATTGTCACCTGAAATAAAAATTAATGAATAAGTGAAATGACGAACGAATAAACTTAAACAAACAATAGAAATGAATTCAAAATACAATAAAGGAATCAAGATAAATGATGAAAAATGACTCTGGTTTATCCGGCTTGAGGAAGAAAACGGTTTTTTTTGTTCGAAATTGGCTTTATCCATCAACGTAATCTCCATCAAGAGCCACACAATAATTCCACTACTACTTTTGTAGAACGATTAATCTTTGGCCTCAAAATAGGCCTCAGTTTCAACAATAACATCTTCATTCGGGAGAAATTTCTTACCAGTGAACATTTTTTGAGGTCTGCGAACAAAATAAGTCGCTGGAGGCCAGACCTAGAGAATACGGTGGATGCGGAAGGAATTCAAACCCCAATTCATGCAATTTTGCCATTGTTTTGATTGACTGGTGACACAGCGTGAAACAAATTTTTTTATTTGCAATATTCGGTCGTTTCTTTGCGTTATTGGAGCGTTCAAACGCTCCAATAACGCTATATAATATTCATTGTTGATAGTATTTTCCTTCTTAAGATAATCAATGAATATTACACCACGCACATCCCAAAATACCGAGACTTTAACCTTTCCAGCCGATTGTTGTGCTTTCGGGCGCTTTGGACGAGGTTCACCAGTTACTCTCCACTCAGATGACGATCGTTTTGATCCCGGCGTGAAGTGATGGGTCCATGTTTCATCTATTGTCACATATCCGACGAAAAATTCCGGTTTGTTATGTTGAAAAATGGTAAAACACTACTCAGAATAATCAAGACGTTCTTGTTTTTGGTCAACGCACCACACAACTTTCTTATAGTCAAATGCTCATGCAATATGAAGCCAACATGTTCTTTCGATATCTTTACAATGTCATCCACGCTCACACAAAACAATTTTGTGGATTTTTTTATTATTGCCTGGTTTGGTGATCCAAAATATTTTCAGATGTGGTTTCTTTCTATTGGTAGGGAAAGGGATAAAAAATGATCGTAGATAAACAATTTAGTTTCATGTCAACGTTCCGGACTTTATTACATCCATCATCAGGGCTCTATAATAAAATAATTTAATAAGTGAACAGTATATGACAATAGATATTGCAAAATTAATAAAGTTTATACAATCTCATATTATGTAAAAGAGAAACAAACAGGTGCACTTACCAAACATTAGTTATCCGTGTCAAAAAAACGTTTAAAATATATGTGTCAGACAACATAGGTACAAACGAAAATGAGGACTAACCAAATGAAAACACATACACCACAGACACATTAAAAATGAAAACCATATCAAGAGAGATTTGTTTGCCTTTTTTTTAATTTATAAACAATAGAAGGATATCAGACTAAACATAAGTTTCCAGCATCCTGTGTAATCTGATATCCTTCTATTGTTTAAAATTTTTTTAAAGGCTTTCTCAACCAATAGAAAAAACTGCATTTGGATTTTTTTATGTTTTCTGGTATTACTGCCTCATTTGGACGTCCACTGCGTTCTGCATCATTGGTATCTCTACGACCACTTTTAATTGTTTTTTCTGATGGAGGGGAGTTCTTATTGTTTTTGACCCATTGTTTCGAAAATAACAAAAATAGTGTCACTCTTAGCACAATAACACACAAACTTATGAGTAGAACATCATGAAATTTCAACAGCTTTCTTTTGAAGGTTAGTACTAACTGAAAAATCGGTGACTGCAATAAGACTAGCACCAAGACTTTTCAGCCCATGTCTCTTGTGCTTTCTTTTTTGTTTTTCTTTATTTCGCATGTTCACTGTCTACTTGTTCCAGTGGTTTCAGGAACAAGTTTTTTTTCTAAATTTGTTATTATATTCTGTTATCATGCCTCTGCTGTACAATGGTTATCAAGTAATTGTTGACTGAGATTTTTAATTATATATCATCTTGTAAGCTTACAGCCGTATTCTGATTTGTCAGACTGCTGTAAATCGACTTGTTGCCGATTAACCAAAAAATACCAAAACACGTCAGTTTTTATGAATTGTTTGTTCATTCAAACACGAATTCAACCGCTTGATTCCTGTGATTTTCACTCCCCATATTTCAAATGGAACTGTAATAGGCCAAGCCAAAGTGTTTCACCGGTATCCAGAAACGGATCGATAGATTTTGTAAATTGGTTTCCAGAAAAAGAGAGTTGTTGGATTTGAACCGGAAGAGGAAAGTGTATCTTTCTGTAACATACGAAAATATTTCCAGATCTTTCTTTTATTGAAATTCCTGTTTTTGCTCTTTCCAAACATTCGCTTTGCTCAAAAAACCCTTGTACTATGTAGTTGAATAAGATAATATGAGTGCTAGATTTATTGTAGTTTGTTGTTTCATAAAAGCAATTTTACCGGTATTATTGAAATTGTATAATCGAATCCTGAACAAGTGAAAATTTATAATTTATTTTCAATGTGAATACTCTGACATTTACTATCTTGATTAGATAAATGATTAATTCTGTCAAAACACGTAGTTCTAGAAAGCACAATTAATTATTTCTAGAGAAACAGGAAATATGTTAATATAATCTGTTTAAAATATTTTTTTCCGTTAATCAGCTGTCGCCCCCATACGAACGACAACTCTCAGAAGTTGAAAAACTTGTGCGAGCTAAGGACTAACGAGGTCTTACCTTTTAACGTGTGATTCCTAACACGGATGTATTGATTGATGTAGCCGTTAACTACCTGGTAGGAGATCATCATAAAAGATGAGAATTGAAACTTTCTTTGTTTTTATATCACTTGTATGGTAACAAAACGTTACTGCAAATGAGAAGCTATACAGTGCTTTGCTTTAATGCCCCCCCCTTTTTATTTTTTGAACGGGTCAACTCAAAACATTTAAATTTGGGATAATGAAATTAGTTCATGAATAATTTATTTTGAAGTGAAATTGACAGATGAAACTTTCAAAATGGTGACTGGACGCCATCTGGGAAAAAAATTAAATGGAAAGGGGGGTCTTGTGACACATCTTTTTGAAGCTCCTGATAAATGCTTCACAACCCTAGATAATGTCAATATCTTCAACTACTACAAAATGTCGGAACTTTTAATAATTGCCTGAATACATTGACATTTAACTACATAATATGAGTTAATAAGCTTGAGGTCAGTTTTGAAGATGCTCGAAATGGTTGTCTTGAACTTCTTGACATATGAACAGCCTATCCGATATTTCACGCCTAACATTTTCGAACACAATAACGTCAATATCTCTACAAATATTTATTATTCTCTGCCGTATATCCAATATTGAAGCAGGTTCAGTTTCGTACACCTTCTGCTTCAAATAGCCCATAAGAAAAGTCCAAAGGCGTCAAATCTGGCGAGCGGGCTGGCCATTCTGTAGGACCTAGAAATAGAGGTCCTACAATATGGTTTCCCAATATTCCTGCCCAAACGTTATTTTTTTCTGAATATTGGGTATGTGTTTCCAGGAAAACGTGAGGGTTGGTGTCACTCCAATAACGGAAATTTCGTCTGTGAACGATGCCGTTTGAAAAAAAATGTACATTCATCACTAAAATAAATATTGTGGAGATAGGTAAGATGCCTTGCAATGGTTACCGTCATGATTTCGCAGAATTCTGTTCTTCGATCAGGGTCATCTTCAGTTTATTGGTGTACCATTTTAATTTTGTATGGATGATACCTTTTCCTCTTCAAAAGTCTCCACACAGTGGAAGGAGACACCTCACAAACACTCGTGACGTAATAAGTAGACTGTTCAGGATTTACTACCATCTCACCAATTATTTGCACTTGCTGTTCTTCCGGAATGGACGGAAGACTTGGGGGCTTTTTGTTATGTACACTACCGTGTGAATTTGGATACAAGTTCACTCAAATATTTTCTACAGATAGGACAATTCGGAAAACGTTCATTGAAAATCCTTTCGGTCTCGTGAAAGTTACGCGTCGTACGGTAAATAAAAATCACTTCAATTTTTTCTTCCAATAGACGAGAATTATTGATCATTTTAAAGATTGTTGACGTGGTACCTTTCTACTAGTGAAACCGAAAACTTAATGAGAATATTCTAACTGAACGATGATGTTCATTGTCATACTGACTTATTTTTGTCATTTTTATAAACAAAAAATAACTTAACAAACCTTATCGGGTTGTTGGTTGCCATATGTCAGATAAAAAGGAATGTTTCTAGAAATATCGATATCAATGTATTTGTCTTCAGGAAATTATTAAATGTTTCGCCATTTTGTAGTAGGTGAATATAGTGACTTCATATTCTACGGTTGTGAATTATTCGTCAGGAGCTTCAAAATGATTTGTCGCAAGATCCCCCTGTCCATTTCATTTTTTCCCATATGGCGCCCAGTCGCCATCTTGAAAGTTTCTTTTGTCAATTTCACTTCAAAATAAAGTATTCATGCAATAATTTTCTTATCCCGAATTTAAATTTTTTGAGTTGACCTGATCAAAATATAAAGGGGGGAACATTGAAGAAACGCACTGTATATAGTTTTTTTAGGAAATATGTCTAGTTTTGAGAACTGTAAACATTTTCTTTCAATTTTATAAATTCCAGAAACAAGAAAAATACTTTTTTTGTAATTTCCTCAGAATTTTTTTGTGATTCTTTTCAAGGATATGAAATATATTTTGAGCTACATGCCTCCAAATTTTCATGTTGCCACATAACGACATAAGAAACTCATAATGACTGTGCTATATCGAAATTTGCTACCATGTTGATTTATACGTCGCATTTCGTGGCATGTCACGTGCACTCCTCAAGTTTGGAATTACTCCACGCAAACAATCTTTCGTTAAAGAAATCCCTCGGTCGGGAATCATGTTGCCGTACCTGCGCCCCGAACACAAACAATTGAACCCTTCTCAATCAGCAATCTCTCAAGACCCGGTAATTAGTAACACGACGCCAAGAGAGCTCTCGAAGGCGATAAATGACTTACCGGCAGCGGTTTTCAATTGACGAGCCAATGAGTTTGTGGCAGAATCTCCAAGCTTTGACAAATCCTTCAAGCGAACTGACCCGCTATCAAATGCGAAGCGAATATTTCAATTTCGTTGATCGAAAGTTGAATTCAATGTGCTTGCTGGTGTATTGGGTGGAAGTTGAAAGAGAATTTGCTCAATGAGAGTTCTGGTGTAAAAAAATCGGAACTAGTGTAAAAGTGCATTCAGAAAATAGTTCAGGTTGTTAATAAGAATCATCATTCAACTTAAAACAAACTTATGCATTATACTACTTTCTATTTTAAGACTATTGTCTTCATAATTCCAATTCTAAAGTTGCAAATCAGTCACATTCATAATATAAGTAATACCTTCCAGTCTACCAAGTTTTTATAGTTAATATTAAAAAAAATTCAAAAGATGAATAAAACTGGTAGTCATTCAATAATTCTTAAAAAATGGGTGAAGTTTGTAATATAACTCTGGAAAACTGTGGAAATCAACTTCAGTAGCAAGCCTTTTCGGCATGAAGGAGACATCACGACAAAAGTTCTGTTGTGTAAATGAGAATACTTCCAATGAGAAGTTTTTCTGTAGTTTCTCACCTTTGCTAGTAATAATATATGAGTTCGATGATATTGAAAATAATTTATCAAAGACTTTTCTGTGGAGAAGTCAATGTTTCTCGCTACTTTCATGAGTTTTTAACCTTCTGCAATCTGAATGATTTCGTTCATAAAAAATCGAAATAGCTATATTAAAATTAGGACAGGACTTTCCAAGGACGAAAAAATTGATTTGGGGACCCCACAAGGAAGTATACTCGCGCCTCTTCTTTTTTTCTTGTACATGAATGCCTTGCCTTACTTCATCAAAGGGGGAAGGTTGTTCATACATGCAGATGATACTTCAATGATAGTTACAAGGGATACTTCCCAAGAAAAACTAACAATGTTTTTAAATATTCTGTACTTTGGTATAATATAAATCAAATAATTGTTAATTCAGAGAAAACAAAATTGATGCAATTTTCATTAAAACGGTTGGCCAATGACGGAATTACTGTCGAAATAGAAAATTTTGAAGTATCTATAAGCCTGAAATATAAATTTCTTGGCGCGATGATTGATGAAAAATTCACTTGGTCTGAGCAAAAAATTTAACCAAGCATTTTCGCTATTTACATACCAAAGTATACCCTAAGCCCTTACGGATTATGATTATAAAAATGAAGATGTATGTACTCAGAATTCATTCATTTACGTTTGTGGATACATTTTAAAAAAAGCTCTTCAACATACATGTTATGTGTGTCACTCTTTCAGCACGAAGTGCTGGACTTTGGAGGTAAATCGTCTGTTAAGCTATTTTAAAGCTTACGGAAAAAACATGTTTGGAAATTTGCGCTCACCACCAGATGAATTCATTAATTTTATATATCAGTTGGAATGTTTATTTAACAATCGATTTACAGAAATTTCTACTGGGAGAGCAGTTTTGAATATATTATTCAACCTAATGAAAATTTTCCAAAAATGTACATAATTAAGCTATTCATAAGAATGAAAATTTTTTATAGTATCAAATATACTACTAGAGATATCAATAATACCAAAGGTAAAACTGTAAAAAGGAAACTTAAGATTCTGCCACATTTTAAAATTATGACCAATAATCACTGTAACTAGAGGAATGCTTTATTCCCATCAAAATGTTGATAGCGAGAAATATCTTTATCTCGGTAAGAGATTATCGTCAAAAAAACATTGAAAACATTCTATTGAATGATTTTGATTAGCAACCAATATTGTAGGTCCCACGTCTTCAGCGAATGGAAGTAATTTTGGAGTAAAATTCCTTTCATTCCATAGGATCGTTGCTAAAGGTATATTATCTTCAGATGAGTCACTGCTATAGTCTCGAATATCTTCATTGTTGTTGAACTCTTTGTCTGAAAACTCTTCAATCATAGTTTCTTTGATAATTTCCTCTATATCTCCAGCAATTTGAGAGGTCATATCAAGTTCCTCTTCGGAAATATCGCCAGCTTCGGATCCGCCATCCGACGGTATATTATCGAGTAAGTCGTATGTCTCATCTGAGGTAAGGTTTTCAAGATGGTGAAATTTATTCATTCTGAAAAAAATGAAACAGGTGTTGCAAAGTGGTTTCAGATTGTGACCGGTCGTTATTCGAATATTGAACGCACAAATTCAATAACAATCGATATATAATATATTTTTCATGAGTAATACATCATAAAGAACAATTATAATGAATACATACCTGACCAAAACACCTTATCACAACAAAAACTTCAAAGCACAATCAGAAGTACCTACTCGCGTCAAAAATCCACAAAGAAACTTCTTTTGTTTCGAATATTTCAAAATCACTCGGTCCTGAGTAATAGTTTTACTATTAGCGAATAGATGGCGCCTTCCACATAACATGAAACCTTTATATATAGACAATGATGAAACTATACGGTTCCATTATATTACCACCATGCAAGTAGAAAACGATTTTTGAATGTATGGTCCCATTACGAAACTACCTCCCTTCAAAGGGATATCCGGTGAGTCGGTGCGGCTAGGAGACTAGTTAGGAGGTGAAAAATTACAAAAACGAACTTCAGTGTACCTATATTGTGGTTACCAAGGAGGTTAAACATGTGTTATACTGAAGAATGACGTATACAGACAGTCCTGATTCAATAAACGAAGGTAGAAACATTTTGAGAAAGCTTTCAAAATGAACTCTTACACGAAATCACTCAAACATGAAAATTACCTTATCAATTTAAGTTATAAATACGGCAGCCAACAGGTCGATCTACATAGCAATAAGAAAGAGACGAACAAAGCAGAAAACCGGAAAAACAAAGCTACTCTGAATGCATGTAATTCACTAGCACCATTCCGATAGTAAGATTCAATAGAAATGACCTATCAAAACTTGAATCCAATCAGTCGAGTTCTAGGGATATACTAGGGTCTAAAAAGAAAACTCCTTGTAATAAATTATTGGATGTAGCCGTTACTATGTGGTAGGAGATTCTCATGAAAAATGAGAAATGAAAATTTCTGTTTTTTACCACTTTCATTCGTAACTAATATTACTGCAGTTTCGTCCTATAGGAACATTTTCAAACTTATACATTAAACTAAAAATGAATGATAATATTAACCCTTATAAAACACCACTGTAGGTAATAACGAAGATATTAAACTTAATTGCGTACCTGAATTTCGGTAACCTGTGACAATGTGGCTAATACGCTAATTTGAAAACCGGCGAGTAACCTAGATCGATTTGATCATTTAACAGGTTAGACTCGCAATGCTTATGCTTGTAAATTTCCAAGGATTTCAAATAGTTGAGTTTCCAACCATTGCTTGCATAGTGCAAAATTTCCGTATCGTTTAGATTCGAAAAATTGTGGTTGCATTCCAAGGAATGGTTTGAAAACGTCAAATCATGTTTACCTAGTCTGAAGGACCTTTCATGTTCAGGATACAGTTTTTAGAAATTTCGACCACATTGTCCCACATAAACAGTATTACACTTCCGGACACTTAAGCTTATAAACTCCCCATCTTGTCCACCTTATTTTTGGCATTTTTGGTCTGAATGCCACTTCCACATTGTTATAATGTGGTATAATCCCGCAATTATCTCTATTCTTTTACCAAAATTTAGCTCTCAATTAAGTTGTGTACCTATGCTATTACATTCCAGTGATGTTATATAAGGGGTAATATAATCATTTATTTTTAGTTTAATGCATACGTTTGAAAATTTCTTCATAGGACGAAACTGCAGTAACTTTAGTTACTAATAAATATGGTAAAAAACATTGAAATTTTAATTTGTTTTTCTTCATAAAACTCCTTTTTTGGATTGGCAACCAAAGTTTGTATTCAAATATAATCTTATATCATTGACGATACTTTAAATCAATAGGATGTATCTTTGTTCCAAAGTTATTGAGGATTTAATAAGTAGTTTCAGAATAATTTCTGATTTGAAATTTTCAACAAACCTAACCCAGATGAATTATCTTTAACGAGAACTGAAGAAGAATATTTCCCAAGAAATGGATTGGACCCGACAAAATGTTGATACATTGTTTTGTCATGAGGTGGCGCGACTAGCGTGACACAGTAGTTGGAACACAGTTTTTCATGCCAATTCTTTCGTGTGTGTCCAAATACTTCGCATGCTCAGGAGGAATAGGTTGTTGGTCATGACATCCCTTTGAGTCAATGCCTCATTGGATCATCCCATGCACTTCTGCAAATTGGTTTCGATTTATTGGGAAGTAAATACTAAAGTCACCATCACTCATCTTCTTGAATTGTCCTCGTACCGTGGACAATTTATGATCCGTAAATTAAACTGCGTTTAATTTACGGATCATCCACGCTCCACGTGTGACACATGCGTCTCGTGCAGGTCAGCTCACACGTCCTCAATTTGAGCCTAGCTTTAGAGAGCCACATGCCATACCAGATATGTCGCGTATTCCTTGGTTCTATGTGCAGATGTGTCAGTTTTGCCGTGTAAACGCCGACGAAAAGTAGATTGGCAATATTACCTCCCCCTCTATTATATTCAATTTGGAAATGTCTCAAACCAAGGGTCAGTCAGCATAAAATTGAACTCCTAATTTCTCCATGGAATGTATATTCAACACTAATAACAAACAGAACAGGCAGATTTAGCTGAATCCCTAATTTCTGTCAGTTAATCAGTAATGAAGTATATGACATCCCATAGCGAATTGAGAAGGATGCCCAATACTCAGTCCTGAATACTCTAAGAAAATCTCATCATTTATGCATTAACTATTATAACTTGTTGTATCTCGAGATCGCAGCGTTTACTATCCCTAACCGGATTTGCTGCAAACTGAATTGAGAGTCGGCGAGATTAAATGCATTTGTGGGTGCAAGATTGTGTAAGATATCGGATTTTATGGTTTCTTTCCTTTTTGTAGTATGATCCGCGGAATAGATTGGCTGAAGTCGTAACGGCAGTTAAATGGTGCAGGAAAGTTTCGTGTTGTTGGAAGTTTTAGAAAATGAAAAATTGTTTTTCAACAGAGAGTTAAATTTTTTGATAATTACTATAATGATTGTTCGATGACTGTACATAGTGAAAATTACCATGTCGGTAGTATCTATAAAATATATCACTTCATGCTTCACAAACACAATAAACACAAGTTAATATAACTCTCTTTAGTATAACAGTTTTCAATTGAAGGTAACTCATATACAAATTGAACTGAGAGCTAACGGCAACAATGTTAAATGTTAGAACTAAATTCTTACCGGGGGCATTTTTATTGTCTATGCATCGCCATTGTAAATAATTGAAAAGTAAGATGATTCCATAAAATTTCCCCCCCGTCCCCCGTAACAAGATAGCTTCTGCATATCGATAGGATGTACGAGCGAATAGGTGAACCAGTTTCGTTAAATACTTTGAAACATCGGTAAACTGATCAGCACTTCGCAGGTCTATTATATTTGCGTCCTTATAATGCCATAACTAGTCATTCGATTTCTTCATTATCAAACGTCCTTATCTGCATAGGCGTAATGTGTTCTGTTTCTTGAGAAGGTGACTTTGTTTTGTATTTATTAAATATATTTTATTATGTTTATTGAATAGACTGTTATATTAACTTTAAAATATAAGATGGGGTTGGCCGATACTTGTTTTTCAAAATACATTATCATAAATTTTCATCACATTCACACTTTATTGTGAGATAATTAGTTAACCTAG
This sequence comes from Leptinotarsa decemlineata, assembly GCF_025532065.1. NCBI lineage: Eukaryota > Metazoa > Arthropoda > Insecta > Coleoptera > Chrysomelidae > Leptinotarsa > Leptinotarsa decemlineata. The sequence goes on along the minus strand of NW_027412549.1, from coordinate 1,764,419 downwards.
TCATTAAACTCAGGCATAAAATGTTCGTTAAACTCAGGTATAACTATCATTAATTAGTTCCTAGAATATTATTAGTTTCTAGGTAGATAGTAATATTTCAAAAAGTATATATAAATCACAATGTATGTAGAATTCAGTTTGTTAGTGAACACCCTTGAAAAAGCTACTGAGCAGCGAAACACGTGTTTCGCTGTTAATCTTTTCTAATGAAAATCTCACAATAAAGTGTTTTTCAAAATACATCAACTTTAAAATATTTTTTGAGGTAAGTAAACCACTGACAAATAGCTGAATATTATGATTGAATTTAATTATTTTTATAGTATTAAGATGGATGCCGTAGCAGGTCCAAGTAATGTACAAAGAAAGCGGAAGCGTTAGAAGAAAAACAGATTGTCTGTAGAGTGTACGAAAATTTTAAAAATACACTCCGTACAGTGGAAGCTGTAGCCCAGTGTTCATTTTTAACGGGAATATCCTTGTCGACAATTGAACGCATTGTACGTGAAAGAAAGGTGACTGGGATCATGCAAGCTCCAAAAGTACATTGTCGTGATAGAAAAAAATTGAATTGGATGAGTACCAGAAAAATTTTGTACGCTATACCATTCATTATTTCTTTTTTGAGAATAAAGCGCCAACCCTCGAATCCATTAGGACAAAGGTAATGGATAATGATCCAATTCCAAAAATAAGCAAAGAAAAGTTAAGGAAAATAATAAAAGACGATTTAAAATTCATATATGCCAAACGATCCCGTAAATCGGTCTTAATAGAAAGAGAAGATATAGTCTCATGGCGACGGAGATATCTTCGCTCTATTAGAGAAATGCGTTTTGCTCACAAAAAAGATTTATTATCTGGACGAAACTTAGGTGAATGCTGGTCACACAGTATCTAAGATCTGGCAAGATACTACTGTAACTAGTCATCGTCAAGCATTTGTGGACGATTTATCAACAGGTTTACGCGGACCAACGGGTAAAGGGCAACGACTAATTGTCGTCCATAGAGGTAGCGAGAGTGGCTTTTTAGACGATAGTGCACTAATTTTTTTTTTCAAAAAAACGGGGGATTATCACGAAGACATGGACGCCCAACGCTTTGAAGGATGGTTTGAATCCCTTCTTTCATGAGTCGAGCCAAATTCGGTAATAGTAATCGATAACGCTTCTTATCACAGCCGATTAGTAGAATAGCTACCAACTATGACCACCAGAAAAGCAGACATGCAGAGTTTGTTAGGACAAAAAGGAATTTCATTTTCCGAGGACATGGTTAAGGCCGAGCTTATGAGTGTCATTAAACAGCATCGTGACAGATATCGCCAGCATGTGGTGGATACAATAGCTCGTGCTGAAAGCATCACCATTTTGAGACTTCCTCCTTACCATTGCGAGTTAAACCCGATAGAATTAATCTGGGCTCACATTAAGGGTTACGTAGCTCGTAAAAACGTGACCTATAATATTTCTGATGTCTAACGTTTATTAGAACTCGCAATGGAACGGATACGGAAATGAAATTGGGCTAATGCTGCAGCCCATGTGATCAAGGAAGAAGAGAAAATGTGAAGATTGGAAGTAGACACTGTTTTCGACCAAATAATAATAGATTTAAGTGTGACTGGGGATTTCTCTTCGGACGAGTCAATGGATTCTGAAACTTCATAAGCATAACATAGATAATTATTTCTTTGCTTTGTAGTTCTCTTTCTATATATAAGGAACATAATAATTATTTTAGAAATTTTTCTGTTTTTTTGAAGTACTGTATTAGGCATAATAAGAAAATGTAATCAGTTTTACCATTGACACCAGGTAGCGCCACCTACTATAACAATTTTCACGTAATTACCTATGTGTTTAAATAAATAAAAGTATTATTTTGGTACGCCTCTGCAGAGTTGGTAAGAGGATTATCCGTTGGTCACTTCAAGTGCGACGTTGCTAATTAATCAATTCAATTGAAAATTGTTATAGTATAATACAACATTCATTAACTTTGAGATTGATAGCGAAATAAGGCTCCCCAGTTGCGAAGTCAAGCTTCGGCATCGATCGACGAACAGGATTCGTCTTGTCTTTCACTGCAAGGAAACTTGATGATGACTTGTGATTCTATATTATTTAGCCCTGTTTCAACACTCCAAAGTCCCATCATTGCTATTGATGATCTATTATTCGTTGGAATAGAAGGATGAAATTCTGATTAAAAGTTGCCGCCGAAATCCATCTTGATTTTAGTCAGGTTGAAGCCTGGCTCCCTTCCCCTTTGAACTGAAATTAAAAGTCGTCGGCAGATCTTGCTTTATATACCCCTACCACCCATACAAAAAAGGTTCGAATGGTCCACAATGTTCCAGAACATTTCAGACTAGTCATGAACCTTCCAGAATGTTCTGGTATGTTGTGGATTGCTCTCAATTGATCTATAATGATCTGAATAATTCTGGAAGGCTACCAAACCATATAACCTTTTTTGATAATTTTACAATGGTCTGGGATGTCCCAGGATGTTCTCCAACGTTCTAAAATAGCTTAGAAGTTACTAGAAGGAAAATTTTCCAGCCCTTATATCTTCAAAATCATGCCTTTCGGCTAAGAACGAGATCGGACTATGTAATGTGACACAATGACAAAAAATGTAGGATAGGATATTCCCGTTAAGAAGAGAATTACGTCACAAGATGACAAGTTACGACGTTACTATTAACTTACTTATTTGTAATACAATTAGAGTGGCACTTCACTTTTTTTCATAATAAGTAGATAGTGAAAAATAAAATATTTTATTTAAATTATTTTAATTGTACATTTTTTTGGTTACAACTCGTCTACATCATCGGAATCGAAATTTATTCTGATAGGCTGAACATCTTCCCTGTCAAACCCAACTACTCTATCCCAATATAATTTTATGGTTATGTCGAATAGTTTCAGGCGATACATCAGGTGTAGCTTTGTCTAAAGCTTTTTTCTATATAGTCCGGCTGAAGTGCCATTTCTTCCCACATTATTCCATGAAAATTTTTTGTTAATCCCCAAATATGTTCGATGGGATTAAACATGCGGAAGACGGTGGAAGACGAAGCACTTCATGCCCATATTTTTCTGCAAGCGTGTCAGCTTCATATATAGATGGTGGTTTATTCCTACAACGTAAATTTATAATGTATTGATGCAGCTTAAATAACATTCTCATTTACTTTGCAACTGAATTCACCAATTGTGGTTTGGAAAAGTATTTTAGATTCGGCAACATCTGCAATTTTACTATCAGTTGAGCAACTTACAAAATGAAATTTTACTAGTTTCACTGCTATTGAACGCATTTCATTGGGAGTTTTAACGTTGTTATATCGGATATTCAAAATTACCAAAAATGACATCATTCTCTTCTGAACGTGAATATCATATAATATGTACTACTACTCGTGCGAATTCATTAACCTCAAGGCGTAGCTACTAAGCTTATTTTCGGGAATTAGAATAGTGAATATTTTAATGGTATAATATATTTTGAACATGTTGCTACCCAATACATTTCTAAATGAATCTCTGTGAAGTTCAGATTTCAAGTGAAGAGATCAATTTTTATAACCGTATTTATCTTAAGTATAATCGCAAGAAATATATTCACAGGCCCAGCAACCAGAAAGTAATTTCCGAGGAAACAAAGAAGAAAGAAAAAGTAGAAAGTGGATTAAATGACATTTACTCAGACAATAAAAGCAAATGACTTTCATTTGCATGTTTTTCTTCCTGATTCATTAATTTCACTCTTACTGCTGGACCGTTTTCTATTTATTCGCAACATAATGGGAGGTTGTCACGTTATCTAGTTCCGTTCATTTGAGAATCGTTTAATTGTTTACATTCCGAACAATATAATTTCATGATCTTCCCGTTCACGCTATCAAGATTTTGTGAAATAAAAGTTATCAACAGTCATATCGGGAAGTTATTTGAAGCGAGATCTGTGATTGGCTATATATACTTCCTGTTTTCTGCTTATCACAGAAATGGGTAAAACAATTTCATGATGGAATTCCTCATAAATTTTAATCAAACCGCATATTTCCTATTACTTACAAAGTGTGTTTTATCCTGTTGCTCTACCTGAACTGATTAAAGAGTTTCAAAACAAATCTCCTTCTTTCAATGAATACCTTGCAGACTCCATAATGGGGATATAGTCTGGTTAACAAGATCCTTTTTTCGGAACGTCTCTCCAAGAGCACCGTAAATTATAATCCAGGTCTCATTCGATTCGGATTGACCTCTAGCAACTTTTTGAGAAATTTCAAGAGGGGCTCAAAAAAATTAAAAAGTTATAAGCAATTTAGTAAAAAAAGGGGGGTTTGGTTTTTTGCAAATAGCTCCGAAGTCCCATCTCCGGAACTCTATCACCAATATTTGAACAATAAAAATTATTTTAACCCATTAAATGTCATTATTAAGAAAAAAATTCACATACCTTCTAGACACTTGAATAAATGAGAATCCATGGAATATTTTTTCCGTGATTAGTTAATTAACTATTTTTTACAAGTTTTGAATTTACATAAAAACCCTGATAATTTTTGAACTAAAAACCTCAAATTTTGTTCACTTGTTGGAAACAATTCTTGAAAGCTTCTGAAAAAGATTTCCGTTGAAAAAATTTAAAAAATTTTGATTTTCCACCTTGTTATTAATAACCATTAATAATTATTATTTGAAGTTATATAAAAATGATTTTTTATAATTTTTAGCTCTATTTGTTTAAAAAATTGTTATAAACGAATGTATTATTTATGAGATATTTGAAATTTTTTGGGGAGGATTTTTATCGCTGATGAATATTATGATTTTTAAAAACAAAATCGTTTCTTAAAAAAATTGTTTATTGCTTCAAAAAATGTATATTTCCTTTAATTATTTAATGATCAATTTGTTTCAAACATATTAATTTTCATGATATTTTTTTGAATATTACAAAAACAAATAAAACAACCATGAGTCACTTTTTGTGTACCTAAGAAAAGAATAATATAAAAAAAAATACAGAAAAGTGACACCTGGTTGTTTTTGTTTTTTTGGTAGTATTTAAATGAAATATATCGTAAAATTAATTTGTTTAGAACAAATTGTTAATTTTATTTAAACAACGATAAAGATAAAATAAAAACAACAATAAAAATTATTTGACGCTCCGGGGCGACTTCATTGATTCCAGTGGCGCATTTGCTTTTTCAGCTGCAGGAAAACCCGGAAAAACCTGCAGCACCACATCATCTGAAGATCTTGATCTAACAATGTCCTCTCTCTTATAAAACATAATGTAGGGTGTCTCCAGAGGCTCCAATAAATTCAATGCATCGCCAGAACACTTCGTGACACGACTATCGTCAAACTTAAACCAGTCCGTTTCTTCTTTGACCAAGGCCTAATAATGACCAATTTCAACGCCAGAACCACAGTGAACAATGACTGCATGAATATTATAATAGTGGTCTGCTAGTTTGAAATGTTCATCTATTTCGAACCTTCCAAAGAGTTTCTTGCTTCCGTTAGAGGTTGAGTCTTGTTTGAAAATCTTCAGTGTTATTATTAGATTGACTGGTGCCTCAGCTATACTTGTTTCCTCATAACAGTCAGTTAGTTTGGCGCATGTTTGACAATACAGTCGATCATCACCTGTTAAAAATTCCATTTTCTGATGATTTAACAATAAGCTTTGCACGGACTGGTTATTAGTCATATTAGGAAAAGCTAGAAGTTCCAGAAATTCACATAAGTTTTTGGTACTTCTTGAACATTTACCACAAAGTAAACAAGTGAGGATTTTTCCAGCAAAAGATTTACAAACACAAGACGAGATGGGCTGTACGGAATCATTCAGTCCAGAGCGGTCAGGAGTATTGATTTTGCTATTGTTTTGCTTACGAAGATAAAATAAATAAAGAAAATATAAATTAAAAAAAGTTTTTTTTTCAGAATATCAAAGAGAAATAAGTAGCAAAAAATGTTATTCAACATATGCATTTTTAAGCAATGAAAAATTTATTCAAAGAAACGATTTCGATAAAAAACCCTTCAAGAAACACCGTTTCAATATAAAATTACCAATTACTTACCAGTGTCTAAAATGAATGTACGAGTATATGAGCCATGAAAAATTCATCAAAAAAAAAAGATGAGACTAACCAGATCTACTAGTAATATATATTTTTACCACAAAGATTTTTATTTTTTTGTCCTAAATTCTATGATTACATACGAGTTATATTTTAATAAATCAGAATACTGCAACAATATATAGTACAATATTTGTTTGAAATTGGTTGACAATGTTTCATAGTGAATTTTACTAGTTCGGACTTCCTTTGTCTAATATGATTCTACTATGATTCGAAATCTATTAAAGAACGAATCTGAAATATCAATAATAGTAAGCAATAAATCGTGAAATGAAAATATAATAAAATAATCAAGATACAAAATGAAAATGACCCCAAATTAAAAGGAATTAAAATGATAAGAATACATTAAAAATGATTTCAAACCAAGTTACTTCACGACGTTTCGATTGTTAGTATCCACAATCGTCTTCGGGTATTGACTGTTCAATAGTCAGCAGTCAACGCCCGAACAATAATTGATATTTTAGCTATTCATGCTAATTTTATTTATTCTTTCATAAATTTCGAATCACAGTAGAATTATATTGAACAATGGAAGTCCGAACAGTAAAATATAATAAAATATATTGGAAAAAACTTAATAAAAAGCGCTGTTGTTCCTAAAATAACAGTTTTTAAGAAAATGTCTTCACTTTGAACAGAACAGTTTTTTTCATTTATATGTATAATCCTGAAAATAACTTGACACGATGAAGTCGATCAAATATTGTGACAGCGCTACCAAAGGTTAAATATATAAGACACTGGTGTTGTTGCGTAATTATTATTGATTTGTCCAATAAGCAAAAATGTACATTACTACAACTACTACAACAGAATATTCACATTTATTCAAGCATCAATATTTGATCAGGTACATTTATCAGACCTCTTAGTACCTTGGGTAGTTTTAATGATCTTCAATCCTAACTCTAAAACATGAGAATTCCGGAAAGGTAGAAATTTCACAGAATCGTTTTCATTCACAGTCTCGTAGAAAATTTTATCGTATAGAGTGTAACTATTTTACAGATTTACCATATGCGGGCCTATACATAAAAATTCATTATTAATAATGGGTTTTTACTGTAAAGGGTATAAAGACTGCGTCGACTGTATCCATTCACTCTCAAGTACACCAAAATGCACTGCGCTAATGTCTATTGTTTCCGTATAAGTCCTGCCAGACCCTAACCTCAATTTGTGTGACTATTTCCATATTTAGGTCACTTCCGCTCACTCCTAACCGGACTATTTTTGTTACAGCAGTGCCGGTGACGACGTCCAACGTTCCATTGAGTTGCTAGATCGGGTGCTTTCCGAATTCGATGATGTGGAAAATGCGAATCAGGTTCAGAACGTGAGTATCAGATTATATAAGATATTTTTTACTCGAGCATCGAGGCGATGCCCATTTGCTATCATTATTTTTGTTGGGTTCAAATTAGGTTGAATGTGGTTGAACAAATTGCATACATAAGTACAAGAGTTATCGGCCTCTCAAAGGCCAAAAAAACCAATACAGAGAAATAATGCCCCTGCGAACTAGTCCACATGGACTGAAGAATTGGACGTTCGTATTGGATAATTTTCACTAACAGAGTTTTATGATTGGCTGAAGAGTCATAAAATTAAATTTGAAGTCATGTTACGGTGACAAATAGAATGTGGGGATAAGTATCGTCTTTGAGTCGTCAATGTGCAGTTCAGGAACTGATCGCGATTTGAGTGTTAAAATTCGATATTGGTGCCATTATAATTACTAAAAATTTTTGTTTGCTGTTTAAAATGTGGCGTCTTTGGACAAGTACTAATAGTAATAACGAGTGTGATAACTTTTTCCTGTGTAGTGATTCCAATAGCATGGTGAAAAATGCGAAAAAGAGATACCAGTGAATAAGATTCGGATGCATTTGAATATTGAAACACAGAGAGTATGTTTCAACGTATCTAAGAACCTACATCTCAAGTTTGGTTTCGAGGGAAACAAACTATTACAAGCAACATCAGATTTGACCGAAATGTCTTTCTCAACTGTACGTAAAGTAGTCAAAGACAAACCTTATGAACGCAAGATGCGATGTGATACGGGATTACCAAAACCTTCAGATGTTCATCCAATAAAATCATTGAAAAAACCAATATACGACTGTTACAAAAGCAATGACATTCTTACAACTGAAATCATAAGGAAGAAATTGAATACTTCCGGCCATAACGTGAGCTGCTGTGACACAATTCTTCAGAATTGGATAAAGAAACTTGGATTTAGATTTAAAATAATAAACAAACGTCAAGCAGTTATGGAAAGCAGAAGAATAGTGGAATTGCGTAACAAGTACTTAGAACAAATAACTAAATATAGACAAGAACAACAGCAAATTTTCTATTTGAACGAATCTTGGTATGACACTCACGACACAGTTACGAAAGGGTGGACTGATGGTTCGAGAATGTATACGCCTAACATGTCTGCAAACAAAGGATCGCGACTAATCATTGTGCATTGCGGAGGAAGTAAAGGATGGGTTCCGAATTCTTTGAAATTATGTGGAAAGAAACTTGAGGACTGCAATGTTGACTATCATAAGAACACAGAAGCTAATATTTTTGAGGAATGGTTTGAAAACACATTGATCCCAAATTTGGATGCGAATAGTGTCATAGTTCTTGACAACGCTTCATTCGTGACAGCTCATCAAAGTACCGAATAAAAATTCTAGGAAATATGAAATACAAAGTTTTTCAATGAATAACAATTTGTATTTTGAAGATAACTATACCAACTATACTTGAAGTTTAACAGACAAAAACATTTCAAAAAGTGTATGCCCTTAAGAGTATTGAAAAATATGGACACACCATATTGAGACTTTCCCCCCTATTTTTGTGTTTTCAATTCTATCGAGTTGATTTCGAAAAAATTGAAACAAAGCATCAGGCGTAAAAATAATTTTCCTCAATTTGATAAGAAGGTATTAGAGCTAGTTAAGGGTCTTTATCCCTGAAAAAAAAGGAGTCAGAAACGATTTTTCTTATTCTGATTGAGGAAAGATTGTATGAGTTTTCAAACGAAAAGTAAAAAAAAAATATTTTTCGAATATTAGATGAATAAAAAGTATTCTCTCTCTCATTTTTGGGCATTTTTCTTCAATTCCACCATCAAAACTAACGAATATTTTGGTGTTATTCCATTTCGGTATTGAAGCCTATCATTTTCTCAGTTAAACGACTTTCTCATTTTTCTTTTTGATGTATCTTTTATTTTGTTATTAATTTAATTAGAATGTGTTATTTATACGAATTTGATTTCCTTGCATTATGCCTTTCGAAATAGGAAATATCAAATTTCATCAAAGTCAACTAATAAAGTTTTGCTTCAGCCATCGACTAGTGAAAACTAATTATTACTTTTGAATCTGGAGTCAGAATAGTAGATGAATTTCTTTTAATTGACACGCCCGTCAGGTAGCTCCTCCCACACGTCTGGTGAGGGAGAGAGAGAGTATCATAGAGTATCAGAGAGTATCATTGTAAAATGTATCACAGGGTCGGATTGGGAATAGGAAAAAATAAAAGTTATTCTGACCGAACGAAAGATTGAAATATTAAAATTTCTCAATAACCAGATAGTTTTCAACTTACCTATCTGTATGTTTGCGTGTGTACACGTTTGTATCAAATCTTGCAAGTCTAATATCTTCCGATTGGCTTGAAATTTTACAGGTATTCATTACTAGGGACAAAACTTCATGATATTTTCATATTAAGAAATACTAAGATGGAGGCTCTAGACTGTTGGACGAATTTCGTTATTTTTGGTTTGATTACAATCAAAATTGGTAGCAAAAACATTGTCGGATTTCATTTATTTTCAACAATTGCATACACATCAGCGGAATTGAATTATTCACGATTGGTATTGACTTATATTGTCTAACCCTTTATATGGAATCAGACATATTATTTAAACTGTGGACCTTTCCTGCAAAATATTATATTCAAATCATTCAATTTTAAAAATATATCTGGCAGTATGAATTAATTTTGAGGAAAAATATGAGTAATTTACCCCGGAGAGCCTAGATGAATTATTTTTGAGAATCCGACTATGAATCATAAAATCTTTCCTTCATTTCGAACTAATGCTGAAAATTGATATTGTGAAAGGACCCTTACTTGAAAGACAAAATCTGTTACTTGATTTCTCAATTTTTTATTCATAAGTATCATCTGATTTCGAAAAAATAAATTTTGAAGAGAGTACGACTATGAATCACAAAATAACCCATAGCCATCTTTATGCTGCTATTTTGAATTCTTGATATTTGATGAAAAACTCATTATCTTCAACCTCAAAATACCAGTGTTATATATAATTTTACAAATAAAAACAAAACTCGTTTGCCATCTCGAATTTCTGAATTCCAACAGAAAAATAACTACCTTCGAACCTTAAAGCCAGTCTTCCATAGAGCCCGACCAGATATCACAAAACTAGTCCGCCCTCTTGAATTTCCGAAATTCAATAGAAAAAAATCACGCCTAGAGACTACAAAATACCAATTTTAAATCGAATCGGTCCATAATCACAATACTCGTCAGACATCTTGAAGCCGCCATCTTGAATTCATTAATTTTAACTAAAGATTCATAATGTGCGACCCCGAAAACCCCATTGTACCAAATATGAATCGTATAACATAACTTGTCCGTCACCTTGAATTCATTAATTTTGACAATACATTTATACTCTACGAGCCCAAAAAAATCCACATACTAATTTCAAATCGATTCGGGACATAATCATATATCTCGTTCGATATCTTCCTTATAACAAGTCAAATCGGGCCCTAATCACAAATCTTGTCCGCATCTTGAATTTATCAATTTTGATAAAAGATTCATAATTTTCAAATAATCTGCAATTTTTGTGCAAACTTTGAGATCAACACGAAAACGAACATGTTTTAATCTAAAATGTAATTTGGAAGAACGAACACGTCGGAGAATAAAGTTCGGCCCTGGAATGCCCCGGCCTGGTCAAGTTAGAATTAGGGAGGAGTTTGTATTTACATATTTCATCAGGCGAAATCGCACTGTCATCTGGCGGTATACGTTTTCGTAACTGAAGGCTAAAGACACTTAAAGAAGAAGTATCTAATATTACCGAAGAAGACTGGCAGAAAAGGATTAAAAAAGGAATTTTAGTTGAAAAAGACTATATTATGGATATTGGACACTTCCATATTATTGGTGGAAATGAATTTATTGTTGATTTAAATGACGACAGTGATAGTGAAACAAAGAATATGGAAGAGGAATTGTTTTTTTTACCATCTTTCTGACAGCTGTTTGCAAACGCAATAGAAATTTAGCACTGGTGAATATGTCAATTATAAAAGCTCTTTAACTTTCTATTTTGCCATCTTTACACAAAAAAATAAGTGAAAAACTTCCGAAGAAACGAAAAAAGCATAAAAATTCAAAATAAACTCTTCACGAAGATGTGTAAATCATGCAGAGCAGTTCCTCTTAGATACAAACTGAAAGAATAAACCTTTTCGAACTACTTTCACATGAACATTGATTGTCACGGAAGAAAATGTTCTTTGAAATTTGGAAGGCGAAAACACACTCATTTCTTTCACCACATTACGACCTCAGAGCAGTTTATTATCACAAAGAAAGCAGGAAATTCCTTCTGCATATCTGAACCAACTCGGAAGACAATACGAGGGGCATCTAAAAAGTTTTCGACTTCAACATGAAGATAGCAGCACTCGTAAATAAAAGCTAGTGAATTTCGTTGGTCAAAATCAAGTACCGAGCCGTCATTAAATATTTATATTTGAAAGGCAATAGGCCTACGGACATCAAAGATAAGTTGGATTCTGTGTATGGGGACCATCATTTACCACGGTGAAATTTTGGGCGGCTGAATTCAAACGTGGACGTGAGAACTTGGGAGAAAATGAACGTTCAGGACGTCCAAAAACTGCAATTACGTACGGAAATATCGCTAAAGTTTACCAAATGGTGCTACACGACCACCGAATTGAAGTGATAGAGATAGCAGAGGTTATGGGCATGTCAAAAGAACGCGTTTTTCACAGATTACATCAACATTTAGGCATGAGAAAGCTGTCCGCGCGTTAGGTGCCGCGTTTGCCCACGTTACATCAAAAACGTGTTCGAATGTACATTTCCAACACTCTGTTGGCGCAGTTAAGGCGCCGATTGATTACTGTAGATGTAGATGAAACTTGGATACACCATTATACGCCCGAAACAAAAATACAGTCGAAACAGTGGACTGCAAAGGAGTCATGGAGATAGTCATGGAGATATTTATTTCGATTATCTTCAAAAAGGAAAAATCATCGCAGGAGCATACTACTCATCATTACAAGCTCAAGGCAGAACTTACGGAAAAACAGCCACATTTGCAGAAAACTTAAATCCTGTTCCATCAAGACAACGCACCGTATCACTTCTCGGCGGTTGTCATGGCGATAATCTACAAATTACGGTTTGAACGGCTTGACCATCCGTCTTACTCACCGGATCTATCCCCAAGCGACTTCTTTTCGTTTCCTCATCTAAAAATTGCACTCGGAGGACAGAGATTTTCGTCAAATGAAGAGGCAATCAGCTTCGTGAACAATCATTTCTCAGATAAAAACACCGAGTACTATGTTTAGAGTGTAGAATTAAAAGGAGACTATGTTGAAAAAGAAAAAAAATCTGAAATAATATATTGTATCTTTGTTAGGTCGGAAACTTTTCATATCAACCTCGTATCTTGTATTATTCACAACCGAGTTTATAGTTAAAACTTGAATTAAAATTATATTCGTTGAGCTGGGGATTTTAGAAAAAGAAATCAGTAGAACTCGTTTGTATCTTCCCGATATTTCGTCATATTTATATATCGAAAAGTTTTGCTTCAAGCGCGGGAGATCGTTATATGAATGCAATTTAATTTATATGTAAAATTAAGCGCCCAAAATGCGTGACGATCTCGATTCACGCCTGATGACTCACGTTAGCGTTCCTCGAGGCAAGTCATCCCGAGCGCATCAAATTAATTCGAAGGAAATATGTTCGAAATAATATTTTTAAAGTTTTTAAATGCAAAATGATTTTTCTCCAACCAACAGGATATTATAACTTTTGAAAAAAGCGTCACCGTTTTTTTTTCGTTAAGTAGGCTAAATCATCCGTAACTCACACCTTCGAACCAATCACCGTTAACTAGATACTCAACTCACTAGCTTCGAGGCAAATCATAAATGAGAAAATTCACCACTTTTTCTACACAAGTGACAAATTCCAGCCACTCACACCTCGAACACACTCGAACCAGTCGAGCAATTTCATAACTTTGCAGTAATGCCTCAATTGTTTTCTATCGCAAGTGAGCCTCAACATTTCCCACTTTGAAATATGTTCTCAAACTCAAATCATTGAGCTGACATATTGTTTTGAAGTATGCAGGGTGTAACTGAATAAGTGTTAAACATTTAAGGAGGTGATTTCTCATCGAAAAAAAGATAGGATCTTTCATATAAAGAAACTTCATTGAAGCAGCCCTTGTTAATTTACAGCCCCTTGAAGGGGGTACATAAAATTTGTATAACAATTTTTTTCACAAGCACTAAAAAAAGTTACAATATTGAAATTAACCTGACGTTTTGTACTACCAAAAAAACACTTAGCCAGTAATTTATTTGGTTTACCCCACAGTTGTAAGAGGTGGAAAACACAACCTCTAAAATGTATTTCCAATGTAACTTTTTGTCTTATTATTTGTTTACCATTTAAAAATTTATTTCCGATAGCCTATTTTATTCCAAACAAAAAATGTCTCCTGAGTTTTTTGCCCAAAATAAACCAGTTCGCAGCAAAAAATTATTTTAGGAACAACTACAGAGATACATCGTCATAAATGCGAAAATACGAAACTAATCTATCTAGTAGTTCGCTATTAGCGATAGTGACAATTAAATTGGTATGACGCTGTCAGTTTGTGAATTTTCGGAATTGAATTGATACTAATTGTGTGTTGTTGTTCTGTTCTTAATTTGTTACTTTAATAATTCACACTTTCAGTTGTTTAGCATGTTTAGTTCATAGGTGATAGGCATAAAACTTGGAATTGTTTTGCTTGTTCGACGATTTTCTGCTATTGAAAAAAATTGATTGGAGAGTTTGATCAAATTTTCATGTGATTGTTAATAAAAATAAATATTCACCCTTGTTTATCTACTTTCTTTATCTATTTTAAAATTAGTGTTCTGTCAAAGTCATAGGGGTCCCATTATCCTTTCATGCCCAGAGCATCTAATAGGTTAAAGACGGCCCTGGTTTTAACAACGAAAAAGGATTGTTTTCCACTGTTACAAAATACAATTAAATATAGGAATATGTTTTTATCTTCAGTACAATCTCTAATGCAACACTATTTTATTCTTGCTTAATTGTATTTGTTTTATAAATAAAATTTAATAAAATATTTGTTAAAGTCATTTTTCCACACCGCTAAGGGGCCATCCATAAAGTACGTCACACGTTAATGGGGAGGGAGGGTATCACCGAAGTGTGACATCGTGTGACAAGGGGTATGGGGGGTCAATAGTTTTGTGACGTCACATGTTAAAATTTAAAATACTAAAACGCAAAGTTTGGATGTGAATTGAAAATTTTAAAAATTTACGAACTTGATATATATTTATTAATAAGTTAGCATTCTTACTATGAGATAATCTCTCATGCAACGTCATTTAACTTCTAGAGCGGCGTTGTAATACAAGTGAGATTCTCAAATTCACGAGAATTTTGAATGGTAAGGATTTAAATAGGTTAAGTCGTCGGCGAGTGCTCGCTCGCTTTTCTATCGTTCCGCCCGTCGGTTGTTTGCGAGACCTTCGACCAAGTGCTACCTCACGCGCTGGCGCAGTGACTTCAATACATTCCTATTGTTTATTTCGCGATTGACTTTTGCCGAGTGACAGTGATAGTTTTCTCAGTTTAATTGTTTTAACAATTTTAATTTATTAAATTATTTTAAAATGAACAAAAAGATTGATTTAGGTAGTCTAAGTATACGTAAAAAATGAAAATAGCTGTTTTCTCTCGATTATTTTTAAATACATACATAAATTTAAAAAATGTGTGACGTCACATCAGGAGGGGGGGGTTATGAAAATGTGACAACCTGTGACAAGGACGGGGGGAGGGGTTCAAAAGTCCTAAAATTCTTGTGACGTACTTTATGGATGGCCCCTAAGTTACTTTTGTGGACTATATTACATTCATCTATTCGTTTCATGTTTTTAACAAAAATTAATATTTAACCTTGTTTATCTACTTTCTTTGTCTATTCTAACAAATTAGTGTTCTGTCAAAATCATAGGGGCCCCATTATCCTATTATGCCCAGGGCCTCCAATAGGTTAAAGACGGCCCTGGTTTGAACAACGGAAAAGGATTGTTTTCCACTTAAGAAAGCTAAGTATCAATGTCTAACTTTTCAACAGATTTTTTTTCAATTTGTAGGCACAATTTATGAATACGACGAGTAATTGACTAATTGGACTTTCCAGTAGTTTATAATATTATGCAGTAATTTTTCGGGGTGACATTTCAGTTTGGCCTTTATTACACTTCAGCAGATTCTGCATCGATTCAGCTATCATTTTTCCAAATTGTTGAAGGTTATGAACCAAAAAAAAACGGTATAAAATGTTGAATCCTCCACAAAAAAAATTCCGTTAAACGATAGGTATGAAACGATTTGTTACTATGCAGGAAGTTTGTGGCATATAATCTAGTAAATATCAAAGTAGGCATTGCATTCGATAAGATTATTTTGTGGTTGAATTGGAATTCTTTTACATTATTGTCTGTTTCTTTCATTATTGATGAAAAAAAGTTGAAATAGTTATTTCTAACACTTACAAGGAAACTATAGGTAGATGAATATTTTTCATTTCAAATCAGTGTTCAGATTAGATCATTTCTTCAGAATTTTTCAAAAACAATCAATAGTTACAAATTTCCCTCACTTCAAATCGGAATATTTTTAGTTTCTAACTATAAATTCAAATCGTCTAATCATTATTGAATGATATAAAAATGTATTTCGAAACAGATGCCGCCATCTATTGGAGAATAGGTGAACTAAGAAACAAATGTTTCACTATATTCGTATATCTATAAAGTGATCTGTAAACCTATAAAAAATTTTCGTTTCTCTCCAAAATTACAGGTCCGGATTAGTATACAAACCTGTAATGGGTACAATTTGATGAACATAATTTTTTCAACTTATGTTTGTGCAAGGTCATTCAACCCAAATGAAATTGACACAGAAAAAACTAAATTCGTTCACCCCAATCTAATATTGACAAAATAATTTTCATTTTTATGATGTCTTCGGCATCAACCAAATAATGTTTTACTAAAAAAACTTTTCCCACGCAAGAACAAAAAAATAATGTCTTTCAGAGCGACAGTATTATTTTGTCGTGTGAAAAACGTATTTTTAATTTATTCATTTCACGCCATTGATTCCAGTTCCACTTATCAAATTATAATGTTTCACTGAATAATTTAAAATTTTTATTTTGAAAACTCTGGGAAGAATAACTGTATATTATTTGATTTCAACGGAAGCGCAGATGGGCCACTTACTTTAATTTTTTGTTTCTTGGAAAATCCGACTCTGAAAGTAAAAATTTTTGGATTGGAGTCTAAATTTTGAATTTGATGTCGAAATTTCGGGTTGAATGTATAAACGTATACACGTGTATAAATGTATACACTTTCTAAATATGCTCCTAAGCTTTCCATCTATCCTCGTATTAGATATCGAAAAACTGTATACAAGTATACTGGTTGTCCAGTTGGAATCAATTCACCTTCAAATTCTTTCTAAAAGTATTTTGTAGCCAAAGAAAGCGAGACACATCTAAGTTTTGGCTTACAATATGCCTACTTCTGTTTATCTCCTCACCGCCCAAAGCCACCTCATTCGCTCTATGACGTTGTGATTGTTTTGCGTTTTTATGTATAGACAACATTATTATTTCAAAAATAAATAACCATGTCCAAAAATGGTCATTTCAGTTCCAGTAGTATGCCCTGAAACTTTAATAAACATTTCAAATTTTATTCCAAGGTAGACCTTTTAGTACTTGACATTCAAAAAAAAATTATTAAAATCGATTTACAACTTCAAATTTTAGGGGGGTGTTTCCATTAAAAATGGGTCACACTGTATATATAGGCCGTTCGTTAGCTGATACCACTATTGCTATCTCGGAAACGGTAGGTCGTACAAGGACGGTTAAATGGAACAAAAGTTACCCTTTTAGGGATGCAACACAATGGTATTTTCAAATCCATAAAATCATCAACGAATTGTGAGATATTTGCAAAAAACTGAAAATGACAAATTTAATTTTTTTGCTCTACCGCCTCCATTTTCAATAGTATCAAAAAATGACAAAGGAACTTTTTGCTTTATTTCATGTGCTTAATAATCTGGGTGAACTCATTTTTCGTTCATTGAATTCCATCATCGATATATGTTTTTAAATATGGACCTGTATATTTTTAATGCATTTTCGTAGTCATTATAATTACAAATTCGTTGATATATCCCAACCTCTATATTTTCCGACGTTTCTTCCTGAAACCACATTATCACTATAATTTTTTATTAAGAGCTCGAATTTCCGAATGTTACTGAAATCCAGAGATCTCCTATCGATAATGTCGTTCATTGAGATTATAAATATTTGTATTCACTGAAATCCAACTAAATTTCTGTCAGGGTCTTCTTGAAAAAGAGAGACCAATAATCTTTGTATCAATACCAGCCATTCATAATTTCCAAATATCTTTTGCAAATTTGTAGCTACCCAAAAATTTCTGTTCAGAAAATGAGGATATCAACAAGAATTAACTAATAAAAATACTATATTAAAAAAGTCATAGATGATTTTCACGAGAAACATGATAAGCGATAATTTATTTTTTTGAAGTAAGCCATGAAATACATGAATGTGAATGTCAAGTTAACTGTCATACACAAAATAAAAGTTATTCAAATCGTTGAGCGATTTTAAGGGAGAAACATGAATTTTCCAATGACGAAAAAGTGGATATGCTTTTTGTATATTCGAGATGTTGAGAAATGCTACCAAATCTCTGGCAATGTATCAGAAATTGTATCCTGAACGACGACAATCTAATGTTACGTAATTTTTTTTTCCATCTTACTTATTCAATCATAAGTTCATATGTGGGGTATTTTAGATATAAACGAGAAAGAGTTGTTTACTCACAGCTAGTTTTAAACAGCGAGAGGGGGGGGTGAGTTATACAAATGTTACAACAGATTTACTATTAACCCTGTATAACGTAATAGCAAGCAGATCCAAATCTATAAATTATCCACAATACAATAATGCCCCAATAATGCCAGAAGGAAAGTCCTTAATGCCGCTATGCGGTACTTAACATCGATTCCAAAGGGACAGCTGTAATACGGCAACTATTGCACTACTCCGTCAAGGAAGAGGATGAAAACCCATGTGACATTTCCTCATTTCCTTGTCCCCAAATAACTGTCCGTATAATAATATCGAGTTTTTCTGGGTGGTACACAAGTTATTAAAAAAAAACGCCTGAAATTAAATTATTGTTGGATTTCTCGTATTATGGGATATATTGTAGTCCTGTGATGACAGAAGGAATAATACTTGAAAACTCACCTCCGATTATCGAACCCTAATAATTCGAAGACGTTTTCATATACAGTTGAAAAAAAACTGATATAAATATCCTCCGAAGAGATAAGAAAACGAAACTCCCAACCTTCCAAATCAGCACTATTACGATTCCGTTTCTGTGAACAACCGCTTATAGCGTTTTACGAAAATCCCTAAGTTAAATCCACAGTTCGAGTATCATTGTCAATTTCCAACTGAAAATTATTAAAATACCTTGGTCAAGGACCAACAAGGTTTCTTATTTTTTTCTGTTAGTGGCAGCAGCTATCAGGTGGTTGTTTACGATTTCGATATGAGCTATTAGTAGGTGGGCAAGCGACAATAAATAGGTACCGAAAATACTTTATGGAATTATGGATGTTTTGAAAAACCCTCCGAAAGAAAATGTACGGTTACTGAATGTGGTGGTGATAATGAAATCGGCGTTTTAGGTGAGTTCAAAGAAGATTCACAATAATGATAAAGTGGCATTAATTTGATTTTGGATTTATGGAAAATAAAAAAATTGAGAACAAGAATCTCTGAGGAAGATTGCTCATAATTCGGCCATATCCACTACGTCTGTACGGAAAATTTTGAAGAAAAATAAATTCAAGCCTTATCGAGTCAGGAAAGTTCATCATTTGCGTTTAACGGACTTCAACACGGAAAAAGTTTTTTGTAGGTGGCTCATTAGAAAATTTCGCCAAGATAATGAAATTAAAAAAAAAAATGTGGTGTGATGAAAGTTCATTTACCAATAACGGATGGTTCAACAGGAATATACATTATCATTGGCGACAAGAAAATTAATATTTACATAGAGGTACCAATTTTCAAGAGAGATATGGTGTTAACGTATGGCTTGGTGTTCTTGATAATAAAATTATTGGCCCCCACTTTTTGTTTTAACATCTCTGACCGGAGAATTTTACTTGGATTTCTTATCAGGGACTCTAATTGAGTTATTAGAAGATTTTCCACTTAGCCTCATAAGAAAATATGAGTATTTCCAACACGACGGAGCTCCACCACATCGCAGGAGAATCTGCAGAGATATCCACAATACAACTATGCCAGGATGGTGGATAGGAAATAATGGTATTCAAACAAATTTCAAAAATATTTGAGAATTGAAAGATTCAATAAGGAGTGCCTGCATCGCTATCACTCCACAGATGTTAGAGAACTACCACAAGCCCACTATTTCTAGAGCAAGTATTTGTTTAAGAAATGATGAAAGACAATTTGAACATTTGATGCGATATTGCGTGAGACGGTAACTCAAAAAATGTAACGTAAGACATTCCGTCACAGTGTTCGCTTTCTATCATTTATTATTTCGTTACATTTTCTTTCGCAACTTTCTTTTTTTCAATGTGATGTATTAACGATACTGTTAAATATGTGTTACAACAATAGTTTGTTGATATTTGATTTTTCATTGAATAAAAAAAGTCAAATGATAGAATATTGATGATGTGGTTTCAAGACGAAACGTCGAGAAATACATATGTTGTGATATGTCAACGAATTTGTAATTATAATGATACGAAAATGTATAAAAAAATATACAGGTCCGTATTTAAAAAACATATCGATGATGGAATTCAATTAATGAAACGTTGCATTGAAAAATGGGTTCACCCAGATTGTGAAGTACATGAAATAAAGCAAAAAGTTTTTTTTGTCACTTTTTGATATTATTGAAAATGGAGACGGTAGAGCAAAAAAATAAAATCTGTCATTTTCAGTTTTTTGCAAATATCTCAGAAACCGTTGATGATTTTATAGATCTGAAAATACCAGTGTGTTGCATCCCTAAATGGGCAACTTTTGTTCCATTCAACCGTTTTTGTAGGATCTACCGTTTCCGAGATAGCAATAGTGGTATCAGCTAAAAAATACGGCCTGTATATAAATGCATAAATCATAATCTACAAAAAATCGCAAAACATACATGAGGTGATTCTTTTTATTACTTCGGACTTCCATTGTCTAATATGGTATCAATTGATTTGAAATCCCTGAAAGAATCTAAGATTTCTTATTGGCTAAATCTTATTATACATTACAAGAGTATTTCGCTGATTGAGTTTTTGTGGATATCTGTGTGTAAATAATCTTATTCTTTTATGTTTTAATCTTACATTTTTACACTTGTACATCTATACGTTTTTACATTTTTATTTATACATATATGTATAAATGTAGTTGGTCCATGAATGAATAAATTTCTTTCTTTCTTTCTTCTTATAAAAATTATAAAGATTAGCTAAAAAATAACAATTATATTAAGGTAAAAAACTGAAATTACAATGAAATAAAATACAAGCAACAATTGAAAATTGAACTATCAACAAGATATGAAAATTAAAAATTAAGATTCCAAGCCAAGTTACTACTGAAGTGAAATAATTTGGCTTGGAATCAACGGCGTTTCTAAATGTTTTCCATAGATTCGCTATTAAACGAACTATTATTAAATTTTACATTATCAGTTTATGAATAAGATGAAGTTAGGCAGAATCTGTTTTTGATCTAATACCTATTCCTAATTATTCATTTCTCTGATTATTGAATTATGCCATCATATGCCATTATGCTACCAACCCAATACATAGCACTTGCAGTTCTGCAACTTGAATACCTGATGTTACATAGGTATTATGCCTGGAAAATCTGGAAGTGATTATCGTATTCTATTTTTTTCATGACAGAAATCTTCTTGAGAGATTTGAACCGTGATTCAATCGTAATTACTGAATTTGCAGTTTACTGTTTTAGTAATTTTCAATTTGTTATTTCTGTATTTCATATTTCTAAAAGTCCCATGTATTTTCACAATACAGTTTTATTCAATTCATTGATTGATACGAATTGTGATGATGAATACAATTTTTCTCTAGATACAACAAATTACGACGTCGACTCCTCAGCTACGCCATCGCACGACCGCCGCCAACACTACCGCCGCCGCCACCCCCGACGACGAGAGCCCGTCCCTCGGCCACCAGTCGGAGGACGACGGCTACATGAGTATGAACGGCAGAAAAGCCAAATTCAACTTGGCGTTTAAGCCCCTAGCCGAACATCACGAACCGCCCCTGATGAGGCCAGGCGACCCCGACGACTTCCCGCCTCCGCCGGAGGAGGCGCAAAGGTTAATAGCCACGTTGTTGCCAAAGTAAGTCTGTGATATCCTATTTTTTTCTCAAGTTTTCTTCAGACAAAAAAGAAAAAAGAAATCATACCTTTAATTTTTTTAAATTTCGATTGTTTAAATATCAAAATAGATTCTCATAAGAAAATATCGTTACGTCAATGCATGGATTACCAACTTATATAAATGTAGCGTTATTCACTCGAACTAATCTGCGCTATAATTCA
Organism: Leptinotarsa decemlineata; assembly: GCF_025532065.1. Classification (NCBI taxonomy): domain Eukaryota; kingdom Metazoa; phylum Arthropoda; class Insecta; order Coleoptera; family Chrysomelidae; genus Leptinotarsa; species Leptinotarsa decemlineata. The sequence continues at coordinate 1,742,082 of NW_027412549.1, read as the reverse complement.
AAGTGGCTCTTGTCCGACCAAGCGTCTTCATTTCGTTCAGGTTGGAGCCTAGCTCCCTTATCCTTTCAACTGATGTTTGTCAGAGGGACAAATGGGCCATGACTGGTGGTAAGATGGCAACATGAATGTTCTCAGAACATCAATGCCGCCCTTCACGATGTACCCCTAACTGACTGGGTTGTGATGGATGAAAATGTTCATCTTTTGACGGAGGACATAGGGGCCTCGTTCGACAGAGTGTCAGGGCCTTCTATATCGGGAGGGGTTGTCTACAGCATAATCCATAGCTTCCCTAACTAACGGATTATCATGAGTTTCTGCGCAATCAAAAACTTGCTGATTCCTCGACTGAATGGACAGCCGAATGGAAGGTAGCTGCAAATCTCTGCGGATGGCTTCATTTCACACGAACCAAGGAGCATGTGTGGGTTTCAAGTGAGCCCGCGATCTATTAGAAGGCCGAGGTACTTTACCCGCGCTTGCCAGTTGATCTCCATTCCAGAGACCATCACTTTTCTAGCCGGAAAAGACTTCGTTCTTCCATGGTTATCGCCTGAGTTTTTGCTGGATTCTTCCACTCAAGGTACCAGCGCTCGAAGTCGTCCAATACACGTTGCATATAGACGATCCCAAGCTCTCGACCCATGGAAGATGAGAGGAGAGCCGTACCATCGGCGTAGAGAGACACCTTCGCAAGCTCGGACCTCGGGAGGCCGCTGGTATAGAGCGAGTATAACGCCTTCGTGCCAGACACGGTCGAAGGCCTTCGAGATGTCCAAAAGGACTACGTGAACTGTTCTATTGTGGTTCTTGAATGGTATTTTCGACCAGTCTCAGGGCCTGTAACTCGGTGGAGTGGTCTCTCCTGAATCCGAATAGTTCGTTAGACAGAAAATTTCGGTCCTCAACTTCTTTAACATAACTTCTTCGTTGAGCCTTTGCAGAACGACCCTTTCAGCCAACTTAGCCGCCGACGAAAGCAGACTAATCGGGCGGTAGTTCTGTGGGAACAGCTGGTTCTGACCCTGTTTCAGGAGCATGATGACGACCGCATGCTTCCACCTTCTGGGGAAGTATCTGAGGGCGAACGAACTGTTTATTAGATTTAGAAGGTTGTCGACACAGTTGTCTGGAAGCCTCTTCAATAACCTATTGGTTATTAAATCGGCCCCGGAGCTTTCTTGGCCTTTGCGACCTTGATATACCCCTTCAGCTCTTCCACAGAAGCTGGACGGATGTTGTTATCATCATCCTCCTTGAGGATGCGGTGAACCCGATCTTCCAACAACATATCGCGGTCGATGTCATCGTTGTCGTCAACGTTAAGTTGAAATTGACGTTCCATCGTGTCGGCAAATGCCATCATTCACCGTGAGCCGAAACGTCCAGCTGCCGCGTCGAGTTCGTCGGGAGAGCGGAGTGCCTCAGGAGGCTTGCGCATCTCTCTGAGATGGGCTGTGAAGGTGTTCCAATCTGTCGAAACGTCCAACTGCCGCGTCGAGTTCGTCGGGAGAGCGGAGTGCCTAGAGGAGGCTTGCGCATCTCTCTGAGATGGGCTGTGAAGGTGTTCCAATCTGTCGATGATCTCACGCGATAATCAAGAGAAGAAAATTCATTACCCAATACCAGGATTACTGGATTATAATCGGAGTCCAGTTCACGACAAAACGTAAATTTCGCCAGTCAGAGAGACTTTTCTGAGAAACGCGATGTCTAGTACGTCAAGCCTATTCTGCCCGCGATAGAAAGTAGGCTCATCTGGACCCAGCACAAGATATTCATGCCTGTCGACATGTGCATAGAGCGCTTAACCGTTTCGATTTGTGGCTCTGCTTCATAGTCTGTGCTTGGCGTTGAAGTCGCCATCAGCAATTGTCGTAATGTTGCTTCCCATCAGCAGTTCATTCAGTGATTCTGGGGTAAAAGTGATTGTTTGGAAGGTTGTAAACCGAGATTAGTCTGTGACAACCTCTGCTCAGTTGAATTTCGACTCCTACGGCCTCAGTTCCGTGTAATCGGGCACTGTCAATGCCGTATTGAACTCACTGAAGGAATCGTTTGGCAAAAACGCCAACTTCCCCTCCAGCACGTCCAACACGTTCTCTGTGGTAGAATCTGTAATTTGGAATGACAATGGATTCGTTCCTCAGATGTGTCTTTCGAACAAGAGCCACATCGATGTTATGTTCAATTAAAAAGTTCTCAAAATCTTGTCTTTTGGAACGAATGCCATTTGCATTCCAAAAGACTATCTTCAGAGATCTAGGCAACGTTGGTTGTCTAGACATTGGCAGTTCCGGTTATCACGTCGGTGTTCACCGTGAACATTTTCTGTAGCACGGGGAATTGTACGAACAATTTTTTCATCTGGTCCAATGCGGCACAGATGTCTGAAATCCCCTGCGTCTGAGGTGAGGGTTCAGGTTGAGAAGGGGTGAGCTTTGCAATACTGCTGGCACCCTTGGATGCAGCCTTAGCAAAGCTGACCTCCTCCTGGACGCGTCCAGACCCCATAGGTCTTCCTGAAGGGGCTGGCTTCCTGGCGGAAGATTTCCCTTTCTGTTGTACCTTTGGGTACACCGGGCAGCCGTGCCAACGGGTGGTAGAACTGTTACTTCTACCACTTCGTTAGCAGACTGGGAAGGAGCTATATAGCCCTGTCGCCGAAGCTAGGATACTTAATTCCTAAGATTTTGGGCGGAAAAGGCGGCATGCGTTTCACACCACAGAGCATACAATCGCGCCAAGTACCCTCGCGCGGGCTCACTACTCTCGTAGCAATGCATAAGACTATCTCTTAGCTCATGCGTCCACTCAAAGCGTCCGTTGGAGTTACCAGGGTTGTCATCGGTAGGCAAATCATCTTTATGGGCCCCACCACCTTACCTCTGATCCCTCCGAGCGGCTCGATTGTAGGGGTCCCTTCCTCGATTGCTAGGAACCAAGTGTTGGGTCCACCAGGTTAACCAAATGACCTACGGACGGCACCGGAACGAGAATAGTGTTCTCCTTCCTAGGTGCGCCTGGGCTGCCGGTTCGGTTTTGCACCAGTTGCTCGGGTAAGTGGTGTCGCAACTCAACAAAGGCCAAGGGTGTTAATGGCCATTATTATTATTATTACTCGGACCGAAATATCACCATTTCAAAGTGCAGGAAATAATCATTCTACACCTTGAGGTTGTCTCCGAGTCAGGTATGGGAAACTGAATACAAAGGAAAAAAAGACAAGTACACTATAGTTTTCCACTTGGCATTCCAAAAAATTTTCTAAAATTTGGTTAATGTTGGTGAATTATTTTTCTATTTATCAAAGTACTTATTTGAAAATTTCAGGTCATAAAAAATATTCTTAGAAATATTAAAAAGCATGAGATACCTTCTGAAAATTTCCGAGAGAGCATTTTTGGTAATATTGGAGTGTAAACTGAATTCAGGTTCATGAATATTTTGAATTTTTTATATTCAATAAATTATTGTTATTCTTCTAAATAGTCCAAAATCCATTATGTAAGTTGTTAGGTACTTATTATGGTGCGAGAAATCTCGTAATATTGTTAAAAACATCTTGAATATTCAAATAGGCCGAAATGAAATTGAAGTACCTATGGTTTCTTGAGATCCGATTTTGTAACTCAGCTAACAACTACATTAGTGATAACATTCCAAAATGGGAAACATTTGGATCATTATATAATTCACTTACTACTTTTTCACCTTGAGCTGCGTATCTAACCCGTATCAAAACTTGGGATCAAAGAAACTTGAAGTTAAATAATCATTTTCATGACACAATGTAATAATATCCATTCTTTGGACTGATTCATCAATTGCTTCGGACACTTTCAATTTTTCTTCATGATTATGATAATAAAAACACAATTTCGACTTTTTGAAAAGATCTAATTCAATAAAAATGTATTGAAATATATGAGAAAAATATAAATTTGCAAAATATTTTTTTTTTAGCTTAAAAGCTAAATACATAAAATATCACAAAGTTACACAATAGTGCACTCACAGCACTGTATCATATAATACAGGCACGCCACTGTGCATTCCTCACTCTTCACGTGATTTTTTATTTTTGTTTTGCCACCACCCTTACACATTCGAAATTTGTACTTTTTTTCTTTTTCTTTTCTCTTTTTTCCTGAGTTAGCGAGTTCTGCCATTGAAACCGTTTTATCTGGATCTGAATTCCTGAAAATAATCAATAGGTCAGGAATGGTAAGTCACTATCCAATCAACTGTCCACATTTTTTTAATTTGTACCTATGTGTAGCAAGTAATTATTTTTTCAGTTGGTTAAGTGTTATATTATAATTTCATTCACTTTAAATAAAATTATATGATTCAAAATACTGCAGCTTTTTCTAAAAGCTTAATCACTGGATTCGAGGCATATTATTTGCCCATTATTTACGATAAGGGTTGAATGAGGTTGATGATTTCTCTAATTTAATAAACCAAAATTTCAATTTGAATTGAGGAAGCATAATATCAAATTATATTCATTTCACCATCAACTTTTCAAATTGATTCGAGGCTTTTTATCTCTACTACACCAACCAATATTTCAAATATTTTAAGATGGGGGAAACATTTTTTGAAGCTTCACCACATTAAATCTTCTATACTTCGTTGGTTTCCAAAGGCCCAGTAAAGTATTCCCAAGGGCATTTTGTTAAGGTTTTTCAGTTCGTCGGCTATGATTTTTTAAATTTGAAATCAACAGGAACAACGACCACAGCATCAAAAATTCAATGGAACTCACAGACAGAATATCTACGACAAATGTCAATCCGAACACTAAACTGTACTCGTTCGACATAAAAAAAATGTACTCCAACATACCAGTCAACGAAAGTATAAACATCTGAGAACCAAAAACACCAAAACATAGACAAAACCTACATTAACCAAATGGAACACAGTCTAAATACAATACTTAATCAAAATTATTTCGAATCTGAAGGGAAAATTTATAAACAAACAGATGGACTAGCGATGGGATCCCCACTATCTAGCATTATATCCGAAATATACCTGCAAACCATATATGAGAAAATCTTAACAATAATAAAAACACATGATGAAAAAGGAGAATGGTTCAGATACGTTGACGATGGACTGTACATATCACAAAACAATGGAATAAGAATAGAATAAATGAAAAAAGAAATTAACGAAATAAATCAAAAACTATGTTTCAGCATTGAGGAAGAACACAACTCAAAACTTAACTACCTGGACATAACCATAGAATATAACCACAACAAAACACAATCTCAAATGGCAATATACAGGAAACCTACACAAACAAGCTCAACCATACCCGCAAGTTCAAACCATCCACCATCACACAAAATGGCTGCCTATAACGCATTCATATATAGAATGTTAAGGATACCACTCAACAATAAAGCCCGAAACAAAGAACGGAAAATCATATACCAAATAGCAAACGAAAACGGATACACCCAAAAGACAATAGATAAACTAGAAAACAGAATCAAACAAAAAATACAGAACAAGGATCAAGCCACCCCAACAGACAAAACAACACAACGATGGACAGCATTTACGTACGTAGGACACCAAACCAAAAAACTAACAAACATCTTCAAACCACTGAACATCAACATACAAGCCGAACACGAAGATAACACAAAAAATAAACAACTACGAAAAAGAAGAAGACAAAGACCAAAACGGGATATACAGTATACAATGGGACTGCAACAAATTCTATATCGGCCAAACCAAGAAAAAACTGATCCAAAGGTACAATGAACACAAAAAGGCATACATAAATCCAACAGTATATAAATCAAACCTTGCAACACACGCCATACAAAACAAACATAATTTCCCCCCACCAGAGAACATAAAACTAATAAAACAAATCAACAAGGGAAACCGCATGGACATTTGGGAAAACTTGAACATCCATAAATTTAACAGTCATAAATAACTTATCGAGAAACAAGTACAAATCAAAACACAACAAGATATCACATTCAATATATACATTTTTGTTTGATAAAAATTTAACAAGATCAGAAAAATTGACTTCAACAATGTTCATTTTAGTTCAAAGTAATAAGATCTTCAATATTTGTCTTTTGGCACACACTATATGCATATTGAGTCAAAATATATTGTACTTTACTTATTTCCATGTTGAAAAAGTTATTTGATTTTGTTCGTTTACCGTTCTGTTAACGATCTTGTACAAATGAGAAGAAATATCATTATTTCACTACCATAAGCTAAACAAATTTTTGAAAATATATGTATTATACATAGCAGGCTCTACTGTAATCACGCTACAGTTTTTTTCATTCATACATCGAACTTAAGACAATAAATGTAGAATAAAAACCTACCTGCTATCATCGCACGAATTATTTGATAAAATCGAGGGACACAAAACCTTATCTTCCTCGTCTTTTTCCTTATCTTTTTCTACGGGAACAGCTGCTTGTACGAAACACGTATTTCCCACATTAGTGCTCTGGATGGCCACTTCCTTCGATGTTGTCGGTGCCACAAAAAGAATGATGTCGTTCCGATGAGACTGGGGGGAATCGCCCGACATTTCTTTCACTAATTCCGATTTTTTTATTTGACGTTTGAAATGTTCCTGATTGACATACCTGCGAATATGATTGACTAGTCCTATTCAACACGAAATGCGGGTAAAAACAGAAGTAGTAAAAAGATACTTGTTTTCATACCACATTTTATACGTCGCGGCGAAATCCAAAGTTGCCCAAGTTGAACAGTTACAGGTGGCGCCAATAACTATAACATATAGTTCAGGGACGTAATTTGATGATTTCTAAAAATTTGAAATGAAAAAACCGCCATAAATCCGCCATTTTATAGTGAAATTGAGGTTCATAAATCGTGATTAGCCAAAAAAAAACTGAGAGAAAAACAAAAGGCAGTGACCCGGGCAAAAAAAATCAAAAACTAACTGGTTTGTTCCAGCCTGTAGTTATCATAGATTTTTATTATTTAGTCAGCAAACTAATGCCAATTTTTATCAATAGAAATTTTTTTCTGCCATAATATTAAAGTAGTCATGATAACAATTACAAATTTTCACAATAAAGATATCATATCTGACACATATTGAAAATAAATTCTATATTGTAAAAATTAGTAATTATTATCATGAATAGTGTTATTGTTTTTCACCAAGTGACGGGTGTATTCAAACATAATATTGAAGTTAATCGGTGTTTGTAACTGTTCGGTCTCAGAATCTTGCTATCGAAATTATAATTTTTTCAAGTGAATTGTGAATCTCAACTTTTCAATATTTAGCCTAGAGTCGCCAGCTCTAATATTTTTACAAGAAAGCAGATTGTTTTATGGCATTATTTTTATTTTTGTTTTCTTGTTTGAGTTATTTAGTTTTTCATTACTCTCAAGACTCTCCCAATCGGTGTTTTCCAGTTGATCTACTAGTGTATGGGTATTTTCTAATCCACTTATCTTCATAAAATTCAATATTTTTCAATATTTTTTCTCAAGCAACCCGTATATTTAAGTCTATTTTACGTAAATATTGTCAGCTACAAATAGCTAGAATTTCAATTCCTTAATTGTTCTCTTGTGTCCCTATCTTGGGAGTTACCCGCTATTATGACCTTTCCCACCTATGTTAATCCAAACCTCTGTCTATCCCTACAATGACCCCCTTCTCTAACTACCGATATGAAACATTGCATTTGTAAAATTCATCATTTCGTTTGAAACCTTGTAAGAGTAAAGTCAAATAAATCTTATCTTGCCTACAGTACATCTAGCCAGTTATTTTTCTTATCCTATCTTTTCACAAGAGTTTTTGTAATTCTTGTGTGCATTAAGCATTCATACTCACGATAAAATAATCGTGGATCAAAACAGTAACAAACGTTAAAATATTATTCATCCATAATGGAATTCAGTTTTTCTTTGAGATAAATCAGGTTTTCACAATTAATATACAGTTTCCTCAGTCCTCCGCAGATGTAACAACGCTTCTCCTTCAAAAATCACTTTTAGAAACAGATCTTAATAGCGAATCCCTGGTCTCCTCCAAAGTTGATTTCTTGGATAAAGTGAATTCCTTTAACTTTCCTTTCAATATCTCTGTAGCATTATTTACACACTCAATGTCATAATATGTCGACCTGTAGATGGCAGGTTGAGTTGAAATGTCCGAAAGTGCTTTCTTGCTTTCTAATAATGATATGAGGAAATTATTTGACAACCTTGTGAATGAATTCATTAGTGAATCTAGGAAAATACTGTCAGAAGAAACGCACAAAAAGAAATAATTATGTTTTAGAGATTACCTACCTAAGTCGAATATTCGATCGGAGAGTGACCCATGAAGCATCTGCAGGGTAACGTAAATATGTGCGAAATGAAGATTCAGCTGAGTATCGATCTTGTTTACGGATGTCGCTCGAAAGTTTTGACATGTTACTGGTCTTGTAGAACAAAGACCAAATCTCTAATGAACATACAAGTTTGGGCAGGTAATCTACTTCAGAGGCAGAGGCGGGTCTGCTTGCTAAGCAGGCTATGAGGCAACTTGCCTCTCATTTTGAAAAATAGAATTCACACAATACATGTTACCTGTTCCAGCTTACTTGCTTCAAGTTAGCAGCCCTTTTACTGGTTTCGTATGAACGCTGTTTTAACTTTTTCCACCCTAGCAATGAATACCTGCGTTTAATCTAAAATTTCTTTCTAAAGCAAATGAACTTCAAACGTTCAAGCCAGCCCTCGACTAATTCAATTCAATTGCCGGACAGTTTTTTTGTTCCACTTTATCATTCTTTCTCTTCCCCCTTTTCTCTGTTTTTCTACTTCTATGTCTTCCTTTCATCTTCTCTTCTATGGCTTCCTTTCATTTTCTTTTCTGTTCGTCCTGTTCTTCAGTTATTTTCATTTCTTGTTGATCGTCTTGTTGTTTTACCAGTTGCTTATTACTTTTGATTTTCAATCATTTTCCTTTCTTTCTCTTCTACTTTCCCTTTGATTCTTCTTACCTGTCATTGAAATTGTAGATTCATTAAATTCTTAAACGCAAGAATATCTATTGTCACCTTAACTATACACACCGAATCCAATGTACCCTTCTTTGTTCAGTACTAGTTATATCACCAGTGTTAACAATGTTACGCTTCTTAATTCTTCAAAAAGTGAAACACTTCACAAATTAACGATTTCAGTCATTTTTTTTTCGAAAATACAACTTGAAAACAATCTCACTTCAATATCACTTCACTAGTTTACTTTGCTTGCCATCGCTATGGTCGCAGTGAGAATAAGAGCTATCCGTTCTCCGCATGCTAAAGCTCCCCATTTCCATCTTCTCTTGTTTCCCAATAATTCGTTCTCCGTACGGTATTTTTTCCTCGAGACTCAGTAGTAGAAACAGTCTTCCACAGTCCGTCAGGGCCGGCTTCAGTGATACATCTACCTTAAATTAATGATATAATTAATAGTAACGAATATATTAAAAATGTATTTAATAAATTCATTATATTAGTGTAGGAACTTTTGTGAAGTTGTTTGGGTGCCAAATAGAATAATACGGTAAATTGTCATTGCGAATGGATTAAACGTCGACATTTCGAGAAATGAGTGATGAGTCGTGAAGGGAAAATTTACAGAACGCCGACAATTGATTAAGAACGATTAGTCTTTTATCGACCTTTTTTGGGTAATTGTTACCTTCCACAATCTGAAAAAAATATAAAAATTATAATGGATAGTGGCGAAATGGCAACAAACTGATATCGGAGAGTACCTTGTATTACATCGAATGTTTCAGTTGTCAATCAACAACATTGACATAATTTCATATTTCAAAACTTCTTTGACATCTGTCGAAGAAGTAAAGAAATAAGCTATCAAAAAAGGAATGACTGCGTATATATTCGAATTTTTTTTTTATCCATTTCTGAAGACGGAGACAGATTTTGGCCTCCGAAATGTAAAAGATGAGTATTATTTCTTAATAATTTTTTTGATAGGCAAAATTGTTAAATACGACAAGTTACTGATAAATAGAAGATTTTTCTTTGTGAAAAATACTTTGATTTTTACGCAGTAACTTATCGGGGTAAACTAAAAAGTTTGCCCTTCTACACTTGTATAAAGTTCTCCATTATAATTTTTATATTTTTTCAGATTGTGGAAGGTAACAATTACCTAAAAAAGGTCGATAAAAAAACTGATTTTTTTCTCCAGAAAAAATGACTTTCGTTTAAACGATTAGTCAATTTGATGCAGCGTGAACCATTCGATGAATAATGACGAAAGCTCCATTGTTGTATAAAGAGGCGAGGTATTCGCACAAAAGGCAAGTTTGTGCCGAGTTGAGATTAGTTCAGTATAAGTGGCAGGACATTTTAAACTAATAGTAATAGAGAACCACTTATCAAAGATTGCGAAAATTTCAATATTTTTTGAAATGTGACCGCTGAACAGCGAACTAAATATAACTTTTTTAAATAAATTCAGAAGTCCTCAATGATAGCTTTCACTTAAAAGTAAGAGGACTGCAAAATCTCACCATAAGAAATGAAAATAAATAATAGTAGAAAAATGTTGTATATTATTCGAAACATCAATTATTTCATAAGTTCACCGAACGTAAAGCCAGTTTTTTTAATCAGTTTATTTTTTTAAGGGTATCGCCAACCCATCGTCCCAAATCGCGGAACAGCAGTGGCGGAGGCATGAGGAACCATCGTTCGTTCCCGATGACGCAACTGCCTCCCAGGATGGACACAATTCCTCCACCACAAAGGTTCCAGAACGAATGCAACAATGTCGCCATCAACGGCCTACCGGACCCTATTCACACTGCCACGCAGACGACATTGGTAAGTACTTGATCAAACCCATTGAACAGTATCTATTTCTATTCTTGTTTTTTTTATCAGATAATTCCATCAGATATAGATATATAAAAAACTTGTCAAGCTAACTTGGGTATCACACCAATAGGTGGTTACCCTTATGTCTCGCTTGCGTTTACGTAGTGATTTTCATCAAGTTCTCTTATTGGTTTTTCACATTGTGGAACCTTGTTTCGTGCGGAATGAAGCCATCCGCGGAGATTTGCAGCTGCCTTCCATTCGGCAGTCCATTCAGTCGAGAAATCAGAGAGTTTTTGATGGTGCAGAAACTCATGAAAACCCATTAGTCAGGGAAGCTATGGAATATACTGTAGACGACCCCTCCCGATATAGAAGGCCCGACACTCTGTCGAATGAGGCCCGTATGTCCTCCGTTAAAAGATGAACATTTTTTTCATCCAACCCACCCCAGCCAGGTAGGGGTACACCGTGAAGGGCGGTACTGATATCTGAGGACATTCACGCCGCCATACCATCAACACTCACCATCAGTTATGACCCGTTTGTCCTTCTGGCAAACATCAGTCCAAAGGGTAAGGGAGCCAGGCTCCAACCTGTTTGAAATCAAGACGACGTGCAGGTCACATTATGGAAAAGGCGATCGACTAGCAGGCGCGGGTAAAGTACCTCGGTCTTCTAATAGACCGTAGGCTCACCTGTAACTAGCACATTATGTACGTTAAATCAAAGATCGAGGGTCGGATAGCTAGTCTGCACCTTCTGATCAACAGAAGATCAAAAATTAGCCTAAAAACAAAATTACCATCTACAACACGATGTTCAAGCCTGTCATCATATATGCTTCAGGCGTCTGGGGACAAGCGGCTCCGTCTAACATATCCATCCTGAAGAGATTACAAAATAAGTTGATACGGATGACTGTGAATGCTCCGTAGTTCGTGCGGAATGAAGCTATCCGCAGAGATTTGCAGCTGCCTGTAGACTGTAGACGACCCCCCCCGATATAGAAGGCCCCGACATGAACCCATTTATTTGTCTTTCTGACAAAAAAACAGCTGCAAGGGTAGAAGCAGCTAGGCTCCAACCTCAGTATTTGTACTATTTGTTCATAAACATACAAGAAATTAAAAACAATATATTTGAGGGTGAATATGCGATGTGCATGACTGATGTTATGTAAAAGTGTAACTTTGAACATGAAATAAATACTATATAGAAACTATAATATTTCATATATTTTTATAATTCTTTTGGAACATCATCATCTACACTGTTCAACTTATTTCATTTTAATCATATTTATTATTTGTTCACATTTATTATCATTTTTGTTTATTTATTCAACGGGACAAGCCTAGTACAGAATATAAATAATTACAGATTGTGACATTTAGAAAGAGATAACATTAGAATTAGAATTTGGAAGAGATAACATTTCACAAGTGATAAGATAAAATAGTAAGATTTGCACATTAGCAATTAGATGAATAGCTTAAATAAGCATTATAAAACGTAAAATAAAAGAAAATATGGTTGCACTTAGGGGGAACTTTCAAAAAGAAATCCAAAATGTTTACGAGACAACATGCAGGATTAGACTAGTTTTGAACTCGAGCAATAAGAGGCTGAATGAATCCAATTGTTCTTGAGCATTTACGAGTCTTTGAATACGGGATAGACAGCTGTGGTATCCATAGTTTGAGCGATAGAACGGGATAGAAACAGATTGGAGAAGTTTTGTACTGTGTGGAGGTACTTGAAAATTAGTCTTAGATAAAAGGTGGGGACATTTTGATTTACCAGTTATGATTTTGTAGAGGAATCGCAAATCTCTGTGTTTTCTCCTCAAAAATAATGGAAATAAATTAGTAAGTTGCACAGACTGTTGATGATCAAGGAATATATGAAGTTTGAAATTGGCGTTTTTTAGAAATCTGTGCTGAACTTGTTCAATATTTTGTGAGTGGATGTTGTAATAAGGGTTCCAAACAAGAGAACAGTACCTATTCGAGGTAAGGTCTGACCATAAAGTAGGTACAATATTAAAAAGGTTACGTTTGTGTTACATTTTTATAAAGTATTTTCAGTGCTTTATTTACTGTAAAACAAATATGTAAATTGTAATTCACCCAACTCTTTGATGTTAAGAACAGCATCTAAGATTACATTGTTGATCTGTAATCTATAATGACTGGTTTCTTGCAACTTGCAACGGTAGAATCTCATCAGGTGGCATTTATTGACGTTTATAAGCATAACGTTGAGTGACACCAGTTTGTAATGTGGTCGAGATCGGCTTGAATATTTAATGCATCGCTGGGACAAGCGATCTCGGAAAAAATATTTTCAGATCATCAGCAAATAAGTGGGTTGATGAAAATATTGTAAAGCAGGGGGCCCAAGTGAGAACTCTGCGGAACACCGTTGCTACCGCAATTTTGCTGGATTTAAAATTATGAACTTTTATGACTTGTGTTCTTTCATGTAGGTAATCTTCAATCCATTTTAGAAATGACCCTGATATGTCACAGATACTTAAGCTTAAGCTAAATATTCTCCTTTCCATAAACTTTGTAACTTACCTCATATGATAAATAATATTTGATTCATAGATGCACACAAAATTCCTAATTGTTTTTTGTCAGTAAGTGAATATTTTGAAGAAAAGAAAAAAATTAAAAATGGATGATAAGTTCATTTATCTTTTATATCATAATTTATATTTGAGTTTTTTTTTACCGTGAGGGTAGATTGCAAAAAAAATTAGACTGACAAATCTTAGAATACTAATAACTAATCATAATTTCATTACAACATCATGAAATCTAAAGATTCAATGTCACTATCAGTGTCATTAGACAGACTATTATTTCGGGGAGGGGAAAATACATAAAGAATAGCACCCACAGTCCGTCGCTTATTTCTGATATGTACCGCTCTTGGTGGAACCAAATGTGCCAAGTCACTCGAACGTCTTCCGTGAAAGTATCTATAAAAGAGAGACACATCTCCAACTTTTCTTCGATGTTCCAGACCATCAAGGTCGCAAGTGATTTTCGCATCTCCAATCAGGCGGATAGCTCTTTTCTGGAATCCAGCAGCTTCAGGGTATGTTCCATACATGTGAGCAATACTCAAAAGAAGGTCTGATTTGAGCTCTATAAAGCATTAAAAGTTGCTGAGGTGTGTACAGTTTTCAGGTTCGAAACAGAGTTTCAAGCTTTAGAGAGGCAGCCTTTGCAATTCCAGCGATATGATTGTGTCAAGACAACGGTGTCCATTTTCACCCAACAAACGTATCAAAGCAGAAAACGGAATTGTCTGTCCTGATATTAGTATCCGGTTCGGAGACATTTATCTTCGTGGAGAAAACTTGCCTAGGTTTTTGTGGCATTAAATTGAACTTGGTCATTTTTACCCCAATTCGAAATTACCTCTAGATCCTAATTAAGATGTGCATCATCCTGCTGCCGGTGAAGATGTGCATCCGCAGCCGATATCCTGGAATCCAAATGTAATCACGAGACAAGTGTGCTGTCGTCAGCAAAGCAATATATTGGATTCTTGTTTTTTCAATAAGTCGTTGATATACAATAAAACAGGGTTCAAGCCAAGTTTCTATTCCATTTTTCTGTAATACAACTGGGAAAATGTGAACAAATCTCATGAAATTTGTGGTGTGACACCTCCTTCAATACGCCACGGTCATCCACAAATAATTTTACTTCATCAAATCCAGCCATAATATCTTTCACAACAATTGAAATTAGGTTTATTTTCTGTTGCATACTCTCAGACGAATGTATCATACATTTAGTCAGTTTTCCAATTGAATATGTAATGATTTGTAAACACTTGTCGGATCAAATATCGTTTTATTATTTCAAATATTCAACTTTTCGTTAATTCATGTTTATTTTTCTGAAGCCAAAAACAAAACATCAACGTCCATATGGTTGGGAAAACAACGATTTTACGTTGAATCCACCACCACCGCCCCCGGGTTACCGTTTCGGCAGCTTACCATATCAACATGGTATTTATCCGATCACATCACCCACTAGGATGCCTCCTAGAACCGTGCCTACAGCTTTAGAGCGTCATAGGGAAGTCAAAAGGTTAGTAGCAGAAAATATTGGAAAATGTTCTCTTTCACTATTGATTCTTTTCTAGAGTGAAAGTAATAGATATAAGCGCATTCGCACTAAAAACAAAATTATCTAATGATACTGCCGTTAATTGGATGCATCAGAATTACTCGGTTTTATGTTTTTTCAACTTTACACGACTACATAGAGTATAAGACACCATCTTGGTAGGCCATAATGAACTTCTTAGTTTTCAACTTTAGCCCACTCTATCTGGAATCAATTGATAGTAGAAAAAAACATATTCAAAAGCAAGCGTTTTTTATTGGCGTGCATATAAAACTAGTTCGCCTTCTTAGGTGGTCCGCCATATTGGATTTAGAGTGACGTCATATTATTTTTCGTATTCTCTTCAGCAAATCCTTTCTTTTGATACCCATATCATGATATCATGGGAGTGATTAAAAAAGTTAGTCCGTTTTCTTGAGCGATGCGCCATATTGAAATTAGAGTAGCAGCACGTTATTTTTTGTACGTTTTTCAGCAAATTCCATGATATTTATATCATAGGGTGCATAAAAAAAACTAATCAATCATCTTGGTTGGTCCATCTAATTGGATGTAGAATAGAATCACTTCTCTTTTTCTTCCATTAACTTCTCGAATTAATTCCTATGAGATTTATATTACTGAACTCAATTTTTAGAAATGTTGTAGTTGAATTATTTCCAACAGAATTTTCATACTTTTTCAATAGTTTTCCCTAACTATATTTTCAAATAAATCTAATTTCCAAAGAAATCAATACTGCAATCAATATAGAAACATATATGCTTTTTTTCCAAGACATGGAAGTGAAGACAACCTCTCAAGTGATCTAGATGACCCACCAGCCTTAAGACCTCTCAGTGAATTAGCAGATGACGAGCATTTCTCCGATGACTCATTAGAAGAAATGTTACCCCCGCCTCCTCCTCCAGCTTGTAATAAAAGAGCAAGCATCGCTTGGGAAGTGCCCTTAGATGATGACGCTCTGCTGACTCCAGGTAAATTAAATGTTCAGTTGTAAAGTCAAGAGAGTATAATTGTATTAATGAATCGAAATTATCTAGTTTTTTGAAGATATTCAAATATTGACCAAAACGATAAATTCTTTAATAAAATATCTGTAACTGTATAACAGGTCCTCTTACAGGTAGTACTAAAGTAATTGGTAGAAGAAGAAGAAAGTCCGGTTCATATTCTAGTACCAGTTCCATACCTAATAGGTTAAAAGAACTAGAAGATTGGCCTGATCCACCTCCTTGTACGACTGAGGATGAAGTTACTTCGCCTTTTTCGGACTCGGATGACCATCTTATGTTACCACCCGAATTGAACAGTGCAAATATATCAGGAAACAGCACCTATATCATAAGAAGGGGTAAGAATTTCCTTGCCTAACTTTCTTCATATAACATCTGCCATATACATCTCATCTCATCTTTAATCTCTCATCTCATCTCAACCTGTCATTCTTTTATCTCTCACTTCCTGTCAACCTGTCATTGCGATTGCCTAATGAGATTCTGAGATTAACCTCAATATATTTTCATGGGTCTGCACCAAATGAAACATAATTTGGTCATTATTAGGGTATATTTTGAGGTGGATCAAGGCAGGGCTCTCCAGAATAAATGCATCTGTTTAGTTTTTGTGTATTATTATAATACATTTTGTCTAAAAATGACTCCAAGAAGTAATAGTTCGGAAAATAAAATTGCAGATTATCGCATATTTCATTCATTTTTTGGCTTCATCAAGTAATTTATAAACTAATCTTGTCAGGTTCGAAGTGCAGTACAGAAATCCAAACAGATCCTATAAATTCATGAGTATCTTAAATCAGTAGCAGCTGCTCACTATCATTCCTCGAACTGGAAATTCTGCAAACTTTGTCCAAGCTTCCTTTGGTATCTGTTGAATTAATTGTTGCAATTGTTGTATCATGGTATTAGTTATGTTTGGAATATTCTTTAGAGTTTTTATTGTCACATCTCCTACTGCCAGTAAAATAATTATCAATTTTCACAATCGTTTATCAGAAGAATGGCTACAGAGTTTAATCTTGGGATTGGGATTGTCTCTTTAGAAGACAGTATAATCTGTTTGAGCTAGTTATGCTGGCAAGTGAAGTTGTGATCAAGTTTCTTTCAGTCTTTCCGAGTGTTCCTCATTAATTTTTCCTGTAATGTACAGTTCATTTCCCACTGATTGTCTGGACTTTGTTTCAACCTCCATGGACTTCTCTGTGTTTCTGAACCGCATCTTGTACTCAATGGAACTTCTGGTTATTATTTTACTAACACTAACTAAGCTAATTTCATTCAATTTCTAAACTAACCGATTTTCTTGCTTTCCGCTAATCTTACCGTTTATCTCTCTTCTCTCATAACTTTTTTTGCATCTCCTATACGAAATATCACTTTTTTGTTTCTACTCTGATTATTCACTTCTCCCTTCTTGTTCTTTGAATTCATCTTGCGTTTTGTAGAGCTACTTATTTAGGAGTGTATTTGTTTTTGTTGTTTTCTTGTCCTTTCTCATTCTTCATGTCCCTCTTTCGACTTTCAATTTGGTTTACTTTTCTTAAAATATCTCCGATTGTTTTCCTGCCAGCCTCTTATTTTCAAGAATTCTGATAGCATTTGCTGGCTCATATATCAACTGCTCCAGTTTCTTCTCTTCAGTACCACTTATCCCACTTCTATCACCAATAGTTATAATAGTTATATTGGTGACAGAGGTCTGGTGACAATATATCTATTGGCCCACACTTGATGAAAGTCCATAATGTATTCAAGTAACACTTCATTATGATATTTCCACTGGACAGTTTACAAAACAGCTACTACCGCATTACGTGTTTCACCATACAATGGCTTTCTCAGGCGGTTCCATAGTATGAAATACGTGTTACGGTTAGCGATTTTGTAAACTGTTCAGTGAAAATCTCCCAATAAAGTGTTATTCATATAACTCTGACAAATATCTGTTTTGGTAAAGGCGCAATTCTTGTATATGTCACTAATCTTCCTTCACCTTACCTAATTAGATAAGTTCATTGCTCTGTTCCCTACTCGACTCAAACATGCAATAATAGTGCCTATCCAATAATAGTGCCTATCCATAAGAAAAATGACAAGTACTCGGTTTCCAGTTACAGAGGAAATGCGTTACTATCTGCATTTTCCAACATATTCCAGAAAACTCATTAAAGAAGACTCTTTCCTTTTTCCAAGAAGTATAAAATCATCCCAGACTGTTAATATGGCTTCCAAATTGGCAAGTCCACTCAGGATGCCACGATGAATTTAGTCAATGAAGTCATTTCTAATCTCGATAGAGGTTCTTGTCACGAGCTTTCGACACTGTTGATCACGATTTACTTTTGAGCAAGCTGTTTTATCTAGGAATTCGTGGCTCATCTCTGGATTGGTTGAGATCTTATCTGGATTGCGGAACGCAAACTGTGAGGGTTAAACTGGAGGCTGGGACCTTCCACTCTAGAACCTGTGTCGTTCCCACCAGTGTTCCCCAGGGTAGCGTCCTAGGACCTATTCTCTTTCTTTTATTTGTACATGACCTCAACAACAGTAATTGTCTACATTGTACAGTGCAATGTGCCGACGATTCTTCGTTCACTCTGAAGTCTTCAGATTATGAGGGATTGTCGAGTCAGGCCAATCAATCAGTTGCTAATATGCAAAAATATTGTTCTCAAAATGGTCTCATTCTGAACAGCTCAAAAACTAATACAATCGTCTTTTCACTACATGAGAATGATCGCAGTGTTCTGCTAAAAATAAATGGCAAGTCAATACAACAAACTTCATCTGTAAAATTTTTAGGTTTGAACATCGATGCTCAACTCTCTTGGAACAAGCACATTAATTATATTTTGAGTAAAATGTTGAAACATTGTTTTGTAATTCGTAATATCCGTAATTTTGTTCCATTGAATATATTGAAAAGCTCTATTACTATGCTTATATTCAATCTTCATTCAGTTATTGTCTGATCAACTTTGGTAACTGTATAAAAATAAACGAATTACTAATAGCTCAAAAAAAGATAGTGAGAACAATGTGTTTCAAAAAATATGATGACTCATGTAGGGAGCTGAGTACCGATTTGGATATTCTAAGTATTATTTCACTATATATATTCAACTGTGTTGTTTATGTCAAAACTCATCTCGACAAATTTGAATCAAGAGATAATCTTCGGCTCGCCACAGAATATACGTTAAGATCTAACTATAATTTTATTGTTTCCCACCATAAATTGACGAAAGCAGCAAACGGCCCTCAAATTATGCCCATCAAGTTATACAACAAACTACCTATCTCTCTTAAACAGCTATCAAACCTGCATTCCTTCAAAAAAAATGTTAAAAAACTGTTACTTGTCAATACATTTTATTTCCTCAATTAATATTTCTAGGCTGATTTGGAAATATTAATCACTTGATTGTAACAGTTTAGAGTGTACTATTTTCAATTGTCATATTTTTCCGTTTCATTAATTGACTTTTTCCATGCTGTAGAGTCTCTGGAAATAAACTGATTTGATTTGATTTGAAACATATTTCATTTACTGTATTTGCCTACCATAAGCATAAGCAAAGATTTGTTCAGAGAATTCCAAAAAATGTTTAAATGAAAAATTGTAATTCCATCACTTTCATTTGATGAAAGTTTTTGATAATATAAATCTCACATTTATTTCTAAAAAACTAGTGTATCAAACAAAACAACTTTCACTATCTGTCTTGCCTTATCTTTTTTAAAGATCTGTAGGTTCTAAGAGAAATGGATAAGCTTCCCAGACTCTCCTCAATAAGGTCTATTGAAAAATGATATATCATTGAAGTTTGTAGGATCAATTTTCATTCTTTCATATGTACTGTGAGAAAAGATCTCTCACCAAAAACAGTGCTATTCCAGTGAATTTCACTTTTTTTAGCACTAAATTCTGTTACAGTGTGATCACTTATATTGTTGCAGTGAGACAAATATCACAATTTCTATCCGATTATAATTAAATTTTTTCTTTCCTTACAGGAAAGAAAGATCGAAAAACACTACAGAACGTCGGCAGCTCTTTAACCTCAAACTCCTCTCTGAACTCTCGCCTCAGTTCAGAACTCAGCATACCAACGAGCAGATTCAGTATGGACCTCAACGCCCGCCTGAGCCGTGATCTCCAAACACCAAACTCTAGGTACAGCGTCGATCTGAGTACCCCCCACTCCCGCCTCAGTCAAGAACTGAATTCTCCAAAGTCTAGATTCAGTTTAGATTTGAACAATTCGAGAATTCTGAGCCAGGAATTGAGCTCTTCGCCGTCAAGGTTGAGCATAGACTTGTCTAGCAGCACAAGGTGAATATAAGATGTCTTTGTTAGCTTATTGAATAATACTAGAACTTCATTTCATTATTAATATACATGAGAAATATATCATAAAGAATATAATGAAGCTATGAAGTTCACACTGAAAAAATTGTATAAATTGTATAAATTGCACCAGTCAATATATTTTCTAAAAACATCAAAGAAACTTTCCTACTCTAATGGAGGTCATAAATAACAGTTTATATTGAAGAGAGAAATGAAAATTTCTATGTTTTTTACCACTTTTATTTGTAACTAATGTTACTGCAGTTCCATCTTATATGGACATTCTCAAACAAACTTATACAGTAAACTTTTATTGTATAAGTTTGAGAATGTCCATATGGGACGAAACTGCAGTAATAAAAGTTTATTGTATAAGTTTGTTTGAGAATGTCCATATAGGACGAAACTGCAGTAACGTTAGTTACAAATAAAAGTGGTGAAAAACATAGAAATTTTCATTTCTCTTTTTATTATGATCTCCTACCACATAGTAACGGCTACATCCATCAATTTAACTGTTTATATTTTCATATAATTGTACCAGAATATATCCTGTCTAAAGGTTGTTGATTACTTATATACAAGACAACAAAACAAACATTTTCAACAAATATAAAGTAGAAAACAATAGTTTAGACTGTTTGGAGCATGTGGAGAGCTACTGCTGGAGAAGGAATGTAAACAACTGCTCAGAAGGTAGACGAAAAATTATATATTCTTGTCAATTTATAATTCAACGGTTCTCTTCTAATATTCATTCAAATTATCCATATATCTATATTCAGATAAAATTATATATAGTTTATGTTTTTCACTATATGTTTCAGGTCAAGTACTCCAAGCAAACACTGTAACGACATGAAAAAGCATAGCACTACCTTCGATAACATAAAATCTTTAATGCGCGAGGGAATAATCCAAAACTTGGACTCTCCGAAGGAGGAGTGTACTGCAGATTTGAATCCAGCCACATCTCCCATAGTACGAGTAGTATCTCTCCCTAGCTTGGACGCCGACGAGTTCACTCCTAGACGTGAGTTGGATGTAACAGTAGAAGAAGAAGAAGAAGTTGAGAGTTCGCAGCCTAGTGCTGAGATTTCACCATTGAGAAAAATCGAACAGAGCATCAGTGAGCTGTTGGAGAGGCGAGATATTGAGGTTGTACAAAATGAACAGTTTGTGTTGAACGGCGTGGAAAATCTGAATAAGGACAAGAGGAAAGCTCCGTCCAAACCTACTCGTGAAATGAGACATAAAAATGATTTGCAGAAGTCGAGTAGTCACAATGAGATACAGAAGTCAGAGGAATATTATAGGCAACTTTTGATGGAAGGTAAGGGTGATCGGTCATTTAAAAATCTACATACTGTTACTACTCAGCAACGACTGATAGTCGAAGTTACATTCAAGTTTCTAAAAAAACAATAAAGTAGCAAATAAATTGTTAGGTAAAAGTCAGCTGTCAAAAAAGTTCCTGCATCAAAAACACGGGAAAGAAGATTAATCATTTAGGATTACAGTGGATAAATTAACGTGTCATTTTGGAAATATTGGTTCATGATAACCTTCTAGACTCCAATAGAAACACTTTTCCCACATACCAGAACTGCAACACTTTTCTCGATGCGCGATTCACCAACCAGGTTGACATTATTAAGAGATGGAATACACTGAACAAAACAGTATAGTATACAGTTGGGAGTGTGAGGGCAATTTTTCTATCAAATTCATTCTATGCCAAAAGTTCCAGTTTTAGATTTCAACGTAGAAGAATCTAATTGCACCAATCTCTCAAATCATGAATATAACGTTAATAATTTGTCTAATATTCATTACACCTCATGAATTTCTCTGGAATCAGTGACAAATTTTTATCAGTCATCTAATTCTCAGCTGATAATAATAATAATAATAATGACGTTTATTCGTGATAAAATAAATCCATACAATAATATAAGAGTTGTGTATAAAAATGAATAAACATAATAATATCCACAAAAGTATCAAACATACTTGTTTGTGGAATTACAAAAGAGACAGTCACGAAAGATAAAATATAAAACTAAGTGTAAAATAAATATACATCAATTAAAGTTATACCTGATTAATTCATATTATAATAGTATAGATAAACTTGAGTATACATACATGCATTTCAATCTCTGGGATACTCAATCAAGGGATACTTTACCCAATTGTGTTATGAAGAGTGTTGGACATTATCTGGGGGCTGCCTCTCGCACATAAAGCATTCAAAAATAATGTTTCTAGTTGGTTCATTTCTGATTAAAAAATGTGTCATATAGAGTTAACACTTTGAATTGAAGGGATTATATTTTTAGGAGTGATTAATTTTTGGGAAAGAAAGTTTTTGGCTTTCTACTACTCCATCTGATACAGATGGAGTAGTAGAAAACCAAAAACTTTCTTTCCCAAAAAAAAAAGAGTTAACACAATATAGAAACGGAGAAAAAACAGTTAGTACTCGGGTGGTAGATTAAATGTCAGCTGCTTGTACGAACATGTCTGAAAAGAAAATATTTTCAGCGATTTTTTTTCAGCTGAAAACCTGTCAGATGATATTTTATGCAATACTTCAAATAATAAAAATCGTCAGCTGAGTCAGAGTTGCCCTTCCTACCTATTGGGACGCATCTGACCTCCACTGGGCTTCATAACAGTTATAAGAAGCATTCCTGAAATTTTTATCTGAAAGTGAATTATTTGCAAAAATCTGCCACTGGCTACTGAGAAAGAAGTAGAAATATTTTACTTCTCATCAATGACTCTTTCAAAAGTGGAAGTCTTTGTTTATGCTGACAGTTCCAATCTTCTCGAAAATTGGATGCAAACTATTTCTACCTCAGAGTAACAAAAAAAAAATAGAGAGGCCTTTTCCATCCTTACATTGAAGGCAGCATAACTTAGTTTGTTTACGGGAAGTTAGTTGGACCATAAAACAGTTGCAGTTGGGTTAGTTGATAATCGGAGGGATAATATATACTTAATAAATAAATTATTCCAGGTGAAAATGTTATCTGTTCAAATTAATAATCATTATGGAAATGAGGCCAGTTTTTCTGCCATCTACTAGATTTTTATTTATGTATGGCTTTATAATAAAGCGCGAGGTTTACTGGGTTAAAATTAAATTATTTCATATGAACTAATTCATAACAATGATAAATGTCAATTTCAAAAGTAATGAACTTTGCTTCATAAAATCAGATGAAGAAATTTCTGATTTATTCTCAGATTTGATAAACAAGCGGTACGGTTTGTGAGGTCCGATATAAAGAATATTTCGATTAGAAATCATAATTTCATTCAAAATTGGTATCTAGGGGTCTTTGTGGACGGACATTATGAAAGGGGATATTTTTGATGTTTTTAATAATCTTTTTTTTTATCTTATTCTAAAAGTTTTTGAAACTAGGTTTATATTATTACATTATTTGACATATCCTAACCAAAAAATGGTTAAAACAATGACAACCGTCATTTCTTATTGAATATTATCTGTATGCAACGCAAGAGCCTCGTGCAAAGAAAGAAAAACTAGGAAATCATATTCTTTGTATGATGTAAGTTAGTTGTTGAGTAAGCAATAACAGATTTGACACCGGTTGCACAAGAATAACTATTTAGGATACAAACTGAACATTGAGCAGAAAGCTTTTTAATCTGTTGATCACAGAATGAATATGACTTAGGCACACATATGAAAAACATATTTTTCATTTTTGAATACAGTTTTTTTAATTTACATTAATGATTTTTCGTAATTATAGAATTCGTCAGCATGAATTATTGAAAAAAAAACATAATGTCGGTCCACAAAGACCCCTATATACCAATTTTGAATGAAATCACATAATAATATCAAACTTCAATTGTAATTATAAATATTCATGATTTCTAATCGAAAATTCTTTATATCAGACCTCACAAACCGAACCGCTTGTTCATCAAATTTGAGAATAAATCACAAATTTCTTCATCTGATTATATGAAGCAAAGTTCATTACTTTTAAAATTAGCATTAATCACTGTTATGAATTAGTAGGTGGTAGAAAAACTGGCCTCATTTCCATAATCATTAATAATAAGTCAGATTTCCTGTAAGAATTATTTAAACAGAATACATCTTCACCTGAAATGATTTATTTTATAAATATATAATATCCCACCGATTATCAACTAAACAAACTCTACATAACCCTTCATTACCCGCCACCCCCCTCGCCAATAAGTTGTACAGAAAAGATTAATACGATACCCGGTTCAAAACACATGTATTGTATTGGTATAGACATGGCAACTCTATGTCATATTATTACTCTGAGATTTCTACTAACGCTCAATCAGAATCAGATTTTTTGAGAAAAAGTGAAAGGTATATATTAATAATAATAATGATCACTTACCCGACTTACCCGTGTTAGGAATCACACGTTAAAAGGTAAGACCCCGTTAATCCTTAGCTCGCACAAGTTTCGACTTTTGAGGGTTGTCGTTCGTAGGGGTGCGACAGCTGGTTAACGGAAAAACAGATTTTAAACAGATTTTTAAACCCGACGTTGTGGGAAGTGGTCGTTGGTTGATAATGCTGGCGCGCCCTCCGAATGTATCGGGGCTTAGAAGATAGGGCCAGACCAGCGGTAACTTAGGGTAAAAAGGTACATTGTGTAGGATTAGTTATTAAAGTCCTTGAAAATAAAACTGAAATAAGTACACTATATACTAAGAGTAGGTAACACATTCATTGAAATTTTTATTTTGTTATTCAATCACTTCCTGAAGAGAGTAATAGTTTTTCTCTAGTAGGAGAGACTTAAGTATAATTTAGAAGCTGTGGATAGTACAAGAGTTTTTCAGTTCAAGCGGTAGCAAATTGAATAACCTGAGTCTGTCTTACATATAGTATTGATAGAATCAACTTCCATTTCTTATGAAACAGTTACGTTATCATATTTGAAAACACCTAATTCGAATATATACAGGCATGGCAATGTTAGCATTTTCAAATTTTTAAAAAGGCTTTTACAGTTTGTATTTCTTTTAACTCCTGCTATTCATTTAACAATAATCTTGTGGGCGACAAAAACATCTTTGCATAAGGAGGATGCTCCCCAAAAAGTAATACCATACCGAAGACGGAATTGGACTTGAGTATGATACAGCATAATCAGCTGTTTTTGGTCTAGAATATGATGAAGCTTCTGAGAGGATAACACATGGAATTCATTTTTGATACCACTGTTCCACGATGAGTTTTCCATCTGAGAAATTCATCAAAGTGTACACCTGTTTGAGTAGATCAAAGCTATCAAGATGAATGTAGTCATATCATCTGTTTCTCATGACGTTTTTTGGATCTGGTTTTTTTTCTCCCTACAAGTACTTGGTCAGAACACGTTTTGGATAATTATTATGCTCCTTTTCTTGTGGTTATTAACTGAGACTTCACGACAGGAATGTTACACTATTTTCAAAGCCCTCATAAGAGATGATGGAAAATTATGTAGCAGAGGTAGCTGTTAAACGATTTCTTATCATTTTTCCAAATATTTTCCCAATCGTCTCTGAAATTAATATTTTGTTCAATATTTGTTTTTCATTTCTTCAAATAATGAACTTTGTTTGATTTATCTTTAAGATGTAATCTGCCAAATTCCTTTGTTAGTGTCACACTGATTTATTTAAATTTTAAACATCTCCCATCAAACATCGTACTTTTCAACGTGCAGTTCCTAGCACCAAAGCAATGCAGTTAAACATGTTTTATATTTTTTACTTTGGAGTGATTGTTACGTTCTTCCTTCGTAAAAATCCTGGAATATGTTCGGTGTTAGTATTGTATCATATGCTTCATTCAATAAATCATATTTTGTTTGTGTATGTTATTAGTTTTCTAATGTTTTAGCTATTATCAGCTTTTATTATTTAAATGGTGTACTATTTTTTCAGCTGGTAATCCGTTTCCCAAGCGAAATGGCATCCAAAAATCAGAAAGTGCCAAAGAGATGCTCATCGCCCATCGCGAACCTCGACCTTTACCGACCTCCACGTCTGCGGACTTTCCCGTTCGGGTGGAGGTGTTGCAGCATGACTTTCCTCCGTTGCCACCCTCGCCTGTCGAAGAAGACGAGGACGAGTATACGGAGATCCTCCATCCGGTCATGAAAACAAGAGCCGACACACTGCCAATCAGTAATGAACAACCTGTAGTGCCTCCACATCGAGAACCCATTTCGAATAGTCTTAAGACGAGATCGATGGATGTTAATTATAATAGAGGTGAGTTTGGAAAACGGATGAAAAATTCTGTGTTATATAATTATGTACTGTTTTTTCAACATAGAGTTTTTGTTTAAATGTTTTCTTATAATAAGGAATGTAACTTATGATGAATTATGTGGTATGAAACAGAACAAAGGGGAAATTTGAAATATTAAAGTACAAAATATTAAAATATAGAAACCTTTCAAC
Source organism: Leptinotarsa decemlineata (assembly GCF_025532065.1). NCBI lineage: Eukaryota > Metazoa > Arthropoda > Insecta > Coleoptera > Chrysomelidae > Leptinotarsa > Leptinotarsa decemlineata. The sequence goes on along the minus strand of NW_027412549.1, from coordinate 1,715,165 downwards.
ACCAAGGATTCATAAATATTTACAATAATATTCCCAAGCAAATCCTTTTCTGAGAATTAGTAATGGCGACTGTAAGAAAGTGCCATCTAATAATATTTTGACGTGATAAATTCAACAATGATTTGATAAATGCTCCAGAAATCACCATAAGTAGTAAAGGTCACACAACCATTCAGATATGATTTGAAGCATATTAACAAGATAATAGGTATGTGAAAATAACTCGAAATGAAAATTCATTATTTTAAAAGATCACACTATATTTTGGAATATAACAATATAATTCAAAGGAGGAATTATAATTCAAATCGTTTCATGCTAAAGAAATCTGCCAAATGGTTCCTTAGCGCATTTAAGAATGTTCATCGAGACATATATTTTGAGCATATGCACACATTGAAACTCACAAATATTTCATATTTGGAAGCACTTGATTGGAGTATATGAATCATTTTCAGAAGGGGAAACTACCACCCAGTAGTAAATATAAATATCTTGGCCAAAATTTTTGAAGTTGTACTATATAACGAATGACATATGTAACTATTTTTAAACTAAATTTAGCACTTCCACATGTTTTTTTTTCAGGACAGATCCACAGTAACGAATCTGTACATTTTTTCTAAGCTTACATACAATTCAATATTGAATAAAAAGCAACTAAATGTTATCTATATTTTTAATGAAGTACATCGTAAAAATCTCCTACCAATCCCTGTTGAGAACTTCAGTTTCACAGAAGAAGCACATACATTTATGAAATCTTTCTTGGGGCAAAGGATACATGAGTCAAAGTAGGGAATTCTTGATTTGACAGATAAGACGTCCCTCAGGGTTGTATTTTAGGTCCTTTGTTTTTTCTTCTTCACAAATAACAAACCTGTAGGATATTCTATCAAGTCTGGAAGGTTTTCCACAGGTTTGTTATTTGTGAGTGTCTTAAACAGAATTTTTTTTAAAGAAGTTGTTGAATGGCTCTAAGAATAATACGAAAATGAATATTGACAAGTGTTCAGTTATGACATATGCTTCGTTAGTTTTCAATAAAATTTCAGTTTGACCTAACACTGTCAGCTTGTCACTGCAAATGTGTTCAAGGTTCTTGATTTGGGATATGGAATCCTAATAATGATTGAGGTTCTGATCTCATTGAAAAGGTTCATAAGAGATTATCAAGATTTTTATATACGAAAATTTTTAATATATATCAAATAAAACTTTACTGAATACTTTTGACATGGAAAGACTGAGTAAATGAAAAGATAGACAGATTATATTTATTCATTGTATAAGTTATAATAACAAGTTCAGAAACTGTTATCTACTAAACTATATTCGTTCATGTATTTTATGTTCCAAAGATTAGTGTAAGATTACAAGTCAACTCTACATTCTTTAACGACCAATGTTCTTCAAGTTCTCTTCTCAATAGAACGATGAAAAATGTTAGGTATATGCTCAATCAAAGATTGAGTCCGAATTTTTTTCAATATTAGTGCAAAACAACTTCATGTATTGTTGAAATCCCAGATTTTTAACTGTTGACTGTAATTGTTGATAATTTTTAATTTAGTTTACTGTAGTGTTATGATGAGTGACTAGGAGGTTGTAGTTTTACCTTTATCTGTTATCACTTGTCTGATATATCTGTGAGGATGATTCAAATAAAGAAATAAATATGACCAATTACAACTAAAAGAAAATTGATACACCCAAAGTCTATGATTCTACCATTATCACCAGCGGAAAAGACATTTCCTCGCAGCTGAATTTGCAATTTAATCGTATCACTGGATTTAATCATTTGATGGTATTTGCCCTAAAAATATTACCTAATTTCAGTATCATAAGTACTTGTTTCCTGCAAAAAACACACAGATACCCCAAACACTTTTATAAAATACATCTTATTACTTATTCTTTCACATACACTTTGCTCTGTATGTCTGGCAGAAGTCACTTTAATGAAATGAATAAAAACACTTTTGTCTAATTACCACTAGTTGACTTTATTCATACGACCGGTTTCGGGTTTGACCCCATTATCAAGTATAAAACTGGGGAAATGCCGTGAAATCCGAATCCGGCCGTATGAATAAAATCAACTAGTGGTAATTAGACAATTAGTTATTTTATTTTTTCATTAAAGTTATTATGAATTACAAACAAATAAACAAGTCGTCAAACACATATCTGGCAGGAGTTTCATTGGGGGGTATAAAAAAAAGGTGTAGAAGCCTTAAAAGATTTTAATTTTCATTTTTCTTTCAATCGACAATTTTTGAAAATCTTCTGCTCCTCAGTGAAGAATTTGAAATGATACAATTTTTTGAAAAAATTGTATCTTGAAACTTGATGATAATCCATAACTTATATTTTTATATATAATTTATTATAATATATTATTTATTATAATTACGTAATATAATATATATTATATATTTTCACTGTCCAATAAAAATCTAACAATAAAGTGTTACATCTAATGAAATTGTCAGATTTTTGTCTTATTAATTTGTACATATAAAAATTGAATTTATATACTTTGATATATAGATGTTATATTTATGAAAAGGCCATTTCAGAGAAATTATTGCTCAGAAAAAAGTTTCCTTTCCATTCATTAAAATAAACTTGGCAGGAAAGAATGAAAAAGTCAATATATACAAAGGGATGCAAATAAAAAATGAAGGAATTAAATATAAAACTTTTTCTTCTCAAGTAAATTTAAGATTAAGTCAATCCCATTTTTCATTTTTCAGGTAGAAGAAGTAATTTTTTCACATCTTCGAACAGAAACATTCCCCCCGAACGTCGAACGCTTCCCACAGATATCCAGGACAAGCGACGACCATATCAAAAAAGGGCGTCGCAGAGCCCCCAGGAGGAGCATCATTTGCAGACTTCGTGTAGTCTGCCCGAAACTCCAATTTTTTGCCAGAGGTTGTGATATTCCAAGAACTCCACATAGGAGAGCGCCTGACGTGCCTGGTGGAAATCAGACTGCACCAAGACAAAGTAACACAATAGGTAAGTATCAAGCTATTTTAAGCTAAAACTTGTTTGTTTCACTACTGAAAATTTGCTTGTTTCACTACTGAAAATTTGCGTATCTACCATCTTAAGTTGAGGTTAAGAAATTCATGTGTTTTTCAAACCAACTATTTTTACCAATACATATTCTTGTATGTAGGCCTTAACTTAAAGAGTTCTCATTGCTGCAACCGGTTTCAATCTTTAAAAGGTACTAATAACTTTTTTTCTATTGTTTTTTTCTAGTACAGTTTTTTGTTTAAAAATATTGCATTTTAGAATATGATTTTTGTTTATCACAATTCTAGGGCAAATATTATTAGGTATGTCATCATAAATCAGATTGTTCATTGGTTTTAATAATTCCATACTTGTTGTCAGAGAAATATCATAAATATTTAGTCTAATAGATAAAAGTACCAAAGAGAATCTTTAAAATATATTTTGACAAAATATATACAAACTATGGTTAGACAGTGCTTATTACGTCATTGACATAGTGTTCCATAAACCTTACTAAACGTTGAAATAAGGTTCTTGCAATACTCTGCCATTACTTATGATGCAGTTTGGAACCTTTGGTGTAGTAATGAATATTACTGGAGTTTTTCCCAACACCAAATCGTTATTTTCAACACCTCGACACGTGTTTTGATCACCAAGTGATCATCTTCAAAGCGGAACGATTTGGTGTTGGGAAAAAACTCCAGTAATATACTCTGCCATTAGGCGGATAGGGCTTTTAACATCAGCGTCGAGATATATGAAGTAAATATAGTGGATATTTTTATACACAAAAGGGCTTCGGTCCTGATATAGAAAAGACTGAGTCACAAAACGACGAAAATTCAAAATATATTTTATAGCCTGTGTTGCCACGAGTTTCAAAAGAATTGCTATGTGATCAATCAGCCTATTGCAGCCATAAAAACTAATGCAGCTGTAATGTTTCTACAAAAAAGGGGCAAACTGCGGACACGTGTTTCTGGCTATTGGCCTTATCAGCCAAGTGTAAATATGGGCAACACTTGTTTGCCGAAAGAGGAAACAACACATACGTACGGAATCAACAACAGGAGCCAACCGTACATTTGTGGTTTCAGTTAGAAGACCTAGAATTCCCAGGCTACATTTAACTTGATCACGTAGGCAGCTATAGCTACCTGCATGACATCCGGGTCCAGGATATAAACAAAGATATAGATGCTATCGAGTGTGTATGATATAAATCAAAACTGAAACAATTCGTGGACACAACACTTCAAAAAAGGGGCAAACCCCGGACATGTGTTTCTGGCTATTGGCCGTAGGTGTTGTTTCCTATTTTCGGCAAACAAGTGTTGCCCATCTTTGCACCGCGCTGATGAGGCCAATAGCCAGAAAAACGTATCCACGGATTGTCACTTTTTTGAAGTGTTATGTCCACGAATTGTTTCAGTTTTGATTTATATCATACACCCTCGATAGCATCTATGGAAATTCGATGTGCGAATGTAGCTCGTACTGTATGTTATAAAATATTCTGTGGGTTTATTATGATATTGTTGTTCACTTGATAAAAGCTGTTATTTGGACTAAATAATATTTGTAGATGTGAAAACACAGGCATAGAACCTATGTTATAGACGATTGAAGCTACATCCACTTTTGTAGCTTCTTAACAGAATGAGCCTGCTGTTTTTAATAGGTATTTGTTTTGTGTCACAGTTATGAACGAAGTAAATCATTAATATATATTTCAAAAATAACTAGAGATAATGAATAACAAGAGTTTTAAGAAAAGCCACAGATGAAATATATCAATTGTTGAGAGTAGTGAAAGGTATATAACTCAGGTCATGGCTATGACTGATGTATTCCATGAATTGTGATTACAGATGAATAAAAAATCGTACTGTTGAGATATCACAGTTGACTTAACAGAGAAAAGATTTTTAAATCCAAAAAGTAGATAAAATTTGTTTAATGCTCTCAATAAAAACAAAGATTATAATATGCAAAATACATACACACTTACATTACCTAAAAATAAGGTTTACTAAATACATTGAATTATTTCAAAAGAAACTGAAGAATATTCTGTTTAGGGGAGATTAGTTTGCTTCATATCCTGAAGACTTCCACTTGGTTAGTGAAACGCGCGTCTATAAGAGTTTTGCAGTTTTTTTCTTCAGGAAAAGTGCTTGTTTTGGAATTAGCAACAGTGTTTTTCATGTAATAGAAATCTCAATGACTTTCACTTTGGAAAGTTCACCAAAAATAATTTCATATCCCTGTTTAACAAATCATGAAAATGACATAACCAAAACAAATAAAAGATCAGGCTGATATTGTCTTTGAATTGTAAGCTCCTGCGATGATAATCTCAAGTCATTCACAACGAGGTGGTAGGCTATTCATGACAATCCACCGGTTTTTCATCGTAATCGATCTGGTGTACACTGCTTTGCAATCTTTTACAGTCACATTATACTTCTCAATTCCCCTTCGTCAGTAGGTTTCAAGAACAAAGATTTGATATTTCTAGTGGATCACTGATTTCAGTTATTGTCTTCTATTTTCGTGATATTTTCGTGTCCTTTTTTGTAATTGTTGTGTAATTATTTAATTATTACTGGTTATGATTGGTTACATTGATAGATATACAAAAGCGTTGTCGTCATCTGGATGAAGTAATCGATGAATTCATGAAGGATGAGACGTCAATCTATGTTCACCAATGCACAAAAAGTCGATTTTGAAAACCTGCCCATAGTTTGAATGGTCCTTGATGAATAGGTTAGGACTACCATTGCCTAAAAAAGTTGTGACAGATTTGAGAGAAAAAAAGAGAAGAGAATATTAAAAATATTTCAAACCAAGCTACAACACAAGGTTTTGACTGTGAGTTTCCACGATAGTCTTTGACTGATACTTGAAGAGGAGCAGAATCATCATGACATATTTTAGTGCAGATTCTGTACGACTATATTGATGGCAAAAAAAGAACAAGAACACATGTCTGATCAACCCCAGCAATATCTCAGATATTATGTTAACAATTTCACAATAAGTCGACAAAATGTAGACTTAATCATTGATTTGTGGCTACATGGTAACTATTAAATATATTTACTGTAGTAGGAAAATTCGACTCAAGTATCTAAATGTAAAACTTGATGTTTCTTCATTTGCCAAAATTATATCAACCATGAGGTTTGTCAAATGTCTACCATGTCACCGATTGAATCTGGTATTTTCAGCAGCAATGTTTCCCCCCTTACTGATTAGACACTCGATATATTCTAGGTAGCCTCAACACCATTGGCACAACTTCCTCGGGCTACCGTCGCGGTCTCTCCCAAACGGGTCTCGAACAAGCCATTGTCGGAGCAGAGCTTCTTCGACTTGCGGGAGGCCCAGGACGAGGCTGTACCCCAAGCAGAGGCATCGAAGGCCGGCCTCCATCGAACATTTGGATCGGACGGCAACGGGACACAATCCGTGGGAGACCTCGTCGAATAGGAAACCGTTAACATTACCCCCGAACCTCACCCCTAAGTTTTTCCATAGGTCACCTAGAGACGCATTGAGAAGAGTGACAAGTTTGCTGATTAAAAAAGGTTGGTTTCTAGGTTTTTAATTATAATTATGGGGTTATTATAGTGGGGATTGTAAAGTAGAGTATTTTTCAAGACTCTGGGGTACCTAAAAAAAGGGGGACGGTGGTGAGAAATAACATTGGCATATTTGATATCCAGGTTGGCATATGTGACATAAACCATATTGTAGATGTCCACCAAAAATCAATAAAAAATAATATTAATATGCACACCAATTTGGTTATGCCTGTGAATTACATCTTGCTAAGGCACAAATAAATAGTTATGAACAATCACCGTAGACCTCAAATAATCCCTTATTCCCATAATTTACTACAAACTGCTACTCAAACTAAGACTGACTACTTCGTACATTTTTAAAAAACATCTGCAAAGTATTTTTTTCAAATTTGTCAAGTACATTCGAATAACAATAACAATAAAACAATAAAAGAGCGAACACATTTATGTTAAACAAAAGGTCTTATTATCAGTCGATCTTGTGACATCAAGGGCGAACAAAGGAATAAGTCTGAAAACGTTTACTTACAAAGGGCCATCAAAACCATCCATGGAAAAAAGAAACTCATGAACCGATTCATCACAATTTTTCCAATTCAAACTTCAGATTCTCTTATTATGGATCCTGAAATGTTTGTTTTTTTCTTAAGTATATCAGAATTTTTTTAAATCCTCAAAATTGCGAATTTTTTGTTTATTATTCTCATTATTAATAATATTTCTGGAAAACTTCAATTTTTATACCAGTAATATAAATTCAACTATAAGTAAATATACATTTAACATACGACGTCTTCAAAATCCTATATCGGATGATGTATCTTTTTACAATGAAATATTTTTCAATGCTTATGAATTAAATTGATTGTTTGTATATTGAAATATTTTTTCTATTGGGCATCCAATTTTTAATTTTAAGTCCGCAATAAAAAATTCATATGAAAATATCAATAACAAAATGATTTATTTAGAAGGACATTTTTTCATCGGAAAAAATATCGATATTCAAGTTTAAGTTACACAGTACTTAATTGTATACTCTGTGTCCAAGATAAAGAGGGCCAGCATGAGAAAATCGGAAGCAGTGTCGTTACAAAGTCGTTAAATAAAATATAACTTTTAAAAAAATGAAGTGCTCCATTTACACAAATATTGGGTGTTTTGTGGAGGTATTTTCTCGTTAAGATAATTGAAAATATAACTTTGTAAATGAATGTAACTATTTGTTTTTCTATAACTGCCTTTTCGCCCAAAAAGTAATTTGCAAAATTTATAATTCTGCATTTTCACAAATATTAAATCATTAAGGTAAGAAAATAATTTTTGTATTTATCATCAATCAGAATATATACATTTTCCATAAATAAATTATAATTGATTGAATTTCAGTTTTCTCTAATATGTAGGTCCTATATTAAGAATTCCCAATTAGGTACTTTAGAAACAATTTCAGTTTCATTATCAGAAGACGAATTATATTATTGACAAATCGAAAAATTATAAAGAATGCTCCAATATTGCAACCGTAATTTCACAAATTGAAACAGGGAATTCACAAAATGTCTATTGGAAGCATATTATATCACCATTGGTTGACTAAAAATGTGCTTCAAACACCGTTGAATAAACTGACTATTTATAAAAGAGCTGGTTTTCTTGAAATATTTTCCATATACTGCACCATAACACAGGGTTATTCAATAGCTAAGAATACGTAATTTTAGCATTAAATTAAAGTAAAACTATCAAATTTTTTCTCGTTTCAATTGTGCTATTGATTATATGAGTACATATGGCAACCTAATAGGTGTTAATTTTGTACATAACAAAAATAGGGGTTCAGTAATTCAAATTTTTGAAAACAAAATACTTTCCAATTCAGAAATAACTCTTTACTGTTACTCCACACTCGTAACATTCAGCTTAAATAAAAAAATAGACCAACAAGAAATACTGGTAACATATTCATCGCTATTTGTAAACTTATACTTATCTAGCTTGTTCTTATCATAATGTAAATAGAAGAAAGAAAAAAAGAGTAATCAAGTGGGTTCAGCTTTTCTCTGTAAAGAACATCATAGTTTTTTCCCAAGTTCTTGGAAATTATAATTAATCATTACTCATTACTTAATTTAGCCTCAGAAATTCTTTCCAACTTCAAAGAGTCGCCAATAGATGTCACGAGATGGTAAATAAGCTTTCTGTAGTTCTTTTACAACTTTAGATACCCATTCAGAGATGTCGCGTTTTAATCCACATTTTAAGAAGCATGAGAACACAGACCGTTAAAATAGTCTGTATACAAAGGTTAATGTTAAAAATTACATTTTAACAATGAAATATCTGAATTGAACTTTTGCAACAGCAGATGGCACTGTCGGTCATAAATAACTTTGGAAAATGTAATATAATCCCAGAATCACACCCAGTTGCACTATTTTTAATTTTTCACTGGATATAAGTTAATGCCGATTTTGATAGTAATTTCAGAAGATAATTTTACAGAGTGATACAAGATTTGTTTAAAAAATGAAAAATGATCTGGTATTGGTAAAAACATCCACATGTTTTTAAAATGGGATCATTAACAGGATTCGAGAAAACAATCAGAAACTATCCTTACTTTATTATCCAAAATAAGATATCATTGTCAAAATGATTAATAAAATATATTAAAATAATGAATATATTTTTATCCTATCTATATAGTACAATGTATAAATATGAGTATATTATTCGACAGTCGAGAAAATATGGCCATTACTCGAATGTGGCCTTACGCGTGAGAACGATAAATTCCTGTACAGTTTTTGTTAAATTAGTTTATTTTCTGATGCTGTACAAATTAGTTAACTCCTCTGGAGTCAATCAACATCAACGGTACATAAATATCTAACCTCGAACTATAATTCTAATTTATACAGTATGATATTATAAATAATTCTTAAATAAAAAAACGAATTTTATAAACGCCATGAGGAATTTATTACCTTTGCGTATAGAGATCACCTTTGCCTATAGAGATCACTTTTCCGAAAATGTAAATTTTTTATATTTTCTTATCCCATTTTTTGTATGGATCTTGTTTAGGACAGATCCCAGTCTCAATTAATATCTGAAATAATAAAACTACTAGTTACTAGTTTCACTTCTTCAAGATTTACAAATGCACCACCTGCAACCTGCAACCATAAAACTGAAACTCATTTTCAATGACTTTCTGAAAATCTAGCATGGGCGGTAGTGGTTTTTGTTTGTGTGGATATTGGAAGGCAAATTCATCACATGTTCTCGTCAATTGTCATATTGTCAATCAAAAGTTAATCTATTAAAGTACCTAATCCTCATATGTAAAATTTCATTCCGCAGGCAATTTGGCAGTTCTGAATGGTACTTCACACGATTTTTTCCACGGCCATCTTATATTTAATTTAGTGAATTACTTCTTGCCATGGAACTGGAATATTGAATGCATATATTACTATGAAAACATGGATATTAGGTACAGGGAATATATCTGTAAATGATCATTTTGAATAATCAAAAATGATAAAAAGATAGTTATGAGTTCCATTAAAAAATGTTTTTAGCCAACTTTTGATTATCAGTATTCAATAATTTTTATGGACACCCTGTATTGATCGTTTAGTATAAACCTTTTCCTAGAACTCTCGTAATAGAAACAAATAATATTATATGGAATAAGAAATATATTCAAATGAAAAATGTCTTGCAAATGCAATTTTTTATATTGAATGTCAAATATTTTAGAAACTATGTAGAATCTGAATAATGAAATGTAGAATGTCCAAACACTTTCGAATATAGAAGTGTTCAAAAAAATTAACTATTCTAGATGAATTCTACTCAACTTCATCTCCATACTACTTAACTTCCATAAATGTGTGTAAATTGGTCGAAATATGATGATGCAACCGTGCGAAGCCGGGAAGGCGTTGCTACCCGTGCAAAGCCAGGGCAGATCCGTAGTATACAAAAAAGTTTTTTCTTCATACACCCATATTAGAGATTTTGGAAAGAGGAAAATCTAGATGAGCACCAATTTTTAAAATTGTTAACAATAATATATTGTCTCTGACTCATATACGATTCAAAATTTCTTAATAACAGTTAAAAATCATCATGTTCAAAATATGCTCAAGAACTAATATATGTACCTACTTTTATCTGCACTTCAAAATCATTTTATCGGGAAGTTATTGAATGATTCAATCGTTTACCATTTTTACCTGACTCATATCTATGATTTACGCATTTTTGTGTATTCCTCTCGTGTAAACGTAGATCATACACAATTCCTGTATGTTGAGTCATAAAGAAAAATGAATGCTTTGAAAATCTTTATTTCAGCCCCTGCTTACAAAAGTTTTTGTGGTTCCATTTTCAATACTATTTATGAAAAGTATTTTTTAATATATCACATACCTGCACAGTTTACTTCATTAAATCAGGCATACCTGACATATATTTTCAATTTTCACGGGAAAAGAGGATGACGTCATGATTCGATCCGATCTAATAGTGCCTTAATGAACTACTCAATCACCTGAAGAATATGACGTATTAAAAAAAAACACTTTAATGTGATATTTCCACTTGAAAGTTTACAAAACCGCGACACGTGTTTCGCTATACGATAGCATCCTTGGCAATTTTATAGCAATTTATATCATCTTAGATAATGGAAGTTCGAACTGATGAAATACAAAACGAAATATTGTTATTCTGCAACTACCCCTAATCATTGCGAACTTAAACCATTGAAGTTCAAATGGTTTCTTTGAAAAAAGAAACAGTACATTTGAAATGAAAGTTCTCAAATTGAAATGTTATGAAAATTTTTGACTCTCAGATTCTCAGAACTTGTATTCCACCAGTTATGATTTCAACTGTAAAAAAGTCATTAGTAATAAATTTGTCACTGGTTTTTAAAGGCTGTCTGGCGTGAAATTTTGTTAATACATTTTTATTATTAATTATATATCTGAAAAAAGGGTGGTTGGGTAACACGATCATTTTTTTCTTAAAAAAAAACAATTGTTTTCTTGTCGACGTTTCGAAATTAATTAAATTCTTCTTCAGGGCTCTGTAACAATGAATTTTCAATAGCATTAATTAAAAAAACAAACACCACCTTATCAGAATCACAGATAAAGCCATTCGTTTGTTTCATGTTGTTTTGTGTTGGTGTTGTCTCGGAAATTTGGTTGTTGCAATGTTTTTTATTTTTTTTTAATATGGATCTAATATGTCTGATGGTTTTTAAAATAGTAATATTATCAACACGAAATAACTACTTTTTGGTGAGTAATCAATTAATTAAGAACTCATTATTTCTTTGTGAAACTGAAAAAAATAATAATCGTATAAGTTTTGTGAAAGGTATATTTATGAAAATTCATTGTTACAAAGCCCCGAAGAAGAATTTAATTAAATTCGAAACGTCGGCAAGAAACAATGTTTTTTTTTTAATTGTTCCTGTTACCCAACCAATTTTTCATAAAAATTATTGGATCACTTGACTAGTTAACTGAATTATTTATATATTTTTTTGATCATTTCAAAAAGCTTCAATAATTTTTCACACTCTGGACTATATTTAATAGTAGAATATCTTCTTGCAAATAAAATGTTTTCATTTAGGAGGGTTTATTGATATTTCAGTTTAAAATTTTAAATAATTGAAATAAAAAAATTTAGAACTGCAAAAGAGTATGAATATTTGTGAATAATCCCTGTCATTAAATGTAATTCAATTATTGCGGTTTGGTTACACCAGTTGTAGTTTCCTGTTTTGTTCCAGGAAACAATGGCAAGGAGCCAAGGAAAGATAAGGATGTCGTCTCGCCGACCATTCACGAAAACGCTAACGGTGAGTGTTGCATTTTTTCAAATGAGTGTTTGCTCAATACGTAAAATATGATAATAGAAAATCATACAATTAAGCATAACCAAGCCATTCACTTCACCCATCCGTTTTACTACAAGCAAATTACAGCGATATTTGAGTTCTGACAATCAGAAATTTGTAATTTATACCATCTCATTATAAAAAAAAATCTTGAACGAACAAGTAACAAATGCCTTCTTAGTTTATCATGTCTACTAAGAACACATGATTCGCAAACGCATGGGCAAGGCGACAGAGATCTGTTAATGGTCCGGACTAGTTATAATTTCACTTGACGATGATAATAATAATCACTATATTACACCATCAGAGCGTGAAGTACAGCAAGAATATCCATTGCCTGTCTATACACAATATAATTGAAAATTCAAAAATAGAGTTGAGTACTTACAATTTAGATGACTGTTCCTTCGGAGGAGATTATACGGAACTTTCCAATGCCCTCTCATCTGTTATTCAAAAATCTAAGGAGATTGGGCTTGAACTTCTCTCCTCTCCTCTCCTCTCCTCTCCTCTCCTCTCATTTCCTCTCCTCTCCTCTCCTCTCCTCTCCTCTCCTCTCCTCTCTCTCCTCTCCTCTCCTCTCCTCTCTCTCTCCTCTCCTCTCCTCTCCTCTCCTCTCCTCTCCTCTCCTCTCCTCTCCTCTCCTCTCCTCTCCTCTCCTCTCCTCTCCTCTCCTCTCCTCTCCTCTCCTCTCCTCTCCTCTCCTCTCCTCTCCTCTCCTCTCCTCTCCTCTCCTCTCCTCTCCTCTCCTCTCCTTCCTCCTCTCCTCTCCTCTCCTCTCCTCTCCTCTCCTCTCCTCTCCTCTCCTCTCCTCTCCTTCCTCTCCTCTCCTCTCCTCTCCTCTCCTCTCCTCTCCTCTCCTCTCCTCTCCTCTCCTCTCCTCTCCTCTCCTCTCCTCTCCTCTCCTCGTCTCTTCTCAGGAACTGTTTGACTATTCCAACGCTCATTTATTCATGAAATTTTATCCAATCTGCACCACCAAACATATCTGGCCAGGTTTGATGAAGAAATTCGTAACAGTCTTCGACTTATATTGAATGATCAATTGGAGCGCAATGCATGGATACGTAGTTATTACCGAAGCACAATCAATTAACTTTGATATTTCATAGATGATATTGGAATATCTATACCTTCAGTGTAGCTTATAGAAAAATAACTCGTAATTTATATAGGGGGACAACGTCATAAAGAAGCAAGTCTATTTTTGACCTATTGTTTTACTGTTACTTAATCTTTATATGTGTAAATTTGATATGAACACAATATTTATAATATTTATAATATTGTGTTCATACCATATCTTTGGAAAAAACATCAGGTAAATGAAGATGCACTTTATCGAACTTCCTACACGTTCAACAGACGTTTTTATCACATGATACTGACCACAAATAATCAAGAAGAACGCCATAACCTCATTGTAGCGATTACTTTCTACCACAGAGTTTCCTGGATAAACTAATTGACGATGATTTTTTTCTTCACAATTCTGTAAAACTCATATCTACTACCATTATAAATATACTGTTATACAGGGTGTGAAATAAGTACGTTAAAATATTCAATATATTCCTGAGAAAATTTTAAGAAAAAAAGTCTATATGGACTTGTGTCCATATACTTAGTGTTATTTGCACGAAATTCGGTACCCGGTTTTTTTTTGACGTGGGAAATCATAATTTCGTATTAATTTTCATGTAACATCTAGAGGGCGCTGCGTACGTTGTCATTATTTATTTCAAATTACCCTAACTTTTTTGACAGTAAACTTTTCATGAAAAACCCTAATTCCCACACCTTTTCCAAGTAAAAAAGGTAAACCTCCTCAACAACGCTGGAGGTTATCGTTTTCGAGATATTTACAATTTTCTATATCGATGCATATTACTTAGCTCCTAGGCCGCTAAGTGAAGTTGCTGAGAACATTACAAAAACTAAGTATGTGGTGGATCTCGTCAAAATAAACAACTTTTTCCTATAAAATGTTTAACGAAGAATGATTCGTTTTCAAAATACAGATTGTTGAAATTTTTCATAACATGGTAGGCTTTTGTCATAAGTTTTTTTGCAATTTTAGTTATTTTCATCAAACTTTATACGCAGTATACCACCGTACAGACTTCTTCTAAACTGAGCATTATCGAACTGCGTATTCAATCAAAATTAAAAAAATTGTCAGGTTTAATTATTCAATTAGAAAGTGCTACCTTTCGGAGCTTGTAAAAAAAACAAATCGGAGATGTACTATGTTATTCATTAGGGAAATAAACATATAAAAATTGAACGAAACAACTATTACAACAACTATTCAAAGTGCTCTCCTCATCAAAGAATTCCGCACCCGTTGAAAAATGCCCGGAGTGTTTCTTATCGTTTCGCAGCAAGCTAGGATGCGATCCCTCAACATTTCCTCGTCTTCAATGGGGCTAGCAAAAACTAGTGATTTATGGTGTCCCCAAATGAAAAAAATCGACGGGATTGAGGTCCGGTGACCTCGGGGGGCCAATGCTCAGTGCCTCCTCTTCCTATCCATCGTTGGGGATATGCTACGTCTGAAAAATTTCTTGCTATCACACTAAAATGAGCAGGAGATCCATCGTGCATGAACCAATAGTGATTTCGGAGACCAATGGAAACATCCTCCATAAGTTGGGGAAGCTCGTGTTCCAAAAAATGTAGGTAAGCATCTCCATTCAAACGTAAGGGGAGAAAATAGGCCCAATTAAATAATCCTCAATTATGCCTACCCTACCCATACATTAAAAGAGAATCTGTCTTGGAAATGAGTTTGCGTTATCGCATGTGGATTATCTTCCGCCTAGATGTGGTTGTTATGGAAGTTCATGATACCATTTCTTGATAAATTAGCCTCATCTATGAAGAGGATTTTCGATAAAATTTGCGGATGTTGTTCGACTTTTCTTTGAAGCCATTGAGCAAATCACGTAGCGTAAGTGCCTGGACACGCTGAATATGATAAGGATATAATTGCTGTTCCTTTATAATTCTGTAAACTATCATGTGACTCACATTTGAAGTTTGACAAATTTTTCTTGTACTTGTCTCTGGATGTTCACTAATTTCTTCGAGAACCGCCTCCTCCAATTCCATGGACCTCCTACTGCAGAATTTGTTTCAAAGCTTTCAGATTCGGAAAGTCGCCGGAAAAGATTCGCAAATGTTGCTGCACAAGGAGTCACGCGTTGGGGATACCTTTCCTGATAGATGCGTCTGGCCTCGCTTGAATTTCCGTCAGCCAAGCCGTATGCAAAAACCATATCAGCCATTTCAGCATTCGTAAAGTCGGGCATGGTACCAAAAAATCACTTTATAAACTCCGAACTGTGAATTTGTCAATTAATAGTTAAAAATGTGACAGCGAACTTCTATTTTTATAAACAAACTTTCATAGCCTACTCGATTTAATTAACTTAGTTTGCAAGCGGAGAGTGACAAAGATTATTGAAATCAAATTTGGTTATAAAGTAATATGCATCGATATAGAAAATTGTGAATATTTCGAAAACGATCACCTCCAGCGTTGTTGAGGAGGTGTACCTTTTTTACTTGGAAAATGTGTGGGAATTAGGTTTTTTCATGAAAAGTTTACTTTAAAAAAAGTTAAGGCAATTTGAAATAAATAATGACAGCGTACGCAGCGCCCTCTAGATGTTACATGAAAATTAATACGAAATTATGTTTTCCCACGTCAAAAAAAACCCGGGTACCCAATTTCGTGCAAATAACTTATTTTTTGCAAGAGTTATTTTCAAAAAGCGAACAAAAAAATTCAATTTCAATACCCGTATCTCCGAAACGAAGCATTTTCGGACACAAGTTCATATAGACTGTTTTTCTTAAAATTGTTTCAGGAATACGTCACTTGAATATTTTAACGTACTTATGTTACTCCCTGTATAGTAAAGTTTCCCAGACAAGTTATATTCTGAAAAATTAAATGAATTTTGAATTGAATGAATAACTTTATTTATCCTCAGTATATTAAACACTACATTAATCATTAAAAATTAGTCTATATAAAATAACATTCATAAAAAATAAAAAATACTTAAAATAATAATTGAATTGATTTATATGCAAAAACATGAATGAAAATTATACACATTCATATACACAATTACCTACATACACATGTATACACATAAACATATGAACACACATAACTACACACACACACTTACGCATACACATACAGACATATACTCGTATATATTCCTGGAAGATAGATTCAAATTGAAGTACATATTCAAGAATTCAAATACATTTATTTATTTCGATCTGACTTCTCCAGTATTCATTATATTCTACTATTTCCTTGGAAAAAAAATTGCCAAAAAATCAATTTTTTCTGAAGTAAAATGAAATTGTCTTGCCTTATTGTATTATATATTTAATTTTTTTCCAAACTTTTTTAAATATGGTGCCGAAATACGTGACTAAATTTTATGTATGGAAATTAATATCTGATATAAATAACTCATTTATATCCATCTAGTTGAGTCTCTTCAACATCAAGGTCTTCAGAATCATCCTGATTATCCGGTTTTGTAAAATTTGAAGTCGTTTTTTTTCCTTTTTGGGAGAAAATATACAAAATGGTACTACAAAAAGTGAAGTGTGGTAGTATTGTATACTAATTTTCTATAAAACAGACTGAGATCCTAGCTAACTCTACTCAGAACGCAACATTAATCTCCTTCCAGATATAATATTGTATCATCTGCGAAAAAATGATACTTACAGATCTGAAAAAGAGCTGTACAATATAAAAAGTGAGGGGCCTAGGACACTGCCTTGTAGAACACCAACATAAATGTCAATTTGTTTGGATATGTTATCGTCACATCTAACCACCTGTTTTCTGTTAGATGGATGATTTTCAAACTACTTCAATGCATATCATGAGTTTAATCGGTTAAAATGTTGCTAAGTATATGACTTGAGTATAATAATTTGATAACATCTCGAGAACATTATCATTACTCATTACAGAAAGCGTTCACTAGAAAGGAGATATTTTAAAATTATGAGATTGCACACATTTTCATAGGTTCAGCTTGGTTTACGTGCGTATGTGCTGAGATTGTTTCCAGAAAAAGGAAACTTTAAAATAGACTTGAGAAAATTTGATTTTATAGTCCAAATTTCATGATTTATAATTAATAACTCAAAATTACTAACTTTCGAAAATTATAATCACTTTTGATTGAAGGTGGTTTTTATATTATTTTATAAAAAAATGAAATAACAATTGAAAATTGGACAATTAAAAAGAAATAAAAATTGAAATATTTCAAGCCAAATTATTTCACGACGTTTCGATTGTTGGTATTCACAATGCCCTCGGGTAATTGTTCAATTTTCAATTGTTGTTTGTATTTTATTTTATTGTAATTTCATTTCAGGGTTTTTTGCTTATTTCAATTGTTATTTTCAGGTGTTAATTTTAATTTTATTAATTTTTTTAGGGATAATAAATTATTTTATATCATATTAGACAATGGGAGTCCGAACTAATGAAATTAATTATAATTACTGTTCAAAGATATTGATATTGACAGCTGTTGTCATGAGCACCGATTTTTTTTTCCGTTTTAATGGGATAAAGGGGATAAAAGTTTTAGCAATATAACTTTTACCACAAGAATTATGTATCGTATAAAAGCAATTTTTTGTTCTTTCTTCTGTGTTGCTGGGTTTTGTATGTGGGAGTATAGATCTCAGTATATTTATTTTTTTGTACGAAGTTCTAAAATCCTATATATTTCCTATTCGGAATACCGTTATAGCGGTTAAGTATACCGTGCTAAGAATCACACGTAAGACCTCGTTAATCCACATATCGCACAAGTTTCGACTACTGAGAGTTTTCTTTCGTAGGGAGGCGACAGCTGATTAACGGAAAAACAGATTTCAACAGACTTTTTGACAGTCGTGAAATATGTCGGTAGTTATTGAGTTTGTAATTGTTAAATTGGTGGTTGTTTACAGGGTCATTTGGTTTTCAATCGACTGTATATTTTAAATTGCATTTATTGTTGAATTCACTAACGTCTCTGGATATGCGTTCTTTTTCAGAGCATATTTTATTAATGGTACCTCTTTTTCAAATTTTTTAGCTCTTTTATAATAAATCGTTTTTGCTTTATTATAGACTCATACCTTTTTTAACCTCTCACGATGATTTGATGTAGTGCATTTAATTGCTGTAAAACCTAAAAACTGATCTGTTTTCACCTTTTTTGTTGTTTTTATGCATTGAGGAAAATAATCCTTAGTGAATTTTTCCTATTTGTTGACATTGAAAAGTTTTCTCCAGTATTTTTTATTATTGCATAATATTCCATATACTTGAAACTAATACTTAGTTTCAAGTATACGAAATATCAGGCACACCCTGATTTGCAGATTTGTTTTCTGTGAATTGATGCTGAAATAAAATGAAGGTATTTGCAGTACTGACGGACTAATACCTAGTCAAGATAACAAACAGTTTGATTATGTCTGTTGTCATAAAATCATTAATAATAAAACACCCACAGACTGCCAGACAAAACTTGAAATTTATGTTCAAAGTATATACAGGGCTATTCAAATGCGTTTCTGTACATGGGGATCTCGTAAACGATAAAAGATATTGTCGGTTAAAGTATGACAAATTTGCGTATTTTAGAGACCTATTCGATGATTTAAAGAAATCGAATATAGCTCTTTTGGTTCTGGAGATACACAGGAAAAACCAAAATTTCCTAAATTATTTTTTTGTTTATATCTTCTTTATTCGCAGACATATTGAAAATCTGTCCACATTTTGCTATTGGCACTTGATGTAGGATCTCAGAATATATCTATGAATCTTTTATACAGGGTGTCATCTGACTTGGGCCACCCCCATCTTTGAATTTTTGAATACGGACCTGTATTTTTGTTGTAGTTTTTGGATCGTAGACGTTCACTTCATACTGAAAAATCAAATTCAATTTTATATTTCGGAATTTTTCGGTAATATTCGATTATAATTGTGTGAATTATTCCCTTTTAAATTACGGCCCTGGAAATTGGTTGACTGAGAATAAAAACACAATAGTAACTTTTCACGTCTCCCTATGTACCATATAGTTTTTCAAGAGTTTTTTTTTCATTTTTAGGTACCTATACATATTTTTTCCATTACTCTGAGCGTTTTCTACAATGAACTTCGAATAAAAAACCTTTTGTGATTATTTGAAATGTATCTACGAAAAAAATATATTATATGTGTTTTGATGAGCAGAAAAAAAATGGTAGCCATAATAACATCCGAAACGAACACTATAATTATAATGAAAATTGAAATGAAGTAAGTAATTTATATACACAAAAAAATTAAATGTTCGAATTGGAGTCCTTTCCATTTCGAGACAAATAATGGGACAATAAAATGGTATGCAAGATCACCAGATCTTACTATTTTGGACTATTTTCTATGGGGGACATTGAAAAATAGGATTTACGCTTGCAGAGAGATAGAAAATGTGGAAGACTCGAGATTGAGGATTTTGAATGATTTCGCAGCAATGCAGCAAATAAGTGTATTAAGGGCAATGAATAATATGAAAAACCTAGTTCAAAAATGTCTCGAAATGAAAGGACTCCAATTCGAACATTTATTGCGCCAATACTTTTTTTAGGTACCTATTACTTCATTTCAATTCTCATTACAATTATAGTGTTCGTTTCGGATGTTATTATTGCTATCATTTCTTTTTCTGCTTATTAAAACACATATAATGTATTTTTGATTTAGATATTTTTCAAATAATCGTAAAAGTTTTTCTTATTCGAAGTTCATTATAGAAAACGCTTAGAGGAATGGGAAAATATGAATAGGTACCTAAAAATGAAAAAAAACTCTCGAAAAACTCTACGATACATAGGGAGACGTGAAAGTTGCTATTATGTTTTTATTCAACTCAGTCATCCAATTTCCAGGGCCGTAATTTAAAAGGGAATAATTCACACAATTATAATCGAATATTATCGAAAAATCCCGAAATATAAAATTGAATTCAATTTCTCATTAT
Organism: Leptinotarsa decemlineata; assembly: GCF_025532065.1. Lineage (NCBI taxonomy): Eukaryota > Metazoa > Arthropoda > Insecta > Coleoptera > Chrysomelidae > Leptinotarsa > Leptinotarsa decemlineata. The sequence goes on along the minus strand of NW_027412549.1, from coordinate 1,694,508 downwards.
GAAGTGAACGTCTACGATCCAGAAACTACAACAAAAAATACAGGTCCGTATTTGAAAATTCAAAGATGGGGGTGGCCCAAGTCAGATGATACCCTATATAAAAGATTCATGGATATATTCTGAGAGCCCACATCAAGTGCCAATAGCAAAATGTGGACAGATTTTCAATATGTCTGCGAATAAAGAAGATATAGGCAAAAAAATAAGTTGAAGGGCAGTCTTTGCTGACTAGTTACGAACAAAACTTGGAAATTTTCTTTGGGTGATCAGCAGAACGGAAGTGTACTCTTATAACAAGCTATTCCAATATTTCGATGAAATTTATCATCATCTTCAGGGAAAAGCTACAAAATTTGTATGATGGTAATACAATATAAAAAGTTTATTAATATGAAAGGTCACAACTCACTGTTAGTGAAGTTGGCCGTGTCGAAAAGAATGTTATATTGAAACAAATGAAACATGTCAATACAATAAACAAGTCACTAATAAGAAGAGGTTGACTCCTCACAGGATACAAAGAGGAATATTACATTAAAATTTTCTAAAAATCGTTAATTGTTTCAAAATTATCGATTACCGGTAAAAGCCATGAGGTTGAACAACAAAGAGAGAGACACAAAACAATTGACAATGTCAGCTGTCATGTAATTCAGTTTGAAAAGGTTTGTTTGTTTGTATCATCTACATCTATCATCTACAAACAAACACCCCTTTTCAAACTGAATTACATGACAGCTGACATTGTCAATTGTTTTGTGTCTCTCTTTGTTCTTCAACCTCATGGCTTTTACCGGTAATCCATAATTTTGAAACAATTAACGATTTTTAGAAAATTTTAATGTAATATTCTTCTTTGTATCCTGTGAGGAGTCAACCTCTTTTAATTATATATATATATATGGATATGTATGGACGAATGCACATATAAAAAAATCGCTGCTGAATGCATGGTTCCACGATTTTCGATGGAGACGCGAACATCACTTGCAACCTTGATAGTCTGGAACATGGAAGAAAAGTTGAAGATACTTTCTCGGAAAGTGTTTAAGAGACTTGGCATATTTGATTCCACCAAGAGCGGTACATTTAAAAAATACGCGACGGACTGTGGCTGCTCATCGTTTTGAGGTTCAACTCAGTAAACCTCGAACTTCAGTGTTCAAGAACTGTTTCATTTGTAGAACTGCGTTTATGTGGAATAAACTTCCTGAGAACGTTTTTCCAAATGGATTTAATCTCCAGCGATTCAAATCCAATATGAATCGCTACTTTCGCACAGGCACCGCTCTTAGAGCGCCTTAAGGATTTTCCTGTAGTGCTTGTGTTTTGTCCTTGAAAAAAATTATTTAAAGATATTGTGTTATATTTTCCACCAAATTTATAATTGTTTGCAACTCAATGTGAAATTATTGGTCATAAATAAACTTTCATTAAAAATACTCCAGTCGCAGTAAATTCCTGATTATTTTCACTTCTAGTAAGCTTCTCGAACCGCTACTGGATTCACCCCCTACGAAGAATGTTAAAAATACATCAGATGTATTCATCTGGATCTAAGCAATATCCGAAGAAAGACAACATTGAAGTTAAATATAAATGATAGACTATTATATTCCATGCTGAACCAGATGGTAACGATAAAATGAACGAAAGAATAAATCTCCGCGGTGGGAACTCCTTGTGTATAAGTTGTGGAGGAAATGGGAGCGGTTTCTTTGGCTACTTGTTTGATACTAAGCAATATTCACTTCCTTCCCATAGGATGTTGATTATACATGTTATTGTTTTCTCATAGTATGATACGTTACATGAATATCTATCAGGATTGAAAATACAGGGGTATTCAAATTCAAGTTTCTGCATAGAAACAGACATAATACAGTCGGTTGAATTGTGGCAAAGTTGGTACTTCTCTGAAGTCAATTACGAGTAAAGTTTAATATTTCTAAAACGATCTGATATTTCAAAAATGTTCATTCAAACAATTCCATACACATAACGGGACACAGGAAATATTTAAAAAAACTACAGATTATTCTCATAAACACTGAAAACATCGAGATTTACATTTCATCAGGTCGGACTTCCATTGTCCAATATGGTATAAATTGATTTGAAATCCCTGAGAGAATCTGTAAAAAATTAAAAAAGTTTGCTGAAAAATAACAATTTTATCAAGCAGAAAACTGAAATTACAATAAAATAACATACAAGCAACAACCAAAAAAAAATCAAATAAAAATAACTATCAACACTGGCTGAAAAAATTTAATGATTATTAACAAGAAACGGAAATAAAAAATAAAATAAAAGATTCCATACCAAGTTACTTCACGACGTTTCGATTGTTAGTATCCACAATCGTCTTCGGGTGATAACTTCGGGTGAAATGCACCACGAAACTTTGTCAACCACCTTCAAACAATCGAGATTTACGATTTTTTTTTGTTATCATTTATGAAAAAGGAAAGAAGGGAACATTCCAAATAAACTAAATTTTATCATTTCTCTTGAATATTCCAGAATATTGTGAAGCGACTAGTTCCAGATTTTGATTGGAGAAAAGAAAAATTGAGAAATCGTTTCGGACTATATTCTCAACTTAGGGCAGGGTGGTTGCAGTATTCACATTATTATTAATAATAATAATAGCGTTTGTTGCCAAACAGTTTTCCATTTACCAAGCAAAGTATACATGATTGATACATGTTTCTTACTATCAGATATCAGACAAAAAAAGAAAAACTTATGTGAAAAAATCATAAAATAAAAAATATTGTGAACTTCTATACTCATTGACTATAGATTCGCACGAGACTTATTTTTGATTTCTCATAAGCTGCATTACGACACATAAAGTGACACATAATGTGAATTGAATATAGAGGTCATTCGTTTGCGTTTGTGCCCAGATGTTAGACCTGTAACAAATATTGCAATTTCTGATAGTAGTGGAGAACAGTCTATCTTGCCATTCAATAACTTATATAAAAATGAATCAGATGCCTGATTTCTTCGTTTCTCTAATGCTACAAATTCGAATTCATAAAATATATCAAAGTTATTACAATTTCTTGGGGAGTTACAATGATTTCAGAAATTCTTTTATACTATATATCAATTGCAGATATATATTGATTGTATATGGGATTCCATATTGTGGATCCATATTCTGGTTTTTCAATCAAGCTCCCTGAGGAGCTTCCCTGAGGAGCTTGATTGAACTATAACATAACTCTACTGGGTGTTTTCTACTTGCGGTGTTGAACTTTCACAAGAAAGTCAGCAGATTCATAACCATTCTACTTGTTGCAGTTTGATGTATTTACTGACCATGAAAATGATTTTTATCTCACCATAATTGTTTTAATAATAAGACAGTTTCATTTCATTTCCAATTGAGCTTGACGATTCTCTGTGTCCTTAATAATCTCAATGGTCAATAGTCAGCAGTTGGCAGTTGGCGGTTTAATAAAAACATTTGGTGTCTAAATATTTCATATGAATGTAAAGTATGTATTCAGGTATCCATAATATGCATTAAAGTAATATGTACCTACTCTTATGAATATGTGATGTTCATGAGTAATAGTTAGATTTAAGGAAATCAACCGAATATCTTACGAATCAGATTAATATAATATTCGCTGGAAATTCCAACTCTATCAATATTTGAAATGTTTATCAATGAATTTGGTGTGCAGCATATATCACATAGATTGCTGTTATATTCCATATTTAATCAATTAAACGTGGAAGTGACCGCAGGAAACGTTGACTCATAGAGGAAAGGCTCACAATAGGTATTATAATCTGAAAGTTTGTGATAGAGTTCTGGTTTACTCAGGAAGCAATGTGCGATAAAATCATATGCAGGGGAAGAGGCAAAAGGGACAAATAACACCCCAGGGAATGGATAAAAACCGAAGGAAGTTACTCGAAAAGATTAAAAAAAAATTATATTCATTAGTTTGTTAGTTAGGTGACACCCTCTTACATTTTCTACCGCAATTTGGAAGTACCCTGTATAGAGGCGAAAACTCACATATATCATGTTATCATATTACTCTTGGACAAATTCGATTTCTTCGAAAATATTGGTGTGACCGATTGATTAGAATATTGAAGACAGATTTTCAGTTATCTTTGTTGAGATATAGTCATGAGATTTAAAATTTTTGGCGTGCTTCAAATTAAATTTGGGAGATGTACACCTATATTGAGGATATGAACACTAGAATGGATGTCGATGGCCTCAATACAGCATGTTACAAGTCAATCATTGAAATATAGTATTTTTTTTTTCTTTTCTCACTCCTTATATCAATAAAAAATACACACCACTCTCTCAATATATAGATGAAAACATTTCTACATTTTATGTCATTCGACTCCAGTATTTTGTTACTATGGTGTTTTTTATTTTTGATGTATGAATAGTTCTTTATCTTTATTCGAAAAAGTGTTCTTTAACTAGGATAAACCCCCTTTCGGTGATTAATTCAATTTAAAATTAATTATTGATTAGGTAACATGTCACGAAATGAGCCCTGAAGATGAATTAATAAATTCGAAAAGTTGACACAAAAACAATTATTTTTCTGAGAAAAATTGATACTGGTCTTGACTAGACCTGCAAACTAATGAATCTTTTTTTTCAAAGGATTTTCAAGTTACTTCTTCCGGTTTTTATGAATTCTCTGGGGCGTCATTTGCCCCCTTTACCCCCGCCTCTGCATATGGCCGTGTCTCACGTTGGCTTCCGGCTTAAATATGGAGAATAACCGCAAGATATGCAATATATGCTGCATACAAAATTTATGAATATACATTTCAAATATTGTAACAGTTGGAACTTCTATCGGAGATGATAATAATCTGATTAATTGTAGATGTTATTAGTGAGACGTTTGGTTGATTTCATCATATCTAATTATTACTCATGAACATCACATATTCACAAGAGAACATATTACTATAAGGCAAATCATGCATATCTACATACATACTTGACATTCATATGCAATATTTACACACAAAATGATTTTATCAAACTCGGTATTAAAGTTATCTAAATAACTAAAAGCACGCACAATATTCATGGACTTCAACATAACCCTACTACGAACTGCTGACTTACAATTGAGATTAGTTAGAACACAGAAAGTGGTCATGCTCAACTGAAAATGAAATGAAGCTCTATGTTATTATTGAAAAAATATGTTTAGTGATCATTCACTATTCAACCGTCATCAACAACTTTTATGAAAACGGTGAAGAGAGTTATATTCGAGAACGAAAACTTACAAATACATTCTTCATACTGGAAGAAAAGAAAAAATCACCCTTTTTTAATGACGCATAGTTTTTCGATATCTTCAATCACGCTGGTATGAAATTGAATAAAACACCATAAATAAAAAAATCATCTGCATCCAATGGTCCAGTAAAATGTGAAACCATGAAAATGCGACAAGACTAAACGAATAAACGCCTCGCATATAATTGTCTCTGATCTGGATTCCTGGTGATAAATCTGCTGACTCCCTTGCTAAGGGGGAGGTGTTTTAAACACTGAATATCTGGATTGCAAGAAATCTACCAGAATGAGCCCATTCCAACGCATTTATATAAGGTTTTTCATTAAGCTGTTCCTATCTTTAAATTTAAATGAAGTAAAGTAAACCATTCTCATCATTCTTTTAATGCATTTTTTCATTTTCAATCATGAGTGTGAACAATATCTTCATTTATAAGAAAATCGTTTTACAAACCATGAATATAGTTAACTAAAGTTTCAGTCAAATCAACAAACCTTTTTACCTATGAACCGATTGAAATAAATTATTCGCTGAATGTTGAGTAAAACTTTCCAAATAAAAAATATTCAATTATTCCAATAAGTGAGCCAATAAAAATCATCAAATCTATTTGGAATTATTTTCATTGAATAACATGTGGGGTGTTTTGAGATACAAACTGCTATCGATCCGGACCGAACGAATTTCGTCTTCGTCTGTTCTAGTAAAATACGAAATGGTTGTGAATACCGAGAAATACGTAAAACGTTGGTTATAAATGTCACTTTTTTCTGCTGAAAGACATATCACTACTTATTCAAGGAGAGACAGGCATTCATTTGAGTTTCCCTAAATGAAATCCTTTGTAACAGGGTATTCATGCCAGTGTCGTCGGTTAGGGACAGGAAGTTTTATTTATAAATAACGTGTGTCCCAGACTCAAGGTGTGGTGAAAAAATAATAAATTAGTAGTTGATCATCAAATTACTGAAGCTTTCGGGAATATTTGAAATATTCAATTACAGATTAGAAATTACTATAAAAATTCAGATCTGTACTTATAATTTCAAAGTTGTGGGTGCCTCAAGTTATACTGCTTGTTTCTTTTTTTTACTTAATTTTTATAAAATTTCAATATATTTACAAATGAAGGAGATGTAGCAAAAATACAATTAAGAAATTTTCGAATTTTCCTGTATATATCTGGGACCAAACAAGAGTCGATTTTTTGGTATCATTCATTAGTACCCGAAAATAGTCCACTTTGCCACAATTTGATCTACTCGATTATCTTTTAACCGTTTACAATGCATCGTCCATGCATATACTCGAATCTGAATAGCCTTGTATATCATTAAATAGCATATATCTAACATACCTAAATATGTAACTAATGAAATATCAATATACATTTAGGCCCTGCCAATCACTTACTTGGGACAGATTTACTAGGTTAGTTTAGGTCCAAAGTGAGTGGGTCTATTCGACCCACCACCGCAACCCACAAGGGTTTATTGTGGCTCACACCTATTCACACTCGGCCAAATAAACCCAGCTTCTTAAAGAAGCCGATTAGTTTGTATGGTGACTGGTCTTTCAGGTCAGATGGTAAGAGTACGGCTCTGTCGTACTCTAAAGACCTGATTCGGTCCCCAGCGGGGCAGGCACAAATTATATGCTCTGCTGTTTCAACATTTTCCAAACAAAGGCGACACACACTATCTTCCGACAGTCCGAGTCTCTGCATATGACGATTCAAATGACAGTGACCCGTGAGAAAGCCTGCTAGACATCGTAGTTCATCGCTACTGTAGTCCAACAACTGTTTGGTTTCAAGCTTCAAAGTGTAAATAAACGCCTTGGAGTGAGCCAATCCTGGAAAATTCTGCCAGAAGTCCATAAATCTTCTTGTCATCCAGGTGTTCAATGTTTGTTTGGCAAAGCCTAAAGCGATACCAATTGCAAGCTCTGGTCCGATGAAGCTGTTTGCAGCACCCTCCTTTGCAAGGGAGTCAGCCAGTATGGCCAGGAATCCAGACCAGAGACAATCTGTTAAGTCTTCCTATCGAGGAGAATCGTTTTTGGCAATTTGCTACCAATTTAGACGTCGCTCGGTAGGAGCCAAGAGCTTCCAACGCCGCTTTACTGTCCGAGAATATTTTCTATTGACTTGTGTATGAGGTTGGATTTATCCAATTTCTCCGCACACAATTTAATAGTGTAAATTTCCGCTTGAAATACAGCCGCATAAGTTCCTAGGCAGGTAGATATATCTGTCCTGGGTCTGCGACTAAAAACACCTGCACCAGACCCGGAGGGTATTTTTAATCCATCTGTGAACCAACAACTATCTGCTCTTTATATTTCCTTCTCCCGGAGCATCCAGTTCTCTCTACTAGGAAATAGTACTTTATAAGGCAGTTCGTTCGTAGTTGACAGTTGGAGGCATAAAGTCAGAGGTCATTTCCAGAATGCTGTGACTTCCAGTGTTAACCAACAGTCTGTTACACTGTGCATTAAATTTATTTGTGCAATTGGCAATATGTACAAGACTGTATGCAGTCCATCTAGCCTCTCTCTCCAGAAGAATGTGGAAAGGAGGTAGATCTAGAAGGACTTCCGTGGCCGCTGACGATGTGGTAAGTAGTTTTACAACTTTTACGAGTACCCTACTATACCAATTTTTATGTTTACATAAATGCCACATACTTATAAAGTAATTGAAAAACTATTCAGACAGATATGGCATTAATCCCTATAATTTATGTTAATATCTTTGCATCCTTATAAGCCAACAAGCGTGATGAAGAAAAGTTGCAATCGCGTTGGTTTTTATGTTTTGAATAACTTTGAAGGTTGAGGTGACATTGATCTTGTATGGGTAGATAAGTACATACCTAATGAAAAATTGAAACTGGTAGTTGTGAACATACTTTTTTTAAATTGAATTTTATCAAAGGTCATTATTATTGGTTACAAGCTGATGCGACAGTATAACATAAAAAAGTAAGGATTCTGCCAACGTACCTTACATTACGTTATTGCAATTTTCCTAGATATCTCAATGAAATGTAGCACTTGTAACTCGCTGATAATATAGATTTTTGAGAGTGAAATATTTTTTTACTAATTTAAGAGTTTATCGATTGCAAACAAACAAATATCTTCTACCAATTTGTTACCTGTGAAACTGTAGTAATAATCAATTGAAGTTCGTAGTACCATGAAGTAATATATATTAAAAATCAACTGTGACGCCTATGCCTCCCGCCTACACAGTCAGCTATAGCAATGTTCCTGAGCTCTTCCATCCCCTTTCGGATCAATAGAAAGTGAGAGTCTAGAGTTAACAGCAATATGACGGCATTGGGGTTTAGCTTCCCTTTTAATTCGTCTGAATCAATCTCTAATTTAAAAGATGTGATTTATTATACAGAAATACAAACGATGGGTCAGCAAGAGAAGATGGCATTACTCTAACCAATTTTTGTTATGCCTGTCAGTTCAAATAATATCCATGAAGAAGATAGTTTCTTTTGTGGGGGAAACCTCTTTTTTATTAACAACATTGACATATTTCCAATTTCAAAACTCCTTCGACATAGGAGAACCAAAGATAGAAACTGCAATTTTTATTAGATTCTTTTTCAATTTTGAAGACAAGGGCAGATTTCAGCCCTTGAAACCTCAAAATAAGTACCCATATAATTTCTTAGCTCTCTTTTCTATAGTCAAAATTATCAAATATTAAAAGTTACTGATGAATAGAACATTTTCCTTTGTGAAAAATACTTTGGATTTAGGCAGTAACTCATCGGGGTAAACTAAAAAGTCTGCCCTTTCCACACGTGTATAAAGTCCTCCATTACAATTTTAATATTTTTCAGATTATGGAAGGTGGAAACACCCAAAAAAGAGCGATAAAAATGGCGATCTTCTTGAATCTTTGTAAATTTACAATATAAAGTTATAGAAACGGAATGATTACGTGTAGGTACTTGGAAGATAATAATATAACTTGAATTTGAAAAATTTGAAAAAAAACATTGTGCATCTGAAAATGATATTCTCTTTTACAATTCTATATTCATATGGTCAAGTGAATGGTCAGTTCAAAGGAATCATTTGACTGTTGTGTTTGAAAAAATTACCTTCGATGTTAAGGCATTGAAATATGCTTTTGGTATTGAGCTCATGATTTGTAATAGATATTTTTGATGTAACAAAATCAGGAGATTATTTTTATTGGTTATATCAATTTGTTAGTGCTTGTTTCCGAAAAATGAGTGAAACTTCAGTTTTGAACTATATTTTAATAAGGCTTTAATTAGATACTGTTACCATCACTTTAAGTATATAGTTGAGAGTTAGCATTAGAAGAAACGTTTAGGAATCCAGTGTCATTCCTACATGTTTTCAGAAGCTCAACCACTTTTATGTCTTAGAAAATACAAATATTTCAAAAATCTAAATTTTAGTTGTCATGTACTACTATCAAAAATTTTTTTCGATCACAATTTGTTGACCTAATATGGAAAGCACTTGCATTTTAAGAAAGATACAAAAAACAACAGAGTTTTCGCCTGTTCATCGCTGTATATTTTTTTTGGTCTAACGCGGAATCTCCATTTCAACTTTTCGAAACACAACCTTATGCTCAGCTTATTTAGCTGACGTCCATATGCTCAACTTATTTAGCTGACGTCTTCATTTCGGTTCTGAAATAATATTAATTCATATAACAAGTCGGGAAAATACTGTTTTTTGGACGAGTAGACTGAGTTTAGTCTACTAGTCAAAAAAAACTGTTTTCGGAAGTGTTGCGTACACCATTTTTGTGGCAACCGTATAGAATACCAAATCAATGAGGCACATTTCTTCATTATATTTCTTTGTAGAATAAAATATTGAACATTTCAATTCTAATTTGTATTGAATATTGAAACTCACGGAAACTTTATTTTTTTTCATATATCAATATAATTATTAAAATTCAAGCAATTGCTAGTATTCAAGGGATTCAATTTGTTTGAAATGCTTGGTATATTTAAATGTCTTTTGTTAAAGTTAGAACAAGATTGTAAAGTTTCATAAGTTTTGAGTAGTTTTGTCAATTTTCATTTTCTTGTGAGTGAATTGTCTATATAGCCTTCAGCGACAGTAATAGACTTCCAGCCACCGTATCTGTTCAAATTTGTGATGTTTCCACCATTATTAGCAAATAACGTCTTTGAAGTTCGACGAATGCTCAATTTTCAATTTTTAATTTTGGGTAAAATTGAAATATCTGATATCTTTAATCCGAGAATTCAGGAATAATCTGTTATGTGGACATACGGGATGGCCGTAAAGATGAATATTGCCTATATAACGGCCTGTTTGCAACCTGTGAAAACTGGTATTTTCCCATGCAACATGTCTTCCTTGTCACTAACCAAATAATTGTTGCCACCTGAAAATAAAGCGAATCAAGTTGATACTTTTATATACCTACTACAATCGTAATGTTTTGTTAAAATTACCTTCAGCATTAGAAATGTTTCATTATTTGCTTCTCCAATGAATTTTTTGATATGCTTGTTGTTGAATACTTCCGATTTCTTTACTCTACAGGGTGTTCATTGAACATGCGACAAAAATTTAAAGGGCTATTCCTTGGACTATTCCAAAGATATTTTGTACTTTGATGATTTTTGATAGAGGGCGCTTTGTTTCGAAGATATGGCGCGAAAAAAATTTCGACAGTAACAATTTAGTAGCAAAAATTACACATAAAGTTTCTTAATCTACAAGAACTGTTGAAACTGACTACCCCCCGCTCGGATGCAAGAATCCAATTTTCTCCTCATCGACTTCCGCACTCTTTCAAAAACAACCGAATCGTTTCTAATTGTGTTACACCCAGCAATTATCCGATTTCTCAAATCTTCCACATCTTCTACTAGAGTTGTTGATAGTTACCAACAAAATTGTTAGATTTTTTTTTACTTGGTGGGTCCAGTGTAGTACGCTATACTTTTATTTCGGCTACGTTGATAATTTTAAAATTACCAAAATTGTTATTGCCGAAATTCTGTTTCACCCCGTATTTTCGAAACAAAGCGTCTCATCCCTTAATTCTTTGCCGCATGTTTAATAAACATCCTGTATTACTAACATTCTTCTTTTTAAAAAATGTGAAAACCTTTGGGAAAGAGGCTATGCTCACATTTTTCTCGACTAAAATGGTACTTTTCAACAAAGAGTACCTGCTCCACAAGGTAGATGATTTGATAGTTTCCAATGTTTCCGCCAAATTACCAAAATTACATCCTGTGTGATATTTTTGCATTTTTTCATATCCATCCATTTCGAGAATCATCGACGTTTTCGTACCAGAACTTTGATGTTTTACAGAATGATTGTGCTGTAGCAGCAGCTGCATTGAAAATTTTGTAAGGCACATTTTCGAACTCACTATCACTGTTGCTATAGTTTATTGCGATAATTGCGAACAAAAACTATGCAAACATTCAAAATTCAAAAAGTCAACTAATGTCATGTGTAATAGCTGTCAGTCGTTATTTTGCTGCTATGAAAATGATCAACTGCATTCATCAAAACCATACCCAATAAGATTTTCATATTTACAATGACAAAAATGATGTGATTTTTCCTGGCATAGTCCTGGACGTACTTACTTCCCGTACTCACTTCCCTAGTCCGGAAGAATGCTACTTCCTCAAAGAAAGAGGGTCCGAGAAGTGGGTAATAATTTTCATCAAGTAACGGGTCAGAGTATTCATAGCTTTCACTGTTATGGTTGTTTTTGTTTGGTTTTTCACTGACTATTAACCTCAGTTGAATTCACTTCATGACTTTCATGACAAAAATAAAAATGTGCTCTATTCAGCAAATCACTTAGGATGGAATATGCGGACAAATTATCGAAAGTAATACAAGACCTCAAAATTTCATCGATAAATTTTCATTTTTCAACGAAAACTTTGGGAGTTACACTACCATAAAAGGAGCAAACAGCATGATGAGACCACGAGTCAATAGAACGAATTGTTTTATCTATTGCTGATTGCTCGACTGGTATTGCTCAAAAATAACAAAGTCTCAGTTTAAAAACATTCACCAAACTCAAACAAATGTTCATGCAGTTGTAGTTTCTTAAGAATGTATCATCTCTCCCACCAAGCGATTTTCTGGACTCTTTGGAGTCCACTAAATACTCGTTGGGAGAACAAGAGGATTGTTCTAAATTCTTGGGGTTCTTGTTGAATACTTTTCGTGAGCAGAAAAATAGCAGAATCAATACTCCTGACCGCTCTGGATTGATTGATTCCGTACAGTCTATCTCGTCTTTTGCTGGAAAAATTCTCACTTGTTTACTTTGTAGTAAATGTTCAAGAGGTAGTAAAAACGAATGAGATTTTCTGGAAGTTCGACTAGCGTTTCCTAATATAACTGATAACCAGTCCGTGCAAAGCTTTTTGTTGAATCATCTGAAAATGGAAATTTTAACGGATGATGATCAACTGTATTGCCAAACATGCTCCAAACTGATTGACTATTATAAGAAAACAAATATAGCTGAGGCACCAGTCAACCCAATAATAACACTGGTGATCTTCAAATATGACTCAACCTTTGACGGAAGCACCAAACTCTCACGAAGGTTCGAAATAGATGAACACTTCAATCTAGCAGACGACTATTATAATCTTCATGCAGTCATTGTTCACTGTGGTTCTGGCGTTGAATCTGGCCATTCGTGAAGATTATTTCCTGAAATATTCTCAGCTGAATGCATCGATAAGTAAAAAATGTCAGTTTTCGAATTAAATCAATATTATTACCTGAATAACGAGAGATTTCAATAAGAACATTTGTTTGAAAGTACAATTATTAAAGACACAATGTTCGAATATATGAACAGTGTACGTAAATGATTAAACTCAAATTGAGACCGCAGATCCGGCACCCGACCTACTCCACGCGGCTCGATACATCACCAATAGGTGATGTCAATTTCATTGAAATTCAGTATAACATTTCCATTCGAATTAAATTATTATTGCGAATAAGTTTCGATTATGATTTTGATAATTCTGGATGTACAGATTGTTGGTTTTCAAAATGGAGTTATTTTCGTGAGCTTATCTGAATCAATGAAATGTGGCAATTGGTTTTTCATATCGGTATCTTGTATCTGTTCATTGTGTTGGTGAGTTCTATTTGAATTACATATTGGGAGAGAGTTACCTAAAGAGATAACTAAACGTTTCACTAATAATTTCAGCTTATTATAATAAAACTCGAATATATTAGCTTAAATAAAATGTCGAAAGCCAACAAAATCGCAAATGAGTTTTACATTTTGAATGGTGGTAATCGGCATTCAATACAATGCCTGTCGTTCCGAACTGGTGGTGTTATCAAAAATATGCCGTTTCACTTTTTAGTGAAAACAGAACATTTTAATGTCTAATACTCTCTACGGTTACCAATCTTTCACGATATTGTCATGTGTGTCAGCTGGATTTCGGAAAAACCTCCTCTCTTGTCTCCTTACACTTGATAGAATATCCCCTATTGCAATATTAGCTCTCTTTCCCGTTAAACATGTTCAAGTATCGACTGCTGCATCATCCAGAATTGTGAAAAGAGGGTTGCTTTGTCCTTTGAAAGTTCGATGTAAAATGTGCATGCATACTATTCAGATTATCATTATGTACACTCTCCAGCCAGGCAAATTCACTTTGAGGGAGATCATGGAATATAACCCAGTTTGTGTCCATCATCAGGGGAAACCCTCTCTTTGTTTGGTGCGTACAGGGCGCGGAATGATTATTGATTTTCGTTGCTTTGTAGGGTGTATGTTCCAATGGCAGGTCAGGATTTTGAAAGAAATAAATTGTCAGGCAACCTCTCTTCTGTTTCTTGTGATTGATAGTATATTTACTTTTATGGTAGACAAAACACAAATTACAAAGTGAGTCGTCAGCTTCTAGACTAAAAGCAGTCGCGACTGCATTCTTCATTTGTGTTCCCGTGAACAATAATACCAATTTCAAACTCAGCTTTTTCATAATCTTATCTGAACTTTCATATTTTCGAAAAGGAAGTCCGCTTCCGATATATATCCTAGTGATAATGCTGGCGAACTAATGGATAATGGGTGTGACACGATTCTGTTTTTTATCACCACAGACAAATCCTTTTATCGTCTACAACTTGGAATTTGTTGTGTTACCGTATTATCGGGTTGAATGCATTTTCGTAGTTTCGATTTCACCTGAGGCCTAATGGATTAGACCACTTGAAATGATTCGTTATCAACATTTTTAAAGAACACTGGTGCCTGTGAAAAACGGATTGAAATAAATGACCATTAAATTTTTGTATGTATAGTATGCCTTAGAGAGATGTCATGAAAATTTAATTATTTGTTAATAAAAAACCGAGATGAGATAAAAATATTACACAGAAGGAAAACATTAATAAGTGCCAATGGAAACATAAAAAAGAAGGATTACCCGTGTGAAACCATCATTTGGGATACCTACACAATTACCCAGAAATCAGTTTCTTTTTTTTATTCGACACGAAATATTATTGAAATAGATACATTTAGTTTATTGAAAAATGCTACAGAACGTAATAAATAAACGAGTAAATCATAACCACAAGCTCATCAGGAATTTCTCATGAGACCAGTACTATTATAATATACCCTATAAATAATATACATATGAGTATATTGCTACCTCGAAAACGGTAAAACCTACAAGCTCGTTTAGATTAAACAAAAGTTTTCTATTATGGCGAAATAGAATAATCTCTTTTGAGATCGAGAATATCAGTAGTTGTTTTTGAAATATTTACCGAAAACTAGAATTGTCGAATTTCGTTTTTTGGCTCTACCGCCTCCATCCCGAATGATATATGAACAGGCAAAGATACTTTCAAAACTGTTTCATATTTGGCATACTCTGATATAAACCCATTTGCAATGCGACATTTCATTCATCATATTTCATCATAAACTTTATTTTTTCAAATACGGACCTCTGGTGTTTTTTCATCGATTTTTGTATCCACTGTGCTAACAAATTCAACTATGTATTACAATACATATGTTTTCCGACGTTTGTCTCCGAAAAAACATCATCAATGTGTAGTTTCAAAATGATGGAAACCAATATCATAGAACTCAAAGGTATATCAACTCCATATACAGCAAGCGCCAGCTCTTGTAAGATATACAAATTCTCTGTACAAAGGCGTATCATTACTTGTCCTCCAATGCTGCTGGCATTTGACATAGTCTCAATAATTTGTGTTGATTCTGAAAAAATGTCATCGCCTAACAAAAATCCAGTCCATCAATAGTCAGGCACATGAAATAATTTTTAAAGTGTTCATTTATTTTCAAAGTGTTGAATGTGAGTTGGATACGTTATTAAATGTGAAAAATAAAACGACTTTCATAACAGAAGGACAGAAAATAATAGAAAAAAATGAATAGAGAAAATTGACATGGGAGCATTGAGTATCAAGTATTCACAAAGAAAAAATTTTTGTAGCCAACAGCGACCAATTGTGTTTCTTGATGAAACAAACCTTCATAGTTGACATACATATTCCAGGAAGGCTGACATGGTGAAGTGGCTGCACGAAAAAAGCATTATGTTCACCCCTAAGATGCAGAAACCCGAATTATACAAGTTGATCAAAGTAAATGAGTTGCATCATCATAGTAAAAATTTGATGAGGTTCTATTTGAACACGGAGATAACGTTATGCGATTTCCACCCTACCATCCGGATTTGAATACCATTGAACTCATTTGAGCTACTGTCAAAAACAACGTGTCCCAAAAGAATGCAACTTTCGAATTGGAAGATGTAAGGAGACGGGCGGAGCACGAGTTTGATCAAATCACTTCTGAGCAATGGCAAAAGCGTTGCCGACATGTAGTAGATATAGAGAGGAAACATTGGGAAAATGAAACATTCACAGTGTATCAGTAAAAAAATTATGATTTATACTCTGTGATCTCCCAGACATGGCTGCTTGTACAGAGTCGCACTAAGGAACGACCGTTTTTTTATATAATATGCGACTGGGTATAAGAGTGTAGGGACACAAATTAGCAGTTGTTTCAGCTGTATATGTAATTGATATTTTAATAATTTTAAACTGTAAAATACCATGTATATATACCTACACAACACAGACGTTAAAACGTAACTGACCACTCCGACACTATAACAATGAATTCCGCCAGCCGATTGCAGTTAAATCTGATTTCTCAGCGCAAACGGGCTTGTTTATGTTAGCCAATAGATGCAAATATGCGTGGGGTTCATGCTTTGATCACGCATCTATCTTTGTTTGTTGGATGGATACTGTTTATTGTATGGTTTTGACCTCAATAAAATGAGATCACTACAAAAACTTCAAAATCGTGCAATGAGAATCACTTTGAGATGTAACAGATATACACCAATATCATTGATGTTGGGAACATTACAATGGCTGTCAATAGAAAATAGACTTATTTATTTAACTATGAGTTATATCTTCAAAATGTTGCATAATCTTCTTCCATCATATTTTCACAAATATATAACTATAAATACGCAAGTTCACCAGCATGATACGAGAAGTAAACATAACTTACATGTGACTAGGCAAACAAAAGCTTACAATATTAAAACTTTGGTGTTCAAGGGATTCATTGCTTACAACAGTTTGCCAGATGATATAAAGAAATCAGAAACTCTGCAACAGTTTAAAATAAAAATGATAAACCATTTACAGCAAAAGTAAATGTACAGTACAGATAGATATTGTATATCTATCAGGATTAATAATTTTTAGTATCAATACGAGTATTAATATATGTATCTTCTTACGGGATATGAGTGTATAGTGGGTAGTGGGATAGCATAACTTATTGGTTTCATATGTATGTTTGTATATGATTATTGTGGTATTTGGCTGTACGTGAATGGTATCAATATATGTATTTTCTTTTGGGCTATAAGTGTATATTGGGATAGCATTCTTATTGAAGGATGAAGCGGACAAACTTTTTGAAACCAATCAAAACAAAGCAAACTGCAGATGTTTTCAAAAAATGTTTCTTTGAAGGCACGCTTTCATCAATATACAAATAAATAATCTATTTTTTTCGGAGGCTTTAGTCCCACCAATATTACAAGCATATCCATCAAAAATAACTATTATTTATATTGACGTTAGTGATATAGTTTTTATGTAAAAATGTACTAAATCAAAGCTATTTTCAAGGATTTTTGGCCATGATTTGTTGGTTTTTATCCATGGAATGTCAGGAATGATAACCTGCAGATCACGGCCAATAAACCCGAAATATAGCTTTGACAGTTACATATGTGAAAATTAAAAACTCTTTGATCATGTAATTGTTCAAAAAATATGAATAATTTTGTTTCCGCTTCAAAAGGTTTCTGATTTTGAATAATATAAAAAAAAACAAAAACGCAAAAATGAAACCATTAAAGTCGGAGCTGTTTCTGAGAAAACTTTGTTGATTCGACGATTTGAAAACGTTTTTCAACTTTTTCAGTCTCCTTCTTTGACTTGATTTATTCTTAGTTTTCGTCACATTTCTTATCTTTGCTGGATCTTCCCCACTTTTTCAATAATCTCGAGATAGTGAGTAATGATTTTCTTTCAGTTATAACCTTTAGCTTCAACTCTTCCCAGATTTCCCGTTTTATTCTGATTTTTGTTTCGTTCTCACTTGGCTCATATGTTAAATTCATCATATATTTCTGCCTCCGATGAAATTGCAGTTGAATTAAGTTTATAACGTTAGATGTCCATTTCTCATAAGTTTGCTATCGTATCCCATAGGTATATACTTTGAAGTTTCTTTTAAATATATATAAATCATACCCCACTTCACAACTTTTTTCGCCATTGTTAATATGTATTTCTGTGAAGTATTCAACTCTAATTTGAGGATGATATAATTAATAAAACTTAAGAGTGTAGTTTCTATTTCAACGTTGAAGTAATATAAAATAGTCCCTAGCTTATTGAGCGTTCTGTACCTAATAGCATCCCTTCCTATAAAATTGACACCTAGACATACATTCATTAATAAACTTACACTATGGTTCAACTTGATATCCTTCACAAGTTCCAAAATAATTGAAAGTACATTTGAATACCAGGGGATTTTTATATTGCTACGTCCATCGCTGGGTGTGTCTTAATGAATCAATGGTACGCTTATTTAAATTTGAACAAATGATATGCATAACAACTGAACTTTTCTCACTTTTCATTACACTTTATTATTATCGCACTCATAACCTATTTTACTGTCGCTTATAACCTTGTCGCGTGCATGAACTCCGAATTATACTGCTTTCTGAAGCAGTATAGTTTGGATCCTAAGAAAGAAATCTTTTTTTCTTTATTCAAAATTGGCCGAAGTCAGCAAACCAACGTTTAATTGTTGTTTCTGATGAAGCGGAGTCCTTATAACACTAAATTGTTTTTGATCCATTGTTTTGAAAATAACAGTAAATAAGTTATGCCACTCTTAGTACAATAACTTACAAACTTATGAGTAAAATATCATGAAATTTCATTAACTTCCTTTCGAAGGTCAGTACTAACTGAAAAAGTGGTGAATGTAACAAGACTAGCGCTATCTATGTGTTAGGCCCGAGACTTTTCAGCCCATGTAGTAATCTGCTTGATTTCCAAAACCCGTAAGATTTCCTCATAAATTCTCAAAATTATTCTCGTTCATTGAAGAATCCTGACGAGAGTTGCCATAGTGACGATATGACGTCAAGAACCGGAAGTCGGATCGTTACGCTCAGAGTAATTAAAACGGTGTAAGAATATTAATCAAGAAACTGATTATCAAGAGATTTGTCGGGTTCCGTACCTCACTTCATTTCTGGTCAATAATCACTAAATATTTTTGTACTTGTCCGTATTATTATTGTTATAATCGATATTGAAGAAAGTACTGTGATTCTTATATATTTCTCTTTTGTTGCAGGTGAAGAAGTCCATAAGAAGAAAGGATTCTTCAAAAACTTCTGGAAACGATCACGGCACTATTCTTTAGAACAACAATAGTAGTTTTCCCCGTATATAGCATATTTTTTGTGTACATTTTATATACCTAACAATAATTTAATAATTCTAACCGATAGTATTACTATTTGTATGGCTAATGAAAATAACCTAAAAGCACTCAGAATCTTTATAATATATTGGTCAACTGTGGAAGATTTGAATCAAGGAAACATTCTCACCGGGTTGGATTTGGGTGTCATCCTTTGCCTAGTACTGCGTAGTGCTGGATGCTGACTCATAAATAATATTTTTGGATTTCTGTCCCATGCGGATCACTTATCATGGCCATACAGTGACATCAGTTCACAAATGAACTTACAACTCCTAGAATATGAAAAAACCTCATTTTTTCTTTCATAGGTTTCATTGAGAAAGCTTAACGCACTTTTATAAGCCTCAAACGTCTATCAAAATATTACACAACTGCAACAAAATGTTCTCACGTCTTTGAAATCCCTTCTACAACAAATTCTTCTATTAAACAATTATTCTATTATGTGCGTTTGAACAGAGCACGCCATATAATATGTGATGTCTTCTTTGTGTTTCCGGTGGCATCGACATGGACTACTATGGTCATTTTTCCTAATGTCATGTGTATTCTATGTTCATAACTCCTCGTGTCACTTGTGGAGCATCATGGCTCTTCATATTCCCGTTAGCCATGTAGCTCTGCAGATTCAACCCAACTTCAACTAGATATATTCTCGTGAAAAAACATTCTGGATAAAGTTGGGTTTGAACTCAGGATCTTTGGATCGAGATTTAGGTACATCACCACTGCGCCATTTCACCGCTGGATGTCTTGTTTTCTTACATTTTGTTTCCATAACTTCCTTTTCAAAGTTTTAGACTATGTTCTAATAGTTTTTTGACATTCATATACATGGAAGCCAAATTATAGCCTATTATACCCAAATGAATTACACATTATGTTAACAAATGAATTGGATACTGAAAATAATAATATTGAAGGATTTGATTGATTCATGAAACCATTAGGAATCAAAAGGAATAGGCAACATAATCTCCTGCCCCCCTGGGACTCTTACTATAACCTAACCTAACCCACAGCGCAAACCGTGTTTTGGACACACGCTTCTTTCTCCTATCTTCGCATGACTCACAGTATTTAGTGTGCGATCGACACATACTGTTGACAGTGAGCATATAACCTAAAACTATCACCGCTTTTGAAAGTGATTATAGAAATTTGATGAAACAAGCAGAAGATGATCCTCCGAACATTTTTCTTTACTTAACGTTGGAACTTTCAATTTTGGCGTTTGACAAATAGGAACCATCCTTCAACAAGCAATCGTTCCGTTTGTATTGGGACTACAGACACCATAAACCCATCACTCTTTTTATAAGCTACATTTCTACTGGAAATAATTTTTTCGAGAAAATAACTACTTCTTGATTTATTTCAGTATCGAATAAGGTATTGACTTTCAGGAAAAACTTTATATAACAGGAGTTGCTTATAATTAGCCAATCTAAATCCAATCCCAGACTGATTTTCAGTGAAACATATTTCACCCTCGAGAAGGGGTGACATTCACTCTCCAGGGTTAAAGCAAACCCCGGTACAGGGTCGACTTTGTAGTAGAGGATAAATATGACCTTTATCGACAATTTAATGATAATTGTACTGTTTGACAAAATTGAATGGGAAAAATGTCATTGACTGGATAATCAATATTTATTCGGTAAACTTTAAGTGGAATATGAAAGAATAACGCTGTAAAAAGCTTGACAAATCATTTCAAGAATTTTTAATACAAATGTATTGCTAATTTTGACTAACGTCACTCTGACAACTGGAACTGTGGATCCATTTCTTATTCTTTTAAAGCAGTAGCAAACTTGAAATCCAACCAATATGAAATAACCTCATGAACCAGAAATCTTCCACCACTTGATCCGGTATGCTGGACGTGTCGTTAAAAATCACCCGGAGTTTTCACTTTTCTTCACTCTGGTCGGGTTGGGACGGACACATTGTAGATGTAGATATTACTAATTTATTACGTGTAATAAAAAATTCTAGCAAGCGCCCCTTGTATTCGTCAATTTTTGCTGATTAGGCCAGATTAAATTCGAACGAAACGTCACATGACAACTTGTCGACGATGTTCGAAGTTACAGTTTGTCAGATTTTTTTAATCCCTTCGACATGACTTCCAATTCACTCTGGCCTAGTTATTTTATTTTTGCTTTATAAAAATGTATAATTGTATATTAGTTTATTTATATTGAACATATTTTTGTCTGTGTGTTTTATGGTTTAATAAATTTATTTAACGATTCATTTTCGTTCAAACTTTCACCTCATCATTTTTTTTAATTATAAAACGTCACTCACAGTTATCGCTGAACAAACACCAAAGATAACGCGGAATCATTCAGATAGGTATAAGTTAGGAAATGAAAATTATTTTTGGAATCAATGAAATCAGGCATACTCGTATATCTAAAACTGTAAAAAGTAATAAATGCTCATTATAAACTCAAAACGATAACAGAGTGCTTAAAAAATTTTCTGATTTCGTTATGATTTATAAAAAAATACCACAGCTTTTATAGGCTGGTTTATAATACTTTAACGGTTCCACCCTATTTTTGTGTGGCAAACGAGTCGCAATCAAAATATCTTATGAGCGTTCGAGTCGTTTTTTTAGGTGGAGTGGCGTGCGTTTAGGTATTTAATAAAAAAATATCGTAAAAACTAGTAACTATGTTTATTTTCATTCATTTC
Organism: Leptinotarsa decemlineata; assembly: GCF_025532065.1. Lineage (NCBI taxonomy): Eukaryota > Metazoa > Arthropoda > Insecta > Coleoptera > Chrysomelidae > Leptinotarsa > Leptinotarsa decemlineata. Next base: position 1,672,299 of record NW_027412549.1, on the reverse strand, counting down.
ATTCATGTTGATTCATATACAATCAATATTATTATTAAATTTCAATTCAAAATATTTCCATAATAATAAACAGGTATGGTTTTTAAAAAGATATTAGGTATGAGCAATCATTATTGTGCGTTATCATCAGATAAATCCAATGAATCTTCATTGATTATTATGATTGAAGGTTCTACTCAAGATGCACCATAGTATGTCATGATGTAATCACTTATGTGAAATATTTTGACGAAAACATCTTGGCACTCTTGATTCTTCATAAAATAAAGTGGTCGAAACGAATTGGGCATTCCATCCACAGAGCGCTAAACGCACACCAATGTTTATATTTGCAAACGATTCTTGTTCCATCTATCAAGATGTGTACAAAGTTAGATCAATCTAAATTCTCGCGTCGAGAGATTTCGATAACACAAAAGCGAATCGGTAAAAACACTAGGGTTTTTATGTATCTTTGTTCTACAATTTTCTCAACTAAATATCATAATTTCAACATGTTTCCTTTTTTATATGTTCAATGCATTTTCGCCATTTTTCGAAATCGATATTTTTAAAGAACTCTGAAGATTATTTGGACATCTTTTTGCAACGAAACCCTTTACTTGAGCCCAAACGAATTCAATAGGGTTAAGTTCGCAATAAGGGGGCAGACACAGAATAATGATATTTCTTTTCTGTCATCTTATCGACTACATGCATCAATCAGTTGGTATTACATATTTCAAGTTGTCTGAAATGATAACTTCCTTCATCCATCACAATTACATAGTTGGTGGTATGATGTCTAATATTTGTTCAAAATATTCTTCAAGCACATCGTTGTTCATTTAATCGCCAGAATTTTTTGACTTAAAAATCAATAAACTGCCCTTATCAAAACCATCAGCACTACCAATGAGGGTCATAATCAGTCGCTTTCCTTTTCCACTGATTCCATTAAGAAAAGAGCCGTCCGCCTGATTGGAGACGTGAACATCACTTACAACCTTGATAGTCTGAAACATCGAAGAAACGTTAAAGATTTGTCTCTCTTCTATTGATACTTTCACAGGAAGTGTTCAAAAGACTTGGCACATTTGATTCCACCAAGAGTGGTACATATCAGAAATACGCGACGGATTGTGGCTGCTCATCGTTCTGAGGTTCATCTCAGTACACCTCGAACTTCACTCTTTCATCTGGACAACTGCGATTATGTGGAATAAACTTCATGACGACGTTTTTTCAAGTGGATTTAATCTTCAGTGATTCAAATCCAATGTGAATCACTACTTTCGCACAGGCTCTAAGAGCACCTTAAGGATTTTCCTGTTGTGCTTGTGTTTTGGCTTGAAAGAAAATGTGTTTGTCTTGCCACACATTTCCAATGGTATATCCTTCGTTAAGCCAAGTTTTGCCAGATGAAAGTCTTTTTATTCTCACGTGTACCTTAAGTAACGTCTCGTCTAGTAAAAAAAATTGTAATTTTTTATTTGCTCAGGTAAGCTGTGCAGGTATGACTGTATCAAATTCCACAGGTGGACAAACTACTTCTATATCTGTGACAGCGCAATAAATTACCAAAACAGGAGAAATATTTCGAAAAGAATATCAGCCATAGGCCAAACACTTGCAAAACTGATGTGAAATCAAATAGAAAATTATTTAATGGTAATAATTGTTACTGTGAATAATATAACAAAACAAGTTCATAGATTTTTTTTCATAAACTCAGTAGTTCAGCAAGTAAATGCGAATACCGAAAAATTTTACGTTTTATTCCGACCCCTATATAGGAGATCTATTCAATTAGATAAAACATCACAAAGTAAAAACTTCCTGATGAGAGATCATAACAAATTCACCCCAAGTTTAGGCAAATATTAAGATGTTTCGAAAGTTTTGTCCGTTTGGTGGTCAACAGAAGCCGACACTGATCAACAGAAGAGGTTCGATCCTGCCACACGACAAGGCACGTCCGCACGTTTCACAAATCACCGTTCCAAATTGAACGAATTGAGCGTCAAAGTTCTGTCCCACCCACCATACTCTTCAGACCTCTCGCCAACCGATTACCCTCGTTTCAAGAACTTCAACAACTTTCCCGTTGGGTTCGACTTCATCGAACCCAGAGCACACAATTTTTTATGCTGGCGGAATTAATCGACTTGTGTCACGTTGGTAAAAGTGCACTGATTGAAATGACGCTTATCTCAATTGAATTCAATTAATATTCACTGACATATTACATTTCAAATTAGACTCATAAAAACGGACAAAACTTTTGAAACAACTCAATATATGTGCATACTATACAATATTGTACAAAGAAATCACAATTCCCAAGTATAACGAGAAAATTCAGAAAGTCAATAAAGCATCACTACCTGCCCTAATTGAATGACGATCACGTAATTGAAAATTAATTAGCGGGGCAACCACAGGGATATAAATATGATCTCAGGGTTACTAACCCAGCTACTGAATACCAGTCTTTGTACTCCTAAAGATGCCATGACTCGATGAAACGTTGATAAGTCACTGAAAAAATTCCAGAAAAACGAAAAATACAAGTATGAAATGAAATTCTTTGAAGATATAAGTGAGTGTGAAATAGAAATTAACGATTCAAGAAGAAAAAAAATTCGAACATTTTTCGTTAGTGTTATTTCTGAACAACAACCACTGCAGTGTCATAGTCATCGATCTGAACAAGATCAAGGGAACAATCAAATTTAATTTTCAACGGAATTCTGTGAATATTACAGAATCTTGTGAAATTCAACGCTACTGAAATGCAGAAACACAAAAAAGAAAAATTATCAATCTGGTGAATATTCATGATACTAGCTGTCACAATTGTCTTCGCTTTAGAAATGTATTTATTCAATTCGTTACACCTTGGACTAGGTACTCTTCTCAAATTTTTTTTGCTAGTGTTCTGTTTATATTATTTGTACTTTAGATTTGAACTGTTTTTTGTTACGTTTTATTTTTATGTATTCTACACATCAAAAAGATTAAATATTATTATTCAGTTCATAAGTCACCACAAGGTGGTGACTACTTTTTTGCAGGCATATCAGAAGTCTTCAGTCACTTTGGTGGTGAACTTATGAACTGTGGCTGCTATGGTGGTTATTATTTTCAGTGTAGATAATGTTAATGTGTAATTTTACAGATTTATATTTTTTGACTATTTTTGTTAGTCAAAGTGAGTATAAGTTGCTAAATATTTTTTGCCGTTTTTGTTACTAAGAGAAAATATTTTTTAAAGCGGTAGACTTTTTTAATGAAGCTCACTTTTTCTATAGATATTGACTTTACATATCTATTAATTTTTCCGTTTTTCATTTCTAGACATAATATTTCTTTAGTCTGTGCATTTCATTCAATTAGTCATCGTTGCCTAATCGATCCCAACAGCATTTGTCCAAGCACTATCCTTAACGTTTGCCAAGTTATAACTCTTTGGTATGGCGGCCATCTTGTTTTTCGCCATTTTGGATTTGTTCGTAGATAACAAATAATGAATCCGCTGACTTGTGCGGTCCACCATACATTTCATTTTAGGTATTCATTTTAGCAATCCTTTTCATTTGATATCCATATTATGGGAGTGCAATTAAATAAAACCTTGTAGCAAAAATGAAGTATGAGGGGTCATGAAAAATTCTTCATGTGCTGAATGCATTTTGAGACAATTGGGGATTTATTTCATCTACTGACTACACACAGGTGGTCTCTAGTCTACTTCATAATTTAATATTCAAATACATCTCACCAACAATAACATGACTGAACATATTTACCTGTGCCTGCAGTGTTCAGAAAACCTATGGCTTCACAAAGTGATCGCACACATACAATACCTCAGGGGATCTCTAGTGGACCAAGGGGTCAGAGACCCAGCAGAAGAACAGGACCGTAGGAGTTTATAAATAGCACTTACTCAATATATGTTTTCGATCTCAGGAATGTTTTTTTAGTTCGTTGAATGCTTCATGACATTGTTTATATATGCGATCACGATATTTTTATACTTATAGGCATAGAAGGTTCATCGACTTTTTGTAATCTTCTAGCGACAATAATCGCATGAAAATTTTACTACAGTTTTATGCAAAATAAGTTTTTCTTCTCTTAAAAGTTACTTATACCTTCTTTGAATATCTTTACTGACACATTCATGGTTTTCCAATTCATCCTTCTAAATTGACATTTTTCAATCTATTGATACTTTTTTTAACCCGTCAATTGATCCTTTTTTTTTAATTAGTCGGATGTGAAGACAATAAAGATTCTAGGCGATTTTTAATATTTTATAAAAGCCTACACATTGATGACGAAAAGGGCCTACTTCGAATTGCCAAAACGATTTTTTCAGGTGCTATTTTTTAATTTCTGTTCTGTTATGTATGAATAAATATTGGTGATATATCTTGTCATTGGAAAATATCCGAAATTGTGTCAAACAGCAGATTTAAAAGTGTCAATTAATAGATTGAGAAAGTCGATTGACAGTGTTTATCAACAGATTTATTAAATCGTAATTGCCGAATAAAAATACGTGATACATATATATTCACAGATTGATTTTTTTTGGCTTATATCTGGAGAGAACTTTATAATAGTGGTAGCTTCTAGCACTATAAAAGAAGAATACACGAACTATAGAGTTGGCCAAATGGTACACACATATTTTCTTTTTGCATGTGTATCGTAAAAGGAAACCAGATTATCAGATTTCATTTGTGTTTACAAACATAAGTATTTCAGAAAATTAATGAAAACATGAGTATTCTTTGAATAAAATCATATATTTCATTTCATTGTTCTTACATTTTGTAATAATGATTCATATATGATATATGGCTATCAAGCAACTGTTAAATCTTTGTGTCAAAGCTATTTTTCAAGTTTGTTGGTCATGTGTGTATTTATTAATGCTCGACGTTTCGTTAACAACTGCTCTCTTCCTCATAGCAGGTATCACATCCAGTTTTATTCCATTGTTGGTAGGCGTGGCTTCGTTCCTATTGGTTTAAATAAATGCACCGATACGTATACGAGGTGTGTTCAAATAATAAGGGTCTCTTTAATCTTGGGAACACGAAAACGTCACAAGGGGGCTAATCTAGTAAATACGGTTGCTGAGGCATAATTACGGTGTTGTTTTTGGCCAAAAAATTACGAACAAGCAACGGCGAGTGAGCAGGTGCATAATCGTGATGTAACATCCATGAACTGTTTTTCCACAATACCGCAGGTTTTCTTCGTATTGCTCCTCGCAAGCGGTCCATAACTTCAATATAATACTCTTTATTAACCGTACGATCACTTGCCAAGAACTCCTGATGCACTACGCAACTGTAATTGAAGAAAACAGTGAACAAAACCTTTGAGATTTGATCGCACTTGACGTGCTTTTTGGCTCTCCTGGACTCCATTGGGACGATTGGACTTTGGTTTCGATTTCATAACCATATACCCATGATTCCTAACCAGTTATGACCCTTTTAAGAAAGTATGGATCGCCGTTGGTGTCATTCAATAATTCCTGAGCGATATTTTTGGTCAAATTTGGTCAAATATGCCGACATCCTCAGCAACTGCTCTAATAGTGATTCAACGATTTTCCATAACAATTTTCTTCAACATTATCATCGACTGTTGATGTGCTGAGGCGTCCACGGCGAGCGTCGTTATTCACATCTTCTCGACCTTCTATGTCAACACTGTCAACATTTCAAATGTTTTTGAGCACTTAATTCCATTCTTTGCACAAAATTTGACTAAGAATTTCCCCGAACACGCAAAACACCTCTAAGTTTTATCATTCTCACCAACAATCTAAACATGCTAAACTCCTGAAACTGTGAACCAACATAAAAGTGGGTACCAACATATAAAAATCGCTAATCGAATGTATGTAGCTCGCGAAATTTTAATATTCACGTTATTACGTTCACCTGAACGGTTAAGTGCAGGTAACCAGACTTTAATTATGGCAATTACCTCTTTGTAACAGTTGAAAATGTTTCTGTGCTTCTCAATTTCTATGGCCCCCCATCATAATCTACATAGCTGAATATGTACTCGAAGAAATCACCGACGTTTGTTACATTTGAATAGACTCAAGTGCTCGTAGAATTCAAAGTTATTATCCAAAACTATTTATTTAGGAAGACAATATAATTTCAGTAGTACTGAAACAAATTCAACTGAAAGAAAGAGGAATTTAACATTAATAAAATCTGGCTACATGCGCAATTAATATTATAAGTATCAGTACATTGAATTTACCCAACACGCTCGCTTACCATGGAAAAATAAAATATATTGTGAAGATAACTAGAGAACATCGACCGTTGCCTCATTATCTTTGATGATGTGTACGGCAGTCGTAGAAGAAACGTCGGCCATAAAAACTGGAGAATAGCTTTGACACAGTGTCAGTGTCTTTGTTGAATTGTTACTGAAAAGCTATAATAATTATTTTTGAAGTCAGAATCGTAAATCGTCAATAGAATACTGATGTTTATCTATATATATAATCCGAAGGTTAAAGTATTTCATAGATTTTTGTGGTGTGATATGCCTTATGTTTTGTAAATCAAATCAAAATAATCTAATAATCAATTATGATGATATATAAAGTTCTGATACTAGTGTTGATCAGCTTATTGTCTAAACATATCCGGAATACGGTCCTGGCTCCGTTAACAAAAACCAGATCCAAACGAATTGACGATCAGCTCGGTAAACGGGAAATGGTAATACAAATACATCTCTCTGGCTTTTTACCGTCACTTTTTAATAGCACCCAGCAATTCAAATTGATCGTTAACAATTTTACCGATGCCTTTTATATACTTATGTCAAAATACCGAGTGACCATGAAAACGTCGATTGGGAGTAGAAAAAGAAGGGACACAACTGTAGTAGGGTCTACACACTATTTTATCTCGGATTCTCAGTTTTTTTCCTAGATTAGATTTCTAGCGATGTTTCTATTATTTTATGTTGGTGAGAGGCATAAAAGTGTTTTGCGTATTCGGCGATTTTCTGGTATCGAAAAATGGGAATGACGACGTTCGTCGTGGTCGTGGTGAAAATTGATATGGATAATCGTCTGTTCAAAATCTGTTTTTCCGTTAACCAGCTGTCGCACCCCTACGAACTACAACCCTCAGAAGTCAAAACTTGTGCGAGCTAAGGATTAACGAGGTCTTACCTATTAATGTGTGATTCCTAACACGTTAGAGAAGATAACACCGTAATCATGCCTCAGCCACCGTATTCACCAGATTTGCCCCCTGCGACTTTTTCCTGTTCCCAAAATTGAAGAGGCCCATGAAAGGACGGCGTTTCGCGACGAATAATGATATAAAAACCGAATCGCTGAGAAAGATCAAGGACATATCAAAAAGTGCATATCAGAACTGCTTCAAAGATTAGAAAAAAAATTGGCACAAGTTTCTTATATCTGATGGGGACAAAATAGAAATTTGAAGAATAAATAAATATTTTTTGAAAAAACTGACTCCTAGTTTTTTTATTTCATTTCGTTTTAAGATACTCTTCTTGTCATATGTCACTAGTCTTAAGAAATTCTCAATTCTCATAATTAAAATTATGATGTATAAATTGACTAGTCTTTGTCTCCAAAATGGATACAAAATACAAATTCGGCAACATCACTCTGCTTGTTCACGAGTTGACATTTGATGAGAATTTCATGTTCAATGTTTCATAATGCTTCTCTGTTAGAAGCAAAATCATATCATAACAATCCGAAAATACATTTTTTCTCCTATATTCAAACTGAACTTTCTGAAACTTCATTGAAGTAGATACTGAAAAGGAAAATAAAGAAAATCCGACAGGTATATTCACAGACGCCCCGTCTGGTCCATCGATCGAGACTCGTTGCGGGGCGTAGGCCTCTCTTATTCCTTTATGAAACCACAACTCTTTCCAGTCCGTCGTACGAGGGGAAGATCATAAATAAGTTGAACTAAGTATATCCTGATATCATCAATACAATCACTTGATATTTCTATAAATTTGATTATTCGGAAGCAAACAAATTAACAGAGCAACATACTTACTATATTCAGTTAACAGTTAACATCAGTTATAAAATGACATAGAGAGAAAAGAGATCAGTGGACATTGTACCTAATAATCCACACTGATACTATATGTTTAGATCTATAGTTGGACCTCATATTTGCAGCCCCAATACATATATATGTGTTAGGAATCACACGTTAAAAGGTAAGACCTCGTTAGTTCTTAGCTCGCACAAGTTTCTTAACTTCTGAGATTAACGTCTGTATTTTCAAAATAGATTTTGAAAATACAGACAGATTTTTAACAGATATTCACACGTTTCAGAACTTTCATTGTTGCTTTTCTGTCTCATTCTTGATTGGGGCTACATCTTTCGGGGAATTCTTGAGTGAGGTGAATCATCGACTGATTTTGACAAACTTCATAAAAATATCTATAAATTGTCACAATTGTCTAAACCAGAACCCAAAAATATAGCATTCACATTAGACAGTGCTGGTTCGAGTCGCCAACGGTCGCTCAGTGGTGCTAGGCTGAACCACGAATCCACTGCTGAACTGAACTCTTAAAGAACAAGGAGATGCAATCGTCTTTTCTAACCCAGGCTTGTCTTTGAAAATAACATGCTCTAATGGTAATTCAAAAATAAAAGTTGATCTACACAGTATTTTTCTGAATTGTTTTTGTCAACGATTTCATAGAATTCATTCGTTTCGTACGGGAAATACTGTATCTTTTATTGACAGTGATGGCGCTTTCAAGAGGTTCAGGGATCTTATACTTCGAAACCTGTGATTTTCTCATTATTCTCTCTGGCCATATCAATGCTTTCTTGTCCAGCTGTGCCTCACAAATTTGTTCTGTTTGGTGGGTATTTATGAACTCTTCAAATTTCGTTTCGAAGTCATACATAACAGGATATAGGTATCGATATAAATTATAAGTGGTCAAACAAAATATAAATAATTTAAACAAAAAAGGTTATATTTTTAGGAGAAATTACTTTTATGAAAAAAATTATTTGGATTTCTACTTTTTCATATTCATATAAAAAATGTGGAATTTTTTTGAAAAAAAGAGAAAATAATCAATTTGAAAAATTGAGTCTATATGAAGATGGAAAGATCATACAAAGAAGTAACTTTCAGACACAAACTGGAAGAAAAATACCCCTCTAAACAACTACTTTCATATAAACATTGAATTACACGAAAGAAAAATACTTTCGAAACAACTAGTTTTATATGAACATTGAATTATATTCAATTTGTATTCCAAACATTCGTTATGGAATCGAATCAGATATCATTCTCAGGATTGCTACACAATATATTATATGGAAGATGACAGTGTTCCATGTAAATGCTCCGCTAAACTATATTGTGTAGCAATTCTGTGCATGATATCTGTTTCAATTCCATAACGAATGTTTGGAATACAAACTGAATAGAAAAAAGTGTTTTTTTATATAATTCAATGTTCATATGAAAGTAGTTGTCTCGAAAGTATTTTTCTTTCGTATAATTAAATGTTCTTGTGGAAATATAGGGTCTTCCAACAATAACTTACAAACTTTGACAGTTGATAACGGCCATCTTGTTGAAGCTACATCTGATAGAATTAGTTGTCATCTTTTTTGCCAAATCACCATGGTCGAATATAGCATTCAATATTACGTGTAAATAATAAAAGTGTTTCATCAAAATGAGTGTTCCGTTCGCGAAGCGCGCGGTACGTTGCCCAGTCGTCATTATTTTACGGTCGCCATAATCGTCCTATCGAGAGGACTATTCGAAATGTGGTGAATAAATTTGAATCTACTGTTTGAGTGAACAATCGACCAACACCCGTACGTCAACGGAACGCAAGATCTCCCGAAAACATCGCCTCTGACTGTGAGAGTGTGCAGGAGAATCCGAGGCAGTCGATTTCGCATCGCTCACAAGAACTCGGCCTTTCGCAGACCACAATTTGGTGAATTTTGCTTCGTGACATAAGCCTGCACCCGTACAAAATTCAACTGACCCAGGAACTGAAGGTAAACGACCATAGACAACGACGTGTGTTCGCTAAATGGGCTCTGGAGCAGTTGCCCAGTGACCCTAACTTTCATCGAAAAATGAATGAATGGGTACGTGAACAAACAAAATTATCTAATTTGGGACGAAATCAATCCACATGAGATCCAAGAGCGCCCAAGTCAGTGTTTGGTGTGTGTTTTGGGCTGGCGGCGTCATCGGTACAATTTCTTTGAGAACGACGTTGGCCAGACCATCCTGTTGTTATCGTGTATCTGTAGAGTAGGGAGGGTGAGTGTAGACCCACAGCACTTAGGCCACGCATGTGACCCATTGTACATCCTCCCGAGGAGTTGTCCTCCTAGGTCATCGTCCATCCTGTCTTTTCCAGGAAAGTGAACAGGCCACTAGTAGGCATCTCCTTTATATTGGCAAATGTAGGCCAAGACTCGCCGAACTCATACTCTCTTTGGCAACCTTGCGGTGTCTCACGGTGGCCTCCGCGAAGGTTTTGGAAGGTGCAGCAACATTACTGTCGTTGCGCGGCTTCTTCAACCTTCTTGGGGTTCCCTCTGTGGAGGTGCACAAGTGAGGGAGCTTTCCTGCAGGGGCAGCCGGTTCCTTGCCTTTATTCAAGGCGGAGCTCTTGGCGCCCGCCGCAGGAAGTGCCCTTGCTGTTGGAGGTTGAGTGGGGGACGAGGAGGGTGCACTTATAGTTGCTGCCATTCCTGCCTTCTTCGCTCTCTTTTTCCTTTTGGCCTCGGCGCCGCAAATGCGCTTACACCTTGGATCATCACGAGATGATCTGCTATGTCCAGCCTCATTCCAAGCTCATTCCAAAAATAGGTCTTTCAAATGAATCTCACACAAACTTTGTTTCAATAGGAAGCGCTTAATGAAAGACTCTTTAGTTGTTTCGAGAGGGCTGTTTCTTCCAGTTTGTGTATGGGAGTTACTTCTTTGCATGATCTTCACATTTTTGTATAGAGTTATTTTTTTTAATTAATTACTTTCTTCCTTTTTTTTAAAATTCACATCTTTTTTGTATATGGATGGCCAAGTTTCTACTTCTCCATAAATTCCCATAAATTATTTTTCTCTCAACGTTTTACTGAAAGTTTAAACATGCGGTGTCACTTATGAAGCGGAATAAGCACGAACCACTTGCTTCCAGGGTCGTCGCCGGGGTGGGAGCCTCCCCCCTGCTTTTTCGACTTGGGAAAAAGTTGGGAAATTGAGGGCCGTGAAGATAGAAAAAAATAATGGTAAAAAAATGAATAAAAATTGAAAAAATAAAAATGGGAGAAAAGAAAGAGAGAGATAATAAGAAAAGGGAAAGAACCAGGACAAGGTTGGTATTTCCCAACATGCATAACTTGGAGATCCCATACTTTGAAATTCTGAGTTGTTTGAAAACTTCAAAAAAGTTTAATTTCTCCCAAGTAAGAGAACAGTCCACAAATTTTGAAGTGACAATTCGACTTGGAAAAGTTGTGAAATTTCGGGCCGTGAAGATAGAAAAAATAATAGTAGAAAACAACACGCACAATATTATTTAAGTGTTGTTTCCTTTCATTTGTATTGAATATTCCTTTACATGGTGGATATGGTGGAAGACCAAGGACCTTGGTCCAAAGTAAAATAATTCCCATTATTATTTTCATAATTACCAAAATGTATTTTCGTTTGTGCATACCCTAACGGGCATTAGCATTCAGCCAATCTTTGGGTATCTAAGTAAAAAAATTAATATATTATAGTAGTAACTAATCCCTCGGCTTTCATTTTTTCGAAAGTTGGGAAATTTTGCTGGTGGGGTTGGGAAAATTTAAAATCCCCTTCTCCCTGGTTTTTCGTTTCGCTACGGCCCTGCTTGCTTCCCTTCTTTTTAAATTACAGGATATACATTTTTTAAATTGAAAATAGACAACAATAAAATCAACAGAACATCAAGATCTTTGATCCTAGATTCGATAGATCTCAGAAGGGAAGTAGGAAAAATGTTTTTCATTGAAACAGCTACAATAACTAGCAAACTCTCAGAAGCTTTCTTAGTGAGACCTGAAGTGAAATCACAATTAATGAACATTAGCATTTAGAATGAGGCACTTTTGCAGACACTTCAGAGAAGATATAATTTAACCTAACACCTTAGTAATTTAATTCCAAAAAATAACTCATGAGTACTAATTTTAAATAAATAGGACTTTGATCATCTACTAATAAATAACTTTCAACCCTCTCTCGTAATCTTTTCTCATTACTTCAACTAGAATTATCTTAGACATAGAGTCGTGCACCTGTCGAGACGGATAAGAGTTTTAATTTCAGTTGTTCATAGTTGTACAATAATATTGTTATGCCTTCACGTCTCATAGGAAATAGATTATGGTCGACTGTTTTCACAGATTCAGGTCAGCTGAAAAAAAAATTCAAGAATATATAATATAGTAGGAGGGGAGTAAGGAGATCAAATATACCTTCGGAAAACAAATTTACTTTATTGATTACTATTCTTCGAACTTTCGTCTCAGAATAGAGACTTCTTCAGAACACTTACAAGTAAATTGAGTTTGGGACCCTTAAAAACTAGTAAGTAAAAACATTTTGTGTAGCAATTGCCATTTCAGAAGTAGAGTAGTAAAATCGGAGGAATTGAGAATTCACTACATGAATTTAGATCGTTTGAAAGTGTCTGAACAAAATTCTATTGTACCTAGCCATAAATGCTGCCAGCTGCAATAAAGCAACTCAAACCTTTGATGATTGGAAAGAACACAAACACCGGATTGATTGTCTCATCAATAATATTTGTCTGACTAATACATTTTTCGAATTCCTTACCATCAACAAAAACTTCGTTGGTAAATGTTTGTCATCACCGAGAGTGTTCTGTTAAGTATAGAAGAATGCAGGTGTTATAAAATGTCAGTTTTGAATTGGGAACAGCGTAATTCAAGATAAATAAGTGAATTTATATACGCGCTCATGAGTACAGGGTGATTCCCGGATGTCCCAATTAGTCAATTTTGTGAAACTTTGATATCTGTATATTCGAAACAAGGTTTTTTTGGGAAAGCTGTACCACCAGAACTATAATCAACCTTCAACATCCGAATATATTGAATGTCTGTAGCAATTTTTTTTAAGCAAAACTTCTGTACATTTTCGTATTTTCGGATACCTACCATCTTAGATTCCATTATGACTTCACGGCATTATTTCTATTCTCATTACAGCAAACTACAGAAAGTGAGTTGGAGATACTGAAATAAGTTATTTGAAAAAGTTGCTTAGAAATCGATTTTGACCCTGCATACCGAATGTCAACCCAAAATTTGAATTATTTTTTTTAATATTTATATTCAAAACCGATTTTCAATTAATGTTTCCGAATAAGAAAGATACAGAAATGATAAAATAGTAAAAATCAATGAAATTAATGTATTCACAATGAATATTACACGTTTTCCATTCTAACGAATTTATTATTTTCGTAGCTTTTTATTTAGAACCATTGATTGAAAATCGAACTTGAACATGAAATCAAATACCTGCTTTCAAAAATGACTAAAATACAGAGGTGTCTTCATCTTAAGTGTGTCACACTGTATACAATTGATTTTATATAAATGTTCTTTGATGGGGTCAGTGTCCTGTCGAGCCGAGCCGAGTCGAGTCGAGCCGGTTGAGTTGAGTCGAGCCGGTTGAGTCAAGTCGAGCCTGTTGTGTCGAGTCGAGGAGAGTCAAGACGAGTCGAGTGGAGCCCAACTGAGCGAGTCAAGGGGAGCCGAACCTATCCGAGGTGGGCCGAATCGAGTCGAGACGAGCCAAATCAAGTCAAGCCGAGTCCATTGGAATCTTGCCAAGCGGAGTGGATCTGTGTCGAGCCGAATCCAGCCGAGCCGTGCCAAGTCGAGTCGAGGGGAGTCAAGGCGAATCGAGCCAAATCAAGTCGAGGAGAGAATTGGGGCCGTAATGAAAATGATAATTTATCTAATTATCATCAACTTGGCAAAACTCTTGAAAACATTGTGAAAAATTGAAATCCTCTATATTAAATGTTTCTATTTTCTTACATTCGTAATATTGACAGACTTGAGATAAAGACACCCCTGTATTCTAGTCATTTAAAAAAAATCTATATTTCCGTTAACCAGCTGTCGCACCCCTACGAACGACAACCCTCAGAAGTTGAAACTTGTGCGAGCTAAGGATTAACGAGGTCTTACCTTTTAACTTTTAACGTGAGATTCCTAACACGGGTTGGACGATAGCAAGTGAAAATCGATCGTTCAGACTAGGGCTTGAACCGCCGACCAAGACGGCAGTCAATTCGAGTGAGTGAACAAAGCACCCGCGTCGAACCGCCTGGCCACCGACCGATGAAAGCATAGATTTGTTTTTTGGTCCATCCTACTGCGTTCCTGCGAAAAGGGTAAATTCTCGATATTTTGCTTAGCGTTGATGACACCGAAATGAGTTATTTGAAAAAGTTGCTTAAAAATCGATTTTGACACTATATATCGAATTTCAACGCAAAATTCAAATTTCATATCCAACACCGATTTCCAATTAATGGTTCCAATAAGAAGCTACGAAAATAATACATTCGTTAGAATGAAATACCTAATATTTATTATGAATATATTTATTTCATTGGTTTTGACTATTTTATCATTTCAGTAGCTTTCTCGGTTTTGAATATGAAAATTCCAAAAAAATCAAATTTCAAAATTTGGTATGTAGCAACTTTTTCAAATGACTTATCTCCAACGGTATCTCCAACGCAAAGTAAAATATCGAAAATATGATTTTTTCGCGGAATCGCACAGGGTTGGGTTTTAAGGATGTCACTCGAGCTAAGCATTGTGGAAAGTGCGGCCCATAAAGGTCTACGCCTGTACCAGAAATCAAATCTTTTCTTTCAAAAATGACTAAAATACAGGGGTGTCTAAATCTATGGCATCCGTAAGTTCTAGCATATTTCTCATAAGCTTTCTCAGTCGCAATGGCTGTCAATGAAGAATCGAATTTCTGACTCAGGCATATTTTTATTTCTGGATTTTAGTACAATCAAAAACAAGTGGCGCCCCATCCATAAAAAAAACCACGACCACTGCTCTCCCAATAATATTGACTGCCGTTTGCAACTTACCTTTTTTTGAAATTCTCTCTTAGCTGTCGAATATCGATCACCATAAATAATATTATCAGAAAAAGGTAATGAACGTTTTGAATTCTTTATTCAAATTGTTCCACTTTTTTACTCGCTCCTTGTCTGTTTGGTTTGAATATTGCAATCGATTTGAAAATAAGCTATCGAGGAGAAACTTCAAACGTGGCTCAAAAGTGGATACAATGCAATATTTTTGCATACTGTATAGATATTAAGAAACGTATTAAATCGAACAAAGTTCGGAAAGCGTATCGGAGAGTTTCAAACGATTGAAAAGAATTGGCTTGCTTGTCCAACCCAGCCGGTCCTCTTGAGATGCAACAACATTCTCAGCTAAATAAAGAATAATACATATTGCTTTTTTACAAGTACCACTACAAAATTGTTCTCCTTGAAGAGCATTCTGTTTTTCCGTTAACCAGCTGTGGCACCCCTACGAATGACCACCCTCAGAAGTCGAAACTTGTGCGAGCTAAGAACTAACGAGGTCTTACCTTTCAACGTGTGATTCCTAACACGGATTGGACGATAGCAAGTGAAAATCGATCGTTTAGTCTGGGGCTTGAACCAGCGAACAACACAGCGGTCGATTTGAGTAAGTGAACAAAGCACCCACATCGAACCGACTGGCTACCAGCAAATCTGGCACAAACAGATGCCAGATTTGACTGCAGATGGTCACCATGACCGTATAGAAACAAAATTCTTTTAGTTGGTTTTATCTGGGATGCCCTTGTAACATGATTCCTGTTCTCTGAGGCCGTCTTTAACCTATTGGAGGCCCTTGGCATAATAGGATAATGACTTTGACAGAACACGATTTTGTTAGAATAGACAAAGAAAGTAGATAAACAAGGTTGAATATTTATTTTTATTAACATGAAACGAATAGATAAATGTAATATGGTCTACAAAAGTAACTTAGCGGTGTGGAAAAATTACTTTAACAAATATTTTATTGAATTTCATCTATAAAACAGATACAATCAAGTAAACATTGAATATTGTTGCGTTAGAGATTGCACTAAAGATAAAAACATATTCATATATCACGATCGGTAACAGGAGTCTCTAGTGGGCTGGTCGAGCCCCCTTTTGTTGCAGGTAACGTGGTTATAGTAGACGGCTGGGAGAGCTGTTGGACGAGAGTATAAGAAGTGGAGGACTCGTAGATTTTAGTTAATACAATACGATGTTCAAGCCTGTCATCAAATATGCTTCAGGCGCTTGGGGACAAACCGCCCCGACAAACTTCTCCAATTTGGAAAGGTTGCAAAACAAACTAATCAGGATGCAGGTGAAATGCTTCATGGTTCGTGCGGAATGAAGTCATCCGCAGATATTTGAAGCTGTTAACTATACGGCAGTCCATTCAGTCGAGGAAAATTAATTGGTTGACTCAAACGTGAAACTTCATACTTCGCTCCGTTCGCTATTGATGATTTTTCTTTAAAATGTGTATGTGCTTAGTATATATTAAAATTTATCTAAGCATACTAAAGTCGGAAAGCCTAATTTTTGGGCGAGAGTAGAATAACTTCGCGCATGTAAAAGCTAGTAAGTTGGTATTGTAGTCAGTAATTTAGGTTCGATTTCTTCGAATTATATAAGTTTTTTGGTAATAAATATTGGTTATCGTTTGGTGATCTGACAAGAACTAGGGATTTCGTATTTGACTTGAGGGGGCCCCTATCAATCGCGGACCCCTGGGCACTTGCCCAAAGTGCAAAGGACAACTATCGTTTCTAAACGATTCACCATAATATATCTAAGCTTGGTTGCAAGTGTATGAATATAACAATAAACAAAATTTTGAAGATACCAATATACCATACCATTAATCAGTAAAATACTTCTTAGAAAATTGTAACTATTGTATTGCACAACAAATGATATATGAACTTTTGTCAGTTTTCTCAACGAAAGTTCTCGCTACACTCCTCACTGCATGTATTCCGCGTTTGTCGTTCTAAATATTAGGAGTATTTTCAAAGTTATTGCGATCACTTATTATCTGTATCGATTTAAGACTGTATACGACACTAGGAAAAATTATTTAATTTTTTTTAGTATTTAATGCAAAAATATTCGATATATGGTTTTGTAATCAATAATTAAATTTCAAAGAAATATTTTATGTTCAAATATGTTTAAAATATGTTTCTTCCGTTAACTAGTTATCGCACCCCTACGAACGACAACTCTCAGAAGTCGAAACTTGTGCGAGCTAAAGACTAACAAGGTCTCACCTTTCAACGTGTGATGACACGGGTTGGACGATAGCAAGTGAAAATCGAGCGTTCAGCCTGGGGCTTGAACCATCGACTCACACATCGGTCGATTGAGCAAAGCACCCACGTTGAACCGCCCGGCTACCGACCTCGTTTCAATGACTACCTATCAAAAAAATAAACTGGTTAAATCTTCTGATAATCTGGCTATTTTTGGAAATGAGTGTTGGCACATTTTTTGTTTGGTTAATGACATCCAGAAAATGTGCTACAAACTAGAACAAAACAATTCAATTGAATTATTCGTTTATTTATTCATTGGACTCTGGATGAAAATATATAGTTTGTATCTGCTACAAATACGCCTTTTGAATACATTTAAAAATGTAATTACAAAATATGACATTTTCAACTTATTCAATTTCTTATGTTTTTAAATTGGCCACAAACTAAGTAATGCAGAAATCGCTTTTTGCCACCCCTTTGCAAACTTTTTTCTATTGGTAACATCTTCATTGTTTCCTTTTAAAACTGTCATTTTTGTAAACATTGTTTTCATATCTTTTGAAATACGAACACCATATGAAATAAATCAGAACTTGGAATATTTTTGGCGAAGTGTAATATTAGCTACAACAAAACTTCTCTTTATCATGATTCCATAAGCGAAATGTCGTCAGTCTGATAGGCCAAAGCGTTTAATTCCATAAAAAATATCAAACATGACAATGTTGCCGATTATCGAAGCAACTCACGGCGTATTCTAAAAACTTCCCTCTACGATTCAATCATGCGCTCTGTGGTTTATTAACAAAAAGTGGAGAAAGTGACACTACTGGGTATTTTAGCATTCTACTGTGGTTTAGCCTAGAACCACTGATAATACAACTATGACGATTCGAGTGCTTTATCTTTAGGTTCTGATTTCAACTATTTGCCTTACAGGAAACCAATTTTCTTCGGCGGTCGATGTCAAAGCTTGCAAATGGTCGCCTCAGAGAGCTTCGTTTATTTTTGATATTTGTGGATTGAGTCTTCTATCGAGCCCATAGATGGTGTCTTTGTAGAGAGAGATGTCATCGCCTTTTCTCAACCTGGCTTGTACTTTATCATTCCACCACTTATGAGATCTATGCTGGATCGCTTTCTGGTGGTGGGCCAAAAATGCTTTGATTTTAGACTCTGGTTCCAAAAAACAAAAGTATTTTATTATAATTTCAAACCTTTGAAGGCAAGAACACTCTCAATAGATAATTCTAGTGCGATGAAATTTCCCTGAATCGATAGACGATTGTGATAAAATTACAATTAATTTTCAAAAGCATGGGGTGTTTATAGGAAAATTGAAAATAGTTCAAAAATGAATCTGAGAGCATCATCATATTAGAACCTATTCATATTTCATGAGATGGAAAACAATATGATGAAAAATTTTGATCCAGTCCAATATCTTTATTGAAAAAATAGTTCGGCGAATTATTAACCAGTTACTATAGACATATTAAAGAAGTATAGCTCAAAAGTACCAAAATTATAAGTACTGTTGTAAACCATGCCCTAAAACGACTAACGCCGGCCGCCACTGGTAGCCATAAACCAAATGTGACATGGCTGAGAGCGCATCCAGTCCAACCGACGTTTCACGGTTTTTCGATGTTCGCAGCAGTTCTAGACGTGGCGAGAATAATGCTACCGGCTTTGATGGAATTCTGAGAAATGTTCTACCGCCTTCGATTGCCAAATATAAACGCTACCTTCGAGCCTATCGAGATAGTCAAGTTTCGCGGACAATGCGGTGCAGTGAGATCTGATAAGGCGATAGACATTCGAATACTTCTTGAAGTTGTAATTAAAGTGTTTTGTTTTATTATTTGTGAAATAAAGTTAGTCAGTGTAGTCAATTATTGGTTTGGAAAACCCACGGGTAAAACGTAACAGTACTATGAATGTTCCCATCCCGATCAGGGAAAAAACTATTTATCATGCTGTGATTTAGAATAAATAATAATTAGAATGAATTTCAAATCCACCTTTCAGTAACGGGAGATTATTTAGTTCAAGTGTTTAACTAAGGATATTATCATGTATCTTTTTTTATATTGTTGAATTATGTGCCCGAATTTGACTATTACTGTGATATATTTTTCACGTTGGGTGCCACAAATCGTTTTCATCTGGTTTCATTAAAGGATATCAGCTCTTTTCGTAGGAAGTTGTTCGTAAAAACAGTTCATTCGTTGATTGAAAATCTAATGGAACCCCGAGGAGAACACTAAAAGTAACAAATAATGACGTAATGATTAAGTGTTTGGAACGAGCTTTGTAATGATTACTAATTTTGTCTTTTACGACCGCTGTAAAATTGAAACGAGACCCGAGTTTTGCAATGACTTCTTGGGAATCATGGTCAATTCTTGTCGTGATTCTACTAGGAATACATATAACTTGATATGAACTTAAAAAGCCAGATAGTAAACTATCATGGAAAACATTAATCCATTACTTAACGAGACATGCAAGGATGGCAATTTCAAATCTCAAAGTTCAGCGATGGTGGGACTAACTGATTTTTTCATGGGGAAAACCTACAACAAACTCAGGTTATAAATAACAATATAAGTTATTTATCAGAAGGTATTCAAATTATATCACAAGTAGTGAGTGCTGTTAAACGTTTGAATAAAATCAAATCTGGGGAGTATGGTGGGTGAGGCAAAACTTTGACGCTCAATTTGTTTAATTTTCGAACTTAGATTCATGAAAAGTGCGGACGGGTGTTGTCATGGAGCAGGATCAGACCTCTTCTGTACCGACTGCTGCAGTCAAAATTTTCGGTACATAAAGTCGATTCCTCACAATATGACTTTGCAGTGATGGTTTGGCTAGGTTGCTGAAAGTTATAATGAATCACACCAGTCGTTGGTCACCATACAGAAACCATGGTCTTTTTTGGTGTGTTTTCGCCTTTGGAAAGTGTCTGGGTAGCTCATCGGTGTTCAACTACTGTCCTGAACATCTCCTATTACCATAAAGAATCCACTTTTCATTACACGTGGCAATCCGATATTCTCTGTTCACGTTTCATGGGTTTAAATGAAGGTTCATTATTTTATACTGAAATTTCACTCTGAAATACTCCTAATGTATTCAGAAACCAAAATTTTTTCACATTAGTCGTTTGCTTTGATAATTATTAAATATTAAAGCAGTAAATTATAGTATTTTAGTAGGTTGTTAAAGCTTAATTGTAACTTATAATAGTTGTTACTTTTGAGAGATTTCGAGAGTTTTCAAATACATTCAAAAAGAATTTTTTAAAACTCCAATCTAAAAAATGTATAGATCACATCATTCAACCATATTCATCATACATACCGGGTGGACCATCGGAAACGTACCCCAGAGCATTAAAGGGCGGGAAAGAACTTGTCGGCAAGAACTAAAAAGGAAGTTTTCTTTTGAAGGAATACTTTTGAAACAGAGAGCATAGCATAGAACCCTCCGAGTGTTATCCCACATTTAAAATAAATTTCATGATGAAAAGAGAAATTTTCATCATGATCTCCTACTACATAGTAACGGCTACATCCATCAATTTATTAAAATAAATCATGTATATGTAAACTCAATATCCATATTCAATTGAAAACAACGAGGAGTTACTATTCTTGGATGTCTTAGTGATTAGAAGTAACCAGGGTCTATAATTTGATATCTATTGAAAAATTACCAGTACTTTCAGATATATTTCTGGTAGCTTACACCATTTTAGTGTCATTTCTTTTCGAGTTTGAAAGCCGTGGATTTTTGGAATTTCTTCCTGACGTTTCGCTGGCGCGAGTGGCTAGCTTCTTCAGAGGTTTAACCATCATGGCTTGCTGTCCGATGACTACCTTTTCGGCTTCGTAAAGCGTATTTATGCCTTGTCAGGTAATCAGTTGTATTTGTACCTGCATTTGTACCTGTACTCGTTCCTGCACTTGAACTTGGAACATTAACAATCTTGCTGCCTGTTGTCCTGTTCGTTATTCTCGAAAGTATATCGGACATACCAAGCGAGCTATTACAACTCGTTTCAAAGAACACGCAGCACATATACGATTTCGGAGACTAGAAAAATATAGAGTCGCTCAACAATCCTTGACGGACGGCCATAGATTAAATGAAAATGATCTAATATTATTGAGATCGGTGCATACATGACACTAGATTTTTTTATTCTTCCGAAAGTCTGAAAATAGCAGTATGACTTGAGAACTATGAATAGTGACACAGGTCCCATTTCAAGCAGCCCCTTGTTTACCTTCCTATGAATCACTCTGTTGAAATTAGCGTTAACTCTCAGCATTAAACTTCTTGCGAATGTATACCCGAAATCATTGATATATGTTTAAAAGTGAAAGTGTACCCTGTTAAATATAAACAGAGGTCAGAATTAGAGTAAGGAATTAGCCTATTTCACCTGCTGAAGATGCCAACTTGGTTGGTGGAATGTGCGTCGAGGTGAGTGTTACAGTTCTAGTGCTTGGAAAAAGTTCTTGCTTTGGACATTTGGGATCCATGACATGAACGGATCCAATTGAGCGGTCATGTTGGTACCCAAATTCATATTAATTGAATTTTCCATGGAGGCATATAAAAAACCAAGTTTACAACACTCCACCAGGCACATTGGAAGATCTGCGATGACGAAACAAACATTGACGTCCGTGATGAAGTGACACCGCAAATGCTCCAGAATGTTAGACATTGATTTCAAGATAATTTGTCTAATAGTATGTACGTTGGCGGCCAACTGAAGTCGTCAAATTGATTATGTTAAAGCCCAATATTCTCTGAAAGAGAGAATCGATCTTCAAGAATTAAGTATAAAGTAGAAGCGGCCCCGATTGAGCCAGACAGACAGCCGGAGCGAGACAGACAGCCAGTCATCCAACTGGTACTCCACATCACCGCTCAGGCCTTCTTGGTACCCCACCTAACCCCTCGGCCCCCTTGTCACGTTCCAGTCACGTGATTTTAAATAAAAAAAGTTATAGATATGGGATTCGAACCTGGGTCGTCCGCGCCGTAGACATTGTCCTTAGCCTCTACACCATCGTAAGATATTGAAGTTAACTGCGAATGTTGGGTATTTATAGCGTTAGTTTTGTCGGGACCGAAATTGACTCATTCATTATACTTGACAGCATTTTTATTTTTGATTTCCGTAGAATGTAATCGTCATTATCATATTGAAGATAGGAAAATATACTTAGATTTGGGAAATAATTAATATTTCATGTAAAGATGTGTATGTGTGTGTAAGAGCGAGAGGCGCGTGTGACGTAATCGATGCAAAGAGAGATGGAGATTGAGGTTTTACCGGTTGCTAGTGCAAGCAGGTGTTGCCAGTTGTACAATAAATCAATGTTTATGGAGTAATGTAGCGTTGCCGGTTTGAAAATTAAGTTATAGAACACACAGAGTCATCTATGAGTCACTAGCTGAACTATCTATTGGTTGAAGAAGGACACTGTAAACACTAGACTCATAAGACGGCATCTGTCAAATGTGAATACATGCCAGCATGGCAGGTTCGGCGTTGCCTGTACAATAAATCAATGTTTATGGAGTAATGTAGCATTGCCGGTTTTGGAATTAATCGTGAACTACTCGACGAAAATTGGAAGCGCGAAAATGATATATTTTATAATAATGAATCAGATTTAAGAAAAAATATGACAACCTGTGATCCGTCATTGTATACGGGGTGTCTCAAAATACATCATTGAAAACAAACATGACGTCGAAGTGTACAGGGTGCGTCAAAATATACCATTTAAGAAAAAACATGTCGGTTCAACAGAAGTCTAGCATTCCAACATGCCAAAAGGGCACTACGTCTCCTATCTTTGTTAACCAAGTTAGTATCATCAGGAGAAAGAGGAGATTCAAAAGTGTCGAGAGGTTAAGCGTTGTGAACTCAACGTGAGGGTAATGGGAGAGCGAAGTATTCGACAATGACATTTCAAAATACGTGGTTTTTCGTGCGTTTTCGATCGTTTTTCGTGCGTTTACGATCGTTTTTCGTGCGTTTTCGACCGTTTTACGTGCGTTTACGGTCGTTTTTCGTGCGCTTTCGATCGTTTTTCGTGCGCTTTCGAACGTTTTGCATACGTTTTCTATTTTTTGTTGAGGGTATCATAAGGCGGTGAGGTTAGATGAAAAAGAAGAAATGATTTGGTAATATATCACAAAGCCATTTGTATAAAATATCTACGTTTCGGAGACTGCAATTGTAGTTGGTTCGCTTGCGAATGTGATGCATACAGGGTGAGGCACCTTCGTTGTTGTCGAATGTGGGAACCATCCATGTTGTATTGTCATAGCCCTCCAAATTCACAACGCGTGTCGGTATATTCAACTCGTGAAATTTTCAGTTAGAAAGTCATATTTTTGATGTCCTCGCACATAAATGACATCGACACCTTGTAGATTCTCCATGAGGATGGCATCCAATTGATTATATTCCACAAAGCCAGAGGAATACCTCAATCCGTGAATGTTTCGCTCCAAGTAACAGGCGGTACGACGATCTTCTTTACTCAAACATGAAAATGGTGTGTTTGGCAGCAGTAAAAAGTTACTACACTGAATTCCAATCCTAATGGCTATTTCTTTAGGATGGAATTTTTGCTCGACGGTGAAGCCTTGAATATCTACAACAGCTACTCTCATGTTGACTCTTCGATTGATACTGAAGCAAAATCACATCAAATACATCAACACTGGAACTTTTGATGCTCTCATCCCTTCTGGAACAATCGATGACAAAGAGAGCTTTGTCCGTGAAGACGGTGGAAGTGAGAAGAGGATTATGTTGATTGGTTAATTTGTAGCTGAGACCAAATTGTGAGTAGTTGAAATAAGCTTGCGAAAAATTCCCCTTTGCAAAATTCAAATGCATATTTTCCTTGGGGTAATTCTCACCGTTAAGAGTGAGCGTTATATTGGTAATATTCAAATGATTGAATATTGTTGGATCATTGTTGACTTTAGTGTAGTCACGATTTTTTTGGAAACATACAATTACATAGCAAGGGCTTTCGAGGAACGAAGAAGTCTTGACGGCCCATATTTCATTTTTTGCACCTTGTGTGAGAGCTGGCAGCATATGAAGTTCCCATTTTCTGAACGGTATGAGAATAGGAGTGTCTGCTTGGATAGCTTTCAAAAGTTGCAATTTAATTTGATCATGCGGAAAGAGTCGTTTAACTTTCAGTTCGATATTTTCAATTTCCAATTTAACTTCCGTTTTCGGTGTTAGTGCAGCAGGAGTCTCTTCTATTTTGAAACAGTTGCTATCATCTCCAGCTCGTACTAATCGAATGGTATGTTTACCGTAGGAAACACACTGATAATCGTTGAAGATATTCAAAAAATGCTTGATGGGTATGAGCATGTTGAATGTTAGATGAGTTGTGTTGATGACGCCTGTATTGTTGGGAAAAGTCCAACCGGAGGTGGCCAAGTGTTTGATATCTTCGTCGGTGTAGATGAGAAAGCCTCTAACAGTACTAACAATTCCAAGTTCACGAACTGCTTCCAATTCCTTACCACTCTGCTCATAACTAGCAGATTGAAACATGAAAGCACCAGCATTGTTTACGAATGACACCTTACCGTCCCCTTTAGTCTTCTCAACTTTTCCACTAATGAACAGCAGACTATCGTACAAAGCATCGTAGGCATCAGATTGATTGATGTTAATTTCAATAACATCGTTGTTGCGAAAAGATTTGACATATGGATAGTAGGTCCGCCATTCTATCTTTTGTATGGACTCATCGATTTGCGGTTTTCGGAAAATGTTGAACACTTGATTGGACAACATGATAACCAAGAGATTCCAGAAACAATTTATTTTCCGTTGTCAATAGTTGTCGACTAGTGAAGGTCTTGGTGAAGACTGACTTGGGGTATGGAGGTGTATTATTTTTATAGATAGTCAGCACCATACTTCCGCTTCAATTCCAAACGAATTATTATTTCTTCGTTTCGGAAATCAATGAGCCTAGAATGTTGGTCGAGCACTCGCAGCGTGATATTGTTTATTTCGTCTCTATGTGCAATAGGTAGGTAAATGGGGTGATTAGGTATTTCGTCAATTGCATACCCCGGATCAACACCAACAGCAAATTCGTATATCGTATGAGTCGGTGTGTCGTTGTAGAAGGCTCCAAATGTAATGTTGCTATCTATGTGTATGGTGCGTACTTTAATGATATCCACAGGTAGATCGGATTCGTGATGTAAGTTTGGTTTGAGAACAGTAGATGAAAACCCCAGTATGTGAGCCAAGCTATTTGCAGGTCGGAAATCAATCGAGTGCTTCAGACAGAATATTTCACTTTTCAGCGTACTATTATTCGGTTTCAGATAGAAAAAATCCTCAGGGTTTTCCTTGAACGTTTTAGGCGTGATGTATTTGTTTATTAATTCTTCAATGTCACCAATTTCGTAAGATCCAACAGGTATATCGATGCTTTTCTGTTTAGTTTTGTCAGCGTTTTCATAGTAGTAGAATTTCGTACTTTCTTCAATGTTGGGTATACTGTTGTACGAATGGAAACTGAGCAAAGCCAAAGTATATTCAGAATCAGAATCTAATCGAATGGGTGGATTGAAATCGATGGAGAGCGTCGAAGAACGACTCGTTAGCGTTAATATCATTAACATGACTGATATAATGTCAGTATGACATCTCCTTAAATAATGATTGAAACAATAACAACAACATTTTGCATAAAAATAATTTATTTCTACAATAATAACATTCTATTTGCGAACTCACAGGACCATAATTCATTGCTTTTTGTAGCGATGACGCAGCTGATGTAGGTGGTGGTACCTCATGTCGGTAATGGATGAAACATGGTAAACGAATCTGCAAAGCGAATCGATGTTGGTAGTCCTTTGGTAATCTATGCCAAACATCCAATAATTCCCAAGGTTTAGCATTCTCAATCAAATAGTCGATCGATAAAGTTTTCAATTCAGCATCGGTTAAATCTCGCAAAGATTTATCTCCAACCATTTTTGCAGACATTATGGAGCAGAAACTGTAGGCACAGATGTCCGCAATTACTCTGGTCAACATTTTGATACTGATCATTGTTATATGTAATCGTTATACCCCCTCCAAAATATCTGACCAATTCCATTGGAGGTTTGAGATTACCGAAACTATCAAAATATTGTACAGCATTGCCGTTTTTAATGTAAGCTACCCAATGAGTGCCTTTATTCAATCGAGAATCCAAGTTCAATACAGCACATTCTCGCAGTCGAGGACCACGAGTTGGTAACGTGTCACGCATAAAGACTCCACGAAAATGTGGAATTCTCATTTGACGGGCACATTTTTGAATTTCCGAATCGTATAATGCTCTATGGGGTAGCTTCAGTAGGAGTTTTTTTGCTTTTTCAAGTAAAGACCTCGCCCTTTGCGTTGCTGTTGTTTCTTTAGGAACAGACCAAATCCTCGAGGTGTTTTGCGTAGGTACAAACCGGAACCTAAATGTTCCATAGCTTTATTGTGACGTTGATCTTCTTCAAGTTTCTTTTTGGCATTTTTAGCATCTATTACGGTTTTTGCGATAGCGCCTGTTCCACCTGCCAACGAACCCAAAGCTGAAAGGGCAGCGAATATAGGGATGAGGGGAAGGATTCCTCCAGATTTTGCTTCGAATGGTATTATCCTAGGTATCCGTATATTCTTACGTCCTCCAGCTTGACTCAATGCCATTTTAGCAGCTCGCAAAGCCGAAGCACTAGATTTCTTAATATTGGTAGGATGTGGCTTCCAATTTTTAGTAATTTTTTGAAGCATATTACGTCGAAAGGACAACCCCATGCCGAGCTTACGTTTCGCTTTCATTGTTGTAGTTACGAGCCAAGCTGCAGCTTTTTCACCAAATCTAGCGTCTTTCGATTTAACGCGTTCCCAAGCTCTATTTTCCAACACTTGATCTGCTTTATGACGGTCTTCTAATGAGTCGCTTTGAGAGTACGCGATATCGTGATCTTTACAATATTCGTCCAAAGGATTTACACCGGTGTCACCGCGTTCCAATCTCTTTTTCAATTTGGTGCCTGGTCCGCAAAACTGATAACCAGGTAGATGTAATTCGAACGGGAGCTTATTGATAATCGAATTAACGACACCTGCACCGGAGTAAGTCAACATTGAGATTGATTGGGTGATGACTGTGATGTTTTTATTCATAACCGTAGCGCACTCATTATCCAGCATCACATCATGAATGTCGTTCAACAAGACAAGACATTACCTATTGAAAATTTAGACTTTTTGAATGAAGCCAACAAATGTAGTGTAGTTGGGAAGCATGGTATATTATTACCCAATTCGTTTCGTGCAATAATTTGTGGGCGAGTGGTTGTGGAAAGACAAACGCTATCTTAACATTGCTATTCCACCCGAATGGCGCCAAATTTGAAAATATCTACGTATATTCAAAATCATTGTATCAACCTAAATATCAAGTGGTTCAAGAAATTTTCAGTAAAGTCAAGGGGTTGGGATATTATCCGTTCAGGGAAAATGAGGATATCATAAGCCCTCACGAAGCCAAATCAAATTCCATATTCATTTTCGATGATGTAGCATGTGATGGCCAAACAGAAAATTCGCGAATATTATTCTGTATGTAGGCATAAGAACATTGACGCCGCCTATCTTTGTCAGACATATTCAAAAATCCCCAAACAATTGATACGAGACAATTGCAATATGATTGTACTTTTCAAACAGGATGAAATAAGTTTGAAACATGTATTCGATGAACACGTCTCTCCCGACATGTCTTTCGATGAATTCAAGAGAATGTGTGCCGAATGTTGGCAACATCGATATGGAACCGTTGTAATAATGAAAGATTTCGATAAGAATGGTGGACGTTATCGTCAAGGATTCGACAAATATATAAGTATACACAGTGCGTGATGTAGTATCATTCACCATCATGAAACCGTTGAGCAAAGAAGTTGATGTTATTCGAAAGAATAAAATCAACGGAATTGCACGCATCATTCGAAAAAAATATTTGGCTCTGAAATTGGGCAAATCCGAAGAAGATGAGTCATTGCAAAGATTTTTCAAACCTCTGTCTATTCCATTGAGGAAAATAGCTAATAAAACAGCAACACAGTCAGCTAGTACCCCATTGAAAATTGAGGCAAAAACCGAAGTCAAACAAGAGACAGTGGAAGAGCCTGAAACGACTCCATTCCAATCCCTCGTACATGTTGCAGGTACAGATGAGGATGACGACGATGATGAAAACATCTTTAGTGGGTATGCAGAAGACGAACAAGACGACAACGTTGCGTCAGGCATAAATGAACAAGTTTTAGAAGAATATATCGATCAATATCCGATAATGTCTCAACCGTACATTAAAAAACATTGGGGAAATGACAAGGAAATCGACAAAGTATACGGTCCCATATATGATGGGGTATCTTCAAAATGGTTCCTAGGCCAAAAGGAAATCGATTTTGACAAGCGTAGCGGATACATAAAATTGGCTGGGTATCACTGGAAAGGAACACCCGGTATATATGAACTGTTATTTCTCGACATGCCTGAAAATTATAACACTGAGGATTTGAATGTATACAAAAAGATTTTGAATTTATCGAGCGCTCACAAGAATTCGGCTGGGCATCTAAAAGGCACACATAGATACAAGTACACCAACATAATCAAACCGTTGTTTCCTACAGCAGGAAATCGTCGTAAAACTGGTACTGGGTTTTTCAACCTAAAACACCTCTTACTACTACT
Source organism: Leptinotarsa decemlineata (assembly GCF_025532065.1). Classification (NCBI taxonomy): domain Eukaryota; kingdom Metazoa; phylum Arthropoda; class Insecta; order Coleoptera; family Chrysomelidae; genus Leptinotarsa; species Leptinotarsa decemlineata. The sequence continues at coordinate 1,642,962 of NW_027412549.1, read as the reverse complement.
ACTGCGATGACATCATGTCTACCCAAAACGTCACCTCTTGCAATGACATTCAATACGAAACCCATTGAATACATTTATTGGGACGATCCCAACGAGCTATGCGAACGTCTCAAATTATTGCTAGCCTCTCGAGATGCAGGAAATACTTCGCACAACAATGAAATCATTGCCATTTTGAATGAACTCAAAGAGGCAAAAATAATTCTATAAGATACACTACGTTCCCCAATACATTATCATTTTCAAAATGGTTATCGATAAGTTTGGACGTAGCGACAGCAACAGAAAGCGAAAATTGCCAACGCCCTCTGGAGGATGTTTGTTGCATTATACCTCAGATGGTAATATTCATTGTGGTGATGTGAAATTGTGTCATGTGAAGAGCCCCACCACTGATTACGATGTTGCTAATAAAAAGTATGTGGATGGAACCGATAATGAACTTGCTTCATTTATATCAACTAGCTAAGAAACACGAAAAACAAATGATCCAAGTAAATGAAAAACTAACCAAATTTCAAGGTGACATCTCCAAACAAATTACCGAAATAAATTCTACTATCAAGGAAATCAAAAGATACAAAATAAAGTTCAAGCAAAACCATAATAAAAGAGCGGGGTTCACACATCTTCCCCATCAGTCGTCATGACTTCCAAAGACAAGATTCAACTTGTCAACGAACTACATAAACCAATTAGAAAAAATTATCCTCGACGCCGTACAGTTATCAAAGGAATAGATGACTTATGGCAGATGGACTTGGCTGAGATGAGATCGTTCGCTCACCAAAATCGAAATTTCAAACTGATTCTAGTCGTCATAGATTGTTTTTCGAAATTTGTGTGGACTCGACCACTGAAATCAAAAACGGGAGAGGAAATTACGAAAACGTTTGCAGATATCTTGACACATACGAAACGTTGTCCAAAAAATTTACAAACCGATCAAGGTAAAGAATTTTACAACAATAAGTTTCAAACTTTGATGAAAAAACATGGAATAAATCACTACAATACGTACAGTATCACGAAGGCTTCTATGGCTGAACGTATCATTAGAACGTTAAAAGAAAGACTTTTCAAATATTTTAGTCTGAATGGCACCTACAATTGGTTGAATGTCTTGCCTGAAATCACAAAATCCTACAATGATACGCGACACTCGAAGACGGGCATACAACCTTCGAAAATTACCAAAACTAACGAAAAACAAATTCTCAAATCAACATACACCCATGTGAAAATAGCTGGACCAAGAAAATTCAAAGTCGGTGATGTTGTACGAATCAGTAAGGCGAAACACGTTTTTGAAAAAGGCTATACGCCCGTCTTCGAGTGTCGCGTATCATTGTAGGATTTTGTGATTTCAGGCAAGACATTCAACCATTTGTAGGTGCCATTCAGACTAAAATATTTGAAAAGTCTTTCTTTTAACGTTCTAATGATACGTTCAGCCATAGAAGCCTTCGTGATACTGTACGTATTGTAGTGATTTATTCCATGTTTTTTCATCAAAGTTTGAAACTTATTGTTGTAAAATTCTTTACCTTGATCGGTTTGTAAATTTTTTGGACAACGTTTCGTATGTGTCAAGATATCTGCAAACGTTTTCGTAATTTCCTCTCCGTTTTTTGATTTCAGTGGTCGAGTCCACACAAATTTCGAAAAACAATCTATGACGACTAGAATCAGTTTGAAATTTCGATTTTGGTGAGCGAACGATCTCATCTCAGCCAAGTCCATCTGCCATAAGTCATCTATTCCTTTGATAACTGTACGGCGTCGAGGATAATTTTTTCTAATTGGTTTATGTAGTTCGTTGACAAGTTGAATCTTGTCTTTGGAAGTCATGACGACTGATGGGAAGATGTGTGAACCCCGCTCTTTTATTATGGTTTTGCTTGAACTTTATTTTGTATCTTTTTGATTTCCTTGATAGTAGAATTTATTTCGGTAATTTGTTTGGAGATGTCACCTTGAAATTTGGTTAGTTTTTCATTTACTTGGATCATTTGTTTTTCGTGTTTCTTAGCTAGTTGATATATAAATGAAGCAAGTTCATTATCGGTTCCATCCACATACTTTTTATTAGCAACATCGTAATCAGTGGTGGGGCTCTTCACATGACACAATTTCACATCACCACAATGAATATTACCATCTGAGGTATAATGCAACAAACATCCTCCAGAGGGCGTTGGCAATTTTCGCTTTCTGTTGCTGTCGCTACGTCCAAACTTATCGATAACCATTTTGAAAATGATAATGTATTGGGGAACGTAGTGTATCTTATAGAATTATTTTTGCCTCTTTGAGTTCATTCAAAATGGCAATGATTTCATTGTTGTGCGAAGTATTTCCTGCATCTCGAGAGGCTAGCAATAATTTGAGACGTTCGCATAGCTCGTTGGGATCGTCCCAATAAATGTATTCAATGGGTTTCGTATTGAATGTCATTGCAAGAGGTGACGTTTTGGGTAGACATGATGTCATCGCAGTAGTAGTAGTAAGAGGTGTTTTAGGTTGAAAAAACCCAGTACCAGTTTTACGACGATTTCCTGCTGTAGGAAACAACGGTTTGATTATGTTGGTGTACTTGTATCTATGTGTGCCTTTTAGATGCCCAGCCGAATTCTTGTGAGCGCTCGATAAATTCAAAATCTTTTTGTATACATTCAAATCCTCAGTGTTATAATTTTCAGGCATGTCGAGAAATAACAGTTCATATATACCGGGTGTTCCTTTCCAGTGATACCCAGCCAATTTTATGTATCCGCTACGCTTGTCAAAATCGATTTCCTTTTGGCCTAGGAACCATTTTGAAGATACCCCATCATATATGGGACCGTATACTTTGTCGATTTCCTTGTCATTTCCCCAATGTTTTTTAATGTACGGTTGAGACATTATCGGATATTGATCGATAATTCTTCTAAAACTTGTTCATTTATGCCTGACGCAACGTTGTCGTCTTGTTCGTCTTCTGCATACCCACTAAAGATGTTTTCATCATCGTCGTCATCCTCATCTGTACCTGCAACATGTACGAGGGATTGGAATGGAGTCGTTTCAGGCTCTTCCACTGTCTCTTGTTTGACTTCGGTTTTTGCCTCAATTTTCAATGGGGTACTAGCTGACTGTGTTGCTGTTTTATTAGCTATTTTCCTCAATGGAATAGACAGAGGTTTGAAAAATCTTTGCAATGACTCATCTTCTTCGGATTTGCCCAATTTCAGAGCCAAATATTTTTTTCGAATGATGCGTGCAATTCCGTTGATTTTATTCTTTCGAATAACATCAACTTCTTTGCTCAACGGTTTCATGATGGTGAATGATACTACATCACGCACTGTGTATACTTATATATTTGTCGAATCCTTGACGATAACGTCCACCATTCTTATCGAAATCTTTCATTATTACAACGGTTCCATATCGATGTTGCCAACATTCGGCACACATTCTCTTGAATTCATCGAAAGACATGTCGGGAGAGACGTGTTCATCGAATACATGTTTCAAACTTATTTCATCCTGTTTGAAAAGTACAATCATATTGCAATTGTCTCGTATCAATTGTTTGGGATTTTTGAATATGTCTGACAAAGATAGGCGGCGTCAATGTTCTTATGCCTACATACAGAATAATATTCGCGAATTTTCTGTTTGGCCATCACATGCTACATCATCGAAAATGAATATGGAATTTGATTTGGCTTCGTGAGGGCTTATGATATCCTCATTTTCCCTGAACGGATAATATCCCAACCCCTTGACTTTACTGAAAATTTCTTGAACCACTTGATATTTAGGTTGATACAATGATTTTGAATATACGTAGATATTTTCAAATTTGGCGCCATTCGGGTGGAATAGCAATGTTAAGATAGCGTTTGTCTTTCCACAACCACTCGGCCCACAAATTATTGCACGAAACGAATTGGGTAATAATATACCATGCTTCCCAACTACACTACATTTGTTGGCTTCATTCAAAAAGTCTAAATTTTCAATAGGTAATGTCTTTGTCTTGTTGAACGACATTCATGATGTGATGCTGGATAATGAGTGCGCTACGGTTATGAATAAAAACATCACAGTCATCACCCAATCAATCTCAATGTTGACTTACTCCGGTGCAGGTGTCGTTAATTCGATTATCAATAAGCTCCCGTTCGAATTACATCTACCTGGTTATCAGTTTTGCGGACCAGGCACCAAATTGAAAAAGAGATTGGAACGCGGTGACACCGTGTAAATCCTTTGGACGAATATTGTAAAGATCACGATATCGCGTACTCTCAAAGCGACTCATTAGAAGACCGTCATAAAGCAGATCAAGTGTTGGAAAATAGAGCTTGGGAACGCGTTAAATCGAAAGACGCTAGATTTGGTGAAAAAGCTGCAGCTTGGCTCGTAACTACAACAATGAAAGCGAAACGTAAGCTCGGCATGGGGTTGTCCTTTCGACGTAATATGCTTCAAAAAATTACTAAAAATTGGAAGCCACATCCTACCAATATTAAGAAATCTAGTGCTTCGGCTTTGCGAGCTGCTAAAATGGCATTGAGTCAAGCTGGAGGACGTAAGAATATACGGATACCTAGGATAATACCATTCGAAGCAAAATCTGGAGGAATCCTTCCCCTCATCCCTATATTCGCTGCCCTTTCAGCTTTGGGTTCGTTGGCAGGTGGAACAGGCGCTATCGCAAAAACCGTAATAGATGCTAAAAATGCCAAAAAGAAACTTGAAGAAGATCAACGTCACAATAAAGCTATGGAACATTTAGGTTCCGGTTTGTACCTACGCAAAACACCTCGAGGATTTGGTCTGTTCCTAAAGAAACAACAGCAACGCAAAGGGCGAGGTCTTTACTTGAAAAAGCAAAAAAACTCCTACTGAAGCTACCCCATAGAGCATTATACGATTCGGAAATTCAAAAATGTGCCCGTCAAATGAGAATTCCACATTTTCGTGGAGTCTTTATGCGTGACACGTTACCAACTCGTGGTCCTCGACTGCGAGAATGTGCTGTATTGAACTTGGATTCTCGATTGAATAAAGGCACTCATTGGGTAGCTTACATTAAAAACGGCAATGCTGTACAATATTTTGATAGTTTCGGTAATCTCAAACCTCCAATGGAATTGGTCAGATATTTTGGAGGGGGTATAACGATTACATATAACAATGATCAGTATCAAAATGTTGACCAGAGTAATTGCGGACATCTGTGCCTACAGTTTCTGCTCCATAATGTCTGCAAAAATGGTTGGAGATAAATCTTTGCGAGATTTAACCGATGCTGAATTGAAAACTTTATCGATCGACTATTTGATTGAGAATGCTAAACCTTGGGAATATTGATGTTTGGCATAGATTACCAAAGGACTACCAACATCGATTCGCTTTGCAGATTCGTTTACCATGTTTCATCCATTACCGACATGAGGTACCACCACCTACATCAGCTGCGTCATCGCTACAAAAAGCAATGAATTATGGTCCTGTGAGTTCGCAAATAGAATGTTATTATTGTAGAAATAAATTATTTTTATGCAAAATGTTGTTGTTATTGTTTCAATCATTATTTAAGGAGATGTCATACTGACATTATATCAGTCATGTTAATGATATTAACGCTAACGAGTCGTTCTTCGACGCTCTCCATCGATTTCAATCCACCCATTCGATTAGATTCTGATTCTGAATATACTTTGGCTTTGCTCATTTCCATTCGTACAACAGTATACCCAACATTGAAGAAAGTACGAAATTCTACTACTATGAAAACGCTGACAAAACTAAACAGAAAAGCATCGATATACCTGTTGGATCTTACGAAATTGGTGACATTGAAGAATTAATAAACAAATACATCACGCCTAAAACGTTCAAGGAAAACCCTGAGGATTTTTTCTATCTGAAACCGAATAATAGTACGCTGAAAAGTGAAATATTCTGTCTGAAGCACTCGATTGATTTCCGACCTGCAAATAGCTTGGCTCACATACTGGGGTTTTCATCTACTGTTCTCAAACCAAACTTACATCACGAATCCGATCTACCTGTGGATATCATTAAAGTACGCACCATACACATAGATAGCAACATTACATTTGGAGCCTTCTACAACGACACACCGACTCATACGATATACGAATTTGCTGTTGGTGTTGATCCGGGGTATGCAATTGACGAAATACCTAATCACCCCATTTACCTACCTATTGCACATAGAGACGAAATAAACAATATCACGCTGCGAGTGCTCGACCAACATTCTAGGCTCATTGATTTCCGAAACGAAGAAATAATAATTCGTTTGGAATTGAAGCGGAAGTATGGTGCTGACTATCTATAAAAAATAATACACCTCCATACCCCAAGTCAGTCTTCACCAAGACCTTCACTAGTCGACAACTATTGACAACGGAAAATAAATTGTTTCTGGAATCTCTTGGTTATCATGTTGTCCAATCAAGTGTTCAACATTTTCCGAAAACCGCAAATCGATGAGTCCATACAAAAGATAGAATGGCGGACCTACTATCCATATGTCAAATCTTTTCGCAACAACGATGTTATTGAAATTAACATCAATCAATCTGATGCCTACGATGCTTTGTACGATAGTCTGCTGTTCATTAGTGGAAAAGTTGAGAAGACTAAAGGGGACGGTAAGGTGTCATTCGTAAACAATGCTGGTGCTTTCATGTTTCAATCTGCTAGTTATGAGCAGAGTGGTAAGGAATTGGAAGCAGTTCGTGAACTTGGAATTGTTAGTACTGTTAGAGGCTTTCTCATCTACACCGACGAAGATATCAAACACTTGGCCACCTCCGGTTGGACTTTTCCCAACAATACAGGCGTCATCAACACAACTCATCTAACATTCAACATGCTCATACCCATCAAGCATTTTTTGAATATCTTCAACGATTATCAGTGTGTTTCCTACGGTAAACATACCATTCGATTAGTACGAGCTGGAGATGATAGCAACTGTTTCAAAATAGAAGAGACTCCTGCTGCACTAACACCGAAAACGGAAGTTAAATTGGAAATTGAAAATATCGAACTGAAAGTTAAACGACTCTTTCCGCATGATCAAATTAAATTGCAACTTTTGAAAGCTATCCAAGCAGACACTCCTATTCTCATACCGTTCAGAAAATGGGAACTTCATATGCTGCCAGCTCTCACACAAGGTGCAAAAAATGAAATATGGGCCGTCAAGACTTCTTCGTTCCTCGAAAGCCCTTGCTATGTAATTGTATGTTTCCAAAAAAATCGTGACTACACTAAAGTCAACAATGATCCAACAATATTCAATCATTTGAATATTACCAATATAACGCTCACTCTTAACGGTGAGAATTACCCCAAGGAAAATATGCATTTGAATTTTGCAAAGGGGAATTTTTCGCAAGCTTATTTCAACTACTCACAATTTGGTCTCAGCTACAAATTAACCAATCAACATAATCCTCTTCTCACTTCCACCGTCTTCACGGACAAAGCTCTCTTTGTCATCGATTGTTCCAGAAGGGATGAGAGCATCAAAAGTTCCAGTGTTGATGTATTTGATGTGATTTTGCTTCAGTATCAATCGAAGAGTCAACATGAGAGTAGCTGTTGTAGATATTCAAGGCTTCACCGTCGAGCAAAAATTCCATCCTAAAGAAATAGCCATTAGGATTGGAATTCAGTGTAGTAACTTTTTACTGCTGCCAAACACACCATTTTCATGTTTGAGTAAAGAAGATCGTCGTACCGCCTGTTACTTGGAGCGAAACATTCACGGATTGAGGTATTCCTCTGGCTTTGTGGAATATAATCAATTGGATGCCATCCTCATGGAGAATCTACAAGGTGTCGATGTCATTTATGTGCGAGGACATCAAAAATATGACTTTCTAACTGAAAAATTTTCACGAGTTGAATATACCGACACGCGTGTGAATTTGGAGGGCTATGACAATACAACATGGATGGTTCCCACATTCGACAACAACGAAGGTGCCTCACCCTGTATGCATCACATTCGCAAGCGAACCAACTACAATTGCAGTCTCCGAAACGTAGATATTTTATACAAATGGCTTTGTGATATATTACCAAATCATTTCTTCTTTTTCATCTAACCTCACGCCTTATGATACCCTCAACAAAAAATAGAAAACGTATGCAAAACGTTCGAAAGCGCACGAAAAACGATCGAAAGCGCACGAAAAACGACCGTAAACGCACGTAAAACGGTCGAAAACGCACGAAAAACGATCGTAAACGCACGAAAAACGATCGAAAACGCACGAAAAACCACGTATTTTGAAATGTCATTGTCGAATACTTCGCTCTCCCATTACCCTCACGTTGAGTTCACAACGCTTAACCTCTCGACACTTTTGAATCTCCTCTTTCTCCTGATGATACTAACTTGGTTAACAAAGATAGGAGACGTAGTGCCCTTTTGGCATGTTGGAATGCTAGACTTCTGTTGAACCGACATGTTTTTTCTTAAATGGTATATTTTGACGCACCCTGTACACTTCGACGTCATGTTTGTTTTCAATGATGTATTTTGAGACACCCCGTATACAATGACGGATCACAGGTTGTCATATTTTTTCTTAAATCTGATTCATTATTATAAAATTATATCATTTTCGCGCTTCCAATTTTCGTCGAGTAGTTCACGATTAATTCAAAACCGGCAATGCTACATTACTCCATAAACATTGATTTATTGTACAGGCAACGCCGAACCTGCCATGCTGGCATGTATTCACATTTGACAGATGCCGTCTTATGAGTCTAGTGTTTACAGTGTCCCTTCTTCAACCAATAGATAGTTCAGCTAGTGACTCATAGATGACTCTGTGTGTTCTATAACTTAATTTTCAAACCGGCAACGCTACATTACTCCATAAACATTGATTTATTGTACAACTGGCAACACCTGCTTGCACTAGCAACGGCGGTAAAAACCTCAATCTCCATCTCTCTTTGCATCGATTACGTCACACGCGCCTCTCGCTCTTACACACACATACACATCTTTACATGAAATATTAATTATTTCCCAAATCTAAGTATATTTTCCTATCTTCAATATGATAATGACGATTACATTCTACGGAAATCAAAAATAAAAATGCTGTCAAGTATAATGAATGAGTCAATTTCGGTCCCGACAAAACTAACGCTATAAATACCCAACATTCGCAGTTAACTTCAATATCTTACGATGGTGTAGAGGCTAAGGACAATGTCTACGGCGCGGACGACCCAGGTTCGAATCCCATATCTATAAACTTTTTTTATTAAAATCACGTGACTGGAACGTGACAAGGGGGCCGAGGGGTTAGGTGGGGTACCAAGAAGGCCTGAGCGGTGATGTGGAGTACCAGTTGGATGACTGGCTGTCTGTCTGGCTCAATCGGGGCCGCTTACTGTATAAATATGTAAGGATAATGAGAAATCACTTGACTCTTATTTTCTTTCAAAACATTTTGACCGTGACCCCCCACATAAAGGGTTGAAGATTTTTCTCTACTCTCTGCCTCAAAATAGTCCTTGTCGCAGATAGTTCAATTTCTGAATTTGTTGAACTTTTTGTACACATTGTATTTTCTATAATAAGAGTTGTCAAGTTACTGTCATTGATATATATTGATAAGTCGATTGTATTGAACTTTCTTTTGAATATATTTTAGTTTTTTCGAATATTTAACAGTCCTCTTTAAAAAATGACGTGTTTTTGGTTTTCACCGAAACGTCTGTAATGCCTTGGGTTATTCAATATTAAAATTTTCAAATTTGTTCGAAACATAATTACTTGATTTTACAAATATTATATAATATCTAAATTACTTTTTTCGAGATCTGCAAATGACCGTTGTTTTACAATTGCAAAATTGATTCCTAATACAGGGAATCATGTCGTTCCTGATCACAGAACATGGTTACAGCAAGACATTTTACCTCCTTATTATGTAGATTTAACCCCGTTGGATTATTTCCTCGAACTCCATTCAAAAAGTAAAGTTTTTGAAATTATTGAGGCACTAAAGGAAAATAATTGTTTTAATGGATAAATATATCCGCTCAATAGCCTCAAATAGCCATTGCCATGGATTATGGCATTATCCATTTGTTAATGAAAAATAATTCAATTTGGTTAATTTCTCAGTACGAATGGATTTTTTGGTTCGCTTGGAAGCGTCCATTGGAAGCGTAGTCGCGCGATTCGAAGGTAGCGCGTATACGCCCGTGTATGTGCGATCATGAGACTGAGCGACTAGTATCATTCACTGCAGGCGACTCTATACTACGTAGTTCGCAACTGTCATCATAAAGAAAGTGTGCTTTGTAGAATCGTGTGAAATGGATTTGCAAAACATGTACTGTTTAGAGCAACCTTACATAATAAGGCGTTTGAGAGCTCGTCGTGATAAGAAGAGATGTTTGTGTTGGATAAATGAAATACTTAGTAGAATAAATTTACTGGGAAAATTTCATCACCTGCATGACGATTTACTAAATATTCCGCACAAATTCATTGATTATTACCGGATGAGTCCAGACACATTTCAGTACATTTTGAGTGCTATAGAGTCATCGATCGCCAAATATTCAATTTTCAGGGAGACAATAAGACCTGTAGAACGTTTAAGTGTGACATTAAGGTAAGTAAAGTTATTCAATTGTCATAAATCTTTATTAATTTAAATTGAACAAAAAAAAAGTAACAACCATCTATCATGAAAAGGAAATAAAAAAGTACTCGATAGTACAGACAATATGTAAACTTTTTGTAATTCTTATTGCGCCTGATTGGTATTAGCCTATATAACACAGTTACTGGGTATCTGAAAAGTTCCCGAAATATTGTCGCAAACAGTATTAATCTCGCCTGAAGGTGAGTTAGACGTTTGAATTGTCCATGAGGGTCCACTTGTTTCGCTGGTCCAAGGCGAGGGTACCGGTGTTGTTGTGTAGAGAGATGGGATATGCGAGGATCTGTTGCATTGTTCTCCTTCATCAATAAGAACTTGCTGAAGTTTATTCTTACATTCAATTTGCGGTGTTCTGGAACTTTTTTTAGGTATGGAAGAAGACTTACCAAAAACTGATAGTTGCTGTCTCCTTCTTTGTTAACACCATGTTTGGTAAATAACTGTAACTTAGCCCTCTCGATTTCTAGAAATTTATTTTCAACCGTGATGTCTGCTGGTTTATTTTTTTACGTATAGGATTGCTAGTTGTAGGTGTTATTAGAGAACCAACAGGACGAACTTCAGCATTATCTGGTTGTGTATCATGCTGTTTTCTACGCATCTGATAGTTGCTTGCAGGTACTACTGGGAGTTCCATCTTTCTGGTTTCGCTCGATGACATATTAACTTCTCCTTGGTAAGTGACAACTGTTTGTGGTGATTCCAAATGAGACAAATCATCTTCATCGGCAATAGCGTCTCCGTCATCATTTCGAGAAGGTGTTCTTTCTGGAGAGGCAACATTTCCCCTCAATTATGTCGGAGAGGAACAGCATCTGGTCGAAGAACGTCCATGAAGACGAACCTTCTTCCGGCGCCTCATCTCCTGATTTGTAGACTTTTTTATATTCTCTTCTAAATACATCGCGCAGTCCTTTCCACTTTTTCTTTACTTCGTTCACTAAAACACAAAACCACAGTTTTGGTTAATATTGCAAAATGTAATGTAATCTGTATGTTCATAATGATTTCTGTTGTTACAGGTACTTGGCCACAGGTGCTTCATTCAAAACATTGGGGTATTCGTTTAGAATATCGAATGTGACCGTTGAAAGAATAGTTAGAGAAACATGCATTTCTATTTGGGACCACTGAGCACTCTACATATGCCATTTCCTCTTACAGATGAACAGCAGGAGTCAATAAAAGAAGATTTTTGGCGTAAATGGAAATTTCCTGGTTGTGTTGGGTGCAGTGATGGAAAACATATACGCATACGAAATCCAGACCATTCAGGCAGCATGTTCAGAAATTACAAGCATTTCTTTTCAACTGTGCTACAAGGTGTTGCGGGACCCGATTACAAGTTTATTACCATTGATACAGGAGGGTACGGCAAGGAAAGTGACGGTGGTGTGTTTTCAAATTCCCGCCTTTATAGAAGGCTTGAAACAAATGAGTTGGGTAATAAACGGTTTACCACACTGCCTGGATCGAATATTAAAGTTCGCGCGTTCTTTTGGGGGATGAAGCCTATCCATTGAAAACTTACTTGATGCGACCTTTTCCCGCATTACAACTTGGACCTTCACAGACAATTTTCAATAAACGACTTTCACGAGCACGGCAAGTTATTGAATGCGCGTTTGGTATTTTTTCCGCCAAGTGGAGGGTGCTTCAAAAAGGAATTGAGGTTGAACCAAACTTTGTCGATGATATCGTTAAATGTATATGTTTGTTGCACAATATTATAATTGACAAAGAAGGCGAACCACAACCTATGTCAATACCTCAACAATCAGAAACCAGTACTACAAAAGCCAGATTTGCTTCCCTAGGCGAAAATAGGAGTTTCACTACCGCTTATGTGATCAGAGACAAATTTACAGCATATTTTGTGAACATGAAGCAAATACCTAAAAAAACTTGGGTCTTAAGTAAAAGCTTTGTACTGACGGTCTGTTTTTGCGCCTACATATTTCTTATGTTTTGTTCACTTTGTAATATGATAATGATATTAACAAAAACTCTTGCCATTATTATTAATACCTACTTCTTCTGAAACTTTCGACCACAACTTCATCTGTACATCACGAGAATGATACCTTTTGTCTTTCATGTTCCACAACGGAGACTTTTCACGAACGGCACTAATCAATTTTTCGTTATCAATTTCCATATCGAAAACTAAACAATACCTACATAGAACACACGAACCCAAACGCAATGAATAATTTTATGGCGAATTCGTGATGCATACATGCGATTACAAGCGACTAATCCCATTCAGGGGGGATCGGTCGCCAGTCGCTTGTGGTCGGCCGAGGCCGGTCGCTCAAGGTCGTTTACAGTGGATGTTATTTACTTATATTTCATTTGTTAGGATCAGTCGCTTGTATACGGGCGTATACGCGCTACCTTCGAGTCGCGCGACTACGCTTCCGATGGACGACCAGCCTTAATGTTTGTTGTTTGAATAAATTTCGGAAAAATCTCAGTAACTTACTTTGACACATGTTTTTTCATTGCTTCGAGTTTGAAATAATCTACAAATCAAGGTGTCGCAAAGGATACAATTTGAATTTGGGATGCGGTTGGCAGTATGTAAGAGGAATGTGTGGAGATTGAAAACTGAGTACGTGAAAACTATTTCAAAATTAAAGGATCTTTTTGCCAGCTTATCGGTTATTTTTTGGAATCACTGTGTACTCATCGATTTTCACTTCTGGGTTTGAAATCTTTAAATTTTATTGTTTTCGCAAACGTGCTTCAACAGTAGTCACGTAGCTCTGAAGTCATGCTCGGAGAAATAAAATCGTAATATCGAGCAGAGAGCTCATTGGCTTCCAAGACCAGTCTGGATTTCGATATCGGAATAAAAGTAAAAAGACATTTCTGAATATGAACTGAGGGAAAACACCAATAAATGAAAGGTTCGCTTTTGAACACAGATCACGTTCCTAGTAGCAACCTCTGCTGAATAATTGTAACAGCCAAGAGGAATATATTATGAAACTGTCTTGCAGAAATAAGAAAAAGGAATAGAGTGGGTATAGCCGGATTCCTGGAAAGGATAATTAAAACTCATCATGATAATCCAAAGTTTTTTTTTTCATAAAAACTTGCTCAATTATTTTCCATTCTTCTATCTTGCTTTCTGATTACATCACAACTCATGACTTTACTTTCGAACAGAAAAAATAAATGTATCATTATACAAGCTTAGGATCGTAAGGTAAAAAATAAAAACCTCAAGGTTTGCACATAGACGAGCCTGAACTGGACTGAACTGAATAATAAACCACTCTGATTTTTCTACATGTCGTACTTCTTATTATGAAATGACGAATGGAATTTAGAATGGGTTTTTTGTACCAATTCTGCAATTGAAGAAACCAATCAAGAAAAGGAAGACGTGGACATACCGAACTCACCAAAAACTATTCATAACTCAATAAATTACGAGAAAGTTTCAATTCCAGTCGAGACAGTAATAGCAAGGAAAATAAAGTAGAGAAACAAATTGAATAATTGTAAGCCTTTAAATGCAGAATGAGATTAAGTGGCCGTGGTGGTAGTGCGCCTGACTCACGATTGGAAGGCCGTTTTGAAAGAACTACAGCAACAAGAAATCAAAAGACAAGAATAAATAGAAGAAAAAAGGAAGCAATACAAAGGATTAATGACAAAAAGAAAAAGAAGAGAAGAAATGAGGAACTAGAAAGTAGCTGAAATAAAAAAGAAAAACACCGAGATCAATAATTGAGAATGTTCCGGCATTTGATAAAAGACAAACTTTGTAAAATGAGTGAAGATCAACGAGTCTTCCATGAAGATACAATAGTTCAAATGCGTGTAATTCAAGCCAACACAATCAAAGATTTTTTTTTGAGTTGGTCGAAACAAGGTTTAGTTCAATTTTTTGAAGATGAAGTCTATTAAAATATTGCCAATTTTTAAAGTACAGAAATTGAAAAATGAGCTCTTAGATTTGACTACTACAAATGAAAGACCAAATATTCTGCTAATCAATTGAACAAACCATTAAAAATGTTCTTGGATTTTTCGAAAAACTCAAAAGAGAAATTTCGTACGATTCCAGTTGCTGAACTCTACGTAAATGCAGCAACCTCATCCCCCTAGGGGGCATTGTTTAGATCAGATCATATCGTCTGTAGAACAGCAGATAAGGAACTCGTGTTCCCTGTAGCTTCAGCACGTATTTTTCCTGCACGGTATGTACCTTATTCAGCGGCGGCGAATAGCTTGAACTGCTTCTCTGTGGGAGGCTGTGTTTCCGACAATACCAATGTCGAATCAATCTTCAAATCGAATTCAAAATTCGAAGCCTTGATAATCTTCGTGCAAAACTTCATATACAATATAAGGATAACTGGAAGTTGGCAAAGCATAATTTGCTCCCACGCTTCGACCTTCTCGTTTGTTTTCTACGAAGTCAGCCCCTCTAAACTGTTCTTGGAGAGCGCTTCTCTGACAGTCTTCACTTATTCAATGTTGAGTGGAATGGTGTGGAAAAGCTGGATATTCTCAATAATGTTACGATGAATGCTCGACTTTAGTTGCCCCTGAAAATGTCACTTATCGGTGTACTGGTGAAGTCGATCTTTCTGGATGAATGTCCTTTATTTTTCGATTCCATTATGTTCCATTCATTATTTGAATCATTTCTCAAAGCAGTCAATGAAAGGTTTTTCAATATAATATTTAACCAACTCCTTCAAACATTTCATCATTGAGTCCATTCAAAAAAACTTTAGAAACCCTTCCGCATCTTGTTGTCTACCCTCGATCCAGTCAGTACGCATGTTATGCAACATTTTATAAATCCACGTCGGACCGAATGGGATGCCAGTGTTGATTATAACTTGTCAGGGACGTAGCTAGAGTATATAGCGCCCTTGGCGAATTGTACTGACCCCCCTCCGGAAGAAGGGGGTAATTTTTTGTAATTTTTGCTACAAAATGCTAAGTTTTGCTTGCTTAGTTATTTAATAAATATTTTTTGTTAATTCACTTCTTTAATGTTTATTGCATGCAACTTGTTGTGAAAGACGTTATTTTTACTCTTATACTTTTGTTTTACTCCTATACTCATTTTTTTTGTTTAACTTGCATTTTTTCAACAAGGGAAATTTTGCGTCCCTATGTATTCTGCGCCCTCGGCGGGGGCCCTACCGCCAATGCCTAGCTACGTCCCTGTAACTTGTTGGTCATTCTTGGCATTTTTATCCACTCTCCCGTCTTTCGTCCTAATGTGATAAGTTAACAAACTGCTCCACAAAACGACATATTCCAAATTATCCGGGGTAGATTTCATTCTCTCGTTCGACGAGAAGTTTTTGCTCAGACTGTTCAGTAAGTTGTAGAGTGGTAGACATGGGATCAAGGCTTGCAAAAAAATACTTGAAACCAGTGATGAAGCAAACCCAGCATGTTATGTTTTTTTTGTAAGAAATGACCACCTCTCTTTCCCCTTCTTCATATCGGACTGTGTCTTATGAGACTCCCTGTATATTATTCTGTCGGTTCATCCGGAAATTCCCAAACAAAAACTAAAGAAAGAATTATGGACGATATCGATATGGCGAACAAATGAGCTCATGTTAAACACGTCGAATGCAAACAATCGACGATTAGGAAGGTCCCCGGAAACGCAAACGCGGTTAGTCACTCAGCCACATCCCGTCTCGACAGAAAGGAAACGTGATCGGCGTTTTCAATTCAAACGATTCATTTATCAGCGTTTTCACTAGCTTATTTATAATTCCAAAATGCCGTTTTCGCTTTCACTTCGTTTATTGCAGAGTTGGGCCACGCCCGTAAATTCACCGGTAGTACTGGAAAATCTGACGTTGAAGAAATTTAAAACAAGCACTGTTCACCAACTAATTTTGTGTCTTCAGGAGGAGATCTCGTACATCAGTCAATTCCTAACTCTAAAACTGGTCTCGTTTTATATCTAACAGGGTAGGTACACTTACTTTTAGAACACATCAACGATTTGAGGTAGACATTCGCGGGTTTTCCCCAGGGATCCATATTGTTTCCAACCCTCTTTTTTTCGTATATCAATGATTGAAAGAATCCAATATATTGCTTTACTGATGACAGCACACTTGTCGCGTCATTCCCTTTGAATTCCAGGATTGGCTGAGGATGCACATCTTCACCGGCAGCAGAAGGTTGCCTTAATGAGGATCTATAGAAGTGATTTCGAAATGGGGTGAAGGTAACCAGGTTCAATTCAATTCCACAAAATCACGGCATCGGTTTTCTCCAAAAAGATAATTCCGCTTTCTGCTTCGATAAGTTTGTTGGGAGTCAAAATGGACACCAATATGTCTTGGCACAATCATATCGCTGGAATTGCAGACTGCTTCTCAAAAGCTTGGAACACTGTTCCGAGAAAACTGTACACACCTCAGCAACTTTTAAAGCTTCATAAAGCTCAGATCGGACCTTCTTTGGAGTATTGTTCCCATGTATGGTGCTCCGCCCCTAAGCATACCCTGAAGCTGCTGGGTTCCATCCAGAAAAGAGCCATCCGCCTGGTTGAAGATGCGAACTTCACTTGCATCTGGAACATCGAAGAAAAGTTGGATATTTGTCTCTCTCCTATAGATACTTTCACGGGAAGTGTTTAAGTGACTTGGCACGTACTGTATCTGCTTCACGTTTTGAGGTTCAACTCAGTACACCTCAAACTCCACTGTTTAAGGACTGTTTCATTTGGATACCTGCGCTCGAGTGGAATAAACTTCCCGAGAACGTTTTTCCAAATGACTTTAATCTCTAGGGATTCAAATCCAATGTGAATCGCTACTTTCGCACAGATACCGCTCTTAGAGCGCCTTAAGAATGTTCCTGTAGTGCTTGTGTTTTATCCTTAAAAATAAATTATCGTGAAACTTTCCCGTAATTTCAGTAGAGCGATTCATATACAGATAAATAATGAGCTGTATGGAATGGGACCTTTGTCACTGTTCGGCTTTTAATATCTCGCTTAGTCTATCCGATGTATTTTTGTCACAGTCCTCACAACTCATTTATCCCCGACATTTCATTTTCGAAATTTGTTGAAGTGAGCAGGAAATTTTTAATGCTATTTTTACTTTGAAGTAATTTTCGAAACTCCTTGTAGCTTTTATGAAAAAGTATCCTTCAAAACTTCTTGTTTACTTCAACAAATGTTAAGAACTCCAAATGAAAAGACGGGAACATGTAAATAAGCTGTAAGGACTGTGAGACAAATACATCGGCCAGTTTAAGCGTGCTATTAAAATTCGTTTTAAGGAACACTTAGCACATATCCGATTTCGGATACCAAAAAACGGCCTCAGAATAAATGAAAAATGTCTGAAATTGTTGACATCGGTACATGACACCAGATTTTTTGATGCTTTCGAAAATCTGGAAATAGCAAAGTATGGCATATGAACTATGAACAACCCATTGTTTATTTATATATTTCACGAGAAAATTTTCCGCGAATTTCTAGCCGAAATCTGTCTGAAAGTGTACCCAGTAAGATTTTATGTGAAATTATTTTGTGAACACGTGCGTTGAAGAGAATAACGGTATTGATCTAGGTTCGTTAGATGCATTTTATTTGTACTAGCTCTCATCCAGACTGGGTCATTTCCGCACAAAAGTTATTCGCTATCTCTGCCCGGTGAAACTACATCGAACAAAGATAGCCAATTACTTTTGACGGGAGAATCAGTTTGGAATATAACCAATAGCCATAGTAGATATAGTCAATCATTGAAGATAAAGTACGGTGAAATACTGTATTTTGCCGAGCAGCGCCAATTTACACAAAACCATTGGATTCAGTTTGTATACTGTACAGACAGTTGTTTTTACCCTATTGGTGGATGCCGCCCATTCTCAGGAATGAAAAATGTTTCAGTGATAATAAGTTTGGAAATGGATAGATTGGCGAGTTCTAAGCATCTTTTGCTATATGTAGTTTTTTTATGAAAGTCAATACTTTCAGACGGTTTTTCGCGAATAACTCGAAAAATAAGTCTTCTGTTTTCATTAACGCTCATATAACCCCTTCCCATTTATTTTTTTCATTATAAGAGTTATTAATAAACGCTCGGTACTGATTCTATCTGACATCTCTGGCAGATTACATAATATAATGTGAAATAACGGTAAAAGTAATAAACCTTCACTAAAAAAAATGCATAGGTCATTTATCAGTAACTTTTACTTTTCGTTATTGGCTCTTCCAGAGAACATTAATTAAATGAATAATGAAGTACGATTTAAGTACATACTGTGGAATCCTCCAATGAGAACCATAGCCAAAACAGTATTTTTGCACTTATTGTTTGACTACATACAGGGTGTTTCTTAATTGCACTGAAAAATATAAGTGCGTGTTCAGCAGCTGATTTTGTGAAATAAAAGTTCATTTAAATGTCGGTCCGGAAATTCATTTGTTTTCAAATTCCTTTTTTGTATTGATTTGGCAATATTATTTAAGTGATGAGAGGTTCATACAAATACAAATTATTGAGTCCAGTGGCGGCTTGCGAAACAGTTCAACATTATTGACCAAAAATCTAAGCCTCTGATGTCTCTTGAAACATTTGATTTTCTGTTCGACAAAACATCTGAAAATCAAACTTTTTTTATCCCCTGATTTGTATTCGTAGTTCGCTTCATTTTTTAGAAAATGAATAAATGAAAAGGAAAAGCGGATAAAAACAACTAGTCACATTTACTGTAACGGAAACAAATATTTACAACAGTAAAACAAAAGAGGATTTTTTTTGAAAACACTCTGTCTTGGAAACAATGCATTTGCTGAACTATATGAACTTTTTTTCATAAAATCGGGTCTTAAACATGTCCTTACACTTTTTCACAGCAATTAGGAAACACCCTGTATACCTCGACAGATTTGATAGACCCGAAAATACTTATATCACTCTTCAGTGAATAAAAAATATATGAAAGCGTGTAGAAGGGTCCCATTAGTTTTTTTATTTTTTTCGATTTTGAAGTCGAAATTAAATTTTCCCCGACTTACAACTCCGAAATTTAGACTCAGAACTGAAAATTTTCGACATTAACGACGTTATCTTACACAACCCAACCTAACCCATCTTCTTAATCTGATCTTAAACAGGAATCTCATCTCATATTATTTTGGGTTGGACTTGTAATGAACTTCAACTTGAATCAAACACATAACCTCATAATCCTAACTCACTCTCAAAGTTCACTTTTTTTTTTTAATCAGGAAAATAGGTCAATGCACAATTTCTTCTTACTCTGATGACAAAAAGTTCAACTAAGGCAAATGAAACCTATGTTTTTCTTTCGAATGTTTGTGGTGTTCATGAAATTATATCAAGACTATCAAATTTCGAATTGTTGTCATTGCTGTTCATGACATGGAATTCAAGTAAATTTTTTTGGAATCGTTAGACATATATAATACAACTAACATATGTTTATATATTTGAATCTACGATGATACAACATCTATATCTCGAGACACTATAAGTAAGGTTGGAAAATAATTTTAGAGATATAAGAAAAACAGATATCGAAATAAAGTGTTCTAAATGAAGATATTATTGAATCTTTCATATTCTGGAATGAAGTGAGGTTGATTCTCTGATAAATTCAAACTGAAAATTAATTGGATGATCAATGGTTAATTTTTACATATTAATGTCAAATTATCATTGACATTTTGGACAATTTCATGATATGTCTTTATCCTTTGAAGCTATATGCCATTTTCCATTCTTTGTCTTGTTGTAGATTGTAGTTATTTATATCTATATATTATAGAAGATAGAACTGATTCGAATTTTATGACTGTGTTTCTTCAGTTTTGTAGTTGAAACGAATATGTTTGAATTCTAGATCGAATGATATACCTTACGTTCTATTGGTATGTTCAATAATTTGAAAACCGTTGTTTCAGTTCAAGTAATTTTTTTAGTATATTCTCTGATGAAATGGCCAAGAAATGGTTTGCTTAACTTTTTCAATTCACTTGACAACATATACTCCTATGTAAACATATATTAAAACCTTTATTTTATAATAATGGGAAAAAGTGTGAAAATACTAAAAATCAATACACTATTGGTTTGTAGTTTTCCTAAAATTACTTGATATCATTTACCATTTCCTGTGTTCTTTCATAAAAAAAGCTAGAAGGACGTCAAAAGTTTCTCTCAAACATGGGTAATTATGTGATGTAAACGATACCCCTAAACCTCTGATCTCAGGAATTGTGTGCCTAACATTCCATAGTGAGTCATAGGGCCCAAAACATTAGCTGTAAAGATATATGCTAAATGCACCATCTCTTTTTAGTAGAGATGAAAGAAACTCCATACGTTTAGTTAAATTTTTTATATGAACTGCTGCAGGAGAGTAGAAAGGGTTTTATGGAAGAGCGGGGCAAACATTTTTTTCAAGATCATTAATAAGATGTTTCATTAGGTAATCACAATTTCATTCGATTCAGAATGGCAACTTGATATTGTACAAAAGGACTGGCATGAGTTATAAACAATTAAGTAATGCAATGTGGAACTTCTTTAAAAAATGCCATTTGGAATTGAATCCACACTTTGATAATAATATTGGGTCGTGGAGGACTGGTTTTCGATAAAATGGCCCTTATGAATTCAACTACAAGGTACTTACTATACATATTCGTACTATAAGACTTCATGAATGTAACTGGGACAAAACATTAGCGAATTTTATTCTTTACCTATATTGAAAAACTCGAAGTAGTCTGTAGCTACTCCGATGAATTTACTTGTTACAATAAGTTACCAGTGAATTGATGCAATGTATAAATGCCTGGATTTTGACCCTGGAGTCCTGAGTTCAACTCAACTCCAGCCATTCAATATTCTCCTGAAAGTGTATATTTAGCCGAAGATGGGTTGATTCTTCTACGTCACATGACTGACAAGATTGTAAAAAAGCCATGATGCTTCCTAAGTGGCACAAGTAGTTATTGCCATGGAGAATACACAGAACATAATAACCATAGCGGTCGATATCATTGACACAAAAAGCAATGAGTCATAATATAGATCATTGCTTAACTCAAAACTCATGTTGAAATTCAGCTTCAATAACAACACTACTTACCATAGACTTGAATGTGGTTGACAGTGTTTCATGATGAATGTTACAGGTCCGATTTTCAGTGCTTGAAATGATGTCAACAGATTTGAAAACTATGGAAGAAAAATAGAATGAAAAGTAAATGGAATATTGAAAATAATAGTTGGAAGAGTTAGTTAATAAAGGAAACGTCAACAAAAAAAAAACGAATTGGAGGAAAGTGAATAAACAATGAGTAAAATTAAAAATAAGGAAGCTGGTTTATGAAAAAAAAAACAAATTATCATGACATGTTTAAATGAACTATTAGGTTAAACAGTTAATGAAATATAAATAATATGCAAATAAAAAATAGTGAGTGCAAATGTGGATGTTAAGAAATGAAACACTGTGAAGTAGTTTGGTTTGAAATCTTCCTTTTTTTATTGTTTGCATATGATTGTCATTTCATGTATGGTTTCACCTAGGTATTTATTAATTTTCATATTGAATTACAATAATTTGTTTTCTTCACAAATTACCGTTTTTATATTCTTTATTTATAATTCTTGTTAATTTAATTTCTCTCAACGTGTTATTTTTGTTGATATTATTTCCATTTTAAGTTATTTATATGAATATTTCGGTCCTATTTTTTTCATAACTTTCAATATTACAATCACTCTTCATTCATTTTTTTTTCTATAAATTTCAAATCTATTAGCTCCATTTTCGAAAATCGATGTTTGAACCTTCCAAACCCTGGCTTGGATTGTGGATGTCCAATAACATCTCACTTCAGAAATATATTCCTCACAGGACACAGGAGTTGATAGATTACCTGGAAAATCTTACACTACTATATAGCTTCAGGCAAAGCAAAATCGTAGTACACAGTATGGATGAAGATATTAGAAACAGTCTGGTTCAGAAGGTTCAAGTATGCACTAGTGATCTCAACCGCTTCTTGTCAGGAGCTATATCTTGGAGACGGGGTTATAGCTAGGCAGTGACGAGATTTAAAAAACGTAAAATTAACCATGATAATTACAGTTTCGTATTGAAACAATGATTCAACAGATATTTTAAAAATTGTTCAGACCCCCCATTCGGCCGGTATTATAGAGCGCAGATTTAAAAACTCCACAAAGGCGCAGAAGGACCTTGCTAAGGCACCCTTCTTATTTTACAACGATTTTCATTTCTTATGTATTTCAAAAACGTCATTTTCGTTCTGATACCTTTCAGATTTGCATTATAAGTCTAGTTCAAAAGTCGCAAGACTAAAGTAACAAACGGGTTAACAAATGAAACAAAAGAAAATTTTATAATACAAATTTATTATGTTGTCAATTTTTGATACACAATATCCCTCGCGAATGAAATTTTACAAAGCTACTTTTCCATTTTTACTTCAAAATTATACGATAAAAATACGTTTGTCCGTCATACAAAAAGACAAAAATCTGAGCATTATAGCATTTTTCAAAAAAATTACGAACAATTTTCAAAGAAAAACAATTCATAATCTTTTTGCAAATTTTCATTGATTGGTGTAGTAGTCGAGGAAGAATAAATACTGACAAAAATTCTAAAGCTAGTCGAAAATTATCACAAAGATTTCAAATCCAATCTTATATAATGTGTCTGATAAAACTAGTGCTGAAAATTTAGAGAGACATACGACAAGTTAACACCAATCATAGCATGTTTACTGAAAAAAGCAGACCGAAAATGAAAAGCTCCTTCTGACTCCCGTTACAATTCTAAAATTATACTCATTTGTGCTTTTTTCAATTTCAGAACTGGCAACTTCAGTCATTGAAACGTTGGTCATAAAGCGGCATTCTGGATGGGAACAGGATAGAAAAAAAATAGAGATAGCGGGACTAGAGATTTTTTTATTAAAAAACCCTAAACTGTATAGTTCTTCAGTATCAAATGTTTTTAGAGATAGCAATGGTAGGTATGAGAAAGCTTAACACGAAATGCTTTAAATATATAATTATTAAAAAAAATCACAAGTTTCTCGAAAAGTTGCCATGGCAACTTTGCGGAAAACTTTTTCGAAACCTAAAAGTATCCTAAAAATTCTTAAACAAAAAACAATGAAAATTGAGACCACAGTCAAAAAATGATTGGCAATAGGAACGGTTATGTTATAAGCTGGGAACACAAAAAATGGCGATAACCAAAATAGGAGAACTCAAGTTTGAAATTTGATTCGACTCATAACATAACCTCAAATCGCAGATGGATGACGATTAAATGAATGATTTGACCGATATAATGTTTAGTTGTTGAAGGAAAACGACATTCCATTTTTTCACGCTGTTTGAATGATGCACTCGGTATACACATTGCCGGTTCGCTGTTATTATTTGAAAAAAATACAACTTATCATAATAATATTATTTCGCCGCACGGCATGGCTGCTTACAGCGGCACTCACTATCTGTAACAAGGAGAAACATGTTCATATAAATGGGAGAAATAAAAACCACAAATCAAGGCTAACCACAAATAGTGTTCATGTCTCAGGTGTATATGTGAAACAAGTCCAATAAATGAATTTCAATACGAACATTCATGCATGTGTCATATGTGAAGAGAAAAGAGCTGATTATCATTGTTTACTATATCTTCATTTGTTGTTTCATACTATAAGGAAGGACTTATCTACTATATACTTGTCTATAGCTGCAACGTCTGTAACAGACAAGTAGAGTTATCTGCGAATTTTCACCGATCCTGTCCTAAACTAGTTTCTAAACGAATAAATTAAAAAAGAACCATTACAAATTGTTAGAGGTGTTCGCCCCATTTAACAAAAAATGCGCCTTTTGAGTTTTTGATAGTTATTGAAAAATAAAATGATTTTCAGTGATAGCAGATAGTTATTTAACGCGCATTTGTTTAGAATTGCACTGAAAATCTGAATAAGTTAATGAACCATAAAATGGAACACAAACGAGTGCAATAAATAAATATTCAAATTTGTCATTACTTCAAGTTTGCAAAGAGTTCATGGACGAAAGGAATTCTACAAAAGGAAATTCTTCAACATTTTTCTAAATAAGGTCAAACTCTACAACTGAATTATACACATTTATCAATGCATTCGCAATATCAAATGACACTTCAAGTGTTAGAAAACAAATAATACATAATTGATACATACAAAATGAGGTAGCCATTTTTTTAAGAAGAAAAAAAATTCACATCTGTATTTTTTGCCTTACCTATTATTACCCTCGGAACATTCGAGAGAATTAATGAACTGGAAAAAAATTAATCCCAGTTTTAATTGGTCCTTCTTCAATGTATCAGGGCTATTTCTGTAGGCTAGCTTGAACCAATACCACTGAGTTTCCGCAAGATTTTTTGCTACTAGTTTCTTTGCGTATTTCCTTCCATTTTTTCATGACAGCTATTCTAACAAAGCTTGTTCCCTGTGCTAGTTTGTACAGGTCTTTTATAGAACGCTTTTCATATTCTTCAAGGCATAATTTGGGTTATCTATAAATTGAGTGCCTCCTATGATCGTGATCCAGTGCTTCACATTTTCTTGTATTATCTGCAGCTAAGGTTACACAGCCTTATTTTGCCCAAGTGCCCTCTAAATGAAAAATGTCCAGTGATTAGTTCTGTAATTAGTCTGAGCCGATCCCTATTGTGTTGGAGCAGAACTTCAGTTATTTTTGTTTCCAGATGTGTTCTCCCATAATTTTTTATGTTTCTTACTAACCCATTATCTGGTCCATACCCTAGACTTTGGAGATGATTCGTGCCTAGCACACTCATCAGCTTTTTCGTTGCCTGAGTGCCCAGGTACTAGTCAGTACCGGTCAATATATTCAGGTCCGCCGTTTTTATTTTTTTTCAGTTCTTTGCAGCATTCTCAGGCGCAGTATTAAAGTCACTTTGGGTGACGTACGCCACCTTAATTTTGTGAACACAGGTGAAAATAATGTGGATCACCAAAGTCTCAAAGGTTTGAATGAAATATTATTAGGATAACACTAGATCAGATCAATCAGTACCTTACAGATTCAACATCTATTGTATATTGTGTAAAGTGAACAAGTTTCTGTGAGCGTATGGGCGGGAAATAATTGGTGATGATGAGTAAAATAGATATCCACAGGTTCAAGAATAGAATCTGCCAATGTTGAAATTTATTTCTACATGTGGTTTAAGCATGACGGAGCACCTGCTCATGTCACTTCCTTAGCAAATATTTTGATATTGAGACAGTTGATGAGAAAAATATCTTACTCGTGCATCTTAACACAGGGTGTCCATTTTGACCAATTTCTCCAACTATGCAATGTTTATGTGAAGCATTTTATACGATATGGAATACTTAGATTTTGTGTTCTTCTGTTAACACATTTTTTCCGGTTATGTACACCCAATTGGTTCTGTCATTTTTGTCGAAAACGATCACTTCTGCTATATTCCTAAGCCAATGTCTCTTCCCAGTACATGCTTGTACTTGTACTTATTCAATAATATTGAAAAATGACTTTGAAAAATGATAATTATATTACTACTAGTCAGTCTTTTTGAAACACATTTTCAATGGATTCATTAAATTGATGTTAAAATCTACAACTCACCTCTAGTATCCGCAGGTAATTAGGTAATCACCTAGCTTTTCTACCACCGACGCCGCTTGTTGGGGTTGGATTGGATCTTCATAAAGGGATACTACAACGGCTAGAACAAATATTTGAATAAGAATATCTATCTACGAAAAAATTCCACTTTCAAATTTATTATATTATTGTTTCAGGACCAAACGGAGCCGAGGATAGATGTTACCGACCAGATAGCAATCAATCAAGATTGTTATAGTGGTCGATAATAACAATGTCAGCACGGGTGTTCTGAATTTATCTTCCTGTGTGCATCAAGAAGTTTTGCAATGAGTGTCAAAATTTCTCAAATATCACAGGGTAATCGTTAAGAACAGTCATATAAGAAAGGAAAAAAGGAAACATCTATCTCTCAATTTTCTACGTAACTTATGGATGGTTCTGTCCTATATTCCTCAAAAATATATCCCAATAGATTAATCAAATATACATTCTAAAAATTCTTTCGATCAATAAGCAGTTGTTACAGAAATTTTTCAACTTTAACAATTCTGTTATTTTTCCACTTAAATTCACGAAAATTTATAGAAGTGCAACACTATTTTTTAAATAATAAATTCACGAAGGCTACTCAAAAACTGTTGCTGAGAGAATATATTCCTGTAGAAAATCTCTTGTTGTTTATAACGTAGATTTATATTTTTAGCAGGTACAGTAACGAGTAGGTAATTTCTTATTAGTTTTGATCACAATGTTCATTCATAAGACAAAAAATAGCCGTGAAAGAGCATTAATCAACAACATTACTATCCCTTGTAACCCACACTGCAGTAAATTTGTGATGTTACGAGATTATCAAAGCTCTGGAGGGGCTAATCAAAGATGGTCTGGTGTGGATGGAAAACATTGACTGATAGAAAAAATTAATGCAGAT
Source organism: Leptinotarsa decemlineata (assembly GCF_025532065.1). Taxonomy (NCBI): domain Eukaryota; kingdom Metazoa; phylum Arthropoda; class Insecta; order Coleoptera; family Chrysomelidae; genus Leptinotarsa; species Leptinotarsa decemlineata. The sequence goes on along the minus strand of NW_027412549.1, from coordinate 1,615,579 downwards.
TTATAAGATTCATTTTTTTTGTAAACCGTCTTCTTCATTTTTGAAATGCCTTCTTATTTATTATACAACTTTTGAAATACTTTTATTTTTTACTCCATCAGAATAGTTCACTATATTTTTATTTTTGTTGTTGATTTACATAATAAGTCGTGTGCATTTCATCAAACGGGGTACTATTCTGAGTTCTAGTTCTCCTTATCGTCATTTTTCCAAGTAATTTTTTCAATTTCACTTTTTGAAATTTTTTAACTTAGAATAATTTTTCTATATTAATTTTATTCTTCTTCATTCTATTCTTTCAAACATTTTTTGGTTTTCGTTTGAATTGAATATTTGGATGATTACCTCAGTCACACATGGTAAAAGCAAAAGTAATTTTCTGGAAATTTCCATAAAGTACGAATTTTACATCAATTTTAGGTTCAATTTTCCATCTCTTTTCAACTAATAAATTAGTCTAAATTATAAGTAAAATTAAAATTCATCAGAATAAACTGATTTAAAATAAAACACGAATCTCTCCCACACTTTGAACAATGTTTCCAAAAAGTATTTATTTTTTGAAAAAGTGCTTCCAGTTTCTATGTGGAAGAAACGTCTGCATATGATCTTTATAAAGATTTTTATTATAGTCATTTTCTTTCTTCCTTCCTTTGGAAGTTTTCCACATTGTTTGTTCAGTGATGGAGAACAAGAAAGCCAAGAAACTTTCTTTCACAAACAGCTAATCTCTTCTAGAAATGGTCCCTTTTCAATTCAAATAAATTCCTATAGCTGGGATTAAATTAACTAATTGTATAAATGTGTAATCTCTTCCGATGACAAAGTTGTAATGTTATGACAGAAATGTTTCGTAATGAACTAAGAACTACATGCCTTTATAGTTTTTATCGTTATTTTTTTAGAAAGTTTCCCACATTCTATGTTTAATGATGAAGAAGTAGAAAGCCAAAAGGCTTTTTTTCTACCATGTCTGCCCGAGTTAGTCACCCAAATAATCAATTCACAGGAGGAAAAAAAAATTATTCAATAGAGTAATGCAGCTCGTTCGATTGATGACTTATTTATTTTGTAGAAATTCATGTTGAATATAGAATAAAGAAAATACTTTTGTCTAGTTTCTACTGTGTTCATTTATTCGTTACAACCGGTTTGGGCTTATAAGGTTATTTTCAAGTTGAAAATGGCCTATTTTCTTCTATATTCAGAGTAATGCAGGTTCATAAAATTATTGAAAAATCAATATCTGCAAAAAGTAAAGGATTTCGATTACCTCAAAGTTGAAACCAGTAGAACCCATTGATTTATTTTAAAAACTGATCGAAAAACCACAGGAGAAAGATTATTGCCTACTAAGATTCAACAATTTTTTTCTGGTTGGTCTCTGCTAGCCTCGTGAATAGAAACACAATATCAGTTTAAAATTATGGCCTGAAAATAAATTAAAAAAAAACAAAAGTCGTTCTTCTAGCTCAACAGCAAAGGAAAAAATTTTCACTGAAAAGGTCGTTAGTGTGTTCAACAAATAATGACATCAAATGGTGTGGGATGAGTTTTCATTAGAATCAGTTTACGTATGTAAACTATACGTCATTACCAAAACCAAAGCAATCCAAAATAACAGCTTCTAGCAGGAGAATTTCAAAAATCAACTAAGTATCTGGGTTGCCAATGTAATGGTATAGATATGTAGACATTTCAATGTGTTATACAGAATAGACAAAGCTTTTTCATCTACCACATGGATATAACCATTCATAAGACTTCATTACATCCTTAGCAGCATAAAACAGCATGATACATAGACTACTAAATATCCCTATGTAAGACTCCAACTTCAAAAAAGAACTCAATATCAGAGAAGTCTACACCATCCAGAAACTCGAACCAATTAAATACTGCTCATTAACCTATTTAGGCAAATCTAGTGACAAAATAAAATATTTCTTAAAACCAATAATTTCGGTAAACATAACCACAAGAGAGATTCAAATTACCTTATAGATGAAAACCATACTTTTGATCCAAATTTCGAAATTATACATTCAGAAAGAAAATGCTCAAAACTCAATTTCTTAGAAGCACTTGATATCAACAATAGAAAACAATCCAATAATTTACTAAATGACCAATTAGATGTTATCCTTTCACCATAACGTAACCTCTTCAACAATTGATTGCATATGTGTGATATAACTAAGGGCATTTTTGTTAAATTTCTCTGAATGTTTTATTGTATTGGTTGGTTTTCGGGTTTTTCAGATTCAGTTGATACGTCAAAAAGAGTACTTCGACCACCCCACTGAAGATGACTGCCGCAATTGAAATTGAAACGTTTGGAAATCGTTACCAAAAAGACCATGGTAAAACCCGGAAACCAACCAAAACATTGACGCTAGCCGTGAGAGCCTAAATGCCTATACCGATTTATTATTAGGCTACCCATTTATAATCAACACCTCCTATTTACCTAATTTCAAACTACTATAAATATGTCTGTACATTTACTGAATACAATTTTTGTTCGAGAAAGGCTATATTAGCAACAGAGATCATTAGGTAAATATATTTGGGAACTATTTCACCCACGGTATCTATACGTCGACTAATGATCTAGTAACAGTGACAACGTGTCGATTACCCGCGGAATTCCTTAACCAAAATTGGTGCGGGGTGGGCTGGCTATCGTTTTCGTAGGTTTACGAAAAACGACGTGTCCATCGGAATGTACCGCGAGTGTTTATTTTTAATGCAAGTTGTGGGTCAACAACTCGTCCAACGTCACCAGTTTCAACACTCTACTTACTACGTTCAAATTTCGTGGATGTTTGATTGAAATATGGTTAGTTACTCCTCCATCATTACATTGACGGTATTAAGAGATGAGTGGTTTTCTAACAACTTTATGAAAATGATTTTATTGGCAGTGACGACAAAATAATTATACTGGTGACTTGAATTTTGGAAGTACTCAACAACTATTCCGTTTGGCACATTAACAAAAAGTTTAGTTTAATAAATATAAGTTGTCAAAGTAGGAATCCAATGGCCAATAAAACCAAAGTTACATATGAAACTGTAGCAACACTTCATAATAAATCTTTGAAACCAAATTTCAAATAGATTCTTGTGATACACCATACATTATAAATTGAACAGCGTATGTCACAATTAAAAAGCAATACAAGTTTGTGGAAGTGATGAGCTATATATCATTATTCATAAGAATCTTGTCATGATCAAATCATCAATCAAAATTCCATTGTCACTTGTGAACTATTTATGTATGCATTTTATTCAAGTGTCAACGACATCGACTGTTATGGCCATTAGCTTCGTGTTTTGAGTAAGTAATGTTAATAACTCCCTGAGCATCATCATGACTATTTTCAAACAAAAAAATAATATATGAGGAAATTTACATTTGATAGATATTACTGGAACCTCTGGCGTAAAATGATTCGATGCATGACATTCTGAATTTAAAAAAAAACATCAAAACGGGAAATCACTTCCAAATATATCCAGATATGAAAAATTTAAAAATATCCTATCCTAAAAATATCCTAATCTATGTTCAAATTTCTTTTGACTTGTTTTATGCCTTTTAGATCTTTGAAACCAATAAAGATTATTATTATCATCATTCCAAATAAATTTATAAAAAATGAATTGATACATTGTCAGTGCTAACAAAAAGACATGATTTGGTCAAATTTATCGCTAACGTAAAGGCTAACCATGACAATTTGTCTTTTACGATATTCGTGACTTTCAATTATTTTTCTAATGAAATGTTTTATTTTTCAATTTCTCCTTCAGCCTTTCCATATTTTTTTTCATGTAATCTATTGGAATAAATTTTTGTTATGTATGAATGTCCACTTTGAGCTTTATCTGAATTGGTTTATTGATCCATAAATCAAGATTTACTTCGAAAGCTTGGCTATTTTAATCAAGTACACGTTAATTGTAGACAAATATAAAAATCATCAATCGATTATAAAATTGGCCGCATTGTATAATTCATTTATGAACAGTATATTTATGATGATTATGTAATATATTGAAATATTTATGATTATATGATGCTCCCTTCCAAGTTAGCTACCCTATGTGGAATTGCCTTACCTTGTGTCGTTTTCATGCAATGTACTCCGACTTTGCCCAATTTCGCCCTTATGACACGGTCCGTACCGAAAGGTATATGTATCTGTTGCCGGCTAAGGTGACTCCAGAGGATGTGAGAATGTCTTGTTTTTCGAAACCCTGAACCAATTTTGCTAGCTCTTCTTTTGATACCTGAAACAAACAAAAAATAATTTATATTAAACCAAACCAGAAAAAAAATATTTCACTCGTATAACAGATGATAGATAGATAATCCACTTCTGAAACGTGTATCCGATATGTGACAGAACGTTAATTGATCGATTTGCTTCTAATTATACATACCTATTCTCACAGAGAGATTTATACGAAATTGCCCGTGCAGACTGTACTCAATTCCTTCAAATACTTTTGCAGACATTATCGGATAGCTAATTCTTAGTAATATAAATTCCGGTTTGAACCGCGTCGTGTTTCTAGTAGTTCGACGTTTCGGGTTCGTCGAAGAAAAAATAAAGATGACGGTAAAAAGAATGCTGTTTACAGTGCCCCGAGAAAGAAAATCGAAACGTTCACAATAGAGCTGTGATGCAAGTAGAGTATTGCAAATCAATCCTTTGTAGATATAGAAGAAATCACACAGGAGGGGCACCGTGTTCAATATTGCCAGGTCTGTTTTTGCAGTTTTGGCGGTCGAGCTACCGTTCTACTGATTAGGAATTAAATTCTATTGATTACACAGTTTATTTCCTACAATAATTAATAAATAACTGTAAATAGCGGAAATTGCCATGTATGTAACTGGTATCTATGAAATATATTTTCTGTTTTACTGAAAAAAATCTACTGCTGAGTATGAAAATGACCAGGCAACACTGTTTGTGTTAGAATGGCACGACTTCGTATTTCTTAAACGAAATATATGAAAGTTAATATAACAACTGATAATTTACAAATCATTCATCAATTTTAAGTTCGTCCGCAATTCGAAGGCCCAGCTAGTTTCTGACATGAAACATATAGCTACATTTTTTTCGTGTTTTGTCGGTTATGGTAAAAGGTTACTAAATTTCCAAGCCGTTCCTGTTCATTCGGAAAAATAATTCATTTTCAGTAATACATGAAGCATCCTTTTGAAAAACAGAAACCTAGTCACAAGAGATTAAAAAAAACTCACATGTTCACATTGAAAAATCGAATCCTTATGATATATGATTCCTGAAGAGACCACAACAAAAAAATATCATTATTAGATTGCCTGAGCAAGAACGGCTGAAAGACTATTATCTTCTGAAACATATTTACTAGACGCACAAACAAAATAATATTCAACCGTATTGTTAGTACACGATATTATGAGATATGTAGAGGAGGTGAATATAAATGAGACGATCAATGGAAAATGACTAGCAATAAAAATGTAAGCTGACAAAAATGTATTTCTAATTATAAAATCAGTAGACCATAAAATCAGAAGCAAAATTGAATCCCCACTGAGAGATGGACAGACAAAGATCGTACAGAGGAGAGAGATCTTAAAGAAAGAACTTGGAAGCTCTAATTGAGAAACTAGAATTTCCTGGAAAACCTATTACGAATTTATGTGATAGAACCGACCAATACTTGGAAATGCATTGTAAGATACTAAAAAAACACACTTTAATGTAATCTAAAGAAATGAACTTTAAATGTTCAAGCCCGTCTCGGATATACCTACACAGTAGGTTGAATGGAGTAATGCCTATCAGAAAGCAACTACTCCACTGGCTAATACCACGAACGACGTTGGATTATATCCTCGTCCACTGGATGTTCGCTCCAATTTAAGACGAGGAATGAAATACTCTGAAAGAATTTCGATTTTCAGTTATGGAATATCATTGACTTTAGGTGGATGATGGGCACTATCTTGCACCGACGATTGGCTAAGGAGCCAGAAACCCGTCAGCAATTGTGTCCGTTCCAAAATTGAAGGTCGACTCTTTCAGTTGTATTGCCAATTGCATATGCAGGAACTTTTCTGTGAAGATTCCTGCACTGACGCCTGTCGGATATAATCCAACGGCGTTCATGGTATTAGCCAGTGGGGTAGTTGTTTTCTGATAGGCATCAGTCCATTCAACGTACTGTGTACGTTTATCCAAGACGAGCTTGAACATTTAAAGTTCATTTCTTTAGATTTGTTTACTGCTTGTCTTCAAGCATAGCCCACTGACTAAAAAAAAAACACTTTAATGTGAGATTTACACTTGAAAGTTTACAAAACCGTGACACATGTTTCGCTTTACAATAGCATATTCGGGTAAAGTATTAGTTGTAGAAGTATTGAGCCACATTTTCCTCAATATCCGTCGATACATTCGGGGTTGATTTCTCATTCTCTACAGGCCTTTCAAAGCAAAAGTGAGAGCATTATAATAACTCATCAAGGATTTTTTTCATCGGGACTTTCATTCGGAACATAGAAAAGCACCTACACCCATTCGTCCTTCCGAAACCAGACTTCAGATTGCAGCCTCCAGACTGCAGCTGTGAAATTGCAACAAATAAGACATGCAAGGCTGTAAGTATCAGTATCACATCGACCGCTCGTGCAATCTCGGATTACTCGCCGATTCATAAAGGTCAATCGAATCATATGACCTTTGTCGCCGTCGCCACTTGTTTTCGAACCGGGGTCCCGCGGAAGCAACGACCTGGAAAATCCGTCTCTAACTTATAATTTACAACGAATTAATTTGATAGCTAGAGCGTGTGAAAAAGCTAACACTTCATACCTATAATTTTATCATAGAAATTTAGGTAAACGTCGCCAAGATGAGAAGCGGGTAGATTAACTAGAGATTAACCGAAATATTTTAATTACTGAAAAGAATATATAACTTAATATATTGATAGTTATCTGGTGAAGGTGTAGAATTTGTTTTGTCACATCAAGTTTCGTGACAGACCTTTTTAAACAAATAGTTACAATATTTTTTTATTAACCCAAAACCTCAGGTTTTCAACTTCAAAACTGACGAAATTCGATACAATCTTTAAACCCCTATTTCTTGTTTTCCCTCTTGGTGGTGAAATTCCTGATTCCCTTCCTTGATGCTTATTTACGCTATACAAAGAACTTACCTGCATATTTCAAGATTCCAGGTTCAGTAGCTTCGGCTGTACGTAAATATAAGAATGTCAGTCAATCAAAAGATACTCACTTATACAATATTGAACAGCATCAGCAAAAAAAACTGAAAGGATTAGAACGAAATACACTAGTAATACAACTGATCGTACTCCTATACTATTATTATAAATGCGTAAAATTTTTGAGGATGGATGAATGTAACGTATGTATTTACGTTTTATACTTTTTCAGCCTAACCAGCTCAACGTATTCAAATTTAAGTTTAGATGGATCATGACCTGGGTAGTTTCCATGGTAACGCGGGTAAAACAGCTTTTAACAGCTAGTATTGTATAAATGAGTACCTATTGATTGACTGACACTCTTATATTAACGTACAGACGAAGCTACTGAACCTAGAATCTTGAAATATGCAGGTAGGTTCTTTGTATAGCGTAACTAAACATCAAGAAAGGGAATCAGGAATTTCCACCCCCCAAGAGGGAAAAATATGAGTACATTGATTGTATTGAATTTCGTCGGAAACCTGAAGTCATGGGTTAATAACAAAAATATGATAACTGATCTGAAAATACAGTAACAAAAAAAATATGCCAACTGCACTAAGTAATGAATAGCTTCGAGAATCGAATTACGTTTCCTATAAAGAAATTTCGCAAAACGAAACGATGTCTGCCCTCACGCGTCTGCCCGCGTTCGGGTCGCTTTCTTGGCGATGGCGCTTCATTGCTTAGACCGCCCCTCTATCCTCGCGCATCGTCTTCCGTCGTTTTACAGTAGACGCGAGGCGTAATGGCTTACTGCGATGCGTCAAGTTAATCTTATCGTAATAACTTTCAAGCGATTCGTCCATATTACTTAATGTAAAAGACAAAGTTTACCTATATTAAAAACTAAAACGACAATTGTATCAAATTTTATAAGAATTTGACAGATATTTTAAAATGTGCATTGTAAAAAGAGTATCCAATTCAATGTTATTTATGGTTAAGTATTTGGTATGGCTATCACATAAGAAATAGATTTATGCTATCGCATACGTTGATTTAGAACTATTCAAGGTAACCAACCAATCTTACGGTACATTATCTTTATGTAACTCCAACGGTATAGGCAGCGCACGCCAAGATAGCTCTCAGGGAGCAAACATTTTTCTGACTAACTATTTATCGTTATATTATGACAAAAATTACACAAAACCTTTATAAATTGTAGCCTTAATGTTATTCTGATATATAAGCTGAATTTAATACAGTTTCATCTAAATCCGTTTAAGCGTGAAAGAGCCACAAACATACATACATTTATCCATCATCAAAAACTTTCACATTCATAATATTAGTATAGATATATGCTAAAAAATTAAATATCTATAATTACTATTCAGATTTTTTTGTGACAATGGACGGTTGATATCTTTTTTGATTTCCAATAAAAGTTTATGTTACAAAAACAGTCGAAATCAATTTTTTTTTTGAAGATACATTCAAAAAATAATTTTTAGCTTCTAGTCAATTTACTAAAAACTCGCTCGCCTAAACCGTGTGTTTTCGATCCAGGTCTTCTTCCGAGGCTGCCATAGCAAGTAAGGCCTTAAGACTTATGTGAAGTTTTCTTAGAATTATAGTACAAAGAACTGCTTTTTCTAAATTTATGACTACCTTGTAATGCTGCATATTTCAGTCATTTTTCACAGGGGTAGGTTCAAGAAAATAAAAATTCTGGTGTTCGCCAACATTTTCTCTAAAGGAGAGTGATGTCGTTCATTTTTTAATAAGGGATTAATATTTGAAAAAAAAATTAATCGTTCAATATCGAAGAAAAAGATCGCAGTTTATGGAAACCTTTGACATTTTTAAGTTTTTATTTTATCGGTTCCTCTATCCTTGCGTTTTTGCCAAAACGTTATCCTTTGCGAATTATTGACTGTTATTCCGAACATGAGAAATGATGACTCAATAGGACTAAGTCCAAATCACTCTTTTTCATCCATAAATCCATCTAGTAATCCAACAAATAACACGTAATATGTTTTCTTTTGATCATTACTTTGAATTATGGTCAAACGATCATCCAAAGCAAAACTATTATTGTTAAGGAGACATTGCTAAAAACTAAAATCATAAATCGATGTTTTTATTTTCATTTTGAGGTTAAGAAGACAAAATATATTTTGTTCCGCATGGAAAAGATTTCGAATCATTGTGTAAAGCGTATACAATAAAAGATGAATCGTTATAATGAAGCGTGTCATGTTCAAACGTTTAGTGTTTTAAAAAAAAACGTTTACGTTACCGGACTATTATCTAGTGAAAATTGTAATTGAATATTTTCATAATTTTGTCAAAATTGTTGCAGGTGTCAAAAGGCCTAATTTTTGTTACCAGTCATGAAAAGTTACAAACGTATTATGCCTATGCATTCAAGTCACGTGAGAACAAACTTCATAGATTTAGAAAATGTATTTAAACATAATCAACAGTATAATTATTGTCTTTTTTCTGTTTTGAATTAAGAATGCGAAGAAGATACGATTTCCAATTTTAAAAAATCGCACTTTGTAAACCGATTTGGAGGAAAATAAAGTGATATTTGAAATACCCTGTATTAAAGAAATGATAATCGTTACTTTGATGATGACATCTACTTCACCAGCAATAAAATTCAGATCGTTGAAGCAGCAACTCATTATAGTCATGTTTTTGAATGTATAAACCTGAAAAAAATTTTTTGGGAAAATCATCAACTTGGCACTGACTGAGCAGGGTGAACGTTTGGGCCATTTCAGTGACATAATATGAAATGGATGTTCCATTTAAAAATAATATTGTTTCGCTATTACGGAAAAATTGCTGATTTTTCATCAGCATTATAGATATAACGAGCAAATACACACATTATACAAATAACATAAAATGTAAACCATTTTAAATATCCCATGAAAATATTTGTCCCTAAAAGCCATTTGGCGACTTTGAAACCTGCGACCGCAATGACTCACCACAAAACGATCAACAAGCCTTTGCGTCATCAAAGTCGTGTGTAACTCGTTCCCTTGGCTCACTTACACCGGGTGTATATATGCCATATTAGTTTTAGATTTTTTATATATGGTATTGGCAGCATCTGGCATGCACATAATAGTCCAAAGAAAGTTCGTATTGCTTGTTCGTTTACCAGCAAGTTTCAACGAAGAGTTGAAAAAAAATGATGTTTTGTAAAAGCCATATTAGACGGTTACAAGATGAGCAATGGTTTGTTCAAAATATGAAGTCTGACTCACTGCCTGGAACTGTTAAACATCTTACTCATATATGATTAAGCCGTTTATTTTCAATGACGTATGAATTGATAAAAATTGCATTTTGGTATTTTGATATTATAATTTTTTATGAGAAAAAATTTTTTTCTGAAAATTATTGGATCACTAAACTAGTTAACTGAATATTTTTTTATATTTTAACGATAGGTCCGGTTAATGAACACCCTCTCATTTGGATAGGCGAATGTTCGAAATTACTTCGGTAGATATTACCGACTCTATATTGGATTCCACTTAAAAAAGGACACCCCTTTCTCTTGAATGGAAAACTTTTATCTCTGAAAAGAGTCGTTAATTTATTAGGTGAATTGATAATAAAAATTATACAGAAAAATAAAAGAATTCATTACAAAGTTTAAGAGGAAACAAACAGTATGTTGAATGTTTTTCTTTCATTTTGCTTTTTATTGAAACTTGTGAGAATGTTTAATAGAAACAAAGTTGTCATTATGGGTAAAAACACTTCAGGCTGTTGAATTTAATTCAATAAAATTTTCCAATTGAGATGAACGTGTAAAATAGAAGTTTCGAAAATAATTACTGGCATCTTAATCCACATTTTAACAATACGGTTCTACTACTCTTCTCGATAAAAAATATTGCTACGTAATGCTGTCCAGTTTGAAAAATTTGAGATATTTCGTAACAATTGCTTTTTGGATTGCATCTAATGTGCAAATATTTTTCTCTTCCAATAAAAAATATGTGAAACACGTATAACAAGTGCGTTTCCAGAAGGAGAAGGGGTATACAACATGAAAAGGGTCTTTGAGGATATACTGAAAACTCATTAATTTTGTTATATGATTCGAATAGATTTGATATTTATCTACTATTCTTCGAGCATGTCTCCCTATTTTTCAATTTGAAACTACTGCTTTACCATTTTAACGAGTATCTTCAATGATGTGCGTCCAATATGGATCAAACTGAATAAATGTTTCAGATAATTTTTCAACTAAAAACATTTAATAATTACACTTATTCGTACTATTCCAAAAAGCAATCGTTATACCACTTCTTAACGTCCATTCGGATTTTCCGTCTATTGCTTTATAACGAACTATATCAAATCATTATACAGCATTATCGCAGTAACAATAAAATTAAAATTAATTTATGTGCATTCCTTCAACTCTATTTATATCTAATGTATCACCATTCAGTTCTTTTCACAATATAAAACGTTAACCTCGAGTTTTGCATGAGACATTCTAATTTATTGAAGATATATCAAGTGCACGCATGCATATAATATTCAATTCATTTTCCAAAATATGGAGAAAATTAATGAATGCTAACTCGTACGTCGTAATCTTCATAGAGATGAGAGGCCAATAGAGGCATTCATTATTTTTTCTCTGAAAATTAGATTCTTTTTAGTTTCAATATAATATGGTTTGAATATTCAATGCTGCTTTCGGAGACCTGTTTTGTTACTATCTGTTACTGTACTAAACAACAGGCCTAATAGATATACATATTACTGGAGTTTTTCCCAACACCAAACCGTTATTTAACACCTCGACACATATTTCGATCACCAAGTGATCATCTTCAAGAGGAAGATCAAACAGTTTTTAGTTTGATCTTCCTATTGAAGATGATCACTTGGTGATCGAAACACGAGTCGAGGTGTTAAAATAACGGTTTGGTGTTGTGAAAAGGCGCCAATAATATTCATTACAACACACCTGCCGAAATACCATACGCCCGCCTGCCGTAAAAAGCCTTTTCACGGTAATGCGGGGCTTTGTCATGATGGACCTTTTTTCCCTAGCTGCACGTGGAACCCTATCTTGCAATGGAGTAACGGAAGAATCAGACTGTCCTCCCCTATAATATCGGATTCAGAGCAAGAACTTAGCCGTTCTCCAATTCTTAATCCTGTTGAAAACCCTAAGAGTTCATATGGTGCAGTCAGAAAGCAACGTAACATCTCATCAACAGCTGGATAACTTAATGGTTGAACCTAATGTATCGTCATGATTTACAGCAACATAAATATCTACCGATCAACTAGAATCTCTTCTGTATGCCATTATGACTTCCGTACAAGATTGTCCAGAAGATGGGCCACAGATAAGATTGCAGAGCAATACATTCCGTCCTGGATGGCTACAGGCTACAGGTTACATGAGAGGATCTGGATCACAAATGATCAGCCCCCTGACTGGTGGGTGTACTTAGTATCCTGCAACCATAGGAGAGTATCTCCCTGAAATGAATCACCTACTTCGCAAGGCACATTTGTGGTCCTGACGAAGGTAGCTGCAGACTGGCCTCCGATCAGATAATTACTTGACTGAGGAGCATGTCCCTTCGTCTATCAAGCTGGGGGTGGATTATTCTTCACAAAGAAATTTAAGTCCTGATAGAAGGGCACATGCGATCGGGTTAGGAACATTAATCAACAGTGACTGTAGCAAAATCTATGGCACGGTAACAGATCATGAAATTGGTCAATAATGAATATAAAGAGTGCTACAAAATACATCTGAACATCTGAAAAAAGTAATTCAACAGAGCAGTGATCGGCTCAGAAATATTACAGTTCTACTCTCTGAAAAGTCCATTGAGGGGAGATATGAACAGAATAGGTCTGTATAACGGCGGCCTTAGTAGCAGGCAATGCAGTAAAGTGACAAAGACGGCTCCTCCTCAAGTTTGCAAACAATTTATTGGCAACCCATGTTGCAGTGTTTTTCAGAGATATGGAAGAAATGGATGGAGGTCGCGGGGAATGTAGATGTCTTTCAACAACAAATGAATCATCTACTACAAAAAAACGAAATCCGTGTTGATAGGACGTGGTCGATAGGAATCTGTTGAATACAACTTGTCGACTGTTACTGCAGCAGACATTTTTAGTGGTGAATGTGAGAACGTAATATTCCGAAATTTTATCGTTTCTGCACTAGCATGCGAAACGTTATAGGTATTAAAAGTTCCTTTTGACCACTGCTTACCAGCGTGAGTCTTGCTGTGAAAGCCTATGTTCATATAATAATAAATCCACTATTTGACCATTATGAAAAAATACCCGTCATCATTGGTAGGATACTATCAAAAGGTTGACCTAATTTGTCGCTGAGGATTGATACCCATGTTTGATATATTACAGCCGGGGAGTTTTATAAAGGAAAAACCACCGGAAAACCCTATTATCAAGGCTAACGGAAGTGGAGATCAGAGTAAGACACGTGTCGTTGATACTCATGAAGCGAATCAAATTGAAATATAACAGCCGCAGACGTAAAACAATGTGCCCAAGTTAATGTCGAAAAAATTGATTTGCGCTCTGATAACGCTCATTCCAAAGACGATAAAAATTACTTTCATATAAGAGCAAGGCATTTTATAACAAAGTTTTTCGATATTGAACTTTTCATAGTTTAATTTAAACTTCATCTTTTCTAAAAAGTTTGCTGATGTACAATCAAAAAAGATGAATTTCAGATGAGTTTCATGTTAGGAATGCAGAAAATATATTCCAGAAGGAAAGTTAAAATTACAAAGAAGAAAAACCTTTTCAATTACCAAAGACGTGACCGAAGCTTCAGAATATTAAATTTTTAAATTTTCTATGAAACATATGGATGCTTTGTTAGATTACAGTGATTTTACTTACTGTTTAAAAAAAAAGTGTTTTTCCGTTAACCAGCTGTCGCACCCCTACGAACGACAACCCTCAGAAGTCGAAACTTGTGCGAGCTAAGGACTAACGGGGTCTTGCCTTTTCACGTGTGATTCTTAACACCTAACCTAACCTAACACTTACATTTATAAAAAAGTTTTGGCTCTCCATTTATCCGCTAGTAATTTGGTAATCCTCCAAAAGAACGAGAAATCCATATTCACCAATGTATCAATCAAAATAATTCTATATCTGTAGGAAGAAAGCAGTTGCTTAAACTTTTCCTTCCTATTTGTACGTGAAAGAAACTCCTGATGGTAAAAATCCATTTACAAAAAAAAATTCGTTGAAGTCAACTTTTTGTCTTCCTTTTCTGGAACTGTCTTATTTTTATATACTACCAAGAAGTGGGGAGCTAAAGCATATATTTTTCTAACACATGTCTCCACGAAAGTCACGTCGGTTGGTAGCCGGGCGGTTCGACGTGGATGCTTTGTTCACTCAGTCAATCGGTCGATATGTGAGTCGATGATTCAAGCTTCAGGCTGAATGCTCGATTTTCACTTGCAATCGTCCAACCCTTAGGTAGGAATAACACATTAAAAGGTAAGACCTCGTTAGTCCTTAGCTCGCACAAGTTCGTAGAGGTGCGATAGCTGGTTAATGGAAAAAACATATTGAAGTGCTGACACTACATGTCAAAACTGGGATTCAAGTTAATATACGACTTTAGCTTCGCAGAGGTATATAAATCATATATCGCGGTTTCATTCAGTGCAAAGTCAAGTCTTTCATTAAATCGATTCTATCATCAATCAATAATAACACGCTAAACCGTTTATCTTTATCGTTAATTTGAAAGGATTCCAATCGATAGAGAATTTTCAGGGTTATTCTGAAATGCTTGTTCTGACATCTTGCCAAATTAGATTTCACAAACATAATCTAAAAAGGATTTTCATTTCAACATTGTTTCGTTACTTTCAGGTTATTTTTAGAAAATATCCTAACTTTTTTGCACCCTTTCGTCACAGAAAATTCTGTTCCAAAATAACAAATGACAGTAGGAAGTGAAATAGACTTTGTTTCAAAATTTCAACACTTCAATTCCTTGAACAGTGCCATATTCCTTTATTTGATTTGGTTAGATTTCAATTTTTGTTTTGAAATTTTTTGTAAATATCTTTGAAAACAGAAATAGCTCAACTTGAGGATTTTTATTTTTAAATTTCGGAAAACTAATCTACCTAATCCATCATAAGTTCCAAGATGTATCTAAACAGAATACAACGTCTATTGCCGTGTCTAATTTTTCTTACATACTGAAAATGTAATAATGTTCATTAAAAAACGGTTGCCCTGAAAATGGTGAAACCTAATGAAAGAGCAGAATCAAAAATTTCATGCACAACCTATTGAAGAAAACAATTCATGTGATCAATTCCAAAGAAAGCTATTTGTCTTTTTCCAATTTGAGTTCGTCTTCAGAAAGCGAAAGCACGTTAAAACGTTATATTTTATTTGAACCGCAAGATAATTATTTCCAAGAGACATAGCACACAATTAACTGACTAGTTTGAAACGAACGAAGCGATAAATGAAAAGGCTAGACAAAAAAAGGCAGACAAGGAACGCAATTTATACCTAGATAACACCTTCAAATTTGAATTTATTATAAAATGACAAGGTCGCATTTATACATTATTTATTTATTTGGTGAGTTACAGGATTTTAATATATTAATTCATCTGATGCAGATGATATCAATTAAGATAATACCTTCCTTCGTATTACAGAGCCCGAACGCACGGTCTAATAGAATCTTGATGATTCCTTTTTTAGTCGATTGATGGTGGTTGTATTCGTGGTTCAGATACTGTCCCGTGTGAGTGGATTTCCGGTATACAGATGTTTCCCACTTAGTATCGGTCCTCTTCACCAATCTTCAACGGAATGGCTACTCGATGGTGGATCAGACTTTGGCTAAAAGACAGGAGCCTCGCAAGAAAGAGAAGCCGTCAAAACGAGTGCTTGCACTTTCCTGCATCAGAGGATTATCGGAAAGGATAAGAAAAATTGGATCCAAATACAACATCAGCACCTGCTTCAAATCCGGGAACACTATCCGTAGCAGCTTCACGAAAACCAGACCAACAAACACGGACTGTGATTCCAAGAATTAAATTTACCGAATGCCCTGTGAGTGTGGAAAATCCTATATCGGTGAAACTAAGAGGCCATTGAATGTTCGCATTGCCGACCACAAGAACACACACAGCGAGGAGAAACCAGCATAACAGGAATAGCAGAGCATGTTTGGATCCATCAACATAACATCAAGTGGTCCTAAGTTGAGATTATACACAGAGAGGAACATTGGTTCAGGAGGAAAATCAATGAAGCCGCATACATGTTGTCCAACAATGTATTCAGCCAAGCTAGCGTAGAGATACGCAACATATGGAAACCCATAATCATGCGAAAAATGGCCAACTCCCGCCAAACGGTCATCTCCCACTAATCCGGTGAACCGGAGATAAGTGAAAGTACTTGAATTGCTACACTAGTCATCTCTCGGAGGATTTAGTCCAGTCATAACCCGAATACGATTGTGGATACTAACAATCGAAACGTCGTGAAGTAACCACTATTATTCAATTTCAGATTTTTTTTTTCTTCTTTTTTTAGTTCTTTAAGGGATTTCAAATTATTTTATATGACACAATGGAAATGGAAGTACCAACTGGTATAATAGGTATTATTTCTTCTCATATTTCTGATATTTTCTATTATTTTCAAGGTTAAATTGAGAACCTCTGACGTGAAAGGAATATGTATATTGAAAACCCTTTTCCCACACCACAACAAAAATACCTTCTTGATAGGTCGAATAATTCGATCATTTTATGAAGTTTTGTTAATATATACCTTAAAATGTTTTTCTTCTTGATGAGTGAGATACAAATAATTTATTTATATTTCAAAATATTCTAACTCTTCAAGTTTTTAATCGGATTTTTTCGATATCACATAGCAGACAATACCTACTGGAGACTGAAATGAATTAATATTATAAAGATTAATACAAAGTAAAATTTTGACGACCCTTTTTTCCAAGCTGAGCGAGTAGGGACGCAACAGTGATATTTTTCATTCTGAAATTTTTATTTGTACTAGTTGTAAATTAGACTTTTTTTGCATCTGAGCAGGTGAAACGTATATTTAAAAGAACATGGAGAATGCTGTTTTTGAATGAAGAGATTAGGCTTTAGGGAAGGAACCAGCTGCATTTTGAAGTTCTAGCATTCTACACTTAGCTATGGTTACAAATTATTGACCGTGCTATAAACGGAACTAGATTGTCATTCCTACGCTTTACTCAAAATTTCTGAGGAAAATTAGTAACTTTAATGAAATGCGAAACAATCCCATAATAAGTAACACGAATAAGACTAATTATAATTCGGGGTAAATCATTTTGACTGGCTCCTAACGACAATATGATTCAATGAAGTGAGTCATCTACTAAATAAAAATTCCAAAACTGCGCGAAAATCTATTTGAATTCGGATGATTCATTCAACATATTCTAAGTATCTTGATTATATAATCATATTTCCTTTTGAATATTCCGTATCTGAATTCATTTGCCTAATTATCAACTGTCTATGGTAATGATTTGGTAGTATCTAAGAAATGTGTATCATAAACAAATTGGAAAACGTGTGAAGATAACAATAACAATTTAGAACTGTTAATGATATTCATTTAAATGCTTTTCGCACTAAACAAGGACATGCAGCAGCGATAGTAATGATAATCAGTATATTATTTATAATCTAAAACCTACAACTATTTTCACATTTGTATCGGACACATTGTAAGGTAGTTTTTTTTAATGTCAAAAACGCATTTGTTAATTTAATGCGCTTACGATCTATTCTGTGATGTATCATTAAATTTTTGTTAAATGTTATCACGCATTAAGTGTCAAAACGATTAGAGCTGGTCCAATTACTATTTATATTCAATACTCATTCTGTATTCGCCAACTACAAAATGGCGGAACATTTAATAATTTCCTGAAGACAAACACATTAATATCGATATTTCTAGAAATATTCCTTTTTATCTGCCATATGGCAATTCGAACAACACAATAAGGTTTGTTAGGTTATTTTTTGTTTATAAAAACGACAAAAAATGTCATTACGACAATGAAGATCATCGTTCAGTTAGAATATATATTTACATTTAGTTTTCGTTTTACTAGTAGAAAGGTACCACGTCAACAATCTCTAAAATAGTCAATTCTCGTCTATTGAAACAAATTTTTTTTATTTATTTGTAAAAAATATTTGAGGGAACTTGTATCCAAATTCACAACTACGGTAGTGTACACATAACAAAAAGCCACCAGGTCATCCGTCCATTCCGGAAGAAAACAGCAAGTGCAAATTTGATGAGATGGTAGTAAATCCTGAACAGTCTACTTATTCCGTCGCGAATGTTTGTGAGATGTCTCCTTCTACTATGTGGAGACTTTTGAAGAGGAATAGGTATCATCCAAACAAAAAATGGTATATCAATTAACTGAAGATGACCCTGATCGAAGAACAGAATTCTGCGAAATCATGATGGTACTCATTGCAAGACACCCTACCTATCTCCACAATATTTGTTTTAGTGACGAATGTACATTATTTCAAATGGCAATGTTCACTGAAAAAATTGCCGTTATTGGAGTGACACCAACCCTCACGTTTTCCGGGAAACACAAACCCAATATCCAGAAAAAATTAACGTTTGGGCAAGAATATTGGGAAACCATATTGAAAGACCTCTATTTATTGATCAAAATTCAACAGGGGAACTGTATTTGAATATGCTGGAAACTACTGTTGACCCTCTCATCATTGAAATCGTCGAAGCGAATCCTAATGAATTCGATATGGATATTGTATTCCAACAAGATGGAGCACCACCACATTACTCCAGACAAGTAAGAAAATATTTGGATAATATTTTTCCTGGACGTTGGATTGGCCCGTCGAGGTCCTACAGGATGGCCAGCTCGCTCGCTAGATTTGACACCTTTGGACTTTTTTATGGGGCTATTTGAAGCAAAAAGTGAACGAAACTGAACCTGGATATACGGCAGAGAATAATAAATATTTGTAGAGATATGGGCGTTACTGCGTTCGAAAATGTTCGGCGTAAAATATCGGATAGGCTGTTTATACATTAAGAAGTTCAAGGCAACCATTTCGAGCATCTTCGGAACTGACCTCCCTCATATTATGTAGTAAAATGTTAAATGTATTCAGACAATTATTAAAAGTTCCGCCATTTTGTAGTACTTGAAGATATTGACATTATATTCTAGGGTTGTGAAGCATTTGTCAGGAGCTTCAAAAAATGTGTTACAAGACCCCCCCCTTTCCATTTAATTTTTTTCCTAGATGATACCCAGTCACCATCTTGAAAGTTTCATCTGTCAATTTCACTTCAAAATAAAGTAATTTCATTATCACAAATTTCTATTTTTTGAGTTGACCCGTTCAAAAAATGAAAGGGGGGGACATTAAAGAAAAGCACTGTATAAAATTTAGTTTTGAATATGAATAATTGAAATTGATGTTTTTCCATACTCTAAATCTTTCGAAAATAATGGAAAACTAGCTCATAATGGTTTGAAATTTCACTTTTCGAACTATTTTTGTTTCATACTGCTTTGCCTAGCAATTCGCACGTTGCGTACCTATTTCAATTTCGTGACTAGATATATGAAACATATAGATAAATTCATAAAAACAGTTTTGTAAAAGTTTTTTTTTCAATTCTCCCTCGAATTTTTTCAATTATAGTGTTTTCAGTTGATAAGAAGAAGATAAGAATAAATAGCATGGAAAAATATGAAACCCTGAGAGGTACAAAGTAGGTTATATTAAAAAAAGTTGCAGTCTTTAGAGTTCCTTTCAATGACGTTCCAAAATTTAGAAAACTCATAGATCGTCGTGATACATCTGTGAAGATGTCGTCAAAAAAGCCAATATATTTCCGGTGATTCTTTTTTCCAGTCCATATAAAAATTTCAAATTGATGGTGGTTTCTCAGAGACGAAACGTCGGATTGAAAATCTGTAAACGCCATTTGGTATAGTTCAACAAGTAGGAATGAGAACTAATAGGAATTTCCTAAATTTTAACACGTCATTCATTTGAATGGGCAACTCAATAGTTTCGGATTTTCCTATGCTGGCCCTCCTAATCTTGGACACAGCGTACTGACCTAAAACGGATTATTACATTTCAAGTAATCCAGATTAGATACAAAAAATTCAATGTTTGCCACTGATTTATATAACATAGCTGCAACAAAATCACAGTTTATGATCTCGTGTTAGGGTTGACAATCTCAAACATCCACAACAAACATCTGATTAACGTCACCAGTCATGTGAAACAACGTAAATGATTTTGTTTGAGAGTTTTTTATCATATTAATCACGTATTGATTCTATCGACAAGTATTGATGACAGTGAATCGATTTGATGCAATTTTTTTAAAACCATCGAGTATCGAATCGGCATTTGAAAAAAAAACGTAAGAAGTGGGTACTGGCAGCTTAGTTTGGAAACATTTTAGATATCTGCACTTTGCAAGAGTGAATTTTATTTTAGTAGAAATCATAGCAACCGGGCACCTATTTACACGTTGCCAAGTGCATAACTACGAAAAGCCTCTGGATTGATTTCAACAACTCATGGTCTGCTCCTGAAGAATATTCAAAAGAATTTTGTGTTTTCACATTCCGATAGGTTGATTTGTTTGAATTATAGTTTATTAACACAACACCAGACCTCAACATTTGTAGTAGAAGATAATTTTGCACGAATTTTGCTTAGAAAAGTTTGAAGTTTCGTTCGAATACTGCAACAGATATATGGGTAGCTTCTCTGCTATATTAGTTGAATAAAATTAAACCGTCACATCAATTACATAATTGTCTACAAATAATATGAACTAGGTACGTCAAACCATAATTTCGATACATTTAAAACTTAAAACAAAAAATTATTATCAGTCACTGAACAAAACTAGAAAAATTAAATGCAAAATGAATTCGTTAATAAATGACCAAATTACTAACCAGAATTGTGCTGCTTGTCAAATGATAAGATAAACCTTGTGAGTCAAACAACTGATTATTTCGGTTCATAGATTCCAGCAACCATTTATCAAATTCCATATTAATTTATTAATTAGATGACTAATTTGATTAGTGTGCAATGTCCATGACAATCACAGATACTTGTATACATAAAGAAAGGAAGCTTATCTAAAAATATAGATTTATATTACCGTGCGAGTAAATGAGAAAAAAAACGAAGTAACATTGTGAATGCTTTGGTATTATTGCCGTTTTTTGTTATTTGGATTTGGTTGCTAAGAAAATTGGTCAACTCGTAACACTTGATTGTGAAATTTCCACAGAATACTCCACAACGCGTGTTTCAATGCTTCACAAAAGCGCAACACGTGTTTCAGGCTATGTCTTTTATTGGAGCACGTGTTGGGGTTTTGTAAAGTGTTCATTGAAAATCTCACAATGAAGAGTCGCACTTGAATAAATTCGGTCGAAATTAAAAAAAAAATATTTTCACTACTAATATGTGTTCAATAATTTAACCTTTGAATGACAAAAGCCTGAAGTGTACCTACCTACGTTTCTGTTTTGTAACAAATATATAGTGAACATATATTCTTATATTTTTTACCGAATCGGAATAAAACTACTCCATCTGAAACTACTAAACAAGAATCCAAAATTGAACACGTTACTTTCATATCGGCTATGTACGAAATAGCAATTAAGGCCGGTTTAATTAATATTGTTTCACGAGTTTGCCCACTCGAATGCAACACCGGTAAAAACTACCATAATTACTGAAGCATTTTTAATCGACACGATATTATTAGGCGCGTTATATACAGTAATTAATGATTGTAAAACGACCTTCCGCAAATTTCACTTTTTATCAAATGATCAAGCAATTCTCTCGACTCCCAGGTTCGAATTCGAGAAAAGTTTCATAAAATAAACAACATTCTTACAGTTTGGCACATAGTGGATTAACTTACGAAAACTTTGCATCCAATTAATTAATACTGAATACGTTATGATTTATTCATTTGAAAAAATTAAAATTGGATTGTTACATTCTTAGGATTCTATTCGAGCACCACAACGAAATTAAAATGAGCCAATGATTAGTTATCTAACGAAACACACTTTTCACGGACATAATTCGAATTATTACAGTTATCATTTCAAAACTGTCATCACTTCAGGTAAATTAATATTTGCATTATATTTTCCAAATATCTAGTAAATAATATATATCTATCTACTGCCCTTCTAATATAAAACACATTTCACGTAACATTCGAAAGAAAAAAATACACATCTCTCTATAAAAATTATACCAGTATCCATTTCCTCTTGATGGCCAGACAAATGCCCAAGTGCCAAAGAAAAATTATTTGAAGTTCCACCCCCTAGAAATATTCTATTGCTAGATGAGATCTCCTAGTGATGAACTCTTCACAATATTACCTACAGCTATATTTTCATATAAAGCGAGGCTTTATGGCTATGTTAAAACAACAATTTATTTATGCCAATAGATCCATATTTACAAAAAAAAAATTATTTCAGAAATTGTTTTAATAAAATGTTTCATGAAAAAGGAAGAAAAGACGTAAAACCTGTAAAAACTGAAAGATTTCAAAATTATAAAGATTTCGATTTGGTTGTCAATTCAACGGTTAAGTTAGCAGAAGCTACAAAACTACAAGTAGAAATTCATTGACAAATAGAAACAGAAGCCTAATGTGTTTATGTCTCGCTCTCTTGAAAAATACCTCCAAAACAAGTACTTTTCCCAATCACCAGAAAGGCAATACTCTTCTAAACGCGCGATCAACCAACCAATGAAGAGGAAGCATATTCATATCCTGAAGACGCCAACTTGGTTGGTGAAACGCGCGTTGAGAAGAGTATTGCATTTCTGGTGGCATATTTGCTTACACACTTGATAATAGTAAAATGAAAGCAATATAATGAACGTGGAAAATATTTTTATGAATTTTCAGCCGATTGTTCCCTATGCATCAAAAGGGAAAAACAGTTGCCCTCTATAGTAGAATTTTCGATTTTTCTCACTTTGATTATACTTCATTTCCAAATGGTCTTTGACTGACCTCTTCAATCAACATGCTCCTATCAAATCTGTCAGAATAATTAAAAATCCCGCACTTTGGCTATGTGGTAATTCAAAACTTATGATAAATGAAGCTGAGGTATAAAGCTTTTTCTGAATACAAAAAATTAATCTGAAATGTCCTAAGCGTACTATAAAGTTTTGCGTAATCTTGTGCATAACAATAAAAGCTTACTTGAAGTTCAAGGCAAAGGAACAGTCCAACAAATTTTAGAAAGCCCCGGTTTGCCTAAATATTAAATGAACCGAACCAAATATGACAATGGGAAATGTTCCTACTCACGAAAATCAAGTAGTTTTCATAAAAGAGCTCTAAAACAACGCATTTTAAACTTATCATTTCAACCATTCTCTTTAAAAAATTATTTAAATACTTAAAAAAGAGGAATGAAATAATGCATTCTACATTTAAAGGGATTCGTTTCTATTTCACTATTTGACAACATCGGTTATAGCTAATAAAGGACAATGAATCTGTTCTGTATGAGACAAACAAAGATGACATATTTCAGAGGCGCTGTTCTGTTTACTTATATTCCGAGTTCCGAGACATAATGTGACATATGACATTTTGTGCACCTAACCTATCGTCCTCTCTATAAATAAATAACAAAACAACTGTTGTTTATGTGGCTTGTGGAGGTGGTATTGACCTATAATTTATATTTTGCCTTAATTGTTGATTTCTAAAGATAATTTTCCTTTTTTAAAGTAGAATATCTAGTACGTATAAATTATTTCAACTTGATATAGGCGATGTTGCCAATATGTGAAACAAATCCCTTTAAAAATTAAAACCCAACATTTGAAACATCAATTTGAATACTTTTCGAAGTGAATTTGAAAAACTCCATGAATTAAACTCAACTTTATTTTGTTCAAACTTGCATTTGCTCTAATAACCCAAATTGAGGAACGTTCCCCATCCTAATCTTCTGAATGATTATTTCATTGACAGTGTGTATTTAGATTTAGACAACGAGTTTAAAATTTCTGCACATGTATACCATTTGCTTGAAAAATATTACGCCAAACTAAATGGAAATTCAACCTGTGTGACTCTTTAATTTCATAAAGTCTTGTTTACTCTGATATTGTCTACTGTCCGGTGCTAACAGTAAGAGATAAGTACAGCCTACAGAAAATTCAGAACTCCTGTATTACTGGTATTAAATCCATGGGATTTCAAATCATATATCTATGAGACAATGGAAGTCCGAACTAGTGAAATTCATCATGAAACATTGTGAATCACCTTCAAACAAAATATGACTTTTAGTTAACCCTAACCTTCAAAAGACGTGTACAAATTTCACAGCTGTCGGACTACTAGTTTGTGGGATGGAACATCGTGAGTGAAGCAACTTTTGTTAGATTCAAGAAAATGGTTAAAAAGGAATTTCAAGTGTTAATAAAGCATTGCTTTTGGGCGGAGCAAAATTGTGTTGAAACCAAGGCTTTGACTTGATAAACTTGATTATTCGGACTTCGCCCCAGGAAAATCAATCGTTGAGAAGTTTAAACGAGGTGACATGAGCGAGGTGACGATACACGCAGTGGACGCCTCAAAGACGCTGTTACCGACGAATACATAAAATAAACCACAAAATAATTTTGAATGACAGCAAAGTGAGGTTGTTGGCGTTAGCTGAGGCTCTAAAAATATCAAAGAGACGTTTTGGACATATCGTGCATCAATATTTGGGTATGCGAAAGCTCTGTTCAAAGTGGGTGCCGCGCGAGCTCACAATTGACCAAAAACAACAACGAACTGATGATTCTGGGCAGTGTTTGAAGCTGTTCCACCATAAAAAAACCCGAATTTATGCGTCAATATGTCACAATGGATGAAACATGTCTGTATAATTTCACGCCAGAAACAAAACGATCGTCATCTGAATGGTCTGCACGTGGTGAACAGACTCCAAAGCGGACAAAGACGCAACAGTCGGCTGGCCAAGGTTACGGTATCATTATTTTGGGATGCTCATGGTATAATATTCATCGACTATCTTTAAAAGGGAAAAAACAATAAACGACTATTGCGACTATTGCATAGCGTTATTGGACCGTTTGAAGGACGAAATTCAGAAAAACGGACCCAATTGAAGAAAAAGTGCTGTTTCATCAAAACAATGCACCGTGTCACAAATCAATGAAAATGATGGCAAAATTGCATGAATTGGGCTTCGAGTTGCTTCCGCGCCCACCGTACTCACCAGATCTGAACCCCTGCGGCTTTTTCCTGTTCTCAAAGCTCAAGAGAACACTCGCTGGAACGAAATTTAGTGCCGATGAGGTAACCGTCGAAACTGAAATCTATTTGTGGGAGATAAAGACAAATGGTACCTACTGTAAAAATGGTATCGAAAAATTGTATGACCATAATCGTTGTACCGCCCTAGAAGGAAACTGTATTGAATAAAATTTAAAAAAAAATATCAATGTTAGCCTACGAACTTTTCAGCCCAACTGTTGAATATATTTTGAAAAAAAAAATTATTACTATAGGAAAATTCGTGAAATCAATCATTTTTTTTCTATAAAAATTACGCTATTTCGCGCTCCAGCTCGTTTCACGTCAAACTATTGTTGGAGATACACGTAAATAATTATAATAATAGTATTGCGTTGACATGTGAACTTTATATGTCTATCTCTATCTGTCTATCTATTTTTTTTTTGGAAGGAGGAGAGGAAATCCTCATGGACTCTGTGCCGGATTCCTACCGACTAAAACCCCTCCCTCGTTGCTCAGCAATACGTACCGGAAACCGCTCTCGCATTATTTCGATACATGCCCTAGGGAGTGTTTGTGTGAAACACTAAAAGTAAATTTAAGAACTATAGGACGTTTACATATACATTTAAAGAAAATAGCAGTTATTATCACGAACTTTTGGCAGCTAACTATCACATTTGGTCATCGATTTGTGCTCCGACTGATCTCAAGTTTCCTTGAGCTTATTACTAGAATTTCTCGTCACCTGCTCTCTCTTTCCTTAGTTTTTATGATTTCTCTTATCGTCATATAGGTTTTATTCCAAGTCTCTTCGACACGTAAGGGACTTTCCATCATATTTTCGGCATTGAATATGGTGTTTGTTTCACGTGCATACAGATAAAAAGGGTGTGTTCTACGTCGTCGTCTGCATTGCAGTAAAACCTGGAGATTCTACTCTTCTGCGGTTATATAGGTACCTAGGAAAACAACCGTGCCCCGACAGTGCCTGGGTGAGGCAATAGTCTACCTCTCCGTAGGTTCGATTCAACCAACTCTCTATCACAGTTGATCGGTGTGTCCATCTACCGTATTGACCGCTATCTCATTTTCGTGGCCAGTTATTCATCAAATTTTGTCTAGCGATTCAACTATATATCTATCGCACACCCTTGTTTTCGCACCGAGTCGATTGTCGATATCCCACCGGCCATGTCTCATTCTGTGTAGTTTATCATTTGTCATTAAGTCACGCAAGAATAATTATCGAAAACCATCTTCAGTCCCCCTGTAACTGTTAGGTATTCGAGAATAACAGTTTGTATCAAGCGTCAACCACCATCAACATTCAAGTCTTATCTTTCATCGAGGGATAACAAACGGCCTTCTCTCCCGAAGTACACCCCTGATATCCAGTCTGGCCTTCTCTATCTAAACGCGTCCGCAATATGCTGCTACCTGGGGTGCATCCACCCCCTCGTTACGCCAACAAAACCCGACACCGTCCGCCTGCAGACAGACGAGGGCGCGCCCTTCAAAGTACCTCTCACGTCGACGACGACAATAACCATTTGCTGCTGCCGTTGGAAAAGATAAGCGATCTTCATAGTCACGGGTCGGCCACATGTCAGTTATAGGTTCGGTTTCTATCCAACTGTGGAGGTCTGGGTCCTGGTCAACAAAAAGATACTACCCATAACGATAAATCGAAATATATTCGATTCGAAAGAAAAGGGAAAGGGCTTGTTCACAACAATATCATTTGATATCATTGAATGCTTGCTCCTATTGATATTAATTTATCATTGATATTAATTTAGTGTATTAAGTACCACTGAATGTGAAAAGTTAGAACTTCCACTCTAAAATGGTGTTAACAGATTCCAAATCTATGGAAGAATTCAACTATTGAATTAGTTGAAACAGGTAATGCATTAAAGTGGAAAAATGAATAGCAAAATTATAAAAGTGAAATAAAAGCGCAATTTAATTTATTCTTTTAGTAATTCGAAGGGAATTTCATTATCTTTTTCAAGTTTTCTATATTCTTCAATAGATTTCGAATCTGTTTACATCATTTTAGATGGTGAGAGTTCGAACTTATAACATTCATCAAGAAACATTGTCAACCATTGAATAAAAATCATTCTTCGTGGAGAAGATCAAAAGTTTTTTATCCATCTTCCACAATCTGAAAGAAATTAAAATTGTAATGGAGAAACATTACATATAGGAGCAGAAAAGGCAAACCTTTTAGTTCAATCCGATAAGTTGCTGCGTTAATTCAAGGAATTTTACGCAAAAAAAATCTATTCATTAGTAAATGTAACTTGCAATTTTCTCCTTTGATTCGTTTTATTTTCAAACTACTTCAACAGATGCCAAAGGAGTTTAAAATGTCAGACCAAAAGGAGAAAATCACTCGAAAAATCGATGAAAATTGTAAACCACTTTTGAAATTGATATTATTAGTAAAACTCCCAGGCTAACCAAAGGAACTGGAGAAAATGAAGGAACAAAATTTATCAATTGTTGCTATATTTTGATATCGAATCGACATAAAGAAGCAATGTAATAAAATCTGCGTTGAGAAAAAATTAGCAAATTGGCGGATACGGCACGAATTCTCGATAAAGAAAAACAGTGATATCATTACAGTGTGTTCTAGATTTCAAATTTCTCATTTTTTTTTAATAAATTGAAATTCTTAAACGTAAACTGGTAATATAAAAATTTAATATTGTAAAGTATGCTTTTACTTCCTCTAAAATAGAAAAAAATAATTTGATTTCAAAAAACATCGATTCAAAGAAATCAATTTAGTTTTCAAAAAATCCTATGTATAGTTTTTATTAGATTTCCAAATCGTTACTTATTTCCACCTTTTCGAATTATCGAATTCATTCTCCTACAACAAACCATACTCCTATTAAACTAACATCAGAACCACTCTAGAACTAAATTCTTATTTTTAGGCCATATAATAAATACATTTAAGCCAACCTTCAGTTATTCAGGCAAACTTTTTGCCTGAAGTATTGAATAAATCTCTATCTTAATTTTATTCAAACGCAGTAATATTTCACAATCTATTTGCTTCAAAAAGTTTGTGATTTTCGATAATAACGTTCAGATAAATTTTGCCCCCCATTCTCGAATGTTTTACTATTCATTAAAGGGCAGTATCATCTGTCGAATCCGACTACTTTTTGTAGACCGCAAGCCAGGTCCATTGATACCTCTTAAAAATGAATGATTTTCATAGTCCTAAAGTAGAAAATGGCTTTCAAGCCTTATGACATCGGTTAAAAGTATTGTATTTGAATTGAATGAAATATTTAAAGTAAAAAGCAAAAAAAAAGTTTTCCCAAAAATTAATTTCTACAAAAAAAACTTTCCTTTTATATTTGATACACAGTGAAAATTCTGGCGAGTGAAAATATTTGCCGGTTTCTGGCTTTTTCCAAAAAGGGTGTTTTTATATCTGTCTCCCGGAGATTGTTGAGTGTTGTTTTTAACATGCATATCTATTAATAAACTGTTGACGAAGTCGATAAGTCTTCGGGTCTATCTAATCTCTTCGTTTCGCCGAAAAACAACTTATGACTGGATTATATTGTTTGTGTCGTTTCCAAGAGCTGATTATATATCGACCGTTTCAAGGTCGATACATGATCTGTACCAGTATCATATAGACCTCAGAAAAACATTAAATAAAGAATCATGAAGAGTAATTAACGTTTAGTACTTCGATTCGTATTTTGCAATTCAATATACACGTTAAATAAATTAACAATATTGAAATTTTAGAAATACGTCTATTTTTAATCTTAAGCTGACATTTTTTTAAGCATAATCTCATACATACCTCCCTATCTAGAGTGACAACACGCGCTTTTTAAATTTTTCTGAATTTTATCGAAAAATATTATAATTCTGGACAATAGTGGTTGTGATAAAATTATTTCAACACATTTTTTGTCGTGTTTGCGGTGATTTGAATAATGTCTTAAATGAATTCTCTTTTAAAACATGAAAGTCATTTAATGTATTAGAGTAGACTTTAGATTTCAAATAATCTCAAAAATTGTCAAGTGGAGTGAAATCTGGAGAATGGGCAGACCACTTAATTTCCATGCGTCTATCAATCCATATTTTAAGAAAAACTTGATCGAGATAGGTTCTTACTTCCAATGCAAAACGTAGTGTCATTCAGTACTGCTGATTCCAAATTTAAATTGTATTGTCATCATCATCTTTTAAAAGTATTGTAAACTCTGGAAGTAAGAAATATTACAAAAAAAAACAAGTTAATGTGGTATCAAAAAATATGTCCCCATTTTTTTAGTTCATAATTCCATCTCAGAATTTGTTCTGTGGGAGAAAAATTGCTCGGACTGCTTACCATTGCTTAAAATCGAATATTAAGAGCACACGCCCAACATTTTCAAACTATATGAATTATTCACAAAAATCCGTTTTTCTCTTCATGACATTTGCTTAAGGAGTTATTCAATATTTTCCAAATTTTTTACATCAGGAATCGATTGTTCGAAGTTGTTTCAAGGCAGAATGTTCTACAGGGGTGTAAAATGAAAATATTTTTCGTATTTTTCTTTGTTGAAGTTATCTATTATTCCCTGCACTTAAGCGGACTATATTTAATTTATTAATTGTTTTTTTTGGAATCCCACTGACTTTTTGCCCAAAATATTCACATCACCTTTTAAACATCATTCTTTTTTTTTAATATATGGTAGTCTTTAGAGGATTTGACATGAAAGATTGAACCCTAGATTTTGAAAATGTGCCTACTCGTTAAACTCATTCAAAGTTAGCGAACCAGAGCAAAATCAGTGAATATTTTGTAATTGTCAGTGCATGAAAATAAAGTGATTATGAAAGCAATCTGCGGAAAAGTGAAAAAAGAAAGTATTAGTAAAATAGTTTTAGATTCTCAAGATAATGAAAGAATATGATTGATTATATTGTAATTACATTCTTGATGCTAAAGCATTTAGTGTACCATCCGAGGTACCTACTATCCACACCCTGTAACCGTCAACCGGTTATGAATTTTAAGTTTACACGGCAGGCAGTAACAGGAAATAAATTTGATATTGTCGAAGAAAAAGATAAAACAAAACATTATTGTCTGAAAAGATAAATACAAAAATATCGATTGATAAGCAAAGGTTAAGGCTACTCAGACAGCTCATTGACCATACCAAATGGATCAATAACAAAATGTTCCTACTCACTCATTGTCCTGCACTTGCAGCCAGACCCTCGTGAAGTGCCGAGTGGAGATCCTTTGTCATCGAATAGGGTGAATTTTCAACCCACATACCTACCTGAATGATTTGCTACAGAGGGATGGTAAATACATCAAAATCGAACTATTTTTCATGTGAGGTCAGTTTAGGCCCGGTACGTGCAGCCTAAATTAACATTACCATCAGTATTAAATTTAGGAAAAAAACTGGCAATTGAAGTTTTTTCCACCCATCATGTTAGTAGTAATCTTCTTCAATTTGAACTAAATAATTACAATTTAGTTTGCATATAGCCACCCTTAGTTTAATGGTATCTGTTACCACCTACTTGATGAAAATATCAAGACACACTCTAGAAGAGAGTATACCTATGTAGACGAATTTGGTCAAGACGACTTTGAATCCAGTATATCGACATCTGCAGGAATTTAGCGAGCTTCAAAAGTTCAAAACTGGTTCTAGTATTCCGTTACTCAACCAACCTACATACTTGTACATATCTCTTTTAAAAATATCCACGAATGCACGACTGAGGCGAATTCTTGCTGAAAACCAATCAGTCTAGGTCTAGGTTCATTAGTCACATTTTTCCTTGCACCTCAGAAACCTAAACTGATATGAACAGATACTGTAGATAAAAATAACAATAGAA
This sequence comes from Leptinotarsa decemlineata, assembly GCF_025532065.1. Lineage (NCBI taxonomy): Eukaryota > Metazoa > Arthropoda > Insecta > Coleoptera > Chrysomelidae > Leptinotarsa > Leptinotarsa decemlineata. Next base: position 1,583,938 of record NW_027412549.1, on the reverse strand, counting down.
TTTTTTATGGAGATACAATATTTGCACATGATCTGCTGACTAGGTATATGAATTGCTTTCTAGTGCATGGCTTTGATATATCAGCTGAATATAAGGCCGATAGCGACAAATTTTGTCGCGACCGCAACTTGTACTCTACACGTCGCATTCGCAGGCAGCCATCTTGGATTTTTAACCGGCTATATTTGTCAAAGTACTGTGAAAAAACAAAGAAATTCGTCATGAATCAAGTTACTGCTCCATTAACAATCTTCAAAGTGCAACTCGCACCTTAGAACAGTTGATTTCAGTCAATTGTACTCATTCAGAAGTATCAAAAAATTAAAATGTGGCCAAGCCCTAAAGTTCTTTTGTTTGCCAAAAATTGATCGGACTCTGATTTTCGTGACAGAAACGAAAAATTCCCTTTATTTTCCTACGAACTCACTGAAGAATCCTTCCAATAGGTACTTACCTCAAAATTTTCTGATTTGGCCCACACATTTCCATCGTGCCCCGCAATTGCGGCTTTAGTAACGCATCTTGAAGCCAAGAGTTGTTTGTCTACATAATCCTGCCAGCTCATGTTGATTAAAATTTAGTTAAAATCACTGCACACACGGGGAGCTACCCACTAAAAAATTGGACAACTGAAGCACTTGCCGCACGACCAACTGAAGCCGAATACTTTTGTCTGGCAGGGTAGGTAAGACAGTAGTGGCAGCGGAAACTCAGCTTGACAGCTGCGACTGCGCTTTGGAATGAGCTGAAACACGGCCAACTTTTGAAAGAATTTTTCGTGGCGGGATCTTTGAAATCATTGCAATTCTTCAAATTAAACTTTTGAAACAAAAATTTCTCTTCAAGTGGTTTATATTTCTAATGATTTTTCGAAAGTTGCCATTATACATAACCTTCAACTCGATTGATTACAATTTTACATTAGTACCTAACTATCTTTGTATAAATCTTGTTCAAAATTCATCTAAGTAACCAAATGTCAAAGGGTTCAAGTGGTGAAGAGCAGTCAATATCACTCTGTTTAGGTAATGTATATTAGAGTGTGTCCGTTTCTTCTGCAGTTTTTAATTGAAAGCATGTTAGAACAAAAAGTAAATACTGGTGAAAGTTACATGTACAGGGCAAATTTCATATCAATGATTGGACTGAAATTTCAGCAGTATAATACTTTTCTATGGTCAATACTTGATTTGACGTTAATCTGCATTTATATTTGTAATTTTTTTTCTTCAATATAAAATTCAAAATTTTGAATACTTCGGGGCATCTACTGGTTATAAATTGAACGTAAAATATAAACACAGTGGATATCTACATTTCCCTGTAGCATAGTTCAACTACCAGCAAATAGATGGCGCCAAGAAAGTGAATTCAACTCTTACTCAGTAGAAATCTGATAGACTGCCTATTAAATTTGAAATTTACTTCAACAAAATATCGATATACAGTTATATCAAATTGTGATAAAGTACAAATTTTAGTATGAAAAACTTTCAACTTACTCTTCCCCAGTACCTATAATCAGTTAACCTAAAACAAAAAGTACTCCTCAAAGCAGTATCTACATTATTCGTTCTTTGTGACCGAATACATACACTTCTGTTAGCCAGCTGACGCCTCTTTATGAATGACAACCTTCATAAGTCGAAACACCGACATAACCCTATATCGATAAATCGAAAGTCGTACGAGCTAAGGTCTCACTTTTTAACGTGCGATTCCTAGCAGGGTTAGTGGTCAAAGTAATCATAGAGAAATTAAGTGGTCATCTGACAATTTATTTGAAAAATGTTGAAAGTAAACAAACGCTTCTTACCATTACATTATCAAAAAAACAAAAACTGATCGTTGTGTTCAGAGGATAAAAAAAATTATGAAGAATTCCTAAATTAATTGAAAGTGAATTTATAAGCTCGTAGTTGTTACACGAATATTGACAGAGTTTCAAGCACAATAACAAATTCTAACTACACTTCATCAAAAATTGTACTGAATTCAGTTAAAGGGACATTACTCGAAAATAATTTTTTTCAAGCCAATAAAAACAAGACGATATGGTGAATGATAAGGAATGTCCAACACATTTCATCATAGCAGAAAATTATTTATCTGGAAATGATATGACATTCATTTTTTGTCCCCAAAATCATTTTGACAAGTGTTAAATGAATCAAGATTCAACTTGGGTACAAGTAGTACTTATACTTGCTCCAGACTCACCATATTTTCTCATCTTTTCTCATCACTCCCAATTTCATTTAATCAGTATTTTATTATTAAATTCTGTATGGGTCATGATCAAGGAATATCCATGAAAAGGAATATGAAAACAATCTCTCTCGATTTAACGATAAACAACTAAAGTAGCTTGGCAGTTTCACAATAAATACTTTCTTTTCGAGTTTGTTGTACAGGAGCTACCGAATCTAGCTCCACTTTTGGTACATTTTGACGTAATATTTCAACCAATGCTCAAGCTCAAATCACACTTCTCTGAATCTTTTGGAGTTTCTAATTTGCCCATCATGTTATGAGAATGATGGAAAAATATATCGGAAAAGTTTGAAAATATAATCTGAAGAAGATTTTCACACAGAGAAAATTTGAAAATACTTTTTTTTAGATTTTTAAGGATTATTTTTTTATAAATTAATGTTACACCAGTTTCAATTTCATCTGAATCATGTGTAAGCACACTGATGACTTCCATACTTTTGCAGATATTATACTGATAATTTACTATGAAAATACTGAAAGGTTTTAATGAATTAAATCTTGTCTGCCAGAATCAAAAACATATTAGAGGAAACATTTCAGTATAGAAGAATCCATGGAATAAGAAAAAATTTGTGAGCCGTCATGGGACGTCTGGCAGATATGAAACATCGAAATTAATTTGTAAAAGTAATATGCATGAAAGAACAGATTATGACAGGAACTAATATGATATAATGTAAAAATAAAATATTAATAATTTTTTCAGAAAATGATTATCGTTCATTTAATAAACATTTATTTTCATTAACTAAAAAAAATTGAAATTTGTTTCAAATGGTGATAACTCAATTCTTTCAATTAGTGACTTCGATAATAGTTAAATTCGATGTCTCTGACGGTATTTCTGTGATAATTGTTCGATGATAACTGAAGTATGTTACAAATGTACTCCTATTTGACAGAGAATTATCAAGGTATCTAATAAATACAGCATCTATTGTTTCATATCTGTTAGTAGGATATCTTGGATTGTTGTTAATTTGCAATTGAAATTATTCTTCAATTAATGGCAAAATTTACATTGAAATCTCCAGCTGAAAATTAATGATAGTTTTTCTTTATTGGTTTTAAAAAATTCAATAATTATTGAACCTTTGTGACTAATCTCTCTTATAAGAATCTTAGCTAGTTATTGCAATAATTACTGGAGTATGAATTGAAAGGGTATATTTTTAGATTAATTTTTGTGAAAGAAAAATTTTGGCTTCCTACTCCTCCATTTTAATCAATTTCAAAAATCAAGATGCAGAAGTAGTTCTTTCACAAAAATTACTAGAACTTTAATTATAAATATCAATAATAAATGTTTCAATATAAATCCCATCATTATTATAAAATTATAGAAGTAATGAATTTTTTTATGTTCTTGTTAACAAATAAGAGAAACATTCGTGCGCTACTCGCTATCAGCTGATTTTGATATACTGTTCTGTCAGTCTTTATGAAATTAATTTTTCGAGCTAGTGTTTTAGTACATTTTTTCATAAGAATGAAATTATAAATAATTGTCAATTTAAAAATAATAACGTTATGAAAATAGTGTAAATTTTTATCTATCAAGAGAGTAGATTTAACATTTACTGACCCTCTAAATACCAAATATACGCGGGCTTAATACACAGATAAATGTACACTTTAGTAATAAAATATAAAAATATTATCAACTTACTGATCACTATAGTGTGATTTTGCTTTCTTTGCAGAATACTGCTCACTTTCACTTTCTAAATTATCACTGCCAGACATATTTCATTTTTAATTATATTTGAAAATTATTTATTTAGTAAACACAGAATATGTAAACCATAGTAGATAAAACTGTATGCACTATAGGTATACACGCTCAGTGTGGTGAGAGAAATAGTGTAACGCCGAACCAGTGGGAAAAGAATGGCACAGCCGCTTGTATGGCGACGCGTCGCCACGTCAACAATCGGTTTTAAGTGCGGCTATAGACGTTTCACATCAATAAGCATCCTACATCGGATTAATATTTCATGATTATATATGAAGTATTTGCAATAGAGTTACAGTGTCAAAATGTTTCATTCTCACTAAATTCTTGTGTATATAAATATTTAGTACACAACTTTTAATAAAGACTCCTAATCTCATATTAAGATGTTACAGAACATTGCAACGTTTTCAGTTATTTTTAGTATGAATGGGGAACACTGTTTTAATAAAAAACAATTTTGACATTTGTGATTTTTGTCAAATTAGATTTTATTTAAAAAATATTAGAATAGATCAGACTTAAAACATTAGTTCTCAATGATCTAGTCTCCCCTATTAAAGTGTGTATCTTGAATTCAATTTGAGTTGAAAATATATATAAACAACATGAAATATAACTTTAGAAATAAGCCAATTTTTCAACATGCCTAACTGTGCCTCAATTTTCAAACACCTATTGCTAACCAAAATTTGTACAATTAGTTGAAAAAGTATAACGTAAAAAAAAATAGCTTTATTAATATTTACTCAAGTACTAAAATTATATGGCCTTCTATTTGAGGAAATGGAAAGTTGGATGAGTAAGGTTTCAGAGGAAACAAAACCACTGATTTGTAGTTAAAATGGAATTTAGATCTTTATTTCCAAATCATGGTGCCCACAGGTATTGATGCTGCCTGCAAAAACGAGAAACAAAATAAAAAACAATCATCAAAAAACTTGTGGAATATGCAAAATTTTTTCTTTTTCAAACATTTAAACAAAATAGGTGAAATTTTTTTATTCAGAGTAAAGGAGCGTATGAGATCTTGAAAATTACCCAAATAATATAAAAAATCTGCTGCTGCCAGCATTAGTTATTCAAATATTTCATACTCTTTGGGTACAAAAACAAATTATTTTTGAGCGAATATGAAAAATTTACCATCAGTAGTTAAATTTCATGCTAATATTGAAAGCTGCAGACAGGCAATAAGTTAATTTTAATTTGGCAGTCGATGTCAAAGCTTAGCCTTTCAAAGGACCACAGTCTGGATCTTTTTTAATCTTCTGATTCATGTTTTTATTCTATTGATACCATAGATAATGCATTAATAATGGAAATTTTCATCGTCACTTTTGAACAATCACACCCCAGCAAAAATGTATCTTACAATACAACAAAAATAAGTTTCCTCACATTGTGAAATGAAAGTGGAATTGAGTCAATTAATGCATATGCACCTTGACAAATTGAATCCAGTGATGTAATGATGAATATAATTAAATCACAGTTGAGATGAGGAAAGAATGCACATATGTCAACAAAACATGATAAATCCTATTTTTACAGCATTCTTTCCTTTTGCCTTAATACTTGAATATTTCAACATAAGTGAATCTTACATCGTAATTATAAATTTTAACCACAAATGGAGATAGGCTCTTTCTTCAGCATACTGAAAAATTCAAGTTGCCAGATATCAGAGTTGAAAAATAGATATTGATAAAATTAAACCCAAAATCTTAACATGTGGTTTTCACTGTTCGTATATTTTAAAACTAACAATTCGTCATCAAAAGGTTAGGTTGTTCGGAGCAGTAGCCACATCTTGCGTTGTCATTAGTATGTGGACTATCGACAACATGCGCGTCATTTCATCATTCCAACTATATTTTAAACACATCATACAGTTCTGAATATCTTATTCATATCTGAGTTGATATCATTTTTGTCAGGGGCAAAATGTTCCTAGGAAAATTTTATAACTTCGACTATTTGTCTAGGTAGGTCTTCAAAAACAGTCATTATGCTTGTCTCTAGAATTAAGCACAATTTGAAGTTCAAAGAAAGATTGGTGTAGCAAAGTTTCAACAATTTTTTCCATTCAAAAAATCTCTTAAACCTTCTCTGTACAGTCATGTTTTCAAGATCCCAGTTCAACTCTGACTTATACAAAATACCCCCATAGTGATTCATAAAAATATTATTCCCCTCAAAATTCAATTTACACTTTCAGGAATAAAATCCTAACTTTGTAGAAAATTTGGTGAAAATTATTGATTTAGTTTACTCGTTTCAAATAAAGTCAAATTCATACAAGATAATTTCCCTCACCAGGTTGAAAAACCTATGGAGAATCATCTAATTTAATGAATTCCAACGACAATGAAATGATTTGCATTTAATTTGGTTGATAAATAACATTTTCAACTATCTCGCCAGGGTTTTGGTTCTTGGAGAGGCCTCTTGAATAAACTGTATCTAAAGAATTGTCAAAAAGGAGCCTACATGGTATTTTTCCAAAGTCTTACTGTATGTAACGATTCTGCATCAACTTGACACAGACAACTACCCAAGGAAAACAACTATAAAAAGAATGTGTTATCAACAGATTTCTGTCTGCATTCTATGGGGTAATTTTAAAATAGTTTATGCTTCTGAATAACTTCTCAGGGTACATATTTTCCCAGAAAAAGAAAGTAATGATTTTTCATCAAGTTTGCGCCGGTATATTATACTTTATTCGCGAATGAATATGCGTTCTAACAGAAAGCCCTAACCCCCGCCGCTATTTTTCTAGACAAAGAAAATTTAAAGCCATGCCTGATTTCAGAAGCGGAAAATCAACATTTTCTCAAATGAAAAGTTCAGAATTATTTTTAAATCATTAATTTTGTATGAATCATAATATACTGGTAGATGAATTAACACAATACTGGTTATTTCTTGTGAAAAAGGCTTTTTGGCCTTCCGAAGCCAGGAAGAAAGTAATAAAATTAAAATAAACTCCTCTATAAAAAAGTGAAGGACATGCACCAATTTTTTTTTTAAATACAAACTGCTAACAAGCCCATGTACTTCAAACATTAGTAATAGTACTGAAACGGATATCATTCACAGGAGCGTTACAAAACTCAATATTCAAGTTAATAGTGGCGCTGATGAGTTTTTCTACCCAAAACTTCGAGAAGTACACCTTATAAATGATAGATTTCCATGTAAGTGGAATGTTTTATCATTGATTTTTCATACATAACGATGCTTAGCATTCCTGTCAACGATATCTGTTTCTGTTCCATAACGAACGTTGGAAGTACACATTGAATAGGAAAAGGTGATTTTGTACTTCAGAGTTCAGGTTTGAAAGTAACTTTTGTGCCTGAACCGTCGTAAAGAGTTTTTATTAAAGTTAATTACTTTCTTCCTTTCTTGATGAAACCAAAAAGCATTTTTTTTTTCAAAAACCAATCTTCCATAAGAAATATTTTCTTCGCAATTTAAATTCTGGTAAAATATCTGCATTGAGAATACTCCTATTTGGTCTGGAAATTATTTCAACTATATCTAATTTCATTTTTTTATAAACAAAATGAAGCATTTAACAATCAACAAAACAAATTCAGATTCAACAAACATACTCACCTTAAAAACTGAAGAAAGCATCAATCACAATTTAGGAGACAATAATACAATTTGAACAAATCTTTAGACACAGCTCAAAAAAAGAAAAAACCAAATAGTTCGTCACCACTTTTATTAACTCTTAATGTACAAAAAATTCCCAACTGATGAGTATTCCAGAAAATTTCCTTCTACATCTCTTATGGATATAATAACCTTTCCAGATACCAACTAAACCCTTGCGGAGACGAACAAACTGCATGGAGCGAATCACTGGAAGGAATCGAGAGCCCTTGGGATGCCCCGAATGAATCGGGGCTCCCAGGGCTTTCATACAGCCACACGTCTCCAAATTAACCCTAAATATCTTATCTGAACTAAAAAGTCACACTATTGGGACAACCAAAATGGAACAGTTAAATATATATATAAATATAAAATCGACACTCTTCAGAGTTCTTATCAGAAAGTAGGCAGCGTGCACGGCGCTATCCTAAAGAGACAAAATGGCGCACAATATTCGTATATATATCTCGCAGACTTAGCGTAGAAAGCTAATACTCACACCATAAGACCTCCAGGAGAAACGTCGTAGAAACACACTGACACACTAGGCTCTTTAGATGAGATCCGCTACATTCATAGGCATTTCGTCAATCTTTGTATTATAAAACTGCTCAATATCCTTAAGTGTACGTTTGTCTTCTTCCGTCACGAAATTTATGGCTACACCCTTACGACCGAAATCTACCACCACGACCAATCCTGTAATGAAAAAAAAAAAGTGGTAAAACATATGATTTATGTATCCTTTTCAATTATACTTGATTTTAAACATCAGAACTTATAAAAGTTGACATCAGCACTCTCAGCGATCTTGGTGGAAAATGTCATCATGAATAGAGCATTATAAATTTTTTAAATATATTATTAAACAATGCTGTCGAAAAAGATAGACAAATAAACACATCACTGAAATGAATATATGTGAAAAGCTAAACATATAAAAAAAAAACTTCTCAATGACTGATTAAAAATTTTTGGTTTGTTTCTGATTCAAAGTTTAATGCTGAGGATTCAAATGCCTCAGCAAATTAACTCACTGTTTTGGTTTAGTTTTCCATTTTCAAGAAACGTAATTTATACAGTGCCTTCAACTTTTGAACGGAATAGGATGTCAAGGTCATAAAAATTTACGTAAAAGAGTATCATTCTTGGTACTATTTGATAAAGGTGTTCAATCACTTAGCTTGCGCTAACTAACTGAACACTGGCGCCAAAAAATATTTTAATATTCAGTTGCAAAAAACGATTGTTGATTAACAAACGCATTTTTTAGCAACACAGAATTTTTTTCAAGAAACCATTTTTTTAAAATCATGACTTTTTTCAATTAACATAATGCAAAAAAAAATCGAATTGCTTATAAACAATGTTTTTGTTTATAATAAATTTATTAATAGCTGTAAAAATAAAAAAAAAATTATTAATTAGTTTTTAGCCATGAGACATTGAAACAATAAAAAATTAGAAAAAAAAAATTTGTAAAGTATTTTTTATAAAATAATAATTTTCAATTGTCAATAAAAAAATTGAAAGTAACAATTTTTTTATTTTGGCAACGGTAATCATTTTTTTGCCTATTAAGGATAACTTCACCAAAGGAAAAAAATGCTAGGGTTGTAGTTTAATAATTATAGGGATTTTTATATTGACTTACAATTCAGAAAAAGTTATTGATTAACAAATTTATAATTAACGTTAAAATTGGGATAAAATTTTTTTGACTGTGGATTATTGTTTATTGATGTATCCCAACATTACATAAATTTTTTCATTCCCCAATATTTACATTTGAAATGTTTAAATAATTTTTTTTGTTTTTATGTCAGAGTGACGAAAGGCGCGCGGAACTAGACTACCCTCTGTTGGCTCTATTTTCAGGGCTCTGTAAAAATTATAAATGATCGAGATACAGTTTCGGGAGTCGTGACTTTTTTTACGCAAATTCATTGATCTTTTCAAATTTCCAAAATTTTGAAAATTTTCCGAGATATTAAGAAAAAACTGAAGCCCCATTTTTTTTCACTTAATTCTTTATAACTTTTTTAATTTTTATTGGCGCGTTTTCGGACCTTCCCTTAAACTTTCTAGACAAAAATACGAATTGAATGACAGCTTGGTCGTAATTTTTGGACATGGCTGAAAAATGTTACAAAAAAAAGTACATGTGAACTAGACTATTAGTAAAATCTGACAACCTGTCAAGGTTAAGAAAAATGGAACCCCGCCCACGAATGATGATATATAGATACTCAGATAGAAGTATGAAATTTTTGTCTGACCTATTTTCAAAGTTCAATATATGTCACATATGTAATATGCTAAGTGAAGTTGAGACGATAATGCTATTCTACGAATAGCCTTGATGCTCCCTATGTGGCTCTGGGAGTTATTAATCTACCCCGAACATAAGGCTAATGACACTAGTAGTTGATGCCACTGACATTGATAAAACAGTAAATCAAAATGTCTACAAATTTTCGAGTTAACATTTTGTTTTAAAATCCTAATCGTCTAAATTCATAAACTTTTTACTGATTTCCTTCAATGCATAAAAACAAGCAGTTGAAGACAGGGCCACATTTACAGAGATCAAATACACTAGCTCTGTTCAACCAACCAAAATGAACATAAATCGGTATATTTCACATATATGCTAAAATTTGGTTTTGAAAACTAAGTTTCAAGACTCAACTGATGAATTCTTTGTCGAAAAAATCATTTTAAAATTTTTATTACATTTTTTTTCTAAGTTTAGATGGAACAGTCAATAAGGGTATCGATTGATACTAATTGATTCACAAAGTCTCATCAAAATGTCAGATATTGTTGAACAGCATATTCAATATAAAAAAACCTATGTTGTAGGCTTCATTAAAAAAATAAATTAACTACAAAAAAAATAAAGACTCACCTATGAATGTAGTTCTCCCTATTTGAAGGCAAATCATAATTTATAACTAGTGAAACTTGTTGTACATCTATACCACGGGCCAATAGATCAGTGGTAATGAGTACTCTTGAAGACCCAGTCCTGAATTGCCTCATAATGACATCTCGTTCCCTCTGCTCCATATCTCCGTGCATAGCAGAGACAGTAAAATCACGCTTGTGCATGTTCTCTGTAAGCCAGTCCACCTTGCGACGTGTATTACAAAAGATTACAGCCTGCGTAATTGAAAGGGTATCATATAAGTCGCATAAAGTCTCCAATTTCCAGTCTTCACGTTCAACATATACAAAGAATTGCTTGATACCTTCGAGTGTAAGCTCTTCCTTTTTTACTAAGATTCTGATAGGACTTCTCATGAAAGATTTTGTAACGTCTAGGACATCGTTGGGCATGGTAGCAGATAGTAATATAACCTGTACATCAGAATTCAGCATCTTGAATACATCATGAATTTGATCTTTGAACCCTCGTGATAACATTTCATCTGCTTCATCCAGTACAAACATCTTAATATGACTTGTTCTCAAAGCTCGCCGAGTGATCATATCATATACCCTACCAGGTGTACCAACAACAACATGAACACCTGTTTCGAGTTTCCTCATATCTTCTCTGACATTCGTACCACCAATACAAGCATGACACTGTGCAGACATGAAATCTCCTAATGCGATTACTACTTTTTGGATCTGCTGAGCCAATTCACGTGTGGGGGCCAAAATCAAAGCTTGGCATTCTCTAACGGAAGTGTCAATTTGCTGCAAGATTGATATCGAAAATGTGGCTGTCTTTCCAGTACCAGACTGGGCCTGAGCAATAACGTCATGACCTTTCACACAAGGGATAATGGCTCTTTGTTGAATAGCTGAGGGTTTTTCAAAACCATATGCATAGATACCTCTGAGAAGTTCCTCCTTTAGGTTCATATCATCGAAGTTGTCAGTAACCTCTTCCCAGTTTGATTCGATGACACCATCAGGGTCCATCCCTGGAGGGCCATCGTATCCTTGTGATTCTTTTTCATCATTGGTAGGGCCATTCTTGTCCCACTCTTCACTTGAAATAAAATAAAAGTTATGAATATATGTCAATAACCTTCAAAAGTAGTGAGTCATTACTAAACATATGCTACATATAAACCAATATCACACAATGGTTGGGAAGAAAATGATTGGAAGGCAGAAAATCACAGTTATATAAGAAAAAAAACATTTTTTTGTGAAAAAATCGTTATGGAATATTTCACAAATATCAAATTTCTCAAGCTAATTCAACTTTGTATTTAAAAGACATCAGAGGAATTTATAATAATGAAAAATCACCACTTCACCACTACTTCAAAATAAGGCACATTGTAGTAAAATTCCATTTAAAAAATCCATGCGCCATGTTGGCGAAAAAAGATATGAACAACCATGCCGAAAAAGCTTTCAAAATATCAAACAAGTACACATGCCTTAATCATTTGATGGTCAAATTTATGAAAGAGGTTTATAATAGAACATTTATACTCACGATTTAGTAGTGTACAGATATTATTTTCGTGTTCAAGAGAAAACTTACCGTCTATCTTGCAACGACATGTCTATTCTCAACGTTTCACTAAACGGAAAGGACTGTAGGATTACTGGTTCCAAGGTTGGGAGGCGGCCTTTGTGCTACTACGCGGCTCACGTCCTTGAAATGAGTTTTATTCGAAATTGGGTACTTTGAATAACTCTGAAGTAATGAACCCTTGGAGTTGATCTTCGCAGATAGCAAGTCAGACCGCTGATTTATTTTTTTCGAGGTATTATGTATTTATTTTTAAGAACTATATTTCAAAGCGGCTAAACATGGCCGCTTTATCTGTATTTCCGGTAATAAGCTGTCAGAACAGCCGCCAAATTTTGAAATTCATATTAGAGTGAAATATGCCACTTGTTAATTTTGACAAATAATTCATTTTTTTTGACTTCTGACTCGCAATTACTTGATGACAGATCAAAAAATATTCTGATATACTTGATGAACTATCATATTTAATTTCGAAAAAAAAATTGTTACAAAAAAATAAAAGTTAAAGAATTATTATCATTACCTAAATGCATCAGTATACACCACGACACAGTAAAACAGCTATTTATGATATGACTGTTAAGAGTAAGGTTTTATTTTGTGAGTGAAAAAGTTTGCGAAACGAGCGTAGCGAGTTGAGAAATTTCATGAACAAAATAAAACTTACTTTCAACACAAATATCATACAAAGTTTTTTGTGCAACTATCCTATTTTCATGATAAAATAAATAATTTTAATATTTTTATAAAAACATATTTTGACATCTTTCGTCAGTTAACTATTTTCTTGTTATTTGCTGTGAAGTGGCCGTGTCTGGTGACGCCGAATCACCAACAAACATTATTATTTACAGCTCACGCGTTTTATTTAAAGTCAGATTTGAAGTTTTTGCTGGTGTTTAATGTCTTGCATAATGAAGAACAATAGTGAGGAATTGTGTGTTCCTGACGATATTGAAGAGGCTGCAAAATAGCTTTAACTGAATTGTTACCAAAAATTGGCTCAGCAGTACGTAATCGCATATTCCATTTTTCTTAGCTGGTCTAAACTTGAAAACGTCGAAGAAAATTTCAGCGAAACCGTCTTCTTAGCCTATTTAGAAGAGAAATCAAAAATATGGAACTCGTCAACTTTATGGAGCAAGTATTCATTGATCACGTCAAGTGCGCTCGTTGAAAATGGTGTTATACAAGCAAATATTTTAAGGTAATAGCATTCTTAAAGCGAAAAAAAGAAAGTTATATATATATATAGGCCAAAAAAATCAAAAACTCTTACTTTTGAACAAGTCCAGAGGTTTATAAATGGGGTGCCAGATAAGAAATATTTGATGATAAAAGTTGCTACTAGTTGTCTATTCAGAAGAGAAATAAAAAATATGGAACTCGTCAACTTTATGGAGCAAGTTTTCATTGATCGAGTCGAGTGCGCTCGTTAAAAATGGTGTTATACAAGCAAATATTTTAAGGTAATAGCATTCTTAAAGCGAAAAAATGAAAGTCATAGGCCCAAAAAATCAAAAACTCTTACTTTTGAACAAGTCCAGAGGTTTATAAATGGGGTGCCAGATGAGAAATATTTGATGATAAAAGTTGCTACTAGTTGCCTATTCAGAAGAGAAATCAAAAATATGGAACTCGTCAACTTTATGGAGCAAGTTTTCATTGATCGAGTCGAGTGCGCTCGTTAAAAATGGTGTTATACAAGCAAATATTTTAAGGTAATAGCATTCTTAAAGCGAAAAAATGAAAGTTATAGGCCCAAAAAATCAAAAACTCTTACTTTTGAACAAGTCTAGAGGTTTATAAATGGGGTGCCAGATGAGAAATATTTGATGATAAAAGTTGCTACTAGTTGCCTATTCAGAAGAGAATCAAAAATATGGAACTCGTCAACTTTATGGAGCAAGTTTTCATTGATCGAGTCGAGTGCGCTCGTTAAAAATGGTGTTATACAAGCAAATATTTTAAGGTAATAGCATTCTTAAAGCGAAAAAATGAAAGTTATAGGCCCAAAAAATCAAAAACTCTTACTTTTGAACAAGTCCAGAGGTTTATAGATGGGGTGCCAGATGAGAAATATTTGATGATGAAAGTTGCTACTATTTTCGGAATATATAGAGCCTACCGGCGTGAAGAGCTGTGCCATTTATTAATAGAAGACATTAAATTAATGGATAAATCATTGATTGTCCAAATTCCAAATACAAAAACGAAAATAGGTCGTTCTTTTTGCATTGTTGGAAAAAACATTGACTATTTTAATAAACATGTTGCATTACGCCCTTCTGTTATCAATCATCAAAGTTTTTTCTGAAAAACTCATATTATAAACACAGTGCCAACCCAGTTGATATAAACACGTTTGGGAAAATGTCATCTACCATTGCTTGAGTTTCTGAACCTCCCGGAACCAAAGGATTATACAGGTGACTGTTTCAGAAGGTCTTCTGCTTCTCTGCTAGCAGAATCAGGAGCAAATATAACGGATATCAAGAAGCATGGAGGATGGTTACATCAATCAATATATTTCTTATAAAAAGGCTATTGGTGAAAGAATACTCCAACAGCCAGCTCCAGAGTTACAGCATCGTCCTTTTCACTTTACTTCAAATATATTACAAGGCTTTTCAACATCGCAAGGTATTAATATCAGCAGTTGTTCTAATTATAATTTCCATATTAATGTTCATAAATAATAATAATGTAATTAATGTATATAATACATTTGTATCAGAATGTAATTGTATCTAAATCTATTGTTCATAATAAAACCTCCTTGAAATTATGACAACCATTAAAAATGTCACTTTCAATGGCAGTTGTACGAAATAAATATTTATTGAGATATGTATAATAACCAGAAAGACCGCTATAATAACTTTATTATAGGAATGAAAGCAGTAAAAATTGAAATCATCTCATTAACGACATATTGTTTAGACAACATTTCGGTGACAGATACTACTAAGATAGACAAATACTTTCACTAATCTAATACAGAATGAATAACATTTTCTGAATATATTACAATATGTAGTTATAAAAACACATGACATTAAAACGGACAAAACTTTAGATACAACCTTATAATACTCAGAGAAATTAATTTATGAAATTAATAATCATTACTCAATATTTGAATCACCAGATTCTACTTGCAGAATATCATCAAGAGTTATAAGTTTTTGCTGGTTTACATGTCCTCTTTGTAATAGCGTAAATTATGTCACTGCAAATGGATGTTAGGTAGCTACTTGTGTGGTAGCCTGAGTTGAATTTTGATCAGAAAAGTTTGGTCGTATGATGACATTAGACATTGAATCAAACAAAAACTAGAGGATTTTACATTCCCCGTGAATCACGTTTTCAGCTGTTATACGTTTATAGACACCGGTTTATGATCAATTTTTTTGATACATTTTCTCAACTGAAAACATACGTCATCAAACTTTTCTTCATTTATTTTCTCCAATTTTTTTTCTATTAGCCATTAGTGAAACGTCGATGTCAGTTTTGTACACTATTTTTTGATTACGCGGTTTGATGGATGCTTCATGGTTGAACTGGTTGAAATGGTTCAACATATTTTTTAAATAACTTTTTTCCAACATTTCAGTCCCGTAATCTTCAATGTCAACGAGATCGATTGTCCTCTTCACAAATTCTAACAACAGAGCTTGGTATCTTAAAAACAATTGACTGAAGTACAGAGGCGGCGTAAGGCGTGGGCGGTGTGGGCCACCACCCACGGCCTTGCGGTGCAAAGGGCCTCGCACCTCAAAGCCGAAAATAAAGTTAAAAAAAGTGTGTAGAATCCAAAAGTACACGCCATGATTTTTTTTATGATTAATACATTAGAAAATCATCAACCCAAAGATATTCCATTCATCGGCGCATGAAAGTATATGGATGAAAAATTCGTGAATATATTTCTTTTACTTTCAAACTGCTACTTTCTTTTCACATATTGGTCGTTTCTGATCATTCGTTTTCATTTACTCCGGCAACATTACTTGGCGTTAAGCTGTTATCGTGGGGAATCTCCTGTCAGAGACCTCGGGACTTCCCCTTACTAGTAAGCCACCTGGATGGCAAGAAGATTTATGGAATTCTGGCAGAATCTTCCAGGATTGGCTCACTCCAAGGCGTTTATTCACCCTTCGAAGCTTGACACCAAACAGTTGTTGGACTACACTAGGGATGAACTACGGTGTCTAACAGGCTTTCTTACAGGTTACTGTCAATTGAATCATCATATGCAGAGACTCGGACTGTCGGAAGATAGTGTGTGTCGCCTCTGTTTGAAAAATTACGAAACAGCAGAGCATATAATTTGTGTCTGCCCCGCTGGGGACCGAATCAGGGTTTCAGAGTATGACAGAGCCGTACTCTTACCATCTAATCTGAAAGACCACTCACCATACAAACTAATCGGCTTCGTTAAGAAGCTGGGTTTATTTGGTCGAGTGAGAATAGGTGTGAGCCACAATAAACGCTTACGGGTTACGGTGGATGGTCGAATAGACCCACTCACTTTGGACCTGACCTAATCTACTAGAAAGCCAATCAAAATATCGCATGCAGATGCAGTCTCGCTTCATGTTCCTATATTAAAATTTATAAAAGTATTTGATGTGAGAATAAATGATAGTTTTTAGTTTTACATAGTTTTGAAACGAAAACATTGATCGGAACAAGAATTCGATATTTTCAAGAGTATGTACAGTAACATTTTTACTTTGACTTGATGCTGCAGAAGACTTTGGCAACGTGGCGTATTGGACTCATTATAAAGGTTTCAATGAATAAATAATGCAGTGTCTGAGACTTTGACTGGGGTTTTAATACGACGACCTAGACATTCGTTTTTTTTATTTTAAATTTTATTTTTCAATATTCCAAAAAAGTACAAAAGTAAACATTTTGGCAATTGTCTCTCAATGAATCAAAAATTGTTTATTGTCGAATTATTTTTAATGTTACAAACCCTTTTTTTGTACCATCTGAAGGCCCCGCGAAATGCACTTTGTCCACATTAAATTTAGTCCCTACACCGTCACTGCTGAAGTATATCACTCGATTATTTTCTATTATTTCATTAGAAAATTTCCTGTAGTTTCAAAAGCTTGCTTATTATGAAGGTTTCTGTAAATTTGCCAACCACTGGAAAAAATAATTGAAATTTACATTGAAATGTTCATTATGGAAGATGAAAATTACTTTAGTTAGATAGGTATATTGAAGAAATACTCTGAAATGAATTTTTAGGACGTTTAGTTTTAATAAGCAATTTACTTTTCATTGAGATTTGAATATTCATTTAATATAAGTTTGAACTCGAAACGTTTTATTTCACGGAAAAATAATTTCCAACTGGATGATGAATATTCCCGGCGACAGAAAGTACAATTACGCTTGTGGGGGACCTTTTTCTTTTTCTGTTAGTTCTTATACAGAGACAAGCAGTTGAATGTTCGACGTGTATATCAAAATATGTCTGGGTGTTTGTGTAAAATATGCGAAGAAGGTGAGTATATTTCTTGTGATATTTCGATAAGTTGCCGAAGGAAAATTCAATTCATAGAGTATTCTTATTATGAACTTTAGTATATTTTTTTGATCATATGTATATCCTTACCTCACAACATAAATTATTTTATTTGTATCGTGTACCTAATCGGTACATAATGTATCAATAAATTTTTGAATAATTACAGAAGACATTTTGAAATACTGTTGTGATAATAGTTTAATAATAATCATAATATAGCTCCAAGATATTTGGGAATATATTTCAAGCAGATATAGGTATTTGATGATAACGGCGAGACACACAAAGTGTTTTTATAACGTATATTTAGATGTATGTGTATACAGGGTGTCCCTGGACTTCCTCTTTTCCTCTCGGGAATGTATAGATAGGGTCAAAATATCACCAGTACTTCATATAACTTTTTTTCCTAAAATCCTTCGTTACCAAGTAACGGGCCCTCGAAGTTACAAAATGAAAAATGTTTTTCTTTGATTACTTTTCAAGTGAATATTCAAAATCATCCAAATTTTGGTAATTGACTAAACAAATGAATTCCTTCGATGAGCTTTCATGCAGGAGTCAGTTGTTTTGCTACAAAGCCAGGAACGGACTACCCCCGATGGTCCACACCCCAAAACTTTGAAATGACAGATATTTTTCAATATTTTTCAACAAATTAAGGTTACTTGGACAATTTTATGAATAAAAGTACTCGTGTGGAAAGTCGATCGGAGCAACGAGTCTTGATAAAAATGTAGTTTCACTCGACGACATCAAACCCGCTCGTCCACCATTATTTGAAATGAATAATTATCAAAGCAGAAATAATAATGATAACGTTAATTCAACAACATTTATCCTGAGATGTCTACCATTATTCGAAAATATTAGTTTTTAAGGAAAATGGAAATGATAGGTAAAATGTTCATAACGAATTTTTATAATGCAAATACGTTTAACTAACGAAACTCAAGAGCCTCAAGAGCAAACAGAAATGAAAAATCCGCTACAGAAACTGCTCGATATGACCACCTTCTCTCTATATACATTTTCTTAGTCTGCGAAGACACCCTCTCTGTACTTGAAATAGCATTCCAGGGTCGTTTCGTATGGCTTCACAATGTAATGTTATTCTATTCAACAATGCATCTCTTGTGTGAATAGGTGTAGCGTAAACAAGGCTTTTTAGATGCCCCCACAGAAAGATATCCAATGGATTTAAATCCGGAGACCGCGATGGCCATGAATATGGCCCACCTCTACCAATCCATCTATTGTGGAAAATATGGTTCAGATGGTCACGCACAATCAAACTAAAATGAGGAGGAGCGCCATCATGCATAAACCATATATCTCTTCGGGTTTGCAATGGAACATGTTCCAAAAGTCCATTCAAATCGTTCTGAATGAACTCCAAATAACGTTCTCCATTCAATCGGTCCTGTAGAACGAATGGTCCTATAAGATGGTTTCCTATGATACCAGCCCAAACATTCACGTTGAATTTCCGTTGGTGTTTGGTTTGCAATATCCCATGGGGATTTTCTTCGGCCCATATATGGAGATTATGAGAGTTGATAACTCCATCTCTACTGAAACCTGCTTCATCAGTGAATAAAACTCGATTAATAAAAGTCATATCCTCTCTTTGCCTATCCATGAACCAATTGGCATATTCCAGTCGTGCTGGAAAATCTTGAGGTGTCATGGCATGTACCTTCTGGATGTGAAATGGGTGGAGCAGTTGTTCCCTAATTATTCTATGAATAGTGGACTTGGATGTATGGAACTGTTCTGATAGATTTCTGATGCTCATTGAAGGATCATCAGCGACGGCTTCCAAAATATTTTCCTCCAATACAACGGCACGTTCAGTCCTAGGAGCGCCCTCACCACCTCGTTTTGGCAAAACTGTACCTACAATAATATCGAAATAAAACAACGTGCTCAAATTAATTATCAATTATTACATACCTGTCTCCCTCAAGCTGCGATCGACACGCTCGAATGTTTCTCTTGACGGTACCGTTCGATTGGGAAAATGCTCGGAATACAGACGACGAGCTTCTGCAGCATTACAAAATGCTCGTCGTCGAATAAAATACATGCATATCTGCATATTCATTGAATGTAAACTATTCGGCCATATCAAAAAAATTCAAAATATCCTATAGAATATTGACAATACAATGATAGTCATATGACAACGCACCACTCAACAAAACAAAATCGCATTCCAGTTTCTCATTTTTTATCAAAACTTTCTAAAAGTTTTTTTTGTCAACATCTGTGAAAGAAATGGAACATAATTATTCCCTGGATATTTTTCACCTGATCATGTGCAGCCGTTTTTGTAGTTCATTCGTTTGCTTTGTATTAGTATAGTAAATATTTTTTCCGATGTGCGTTTTTTCAGCTAAATTTAGATTCGTGTTAAAGAATTTCTCCCATAAAATTATAATTATCAGTGAAACTCCTCAACAGTTTAGCTGTGAAGAAGAATTTGAAACATTCGAATGTTGAGTTTCATGAGATTCAGATAACTGATCAACACGAAACGTGATTATTCCACACGTATTATGTACATACAAAATATGGAATGAATTCGATATTTCATAGTAGAATAGCTTGTTAGTTTAAAAACACCACGAATCTACAGAACTTGATATTTCTTTTGAAAAAATATCTGCTATCACAATTGTGACTTAAACTTCCATATAGGTACTGTACTTTTTGTTTACGACTTCATTTTAGCATACTTTGTATTATTCCTGTTATAAATGTTGTTGAATTAACGTTATCATTATTATTTCTGCTTTGATAATTATTCATTTCAAATAATGGTGGACGAGCGGGTTTGATGTCGTCGAGTAGAACTACATTTTTATGAAGACTCGTTGCTCCGATCGACTTTCCACACGAGTACTTTTATTCATAAAATTGTCCAAGTAACCTTATTTTGTTGAAAAATATTGAAAAATATCTGTCATTTCAAAGTTTTGGGGTGTGGACCATCGGGGTAGTCCGTTCCTGACTTTGTAGCAAAACAACTGACTCCTGCATGAAAGCTCATCGACGGAATTCATTTGTTTAGTCAATTACCAAAATTTGGATGATTTTGAATATTCACTTGAAAAGTTATCAAAGAAAAACATTTTTCATTTTGTAACTTCGAGGGCCCGTAACTTGGTTACGAAGACTTTTAGGAAAAAAAGTTATATGAAGTACTGGTGATATTTTGACCCCATCTATACATTCCCGAGAGGAAAAGAGGAAGTCCAGGGACACCCTGTATATGTCTTTGAAATTATGCTATTCCGGTTGTTCAGTGAAATGGAGTTATAGTTGTGATTATTTTCCATAAATAAGCTCCTTTCTGTTCTATATGGCACTTTCATTGTCATCCTCATAATCTAACCAAATACAAAAGATTATGGGTTATTCCTTTTTGGATACCTAACAAACAATCAGTGCTGCCGTATAAATGATACATTTTAAAAATAAATACCGATGGGAAATAAACATTTTGCATTAGTATTCATTTCTGTATTGATGATTGAATTACTCCAAAGAGTAGAACCGTCAGTAGGTATTGTGAAATGAAAATTGCCTGTATAGAGTTCTGTGGGGGACATTTTTTTTCGAATGTATCTTTCCCAATTCGAATTAAAAAGAACTTCATCGTCTACCTCGTGCCAGGATTCGCACTTTTACCCAGTTGATTCTTAGCTCGCACAAGTTTAGACTTCTGAGGATTGTCATTCACGAAAAATAGGATTTTGAGAGATTTTTTAGAGAAGAGTAGTAAACTGGGGTCCTGGAAGCGAATTCAACTTTTTTTTTAAGAGATACCTATTCCCAAGATTGCTTAAAAGTTTGAAGGAAATTATCAGTACGGAAAAATATCATTTTGCAAAAATTTTGTCTGCCGTGTTCGTGTATTTTTTCAATTTTTCACTGACGGAAAGTATACAGTGTTCGCACTCATTGTTCAATTTTTTGAGTTAATACGAACTAGAATTATGGAATGTATCGAAAAGAATTTTTTTCAGATTTTCGAACTTATTGTTTATATGATGATCTTTCATTTCTCTTACAGGATAACACCACCAATGTTTGAGGATGAAATATGGTAAGGAAGAAATGTTGATATCAAGAGTTCATATTTTTATTTTACAATATTTTATTGGATATAAAAAAAATTAAAATTGTCTATTTTGTACAGTTTCATTTCAAGGTATTTACCAAAGTTGCGAGATAGAAATGGACTCTGAAATATATAAAAGTTACTCGATTAAATTCAACAATCTTACTTACAACGGAATATCTGAAGTTAAGATAACCTTTAAATGAAAAATTGCAATGTTAAATTATGTTTGAGTGTGAAATCCCGCTGTAAAATCAAGGTGAAGTGTAAAATTCCATTGTAAAATTATTATAGAGTGTAATATCACGATGGATATTTATATCGCAAATTTAACCTATTAAGTTTTATTTCATCGCAAAGGTACACTCAAAATGAGAAATTTCATATTTCTTATCGTGGTTGAATTACAAGGTATCTAATATTCTGTCTGGAATGTGAGATCACAAGCAAAAGTAATTTCTCGCTAACTTGGGCGGTGATCAAATTGACACTTGTATCGGCGGAAGCATTTTTATCAGTGTAGAATTGGAATGACCATCAATATTGTATTTTTCTTTGGTGAGGAAGAAGCATAACAGGGCTTATGCTAAGCAATGCGTTGATGTTGAAGTTGTGAAAGAACCTCACGATCATTTATAGCAGTTGATATTTTTTACATTTTTTCTACGAGCTAATTACTCTGTGAAACAGTCATATTGAAATTTTTTTCCTGACCTGCTTTGTTTACTGTTGCAAAATACACAGATGTTAGTGTTGAGGGTGGCGAGATCTGAAAGAAATACAAAATTTTCTTATTTTCTATGAATTTTTAAAGATGTACAAGAATGCAATAAATATTCATCACCCTTTTCAAACCAGTATTATTTTACTGAAATATTCAAAACAGTTGTTTAACATAAAAAAATAATCACCTCGTTCGAATCCTCAGAAATTGAGAGATTTTCTGTCATTTTCATCCATCTTCAGGAGCTGTTATCTTTCCATGTGCAGGTTCGCCAGAATGTCCAGTTGTTGAGGTTGCTGGAAGCATCTGAATATTTCATTTAAAACGTTGGATTCAGAAGAAGAATCAAATTTTAGACATTAAAAATATGATTTATTGATTACGTATTCAAAAAACACACTCAAATGTTAGATTTCCCCTTGAGAGTCCACAAAACCGCGACACGTGTTTCGCAAAACGATAGCATCTTCGGGCGTCACAATCTCACACTTTAATGTGAGATTTTCCCTTGAAAGTTTAAAAAACGGGACACGTGTTTTGTTATAGTTAAACACGTGTCGCGGTTTCGGAAACTCTGACTGAAGATCTGACGTTAAAGTGTGTTTTCTGAATATGTTATAACGGATTTTCCTCAAGTATCGGTCAGTTCTATATCGTATAATTTATTGATGTTTTAAAAATATATTGTTATATAATTAAAATTTCAATTAATATTCATTTCATTAAATAATTATCATATCTTTTACGAAAATGACATTTACAAATAAATACTTTTTTAAAATTTGCAATAATTAACGTAATTATAATTAAAAGACATTTATAATTAAAAACTAAAATATTTAGAACTTTAGATACCAGTATTTGTTCTTCGTATACATTTTTTTACGAAAAAACATTTCCACACAAAAGTTGTTCATTGATTTCTACAAATATTCTTACTTACTTCATGATTTGTGACGAAATTATCAAATTGTCTAAGTAACTTTATTGAACACGTGGAGTGATAACCTCAATACCTCCATACTTGAAGTTCCGTTTTTTTTACGCCAATTTTAGAGAACAAACTCCAAAAAACTGATCGTCAAAAGCATTAACGAAAGTTTTGAATCGTATAAAAAGCACTTCTTACTCATGTTTTTACAGCACAATCAACAATAAGATGAAACACGTGTTGTCTCAAAATGGTTTTCAACAATAAGTAAATAAAAGTTTATGTTGGGCTTAATCGCACGTGAAAGAGCATGCGCACTCGGGTGCATCCCGCAGACACGTCTCGTTGAGTTGTATCTTCTTCTATCGCACGCTCTAACCCTCTCTCTCTCTCTCTCTCTCGCACGTATTTAATTGTTCCGATTTTAAAACTTTGAAGTTTAGCGCGTGGCAATACTATTCTATGGCCGATTTTTTGCAGGCAAGCCTATACCATTATTTTTGTTAATAAATAATCTTTATTTTGATACCGTTTTCGATTGGTATGGGTGTTGTTACCTATATTGATTAACCTATTCAGAGCTGCTTACCAGGTAGCCATGACCGGAAATAACTAGGCAAGCCTACCTAGACATTGAATTGAGTTGGTTATCAGCAGAGTAAAGGTGATAAAGAACAAATTGTTAAAATTATTAATAAAAAAAATCAGGAAAGATTTGCGATAGACAAGCTAACATAGGCGTGTTTATTAAATATTAACATTTCAAAAAATATGTCTCATATGGTTATCAGATGGCTGTAAGTCAATCTCTTACCGGCTCCTGTACTATTATGATGCCACATTTTTTTAGATTGCCCATTAATTCAACATCGGAAAAAGATATACCTATGTCAAATAATATATGAGTCTCCTTTTCCAAAAATTTTGTAATGCGATAACATTATGATAAGGAATCTGCAGTGCAAATTCAATTATGCAAATTTTCACGTAAAATGATATTTATATATTTAATTTTTTGGAAATTGAGGAAATTAACTTGTATCACTTATAAATATTGCAGATGATATTTCTAAGTCTTATCCTAACTTTAATATACAATTTAGATCATCAAGGCTTTCGGTAGAATTAATGTGATGAATTATTATGCAATTATTTTTTGAATTTTTACTCTAATTGAAGAAAACAAAATTTTCTTTTTCTTTTTGCTGAACCAGATTCCTATTTTCTCCCTTTATTTTTATCTCTCTCAGTGCCTAAGCCCGACATGATTATTGAATTATGAAGAATGCAACAATAGTGCATCCGTAAGCTGTAAACAAGATAATAATAACATTACTTTGTATATTACCTATTTCAGCATTTTACTAACATAAAATGTTTAATACTCGTACAATATTAACACGCATAATGAAAAAAATGTGGATTGTAGCGCAATAAATCTACGGTATGAATCAAATAATAAACATAATTTTCAATCATGTAATATTCAATAAAGAAAACAGTAACTTACAGGGTATTGATTAAGTATGTACCATAAATTCAACAGACGATTCTTTAGGTAATTTTAAGACGAAATGTTCATATAAACATGGGTCCGCAAATCCTTCGTTCTCAAGACACTGACTTTTGTGCCATTTTCATTATTTCTTTGGATTAAGCAATTAGAAATACAACTTTTTTGTCTCTTAATTTTTTTTCGTATCTTGCTTAGTTTTTAAGAAAAAAAAGTCGACCTTATTGCATATCCCTGGACCTCACAAGGAATAATATGGGGAATTGAATGTTTCTTTTGGAAATTATTATTTTTACAATTTTTCATTACTAATTATGTAACAATAACAACAAATATTAAATAACATTAACATCTAGACTAACGAATTGCACTAAATTAAGTGTTGGAAATGGCCTCCTTTGGGTTCAATACAACCGTCTAGCCGTCGCATCATTGAATTTCGCACTCTTCTGAAAATACCTGACGTATTTTTTATGTCACATGGATTAATGATTTTATTCCGTAAATCCTGTTCACTTTGAATAGCAGTTTTGTATATCAACGCTTTAAGGTGTCCCCAGAGAAAATAATCTAAGGGATTTATTTCGGGCGAGCGAGGTGGCCATGTGTATGGGCCTGCTCTCCAAATCCAGCGATTATGGTAATTTTCATCCAAAAATTGCTGTGCCACTACACTAAAGTGTAGTGGAGCACCATCGTGCACGTACCACATACGGAATATTTCCTTGACTGGAATTTCTTCTAAAAGTCCAGGTAAAACAAATTCTAAAAACTTTCGGTATTCTTCTCCATTAAGTCTAGGTGGAAGGAAGTGAGGCCCAATGAGATGGTCACCGACAATTCCAACCCAAATATTAAAAAAAAAACTGTTATTGAAAATTATTTTCTATCAAGCCTTGTGGATTGTTTTCGGCCCAAATGTGATTGTTGTGGAAGTTAATAATTGAATTGCTTCATCTGTGAACAATATTCGTCTAAGGAAACCTGGATTTCTTCTTATTTTACCGAGTAACCAATTAGAAAAAGCTAGTCTTATAGACAAATCATTGGGCAATAGAACGTACACGTTGCATGCATGTGATGGGGATATAGCTGCTTGGCTCTCAAAATCTGCCACAGTTCTTCAGCTATTTTCCAAGTACTGGTATGAGGATTTACTTCAATTTCATTCAAAACAGCTTCTTCAATTTGAACTGTTCGTACCGTTGCAGGCCTCCCAATGACAACCGTCGATCTTTTAAAGCTGCCTGTTTCAGAAAGTCGTGCATGGAGACCTACAAAAGTTCTTCTATTAGGCACTACACGCTGAGGAAATCTTTCATGGTATAAATGCGTCTTGCAGCATTCGAGTTTCCGTGAGCCATTCCATAACATAAATGCATATCTGCCATTTCACTGTTAGTAAATTGAACCATGTTTTACAAAAATGCTCCGAAAAATAACCACTAAACACACTTTTCATAACAATTATAAATTAAAAGCTTATAAAGTTGACAACAACTGTCAATTGTTTATTGAATGCTGCAATCGTTTTCTAAGGCAACCCTTGATTATTATTTATGGTATTTTCAGAAGAGTGCGAAATTCAATGATGCGACGGCTAGACGGTTGTGTTGAACCCGAAGGAGGCCATTCCAACACTTAATTTAGTGAAATTCGTTAGTCTAGATGTTAATGTTATTTAATATTTGTTGTTATTGTTACATAATTAGTAATGGAAAATTGTAAAAATAATAATTTCCAAAAGAAACATTTAATTCCCCATATTATTCCTTATGAGGTCCAGGGATATGCAATTGGGTCGACTTTTTTTTCTTAAAAACTAAGTAAGATACGAAAAAATTTTAAGAGACAAAAAAGTTGTATTTCTAATTGCTCAATTCGAAGAAATAATAAAAATCGCACAAAAGTCAGTGGCGTAAATTTTTAAGTCAAAAATATTCCTTCAAGTCCCGCTAGAGACGCCACTGGACTTAATAAATTGAATCA
This sequence comes from Leptinotarsa decemlineata, assembly GCF_025532065.1. Classification (NCBI taxonomy): domain Eukaryota; kingdom Metazoa; phylum Arthropoda; class Insecta; order Coleoptera; family Chrysomelidae; genus Leptinotarsa; species Leptinotarsa decemlineata. Next base: position 1,556,907 of record NW_027412549.1, on the reverse strand, counting down.
CGTTCGGGCTAAATTATACATACCATTGCCAAATTACTACAAAATTAGGTGAAGGATATTTAAGATATTTACGAATAACTTTTTTTTTTATTTCAATACCCTGTATCTTGAGAACGAAGGATTTGCGGACCCATGTTTATGTGAACATTTCGTCTTGAAATTACTTAAAGAATCGTCTGTTGAATTTATGGTACATACTTAATTAACACCCTGTATTTGAGTGTAAGTATAATAAATACTTATTACCTTTTTGGGAAAGATAAAGGTTTTGGCTTTTTAAGTCTCCATCTTGATACAGAAAAAGTTATCTCTCCTGAAAATATACCCTTTCAATTTGAACTTCTCACCTTATTCTTGATAAATAAAATGAAAACAGGTTTTTTATTTTTCTAAACGATACAGTTCGAGTTTCTACTCATTAAACATGTGTTATCGTTTCAAAACTATGTAACACTATTATTTATTATATCAAATACTTTCAGAAATTATAATATTGAAACATGAAGCGAGACTGAGTCTGCATGCGATACTTTGAATGGCTTTCTAGTAAGGGGAAGTCCCAAGGTCTCTAACCGGTATTCCCCGAGATAGCAGCTTAACGCCAAGTAATGTTGCCAGACTAAATAAAAATGAATGATCAGAAACGATACACCGAGAAAAGAAATCGATAATGATTATTAAGATTTGAATAGCTCCAAGTGAAAACTTGTATACTATATGGGACAAATAAACAGTTGAATAACCGTGAATGAAATATTTTTTCTGAACCTGTCTACCTATAGCAGACACCCAGTTCATTAGTTTACTAACGGCTATTAAAATATTGACAAGCCGAGTCTAGCAACTATTATTAAATCATTTAATAACGAGAAAAACTATTTCCTCCGTAGTAATACATCAACACAGAACTTCTAATAAACAGTTTAATAACGACTGTGCTACATTCATCTCCGTGAAAAGAACTGTTCTATTATCCCTAAGACTTTTCCAGAATATGTAATCAATATTTCACTTACCCCTATCAAACAGTTTGACCGACGTTGTACAGCATACAGCACTCACAGCAAAATTAAATCTCACATTCATTAGACATTTCATACTGCTTCTGTACACATTTTCACTACCTTGATTGAACAGGTTTATTGTCATAGCATAAATTCTGACTGCTACAGAATAATTTGAGATTGTACCAAAAATGTGTTCCACCTGTCAGAGGATCTCATTTTAATTACTATCGGTGGATAATTCGCTAGTTTCTATATATCGACTTATAAAAAAAACAACTACGTCCTTGGCTAATACCAAGAAGGGCGTTGCATTATATCCGACCGGTGCATGCCAATGTAGGTTTCTTCAGAAGAAAATCCTGAATTCGCTTTTGGCGATACAAATGCCTGAATTGATTTTCAATAATTGGGACGGCCACACTTGCAGACCGGATTCAAGCTATTTGGCCTCTCGTCAGTACAAAATATTGCCATCATCAATGACTTCCCATAATTAAAAATGGAATAACTTTCATATAGTATCAAACCTCGAACAGAGCTGAAAATTTTCGGTCTACGAGGAATGGGCGAATTCGGTTTGCTTTTGGGATACCTCGTCCATTGGCAGATGGCGCAATGACTTCTTGTTGATCACTTCACCTTTTTTCGAGGTTTGATACTATGAAAAGTATTTGATTTTTATTGATGGCAAGTCTGCAAGTGTACCCGTCCCAATAACTGAAAATCAATTTCGGCATTTGTATCGCCAAAAACAAATGCAAGATTTTCTTGCACTGGCACCGGTCGGTTATAATGCTAACCAGAGGAGTAGTTGTAGCCAGAAAACTGCTGGATAGTTGAGACAGACCTGAATAAAATGTTCCAAAGATGATTTGATTTACCGCCAGTCTTCAAGTATGCCCCCCGACTATGTTGAATGTTTTTTTTCATAACATAGCTCAGTTGAAGAAAAATCAAACTGAATATAACTACACTCGACACGCGTTTCCAAGATGCCAAAACACACATCTTGACAAGGGCCTTTCAGTTTGATACCGTAGTAACTGAACTTCGTTATAAAACTTTAATACAAATCATTTCCATTAATATAAGAGATCCCCAATTTATTTTTCAACCGAAATATTGGTTTTTTCATAATTACAGAAGAATCGCCTACAAAATCTACCAAATCAGTGCTTTGCTAAGTTCACCAAAAAAAATACTAAGTTTTCTCACCACTCATTTATTCTCAAACTGCGAAACGAATATAAACATTCTCAAAAAAATAACGAAATTTGTCACACAAATAAAAACATTTCAAATTTATCATAATATACTGACAAGATATGCACAACAGCAAAATTATTTCACCTGTTCATCAGCTGATAAATTCGAGGCAGCATCAAAAGTGTTTCCAAAAATACGTTCTTCTTCAGTTTTTTTGGAAAATTCAGCATATTTTTTTTTTGAAAATCAAGCGAGGGCCAGCCTTATCCACGAGCTGATTTATTGTGTTTTCATCCAACAACCCAAAACTGGCATCTGTTATGCCTTCATCTGAAAAATAGGTACTTTGATAGGTATTGAACATAGATAAAGTTCACCTTAAAGCTGATCCCACCTACGACAATAATTTTTCCCGTAAAAAACCCGACTTTAACAAAAAAAAATCATCAGGTTGAGCTGACCAGCTTCCAGGCTTACTAATTGTAATGAGTTCAAAACGTTGAAAATTTCGAATTTTTGCAAAAAACAAAAAACAAGTTTTTTTGGCGAAAACATGAAAAAAAAACGGACAGAGAAGGAATGTAGTGTAAGTCAGCTTAGTATTGAAATATATGTGTTCTGATCTTCGTCCCTTTCCTTTACTCACTGCAACTTTCAAAAAAAAAGAAGCACAAAGTTTTGAGTTTTATATTCAGCTACTCAGTGCAAGGATCAAAATTATTTTCGGATTTTGTGAAGTTGTCTTAAAATATTTTACCGATTAAAACCGCTATTATTGATATTCAAAAAGTCATGAATGATTCTGATAATTTCGAAGGAGCCAAAAGCTGAATTATTTTATACACGGCGTGAAAAGCATCGAAGCCAGGATGTACGCCGACAGACGAATGTACCTATATTCGCTTTATGTTGGCTAATGCCAGCAGTGATATTCTACGATTAAAATTATAAACAGAAGCGATGGCGATTCATGCATGTGTTTATGTTATACTGCAGACAGCAGCTTCCCGCTAACCACAAAGTGCTTTGTGCTGCTAACATGATATTGAATATGTTCATGATATTCCCGGTAAAATTTTCACCCGAGAGCGACGCACTTTTTCCAGGCCCGTAATACCTAACTACCTTCCTCAAGCCGAATAGATCCATTTATCTTTATCCTGTTTGAGGAAGATATCACAAAGTGAAACACGTGCAGCGGATTTGTAAACCGATTTTTAGTGAGAATCGTACAGAAAACTGATATTTTTGTAGAATATGAAAAGTAGAAGTATCGGCAGGTTGAATTCAGTTTATGAAAATAGGACACTACGTATATAATTCCACACGAAACTAAAAAATATTTATACCAACATACGCATTTTACGATGGTATTTGATATATTTAACGAAATATCAACCTATAAACTATGATCGTCACAACAAAATGAGATTCATTTGTCCTTAATTTTATTGGATAAAATGACAAACAAGATGTATCACCTAACATATATTACCTACCAATGAATTTCTGGGAGAAACTTGAGAGGCCCCATTGCTCTAATGTTTCGAGGAATTCCATAATATTCACCTTTGAACTCACAAACAATAATTTGGAACTGCAACCTCATGCAACATTCAACACTCACTCCACTGAAGGGCACAAACACAACTGACCCTGAACCACACTGAAATTTGAAGGTGTTCGCGCATCACGCGCGTACGTACCTTTCCGAACCATTCCGTAGACACCGGAAAAGTCAAATAAATACTTTTTTACTTACATGTATTAAATTGGTACTGAGGGTAGCATACTATTGTTCTTTTCACTGAATGCAGATGTTTAATGGTAAATAAGCTAGTTTAGGCAAAACTGTTGAATACTGGGGAACAAACTGTTGAGTAGCAAGTAATACATGGGTGAACACTTCATTTTCAATAGGGACTCAATTCACCTACTGTAGAAACCCCAATGACAGAAACTTTTTTTTACTTGATGTTATTATATTGAAATGTAAGAATACATCTATAGTTATTAAATTATTCTCAAGTGTACGCGTTTACCTGAACCGTTTTTCTCTGTGTAAAGATTAGAAATTTCTCAGAAAAAGAAATATACTCACGAATTTTTCTTTCTTATGCTATCGTGCGCTGATGAGTGGAGAATTTTCTGATGGATTATTTATAATAAAACTCATGGCATAAAGAATTCATGCCATGGATTTCCCATACTTTTTCTTCAATTGCTTTCGGCTATGAGGCGCGAGGCTTATTGCACCGCGAGGCCGTGGGCGGTGGCCCACGCCTTACGCCGTCTGGCTAGGCAAGCAAAACAGAGTTTTATAACGATAAAATGCTTATTTCAAACAGCGATAAAACTCAAATTAACATCTAGCTGTCATTATTTCATGCTGTTTTTTTGGGTTTATAACATTTCACGATCTGGATAAATCAATAGAAAATCTGCTGAAGTGTGGTAAAGGGCAAACTGAAAAGTTCACCCGAAAAGTTACTGCGTAATATAATCAATCAACTGGAAAGTCCAATTAGTCAGTAACTTGTCGTATTCATAAATTTTGCCTAAGTGTTAGGTACTATACAAGTACCTCCATACAGTTTTAATTCTTTTCGTAGTTCATGCTTCAGATTACCTTTATGTGAATCTAAAGAATAAGCGGACATACATTCTTCAGCTTGTTCACTTGCGTGAAGTTAGCGTCGGACTCCAGCGTCCAATCTAGCGCCCGCCCCGCTCCTTAGTCCGATTTACACCACACAACTAGTAGAATGTTGATTCATAAAGATCGCTTATTTGGCAACCAATATTTTAACATGATTATTTCCTCTTAGAATCGACTTCAAACTTGAAAATATCATTATACTGCATGCAGCTCTTTATAATCTGTATTATAATGACGAGGAAACATTGACGTGAATGTGATAGATATAAAACACTTTTGGGTCACAACTGGTGGAATTTATGACCAAGTGAAAAATTCATCAGAAGAATGATGCATTGAATGGGTAATTTTCACAAAAAGTGTCATAGAAAAATGAACTCCCATCACTTGAGTGGAATAGTCCGCTTCCCAAACTGTGAATTGTCATCAATTATGTCCGAGTGAAAACTGTTATCAGAGAAATGATATACTGAACACTGAGTTTTCAGTCCTTCAAAATAGTGAGGTCATAAAAAAAATACCCCTTCCACATTAGATGTTTAATTTTTTCCTTCTTAAACTGGCTTGTGTCCCCGAATACGACTCAATGAAAAATGTTAATGAAGAGATGGCATACTGGACTCTGAATTTCCAGCCCTCCAAAATACCGGGAACATACAAAAAATCACCCCTTCCACATTAGACGTTTAATTTTTTTCCTTCTCAAACTGGCTTTTGTCCCCGAATACGACTAACTGAAAAATGTTGATGAAGATATAATATACTGAACTCTGAACTTTCAGCCCTCCAAAATACCGGGAACATAGAAAAAAACCACCCTTCCATATAAGATGTTTAATTTTTTCCTCCTCAAACTGGCTTGTGTCCCCGAACACGACTAACTGAAAAATGTTAATGAAGATATGACGTACTGAACTCTGAATTTTCTGCCCTCAAAATACCAGAACATAGAAAAAAACCACCCCTTCCATATAAGATGTTTAATTTTTTCCTTCTCAAACTGGCTTGTGTCCCCGAACACGACTAACTGAAAAATGTTAATGAAGATATAATATACTGAACTCTGAACTTTCAGCCCTCCAAAATACCGGGAACATACAAAAACCACCCCCTTCCACATTAGATGTTTAATTTTTTCCCACTTAAACTGGCTTGTGTCCCCGAACACGACTAACTGAAAAATGTTAATGAAGAGATGATATACTGAACTCTGAATTTTCTGCCCTCCAAAATACCAGGAACATAGAAAAAAAAACACCCCTTCCATATAAGATGTTTAATTTTTTCCTTCTCAAACTGGCTTGTGTCCCCGAATACGACTAACTGAAAAATGTTGATGAAGATATGACTTTTTTTTTGCAAATGTTCAAAACAATACTGCAAATATTTTTCAAGATCTATATTATTAAATGCCTTAGATGCTGCGTTCAAACTTGCAAAACTAAAGTCACTCACGAAAATTTTAAATACAGGCACGACTTCTGTTCTTGGCAAAATTTTTTAAATTTATAAAATAAATCAAATATAGCCAGAGTGTCGTGTTCACACGAAATCATTTCCATTACAGGGAAAGTCTTCTTTCGGGTAAAGTAAGAACACCAGCGTAATGAAGAATTCTCTTTTTCGTCTTTTCCTGTATTACAAACAACTGCGCCTGTAGCATCACCGAAGAAGTTTTCGCAACTTCTAACTGTTCGGTACTGAATATTTTCACATTTAGTGGCGAACAAACTTGTCGTATGAATGTAGGGTGATCTTTTTTGTACAAAAACATGTCGTTTCAAAGCATTTTTTGCCTGGCTGCGGAGTTTTCTTAGCATCTCCTCCGATTTTATATCTTGTAAGTGGCCTCTCTTGATAGCAGATTTATCCGCTTTTAAAATGCTTTTTTTTATATTCGAAGGTTTCATATTTATCAACACATTTTTTTTATGTCTCTTTCCACACCTCTCACTTGGTCGGTTATTTTGTAAGGATCACAGTAATCGCGAGACGTGGAATAAACCCGCACCATTTTGCCATATCGTGAATCAATGGAAATATAGATTTTGAAGGTTTTACATTTTCTATAATTATTTCGGCAGTAGGCTAGGAGTATTATGTTGTTTTTTAAATATTTTACTCTGTAGAATGCAACTGAACAACTATTATTTACGAACTTTTTTTATATTATTTCGAAAGAAAAAAGGATAATATTTATTTGACAACTTCTCGTCAACAGTTATTGTATTCCACTTTTTTTCACTAATGTGAAATTTGCCTTCTAGAAATGTACATTTTGAATAATCCGTTCTTTTAATTTTCAGATGTTGGGAAGGATCAATATTTTTGCTTCCAATCAATGAAATCAATCAACTCAACATTAATTTAAAACGACAAAGGGACTTTATATTTTCACAACCAATGCGTGAAACAGATAAAATCAATTCACTAGTACTCCTAAATATTTCAACTTGGTCGCCGCCAAATAGGTACTAGTCAAGAGCATAAAAGAAAATCATGCAGCAGAACTGTCATTGCGCGTTAAAACAATATTTACTAAGGTGCGATCGGTCGAAGTGAGATTACATTGAAATACATATAACTCAGTAATTACGCTACATACCAAACTGGTTTTTTTTTGTTGAAATGTAGAAAATTGTATTGCCTTTCAATTATGTCCCTTGAGTTTTTCTCACAATATTCCGGTTCTCACGTAAATGACAAAATAAAAAATATTCTTGATAATTTTACTGTTGAACCATTCCAAATAGTGACATTTTTTATAATGTAGGCAAAAAATATATGTGAAAAATATTTTCATTCTTTTCAAATCATGACTTCACCAAAATTTTTCAAAGTTTTTAGTTTACAGGAAAAAAAATATTCTTCTGACGTAAGATTTTTTTTCTAGACACCATCATTTTGGAGAACTGAAAATTCGGAGTTCAGTATATCATCTCTTCATTAACATTTTCCAGTTAGTCGTATTCGGGGACACGAGCCAGGTTGAGAAGGAAAAAATTAAACATCTTATATGGAAGGGGTGGTCTTTTTCTATGTTCCGGTATTTTGGAGGGCTGAAAGTTCAGAGTTCAGTACGTCATATCTCCATCAACATTTTCCAGTTAGTCGTATTCGGGGACACAAGCCAGTTTGAGAAGGAAAAAGTTAAACGTCTAATGTGGAAGGGGTGATTTTTTGTATGTTCCCGGTATTTTGGAGGGCTGAAAATTCAGAGTTCAGTACGTCATATCTTCGTCAACATTTTTCAATTAATCGTATTCGGGGACAAAAGCCAGTTTGAGAAGAAAAAAATTAAACATTTTAAATGGAAGGGGTGGTTTTTTTTATGTTCCCGGTATTTTGGAGGGCTGAAAATAAATTCAGAGTTCAGTACGTCATATCTCCATCAACATTTTCCAGTTAGTCGTATTCGGGGACACAAGCCAGTTTGAGAAGGAAAAAATTAAACATCTTATATGGAAGGGGTGGTTTTTTTCTATGTTCCCGGTATTTTGGAGGGCTGGAAATTCAGAGTCCAGTATGCCATCTCTTCATTAACATTTTTCATTGAGTTGTATTCGGGGACACAAGCCAGTTTAAGAAGGAAAAATTAAACATCTAATGTGGAAGAGGTATTTTTTTTTATGACCCCACTATTTTGAATGACTGAAAATTCAGTGTTCAGAATATCATTTCTCTGATAACAGTTTTCACTCGGACATAATTGATGACAATTCACAGTTTGGGAAGCGAACTATTCCACTCAAGTGATGGGAGTTCATTTTTCTATGACACTTTTTCTGAAAATTACCCAGTCAATGAATCATTCTTCTGATGAATTTTTCACTTGGTCATAAATTCACCAGTTGTGACCCAAAAGTGTTTTATATCTATCACATTCACGTCAATGTTTCCTCGTCATTATAATACAGATTATAAAAGCTGCCTGCAGTATATTAATATTTTCAAGTTTGAAGTCGATTCTAAGAGGAAATAATCATGTTAAAAATATTGGTTGCCAAATAAGCGATCTTTATGAATCAACATTCTACTAGTTGTGTGGGTGTAAATCGGAATCAGGAGTGGGGCGGGCGCTAGATTTGGACGCTGGCGTCCGACGCTAACTTCACGCAAGTAGCTTGTTCATGAATTAAAATTTTACTAAACGTATTATATCTGTTGATGTGAAGTGATACTCTCCTTTGGAGCTTGAAGATCATTCTTATTTCTTTTCAAAGAGTAAAGTTGGAATCAGAGAAAAATGCTTGTACGTGTAACATTGTTTGGGCCAGTGTTAGTTTATTGTATATGTCTTCTGATATGTAAGTGGCCCATAATGTCAATAAACAGATAATGAAACGTTAAAAAATACCTTTGGATGTGCCACCTTTGACTCTATCACCCAGAAATATATTGTTCATCTGCCCCACCTGTGGACGGCACTGTAAAGGTTTGTATTTGAAAAAGCTGTTAAATACCTACCTCCTATATACACGCATATTAGTCCAGGATATTAGTCAATGAGTTCATATATCTCGGAATGGGAGATAGTTAGCTATGAAATCGTATAAACCTTTATTTTGGCTCCCTAAATTTTGTCTCAAAAACCTACTTATCGTAGGATGTCCGCGATTACAGATATTCCAATATCAAAGATAAAAAAATCAATTTTTCACACATTTATTGCAAATATCTCGTTTTCTATGGGTTTCATGCTATCTGTATTCAATCTAAATATTGTAGAAGGATTATATTTCTATAAAACTTTTTTTATATCTTGAACCATTTTCGAGGTAGAGGGCAGAGCGCGCAGTGTTTTAACTATTCAGAGTATCATTCGAGGGTCAACCTGTAGTCCCGATTAAAAAACGCCGTATAAAGTTTATAAATTATTGATAAAAATGTACGTTTGAGGGTGTCAAAATGAAGGTATATAGAAGTTTATAGCTATCTCTCATTCCGAGATGAAACCCCTAATATTCCTGTGTATAACCGAAGTTTTGGATATAGGTATTGCTTCACAAACCTGCCATAATAACCTCAATATTATACCTACCTCACAGTTCATGATTTGGATTTTTCTGACATTCCAGACACTTATTTATTTTCTTTTCACTCCAGATGGATGAAAGACATATTCATAGAAGAAACAAGTATATTCGTAACAGGGTTTTCTGGAAACTCCGAAACTCAAAGCGGGGCATGGAAGGATATAGATATTGTGAAAAATAGAGAAAAAAATGTTTACACAAAAGTGACAGATGGTTGTTTTTGTTTTTTTTTGTAGTATATTGAAAAATGTATCGAAAAAATCAAGTTGTTGAAAACACATTGTTTATTAAATAAATAAAGAAAATATGAATTAAAAAAAAGTATTTTTTCAGAATATCTAAGGGAAATAGAAATTATGATTTTGAAAAAAAAATCGTTCCTTGATATTCATTCATATTTAGTAGCAGAAAAATTGTTGATCAACACATGCATTTTTAAGCAACAATTTTTTTAAGGAACGATTTTGTTTTTAAAAATAGAAATTATGATTTTGAAAAAAAAATCGTTCTTGATATTCATTCATATTTAGTAGCAGAAAAATTGTTGATCAACACATGCATTTTTAAGCAACAATTTTTTTAAGGAACGATTTTGTTTTTAAAAATCATAATATTCATTATTAATGAAAATCCCCAAAAACATTTCAAATATCTTGTTAACAGTACATTTGAATGAGCCCTGGATCATAATTTTTGGTGCCTCTGGCCACGTACAATTAAAATTACCCAACAGGCATGAGTAGTCATTTTTTTGGCAAGCGATAGCAGAGAGAAAGCACATCGAAACAGTGGCAAACAGTCGTGAATAAAATAAACGAAAAATATTTGTGTAAAATCTTTTTTTTTTTAGGGAAAAGAAACAGTTTCAATTGTTTACTGAGGTTCAGATTTAATTTATTTTCAGGTAAGTTGTGGGTGTATTTTGAATCTTAAGATAAAACGTTATAACTGACAGATTTCAAAAGTACTAATTGTAATATTGTACCATTGCAAAAATTTTGAAAAAATTAACATATTGAATTTAGAATGAAACCATTTAAAAACATAGTCAAATAAATTTTTTTTGGCGTTTCTGTGAAATTTTTCTGAAAGGAATAGATGAGAAAAATATCCATAATTTTTCATAAAACTATATATTTCATTTAATACATTTAGACTGCTGCTTAAAATTATTGATCACAGACTTTACTTAACAACATAAAAAACAAGCATATTTTAACTGTAGCAAACAACGTATAAAAATGTAGTAAATACCTCTCAAAGAATATTAAATTTATTTTTACTCAGTTTTTCTAAAATTCTTATGGTCTTCATTTATGTAAATGCATTGAAATCTTCATGTTAAAATATTATTGAAACAGATATCTATTGTATTCTACTAGCAGATGGGATGCTATTTAGTTCAAAATTAAAAATTAAATGCTAATGTTCATGTTAGTACCATTTATAAACCAATATTGTTGATCAATATAATCAGAAAACCAACATAAATATGTAAATATTTGATTCATCAATTACAGAGATATATGAGAGTGTACAATTTTCAACTCATCTATATAAATAAACATTCCCTGAAAGACAGCAATTTATTTAAGATTTTGTGTTTCGGGCCTTCCTATGATATTTAAAAAACCGAACAAGCGAATAGGGAGGTTGACTGAATTCAAATGAAAATTTAACACAGGTCGAATGTTTTCATAAAAGACATCCTAAAACACAATATTTTTTTTATTTTTATAATAATTTTTATATCAAATATCATGGATGCCCATTCTCACTCTCACTTTGTAAACTTCTACTTGGCAAAATTAAATAGGTGACTTATAATGAAATACTATAATTACTTTCTGAAATGAAGCAAGTACAAATTATTAGTAGGTGCATCAAAATGATCTTCACAGAAATCATAGTATAAAGATGATATCTTTATACTATCTTTTATTTTTATACTAGGCAGAAATATATCAAATACAGGTCAGGCTGTAACGTGTATGACGGATCTCTGAGTAATAAAAATCAATTTTAAATATTATTTTCCTTATGTGGAACGTAGATAAATAACTATTCGGGTGGTTGTGAACCGTAGTATTTGTACATTAAAGGCACCGCACCAAACTTATCTTTTGTTAAAAAATGATTAAAAACTGTTTCTCTTCTTAGCAGTTTACCAGAGTTTGGGAATACATGACGTCATAGCGCTCATGTTACATGTATTGGAAAGCGAAAGCGAAATTTGAAACGAAATTTAAAGTATATGATTTATGAAGTATTGGTTTGTTATTTAGAAAAAAATAAATATTTTGGGCTTTATTTACAGTACCAAACCAAGTCAAGGGATGCGGCAAGGAGCGCAAATGCCTCAGAACCAATACATGAATACGATATTTCTGATGTACACCAATCACCAATCAAAAATAAATAGAATTAAATTCTGATTTGACTTTACCGCATTAAACATAGATCATAACCTAATGATAAATAGATAGTAGGTAGTTTTTTTCAAATTTTCTATCAGCGACAATATTTACATACAAAATTAACTTAGAAATTAACCAGTAGCGTAGATTTTAAATCAAATCTGTATTTTTTGAAATCTGGTGTGTAGGTGTAGTTATTTTCAATGTTTTTTCATTTAAAGTAATCAATATCTATCAGTTTGATGTTTTGTTCAAATAATTATTCGTCTAAGTGTTAATATAAAATTTTATTACATGTTCGTTATCACAATTTTATTATAAGTAAGCGCCTTCATTTTACAAGTAATTTTATTGTTTTATTAACCTAAATAACGAATTTTATTATTGAACAATCATAGAGTTATTTTTATTGGATTAAAAAAATATAACTGATTTTAACTTTTCCCAAAAATTGTCAACATACCCATTACATATCATATGCGAAAATACTGCAGGTATTATAGTCGGAAACACAAGAAAAAGAGTTTAGTAGTTGAATTAATCAATCTGTATTTGATAAGAATAATTTGTACTATGGTCTTTTAAAAAAAATTTGAAAAAATTTGAATTAAATTTATTCATTAACTTAGATTATTTACATCTTTAACAGAAAGTTGCTACTTATGAAAATGAATATTTTTAGAAGAGAAATAATATGAGTGATTATAATTTTGCAAAAAAAACCAAAAATGTTACACTTTTGGTCAAAATTGTTTGAATTCTTGAATTCAACTTCTAGAAATCACTCCTATCACTCATACATATTTCATATCAAATTTTGCTGGAGATATTCAGAAAGTAAAGTAAGAAGCAAGCTATTTTGTGTGCAATTTTTCCAGATTACTTCAAACTCCATATAGATTATCTGCCATGAATTAATTTCAGTTTCAGAATATAGTGTACAAATCGGTTTCAGTAATGATGTGTTGAAGTAGTTCTCATAAGATCACTGGAATCTGTAGAAATTCACAAAATAGAACGTGTTTTAACATGAGATCACGTCATTCAGAGTTACCAGTTCTGGGAAATCTGACGATAACTTAAGGTGGGTATCCATATGAGCCAATGGGCCGTAACGTAACACCGTAGTTTTGGCTGTATCAATCATTTCGTAACGTAACCGAACGAGATACGAAGTCGCATGCAATAGTGGTTCGATTTGTAGGCGCACATCCATGTGGGTCAATGGGCCGTAAGGTAACACCAGCTCGTTGCAAGATGACAAGATTCGCGTCAGGAAGCATTTTGACGTATCAGTCATTCAAGCCAACGCTGCATAAGACAAAGATGTGTGATACATATATACTCGTCCAGCTTGTCGCCGTACGTAACTAACAATCTTTTGATGCGACGGCTAAAAACAGACAAATGGTGCTTCGGCCTTTACGGCTACACGTGTCAAAGTGGTACGGATAAAAATGCAACAGTACTCCGTTTCCACTAGCCGTAACGTAACGAGTTAGCGGTTACTTTATGGGCCATCTGTAACAAGTGAATACGCACCTGAAGAATATGCATGTCAAAGTGGTACGTATAAAATGCAACAGTACTCCGTCTCCACTACCCGTAACGTAAGCACCTTTGAGAACTCATAAGAAAGCACACATCAGTATTGAAAGCAATACTAGAACAGGAAAAATCATGTACACCCATTCTTGGCTTACAAGTACTAGTGAGCAGAGTAATGTCGTCAGCTTCATGTTCGATTCCATCTCGTGTAGGCACTTCCACTATCACTGTTCCATCAGAAAAAAAATTAATGGGAAATTCGCATTGAGTCTGATTCAAACATTCATGGCCACTACTAGCATTCGCGAATCCATATGTGGGTTTATATATATTGAAAACCGCGTGTATATCGTTCTTGACAAAATCATTGTCTGAGTAGAAAATATAGTAATAGTATCCGTCCGATACCACCGTATGTTCTGTCACCATGTGATTGCTCTGATCCAAATAATCCATGGAATTGCATAGTCGACTCGGCACGAATCCTCGTGATAGCAAGATTTTACTGTCGTAGCATTTGAGGAGGTCTGTTTCAAAACTGGAAACACTGTCGCTCTCCAAATTTATATCATCTGTAAAATTCATCGCATTTCCTCCATGTTTGATTTTGGAATCCAGAGGGGATATACTCCTTTTCGGTCGACTTTCAGTTCCTGGAAAAATAAAACAAGAAAATTTCCTCTACTGAAATAAAAAAAGCAATTGAAAATATATCATAGTTCAGAATTAAACAAGCATCATCAATTAATAGATATAGTACAACTTTTGGCCTTCTACTTCTCCATCTTGATTCAAAAAATATGGGAATCTTCCAAGAAAGAAAGAAGAAATCAATTTCAAAAAATAATTCTATACAAAGATGTGTAGATCATGCAAAGAAGTAACTTTCAGGCACACACTGGAAAAAAAAGCTCATTCAAAACAGTTACTTTCATATAAACATTGAATTACACGAAAGGAAAATACTTTCGAAACAAATACTTTTCTATGAACACTGAATTATACAAAAAACTTTCTATTCAGTTTATATTCCAAACATTCGTTATGGAATTGAATCAGATATCATTCACAGGATTCCTACACAATATTGCAAATGAAATTTCACTTCCTCACTGGTATACATCCGATTTTTCGCCGTAAGACAATTGCCTTATCAGCTGTTCAGTACCAAATCTAGATAACATCATAAGAGAAAACACACAATTCATTCATAAGAGCACGACTTTATGCCACGGAATGAGTTTGATCTACTCATGTCATCGATGACATGGAAATGACATTGATTCGCTTATTTGAAATGGGCATATTTTTAGGTTCAATCATTGAAGATGAAATAAAATATTGACAAACAGTACCAATTTGCTTTTCCCTGGGGGCGGATGCCATTCTTTCTCGGGAATATTCTTCTGATGGATTTACGTGATGATGTCAATAAGATTCACTGAGAAACCTAATTTTGACTAAAAAAACTGAACTACACCGAAACAACACGAGAGTCCTGGTTGACATATCTGAGAATAGAGAACTCCAAGTTTGTAGATAATTTTCATAGGTCAGTTAAAATCTACATTGAAGTGATCTCACAGAGGACACTTATCGGTAACATTCTAGTATTTACCTCTTCTCATACCACATGTCAACCAAGATTATCACAACGTTTGAATTTCTCCATAAAAGAAGTGCAAACAAAAATATATACAGGGTGTAATGTAAGTACATGGCCAAACTCGAAGGGGTGAATGCAATGCTTCATTTCGAAGATACAAGGTGTCAAATTTCGTGAAATAAGTAGTTTTTTTATAAATATCCTAATAATCCATTAGCCAATTTTGCTGAAGTTTGACGGTGCTAATCGGGGTAGTGAGGGGCTAATTTAGCCCCAACTACATTGTAACCAATAATTTTTACCAAAAAATGTGCGCCTCTAATTTTTTGAAATTTTCGTATTTTTTATTTTCGCATTGAGCAACTGAAACCACAACTTCTTTATATATAGCATTTTTATTGAATTTTGCTTTGTTTTTGGGAAAAATGTAGAAAGTACTTCATTGCATGTCCATGGAGAAGAATAACAACGTTTTTAATAATTCATATTTTTTTATTGCTTGCGTTGCTTCTGATAAGAATTTATAAGACAAGAATGAACTGTTGACATGAAAAAAAAATCGAGTATACCCCAGTTTTTGACGTTTTGATAGTTCAAATTTTTCATTTTGATGTTCCAGGAATATTCAAACAAACGGATTCATTTTTCTTTTCTTAAAAACAAAGCAAGATTCGATAAAAATGCTAACAATGAAATAGTTGTAGTGTCAGTTGCTTAATGCGAAAAAAAAAAAAATTGCAGAAAATTGGTGACGCACATTCTTTGGACAAAAATATTGGTTAGGATGCCTTCCAGGATATTACTGTAAATGATGATTTCAATATAGTTAGGGCTGAATTAGTTCCTCACTACACCAAATACGGTTGCTGTATTTCTTGATATTGAAGGAGCATTTGACAATGCACTACCTGAATCTATAGGATTGTCTCTGGCTAGAAAGGGTATAGAATCGACCATAACTGGCTGGATCTATGCCATGCTAGTAAAGAAAACTGCAACTACGACTCTTCAAGGCGAGGCTATCAGATTCAGGGTCACCAGGGGCTGCTCTCAAGGTGGGGTACTATCTCCCCTTCTATGGTCGCTGCTGGTGGATAGTCTGTTTGATGCCCTCGACAGAAGAAAAGTTGATCTGCAAGCTTATGCAGATGACCTTGTCATCCTGGCAAGGTCTACGTCGGGAAGGGTAGCTAGTAATATCCTCCAAAGCGCGTTGGATGTTGTTCACAGTTGGTGCCTGAGGGAGCAGATGTCTATCAACCCCAGCAAAACTGTGTTAATCCCCTTCACCAAGAGAAGGAAATTGGACGATCTAACGCCACTTTCCCTCAATAGTGTGGTCATTCCATTTGGAACGGAGGTGAAATATCTTGGCATGGTCCTTGATGAAAGACTCACCTGGAACGCTCACTTGGAAAAAGTTTTACACAAAGCCAGACTGTCTCTATGGACATGTCAAAGGATTTGTGGTAAAACTTGGGGTTTTGGTCCAAAACAAATCCATTGGATTTATGTGATGATTGTTAGACCAATGATCACGTATGGTGCAATTGCTTGGTGGCCGAAGGTTTCACATAAAACGGCCCAAGCGAAGCTCTCTGGCTTACAGAGACAGGCTTGTCTGGCTATCAGTGGTGCCATCAGTACCACACCGTCAGCGGCCATGGAGATCCTTCTAGATCTACCTCCTCTCCACATTTTTCTGGAAATAGAGGCTAGATGGACTGCATACAGACTTGTGCACATTGCCAATTGCACAAATCCGTTCAATGCAGAGTGTAACAGACTGTTGGTTGACATTGAAAGTCACAGCATTCTGGAAATGACTTCTGGCTTTATGCCTCCAAGTGTCAACTACGAACTGCCTTATAAAGTACTATTCCCGAGTAGAGAGGACTGGATCCTCCGGGAGAAGGAAATATTGAGAGCAGATAGTTGTTGGTTCACAGATGGATCAAAAACACCTTCCGGTTCTGGTGCAGGTGTTTTCAGTCGCAGACCCAGGACAGAGATATCAATCTGCCTAGGAACTTATGCGACTGTATTTCAAGCGGAAATTTACGCTATTGAATTGTGTGCGGACAGATTGGATAAATCCAACCTCACTCACAAGTCAATAAAAATATTCTCTTGGCCCCCACCCGGCAACGTCTAAATTGGTAGCAAACTGCCAAAAAAGACTCTCCTCGATAGGAAGACTAAACAGATTGTCTCTGATCTGGATTCCTGGCCATACTGGCCTGGAAGGCAATTAAGTTGCCGACTCTTTTGCAAAGGAGAGTGCTGCAAGCGGCTTCATTGGACCAGAACCTGTCATTGACATCGCTTTGGGCTTTGCCAAACAAAACACTTGACACCTGAATGGCAAGAAGAGTTATGGACTTCTGGCAGAATCTTCCAGGATTGGCTCACTCCAAGGCGTTTATTCACCCTTCGAAGCTTGATTCCAAACAGTTGTTGGACTACAGTAGGGATGAACTACGATGTCTGTGATGATTCAGTCAGTTCCATCTGACATGGAAGACCACTCACCATACAAACTAATCGGCTTCGTTAAGAAGCTGGGTTTATTTGGCCGAGTGTGAATAGGTGTGAGCCACAATAAACCCTTATGGGTGGCGGTGGAGGGTCGAATAGACCCACTCACTTTAGACCTACCTACCTACCTACACCAAATACTACTGCCAAAGTTCAACAAAATCGGCTGAAGGATTATCAAGATATTTGGAAACAAAATATTTCTATTACAAATGTTGACACCCTGTATCTTGAAAATGAAGCATTACCAGACCTACGTTTATATAAACTTTTCGTCTTAGAATTACTCAAAGAATCACCCCTTTGACGTATTTACGTAACACCACGTATTTACATAACACCCTGTATAAGTTTCCTGAATTTTAGTGATACATTTGAAGATATACTATAGGGAAATCAAATATTACCCAACGACTTTCCTCTGGAATGTTTGGATATGAGAGCAGACACTATATAACTTTTCCACTATCTAATCATAATGGTAATTTCAAAGTGCCTTATAACCGCGCAAGCAAGCGGCATGGATATAACGATTTACGAGTGCCTCCAATTTCACCAAAATTATTTGTGGGTGGAAAGGTGTATTTTTTTTTTCTATGAAAAGAGAATTGTAATAAGTCGGACCTTTGAGGTGATAAACATTCATATATTGTTCACGAGGTCTGTTCGAAAAATAAGGTAAATGTTCAAATTTCGCGGGCTACGTATATTCGATTAGCGATTTTTATGTTGGTACACTCGTCTCAAACATATGTTCACAGTTTCAGCTGTTTATCATGTTTATTTTGATGGTGAAAGGCATAAAAGTTTGAAGCGTTTTGCGTGTTCAGCGATTTTTTGCTATCGAAAAAATAGATCGAATGTCGTTTAAAAATAGAATAAAGTGCATAAAAACACGTGACATGTTGACAGTGGTATACGGTGATTGTACTCTGAGTCAGAAAAATATTCACAAGGGCACAAGCTTTTCACAGAAGGTCGAGAAGATGTGAAAGACGATGCTCCTCCAGCACATCAACAATCGATAAAAATATGAAGAAAGTGAAGAAAATTTTTATGGAGAATCTTCAAATTACTATAAGAGAAGTTGCAGAGGATGTCGGCATATCGGTTAGCTAATACCATGCAATTTTTTCGGTAATTTTGGGCATGGAGCGTGTGCGAAATTCCTTCCAAAATTGCTGAATTTTAACAAAAACAAACCGTCGTATATGAGCATCGCTCAGGAATTGTTGACTGACATCAAGGGCGATCCCGGTTTGCTCAAAAGGGTCATACCTGGTGACGAATCATTGGTATATAATAATAATAATAACAATAAACGACTTTATTGCTTACATACATAGAACAAAAAAAAATACATATACGATATGAATTTGGCCCAAAGCAAAAGGCGAAGTTCAGTTTATAATATGATATAAAATCAGCTCATAAACTGTTCTTCCACTAATCTTAAGTACATCGCTAGGTGTGTTGAACTTAACAATATAACAGAATTGAAAAAGAAAAAAAAAGAAAGTTAAATAATTAAAGCTATTTCAATATAATTTTCATCGTACGATATCAGGACTGCATTGAAAACAAGTGTTTCTTGTAGGCCTTCTTGAATCTTTGCAAACTGTAAGATTTGAACATGGTAGGGACCTGATTGTATATTGAACATATTTGATAAGTATAACTACGCCTGAATATTTCTAATCCGAATATTGGCGGTGAAAGGGTTCCTTTATATCGGATATTTAGATTATGTGTGTGGTTATAACATCGAAATCAAAGTCCACTCGTACCAATGGAAGAGTCCAGAAGAGCCAAGATAAAAAAGCACGCCAAAACAATTATCATGAAGTTAAAGTACGGCGTTTTGCGATGATTGAGGAGATAAAAACCGAATCACTGAGAGGGCTCAAGGACATACCAAAAAGTGTATATCAGAATTGATTCGAGGATTGGAAAAATGCTGGCAAAAGTGTATTATTATATCTGAGGGAAACTACTTTGAAGAGAACAATATAGAAATTGATGAATAAATAAATATTTTTTGAGAAAAATGAAAATATCAAATGTACTATGTATTTTTAGCCAACTGTTTCGAAATCAGTGTTCATAACTCCATGTTATTATTATCCAGAAAAGTTTTTCCATTATAGTGTCGTCAACTAGGATTTGACATTTGAAAAAATCAGTATCCCAATTTATGTAAGATATATGGAAAATGAAAAATCTTAATACCTTCTAAAGACCGTTTGAGTTCGTCTACTGCCCTCTTCCATATTTTTGTATGTCTTCGATGGTGTCTAGGTTTTGTAGTGCGACTTACTTGTGCATCTGTTCCGTCCAGTTTTTGAGAATCAGTATCTGTTCTTACTAAACCTTTGAAAATCAAATTATCCGCAACTGTGTCGTCGGCCACATCCTCTCTAGCATCATCAATTTCTAGGTTCATATCTATGTCAGCTACAATAAATATAATGTAAATATTAAAAAAAAGTCAGGTATGTTTTATTTATAAAATAACTTTACAGAATGAACTAACTAAAAGTGCAATGCTGTTTTATATACTTTTTTACCCACATTATGATTTGCCAAATTATTCGACATCTTTCTGAAAGGAGAAAAATGGTCTTCACTTTTAAGTAAATTGTCTCAACTCTCTATACACAAGGATTTCTTTTGTTCAATATTTGAAGGTCAGAACAAACGCTAGAAACGTTTATCAAAAGAGTCATCTGCAAGTTATTTGCTTAAATTGATTTAAAATTTGCCCTATTCAACTAATTCTGAATATAAAATACTAAGTCTAAAATCTGAAATAAGCAACGGCAACGACTTTCTATGGTAATTAGAGTCGTGTTCTAAGTATTATACGGAAGCGCAAGAGAGCCACATATTTTTATTATTATTTGTTTCATGAAAATTACGACTTTAAAACTTGAAATTTCGAAATTAAAGTCGAAATTTTGAGTGAGGGCGATGACGTTTCCGTCGATAACGTCTTCCCTCACGAAGACGTCATCGATTATCTGACACGTTCATTTACATCTAGTACAGGAGTTTTATAAACCATAGCCTTCAGATGACCCCATAAATAGAAATCTAACGGATTTATATAAAGTAATGAACTTTAAACGTTCAAGCCAGTCTCGAATATACCTAGACAGTAGGTTAAATGGACGGACGCCTATCAGAAAACAACTACTCCCCTTGCTAATACCACGAAGGGCGTTGGATTATATCCGACAGGCGTCAGTGCAGGAATCTTCACAGAAAATTTCCAATACAACTGATATACAACTGGCAATACAACTGAAAGAGTCGACCTTCAATTTTGGAACGGGCACACTTGCAGACCGGATTCGGGCTCATTAGCCACTCATCAGTGCAAGATAGTGACCATCATCGACCTAAAGTCAATGATATTCCATAATTGAAAATCGGAGAGTTCTTTCAGAGTATTTCATTCCTCTTCCTAAGTTGGAGCGAGGAATCGGGCAAATTACGGATATGCAGTTGGTTAGTACCACCTCGTCCACTAGATGGAGTGACATTTTGTTGTTTCGCTCCAACTTGGAAGAGGAATGAAATACTCTGAAATAATTCCGATTTTCAATTATGGAATATCATTGACTTTAGGTCGATGATGGCCACTATCTTGCACTGATGAGTGGCTAATGAACCCGAAAGCGGTCTGCAAGAGTGTGCCTGTTCCAAAATTGAAGGTCGACTCAGTTGTATTGCCAATTGCATATGCAGGAAATTTTCTGTGAAGATTGCTGCATTGACGCCTGTCGGATATAATCCAACGCCTTTCGTGGTATTAGCCAGGGAATTAGTTGTTTTCTGATAGGCGTCAGTCTATTTAACCTAGTGTAGGTATATTCGACACTGGCTTGAACGTTTAAAGTTCATTCCTTTAGATTTGTTTACTGCCAGTCTTCAAGCATAGACCACTGACTAATAATAAAGGATTTATGTCAGGATTGCGAGATGGCCAATCCAGCGATTAAGGTAGGTGATGTCGAGATGCTAATGAGCAAGAACACTAAAATGAGGAGCTGGAGCCCCGTCGTGCATAAACCACATGCTGCCTCTTCTAACAAAATGGCTGAATGATCCCAGAAAAAGTTTGTGCAGGATTCACCTGTTCATCTTGCTGGTAGAAAAATTACTTTCTCTAATAACGTGGAGACTTTCGTCAGCTCTAAAATGGTTATTGTGAAAGTTCATAATAAAAATATCGTAAAAAGTATGCTTCGTCCTTGAATAAAATATTTGGTAAAAAATTATTATTGTGTGCTAACGTATGAATCAACCACTGCAAAACATTAACCTTTGGTGAAAATCCCGATGCAGTAGAGCTTGGACCCGCTGTATGTGATATGGGTGTAGGAGGTTTCTTTTTAGAATTGTCCATACGGTTTTTGGGCTGACTTCCAGCTGCAGTGCAATCTTCCTGGTACTACTTGAAGGATGTTCTTCAAATATCAAGTATAGCTTCTTCTAATTCAGGCGTTGTTACAGTTTCTAGTCTTCCACCATCTGCATTTTAATTAAAACTCCAGTTTCACATAATCTTGCTGGAGCGTTCTAAATGTCGTGGTAAATTCTCCGTGCTTTTTCCACATTTCCATTTGCTAATTCATTAATAAAGTGCATGTCAGCCATTTCAGCGTTAGTGAAATTATTCATGATGGAATCACGATTGACAACTCTGACTTTCACTGATATGACAAAGCAGGTGTTCATGATATTCAAAGTGGTTTCAGTTTTTTTTCGAAAACCAAGCTAGATATGAAAAAACACAAGCGACGAAAAAGTTGTATTTTCAGTTGATTAATCTAAAAAAATAAAAAACTACAACAAGTCAGTGGCGTACCTTTTTTACCAATATTGTTGACTGCGGTGCTCACTGAACCTAATCATTTCAACCTAGTTAGGGCTAAATAAGCGCCTTAGTACTTCAAATAACTGTAGCAAATTTCAACCAAATCAGTGTAAGGATATTTATGATATTTTTAAACTTCAATGCCCTGTATCTCAGAAACGAAGCAACTCCGGACATATTTTCATAAAAACTTTTTTTATTAAAACGACCTAACGAATCACCCTGTGAAGTTTGGTACCGTAGTTACGAAAAAACCTGTATACAAAATCAATGTATTTGATAAAATTCTAAAAATATCTCACCAAGGTAATCAGCAGGTTCTTCGTCGAATACTTTAACTTCTTTGTATTCTGCATCCATTTTGGCGCCAAAGGCCTGATAATTGTGATCCATCAGTCCACAAGTATTGAGATTTTTTCCACCACGAACTACTAATATTCGAGCACCTTCATGCCGAGAACAAACCTATGAAAAAATAATATTTTTATTTGTCAGTTAATCAGAACAAAAAAACTATAAAACGTTGTAAGAGGAAAAAATAATAGAGACGAAATACATTATAATGATCGTAAACTATTTAATTATTAGTACAAACTCGTGTGGAACATCATAGAAAATAATAATCATGGAAAATAATAAATGAATTCATCAATTAACAAAAAGTATTATCAGAGAGAATTGCTAATGAATTCGAAGACTATGGTTTATTCGATTTTTTCAACCCATCTATGAATCAGAATTTGTATCATAATAATCCCTAAAGTACCGTTTCAATTTTCAATAAGGGATATTGTAATATACATAAATTTATCTCAATTACACCAGAAAATTTCTGCAATCAATACTGAAAAATATGATTGTTTCTTAAAAAATTCAAAATGTCTAATTGGTAAGCAATATGATTATATGGTTACTACTCAAGCAATAATACATATTGTTCATGAAATAACAGATCGCTCTACGACGACGACACGGCTCTCCTCTCATCTTTCATGGGTCGGGAGTTCGGCCTAGATGCAACGTGCATTGGACGACCTCGAGCGCTGGTACCTCGAATGGAAGATCCGAGTGAACCCGGAAAAGACTCAGGCGATAACCATGGGAAGACTGCTATCTTCTCCGGCCAGAAAAGTGAGAATCTCTGGAAGGGAGAGCGACTGGTAAACGCGGGTAAAGTATCTCGGTCTTCTAATAGATCGTAGGCTCACCTGGAACCCGCACTTTATAAGCGTGAAGGCAAAGATCGAGGGTCGGGTGGCAAGCCTGTACTCACTGATCAATAGACGATCAAAGCTGAGCCTAAAAAACAAAATTACAATCTACAGCACGATGTTCAAGCCTGTCATCATATACGCTTCATGCGTCTGGAGACAAGCGGCTCCGTCCAACATCTCCATCTTGGAGACTTTACAAAACAAATTACTACGGACCATTGTGAATGATCCGTGCTTCGTGCGGAATGAAGCAATCCGCAGAGATTTGCAGCTGCCTTTCGTGCAGCAGTCCATTTAGTCGAGGAATCGGCGAGTTTTCGATTGCGCGGAAACTCACGATAATCCGTTAGTCAGGGAAGCTATAGATTACGCTGTAGACGACCCCTCCCGATATAGAAGATGAATAATATCTTCATCCATCTCACCCCAGCCAGGTAGGGATACACCGCGAAGGGTGGTACTAATGTCTGAGGACATTCATGCCGCCATCACTAATTAGTTATGACCCATTTGTTTCTCTGACAAAAGCCAGTCTAAAGGGTAGGGGAGCTAGGATCCAGTCTGAATGAAATCAAGACGACGAACATGAAATAAGAGAAAATAGAAATGCTAGGTTTTCTGTGAATGCAATAAGGTGTGACTTTGAACTTGAACTTGAGAAATATGGCGTAAGGGTAAATAAGTGTGTGTTTTTGTAGCTATACAGGCTGATTCACGATGGATGGCACATTAGACGTTTCTGGTGAACCAGACAACGGATCACTTTGAAAATTTAATGGAGGGCATATTCGGACATTCTCTAGCCAACTAAAATATTTTCGACAATGCGGTGTTGCCGCTTCTATTAGAAAGCAGTAGCAACTTTGATTTTTCAAATGGAACACTCTGTATATAATATTATTTTTGGAATCTCCAACAATTGCCGACAACTTTTCTTGATATTTCCCTATGTTACCGTTTTCGAAATAAAAATTAATTTCAATTTTTTTCTTCGAAAATCATGACTTCTAAAAATGCCGATATCTTTTAGTTAAGAAGTACTATGATATCGAAATTTGGTTTGGAGTTAGGTGATACTTGGACACTTCCCACACGTCAGCCTAATCTCCGTTACTTCAATACAGGCTGGTAAAAAAATACAGTTTTTTTTTTCTTGAAAAAGTTGCTGAAATTTGATTATTTTAAATGGAACACCCTGTATATTATTGAAAATTCGGAAAGCTGCTGAAATTTGCTTCTTTCTATGTATATCATACCTATACCTAACTGGTCAAGTTTCGGACTTATGAACATTTATTTGTGAAAATGTCCCTTCAGAATGGTATTTCCATTCGGTATTTGGTAAGCAGGGCATGATTACTATTTGACAGTAGCGTTGTGACATTCTCCTAATAATATCGACATTTTCGTCACTTCAGAAGTTGCAAATACCTTCAAAACGATGGAACAAAACTATTCAAACGAAGTTCTCATGAATTTGTTTATTATTTTTGGACAGTGTGACAAAATTATCAGCAGAACATGTAGAAAGTTCAATGAAATGTATCCGAATCTACCGCCAATGAACCTCAAGAAATTTATACGAATTCAGAACAATTTCAATGCATTTGGATCAACTTTAAAAGCACCAAGAAACTTGCCTCGACCCGTAACTTTCGAAGACAACCAGATTAATGTCTTAGCATATTTTCACGCATTTCCCGAGTCATCGATAAGAAGTGCTGAAGAAGATTTGGGTATAAAATATTCATCGGTTCAAAGAATCTTGCGAAGACATAAAATGCATGATTATAAATTCACCAAAAATCAAGCAATGAAGCCTCAAGATCCTCAACAGAGAGTAGAATTTTGTGAAATGTTGTTGACACGCATTCAAGAAGATCCACTTTTTTTAAATAAAATTATTTGGACTGATGAATTGAAATTTTCGAGAGAAGGGATTTTCAATAGAAAAAATCGTCATTATTGGTCCAGTGAAAATCCTCACGTCACAAAAGAAGCCGGATTTCAAGAAAAATTTAGTTTTAATGTCTTCTGCATGTTGATGGACAACAAATTGAGGTACGTGATATACGAGGAGTCATTAACATCCAGAAGCTACCTGAATATTTTGGAGAATACTGTAGACAGTTTCGTGGATAATCTGCCACTCGAAGATTATCGAAACTGTTGGTACCAACTAGACGGAGCTCCTGCACATTGCACAAGAGAAGTGAGCGCAGAACTGGATAGACTATTTGACGATCGGTGGATGAGGCGCTTGGGACCATGGAATTGGCCAGCGAGATCACCCGATCTTAATCCATTAGATTTTTATTTGTGGGGAATGTTTAAAGAAAACGTTTACAAAATACCCGTGCGTTCGAGAGATGAATTGTTAGAAAGGATTGCCCAAACATTTGAAGATTTGGATCCCAATGAAATCAGATCTGCCACCACGAAAGCAGTCAACACCCGCATTTTAAAGTGCTTGGAAGTGAACGGCCAGCGATTCGAACATATTTTGAAATATTCCACATGATTGTTTTACTTTTTTATAATTATTCATATCAATATTTCCAATTTGAAGTTTCTTGGTGCTTTTTCAAAGTTTATTCAAACATATTGAAATTGTTCTGAATTCGTATAAATTTCTTGAGGTTCATTGGCGGTAGATTCGGATACATTTCATTGAACTTTCTACATGTTCTGCTGATAATTTTGTCACACTGTCCAAAAATAATAAACAAATTCATAAGAACTTCGTTTGAATAGTTTTGTTCCATCGTTTTGAAGGTATTTGCAACTTCTGAAGTGACGAAAATGTCGATATTATTAGGAGAATGTCACAACGCTACTGTCAAATAGTAATCATGGCCTGTTTACCAAATACCGAATGGAAATACCATTCTGAAGGGACATTTTCACAAATAAATGTTCATAAGTCCGAAACTTGACTAGTTAGGTATAGGTATGATATACATAGAAAGAAAGCAAATTTCAGCAGCTTTCCGAATTTTCAATAATATACAGGGTGTTCCATTTAAAATAATCAAATTTCAGCAACTTTTTCAAGCAAACGAAAAAACTGAATTTTTTTACCACCCTGTATTGAAGTAACGGAGATTAGGCTGACGTGTGGGAAGTGTCCAAGTATCACCTAACTCCAAACCAAATTTCGATATCATAGTACTTCTTAACTAAAAGATATCGGCATTTTTAGAAGTCATGATTTTCGAAGAAAAAAATTGAAATTAATTTTTATTTCGAAAACGGTAACAGATAGGAGTAGGGAAATATCAAGAAAAGTTGTCGGGCAATTGTTGGAGATTCCAAAAATAATATTATATACAGAGTGTTCCATTTGAAAAATCAAAGTTGCTACTGCTTTCTAATAGAAGCGGCAACACCGCATTGTCGAAAATATTTTAGCTGGCTAGAGAATGTCCGAATATGCCCTCCATTAAATTTTCAAAGTGATCCGTTGTCTGGTTCACCAGAAACGTCTAATGTGCCATCCACCGTGAATCAGCCTGTATATTGATCGATAGAGAATTTTTTTTCCAAATTTTAATTTTTTGCGTCTTTTCAGATTATTACTATATGATGCGAGTTTTGTCCAACTTTTCTTCAAAAATTCAAATTGAACCAAAGTGCTGGAGAAAACATCTCGAAAAATTAAATCGTCATTTGGCAATGATAGTGTTAATAAACGTACTGGTTGACGTTGGTTGGCGAAATTCCGTTTCGGAGATTTTAACCCCGAAATTGAGCCCCGAAGTAGTACAGGACGAGGATTGGAGGACTCTGGTGGAGACTGACCTATCACAAACGGTGCGTGGGATGGCGGAAGAACTGGGCGTTAGCTTCCTTGCGGTTTTAGATGGTTTAAAACATATTGAAAAAGTTGAAAAGCTCGAATAGTGGGTTCTCCACCTTCATCAACTGTGATGAAAAGTGGATTCTCTACGACAACAGTAGTGGTTGGACACCATTGAGCACCCAGTCACTTCACAAAGACGAAAACCCTCCAAAAAAAGACCATGGTTAGTGTATTCACTATCTTCACTTTCTGCAACCGGGCCAAACCATTACATCAGAGTCCCATTCTGAGGAAATCGACGAAATGTACCGAACATTGCGTCAGCAGCAGCCGGCTCTGGTCAACAGAAAAAGTCCGATCCTGCTCCACGACAACGCCCATCAGCACGTTTGACAAATCACCGTCGAAAAATTAAACAAATTAAGCGTCAAAGTTCTGCTCCACTCACCATACTCACTACATCTCTCGCCAACTGACTACCATCTTTTCAAGCACTCGATAACTTTCTCACCGGTAGAACCTTCGCCAATCAGGATCAGACAAAAACGGCTTTCGTCGAATTCAGCAGACCCTGAGCACACAATTTTTAAGCTGAGGGATATAATCAACTTGTCTTAATTAGTTGGCAAAAGTGCACTGATACGAATGGCGCTTATTACGATTGAAATGAATGAGTATTCACTGAGATACTAGAGTTTAAAGAAGACTCATAAAAATGAACAACACTTTTGGAACAATCTAATACCTTGAAGATATTGGTAAGGCAATAAGAAATTTATGATGAAATAAAGTAATCAACAGAAGATATCAAGCGTGGTTAACGGGTTTTCAACAGATTTTAGATGAAGTTCCACAGGGATCAATATTAGAATCCCTCTCTCAATATTAGAATCCTTCTCCCTATATACAGGGTGTTTATTAAACATGCGGCAAAAATTTAAGGGATTGTTCTTTGGACTATTCTAAGGATATTTCGTCCTTTGATGATTTTTGATAGGGGCGCTTTGTTTCGAAGATTCATTACCAAAAATTACATGTAATGTTTCTCAATCTACAAGAACTGTTGAAACTGACTACCCCCCGCTCGGATGCAAGAATCCAATCTTCTCCTCATCGACTCCCGAACTCTTTCGAAAACATCAGCATCTTTTCTGACTGGGTTACACCCAGCAATTATCCGATTTCTCAAATCTTCCACATCTTCCACTAGAGTAGTATAAACTAATAGTTATCACCCGAAGATGATTGTGGATACTAAAAATCGAAACATCGTGACAGAACTTGGTTTGGAATCTTTTAATTTTTTTATTTTTTATTTTTCATTTTTTGTTAATAATAATTTTCAATTTTCAGCTTTTATTAATATTTCAATTTTTATTTTATGTTTGTTGTTTGGTTTTATGTTATTTCTTTTGTAATTTCAGTTTTTTTGTTCAAATAAAATTGTTATTTTCGGTTAATCTCTTTGATATTTTTCAGGAATTTCAAATCAATGTATATTATATTAGACAATGGAAGTCCGAACTGATGAAATACACCATGAAACAATGTCAATCACCTTCAAACAAACGATAAACTAATGACTTTAGCAGGTCATAAGTTGTTGAATATGGCCGTTTATGTTGACTAATCGCCTCGACCAATCCAGAGATCTACGTATGCTACTGTTAAAAACTCTCGAGACAATATACTAAAATGCACTGGGGCACCATCGTGCATAAATCACATTGTATTTCTTGTAACCAATAGTACATCCTCCAGAAGCTGAGGTAGCGTTTGTTCCAAAAAATTGCGGTATAACTCGCCGGTAAGTCTTCCTAGCAGAAAGACCGGTCCAATTAGGAAGTCACCAACAATTCCCACCCAAACGTTTAACAAGAACTGATGTTGAAAGCGATCTTCAAGCACCTAAAGTGGATTTTTTTTCAGCCCAAACATGGTTATTGTGGAAATTCCTTATGACATTTCTTGAGAAACTGGCTTTATCAGTAAAAAGAATATGTATCAATAGTTGAGGGATTTGAACCAATATGAGCAAAAGCCATTGCCGAAATACAATACGTGGAAGGAAATGTGCATGAAGAAGTGCCTGAACTCGTTGTGTGTGTTATGGATGTAACAAATAGTTTCAAATCGTGCTGTTACTTATATTTAGAGTATTTGCAATTTTTCGAGTAGAGGTACCTCGATCTTCTATTATGGCCAGCACATTCTCTTCTACTTCTACCGTTCTTACTGTTATAGGCGTTTCTGGTCCTCCATTTCGCTTCAATGCACCTGTTACACGAAGTCGTTGATGTATGCTTTGGAAGGTTTTTCTTTTAGGCACATTACGATTTGGAAATCGTTCACTGTACAACTGCCTAGCTTCCAATGAACTGCCCTCAGCAAGTCCATAGCGTTACTATAGCCATTCATGATAGAGGACTCCAGTAACAAGACTTCAAATAGACAAAGTCCATCAGTTTCAACCTATTCGACACATACAAATGATCAGTTACGAAACATACTATTCAAATTGAATGTCTGCAGCCGTTTGTAGTAATCGGAATGTTGTTGATAGGCACCAATGGAATTGTTAGATTTTTTATTACTTGGTAGATCCAGTGTAGTACGCTATACTTTTATTTCGGCTACGTTGATAATTTTAAAATTGCCAAAATTGTTATTGTCGAAATTCTTTTTCGCCCCGTCTTCATCATCAAAGAACAAAATATCCAAATAGTCCAAGGAATAGAATAAACACCCTGTATAGATGAAACAACATTCATAATTAAAAGGAAAAATATCGAAAATTCATTTGAATATATCTAAAATACAATATATAAACTTTATAGGTAGAATTTTCAAGGTGCAATATTGACAGGAAGCTGAACTGGAAGCAACCTCTAATAAAGTCTGTAGGAAACTAGACAAGAGTACCTACATAGATATTCTTGGGTTGATTGAGGAGACAAGTAGAGGTATCCAAAGAAGCATTACAGCATACTAAAGTCTAGGGCTTTGCTATACATAGGTATAGCTATAGTTGTGAAATGAAAAGTTGTGAAATGGGTAAATTTGAGAGAATATACGTGCCCTATATTCATTGAAACTGAATAATATAACGCTTGGATATATCGTATGATGGAAGCTATACTGAATAACCATATTGGTTTCTAAATTCTCGTTTGAGAAACCAGAGGCAGGGATTTGTTACAACCAAACTGATAAAAAGCAAAACACCTTCTCATGAAAGTATCTAACAGTATAGGTATAAAATGGAAAAGCTTAGCACTAAATAATTGAAAGTGAAAATGAAATAATGATTGTTTATTTTATGTTTTATATGTATGTACATACAGTGTATTCTTTAAATAGTTTGATAGTATTTACTTTCAAGTTGTGCAGAGCATTCCTACAAGTGAATTGTTAAAATTTAACTTGCCTAAATAAATGATGTCAACAGAAATATGTTTTGAAATGCTCACAAAGCATTCTATCTATCAATTAATTATATGACGAATACTAAAGGAGTATTTGGAATGATTATTTTCTTGAAGGAAATATAACTAAGGATAGGAATGCACTCTTGCATTCCAAATAGGGTTTGAAGATTAAGTCGTCCCTTCTAGTCTTACCTTTAACCTAACAGTAGCCCCTTTTAGCAAATAAAATCCCCAGTACTCCAACGTATCATCTGGTAGAGTCATCGACTTCTTGAGGCGAATGTGTCTCCTCTTCGAGCTGATTTTGGGGTTCCCATCAGTTGAAACGCATTGAATGATGAATTCATGGTCAGTTTCAGGGAGTCGCAGAAAATGGAAGAGTATCCCTCTCGAATGGCTATAACATCGGATTCGGCCACGGAGATGGTGACATCCGCGAAGATGTAGTGACGCAGGTACAAGGGAGTGAATATAGAATGGCTGGGAGAATGGCTGTCATCAAACAAAAGAGCATCACTCGTTTGACACCGTGCATTTTTTCGTTTCTTGAACAAATATACCAGAATTTGACTAATACATCGAATGCAAATCGGTTATTCTTATTTTCTTTCAGTGTCATAAAAAAAATTATTGAATTGTGATTATGATTTCGGTTTTAGTCCTATTTTTCATGTCGTTGAGCCAACATTTTAATATAACACTGGAAACCAATTTTTATAGTATACTTTCCATAGTTGTGTTGACTAAGCCATGGATGTGACAATAGTCGCGCATGGTCGTTAAAATTATCCATTCAATTATTCCTAATTCATATTGGAATCTCTATAAGATAATGAGGAAGTTATGAAAAAATAGGACTCTTTCACTGAAGAGCAATGTTCAATTACACAAATGTTCTCATACAATTTATCACTATAATTATAGAAGTTCAATTATACAAAATCAAAATGTTCAGGGTTTGAACTTATAATTATACATTTACTACTGTAATCGTGAGTTCGATCCAAAAAGCAGTGAAAATATTTGAGAAAATACATCGACAAACCATCAGAAAACTTTTTGATATTTATTTTTGATAGGTAAAAATGTTATGAATAAATCAATGTTTCTTTCTTCTTTCAATTCTGCACCTTCATACTCTTCAGGTTCAACTTTCAAGTGATCTCAACTCCTTTTCTGAGCTTATTTCTTCTGGGTTCTTTTTTATTCTAAAGAAATGGCCTTTATAGGTGGTAGCAACCATTGAAACCAAACAATTTGAAGTATAGTCAAAGTAAACTATATTGTGCACATTAAAAGCTGGCGGCACTCTCAAAGGTTAAAAAAACCAATACATAGAAATGAACCGGCTGCGAAGTAGTCCACGTGAACTGTACAATTGGCGGTTCGTATTGGATAATTTTTAATAACCGAATTTTATGGTTGGCTGAAGAGTCATTAAATTTAATTTGAAGTCATGTTACGGTGACAAATAGAAATCGGGGAATGCGGGAATAAAAATCATAAAGAAGAAATTGAATATTTCCGGCCATAGCGTGAGCTGCTGTGACAAAAACTCTTCAGAATTAGATAAAGAAACTAGGATTTAAAATAATAAACAAATATCAATCAGTTATGGAAAGAATAAGAATAGTGGAATTGCGTAACAAATACCAAATATAGACAAGAACAACGGTAAATTTTCTATTTGGATGAAACGTGATACGATACTCACGACACAGTTACGAAAGGGTGGACTGATGGTTCGAGAATGTGTACGCCTAATATGCCTCCAAACAAAGTATCGCGACTAATCATTGTGCATTACGGAGGAAGTAAAGGATGGGTTTCGAATTCTTTGAAATTATGTGGAAAAAACTTGAGGACTTCAATGTTGACTATCATAAGAACATGGAAGCTAATATTTTCGAGGAATTGTTCGAAAACACATTGATCCCAAATTTGAATGCGAATAGTGTAATAGTTCTTGACAACGCTTCCTATCATTCGCGACAGCTCATCAAAGTACCGAATAAAATATATAGTTTGAAAAAACTAAAAAACACGCTTTTAAGGAACATCGATACTGGTATTATTGTAAAAAAAGCCTGGGCGCTAGATATACGGAAAATTTGGCACAAAGCGGCCACGCTTTTGTCACAAGTATTTTTCGATCGTTATTGTTTTAAGCTTATTTAAAAAAAAATATTTTTAACTTTTTAGTTCGATGTTCTTTAAAAGCGTGTTTTTTAGTTTTTTAAACTATATTTATTTTTAATTTTTTAGTTTGATGTTCTTTAAAAGCGTGTTTTTTAGTTTTTTAAAACTATATTTATTTTTAACTTTTTAGTTCGATGTTCTTTAAAAGCGTGTTTTTAAATTTTTTTAAATTATATTTATTATTTTGATTTTCTTTTGAACAACCTATCAAGGAGGTTCCGTAACAGCGCCATCTGCCCGCAAATAGATAAAGAAATATCAGGTAGGTTCGCGAATAGATCAAACACTAATGCCGATAATTCTGTCAATAAAAATCTCGAGCTTGAGAGTTACAACCAAACATACATACATACATACATACATGCATGCATGCATGCATGCATGCATTCATACATACATACATACATACATACATACATACATACATACATACATACATACATACATACATACATACATACATACATACATACATAACATACATACATACATACATACATACATACATACATACATACATACATACATACATACATACATACATACATACATACATACATACATACATACATACATACATACATACATACATACATACATACATACATACATACATACATATACATACATACATACATACATACATACATACATACATACATACATACATAACATACATACATACATACATACATACATACATACATACATACATACATACATACATACATACATACATACATACATACATACATACATGCATGCATGCATGCATGCATGCATGCATGCATACATACATACATACATACATACATACATACATACATACATACATACATACATACATACATACATACATACATACATACATACATACATACATACAGGTGAAGCTAATATAAAGCGTGTGAAAATTGAAAAATTAAATAATTTTTTTTAATGGAGATAACAATTTGTATTTTGAAGATTAATATACCAAAAAACCAAATACTTGAAATTTCACAGACAAAAACATTTAAAAAAGTGTATGCCCCTGAGAGTATTGCTGAAAAGTATGGACACACTATACTGAGACTTCCCCTATTTTTGTGTTTTCAATCCCATCGAGTTCATTTGGGAAAAATTGATACAAAGCATCAGGCGTAAAAATAATTTTCCAAAATTTGATAAGCTAACTGAAGAAGAATTACCTAATATTATTGAAGAAGACTGGCAGAAAAGGATTAAAAAAGTAATTATAGTTGAAAAAGACTATATGGAGATTAGAAACTTCCGTATTAATAGTAGAAATACATTCATTTTTTATTTCAATGACGACAGTGATAGTGAAACAGAGAATATGGAAGAGGAATTATCAGAAGCTATCGCAGAAAGTTAGTGAAGTGTTTTTGAAGCGATCGATTGTAATAAGTAAAAGAGAATTACTCACATATTGTAACCACGGTTTTGACGTATGTTTTGACAAAAACCAAGAAATGCAAAATACAAAACGGTTTCTCAAAAACACGATGCAACCTTCTGGGTTTACTATTTGATAAGAAATAGTGGTACTAAACTAAAATAAAAGTTGGTGTTATCAAAGTCAAATAATAGAAACTAGATAACTATTTTTCTACGTGATTAAACAATGAGCCATGATGGTGACGCCAAATATGTAATTTTCTTGTACCAATGATTGATAATACGTAAAATTATACCTACAAACGAAATATTTTTGAATAAATTACTGCAGAACTTTTATTTTTACATATATCTCAAAAGCAGTGCGGCTTTTCTTTATATTTACTGCAATTAATATTTCAACAAAGCTACCTATTAACGAGGTTATCATTATGATTGTCTTTACATTTTTTGAGGGATTGAGGGATATCTTCCATCTAGTATGTAACTACTCATTACATTACATTACAAATTAGTTTTACCAACCTGAAACAATTTTCTTATCAAAAAAAGAATGATCCAAATGATAAAAATTATACAGGGTGAGCCTTCCAAAAGGTACCGCAAAGTGTAAATCCCAGAAATAGAACTTTTCACTCAAATCTAAAAACACAAAAAATAAATGAATATGCTGAAAATGCCCGTCAATCTCCATTCAATAAACTGTCCTACATTACAAGGCACTACATTACAAGGCACAGATTTTTAAATTTCATATTTGACTGCATTTCAAATATTTTATATGTTTATTGTGATATATCTTATTTCTGTTATTTCATTATACTTCGTAGTTAATTATAGTCCCTACTGGGACAATAAATTGAATTGAATTGAAGTTTTAGAAATTTTTTGTATAGATAAGACTTTATTGTCCGAAGAAAAAATCTTGTTGACAAAGCTAGTAAGTAAGTATAAAATAAAATGCATAAATGTCCTATGAATATAAAAATATAAACAAAATATAGTGTACACTAAACTAAAGTGCAAAAAACACACACATAAAACACGCACGGTATGGAACTTAGTCAACCTATAATAGGGTTCTACTCAAAAATTCATTGATTATTTTCCTGTATTGATTGGGTTAATATTTGTCTTTTTAGAGTAGCTCGGCAGATGTTATACATTTTCACACCATTGTAAAATAAGGAGTACAAACTGAACAGAAAACGGTTTTTTTTTTATAATCCAATCTTCATACAAAAGTGGTTATTTCAAATTATCTATTTCCTTATATTGACAAAAAAACAAGAATGGACAAGAAAGAGTAGCAAATCACATTTTTGTATTTAAAAACTTGTCAAGAGTATAAAAACATCTTTCTAACAGAAATGATTTCATTTTTTTTAACAACGAAAGGCTGCATATTGACTTCAATTTGTTTGGTAAACAGTTGTAACTTTTGGGTCCTATACGTTTTGGTGCACTTTGAGTTATCTTATACTTAGCATATCTAACGTGTATCATTTGCTTCTGCCGAGTGTTTTTATCATGAATATCGCTATTGAGATTAAAGTCATTCCTGTTATATCTAATAGTCTTCGAACTTTGAAATGTCAACTAATAATTTTGTGAAAGATTTCACTATATTGTTAATGTTGAGGTGCTTACTTCCTGGTTTCTATAAATATAGTTTAAAAACTTAAAAAGCACGCTTTTAAAGAACATAGAACTAGAAAGTTGAAATATTTTTTTAAATAAGCTTCAAACAATAACGAACGAAAAATACTACTATTATTGTAAAAAAGCGTGGGCGCTTTGTGCCATATTTTTTGTATATCAAGCGCCGGTCGCTTTTCTCACAATAATACTAGATTTTTCGATCGTTTTTGTTTTAAGCTTATTTAAAAAAAATTTTATATAGTTTTTTAGTTTTTTAAACTATATTTATTATGTGAATCTTAATGGAATATTAGATATTCTTACTCTGCGAAAATTCAACAGTTCAAACCACACATATACGGTCAAACCGCACAAATCTAGCACAGATATAGTTATGAAAGAAAAACATTTATAAAAATTTAAAAAGCCTCCCAAAAATTTACGAATAAACCAATACGATATTCACGTATCAAAGTGGTTTTGTAAACAAATTAGTAAAAGATGTAAATTAGGTATATTCAGTATTAATTAGAGAGTAAAGAAAAGTAAACATAAGAAATTCAAAGTGAATTGTTAATGCCCCTGAAGATATGAGCATAATTGATAATAGTAACCCCCGAGACTTCGAGATGACTATTCTATTATCTTTCAAAATGAACCATGCATATTCATAGAATAAGTAGGTATATTTGTATCAGAACCCTAGATGCAAGTTCTATATACAAATAAAAAGTTTTAAATTTCTGAACCATTCTTTTTTCATTCCAGTTTGGTTATGGAAATGCTAATCACTACTGGAGAATCCTTAAAATATTCAGAGAGGGGTGCCTGTACGAAATTTATTTTAATGCATTTGAAAAAACCAACTGCGTTCTTCAAATGAACGAGTTTTTAAAAGTGTGTTATATTCAACCTTGAATGTATATTTTATTCATCAAAAAATAAATACATATACATTTGATAAAAAGTGTATCGGTTGCTGTTAGGTTAAGTTATAAAAATATTTATTCAAATAGAAAAAATTAGGGGCAAAGCGAGAGTTTAATGTGTTGAATTGAGAAATATTCTCTTGAAATGTTGGTTCGAAGATAATTTTTTTCTCAATATATCTTATACAATTTTACCTTTTTTTTATTAAAACAACGCTCCGGGGCGACTTCGTTGATTCTAGTGGCGCATTTGCTTTTTTAGCTGCAGGAAAACCTTATTTTAGGTAGTTTGAAATTGCATTAATGAAGTTATATCTCCCAGACATCTTTTATGAATGAGAAAATCTGGAGTAGGTACATGAAGTCAGTTCCATCCGCCATTATTACGTTCTGTTCGTTAGTTTTAAATCTCTGAAGTTTCTCTGAATCATCAAAATATAGAAGTTATTGTGTGTTCAGCTGTTTATATATGATTAAGAAACACCAGCCTTGGACTTTTAGCCAAAACGATTGAATTTTCTTTGGTTACTTTTCGCTCTATTAAGTTTATTAGAAGCTCAACCAACAGAAATAATGTTAATTCTTGAGGTTATTTCTTATTTATTTATTTTGATTTTATTTACCTACTAGAACTAATGCGAGTTTTTATTTAAAACTTCTTGGTATTTTGACAAATTGTATATTATATAAAAAGTATAAGAAAATATTAGTAATTATTACTGCTTCAACATACCATTACGACAGCCTGCTATATTGATGTCAACATCAAATATTAAATTGAATTGTATTTTATATGTCGGCCAGCGAACATCGAAATCGCAAAGAAATTAGTAACGTTAGATTCTTCAAATCTTTTTTCGGAAAGTGCTTGTCAAAAATGGTCGCCATTTGAAAAATAATAGACTCGAAAATGTTATTTTGCCAACTTGTCTTATTCATATCTAGTCACTAAAACTCCGCGATAGTAATTTTCTGATATCACCTTAGGTTGCCGCCTAGATGCAATTTCGAAAGCGACTCTGAAAAAAATTGAGCAGGTGTAAAAACTTTCGAAAATGTCACATTCTGATCTAGAATTGTCTCAAAAATCAAAAAATGTTACAATATACATGGTACTCTATTTAAAACCGGAAGTGAAAAATATGTGAAAACTTTTATATTCACAAACCATTTACCAATACCAAATCTCATTTTGATACACCAAATATTATAGAAGTTATGACTTGTCTAATAGATTCGTTGACACCCGGTATAGCTTAAAGGTGATACAAAATTGGAGCTGATAAAAGTATAGAGTTTTTGGAATCTTTACATTATAATCTACATTCAACACGATAAAGAGATAGATGTATTCTAACCTTAAATGAAAACCTAGTTGCCCTTGCACTAAAATGGTGGGTAAAAGCAGACCAATATCAATGAAATTATTAGATTCAAATATTCCATAGCCAGTTCGTGTTGTCACAGTAGTAACAGAATTTGCCTGCAAAAATATTTTCCTCTCCATTTCTCAAAACTTGAAAAACAGACTTTATATATTAGGAATACAGGAACTGCTAATCAGTGAAAGCAGTATCGTCATGTCATCAGTGTGTATTTCTGTTTTGAAAACAACATATTGACCAAACCATGGTTATCAATGATTAAGTTAATTAATTGAAATGATGGTATTACCTATCCGTTGATATTATAGTATTACAGAACAACTGTTTTAGTGTTCCTGACAGTTAACGTCAAGTGTATAAAAAGGAATAAAAAAAGGCATTTTTTATTGTATCAATAATAGGAAAAAAATAACAAAAAGATGTCAAATTTCCAATCGGTTGAATTATCGCCACAAAAAAGCATACGAAATTCAAATTTTATTTCGCTTTCTGAATAAAATGATACTTCACATATTAAATTCACTACTGTAATGTGGTGAATTTAAATGTTACTGTTAATTTTAGTTCGCTTACTATTCCATTCGCTATTGATTGGAATGATCGCTTATCAAATAACTACTTGCATGCTTTCACTCACGTTTTTACATAGTTATCACATTCACAAGTTAATCTGTTTATACAGACGCACACTTTGAGGTGACTTCTGGATCCCACAGATTAGGTCTCTAACGGTAATCAGTCTTCTTTGTTATGTACGTACTTTAGGAGAATCATAACCGAAGATTTGTCATCGTGACGGAAAAAAACAGTTCAAAGAATGGTCGGCATAAAAATATCTATCTATCAAATCAAATCGTATCAAGGAACACAATATAAGTACAGAACTTTTTAAAAATTTACGATAGTTTGCAGACATTTTACTCATTTTGGATTTCCAAATATTCAGCCCCGGGTGTAATTTGTGTTGATCAATTATTACATATTTTTACCTTATGTATTTTATCAGTTTGTATACGTATATGCAATTCATGGTGTTTTGTTACAAGCTTTATCAAGATTATTTCTTGGAACAATAAAGTAATTTATTATTATTATTATATAGGTTCAGAAGGGTTCACTCCATATTTGGTAACGATGAGTAACTTCGAGTCGTATTGAAAGGTATATAAATCTTGTGATACCGACAAGATATTGTTAAGTTTTTCTCCGTGTATTTTTCAATAATTGACTACACTGTATGATAATCAAACTTAACTCTATTTCACTTTCAATAGAACAAAACACTTTAACTTAAACTTCAATTATTATACAAATGCCTATCGCCTTATTGGATCGCTTCGTGTACCACACTGTCACTTCCACTTGACTGTCCCGAAAGGAGATTGGATCGGGTTTATATTTGGCAATCGAAGACCGTAGAAAATTCCTCGGAATTCCATTGAAGCCAGTAGCATTATTCTCGCCACATGTAGACCGGCAGCGAACATTGAATATTCGCGCGCTCTTAGCGACGTCACAATTAGTTTATGGTCACCAGTGGCGGTCGGCATTATTTCCTTTAGGGCATGATTAACAACAATATTCACAGTTCACTAAAAAAAGTAGGTACTAATTTATGATTATTTGTATTATTTTATTTGGATATAAACAGGTATTAACCAGTACTTTTCTTCAATGGAAGTTCGTACCTCTTATCATTTGAATGCTTCAAGTCCAAAACCAGATAATTTACCTAATTAGAAGAAAGAATTAATGAAAGTATTAACGACTGTTGGAAAAAAATGATTCCATCTTTACAAAAAATGGGGGAAAACTTTCATATAAGTGAAGAAAGTAATTACAAAGAGGTATAGATCATGCATAGACATAGAAGTTACTGGAGGAAAAAGCCAGAAACAATTACTTTCGCATAAACATTGAATTACAAGAAAAAAAAGTACTTTCCAAACATCTACTCTCATAAGAACATAAAAATGTACGAAAATCACTTTTTCCCATTTACGCTGAAATCCAAACATTCATTATAGAGTTGAATCAGATATCATTCATACTTCAATTTCAATTCATTTCATTTATTAGTCTTAACGAACTTGAATTTCATTGACAAGTCATAAAATTATACTGAAAATATACTAAACTATAGTAAAATCAGTCACATATCAAAAACACATGTTTCTCAGGTAATATATAGATATATTTAGGTGTATCAAAACAATTGGAAATATCTATAATAAAATAATAAATACAATAATGAATATTTATATATAAAAACAAAAACAGTTAAATTTG
Source organism: Leptinotarsa decemlineata (assembly GCF_025532065.1). Classification (NCBI taxonomy): domain Eukaryota; kingdom Metazoa; phylum Arthropoda; class Insecta; order Coleoptera; family Chrysomelidae; genus Leptinotarsa; species Leptinotarsa decemlineata. The sequence continues at coordinate 1,515,720 of NW_027412549.1, read as the reverse complement.
AAGTTATGTTTAACTCTACACATGTACCGATAGGCAAGGGAAAGTAAAAAACAGTGCACAGTATATAATACATGAAAGAGTCACGATATCAAATTTTACATAGAACACCATCATCCTCAATGACGGACTTCGAAGTTTCGGAATAAAACACTTGTCTTATTACTTTATCACTCCGTTCTCTCAATTCGATTCATTCACTACAACTTTATGTTTGTACCTGAAAGTAACTTCTATGCATGATCTACACATCTTTGTAAAGAGTTTATCAAGACGCTTTTATTAGCTTCACTTGTACATTTGACTCCTTTGGACTCGATTTTGACTAAGTTTAAACGGACAGATGTATTTTAAACTTTGTACATTTATCAAGAATTAGTGACAATACAATGATTTCATAAATTTATCTCATTATCCTGATCAGGATCGCCAGGATTAAATAATTTCGTCATACAGTCGCTGTGTGAGAGCAAGTGAGTCAACCACACTGCGGATGTGTATTTATTTTATTTTAAAACAAATGGGCTTGAAATACAAGCCAAACTGAAAAGTGGAAAATAAATAATAGTTTAAAAAACACACTTTAATAGCAACACATACAAAAAAATTAAAAATAATTCGATAAGTCCTATGGCTTTATGTAACTTATGACTTTTAATGAGTCTGAATTCAGAATAAATCTATTCACAAAAAAATTGATTTTGTTGTAAAACACCGTGAGGTACTGAATATCCATTGTTATAAATACTTGGTTAAGAGTTGTTTGCCATATTGGAGCCATCATAAAAATATTATTTAGAGCATCCCACGCTTTTTTACAACAATTTTTTTTTTGTAAATATATTTATTCTGATTTCGGACTTATTAAAAGTCATTAGTTACATCAAGCCATAGGACTTATTATCGGTGTTGAACGCAATCTTAAATTAGTTTCGAATTATTTTTCATTTCTTAGTATGTGTTGCTATTGAAACGTGTTTATTAGTTTTTTAAACTATCATTTATTTTGAACTTAATTGCTTTCTTCCTTCTGTTGGAAGTTTCCTTAATTTTTTGTATAAAGATGGAGAAGTAGGAAGCTAAAAACATTTCTTCCCCAAAAACTAATCTACCCTAAAAATATACGTCTTTCAATGTATTAACGTGTAGGGTTTTTCCTACAACTACTTAGTTTGAAAACATTTTATTTCTTTATTGATTTATATTTTGTATTATACATTTTTGTTAGGAAATTAACTTTTCATAACTCTATAATCGAGCAGTCGTCCAAAATATCCATCTGCCTGGGTTTTTATGTAAATTCTTTTATTTTTATTTTTACTTGTCATTTTCGTATTTTGTCATTGCATATCATTGAAATGCTCTCTTCTCTCGAAACGAAATTTCATTTCCGAAAAAGAGATGAATATTCAGAAGGACACTGCTTGGGATGTTTTGAGTAGGTACTTACTCTTATGGATTATGACAAGGAATTCGGTCCCAAGTGGTTGACCCTTCTTGACTATATTTATGACCCCGACCATTGTCAGTGATGATGTTTCGAGAGTTACTTCGAAAACATTTTTTAGCCAAGACATTCATTCTGTTGTGGGATTTCGACCGGGAACTATTTCTTATTCTGGGGTTTCCGCTGATCGAGAAAATACTTAGCGTTAGTTTCTCGAGGTTACCCCGAGAAACTTCTACTGTAACTTCTACTTTTTTAGAAAAGACAAACAAACAAATGGTAAAACGCTAACAAATAATAATGTTAAACAAACTATATCCCTATTTCTTCTAAATGTTCAGTCAATACGCCATAAAACCGACGAATTACTTTTAGAAGACCAGATGTTTCCAAATATTGTTTTATTAACAGAGCACTGGGTGATGAATGATGAACCATGTTATTTAGAAAACTATATATCACTCTCTAAATATTGTAGGAGAGCTGGTTATGGTGGCACTATGATATTAGTTAATAATGATTTCATTTCTGAATTTAAAGGAGAGAACATCACAAAATATGATTATTTGTTTTCTAAAAAAATATTTGAATGCTCTATTTGCTATTTCAAAGAAATTAAATTGGGTATTATGTGCCTCTATAGAGCGCCCTCTGCAGATGTATTGTTATTTTTAAATAAATTAAAATTAATTTTAACCGATTTACCGATATATTCAAATTTAGTTGTGACTGGAGATCTCAATATAAATTATATGGATATGAAATCACCGACCACCCAAACACTTCATAATCTATTCAACTCTTTCAGTCTGTACGTGCATGTTAATTCATATACTCGCATTTCTCAATATTCGTCGTCTTGTATTGATTATATTACGAGTAATTTTCTCTTGGAAAATATTAAGTGCACTGTTATTTCCTCAGGACTTTCAGATCATGAAGACATCAAATGTACCATAGATCTCGATATTATGAAAAGTAAGAAATATAAATATGGGAGACTATACAGCAGTGCGAATTATAATAGATTCTACCGAAACTGTCTTGAACTTGACTGGAAAAACATATTATCCGAAAATGATCCTTTTCTTGTTTTCCATAACCAACTCACCAAAGTGTTCAATTTTTCATTTCCTGTTCAAAAGATCAAAATAAAAAATAAAAAGCCTTGGATGACGCAAGGAATTAAAATTTCGTCAAGAAATCTTCGCTCTTTACACCATCTGCGGAAATTCACTGATAATCCTTACTTTCATTTATATTTTAATAATTATCGGAGAATTTATAAGAATACCATTAGACTTGCTAAAGAAATTTACATCAAAAATAGAATTGATAACTCACACAATAAACTGAAAGAAAGTTGGTCTATCAATAATGATTTGAGAAATAGTACCAAAAAGAGCAGAGATATTGAAATACCAATCAGTGTGGACGATATAAATGAATTCTACTGTTCGATTGGACAGAAAATCAGTCAAAATATTGTGGTACCATATGATCAACTGATTAATTTTGAAAATGTTGTAATCAATGAATCTCTTCAATTGGATGATACGAATATTGATGAACTGTTTGAAGTTTTTGGTGATATAAGGAATAAATCAACATCTGGTTATGATGAAATTTCAATCAAAATTATTGAAAATTTTCCGATAGAAGCGCTCGGAACTCTTGTATCACTAATCAATCTTTCATTCAGAAATGGCAGATTTCCATCCTTTCTAAAATTGTCGATAATGATTCATTTATATAAAGGTAACTCTGTAGATGATCCTTCAAATTATCGACCAATATCTCTCATTCCTACTATTGCAAAAATAATTGAAAAACTAGTTAAGAAAAGACTCAATGAATTTCTCCTTCGCCATAACATTATAAGGAAAAATCAATTTGGATTCCAGAGCAACAAGAGCACACATGATGCAATATTCTCTTTCCTGTTTGAGGTGTATTCCAATATGAATGATGGAGATGCTGCTGCAGCAGTATTTTGTGACCTTAGAAAAGCGTTTGACTGTGTTGATCGTAAAATACTGCTACGAAAGCTGAATATCTATGGATATAGAGGGATAACACTACGGTGGTTTGAGTCGTATTTCAATGGTCACAGTCAGATTGTGAAAACGATTAAATGTTCAAACAGTATTGAAATAAATACTGGTGTACCACAGGGATCGGTTCTCGGTCCCATATTGTTTCTGTTGTATATTAATGATTTGATGAACATAAGTATATCTGGAACATTCACTCTTTTCGCTGATGACACCACTTTATTGTGGCATAGTAAAGGTATAGATATACTCAATGAGACAATAGCTCATGATATACAAAAAATCTAGTCTTGTTGTGATTCCAATCTACTCTCCCTTGATATTTCGAAAACACATATTATGACTTCCAAATGTTCACTTCAGAATTTATCTATAGCGAGCGGTATCATTGAGAACAGAGAGTGTACTAAATTTCTAGGGCTGTATATAGACGGTGGACTGAAATCTGACGCTCACATCAGAAAAATGAAAAGTAAAATTTCCACTGGCTGTTATGCAGTGAGAGTCAAATCACTCTTTGGTAGAAGGTACGGTATACCTTTTTGGGGTGTGTGTATCCATAATTTGCTGGAGTCTGTATTTGTATTACAGAAGAGAGCTATACGATACTTGTGCAAAGCTAGACCTCGTAACTCATGCAGGCAACTGTTCATAGATAAAAAAATTTGACGGTTGTAGCTCTTTTTATTCTGGAGACAGGGTATTTGATTAAGAAACATCTTGTTGAAACTTGAGGTTACCACCCATCACTATACAACTCGTCAGAGCGTACAAAAAAAATCTTAAAATTACCTATTCCTTGCAACTCTCTGGTCAAGGACTCCTTATTATACAATGGTGTGAAGATGTATAACCATCTGCCGAGTTACACTAAAGAGATAAATATTGATACCAATCAGTACAAAAAATGATTATAGAAATTTTGAGTAGTAGACCCTATTACAGTTTGACTGAGTTCTATACCGATCATTTTTAACTTAGCATGTTTAATGTGTATGTATGTTTCAACCATTGTTTGTGGTTTTTTATTCAGTGTTTTTATACTTAGGTTTACATTATAGTTTATCTATATTTTTATATTTATGTATTCTTTTATATATATTTACTAACTTTGTCGACAAGATTTTTTCTTTGGACAATGAAGTATATTATTATTATTATTAATTTTTTTTTTCGTGTTTTGTTGTTAATAAACTGTGTTATTGATAAATGTTGTATTCGTCTGAATAATAATTCACCTATCACCAGTCCCGACAAACTATTAATTTTCAGACTGAACTCAGCAAGAGTACCGTAAAAAATAGGGAAATGGTAAATTTTTCAAAACCAAATAAGCAATAAACAAAATTTCCATTTTTATCTTCATACATAAAAATGGAAATATCACCGTTGAATTTCTGAAATAACCCACTAAAACACAATATACTAATATACGGTATTTGACACCGTGCGGAACACCACTTCTGATAAAATATATACCGGACGCCTATGCTTGAAAATGATTTGTTTTGAAATGAGGATAAATCTAATAAAACTATAACAATGACACTTACCATTCAATTCCGATAAAGATTTATATTTTTGGTGAACACGGTAGTACGAATGTACTTTTTCGGTGCTAGTAGAAACCATGTTGAATTATGGCAAAAACACAATGAAATTCGATAACGGACAAATAACGAAAAATCAGGTTCACTTTAATCCAAAACCAACGGCGTCCACACCATCATTAGATGATATCGGGGAGAATGCTACATGTAGAATGTAGCCTAATTTGTCCAATGAATACTTGTGACACTGAAAGATTGATAATACTAGTGGATAGTAAAAGGAGATGGATATGAATTTATTATTTTGACTCCACTTATCAAGAGACACTGAATGTAAATATTTACAATACAATTTAAAAGTATTAAAAAGATCAGTCTACAATGCAAGAGTAAATATGGAAATGTTCATCATTTTGTTAGCTATAGTTAATACCAGTGCTTTCTTTCATTGTTTTGGCACTTTTATGATGGGTTGGTTGATCTAATCTGCAAAAATATAATTCGGTTTCTAGATTTGCGCTTCTCAAAAACGGAGTAAGTATTACATGCAGTAGATGCAAATGATAAAAATGTAAAATATAATTGCTGAAAACTGAAAAGTATTTGATTTTTCAAAAATACTTTCAATTACGTCTACCGTACAATTTTGCGAAGACAAACTCATTTATCTCACTAGAATCGTTTGTGAATAATCTGATCGACTGCACTACAATGACTAAGTGAAAAGAAGTTTAGCAAAGGTTTAATGTTTTACTATTTTGTTATACAACATACCTACTATATCCATTGTATACATTTATTATAGCGAACCTGCTTCTACCACTTCTTCGTTGGAAGAAAATTTACGACCTTTGAACATCTTTTCAGTTCAGTGGGACGGTAAGCCTGGTGGGTTGATGTAGGTGGTTTGCTTCACTCAGTCAATCGACCGCTGCGTGAACCGGTTGTTCGAAGCGCAAGGCCGGACGATCGATTTTCACCCCCTATCCCGTGCTAGGAATCACACATTAAATAAAACCTTGTTTTATTTAATTAGCTCGCACAAGTTTCGAATTCTGAGAGTTGTCTTTCGTAGGGAGGCGACAGCTAGTTAACGGAAAAACGGATTATTTTAAATGATAGTCGAAGGAAGCCAGATCGAACACTAAACCAAGAATTGTTTGCATGACAACATGAAATTTGTGTGTAGGGGCATTAATCTAATGAAAAGAAAAATCCACCACCCAAACAAAAATGCTGTCCTTCGACGCGCGTTTTGCCAAGTTAGCATCATCAGGAAATGAATAAAACTCAAAATATTCAACAATCTCCCAGAAGAATTGAAGTATATAAATAAATTGTCTTCATTTAAACATGAGTTACAAAACTTTTTAATGGAAAAACGTTTTTATAGTACCTATATGTGATTTTATAAAAATTCATAATATGCGATTAACTATGTGTAATGTAAATTTCAGTAATATGAGTATTTTAACCTTTGTATTTTTACTTTAATAAAATGAATAAAAAAAAATTTGTCAAATTACCACTGGTTGATCGGGTTGATCCCATTATCAAGTATACTTGATAACAATAACAATATCTATGGGGAAAATATTTTAAAACTCTAATCAAGGTGTATGATTCATAGAATTATATTTATATAGATAACATGGATACATTGAAGCATAGTATAAAAATAATCTGAAGTCTCAATCTCTTTCATCACTTTCCCGTGTATCGAGTGAATTTATATTGAAAATCAACGATTATATTGGTAGCTCCGCCACACTTTCTAAAACCGGCATGGTCTATATCTCTTACATTTCTGGCATTTCCTTATTTTATAAATTGTAAAATTGATGATCTAAAAATAATCATAGACTCACCTAAAATATCCAACTCTGTATCTCCTTACAATTTTTATTTCTATTCAATTCATCGAAGATATTTGTACATGACGTAAATCAGAATATATTTACTGGCATACCGCCAGAAAACTTTAATGAAGAAATATATTGATAGGTACACAGCTGACTTTTAGGTGGCATGGACTATTCAAATTTAATATGAAAACTAAAATGTATTGAAAGTGGTAGATACACTTTGTAAGAGAGAAAACTGTTTCAGTAAAGTTGGTAATGTTTTTTGTTGATTGCTACGGGTTTGAATTTCCATTCCCTGAAGAATGTTACCAGACTTGAACTCTAAGTGGAAAAGATAAATGATAAGTTAAGTGAATATTTGCAATAATTATCAAGTAAATGAAGTGTAGCTTTGAGTTGTGTTTTGTTAAATTTGAGTGCCCATATACATACAATAAATCATTCTCTTAACTATTCAATCTTAACATTCTTTAATCTCAGAATGAAGGAACTAGAGCCCAAAAAACGAAATGTAATCTGGTATTTCAATAAATGTTATTCTATATTTGAGAATCTCACTTCTTCAAAAAGCCAAACAGATTTGTATACCTACTATTCATGATTAGTAATTCTATGATTGTAATAACTTTAATAAAGCAGCTAATGACCATTATGAGTCTGAAATTTTTTGTATTTTTGACATAACAAAATATTTTTAGTAATATCGAAAAACAAACGAACTTGTATCCAGATAAAGACTAAAAAGAAGAGTGAAGTGAATTAAAGTGTATTTCATTATGTGTTACCTAATTATATTCATGGCAAATCATAAAACAATACCGTATGACAAGAATCTAGAAGATACTGTAATATAAGGAAATATTAGCAATACAAAAAAGTAATATGTTTTACACAAGGAAAGAGAACATCAGAAAAATCACTGCAGTCTAACAGAGATAACGGAAAAATGATATACAATCAAATAAAAATTATCAGTATAAACTGAATGAAAATTGTTCATTTTGGAAGATATTATTTAAAAATGAAATATTTGAGTAAATCACTTTTAAGTGAATTATCTTCCATACCAGTTTGAGTTGTCTTAATACAAATAAGGCATAGGAGCACTGAATATAATCTACATGGCTGGGCCAGTTCAAACAATCGTGCAAGTACCTAGAAAAGTAATGAAGTGAGGGCACTATTATTTTTTAGAGTTTGTTTTATTTATATTTAGTTTGTTTTGAAGAAACCCGTTTTTGGCTAGGTTTTCATTATCACCATATCATCAACAGTTTGTATCAAATCAAACTGTAATTCACCTTAGTTCATCAAGGTGGTATCATCAACAAATAATACACATTTTCGATTATGTAATATTTTCATAATAGTCATTTATATACAGAATGAAGAGAATGGGTTCAAGGGCGGAGCCCTGGGGTACATCATGTTTTATAAGCAGACAATAGCCGGCCACATATATAGCGACTTAGAGAAGGTTTTAGCATGGCCAATGCAAAGCATGCGAGCCAAGTCTGTGGCAAAACAAGAACACTGTTTTAAATAGCAATACTTTGATGAGAGTCTTTGACGTACCTACCAAAAATGTATGTTTATGGAGATAAATATTGGCATACTTGATCAAAAGTAGCGCGAGCTTGGATTGGTGTGACTCGACGGTGGCGGAGAAATGAATAACAAAAAAATGTATAGCGATGGCTGTAACGTATGTTGGAATCATAGACCAAGGAAGAAATAGGAGAAAATGGGAAAAAACGGCTAAAAAAAAATACACACACTTAAATCTGTTAAGTGAATTACGACTAAACGATCCGGATGACTTCAAAAATTATTTAAGAATGGATTGTGAAACGTTTGATGAATTGCTAGGTGTATTAAGGCCATATTTGATGAGACAAGACACACCAATGAGAAGATCGGTATCAGCCGAAGCTCGGTTGAGTGCAACGCTTAGGTTTCTAGCAACGGGCCGTAACTATGAAGATTTAAAATTTAGTACCGCAATTTCCGCCCAAGCTTTGAGATATATTATTCCGGAAACATGTAGGACTATATATGAGTGTTTGAAGCAAGAATACTTGAAGGTAAGTTGATAATTGTTTAATTATGTGTGTTAATCGTAAATGAAATATACATTCTGAAAATTATAAGTAATCCCAGTAAACGCATAGACTACTATATTTTTTCCAATGAACTGAAAATAAAATAATGAGAAATTACAAAATATTACATAAACGTATGATAATATGTGCCGGCATCTGACAAGTCTGGGGATGATTCTGGAGTTGAAGTATATACACTGGCAGAACTTGATGCTATAGGAAAGTTCCTTTGTGGCATGTACGGTTGAATCACATTTTCAACAATAGTAGTAGTCTCAGAGAGTCTATTTAATTGTCCTTTGAATAATATCTGGCTTATTAAATTTTCTACATATATATGTTGTTTGTCATTCATTTTTTACCACCAAATAATTTATGGCCATCGTCTTCTTTGTTTAAACTTTCTATACATGTTCTCATAAATACCGATTTCTCATCTTTTGAAGTTTTGAATCTTTTTGACTGTGGGTTTGTTATAAATCTGCTATTAACAGTCCTTGTTTTGGGATCGGGACCGCTGGCAAGTACCTAATTGTGGAGGGGCATTAGACGGGAAGCATATCAGAATTCAGCCTCCATCTGGCACCGGTGCTATGTAGTACGACTATAAAGGATTTTACAGCATAGTGCTTATGGCTTAGTGAACACTAAAGGAGAATTTATCTTTGTTGATGTTGGTAAAAATGGAAGACTGTCAGATGGAGGAGTAATAGAATATACCAGCTTCTCTAAAAACCTGCAAAATAATGCTCTTAGTTTGCTCGACAATGTTTAAAATGAATATGGTTTAAATTCAATATTTATAGGAGACGAAGCATTTGCATTACACAAACATGTATTGAAACCTTTTCCCCAGAGAGAACTAACATATAACAAGCGGATCTGTCTGTCTGTTTTTCCGTTAACCAGCAGTCGCACCCCTACGAACGACAACCCTCAGAAGTCGAAACTTGTGCGAGCTAAGGATTAACGAGGTCTTACATTTTAACGTGTGATTCCTAACACGGGTTGGACGATAGCAAGTGAAGATCGATCGTTCAGTCTAGGGCTTGAACCACCGACCAACACGGCAGTGAGTGAGTGAACAAAGCACCCACGCCGAACCGCTTGGCTACCGATCGACCGGATATTTAATTATAGACTATCTAGAGGAAGAAATATTGTCGAAAATTCGTTTGGTCTCAAAGCTTCAATATTTCGAATTCCACATACTGCTATCAGTGTACACCCTGAGAAAATAAATTATATTGTAACACATGGATCAATAAGTCCCGAGACTAACAATGAAAACAACATTTTTTTTACAATTTTTTTTTTTATTCATCAACATAATCTCCTTTTAGGGTGATACAATGGTTCCAACGCTTTTCCAATTTTTCAATACCATGTTTATAAAAAAATGTATCTTTCGCTTCAAAATAAGTTTCAGTTTCAGCGATGACCTCCTCATTTGAGCCAAATCTTTTTCCCTGGAGCATTTTTTTAAGATCAGCAAAGAGCCAGTAGTCACTGGGGGCTAAATCTGGTGAGTATGGGGGGTGGGGAAGCAGATCAAAGCCCAATTCGTTTAATTTTGCCATTGTTTTCATCGACCTGTGGCAAGGTGCATTGTCTTGGTGAATAAGGATTTTTTTTCTCTGCATGTGCGGTCGTTTTTTTGCGATTTCCTCCTTCAAACGTACCAGTAAGTCAATATAATAATCACTGTTGATCGATTTACCTTTTTCGAGGTAGTCAATGAAAATCACGCCATGCGCATCCCAAAAAACTGACGCCATCACTTTGCCAGCTGACTGCTGCGTTTTCGGACGTTTCGGACGGCTTTCGCCAGCTGTGCGCCACTCAGATGACTGCCGCTTTGACTCTGGAGTGTAGTGATGTATCCATGTTTCGTCCATGGTCACGTAACGACGCAAGAAATCTTTTTTGTTGCTAGTAAATAGCGATAAACAGCTTTCTGAATCATCGACTCGTTGCTGTTTTTGTTCCATCGAAAGCAATCGCGGCACCCACTTAGAAAAAACCTTTTTCATGGTCAATTTTTCATGAAGGATAGTAAATACACTTCCATATGATATCTGTGTCATCTCAGCAATCTCACGGAGCTTCACATTACGATCTTTCATTACAATTTTTGTCACTTCACTCACATTTTCCGGTGTAACAGCTTCCACAGGTCTACCCGAGCGTTCTGCGTCATTTGTGTCGGTACGACCACGTTTAAACTCGGCAAACCACCGACAAATCGTTGCTTTTGATGGACAAGAGTCCGGGTAACATTTTTCAATCCATTCTTTCGCTTGCACGGTGTTTTTACCCATTAAAAAACAATGTTTTATCAGAACACGAAACTCGGTTTTTTCCATTTTTTAAACAAACTACAAAACGACTTTACTCTAACCTCGATAACTCAGCTGTTTCTGGTCCGATCGACTTAAAATTTCGACACGTTTCAAGCAAAGGTTAGTACTCTAGAAAGACGTGGTTACTGGTTTACTAAGAGCGCCATCTCTGGGTTAGTCTCGGGACTTATTGATCCATGTAGTATTAGCCATATGTGTTCTTTATTATTATCTGTTAAAAAAAGTTCTCGTTACGCATTTGGGACTGCTTGTGATAAAAACAGGACTGAACTATTGGAAACAAATAGGAACCAACATGAGGATAATTTTACTGGTTTATCTCTCCATAACAACAGGAATGTATGCCTAGAAGCTAAAACTAACAGAGAAAAATATCTAGAGTATTTTAATGGTGTAGGTAAGGTTCATTTTCAAGATGATATGGTAAGAAAAGGAAAAGCCTAAATATGTATTTTCAACAAACAATGCTAAATATAATATTACCCTTGAAACATTCTGCATTTCGTTTCTTTGCTCCTCTCCTTCTATGTCGGATTGTTCGTCTCCAATCTCTTTTTGTGTTTCTGTCTATCACTTTCATTCCGTAGATGTTGAAAAGTATCAGAGGTTTCTTGATCATCTAAGTTTGATATGCTACTAGAACATGTTTCTCTGTCTCGTGTAAAAAGTAGTAAATCAAAATACCAAAGGGCTGGTGTAGGTATATACATAATCCTCAGAAGCGCCACTTCTTTTGGATTGTTCCACTTTTTTTAGTTCTTTTCTGAAGCAGTTTCGTATAGACTGAATTTTTTTACAAACACAATTCTTATCGGGGTTTGTTATAACTTGCTTACACAATTCAATTAATTCACGGTGACCTTTGTCTTTCGATTTTTTATTGCTATAATCCTTGCTTTTTACCATCCAGAGCGCTGGATGTTTTCTATATATTTCTATAAACTGCGTTAAAATCTCCTTACTCCAAAATCTTGTGTCTGCCATGATAACATTGCAAACTTTTTGCACAAAACAATAACAACGCTCCACACACGCGAAACTATTTACCAAGAATAGACCTGTTATCTTAGATATCGCGCAAGGCGTGCGTCCTTAGAGCGTGGGTATTTTTCCCCCTTAACATAGGAGTTCGACCCGCGTGCACGATATGCAACGAGCCAAGAGCGTTCAAAAGTACCTGTGTGTGGCCCGAGAATACCTACCACATCTCGGGTGTGGCCGGCTATTGGTACCTCTCAACCATAATGACTCATGCATGAGATGCACAACCAAAAGCCTCACTTGAGTCACATAAAATCACGAAACTGTGTCTGACCAGACCTTCCACTATGTAATTTTCAAAAATCATTCAGGGGTGGCAGGGTGTCTGTAACATCGAGCTTTCATTAGAAGTTTGAGAAAAAGGAGTGAGATTATCAGAAAATATATTCGGCTTTTTTTTAATATTCTCCAGTTTACAGGGTAGTAGTGGCATATAGTGGTTTTTGTTAAATGACTTGAAATATATTGCTTTCGGATTTCACCAGAAAAAAACTTTTGAAAAATATAAGATTTTGTGGGTAAGTAAATATCGAGTGCTTCAGAAGAATATACCAAAAATAACGTTGGAAACTCTGTGGTTAGCTAATTATTATAAAATTACGATGTAGATTAATGCTTCCTTTAAAAAATGAAGAAAGGACTTTTTTTCATTTTGATACCCCATAACCTCAGGTAACTTTTTTTTCAACAATGGAAAAACTTATATCATTTAAAATACTTTTCTGAGAAGAATACATTTGTCAAAATTGTGTTCAATTTTTGTTTTGTACTTTTTAAGAGATCTTTATGGAAAATCAAATATGAAACAAAATATGGGGTGTTCTATATTTAAAAAATAAAACTTGTTTTTGAATTTTGACTCACCCATATTATAAAAAGAAATTATGGTCGAATTATTTGATAATAAAAAAATTAATTTTTAAAATATACCCATAACAAAACAGATTATTTACTAAATTGCCACTGAAAATGTAGATGATTGAATACGAAAAAACTTCAAGACTGTTTGGCATATAAGCGTATAATCTTATATTTTTTCAAAGTACTGTTCTGATGGAATAAGGAAAACGATTTAATTAAAAAACCCAACTTCTATTCGTCACGCTTTTCTTCGGTTTACTGCATATTGGAGAATATTTTAAAAAATCCCATCAGTGGATCAATACCTGTAACTCTTATTCAAAACATTTTTTGATTACTATATTCCATCTCACTTCTAACTGAAGTTCGATGTGACACAAACTATATATATGTGACCCAATAAATATACGATGAGGTGTTTCACCATGGCTCAGAATAACTAGATGAAGTTACATTTTCAAATTCAATTGATTTGCCTACACACGTTACGATTTTTCATACTGCTTGCAGTACGATATGCATCGGTACGGAAAGGGTTTTATATATTTCATATCATTATAATGGATATGAAAAATAAGACGTTCTGGAAAGGGTGTATTGCTGTATACAAAGAAAACATCTGCCTGTGGGATGTAAAATAAAAAGAAATTCAAGTTACGATATTTTATTTGCAAAATTTAAAGAGTTGTTCCAAAACAAATTTCAAGAAGTAATGAAAAAGTCACCTCCTTCAGAGGTGACTTTTGAAAGATTGAAATCTAAACCTCGGCAGTAGATGTTGTTGTGAGGTGTGGATGAAACATGGCTGTACTGCATACTGTACGATTTTCTTTACATTTGCAGTTCAACATGTAATACGAAAAATCGTAACATGTGTAGGTCCGCTTTAAAGACATCTTATTATCATTTAGAACACATGAACATTTTCATAGTGTATGCTGATGAAACTTTCGTGACCACGGACAAAACAAATTATGAAGATATTGCTAATAAATAAACTAACTATTTCAACTGAATACATATGAGGTGATGTCAATGAGATAATTGTTTATGTAATAAAACATGTTCGTTTATAGAAAAAGAGAAATAGAGAGAAAATATTTTTATTGATTGAAAAAATACATTTCTTTTTACAAACATGTCTCTACAGATGCTACTTGAAACAAAAATATACACAAACATTTATGTATAACCCTTACATGATATGTATATGTATGGAAACAAACAGTGATAAAATAATATTGTGGTTAAGAACGTATCAATTCTAAGGGTATGGATGTATGATGTGTGTCTATAACAGTGAACTTTAAAAAACAGCTTGAGCAGGTAAGGATGATTTACTCATTTCAATGATTTTCAAATACAAATTGAATTACACATATCTTCAGCAAAAGTTTAAAACATTACTAATGATGCATCAGATACAGAGTGGGCCAAATTGCACACTTTTAAAAAGAAACTCCTGTTTTCATATTGATATCTATCATCGTTACAGCATGTTTCTAGAAGTTGCTGTAACTTTTTTCCTGTCAAAATTTTTTTGTTTCTATGAAAAAAATTTTCAAAGCACTTTTCACGTAGAATTCAATAGTGTAAAAAACTTATTTTTTGAAATGAGATGTCAATAGTTATTGATTGAAAACTATTTTTTCAATGAGACACCCCGTATATTCCTATATATTTCAATAGAGCTTAGAAATTATCTTTCCAGAAATGTAATACACATGTTTTGCTAGAGTCATCTTTGAAGTACAGAGCTTTTGGTTTTTTTCATGTAGACTTTGAAATGCACATTTTGATCAAGTAGGCTTTGGACGATGCGGCGATAAAACAGAATGCAAATCTTTACTGGCAGCTGTCAAATTTTGATTCAAGCAGTGAAGACGCTCTTTAATTAGTGTTTTAAACTAATTCACAATGAAATATGAAAATTATTAAAAATGGTATATGATAGTCTGTTTTGTACAAACCGGGGAAAATGCAAAAGTAGCAAGCAATTTGTATTATGAAAGGTAACCAGAGACAAGACAACCTTTTATAGACATTTTCGAAAGATTGCAACACAACCTAATTGATGATGGTCAATTTGAAAAAAAAAAGGCCAGAATTATATGAATCAAATAGGGATAAGGAGTTGGAAGAAATAGACATTTAAGGAGCTGTTGGAAATAATCCCAAAACATCAACGGGAAATTTGAAAATATCAACAGGCCTACCAAAAACTAACGATAGGACGATTTTGAAAAAAAAATACAAATTCAAGCCATACAGGACCAGAAGAGTTCATCAACTCAGACCAGGTAATTTTGAAGCTAATGTGAGCTGGTATTTTCAACCACTATAATTATTATAATTGGGCACAACAAAATCCACATTCTATAGTTTCAAGAAAGTTTTCCGTTAATCGAAAAATCCATAAAGAAGATCCAATTTGGCAACTTGTCATATTAGACATTCTCTTAGAAATTAGATGAAAAAACATGGGAGCAAATAAAACCAAAGACTCCATAAAAAATCAATCAATGGATGACATATCTTCGAATGAATTCACGCAAGTGAATTATATTGATGACAATAAACAAAATACTTCCAATGATTTCGTAACTCTTTTGAAAGAAGAAATTGTGTTATTGAAAAAACTTCTGGACGAAGAAAATTCGGTGATTTAGAAAAAAAAAATATTGACAGAACAAAATATTTCTCTCCAACAAAATTATGATTTGATTATATCCCACACTGTTGATAAGGACAGTATTACAGGCAGTATAGAAAAATTCTCTCAGAATATCGAAATTATAAAAAAGGTTGTTTCAGCCAAGAATTAAACTAGTTATGCTCAAATCACCCAAAAAAGTATTATCCCATCACAACAACAACAGTATGAACAAACCATCTCAATAAAACGGAAGCAAGGGCAACAACCATGAACAAAAACGAAACAGGATTTGGAAAAGTGTATAAACATAAATAAACTTAACATTGGAATAAGCTCTCTTCAAAATATATAAAATGGTGCAATAGAAATTCAATGTAGAAATGAAGAAGAGAAGAACAGACTACAGGAAGAGATATTCAAAAAGTTATCAGATCAATATAAAAATGAAACAAAATCAAGTACTATGCTAAAAATAAAAATTCGTCATTTGAAATTGGAAAAAGTAACTGAAGAACAATTGAAGCAATTAATTCTTGACCAAAAGCAATTCATTAATGAAGAAGATCACTTCAATATTCAATTTATGAAATTTTTTGAAGAAAGGCAATTTTATACAATATATATTGAGACTGATGGTGAACTCTTCAAGAAAACGTTTGACCATAATAATGGAAAACTTTTTATTGGATGGCAATGTTTCAAAATTTATGAAAATAATAGTATAACACAGTGCAAAAAGTGCTACCGATTCCAACATAATCACCACAAATGTAGAAATGTTACTATTTGTCAGTGTTGCAGTGGAACACATGAATTGAAATTCTGCAACAATAATAGTGGGCCAAATGTAATAACTGCCAGTATTCCAACAGCCACTTCAAAACAAAATATCCAGCTGAGCATTATGCCACAAGTAATAATTGCCCATGTATATATCCCATCAAAATCGTGTGAAATCTCAAATCGACTATGACTGAAAAACCTGTAATTCTTAATATTAAATACAATTCTCTAGCTGATTACGTAAGTGATGATGAAGAAAACCTCAAAATTCTACATATTTATATGTAGAATGGATCAGCTACAAGTGATATTTTCTGATTAAAAAGCATATATAATCATAAAATCACAAACATGGATAAACAGAGTAGAAGAAAAATATTTCAATTTTCGAAATTATTTTTCGATATATTACTGCCGGGAGTCAAAAGGAGGTTTAAGGATTTTTATTAAAAAAGAATAAAATTAATACTTTTTTCAACTTTCTTGATAGTAAACTCTATTACTTGAATTCATCAAAAATGGAGTATGTAATATTTGGAGATTTCAACATAGATATCTTAAAGAATACTAGGGAGTCGAATAGATCCCAAGACATTTATTGTTCAAACCATTGCAATAAAACAATTCCTATGAGAGAAATCATTAAAAATAGTTTACTTTTTGATCATGTACTAATGAATACCTCCAAAACAATTAAAAAAATGGCTGCAATCGGATCCACCATTAGTGACCATCACTTACAAATCATGGACACAAATGACAGTAATTCACTAAGGCAAAAATAATATAGTTACAAAATTATAGAAATGTTCAAACTAGATGGTCTACAAACAAAATCGAAAGTTTTTTAATGACAATATACCACTGAATATTAATACTGATGAAGTATGTTCTCAGATGATTAATATTTTCAAGAATTGCAGTTTCACAAAAAGAATAAAGATATACAAATAACAAAACCTTGGGTCAATAACAGCATCAAAAAGAAGATAAAATTAAAAGATAAGTATTTCTATAAAAATAAACAGTTTCCAGACAATAAAGATTATCAAACGAAATATGATGAAAGCAATAAAGATGTTAAAAAGTCTATAAGAATGGCCAAAGCAGAATTCTATGTAGTAGATAATATGGTTTTCGCAGGTCACTTGACACAGAATCAGCTGTATTGGATATAGTTTCTAAAATGTAACTTCAATTAGATTCAAATAATGTTTGTGGTATGTTATCACTTGATTTGTGGAAGGCAACAGAAAGCAGTATACTTATAAACAGGGAAAAAGAGTTCATTGAAAACCATCAACTGTGGAGTTGAACAAGGTTCTGTTTTAGGTCCGACTCTATTCTTAATTTACATCAATTCTATTATAGAACTGAATTTATATGGTTCTATCAGTCCTTTTGCTGATGATATAACCCTCATATACTTTTCTAAAAATACCAATATTATTGAAAAATCATTTTTAGAAGACTTGAAACTAATATCTCTTTGGTTGGGACCTCATGAGTTAGTTACATTTGAATTTCGATAAATCTTGCTATACAATTATATCCAGAAAAAATTCAGATTACAAAAAGTTTTTTTCTTAATTTCAATAATAATTCAATAGAATTTAAGAAAGAAGTAAAAATTTTGGATGTATATCAAGATCAGAATTTATCTTGGAATTCACATATCAGTGAATATTATTCCTTTAAAATATTTGAAAACAATTCATTTTTCTTTAATTTATTCTAATCTTCAATACCTAACATCAGTTTGATCAACAGCTAATTCTTATCATTTGAAACCTTTACAACAGTTACAAAATAAAATCATAAAATGTATATATGAGCTGAATCAGAGAGAGATAGAGAGAGAGAACCAGCAATCTGTAAAAATCTAGAAAATTATTTGATAGGGGAATATACCATTTCAAATATGCAAGTACTATGTTTCGACGAAATCAATTCAATTCATGATTATAATACAGGGCAAATACAAAATATAGTTTCACAACCACACAGAAGTAAATTTGGTCAAAAATGTATTTTTTATGATGGAGTTAATTTATACAATAAAATACCTAACTATATAAAAAAATGAATTATTCGAAATTCAAAACACAACTAAAAGAATATATCTTGAGAAAGATTGACAGTTTTGTAGTTTCACATATTTTTGTTTTTTTGTTCATTTTTAGTTGTTGTATGATTCTTAGTTTTTTTTTTTTTTTTTCTTTTTTCCATTTGTATGTTACAACATTGTCCCTACTATAAACATGTTATGTTTCTTGAAATTAATTAATTCATTCATTCATTTCTTCTGTTTTTTTCACTCATCAAAAAAAATTGTACTTTAAAAAAACTTTTTACTTCATATACTGATACAAACCAAGAAGCTGATAAAGTCAATTCTAAAATTAACTTTATATATTGATATAACTCAGAGGTTCATAAAACCCATCTTCGCCTTTAGAAGATATTTTTGAAAGATGAATGCAGTTGAAATCACACTGCCCAAATTCAAAGTTTTTATACTTTTCCATTATTTTTCGAGCATCAAAACTCTTTCTTTTTGTCCATTTTTCTTAGGACTATTCAAATCTTTCCTGTACTTTGAATTCATTAAAGTCATGTGCAATTTAACATTTTCTTGGTGTCTCTTTAGGAGTCCTGGAAAACATAAAAAAATCAAAGATATGTTATCTTTAAAATTGAAAACACTAACCTCTTTCATAAAAAAAATCTGAGATAGCATTAGAGACTCTTTGCAAAGTAATATCTTCAGTTTCGTTTAAAAATTTTGCCTTTGCATAAAGAACATCAACTTTTTCATAATTATTGTTCATACATTCAATTCCAGATACCTGAATTTTCAAAGGTCCAGTTACATCTAATAATGGTCTGAAACATTTGAAAGTTTAAAAAAATCTTTACAATTTTTTTCAACATACTTCAAAATGGTTGTATTACAGTCTTCCAAAGCTTTGATAGCTTCATTTTTCTCTCTAGAATCCAACAGAACCATCACATTTATTGTAAGGTGTAATTTTAAATGACTCTGGAATATTGAATCTTCTATCCCATAAAGATCTTCTTCAGATAGAATTTCATTTTTAAACTTTTTGAAATTGGTTTGTATTTCATTGCTCAATAATGGTATTGAAATAAATTGTAATGCTACATTTCTGTCTCTAATCTGACCTACTGCAGAGTAAATTTCATTGATGGCCTCTATTATATTGAATTTAGTATCACCGCATATCATCAACTTTCCTTCTTGTGAGAGTTTTGGTACTGTAATGTTAGTGTTTGTCCTTTTTGACACAGAGTTTAAATCTAACAAGTCCTTTTGGTGTAATTTTATATAATAAAAACTGGAAAATAAAAGAGTTTTTATTGATTTATCAAGGCAATGTCTATTGGTATAGAAGTATTTCAGAAAACCATAGAGTCTATATATATATATATATATATAAACAAATTTGAGATCAGAATCTATATAGAGTCCTCGACACTTGATTTTGTCCATGGAATGTAATATGTGTTCCTCAATTTGAAGTATGGCCCTCTGCCCGTCTTTGACCATACCATTATTATGTATTTTCGTTGGAATGATTTTCCTTAGAAAAAAAATTTGAGATCTATTATAAATTTTTAAATATATTTTCAGCCTTTGACAAAGTCCCACTCATGCCAGCTAACCTGAGAGATCACTCACCAAAAAAAGAATTCAGCTTCGTTAAGAAGCTGGATTTATATGGTTGAGTTTGAATAGGTAAAAGTGAGCCATAATAAACCCTCGTGGATTGCAGTGGAGGGTCGAATAGACCCACTCACTTTAGACCTACTAATGTATTTAGATGATCAATGGAATAATAATTGTAATGGGGTAATGTCAAATGTAAGATGTCTATTACAATGTGAATCAATTTCATAACCAACTATAAGAACATTATTTTGATAAATATTGCACTTTGAATAATTTTTGTCAAATTGAAGTCAAGCTTGTGCTCCAACCAAAATGGTTAATACTTATTTCAACAGGTTCACCTCAGAACCACCTATGTTCATGTGGATTTGTTGGCAGTGGTCTGCGGAAACCTGCACAGTATGTTCATTTTATTTCAATATAGTTAATTATATTCTATGGATGGAATCGGACCTCCTGAGAATTCCCTGTTATCTTTTCGCCTGAGTCTCTAATGCCTACCTTATTCAGAAATAGAAGGCAGGTTTCTATGATTTCACAACAGAGATAAAGTAATTTTTTTAATAATTATTAGGTTTCATGCCCCTAAGCAGATCCAGTATGCATACATGTATGACACAGAAATAATATAAAGTATATCCTACTGTGGGACCATTTTGATACATAAACTTACGAAGGTAATTCAAAGCCTGTGCACAATTTCCCACTATTATCAGTGATAAAAGTTATATCTGAGCCAATCCCATTATCTGGTACCATCTCATCATTTTCATGATAAGCTTCATTCCTTTCTGAAAAGGTAAAATTAACGAATATTTACGACACAACCTCAAAAACAAATCGAAACCTGATGAACACTCCACACTTCCTGTATGTACAACCTTTGTCCCTTTGTAATGTCTCAAATTAAAACATTTTCCATCTATCCACATCCGTATTGGTTTAGACGACCCAATAGTTTTGATTACTTTATCGGACATTTCAAAATATCAATAAACAATATGTCCACGCCACAAACTACTTACTCTTACTAGTAGGTGGTTTGTGAATATGTCATACGAACTATGTCAATAATTCAATTATTATTATTATTTATTATTACAGTAGAACACAGAACACAGAACTGTGGTCTTTAGCTTTTACTGTGAGAGAACAACAAATATTTGTCTGACTGCGTTTTTTTTTTTGGTATGATCCCAACTTGAATACTAAATTCCGTCTTTCCTAAGATTTATGTCCTTTCCTCCTTTCCATGATCTGATTTCTCTTCTGTATGTGAGTCTTACAATTATATTTCATTCCGTTAGATGGATTCTTGAGAATAGGGTAGTGGTAAAAGTAGAAATGTCAATTTTATTCTTGGCAACTTGGCGTTCCTTCGATATATTTCCCGTGATTTACCGAGGCAAAAAAACATCTTTGTTCAAGTATTTTTCGCTTATCGCTTTATACCGCCAATTCAAGTAACATGGTTTTAGTTCGCAATATTCATTTTGGAGGAAATACATTATATAATTTCATGCTATATGGTATCCTAGGTAACATATCTGTCTAAGCTGTCTTCGTTGTTGTCTCAAAATGGTATTATTACACAACGTTAAAACTTACGAAGAATTTATAAATCTACTTGAAGAACTGAAAGTTGCAGCTTCGGAACATTCGGTATACATTTACTTTACATCTTCCATAACTGATACGAATGATCAATCCTGGTGCCCGTCTTGTAACGCAGCTTGGTCGGTCATTCAGAAATGTTTGGATCACGTGAATCCCCAAGCAATATTCATCAAGGCAGAAGTTGGAAGTAAAGAAGAATGGGAATCCAAAAACAATCCTTTTAAAATGAATTCAAGGTATAAAGTTAAAGTTCTTCCGACACTCCTTCATTGGAAGTCTTATCAAAGGTTAGAAGGAGCCTATTGTGCCAAGCCTGATATAGTCGAACTACTCTTTGATGAATCAGAAGCGGTCAATTACACTCAATTGAGCATGTCAGAACGACAAACCTGCTAATATTTTTAACGTTCCCTTGGATGAATAAAATTTGATACAAAAACAATATATTGTAATAATGTAATTTTGACATTTTATAACAGTCTACCTACATACATTATTGTCTTCAATCATTTTATTTTTTCAAAACATCTCATTCATGTAAGTACCTTTTTGATGTCGGTGAAAAAGTCGCAAATTCAAACCCTTTCATTTAATAAATTATTGTATGAAAGAGCCGTGAGGTATATGAATGTAGTTACCAAAATATCTTTTCAAAATCAGTTCTTTAATGTTACATGCGCGAAAAGATAGAATCATCCTTATGGTACATTATCGATCTAATTTCACTGAATTATCGATATTATTTCGTTATCTATTGCTTTTTACATAAAGTCGTAATGTTAAGAATTAATTGAGTGATTCATCTTGTAATGTTAGCATGATTGGTGCAAAAGACAAAAGGCAAAAAGACCTATCTGTCTTATTCCGAAACGTCAATGTCTGCCATTGAGAATGACAATGTTATATGTAAGTGAAATTTTATCTCTTTCATACACTAAATTCTGTACCATTCCTGTGAATGATATCTGATTCAATTCCTTTCTTTAGAAGATTCCCACGTTTTTTGTATCAAGATGGAGTAGTAGAAAGCCAAAAACTTTCTTTCCCAAAAAATTAATCACTACTAAAAATATAACCCCTTCGATTCACAAAATAATAATTTTTATGAATTTTGAGACTTTTAACTGCTATCAAAATAAAATTATCACAATAGTGATGAAAGCATTCAAAACCCACCTAAGGCTTGTTAAAAACATTCCATAATCCGTTATTCTGTAAGATCCTTATAAAACAGTATTTTACAACTTTGTAAGTGAATACATCCATGCCAACTGAATGCCAACATACATTATTTAATCCATGGTTTAATTACAGTTCAAATTGAGGGTATAGTTAAGTCACGTAGTTGTAATAACATGTGGTTCGAACTTGAAAATAGACATAATGTGCATTTATATTCAAGTGATTCAACGTGGTTTAGGCAGAATTTATATAATGATACGGTTCCAAAGTCGTCATCAAAGCTTTGTCTGTCGATTAATTTTTTTTGTAAAAAAAACTTCTGCCAGACACATTCAGCGAAGTAAATTTTGTCATTTGCATTTAATTACATTTAAACTAGATTTTTGTGACAGATGAAGATCTGTGAAAGCCACTCGAGTTCATCTGAAAGCACAGTGCTGCCCTCACCGAATCATAAGAAACATAAACATAAGAAAACAAATTTTAACCTATTTGAGTTCATATGAACTACTCAAGTGATATCACAAATCATAACAAAAGTAAAGAGCCGAATAACCTAATTGAGATATAAATATTGAAGATTCTCAAATTTTTGTTTTCAATTTTCAGTAAATGGCTGCTATTAAAGTTCCCCAGCAAAAAGTTATTTTATGCGGTGAATATGGTGTAGGAAAAAGTTCTATCTTCAGAAGATTTACAAATAATACTTTCATAACAACTACTGACAGAAAATCTACTTTGGGGCTGGATCATTTTTATAAAACGTATAGTGTTTGTGACAGGAACATTAAGGTAATGATTTTGGTATGTATAACTGATCATACATTTTATTTTTCAGTTGCAGTTATGGGATACAGGGGGTATGGAAAGAGTTGCCTCCATAACTTCTAGTTACTACAAATTTGCTGAGGCAGCAATTTTGGTCTTTTCCCTAGATAATTCTGCTTCATTTCATGTACTATCTCAGCACTTACTTGATATTGTTACCTACGCAGAGAATGCTAAAATATTTTTATGTGGGAATAAGAGTGACTTGGTTCAAGACATCCCACAAGTCAGTGATTCTGAAATAGAAGCATTTTGGTATATACAATGGTGTACACATTCAAATATTTTGCTGAAGATGTATTTTTTTTTAGTGAACAGTGTCATAATTTAGTATCTGGCATATACAAAACATCTTGCAAAACGGGTGAAGGTCTTGATGAAATGTTTACAGACATAGCTTATCAGTTGGTGAATTCTAATAGATCTAGATTTGAACTACAAGCCATGGAACAACATGGGTTCAAGATAACACCTTATGAAGAGGAACTACAAGATGATAGTTGTTTATGTTAAGATTTGAAATTCGTCAAAACCATTTTGGAAACATTTCGGAATGCATTCAGTATTTCAGGTTTATTTTTAGAATAATTTCATTCTGTATAAAATCCAAAAGAAATATCAAACTTAAAAAGAAATGTATTACAATGTCAGATAAGAACAGCAGTCTCATATTGGATCACAAAAGCAATGCTTTTCAGTGTGCTTTAATTTGATTTTTCCTGTTTTGTTTTAAATAAATTAATGGGAAACTTTCATATTTATCTTGAAGAAAATATGTTATTTAATAATGTGTTTGATTTAATCCTTCAAATGGAACATATGTTAACATAACAGTTACCTTTGAATAACAAAATTCCTATATTTATAGTTAGTACTGAAACAAATCCTGGTGTGGAAGAATCTAGTGAAAATATTTTGCAGTAATGCAAAATTCTTGTTTGCACTTGGAAAAAAAAAAAATTATAAACAAAAAATGTGCCACCAAAAATATCGGCTTCTAAATGTGTGTAACATTTTATACACTTGACTAAGTGGCATGTCTATATTCCTAGCTTGGAAAAGCTAAACATTTATAAGTATAATATGAGGTTGAGAGCTTTAAACTTGAAACCTTGAGTTGTGTTGCTTTTTTGTGTTTATTTTGTTGGTATAATGTGAAAGCCTCTATATTGATAACATTTTTCTTGCTTTGGGAAGCTGAGAATATTGAATTATCATTTCTTGTTTTTGTGCATTCATATTTTTTACAAAGTTTTCATTTATTCTTGACAAATGAACATTTAATACACATCTCACTTGATGGACTAATTGTAAAACGGGATCCTCTAACTACTAAAAGACTTATTAACTGGTCAAAAATGTTGCCAAAGTTTTGTAAACATTAGTTAATAGTATATATAGTTTTATTTATTAAGGCTGCATATGAATAATGGTGTAATTTTAATAAAAATTTGGAGTAGACTTATTATTTTATTAAGTATTATAATATATAAATATAAGACAAAATATAAATTGGTAAACAAGGCAGCAAACTAAACTTTTCTTTTGGTTTTAGTTTGCTTGTAAGTAGTAAGTGCTTTAATCTTAATTAATCAAATTTCACTAAAATGTGAATTTTATCTATAAAATGTAACAGAGCATCTTTCTTGGCGCGAAGTTTATTACAAATACCATATTTTTAAGAACATCGACATTGGAATTACTTCCTAAGAATAACATTATCTTTCAACTAGTCTAGTTGAAAAACTCCAGACATCACAAGAAGATGGCAAATGAGACTTTGCTGAAACGTTGTGAGGATAATCCTTATGAGGATAAAATACACAGAACATGGAGCGAAACCCACAATTAAAATCAAGTTGAAAGCTTGTGTCACTAAAAACTTAACATTAGATAGAACCCAATTTCTTACATTTTTCTTTGTTATGATCTATTGCATTAGTCTCAGCAACACTAAGTAATATTTGGATTCCTCTTACTTATTTTAATGTAGTTTTGATATATGTAGTTATGCCCTGATGATGATAGCATTTATTATAGAAATATAGGGAAATTAGTGTTACAAATTTCTCACTGACTGTTCTGATGTCATGTATGAAATTATACATATATCTACCACATATTTTAAAGTGATGACAATACATTTTATGCTTTGTCAATAAGGATTTTGTTCTTTTAAGAATAGAATTTGGAAATATCAACTCCTTATAGAGAAAGCTGAGAGTATAAATTATTTTCTCCATTTTATTCTCATTCAATATGAAAAAATTATAAATACTACAGGTTACTGACTAACTCTTTGGAGAGTGTGTTTTTCACTTTGCCCTTTATAACACTTGAGCAAATTGTCTGTTAATCTGGATTTATTTTTCAGATAGTAGGAAATTAAAGAACAAAATTTGTGGAAAATAAAAACACAGTTCATTTAATCATGAATTGAAAATTTATGATAATTACAATAAAACATGTATAAAATATCAATTATAACACTTTGTAAGCAAATAACTTTTAGGAAAAATCAACATTGGTTCATTTTATATTAGCACTTTACAACAGAAATACTAAAAAATAGGCAGATCAAATAGCAATTTCAGTATCACAGGTGCAGTTCTTCCTTGGTTTTTTTTAACTTGCAGCTAAACATCTCCTCTTACATTTTTCATTCTAATAAAATCAAAACAGTTCATCACCTATCTCGTATCACTTCTTAACATATTTCGAAAAACCTCATTTAAATTTTCAACTGTTCATTCAGTGTTGAGACCACTGTATATTCTTAAGATCAATCCCTTCTTGCACCATCTCCCAAAGCGGACTCATCTCTCTCAATCTATTGACATGGTATATACACTTCTTAGCTGTATAATCAATTTCTTCTTCCGTTGTGAAACGACCTATACCAAATCTGATGGAACTGTGAGCTAGGTCTTCGTCGGTTCCAATCGCCCGGAGAACATAAGAAGGCTCCAAGGAAGCAGAAGTGCAGGCTGATCCGCTGGACAGCGCAATATCCTTTAGTGCCATAAGAAGAGATTCACCTGCCATAATGAAAAATGTATTAAGCCCCAAATATCATGATGTAGTTCTTTATTTTACTTCTAATCAGCGAACTCATAAGGGATACTAAAAAACTGTGCTATTTTTTGGACGTAACTAAATGTTAATTTGAAAATAAGTCTGACATCTACTGTAGAATAATTCAATTCCAGTCGTAGAAATTTCAATCAAATTGATAATTAAGCGAATACTTTTGGGAGAGATTAGTTTTTGGTGCTATGAGAAGTGTAAGATAAGTGTTCTCCAAAACTTCAAAGTACATCAAATTTGATTGAATTGCATCTAAGTGAACTTTTATATCAATATTTTTATATATATTACATTGAGCAGCGTTCCTGAGAATGATACCTATTTCAATGCCATTATGAATGTGATTTCTGTGCAATTCAATATTTATATGAAAGTTGTTTCAGTAGGAATTTTTTTTCAGTTTTTAGCTGGAAAAAACTTCTGCACTTGATCTAGAAATCTTTGTGTAAAGAGTTTTTATTTCTTTCTTAGGAAGTGTCCCATATTTTTTGTTTTATTATGGAGAGGAAGAAAGCCAAAAGTTTTTTCTCAAAACTGATCTCTCTTGAAAATATTTCCTTTTCAATTTAAATTAATACCATTATGAAAAAATAAATGGTTGTTCTAAACTGGATTGGGGGATCTCAAACAAGAGTCCTAACTCATTGGAAGATGTCATTTTATTTCTAACATTTACAGTTTCAGATTTTTAATTTGAGAAGAACATCTATATCTAATACTTTATTAGGTTCGTATACATTTTTAGTTGACTCCGATAATCTTTCTTAGTGATACATTTAATCATTTTATTTTCTCACTTGTTTTAATGGTTTCCTAATAATAATGAAAAATTCAAATAACTGTAATATAAAAATGTTCGGTTCTAGATAAAAAATAATATTGAAAAAACAACTTGACCATTAATTTCATCATTTTTCAGAAGGGTAATCAAAGTTGTTTTTGAAGCAGGTAAATTTTGTGACAACCTATTTATTCACTATTTATAATAATAATAATCTTTATTCAAAATAGACATCCTAATATACAAATGGTAATATGATTGTGAATATTAAATAAAATTTAGACGAAATATATAATATTATTAGATGTTAGATATAGTATTAGATATAACATGCGAAAATAAGAAAATGTACTAGTGGAAAATGGACAATGAAAAGAAAACAATAGATGCAGATCTTAATCTAATAATTCTGTGATCGTATATATTCCATAAGGGAGTGTTTAAATTGTTGGAGTGAATTGCTTTTTTTGATGTTGATAGGAAGTTTATTATAATTCAATAATCCCTTATGAAATAACGAGTTCATTGTTCTTGAGAGACTAGTTCTTGAAACCCACAGGTCACTGCTACCTCTTGTAGGATAGTTATGAATTTGATGGTTGAAACTGATAAATTCATTGAAGTAAGGTGCTATTTGACCAGTAAGTATTTTAAAGATGAAAATCATTGAAAAATAGTATAATCTGTCTTTTATTGTCAACCAGTTCAACGCGTCAATCATTGTTGCAATAGGAGTATATTTGTTGCACTTTAACAGTATTCGCATACCTCTGTTTTGTAGTTTTTGTAGCATTGATATGCAGTTTCCGTCAAGCAGAAAAAGTAAACTGGCACAGTAATCAAAATGCGGTTGAATTATTGATCGGTAAACTGTTAAGTTGGATTGAAATGTTAGTTGACGACTTATCCTTGTAAAGAAAAACATTTTTTTAGAAATTTTGTTGTAGATGTATTGAAAGTGTTTTTTCAGATTCAAATTGTTATCAACTATGAAACCCAGATATTTATATTCTTCAACAATATCAATAGATTCACCATATATATTAATATTGATTGTATTCTTATCAATTGAATTATATTTAAATGGAGTTGTTAATATCATGGCTTTCGTTTTGTTAACATTTAATTTAAGTTTATTTCTGTTCAGAAAGACTGTAATATTAAGTAAGCTCATATTTAGTTTGCGAATAGCATTATCTAAATTAACATCACTTGCTGCGAGTAGTGTATCGTCTGCAAACAAATTTATGAATTCACAGTCTGGAATATAGTTAATATCATTTAGGTATAGTATGAAGAGTAGGGGACCTAATACACTACCTTGCGGTACTCCAGTATTAATATTTCTTTCACTCGAAAATACATTGTTGACTTTCGTACATTGGGATCTATTGACTAAGTAACTTTTAAACCATTGTAATACATTGCCAGAAATACCATAGTATTCTAATTTAGAGAGAAGGATTGAAATGTCGATTGTTTCAAAAGCTCTTTTGAAGTCTAAAAATACTGCCACTATAAATTTATTTTCGTCAATTAATAGTTTCCACTTGGACAGAGTAAGTTGGAGGGCAGATTCACATGAATGCTTTGATCTGAATCCTGATTGATATTCCATTAATAAATTGTTATTTTCAATATATGTACTGAATTGGTTATATACAGCTAGTTCTAATACTTTTTCAAGTGGTGGTAAAGTGTTTATTGGGCGGAAATTGCAGACTTCATTAGTATTTGTAACCTTAGGTACTGGAACTATAGTACTTAATTTGAGCTTTTCAGGAAATTGACCATTTTTCAAAGATGTATTTACAAAATTCAATATAACATGACCTACAACTTCAAAAATACTCTTAAGAACTTTATTGTTGATAATATCAGCATTGCATTTGTTATCTAAACTAGATATGATTGTTCTTAATTCTTTCATAGTTAGCATTTTGAATTTAGATAGTTTGCATTCGATTACTTTGAGATCTATACATGACCAGGGTTGGGAATTAGGAATAGTTAACCTGATGTCTTGTATACTTCCAATGAAAAAAATATTGAACAATTCGGCCTTATCTCGATTTGTGACTGCTTTTTGCGTATCAAATATTATTTCGTCTGGAATGGGACTATTGTTGGGTTTGATCAAGGATTTGAGAGTTTGCCACATTTTTTTAGAGTCAGATGAACACTCATCAATATTTCGTTTATAATATTCAGATTTTTTAAATTTCAATAAGTTAACTACTTCATTTCTATAGCTTTTATATACTAACCAATTATACTCTTTATCATGAACGTTTAAGCTATTTTTAAAATTTCTATATGCCCTATCCCTTTCTCTTGTTAAATCATGAACCTCGCCATCATACCAGGGCAATTGGTTTTTATGAGGGCTGAAAGATTTCAAGGGAGATATGACATTGACGTGTGTTTTGATATTATTGATTAAATTAAAATAAACTTCGTCAATATCACTCAAGTTCATATTCCAGGTAGAATTCACCAATCTTTCATTAAGCATTTCAAGGTTTTTTTGGCTGAAGTTTCTATAGAATTTGGTGACTGGACAGTATGATGGTTGAGTGGATTTAATTGAGACCGTAACAATGTTATGATCAGTGATTCTGGGAATTTCATGTACTAAACACAAATTAACAGGTGAAGAACTCAAAACGAAATCAATCAATGTACTACTAGTATTAGTCACTCGTGTTGGTTCGTTAACTAATTGCTCAACACCTAAGTTTGAAATAAAATTTCTGAATTTCTGCACCGATCTGTCATTAAGTTTTAAAAGATTCAAATTGAAATCACCTATTAATACACATTTACCTTTTTCATTGAAGATATTTTCTGCCCAGCTCTCTTATACAGTGTGTAACAACGAAAACTTAACAGAGCCGTTTTTGAATATAAAAGGTAAGATTTTCATAAAAAGCTCGGACACGTCGATGTCTAATTAAAGGAGGACACCTTTCAGACTAATCAGATTTTTTTGTATTACGCACCCCCTCAGAGGGGTGCGTCCGACGACCCTTATTTAGATAGGGAAAGTAGGTCGAGTGGCACTTTGTTTTAAAGGTCTTTTGAATACCTTTACAACTGTGTTGAAAGAAAATTTTTGTAACGATTAGTTTTTGAAATAATTTGAAGTTAAAATTGCCATGTAAATAATACATTAGACAGACCACTCGGTAACATGTATACCTGAATAAAAAATTTTTCGAGCAGTTCTCCTTATCAGTTTTTTCTTAAATAAAATCCTATTTTTAAAATCAATACCCACTCCTCTTCTTCCAGTTTTCATTAGTACATCGTTCGATTGTTTTGTTTAAACGGGTCGTGTATTATTTGTTTAAAAATGCCTTACGCTACTGCTGAAAGGGTTTCAGTTATTGCTTTATTTTTTGGCAACGACCAAAATGCTAATAGAACATAAATTTTATTTAACGAGCAAAACCCTGGTAAACACCTAAGCAGAAATCAAGTTCTGGATTTGGTCACAAAATTCAGGGAGACAGGTTCTGTTTTAAATAAGAAAAGAAATGTTCAGAGAAGGGTAGTAAATGACGATAATGCGATTGGAGTGATTGGTCAAGTCATCGCCAATCCCAGGTTAAGTATCAGAGGTTTATCAGCAATGGCCGGAATAAGGCATATGAGCGCATGGAGAATCCTTAAAAACCACAAATTCCATCCTTACTAAATTAAACTTGTTCATGAACTCAATGAAGATGATTTTGACCGAAGACAGGAGTTTTGTGAGGGCATGAGTGAGAGATTAATGCAAAATCCCGAGCTGCTTTATAACATCTGTTTTTCAGACGAAAGCTCACTTTATTTAAATGGTTGCGTGAACCGTCACAATTGCCGTTATTGGTCGGATGAAAACCCAAGACAATACACAGAAATACATACCCAACATCCCCAAAAGTTGAATGTCTGGGCCGGAATATTAGCCAATCATATTATAGGTCCATTTTTCATTGATGGAAATTTAACCGGTGATTCTTATTTACAACTTCTTGAAGAGGCAATACAACCTCGTATAGTTGAAATAATTGAACAGGATCCAAGATGTCAAGATGAATTTATCCATTTTCAACAAGACGGTTCACCACCCCATTATGCCCAGCAGGTTCGAAATTTTTTGAATAATCATTTTGAAGGACAATGAAGGCAGAAGAGGTCCAATTGAATGGCCAGCAAGATCACCAGATTTAACACCACTGGACTACTTTTTGTGGGGATATTTAAAGTCTAAAGTTTATGCTTCACAGCCAGCCAATTTGGATGAATTACGTTGTAGAATTATTGATGAATGCCGAGCTATAACTCCTGAGATGTTGAATAATGTAAGAGCAAAATTCGAACAAAATCTTTATTGTTGCATGGGGCAAAATGGCGCACATTTTGAACATTTAATCTAAATTTCCTATGTGAGTTACCCTCATTAGGTGTTACTTTTTTTTTGTGTGCTTTAAAAACAATTATTGGGATTTATTAACCCTAAAACAGTTTTTTAAACTTTTCTGTGTCATCAGCATTCAAGGAAATCGAATTCGTTGGGTAGGTAAGTTTTTAGTATGATTCACTTTTTTATCAGAACCATAAAATATTCACGTCAAAAGGCAACCTTCATAATGAGGTGCCACTCAATTTACCTAAAATGTAAGGGTGGTAAACAACCCCAGCCCCCGAAAAAAATCTCCTCGTAATAAACAAATAGTTCTTACTTTTTTTCAAAATCAAATGAACACGTATTAGCAGGTTGTCATAAAAAGCAAAAATTTTTAAAGTTCTGAACGTAAATTGTACCTTAAAAACAATTTGATTTATTTTAAAAAGAGTTTAACTCAATAAAAATACCTTAAATCTTCAAATTATCTCGAAAACTACTCGTTACAGAAATTTTCTTTCAACAGAGATGTAAAGGTATTCGAAAGACCTTTAAAACAAGGTGCCACTTGACCTACTTCCCTATCTAAATAAGGGTCATCGGACGCACCCCTCCGAGGGGGTCCTTACTACAAAAAATCTGATTAGTCTGAAAGGTGTCCCCTTTAATTAGAAATCGACGTGTCCGAGCTTTTTTTTTAAATCTTACTTTTTATATTCAAAAACGGCTCTGTTGAGTTTTCGTTGTTACACACTGTATACAAAATTTCAATGGTTGCTCAACAAAAACAAGAATTGAATTTTTTCACCAATTCCCGTACTTTTCATCATTTGTTTGAAAGCTTCCTACTTTATCTTAGTTAAGCGAGGTAATTTCTTACTGTTTTTTTGGGTATATAACCATTCTGGGTATATAACCAATCACAATCTGGAAATAAAAAATGAACAAAGCTAAATCAATTGAGAATTTGCTGAAGTGTAATAAAGGGCAAACTGAGAAGTTTACCCGGACAAGTTACTGCATAATATAAATCACTGCAGAATCCAATTAATCAGAAATTTGTCGTATTCATAAATTTCAAAACCCAATATTCAGTTTAAAACTTTCGCCTCAAATTGTAAATAGCTTTAATTCTTTCAACATATGTCAAAATAATTTAATTCCAAATAATTAAATTGAAGGTATTTACAATTTGAGGCGAAAGTTTAAAAGTGAATTTTGGGTTTTGAAAACAGAAAAAGATTTATGAATTTATTTTTGAAACATTTATGAATATAACAAGTTAATGACTGATTGGACTCTTCAGTGGTTTATATTACGCAGTAATTTTTTGGGGTGAACTTTTCAGTTTGCCCTTTATTACACTTCAGCAGATTCTCTATTGATTTAACTCTGTTTATTTTGCTCTTTTCAGATTGTGGAAGGTTATATACCCAAAAAAATAGTGAAAAGCATTTTGTCCCCCACAACAAAAGTCTTTCAAAGAATAAGTGAAGAAACTATTGTAGAAAATGAAAAAATGTACTGTTTCATTGGCACAGAAAAATAAACTGCATTGTATATGTGTCATTTTTTGTAGAACAAGAGGTACATTTCAATGTCAACTTTCTAAAAATACTACTTCCTATGAAGATTTTCGAGAAGAATGAAGTGAAAAATGACATTTGAAAATAATTAATGAAACGTACGAATATTAGTAGAAAAGTTCAATTCTTGAATTTTTATTTAAAAACATAGCCAACATCGTCCTTTTTTTCTCGCCACATCAAGTTGTTTGACAATATTTTCGTTGAATTTAGAAAAAATTGCTCCTAAGGCGACACTTTTAAATGGAAATGGTCAATGAAAAAATGTTTAAAAAATAAAAATTATATGGTTCCATTCAATATTTTTGACTTGGGTTCATATTTAGTTGTACCAAAAAATTTCATTGTTTTTTCATAAATATATCAGTTCAGGTTGAATATACTTTTTTTCAAATTTTTTTTACCCCAGAAATTGATTTTGTTGTACAATGATTATGTATCTACTAATTATTTTATTATAAATAAGAAACTAAGTTTCAATCAAAGTAAACCTTGGAAGTTTATTTCTTTGTACTTACATTTAAAGCAACACAAATAAGTTAATTATAGAGCAAATATTTAAAATTATTTAAAAATTAATCATATAACTATGAAATAAAACGATATATAAT
The DNA here is from genome assembly GCF_025532065.1 of Leptinotarsa decemlineata. Classification (NCBI taxonomy): domain Eukaryota; kingdom Metazoa; phylum Arthropoda; class Insecta; order Coleoptera; family Chrysomelidae; genus Leptinotarsa; species Leptinotarsa decemlineata. The sequence continues at coordinate 1,481,222 of NW_027412549.1, read as the reverse complement.
TAAACAAAAAATGATCATAAATGCTCCCCCATGCCGTGTGGGGAATTGAACAATATTCAATTTAGGATGTAAATAATTACCAAAACTCTGTAATTTAAACTACCTTATCAGGTCATATCACATTTTTGATTAATGGTTGTTTTTAGAAAATATTACCTGATACATAATAGAAGGTAAACAAAGGTTTTGGCTTTCTATGTCTCCAACTATATACAAAAAATGTATGAATTTTCCAAAGATGGAGAAGTAGAAAGCCAAAACTTTTCATTGCCAAAAATTTATCTCTTCTGAAATATACTCCTTTCAATTTAAAGGACGTAAACACTTTTTGATTTTCATTACATATCGCATGACAAATTCAAATGAGTTTTTTTAGAATGGATGAAATTTTCATTTACTAAGTAGGAGAGATTCGATTAGTAACAGCAAGTCGAAACCAATCAAATTGATATGAGTGAATAACATCAGCAACTGCATTAATATATTAAAGTTACCTGATGACCTTACAATTACGACATCCAGACAGAGATGTCCTACTTTTTCACTGTTATTTCCCTCTGATATAGTTCTAATTTTAATAATTCTAAAATACAAATCATGACATTATAAAAAAAAAACAAGAATTATTTGGCGCTCCGGAACGATTTAATTGATTCCAGTGGCGCATTTTTTTTTTCGCTGCAGGAAAACCCGAAAAACTTGCAGCTCCACATCTTGATCTGCCAATATCCTCTCTCTCTCATAAAACAAAATGTAGGGTGTTTCCAGAGGCTCCACAAAATTCACTGCTTCGCCAGAACACTTTATGACACGACTATCGTCAAACTTGAACCAGTCCGTTTTCATCTTTGACCAAGACGTAATAATGACCAGATTCTACGCCAGAACCACAGTAAACAATGACAGCATGAAGATTATAATGGTGGTCTGCTAGATTGAAGTGTTCATCTATTTCGAATCTTTGTAAAAGTTTGGTGCTTCCGTCAGATATATATTTTCAATATTCACTTGAAAGCTTTTCCACAGAAACTGTAGCAACAAATGAAACTCAGTTTTTTTTTATTCTGTAAAACTATTTTACTAGTTGAAATTCTGTTTGTGACGTATTATGATTATTAAATATTATTATTATTATTTTATTAAAATTTTTTCCAGGTTTCATACTATAAATAAGAGAACTCTGTAAAAATGTGATTGTGATTTTTTGAAAAACTCCAAACAGGGTCACTCACCTTCAACGTATGCAAAAGACAAATTATACAACCAGGATAGGTTTGTGACTCGTCTCCATTTCTAATGACATGACTTAAAGAAACGCAAATCTGATCCAATAACTTTTTGCTGAGTCTTTGAATGTAAGCATGATCATATTCCATTTCAGTTTTACTGATCCTGCATGCTTCACCAAAACCGACTACAAGAGGGGCAGGTACGGTTCCACTTCTGATGCCCCTTTCTTGACCCCCTCCGCTTTGGATTGCTTCCACTCGTACTCTGGGGCGCCGACGAATGTAAATGGCACCAATACCTTGAGAAAAAGTTAGAGACATATGATGAGTGAAGTGGCACTTATTCAGATTTCGAGAATATATCTCTCTCGTTTATTTCAATTTTGATTATTTTAATCACCGATTCAGTCTTTTCACATTTAGATGTATATGATTGCTGTGTATTTACTTATTTTTTATAAGTTAACTGACAACATTTAAAAACGGAATACTATAACTTAAATAACATATATAGAAACATTTTAATGACAACAAAACCACTTTAAATAGTCCAGAGATCTTCAACATCCAGCTTCATTTTCAAACTTGCATAACAAAAAAATATGTGGAAAAAAATACGTTTTTATATTATAATAGTTGATACTTGCAAAAATTAAGAGAATAAGTGTAAGAATGCTTGAGACACAAAAATAATTTACTGAACTGTGTTATTTCTATTTTAAAATCAACAGAATATACATAATTATAACAGATACGAATTTTATTGAAATGATAAGAAAAACAACTGTACGTGAAGCAATTGCTGTATGTACTTTTTCACTTCAATAATTTGAAATATGTCATGTTCAATCCCTCAATATCTTTTCTGGTATTTGCACTATCAACATAAATTCTCTACTCTGTTTGAAAGTAAAAGCAAGAATCATATCATACTCTGATGATACGGTTGTTATTTTCAATGAAAATACATGGTCTGAAACCAAAAATTCTGTCCAGTCACGCATGGAAAAAATTCATAAATGGTTGAGTACATATCGTTTTTCATTAAACGTTAGTAAAATCCACTATCTTGTTTTCTGCATAACATCAGCAAACAGACCTAATTTCTCTAATATTAAAGTTCCAGGTATGAGGGAGGAAATCAAAGAAATAACCGAGGTCAAGTATTTGGGCATAATTATTGACAATAATTCAAAATGGAACAATCATACTGATTACCTAGCAAAAAAAGTGAGGAAGCTAATATATAAATTTTTACCAGCTACGATAGTTCCATTGAAAAATATACTTATATTAATTTACAAATCTCTACCTGAATCACTTTTTCGTTATGGTATTCTGGTGTGGGGAGCAATGTATAAGAGTTCCTTGCAAAAACTGAACGTGATACACAAACTATATTCTGAAAATAATCTTGAAGAAGAAAATAACATATTATACTAATCTTATATATTCAGAAGATCTTAGTAATATTCAAACATTATACTTTCATAGTTTATGTAAGTATGCATTCAAAAACAAAACATTTCATAATTATGTTCTCACAGTTTATATTACTAGAAATACAACAAACGAATTGCTACCCACTCCAAAATACAATAAAAATATTTGTCATTGCTTTTTTACTTACACACTACCTAAAATTTGTAATATTCTACCCTTAAGGACAAAACGTATTAAAAATTATAAAACCTTCTCTATAGAATCAAAAAAAAATTATCTTCAAAAATTACTTTGAATTTATCAAAATATTAGAACACCAATAGATACACTGTAGCATAACACAAGTGTTAAGTCACTTAGATGCTATTTTATACACAATCTTTATGTACTGCCATTACTGTCTTTATATATATATATATATATATATATATATATATATATATATATATATATATATATATCTTTTTTATTCTTATTTTCTGTATTTTTGTGTATCAATTTAATTAATAAATAAAAAGTGTATCATTTCACTAACAAGTCTATTTGAGCAAATAGGTTGAATATCTAGGATCTCAAGATTTAAAAAGTTGAAATGGCAGTATTTTCTCTATGTTCGACAAGAAGTTATCAACGGTAAATTTATTTTTGGCGAAATGTTTATGTAAAAGCTTTAGTATATAATAGAAACAAGATCATTTTTGAAGTATACCAAGAACACAAGTATAGCTGTCGTCTTAAACAACCGAAGAAATCTACAAATGTAAAACAAGTCCTAGAAGCAACAGATCACGTAATTGAAGAAAAAATTGCTCTCCTGTCTAATAAAACCCATTGCCACACAAGAATTCATAGGGAGGCCGTCGAGATCTATAGGTAACTCAACAATTTCAACAAAAAGAAGGTATAGAAGTCAACTGAACGTGGCATCCAGTGCTCAAGAAGGCCAAAAATAGACAAGAATACAACTCCAATTGACAGCAGCATATCTGTCAAAAACGTGAAAACGTGGATCAATCAGAACCATAGAGCCAAACTGTGACCCAATCAAGGGTGAGTATTTGCACCTCCACCAGTTCCTGAAAGTATAATTATGAACTGAGAAGCTTGAACATGCAGTGCCTCAGTCAGTCGTTACTGAGAGATACTACCTTCGTCCTCTCAGTAAATGCATGTACCGCTGAAGATGTCCACGGCAGTAGAAGACGAAACGTTTGATACTATGAGTTCCATTAGAGCCCGGATTTTTTTCTCTCTAATCGTGAATCGGACCATGAAAGTCTGTGTTCTTATAGAAATGAGGAATTTTGAAAAAAATTTTTTTTAAGTCATTACTAAGAGTGTATCTGCAAATCGTGGCCTGAAGGATAAAATCTTTTACCCATGTGGCAAAACCAACTTTAGCGTCAACGTATCAACATTTCTTTCAATTCTATAGCAATTTTTATTCTTTATATCTTGACCTATAATAAAGTACATTTTAATCATTTTTTTCTCAGAATATAAATAAAAATGAAATGTCCAGTTTGTTCTAAATATCAGAAAGTACAAGTTATTAAAACAGGGGTCAAAAAATTGAAATTAAAATGTTTTTTTTTAGATATTCATTCTATTTGAATGGAAAATAATTTTTCTATGTCATCTAATCATGTTTCATTTGGGAAGTTTTATAATTTTATAATGAGACATATGCATGTATATTTACAGTGATTACTAAATATTTATCAATTGAAAGGTTACTTCATTTTTCAAAGGATCAAAATATGCCATATTTAAACAAAATTAATTATTTAATTCATACCATAAATCCAAAATATTTGTTGTACCTTATTTTCTCTTTAATATTAATGACATTACTCCCCCATTATTTTCAAACACAAATATATAATTTTTGAATAATACAAAACAAAGATAACTTTTCTAAAAAAAAACTTTTCTATTACACAAAAAATTTACCTTTTGGTCCATATAGTTTATGACCACTAATTGACATCAAGTCAATATTCATTGAGTTGACATCCAATGGAACTTTTCCTACTGCCTGTGCTGCGTCTGTATGGAAAAACACCTTTTTTTCTCTGCAAAGCGCTCCTATTTCAGAAATTGGCTGTTTAACACCTGAAAAAATGTCATGAAGAAAAAAAAATCATACAAAATGCTGAAATGTGAATATATTTCTTTACAAGTGAAATTTTTAGTTTATTTTCATTAGAAATGATGATCGCTATCTTAGATCTATTCTCAACTATTTTTCTGAATTTAATATATTTATTTATTTGAATGAAGTTCTGACTTCCAGTGCCTAAAAAATAGTTATGGTTCATTTCAATAGGCAGTGCAGTAATAATTATGGGTTGGAAGATATTAAACAATGGGATAATTTGGTATTACCAGCATTATACTTGAGGAAAACTCAACAAGACATTTATTTATTTATTGCTGTCTAAAAAGTTAGCATGCTATTACAATTATTCGTTTCGAGTGACTTATTACTGCACGCCTTTTGAGAATGGACTCACTTTACCATATCTGAAAAATCTATGAGAAGTTGAATGAAAGAAATATTAAGAATACTAGGACAGAAATATGTAGATGAATCACTTCTTCGATTGACGACTTGTTTATTTTGTGGAAATTCATGTTCACTGAGGATACACTACAAAAACACACTTTTGTCTATTTTCCACTATATTTCTTTATTGTTGACTGGTTTCGGCTATTTGAAAATGGTATAATAGCCGAAACCGGTCAACAATAAAGAAATATAGTGGAAAATAGACAAAAGTGTGTTTTTGTAGTGTATCCTCAGTGTAGATGAATCACTTGGAAAATATAAAAAAAATGGGAAGAAATAAACAATGAGTAATGCGAGAATTAGAAATACTTCCACCACAGAAATAACTAGACATTGTAAACGAAGTTACGAGGATAGGAACAATAAATATGGTAATTAATATTTGTCATATGAATGTTCAGGTTTACTAATCAAATTAATATTTCATGTACATATATTGAAACACGGGTTAAACTGAGTGTATTCAGATATTATTAACAATTTTGGAAACTACAAAACAGCAGCCATCTATGCAAGAGTAATAATATTGATATTTTTGTTAATGCATTAACTCAGGGTGTCTGATATAGTTTCTAGTCGCTGTGACTTCATCAACTTTTGTGGAGACTTCAACATAAATAATCTAGAATATAAACTGAACGTCAAACTGTTCCTTGATGTTTTAAATTCCTTTCTTTTTTTGGAAATTGCCAGAGTTTTTTTCAATAAAACGACTACACCAGTTTGACTTCTACTGACTCCATTTTCAAAAATCTCCCAAAATCAGGAGCAATTTAGTTTATAAAAGGTATTCCTGGCAAAGAATAAATCTGAAACAAGCACTTTTTCCAATCAACAGAAATGCCATTTTGTTCTCGAAACAAGTTTCACCAAAGAAGTTGGCGTCTTCAGGAGATGAAGAAAATTGAATTTGTCAAGTCTATGCAGGTATGTATATTTGCAAATGAGAATTTCATTTCATTTTATCAAATGGCCTAATATATAAACATAAATATTTTGTAAATTTATACATATTCATTCTACTCATACTCATGCTACTCATTTCTGACTTACCATATACAGGGTGTCCCATATAAAACTCCACGGGCCAATATCTAAAAAATGAAAAAAAATATCCAAATTTCCTGAAAGCAGATAATTTTGGCGTCAAAGGGTCCTCTTATTTACGTAGAGATCCAGCACTAGGCATCTTCCGTTAGGGCGTCGCAACACCGACGCCAATTTTTTTAAATGGTAACCCAGTGTTTTCAATTGGTTTTTGAATTCTGCATTAAATTCTGAATTCAGCCACATATGGATTATATAGTTTTCCTTGAATACTGTTGAAAAAAGGCAATTTTATTGTGTATTATAAAGAAGGCCATGAATAAGTCAAAATGAATGCAATAATACGAGTTTAATAAAACGAGAGACACTTTTAGCTGTCACGAATCGGGAATTACTAAAAAGATGCAATATGTGTATTCTAAGTGAAGGGAGGCAGTTCGAACACTTACTAAAATGATTATCGTTATCGCTAATTGATTTCGTTATTATCATGTTAGTCGAGTTATGGTCAAAGTAACATATTTTTGGTAATTTGAAACATTAATTTTAATTTGTACAGAAATATCGACTAGATAAAATTGAACAGACAATGAAATCATAACTGATGGATTCATTTTATTAAACTCGTATTATTGCATTCATTTTGACTTATTCATGGCCCTCTTTATAATATGCAATGAAATTGCCTTTTTTATCAGTATTCAAGGAAAACTACAAGTGTGCTATATGGCTGAATTCAGAATTTAATGCAGAATTCAAAAACCAATTGAAAATACTGGGTTACCATTTTAAAAAAATTGGCGTCGATGTCGCGAAGCCCTAATGGATGACGCCTATTGCTGGATCTCTTCGCAAATAAGAGGACCCTTCGAAATCAAAATCATCTGCCTTCACGAAATATGGATATTCTCTCATTTTTCAGATATTTGCCCGCGGATTTTTATATGGGACACCCTGTATAGCAATGTATCGTCAATTGTGAATAAATATCATTATTGAGTTGAATGAAATATATTTTTTAAAAAGATAAGTTTTTGTAAAAAAAAAGCATTTTGGCCTAGAACTTCTTCTTTATACAAAAATGTTGAAATATTCTGAAGGCAGGAAGAAAGCAATCAAGTTCAAAATAAATGATAGATTTCCACATTTTTGTGCAAAGATGAATGAGTAAAAAGCCTATAAGTTTTTTGTAGGCAACTGCATCAATTACGTTAGTTACAGAGAAAACAAATTATTGTGACCTAAAATTGAAATTAATTAATTAGTTAAACAGTAAGTAAAATGTCAATAATAACTTGTGATGGGAAAATTCAAAGACAACATCTTCGGTAATGCGATTATGGAAATGATTGGTATATTTCAATTATATGAAAAAGAATCAAATGATTACTATGCAACCGTATCGTTATAGGTTGTTGCTCCATAATCTAGTGTAATCTGAGGGATAGCGGGTATAATGCCTAACACGGTTCTATATTTTGTGATCATTATGAACATAAACTTAATAAGATTTCTGTAACAATTACTTTGATAATTGTTGTTATCTTTGGAATAACTAGTAAATGTGTGAAATTGTGCAGGAAAAGTGTGATTATCAAAGGCACCCTTTACATATTAAAGAACAAGAACCTACACTTTGAAGTGTTTTTTGTTTTCTAAGGCAAAACTAAGTAAAATTTATGAAATTCAGCAATAAATTATGCATTTGGACTGTAACTTCTTTTGATATTGCAAACAAATAATACCAAAAACTCTAGTGACATGAAAATATTAGGAACATTGTTCCGAAAAAAGAATTAATTTGGTGAAACAGAACTGTTTTATCGCTTGAGAAAATTTAGGATAGTTGATTAAAGGTGTACAGTATGAGATACTAACAGAAGATGTAATTTTTCTTGTTTTAAGTACAAGAAGTGGTTTCCTCAAATAGATTTTTTGACATTTTTGACTTTTGGAAGAAAACATTTCCAAAAGTAGAAAGGACCTTTTGATTTCAGATTCATAATCAATGGACAATTTTATGTAAGTCCAATAATTTTTTAAAAGTGAATAGTATATTCAAATAATTACCATTTCAACATATTATACTCATTCTTAATTTCTTCTCATTTTTTTGGCACTTAGCAAATGCATTTATCATTCAAATACCTATTTCGTTATTGACTGCCATTATAGAAACCAGAGAAGTATTTGAGGTAATACTTCGATCCAACTGTTCCAATGATATAATTCCATGGACTGCACCGGAAGGTAAGTTATTTCAAATCCTTCATTTCCAGAGCTCTGCAAGAGTCTAGCACACATTTATGTTCCTATAAAATAGTCTATATTGGGTATACTGAAATTTTCAAATTACAAATGAAAAATGTCACTAACAGTTTGTGTGGTGATAACATGTCTTTTTTTCACTCCATAAAACCTTGCTACTCCTTTCACTGCTATATTATTGCTTTCTGTGGCTCCAGATGTGAAAATAATTTCTTTTGGATCTGCACCAATTAAATTCGCAACATGCTCCCTAGCTTTTTCAACTGCCGTCTCTGTTTCCCACCCATACGCATGTGTCCTAGAATGTGGGTTCCCATAATAATTTGTAAAATATGGTAACATTGCATCAAGAACCCTAGGGTCCTAAAATACATATTTTTTCATGAGTACAGAAATGAGGAATGAAATTATAAATTAATACCATTGGTGTAGTGGCTTGTGCATCTAAATATAAAGGCCGTCCTTCGAAAACGTCAGTAATTTTGAATTTATCATCTGTAAATAATCAAATAATAATTTGTGATCAAATCTAACCTGTAAACATTTATAAAACCTACCTGTACCCAATTTTCGACAATATTTTGATGACACTAGATATTTTTTTGCATTGGAAAATAACGAGGTTGTCTTTTGCAACTTATTGAAAATTCGAAACATTTTTATACAACTTTTTTTTGAAAAACAGAAATATATTTTTCAAACACAAGTTGACAAGTCGCACGACAAACAGATTACCATAGACATTATAATTATTACGTCACTGCAGATGACATATAATGTTAACCCTATTTTTATCTAACTATATGTATTTTTATAGTGGTTAGTGATTTTGTCAAAGATTAGTGGTGTATTTTACGTTCTGTGTTTGAAATGATCCTGTGAACTAGGAATGTTCCGTGCCTCACAGGTCACAAATATTTAATATGTGCTAGAGCTAGCTATTCATAGAACCTAATACATAGTCTGTGAGTGAAAAGAATAATTGATCGAGCCAAAAATATCTTATTTTTTTAATTAAAAATGAAAATTCAGAAAAAATTTCATTATTAATTTCATTATTAAAAATTTAGAAATCTTCCAGTGGAAATTTTAATATATATATATATATATTATATATATATAATATATATATAATATATATATATATTGTTCATTGCATATTGGTCAGCCCGGTATATGAACGGGGCGTTGGTCCACCCAGCACTTCCCGAATATATTTAGGTATATACTTTTCGGAATACTCTTCAGTGGTATGATTTTATTAATAGGCCCATCAGAGGGGTAGATTTTTTCTGAAAATAAAAATTTTACATATCCTTTAAACCTTTGTCAGCCCCATGCTGTTGGTCAGCCCATAGTTATACAAATCGCTATATGAAGAGCATCTTGGTCAGCCCTACAATGCTGCCACATCGAAGGGCTGACCAGGAACGCGATCCATTTCAGTGTATCATTGGATTTCATCGTGAGGGTATCAAGTGTTTTTGAAATCCTGGCAAATCCAGTTTTTCAGAGGTAAACTATGTGTTAGTTTACCGGAAAAAATATATTAGGAAAAGAAAAAGATGCCGTTACTATTGACTATTTATGTTTCATATAGTTTCTGTATTATGTATGATTGATTACTTGTTTATTTTGTGGTAATTCATGATCACTTTAATGAAATGAATAAAAACACTTTTGTCTAAGTACCACTAGTTGATTTTATGTATACGACCAGTTTTGGGTTTGACCCCGCATTATTAAGTATTTTTTCAATAGTTCAAATCAAATCAAAAATCTTTATTTCCGTTGACCTAGGGACGGCATGGAAAAGTCACATAACTCAGTACAATTACAATGAGGTCACAATCATAAAAACAACATAATTATATGATATATTACATAACATTCAGACCATAAAAGGGGTACAAAAATTAAAATTTAAAATTCCAAATCAGACTGAAAAAATTCATCAAGCGAATAAAATACCTTTTCACATAATACTTTCCGAATACATGCAAGTAACAGTTAATATATTCAACTTTGCAATAGTGGTTTACAGGAATCGAGTTTTTTTTTTAAAACAAATTGTTCTAATATTTTTTTTCTGGAAAATTAATAAGTCACTGATTCTATTGCAGTTGCCAAAAAATATAATACAGTAATTGAGGGCAGAGTAAATATATGCATAATAGTAACTTTTAAGAATTTCAATAGACACAAAATTACGCAGATTCCATATAACGAAACAATGTGTCGCTAATTTCTTCAGTATGAAATCAACATGATGATTCCAATTGAGTTGGGAATCAATAAAAACTCCTAAAAATTTTTTATAGTTTACCTGTTCAATATTTTCAATCTCAGACCTAACCAATACACTACAATCAGTTTCCTGAATTGTAAAGAAAATGGTGTTTGTTTTAAGATTATTTAGAATCAAGCCATTCTTAGAACAATAATTTTGCATGTTGAATACAGCATCATTTGCTCTTACTGACAATGTTTCACATTCCGAACCACTGACAGTAAAAGATGTGTCATCAGCAAATTGTATAGAGCACTGTGGATGATTAATTTTTGAAAGGTCATTAACAAATAAAATAAATAGTGTAGGCCCCAAAACACTACCTTGGGGCACACCTGTAACAACGTTTCGAAATTCAGAGAAAAATGACCCAGTCTGAAGCCTAACTTTAACAACCTGTGTACGACCAGTTGAATAGGTTTTAATCCATTTCAGACTTGGACCACGAACGCCCATGCCAAACAGTTCATCAAGAAGAAGACCATGATGACTGATATCAAACGCTCGTGTCAAGTCGAAAAGAACACTAAGTGATTTTTCATCGTTGTCGAAGTTTGATAATACATGATTATGTAGAGAAAGGATGGCATGCTGGGTTGACAAGCCCACTTGAAACCCATATTGGTTGTCAGATACGATATTGTATTTATTTAAAAAGGACACAAGTTTTGATATGATTCTTCAAATATTTTCGGAAATGGAGATAGTAAAGCAATACCTCTGTAGTTCGACATTACATGCTTATCGCTTTTTTTATAGACTGGGACGACCATTGCTTGCTTAAGTCGGAAAGGAAAAATACCTTCAGAGAAAGATAAATTGATTAGATAAATCAGAGGTTCCATTATTTTCAAAGCAGCCTTCATTAAAACATTGCCTGGCAATTCATCAACCCCACTGGAATTTTTCGAACATGCGAATTTAATTATTTCCACGAGTTCAGTTTCATCTATTGGATAGAGGAAGAGACTCTCAGTTTTTACACAACGATTTTCAATGCCACCAGGTGCAGTATTTTTTACTAATGACTCCACTGAATCGACAAAAGAACTACTAAATGCTTGAGATATACGGGACCATCGTCAACAAGTACACCATCGCCAATGTCTTAGATGAATCGTTTATAATAGTATTTTTCCTGATGATAGACCAGGCAGCTTCAGATTTATGTTGAGCCTTGAGGAATTGATTATTAAAGTATTGACTTTTTGAGAGCACAATTTTTTGTCTATGATTCTTTAAGAGTTGCTTATATTGACCCAATAAATGTACATTGGTTTGGCTCTTGTTCAAATTATAAATATCTCTGAGTAATATACCTTCTTCAACGATATCCTTAGTAATCCATGGTTTGTGTCTACTTGAATTTTGATTTCGTTCAATTTTTTGAAACTGTTTAGAAAAGGATATATCAAAAGCTTGAAGAAAAACATCATGAAAATGGGAAAATTTAGTATCGAAGTCAAATTCAGTGAAGTATAGAAAATTGCACTTTTCATCCGATAATAAATTTATGAAATGGAGGAAATTATGATCATCAAAATTTCTCTTCAAAAAATAATGGTATATATCAGCGGCGACGAAATTTATAGGTAAGGTAATACTTGATAATGGGGTCAAACCCGAAAACGGTCATATAAATAAAATCAAATATAGGTAATTAGACAAAAGTGTTTTTATTCATTTCATTAAAGTTTCAGTATTCCTACGAAATCTGCAATTGTTTGACAGGCGTTAACTATTTTGGCGCGAAACTCTTTGAGAACCGTTACGATCTTTGCAATGGTCCTAATACTATTTTGTTAATTGGCTTGCCAATATTTTGGTATACTTAGAGAATAATTAAAGAATATATAGGTATATGACGATTACAAATAAATATCATAGAATCTACTTAATTTTAAGTGATTCACTGTTTTCCAATTCCTAACTCAAATGAAATATTATTTTCCTGTGTTTTCATTTTTAGTTCGAATGGATGTTCCAAATTTGGTATATCGATTTGATGTGAATGTGTGTAGAAAGTAGCAAGTATTAGAATAAATATGATACTTCACGGAAGCTCATCAATTTTTTTTTATCAAATAGACGTTACAGTTTGTTCAGGACTGTTGTATTAAATATTCATTATGCATGTATTTTTTTCAAGCATTACGATATCCATTTATCACTAGTGAATAATGAAATCATTACAGAAAAGCAAGTAGGCAAGTTCGTTGAATATGTCAATTCCATCCACCTATCAATAAAATTTACCACTGAGAGGAAGGTAAATAATTCATTAAGTTACCTTGACTCAACCATTACAAAAAATAACAATGAACATGAATTTGCAATTTTCCACAAACCATCTTACACGGACACTATCATACATAATTCCTCTACACACTCTTACTAGCATAAAGTTGCTGCATTCAATAATATTCTTCATAGACTATTGAATAATTTCCAGAGAGAGCTGAGTTTGATCAAACAAATCAAACAAAAACTACAAAAGCAAGCCATGGACCATATCTACCCAAATTCAAGATGCGATAACGTCAGTTATGAGACATTGTCATTTTTGGCTGAACCAACCAATAATATTTTTTGAAGAAAGACTGCGTAAACTTAGCTCACAGAAATAGTAATAGTCCGAATAATAGTGTAAGTGCATTTATTAAAAACAATAAAGACAAAACTTCGGTATCGGATAGATCAGGAGTATATCAGCTGAGTTGTGGCTCTTACCCAAAACTGTATAATGGCCAAACAGGGAGATTATTTTCCAAAGAATTAAAAGCTCAGATGTAATTTTGTGAATAGAAAGACCAATTTCACATTTGCAAACCACCTTTTAGCAGAAGTACATGAGTTCAGTCATGAATATGACATGTTATATTTAGAAGAGAAAAGTTTGAAATTCAATCTTCTAAAATGTCAAGCAATCAATAGATTCAAGAATTCGGGTAACTAACTAAATGATCAATTAGAATTGAATAACCGTTACTGAATATTTTTCAAATGTGGGGACTGGGACATAAGCTCAGGTCATTTAATCCATTACAAACTCAAGTACTTGAAATGTAGGTACTTTAAATTCTAAAATTAGGTATACCAAGCATTAAATTTGTAAAATATAGTAGATAAATATACGCCCGAAGAAGCCATTATATGGCGAAACACGTGTCGCGTTTTTTATAAAACTGTTTAGTGGAACATTTTTGGCTATGAGTTTTAGAAAGTATTTTGAAGTGTTTTGTGTGAGAAACTTTGTCAAAAATCCGACAGATGTAATTCAACGCGACAAAAGTTGTTTTCTGTTAGGAACTTGACAAAATAGAAATAATTGTTGTATACGTTTTTGTGAGAGATTGTATCAATTAATCTAAAAAGTCGTTCACTTATACTTCAAGGTCCTTCTTCACAGTAAATTAGAAATCAACCCTGAAAAATCATCGTTGAATTTCTGATAAAATCACTTATCCAATAGATGGCATATATGGGGTTATTTTGTTTGATATTTTGAAGAGGAGTGTGTACGCATCTTAGCGATACCTTATATTATCTCACAAAAATTAGGTGTTTCGGGAAATTTACATTAGGTACTGTCTTATTTATGGAGATATTGAACGTGGCTCCTTTTGAAAAAAATTCCCTATATGCAATCAATTATTTATATTTTGAGCTGTTTTGGAATCATCCGTATCTCTGAGTATAGGTTGGAAATGAGTCAAATCACTTTTCAGTATCGTCCTTCCATTTTTTATTTTTATCATTCATTTTTGGATCCATTTTCAACCCGTTTGATATCTTGATAGAGTTTTTTCAACACACTGATCTCATTTCAGATCATCAGACACGCACAGTTTTGAAAACAATAAAACCTTCTCAAAAACAAACTTGGTCTAAGGAGCAAAACGAAATATAGTCAAAAAGTTTTTCGCTCCGAAAAAAAAAAGAAGTGCTAGAATTGAATTAGTTCTTGTTTGTATCTAAAATATAAGGAAAAGAAATATTCATCATTATTAAAAAATAGAAACTGGGCTGCAATCAAAGAATACATTTACTGTTGTTATAGAAAGAAGAAATAATATTAATAATTTTCATTTGATATTTTTTTAACCATGTTGTAGTTTCATTTCATTAGAAATTATGTTATTTTTTCATACTACGTGTTTATTAGTTTACCGAACAATTTTTGTCAGCAGTTCTCAAATTGAAGAATAATACTCCATTCAAATAAATGTTTATTCAACCTGATCAAATTTTTTCTGTGCTGAAATATTCCAAGTCTTTTTTATTTTGATTGAAATGTCTGCTGCAGGTTATAATCGATGATGATATGACGTATTCATCGTCATGAACAGTCAACATAATAAAAAAACATTGGTTTAATCTCCACTTCATTATGTTCAACCTGAACAACATCATACCTCCAAAAACTGAAAGGGAGTTTTCGAAAAAACTATTGCTAAGAAAAAGAGAATTGAAACTTATATTACTAATATCTGTTTCACAAATTATATCTTACCTTATGCTAGTCTTACTCAGAATTTCGTCATAGAAAACATACTTAGTGCGATTTTTACCTAATTTTTTAACTAAATTATATATCGGAAATCCGTAGTGCTGCTGCGGATTTTTATATAGAATTTATTGAAATTGTAGACATTCTGGATATTCACTATTCATTTCTCAATAAATTCATCACCCGATCATTCATCACATTTTAGATTTTTCGTTTGTGAAAAAAATGTCATTTCTCATCTACTCATTTCTACTCAGTCACACTTCGATTATTTTTGTGCAGTCAGGTTTTCAAATCTACAATTTCAAAGTCAAATCCGAAGTTTCCTGCTTAATGTCTAAAATTGATTTACACAACGCGATTTCTGTTGAGGCGTCCATGCCAAATAATTAGAATTTGAAAATCTACATTTGAAAATACAAACAGGAAACGGTTTAAAATATGTCTGTCGCACCTCTACGAACGACAACCCTCAGAAGTATAAACTTGTACTAGCTATAGATTAACGAGGTCTTATATTTTAACGTGTGATTCCGAACACTATATTGATATTTTCAACTTATAACATATTCAAATTTTTGTATCTAAGATAGTGCAGAAGTTAAAATTGCTTCGACAAGCTAAATGGAATAACGCACTGTTGGTAATTCTATTATTATTATCCTAACTAGAACGGAAACAGTACATTTCCGTACTCGACACCGTTATCCGAAAAAGCTGATTTCGGGTAAGTAGTCGAATGTGGGAAAGTATGAGTTCAGATCAAGCATTTTTCTACAAGTGAATATGTTACGAAGCTCTGATAAAACTTTTATATGCGAAACAATTCCTGATCTAAATTGCTTGTATAGATATAGGGTGATGCACGCACACGAACGCTTGTACAAAAAACATACAAAACAGGAACTTTTTCATAAAATTCTACATCTCTCAAAAATTTTCCATCTCTATTATCGAATTTCTGCATCACGACAATCTAGTTAGAATCATGAAATGCAAGTGCAGCGTTGCCCGATTGTGGGCTGACCAATATGCTATCCATTGAAAGTGTTCGTATAAACCTGGGCTCACAAAGACACTATTCACATCAGGTGTATACAATTACACAGCCACGCCTCCTGGCGAAGTTTTGTGAAAGTAGGTGGTGTATCAGCTATGTGTATATGGTGTAATGGTCGGCCCAACCGAAAATTTGCTAAACGTCATTTCACATGATAACATGTCCAAAAAACACTATATACAGTGGGAAACGTTGGTGAGCCCGAAACCGGGACGACCGACGTTTCCGAGGGCTGACCAGAGTTCACATCGTATATTCTACGGGCTGACAAATGACCGTTTACATATATATATATATATATATATATATATATATATATATATGATGTGTTGTTCTACCGGGTGTTCATCCGTTCTGTACTATTCGATAGTCGACGTTTCGCCATCATCTCAGATGGCGAGTTACTGCTTCGCTTCGTAATATATATATATATATATATATATATATATATATACATATATATATATATATATATATATATATTATATATATACATATATATATATATATATATATATATATATTATTATATATATATATATATATATATATATATATATATGTTAAAGAAATATTTTGAATGCATAGCAATTTGGCAATGACTATTTTGCAGTGAAGAAAAGAGAATTGAAACTTTCTATGTTTTTACCACTTTTCAAACTTATACATTAAAGTTAAATGTATACGTTTTAAACTTCAATGTATAAGTGTAAGGACATTTTCAAACTTATACATTAAGGTTTAATGTGTAAGTAAAATTTAATGTATGACTTTGAACTTCAATGTATAAGTTTGAAAATTTCCTTATAGGACGAAACTGCAGTAACGTCAGTTACAAATAAAAGTGGTAAAAAACGTAGAAAGTTTCAATTCTCTTTTCTTCATTATGATCTCCTACCACGTAGTAACGGCTACATCCATCATTTTACCATTGTATATAGACTTTTTGCAGGTCTGCAAGTCAGCAAATTCTCTCAGTAAACATAATCTCTCATAAGATTTTTAATCTTATGAGAATTTTTTTAACCCGCTGGGAGGGGTTGGAATTTTTTCTGTCTTAAAGAAATTATTTGGTCGAGTTTCTTATCTGAAATAAATCTTTAGACAATGTCTGGGAGTTCCAACCTGCAAGAGTTTCTGCCAACTTGCAAAGAATTTTCAATTTTGCGCGAAATGTGAAATTTTTTCATAACTGAAGAGTGGGAGTTCGAGATTCTCAACTGGGAAGCCCAATCTGCAAGAATTCCTGCCGACCTGCTAGGTATATTTTTATTTTGTGAGAAATGTGAAATTGTTTCATACGCGAAGGGTAGGGTTGGACATTTTTCTGTTGGAAATGATTATTCTCATAGATTTTCATATATTATCTGAAAGTCCCGACCTGCAAAAGTTTATACTGATCTGCAAAGTTTATTTTCAACTTTATGAAAATATGAAATTTGCTCATACTCGAAAGATGGGACTTGGATTTTTTTTTTTGTCGAAAATGATTAATCTGGTCGAGATTCATATCTGAGAGACTTGACTTGCAAACATGTCTGTCGACCTGAAAGGTTTACATTCAATCTTATAAGAAATGTTTTCTTACAAGATTACAAAAGCAATGTTTACTATCAACAATTTGCCGACCTGCAAAATAGTTCTTCCCATGACGGTGCAATTTCCATATGAACACATGAACCATGTTTTGTTAAGTTATACCTAAAGAAACAACATAATTTCTTCTGCTCGCAAATGCGCACCCCACCTAGTAAGTATATAATTAGTTTAGCATTATATGAATATGTGAATTCGAAAACACTGCAATTCAAATACAACACAAATCAATACTTTTGGAGGCTAATTCCAACATTATTATTTGAGGAAGTAAAGATTATCCAAATAGTATTTACTATTTTTGAACAAATTTTTGTGGAAAAATTAGAAACATTGCAGTATTTATAAGATATATTATACTTAAAATAATAACATTATTATAGGACTACCCTAACAAAACGATCCGTGTCAACTGAGAGGAGTAACATAGCAAATATAAAGGATTCTTGATTTTGTTTCGAAATTTTATTCTATATAATGATGAAAAGATGGAAAGATTTGATGAATTTAATATTTCAATTTAACAAAAGATACAACTGGAATCTCTCTGAAGCAATATGAATGAATCCACCACAGACACCGCTACAAAACATCAGGACTGCAACAATTTCTCGTCTCACATTTCATCAGACAAATTAGCGTCAGCAGAAGATAATTATACTTATTTCAGTATGGTTCATCTCATGCAGACGCCAACTTGGATGATGAAACACGTGTCAAGAAGAGTGTTGATGTAGTTCTAGTGTGTGGGGTTACACTGCCTGTATTTATTTGATTTCAAAACTTTACCCATAAGTATATTTGCCAAGAAACGAATTGCACAAAAGTATGATATTATCATCCACAATATAGGATAAAAGTGTCAAAACACTTCTTTTGGAGACAGTTTACAATGACAAACTCCTCTCATTAGAAACTTCTCAACATTTCCCTCTTGAAAGGTTACTATTGTATCTGAAGGAAAATTTACAGATAATTTTAAGCAACCCCTACTGAGAACTATGCGCTGAGGTTCTTTGATTCTAAATTGGTCGAAAGCATCTTCATTCTTCAGTTTCGGAGCCTTTTCTTTTCTCTCCCTGTTACGTTCTTTACTGGAGGAGGGCTTGCTTTCAGATTTTTCCTTAATTATGGGTAGTGGCTGAGGTTTTCTTACTGGGACAGATTTGCTGCGAAACCTGTTCACAGGTATTTTTTCAGGTTCCCAAGGGATTCTCTCTTCAGGTATCTAAAACACAAAGTATTGCCTATTCTTATCTAGTTTAAAAATGATACAAGATTAGTATGCTTGGTATCTTAGTATAGCGAAAAGTGTTTTTTATATGGCTAATACTTTCATTTCAATCCAGTGGCATATACAACTTCATTTCCTTGGGTGATAAATAATTTCTGGGGGAATTCATGTCCAATTCAGGTCAGAATATTCTCTTAGACATGTAATGGATAGCTATTAGATAACCCACAGAGGACTTGAAATAGATATCCTATGGACATCCAAAAGATGGTGCTAAATTACAGTGACAATTTTCAAAATTCGTACATAACAATTAATGAGTTTCTTTAAATGTATAACAACAATTTTATAAGTGTTTTTTTATTCATATAGTTATGTGTTGTCTTGAGCTTTTATATGGATAGTCTATATACAAAAGTTGGACCACCAGAGTTGTTGAATACATTATAAATATACCTCTGAAGAACAGTTGGTTGGGTAACATGATCAATTTTTTCTTGAAAAAACAAATTTTTCTTGGCGACGTTTCGAATTTAATTCATTTCTTCTTCAGGGCTCGAAAAGTAGTTTCTTCATGGTAATATTACTATTTTAAAAATTATTAATTTGGCATATTAGATACATGGTTTTTAAAATAGTTCAAAATAGTAATATTCTCATGAGGAAACTACTTTTCAAGTCCTGAAGAGACAATAATTGAATTCGGTCGGCAAGAAAACAATAGTTTTTTAAGAAAAAATTCATCCTGTTACCCAACCAACCTTTCTTTAGAAAAATTATTGGACCACTAAATTAGTTAACTGATTATAAATATATTTTACTAACATACATACTTTTATTTCTTTAGTTTTTTTGGGAGTACAAGCAACACACTTCAGTTTTCTATTCTTTGCCTTATAGTAATCATCTTCTTCAATATGGGTGAAGTCCAATTCAATAAGATCTTCAATTTGGGGTACAACATTATTGTATATGGGAATTCTGTTTAAAAAATTTGGCTGAGGAGTCCTCCACGTATTATCTATTCTTCTTGTTCTCATGATGTAATTCAGTTTTTTTAATAATAAGTAATTGCCCTCTTCAATATTTTTGCATCTTTCCTTCTCTTTCTGTAGTTTTTTTCAGTTTCATAGAAACATGGTCTCTGCAATGTGGAGATCCAGAATCTATAGCTGGCAAAGCAGACTTCACCTGTAACATTTAAAACTCGATTCACCACATAATTTTTGCTAAGTGAAATATTTTTTGGTGTCTTTCATTTTTGTGTCAAGGAAAAAACGTTTCTTTTGTATTCCGACATTTTAATTGAGAGGAGCTTGATGCTTGCTTCTGTTGAAGATAGGGTGGGTAAAACACAAACTACTTGTTATGAGTAGTTTCATTTGAGTTTATATTTTATATTATTTTATAGAGTATATAAGAAAGTTTATCAAGCATTTGGTTTACCTGATATGAAAATCTGTCTTCTCAAAAATAGTAAATAAGTTATTGGTCATGATTATTTTTCTATTTCAAATTTGAAACAAAATCTTTCAATTAGTACTACAAATATTTCTTTTATATTTTTGTTAATTTTTCAATATTCCCTATAATGTTCAATTTAGTTCAAATTTATGTTTTTTCTGTAATTTACTTTTATAAGCAAACAGAAAAACTGTGAATACTTCTATTCAGATTAGGTAGTATAAAATTGTATGTAGTACTAATTTTACCTTTTGGCGGTGGTGGTCAAATTTTCTTTGCTGCCACGGTCTCATTAATAAATTTTCTTTTCTGGATATCATTATGGAATATCAAGAATGTAAATATTATTTTTCATAGAATTTAGATTTTAATGCGAAAATGATAAAAATGTATGTGTAATGATGGTTGCCTAGGAAATGGACCATAATGACACCATTTATGAAGTCCCATCTGGAACAGCGAAATCAATAAAACCATTTTATATACAGGGGTGTATATACAATGATAAAACCTTTTTTTATAGACTAACCATGAAATCATTGTCTAAAGTAGACGATGATAAAACTTCACAAACGTTCTATTTTTCATAAAGATGTACTCAAGTAAACTTTTATATATGGTAGGGTCTAAAAATAACCAAATGCTAACCGATAATAACCGAAAATGTTGACACATTCGGCATTCAAGTTCAAAAATTAGTTTTTATTGATGAATTACTCGTTAGTTGATTTATTACTTCTGTTCATTGAGGTAATTTGCGAATGAAGGGGGAATCTGCTGGAATTCCCAAAAAGTATTTTCAAATTCTGGTGAATAGAATGATATCATTGAAAAAAGACTGATAGTTTTGAGTCCTAAAATAAGGAACTTTGTCATGCAAGTTGTCAATTTTCATACTGAATCAGGGTTAGACCAACGTATCAGTCACACTACTCTTTCCTCAATATTTGATTTTTATTCTTGGGTGTCAACGGTATCGAACTGCTTGTCAGTAGACTCGTGTTCTGGGTAGACAAAGTTAATAACTCACATAGCCTCTTGGAGAGCATCATAGCTATTCGCATTATGGTAGTCCTATAACGTTGCAATATCATCCCAACTTCAACTAGTTAAGTCCTCTCAAGAAAAATATCTGGTCGAGGTTGGGATCGATCTCACGACCTTTCGAATTGGACAAAGAATAAACAAAATCAGTATAGAAAAAAAAAATAGAGAAACACTAATTTGTAAAGACAACAAATTATTGTGACTTGAAATTGGAAGCAATAATTGAATAGATCGAATAATAAGTTCTGATCAGTAATATGTAAACAATAAAAATAAAGAATATTACTGGAGTTTTTTCCCAACACCAAATCATTATTTTTACACCTCGACACGTGTTTCGATCACCAAGTGATCATCTTCAAGAAGAAGATAAAAATAAAGATAAACCAATTATCAACCGAAGGCAATTGTGGATACTAACAATTGAAACGTCGTGAAGTAGTTCGATTTGAAATGTTTATTATTATTTTCTATATCTTTTTTCATCAATTATCTTTCTTACTTTTTCCTAATTTGCATGGTCGCATATATAAAATTTATTTCATTCATATGTAAATTACGATAGAAACACGACAACCGACTTCACGCCCTCTCGCAGCAGTAATTTTCGTGGTTGCTCTCATTTACCGCTTACGCGTTCACATTTGATTACCTACTCTCATTATATTCAATGTTACCTCAGAGTAATAATATAATATTACTCTGAGAATGTTACAATATCGCCATTTTCCATTTGGCGACCGTACAGTATATACCGTGCGTTCCACTAAGCGCTCTCTCCTTTAGGCGGCGGACACAACGGAGCGCTGTCCGACCATAGAATCGCACCATAGCTCCGCTCACCATAAAAAATAAGTATACAATTATAAATCTGTGTGGCAACATCGGAGCGCCGACCGTAGCTCCGCGCATAGGACGGAGCTAAGGCCTGTACATCGTGCCAGGGTAAAAATCGAGCTTAGTATTTTTTGACCCTCGACCAGAGTATTTTGCATTGAATCGCCGCCGCCGCTACAATGGACAAAGAAAAGCTGATCGGGCTTGTGTTTATTCGCGAGCCTATTTAGAACAAAAGAGAGAAAAATCATCATAACTGCATTATTCTAAATAAATTGTGGAATGAAATAACAAATGAGTGTGATGTTCCAGATAAGTAAAACATTTTTATTTAAACATAACAGTTTATTATTTAGTTTTGTTGCATTAAATAAATTTTAAAATTTTCTCGTACAAATTTTGCTTCGTCCTTTAACCTTCCACCAGCTTATCGTTGTTCGTTATTTCGATTGTGTTTGCCAAACGTAAAATCTTGTAGGTTGTGTGCCTTCTACATCAATTATTATATTATGTAAAATACAAATGGGTTTGACAATTTTGTCTGCTAGTGCAACATCTGTCTGAATGGGTTTATCTAAAATTTGCCCTTTTGCACGGAGAATACCAAACGCACATTATACGGTGCGTCTTGCACGAGATAAACGTTTATTAAAATTTTCTGTTTCGCTGTTTAAATTGTTTTTACTATAGGGTTTAAGTACATTTTTCATCAATGGATAAGCTTCGTCACCAATCATAACATATGGCATAACTAAATTTGAGCCTGGAAGTGGACTACTGTCTAGTAAATAAAGAGTGCCTTGCGAGAGCTTTTTGTACAATGGGAAAGCTTCAAATGTACCACCGTCACTTTGCTTACCATATCCTTCGACATCAATATTAACAAACATGTAGTTTGCGTCTACTAAAGCTTGAAGTACGATGGAAAAATATCCCTTGTAGTTGAAAAACATTAAACCAGAGTTAATGGGACAACGCAAACGGATATGTTTTCCGTCAAGTGCTCCCACACAGTTGGGAAAATTCCAATTTTTATAGAAATCGTCAGCAATTTTTATAAAATTATCCTATGTGGGAACTGACATATGTTTTTTTTAAAAAGGCGTCCCATAAAAATGCCGTAACTTCTATAACAATATTTGTGATTGTGCTTTTTCCCATTCGAAATGAAAACACTAAGCTTCTGAATGAGATGCCGGTGGAAAGAAACCTAAAAAAAAATAATATACCTACAGTAAAATTGTTGAAGCTTTCGTGGCCAGTGTTTAAACTAAAAGGGTTTCTAGTCGGGATAAAGGCTGTCGTTGAGTAAAATTTTTTCTTCACAGAAGGAAGGAATTCCAGTCAATGACGGCCTTTAATCCCGACAAAAACACTTTTATTTTATACCTATCGTGTTTGCATAAAGTCTTCATTAAAATATTAATAACTTGGTTAGTTTATTATTTTACTGTAAGATAGTTTGCATTTTTGAATACCCATAAACTTTTTTTAGTTGCCACTGTAAAAGCAACATGGAAGAGTTTGAGACAAACTTCTATACAAAAACTGTCAGAAGAACCATTGAAAAGGTCTGGTGATGGGGCAGATGATGATGCATCTGCCCCATGTTTTGATTCTCTTTTATTTTTAAAAGACACCTGCCCCCCTCGGGCAGATAATGCCAACAATACCTTGTTGGGCGACGCTGACGGCAGTAATTTGAGCGACGCCGCAGACGTTGACGATGACGTTGCTGATGACAGCTCATCAAAACTTACTGTTTCCGAGCCTGCTTTCGATTCCAGACCAGCATCGTCGATGAGTACGTCAACACCGATATTTAAAAAGGCTAAAATTCAAAGAATCTCGGGTAAAAGAAATGCACTGGATGAATCACTTATTCGAGAAGAAGAGGAAATAATGGAATACCTAAGGAGAAAAGAAGAATATCGACAGAAAAGAGAGAAAATAGCTGAAGCAAATACAAGTAGAAAAGAAATAGATGAAGACGAGTCATTTTTAATAGCATTTTGCCGCATGTAAAAACATTTGATGCAAGTTCCGAAATGCAATTTCGAATAAGTGTACTTCAACTTGTACAGAAATACCTACCACAAACACAAGGAAATAATGCACAATCATCTAGTGAACAACAGACGCAAGTAATAGAACAACACCAAGAAACAACAAAAAAAACAAGATACAATCCTCTACGGAACCTCATTTCACAGGTTTACCATTTCAACAAAATAAACTTTCAACATCAAGTCATTCATCAACTCATTTGGCTTATTTTCCACAAAATGAATTCTACAACCTTGGCAACCGAGCAACATACCCAGCAGAGTACAGCAATCCTAGACCTAATATTCATTTTGAAAATTAAAATGTTTTCATATATTCGTATTAGAAAAAACGTTTAAAGAAATGTTTAACGTTAAATTTCATATATTTTTGCTAAAAAAATGTTTAACACTTTGTTTTATATATTTGTAATAAAAAAAAATGTTGTTCAGTATATTTGGGTGTTTAAATAAATATTTTGTATTAACTTACCTTAAAGTTATCATGAGTCTTTCTTTAGATCCAAATGGTTGACAATGGCAATTTTGGTAATTTTTCTTTAGTTTATCTCCAAATTCGTTTAAAATATATTCAAAAGTTTCTATTTTCATTCTCATGTAGTCAAAAAAACGGACAGGGTCTTTTCGTAAATCTTCATACAGACGATGAAATTCTACATACGACATGCGTTTTTTGTTTAGGGGATGTATTATCGTATTTAGATACCTTTGATATAGGTACAATTTTTTAGCACTAGAATTCAGAATAATATCTTCTTCATCTGATGAAGAGGATATCGAGAAATCCATGTTTATGCGACGCTTGCTCACACCAAACTGGTGCAAAAATGCAATGCTCAGCGCCTCGATGTGACCACTAGGCGCGTGGGTCGGAGCGAGGGTCGAGGGTGCTATGGTGCGATGCTATGGTCGGAGCGATGGTGGTCGGCGCTCCGTTGTGTCCGCAGCCTTAGACGTCCGCGGTCGTTGTGTTCGCTCAACGATTATGGACATACAGGGTTGGTTACTTTTGCGATTTTGTTAGACACGTCACGTGATCTCGTGACGTAACAGTGGTGACTGGATTGATTCGGTACTGCCCTTTTAAATTAAAATAAACAAATTTCATGTAAATCCCTTATTAAAATATTATTTTTATATAGGATTAAACACTTAATATAAATGGGAGTAAGAGGTTTCATAAGTTTTTTATTATTTTCTTGAAAACTGTAACTCCCACAAAAATGTTGTAATGAACTTTGTTTTAGATAATAGTATTATCTAAAAAAATGTTCCATAACTTTTTATTCCATCTTTTATAATAAACCCTTAATAATAAAAAATATATAAAAGTAATAAATTGTTTATAGGTGTTACAACTTTTTTTAATTATCTGACAGAAAATACATATTATGGTTTTTATTTTTCATAAGAGAATGAGAAATTGAGATAAAATAATTTAACTTTGTTCGATAAATGATGAAATTGATGAATCTACAATAATATATTATAATACTACATTGGAGCAAAAAGGAACTTCTTTATCCACTAAATATATTTGAATTGATTTTTTGCATAAATGTAGAAAAATTAATTTAAAGCACTAATGTATTACTATATTTAATTTTCGATTTGTTTCC
Source organism: Leptinotarsa decemlineata (assembly GCF_025532065.1). Lineage (NCBI taxonomy): Eukaryota > Metazoa > Arthropoda > Insecta > Coleoptera > Chrysomelidae > Leptinotarsa > Leptinotarsa decemlineata. The sequence continues at coordinate 1,454,940 of NW_027412549.1, read as the reverse complement.
ATTATTAGAATTGTTTGAATTTTTTCTTTCAAGTGACCTATTTTCGTCAGCCTTTGAGTTATTATATTTCATTCTGATAATTGTTCTCAGTTTGCAAAATTCAAAATTAATTTTGCTTCTTCTGCTTTTATTTTATAAGTATAATCGCCCAAACCAGGTGGATCATTTTTATGCTTTTTAGCAAAGTATCCAGCAATATATTCTCAAGAGTCCTCTGTTATTTCTTTAAAGTCAACTGATTGCTTTTGCAAGTTGACACTGCACAAATACCGCCAGGCATTTTAACTAAAAATGGTTATTTAATGGTTAAACAATTATTGCTATTACTTACCAAAATGTAAATATTTCCAGTTCAAAAAACAAAAAAAGTTCCCCAATGGCAAAAAACAAATCTCAAAACGGAAGAAAATAACAGAGTCTTATATGGCGTCTACTCGTTACACCAGTTTAAAAAATGTCCAAAAGTACAAAAAGTACGACTTTCACAATAACAAACTCAATGTTTCAGAAACCTAATTGGTATTGTTAAATAAAAATTAATTCAAAATAAACAAAAACAATGTAATACTGTCCGAAAATAATCCTCAAAAAATGTTAAAATAACAGTCTCATGGCAGTTACTAAAAGTGTCACCAGTGTTACGTCACATCTGCTCGGCGCTTGTTTAACGTGGCGATATATGTAAGTAAGCAATCCTGTATGTCCATAATCGTTGGTGTTCGCTCACAACGACCCATCTTAAGAGGTGGGTCAAAAAGGACGTTGAAAATATATCGGCGCAATTTTTGAAATTGTTTTGGAAATATGACATTTAAAGCTTAAAGATAGCGACAAGAAATTTAAGAGTAGCATAGATTCAGGGTATAATCTAGGTGTGCAATTACACATGACATTTTTAAAATCTATAGTGATAAAAAATCGTATACCAAAAATGACTTTTGAGTTTTTCTTCTGAATAACGATAAATTACATTTTATAATCAACAATTCGTGGCGTAAGTTTCTGTTTTCACTATTATAGTTTTGCAAAGTTGTATTTCACTCTTCATCAGAACTAGGTAAACTAGTTCCTGGAGCATTATGGCGACGTATCAACAAATATTAACCTCGCCGTTTGTAATGTTTACATAAACACTCAAAACGCTCCATAATTCATTCTACTTGAGTTTACGATAGTAATGCTCGCAAGCAAGTGGAACGGAAAAACTACGGTCGTGAAAGTGGTCGTTGTGAACGCTTAGTGGAACGCACTATAAAGGAGCATTTCGATCGTTATGAGCGTTTATTGGAACGCACGGATTGTTGATCTATCAAATGCTACTGGTCATTTCGTCATTTGTCATGTTGTCAATGTAATTTCAAATTGACGTTTGTAAATAGTCAACAAATAGTAATGAAATTTTCTTCAGATTTTTAAAAAAAGAGTTGAAATGGATCTAGGAGATAATATAGAAGCACCTGGCGTATCAGATTTAATTCTGAAGCTATGTAATAACCTATCTAAAAACGATCAAGGTACAACATGAAGTTAACTGTGAAACCAATGCATTTTGAAATGCTTTTTCAGTTGTAGCATCCAAATTGTGTAAAACAGCTTTCAAATTCCTCTCCTTATCTTCCTCAACACCGACGGTTCCGCAGACTGCAAGCGAAGAATACATTGTTACCCAGATTCGGCATTATTTGTCTTCACAATCTAAAGAAAAACTAGATAATTTTGAAGTTTTATACTCCAAAATTTGTGATTCAGTAGGTTACAAGTCACCCAAAATGAAGTATTATTATTATCTTTGTGAAACTTTTTCAGAGTAATCTTCAACACAGGTGGGCCTCTTTGAGTTTTCTGTTTCATCTATCACAGGATTCAAGAAAAAAAGTAAAAGATGAAGTATTGCCTTTCAATTTGGTGTCAAAAGAACTACCAAGATTGAAATCTCAATTAGGCATTGCTAGTTCTAATAGTCATGAAAGTGTACGGCACCTATATGACAGTAGGGATAAGAAAAAAGTTAATAACAATTCCCATTCTACTGCATTGGCGGCTACAAGAGTTCACTCACAATCTACAACAGTATCTTCTATGTGCTGGTCAAAAAATGATATTCCCACATCTTCAAGGCTGTCAAGTAAGTTCAGGTTATAATAGCATGTAAAATGGGTTTAAAGAGTTGAATAGGCTTTCTCCAATAACCACCTGCAGTCTTCATACAAGTAACAACCCAAAAAAATTGAAACACCCACCATCTTAAAGTAGGGATCAATTTCACGATTGTTGTTGATTCAATGAGTAGAATTAGCTTCTCGCACTAACCCACACCATCTGACCAAATTATTATATATTATATTTTGATATAATTTATCCTGACTTGTCACTTTTTGTGAGAGAATGATCAGTTGATAAATTTTCAAAAAATATTCATAAACAATGATTTGATAATTCCCCCTGTACCATTATCATCTGAAAAATATTCACTTTCCTGGTGAACACTTGTAATGGGCTTTCTTGCATGTATGGCTATTTTCGTTCAAATGTTGACAAAAACCCTTCTATTCATCATTTCAAAGATACATGTTCACTCTCTTCTTCAAATAAAAATGTTTATACTGCAATACTTTTACTCAAATTTCAACAGATTTTTACATCATACAAAATGTTTTCTCGGAAGTCATTGACATCACAAGTCGGTTGTGTCATTATCCGCCATAATTAGTAGTCCTCGCTGGTGTCTGAATTAGTATAAGTTGCTTACCGTTTCAGACTTCCATTACAGTTTTCAAATCAATCATTCAACCACATTTCGATTACTGTGCTACTTTACTATCACAACTTGATACAAATTGTTTGTCGACATTGCAAAAACTACAGAATAGAGTCATGCGCCTAATTTCAAGATATAAATATGCCAACTACAACAATGTTGGAAGTTCTGGATTGGCTTTCTGTGAAAGACTGTCTGTTCTATCTTACTATGGTATTTATCTTCAAAATATTGTCCGGTAAATCACCCTCATATTTTGACCAATTTTTTGTTTTCCATCACCAAATTCATAATTACCCCACTAGGGGGATTTCTAGTTTAAATGTACCACGTTTGAACTTTACACGACCCAGGAACTCCGTATTCCATAAAGAAGTATTGGACTACAATAACCTCCCGCTTGAGATAAAACAAAATGAATCTATTATGACATTCAAAAAAGAACTTACTAGTCATTTGAAGATACAACATCCACATTAACGTTGATATTATAATAACATATATATCTAGTATTTGTAATGTACATTGTTATTTTTTCTATTTATTGAATGCTTGGATTATTCCGAGCATACACCTTTTAGTGTTATGAAGTTGGGCTGTGACTTTGTTCATCCAATTTTAAAATGTTATTGTATATTAGGATGCCTATTTGAAATAAATATATTATTATTACAATCACATCAAATCTGATATATTTTCATATTCTAGGTTTTTTGTGGGAACAATTTTTTGTTGATTCATTTAACAAATCTGACAAATAATGTTTATGAAGAATATTTCATTTTCAACATTGAATGTTATATTTTCTTCAAGTTGGTGCTATGAAGCAAAGTATATTTATTCAACTGGTAATGTTCTGAATGAACGATGTCTGATTTATTTGCCTAACATAGTTTTGATTGAGCTTGCTTGGTACTAATAGTGCTTTGCAAATGTGTAATTTAAAAAGTCGCAGTGCAAAGTCGAAAATAAATTTTAAAAAAGTGTGGAAAATTCTAAAGTACACGTCATTATTTTCTTTTTATAAATAATACATCAGAAAATTCTCAACGTAAATATATTCCACTCTTCGGAGCGCAAAAGCATGTGAATGAAAAATTTGTGGATATATTTCTTTTTCTGATGAACTATATTATTACTTGGCATTACGCTACTATCGCGGGGAATCCCCAGTCAGACACTTCAGGACTTTCTCTTAATAGAAAGCCAATCAAATTATGCCATGCAGACGCAATCTCGCTTCATGTTCCTATATTATAAATTCTGAAAATATTTGATGTGAGAATAAATAATAGTGTTGTATAGTTTCGAAACGATAATACTTTTTTAATAAGTAGAAATTCGGACTGCCCATGAAAAAAAATTATAAACACCTATGTTTATTTTATTTATCAAGAATAAGATAAGTATTGATTATACTTACACTCATGTTTTTTATAGTTTTCTTGACAGAACGTTACATGAATAAAAATCATGTCTTAATACAATTTTGGTGCTTTTTTCATAATTTATCGTTGGCTCCTACCGAGCAACGTCTAAATTGGTAACGAATTACCAACGGATCTCATTAATGAGAAGAGTTAACAAATTGTCTGTGGTCTGGATTCATGGCCACACTGGCCTAGATGGCAATGAGGCTGCTGACTCCTTTGCAAAGAAGGGTGCTGCAAGTAGCTTCATTGGATCAGAACCTGTCATTGGCATTGCTTTAGGTTGAACACCTGGATGGCAAGAAGATTTAGAGACCTGCCAAAATCTTTCAGGATTGGCTCCCTCTAAGGTGTTCATTCACCCTTCGAAGCTTGAATCCAAACAGTTTTCGGACTACAGTAGGAATGAACTACGATGTCAAACAGGCCTCCTTACAGGTCACTGTCGTCTGAAACATCATATGCAGAGTCTCGGCCTGTCGGAAGACAGGCGCCTCTGTTTGGAAAATGATGAAACAGCAGAGCATATACTTTATACCTGCCCCTCTGCTGACCGAATCAGGTTTTCAGAAAGATCACTCTCACTATATAAACTAATCGGCTTCGTCAAGAAGCTAGGTTTATTTGGTCGAGTTTGAATAGGTGTGAGCCACAATAAACCCTTACGGGTTGCAGTTGAGGGGGTCGAATAGACCCACTCACTTTGGACCTAACTTAATCTAACCCATTAAAAATTATAAAGTTATTCTCATTTCCGGAAAAACTGTTTTACAAATATGTCAAAAAGTGCCGTCTAGTGAGCATATTCAATGTTCCAAATTTCAGAAATATTGCTAAAGAAATAAAGAAGAAAAAATCTGTTTCAATCTGTTTAAAATCTGTTTTTCCGTTAACCAGCTGTCGCATCCCTACGAACGACAACCCTCAGAAGTGAAACTTGTGCGAGCTAAGGATTAACGAGGTCTTACCTTTTAACGTGTGATTTCCAACACGGGTTGGACGATAGCAAGTGAAGATCGATCGTTCAGACTAGGGCTTGAACCACCGACCAACACGGCAGTGAGTGAACAAAGCACCCACGCCGAACCGCTTGGCTACATGATTCTGTGTCATACGGTATAGGGGCTGATACGTCGAATAACAATGGAAGTAAAAAAATGAGTATATTGATGAAGTTGCAAGTTACAACACTATGAATATATACGAAAAAACTTGTAGCAAGATTTATAGAAGAATAACATTGTTGAGACGTACTTTTCAACGTCCCGATCGAATGTCTTGGTGGGCACAACGGAAAATAACGGACAGTCTTCGAGAAAAACGGCTCAAAGTCGGCAAAATAGCGTGTGAGAAAATGAAAACTAGAATCTGTCACAAATAAGCAGTGTTTCATCATTTTTTCAATTGTCCTATCATTCCTTTACGGAATAATGTATTCATCATAATCCTACATTGGTTTTTATTCATCATATAATTTTACCAACCATTTCATAATCGCATTCCTATATTGTCACATAGTTTTATCTACTTCATCCGCTACTGAACTAATATTTCAATCGGTATCATGTTTTTTTGATCAAGTTAGTTGTCTATTGGTTGTCATGATGACATCATTAGTAATGTCTGTACTCATGTAATGTATACATGGTAAATAAAAGATTTTTCTAAAGTTTTAATCTTTTGCCTGTTTATTTGATATTTTATACCTCTCTGCTAGCTTTTATTCAAAATCAAAGACATTGTTTCATATACAACAATATTATCCATATATAACGAATGGCAAAATTAGATGTGGTGAATAATGAAGAAAAACGGGAGATTGCTATACAACAAAGTGAAGAATCAGGACCACCAGATATTCCCATTGACAACTTCACAAGACTATGCCTGAATTGTAATAGGGCAGTAATGGAAGACCACTGGATGTTTCTCATGCTTGCATACATTACTTCGATGAGAACGGCTTTTTCTTGAGACAAATTCTTCCTGGGATGCAGTTTCAATTTTCGATTATGTAGAATAAAAAAAAGGAACTTGGTGGCTTTCTTGCAAAAACTTGGGAATGTACAGAACATGGCACAATGGGATTACCAGGATGAAGAGAGTTTCACAGATGAAGAATTCAAATTGATGATTCCAATGAATAAGGATCAGTTCCGGAATATCTATACCTACTGCAATTCTGTACTAGTGGAAAGTGGAGACAGATATATTTATAAAAAAGATCTGGCTTCTTTGTGGAAACTTAAACAAGGGCTCTCCGACGACTTTTTGAAAGATATTTTCAAATATACTTTTCAGCAATGCACAACTATGGCAATTTCAAATGTGAGAAGATTACTTGCACAAAGATTCGTCCCAGAAAATATTGGTTTCGGTTCAATCACTCGGGAACAATACATTCAACTCCATGTTAATTAGTTCACAAATATATTATATAGGTAATCCTTATTATATAGGTGATTTCCTTAACCTGTCAAAATTGACATTTAAAAAAAGAAACATCGAAAAATGACATTATTCTTCAAAATATCCAAAAATATCAAAGGATAAAAACATTTTCTTTTGTAATTTTATACCCATACACCAAGTTTCAAACCCATAATAAGTATTTTATATTTTCACTATTTTTCCGCATTCCTGCTTTTTCTACTTATCAAAATTTAAGCACACCTGTACTAAATCATTTATTTTAACTAAACTCGTCACCGAATTTCTTTTTTTGTAATATAATAATATTTTAAGAGCCTCTTTGATGTTAAAAACAAATTTTGAAAAATAAAAGTTGTCAAACTTGATGCAAAGTTCATCTAGTTTCAACGGGGCTTTCCAAACTATACAGTACTTGAGTTTTTTAATGAGCAAATGGCCTCACAATATGAATTAGAACAAAACGGAACATTAGGAAACAATATCTTAGAGTGTTTATTGTTTTTTTAACAAAAAATACAGTGGAATTTAATCTTAATTAAAAGGAACTGAAAATAAACATGTACCTATACCTAATAGCAAAAAAACACGAAAAAAAGACTCACGACATTAAATACACTACATTTCTGTATGTCTTCCATCGCGTTCTATGCAGATAATTGTCCTTCTTGATACATCTTTTATTGAGTTGCTGATACTCACAGGGTTTATGTTTAAATAGAGTTTCTAATAACAGTTTCTAGGTGATTCACGTCACGAAAAGGTCTTTGTTTATAAACGATTTGTTTTAAGTAACCCACACAAGAAAAAATCTAGTGGGGTTAAATCTGGCGACCTAGGCGGCCATATTTGCTCCATATTTCGCCCAATAACTTTGCCCCTAAACATTTCTAATAGTTTCTCTTTGACTTGTCTTGAACTATGAATAGGAGCCCCGTTACATTGATACCACATACTGTGTCTTATTTCAACCGGCATATTGTCCACTATATCACTGATCTCACTATTTAGAAATTGCAAATGATCCTGGGAAGTTAAATTGTGTCTAAAAAAGAATGGTCCCATTACCTGATTATTTAAAACACCGCACCACACATTTGTTTTAAATGAATATTGGTCCCGACATTCTATCACAAAATGAGGATTTTCCTGAGCCTACCACCTACAATTCTGGGAACTGACTACGCCGTTCGATGTGAAGGTAGCTTCGTCGGTCCATAGGATTTTGTAAGGAAATTTTCTGTTTAATTCTACTTCTCCTTGATACCAGAAAGAGAAATCTAGTCGAACATCGAAATCTCTTTCCTTTAAGGTATTTATAAATTTGGGTTTGTAGGGTTTGAATTTATTTTTATGTAAAATTGCTCTTACGCTTTCTCTTTTAACGCCAGTTCTATCTACAATATTGGTAATACTTGATTTTCCCTGTTCGATAACATCCAGGCAGACAGCCAACTGAACCTCATCATTATTGCGTGATGGATTATGACGTTTTTTAAAAGTATTTTCAACTGAACCAGTCAGTTTAAATTTTTTAAAATCCTACTTACAGTGGATTGCTGTACATGTCTACCAGGATGTCTTGCGTTAAAAATATCAGCCACTTGTCGATGCAATGTGTTTTCACCACAAATTAGCACAATTTCAATTTTTTCTTGTAAAGATAACATATTATTTTAATTTTCATACATTACATTGAACTAACGGGCATTAATTTATTCAGTGACAGTGACGTTTTCTAAAACACATTATGTAGTTTCATATTTTTTCACAGCCAGTTTTTTTAAATTAGTGTAGTGTAGCGGAGTAGGTAAATGTAAATACTATGAGTTTTTTTCTTTTATTGAATGAGCTTCAAGAATCACGAAATGATGTTTCCTAATGTTCCGTTTTGTTCTAATTCATATTGTGAGGCCATTTGCTCATTAAAAAACTCAAGTACTGTATAGTTTTGAAAGCCCCGTTGAAACTAGATGAACTTTGACAACTTTTATTTTTCAAAATTTGTTTTCAAAATTTGAAAACAATAGTTTTCATAGTGTTATAAAAATTATTTTTTCATTCTTCTGATTATGGCTTTATTCGTCTGCAATTATTGGCAAACGGTGCTGTAAAGACACAAGACCTATGAAAGAATTGCTAAAGCGCATGGAGACTTTTGATTTGGACATTGAAAAGTTCTTCATACAAAAAAATCAGCAGAATTCACCGAAAACCATTTTATATAAGGTATGTGCGTGGTCCTTTATAATGTAAACCTCGATGCGAGTTTGAATCCCGGTCAAGTAATATTTTTTCAATTTAGTTTTTCATTCATATGTCTGCATATCCGAAATTTAATCTTTAGAAAATATTACAGAAGCTAGTTTGTCTTGTATATGTAAAGTAAAGTATTTATTGATTCTCTATTAGATCATATGAAGTATGATATAACAAGTCTAGGCAGTGAATTTCAGGTATTTAGAAAAAAACAACTGTACAATAATGCAATTTACACAGAAGAAAATAAATAAACTAAATCTAAAATTTGAGTGGTACACACCACAAAGTAAGTTTGACTCTAACAATCAGTTGAGATAAAACAAATAAAAAAATATATATAAATTTTTTTTGGGCTGAAAACCTTCAGAGAAATATTCATCAATTATATAAAAGGCTTCATTCAGCAGTACTTGTTTTACAGTTCTTTTAAAATCTACCAGGATGAGCTTCTCAATATTTTCTGGCAATTCATTGAACACCTTTATTCCCATTAATTTAGAACTATATTTTGTTGCTGTTAATCTGTGACTTCTGGTATTATAATATCTGACTCAGTGTCGTGAAGAAATTTAAGTTTGTTTTAACATATAGTAGTAGTTGGTAGATGTAGATTAAGTTGATTCCTGTTGTGTTGAAGTAGTTCTTCAGTTATTTTTTTCAGGAGTTCCTTTAAAATGGTTTTCTTTCATGTTTCTTCTTGATCCATTTCCTGAGAATACTCAAAAAGTAATAACAACCAAATTGTTTTTAAATAGCCAGGTAACATTTAAATAGCCAGGTAACATGTTGAATATTCATCTTGTTACCTGAAAACATTGAATCAGAAACTGACTACTGTTTAATGTGTTCATGTTGTAAAAACAACCTAAAGAGACAAATATCTAATTATCTATTCATTAACGTCATTCTTGTTTTGTATTCTAAGAAATCATAAAAAAAAGTATTTATATTTATCTGATGAGTATGTTTTTTTCTTTCAGACCTGGCCAGCGTAACCGAACAAGATCTTCTTCAAGATGTCATTTATTCATTTCAAGGTATAGAGGGTAAATTCTTGAGGAAAGAACCAGGTGGCCTAGGATTTACTATAGATCCCAAAGCTGGTAAACTATTGACACCCATCCAACGAGGCATTCTCGAAAGATTGACTGGTATTAGCTTCTTACACAATCAGTTGAAAAGGTATTGTGAGGATAACGAAAAACAAAGGGGAATAATTTGTCAGGCTTTGATTGCTACCGTGAGCGATGAACTCTCTGAATATTATATAAAACTGTTGCATTGCTGCAAGCTGGAGTAAGTAGTATTAAAAATTATAAACATTATTGTATTAGGTAGTCCATTTGTAACAAATAAGATATGAGTTTCGGATGAAAAAGAAAAAAACCTAATTTTTTTCTTTATATTTTCAATAGTTTGTTCATATAAGGCATGTAGGGTAGGCCATTAGTGTGAGAAAGTCCAACAGTGACGTTAGCCAAGATACATAAAAGTTTAGTAAACCATTAAGTGAAATTTCATAATAAAGTGTTATTTGATTTTGAATACTTTAAAATGGACCAGTTCCATCACATACACAGTTAAACATCAATTATATTTCCTAATTACTACATTTACATGATATCATGACACATGGGTTTTTGTAAATTATATAAATAGTAATAGGCTGGATTTCGTTCTCTTTAATTGTGACTCCGACCACAGTAAAAATCAACCAGTAAGTCCACTCCCACTACTTTCATTCATAAATTCACAATGTTCTCGGTGACCTCGTGACGAAGTGCAGAGCCAATTTCGTTCTTTTACCATAGGCGTACCGATGCCCGTGGTACCGTAGAATCCTTCGATACTACAGCACTGAACGCTTTGGATGAGAATCTCATCCTGAGAGTGGTTGAAGGTCTCCGGCAACTCAGGCTGATCCCGTGGTAAGAGAGCCTACTGGTTGTATTATTCTACTGTTGTCCGACCATGAAAGCCTATGTTCTTATAACACTTTTGATGTATGTTCAATTATTATACTAAAGTAAGCAAACTCTTCAGGAATTTCATATATTACGGTTTTTTTAGGCAACTCGACAAGGTTCAATTGAACGCTCCGATACAACTTTGAAGAGAGCTTTGTTTGTGATGCATGATCATCACAGCCGATTCGAATGGCTAGCATATATTGCTGAACAGTGTAGTGACAAAAAGGGGGGTGAACTTATAACTTCCATCCACGGATTTTTGCAGCATGGATCAAAATGTGCTCAGGAGGTGAATTTATAGTTTTTATCAGTTTTCGCAAGTTTGATTTTATTACCTATTAAAAATTGTTGAACTCTATTATTATACTGAGCTATATAAAAAAATTAAAAAATTAAATTGACTTTTTTATAAATGTATATCACTTAGTGAAATAGATTGTTATAATAAGCCATCTTTAGGTATCAGAACGGGTTCTTAAGGCAGTTTGCAAACCTTTGTATATCATGCTGTCTCGTTGGCTACTTGACGGGGAAATAAATGATCCTTGCAATGAATTTTTCATCGAAGCTAAAACAATAACGTCTGCTGAAAGATTGTGGCATGATAAATACCATGTAAGGCAGGCCATGGTTCCTTCCTTCATAACAATGTCCCAAGCAAAGAAGATACTTGCTACTGGAAAAAGCATCAATTTTTTGAGGCAGATATGCAAAGATGGGGGTCAACTACCTGGTAGAGAAGCACTTCAGAAACTTTTCAGAACAACTACAGGTTTGTTGTCTTCCTTTTTTTAGTAAAAAATGAGAAATTCATCTTCAGGAAAGAACTGTAATGAATTCCGATAAAAATATTCAATCTATGAATGTTAATACATAAAATTTATTTCTTTTAATTGTGTGGTTGTTATTTTTAGCTGAAGCTCTGTTCGCTCCTGAGCAGAGTATAGAATTCCATGCAACTTTGGAAAATGTTTATCAGGAAACGTCTTTACGAGTATTGGACCTTCTGAAAAATAAATATAAGTTATATGAACATTTACAGTCTTTGAGAAGATATCTACTTTTGGGCCAAGGTGATTTCATCAGGCATTTACTAGAACTTTTAGTGTGAGTATCCAAACTGATCATTGAAGTACAACCTTTATTTTCATCAACCCTTTGAAGGAAAGATGCATTGAAGAAATATTATCTTTTTTTATTGTCCTTCTCGGGGACTTTTCGCCTTCAAAATTATGATATTTTGGAGACCTAAATCTAACATATGCGAGCATTTATCAATAGGAGATGTTTGTGCTAAGAGATTATCAGAACCAACCTCACTGATGAATTAGTAAAAATATTTGCGGAAAACCAAACGGCTTGGAAGCTCTTGGCTATCACTCATGGAATAACATTTAAATTGGTATTGAGCTGCCAAAAAAGACTGTCCTCAATAGGGAGATTCAACAAACCGTTTTTGGTCTGGATTCCTGGCCATACTGGTCTGGAAGGTAATGAATTTGCTGACTTCCTTGCAAGGGAGCGTGTTGCAATTGGTTTCATCAGACCACTTTAGGCTTTGCCGAATAAACACTGAACACTGCAAAAAGTTTCAGACTCCTGCCATAATCTACCTGGATTGATCCATTCCAAGGCATTTAAATATCTTTTGAATTGTTACCAAACAATTGGTAGACTACTGCAGACCATGCATTTCATTAGTTCGGACTTCCATTGTCTAATATGATATGAATTGATTTGAAATCTCTGAAAGAATCTGTAAAAAAATTAAAAAAGGATTAGCAGAAAAATAACAATTATATCAAGCAAAAAAAAGTGAAATCACAATGAAATAAAATACAAGCAGCAACAAAAAAAAAAAATACAAAAAGAAATAACTATCAACACGAGATGAAATTAAAAAATTATTAACAAGAAATGAAAAATTTGGTTTGGATTCTTTTAATTTTAAATTTTCATTTCTTGTTTATAATTTTTTAATTTCATCTCGTATTATAGTTCTTTTTTTTTATTTTTTGGTTGTTGCTTGTATTTTATTTCATTGTAATTTCAGTTTTTTTGCTTATTATAATTGTCATTTTTTTCAGCTAATCTTTTTTAATTTTTTTAATAATTTTTTCACAGACTCTTTCAGGGATTTCAAATCAATTTATATCATATTAGACAATGGAAGTCCGAACTAATGAAATGCACCATAAAACATTGTCAACCACCTTCAAATAAATAGCAGACCATGTTGTCTAATAGGCCTATTCATAGGTCACTGTCGTTTAAGTCTTGAAATGTCGAATAACACAGCATGCCATCTCTGTTTGGAAAATGATGAAACAGCAGAGTGCATACTTTGTGCCTGCCCTACTGCAAATTAAATCAGGTTTGCAAAGTTTCACTATTATGACCTGAAAGATCATTAATCATATAAGCTAATCGGCTTCATCAAGAAGCCACAATGAACAGTGGAATAGAATAGAATAGAAGTTTATTCGTCACTTAAGTAAGTAAGAATGTAAAAGTTATTGGACTCGCCATAAAACAATGTAAAGTTTGAATTTAGTCTATATATATAAAAATACATAGAAGAAAGTTCACATGTAAAAGAGTATATAAAAAATATACCTAGCCACAAAATATAAGGTAATTTTACTAAAAACTTTTCTGACAAATAAAACTCCCAATATTCTACTGCAGATCTGCAAGATCTACTCTGCTACTGAACAACTCTATGAGTGATTTTAACATAGGACACCTAGAATAGGATATGTAAAAGTTGTGATCAATGGTTAATCTAATAAGCTTGTAAAGCACTATTTTTAAAAAGGGAGTTCTTTTGTGTTTTTATTGTCACAGTGATTTGGAAGATTAGAGAAATGCACTGTGAAATTAGGTACCCCTAACTGAGTGTTGCCAGTTTCACAGTTTCAACTGTCTCATGACAAACCAGATTCTACTCAGCTTAGCGCCTGTTTTGTTTATGATATTTTCATGTAATTTTATTATCTTTTCGTAACTACCAAAAATCAAGTAACATTAATCTGTTCATTGCGGCTATTAGTTAATCTTATCGCGACATCAAAGAAAAAATTATACTTTGCTGGCTTTGAAGAATTTCCAGCACTACTGTTAAGAGAGACTCTGGATATAATATCAATACGTTTAGCATTAGTTATCAACCTATCAATAGAGCAGAAAAAATTTACAACACACAATAAATTCAATTCAAAACACGTTTTGCTACACGGTAGCTTCAATGGTTGGATCAGTTGGATTATATTTTTTCACTAAGTTTTTTTTTAGACCTGAATTGAACAAACCAGCAGCCCATATCTATACTCATACATTGAATGCCATACTAGAATCAGCCATAAGGGTTACGAATGCCCAGTATGAAGATGAAGACACCCTAAAACGACTGAACGTCAGTTTTATGAGCCACTCTTCAGGCGATACAGGTTGGGATGTATTCACTTTAGTATATATTGTGGATGGACCCATCGGAACCATTTTCCAGCAAACGATGCCAATGTACCAGAGTCTGTTTGGGGCTTTGTGGAAAGCTAAGAGGACCGAATATGCCTTGGCTAACATGAGGCGGCAGCAGATATCAATGGCTAAACTTTTTAGGCGTATAAAAGGTAATAGGTACATTAAAAAAAGAAATTTTGTGAAAGAAAAGTTTTTCTATTGAGATAATTTATATAATTATTACACACAAATTTATGTTAGTAATACTACCTCACAAATTGTTTGCTGTGTCTCAAAATTAAAATCAACTCAAAATATGCTTATTGTGTGGGTAAACACACTGTTTGTTTCACAAAGGACAGTATGAATCCCAATACCCTTGCATAAACATCTTCTGGATCTACATAAATGTAAATGACTAGTAGCAGGATCCCATTCAGTGCGATAAATTGTTTATTCTTCAACTCTTTTTTTCATTTTCCAAGTGAACCCCCTATTATGTCATATCAGGACGAGATCACATTTGTTTTGTCAAAGTTGAAGGATGAAAAATTGAAATCGTACCATTCTTTCATCCTTCCTATGTCAGCACTGATTTGATCAGATAAATTTGGGAAGGTATTGTTGTGAAAGGAGTGAGAAATGTGAATTTTCCACTGATGTCAACATGGACATAGATGAGAAACAACACAGAATCCAAAACAGACCCTTGTAGAACAACACCTTTTCAAATGTTCTTCCAATGAAATTCAATATGTTAGGACATTCTGTCACCAATCAAATGGATACGTCTCAAACCAAAGTAATACGTAAATCATAAACTTCGAGCTTGCGGAGGAGCAGCCTGTGATCTACACAGTAAACCTACTGTGTAGGTCACAAAACACTACCGCCACAGTTTTTTTTTTCAAGAATAATGTACAGGTTTTTTTAGGAATGCAATTAAAGCTGTGTACTTTTTGAGGATTGAAACCCAAACTGGTATAAATTTATTATATTCTTTCTCAAGAAAGAATGTTACTCAATTTTGCCATTTTTTTAAAATCATTTTGGATAATGCAGGTAGCAAGGCAGTCAGCCTAAAATCAGCTGGGTTGTCAAGATCAACTGCTTTATGCAGAAAAAACGATTGAGGCAATTTCATAGACATGACAATATGGACTGGCTATGACGTCACTTTTACATATATTCTACCTGCGGACCACACAACAGATTGTCCAATGCATCACGCCATCATCTGACAAATCAAATCCCAAAATTTTCACAATGGAAATATGCAAGTGACGTATCTGATGTTAAGTGTATGAGTGACGTAAATGTCAAGAAGTGCATCTTTTATTAGGTGTTGGAGTTAATGTTCCCTCTTCTTCAATGGCCGGGCACTGGGCACTGGGCAATTTTCAGACAAAGTCCTATTGGATAGTGTAATCGGAATGTATTTTTAGGAAAATATCATCTCAACCAACCGAATTTTTATTTTAAATTTCACCATATATATATATATATATATATATATATATATATATATATATATATATATATATATATATATATATATATTATATATATGTATATATATATATATATATATATATAATATATATATATATATATATACAAATCAAAAAATAAACAATTAATGGACATAACACTCCAAAAAGGGGGGCAAACGCGGACACGTGTTTCTGGCTATTGGCCTCATCAGCGCGGTGCAGCCAAGAATAGAATAGAAGTTTATTCATCACTAAAGTTCGCATGTACAACATAAAAAAAGTGTAAATACATGAAACTTATTGGACTAGTCACAAAGAGAGCATGAAAGTAATTAAAATTTACAAGATTATACATATACATTTTTGATAAGTAAAATATTAAAATATACAATGAACATCAACAATTTAAAAATTCTTGAAGAGAGTAGAACACCTTGTTTTTTAAAAATTCATTGTTATAACATTTAATACCTTGATATACATGGGAGTCTTGACCAACTCCTAATCGTGAGTATGGCTGATATAATCTTTCACTTTTTCTTGTACAGTAATTATGTATATCTTTTTTTTTTCTCAAATAATTTTCATCTTTTTTAAAGTATAATATGATCTGCAGCACATAAAGTGAGGGGACAAGTGTAAAGATAGGCAACACTTGTTTGCCGAAAGCAGGAAACAACACATATGCACGGAGTCATATATATATATATATATATATATATATATATTATATATATATATATATTTATATATATATATATATATATATGTATATATATATATATATATATATATATATATATATATATATATATATATATATATAGATATATATATATATATAGATTTGATATATTTTTCATACATCTTCAAATGTGAATTGGAATCATTCAATTAGTTCTTAATTAGTATTCATTCAAGTATTGTTGTAGAGCTGAAACCTGTGATGCACTTCATCCATCTTCTGACCAGCAAAATGATTCATTTTCTACATCAAACACAGTATTATTTTCTATTTGAAGTATTGGAATGTTCTTGGGCTGAGATGCAGAATCAGGTAAACAAAGCTGAATGTTTGGACGATATCATTACAGCCCATACAGGATTTCTAAATTCGATACAAAGGGGAGTTTTGCTTGATGAGAATTCGCGGGTGAGTAAATGAATTTTTTTTTTGTGAAAATTACTAATGATATTGGACAATACTAAAATGATGAGTTCAGATTAGATATCCTCATGTACAAAGTGGGCCAAATTGAACACTTTTGAAAGGAAACTCCTGTTTTCAAACTACATAGATGAAAACTGATGGCTCTGTCTGAGGGTCAAATTTCATGACAAACTTCATCATTTCTGAGTTACAGCATGTTCTTCGAATATGTGCGTTTTCGAAAAGTTGCTGTAACTGTAAAGACATTTCCAAAGCACTTTTTTACTTAGAATTCAATAGTTTAAAAAACTAATTTTTTCAAAGGAAATATCATTAGTTATTGAAGGAAGACTATTTTTTTCATGAGACACCTTATATATTCCTGAATATTTCAATATAGCATAAAATTACATTTCTTAAAATGAAGCACACTTGGTGTTTTGCTAGAGTATGAGTATTATGAGTATGAGTAGTATGAGAATTAATAAAAATGGGATATAGATTATTTCGAATTTCATTCAGCATTTGTTTTCCTTGTATCGAATACTTTTTGTTTTCAGCAATTATTCTCACACCTCCTTTCAATCTACAATTTTGTGGTGAACCTCGAAGCCCATCAAGAAGCTCTCTACCAGGCGGCTTCTGACGAACACGATGCCTATACTCAGTACTACAACAAAGTCAATGAAGAACAAGGTTTCGGCACTACCACAGAGGAAGAGGTGGCAAACAAATTACGGCGAGCAACATTCCATCAGTTTCTCAACACAACAAAGTTGAGAGTTAAAACTTCGGCTCAAACTTATGACGTGATTGTAAAAAACTTTCTGGAACTATTATCAAAAAGCATGAACATGAATCTGAGATTATTGAGCGTAAGGTTGAGTTTCAACAATTTCTACAATGTTGCATGACCAAACTGGGATCATAGCAGTAACTCGAATTCGAATCCGACCCTGGATTTATCTCCTCAAACCTGTGAAACTAGCATTAGTCTCGAATCTCCTGCGAATGTTGTTGACTTTAGGAGTATTTTTTCGTCCAATAGCTTTAATTGTACATACAGTAATGATGGACGTTATGAGGTATGTAGTAGCAAGTATGGTAGTGTGATTTCCTTGGTGGACAATAACAACAAAAAGAAACGTAAGCATATCTGATGTTGCGTCGGGTGAAAGGTGGCAGTTTTAGGTTTTTGTAGCTTTTGCACCTTTAAGCAGTTTGTAAATTTTTGTTGTTATATTTGAACAATTCGTGATACTTACTTGCCTCGTATCTACCATTCAGTATGCTTTCTAGTTGAAAATTGAGATACAGCTTTCTGCAGGTTTTGGTTTCAAATCTCCTAGTGATAATAACACTTGAAGGTTCTGGCAACAAAAGTTAAAAAATTAGTCCAACATAGGAAGTGATATATTTTTTTGAAAGTTTAATAAGTATTTTTGCTCGCTAGCTCAAAAGTTGAAAGAAAGGAATTTTTTTTCCATTATCTGTTTTTTTTTCAAGAGGTCGAAGTAATTGTTTAAAACTGTACATAAAATTGGGTGTTTAGCTACAGTTTGTATCTCACTGAAAAATGTGCTACTAAAATTCGTATGTTTATCTAAAATAATATAAGAGTTGTTGTGTTAAGCAGAGGTTGGGGTGTTTGAATTTGTATCAATTTGATATTAGGTAAATTATTATATGAGGGTTTTGATTCCACTGAGAGTGCCATACTAACTATATGTACCATCTAATCTTCTTGAATATTGCCTTCTATAATTACAATTTTTGCTTCCGGCAGTGTTATGCGACATAAAATATGTTAAAAAAAATCAAAGGAACAGCAAAGTATAGCAGTTATTGCATTCCATTAACAATTTGATATAATATATAATCTACTGTCTTACTAACTGCCCCTAATACATTTTGCCTCTCACGCATCAAGATTACAAGACATTGAATGATATTTTATGTACATACATATTCTTGGCAGCAAACTTTATTGCCATATTGCCATTAATTCTAAGGTATATTATTTTGGATTATGTACAAAATAATGTCTATTTCATATTCCACTAACAAAATAGATTAGGTGACCCCAGTAGTGGAACTAGAAATTCAATACAGTAAATTTCATTTTCTGAGTACAGAGAATTGAACTATTTTGTCGCCACAGGAGAAATTACTAAAATTTAGGTATTTTTAAGTGTATTACAGCTACTGGAATAACAATGTATACATTTTCAGATAACAAAATTCAAATTTTTTCAGTTAATTACCCAGATACGACTCCGAAATGAGAATGAACAAATTTGTGAACTTGAAGACACTGTTAAATGTGGCATTTAAAATCTTTAGATTGGGTTTTTAGAAGTTTTCAGTCTATAGAGGATATTGATAAATTTAGAGCACATTATTATAGTTATTTAATTATTTTCGTTCGATATTAAACTAACTTCTGTAAGATATTTCTTTTTTAAGACACAACCATTGACCTTCTCGAAGTTGGAAAAAAATTAAATTATTCATTTATTACTTAGCTGGCAGTTTAAAGAAAAACACTCTCACACAATACTCTATTGGAAAATATTTGTGTAAAAAAAACAAGTCAGCAGCATTAGGTTGTAACCAAATAAATTCCATTTTGAGTGAGATTTTCAACATATCGCTGACGCGACCCAGAAACAATTGAGCCTAACCGTGTTAACATCATTGATCATTTTTTCATCAGAGAACTATTTATTATCACAGTTTTTTTTTGATAATCAAATTTTTTGTTGTTTTGACAGAACAAGAAAATGTGACAATAACATAATATCGATGATGGTTACACAAAACTTTCAACAAAAATTTTATTTTTTTCAGTAGTAAAAATAACAAAATGTTCTGCATCTATATCATTTCTTCTATGAAAGAACAGTTTTTTTTTTAATTTATTAAAAGTATTGATGACTAATAAATGTCACAAATATAATCCCAAAAATCTGTTTCAATTCACACATACTGTTAATTCTCGTTTGTGAGATGCTCTATTAGGCACTAGAAATTACTGAAAACCTCCTTTTCTGAAATAAAGGATGTTGAAATTGAAAAATATGTTCAATAATAACATTTTTAAACTATTTGCATTTTGTCTGAATGAGTATAAACTGATACATAGAAAATAGTCAAGCATTTTCAGAATTAAAAGAAAATGTTCCAACATTACTCAGACCCAAAAAATATTTTAATATTACTCATAAATTGTGGTTGCTTTTTGAAACTTGAAACTTCAATGTACCCAAGGAAGTATCGTAAAAATTGAATGCTCACCTCTTGTATTAATGAAGAATTTTATGTAAATTAATGAATACATTTATGTATAATATATTCTGTCATCAAAATGATTATATTAGTATAAACGAATTTTTTTAATGCTGGTCCATCGATATTAATTTTGAAATGTTCTTTTTTATTTCCATAAAAATGGAATATCATGTTTTAATTAGGCCACTTTCCACCTAATATATTGTTGGTTTTAACCTGTTTTACACATTTCTCAAATGTAATATACACATAATTTTAAGTAAACATTGTTACAGCCATTTATATAAGACTGTTATAACTTTTTTTACCAGTGATTATATCGCAAACGTTAATACTATGTTCCAATAAATTAATTGATATATTTTAGCATCTCATTTCCAGAATATTTGTTGCAGTTTCAGTGTCAAGTTCTGAAATTCGGACAGGAGAAACATTTTCTCCTGAGACTCAAAAAAAAAATTACCTTTCAAGTTGTAATGTGGGAAACTTCGAAAGAAAGGAAGAAAATATACTCTTTACAAAAAGTTTTTCCCTAGAAACTTTGAAAAGATACCACTTTCGATTCAAAAAAATTCCTATGTTATCTTGAGAGAGACAGAACGTGCTGATGAGATAATTAGACAAGTATCTTATTTCGAAACTTCAAAGTCCACCATTAAAGATGATAGTGTTCCATATAAGTGAAATTCTTCATCATAACTCTTTCATATATAATACGAGTATTGTGCAGTGTCCCTATGAATGGTATCTGATTTAATTCCATAACAAACGTTCGAAATACAAACTGAAAAGGAAAAAGCGATTTTCGTATAATTCAATGTTCATATGAAAGTACTTGTTTCAAAAGTATATTTTCTTTCATGTAATGCAATGTTCATGTGACAGTAGTTGTTTAAGGAGAGCTTTTTCTTCATGTTTGTATCTGAAAATAACTTTTATGCAAGATCTACTCCTTTTTGTATAGTTTAATTGGGACTTGATTGCTTTCTTCCTTTCCTTGGGAACGTCCTCCTTTTTTTTGTATAGAGATGGTGAAGTGGAAGCCAAAAAGCTTTTTTTTCGAAAAGTATTCTCTCCTAAAAATATGTTCTGTTCAAATAGTATCCCCCATTTTGAAATAGCTTCTTTTTACTTTTCCATCTTTCTTCTATTCCTCGGAAGATTTCCATATTATTTTGTATAAAGATGGATCATTTGAAAAATGGAATATCATTAGGACCACAGGAAAATTCCTCCTACAGGTGCATAATACTGTAATAAACTTTACTCGATGATTTTTTTTTGTTACTTCAGAGTTGCCCGATTTGTTCAGTGAAGTATATCAACAATGATTCTCCCATGAGTACCAAAATACCAAGGTGGATTTGAATAACTCGTCCACGATTGTGCACATTTGAGATCATCTTGGTATAATTAGTCCAGCAAAGAATTATTTTACTTTTTTCTAAATTTCTTTTCTTCACTATTTACCTTGAATTAATGGGAATATAATTAAATAACTCATTGCGCTTGCTCCATTTTGTGATAGATTTTTGGTGGGTTTGCTCCTAGTAATTTTATTCCAGATCATTCCCGACAAAAGTTATTTGACTTCTCGGCTCAATCAAACTACATCGAGCAGCGAGGTATTTACTCAAACTGGAATAATATTATTGAGAATAAATCACTTTTTCCAAATCCATAACATTCATTATTGAATTCAAAAATTAGTTTCTCAAAAGTACTTTTTTTTATGCAATGAATGTTCATGTGAAAGTAGTTTTTCGGGAGGGCTTTTTATTTCAGTTTGTATCTGAGAGACTCCTATGCTTTTTGACACATCTTTGTGAAGATGTTTTAAGATGATTGCATTCTTTCTCCTTCCTGAACTTTCCCACATTTTTTCTATAAAGATAGAGAAGTAGAAAGCAAAGTAGTTTTCTTCCCAAAAACATCTATCCTGAGTACAATACTCCTTTCAATTTAATAAAAGTGTATCGAAATTAATTACATAATTGGTTTGTGTAATTTTTTAATTGAATTTTATCAAGTATTCCACTCACTTGACAAATAATAGAAACTGATGATATCGAATATAACGCTTTGCTAATATTTTGTAGGACTAAGAGGTAGAGGCAAAAAGATGAATGAAAACTAATGTGATTCGTCAAGTCTTCAGCAGACGTTGCGTTATTTTTCATAGAACAGAAATCCAATATATTAATGTTCTCCATGACCACGTTTGCTATTAATAAATGCTGATAGAAGTTTCAAAAACTAAAAGACATGCATAATTTGATTAGTGAATCTGATGCACATTAAAAAGTCACTCCAAGACTAATATTTCTCCAAATCTCCAATAATAAATGTAAATAATTTTGAGTAAATATATATATTTATAAATCCCAGAGTCCAAAAAATTGTCCACATTATTAACAAAAAATTTACTTGATTCTACACATTACTGAAGTCAGAAAATCATTATTTGATAGTTTGATCAGTCGATGAATGATGAAATCCATTCATACACTTTTCAAAACTTATGATTATGTAATGAATCAAAAAGAAAAAAGTCATTTTTACGATATTGAAATGATAATAGGAGTAGAGTGGAAAAGAAACAAATATTCTCTCTAACATTCTTCTAGATTTTACGAAAATAAACCTTTGCAGGTGAATTACAATGGAAGTGTATGGAAAATGTAAAGATCTCGTCAATTTTGAAAATTTGTTAGTGAAAAATATAATCCTTTGGTAAAACAGTGAACACAAAAAAATATTTTTTGGTTTCACAAACCCTGGCTCACTTGCCTTAGTAAAAAACTTTAGTTTTGCTCATAGTGTACTATTCTTGACCCCTCCCTTGAAATAATCCATATAGGAAATTTTGAATAATTTTATATAGCGTATGAGGAAAGAAATGGAGAATATACAGAAACAACTGGAACATGGCTCAAAATAATTAGTTTCTGATCACTACATTCATTCTCTCAATTAGATCATATTGATTGTGAAAGTAGCCTTCAAATCTTTTTACACATTTCCACAAATATAAGGTAACCATCAAGACATGTTGGAAAATGAAAAGTGGGGAATATATGAAAATGCGGTGAAGACTATGACAAAAATATATCGGTCAGACTAAGCGAGCTACTCAAATCCTTTGGAAAGTCTGAGAATACAAGCCCATTGTTTACCTTTATATCAGTCGCTCTTTTAAAATAATATGTATGAAAGTGCGCCCTGTTAAATACAAATATAAGTCAGATTTATAGTTCGGGAACAGTTTTTAACCCAGTTTATAACTAATATTCCATAGTTGTATTGTATATTTAAAAAGACCAAAACATACTTTTACTATTTTTATTACTTATAAAGACTCCGTTACAAAAGTTTACCTAAAGAAAATGACAAGTACAAACTAACAAACTAAAGTATACTTAATGTTAATATTCTTCTATACTGCTTATGAATATAATAACCTTTAAAAACACCAATCAAATTCTCGTGGAGACGGACAAATTGCCCGAAGTCTATCACTGGAGAAATTTGATGATCACTATGTGAAATGCAATAATAAATAGGGAATCCCACAGGTTTGCCACACCCGCACGTTTCCAGGATTACGTGAATAATCATTTTATACTTTAAATACAAATAACACAAAAAATAAAGCAACTTATTCTATTTTTGAAAGTAGTCACTTTTTAATTCTCAACTTAGTTGGTTTTATCCTCAATTCTCAGCTGGCAAAATGATTTAAAATACTTGACAGTCTCAGAAAAATTAATAATAGTTAACTCCCCAGTACAGCTTCGCACACTCACTATACTGTTCTAAATCAGGTCAGCAATATTCATAGGCATTTCATCAATCTTGGTATTATAAAATTGTTCAATGTCTTTCAGTGTACGCTTGTCTTCCTCCGCAACAAAATTTATAGCTACGCCCTTACGACCAAACCTGCCGCCACGACCAATCCTAGAAAACAAAAAAAAGTATTAAAAAGTGTCTTTATAAATAAATATGATCGTTATTTGATTATTTTCATCAGATATAAAACAGTTCACATCAGTACCATCAGCGATCTTGGTGGAAAAATAGCATCATAAAATAAAATAAGTATAACAATTTTAGTGATTCTGAAATCTTGTGACCAATATTAGTCTTGCATCATGTGCATAATTGAAACATTAATGTTGAACCAGTTCAAGTTTGATATATGATTTGGAATGGCCTTGTATAAGTATATGTGAAGATAAGTACCTAACCGTGCTGGAAGAAGTTACCATATAGACAGTTTTTTTTAGCTGATTCCACTGTTGCTATCCCGAAAACTGTAAGACCTACAAAGTCGGTTGAAATGGACAAAAATGTCTTATTTTAGGAAACTAGTCCATTAACTTTTCGTATCGAGAATATTTGTGGTTGTTTTTGAAATATTTGCTAAAAACTAGCTACTTTATTGTTTAATCGAATTTTGTTGTTTGGCTCAACCGCCTCGATTTCAAATGATATGAAAAGTGGCTAAATAACTGTCAAAACTGTTTCATATTTGTTACAAACTGATATTAACCAATTTGGGATATGACGTTTTGTTTATTAGATGTCATCAACCTTATTTTTTTAAATAAAAACCGGCATATATAGCTAAATTTGTTATAACAGTGGCTACAAAAATTGATGAAAAAACTAGAGGTCTGTATCTGAAAAAATAAAGTTGTTAATGAAATCTATTGAACGAAACGTCGCTTTGTAAAGTTGAAAGTTGCTTTGACCTTTTTTTTTTATATAATTCGAAATGGAGATGGTTAAGCCAAAAAACGAAATTTGACAATTCTAGATTTTGGCGAGTATTTGAAAAACAACTAGGTACTAATATTCTCGATCTGAAAAGATATTCAAGTTGCCCAAAATAGGGAACTGTTGTTCAATTTAACCGACCGAGAGAGTAATAGTTGGGTCAGCTGAAATAAACGGCCTGTATAGTAAAATACTGCATTAGTTTTCGAAATTAGTGTGCTTAGTATTTCAGTTTATATGTCTATTCATAACAAGAATTTCAAGCAACATCCTTTCAAAACATAATATGACTCACCTGTGAATGTAGTTCTCTCTATTTGAAGGCAAATCATAATTTATAACAAGTGAAACTTGTTGCACATCGATACCACGAGCCAACAAATCTGTAGTGATGAGGATCCTGGAAGATCCGGTTCTGAACTGTCTCATAATAACATCTCTCTCTTTTTGCTCCATATCTCCATGAATAGCAGAAACGGTGAAATCCCTGTTGTGCAAGTTATCGGTTAGGAAGCCTACCTTGCGACGGGTATTGCAAAAGATAACAGCCTGGGTTATTGAAAGAGTTTCATATAAGTCACACAGCGTCTCAAATTTCCAATCTTCCTTCTCCACATACACATAAAATTGTTTGATGCCTTCCAAAGTGAGCTCATCTTTCTTGACAAGAATTTGCACTGGATCCCTCATGAAAGCTTCAGTTATCTTCAACACTTCAATTGGCATGGTCGCCGACAGTAACACAACTTGAACGTCAGCATTGACGGTTTTGAAAATATCATGGATTTGATCTGAGAACCCTTGAGACAGCATTTCATCAGCCTCATCCAGTACGAACATCTTGATGTGACTTGTTCTCAAGGCGCCACGTTTAATCATATCATATACTCTACCGGGTGTACCCACAACTACATGCACACCAGCTTCAAGTTTCCTGATATCTTCTCTAACATTTGTACCACCAATACAAGCTTGGCATTTAGTAGACATAAAATCTCCTAACGCAATCACCACTTTCTGGATCTGCTGAGCCAGCTCTCGGGTTGGTGCCAAAATCAAAGCTTGGCACTCATCCAACTTAGTATCAATGTTCTGCAGGATTGAAATCGAGAACGTTGCTGTTTTACCCGTACCGGATTGGGCTTGGGCGATAACGTCATGTCCTTTTATGCAAGGGATGATCGCCCTTTGTTGAATCGCAGATGGTCTTTCAAAACCATAGGCGTAAATACCTCTAAGAAGTTCATCTTTCAGGTTCATGTCGTCAAAATTATCGACGACAGTATCATAGTTGGTCTGTATAACTCCGTCAGGTTGCATGCCTGCAGGTCCGTCAAGAGCTGCAGCTCCTTCCATATTATCCCCATTATTCCTGCAAAAAAATTATATGTTACGAATTTTGAACATTTTGCAAAACAAAACAAGGAGTTATTGTAGCTATTTTTCATTGAAATGTGTGGTTGTTTATATGCCTGCAACTATAACTAAACCACAAAGATCATTCCTC
This sequence comes from Leptinotarsa decemlineata, assembly GCF_025532065.1. Taxonomy (NCBI): domain Eukaryota; kingdom Metazoa; phylum Arthropoda; class Insecta; order Coleoptera; family Chrysomelidae; genus Leptinotarsa; species Leptinotarsa decemlineata. Next base: position 1,428,405 of record NW_027412549.1, on the reverse strand, counting down.
ACAGGATGACTTTCTAAAAACTGTATCGACTGATTAGGTATAACCAGAGAAATTTACGTTGTTAATCTACCTGATTTTAGATATATTTCACTAATACTGATCCCACATAATTTTAAGTAAATCTAAATGAAAACTATGAGTTATTGAATTTATCGTTATGTTTAATGTTGATCGCGATAAATTAGTAAAATATAAAGGGCATATTATTTTGGTTGACTTTTACCAGTTTTTATTCATTTACTTTAATCGTCGTATTGATAACAAAAAGCGACTTCGCAAAAAATCATCGGTGGGGCGTTGGTTTAATAAAACTATAATATACCTGGTGATTCTCTAAGGTGGCTCACCACTATAACTTTTTTTATTATTGGAGATAGAAAAACGAAATTTGGGGGTCGTGTATTATAGTTCAATATACATTTTTGACATATTTACTTGCTTTGCCGTACTTCCGGTTTGACCGGAAATTGCCCCAACTTTCGATTTTTAAATAGGACATAATATACTGATTTTTACTTATTTTGAGAATGACATTCTAAATCCAACAATACTTCACTTGTCAATAATTGACAAATAAAATCGTTCTTTTTCCAATTGCTGATTTTTGTCAGAAGGACAAATATGGCGACGATTAGGGCACCTCTGAGCATAAATTCGAACTGCATCAGTTGCATTCTTTTTTATTTCTCCGTAAATTAGCAACATGTCAATTTTCTCGTTTCTAGTATAATTTGCCATATCTAATTATAAACTACATAACAAATACATTTTTAAAAGTGACAGCATATTCATTAGTCTATTTGTTTAGGTATCTAGTCCTAGCAACAGCTTCAATTGGTTGTCATGGATAACTAGAATAATAAATTGGAATAAAAATGATTTTATTTGTCAAATATTGACAAGTGAAGTATTGTTGGATTTAGAATGTCATTCTCGATTGAAATAAGTAAAAAAATATAGGATGTCCCATTTAGAAATCGAAAGTTGGGGTCATTTCCGGTCGAACCGGAAGTATGACAAAGCAAGTAAATATGTCAAAAAATGTAAATTGAACTATTATACACACCCTCAAATTTCGTTTTTCTATCTCTTATAGGGGTGAGTCACCTTAGAGAACCACCCGGTATATAATTGGATATACAGTCAACCAATATACAATATAGAAAATAATCCAGGGGAAATTCATAAAGTTCCACAGCGATCTTGAAAAGCTCAATTTCAACAATCGATAGTATTAATGAAAAAAATCCCTTCACAATATTCCTTGAAATTGATATTGAAAGTCAAAGTACAGACGAAAAGATTCCTGTGTGAACTACCACAAAATTTATTCTTTTTATCAATACAAATCTTAACGCTTTCTGTTATTACCAAATCAATTTCCTATAAACTACAACTTGCTCATAAAGTGCTTGAAGAAGTACAATTAGACAGTGGGTTGGAACATCAGCAGGCATTGATAATTTATCTGTCACTCTTACGTACCTTTCTTTACAAAATAATGGAAGAGCTAATATTTCCCTGAGTGAAGTACAGCTTGATCAATATTCAGTCAACACTTGCACCTGCTTTAACTATCGGATGCAAAAAATATGATCTGTAAACTGACCAAATAAAAATGTATATGAAATGCTTGAAAAAATCTACTAACCTACATTTCATTCATTTACAGTTTGTTAGAACAATCTACCCTTAAAAAATATGAAAGCAACATGATGCACAACAAATTAGAGTTCAAATATTTCGTTTAGAGACGATGCAGGATTTTAATAACGAACAAACAATTATCTAGGAAGTAAAACGAAAACAAAACTAATTAATGCAACATGATGCACAACAAATTAGAGTTCAAATATTTCGTATGAAGGCGATGCAGGATTTCAATAATTAACAAATAATTCTGTAGGAAGTAAAACGAAAGCAAAACTAATTAATAATATTCACATTCGTGGGACATATTAGGCTGTATGTATCAAAGTGTAGAGAATTTGTCATGGGGACATTTGCTGTGAACAATAGTCATTGTAATATATAATTTTTCTTAGGAAAAACTTTCAAGCCATAAAATGTAAATGAAGTATTATCCATCTCATATAATAATAGCTTCCATAATTAGCATGCTGAAGTCCAAACCCATAAAGGGATTATTTTCAGGTAGTGCCTTGTTGTGCATTTTGCTTTGAGTGGTACCAAGCATCGGTACGTGCTGTATTTGCCTTATTAAGTGTAAAGACCGTTCCAAAAAAGTAGATACAGAAGAGTAGAAAGCCAAAACATTGCTCCATCTAATGAATATAATAATGATTTCAGTTATACGGAAAGTTGGTACCAAATTCCTTAATTCAAATGTAACCACCCCCGATGTTTTCTCATTTTTGAATATCTGGCATGTTTCCAATTCCGTGCTTAGGTAATATAAAAAATCAACCGTTAACGAGATATTTCAGTTTTTCTTGAAAAAAAATAAATCATGTGCCTGTTCACTATAAAACTACGGGCTACCAAATCTTTATTTCTTCTTGCAAGAACAAGAAAAAGAAAAAATGGTTATTCTGAATGTTTATGAAATTGTTATTTACAGAACGAACAGCCATAAAATTGCAAGCCATAAAATTTTGACGCCATAAAATGCAAATGAAGTATTATTACTTTATCTAATAGTTTTCAGAAATTGCAAATTGCAGCCCAAACCCATAAAGGTACAATTTCCAGGTAGTGCCGAGTTCTGTAATTTGCTCTGATGAGTGGTATTGTACCTAGTATCGGTACGTGCTGTATTTGTACAGACCGTTTCAAAAATGTACAGAATTTTTTCAACTTGAAATTCACCGGTAGAAGTTCGAACTTTTTGAACAACACCATATAACAAAATATGAAACAACAGACATACATTAGGAACATTAATAAAAGGAAATATGAAACACGAACCGGTATTTCAAAATAAGGTAATACCTTTTTAATACCAAAAAATACAGAGCGATACCATATACAACAGAATTTTGATGTTGTTCGATTACAGATTAAATAATATATGGGTTTTGGATTCTCTTGGAAAGTGGAAAAGTTTTTTCAATTAAGTGTCAAGACGTTTCGCCCCTGGCTAGAGGCTTTTTCAATTGTTTATTGATTTTTTTTATTTATAATACATTGGATATTTGACTGGTTTCCTTGCTTAAAATTATTGATAACTTTTCAAATCACCGAAACGACACACACAGAAGGTCCTTCCACCTGCCATTTTTAAGACAACGACGCTCAATCCGATTCTCAAAAAATAAACACCAAAAACATAGGAAAACATGACCAGAACCTTTACTAACAATCACCATCAAATAAGAAGAACAAGAGCACTTCAACATTATTTACATTTTGAAAAGTTATCAATAATTTTAAGCAAGGAAACCAGTCAAATATCCAATGTGTTATAAATAAAAAAAAATTTCAAATAAACAATTGAAAAAGCCTCTAGCCAGGGGCGAAATGTCTTGACACTTGATTGAAAAAACTTTTCCACTTTCCAAGAGAATCCAAAACCCAAGAACAACGAAACAACTATATCAAACAGGATTCAAGAACCTACTCAAACCGAATATATATATATATATATATATATATATATATATATATATATATATATATATATATATATATATATATATATATATATAAATCGGTTCAATTTGTGAGGTTGCAGTCAATAGCTGGGCTGTTACAAAGAAAACTCTTTGTTATATGTTAAGCTTTCGGTATATTTCACACCTTCGTCAGGACAACTAGACAACTACAATAATTAGATTATATATCTTGTAAAAAATATATAAATATGGAGAACTTACTAACGAGAGAATAAAATATATATTTTTTACAAGATATATAATCTTATTATTGTAGTTGTCCTGACGAAGGTGTGAAATATGAAATATACCGAAAGCTTGACATATAACAAAGAGTTTTCTTTGTAACAGCCCAACTATTGACTGCAACCTCACAAATTGAACCGATTTATAGTTAATCCAGTCACTAATTATTCTGTTATAAAGTGCTACCAAATTCCGGTACAACCGGAAGAGTTGGAAAACCCCCATTATATTCATTTGATAAAGCATTTGGAAAACTTATTTTTGCCAACTTTCAGGATACGAATCATATTTCACCTTATAACAAAATATGAAATATAAAAAAAACATCGAAAAAACAAATGGATACTTCAATTTTGTATTGATAATAAGTTAATGTGTATTCAAAACCGACAGAAATATTTATAAAAAAGGATTAAATTATGAAAAACGAATAGGTATGTCAATATAAGGTATTACCAAAAAAAGTAGAGAACGATATCATATCCACAACAGAATTCCGATGTTCGATTACAGATTTAATAATAAAATATTAGAAAAACTCCCAAAAAACACAGTAGTGCTTGAAAGAGACTTGATTATTACAAAAGAAATTAACCATTAAAAAAAGTAAATGAAAATGATTGGACTTGAAAACAAATATTCATTACAACGAATGAAAATAATGATAAGAAGATTACGAGTATCCAACAAGGAACGTTATTAGAAACATTAATAATAAAACATTGTTTTCTATTTTACATACTTTCAACTTAACTGAAAACATTTCTATTAAGCCTGTTGACTAATTTATTCCTCTTCAGTCATACAAGTTAAAATTGAAATAAAATGAAAATATTTTACTGGGTATTGATTTGATCAGAGTATTCCGCTATTTACCAGTGTACTTACTATATATCATAGATCTGGAAAATATATGCGTTTACTTTAACTACTTCCTATATATTATCATGTAATATTATTTTTAGGACGCAAACTGTTATGTGAGAATTATTAATCTGATAAAACAAATAAGTAGGGCCTTTTTGCGTTCTTCATGAAATATTTTTTTTTCAAAGTAAAATCTCAGATGTATAATCTGAAAATAATTTGATAGTAAGGTAGTCATGCTTCAAGAAAGTAATTTAGTAATGAGTATACAATAACTTACGACATATTGTTCAAAGAAAAAATTCACAAACTGCACTCAGCGCTCTGAAGTAAACGTTGGTCAACCAAACGATTTCACTCTGTGGATTTCACACTAACTGGGGTAAAGTCATGGAATGGCCCTTTTATATTATTATCAGGTAGAAATTTCAAATGAGAAGGGATAATAGTTTTCGAAAATGCAAAACCCCCTCTCCTTTCACTTTCTGTCTAGCCTCCCTTTGCCTGTATGTAAATTCATTTATTTATTTTGTTAAGAAAATTATAATTTATAGCGAAGGACTCAAAAATGCATGAGGTCAGTGTATTTTCAAATACTATTTCTAAATACTGTACCGGAAAGTTTGTTACGCTATTTTAAGCGGTTTTCTTTAATACAAAATATAATCAACAACTTGGGTCCTAAGGTTGTCAACTACGAAATAGTTATTAAATAACAATAACAATTTATCATTACAAAAAAAAAATCACAATAAACAAATTTCTGAGATATGCATACTTATATAATTATAACCTATATTATTCATCACATTCGCGTAAAATAAAAATATTTAAATATCAGTATGAATGAGCGTATTATAAACTACGTTTATTACAAAAGATGGAAAAAATATATCAACAGTTTTCAAATTAAATTTAAAAATCATAAAATGGAAATACATTTATACATGGTATTTCAAACACTAAACACCTTTATAGGGTTATGACGTTCGATCAGCATTTCGAATTTTTAAAAATATTGCCATTTTCGAATTGAAAACCTTCACCAAAAACTACATGCATAATAGTTTGATACGAGTCAATTACGAAACTTGAAACGTCATTCAAACTGAAAAAGAAATATTTTTAGTAGAAATTTATAGGAATGCTACACAATGTGATATATGAAAGAGTATTGATATAAAATGTCACTTACATTGGGGCTTATCAGTGTACTTCGAAGTTTCGAAAATACACTTGTCTTTTCACATAATTTGCATTGTTTTACCATTAAAAGATAAGGCACTCATTTCTTTCATAACATCGCGACTTTATGTCATCGGAAGAGACAGATTTACAGACTGTCAGGATGACAGTACGTATGCACATTCATACGGTTAGTTAATTCCAGTCATAGGAGTTTCATTTAAATTGAAAGGGGAATATTTTCAGGAGAGATTACTTAAAAAAAGGTTTTTGGCTTTCTACTGTAATTTGTAATATGAAAGTAGTTGTTTTGGAAGGTCTTTTTTGCTTTCATGCAATAAATGTGGAAGTAGCTGTTTCAGAAGATTTATAAATAATTTTTATTGTAGTTATTTTATTAGCCGTTTTCTTTGGCAGTTCACTACATTTTTTTTGTTTAGTGATTGAGGAAGAAAGCCAACAAGTTTTTTTCTTGAAACTTAATCTGTTGCGAAGTGTGCTTTATTTCAAAAGGGTAAGTATCAGAAATTGTTTAGAAGATATATACGAGATGAATGTGAACATGATTTTTAGAATTTTTGCTTTCAGTGCCACTTTATTTCATCTAAGTATTTATTTCGTATACATTCGTATTGAATATGGGATAGTCAAAAATAACTTTTGTCTAATTTTTTCTAAGATTTTTATTTGTTACGACCAGTTTTTTTGATAGTTCAAAAATTTCCGTCCTAATTGTATATATAGTGTTTGGTACTAATATTTTCATTTAATTTATCCTTTTAACCCACTTTGTTTTCATAAATTGTTTGATAAATATGTGTTTTTTTTTTCGCTTTTGAGAAGGTGAATTAAAATATAACAAATAATAGTACATCAATGTTTCCATATTTTACAAGATCAGTATCAATTTTAAGAAGCGATTCTGTAGATTTTTTGATTGTACAAATAGTTTTAGTTCAGAACTCTACATCAGAGGATACACCATTATTCAATTGGAAAATCATTAGAGCTTTCACTCGAAGTTTTTAATGCATACAAACACAAAAAATTCGTTTTCTCCATGACATTTTCCAACTTCCAAGAAGTTATTCAATATTTTGCGATTCCGGTGACAGGAATCGATTGTTCGAAGATAATTGTAGGGCAGAGAGTATTCAAGGTATCTGAAATGAAAATATTTTTCAAATATTTTCTATGTTGAAGTCATCTATTTTTCCTTGCACTTAACCGGCTTACATTTAATTTATTATTCGACTTTCTGGAATACCACTGACTTTCTATCATAAAAATTCACCCTGCCTTTAATATGCATTTACATTTTTCGGAAATATATGTTAGTTTTTATAGGATTTCTCAAAAAAAAATGTAACACAAATGGTTATTTCTGAAATTGCACCTACAAATAAAGAAATTGAATTCAACTTCAGATTCTTATTCAATCATACATGAGGGCAGATATATTTTTGTCAATACTAATTATCCCAATGGATGGGCTGTTTTTAATATCAGATAAAAAAAATATGTTTGTGACTTTTTAAATATGCGTTTAACATTTTAAGAGGAATTTTAATATTTATATTTAAAATTTTCTTGTTGATGCGCCTCAATACTTGGGTCCTATACCATTAGATTGTGGATACCTACTCAATGTATCTACCAATGTACCAATATACCTACTTGATGGATTGGGAAAATCTATTTTTGATGATGAAGAAAAGAGAAATGAAACTTTCTATGTTTTTTACCACTTTCATTTGTAACTAACGTTACTGCAGTTTCGTACTATACGGACATTTTCAAACTTATACAATGAACTAACAATGATTCATTTCATTCGCCATTATATAACACCCCTGTAGGTACTAATAGAAATAGAGGTACTTGACTTGATTGAGTATCTGAATTTACAGTTCACAATGCGGATGTGCCAATTTAAAAACCGGCGAGTAAACTAAATCGATTTGATCATTTAACAGGTTGCACCCGCAATGTTTATGCTTGTGAATTTCCAAGGATTCTAAATAATTGAGTTTGCAACCCTTCCTGGCAAAGTGCAGGATTTCCATATCTTTTAGATTCGGAAACTTGTGGTTGCATGCCAAGGAATTTTGAAAACGTCGAATCATTTTTTCCTAGTCTGAAGGACCTTTCATGTTCAGCATACCGTTTTTGGAAATTACGGCCACATTGTCCCACATAAACCCTATTACACTCCGGACACTTAAGCTTATAAACTCCAGATTTTTTCCAACTTGTCGACCTTATCTTTGGCATTGAAAAGGAAATGAGATAACCTGGCATGTGGTCTGAATGCCACTTCAGTTGGAAAATCTGGAGTTTATAAGCTTAAGTGTCCGGAGTGTAATAGTGTTTAGGTGGGACAATGTGGTCGAAATTTCCAAAAACGGTATGTTGAACATGAAAGGTCCTTCAGACTAGGAAAAAATTATTCGACGTTTTCAAACCATTCCTTGGCATGCAACCACAAGTTTCCGAATCTAAACGATACGGAAATCCTGCACTATGCCAGGAAGAGTTGCAAACTCATTTATTTAGATCCTTGGAAATTCACAAGTATACACATTGCGGGTGCAACCTGTTAAATGATAATTAGTTTACTAGCCGGTTTTTAAATTGGCACATCCACATTGTGAATTGTAAATTCAGGTACTCAATCAAGTTAAGTACCGTTATTTCCATTAGTATAATGGCGAATGTAATGAATCATTGTTAGTTTATTGTATAAGTTTGAAAATGTCCGTATAGGACGAAACTGCAGTAACGTTAGTTACAAATAAAAGTGGTAAAAAACATAGAAAGTATCATTTCTCTTTTCTTCATTATGATTTCCTACCACGTAGTAACGGCTACATCCATCAATTTATTTTTGATGAATTCCTGAAATCCACAAAATTTTATAATCCCGGTTATTACGTATGGCAATGAAAAAATTGTTTGTACAAAACAACATTGGAATATAAAATAACTTCCTCTATTGGCCATAGGTAATTATTGTTCTACGTCATATGTCACAAAAGGCTTGTCAACAACAAATTTGTAATTCGAGATAACGCGAAATGGAATATTAGCCAGGACTTGGAAGTTACAAATAAATTAAGATTGTGAAATTGGGGTTCATTTCAAATGGAGGTTATGTTTTACGAATATTAACCTTCTACTATACAGGGTGTAACATAAGTAGGTTAAAATATTCAAGTGACGTTTTCCTGAGACAATTGTAAGAAAAAAACTTTTCCAAGTAAAAAAGATACACTTCTTAAACATTGCTGGAGGTGATTGTTTTCGAGATATTTACAATTTTCTATATCGATGCATATTACTTAGCTTTAAGGGTCCTAAGTGAAGTTGTTTTAGAATAATTAATGTTTTCCTATAAAATGTATGATGAAAATAACTAAAATTGCAAAAAACTTATGACAAAAACCATCCATAACTTATTTTTTGCAAAAGTTATTTTTAATAACCGAACAAAAAAATCAATTTCAACACCCTGCATCTCCGAAAAGAAGCATTTCCGGACGCAAGTTTATATAGACTTTCTTCTTAAAAATATCTCGGGAATACGTCACTTGATCATTTTAATGTACTAATGTTACACCCTGTATAGTTGCGCTGAAATGCTTAATATTTTTGTTTGCGCCGAGTCCTTTTTATGTAGATTCTATCTATACCTATATCTTGATAGGCCATGGCATCAGTTTAACCTCGATTTTTTTTTCTTATGGAGAAATGAATTTATAATTGAACTCATTTTTGAGAAAGAAAGTTTTTGGCTTTCTACTACTCCATCTTGATACAAAAAAAATATGGGAATCTTCCAAAGAAAAGAAAGATGTAATCAATTTGAAAATAAATAACTCTATACATGGATGTGTAGATCATGCAAAGAAGTAACTTTCATATACAAACTGGAAGAAAGAGCCTTTCTGAAACAGCTACTTTCATATAAACATTGAATTACACGAAAGAAAAAATCTTTCGAAACGAATACTTTTATATGAACACTGAATTATACAGAAGATACTTTTCTCTACTCAGTTTGTATTCCAAACATTCGTTGTGGAATAACATCATTCACAGGAGTTCTACTTTAAATGAATGGTAACAAATTGCAATCACATGGAACACTGCCATCCTCACTGGTAGACGTCTTACGGCTCATAGAGTGAATGAAGTTTCGTAGTATTACTCTTGATTTAGTATTCAATAAAATATCCAAATTTTGAATAGTGTGGATCCATATGGTATTGTAAATGGTAATTGAAAAACTGAAGGCGACTTATGTAAATCGAATTTTTTACGTAGATTCTACCTGTAGCTAAATAGGGTGTCCTTGGAATTCCTCTTTTCCTCTCGGTAATGTATAGTGTATATATATATATATATATATATATATATATATATATATATATATATGTTGGTCTATATATAATCCAAGAAATCGGACGGTCTTATCAACTGACTGTAAGTCTCCGAAATCAACAACACTAGCTTCTTTTTATCTATTATGAAAGCGTATACATTTTGTTTTATTTGTATTTAGATGAAGTGAGTTGGCTCTAAACCACTGAGCCATATCAAAGGAAATTGCTTTACATTTCTGACGTATACAATATTCATCCCTATCTGATACAATAACTGATGTATCATAAGTTATTGTATCAGCAATGATTGAGCTATCACATATCTTCACAATATCGTTGATATAAAGTATAAATAAGGTAGGTCCTAGGACCGAACCCTGAGGAACACCTACTTCAGAATAATCATTGCACGATGACATATGGTTACCAATAGTGACACGATTGTTATGTTTACTCAAAAAACTTTTTATCCATTCATAAGTGACACCTCGGATACCGTATTGAGATAGTTTATTCAGTAAGATTGTATGACTGATGCAATCGAACGCCCTGCTTAGGTCGCAAAATGCCCCAATAGGACACTCACCACCATCAATGCATTTAATGACTTCAAGAACATATGAGTGTGTTGCAGTTGTGGTCGATTTATTTTTCACAAAACCATGTTGATCCGCAGTTATGATATTGAAATGCTTGAGATAAGATAACAATCTCTCCAAGAATGATAATTCAAATATTTTGGAAAAGATGGAGGGTACCGTAATTGGTCGATAGTTACTTATTAGAGAGGAATCACCTTTTTTATATACAGGTGTAATTTTACCAGTTTTCAAAGCTTGCGGGAATGTTCCATTTGCAAATGATAAATTTATGAGATAGACTAGTGGTGTCATAATATGTTTAAGAACACGTTTAACGATCACATGGGGTATTTCATCCGATCCAGAGGAAAATTTATTTATCAGTTTTCTGTTGAGCATGACAAATAGTTCATGTTCATTAAACTTAAGTAGGAGAAAAGAACTAGACTGTATTTCAATATTATTCAAATATTGATTAGCTATATCTTCATCAAGCGATTCAATTTGTGAAATTAATTTCAGTGGTTCTTCTTTGAAAAAATTGCTGAATATCTCAGAGATTTCGTCAGGAGACTCGAATATTTCATTTTCATATTTTATGGAGGAGATTGATTGCTTGCGCGATTTATTAGTTAATTCATTCACTACACTCCATGCTGCCTTAGTAGGGTTGTCTGAATTATTTATTTTATGCTGAAAGTAGTTTTTTTTTGAGTTATGTACTAAGATTTCGTGCTTTTTCTTTTCTGCTTTGTAGAAATCATTCAATAGAGGATGTTGGCTTTTAAGCACAAACATGTCCTTTAATCGTATGCTGGACCTCTTAATATCGTCAGTAACCCATTTGCAGTTGGGCTGCTTCGTACGGTGATGTTTATATTGTTTAACTTTAGGGAAATGTTTATCAAAATAGTACCGGAAAATTTCTAAAAAATATTGAAAGACACCTTCCATATTTTCCATGGTGAAAAGAGACTCCCAATTTTCATTACAGATATCAAATTCAAATGAAGTTATTGTATTCTCGGAAAAATTTCGCTTAAATGTGCTGATTGATCTTGGCTGGTCAACCGGAAGTCCGGGGTCAAATACGATGGAACAATGGTCAGAAAAATTATCGAAAACAGGGCATACCCCATTATCATAATTGTTGCTGAATATATGATCAATTGATGAGGCTCTACCTCCAGATGATATTCTGGTTGGCCACTTAACAAGTGACTTCATATTGAAGCAGTTCATCATACTGGAAAGTTTATCAAAGTATCCTGAATTCACTGATGAATCTATATTGAAATCTCCTGCCACAACAAAGTTTACATTTGGTTTATACAAAAATTCGAGAACATCATATAATTTTTTCCAGAAAAAATCTGGATCCCCCTTAGGGGAAGGGGTTCTGTAAATACACAATATTATTGTATATTGACTTCTGTTCAGTATATACATGTTTCCAGATAAATTCAATGCTTCTGCTTAGTTTTCAAAACTGTCTAAGTAATCATCCATGTAATGATAGCTTTCAATAGCTTTCACTCCTTCTGGATATTTCTTTCCATGTTTTTTGGCATTTTCACGAAGGACGTAGATCGCAGAGCTTGGAGAACAGATTGCTCCGAAAATCATGGATTTCATTTGGTAAGTAAGGATAGGTCCGTCTTTATCTCTTCCCCTCCACGGAAAACGCTGCGAATATTGATCTTCATTTCATATGCATATCCTTAAAAACATTTCTTCGATGTCTCCCATTACAGCTATTCGATTTTGACGAAAATTGAATAAAATGTTTACTAAGGAATTCAAAAGGTCAGGACCTTTTAATAAATTTTCGTTCAAATTAATTCCATCTATTTTGGCTCTGACATCAAATACAAATCTGAATGTTTGTGGTTTACTAGGGTGTTTTACTGCAAAGTGTGGCAAATACCAGGTTTTGTGAGACGTAACGGCGGCTTCTTCGCAAGTCAAAACTTTTGCGTATCCTTTTTCAACGAAATTTTCTATATTTTTGGAATATTGCTTTCCAAAATGCTTTTCTCTCTGCATTTTCTTCTCTACAGTAATAATCTATTCAACGCGGTAGCTCTGCTGTCTGGCAAATTGATATTTTCTTTCTTCCAAAGCAAACCAATTTCCCAGTGGTTGTTTTCTAACTGGCGACATGTTTCTTCCATGATTTGAAACGCCTTTTTGTCTTCTTCTGAAATATGATTCAAAAACATAATTTTTCATATAACATGTCATATAATAGTGAGAGTCGACTCGATGTTTGAAATATGATGAGTTTCCATGAACCACCCATCCTAATTTGGATTTTGAAATAGCAGGCATAACATCTCTGGCTATTGTTGTATCGATGTGGTCCTGGCCAATCAGAATCAGCTGTTTTGCATTTCTGAGATTGACCAATGGAATTCGTGACAGATGATTCCAAGTTATCGCTAAATGTTTGACATCTACAGATTGAACCGGAAGTTTCAAACTTGAAACTGTTCTTACGTTTGACATGTCAAAAATTTCCTGATTAAGCGTTCCCTGAATTTTCAAATTGACACGTTTCGATTGGTCGTCTATATAGGAAGAACAATTGGTCCAATACATTTTCAATGGATCATTTACACCATCCACTCCTATCTCCTTGGCAAGGTTGGAGTCCATCAAAGTAACCGTGCTTCCTTCATCAAAGAGTGCATATGTTTTCATCGACTTTTTAGGGCCGATGACAGTGACAGGAACTATTCGAAGTAAAACAGTTTTATATTCGGTTTGAATCTGAAGAAAATGCTTATTATTAAAACAATCTGGATTCTGTGTTTCCTCTTCTTTCTTCTCAGCTGTGATATTGGAATCGGCTAACTGAGTTTGCAAGTTGTATCCCTGCAATTGGTTTGGATTTACAATATTATTCGGGTGGAGTAAGCGATTATGGTATTTTTCGCATTTCTGCAGACCACAAAGTCTTTGATTTTTACATTTGAAAGTACGATGAGATGAATTGAGGCAAGAAAAGCAAACATTTTTTTTCTTTCACCTATTTCCATCTCTTGTCAGTGTCGAGACGCAGGAAATGGTCGCATTTGTATATGGAATGAGTAGATTTAGAGCAAATTGGCAACACTTTTCCATTGATGAATTTTCTGTTCCAATGAAGACGTTCGTTTTATTTTTCTTGTCCATATACGGGACTGTTGATGCAGAATGTGAGACAAATAGAGAGACAAATAGTGGCTTCACTGCATCTAAAGCTTCATTTCCCAAGGCTTTTTGTAAACGTAGCAAATTTTCTTCATCAGAGTAAGCACATGTTTCAGTGGATCGTTGATATAGAGAAATAAACATTGGCCAATCCTCAACATTGCCGTAGAAATAAGGAAGTTCTTTCCCCACAACATTCCTGCAGGATACCTTAGAAGATTCATTATGGATTTGATTTTGTTTGGTTACTGATTTAAATGCATCTGTCATTGCTGAAGTGAATTCTTTCATAAACTGATGTGTTGTGATAGGTTCATTCATTAATTTTTCGGTTCCTGGGTTTGACTGCTTTGAATATGGAAAACTATTTTCCAATAACCAGTCAACAACTTTGCCATGAGTATTTTCCATTGAAATATCTGATAACTTGGCGTGTCGAAGAGAATTCATTTTGCTACTTCTTTCAATGCTTTTTTATGTATGCCACTTTCCACACTTTCACTTTGCTCACTACTACTTTCAATGCTTTTTGAAGATTTTTCTGCTTCTATAGACGTTTGAATCTCCATAATAGATAGCTTTCTTTCAGTTTCACGTTCTAAATGTTCTAATTTTTGTTGTTCCAAATCTAATTTTTGTTGTTCGAATTTCAATTGCCTATCTTCTAATTCTTCCTGTAGTTGATTTTCAGCCTGCAACTTCTTCATTTTCAATATTTTCAATTTACTTGCAATTGAGCTACGTGACTTGGTAGATTTTGATGACTCAACTGATTCATTTGGCGTATATTTTGACGGCGGGATTCCAGCAGTGGCTCTGCTAGTTCTTCGAACAGCACCTTCCTCTCGTGACATCATTCAATTGGGGTTTTACAAATTTGACAGCAATCAATAATTTCCTTTTTAGAATGCGTCTTCAACTCGAAAAGGTACTGAACAAAACTCGAAGGACCAAAATGTTTGGGCAAACTACTTATTTTCGGCAAAATAAGAGTCTATTTGACTTTTTTGCTTTTTATCCCAAAACAAAACTGTAACTATATAAAACAATAAACAACCTCAACTTCAATACTAGATGTGAAATTAATTCACAACACTGAACATTTTCCCAATCGAACGGTAGCGGCAAGAGAAACGTTCTATTCGAGCGAGCGTGTCGATCGCAGCTCGAGGGAGACAGTGGATAAAATCTTTGTATATAGACTAACCATAAAATGAATTGGAGCTTGAAGCATGTTGTTTTATTTCTATTTCAGTGTAGGTAGGTACCGTTTTGCCAAAACGTGGTGGGAAGGTGCTCCTAGGGCTGCGCGTACCATTGTATTGGAGAAAAATATATTGGAATTTCAAAAACTACACCTCACGATTTGATCTCCACAAACTTCATTTGAAAAATATATCACAACATGTTTCGCTAGCACAGTAGCTTTTTCAAGTGATTTTTTCACTTTCAAAAATCGTTACTCTGATCGATTTTTTACACGAGTACTTTTATTCAGAAAATTGTCTAAATAAAAAAAAATATTTGTTATTTCAAAGTTTTGGGGTGTGGAACATTGAGGGTAGTCCGTTCCTGACTTTGTAGTACAACAACTGACTCCTACATGAAATCACCAATCACCCTATCTATACATTTCCGAGAGGAAAAGAGGAAGTCCAGGGACATCCTGTATATCTTGAACATAGACGATAAGCAATAATGGCATCAGTTTTACCCAGATTGATGTTTTTTATGCAGAAATTAATTTACAAACCTAACATAATTGAACTAATGTAATGAAAACATTATTCATTGGAATATTTTCATATTCTCTACTTCTTCTATAATATTCAAGAAATAGAGAAAAATCAATATAAAAAACAGTTTTTTTGTGAAGCTATGGCTTTTTGTATAAATTTTCAAGGGCATTCTTATATTTTTCCCCATAATTGGTTCATGTTAAGTTTTTTAACTTACTTCTAGATTTTTCTTCAGTAGTGTTTCCAAATGTTGCTAGACGAAACATATTTAAATCAAATCGGAGTGAACTAGACATTTGTCCTTTCCACATTTGTATAGATTATAAAATGAAGGTATCTAAGAGAATTTCAGAATGTATTACTTATTCGAAAATGCAGAGTTGTAATGGTTTCCACCATCTAAAAAAAATAATTAGATGTATGGTATAAACAACTCTCAATTCTAACAGTCCCTTCACTTTACATTCTTCTGATTATCATCAATGTCAAAAAAAAAAAGAAAATAACCTGAGTAGAAGATGTGATTTACACAAATACAATACGAGATTGAGCATTGGTCAGGATTCTCACATATACTAAGGAATCAGGTGCTATAACCGACTTATGAATATATTCCCGCACTTAGACTCAGCGAGTGCAAATCTGTGGAAGGATAATCTGACTCGTTATCTAATAAATCAATCATTTTACTCCATTGAAGAGTTTTTAGACCCTACATTGTAGTGAATTTTAATCTAATTGTAGGTATATATATTTTGTTTGAAGGTGATTGACAATGTTTCATGATGAATTTCACTAGTTCGGACTTCCATTGTCTACTATATAAAATGATTTGAAATCCCTGTATATTTTCTATATTTTAAATTGTATATTTTTGAATTTTCTTTATTGCCCGATAAGTTTTTTGCATGTATATATGTATTCTCTTGTATGTATGTAAATTCTTCAGTGATGAATAAATAAATTCTAATTTCTAATTCTAATTACGTACAGAAAATATATAATACAGCTTGATTTGATTTACTAATCATCTAATTAGATGCTTTTTTAAATTATTTCAACTGATTTTCAGAAACGTGTTATTGAAAAATAATATTTCAATTTCTGAAATGAAGGTGACTAATCAGGTCAACTCTTTTGAGTTCCTAAAGTCGATGAAGTTTCGTAATATCCATAGATATATAAACAAGAGTAATATCACTCTTGATAGAGTATTCAATGAAATATTCAAATTGTGAATAGTTTGGATCCATTTATGCGATTAATGAGAGCAGATATATTAGTCAATACTAATTATTCCAATCGATAGGCTGTTTTTAATTTTAGATAAAAAAATATATTTTATATGTTTGTGATATTTTAAATATGGGTTTAAGATTTTGAGATGAATTTGAATTTTTCTTGTTCGATGCGCCTTAATACTTGGGTCCTAAACCATTAGATTGTAAATACCCAGTCAATGTCGGGTATATACCTGCTTGATGGATTAGGAAATCTTATCTTTGATGAATTCCTGAAATCCATAATATTGTATAATCCCGGTTATTACGTATGGCAAGTACCTAGATAATGAAAAATTTGTTTGTACAAAAGAAGATTGGAATTTAAATTATTGGCCATAACTATTGTTCTACGCCATTATGTCACAAAAGGCTAGTCAACAACAAACTTGTAATTCAAGATAACTCAAAATGAAATAATAGCTAGGACTTGGAAGTTATAAACAAATTAAGATACTGAAATAAGGGTTCATTACCA
Organism: Leptinotarsa decemlineata; assembly: GCF_025532065.1. NCBI lineage: Eukaryota > Metazoa > Arthropoda > Insecta > Coleoptera > Chrysomelidae > Leptinotarsa > Leptinotarsa decemlineata. The sequence goes on along the minus strand of NW_027412549.1, from coordinate 1,410,835 downwards.
TGAAGGTTATATTTTATATTTATTAACCTATTCTAGTCGCGCTGAAATGCTTGATATTTTGCTGGCGCCGGGTTTCACAGGCCCGTCTCTGAATATGGTATTGTAAATAATAAATGAAAAACTTGAAGGCGACTTATGTGAATTGTATCTTTTTTACGTAGATTCTACCTACACATATATATTGAAGAAGATAGGCCAATGGCATCAGTTTTACCCAGATTGTTTTTTTTACAGAGAAATTGTCCTCCGCATGGGTAAAATGGTTGGTTTGAGGGGGCGTTTCCTACGACGCCGCCCCCATTTGGTCCATTTACCCTTCGTCGCAAAGGCCGGCTGGCCTCCCAGACCTGAGCCCTAGGAATTTCAGGACTCAACTCTTGCCTGGGTGCAACGGGAGGTTGGTATGCTTCAATTAGCTCCTGGTTCGGAAATTGGGAGTTGTTGAGGTACTGACTCCGCCATGAAGCCATCCCCAAGCCTCTCTTGGCTTTAGGGTGACCCCCTGGCATTCCATCACCCCTAGCTCTTCCGCTAGGTCGTCAGTATCCGGCTGAAACCGGGTACGAGGTGCTCCTGTGCGCAACGTGCCCTTCTCCTCCCAGGGATTACTAAGTGTTCCCCCCTGGGGGCATCGCAACGCCTGGCGTCGGACGACCTGTGCTTCGTCGCTCTCCAATTCCCTTTCGCCAGAATCTCCGAAACCTTCTTTGTTTCGGAATTCCAGTCCGGTGCCGTGTCTTTCGAAACTTTCGCTGTTTCGAAAGTTCTGGCTGGCGTTGGCATGAATCTCTTGTCGGATTTGACAATGGCAATGGTTCTCTTATAATTTCGGATTCCACAAGATGGCCGTACACCCTGTGTGCACCTGATCTTGGGGTTACCACATAAGTGGATAACACCTGCGTAGTGTGCCTCAATGGTTCGCATTTAGGCAGAATTATCGGTTTCGATTTAATACATTTTGATATGCTGAGTTTTTACCGCGATTTGAGGGCTCCGCCTTTTGTGACACATCGAGTTCTCTAGCTACTCGGCTTGCTGAAAAACCACCAATGCTCGGGGTTTGTCGCTCTTCGACCAAGGGAGAGGTATTGGTGTCCTCATGCGCAAAATGACTACGGTGAGTAGAATCTAGCCTCAGACTGGCCGATGCTACTGGAGTTCTTGGAATACTGTTTCCTTCGAAAACAGATTCCTGGAGGGTACCACATCTGCTCGTCGAAGTCGCACAACGGTGGCTAACCGTGTCTGACGGGAAAATAGTTCGACCGAAACTTGTGGTTTCGCGATTTGGCATTGGTATATTTTCTGCAAGTTGCGCTCGCGCTTGTCTTGCCCTAGTCTGCATTTCGATTTCAAAAGTTCCCTACAATGGGTCTGACTAGGAAATAGCCAGAGGGAAGGATTCACGGAAATCTAATATTTTTAAGTTCACCCTTGGATCGCGAAATTAATTTTCCTATCCAAGACCTACAGGGTGAACTGAGCTAGTGATTTAGGAACAAGGAGCCTAACGGTTGAACAGCACCCTAGGATGAGGGCCGCTCCCAGGATAAGGTAGAAAAGTATCGTAATCCTGGAAGGTCCCAACAGTAAGGTTGAGTCGTTTGCCCGAAGGACGTAACTAATGATGTCTTGATCCTCTCAAATTTAAACTCGATATGCCGCTGCTTAGTTTGCACCGTTAGGTATCCACAGGGTATCTGAGCCTGAACAACTTTAGTAAGGACCTGCTCTTCCTTTGCAGGATTTGGGCTGCTTTCTCTGGCGGAGTGCCAAAAGGAACTTGGACAAATTTAAGGAATGATTGAGCACTTCAATGAGTTATCCGACCAAGAATCTGCTCCGATTTGATCTCTATTGAATCCTAGAGATTCCTTAATCCATTACGAATTCCTCCAATAAATATCCAGCCACTGGTCTGCTCCGATTTAATCTCTATTAGGTCCTAGAGATTCCTTATTCCAATAAAAATTCCTCCAATTCCAATGATTAGTGGTAATCGCAGATCTCTGAAGACTCCTGCACTATGATTTGTCTCTATTGAGTTTTTAAGAGAACTGGAGACTCGAATTCATTTAATGAATCCCAACCGCAGCTTCAAACTTTCGAGAAATCTTCGGATTTTCAAGACGACTGTTACTAGTTCAGTGTTCAAAAGTCAACTAACCAACTTTGAATGCACGTCGTCTTGATTTCAGACAGGTTGAAGCCTGGCTCCCTTACCCTTTGAACTGATGTTTGCCAGAAGGACAAACGGGTCATAACTGATGGTGAGTGTTGATGGTATGGCGGAATGAATGTCCTTAGATATCAGTACCGCCCTTCACGGTGTACCCCTACCTGGCTGGGGTGGGTTGAATGAAGAAATTGTTCATCTTTTAACGGAGGACATAGGGGCCTCATTCGACATAGTGTCGGTGCCTTCTATATCGGGAGGGGTCGTCTACAGTATAATCCATAGCTTCCCTGACTAATGGGTTTTCATGAGCTTCTGCACCATCAAAAACTCTCTGATTTCTCGACTGGAAGGCAGCTGCAAAATCTCTGCGAATGGCTTAATTCCGCACGAACCAAGGAACATTCACAATCATCCTTATTAACTTGTTTTGCAATACCTCCAAAATGGATATATTATATTTCTCCGCTTGTCCCCAGACGCCTGAAGCATACATGATGACAGGCTTGAACATCGTATTATAGATGGTAATCTTGTTTTTAAGACTCATTTTTGATCTTCTGTTGATCAGAGGGTATAGGCGTGTTATCCGACCCTCGATCTTAGATTTGACGCACGTTATGTGCGGGTTCCAAGTGAGCCTACGATCTATTAGAAGGCCGAGGTACTTTACCCGCGCTTGCCAGTCAATCTCCCTTCCAGAGATTCTCACTTTTCTGGCCGGAGAAGATTTCATTCTTCCCATGGTTATCGCCTTTTCGGGTTCACTCGGATCTTCCAATCAAGTTACCAGCGCTCGAGGTCGTCCAATGCCTGTTGCATGTAGACGACGCCGAGCTCCCGACCCATGGAAGATGAGAGGAGAGTCGTATCATCGGCGTACAGAGATATCTCGGAGAGAGCACGGCCCCCTGTGGCACTCCAGCGAGGATCTTTCTGTTGTCAGACAGAGAGCCCTCTACTCTAACCTGAAATGTCCTGTCTTTCAGGAAAGACCCAATCCACCGGATGAGGCCACGAGGCAGGTCGAACTCGTTTAATTTGTGTAGAAGGCCTTCGTGCCAAACACGGTCGAAGGCCTTCGAGATGTCGAGTAGCACTATGTGTACTTTTTTATTAGAGTTAAGCTCTTTGATGGTGTTTTCGACCAGCCTTAGAGCCTGTAACTCAGTGGAGTGTTTTCTCCTGAAGCCAAATTGTTCGTCAGGCAGAACATTTCGGTCCTCAACTTCTTCGCTGAGCCTTTGAAGAACAACTCTTTCAGCCAGCTTAGCCGCCGACGAGAGTTGACTGATCGGGCGATAGTTCTGTGGGAACAGCGGGTTCTGACCCTGTTTTGAGATCATGACGACGATCGCATGCTTCCACCTTCTGGGGAAGTGTCTGAGGGCCAAAGAACTGTTTATAATATTTAGTAAACATTCGACGCAATTTTCCGGGAGCCTCTTCAACAACTTATTAGTTATTGAGTCGACCCCCGGAGTTTTCTTGGCCTTTGTGGCCCTGATGTATCCCTTCAGTTCTTCCACAGAAGCTGGACGGATGTCGTTGTCGTCATCGTTGTCCATCGTGTCAGCAAAGGCTAGCGCTTTGTCGGCGGGGGAGTAGCACACTCCGAGCTCTCCGTGAATGGGTGAGAGAGCAGTCTTCTTCTCCTTGAGCCTGCGAGTGACTCGCCAATGCTCGTCACTCCCAGGTTCGAAGGATTCCAAAAGCTCTTCCCACCTTTCGTTCCGGTGATCAATGATGGCCTGTTTTACTTGATTAGCCATCCTATTTGCCCCAATTTTATCCCCTGGGAAAAGGGTTCGCTAATAGAGCCTTCTCAGGCGGTTTCTTTCTCGTATCAAGGCTTTGATACGAGGGGGAAACACTCATTGTAGCTCGTCAGCGGACACTCCTCCCTGGAGGTGGCCGCTCGAAACGCATCATACACAGAAAGCTTGAAATGTTCGACTGCCGCGTCGAGTTCGTCAGGAGAGTCAAGTGCCTCAGGAGGGGCGCGCATCTCTCCGAGCTGGGCTGTGAAGTCATCCCAGTCTGTCTTAGATCTCACGCGATAATCAGGGGAAGGAAGATCATCGCCCAATACCAGGATTACTGGATTATGATCAGAGTCCAGTTCCGACAGAATGTAAATTTCGCTAGTCAGAGAGACGTTTCTGAGAAGCGCGATGTCTAGTACGTCAGGCCTGGTCTGCCCGCGATAGTACGTAGGCTCATCTGGTCCCAGCACAAGATATTCATGTCTGTCAACGTGCGCATGGAGCGCTTGGCCGTTTCGATTGGTGGCTCTGCTCCATGCTCTGTACTTGGCGTTGAAGGAATCGTTTGACAAAAATGCCAACTCCCCCTCCAGCACGTCCAACACATTCTTTGTGAAAGAATCTGTAATTTGGAATGACAATAGATTCGTTCCTCAGATGTGTCTCCTGGACTAAAGCCACATCGATGTTGTTTTCAGATAAAAAGTTCTCAAAGTCGAGTTTTTTAGAACGAATGCAGTTTGAGGAGTGCCTAGAAGATGACAGTACGACCAGCTGTCGAAAGCGCTCGCAGATAATTAATAGAAGATATAAAGCTTCAAATCCTTTTTGTAAAATTCAATATTAAAATTAAAAAAAAAGTATATATATATATATATATATATATATATATATATATATATATATATATATTTCGAAAAAATTATTTTTTAAATTGTAATACGAATGAGTAAGAATATTGCTTACCTTCCAGTTTGAAGATATTGTGGCAAATTGAAGAATTCACTGATGACAAACTAATTTATTAACAACACTTAGCAACTAACGCTTAATTTATTTCCACTATTTAAATTTTTCGTTTAGCCGCACGATTCACTTTCTGAACTGCCCTCTTGGGTCGGGAAACCGGGCTTATATAATGTAACGTTTTGATGTCATGTGTTTGTTACATGATTCAGCCGGCATTTAAAACCCCTTGTAGAATTGAAAACAGATGATGTGCGTGCATAAAATTCGAACAAGTCTTATGGAATCTTGAGTAGATTGACGTAGTGAAAACAGTTTTCTTGTTACTCAAAGAGATTTCAAAAAAAAATTGTTGAAATAATCAGACTCATTTTTTGAGATTCCTTGTAGAATTGGAACCAGATGATGTGCGTTCATGAAAAATTACACAACTTTTATTGAATCTTGAGTAGATCAACGTTATGTGAACTGTTATCTTGTCACCGCTACAGATTCCTGGAAAAAATTATTGAAAATGTCAGATTTATACTTTCCAATACCCCTCGTAGAATTCAAACCCGATGATTTGCGTTCATCAGAATCTCACAACTTCTCAAGTAGATCAATGTTGTTGAATTCGTTTTCTTTCTTTCATTCATACAGATTTCGAAAAAATTATTTTTTAAATTGTAATACGAATGAGTAAGAAGATTGCTCCTCTTCCAGTTTGAAGATATTGTGGCAAATTGAAGAATTCACTGATGACAAACTAATTTATTAACAACACTTAGCAACTAACGCTTAATTTATTTCTACTATTTAAATTTTTCGTTTAGCCGCACGATTCACTTTCTGAACTGCCCTCTTGGGTCGGGAAACCGGACGTTTTGATGTCATTTGTTTGTTACATGATTCAACCGGCGTACTGGTCAGGGGCGGCTTCAGATTCGTTACAGTATTCTCGAAATCTGTTATTTGTATATTGAAAATTTAATAAAGTGAATTGGGGTTAGGAATCATCCGGTTCCAATTCTACAAGGAATCGCGAAAAATGAGTCTGATTGTTTCAACAGTTTTTTTCGAAATCTGTTTGGGTAGCAAGAAAACTGTTATCACTACATCAATCTACTCAATATTCCATATGAATTGTTCGATTTTTAATGCACGTACATCAGTTAGTCTGATCGTTTAAACAATTTTATTCTCGAAATCTGTATGGGTGACAAGAAAACTGTTTTCACTATGTTGATCTTCCCAAGATTCTAAAACAGTTTTGTAATTTTTATGTACGCACATCATCTGGTTCCAATCCTACAAGGGGTTTCAAAAAGTTAGTCTGATTGTTTCAACAATTTTTTATGGAAATCTGTATGGGTGACAAGAAAACGGTTTCCACTATGTTGATCCACCCAAAATTCTATTAGAGTTGTGTGATTTTCATGAACGCACATCATCTGGTTCCAATTCTACAAGGTGTTTTAAAAAGTGAGTCTGATTTTCACAACATTTTTTTCCTGGGCATCAGTATGGGTGACAAGATAACTGTTATCACTACGTTAATCTACACGAGATTCCAAAAGACTTGTTCGATTTTTATGCACGCACATCATCTGGTTCTAATTCTAAAATGGCTCTAAAAAAGTAAGTCTGATCGTTTAGGCAATTTTATTCTGTATGGGTTCTGTATGGGTTCAACCTATAGTGATAGGTATTTCCAGCCACAGATATTAGTATATATATATATATATATATATATATATATATATATATATATATAATATATATATATATAATATTGTGACATCCTTTCATGCAGACCTACGACTTTGTAGGTCTGCATTTTACCTAACGGTAAAACAACAACCCACCCAGCTAATGCCGCGCAGAGAGTTGAAGTAAAACCATCAGGCCCCTGTGCAACGTCTTCCACTTGGAATATTCGTCGCAAGTTATTTCCCACTATGAAAGCAGAAATTAATTTCGTTTGGTCGATCCGACCAACCGATAGACCGGTTTCGGGTCAGTACCGGGCATGGTCTCTTCAGAACCAAACCCCCCAGAAATAGCATTGGCGATGAGTGATAAATTACTTTCGAGCGGGTTATTTTTACAAATCCCATGAAATGGTAAATTTGGGACATATCAGAGAGTTTGATCCTCATACTAGTGATTGGACAATCTTCATTCGCAGACTGGATAACTACTTTACAGTGAATAATATAACGAACGACACAAAAAACGTGCCATATTGTTGAACGATCTCAGTGAAGAAGCCTATAGATTAATCTACAACCCAGCCTTACTTGATAAACCTGAAGATAAGGTGTTTGAAGATTTGACAAAATTGTTTAGCGACCATTTTGAAGACAGTGAGTCAGTGTTTACCTATCGTTATAATTTCTACAATGCCGCAAGGGTAAGAAGTCTTGCTTCATGCTGTGAATTCGAAGCAAATGTACTAGATATGCTCTTAAGTGACCGTTTTATTATTGGTTTCCAAAATGGGGCAGTACAAGAAAGATTTTTCGAGAAGAAAGACTGTACATTCAACGAAGCCATACCGAAGAATACCTTGTTGGAGGAACCTGGAATCAATTTGGAACCAGATATTCATGACGTGTCACTCAGAGAGAAACCTCATACTATGTATCCTGTGACGAGTTGACCATCAGCAAGTGCAAGTGGAAGTGCGAGTAAAAAATGTGTAGTTTGTGAAAGGGCAAACCACCCATCGAACAAGTGTTGTTATCGCGAATTTTGGCGTAACTTGTGTAAAATCAAGGGACATCTGTCACCAGTATGTCCAAATAAACACGGTAGAAAGAACAATTTGAGAGATTTTCAAAATTTTCTAGAAGTAAAAGATGATGAATGTTTTTCGATCAACTCATGTTCGGTGAGTGATGAACCTTATTAATTGGCGAAAAAGAATATTGTTTTCAACTGGACTCAGGAGCGAGTATTTCAGCGGTTTCAGAAAATTTTTGAGCTTTCAAAAAAGTATCCACTCATTCCATCACACAAGGTTTTGCATTTTTATAATGGCGAAGAAATGACACCTTTAGGCATTTTTCAAGCTAAATATTTTATAATGATGTGTCTCACGTTATAGAAATATTTATCATTAGGAATAGGGCAATTCCAATACTGGGACGTGATTTTATTAGGCTTTTCCACCTGAAAATCACGGTTTCAGTGAATTACTTCGATACTTATACTAGTATCGAGAAAATGAAAAAAAATATGAAGGAGTATTTGCGCCGGGACTAAACTAATCAGACTGAACTAATCAGATTGGTAGAGTTGAGAATTTTGAAATCTGTTAATTATTTACCATGGGCAACTCCCATCGTTCCCGTTATGAAAATAGACAGTTCAGTCCGCATATAAGGAAATTTCAAGAAATCTATCAATCCTGTTCTTAAAATTGATCAATTTCCTCTTCCTAGGATAGAAGATTTATTTTCTAGATTATAGGGCAGGGCAGTTTTTTCAAAAATTGACCTATCTCACGCCTATGCCCAGATATGTTTAGATGATAAATCAAAAGAATTGGTTACGAAATCCATCCATAATCTACGTCTACCGTACAATGTTGCTTGCGCATGCGCCAAATTTCAAAAAATTATGGATCCCTAGTGCAGAATATTGAAGGATCTGTAGTTTTTCTAGATGATATTTTAATTTGCGGAAAAAATAATATTGAGCACAACTCGCGACTAGAAAAGGTTTTTTATCGTTTACAAGAAGCCGGTTTATGAGTCAGTGTTGATAAATGTAGTGTTCACCAGTCAGAAGTACAATATTTGAGTTATATAATCAATAATGACCAGTTGCATACGCCTTAAGACAAACTTCTTGCGATAAAAAATGCTCCCGTTCGCAAAAATGTCACCCAATTGAAATCCATACTCGGAATGATAAATTATTATGGTAAATTCATTCAGAAATTTCAGATCAATTTATATCATATTAGACAATGGAAGTCCGAACTGATGAAATACACCACGAAACATTGTCAACCACCTTCAAACAAAAATTCATTCCAAACGTAGCAACAGTGCTAAATACCGTATTGGAGTCGTGAGTGTGATTCCACATTAAAAAAAAAAAAAGATTTATTATTGTCAGCAAGTGTATTAACACATTATAATCCTGACTATGAGCTATGGTATTGGATGTTTGATAAGCCATGTCTTACCAAATAAAATAGAGAAACATATAGCATATGCGAGCCCGTACGCTCTCGGATGCCGAGAAATGTTATAGTCTATTTCAAAAGAGTGTAGAGTAATAAAATCTCATTAAGTATTCAAAAGCGCTACAGGGTGATCCGTCAATAAATTCTGTCACTTCCCTAGTCCGCATTGCAAAATTATGTCGTTTCATAAAGAGCAGGTAGGTATCACCCTGTTTTAAGGGATTTGTCCATTGTTATCGACGGATAAATACTGAGCCAGAGGCGCGCTAGTGGGATAATTGCCAAAAGAATATGCATTCATAAAAATTATATTAAAGGAAATAAAAATTTAATACAGCAGAACAGTGTTATTAAAAAAATATAAAATGTAACAATAAAATATATACGAACCGAAATCGGGAAATACTCACAAACACACACGAACGAACTTTACGTATTGAAACACTTGTGGGGACTTTAAATCAATTTATTCACAAAAACGACAAGAACTTTACTGGATACGTTATTACAATTTGACACTTGAACAATACTAAAACTGTGAACTTCCCTTAACGTTTAACAACACTCTATTTATACCCTAATTGAATGTTCTAGAGATTACTAGGTACAATTTTCGAGAACCTTCCGAGAAAATAATTATTCAGACTACCCTTAATTCTAAACCCTAACCTAAGCAAAAGTGTCACTGTCACTGATACACTGGTCTCTGTCCAGATTGCTTATCCCGCTACAGTATATTTACAATTCAATTAAATTATTCTACATCAGTATAGTCTTCATCCGAAGAACTGTCATCATCCCCTGGTGTTATAATTATAGGGTCAACCACCTGATCGACCAAGTTGTCCAGTTCCCACATTTTATCTTCCTCTTTTAAAACATGCTGGATTGCTTTTTGCCAGTTTTCTGATGTGATTTCCATAATGGCTTGATCAAACAATACCTTGACATCTTTCATTTTAAATGTGGTATTGTGCCTTGCAACATATCCTTGTGCCCATATAAGTTCTATAGGATTTAATTCGCAATGATATGGCGGTAGGCGCAGCACAGTTACTTTATACTTTTCTGCTACATCTTCTACGGCATATTTCATGAAGCGAGATTTATGTTGTTTTACTATGGCTAGTAGTTCCTTCGTTACTGAATTCGTCTCAAACTGAATACCTTTATTTGACAGCCAGTTAATAATTTCTTGCTTTCTCCAAGCTGAAGTTGGTACCTTCTCTAAGCGCCTTGAATGGTAGCTTGCATTATCCATAACCACGACCGAATCAGCTGAAAGAAATTTTAACATTTCCCCGAAGTAGTCTTCGAAGACATCCGAATTCATGTCCTCATGATAATCTCCCGTCCGGCACGACTCAAAGCTTAACAAACCTTCTTTTAAAAATCCGTCTTCGCTTCCAATGTGAGCAATTATAAGCCTCTTCCCTTTTCCCGAAGGCACTTTAATACCCGTCGAAAGGCCTTCTATGAAAGCTTGGCGAGAACTTGTTATATTTTTATCTTGCCACATTTTTTTGACTATATAACCTTCGTTTATCCACGTCTCATCAAGATAAAAAATTTTCTTTTGCTCTCTGCGGTACTGCTTTATAGTTGTCAAATATTTTCGATTGTGCTTTTCCCAGGCAAAATTCATACTTTTTAAAGTTTTCCATAAAAGTTTTCTGGATATCAAAGGAATATCGTTATCTTGGCTCATCTCGATAAATATTTTTTCAAGAGTGGGTATTTCCTTTTTAAAATAAAACGAATGAACTAATCTTATGTCACATTTGGTGTCTTCATCTAAGATTTTTATTGGTCTTCCTGATTTTCTCTTGCATGGACTTACCTGGCCTGATATCTTTCTTTCTCGCAATAATTTAAAAATCGTGGACTGTCCAATTCCAGTCATTCGGGCACATCGCTCAACACTTTCTTGCACAGACAAACTAGGGTGATCGTGTTTTATGCAATCATATACATTTAAAATTATAACTTTTTCGCAAACAGATAGCGGAGAATTTTTTACACTTCTTTTCTTTGGAGTAAATGTCCCCATTTTATAACTTTTTCACTATTTCTATATCACAATATCACTGTACGTTTAATTGGTGTAGTAACAATTACTATTATAACTCGAATGTTTAAGACACCATTACAATATATTTAAACCCTTTTTCTTAATTACCTGGGTTTAATAGGTATTGCATGATTGGTGGGCAGGGTCAAAAAGGGATTATTATAATGACATGGCACCTCGGAACTAAGTGTTAACCCTTTTTTGAGAAATCATGCTCAAGTATATGAACCCAAATTGCATATTAAATAAGTTTACAAGAACCACTAAAATTAATCTTAATCTTTTTTTAAGAAATTTTACTTACCTAAATACATGTAGGTACTTAGTTTTAGACCAAATTACTTCCCAAAAATGGCCTTTTATTATTATCTATGTCTGTAATTTTTAATTTACTTTAATTATTAAGTTTAATAATCCTAAGATTTGCCTACGCCCATGGACGACAACGAAATTCAGGCAAATTTTATGACACTTCATGATTTATTACTCTACACTCTTTTGAAATAGACTATAGTCAGATTGACAGGGAAGGTATCAGTATCATTTAAGCTTTGTGCAAATTCAACCAGTACTTGTACAACAGAGAGTTCATTTTGGTAACCGATAATAAGCCTTCAATGACAATTTTCAATCCCAAAAAGGGTATACCGCAGTATTCAGCGAATAGGTTAAGCCGCTGGGCGGTCATAGATTGAATATGTGAAGTCCGCAGAAAATAATGCAGATTTTCTTTCACGTGAGTGGAGGTGATGGTGAGTGAAAAACTGTTGATGTTGATTATATCAACTATTTTTCTGAAAATGGATTGCCTACTGTTCGTTTTGAGCATATTAGGCAACACATACAGTTTGACGAAGTCTTACAAAAAATACTCAAATACGTTAGATTTGGTTGGCCTAGAAGTTCAAAGAACAGTGCAAAATGCAAACAATACTATTCTACTAGACACGAACTTTCGATTGAAAATGATATGTTACTCTCGAAAACAGCCAAACTCCTTGGTATGTTTATAGATGAAACCTTGTCTGCAAAAAAATTGAATAAAGCGTTATTTGCAATACGACAGGTCAAAGACGTGCTCAGTTTAGATGGTATCTGGACTGTTTACTATTCATTGGCGTACTCACATATGGCTCAAAATGTATTAATGTGGGGTTCTTCTGTGGGGGCAAAACGTGTTTTTATTGTTCAAAAAAGAATAATTAGAACTATTTTTAATATTGCACCCAGGGATAGGTGTAGACCTGCTTTCTTCAAGAACAAGATACTAACGCTACCGTGTATCTATATATATATATATATATATATTAATATATATATATATATATATATATATATATATATATATATATATATATATATATATATGTTAACTCGAAGATTCTCACGGATAAAGTATGATGAGCTGTTTTCTCGGGTTTCGCTCCGTGTTCTGTGTATTTTCTCCCCATAAGGATTATTTTTCACAACGTTTCGGCAAAGTCTCATTTGCCATCTTCTGGTGATGTCTGGTTTTTTCAACTAGACTGATTACTTCGAACTCTGTGTCTCAATTTATAGGGATGGATGTTTTACATCCATCCCTATAAATTGAGACACAGAGTTCGAAGTAATCAGTCTAGTTGAAAAAACCAGACATCACCAAAAGATGGCAAATGAGACTTTGCCGAAACGTTGTGAAAATAATCCTTATGGGGAGAAAATACACAGAACACGGAGCGAAACCCGAGAAAACAGCTCATCATATATATATATATATATATATATATATATATATATATATATATAAAGCTCTGCTCCATGTGAAAAATTATGTACCCAATCTGAGAGATGAATCAATAGTTCATAACTATGCAACACGAAATAGACATTTATTAACTATCCCAAAACATAAAACATCGACATTCAAGGAATCACTTGCATATAGTGGCATAATATTATTCAATACGTTGCCTCAAGATATCAAAGATTGGCATATTATACCATTTAAAAAACAAATAAAGGAGCTATTAACTAATAAGGGATATTATAGCGTAGAAGAATTCTTAGAATGGAATACACTGTTATCATGATTATTGCTTTCACTGCATTTCTTTCAAACACCGGATCTCGAATACGATATTGCTGGTCTGCTCACAGAAGCGTTTACTAAAGTAGCTCAGCTGAATATTGCGGTGTCTGGGTTTAAATGCAAAGGAATTTACCCATTTGATAGTCATTCATTTTTTGACGTGGATTATTTGGCTGCAGATATGACCAATATTCCACTAGAAGAGCCAGAAACTTCCTTAAACGTACCAAGTTGCAGCGGGGAAGTTTCCGTGACGTCCTGCGATACACAACTGTCACTTCTAGTCTTCTAGATAATCTATCAACTAACCAATAATCAGCAGTCCCAAGCCGTCGACGAGCTTTGATCCAGATGTTGTTCAGATTGTCCATGAATTGTCACCATCAGCGGTTCGGAAGAGAAAAAATGAAAGAAGTGGAATTCTAACATCATCACCGTACAAAATTGCTGCTGAAGAAAAGGAGAATGGAAGAAACCTCAAGGAAAAAAGAAAAGAGTGGGATCCAAGTTCAAAACAGCAATAGAAGAGAAGGAGAAACGAACCAAAGGTGTGAAGGCCAAAGGAAAAACTCGACATGAAACAAAGAAAAAGAACCCATTAACTAAAATATGTAACTTCGGAATAACTACTTGCTTAGTGTGCTTAGTGGACCACGACGAGGACTGGATACAATGATCTAGTTGTCAAGAGTGGGCTCATGAAGCATGTGTCGACATTCCTGAATGTGAAGATGTATACAGGGTGTCCCTGGACTTCCTCTTTTCCTCTCGGGAATGTATAGATGGGGTCAAAATATCACCAGTACTTCATATAACTTTTTTTCCTAAAAGTCTTCGTAACCAAGTTACGGGCCCTCGAAGTTACAAAATGAAAAATGTTTTTCTTTGATAACTTTTCAAGTGAATATTCAAAATCATCCAAATTTTGGTAATTGACTAAACAAATGAATTCCGTCGATGAGCTTTCATGCAGGAGTCAGTTGTTTTGCTACAAAGTCAGGAACGGACTACCCCCGATGGTCCACACCCCAAAACTTTGAAATGACAGATATTTTTCAATATTTTTCAACAAAATAAGGTTACTTGGACAATTTTATGAATAAAAGTACTCGTGTGGAAAGTCGATCGGAGCAACGAGTCTTGATAAAAATGTAGTTCTACTCGACGACATCAAACCCGCTCGTCCACCATTATTTGAAATGAATAATTATCAAAGCAGAAATAATAATGATAACGTTAATTCAACAACATTTATAACAGGAATAATACAAAGTATGCTGAAATGAAGTCGTAATCAAAAAGTACAGTACCTATATGGAAGATTAAGTCACAATTGTGATAGCAGATATTTTTTCAAAAGAAATATCAAGTTCTGTAGATTCGTGGTGTTTTTAAACTAACAAGCTACTCTACTATGAAATATCGAATTCATTCCATATTTTGTATGTACATAGAATAATTAGGGAACAACTGCTCCACCCATTTCACATCCAGAAGGTACATGCCATGACACCTCAAGATTTTCCAGCACGACTGGAATATGCCAATTGGTTTATGGATAGGCAAAGAGAGGATATGACTTTTATTAATCGAGTTTTATTCACTGATGAAGCAGGTTTCAGTAGAGATGGAGTTATCAACTCTCATAATCTCCATATATGGGCCGAAGAAAATCCCCATGGGATATTGCAAACCAAACACCAACGGAAATTCAACGTGAATGTTTGGGCTGGTATCATAGGAAACCATCTTATAGGACCATTCGTTCTACAGGACCGATTGAATGGAGAACGTTATTTGGAGTTCATTCAGAACAATTTGAATGGACGTTTGGAACATGTTCCATTGCAAACCCGAAGAGATATGTGGTTTATGCATGATGGCGCTCCTCCTCATTTTAGTTTGATTGTGCGTGACCATCTGAACCATATTTTCCACAATAGATGGATTGGTAGAGGTGGGCCATATTCATGGCCATCGCGGTCTCCGGATTTAAATCCATTGGATTTCTTTCTGTGGGGGCATCTAAAAAGCCTTGTTTACGCTACACCTATTCACACAAGAGATGCATTGTTGAATAGAATAACATTACATTGTGAAGCCATACGAAACGACCCTGGAATGCTATTTCAAGTACAGAGAGGGTGTCTTCGCAGACTAAGAAAATGTATAAAGAGAGAAGGTGGTCATATCGAGCAGTTTCTGTAGCGGATTTTTCATTTCTGTTTGCTCTTGAGGCTCTTGAGTTTCGTTAGTTAAACGTGTTTGCATTATAAAAATTCGTTATGAACATTTTACCTATCATTTCCATTTTCCTTAAAAACTAATATTTTCGAATAATGGTAGACATCTCAGGATAAATGTTGTTGAATTAACGTTATCATTATTATTTCTGCTTTGATAATTATTCATTTCAAATAATGGTGGACGAGCGGGTTTGATGTCGTCGAGTGAAACTACATTTTTATCAAGACTCGTTGCTCCGATCGACTTTCCACACGAGTACTTTTATTCATAAAATTGTCCAAGTAACCTTAATTTGTTGAAAAATATTGAAAAATATCTGTCATTTCAAAGTTTTGGGGTGTGGACCATCGGGGGTAGACCGTTCCTGACTTTGTAGCAAAACAACTGACTCCTGCATGAAAGCTCATCGAAGGAACTCATTTGTTTAGTCAATTACCAAAATTTGGATGATTTTGAATATTCACTTGAAAAGTTATCAAAGAAAAACATTTTTCATTTTGTAACTTCGAGGGCCCGTTACTTGGTAACGAAGGATTTTAGGAAAAAAAGTTATATGAAGTACTGGTGATATTTTGACCCCATCTATACATTCTCGAGAGGAAAAGAGGAAGTCCAGGGACACCCTGTATATATGCGACCGATGCACGGCGTTTCAATAGTGTCCGGCGCTAGGGGTTCGAAGTTGAGGCCGTCCGGTACTTGGTGCCATTGCCAAATTTTTTTTACCAAAGCCTAATTGAAGTTCCTAAATATATTTAGGCAAAAGTTGTATTTTTGTTAATGGATTTTGATTTTATAATTGGTTGACTTGACTCGGATTCCTGTACTGACGTCTGTCGGATATAATCCAACGCCCTTCGTGGTATTAGCCAGGGGAGTAGTTGTTTCCTGATAGGCGTCAGTCCATTCAACCTATTGTGTAAGTATATTCTAGACTGTCTTGAACGTTTAAAGTTCATTTCTTTAGATTTGTTTACTGCCAGCCTTCAAGCATAGCCCACTGATTAATAAGAAAGTTTTTCTTCCTTATTCAGTGGAATCGGGCACATTTCGGATATGCAGTCGGTTAGTACCTCGTCCACTAGATGGAGCTACATTTTGTTGTTCGCTCCAACTTAGGAAGAGGAATGAAATACTCTGAAAGAATTCCGATATTCAATTATGGAATATCATTGACTTTAGGTCGATGGTGGCCACTATTTTGCACTGATGAGTGGCTAATGAGCCCGAAACCAGTCTACAAGTGTGCCCGTTCCAAAATTGAAGGTAGACTCTTTCAGTTGCATTGCCAATTGTAAATGCACTAAATGCAGTAAATTTTCTTTGAAGATTCCTGTACTGACGCCTGTCGGATATAATCCAACGCCCTTCGTGGTATTAGCCAAGGGAGTAGTTGTTTTCTGATAAGCTTCAGTCCATTCAACCTACTGTGTAGGTATATTCGAGACTGGCTTGAACGTTTAAAGGTAATTTTAATTTCTTTAGATTTGTTTACTGCCAGTCTTCAAACATAGCCCACTGACTAATAACAAAGAAATGAATTTGAGGGAAGCTTCACTACGCTACAATATCCCAAAAAGCACTCTACATGATGAAACATCGGCATTGAACCGTGGAGAAGAAGTGACCCTAGTACGAACAAGTTTTAGTGGACCACGTAAAAGATTTATCCAATAGATGTCTGCCGCTGATGAAAACGGATTTTCTGAAGTTAGCTTTCGACTTGGCTGAAGCAATGAAGATTCCCCATCGTTTCAACAAAGAAAAGCAAGCTGCTGGGAAGGAGTTTTATTATGATTTTATGCAGATACATCCGGACTTTTCATTGAGAGCACATGTGTCGACAAGCATGATGCGAGCCGTAGGGTTTAATAAACCGCAAGTCAATATATTTTATGACAACATGGAAAGACTAATAACACAGTACAGATTTCCACCTTCCAACATTTATAACTGTGATGAAACCGGAGTCAGATGCGTGCACAAACGTCAAAAAGTTCTCGCCCCGAAGGCTGTTCGTCAAGTGGGAAAGCTCACTTCTGCTGAAAGGGGCAAAAATGTATTGGCCAGGTATCAATGACGGTATCGAAAAACTAACCAAAGAATGTCAAAATTGTTCTCTCAATAAGGCCAGTCCTCAAAAAAATACATTTATTCCTTGAAAATGGCCTGAAGAAATTTTTAACAGAGAACATATCGATTATTTTGGACAATTTTTGGATTATTACTTTTTAATTGGACTAGATGCACATTCTAAATGGATTGAAATCTTCACTAAAAAAAACGATTTCTTCAAGTTTTACTATTTAGTACCTGACAATACCCGGAATTTCACAAGTTCTGAATTTCAGTCATTTTTGGAAAATTACGATATCACACAAGTAACGTCACCTCCTATCAATCCTTAGTCAAACGGTGCTGCAGAGGTAACAGTAAAAATTGTCAAAAATTCATTGAAAAATGCTCTTGGCAATAATATAAATATTTATATTTCTGCAGAATTAAACAATTTCCTGTTCGATTACATACGTTCTGTAACAGAACGTCTGTATATTCCACAACAGGTATTTCTCCTTCAGTTTTGGTTTTCGGGCGTGATATACGTACAAAACTCAACTTGCTTAGACCTCCTGTATATAGACGAAATCAGGAAAAAAGTTCTCCAAAAGCAAGCAGAACAAATAGAAAATTTTGGAGGGAACGAAAGACCGACATTTAACGTCAATGAACACGTTATTGTGAAAGATTATCGTTCAACAAACAAAGTAACATGGATACCTGCGATCATAAAAAAATTATTGGCGAATGTACATATACAGGGTCTTTCACGACGAGCGTTCGTTAGGAATATATGGAGAACGATTCAAAATAAAAACTTGAAATTTTGTGGTAGTGGGTTTTACAAAATGACCTTCTCAACTAAAATATTTTCAACTTCCGGTCTCTTTCCGTTATACCGGAAGTTGAGGGCAACTTCCTTATTTCAACTGGGACACCCTGTATTTTATTACATTTTTTAATTTCTCAGTACATTTCAGACCCACTTTGCCTATACCCAAATTTGTTATTTTTCGAGATATTAATTTTTTTCTGAAAAATTTGACAGTTACAGCACTACTCCGAAAAAATCATAACTCAAAAACAGTAACAGTTGAAAAGTAAAATTTCACACCTTAAGCATCAAGTCATTTACAGGTCCATCGAATTTTCGAAAATAATTCACAGGGTAGTCGAAATTTCCACTTAAAACATAACATCAAGAAAACTGATGAAACACGATTTTTTCAAATGGAACTATTCTATTATTTTTGGATATTACGAAAAAAAAAGATATCAAATTCATGAAGAATGGCCTATACCTGGCAAGATATATCCGATTTTGGAAAAAAAGCCATACAAATCGGATCTTGAAATCAGATGTTAAATGTCTTTTACCTATCGCTGATAATGAACAAAATGAAGAAAAATCTGAAATCGTTGAACCAAACTGCTCAAGTTCATCTGAAGAATTTCAAGGTTCTGTTTTGATTCCCGAAACATTAGGTCATAGAGGTGAATCTATTACAAATACGGGGAGGTCAAAATGTAATGTCAAGCCTCCGGAAAGATTAATTTATAAGTAATTAGGTTCATTACCAAATAAATTTGTAGTTATAGGTTTATGATTTAGACGACGAGTTATCATTCTTATATGCCATGTGATTAGGAATAACCAGTATTTAATGTCTATAGAAAGAATACTAGTACTTTCAGATATATTCCTGAGATCTCACACCTTTGTCCACAACACAAAATGGCAGGACCAAAATTTTATTGTCCATAAGCTTGTTACGTTCCTCTGGAGTAAAGATATGATAATGAGAAAAATGTTATCAGGGACATATCTGAAAGCAACGGGTATTCTTCAACGGGTATGAATTAACCAAGAAACGTAAAATTAGGGCAAATCTTCGACTTTTCAAAAAGAAATTAATTCATAGTGCATTGCTCTTCCGTATGAACCAAGATACACTAACGAATGAGATCATATTGATTGTGAAAATAGCCTTCAATTTTTTTTACACACTTCTACAAATATAAGGTAACCGTTAAGAAATGATGGAAAATGAAGAGTGAGGAATATATGAAAAAGCGGTGAGAACTATGACAAAAAATATATCGGTCAGACAAAGCGAGCTATTCTAATTTGTTCCTAAGAACACATATCTGATTTCAGTGTCTCTCAACACGCTTTGGAGAACGGCTATTGAATAGATGAAAACTATCTAAACTCGGTACCTGACACTAGAATTTGGATGCTTTTGTAAGTCTGAAAATACACAGCCCATTGTTTACCTTTATGTCAATCACTCTGTTAAAATAATGTGTATGAAAGTGCACCCTGTTAAATAGAAATAGAGGCCAGATTTAGAGTTAGGGAACAGTATTGAACCCTGTTTATAACGAATATTATTCCATAGTTACATTGCATATTTAAAAATACCAACATTCACTTTGAACAATTTTATTACTTATACAGACACCATTACAAAAGTTTACCTAAAGAAATTGACAAGTTAAGTACAAACTAATTTCTATCCCGGTTATGAATATAATAACCTCTAGAAACACCAATTAAATTCTCGTGGAGACGGACAAATTTTCCGAAGTCTATCACTGGAGAAATTTGATCACTATGTGAAATGCCATAATAATTAGGGAATCCCTCAAGTTTGCCACACCCGCACGTTTCCAGGATTACGTAAATACTAATTTTATACTTTAAATACAAATAACACTCTAAAACAAAAAGCAACTTATTCTATTTTTGAAAGTAGTCACTTTTGAATTCTCAACTTAGATGGTTTTATTCTCAATTCTCAGCTGGCAAAATGATATAAAATATTTGACAATCTCAGAAAAATCAATAATAGTTAATACTGAATATTTCCCAGTTCAACTTCGCACACTCACTTTCTAAATCAGGTCAGCCATATTCATAGGCATTCCATCAATCTTGGTATTATAAAAGTGTTCGATGTATTTCAGTAGGTATGACCAAACCTGCCGCCACGACCAATCCTAGAAAACAAAAAAAAGTATTGAAAAGTGTCTTTATAAATAAATATGGTCGTTATTTGATTATCATCATCAGTTATGAAACAATTCACATCAGTACCATCAGCGATCTTGGTGGAAATATAGCATCATTAAATAAAAAAGTATAACAATTTTAGTGATTCTGAAATCTTGTGACCAAAATTAGTATTGCATCATGTGCGTAATTGAAACATTTATGTTAAACCAGTTCAAATTTGATATATGATTTGGAATGGACTTGTATATAAGTATAAGTGAAGATAAGTACCTAATTTATAACAAGTGAAACTTGTTGCACATCGATACCACAAGCCAACAAATCTGCAGTGATTAGGATCCTGGAAGATCCGGTTCTGAACTGTCTCATAATGATATATCTCTCTCTTTTTGCTCCATATCTCTAGGAATAGCAACAACAACTTGAACGTCCGCATTGACGGTTTTGAAAATATCTTGGATTTGATATGAGAACCCTTGAGAGAGCATTTCATCAGCTTCATCCAGTACGAACATCTTGATGGGACTTGTTCTCAAGGCACCACGTTTAATTATATCACATTTGTACCACCAATGCAAGCATGGCATTTAGTAGACATAAAGTTTCCTAACGCCAGCACTACTTTCTGGATCTGCAGAGCCAGCTAGCGGGTTGGAGCTAAAATCAAAGCTTGTCACTTATCTATCTTGGTATCTATGTTCTGCAGGATTGAAATTGAGAAGGTTGCTGTTTTACCAGTACCCCATTGGACTTGGACGATAACCTCATATCCTTTTATGCAAGGGATGATCGCTCTTTGTTAAATCGCAGACGGTTTTTCAAAACCATAGGCGTGAATACCTCTGAGAAGGTAACCTTACAGGTTCATGTCGTCAAAGTTATCGACGACAGTATCGTAGTTTGTCCGTATGACTCCGTCAGGTTGCATTCTTGCAGGTCCGCCAAGAGCTGCAGCTCCTTCCATATCATCTTCATTATTCCTGCAAAAAATTATACTTTACGAATTTTGAACATATTGTAAAACCGGCTACATTGAAATGTGTGGTTATTGTTTATCTGCCTGCAACTATAACTGAACCACAAAGGTCATTCCTCAAGAATGACTCTTTGAAAACTGTACCCACTGATGAGGTATAACTAGAGAAATAGGTTCAAACTTCGTTGACTTAAAGACTTAATGATTCATTATATTTTCAATCTACCTCAGATATTATATATATTTCATTGATCCTCTAAAATACTAACCACAAATAAATTTAAGTTAATCTAAATGAACCTAACCATGCTGGAAGAAGTAATTATACAGGCAGTTGTCGAATTTTGTTGTTTGGCTCAACCGCCTTCTTTTCGAATGATACGAAAAGTGACAAAATAACTGTCAAAACTGTTTTGTATTTGTTACAAACTGATATGAACCAATTTGCCATACGACGTTTCGTTCATTAGATATCAACTTGATTTTTTTGAATAAGGACCAGTATACATAGATAAATTTGTTACAACGTACACAAAATTGTTTCATGCCTTCCAGAGTGAGCTTATCTTTCTAGACAAGAATTTGCATTGGATCCCTCATGTAAGCTTCAGGTATCTTCATAACCCCATTTTGCATGATCCCCAACAGTGACACAACTTGAACGTCCGCATTGACGGTTTTGAAAATATCTTGGATTTGATCTGAGAACCCTTGAGACAGCAGTTGATCAGTCTCATCCAGTATGAACATCTTGATGTGACTTGTTTTCAAGGCGCCACGTTTAATCATGTCATATACTCTACCAGCTTCAAGTTTCCTGATATCTTGTCTGACATTTGTACCACCAATACAAGCTTGGCATTTAGTAGACATAAAGTCTCCTAACGCAATCACTACTTTCTGGATCTGTTGAGCCAGCTCTCAGGTTGGAGCCAAAATCAAAGCTTGACACTCTTCTATCTTGGTCTCAATGTTCTGCAGGATTGAAATTGAGAAGGTTCCTGTTTTACCAATACCCGATTCGGCTTGGGCGATAACGTCATATTTTTTTATGCAAGGGATGATCGCCCTTTGTTGAATCGCAGACGGTTTTTCAAAACCATAGGCGTAAATACCTCTAAGAAGGCCATCTTTCAGGTTCATGTCGTTAAAGTTATCGACGACAGTATCGTAGTTTGTCTGTATGACTCCGTCAGGTTGCATGCCTGCAGGTCCGTCAAGAGCTGCAGCTTCTTCCATACCATCTCCATTATTCCTGCAAAAAAAGTATACGTTACGAATTTTGTACATATTGCAAACCCGGCTGCAAGAAGTATTTTGAAGCTATTTTTCATTGAAATTTGTGGTTATTGTTTATCTGCCTGCAACTATAACTAAACCACAAAGATCATTCCTCAAGGATGACTCTCTGAAAACTGTATCGACTGATGACGTATAACTAGAGAAATAAGTTCAAACTTTGTTGGCTTAAAGACCTAATATTTTATTACATTTCCAATCTACCTCAGATTTTAGATATATTTCATTAAACCTCCACAATACTCATCACACAAAATCTCTATTTCGAGTGATATGAAAAGTGACAAAGTAACTGTCAAAACTGTTTCGTATTTGTTACAAACTGATATGATCCGATTTGCGATACGACGTTTCATTCATTAGATGTCATCAACATTATTTTTTTAATAAGGTCTAGTATACATAGCTAAATTTGTTATAATATACACATAAAATTGTTTGATGCCTACCAGAGTGAGCTCATCTTTCTTGACAAGAATTTGCACTGGAGTCCACATGATAGCTTCAGTTATCTTCAACACTCCATTTGGCAAGGTCGCCGACAGTAACACAACATGAACGTCCGCATTGACAGTTTTGAAAATATCATGGATTTGATCAGAGAACCCTTGAGACAGAATTTCATCAGCCTCATTCAGCACGAACACCTTGATGTGACTTGTTTTCAAGGCGCCACGTTTAATTATATCATATACTCTACCAAGTGTACCCACAAATACATACACACCAGCTTCAAGTTTCCTGATATCTTCTCTAACATTTGTATCGCCAAAGCAAACAAGGATCTGCTGAGTCAGCTCTCGGGTTGGAGCTAAAATCAAAGCTTGGCACTCTTCCATCTTGGTATCATGTTCTGCAGGATTGAAATCGAGAAGGTTGCTTTTTTACCAATACCCGATTGGGCTTGGGCGATAACGTCATAATTTTTTATGCCAGAGATAATCGCTCTTTGTATATCGCAGACGGGTTTTCAAAACCATAGGCGTGAATACCTCTAAGAAGTTCATCTTTCAGGTTCATGTCGTCAAAGTTATCGACGACAGTATCGTAGTTTGTCTGTATGACTCCGTCAGGTTTCATGCCTGTAGGTCCGTCAAGAGCTGCAGCTTCTTTCATATCATCTTCATTATTCCTGCGAAAAAATAATACGTTATGAATTTTGGACATATTGTAATTGAAATGTGTGGTTATTTTTCATCTGTCTACAACTATAACTATACCACCAACATCATTCCTCACAGAATGACTCTGAAAACTGTACCGACTGATCAGGTATAACCAGAGAAATAGGTTCAATCTTCGTTTGCATAAAAACCTAATATTTGATTACATTTTTAATCTATCTCAGATTCTAGATATATTTTATTAAACCTCCACAATACTCATCACACATAATTTTTAGTAAATCTAAATGAACCTAACCTGGAAGAAGTTACTGTACAAGCAGTTGTCAAATTTTGTTGTTTGGCTCAACCGCCTCCATTTCGAATGATATGAAAAGTGTCGAAATAACTGTCAAAAATATTTCGTATTTGTTACAAACTGATATGAACCACTTTGCGATACGACGTTTCGTTCATTAGATTATAACTTACACATAAAATTGTTTGATGCCTTCCAGAGTGATCTCATCTTTCTTGACAACAATTTGCACTGCAGACGGTTTTTGAAATCATAGGCGTAAATACCTCTAAGAAGGTCATCTTTCAGGTTCATGTCGTCGAAGTTATCGAAGACAGTATCAAAGTTTTGTCCGTCTGACTCCGTCAAGTTGCATGCCTGCAGGTTCGCCAAGAGCGACAGCTCCTTCCATATCACATATTATCTCCATCATTCCTGCAAAAAAAAATGATAAGTTTCGAATTTTTAACAAATCGCAAAACCGGCTACAAAGAGTATTTGGAGCTATTTTTCATTGAAATGTATTGTTACTTTTCATCTGCCTACAACTATAACTATACCACCAACATCATTCCTCAAGAATGACTTTCTAAAAACTGTATCGACTGATGAGGTATAACCATAGAAGTAGGTTCAAACTTCGTTGGCTTAAAAAATTATTATTTTATCTCATTTTTTATCTACCTCCGATTTCAAATATATTTTATTAAACTTCCACAATACTCATCCCACATAATTTTGAGTGAATCTAAATAAAAAGTGTGCAGTCTAGGTATAATTGAACTCATAGTTATGTTCAATGTTGATCGCGATAAATTAGTAAAATATAGAGGATAGACATTTACCTAATTTATAACAAATGACATTTAGTAGACATAAAGTTTCCTAACGCAATCACTACTTTCTGGATCTACTGAGACAGCTCTCGGTTTGAAGCCAAAATTAAAGCTTGGCACTCTTCTACCTTGGTATCGATGTTCTGCAGGATTGAAATCGAGAAGGTTGCTGTTTTACCAGTACCCGATTGGGCTTAGGCGATAACGTCATATCCTTTTTTATGCAAGGGGTGATCGCTCTTTGTTGAATCGCAGACAGTTTTTCAAAACCATAGGCGTTAATACCTCTAAGAAGGCCATCTTTCAGGTTCATATCGTCAAAGTTACCGACGGCAGTATGGTAGTTTGTCTATATGACTTCGTCAGGTTGCATGCCTGCAAGTCCGTCAAGAGCTGCAACTATTTCCATAGCATCTCCATTATTCCTGCAAGAAAGCTATACGTTACGAATTTTGAACATATTGCAAAACCGGCTACATGGAGTATTCGGAGCTATTTTCCATTGAAATGTATTGTTACTTTTCATCTGCCTACAACTATAACTATACCACCAACATCATTCCTCAAGGATGACTTTCTGAAAACTGTATCGACTGATGAGGTATAACCATAGAAATAGGTTCAAACTTCGTTGGCTTAAAAAACTAATATTTCATCACATTTTTAATCTACCTCTGATTTTAAATATATTTCATTAAACTTACACAATACTCATCCCACATAATTTTAAGTAAATCTAAATAAAAAGTATGCAGTCTAGGTATAATTGAACTTATGGTTATGTGTAATGTTGATCGCGATAAATTAGTAAAATATAGAGGATCTATTTGGCTGACATTTACCAGTTTTTATTCATATACTTTCAATAATTTTTAAAGACACTCTGCATGAAAAATTGACGTTTTTGGACTGTAACGTCATACAAATCAAGTCTTGAAATCAGAAGTTAAATGTCTTTTACCTATTGCTGATAATGAAAGTGGAAAACAGAACGAAGAAAAATCTGAAACCGTTGAACCAAACTGCTCGAGTTCATCTGAAGAATTTCAAGGAAAAAGTTCTGTCTCGATTCCCGAAACATTCGATCATGGAGGTGAATTCATTAGAAATACGGGGAAGTCAAAATTTGATGTCAAGCCTCCGGAAAGATTAACTTATAAGTAATCAGGTTCATTGCGACGAGTTATCATTCTTGTATGCCATGTGGTTAGGAAAAATCAGAATTTTATGTTTATAGAAAGAAGACTAGTACTTTCAGATATATTCCTGAGATCTCAAACCTTTGTCCACAACACAAAATGGCAGGGCCAAAATTTTGTTGTCCATAGGCTTGTTACGTTCCCTTTGAGTATATGACAATGAAAAAAATGTTATCAGGGACATAGCTGAAAGCAACGGGTATCCTTCAAATATAGTGGATGAATTAATCAGGAAATATATAATGTGTATGAAAGTGCACCCTGTTGAATATAAATAAAGGCCAGATTTAGGAGTTAGGGAATAGTATTGAACCCAGTTTATAACGAATATTGTTCCATAGTTGCATTGTATATTTTAAAAGACCAAAATATACTTTTACCAATTCCATTACTTATAAAGAAACCATTAAAAAAGTGTACCTAAAGAAAATGATAAGTAAAGTACAAAATAACCAACTTAAGTATACTTAATGTTGATTCAAAGAATATTCTTCTATACTGCTTATGAATATAATAACCTCTTGAAATACCAATCAAATTCTCGTGGAGACGAACCAGTTGCCCGAAGAAATTTGATCTCTAAGTGAAATACCATAATAAATAGAGAATCACACAGGTTTGCCACACCCGCACGTTTCCAGATATACGTGAATAATCATTTTACAATTTAAATACAAATAACACAAAAAATAAAGGAATTTATTCTATTCTTGAAAGTAGTCACTTTTGAATTCTCAAATTTGATGGTTTTATCCTCATTTCTCAGCTGGCAAAATGATTTAAAATATTTGACAGTCTCAGAAAAATTAATAATAGTTAATGCTAAAAATTTCCTAGTACAACTTCGCATACTCACTATACTTTTCTGAATAAGGTCAGCTATATTCATAGACACTTCATCAATCTTGGTATTATAAAGTTGTTCAATGTCTTTCAGTGTACGCTGGTCTTCCTCCGCAACAAAATTTATAGCTACCCCCTTACGACCAAACCTGCCGCCACGACCAATCCTAGAAAACAAAAAAAAAGTATTGAAAAGTATCCTTATAAATAAATATGGTCGTTATTTGATTATCATCATCAGTTATGAAACAGTTCACATCACTACCATCAGCGATCTTGGTGGAAAAATAGCATCATAAAATAAAATAAAATAAGTATAATAATTTTAGTGATTCTTAAATCTTGTGACCAATATTAGTCTTGCATCATGTGCATAATCGATACACTAATGTTGAACTAGTTCAAACAATTTGACATTGAGTGATTTTGAATGGATTTGTATAAGTCTAAGTAAAGATAATAACTAACCATGCTGGAAGAAGTTACTATACAGGTCATTTTTTTTTAGCTGATTCCTCTGTTGCTATCCCGGAAACGGTAATACCTACAAAGTCGGTTGAATTGGACAAAAAAGTCTTGTTTTGAAAAAATAATACAATCTCTTTTCATATCGAGAATATTTGTGGTTGTTTTTGAAATATTCACTAAAAACTAGAACTGTCGAATTTTGTTTTTTGACTCAACCGCCTTTATTTCGAATGATATCAAGAGTGGCAAAATTACTGTTAGAACTATTTCATATTTGTTACAAACTGATATGAAACAATTTGCGATACGACGTTTCGTTCATTATATGTCATCATCAACTTATTTTTTTTTAAATTACGACCAGTATTCATAGCTAAATTTGTTATAGCAGTATCTACAAAACTAGATGAAAACAACTAGAAGTCTGTATTTGAAAAAATAAAGTTGTTGATTAAATGCAATGAACGAAACGTCGCATTGTAAATTGGTTAATAGCAGATCATAACAAATTTAGAACAGTATTGAAAGTTCCTTTGCGGTTTTTTATATCATTTTAAATGAAGGCGATTGAGCTGAAAAACGAAATTCGACAATTCTAGATTTTGGCGAATATTTTAAAAACAACCACTACTATTCTCGATCTGAAAAGATATTCTAGTTCCCCAAAACAGGGAACTTTTAGCTATAACTCAACCGTAGGTCTTACAGTTTCCGAGATAGCAACAGTGGGATCAGCTAAAATTAGTTATCAAAATTAGTGTGCTAAGTATTTCATTACAAGAATTTCAAGCAACATCCTTTCGAAACATAAAATGAGTATGACTCACCTGTGAATGTAGTTCTCTCTATTTGAAGGCAAATCATAATTTATAACAAGTGAAACGTGTCGCACATCGATACTTCGAGCCAACAAATCAGCAGTGATGAGGATCCTGGAATGGTAGCGGTGTTCTGCAGGATTAAAATAGAGAAGGTTGCTGTTTTACCAGTACCCGATTGGGCCTGGGCGATAACGTCATAATATCCTTTTTTATGCAAGGGGTGATCGCTCTTTGTTGAATCGCAGACGGTTTTTCAAAACCAAGCCATCTTTCAGGTTCATATCGTCAAAGTTACCGACGACAGTATGGTAGTTTGTCTGTATGACTTCGTCAGGTTGCATGCCTGCAAGTCCGTCAAGAGCTGCAGCTATTTCCATAGCATCTACATTATTCCTGCAAAAAAATTATACGTTACGAGTTTGGAACATATTGCAAAACCGGCAACAAGGAGTATTTGGAGCTATTTTCATTGAAATGTGTGGTTATTTTCAATCTGGCTGCAACTATAAATATACCAGCAAAACCATTCCTCAAGGATGATTCTCTGAAAACTGTATCGACTGATGAGATATAACCATAGAAATAGGTTCAAACTCCTTTGGCTCAAACACCTATTATTTTATTACATTTTTAATCTACGTCAGGTTTTAGATATATTTCATTAAACTTCCACAATACTCATCCCACCTAATTTTAAATAAATCTAAATGAACCTAATCATGCTGGAATAAGTTACTATACAGGCCGTTTTTTAGTTGCTATCCCTACAAAGTCGGTTGGGAAACTAGTACAATCATATCGAGAATATTTGTGGTTGTTTTTGAAATAATCGCTAAAAACTAGCTTTTTTCCTATTTATCGTTTATGAGTACCTTATTGTTCAATTCAATAGGAGTCGTATGGAAACCAATGAAGGCAGTTGTCGAATTTTGTTTTTTGGGTCAACCGTCCCTCTTTCGAATGATATGAAAAGTGACAAAATAAGTATCAAAACTGTTTCATATTTGTTACAAATGCTTATGAACCAATTTGCAATACGACGTTTCGTTCGTTAGATATCATCAACATGATTTTTTAAATAAGGATCAGTATACATAGCTAAATTTGTTATAACGTACACATAAAATTGTTTGATGCCTACCAGAGTGACTTCATCTTTCTTCACAAGAATTTGCACTGTATCCCTCATGAAAGCTTCAGTTATCTAAGGCGCCACGTTCAATCATATCAAATACTTCACCAGGTGTGCCTACAACTACATGCACACCAGCTTCAAGTTTCCTGATATCTTCTCTAACATTTGTACCACCAATGCAAGCTAGGCATTTAGTAAACATAAAGTCTCCTAACGCAATCACCACTTTCTGGATTTGCTGAGCCAGCTCTCGTGTTGGTGCCGAAATCAAAGCTTGGCACTCATCTAACTTGATATCGATGTTCTGCAGGATTGAAATAGAGAAGGTTGCTGTTTTACCCGTACCAGATTAGGCTTAGGCGATAACGTCATGTCCTTTTATGCAAGGGATGATCGCCCTTTGTTGAATCGCAGATGGTCTTTCAAAACCATAGGCGTAAATACCTCTAAGAAGTTCATCTTTCAGGTTCATGTCGTCAAAATTATCGACGACAATATCATAGTTGGTCTGTATGACTCCGTCAGGTTGCATGCCTGCAGGTCCGTCAAGAGCTGCAGCTCCTTCCATATTATCTCCATTATTCCTGCAAAAAAATTATACGTTACGAATTTTGAACATATTACAAAACCGGCTACATGGAGTATTTGAAGAGATTTTTCATTGAAATGTATGGTTACTTTTCATCTGCCTACAACTATAACTATACCACCAAGATCATTCCTCAAGGATGACTTTCTGAAAACTGTATCGACTGATGAGGTATAACCATAGAAATAGGTTCAAACTTCGTTGGCTTAAAAAACTAATATTTCATCACATTTTTAATGTACCTCAGATTTTAAATATATTTCATTAAACTTCCACAATACTCATCCCACATAATTTTAAGTAAATCTAAATAAAAAGTATGCAGTCTAGGTATAATTGAACTTACAGTTATGTTTAATGTTGATCGCGATGAATTAGTAAAATGGATTTATTTGGCAGACATTTACCATTTTTTATTCATATACCTCCAATAATTTTTGAAGACACCCTGCATGAAAAATTGACGTTTTTGGACTGTAACGTCATACAAATCAGATCTTTGAATCAGAAGTTAAATGTCTTTTACCTATCGCTGATAATGAAAGTGGAAAACAGAACGAAGAAAAATCTGAACCCGTTGAACCAAACTGCTCGAGTTCATCTGAAGAATTTCAAGGAAAATGTTCTGTCTCGATTCCCGAAATATTCAATCATGGAGGTGAATTTATTACAAATACGGGGAGGTCAAAATATAATGTCAAGCCTCCGGAAAGATCAAGTAATAAGTAATCAGGTTCATTACGACGAGTTATCATTCGTGTATGCCATGTGATTAGGAATAATCAGAATTTTATGTCTATAGAAAGAATACTGGTACTTTCAAATATATTCCAGAGATCTCACTCTTTGTCTACAACACAAAATGTAAGGGCCAAAATTTTGTTGTCCATAGGCTTGTTACGTTCCTCTTGAGTATATGACAATGAGAAAAATGTTATCAGGGACATAGCTGAAAGCAACAGGTATCCTTCAAATATAGTGGATGAATTAATCAAGATATATATAATGTGTATGAAAGTGCACCCTGTTGAATATAAATAAAGGCCAGATTTAGAGTTAGGGAATAGTATTGAACCCAGTTTTATAACGAATATTATTCCATAGTTGCATTGTATATTTTAAAAGACCGAAATATGCTTTTACCAATTCCATAACTTATAAAGAAACCATTACAAAAGTGTACCTTTTGTTAGTTAGTTATCTTCAACACTTCATTTTGCATGGTCGCCGACAGTAACACAACTTGAACGTCCGCATTGATCGTTTTGAAAATATCATGGATTTGATCTAAGAACCCTTTAGAGACAGTATTTCATCAGCCTCATCCAGTACGGACATCTTGATGTGACTTGTTTTTAAGGCGCCACGTTCAATCATATCAAATACTCTACCAGGTGTGCTTACAACTACATGCACACCAGCTTCAAGTTTCCTGATATCTTCTCTAACATTTGTACCACCAATGCAAGCTTGGCATTTAGTAAACATAAAGTCTCCTCGCAATCACCACTTTCTGGATCTGCTGAGCCAGCTCTCGTGTTGGTGCCAAAATCAAAGCTTGGCACTCATCTAACTTGGTATCGATGTTCTGCAGGATTGAAATAGAGAACGTTGCTGTTTTACCCGTACCGGATTGGGCTTGGGCGATAACGTCATGTCCTTTTATGCAAGGGATGATCGCCCTTTGTTGAATCGCAGATGGTCTTTCAAAACCGTAGGCGTAAATACCTTTAAGAAGTTAATCTTTCAGGTTCATGTCCTCAAAATTATCGACGACAGTGTCATAGTTGGTCTGTATGACTCCGTCAGGTTGCATGCCTGCAGGTCCGTCAAGAGTTGCAGCTCCTTCCATATTATCCCCATTATTCCTGCAAAAAAATTATACGTTACGAATTTTGAACATATTGCAAAACCGGCTACAAGGAGTAATTGGAGCTATTTTTATTGAAATGTGTGGTTGTTTATCTGCCTGCAACTATAACTCATCCACAAAGATCATTCCTCAAGGGTGACTCTCTGGAAACTGTATCGACTGATGAGATATAACCATAGAAATAGGTTCAAACTTCGCTGGCTGAAACGCGTAATATTTTATTATACTTTTAATATATCTCAGATTTTAGATATATTTCATTAAGCTTCCACAATACTCATCCCACATAATTTTAAGTGAATCTAAATGAAAACTATGTGTGATTGAACTTATCGATATGTTTAATGTTGATCGCGATGAATTAGTAAAATATAGAGGATCTATTTGGCTGACTTCTTCCAGTTTTTATTCATATACTTTAATAAATAATTTTGGAATACATCTTGCATGAAAAATTGACATTTTTAGGCTGTTACTTGAAAACAAAGTACTGAGGAAGGGGAGAGTAAGAAGCAGCGAAAGCTAAATAGTCGCGAATATCAAGAACAGGCCAGTCACCCGAAGACGATTGTGGATACTAACAATCGAAACGTCATGAAGTAACTTGCTTTCAAATCTTTATTTTCAATTTTTTTCCTTTTTATTTCAAATTTTTGTGTTTATCTTGATTATATTATTCCATTTGCATTCAAAGTTTATTTTATTCTTTGTTGCTTATGTACCTAGATTTGACATTTCACTTATTGTTAACCCATTTATTAATTCATTTTTATTTCAGAACACAATAATATGTTTATTCTACACTTTAGCGTTTTTAATTTTTTTTTGAATTTTTACTCATTGCATTAATTATTGGTCGGTTTTTGTGTTTCCATTTCATTTGTTCTTCCATAGATTTCAAATTTAGTTTTAACTTTTACCTTTCAAACAAATTACCATTCAAATTGAAAAAGGCAATATAGGTAATAGGAATGATCTAAAATTTGAAGTAGAACATAAATCTACAATAAAGTGTAGGGTGTTTCTTTTAAAATGAACAAGATAGAACTTATCCGGTACACCGGAAGTGCTGAGTAGCATAAAATATTTTAGGAGAATTGTTTCCATCATCGGTCTTCTACCAAATTTTATATATATATTATATATTTATATATATATTATATATATATATATATATATATATATATATATATATATATATATATATATTATATATAATTGGATATACAGTCAACCAATATAAAATATAGAAAAGAATCCTGGGAGAATTATAAAAATTTCACAGCGATCTTGAAAATCTCAAATTCAACAGTCGATAGTATTAATGAAAAATATCCCTTCACAATATTCATTGAAATTGATATTGAAAGTCAAAGCACAGATGAAAAGATTCCTGTTTGAACTACCACAAAATTTGTTCGTGTTATCAATACAAATATAAACGATTTCTGTTATTATCAAATCAATTTCCTATAAACTACAACTTGCTCATAAAGTGCCTGAAGAAGTACAATTAGACAGTGGGTTGGAACATTAGCAGGCATTAATAATTTATCTGTCACACTCACGTACCTTTGTAAAATAATGGAGGAGCTAATATTTTCCTACAATGTCGCCAGATGAACAATTGTTGAGTGAAGTACAGCTTGTTCGATTAGATATGCACTATCAGATGCAAAAAAATATGATCTGTAATCTGACCAAATAAACATGTATATGAAATGCTTGAAAAAAATTTACTACTCTACATTTCTTTCACTTCAGTTTGTTTAGAACATTCTACCCTTCTACAACAAATTAGAGTTCAAATATTTCCTTTGAAGACGATGCAGGATTTTAATAACGAACAAACAATTCTGTAGGAAGTAAAACGAAAGCAAAACTAATTAATAATATTCACATTCATGGGACATATTAGGCTGTATGTGCCAAATTGTAGAGAATTTGTCATGGGGACATTCCCTGTGAACAATACTCATTGTAATATATAATTTTTCTCAGGAAAAACTTTCAAGCCATAAAATGTAAATAAAGCCTGCCATAAAATGTAAATAAAGCCTGTCATAAAATGTAATTTGCATGCTGAAGTCCAAACCCATAAAGGGATTATTTCCAGGTAGTGCCATTTTGCTTTGAGTGGTAGGTACACAGGATCGGTACTTGCTGTATTTGCCTTATTAAGTGTAAAGACCGTTCCAAAAAAGTACAGTAAAAATAATGACGACTTTCCAACACTTTCGGTTATACCGAGAGGTGGTACCAAATCCCTTAATTCAAATGTAACTCCCCGATATTTTCATTTTTTGAATATCTGACATGATTCCAAATCCATGCTCAATGTAAAAAATCAACCGTTAACGAGATATTTTAGTTTTTCTTGAAAAAATAAATCACGCGCCTGTTCATTATAAAACTACGGGCTACCAAATCTTAATTTCGAACAATTAATTTGCAAGAGCATGAAATTTTTCTATTTACCGTTTATGAGTATTTTATGGTTTAATTTAAAGGAATCAAAGGAATCGTATAGAAACAAATGAAGGCAGTTGTTGAATGATTGATTTGGTCATTTATATAAGCGTATTTTATGAATTCGTTCATTTTTTATATAGGGTGTATTACACAAACTCACATTAGAATTATGCGAATATACAGGGTGTTACATATGTATTAAGGAAAGTGCTACCAAATTCCGGTATAACCGGAAGTGTTGGAAAACCCCCATTATTTTCATTCGATAAATCACATTGGAAAATCTTTTTCCAATTTTCAGGATATGAATCCCATTATTTCCAAAATACGGCTAACCGGCGGTCATCGCGCTGTAGCCTGTACAATTTCTTTCAGACAAAAGTTTGAAGCCATAAAATGTAAATGAAGTATAATTCACTTTTTCACTTTATCTAATAGTTTTCCGAGATTGCAAACTGCAGCCCAAATCCCTGAAGGGACCATGTTCAGGTAGTGCTGATTTCTGTAATTTACTCTGCTGAGTAGTATTGTACCTAGTATCGGTACGTGCTGTATTTGTTTTTTTTTTTCAATGTACAGACCGTTCCAAAAATGTACAGAATTTTTTCAAATTAGTAACCAAGTTTCACCAGTAGAAGTTCGAACTTTTTTTAATAACATCATATAACAAAATATGGAATAAAATTAAGGATTAAATCAACAACAGACAAACATTAGAATTAATAAAATGAAATATTATCAAAAACGAAGCGGAATTTTAATATAAGGTAATACCAAAAAGTACAGAACGCTACTAAATCCACAACAGAATTTCGATGTTGTTCGAATACAGATTTAATAATAAAATATTAGAAAAACCCCAAAAAAGAGTAGTGCTTGAAAGAAATTTGATCAATAAAGAAGAAATCAACCATTAAAAAAGGTAAATCAAAATGATAGGATTTAAAAACAAAAGAAATATTCATTACAAAGAATGAAAATGAAAATAATGACAAGAATATTAGGAGTATTCAATAAGGAACGTTATTAGAAACATTAATAATGAAACATTGTTTTCTATTTTACATATTTTCAATGTAACTCAAAGCTTTTCTATCAAGCCTCATGACTAATTGATTCCTCTTCGGTCATATAAGTTTAAAACGAAATAAAATGAAAATATTTTACTGGGTATTGATTTGATCAGTTTATTCCGCTATTTACTAGTGTACTTACTATACAGGGTGTAACATAAGTAAATTAAAATATTCAAGTGACGTATTCCTGAGACAATTTTAAGAAAAAAAGTCTATATGAACTTGTGTCCGAAAATGCTTCGTTTCGGAGATACGGAGCGTTGAAATTTAATTTTTTGTTCGCTTTTTGAAAATAACTCTTGCAAAAATAAGTTATTTGTACGAAATTCGGTACCCGGGGTTTTTTGACGTGTGAAATCATAATTTCGTATTAATTTTCATGTAACATCTAGAGGGCGTTGAGGTCCGGACTTCGGGGGCCAAAGCTCAGTGCCTCCTCTTCCTATCCATCGTTGGGGATATGCTACGTCTAAAAAATTTCTTGCTATCACACTAAAATGAGCAGGAGCTCCATCGTGCATAAACCAAGAGTGATTTCGTAGACCAATGGGAACATCTTCCATAATTTGGGGAAGCTCGTGTTCCAAAAAATGTACGTAAGCATCTCCATTCAAACGTAAGGGGAGAAAATAGGCCCAATTAAATAATCCCCAATTATGCGTACCCAGCATACATTAAAAGAGAATCTGTCTTGGAAATTAGTTTGCGTTATCGCATGTGGGTTATCTTCCGCCCAGATGTGGTTGTTATGGAAGTTCATGATACCATTTCATGAAAAATTAGCCTCAGTTATGAAGAGGATTTTCGATAAAATTTGCGCATGTTGTTCGACTTTTCTTTGAAGCCATTGAGCAAATCACGTAGCGTAAGTGCCTGGACACGCTGAATATAATAAGGATATAATTGCTGTTCCTTTAAAATTCTGTAAACTGTCATGTGACTCACATTTGAAGTTTGACAAATTTTTCTTGTAGTTGTCTCTGAATGTTCACTAATTTCTTCGAGAACCGCCTCCTCCAATTCTACAGTTCTTGTAGTCCGTGGCCGTCCCACTGCAGAATTTGTTTCAAAGCTTCCAGATTCGGAAATTCGCTGGGAAGATTCGCAAGTGTCGCTGCACAAGGAGTCTCGCGTTGGGGATACCTTTTTTGATAGATGCGTCTAGCCTCGCTTGAATTTCCGTCAGCCAAGCCGTATGCAAAAACCATATCAGCCATTTCAGCATTCGTAAAGTCGGTCATGGTACCAACAAAATCACTTTGTAAACTCCAAACTGTGAATTTGTCAATTAATAGTTGAAAATGTGACAGCGAACTTCTATTTTTATATAGAAACTTTCATAGCCTACTCGATTCAATTAACTCAATTTGCAAGCGGAGAGTGACAAAAATTGGTTATAAAGTAATAGGCATCGATATAGAAAATTGTAAATATCTCGAAAACGATCACCTCCAGCGTTGTTGATGAGGTGTACCTTTTTTACTTGGAAAATGTGTGGGAATTAGGTTGTTTTATGAAAAGTACCAAAAGTTTACTGTCAAAAAAGTTAGGGCAATTTGAAATAAATAATGACAGCGTACACAGCGCCCTCAAGATGTTATATGAAAATTAATATAAAATTGTGATTTCCCACGTCAAAAAAACCCCGGGTACCAATTTTCGTGCAAATAACTTATTTTTTGCAAGAGTTATTTTCAAAAAGCGAACAAAAAAAATTAATTTCAACACCCCGTATCTCCGAAACGAAGCATTTTTGGACACAAGTTCATATAGACTTTTTCTCTTAAGGAATACGTTACTTGAATATTTTAAGGTACTTATGTTACACCCTGTATATTATACATCTAGAAAATATATACGTTTACTTTAAACTACTTTCCATATATTCTCATGTAAAATTATTTTTAGGACTTTGCAAACTGTTATGTGAAAATTATTAAACTGATAAAACAAATAATTAGGGCCCTTTCGCATTCTTCATGAAAAGCGCTCTTTTCGATAACTCACCTTACCGTCAAGACCGAACTCTGCTCTATTTCATAATTCTATTTTGGAGTCTGAGGCATTAAAATCTATCATTATTATTATTATATTTTTTGAATCAAAGTAAAATCTCAGATGTATAATCAATAAATAATTTGTTAGTGATTGAAGTAGTTATGCTTCAAGAAAGTAATTAATAATGAATATACAAAAACTTACGACATACTGTTCAAGGAAAAAATTCACAAACTGCACTCTGCACTCCAAAGTAAACGTTGGTAAGTTCACACAATTTTTTTTTCTGATTTATTCGGACGTTACTTGATGAAGATCCATAGTAATTTCAAAAACTACAACTCACGATTTGATCTCCACAAACTTTATTTGAAAAATAAATCACATGTTTCGCTAACACTGTAGCTTCTTCAATAGTATTCAAATCACTGTTGAAGAATGTCGTGATATATTTTTCAAATGAAGTTTGTGAAGATCAAATCGTTAGTTGTAGTTGATGGTGTAGAGTGTTGATCACGGTTCACCCCTACGCGAAGTAAGTGTTGGTGTAGAGCCATGGAATGGCCCTTTTATATTATTATCAGGTAGAAATTTCAAAAAAGAAGGGATGATAGTTGTCGAAAATGCGAAACCCCCCTCCCTTCACTTTCTGTCTGGCCTCCCTTTGTCTGTATATGTAAATTCATTTATTTATTTTGTTAAGAAAATTATAATTTATATCGAAGGACTCAAAAATGAGGTCAGTGTATATTCAAATACTATTTCTAAATACTATACCGAAAAGTTATTTACGCTAATATAAGCGGTTTTCCTCAATAAAAAAATAACACCAAATTAATCAATAACTTGGGTCCTAAAGTTGTCAACTACGAAAAAGTTATTAAATAACAATAACAACTTATCATTAAAAAAATTTATGAGATATGCATACTTATATAATTATAACCTATATTATTTATCACATATTTATCACCCGTAAAATAAAAATATTCAAATATCAGTATGAATAAGCATATTATAAACTACGTTTATTACAAAAGTTGGAAAAATATATCAACAGTCTTTTCAAATTAAATAACGAAAAATCATGAAAAGAAAATACATTTATACATGATTTTTCAAACACTAAACACCTTTATAGGGTTATGACGTTCGATCAGCATTTCGAATTTTTAAAAATAATGCCATTTTAGAAATGAAGTAGTAAACCTTTAAGAAAAACTACATGCATAATAGTTTGATATGAGTCAATTACGAAACTTGAAACGTCATTCAAACTGAAAAGGAAATATTTTTAGGAGAAATTTATAGGAATGCTACACAATGTGATATATGAAGGAGTATTGATATAAATGTAACTTACATGGGGCCTTATCAGTGTACTTCGAAGTTTCGAAAATACACTTGTCATTCTCATAATTAGCACCGTTTTAGATAACATTAAAAGACACGACACTCATTCCTTTCATAACATCGCGACTTTATGTCATTGGAAGAGGCAAATTTACATACTGTCAGGATGACAGTACGTATGTACATTCATACGGTTAGTTAATTCCAGCCATAGGAATTTCATTTAAATTGAAAAAGGAATATTTTTAGGAGAGATTGTTTAAAAAAAAGGTTTTTGGCTTTCTACTGTAATCAATTTTTAATATGGAAGTGTTGTTTTGAAAGCCTTTTTTGCTTTCATGCAGTAAATGTGGAAGTAGTTGTTTCGGAAGATTTATTTAGCAGTTCACTACATTTTTTGTTCAATGGTGCGAAGTGTGCGTTATTTCAAAAATAAACTTCAAAATGGTAAGTTTCAGAAATTGTTTAAGATATATACGAAATAAATGTGAACATGATTTTTAGGTTTTTTGCTTTCAGTACCACTTTATTTCATTTATTCATTTTGTATAAATTCTTATTGAATATGGAATAGTAAAAAATAACTTTTTTCTAATTTCTACAAGGATTTTTATTTGTTACGACCAATTTTTTGTCTTACTTGAAAATGGTTTAATGATTGTTAATCATTTTATTGTATTGTATTGAGAGAAACTTCATAAATTCAGTAAATCACCAATATGTTGGTCGATCATAGATGACTACTAAGTTTTACTTTATTTTTGTAAACATATAACGTTTGTGTATGTTTCTTATCATCTGGTAGTTCAAAAATTTTCGTCATAATTGTATATATAGTGTTTGGTACTAATATTTTCATTCAATGTATCCTTTAAACCAACTTTGGGTGTCATCTGACTTGGACCACCCCATCTTTGAATTTTTAAATACGGACCTGTATTTTTTGTTGTAGTTTTTTGATCGTAAACGTTCACTTTATACTGAAAAATTTAATTTTATTTTATATTTCCGGATGTTTTGGTAATATTTGATTATAATTGGGTGAATTATTACCTTTTAAATTACGGCCCTGGAAATTGATTTAATAGCAACTTTCACGTCTCCCTATGTACCGTAGAGTTTTTTTTTTCATTTTTAGGTACCTATTCATATTTTTTCATATTTCCATTGCTCTGAGCTTTTTCTACAATTAACTTCGAATAAGAAAATCTTTTATGATTATCTGAAACATATCTACAACAAAAATATATTGTATGTGTTTTTATGAGCAGAAAAAGAAATGATAGCTATAAGAACATCCGAAACGAACACTATAATTGTAAAGAAAATTGAAATGAAGTAATTTATATACACAAAAAAATTAATGTCGCAATAAATGTTCGAATTGGATTCCTTCCATCTCGAGACAAATAATGGGCTAATAAGATGGCCTGCAAGATCACCAGATCTTACTATTTTGGAGTATTTTCTATTTTGAAAAATAGGATTTACGATAAGACATGTGGAAGACTCGATATTGGGGATTTTGAATGATTTCACAACAATGCAGTGAATAAGTGTATTAATAAGGGCAATAAATTATATGAAAAAT
Source organism: Leptinotarsa decemlineata (assembly GCF_025532065.1). Classification (NCBI taxonomy): domain Eukaryota; kingdom Metazoa; phylum Arthropoda; class Insecta; order Coleoptera; family Chrysomelidae; genus Leptinotarsa; species Leptinotarsa decemlineata. Next base: position 1,370,348 of record NW_027412549.1, on the reverse strand, counting down.
CGAGTTAAAAAATGTCTCGAAATGGATGGACTCCAATTCGAACATTCATTGTGCCATTAATTTTTTTGTGTATATAAATTACTTAATTTCAATTTTCATTACAATTATAGTGTTAGTTTCAGATGTTATTATTGCTACCATTTCTTTTCCTGCTCATAAAAACACATATAATATATTTTTGATGTAGATATATTTCAGATAATCACAAAAGGTTTTTTATTCGAAGTTCATTGTAGAAAACGCTCAGAGCAATGGAAAAAATATGAATAGGTACCTAAAAATGAAAAACAAACTCTCTAAAAACTTCACGGTACATAGGGAGACGTGAAAGTTGCTATTGTGTTTTTATTCAACTCAGTCAACCAATTTCCAGGGCCGTAATTTTAAAGGGAATAATTCACACAATTATAATCAAATATTACCGAAACATCTCGAAATACAAAATTTAATTTAATTTCTCAGTATGAAGTGAACGTCGACGATACAAAAACTACAACAAAAAATACAGGTCTGTATTTAAAAATTCAAAGATGGGGGTGGTCCAAGTCAGATGACACCCTGTATAAAATATTCATGGACATATTCGATTTTTTTTACATCATTGAATAAGTCTTTGAAATACGCAACTTTGCCACGATTTAATCGACACTCTATCTCTTATCGTTTACGAGATCCCCATGTACAGAAACGAATTTGAATAGCCCTGTACCTATATCATTTTTGAGAAACGATTCTTTAGGTGGCAGGAATCGATTGTTCGAAGATAATTGTAGGGCAGAGAGTATTCAAGGTGTCTGAAATGAAAATATTTTTCAAATATTTTCTATGTTGAAGTCATCTATTTTTTCTTGCACTTAACCGGTCTACATTTTATTTATTATTCGAATACCATTATTTTATTTATTATTCTATTTATTATTTCTGGAATACCACTGACTTCTATCATAAAAATTCACCCCGCCTTTCATATGCATTTACATTTTTCGGAAATATAAGGTAGTTTTTAAAGGATTTCTCACAAAAAATGTAACACAAACGGTCATTTCTGAAATTGCACCTACACATAAAGAAATTGAATTCAACTTCAGATTCTTATTTAATCATATATGAGGACAGATATATTAGTCAATTCTAATTATTTCAATGGATAGTCTGTTTTTAATTTCAGATTGAAAAAATATTTTTTACATTTATGACTTTTTAAATATGGGTAACATTTCAAGATGAATTTTAAGATTTTTATTTAATATTTTCCATTTGCATGCACCTTAATACTTGGGTCCATTAGATTTTGGATTTCTACTCAATGTTGGTATATACCTACTTGATGGAATAGGAAAATATATCTTTGATGAATTCCTGAAATCCACAAAATTTTATAATCCCGGTTATTACGTATGGCAATGAAAAAATTGTTTGTACAAAAGAAGATTGGAATTTAAAGTATTGGCCATAATTATTATTCTACGTCATAAGTCACAAAAGGCTAGTCAACAACAAATTTGTAATTAGAGATAACGCGAAATGGAATATTAGCCAGGACTTGGAAGTTATAAACTAATTAAGATTATGAAATTGGGGTTTATTTCAAATTAGGGTTAAATTTTACGAATATTAACCTTCTACTATACAGGGTGTAACATAAGTAGGTTAAAATATTCAAGTGACTTTTTCCAAGTGAAAAAGGTACAGTTCTTCAACAACGCTGGAGGTGATCGTTTTCGAGATATTTACAATTTTCTATATCAATACATATTAATTAGCTTCTAGGGTCCTAAGTGAAGTTGATGAGAACAATACGAGAACATCTCGTTAGAATTAATAATTTTTTCCTATAAAATGTATACTTATGATGTACTGTTGGAACCTTTGGTGTAGTAATGAATATTACTGGAGTTTTTTCCAACACCAAATCGTTATTTTCACACCTCGACACGTGTTTCGATCACCAAGTGATCATCTTCAAGAGGAAGATAAAAACTGTTTCCTCTTCCTCTTGAAGATGATCACTTGGTGATCGAAACACGTGTCGAGGTGTGAAAATAACGATTTGGTGTTGGAAAAAACTCCAGTAATATTTATAAAATGTATGATAAAAATAACTAAAATTGCAAAAAACTCATGACAAAAATTTCAACAATTTATATCTCGTAAACGAATGATTTTTCGATGAACATTTTGTGGGAAAAGTTGTTTATTTTAACGAGATCCATGGTGAATTGTAAATATCTCGAAAACGATCATCTTCAGTGTTGTTGAGGAAGTGTACCTTTTTTACTTGAAAAAGATATGGGAATTAGGTTTTTTTATGGAAGGTACCAAAACTTTACTGTCAAAAAAGTTAGGGCAATTTGAAATGAATAACACAGCGTACGCAGTGCCTTCTAGATGTTACATGAAAATTAATATGAAGTTATGATTTCCCACGTCAAAAAACTATCGGGTACCAAATTTCGCGCAGATAACTTATTTTTTCAAAAGATAATTTTGAAAACCAAACAAAAATCAATTTCAACACCCTGTATTTCCGAAACGAGGCATTTCCGGGCGCAAGTGTATATAGACTTTTTTCTTAAAAATATATCGGGAATACATCACTTGAATATTTTAACGTACTAATGTTACACCCTGTATAGTTGTGCTGAAAAGCTTGATATTTTTGCTAGCGCCGAGTCTTTTTTATGTAGATTCTACCTGTACCTAAATCTTGAACATAGAAGCTAGGCCAGTGGCATCAGTTTAACCCAGATTTCTTTTTTTATGGAGAAATTAATTTATAGAACTAACATAATATTGAACTAATGTAATGAAGAAACAATTTTTCTGAAGATATTCATATTTTCTAATTCTTCCATAATTATATATTATATATTTTGAGAAAAATTAACATAAAAACAGTTTTTTTTTTCTAAAGCTAAGGCTTTATGTATGAATCTTCAAGGCCATTCTTATAGTTTTTCCTCAAAATTGGTTAATGCTTAATTTTTCAAATTCATTTCTAGATTTCACTTCAGTGGTGTTTCCAAGCACCACTTTATGTTGCTAGACAAGAAATATATGAGTCAAGTCGGAGTGAACTAGAAATATGTCCTTTCTAAATTCGTATAGTTTATAAGGTATAAAATGAAGGTATCTAAAAAAAGTTTCAAAGTGTACCACATATTTGAAAACGCAGTGCTGTATTGGTTTCGATTCGACATTTTTTAAATAATTTAAAGTTATAAAAAATTATCGATATTATTTGTTAATTTAAAAAACTAAAAAATGTTCCTAAATATGATTGAACACATACATTGACCTAAAGAAATTGCAAAATGAAATTTGTATGTGAAAAATAATATTTATCATATAACTGTTTGTCAACTTCAACAAGGACATTATAACTAAGTGAATAACTATGTAATTATATACAGGCAATGAATTATGTCTAAACAGAAAATATACAGGGTGGGGCACTCCATACGACACGGTCCCTGTAAATCAAATCATTAATTTTTTCGGGAATTTCTTCATTTTATTGTATGTATATTGATAAAGGATGCAGAAGGAAATTATTTTGGTGTCTACAAGGTGGCTCAAAAAAGTGTGACATATCAAAGTTGTGTTTTTCAAAAAGATAGGAAAAAATAATATGATTTCATATGAGATACTATGTACCTAACTATAATCATTTTCGAGTTATTAATTTCAATAAATTGATGGATGTAGCCGTTACTACGTGGAAGGAGAGCATAATGAAGAGAGAAATGAAAATTTCTATGTTTTTTACCACTTCCAATTGTAACTAACGTTACTGCAGTTTCGTCCTATATGGACATTCTCAAACTAATACAATATACTAAAGTTTATACAATGAACTTAAGTTTATTGTAGTTTCGTCCTATATGGACATTCTCAAACTAATACAATAAACTAAAGTTTATACAATGAATTAAAGTTTATTGTATCAGTTTGAGAATGTCCATATAGGATAAAACTGCAGTAACGTTAGTTACAATTAAAAGTGATAAAAAACATAAAAAAAAATTCATTTCTCTTTTCAGTTATTAATTTTTTATGAAAATGCTTGGTACAATTGGAAACTAAATAACATAGAAATGTATAGATATCATCCCTTCCAATTCTGAACAAGCATAAAAAAGGTTTCGAACTATTGATTTTGATAAAACCCGTTTCTCATTTTTTATACAGAATATTCAAAAATCATTGTAATTTTTTTAAATTTCAGACGTAGATAACTTTCTTATAACAAATAAACACCCTGCACTTTTTTAGTCTGAAAAATATAAAATTCATTAATATTTCATTTCATTTTGGGGTTCCCTATACCTAACCTAAATAGTTTTTCGGATATTGGCTTTTTTAGTAGTTCTTATTTGAATGCATTCTTTGAATTAAGATAGCTTTGAAACGACATTTATTCAATTTGATGAAAGAAGTCTTATTAACAGTTATTGGGTTTTACGTTGTTCAAAATATTCACTGAATTATTAACGTTGAAAATGAAAACTTATTCCATTCAACAGCAGATAACGATTATATGATTATAGCGATTGGTGAGTGTTTAGACCGGAACCAAAACAACTTGGTTTTCAAACGATTATTACATGAATTTCGTAGGACTGGAAGTGTAGCTTATGAGAAGGCAAATATACCAAAACCTATTATTGGAAATGAGAAAAATGCATTTCTCATTATGGTATCAATCATAGAAAACCCTCATACCAGTAAATGTAAGATCGAGAAAGATACAGGGATAAGCAGATGGAGCATTTCTAGGGAAATAAAGAATACAAATTTCAACCGTACCGTATTCAGATGCGCCAGGAATCATATGAAATAGACTTCCATCGACGAATCGAGTTTTGTCTACGGGTTCTGGACAAGTTTAGTGGGGATGAACTTTTTTGATTCCATTTTATTTTTCGATGAATCTACTTTTCATAACAATAGCTTAGTGAACCAACACAACTTTCATTATAATAGTGACGTGAATACTCATTTTTTCCGCACTCTGGACCTGCAGAATAGATGGTATCTTAACTTGTGGGGAGGAATTATAGGATCATAGTTATTTGTGCTTTCCGAATAAATGGATTGGTAGGGGAGGACCACAAAATTGGCCAGCGAGATCACCAGATTTGACTTGCCTTGATTTTTTCCTATGGGGATACTTGAAGAATGAGGTTTACGACACTGCTCCAACCACACTGCAAAATATGGAGGAAAGAATAAGGGACTATTTCGAAGAGTGACGCCTCAAATATTTTTTAATGTTAAGCACTCTTTCATAGAAAGACCGGATCTTTGTATTCAACAACAGGTCGTCATTTCGAGCACCTAATTTGAATCAAATACATTTGTGTTTTTTGTTGTTGTTTCAGTTGAATAATTAAAAAGTTGTATAGTGTGTTTAATGAGCTACTGTCAGAATATGAATGTAAATGATAACTGCATTTTAGTGAATAGTAATTATTTTCGTTGAAATGAAGTATAAAAACTGTTGATAAGAATTCTGTGAGAAAATCAAATAAATGTCGTTTCGAAGCTATCTTGATTCAAAGAAAGCATTGAAATAAGAACTACTATTTGAAAAGGCCAATATCTGAAATACTATTTAGGTTGGGTACAGGGAACCCCAAAATAAAATGTAAAATAATTGAATTTCATATTGTTCAGAACTTGAAAATATACGGTGTTCTATTTGAAATAACAAAGTTATATCTTTGTCCGAAACTATAAAAGATTGACAATGATTTTTGAACATTTTGTATAATATTGAGAAAAGGGTTTTATCGAAATCAATATTCCAAAACTTCTTTGGTACTTTTTTAGAAATCGAAGGGATTATTTCTATACATTTCTATGCTATTCAGTTTCCAATTTTCACATACATGTAATGAAATGGAGAAATAAAAAAAATTATTGGTTTTGTTTACAGGAACCGTGTCGTATGAGGTGCCCCACCCTGTATAATACAACCTGATTTGATTCACTGATCACTTAATCAAATGCTGCTTTAAATTATTTTAACTGATTTTCAGAAACTATTGAAAAATAATATTTCTATTTCTGTAATGAAGGTGACTAATTAAGTCAACTCTTCAAGTTCCTGAAGTCCATAAATAGTCTAATCAACAAGTTCAAAAACATGAAAAATAAAGATAAAGGTCCTAAAAATATGAGCGATAGCTCATTCGATTCGGAATCACCTCTAGAAAAATGTTTCTGAAGGATTTTGGTGCAGGTAAAAAATTGCAATTGTTATTAACAAAATAAGATTGAATGGTATTTAGTTTTTCGTTAATAACTTAAAAAATATTGATATTTAAGCAATTTTGAAAAAAGCTCGTTAAAGAGGAGGAAATTTCCGATAAAAAAGTCCCGACTCCCGAAACTCTATCTCCATTATTTATAATTTTAATTTGACGTTGAAAATAGGGTTCCGCGTGGCTGTTAACGTATAAGCGCGCTGCCGCTAAAGAGAGTTTATCAAAAGAAATAATTTTTTTTGTAACAAAATGTCATTTTGAAAATTTGAAAATATCTTGTATCTTCTTAATACTTAAGTGAATCGAGTCCCGTAGAAAAAAAGGTTTTATCACCATTTTCAAAAAGTTATTCAATTGTTAACTAACAAATTTTTTTCCAATCTCCGTTGGCATAAATAATGGGATAAAAGGTATAAATAATTGGCCTATAAATTTTAAACTTCGTGGAGCCCTTTTGATATATATACTGCATACGATCCTGCCATGAAATTTCATAAAAATGTATTAATTTGTTAATTATGATTTTTTATAACTATTGCAAAGTGAAATATCTAAAAATTGGAAATATTTTTTTTTTCAATTGATATTTAGGTACGTCTTTTCACATTAAACAATGGCAGTTATTAACATAGGATATGAATTTTTTACGTAATTTGTTTTAAAAAGTTATAAACAAAAACGCAACATGTATTTCGCTATACACTGGCTTCTTAAGGCGTGTCTCACAATAAAGTTTTTCTTAAATGCTTTAAGGAGTTTCATCATGTATATCGGCTGATTCCATCACATACTTGTTAACTTGTCTCAACCCAAGTAATGCCAACAAGGCAAAAACCTGTGTATTCTCAATATCTTGGCGCTTTTATTGTGCTTTCTGGTTTGAGGATTTTCTGTTCACATTATTTTAGCAAATCAGTTTCAACTTAGAGTGCCTCAGGCCTATTACCGTTAACTGTTGTTAAATTTTTCGTGAAATGAATGGTCCAAAAAGATTGGTCAAGATCGATGTAAGCTATATATTTATCTCGAAAAACTTAACTTTTACGCCTTCGTAGAAAAGTGACAAATCAATATTTTTTTTGTCTAACCTTGAGCTTTTTCGAGTTTGTTATCCATGTTTTATAAATTTTTTGTCCAGTTTATGTGCGGCAATGCTTAATCGCTTCTGATAACGTCTATCGCGGATGAAGACGAAACGTCGGACCTAAAAACATGCAGACCATGGCTAACATACCCGAAAAATGTAACACGGAGTTTTTTTCGGTCCATTTTTCATGAACTCTGGTTTTTATCGGACTGTACGGATAACGTCAATCTCGCGCAAAACAGTTTTATTTGGTTGGCTACTTTGCTTAACCAGCTTCAAGCGGCGTTTTTTGCTACGTTACCAATAACGGAATGGTCATCCTAAGATTCCTAGAAACCCTGGTGTTGGTAACGCTTAGATTTTGTTTTGAACTTTTTGAAGGAACCACCTGTTGCTTTTAACAACACTTACGAGGTTTTCCCAAGATGGCGCTATTCTGAATTGTTCGAGTCCCCGCTGAGTCAGTCAAATTAATTATCTGTCATTGTCAAAAAGAATTTTCAACTTTTGGTATTTTGAAATTGATATTTTTTGTCATCCCAATCTTTACATTATTCGCATTTTTTATTATAGTTTTTGTTCGTTAGTTCTCAGTTATTTTAGTTTGGTTACATTTTTCAGTAGTAATAAGGAATAGTTTTATATAGTGTATAAGGATACTTTTTGTAAAATGGGACAATTCTGTATTTTGTGTGAACAGTGTAAAAATTCGAGTAATCATCTGTATTCAGTGCCAAAGGTAAATGAAACATTTTATAATTACTGTCAATCCACCACGGATAAACTAAGTATGTATCAGCCTACACCAAAAACCAACTTCATATTTTGAATAATCCTTCACCCTTTCAAATCCACCTTCTGCTACTAGAGTATCATTACTTTCTTAATCATAATATCAAATTGAAAATAAACATTCACTTATGCGTTTTTAAATTTTTTTTAAATACAACCTAATACCTAGTTGCAAGAAAAGTCTACTCATAGAATCATAGATACCTACAGATGAATATTACAGTATGCAGAGAGATTTATTGCATTTCTACAGAATTATTATGAGGAGTAAGTAAGTTTACAGTTACATGAAATTTAACATCCATTTAAAATATCATGATATTAATATCAGCATAAAATTTAAAACTAATAAAAAATTAAATCTATATCAACAATTAATAAATCATAGATTAAGTTTGAAAATCACTCTCTGAGTAGGGCTCCATGTCAAACAAATAGTTCCCCAAGCCTAACAGAATGTTGTATATTTTTGAAATCTTGTGGAAAATTATTGTAGAAATCGAGGGTGTTGTTGTATTGTGGACTTGTATAAAGAAAATTTATTGGGTGGTTAAAAGACTACTCATGTATGATGAGAAACCTAATGCTCTCTAAAATATATACTCGTAGTAGTTGATTGCATATAGAATTCCAAGCAACCAAACAGTATGCTCTTTTAACTTTACTTGTTCTCAATTGGTGATTTGAATGGTTTTATTTGTGCATTGTACCTGATCAAAATCTGTAATTTATAGGATGAAAACAAGAGGAAACTGTGGATGGATGCTGTTAGGAAATATCTGCCTGATGGTGCTTTTATTTGCTCAAAGCATTTTCCCATCCATTTCATTGGTGAGAAAAAACGATTGAAGGGTGCCAAACCATCATGCATGTGAATATTCAGTTTCTACAGCACTACCTATAAATCCTATCAAAGATTTGTATATTTTTTTCAAGGTGCACTTATAGAGAAGTACTTAGTTGTACGAATTTCAAGAAAACGTGCACCATTTCCAGAACCAGTTTACTAATAATTTCTGTAGTTGGAAAGTATCCGTTGAATAAGGTATCAAAAGCAAATTTGATCACATACAAATCAAGAGAGAACACTTGGTGTTATCAAAATGATAAATATCAAATTATTTATATATGAAATGATAAATAACCCCTTCTAGCTTTACCTATCTACAAAAAAAGGTTCTTTTCAACCGGCTGTTCTCTAACAGTAACCCTGAGAAGTTCGCAGTTGGAAACAAACACTCTATGCCATTCATTTCTCTTGAAGATAAAAGATTGTTGTTGTTTTCAGTTCAACTCAAGCATATCAATGTCCTTTTACAAATTTCATATAAGGCTCATAACGGACTTTAAAAAGAAAGTTATTGATAACATAATATGAGAAGAGATATTTATGTAACCATTATTTAATTGAATCATGTTGAAAAAGGGATATGTTACAAATTGTCCAAATGTGTGGAGTTTAGTTATAACATTTCATATTATTTTTCATTTCAATGATCGCAACTGCTGTTTTGTTCAATATTTTACATCATATTTTCCCTTGATACCTTTCATAAAAATACATCATTATTCAATACGGGCTAATATGTGCTAATATCATTCTATAAATAAAAGGTGATAGTGGAAGAAAGGGGTAAAGTTGAAGAACATTTTCTATAAATGCCTGATTCACAGAAAATTAACTTCATTAACTTTACCCTCTATTTTCTGATATCTCATATTTGTCAATATCTGTGTAAGCTTACTGCTTACACATGGAAATAATAAATACGTTGTCATTATTATAAACAGCCTCTTCTGAGAACATAATAAAAAAAAGCTGTATCTTTTAGAATCTTCTTGTGAGACGGTTATAATTAAATACCAGTAGGAATTTAAAAAAAATTAATGAAAAAGTTGTTATCGAACAAAGGGTTATATTTAGCTTAGAATCGCACGTTGAAAGGTAAGATTTCGTTAATCCCTGTTCGCACAATTTTCGACTTCTGAGGGCTGCCGTTCGTAGGGGAACGACAGCTGGTTTACAGAAAAACCAATTTTAACAAATACCATTTTAGTTTTTTGTCCATGTTTATTTACAGGGATCTCAATTTATTCAGTTTTGTTTACAATAAATTATATAACAAAGAAAGCTTGTGCTGTAACCACTTATACTACTACTATAATTATTATAGACACATTTATGTGTGTTTAATGAAGGACAAGATTAAAGTAATGAAAAACATTTGCATGAGTAAAGAGTGAGATTCTTAAAAATATTTTCATCATCACAGAAGAAATTGATTTTATCAGAGTAGTTATTTTCAAGTCTCAACATTTTAGATGTTGGAGATGGAGAATGATACCCATAGTTAGTTAAGTGATATGGTGTAATAAATAGCTTTATTTGTCTGATGGACCTTCGTGGAACGTTGAAAGTTATAGGGGAGAGAATTTCCGGACAATCAATGAAACCAGATATAATTTTGAATAGATAAACTAATGATTTAATGTAACTTCGATTCTGATATCAGCATGAAATATTTCTAAAATTGAACTGAATGTATAAACCCATCCTGTCTAATTTCGTAATAGTTAGTTTCCTGGCTTTGCCCTGATCATTTTCAGTAAAAATATTTGACTGCAACTGAGACAATCATATTCAGTTGCGTTGATGAAGTAATCTTAGAGAATAAAGTTGATACTGAAATTAGTTTCAATGAATATATTATGAGGAGTACTTCGTCAACGCCGCTGACTGTCGTAGTTGCACTTGAAACGTTTGGAGTTTACCAAAGAAGACAACAGCAAAACCCAAAAACCAACCAAAACATTGAAGTCAGTCATGAAATCATACTACATGAGCTGTTGAAAATTATTGATGAAGGATGCTGAAATTTTCCCAGATTCAAAGATTGATTTTCATTTTTTTATAACTGGTTTTATTTTTCAGTTTGCAGTTGGATTATCCAGTGGAAAAAACTCCGTTTGAAACATGAACAACTGAAATACTTGAATTCCTATATTTAGTTCTGTGATCAGTTTTTTCAAAGAATATTTGATAAAGCTTCTGCCAAATATCTGATAAGGATTGTGTGATTATTTATATAGTTTTATTAATTTAATTAAATAACATTTATTGATCTAAAGGGTAAAACATGTTTTAGACAAGTAAATTGATGGATATATAGCCGTTACTATGTGGTAGAAGATCATTATGAAAAATTTAGATTTTAGACAAGTTGTATTGTGAAATTGACGTGATAGTCATTTTTATAATAAAAATAGGTATTTTGATATTTTTTATTTCTCAGCGAAACCGCTCCTGAATTTCCACTAAACGTTTTTCCTAGTCCATCCTGTAGTATTCTACCCGATTCACACTCTGTCACAAAACATCCATTGGCAAATTCTAGCAGTATTCAACTAGAGAATATTCCTAATCCCATTTTGGTTTCAAATACTTGATGACATCCAGATTGAACCAAGATCATTTGGAGGTGATAATGTTCACATATCCATAACAATTCCAATCAACTTTGTTGATATCATTTTCAGCATTTTTGGGATGATGAGAGTTGCAGGTGGATGCAATACTCATCCCAAGTCAATTCAAGTTGGACAAATATTCCGCCTAATGTCCCTCTATTCTCTGATAAAACCGCCCAGGGAAAGTAATGTTAGTGGAGGAGAAATGATGAAATCCCTTCTTCATATTGGAGATCTGAAAGAAAAACGGCAAAAATTTATATTCTATATTGAAATAGAAAAAACTATCTCCGAAATTGAAGAGGACTTCTCAGGTATTGATGAAGCTTTTGCTTATTTCTGTGAATATGTTGCAAAAAAATTAAAGGCAACACCAAATGTGGAGAATGTGTGGATTCGATATTGGAGAAGGGAAATGAAATATTCAATTTCCTCATAAGAAACAAGAGCAGAGGATTTTTAACATTACCATCACAAAAAATTAATAGCTTTCTTCACGATGTTGAAGCCACAATAATATCAGGTGTTTTTGAGAGGGAACTTAAAAGAAATTGCTTTCCAGTAATTTTAATCAAATTGTCAAATTTTTCTCCCAAAAATATTGTAGGTTGTGAACACCACAAGGAAGAATTGTTAAGAGAGGCACTGAGGGCATATTTGATCTCTAGATTGAATATCTGCTGTGCTAAAGAGCATAATGAAAGAGCCCTCGAAAATAAAAATTTAAAAAAATACAATTTTCTGTGAGTCAAATTTCGAAAAATCTGAAAATATCTGTTGAGATGTGAAACTCTCATCAGATGTATGTTTTTTTAAAATTTGATTGAATATTTTCAAAAAACTACCATCATAATTGATAATCACATTGTTTGAAAAAAAGAACTCTTTTACACACTCAATGTAAAAGGTTGTAGTAAGCAATTAAAGTATATCAGAAGACATTTTGTATCTGTATTCTAAAAGACGCTAATCTACTTTCATGCAGTCTGCAGAAATTCAACCTAGTGTTCTCTGAACATTACGGTATTTTACTTTTCGTGGGAACCTGAATATAAAAAGAAATCCCATCACAAGGAAACTGGAAGTTAATTTACCACTGGTAAGGATATTAAATACAATTTCACCTCAGACTGATAAAAAACTAACTTAACTTTTGAACGGTTTGACGTAGAAACATGAAAAAAACGTTTGGGGGCTATTACCGATACTATTTTTTGAAAAATTTGAAATTTTAATTGGCATGGGGGTCAAGTGTCAAATTGATCTATCAGTGATGACCTGCACATGCAATCATTGCAAAAAATATGACTCAATGAAATCAAATTAAAATAATAATAATGGAAGATATTTGAATTAAACTTTGTTCAATTTATGCTGGAACTGTAAATTTCAATAATTATAAATACAGAAATCTTATAAACTTTAATATACTTTTACAGACAATAAATAGTTCACATTCTTTCTGAACCAAAGAAGTTATTCAATACATCTGATGATCAACGGAAGGTAATTGACCATCTTACATCTATTGTAAATTAATAAATTTTGCCTTGTAATTTCTCTCAAGTTATTTGCAGAACCCAAAGGCTTGCATGACGAGTTCAAGGTGGGACTGTAGTGCTATTTCTCTTGAGTTGGTGCTTATCAAAATGATCTCTTAACAGGTAATCGAAAAGTTCGACAAAGAATTCACTGGGAATATTTCTTTGTAATCTAGTGAATTATTCAGTTTTTCCATTCCAATACCATACTAAAAACATGTATTCAAGTATATAATCTTTATACTTACCACCTGTTTTGCGGAATTCGTTCCGATAAACAACCAATGTCAACTACATAATATCTGCCAACATTTCTTGAGTTGAAATATCAAGAAATTACACGAAATTTCTTCAAAACTTTGCTTGGGTTGAAACTTCAACTAATAATTCACCAGAACTTGGACACTTATCTTTCAATTTAATACTGACAATTCGTCAATAACACTTAAAACACAAAAAATTCATTAACTCACTTTTTAAGTTATCCTAAAAGCACAGTAGGTATGAAAAATGAATGTGGAATTAAATATAAATACAAATACACCCTGTGTGGTCTTATGATTACAGTTTACTGTAATGACTGCTTGCGCCATCTGAAACGGCGTAAACGGCGTTGATCTCTGCTAATCAAGTTAGCCATAAATCCCTCATTTTACCCCAAACTTTTGCAGGTATGAGTAGATGCACCAGGGTTTTTAGACATCTTAGGTCATCCTATTGTTTTTATATTTTATTCCTCCTCTAGTTATTACCAAAGATAATGTCTCAACCGAAGTAATCTTCAGAATAAAATGGTAGAAGAACGTGAACCGAAGATTATTTGTCGAAAATGTTGATACAAGGTGTGTTTTGTTCGCACTAATCTTATTTCCGAACTATTTTCTCCAAAAAATAATCTATATCTTTGCTTGATCAAAATGTATTGAGCAGAGATAGCCTCAGCAGAGTAATAATTACAATATTTTCACTACTCTGAGGAGATAGCAAATAACTTTTGTTGTCGTTAATGACTCAATCTAGGTGTCAACAAAACACAACTACTATCAATGTTGCCATATGTTGCTCTTTTGGTTGTTCTATATACCTATTCCGGTTATATATGAAGAAAACATCACTAATATGAAAATTTGAATTTAGTAATGTCACAGATTAAGTAATGTTAGGTTAACTTCAACAATATTTCAAAAATGAATGTTATACATTCAGAAGTAGTTTATAATTATTCAACTTTGTCAAACGTTAATAACCTCATTGAATAAATTCCCAGACTTCCACCGACTCGATTTATAATTGAATCCAATTTCAAAAATGAAGATGTTATTGTTGAATATATTAGAGGACACAAATTTCTATTATTTTGGACAATATTCAGTGAGAAAAAAAGGAACAGAGAAAAAAGAATTGAAAACTAATATAAAAAACGGTCGATTTGTTTATATTGATTGTGCCTTTTTCCATTATTTACTGAAAGAATTATTGATTAGTAAATTTTATAGATTGAATTTTCTATATTTCTGGAATGTTGAAAGTAATGGAAGTCTTGAGATAGTTTTGCAACCAACCAAGTATGATCTGATAGACTACAATTGGAATGAGAGGATTTATCAGATGGTTAGAGAAAAATGTGAGCTGGATAATGCCCTATCTTGGTTATCCACATTAGGAGGTGCTTTCTCAGCTTTAGGTGAGCTTGATAAATTACTGTGGCCATATTCTAGTAGCATTTTTCTGGTATGTTGAAATATTCAAATTTCAGGTGACTATTTCCCAAACTGTGCTCACACTGCAGGAAAAATTTCTTTTCATCAACTGTACCTTGCGCTTCGATTAGGTGATCCAAATATTGTATCAAGATGTCAGTTATACTTCAGCCTTAGTCTAATTCAACAAAAAAGATATAAAACTGCACGCAGGATTATAAGTAAAGAATATCAAAATGCGAAAAATGCTACTATAGTTGATAATAGATTGTTGAATATGTGTAAAGGTATATGGTCTAAGATGCAGTACGAATATAATTTGTATAAAAGATCTAGGACAAAATGATAATATTTAAGTAAAATTGTACAAAATCTCTAAATATAAAATTGTAGAAAGTAGTTGAAACTAGTCTCAGATTGAAAGGGGTATATTTTTAGGAGAGATTAATTTTCATATAAAAATGGAAAAGTAGAAAGCTAAAACCTTTTTTGTCCATTAGCCTCAGATATTTTCCTTTCAAAGTAATTGGGAAGCAATTACGTACATGACTAGTATTTTGAAAGGTTAAGGGTGTCCTGAGCTGTCCTCAGGAAGTTTAATGACTTTACTATGTATTTATATACTGGGTAAAAATTGAAGTTAGATGTGAAGAAAGTATCCACATGTATTATTCTCTTCAAAGATCAAGTTTAGATGTTTTTAGATTTAATGAACAGTCTTCTAAATATAAATAACAATATACAACTACATAACTTATAATTCAGGAACCATTTGTCCCCTAATTTTCTTCACGCTTCTTTCACTGGGTCTTGTTGTGATATGTTTTCCATAAATCGTGAATTTTATGTTGTCCAGATGAAACTCAAATACTGAATTGTCTTTAACAAGGGCTGAAACAAAAAATAAATCAGTTCCGACACTAAATTATGGAAAAAAGTAAATTCTCACTTTTTAACTTTGAATCATTAACAACAATCTGAAAGGTCATTTTGGTTTCTAGAATGACGGTTCCACTCATTCCTACTTGACTAGGTATCTTTGACTTGATAACTGTCAACTCTGCTCCTACTAATTCGGATTTTGCTAAAACAGAACTGAAAGTGCTCCATTCTTGATCTATACACTGTGGAACTTTGAATAAGCTCAGATTTTGCCTCATGTAGTCCTTCCACATGTCTCTGATAGGTTGCAGTGAGACATAACTCCAACCATCTTTAGGCAATTTTAGCAAATTTAATTCAGATCGCTGTTTGCGTGTGAGAAAAGATTTTTTCTTCTTCAACTGTTTTTTCTTTTGAAAGCTATGCCTGTCTAGTAGGAATTTCCATTCGAGATCATTCTTGAGGTTTTTGCTATCTGTGGCGGGCAAAGTTCTCATCAAAGCATTTTTTATATAAGGCAGTTGATCTTCTCGTCTTTGACATGGCAAGATTTCTTCTGGTAGAACGCTTTTCAGAGTATCTGTGAATTGGAAGGATTGTAGAAAATTTTAAACACATGTCAGTTATCTCTACCTTTCAGACCACTGGAGGAACTCATTGTCATAAATAATATATGAATTTATTATCATGAACCTCAATTAAATAATAACAGATTTTCAAATTATTCAAAAAAACTATAACACTCCTAATCAAAACAAATAATATAATTTGAAATTTGAACATGCAACTATGTAGGGTAGAAGTACGCGGAATATGTTCACTTTCACTATTACTATTCTGTGGAAGTACTGTACACAATGTTGCCACTACACGATTTTATGTCAGAAAACATTAAATTTCATAGCACTAAATTAGCGACAGATGGAACTTGGCTCCCACAGAATTTAACATGTTGGATTGTAACATGATGAATAACAAATATCATTCAATCATAATTGAATGACCATCACTAAACAAGGAAACTGTCTTTGATGTTCGGTGATAATTTATGAATTGTTTTTGATCTGAACAATTTGAAAATGGATTATTTTTTCTCTGATAGTATGATTTACATAAAGATGGAAATAATTCACACAGTCGCTTACGCATGGCGACCCGTCGCCACACCAGCAATCGGTTTAACGTGTGGCTATAGATGTTACACATCAAAAATACTCTATAAATTACATTTGCGTCGTGGTGAGGCTGTCAAAGAAGGGATCGAAATTTGGCCCAAAAAACTAATCCGGTTTTTGTATCATTGGAACTGAACGCTGCCCGATACGGTGCGCCACCGTTAATTCCGAATTGATGAATTTCTGGTTGCCTGAATCGGCGGTATTTCGCTCACACAGACGCAACAATTTTATGCAAATTCTCAAAATGAATATGAAACTGCTAATTACTGGAAAAAGGCTAATTCGATTTCCAAAAATAAAAAATTGTTGATATAAAATTAATATAGCTATTAAAAAAAGTATCGTAATTATTTTCACCATTTAAAAAAAGTTGGCAGTGCCCTCTCCGTGACGAGGGATGCATCATGCATCCATGATACCTTTCTATATATGGATAGTTTATATTCAAAAATTATATCATGTTAATTTTTATTCCATCTTGATATCTTGTCACGTTCGATAGTTAAGAGAATGAGGACTTCGCCCGCATATATATAATATTTATGGATGGGGGAAGGTTGAAAATCATTCTACTTGCAAGCAGATATATCACTATTATATGTCTTTGACAATTGATGAAATGATCCCCATTTTATTCATAAATGAATAACATTTATTTCATAAGAATTATGAAATACCAAAATACCTACTTTCAGAAGCTTATGTTTTTGCGGTATGATGTTTGCCTACGAAAGTATTAATGAAATATTCTTGGAATTATGTGAGAAAGTATGATTTTCATCGAACACGGAATCGCACAAATGCGTGTGTGTATATAGCAATAATGCAGCCACATTTTCATTGTTATGCTTCTGTTCTTTATATCGGCAATTTGAATCAAAAAGCATAGATGCAAATTCTTCAGAAACTAGGAATTAGAATGATTTAATATTGTAATAGGATGACAACACCTGTATCATTCATGCTAAATACTCTTTAATGGTTGCCCATCTCAAAGATTGATCTACTTAAATTCTTTGTCCTGTACATTTCCAAAACTATGTATTCTATAATTACGATATTTATCACTAAAGTACGGTATTCAAATATACATATATCAACTAGTATCAAAAGAAGTTCTATGAATTCTTTATTCGTCAAAGGATTTGACCAGTTTCAGACGTGACTGCATGCTTCCCATATTCAAGAATATTATTCAATTTGCCAAAGAATACAAATAGATTTCATTAATTAGGTATATCTGAGAAAATTATTGTGCATGGTCTTCAATATCTAATGAAATTGTCCGATACCTGATGAAAATCCTAACATATTTAAGTAACACAATTTTAAATACGACTTTCTTATTATTAATGACGTACACGGAAAATATACATGGGAAAACCTTTATAAAGAGACTGTCTGATAAGAGAATGGAAGAAAAGCTTCAACAAAACAGGGATCGGCTCAGAACAATTATAGGGCAATTCACTGAAGCCCGACATGAAGAGGACACCTGAAAAAAAGGAGCTGTACAACGAAGACCTTAGTTGTAGGAAATGCAACAAAGGGACAGGCAGCTCGTCATATTTTATGGAAATGTGAGGCTTTGGGTCACAATAGGTAAACAATTTATGGACAACCCAAATTATGATATACTTCCAGCAAGAGATCTCTACAGGTTGTTTGAATGGGTGTCATGATTAGACAGAGGAAAAACGCATGTTTCCCGGAGACATGGAAGAAATGGGCAAGTCAGACAGCGTTGAGGAAGCGAAAAAAGAAACCATCGATGACAAATAATTTTACCTGAATTAGGTTTAAACTGATACAAAAAACTTGATCTACTCCTAGTAATAATTTTGCCTACATTTATCATTAGTTCATGGATTCGTATATGGACTGATTTCCATGCAGATTTTGACCAATTCATTACACTATTCCGTACAGGGCGATTTAAGATGATGGTTTTTTGTTGAAAATTTACTATTTCAAAAATTAATGCAAATAAACCAGGTCCAATTAACTCCAAGAAACGATTAGACATTGATATACTCTGGTGAACAGTTTACTTCATCTTCTGAAGATGCCAACTTGGTTGGTCAAAAGCGCACTGAGAAGTTGGTGTTCTGGTGTTTGGGAAAAGTGCTCGTTTTGAGAAAGAAATGAAAAAGGAAATTCAAACATGAAATTGTCAATGTATTACAAAATTCATACAATAAATAATTAATTTTTTTCTAAAAAAATTTTAATCATTTACTCTTAGACCAAGCCTTTACCATATTTTTGTGATCACAATTAGTTGAAATACCTAAAGGATTCTCCAAAAAGATAGTTCCTTTGACACCGCTTTCATTGAAATTGAAAACTTTGCAAAAAGGTATGTATGTACTTTGAGGCAGCGACAACTGTTTGCCAACAGGTGTAATATATACTGTTTCACCATTCAAAACTTGAAGCTGGTGGTCGTTGATAAGTATTACATTTTTCACCCATAAATCATAGTTATCTATACCGAACAGACTTGATATTTCCTCTTTCAACTCGTTCAAAGTCAGGACTTTATTTCCAACTTCCAATAATATGGTACCCTTCGTAGAACCTCTGCAGTACCTAGATTTCTTTTCCAACAATTGAACATTCACCCATCTACCTTCTGGTTGCTCAGTATCAGAAGTTTTAGTTAAAATAATGTGAATATCAGAAGTCTTGAGTTTTTGGTGTTCCTCAATGATAATCTGATCTGAAGATTTCCGTTCATCTATTTTTCTAAAGTGGGTTTTAAGAGTGCTCTCAATAAATTCAGTGAAATCCTTTGCCACCCTACAAAATGAAATAATTTACGCATTTCAACTTATTATTATTTTCAATCATACCTATCCAACTCTCCATTGGCTTCATAAAAAACAGATATCTCATCAGTGGGTACCAGATGAGCCTTCTTCCGCAGCTTCTGCACTCGATTGATGATCTCTCTAGCAATGCCTTCATCTTGCATTGAAGAGTCTGGTGTCACGTCCAACAATATCAGAACATCATTGTCAGAGTGCACCTCATACTGATCAGTATTCAAACTCTCAGACTTGAAGATTAAACGGACTTCAGATGTTTCAATACGCTGACCTGCAATAACTCTGTGACCTTTCTCCACCATTTCATTAATTTCGTTGTCTGTTAGAGATTTTAGGCCTTGCGTCACTGCTTTGAACTCCTATAATAACAGAATGGTTATATTGTGATTTTTTCATATATTATATTGTGTATACTAAAATTCCATGATAGTACAATAGTAGACACTAAATTCTTATAAATCTTATTGCATTAAAACGAAAACATTGTTGTCAGGTGATGAAATATATAGAATCACAACCTGACAACAATGTATTTGTTTCAATGCAATAATGTTTTTGAGAATTTAGTGCCTACCATTATTATGGAATTTTAGTATAGTAGTGCTATGAATAATTTCTGATTCAATTCAATAACAAATGTTTGGAGTACAAACTGAATAGAGAAAAGTATTTTTGTATAATTCAGTGTTCATATAAAAGTAGTTGTTTCGATAGAACTTTTTCCTCCAGTTTGTATCCAGTTTATTTTGAACTTAATCATTTTCTTCCTTCCAAAGTTTTCCACAATTTGTTATATAAAGATGGGGAAGTGAAGGCCAGAAAGCTTTTTTTTTCAAAAAAAAGTATTGCTGTTACTTCAAGTATCCTATACATCAAATAAAGAAAAATATATGAAAAACTGTAAAAAACTTTATTGTGATAACCTTAATGAAACTATTATAAAAGTTAATGAATGTTTAAATTATCTTAATCTGGTTTTTCCAACAATAATCTAAATATTTTATTAACAAGGAAAATCCTTTCCTATTGAAAAAAAAAACCATATCACACTCAATATTATATTTCAAATGATCAATTCATAAATACTTGTTTTTTGAATATACAAGAACAAATGAAAATGAGGTTTTACATTTACTATTGAATTTAAATATGTACTTCAAAATTATTGAAATTGACTGTTGCAGTGATGAAAAATGTTCTCAACAGGTTATTTTTTAATGTAGTGATCTTAGTGTGTTCTTGATAAATATATTTCCGATGTTTTTTCTATGGTTACATGACCATTATAGACATAATTATAACCTACTTTTGAATCCATAACATTAGTAAAAAGTGTCAAAAACCTTCGAACTGATTTGAAGAATCTTTTGCTACATCACTCTTTCTGTTTACTTAATAAATACATTGATTGAATACCAGTAATACATCTAAACAGTGATAGATTTTTCATACACTTCTTATCCTTGTTTTATATTTGCGCTCAACTCATAGGACATATTTGTATATTTGTCTGTGCATGTTCAATCAATACAAAATCAAAATTTTCATATTTACTTACTTTACTTTATTGACTACTATTGTACTTGTATCATGTCACATTCATGATCTGTGGAGATCAATAAACTATCTATCCATCTATCTTAGTATAAATAAAATACTCCCCTAATCTTCAAACCACTCACCTGCTTAAGCCTAGCTCCCAGTATTTTGTGATCAGGCTCCGCCCTGAGAGTTATACCAAATTTGCTTTTATCTGTGGTACTGCTTATCTTCCTAATGTTCAATTCCGATAATATATACTCCTGCAAAGAGTGTATATCATCTAGATACTGCTGCTCTCTATGAACAATGATGATCTCTGGCAATGGATATTTTATCGGAATGGTTTTCCTATCTCTTACTACCCTCCCAAGTTCAATAACTGTTTGCATACGGGACACAGCACGTTCTATATTGGTATCTATCAACTCTTGATTAGGTTCAGGTAACATCAAGTAATGAACACTATCTGCTTTTGTGTCTAAAAGCTGTTTGAGGAATTGATACATAGTTTCAGAAAGAAATGGTGCAAATGGGGCCATCATTTTTACAATGTTCAAAAGAATATTGAACAGAGTGGTCAACGCGGCTTTGGAGTCCCTTTCACCGCCTTCCCCTTCAATCGTTTTCTATTCATGCGAACGTACCTACAGAAATCGGAAGAATTTCATTTAAGGATAGTAACTGTGACAGTGCATCTCATTGTTGACTATACATTTTTAATTACTAGTTATTCATTATTTAGGATACAAAAAAAAATAAACGTTTTATAATGGAAATGATATCTCTGGGCCTTTGCCTATCAGTTTCAGTCCGTATATAAACCTAGTATTGATAATGATACCCAAACATTTCTTAGGAAAAAAATATAAATGACTGCACAATCATGTCTGGAATCATTTTGGATAAATTAATTCAATTCATTGTAATAAAGATCTTCGTACTGATAGTCCGAGGATCTTTATGCTTGTCGGTTTGTGTTCGCTAAACCATGATTTTTTCAGCCTCACCTGAGTTGGGTGAAGTTTCCCTCTTATGGAAATAAATGAGGTTGTTTCAGTTTTGTCCGTTTTAATATCATGTTTTTGTGGCTCCATATCTCAATATTTATTCTACTGTGCCGTGGTATATACTGATCGATGGAAAATTTTGTACTTTATACATTTAGGCTGTTCATTTTTTCCAAATTTTAATTTTTTGACTCTTCAGCTTACTACTATATGATGTCGTTAAGCGATCATCGGCCAGTTTCTACGAATTCAAATTGAACCAAAGCGCTGCCGAAACAGCACGGAAAATGAACCAGGCATTTGGCAATGATATTTGTTTTTATTTGTTTTAATATCGTTTAATGTCTTAAGAACTAACATCTTGTTGACAAACACTTTGTAACTCTAATGCGTGTTACCATACGATAGATGCAATATATGAAATAGGGAATAAGCTTTTTTCCATTGGCAGGTACTTATTAAACACTAAGTTACAATGTAAATAATACTAAGTTAAGATCATAGATGAGGGAGAGAGTATCTTATAAATATGTATAAATCAAGTTTTTATGTATAAATAAAATTGTCTTAAAAAATTAAAATTGTAAGATAAAATTAAATTAAAATTAAAATAAGATTAAAATTAGAGTTACACTTGTATAGATAAAATTAATATTGTATAAATAAAATTAATGTTGTATAAATAAAGTTGTCAATAGAATTAAAATTTGTATAAATAAAATTATTTCGTCATGAGTTTAGTTAATCATCGTAATATTCTGTCAAGTTATAATAAACCTTGTCGATGAGATGATTTTTTAGGTTTTTCCTGAATATTTCATAACTTTGAGATACTCTTATGGACAAAGGTACCTTGTTGAATATTTTTAAACCATTGTAAATAACAGAATTTTTTATTAAAGTCGAGTTTGGTTTTGTAGTTCTAAGCTGATCAACCTGTCGTGTATCATATGCTATGTTACCTTCAGTATATTTGAACTTGTTTTTGTATATTAGGCTTGCTGTTTCTAGAATGAATATCGACGTCAGGGTTAATATTTTAGTCTTTTTGAATAACGGCCTACAAGATTCTGTCCATTGGGCTTTGCAAATGTATCTAACTGCCCTTTTTTGTATTACAAAGATAGAATCGAATAACTGGGATGTGCATGCTCCCCAGAACGCTATTCCGTATCTCAAATGTGCATCTACCAATGCATAGTATGCACATTTGGCCGCCTGGAATCCCAATTCATTTGAAACCACTCTGAGAGCATAACATCCTGAGGCAATTTTTTTTTTAAGGTTTGTTATGTGGTCCTCAAATTTTAGTCTACCATCTATTTGAAGCCCCAAGAATTTCGTAGATGGGTTATCTTCAATCATGGTTTCCCCTAGAAATAGTTCTGCTAGGGTACACTTGAAAGTGACTACTTTGTTTTTTTTTGTGTTGAATGCTAAAAGATTATCATCACACCACTGTTTTACTGTCTTGAGATCACCCTCCACGTTGCTCTGCAGGGTGTTTATATTCTTTTCATGCCACAGAATTGTGGTGTCGTCGGCAAACATTGTGAACCTTCCCTTGATATTTATGTATGCCAGATCATTTATGTAGAGGAGGAAAAGGATAGGGCCCAAGATTGATCCTTGGGGTACTCCACACTTGATATCTAGTATAGAAGAGTGTGTCGATGTCCTGACAAATTGACTTCTTCCTGCTAGATAAGAGCACATCCAATTATATTCCATGCCTTTAAATCCATAATGATGAAGCTTCTGTAGCAGTATTCCATGATTGACGCAGTCAAAAGCTTTCGACAAATCACAGAATACCGCAACCAGAGCTTCCCCATCATTTATGTTTTTATAGGCCATTTCTAAAAAATTAAAAATCGCATCATTTGTGCCCTTTTTTTGTTGAAAACCAAATTGATGATCACTAATTATTTTGTTGGCCTCTAAAAATTCTATTATTCTATACTTGACTAATTTTTCAATTATTTTGGCCAGGGTAGGAATTAAACAAATTGGTCTCAAATTGCTTGGGTCTCTTTGATCTCCTCCTTTGGATAGCGGTATGACTACCGCCGTTTTGAGAAAATGAGGGAAATTTCCTGTTGAAAATGAGTGATTTATAAGAGTGGCTAAGACCTCCAAAGCGTTGCCAGGTAAATTTTCAAAGATTTTTATCGATTGACAGTCTATCCCTGACGTTTTTTTATTTTTGAAACTTCTAATTGTTAGTTTGATCTCCTCAGCATTTGTTACATAGAAGTGAAATGATTCTTCAACCTGAATGTTTTGGAGATATGTTGAGGGATCGCGGGATTGCTCAAGTGGTGCTGTTATCTTTTCTGCTATAGTGCAGTAGTAGTGGTTAATTACGTTGGGATCTAGCTTTATTTCTGTATTTTCTTTGTTTTGTTTGCCTCTCAACTGGTTAACAATCTTCCAGGTTTCTTTTGATTTGTTATCAGCGTCATTGATTCTAGAGTGATAATAGTTATTTTTTGCTCTTCTGATAATAGTCCTATATAGTTTTCGGTAGTTGTTATAATAGTCCTCAAAAAAAACGTTGTTCAAATATTTTCTGATGTAATGGAGGGTGCGCATATTTTAAGCAGAAACTCTAATTCCTTTTGTGGTCCAGGGTTTCCTTTTTTTATTTTTAATTTTTTGTTTAGGAAAACATGTTTCGAAAAGGCTGGTCATGTTAGAATAAAAACTTTGGAATGGATCTGCTGCTGATAAGGTATTATTCCAGTCAAAATTTGCACAAAAAGTATTGAATTTTTGAAAGTTACCCCTGCTATATATTCGACCAATTTTTTGTTTTGTTTTCTTTCCTTCAATATCAATTTGTACAGTGCAATATATCGTCTCATGGTCAGATAAGTTGTTTGCATTTACATTACATAATATTTTAGTTTCGTCGAAAGTAGTGCAAAAGTAATCTATTAAGGTTGAAGAATACTGTGAAATTCTGGTCGGCGCGTTTACATGCATCACAAGATTAAAATTTATAAGTAGGTTATTAAGCCTCTGAGTGTCAGCACTATTTTGATCCTCGAAGTTAATATTCAAATCTCCCGTCAGTATGATCTGAGAATTAATAGGTACTTTCGTAAGAAGACCTTCTAATTTATGTAGAAAAGCATTTACATCCGAAGCAGGAGCTCTGTATAAGCAAATCAAAAATGTATTTATTGTTATTATGTGAAGCATTGTAAATTCAAAAACTTTTTCTTCAATGAGTTGGTTATATTTGTCTATACTTCTGATTGTAAAGTTCTCAAATAGAGAATCGTGAACAAGGATAGCTGTGCCTCCATGTAAATACTCACTTCTACAAAACATAGACATCGCCCTGTAGCAAGGTAGAGGTAGCGGTTCTGTCTTTTTTAGCCAGTGTTCGGTTAATGAAAGAAAATTTGGATATTCGAGTTCTTCCAACAATAATGTGAGTTCATCTATTTTATTACGAACAGATTGAATATTGAAAGTGAAAAAGGTTAAGTACTTTTCGTGACATTTTGCTTTCTGGCTAAAAAAGACGAATGCGTCAAATGTGCCTTTATTTGGAGGTCCGATCTGCTTCTCTCTTCAGAGTAACTTGAAGTTTTGTTTTGTGTTTTTTCCTCATCATAATTATTATTGTTTCGATAGTGCCCGTCTTGTTTCGTGGGGTTGTCAACATTGTCGTGAGCTGGAGAAGGTGTTGATGGTCGTATAGACTCAGCGGTTATCTTGCATGTTGTGGTGTTATCATCCGCGCATTTGAGAAGGGCCTTAGAAAGAAAATGTTTTCCAATGTTGTTTATTGTTCCATTTCTATGATAGTTAGTCCACTTCAGTATTGAGTTTATGTCCATAACATGTGTTAGATTCAAGTTTCTTATATGTAGTGCCTTGATGAATGATATATTTTCTTGGTATATCTCTTGGGTCCTCCTGGGTCCATATCGTTGATATTGCTTCAGTATGACTACAGTGTTGGTGTTATTGAGACTCACGATAAATTCGTCAATCAATCCAGCGTAGGGTTTACTAGGCCAAAGGCATACAATGTCCTGTCTTGTGAATTTCTTTGCGTTGCTTAGAGCTGTGTTTACAAGCTCTACGTCAGGGGCATTTGGTTTAATAATGACTTCAACACAGTGTTCTGTGGATTGTTTTAGGAGAAACCTCCCCAAGTCTCTACCATTTGTTCCCGTAACCACCAGCATTTTTGGCCTTGTCTCTCTTTCCAATATTGGCTTTTTAATGTTTGTTCCTATGGTTTCAGCTTTAGGCTTTGCTCCTGGTAGGTATGATAGCGTTTGGATCTGTTTGTCACTTGTTTGATTGCTGGTTTGAACATTTGCATCATTTTTGTTGCTGGGGAAATTGGTTGAGTTGTTACTGAGGTTGGAATTGTTTTTACTTCGCTTTAGTACAGATTCATTTGAGGTCGTTGGATTTGAGATTTCCACCATATTTTGTAGTTTACATTTCTTTTTCATATCTTTGTTTTCGGCATGTAGGCTGCATGCTTCCTTTCTTAATTCTGTTATTTCCTTGAGATTGGCTTCTCTCTCCCGTGAGAGACATTCTATGGAAGTCATCATATTATTTTTGATCTGAAAGAATTCTTCAATTTCCATTTGCAAATAGTGTTAATGAACACACTGTTCCGACATTGATTTGCGAAATTTCGTTCCGGAAATTTTTGCCTCGAAGATGAACCCATTACAAACGGTGCGTGAGAAAGCGGAAGAACTGGGCGTCAGATCCCATGCGGTTTTTGGTTTAAAACGTTTTGGAATGGTCAAAAAGTACAAAAAGTGGGTGTTCTACGATTTGAACGATCAACAGAAATTGTCACGTTTTGAGGTCTGTTCTTCTTTGCTTTTGCGCAACCAAATCGATTCTTTTTTAACTCGGATCGTCACGTGTGATGAAAAGTGGATCCTCTATGAAAACAGGAGACGTTCAGGACAGTTGTTGGACACTGATGAGCCACTCAGGTACTTCCCAAAGGCGAAAACCCTCTAAAAAAGACTATGGTTACTGTATGATTGTCAGCGGCTAGTGTCGTTCACTATAGCTTTCTGCAACCGGGCCCGACCATCACAGCAGAGTCCTATTGTGGGGAAATAGACGAAATATACCGAAAATTTCGTCAGCAGCAGCCGGCACTGGTTAACAGAAGAGGCCCTGCTATACAACAACGCCCATCCTCACTTTTCAGAAATCACTGTCCGAAAATTTAACGAATTGAGCGTTGAAGTTCTGCCTTACCCATCATACTCGCCAGACCTCTCGCCAACCGGATCCCATCTTTTCAAGCACTTCGATAACTTTCTCATCGATAGAACCATTCGCCCATCAGGACCAAGCAAAAACGACCTTCGTCGACTTCATCGAATCCCGAAGACACGATTTTTATGCTGATGGGAATAATCGACTTATGTTACATTGGCTAATATGCACTGATTCAAATAGCGTTAATTTCGATTAAATTGAATAAGTATTCACTGAGATATAACGGTTAGAAGTAGACTCATAAAGACGGACAAAACTTTTGAAGCAACCTACATAACGCCTTTTCAAATCTGGAGATGAAACCATCTTATAAAATTACAGATCAATGAACACATTAAATTATATTCGTTTCTTCGAAAATCTGCTCAAATGACCAATCAATTATGTTACTGACAGAGAACAATATATGAAAATGAAAGGCTTTAAATCTCAGGAAGTAGTACGTTCTGGATTTTTTTGTTCAATAGTATTCCAAAGAATATAATGAATATGAAAGTATTCAGGAATATGTTTCACTGGGAAGTTGAGAAAACTTATGTTTTGAATAATTTTATATCATATATTGTTATTAGTGAAGTATTTTATCGGAATATTAACAAAAAAAAATTACTTCATGTCTTTGAAATATCGTGTAAATCTTCCTTTTTTATTGACATGTTTCTTAGACAAGTGTTTTTCTGTAGCGATCATATATGCTCACAGAGTATATCTGTGGGAATAAAAATAACTATGGTCAGCCATAGAATATTTGCCACCAACATTTGAAGTTCATATTATCAAAGAGAAAA
Source organism: Leptinotarsa decemlineata (assembly GCF_025532065.1). Lineage (NCBI taxonomy): Eukaryota > Metazoa > Arthropoda > Insecta > Coleoptera > Chrysomelidae > Leptinotarsa > Leptinotarsa decemlineata. The sequence goes on along the minus strand of NW_027412549.1, from coordinate 1,341,974 downwards.
TAAGTTCTCAAGATATATTTTTTTCAATCTGAAAATATCTCCCTACAAATATTATCTATTTAACTCAAATGCTTAGTACTCCTAGGGTATATGCCAATTCTCCCTTATCTCGAATTGTTTTAAATACAAACAGAGTTGATATCGACCATTTTAATTTGATGTAAATCTTTAACATGAATAACGAGCCACTGTTTTAAATTGAAATTTTTTTCTTTCATCTATATCACACTTATTATTATTATCACTGAGAATATTTTAGTACTGATCGAAACTACTCAGACTATATTTAAACTTAGTTTTCAGGTTCCAAGTTTTCAAGTAGTGACATTCTGAAATTTGTGATGAAGGTACTGTGTATTTCAATAGGGAGTTCCCACAAATGAATAAAATAAATTAGAGTTCTCTGATTGATTTTCATTGATAATTTAATACATATGTACAACATCAACATAATTCGGAATCTATCATTATTATCTGTACATCAATTTCTCAAGATCATTTTTTCACACTAGTAACAAATAAGTTATTTACTGGACAGATAAAAATGAAGTGACAAAGAAAGAGATGTGTATTCAATTATCAGAAAAAACATTATTTTACTGACACCCTGTAACTACAGAAGCTAATATAAGAAAGCTACAATAAGAAAAAGTTCATATAGAAGATTTCTAAAGTAGAGACTTGCAACTGTTGAATTTATTTTATATATTTTTCTTATATGATTTTTATATAAAATAGACAGGAATATATGGTGTTTTATTAAACTTGTTTATTTTCCCATGTTTTGATTTGTAGCTGAAGTTGGAAAACTCGTTAACATTAAATTAGAACATCAGTTTTTGTACTGATGATTGTTCATTAGAATTTCGGTTGTAATTCTTAACTGAAACTCCTTTTAATGGAAAGATAGTAGAACATTAATCTTGTGTGACTTCAGTTATCATATTTTCTATTTTGGAAATAGTAAAAGTCTTTCATACTGGAAAAAAATCCATAATTTCAGGAACAGAAAAAATATGTATCCCACAAATATATCTAGAAAATACAAATTTTTGCCACAATTCAATGTCACGTATCACATTTCTTGTTGATGTTTCAAAAACTACACCTCACGATTTGATCTCCACAAACTTTATTTGAATTTGAAAAAGCTACTGTGCTAGGGAAACATGTGATTATATATTTTTTCAAATAAAGTTTGTGGAGATCAAATCGTGAGATGTAGTTTTTGAAATTACTATGGATCTTCATCAAGTAACGGCCGAATCAATCACAAAAACAAAATCTTGTTGATGTCTTTCTGATATACTGGATTCGAAATAATTTTTAATAAAAACCTTTTAGCAAATTTATCAAAGGCTCACATTTTAAATTGAGATGTCACTCAAAACTTTGAATTTGATAAAACCTGTCATACAAGATGTGTACATGAAGGACAAAAGTTTAGATATTTCAACACTAAAACATCATTATCATTCTGACAAACTTAGAATTCAAACAGTGACACATAAACAATCTAACTTTGTTGATCAAACTTTTTCCAGTTTGACGGCACTTGAACCAGTGATCAAATTTTAATCAAGACTGATATTTTGATAAATTGAACACTTGTACACAATTTTTTTTTTGGAAGGAGTCGTTTACTGTTTTTCGGATGTTTATTCTTCCACGATCTGAAAAATAAACAACTCTAAATCAATAGAGTTCAGCCCGAAAAGTTACTGCATAATACAAATCAATAAAGAAGCCAGTTAATCAGTAACTTGTATTCATGAATTCTGCCTACTAATTAAATAATCGATGGGAAAAATGAAATTTCTATACCTAATTAGCTTTTTAGATGATTGACGTTTTAGAAAATAATCAAAACCCAAAAAAATCACTTTGACGCACGTCAAAGAAAATATAGCTGTTTCTAATTGAGACTTTGTTCAGAGATAAATGTTTTGGATGTTTAAAAAACGGAAAAGAATTATTTTCCAAAACGTTAACTATCTTGAAAGAGAAATAAGTATGGAAATTAAATTTTTTCCATTGATTATTCAATTTCTAGGCAAAATTTATGATTACAACAATATACTGGTTGGACTCTTCAGTAGTTTATATTATACAATAACTATTCAGGAAGAACTTTTCAGTTTGCCTTTCATTACACTTGAGCAGATTTTCTATTAATTGGGTATTTTTCAGATTGTGGAAGGTTAAACTCCCAAAAATCAGTAAGAAACATGGTTTTTCATTCTTAATTGAAATGTTACAATTTCTGTAATTGTGAATAAATAATCAGTGATGGGACAGAAAATGATATTATCTACTTACCAGTTGGTAAGATAATCAAAGTACTTTGTGAGCCTGGGTATAACATTGTACAAATGATAAAGCTCCATTTCCTTGCGAATGTACAGCAGGAGTGACTGGGTGAAGGATAATATCCATTTGTCCATAATGTTATCACTGCTTACACTCCTTTCATCACACCTCAATACTTTATTATTATTCTGGACATAGATTTCAAAGTTTTGGAACAGGAATCTGAAAGCATTATACCAAGGCAGAAAAACATCTTTTACAATATCCCGCACACCTTCTTCCTTGAATCTCAGGTTCTCTGCTCTAACCACAGGAGAGTTGATCAAATACAGCCTCAAAGCATCAGCACCATATTTGTTCACAATTTCTAAAGGATCGGGGTAGTTCTGTTTTCGCTTGGACATCTTCTGTCCATCGCTGGCCAACACAAGTCCATTTGCAATTAGGTTTTTGAAGGGAGCCTTACCAAACAGTGCTGTTGAAATAACAATTAGGGTGTAAAACCAACCACGAGTTTGATCTATCCCTTCGGCGATGAAGTCTGCAGGAAATGATTCTTCAAAGTCTTTGGAGTGCTCAAAAGGGTAGTGTAGCTGAGCGTAAGGCATTGATCCAGATTCGAACCAACAATCAAACACTTCAGATATTCTTCGTAGAGGAGGGTTACCTGAAAAATAATATCACTTAATGTACTCTCTATACTGTATCCTTTTTTTTCATTTTCATTGAGAATATATTAGCATTGACGATAGCAGATGAGTTATCTTATGAAATTAGGCCTCTATTTAAAATAATAAAAAAGATCACTATTGATCCCAATTGTCATTTCACTTGATATTGGAATTACATTTCTATTCATTGATTTGTGCATTCCGCTCAACCTTTATTTGAGAACAAAATTTCAAGTGACTTTGAATTCCATTTTTTTTATGCTGAAAAACAATGAAAATGTTGAAGAATCGGCATCTTTTAGAGTTTTATAGCAATATAATGCATCAGCATGTCTATATCATAACTCTTAGCAATGTTGTTCAAAAATGATTTGCATTTATTTATTGATGTTTGTGTCAAATGATATTATCCAAATATTTCAACTTGATATGTCAGATATGAATGAATTTTATGTGCTTAAAAAGCTGAATATGTAACTCTGTGATTATACATATTCAGCCAGTTGGTTTCTTTGAATTTATTGTAAATGTAACAAGCACAACACGTAAACTTTAAAATTATTAAATATTCCGAAACTACTATCTTAACATGGTTCGTAAGCATCGCCAAAATTCAGATGTGATTAGCGAATCACATAATGATGTTTTCATTTCAGACTATATATATATATATATATATATATATATATATATATATATATATATATATATATATATATATATATAAATTGCCTTTCAGGGTTGCATAAGCTATCTTCAATTTAGCTGGTATATGTTCTTTGAAATGAGACAATCTTTGCAACGTGTTCTGATAGGAATAGACATTCCATCTATTTGTAGGGAATGGTTAACAGTTATATGATGATGAATATTAACATTGCAAACTATAAGTACTGATGATTTGTTTGAATTGATTTTCGAAAAATTATCTTGAGAAAAATGTTGTCAAGATATGTATTGATGGAACGGACGGCTTAAAATATATTAGAAGATTGAAATGACAAGTACAATAGAGTGTCATCAAAGTTGATAGTCACAAAATTTGAGATAATCTTCAAAATTCGATTCATATAAAACTAGTACTATGTTGCTGTATCGCTGCTGTTCCAACGTTTTGACAGAATCAGAATCAACGAACTTAGGCGTGCGCAGCGATATAGAACAGTGCTTTCAAAAAATTGTTCTACAGCGCCATCTAGTGGCAAGTTACAGAAAATTTGATAGCCTAAAAACCTTCTCTATGAAAAATTACTAATACATGTTAAGTTTCATGACGATCGGTTGGGCGATGTAGAAGTTTATCACTTACCAACCAACCAACAAACATCCATTTTTATAAATTAGATAAAGAAGAGGAGTTCCAAAATATTCTCGGCACAACCAAAGTTATTTCTGAGATGTAGATTTGTCAGTGGCAATTTGCTCATTTTGAGTTCACTGATTTAAATGTGATGCAATGAGTGAACAAGCTGCATCTTCAAGATGATAGTATTTCTAAACGGCTAGTAAAATTTCATTGTTGATCATTGATTATTCGAAGATCAAATATCTTCGAATAATCAAGAAGTACTAAAGATGAAATTTTCAATAAAAATGTGTTTGCTATATTACAGAAAAAAAATGTATATCTTATGAGAGGATGTACAAAAATATGCAGGGTTCTCTTTGAAATTCTTTACTTGGTTTGAACCGGAATAGGTTTTTGAATGTTTCATCATTAGAAATATCAGCTTCAATGAACTATACCTATATTCCGAATCTGAAAATATCTTTTCCTCAAACAACTGAATGGCGCACTGTAACATGATTTTGTTATCATTTGCTATAGTGAATCATTCAGTAATGACTTAAAAGAAATATAAATTGGTGCTCACCAGTGCTATCAATATTGATATTTTCGACAGGTTATTAGGATTTTTTGCACTTAATAATTTTGACTTTTTTACTCAGGAACAATAAAATTTAAATTTTGAATCTGTTTGAGTTAATATTATCTTTTCCTTTCCTAAAAAATAATAACACAAAATGCATATAATTTCACTTTTGTTTATAATCATTTGGGATTACTCAGCCTACAACCTGAGAATAGTCTAATTGAATTTTGTTTGTCATTTGCTAATCAAAATTTCGAATCTTATGGATATACACAAATTTCAAGTAATAACCTTAAAATTGAACCTCGAATAAATTTTATTCCAAAGTAAGGGAAATTGTTAAAGAATCCTTTTTAAAACAAGCATAATATAATAACCTTGAAAAAGATTACATTTGGATATGGAAGATTGTTCCTTAACTTTCTCACTCTCATTGAATTTGTTCTACATACATTCTTAATTCTCTTATAACTCTCACCCTCTTTCTCAAGCCATCATATTAGCACTGAGATGAGGGATTCTTCACTTCTTTTCTCAAATTATAAATATTTCAAAGTTCGAATATATACTCCTTGTTATTAAATACCTGGAATTCTACTAGGAATTTCAATATCATCGATACTCTCCCTGTGCAAATCTATCACTTTCTTTCCGCTGAATTCTTCCAATTCAGATATGCTGCCAATACAAATAACTTCATCTCCATTTGGGGACATCCAAATCGGTATTGGAGTGCCCCAATAACGATTTCTACTTATGGCCCAATCTCTAGCTTCTCGAAGCCAATTCCCAAATCTCTTATCTTTTACAAAATCAGGAACCCAGTAAGTTGTCCTAGCCGATTGTTGCAGGGCCTCTTGCATGTGTTCCACTCTGATAAACCAAGATGGTACAGCACGATAGATTAAAGGAGTGTCAGATCTCCAACAGTACGGATAACTGTGTTTTACCTAAAAATAAAACAATAAATTGATATATGTAGCCATTACTAAATGATAGGAAATCATCATGAAAAGTAAGAAATAAGACTTCCTATGTTTTTATTAGCACTTGTATTTGTAACTAACGTTACTCCACTTTTGTCCTATAAGGACATTTTCAAATGAATACAATAAACTGAAATAATCAACAATGATAACAGTCTACACAACTGTAGGTAATAACAGATGGTCCTTAACTTATATCAGGTACTCAGTTAAGTTAAGGACCGTCTGTTAATACCTATGGTGATATATAGATATATGATTCGTGTTAGGAATCACACGTTAAAAGGTAAGACCTCGTTAGTCCTTAGCTCGCACAAGTTTCTTAACTTCTGAGAGTTGTCGTTCGTATGGGGGCGGCAGCTGATTAACGGAAAAACAGATTTTAAACAGATTTTAAACAGATGATTGTTATATGGTAGATATAATTATTTCAGTTTATTGTATTTGTTTGAAAATGTATTTAGAGGATGAAATTGCAGTAACGTTAGTTACAAGTGGCTTAAACACATAGGAAGTTTTATTTCTCATTTTTCATAAAAGAAAACAGTTACTATTGAAAACACTTTCCCAACACCAGAACAAAAAGTACGGTCTCTCGATGCGCGTTTTGCTAACCAAGTTAGCGTACTCGATAGATCATTATGACTCAGGAGATCATTGTGATCTCCTAAGTTAGGAGATCATTATGATCTCCTGAGTCACAATGATCTGTAGAGGACGCTAACTTGGTTAGCGAAACGCACCTCGAAAGAGGGTCATTTTTGTTCTGGTGTTGAGAAAGTGTTTTCAATAGATTCAGTTTATGCCAGAGGTTCCTTAATGAACTATGAAAATAAAGCAGTTTGATAAAACATACCAAATAATGAGTAAATTTATTCATCAAGAATTCACAAATCCTCCACACACCCTTAAGCAAATAGTGCTACCACACATCAGAACTGCATAATCTTCTCGATGCGTATTTCATCATAAACAGAGACAAAGATCCCATTCCAATAAGACCATTGTTTACTATTTTATGCAAACTCTGTTAAAATCAGCACGAACATTTACGAGAAATTTTTCTCTATTTTCTAATTAAGAAATCACTGGTGACATGAAACAAAGTTAGAATTAGAAACTCATAATATAGTTCATCTGATAATGCCAACAGGGATGTTAAAATTGCGTGAAAAAGTTCTGATCTGTGGGAACAGAGTTTGTGTTGGATTCATTTTAGCCAGAGGTTCCAGTCCCTCCATTCGTCTTCAGAGATGTAATATATGAGATCAAAGTCATTCTTAAGAAGTAGCAAACTTCAACTTTCTGTGGTAAAAACTCAGTGCAGTACAAAAAACATTTTGTAATATTCCAATTGTTTTCAATAAAGTATATTGGCAATCTATTTAAGCCAAGTTGTTTGGAAGCTCCAATCAACATGGTACTCCTGAATCCTAAGGACATTTGAATTATGCCTGACATAGTTGCTCCATTTCAATTCTAACTTGTCGAATTCAATCACTAAAAATAGTTTTGAGTCACTATACAATCACACAGATAAAAAATACATTTTTTATTTTTCTCCATTGAATACCTTTCAAAAGTCAGAATACACTCAGCCTGTGTCTTTCCAAGATCATCAATATCTGTAGAGGTTGATTTATTTTGTAACAGTAGACGTTATTTATCAAGTGCAACTTACAATGGAATTTTTTAATTATTACTAGTGAAGCCTGTTTTTTTGGTAACCAGTTGTGGCCCCTCTAAAAACGGCAACTCTCAGAAGTCGAAACTTGTGCGAGCTGAAGATTAACGAGGTCTTACCTTATAACAAACGGTTCCTAGCACGGGTTAGCCGATATGAAGTGAAAATCGATCGTTCGGCCTCGCGACTTGAACCACAGGTTCACATAGCAATTGATTCAGTAAGTGGAGCAAACCACCCACGCCAACCCAACTGGCTACCGTCCCACATGATAGGGTAATTTTCAGGTTAATATAACTGTTTCTACATTTTTATAACATCCAAAATTTTCTTCTAATACAAAATTTGACGATTTTCACTAATGATGAAATATTAGCCTACTGAGTGGATTTTAACACATAGAACAATAATTACCTGGGACTGAAACACTAGTTTATCCTTTTCTTTCAGCTTAGCTATAATGTTTTTATCAGCATCTTTCACATACTGTCCCTGAAAGTCCACAACGGGATTCATGAAACACCCGGAATCATCCACCGGACAAATTGGTTCCTGATCCTTTGTAATGATACCCGCGGCCAAACATACTCTATAATCATCTTCGCCAAAGTAAGGGGCTTGATGTACAATCCCTGTACCTGATTCTGCTGTTACATAATCATCTACTAGTACTTGAAAAGCATTTGACTTGAAATTTTCATAGAAATTAAAAGGAGGTTCATATCGAAGGCCCTTAAGCTTGTGACCAGGAAATGTTTCTAATATTTTGTAATCGTCAGGTTGAAAAATGGTTTCTATGCGACATTCCATCATTATGAAAATTTTATTTGTAACAATGTGTTGGAATCGAGCATAAATGAGATCTCCATTGACACATGCTGCTAAATTGCTTGGCAAAGTCCAAGGTGTGGTTGTCCATACCAATAAAGAAGCACCTGCATTAAAAAAAAATAAGCACTTACTAATGAAGTTACTTCTTGAATCAAATTTGTATTGATATCTCAAAAATGAATTCATGCTATACTCAGCCCTGTTAAAAGCTGTTACTTGAACCACATTGAACTTACTGTTATAGCCTTTATCTTAATTTTGAAATTCTACAAATTTTGTAGGCTTTCTTGTCTCCAAGTAAAGTTATTCCGTTAAATTTTTGGCAGTTCTACCCTTTTCAAATATAACTAATCAATATTTGTTCATTATAGTGTTCTAAACTCTTTTCTGTTTTTAGTATTTTACTAAATATTATAGTGGAATTTTAGGAATATATCTTGAAATATATTATACACTCGCTTATTACTACTGAAGGAGTTGATTAGAAGAAATTGTAGACACTTGCTTGTTAGTAGGTCATTCTCGGTAATTTAGCTGATATAATTACCCATTGTTTTATTAATATAACCACATTGAAAAGAAAAATTGAAATTATGAAACATTAAAAAAAAATGAAAACATGTATCTCCTTTCAATTTTCTCTCTATCGAAGTTGAACCCAGTTTTTATGTCGTCATAAGATCGTTATGATTAAATTTTACTACTATGTTAGTGTCTTCATATGCTAGTGGCCCAACTACTACCTGTTAGTATTACCTAACTACTTCCTGTAATTGATCCTATGCTAAACCACCTATTTTTTAATACCTCTAATTTGTTATGTGTTTCCTCTGTGTTAGTGATTATTTATCTCTAATATTTATCTGTTTTTTATTTAGAATTATTACTTATAAGACCAAACAAAGAGCTGGTATTCTATGTTGAGCGACACTAGATTTCTCCGGTCTATAAAACCAAACATGCGAAACATGTTCCTTGTAGCAAGTTAATATAGTCCGTTTGGTTTGACCAACATATTTTTTATTAAGAATAAGTTGGTAAGAAGAAAGTACATTAAAGCCATGGTTAACTGAAATAGTAGGAGAGGAGCTATTTCAAATAACAATTTTTTTAGTTAACCTATTGAAAACTAAAAAAAAATCAATTAAATGATGAGGGTAATGAATTATGAATGATTTCTGAAGGTAATACTTTGTGTTGTGTTTTATCACTGAACAATATATACTTGTTAAAACAATTTATTGTATTATTTGTAAAAAAAATCATGTATGAGCTCATGAATTAATAAATCGGTCATTCTTGGGAAAAACAAAACATGCAAAGTTAAAAAGATTTTACAGTTTTATTTTCGAAGATTCGGACAAAACTTGTATTTTGAATCATCTCAAGTACAAGACATTCGCTAATTTATTCTTATGAACACCATTCACAGAATCTTTTCCGATGACCCGAGTGCGATTAACCAGGTTTAATTGTACAATTTCATTACATTTTCAATAAATATTTGAATAATATTATTTCCAGATTTATGTTCAGTTGATGAAAAAGTTGAAAAAAAAAAGCTATGGATTATTAAAATAAACAGTTCATTAACAGTACAAGCAAGATACATTTTTGAGTCATTAAAATTTTGATTAAAACAACCAAGCTACTTTGAAAGGCTTCATAAAACACATAAGTATGGAACCAGATTTAGAAATGATTTCTTTATATACAATACAAAAGAAATCTCTGTATGAAAGAAGTAGTATTAACAGTGTGATTGAATTTTTTAACTCTCTCCCACAGGTTTGAAGAGACAACGGGATGGCCAGCAGTTTTCTGAAGTCTGTGAAAGAATGTTTGAGCAATCTATAGCCATATACTACAGATGAATATTTTAACAGTCTATTTTGAATTTTACTTTATTAACGTTATACTTATATGTGCAGGTGAAGTGTTTTATTCAAATTTTGTATCTTATTACCCTTTGTAATTTTGTTTACTGAAGTATTTCATAGACAAAGTATTTCTTTTACCTTTTATACAAGATTTACATTACCCTGTAGAAATAAACAAATATCTATCTATCCATCATTAAAGTCAATTCTGGTTGTTCAATGTTTGTAAGTGGTTGACAATGTCTATTTATACTATTCACAATTTGAATCCATTCTCATTGTTTATTATTTCACACACATTTTTTTGTTTTATAACCAACTCATTTTTAGTATTTTGAATATTTGAATTATTTTTTCTTTTTTCTTTCCATAATTTGCAAATCTATTTAAAAAAAATTGAAAAATCCAATGAATCTGAATGCAATAATCAGGTTTACCTTCCTTGTCTCCGACCAATGGAAGGCTGACTGTTACAGCAGGGTCAACTACATCTTTGTAATTTTGTCCCGACTCAAAATTTGAAAGAGGTGTACTACATGCAGTGGAATAAGGCATGACCTTGTTGCCTTGATACACCAAACCTTTCACATAAAGTTGCTTGAAAATCCACCAAACAGATTCCATAAACCATGGGTATAAAGTTTTGTAGTCATTTTTAAAATCTGCAGAAGAAAAACAGGTTATTTAATTTTCATGAATCCTTCTGTGTCCAATTGTTTATTACCAATCCATCTTCCAATTCTCCCAATTATAATTTCCCACTCGTGACTGTACCTAGTAACAATTTTCCTACATTCTGCATTATATTTATCAATTCCCATCTTCATTACATCAGCAGGTCCCTTAATTCCAAGTGCTTTATCAATCTCATATTCCACAGGGAGACCATGACAGTCCCATCCAAACCTTCTTTCTACATGGTACCCTTGTTGATGGGCATATCGAGTAACAACATCCTTGATAGTTCCAGCAAGGATATGCCCATAATGAGGTAGACCAGTAGCAAATGGTGGACCATCATAAAAGGAAAATCTGAAAACGCAATTACTTTTGTATCAATAAACAGTTTGTGTCTTCTCACCTGGGTTTTCCTTTTGATTGCTTCAAACACGTTTCAAATGCTTTAATCTTTTTCCAGTAGGCCAAAATTTTTTCTTCCTCATCTGGAAAACTAATGTTTTCTGAGACTCGGGGGATTTGTTGCACGCCCTTATTTTCAGTCATGTTTCTTTAAAATGTTGAAGGTATAAAAATTCAATAATTTTCATGAAAAGCTCATGTTTTAACCATACGGCAACGGCTCTCAATCCTAACCTAACCTACAAATTGACAATGACATATGACACGATATCTCTATACAAAAAGTGGGAAACTTCCAAAGAAAGAAAGGAAGCAATTAATTTACTTCAAAATAAACTTTCTGCAAAGATATGTAGATCATGTAAAGAAGTAACTTTCAGGCACAAGCTGGAAGAAAAAGTCGTCACGAAACAACTACTTTCATATAAACATTGAATTACACGAAAGAAAAATAGTTCCCGAACAAATATTTTTATATAAACACTGAATTATAAAAAAACAAATTTTCCTATTCAGTTTGTACTCCAAACATTCGTTATGGAATTGACACAGTAAAATAAAACAACGAATTGAATCAGATATCATTCACAGGATTGCTACACCATATAGTATATGAAAGAGGTAAAATTAAAAATTTTACATACATGACACACTGTCATTCTACGTAGTGGACATCCGGAATGAAATACTTGCCTTATTGCCTCTTCAGCACCAATCTGGTTAACATTACAAAATGAAGCACTCAATTCATTCCTAAAATTACGACTTATTGTCACGATGAATAAGATCTACTCATGTCATCAATGATCGCTTCTCGGCCCTTGGCTAAGATCAAAGTGTAGTGTAATATGTCATAAATGACATGACTTAATCCCAGCCATAGGAATCTCGCATAATCTACACATCTTTGTAAAGAATTCATTTTGAAATTAATTGCTTCCTCCGTTTCTTCAGAAGATTCCCATTTTTTTGTATAAAGTTGGAGAAGTAGAAAGCTAAACCTTCCTTTCCCAAAATTGTATCTCTCCTAAAAATATACTCCTTTCTCAATAACTTCAAACTAACCCAACGGAAATAATAGCGGTTAGAGACAGCAGCTTGGATACCTCATTAACTTACATTCCTTACTAATTAAATAAGCAAATCATTCATTGAAAATTCACCAAGGACTTTTGAATATAACGAACCATACTTAATCCACCTCTATAGATGCAATTAATGGCTATAAAAGAGAAAACATGCCATGAAGTGCAAATTAATTTCAGAATTATAATTTTATAGTATTCAATTACAAAAATCATGTGTAAGATTTTGTTCTCTATTTTTTTTGCAGTTTCCATTTTTCTTAACTATTCGAATGAGTTTTTATTGATACTTCATTCTTATAAAACAGTAGCAGTTTTTAAACGTAACATGCGAAAGTAGAAATTTTGAGTTTTAAAGTGGAAATAAGTTAGTGAATCGAGTTTCCAGACAAACATAATATAATTTTTTGTTTGTAAATTAGTATCATTAGAAGATGGTATATTATTATACCACAAAAAAGCATTAAGAAAATGAATACTTAAAAATAAAACTCGAAATATTCGCCTCTTCTAACAGTCCTACACAGTACGACTTTGCAAATGCCGGAGAAGTGTCCGACTACTACCACGATAGATATTGAATTATAGCCGACAGCCGAGAACGTATTTGCCTTCCAGCAAGTATTTTCCAAATACTACTGTTTAAGAACATTGGAGGAGGTGAGCTGAGGGGTGGATATTAGGCCCTTTATTGTTTTTATACATGATTTTTCTATACCAACGGTAACAAGAAAAGCATCCCAAAACTCAGTTTCACTTCAAAGACCTGAATGCTTATAACCAACTACCCACTCTATCCTTTATATATTTAAGTCAAAATAAAAAACAATCCTAGGTGACTGGGATTCCTCGCAATATTGTTTTATCCATTGATTGATAGAACAGACTTTTATATTTAAAGTTGTATTTCACAAATCTTGACGTCATTTCTTTGACATGTGATGTCACCAGTATTATTTTGTTTTCATCTATTGTGAAATTTTATTTATATATGTACTAAATATACAATATCTTTTTTTTGTTGCCTCGTTCGTATTTAGTTATGTTTTGAATTATTGCTTTTTTCCCTACTATAGGCATGTATGTTTCTTGGGAAAATGAATCGTTATTATCAATTCGTATGAAAGTGTTTGTGTATTATGTAAAAACCTATGGTAATTGTATGATTTTGAATGTTTGTATAGAGGCCAATGAAATATATAATATATATATTATATATATATATATATATATATTATATATATATATATATTATATATATTATATATATAATAATATATATATATATATATAATTATATATATATATATATATATATGTATATCTGAATGCTGAAAACGTAATAAAAACAATTCATGATGGTCTAAATATTTATTTACACTTTAAACTATGGTTGTGACATTACTATGATGATACATGGAAAAATGTTCAACTAGAAACACTAACAGAAAATGAATACAAATAATCTCAGGACAGGGTCAAATACTTATGAAAAGTACTCCCTAAACTTACATAAGTGAAATAGGTTTTTATCTTCACGAGATAATTTAATGCAAAACTATCTGATACCTGGGTTATTTCAGGTATCTGATTTTTGTGTAACACGTCTGTTCAAATAATTATATTGTAAATGTACAACCAACGGTTGCGTCACACTGCCTTCAATTATACCTCGTGAATTTACCACACAAAATTCTTCATTTTACTTACTAACGATACTTTCCGATATGAGTAATGAACTCTTTGAAACTCTACCAAACTTTTTTAAATAATATTAATAGAGTTTTGTAATTTATTATGATCGCCAGGCATTCGAGCATCAAGTTATTACTACCAGCTGACGAATGAGAAAAAACAATTGAACGGATCAGACCATCTCTAACTGAATCACCACATTGACCTTGTGAAAAAGTGAAAACCACACCATTACAAGTGGATTGGTTAGGATAGCTGCCGATAGGATAACAGCCGATTTTATTGAGCACTACACCTACTTTGTAAACCTGCAAAAAATACAAATTGAGATTTCTCAATAAAAATCAGAGGGCATATTAATCACCTTATTACGCTGAATGTAGACAGGTCTATTGAAGGATATTTCAATTAAAGATCGGTAATTCACTCGGCTGGTGAAGTGGGTATAAGTCAAGCGGCTACCATCTGCATCCAAAAGATGAGCGTATAATAACTCAGGGTAGACGTTCCCAATAGGTATGCGTTCCTCATCAAGAGGAATTTGTGCAGGAACCTAAAAAAATGAGTTATATGCTTAGAAAAAGAACATGTTCAGTAGAAAGTTATATGTTGGCTTCATATTATATATATATATATATATTATATATATGTGTGTGTGTGTGTGTGTGTGTGTGTATATATTATTACATTTTTGAAATCTACACAATTTTCGGAATCCAATGATACCCCATACTTGATATTTTTAAGTGTTTATTTTTCGAACTAGAGAGTCATGAAAATTAAGTATTTTCGCAATTTAATAAAGGTAAATTAATGGTGGCTATGAATTACAAACAACTTTTGACATTTCTATAAACTGACACCAACATCTGTACGACGCCAATACCGTAAGAAGAGTGGAATATTGCAGATAGGTTCTACACAATAATGTGCAGCCCAATAATGAGTTTTTGAAAACAATTGTATTCTCAGATGGGTCAAGATTCACCAATCTTGGTTTCTTCAATAGACAGAATACCCGATATTGGGCACAAGAAACTCTGAATTTGTTTCGACAGGGAAATTTCCAAGAACGTTTTGGATTCAATGTCTGGCTGGGAATAGTAGGGGTTAGGATAGATGGCCCCATAATATTTGATGGTCCTTTGAGTGGTGATAGATATCTAGGTATTCTCAGAAATGAAATTAAAGGATATTTAGAAGATTTACCGCTTAATCTGGCAAATCGACTGTTTTTTCAGCAAGATGGAGCACCTCCCCATAATAGTAGGATAGTGACGGAGTACCCCCGTGATAGATTTGGGGAGCAATGGATTGGAACACATGGTCCTATTAGGTGGCCTGCTAGATCACCCGACTTAACCCCGTTGGACTTTTTCATTTGGGGGCACCTGAAAAATATTGCCTACGAAACTTCCCCAACAACCCGCGAGGACCAGGAAGTAGGAGTAAGACAAGCCATTCAGAATATAACGCTTCAACAATTGGCCAGTGTGATTCAAAATACCGCGAAACGAGCTCGAAAATGCCTGGATGTTGACGGTCTACATTTCGAACAGCTGTTATGATTTATTTGTGTATTTTCAAAAAGGTTTGTTTCTTAAGTAAATTACAATATGAGAAAATGAGTATATAAGTTTTATTCCATACAATGATGTTGATTCGTTGTGTTGACTTAATTGACATAATATTAATTCTTTCACGTTCACGTCCATCTAGATCGAAAAATAAATTGTGAAAGAAGGAACTTTCAAAACGATGAAGAAGTTGAACGTGACAACATTACACCTTCATTTATATATAAATAGCTTCCATATATTCACTAATTAACACCAAAATTAATTAATGTGTTCCTCAAAATTTCCAAAACAAATGTCACTACTATATCTAAATTATACAGTAAACTCAAAGTTCTAATTTCAAACAAACAAAAATCCAATTCGGTATACAGAATTTCTTGGATTGTTCTAAAACACATATAGGATAAACATGAAGACCTAAAACTGGTTATATTACTTCACATAAGAGCGACTGGAGTCAGAATGTTAATTCGTGTGCGTTAACTGAACATGTTAATTCAAAGGATCATAGAATGTCTTTTGAAAGCCCACATATTTCAGATAAAAAAACTAATACAACTAAAAGAAAATATCAATAACGAGGAACTCTCATTGAATAAAAACTGATGATGAAAATCTTAGCAAAATTTACACATACCTTCTAAAATATGATGAAGAGAATAAAAGATCTAGTAATATTCAGAATTTTCCCATTTGAAATTATCAGTTAAATTTTGAAAACTTTCGTTTTTTTATGTTTTTTCTGTCCATTTTTGAATCATTTTACATTTTATTCTCAGATTAGTAAATTCTCCATATTTATATTTTCACAAGATATACATATGAATGAAACAATAGCAAAAATCATAATTCAATAACTAACCTGAATACCATAAACACAAACATTCTTGTCACAAGTGAATGTGACAGCGCAATCCAAAACGCTAGTATTCATACACTCTGTGATTCTTAGCAGTTGACGACTGCAGTACATCTTCTTAAAACAGTCAGAAGTAGAGTCTGAAGCAGCTGAACTAAACTTTATCATTGAAGTTCGAGACGTATCCATTGCCAAAGCTCCACCCTGGAATGTTCATTAAAAAAAATTCTTTTGCGTGACAGGTCGAGTATTGTGGGCTACAAATCATCAAACTTCCAAAACAGATTTCTTTATCCACCTTTTATGATTTCTGTTAGAAGTTTCTGCATATGTCATTGCCCAACTCTCATGCCATTACACCTTACTTTATGTATTCAATTAACTTTCAACAGTTTGTTTGGAATAAAAAATATTTTTTTTGTGCATTTATTAATTTGGAAGGAAACATTTTCTTTGACTTATTTTTTTGTAGTCAAAACGATAAAACTCAATTTGACGGAATTGGTTATTACTGTGAATAGAGCATGTGAGCAAGAGCTGCACTGAAAATCAACAGAAAACATGCTTATCAAAGATTGGAGCATTCTCAGATCAGTTTTATTACAGGAAAGGCAAAAGAGCTAAGTAAACTAGTGGAATAATTATATGAAGTATAAATGCTAATGTTTTCAAGTTATAAGGATGTTTTTATTAATTTCAGGTTCAGTAAACACAAATCCAAACCCACCATCACGAATGCTTCTGAGGTAGCCAATCTTTTTTTCCTAGGAGTTGTCGATGTGGAAAATCCTTCAGGCATCATAACAGCAGCACTGGGAGTACAGATATTCATAAGAATGGCAAATTTTTCAGTTTCTGAGAGCAGGGTGGATTTTCCGGGACCTTCAGCAAATTGCTGTGGGCTGAGAGTGAGAAAACGTATCTTCATAATTGCATCACGTACAGTTGGATGACTGCTGTTGGCTTCACTGATGGGATTGGCTAAAAAAAACAATGAATTTGAAGTCATCTGATAATTTTATACTCTCTTCAGCCACTCTCAATGAGCACTAGAAATTGTTACAATTTCCGTTTCTATTTAGGGCAATTTTGATGCTAAAATCTTTTGAATCCAACTTACATATAGTTGTTTATCATTTCATGTTATTCTGTGTCACTTGGATAAGGAATACATTGTCATAATAAACTTGTTAAAGTATCTAACATTAAACCCAGGATCCTTAAAACTGAAAGCAAAAGTTGAATATTGACAAAAATAACTTCTGTCTCATATAGGACATATATTGATTGCAAAAACAGTATGAAAGTGGAGGACGTTTGAGAAACACTAGGTCATGATGTGATTAATTCAGTAGATCGCTGAAGACATTTTAAATGAGAGTGAGAAGGGGCTGATGGTACATCAATTATTCATTTGATAAAATTTCAAAGGGCAATCAACATAAAGGAAAATATATGAAAAGTCAAGTCTCAACACGAACATCTTAATAAGTCACAGTAATGAAAATATCTCAAATCGAAAGATTCACATTTCTAGTATTTTTGTAGCGAACTGGTGAATCACTTCTTCCCCTGAAACATCAATTTGCCTATTGACACCCATTGAATCCAAACCATTTAGTTTGCCTCCTCTGGTTAATTTTTCCGAATCAGTCTTCAGTCTTTTGAAGTTAAAAAAGAAATGTCGGCCTTTAAAGAATACACAACAGATGTACACTAGGAAAAACAACTTTACATATATCTGAAACAATTATAAAATTGTTCACCTCCCGAAACTTCTGCTTTTGCTTCATTCATTTGTGAAACAATATTTTTTGGATTATTTCATATGTTATAATTAGTTCATTTTAAACTTTGAGGTTAAAATATGTAGCGTTTCTCGGCCATGTTTCAACAAGTTTTCGTCCACACACCTTATCCTCAACAAGGCCCTGAAGTATCTCTGGTTCAGGGCCATTCAATCTTAACAGCCTTGACGGTGATAGCTTATTTCTCTGGCTATGTTGATTTTACCTTTTCTGAAAATTTTTCAAAAAATAATAAAGCAAGTTTCATAATTTTTTTCATTGAAGTTTTAGGAAGGGGGTGCTGACTCCTGTAACCCCTACGAACTATGGCCTTGGGTGGCAACTGAAATAAATAGTAATATAATACATGCAATATAAGTACATGCAATGTGAAATCCGGAATTACTAAGATGAAACAACAAATTCAAAAATATTAATACTAAACAAAAAAATAAATAACCATAAGTTAATATTACCTTCAACAAAATTATTAGCAAAGCTGAAGAAAAATGATATATGGAAGTCTCCTTTCAGTTTATAAAATATTCTATGTTTGGTTAAATAGATACATTTCTAAAGTTAATCAACAAATGTGAATTCTGTTATTTACCATATCAATTACTTGTTTTGAATGAGATCATTATTTTCATAATATAAACTGGACTATTCTCATTGTGTTTACTGTTTCAAAAATCTTTACTATCATTGGAAGAATTGATATAGGTTCAAAATTATTTGAAATATCTTCTCCTTTTTTGAATACTGGTATTAAAATCTACATTTATTAGATTGTTCATCAGGCAATTCTTAAAAAATCTTAGTGTTTCATAATCAAAAGGGTCTGTAAAATATAATCAAAAGACAAAGTCTCATTGAAATACTGAAAAAAGCATTTTAGTAATCAAGATAGAAGTATTCTAAATATCTCTCACAGAAATAGTTAAGAAAAAAGTAAGTAACAAAATATTGTTGAGCATTCTCAACAGGCCATTTCATTTTTTTATGAGACTAATTTTTTGTTACAGGTGAGTTGATATACATACATATTAGGTATTAGGGCAATACCAAAGCAAAAACTGAATACAACAAAAACAAAGTATATGTAAAACCTGCTAATCTAGTCTAAAACAGCTTTATTCATTGTTTCAAAGTGTAGTTTACCCAAAGTGAAAAAAGCAGCATAATTCTCAAGTAACTAATTATAATGAAATTAAAACAAATCTTTTGTATTATTAACCCTCCGAATCTTCAAAAATCTTAATGAAAATTAGGACTACTAGCCTGTCACGAAGAGTTATAATCCATATGTATTAAAACGTTTCCTCTAAATGAAAAACGTTCTCAGGAAATTTATTCAACATAAACGTAGTTCTTCAAATGAAAGAGTTATTAAACAATGAAGTTCGAGGTGTACTGAGCTGAACCTCAAAACGATGAGCAGCCAGTTCGTCGCGTATTTCTGATATGTACCACTCTTGGTGGAATCAAATGAGCAAGTCACATGAACACCTCCCGTGAAAGTATCTATAAAAGAAAGACAAATCTCCAATATTTCTTAGATGTTCCAGACTATTAAGGTTGCAAGTTTTATGAAAAATAATACACAATTCATTTTATGTGTCTGAAATATTTCAAAAGATTAAGATTGTAAATTAAATATTACTAATTTCAATTACAAGTTTTTTTCTTTAATGCCTATTACATATTCTCATATTCTCTCTAGAAAAATTGTGGGTTATCAGTACTGTATAAAGAGACTGTGGAAAGTCATTATAAAAAAATTGAAAAACCGCTACATCAAAGAAAGACCACTGTAAAATAAATTAGGAAACATAAAATTGATTGCCTGATATATTGTGGGAATATTTGTTACTATATCCTGTACAGAAAGTTTTTTAAACTGACTTTGTTTGTCAAGTTTTTTTTTCATAATGTGAAAGGTTTACATTTGAAAAATCAATACTGCTGTATTTTTGCTGAATCTTAAAAATGTTTGGATTTGTTAGATTTGTGAAAAATTTATTTTAAAATTGATCTCTTCCAGAAACTCTTGAGTCAAAAAATGAATAAGTTAATAAAAATCAACACAATTACCTATACCATCTAGTCTAGGTACTTTCGCACCTGAACTTTGAATATGCTTTGAGGCATATCGTGTGATAGCTGAGAACAATTCCAACTCAGAATTGATATTCAACTCCTCCTGATCAAAAACTGTCAAAACTGTGGTCAGCTCTACGTCATCAAAACTGCTTTCCTGGAGAACTTCCTGAGTTTGGTTGCAGATGATCTAACAAAAAAAAATAGTATATGGTATATCTGCAGGAACATTTTTAGCATTCTCAAATGATAGAGGAGAATTAATTGAAAAAAAATAACATTTTGCAAAATTGATTCTTACTCTTATACACTTATCCATCAACATCGGTTCCTCAAATAATTTTGCGAACTCATATGCCCTGCAAGCATTCTTGGGATACAAATCTGACCACAAATATTTAGTACATTCTTCTACCAGATGAGGAAGCATGTATTTCTTTGCCCCATAACACAATTCACAGGCCTGATCAAAAGAGGTCAAGTTTATTTTGTCAGTGTAGATGTATCTATAACAAATATTATCTTTAATATATAAATATATTAATGGATTTATTTTATTTATTTATCAAGTGTATGGATTCTTTATAATACGATAAAAATAAACTGTAAGTAAAAATGAAAAAAAAATAAATAAAAAAACATCCCAATAACAAGACATAATAATATCATTAGCAAGCATGTTACAGTTTTATATATGAATACAATACTAATTTATCAACAAAAAACACCAGAAGTAAACAAGAAAAATAAAATAAAGGAAACATTTAGGAGAGTTAAGAAAAAAATTAGGTGAAAACTTGTGTGCAGCAAGCTAGGAGAGTAACTGAAAAAAAAAACATAAGTCAGACGTAGAGCTAATAAGTAAAAACATAGTGCAGGTGTATTACAAAAAACATAATTTGGCTGTATTACAGTAGTAGTAATAAGCTCACATGGTAGAGTAACTTTCAAGTTAGGCTCATTTATTTTGACTAGAGTGTAAAATTGTTTTAACATAGTTCTTAACTTGACCAATAGGTTCATAATAAATGTCGAGATTTTCACAGAGTCGATTCTGGAGTCTGCTCATTGCAACAACTGATGACTTGAGTAATATGTTTGTTCTAGAATTTGGTAGATAAAAAGTCAATTCATTTCTAGAATTAATTCGTGGAACATGAAAGTTGAAGTGGGAGAGTAGTTCGGGACAGTCAATCAGATTATTCACTAATTTATAAATGAAAATTATAGAGTAGTATGTTCTTCGGTTTTGAAGGGATAATAGATTAAATTTATTTATTAGTATTCTGTTGTCGATGCCTTGTTCAGGGTAAACTCCTTCTAGCTTGTAAGTAATATATTTCATGAAGCCTCTTTGTATGGACTCGATTTTGTTTATGTGGACATTGTATATGGGTGACCATATAGGGGAGGCATATTCCAGCCGAGATTTGGCGTATGCATTGAAAAGAGTTAAAAAACTGTTTTTGCTATGAAAGTTCTTACAGTTACGATAGATGAGACCTAGCATACCCGGTATTTTTTATACTACTTGTGAGCCGTCTGACTTGTCTCTGAAAAACACTGCAGCCTCATCCCGTTCTAAAAATATTTTACCCTGTAATAGTTTGTACAGTTCCCTTGCTGGATGTTTATTATATTCTTCTGGAGATAATTGATTATCTCTTGTGGTTCAGTGCCTCACGAGCTGTCTCTGTTCCTTTGTTGCATTGTCTACAGCTGCGGTCTGTGTTGCACAGACCTATTTTGTTCAGGTGTCCTCTCAATCGACAATGAGTGAGTAGCACTGTAATTGTTCTGAGCCAGTCCTGCTTTGTTGAAGAGTTCCTTAGTTCTCTTCTTGGACGGTCCCTTCATAAGGGTTTTTCCATGTGTAAGTAAGAAAATTTGAGTAATCAGTAATCATATATACCTATGATGTATTCTGAGTACAGTTACAGAAAAACAATTGACAGCGAAATCGAATCTTTTTGTTACTCAAATAATCTTTGTTTCAATGTGGAAAAACTAATATAATTACCTTCAAATTCGAATTCGAAAACTTGGTCTTAGGAACACATCAAGTAGAAAACAAAACGAGCACTAAATTCCTGGGTATACACATTGACAGAAAGTTAGGGTTTGAGGAACATATAACGTCCTTGAAAAAAAGACTAGCATCGGGCTGTTATGCTATTAGAGTAGTGACAAAAGAGCTTGGTACAGCTATTAGCAGAAACACATATTTTTCACTCATAGAATCCCATATTAGATACGGACTACCCTTTTGGGGTTTTAGTAGGAAAACCTTATGGAATTCTGTGTTCATTCTACAGCAAGGGATCACTGTAGACCACTATTCATCAAGCATCAAATTCTCACGCTTACATGCCTTTTCATTATGGAGACTGTATGCTTGATTCACAACCGACATTTATCGAATGATAACCCATTAAATCCCAGGCACACCAGAAATAACTGCCATATCTCCCTGCCAATACCTAGGTCGACTCAAATTAAAAATTCAATAATGTACGAAAGCAAAAAAAATGTACAATCATTTGCCTGAACATTTTAAAGCAATCGAAAATTTAAAAAAATACAGGAAGGAGATAAAAGTATTTCTCATTCCAAAAGCGTATTATGACCTGCAGGAATATTACAATGACCATTTTTAATTATTTATATTTGCATAAAGATATAGGTATCAACTTCATGTCTAGATATTGTTTTGTAATTAGTTTCAAATATATGTGAGTGAATGTCATCATTCTATTTGTCATGGTTGTGTTTATTTATATGGACATTTTATTATTTGTACATATATATATATATATATATATATATATATATATATATATATATATATATATATATATATATATATATATATATATATATTCATTGTTATCTACTCACTTTGTCAATAAGAATAATTATTCTTGGACAATAAAGTACAGTTTGATTTGATTTGACATGTTGACTAATTGAAACGTCATTGATTGCTTTTATCTTGTAAGTTTGGCTAAATTATACTTTATGGGATCAATAGATATAAACGCTGCTATGTGTGTCTACTATGCACAAGTTCACTCAAGGATCAAGTACGGTTTAATATTCTGGGGTGCTTCGACAGATGTCCCCAAGATATTTAAGATGCAAAAGCGATGCCTTAGAATTATATCTAACCATAAACAAACTGATAGTTGTAAACCCTTATTTATAAAAAATAAAATACTAACCTTATACAGCAAGTACATTCTTGATACTATACTATTTGTTAAGGAAAACACCAAACTTTTTGAGAACTCTAAAAAGACACACATATACTCTACAAGAAATAAGACAGGTTTGACCTGTAATACTCCAAACTTCCCATTTATTCAAAAAAACGTACCACATACTCTAATAACAATTTACAACAAACTCCCTCTTACAGTGAGGGAATTCGATAAAACAACATTAAAAATAAAATTAAAAGCATTTTTACTTGAAAAAGCGTACTATGCAACTGACGAGTATAAAATTATTTGATCTATTTGACTGCTTTTACTACAATCATGGACTCGTAAGAGCCTATATCTACATGTATTAATATTTTTATATGTATGCATATATTTTTGTGCAGTTTATGTACTGTACATCTTTCCTTCCTCTTTTAACCTAATATTATTGTGATATATGTTTATATTTATACTGACATGTTCTATGCCCTCAGGGGTAATGTATTTTTATCCTGAACAAATAAATTTTATCTATCTATTTTATCTATTCACGGTTTTTCGTGATTTTTTTCTGGGATGATATACTACATGATGGTAGGAATTCAGAACACTTTTTATTTTTAGTCAGACTCAATTAGTTTTTGAGATATAGCCTGTCAAAGTTTGTATGATGTCGAATTTTACCTTTTATTACAACAATAAGTGATTGCAATTCATATATTTTTTTATTTACACATCTTTTTCCATATCATCACACTTTTTTATATCCCTTTTCATTCAATTATTGACAAGTTTCTTGAAATCCTATTGAAATTCTATAATTTGTCAGGTTCTTAGGTATATAACACAAATCACTTTTTGTAAATTGCATAAAGTTTCACTATAGGGATTAAAAATTCTCTACCAACCAAAAATTATGGTTTTCAATAATCACTCAGAAACTTATAACGTTTCTGAATTTTTTAACTTCCATTTGATTATGACATTTATACCTAAAATGAGAACAATAAATGACATGGATGAAAAGAATATCGAAAAATATTGATTTGCACATTTGTTGAATTGTTGGTGCCTAGTTAAGCTTGTTTATCTGTCAATAACTGCTATTTGAGATTTGAAATTTCACCAAATAGTTAATGTGATTTTTCATTGAAAATGCTGAATATTAATTTGATGTATATTCGTGAACTGTGTGAGGATATATACATCTTGTTAGCGAAGTTGCAAGAATGAACATCAATTCCAAACAGTGTGAAATGTTCTAAAAGCGGAACAGATATGAGTCTGTATAAGTCTTGCGACAGGTAAGTCAAGTGCAACAAATTTGTAGGCTTGTTTATTCGATTATTTGTTCCTTCCTTTACGATTGATGTTATGTGTGGCTTTGCAGTAGTATGTTACAGACATATGCAAAACGCTAACTTGTTGAATGCTACTGTGAACAGGAAATCCGCAAAAGGACTTTTTTTGAATGGTCGCATTTATTCGTTTTTGAAATACTTTGTTTTGTTAATTTTTTGGGTTGAAAATGTTTCCCTTGTGTTAGCAGCGGACGAATTGGAGATATCTCTGAAAACGGCAGTTGATTGGGCCTCATTTAACGGTGAGGTAGCTTTTGCGTTTTTGTTAATCACCCTATTAAACTTGGGGGTAAAGACAAAATAGTGGAGATCGACGAATCAAAGTTCGGTAAGCGGAAATATCACAGAGAACGACGTGTGGAAGGCCAAAGGGTTTTCGGTGGATATAAACGCGGTACTGGACAAGTCTTCATGGTTCCAGTTGATTTCAGGTATATTTTATTTATGGATTTTTTATATAATTTCAACGGTTTTACTTCTTATTTCTCACAAAGCTCCGAGACTCTGATTCCTATTATCGATGAATCGATTGAACCCAGAACAACAATTATTTCCGATTTCTGGAAGGCTTACGACTGTTTGAATTAAAAGGGTTACAAACACTTGAAAGTTAATCACAGAATCAACTTGGTTGATCCATACAGTGGGGCTCACAACAATTCAATAGAATCATTTTGGCGAGCTGCTACAGATTCTATGTCTTCTTCGGTTCGCAAGAACAATATTGCTGGCGGGACAAGTTTACCCAGGAGTGGCCGAGTTTCAACATAAAATTTCAGATGATAATGGTGTCGATAGGGAGAATGAATGATAGGGTTTAGAATGACTAGGTTAGGTAAAATTAGGTTAGACTGCGCTAGGATACATTTAGCTTAGGCTTTGAAACTATGTTTGGTTGCGTTGGTTCTGTTCATTTAGGCTTGATTATGCACACACAGGCTATGAGCTATGCCTGGTTATGTTAATTTCGTTTAGGTTGAGAAAGTTATTTATGACTTTTTCTTTCCCAAGTTAGGTTAGGTTAGTGAATATATTATATACTCTCCCAGTGCTAAATTTCTTGGTCTTATTCTAGATGAAAATGTATGATGGAGATAACAAATTGAAACAATAAGAAAAAAAATAGCTCCCATAATTGGAATTTTATTCAAAATAAGAAATGTTGTATCCCTAAAATACCTTGAATTGATTTATTTTTCATTGGTATATACCAAAATTCAATCTTATATCAGTATGGGGAATGGCAACAAATTCCTTATTGAAACCAATTAAAAAACTTCAGAACAAAATTATAGGGTGTATATTCAAGTTGAACTATAAGGAGCCTACAGTCAACTTGTATACAAGATTACTATTAATTTGTCATCC
The DNA here is from genome assembly GCF_025532065.1 of Leptinotarsa decemlineata. Lineage (NCBI taxonomy): Eukaryota > Metazoa > Arthropoda > Insecta > Coleoptera > Chrysomelidae > Leptinotarsa > Leptinotarsa decemlineata. The sequence continues at coordinate 1,315,620 of NW_027412549.1, read as the reverse complement.
TTACATAAATTCAAATTATGTACCAAAAATAAGCGCAAATATTCAAATTTGACTTTTAAAATCAATGGTGACCAACAAAACCATTTGACAAGATATTAAGGCAATCTAAAATTAATGAAAATGAAAACAAGTATTGGTCAAATTTCGATTTATTATATAGGTATGCTTTAAAAAAATAAACAAAAATTTCGGAGTAATTTGAAAAAATATTTTTGTTTGTATAGATATATTATCTGATGAGTTGATTTATGTTCATGTTGATAATCATATTCAAACATATATGTATGTATATATGTATATGTGTGTGTATGTATGTAGGTATATTTATATTTTTTTCAAGTTTCAGTTCTGATTTATGTCTTTTTGTGCTCTGTTAGTACTAAGTTATGTTATAATTAGTTTATGAATTATTTTTTCCCTGCTATAAACATTGTATGTTTTTTGGGAAAATAAATTATTATTATCAATCGCAGAGAACGTTCCACGGGGTGGGGCTCAAAAAAAATGTTAGGTCGGGTTATGTTAGGTCAGGTTATGAAGAGGTAGAAAACAATAGCCTCTCTACTGGCAAGATCTTTGAATGCCTACTCGCGGCGGTCCTGTCTCTAACAGAACTCAAAGGATCTCGATAAAATATTCCCCCTATGGACACACATTTAGGGTGCAGGGATGACAACTTTGGGATCCCTCTAGTCTTTCACTTTTTCAATTCATTTGGATTATTAGTTTCACTTAACCATTTCATGCTATTATGACTCCCTGAATGTTATGTCACTGCATTTGTTGCGGTTGCCTTTTTTTGATTAGCTGTTCTATCTCTGAACTTCGATATTTCAAATATCATTTGTGAAAAAAATAAAATATGACAGCATAGATACTTTGACAGGTATTATTTCCAAAACTAATTGAGTCCGAAAAAAAATTTTTTTCTTGAATTTCTACCATCATGTAGTATGAAGAATTGAAACTTTCTATATCGTATGTTTTCTACCAGTTTAATGTATAAGTTTGAAAATGTCCTTATAGGACGAAATTGTAGTAACGTTAGTTACAAATAAAAGTGATAAAAAACATAGAAAGTTTCAATTCTCTTTTCTTCTTTATGATTTTCTACCACGTAGTAACTGCTACATCCATGAATTTATCATATAGTATCATCATAGAAAAAATCGCGGAAATCCCTGTGAACCCTGTAATTTTTTTTAGACATTTTTTTAAATGTCAAAGTCAATGCATTCCATACACAGAAAGCGGCTATATTTTTTTTTCGATTTTTCTCTTTATTTCAATATTTAAAATGTCAGTGCTGAAAAAATTGTCATTTTGATACTTTGACAGGCTATAGCCTACCATCATGTAGTATCATCTTTGAAAAAATCGCGACAATCCGTGAGTATCCCATAAAGTAAAATTTTTCCGTTTTGATCTGGTTAAAAAAAAGATTGGTCTTTCTTCTAAAAATGAAATAAATGATTACAGAAATAGTTTTAATTCACTTCTCAAGGATAAAATTGAAGTCATTGGCATAAACATGGGAAGTTATTGGTCAGGAATGTGAATTAGACATCTCTGAATCTACTTACGAATATTTATCAGGGTTCGCCCCTAAGATATAAATAGAATAACCATAGCCCAGAGTGTCAAAGAATTTAACTCACTCAAGTAAAGCTTTGAATGCATCTGGCTGTACATCTAGTATAGCAATAGGATCTTTTTCTGCCATTCCTCCGAAAAACATTGCCTCAAACACTGGACTAGACATTGCAAGAAATAGCTTGTGGCCTTCTAATACTTGTTGATTCGGTTCTGTTCCTACGATAAAACGGCAGTCACTCCACATACCAGTTTCGAGTAAATATTGACCCCTTTCTTTCACCAACTTTCTAGTTGTTTGCCAATCACAAGTGGGTGGTGGGACACTCATGTTGAATCTGTAAAACAAGTGATTATATTTTTAACACCTGTCCTATTATGAGTTCATTTCAAATTTAAGCAATTTAATTCTTCACCTAGAGTAGGTTTACCTATTGACAAATTACTATTTATTTATAGTATATCCTTTATTTTCTTCTTCTTCTTCTTCTTCTGCTTATGGTCTCTCTCTCTCTCTCTTCTTTATTGGCCGATGCTTCCTGTTCAGGCGCAATTGGGGCCAGCTCAATACGGAGGGTTGTCCTTGTCTGGGTTAGCACTCAGTAACAACCCTTATATTTTAATTCTGAATCATGCTGTCGACTTCTTAGTGTTTGTTCGTCTACTTCTTCTCGTGCTATGAGAATGTTAGGGATTGACAAAGATACACAAACAAAATGTTCTGGGATATATGATGGAGTTTAAGTATAGGAATTTAATTTATTAAAGGTTTATAGTTTGATTTTATTGTAATCTAAAAATTGGATAAGAATCTTTGTGATTTGTATATTCAGATTACGAAAAACTTGAAATATGTTAAAGGGGGAATTAATACCATGTTTAAGTTCAAAATAAATATCTCTGTTAGGGATAACATTGATAGGGCATTCCAGGAAAATATGGTTTACGTTTTCTACTAGACCGCATTCACAGTATGGGTGATCAACTATTCCTAACTTGTACTGATGTTCTTTAGTATGACAATGACCGGTTTTCATCCGTATTATGGTGGTAATGTGTCCCCTATCTATGTACGGTAGGGAGAATAATGCTATTTTACTGGGGTATTTTTCATGGACTTTGTTAAAGGATTTACCTGTTTTTATAATGTCATTTTCCCATAGCGACTTAAAGTTTTTTATGATATTATTTTTTTAAATCGAGTATATTGTGTTGTTGTCTATTTTGATTTTTAATGGGATGTTCAAGTTGGTTCCTATTTTTGCTAAACAATCTGCTCTCTCATTCCCTATGATGTCTGAATGTCCAGGTATCCATGCAAATTTGAAAATGATATTGTTTAAAGAAGCGTGATATGCCATATTCCTGATCGAAACTGCTTATGGTCATTGCTTCCTTAAACAGGCTATTACATAATATAATAGAACCTTCGTCGGGGGATACAGTCTGACTTGCTCGAAGCAATACCGTACCCTATATGTAACATCACTTGTTGTCTGCTATTAACTTGTCTGAAGTTTTCGTCGTTGTCTGGTCAAAAAATTACATTATTACATAGGGTTATTCCAGAAAGATCAAGTATGGTCATCCGTTAAGAACAAATTCAACAATGGTAAGCCATTCAAATTTCAAATCAATTTGATCGTTCGTTAGGTTATAAAAACTTATTATTTGAAAGTATGGTACTTTCAAGAAGGTGAAGTTTCAAACCTTTCTTCTGAAAAAGAAAAGTTTTGAATTCATGATTTGTCTTATGTCCTTCTGTAAGAAAGTGAGTAGCATACGTTGACTTAAGTTTTCCATTCTTGAAACTGTTCCTATGTTCTTTTGTGCGAGAATTAGGTTAGGTTGGGTTAAAAGTGAGTGGGCCTATTCAACCTTCCACCACAACCCGCAAGGGTTTATTGTGGCTCACACCTATTCAAACTCGACCAAATAAACCCAACTTTTTGACGAAGCCGATTAATTTATATGGTGAGTGATCTTTCAGGTCATATGGTAGGAGTGTGGTTCTACCAAACTCTGAAAACCTGATTCGGTCCGCAGCGGAGCAGGCACAAAGTACCTATATGTTCTGCTGTTTCATCATTTTCCAAACAGATGCGACACACACTGTCTTCTGATAGTTCAAGTATCTTCATATGATGATTTAGACGATAGTGATCTATAAGAAGAGGCTTGTTAGGCATGGTAGTTCATTCCTACTGTAGTTCAAGATCTGTTTGGTTCCAAGCTTCGAAGGGTGAATGAACGCCTAGGTGTGAACCAATCCTGGAAGATTTTGTCAGAAGCCTTCAAATCTTCTTGTCATCCAGGTGTTCAATGTTTGTTTGGCAAAACCTAAAGCAATGCCAATGACTGGAGGCTGAGCAAGGAGGCTGCTGACTCCTTTGCAAGGGAGTCAGCAGCCTCTTTTCCTTTAATGTCAGGAATTCAGACCACTGTGTGGCAAGGAATCCAGACCAGAGACAATTTGTCAAGTCTACCTATTGAGAAGAGTCTGTTTTGGCAATTTGCTACCAACTTAGACGTTGCTCGGTAGGAGCCAAGAACTTCCAACGCCGCTTGACTATTTGAGAAAATTTTTATTGACTTGTGTGTGAGGTTGGATTCTTCCAATCTCTCCGCACACAGTTCAATAGCATAGATGTCCGCTTGAAATACAGTCGCATAAGTTCCTAGACAGGTTGATATCTCTGTCTGGGTCTGCAACTGAAAATACCTGCACCAGAGCCTGAAGGTGTTTTTGATTCATCTGTGAACCAACAACTATCTGCTTTTAATATTTCCTTTTCCCGGAGGATCAAATTTTTTCTACTCGGAAAAAATACTGTATTAGGCAGTTACGGTTGACAGTTGGAGGCATAATGTCGGAGGTCATTTCCAAAATACTGTGACTTCCAGCCAGAAATCTAGTGTACTCTGCATTAGATTACTTTGTGCAATTGGCGATGTGAACAAGTCTATATGCAGTCCATTTGGACTCTGTATCAAGAAAAGTGTGGAGAGGAGGTAGTTCTAGAAAGATCTCTATGGCCGCTGACGGTGTGAAGGGATGGCACCACAGATAGCCAGACAAGCCAGTCTCTGTAAGCCAGAGAGCTTCGTCTTCGTTTAATCATCACATATATCCAATAGATTTGTTTGGGACCTAAATCCCAAATTATACCACAAATCCTTCGACATGTCCATAGGGACAGTCGAATTAGATGCTCTTTCAGTTTGACCTATAAAATAAGAAAAATAAACTCCTGATTTATCTGATACCAATTTTTTTTTATTTAATTGGTTTCATACGCCAGATACTTTTCTTCATAATAAGATGGTCCAAATAAGTGATTGTTACGACAGATTGTTCACACACACACACACACACACCCAAAGAATTGCTAAGAGTGTGTTTGTCGCAGAATAATAGACACTTATTCCATCTCCTGATGATGCAAAACGCGTGTCGTGAGACACAATTTTTGTTCTGGCGAGGGAAAAGGGTTTTCAATAAATTTATTTCTCGCTACTTTTCAAAATGTTTGTCTCCAGTTTGAATATGTTTACGATTTTTTTTAATTTTCAATAGCAATTCAAATACCTCAAAACTGAATTTCAGAAGAAAAATTAGACAGTAAAATGCCCTGATCAAGACAAAGACCATAAAAAATGATTAAGAACCATGATCAAGATGGTCTACTGCCATTGTCTAAGGATTTTAGATAATGCTACTGCGCCGAAGGGAAGGAAAGACCATAAAAAAAGAGAAGAAGAAGAACCATGATCAAGATGGTCTACTGCGTCGCAGGGAGGCAAAGACCATTCAAGCGATAAACATTTATAGTACAATTTCATTCAATTCATCGACCTAACCTTAATCTATGTCGGTGATTCAATTTAGTACATTTTATTTTCAAATCAACCGATTGTTCCGCCATCTACAGTACAAAATTGACCATAACAGAGATTAGGAAGGAAATTTGAATTACGATCTATCACTAGATGCAAGTTACAGATGAACAACTAATCATTTTCCTATGCACTTCCAGAGCATATTTTGTATGTTTGAGGAAAATTTCTAATGATTCTCATGTCGTAATTGGTTTTTTCTTTTAGATTCGGTTGGTACTGAATATTTGCCATACATTTTTTAGTTGTAGAGAAAACGTGCACTGATCATTTCAGTACCCACTGAATTAAAAAAATTGTTCATTTTTGAAGTAATTCGAGAAAATGAAATTGAGTGCAAAATTTCTTGAATTCAAGTTTTTGAAATCTGTAGTGGGTGGAATTGGTGGGAAATTTAAAATGGTATATTTAATATGAAACATGGGAATTTTGCACTCAGTTGTGATTAGAGATTTCCAATCAATAATTATGTTTTTCGTCGGCATAAGTATTGGAGGCAAGGACACGGATTACGAATCCAGTATGGTTTACTAATACAAAAAAAATCTTCATGCCAATCAACTTCCATGATTATTTGAAAGAAGACAAAATTTGTAAAGCAGAAAAGAAACTTTTTTGTTGAAATTTGTTAAATCGTTTGCCATTAAACAGTTATTACCCCCTACGAACAAAAACCTTCAGGTCTTACCTGTTAACGTGTTAATTCTAGCAGGCCCAACCAGAACGCATGAACACTTGATACTCCTTATGAAATCGACGCTCCTCAAGAAATTTTATGGTTACTATGTTCACCTCTAAAAACAATATTGCCGGATGAAAAAAATCCGGAAAATCACAGTAACTCACAAATTTTATTTTTTTTATGTGAACATTGATGTAATGAATATCAACATTGAAACAAGTAAAAATTCCATGACTTTCAAGTATTAGGCACGTAATTTCCTGACTCTTTAAATATTTCGATTTTCTATGACTATTCCAGGTTTTCCAGATGTCTGGGTACCTCAATAATATATTGATAATAGATTTGTCACAGTTTTGGTTGTGTGTAATTTAATAGATTTATTCTAGGCTAGAAAATACACACATACACTACACAGAAAAGTAGGTAATTAATATTATATTTCATCAAACATTAACTACCCTTAGTTAAAAGTTTGCAAAATGTTTATTTCAGTTTTACTTGTATACAATTCAAAAAACGATTTTATTTTAGATGATAATTTTTATATGTAATTGTTTCAAGTATTATTAATTCAGTTTTTTGCTGTCTTCTTTCAGCTGTAACACCATAAAGAAAAACATAAATGTTCTATTTGCACAATTTCGTCCCTTATAGATTATTCAAGTCCTAACAAATTCTTCATGTTTTCTATTTGTTCATCTGAGAGATTTTTCAATGGGGGCCTCACCAGTCCAACATTTATAGATGTTGCTATATTCATTGCAGCTTTCATTGCAGGTACAAGAGCTCCTTTAGGAAGAAATTCAGATAAGAGGGGAGAGAGGATACTGAAAAAATTGGTCTTACCAAATTTGGATATTACATCATATTTAATTGAAAGTTCTCTTTGAAGTTTCCTTGCTTCTTCCAACTTAGACTTGTCAACTGCTTCTAGTATGCATTTGCCATATTCTGGAAAGATATTCAAACTGGGTATAATGGCTGAATCAAATCCCATTGAAAATGCACCCACCAACAGCTGCACATAAAAACAAAGATTCACTAGGGTATTGAAACTTTATGAATACTTAACCAGAAGTGAATGTGTAATACCTTATCAGCTCCAAAAAATACTACATTTTTTTTACTATCTATTTCTAAAGCTGCCACACCTTCTTCTAAATCGTTGGAAGTGTAGTTGATGCCACAAAATGTGGGTATTTTTCCAGTACACTCCTCCAAAATAAGCATGATATTTGCTAAAAAATTTTTTTTTATAATTTTTCATAAGTTGTGTGTGAGTTACATATGAAAAGGTTGATAGGTTACTCACTATCAACATTAGTTCTCTTTGGTATATGATGGTATAACAGCGGAGTGTTAGGAGCAGCTTGACTTACTATCTTCAAATATTCCACAAGTTCTTTAGGTGTAGACCCTTCAAAACATACTTCTGGAAGACACAGTATAGAATCTACACCAACCTTTTCAGCATGTTTTGCTAAATCTACGACATCAGGTAAGGCACATCCACCTACTTGGACCATAATATGCTGATTAGTGATTTTGACGGCTTTCATCCATTCCTCAGTAACAGATTTTCTTTCCGACACTGACATAGACGTGCATTCACCCATGATGTCATTAACTGAAACGCAAATGAATTAAAAAAAGAATGTTATTCTGAAACGAAATTACCTAAAACAGCAGTGATTCCTCCATCTGCTAGATATTTTGCATATTCAGGAATGATGCTTACATTGAGAGAGCTGTTTGAAATTAATCAAATTAAAATGACTGTTACAAAGTTAATTAGTGACCTGACACAACACGAGACTTTGCAATTTCAAATTTGCAAAAATATCATTTGCTTGTATCTAATGGTGAGAATTTCAAAGGTGGAATGTAGAAAAGTTGAGGAAAATAAATACCCTTTATTATATGATACTCTGGTCATAAAATGTAAGAAAAGGTTTTACTACTTCATCTGTATTAATTCGATTTGATCTTAACATGGGATATGTTTAAACAGTAAAGCTGGTTATATAAATAAATCCAGGTTGAAGTGCTGCATTGATTTATAAATGCCACTCTGTAAAAGCAACAAAGTGTCTATAAAGAGATAGTTGAGTCTCCTGCGGAATTTTCCTTATAGACAACCAGTCCCAGCAAGAAATCCCTTATTCCAACAATTGACAATTATAAAATCTATGTCAGTTTTTGTCATAATTTTTTATTTTGTTTTTCAATCACTGCCTTCAATCACTGCATTTTCTGAATTTCAGCAATGTTTTGCTGGGTAAAATTGAAAAAGGTTTTCTAATTTTGCTCATGCGAAGTGCCAGTATTATTTTGCATAATCAAAATAAACATGTGCCATTTTGCATTAATGTTTGTGATAACATTTGTCTTGTGTTGCGTTAACTAATCTATAATACAGCTTTAAATACCTGTATTCAAACATCGAAAGGATTAAACATTTGATCCCACAGGTTTAAAAAAATTAAAGAAAATATGACCAATTGTCAACTGGTAATAATACAATTATTTATGAAGTACTTACTTATCTTCAGTAAATACGTTAAATACAGGCGCACAAAGACCTCTGAATGAAAATTCGACCTGCAATAAAGCAAATGATAGAAGTTGTGGAAAAAGTTTCAAGTGCATTTTTCGTTCACTCACTTTTTGATCAGGATCATCTCTATCTATGTAAACTTCAATGAATTCGGAAGGCTGAAAACAATGTAAAACAAATTATATAAATGCATTTATGCCACATTGAATGAACTATTAAAAAAATAATTTACTTTTCTAGTTCATGGTTCTTGATTGAAACTTCATTTTGTTAAGTCTACAATGGACTTTGTTTCATTTGTTGAACTAATACCTGCATATCCTCTGAACTGACACTGTCTTCATTCTTTATCTCTAACTTGAAACTGCTGATATTTTTGTCATAACTTCCTTTCTTCTTTTTTGTTTTGGGTGGTTCCTCAACCTGAAATAAATGCATAAAATTGACAACCAATCTATTTCTCTCTAAAAATTGTATCTTCCAACATTAAATTATGGAGAAATTTTTATAAGTCTAAAAGGTAGACAAATCAAAACAAATGCATCATATTTTATAAACAGGAACCATGTTCCTGACCATTCACATTATAAACGGAAATATGCATATTATCAGCCTGAAATCACACAGATATTTATGCACTTCAATATGTTTAAAATGTTATACAAAAGTTAAAAAACATAGTGATCAATACAAATTAGACAGTTGTAGATGTGGATTTTATGACATTCTGCATATTATGATTTATTGAAACTTTGAAACAAATAATCCTCTTTTTAAATTTGAAACTAAAATAAAAGGGTGTTACGTGGTGAAATTAAAATATCTGGTGAACTTCAAATAAAAACACTGAAATATATTCAGTACGTATATGAAAAATTTGCATTTCTTCCCTAGGCTAACCAGTTCAATAGGTGAATTTTGAGGTAATATTTGATCAGGTTTAAAAAATACATCAAAGCATTAATGTTATGACTTTTTAAAATATAAGATTTATGTCAAGGAATGCAAACTTGTTTTGGTACTTTGAACTTTAGGTTTAGTTTCAAAATTGAATGCATAGAGTATCAGAGTAAGAGTAAGTAAAGGCTTGTTGTCAAGATTACAATATACCAGCATTTAACAAGGTTTAATATCATTGCATTTTGAACCCACCTCAATTTTTTCCAAGGGATGATTGTGTTTGTCATTCATGGCCACTATTTGCAAAGCTACTCCAGAGTTTATCAATTTGATTCTGAAGTAAGCTGGGCACTCTGTCTTCTTGCTGAAAAAAAAACTAGTCCTTCATTCTTCATCCCACCATTCAGGAAATATTTATATATCCGAAAGTACTATTCCTATATGAACTTGCCCCTAATATTTATACAAAATGCACTTACATTTTCAAGGTTCTAATTTTACGTTTTTTTTCACCGCCTTTTATTTTGGGGGTCCGACCATGTACACAAATCAACTTCAGTTCGGAATAAACAAAACTTTCTTTGGCGCTGGCAAATTCATTAGTAATCAATCTAGAATCTTTTGTCGTGAATTTCGTGCAGGTAATTTCGCAGTATTCTTTCAGTTTTTCTATTAGCTCATTGTAACTTTTGAAACAACACCCAATTTCAAAATGTTCCATTATATTGCCCTATCGGTTTTCAAATATGAAACAAAACAGAATTCACAACCTGAAGAAACAACAACTATAAATTCTAACCAAACAACAGCTATAAATTCTAAACAAACAAACAGCACACAATCAGAGCATATTGTTACCTATGATGTGACACAGTCACAGATTTTAATTCTGTGACACAGTCCGAGAATACCTATCACAGAGAAGTAACAAAGACGGCCATTTTGTGTCCCTTTTTCGTAGACACATGCGTCGACTTGGTTGTCTCCACGTCACTCTCGGGCTTAGTTGTCTCCATTAGTACGTGGGCACTGAGCAAACATAATGAGATAGGTAGTTAGTTACAAAATACCGTGTATACCGTGTGGTATACATTAAAATTATGCTATTTGAGCAAGAGTTTCAGGAGGTAATTAGTTTTGAATAATCCATCGTGATAGAAACAGTAGAAAATTCAGCAATATTCAAGGCACTTGAAATTAAAATTAAAACAATGCTCGAACAGGACAAGCGATGTGTGATATCTATGGATGAGATGGCTTTAAAATCCAATCTTTTTTTGATACAGGATGTGATGAAATTATTGGTTTCGAAGATATTGGAGAGGCAAATAAGAGGAATTCCATATGTAGAAATGTTCTCGTTATTATGGCTAGAGGACTTTATTCTCCCTGGAAACAACCGATAGTTTTTTATTTCATTGAATCACAGCTACCAGCAAAAAATCTACGTGATATTTTGGATAAGTGCATTTCTAAATTATCCAGTATAGGTCTGCATGTTGATGGCATTGTGAGTGACATGGGCTCTAACTTTTATGAATTCTCAAAGTTATTAGGGGTCGCTTTAGAAGAATTTGAATTTGAGCTCAGTGGTAAAAAACTTGTTTATATTTTTGATCCAAGTCATTTGATAAAAGCCACTAGAAACAGTTTTTTAAAACATTAATTTCATTTTGAAGGCAAAAGTACATCTTGGTCTTTTGTGCGCTCTTTTTATGAGCAAGACATACGGCAATTTTGTAGATTCGCACCAAATCTTACCAAATCACATATCAATCCAAACAATTTTGAAAAAATGAAAGTGAGTCTAGCACCACACGTTCTAAGCCGTACAGTTGCCAGTGGAATGAATGCATTCGTGGCAATGAACTTACTTCCTGCTTCTTCTTTTGGTACAATACACGTAACGGAGACATTCAATAACCTTTTTGATTTGTTGAATTCGTGTTCTTTACGACATTCCTATAAATACAAAAACGTTTTAAAAGGTTCGAAATTCCAATTAGAATTTTTTGAAGAGGCTCTAACGTTTTTGAAAAATCTTGAAATTTTCAATTCAGAGGACAGAAATGTCACAAATCGAGTCAGATTTAGAAAATGTTGGATTATTTCTATGAATAGTGTAATTAAAATATGGGATGGGCTTTCCAAATCAAATTATAAATATTTAAAAACGAGACGATTCAATTCAGATTGTCTTGAAAATTTTTTTGGTGCTGTGAGACAACAATGCGGAAATAATGTTAATCCGACCCCCATACAATTTCAAAGGGCATTCCGGAAGTTGTTTTGCCAAAATTATTTTCATTCCAATCATATGAATTGTAAGAATGATTTAAATGATTTATTAATCAGTATACAATCCACAAACGTAAATGATATATTTATATCAGATGAGAATCACTTTTCTCCAGCCCTTGCCCTTCCGGATTATGATTATAAAAATGGAGATGTATATACTCAGAATTCATTCATTTACGTTTGTGGATACATTTTAAAAAAAGCTCTTGAAGTTCAAACATGTTATGTGTGTCACTCTTTCAGCACGAAGTGCAGGACATTGGATGTAAATCGTCTGTTAAGCTATTTTAAAGCTTATACTACGGAAAAAAACATGTTTGGAAATTTGTGCTCACCACCAGATGAATTCATTAATTTTATATATCAGTTGTAATGTTTATTTAACAATCGATTTAGAGAAATTTCTAATGGGGGAGCAGTTTCGAATATATTATTCAACCTAATGAAGGATGTAGATTTTCTTCATCCTTGTGAAAATTTTCCAAAAATGTACATAATTAAGCTATTCATGAGAATGAAATTTTTTTATAGTATCAAATATACTAATAGAGATATCAATAATACCAAAGGTAAAACTGTAAAAAGGAAACTTAAGATTCTGTCACATTTTTGAATTATAAGGTATTGGTTAAATATCTTGTTTCATTATTTTTTCATTCGGAACCTCACTTAATTAGAACCCTCAGATTGTATTGATGTTGTTAATGAAAGTTTAAGTTAAGATTACATAAAATAACAAATGTCACTTCTATTCATCCTTAGTGGACTTATTTATTTCAGAGGATATAAAATGATTATATAATATAAGCATTATTCTATTATCGTAACTTTATTTTAATTTTCTATCTAATGAATTGGATTTACAAAATAAAGTAATTTAATTTATTTCTTAAAAGCCAATTCATCATAAATAATAATAAATTGGCAACATAGTTGAATATTCCCTATTATTACTGCGAAAGTTGTTCAATTAGCAATATAAAAATTGAATGGAGTAAGATTCCCTTCACACTATAATTTTATATTTCACAGTGAGCCCACGTACTTTATACGAACGTAAGAGTATGTATTTTTATTAGTGTATATCGCTGAGAGGTCATTTTTCACAGTGAGCCAGGTTGTTTATCACTCAAATTCTTCGGTTCTGAGTTAGGACACCGAACATCAAAGGATCCGACGTTAATGTCGCTTCTCTGTAGTAGGTATTCTCGGACACAGTAATCATTATTCTGTGCCATTACTCAACTATAGGCACAGCACTTCTTTGGTACTTTATGTGTATTTAGATGTTTGGGACTGTAGTTTCTTTATAGCATTAATTCGTTTTCAACTTATTCTACTGATAAAAATCTGTTGAATAATAGTTATTTCATTAGCCAATATTTAAATATCCAAAAATAGTTGAATATCGATTATCGTACATGGTACTTCTGATCCAACAGCAGACATCTCTGTTTCGACTCACCATTTGTCGTAGGGAGCTCTGAAGGAGGTCTTCTTTGTGCTTCAGATGTGGTTTACAAAACTTTACATTTTGCGGAAAAACAAATCCTTATATTAATAGAAACTATGGACATGTTTAAAATAAACGAAAATAAACTTTAAACAGATAATTATAAACGCAGTAATGAATCATTTTGCCTATAATTCAGGAAGTTGTAGGTGAAGAATGTCATGAAATAGATTATTCGGAAAGTTACTGCCATATATATGGCAAAGTGCCGAATGTATCAACATAGTTAATTCTTAAATTTAGAATTGCATGGGAAAAGTGCCACACTAAGTCATTCAACGACAAAATATATTTTGTTTAGTAACTGTTACATATAAGTCGAAGTAGCTATGTTTTGAAATAATAAATAAAAAAAATTGATTTTGTTTCCATTTCATTTACCAACCCCGTGGAAAAACAGTTAAACTTTCATTTGAACGTTGTACTATTTCTATTATTACTTCCTTCCTGAGCAACTGTTCAGAACCAATATATGTTTTCGACAAAATAAACGTGAGAAATTAAAATATATTCAAAATGTTGCGCTACAGTTCCATTAACTACTATAATATAGAAAGAGATAGATATCCATTACATATGTGGGTTGCCTACACAATCGATTTGCCTCACTTTTCGACCATGGCGGGTCCGTTCATCGACATGACATAACCTATGGTTATGTCGGTGGGTCCGTTCCAGAGGTGTTTTCTGGCGTTTAATCGCATTCGAGCGTGTATTCAAAAACGATTCGTAGTTACGTCATTAATAATAAGATTCGCCAGAATAGCAATTTGTGTCATATGTCAAATTCAATAATAAAAACAAACTTTTTAATTTTCGCTAATGTCACTTATAATCTGATTTGTGCACGTAATAATTTTCCAGCTGTATTCTTGCTTACGTTACAACGTATTTGATGAAAAGTTTTCAGCACTTTATAAACTATAACGATCAAAATAAAGTAGAAACTGACGTAACGTAATGTCAAAATCCGTTTCAAAACCCACCTCATGCTAGTTTTGAATCATCATGATTACGTTTCAAATCATAGTTGATATGACGTCATCGTTTCAACGCCAGAATGAATGTATTTGAATCAGAGACGAATATGTTTTGAATTCATGATCATCAGAAAACACCTCAGGTATACGTATAGTAACATTTCACTGCCATAAATAAATCTATCTCTCAACTGCCCCTGACACACTTTCTGCTATTAGAGAAAACGGGTCAGGTCCGTTCCAGGTAATATAGAGTTCACTGGGTTTTGGAGCACCTTATTCAGTTGAAAAATGACGAAATTCGACCTAATTCCGTATGAAGATAATTTCAAGACTACATCCAGCTCTTCCCCGAGTTTCACAAGAATTGCTGTGAGGCAGTGCTGCCGCAACGTCAATTCAAAAAGTACCGAAATTTACAAGAAAATACTACCCAAAATGTACCGCGCAAGCCTAGGCGTGACACATGCGCATAAGTCATTTCAGACCAAATGCCAGTATTGCCAAACGTGTAATAATGTTATCCCTTTAAGTTCGGAAAATATATGGAGTAAAAAATTTGCTGGAAACTAGGAGATGTGCCTTAAAAGAAAGATCATAATCAGAACATTTGATAAAAATGTGTCTTTTTTCTTCTTTAAATTGCTCTTTCACGATTGCAAATGTGTTTTGTTTTAATTAGGTTTCTGTCACAGTAGAATGAACAATACTAGAAACGTTTTTAAGCAGCTAGATTTCTATGGATATTGTTATTTTCAAATCGGAAGAAATATGATATTTGATAATTTTCCTCTTCTGAATATTTGAAATTTCTGACACGGGGTTCTGTGTGATATTGAATATGAAAGGCAAAAAAATATGCTAGAACTGAAATTCTTTTATTTGTACCTACATCACAAAAATAAATGAGAAACAATCATGAAATCTTTCAAATGAAAAATAGCAAACGTTTTTGCATGAATAATATCTAATATGTTTTATATAATAATTTTTGGCTAGGTATCCATGTGAAACAATGGTCATTTTCTAGCAAACCTCTACAAAACTCTTGAGAACTCCTTAAAAGTAGTAATATAATAATCTTCAAAATACACATTTTTTATTTTTACTCACATCATCCCATTTAAAATTATACTTATAAGTTCTTTTATACTTCTTTTTATGGAATGTATCATCACCTCTATCCCCAGAATTATTATCTAGATCTGGGTCTGATCTTTGATTTTCAAACTCAAGAACTAGAATATTTCCATTTTCTTCTTTTGAACTTGGTGTGTCTCGACCCAATGCTATCAGGTACCTTATAATTAATAAAGGGATACATATTTTGAGTTCATTTTCAGTCAATTTTATGTTTACCTGTCCATATTCCTATTTATTTTGACAAAACAACAAAACCAATTTCCCAAAGTTGAAGTTAAAACTTAAAACTGCTGTTCTGCTCTGCTGTACTGCTGACAGACGACTCAATGGGAGTCAAATTGAAATTATAGTAAATAGTACCGAATAATCTACATATTGATCCGGGTAGTACTTTCGTATCAAAATCATGGAATAGTACCGAATGCGGTACCTTGTACCTTAACGGCAGCACTGCTGTGAGGTCATTTATTACACTCTTTATGTGAACCGAGCATCAACTCGAATGCAGCATGTACTTTTGACTTTTCTTCTATGACGTTTGATGTAGGATGTCGGTGATTTCACCACAGAATAGTAAACAATTTCACAGTTGACCAATGTAACGTTGAGAGATACAAAAATGTTTATTATTTTTATTTGTGTTTGTTTAGAATTAAGTTGAAAATAACCACAGTTTTTTCATGTGTACTATTTCCCTTCTGAAAAAAATAACATTACAGAATCAAACTGAAAAGTATGGAATATAAAAAATATTTTTTTGTCGGATTTCTGTGTGTTACCAATGTATTAGGGGCAACTGAATTCATGAAGGGATTACCAATAGAAATGCGACCAACAGCTCAGAAAAAAATTGAAACTGCCAATGTACTTAATGGTGATGGTTCTCAAATTTCTTTTTACATAGAATCATCAGATCAGGAATCCAAGAATAATGAACCTAAGAAAGACCTTGAAAGTAATCAGCAAACTGATGATCATTCGAAGAATCAGGAAAAGCTCGGCAAAGTTAGTGTAAAAAAACAACTGGACCAAAAATATTCACATGTGAATAATCCTGTACAAAATAAAAATAATTCAATTGTGCAAACCTCAGAGAAAAGTAACACAATTGATTCTGTTGAACCACAAAACATTGAAAGTGGTGCTGTGATGAGAGGAGTATTGGTTTTTGTTGGAATTGGAATGCTATTTTTGGTATATGTAGGCTGTAAAACTTATAGGTAAAGAGTAAATGACACATTTTTTGATTTATTACTCTTGTTTATGTTCCAGGAGAAAACCCAATGTTAAGGTACGTAAATATGGAGTTCGAACCAGAAGATCAGATGTGGAAATGACACCTTTGCCCCTGCTAAATGAGGATGAAGAAGATGAAACTGTTTTTGATGTGGGAACATTGAACAGGACTTGAGTTTTGATGTTTTCTAATGGAAAATCAAAGTCAATTCAGTATCCTACTTGTACAGTTAACATTACTAATTTATTACCTGAAATAAAATACTTTCTTGATTTTATGTTTGTGTGGGATTTACTGATGAATTTAGAACTCTAGCAGTTGCCTACTTAATTTCTAGATGGCAGTGTAGCACAATTTTTTTTTGTAGATATTACTGTGTCATTTTGAAGTATCAGGAACGCTTTACTATAATGGGATATAATACTTTCAATTGGGGAATTATAAGTGTTCACTTGTATAAAATTCTGAAATACATTACGAATTCTTCAAAAAAAGGATACGTTGACAAACAAATGACAAAAAAAAAAAGAAGATTAAATCTTCCTTTCGAAGATGATCACTTGGTGATCGAAACACGTGTCGAGGTGTTAAAAATAACGATTTGGTGTTGGGAAAAACCTCCAGTAATATTCATTACTACACCAAAGGTTCCAAACAGTGCATCATAAATTCTTTAATTTGCCTAAACGGTCATCACCAGTTTTATACTCGGACAATAAGCTATAATCATTCTTTTATTGACTTAAACAGTCATCACTAGTTTCTATGAAGTAAATTAGCTTACATTGAAATGTTGTAAGGTAACAAATGTATCTTAAAATTGAATAGAGAAGCTGTTCTACTAGGGCCTTTCTTTACTATGGAATCTGGTAACTTTAGAACGATATCAGAAATATTAACCAAAGTTTCGTCTATCATATCAGAGAACACAAATGTTCCAGTTGGCTTAAGCTTTAAAAAAGAGACAAGAAAGTCGTTCTGGCTATTGTGTTATTTTGACACTATTTTTCCAACAAAATGCTTATGAGGTTACTTCTTTCCTACATTAATTACCTTTGTTATCACATGGTCACCATCATGAACTTATTTACTGCAGGTGGGGCAGTATTAACAATGTCATCATTAGATGATTCCATGGTAGATCCTTCAGAATTGAATGCTTTCTGTAATAAAATATTAGCAGAAGAATTTTGAATTGAAAAGTCTGATTCTGTAGATATAGACCTTTTCCTTTTACTTGGTTTCTTGATGGGATTAACAGTTATGCCTATCAAATTTTGAGCAGTTTTCAGATCTTTTGCGCGTTTTCGTTTCTCTTTTTTAGATTTGCTTCATCTTTAGCTCTTTGCAGCTCTTCTATTCTTTGTTTTTCTTATTGATAATTACTCTTCCAACACGTCAGATATCGCAGAAGCCACAGAAACTTCATCGATGAAAGTTCTCTCCGTTTTGCATTTAAATGTTCGAACCATTTTTCTATAAAGTCATAAAAATATGTAATTCTTACATGAACATACATTTAACAAATTATTGGTCTGTCGGTAGCCGGGCGGTTCGACGTGGGTGCTTTGTTCACTCAGTCGATTGGCCGATGTGTGAGTCGATGGTTCAAGCCCCAGGCTGAACGCTCGATTTTCACTTGCTATGGTCCAATCCGTGTTAGGAATCACACGTTAAAAGGTAAGACCGTAGCTCGAACAAGTTTCGACTTCTGAGGGTGGTTGTTCGTAGGGGTGCGATAGCTGGTTAACGGAAAAACATATTTTAAATATATTTTTCAACATTGATACGTATCTGTGTGCCCCGATAGCACTTGCATCAATGTTCCCCTGCTTACTACAATCGAAATGAATATTTTATAAAATTAAAGCAACAAATATTCTAAAAAAAATTGAAGTCTACATAATGTAACCATATATATGTACTTACCAAATATCCTAATATATCACAGGCAACGCTAAATATATGAGAAGAATCACATCCGGAAAACAACTTATGAAAATGTTGTTGCGAACGTCAGAAACGCGCTAGTGTGCGTGTAGGGTGTATGATTCAAAGACTACAGTTAGTTGGTGTACTCTTTGGTATGTGATTACCTTCCTATATGTGACGGGCGGCTCTTCTAGCGCGTTTTTTTTCGATGTGTATTGACTGTATCTATGTGCCCCATGTATCAATGCACCCCATCTCCCCCTACCCATTTCACGACATCAAGTCCAATGGATGTTTGATAAAACTTGGATGGCGCGCGATCCGTCCTATTTGAATATGATTTTAAATCCCAATTATAGATTCAGCAAGTTGTTGGAAGTGCACAAAAGTTGCTATGTCTATAGAGCATGATTTATTCTAGTAACTCTGTTCAATGTGCTTCGGAATTTTCTCGTTTCTTTTATAATTTTTTACGTTTTATTGTATAATTTCTGTTGGATGGTGAATCAATTTCTTTTATAAAAACAGAAACCTGAATCTTTGTGTGCGAACAAGAGAAGAATGTTGATTGTGAGAATTCAAAAAAATTAAAAAGAAGTACTATCAAAGACTACAGAATACTATGGTAAACTTTGGTACTATGCCTGGAAGCATGTTCTACGAAATATCCCCACAAAAATTAATTCATTTGTCGAATAATTTTTTCCCAGTTTCAATCACATGCTAGGAATATTTTTTTCAATAAAAGATATATAATTACCTACATATGCATGTTATTATTTTTATATGACCTTAATCACAAGATATTTTTACTTACATAAATGAATTCTGATTATATGTTTATTTAGGTATACTTTTTATTCGGATGCGAATTAGAGCTTTCCACATATTATTACAGGATTTCCAAATATGTGCAGAAATCACCTCTAACAAAAATTTGGTTTATTGATCATTCTTCACAGATTTGGCATACTGGCACTTCTGCAGAGAGGTAAATAAAACTCCACTTGAAAGAGTCAAATGCATTTGTGAACCTAGAATCTTCTCAAGGAACTCAATCATCTGAAAAAAGCTTAAAGCTTTCAAAGGGAATGAGTGTAGCGAAGCTGATACCCAGAAATGAGAATGCCAAGGCTATTCCAAATAGGCCCGCCGGTAAAAAAAAATCCTGCCATATGTGAACTAAATCCTCAAGAGCTAAGGGCCTTAAGCAACAACGGGGGTTTACCGGATCCCTTGTAGCGGTGAATCGGTCTACAATGTAACTGCGAAGAGAAGTGTAAGTACCCGGCTCTCTGAAATAAATTGTCGCCTATATAGGGAAACAATAGAAACAGAAATAATTTTAAGAGGGAATTAACAATAATAAATATGGCTACCTGCACTTAATTGCTCTCATAACAGGTTATTTAATTCAACCAACAGGAACGGAGAAACGCTCACCACCAACAGAATAAATTCGGAAACACAAACCAATTCTGTAGAATATGTTTCGAGGACACCCAAAACACAGCCAGCCAACCAGGAAAATAGCTTCAACGCAATTTATAAATTGTTTCTGTAGTATATACAATTATCAAGCCCATACAATACAATATCATGATAACCAAACACAAGTTATGTCCATACAAAATATTCATGTATATAATTGACATAAAAAATCTCTTAAATTAATCCACGTTAATCTATCAATGGTATTTCTATTAGCAAATGAATGTAATATAGAAAAGGTTATTTTTTTATAAAAGATATATTAGTTATTCGGGGAAACGCTTTTTGGCTTTCTAATAATCCATGATTATTCAAATACCTACCTACCTGCCATTAATATGGAAACACTCAAACAGACCATTGAAATCAAGAAACTTAAAAACCAACTTGAATTGATGGAACTGAAAAAAGACAATTCAGAAACTGAAAAAAGACAATTTGGAAACTGAAATAATATGCATATCAACTGATGATATATCGACAGAAAAAAATATCGTTCAGAAGATCACCAACGTTTCTGAATTTCCTCCAGCAGAACAAGCAGACAATGAAATAATTGATAATAAAGTCAGAAATATGCCAAATATATGAAACTATAGGTGCTAAAAATCCATTTCCACTATAAAAAACCTTGACAAATTTATTGCGAGACAGGTAGTTGAAAAAGGCTTCACACACTTTGATGGTAAACCTGAAGAATGGCCGGCCTGGGTTTATTACATAGTTCGGATGTGTGTATACCCTATCTAACTATTCCTCTGAGAAAAAATGTTAAAACTCTAAAAATTCATGCATGGAAAAGACAAACTTGCAGTATCAGGAATGATGACTTCACCATCTAACATAGATTTAATTTTGAGGTTGAGGACCCTAGGCGTCTTGAATGCCCAGATCAAATAGGTAATCTATACGGATGCATCACCAAAATAAAAATGTTATTTTATATCAAACAATATAATATGGACTTGAAATATTGACTTGAAAGAGTCAATATACAAGATTTTTCCTTTTGGTTGGATGAAAAAGCTTCCGCAACATGTTTCGCAAATTTTCCAAGAAATTTTATAATTCTAATCGGAAGCAGACCCTTTCACAACATGAAAAAGGAATGAAAGTAGGTACGCTGATGACTTTCTCTGATCATGGAAAAAGTTACAAAATATGTAAATATTGCTACTCTAGAGGTCATATTATCTCAAAATGAAGACTGTCGCAATATACAGACAATAAGAATATGATACAAATCTCAAATTATGCTTTTCATGCCTCCCTAATAACCATCAGACAATCAAATGTCGAGTAAAATGTCAGTGTGGAATCAATGGCTGCAAAATAAATCACCATCGATTAGTCCATAAAGATATCCAGGTAAAGATAATACTTGAGACGCAAAATTCCAGTCAACGAACGATAAAGGTAAAGCTCTACAACGATGAGGGTACTGTTCATACAGTGGAGAAATAATATGATCTCGAGACATGAAGTCTCTTCTTGTTTACAACTCAAATCATACGAAAAACTGATGGGAAAGGCTTCCACATATCTGAGGAATTCGTTTTTCTAAAATTGACGAACAACCGATGATATTACTTGGACGAGATAGTATCCACTTGACCGTTCCAAAAAAAGTTATCCACTCTTATAGCTCGCAAAGATTCCTGTGACGGAACGCACAAGAACTCGATGCATATGAAATGCAAGTCATGACTTTTGGGACAACGTGCTTACTCTCTTGTGCTCAGTTTGTGAAGAACTTGAATACAGAACAGCTAACAGACCGAAAATAAATTTTTAAAGCCATACTAAAGAAGCATTTTCTTGACGATTACTTTGCACATACACTGTAGACCAAGCTCTCCACATCATTTCCGAAGTTAAATGTAACAAAAAGATAGGATTTGAACTAGTTAAATATATATACAGCAAATACCTAATGAATATTTTATCTGAAAACAACGAATTCCAAAAAGACTCAGACTGCGATCACCAAACAGCGATTTTTGGGACTTTTGTGGAATACAGATATCGACATTTAACTCCAAATTACCAAAATTGACAACCGACAAAAAGAAAAGTTCCCAAGACAACAATGTTCATTTTTGACCCTCTTGGACTTATTGTGAAATTTACAATTGAAACACACGTATCCTAATGCAAGATATTATTTGGCATTCTATTATGGGATGGGACGACCATGTAGATGAGGATCTGAATCGACACTGACTGATGTAGAAAACATATTAATCAACATTAAAAACCTTTAAAATCCTATTTATGCTATTTTTTGAGTTGGAGCTTCACGTATTTCGCGATGCCAGCTAAAAAGCTTTCGCTACTGCCGCTTACCGGAAGATATTGACCTTCGACAGTGTAGAGATAACTTTTATTATAGGTCGTGCTAGAGTCGCTCTGACAAAACCTATTTCGATTCCAATACTGGAACTCCGAGGTGCTGTAATAGCAAAATGATCCACAAATATATATGTGGACAGACTCGACCAAGAAAACTTGGACAATTTGATCTCGCCGAATCGGGGAGATTACTCCCCGATTCGGTGAGTAATTACTAACCCTAAGGACTAGCGTTGGGTCCACTCTAAGCTAAACGCCGCATACATTGCAACTAGGACAAACATGACGGACAAGAATAATATCTCATCAGTTCACATTTCAACACAAGAAATACTGCTGCCAGATATTAATTACGTAGCCCGAGTTTTACGAGAAACTGCTTGGATTTATGAATTTTCTCGGACTATGATTTCAATAATAAAAAAGTTGGATGAAGTATATCCTTTATGTCTGACATTCACACTGACAGCTTTGCTGATGAACTTCAGTATCTGATAAAAAATAAGCCTTTGAGGAGTCAAAGTCCTCTAAATAATCTAAGATACTACTGAAAAATATATTGTATAGCGTGTTGCGTTCTTGTAAAACTGTATAGTGAAAATCTCACAATAAAGTGTTTCTTAAATATATTTCGGACTAATTTTTGTAAACATTGGACGTAGGCAAGAAAAAAATATGTTATTTTTTTTTAGAGAACACGTTGTATATTGAGCTGTTTCCATTGGAATTTTTTTCTTGTTGATAAAAAAAAGAGGAATTTTGACATTCTTCTTGAAAAGTCGATATTTTTTCTTATTTGTAACGACTAAAGTTATTGAAGCTGTTTTGAAAGTACAGAGAGTTGTTCAGAGATTCGACAATGAAAAATTTTCAGATATAAAGAATGTAATCAACTTCTATAAAAACAATGTTCAAAGATGTGTAAATCATGTTCAAAAGTTTCTTTCAGATACAAACAGTAAGAAGAATGCTATACGAAATAACTGATTTCAAATATAAATATTGAATCATATATGGAAATCACTTTTTCTTATTCATTCAGTGCTCCAATGATCCCTGATAGTACTGAATCAGAAATGTAATATTTGAAAAGTATTAATATTAAAAATTCATTGGTGTGAAAAATAATCAAACTTCCAGTGTACTTTCAAGTTTCAGGTGAAAACACTTGTCTTCATTTGCTCATTCCTATAGGTGGGATTAATTTAACTAACCGTAAGAATGCTTTTACAAACTGTTGTTGTGACATGAACAGAATTTCTTTTTCAGTCACATCAAGTCATAATTTTATGAAATAAATGAATGCGTCTTGTAAAGTTATGGAAAACTTCTCTATGTAAGTTGAAATTTGAATTGCGAATAAGTAAAAGACTTCATATATTTAGGTTGCTTCGAATGGACTTTTTCTTTCAGTTTGTATATGAAAGACATTTCTGCCTACCTACATATCTCTATAAAGAGTTTTTATTATGTTGTTTACTTTCTTCAGTTCTTCTCTAGGTTCTTTTTGTATAATGAAAAAAATTATGTAATTGAAAAGGCAAAACAAGTTTTCCCAAAAATTAGATTTTTTTGAAATTATATATAATCTCTTTCAAAATTGTTGTTGCTCTTTATATTCTAATAAGAAAGTTTTACATTATACATGATCATTTTCTTGAGAAGTCTTGTAAACTATTTCCAGTGCATTAGTGATGGTTCTAACATCCCCTTCAATTGTCTTTGCCCAATTCTCCACATCACCTAGTTCCTTGAGTGCTCCACTGAAAGATTCAACTAAGCTGAGCCATTGCTGAGTCTGCTTTGAAAAGTTTGTTGCACTAGCATGAAGTTGTTTAGCTTCTGCATCTAATTTTTTCTGGTTCAAATAGGCCTGAGCTACTCCAACATTCAGATGATCTACCAGAGCTTGCGTAAGATCGTTTGCTGCAGAACATGCTTCCTTTCGTTTAACTTCCTGCATTTCTTTTTTCATAGATTGTTTGGTTTGGTGCTCTTTAACCATTGAAGACAACATTTTGTATTAGTCTGGGTGTGTTTCATAAACAAAATAAATATTTAGTTTGTCAATGGTATGGTTTAAAACGTTTGAAATTTTAGAACCAAAGAGTGGTGGGGCAGGATATGTTCATTTAATATAAAATATCAAAATCATGCACTAATTTGAAATTTTCCCTAACCTCAATATCGCAAAATACACAAATTGTTAAATTATTCTCTCTCTCTATCTATTTTGGATGATTAGTAAATGTAAATATCTCCCACACTTCCACAACACAGTAGAAACACAGAATAGTAAACTATTCTGTGAAGTCTAATCAACAAATTCAAAAACATTAAAAATAGGGATAAAGGTCCTAAAAATATGAGCGATAGCTCATTCGATTCGGAATCACCTCTAGAAAAATGTTTTTGGAGGATTTTGGTGCAGATAAAAAATTGCAATTGTTATTAACAAAATAAGATTTAAAAAAATGGTATTTAGTTTTTCGTTAATAACTCAAAACTTATTAATATTTAAGCAACTTTGACAAAAGCTCGTTGAAGAGGAGGAAATTTCCGATAAAAAAATCCCGACTCCCGAAACTCTATCTCCATTATTTATAATTTAATTTGACGTTGAAAATAGGGTTCCCCGCGTTTGTTTCGGCATGCGCGCGCTGACACTAAAGAGAGTTTATCAAAAGAAATAATTTTTTCATAACATAAAATGTCATTTTAAAAACTTGAAAAATCTAGTGTCTTCTGAACACTTCAATGAATCGAGTCCCGTAGTAAATAAAGTTTTATCACTATTTTTCAAAAAGTTATTCAATTGTTAACCAACAAATTTTTTCCCAATCTCCGTTGACATAAATAATGGTATAAAAGATATGAATAATTGGCCTATAAACTTCGTGGAGCCCTTTTGATATATGATTCATACGATCCTGCGATAAAAGTTCATAAAAATTTATTAATTTGGTAATTATTATTTTTTATAACTATTGCAAAATGAAATATCTAAAAATTGTTGATAAATTTTTTTCTTTCAATTGATATTTAGCTATGTCTGTTTTTACATTAAACAATGGCCGTTATTAACATAGGATATGAATTTTTTATGCCATTTCTTTATTAAATTGTTTTAAACAAATAGAGAAATTCAATATTTTTGGAATTTTTTTTTTGCTATTTTGTTGTCTAGAGATGATTATGATTTTTTTTTATTTTTTCGAAACAAATACTCTATATGAACACTGAAATATACAGAAGATACTTTATTCTGTTGATATCAAAATTCTCCATAACTTTCAGTAGATAGTATCAAATAGTCATAGACTCTGTGGTAAAAAACACAAAATTCATGATTCTTTGATTGCTGAACTGTGACATTTCATCTTTCATTTTAATTTTTTTTATACTAAATAAACTGACTTCTGTGCGACATGAACGAATGAAGAAACACTATAAAAAATATTCCTTTTTTTTGTGTAATTCAACACGGGTATTTTCTCCACTGACTTCATGTAGTTTTTGTGAACTGGTGGATATGTCGGATATCATTTTCAATGTCAATTTTATTGAAAAATTGAAAAATATGATAATTTTCAAATGGTAAGGCTGATCGGGTTGCTGCCAAAACCAGTAAGATTACAATTTTTTCAGTAAAAACACGCTAATTTTAACTCCGTAATGCGGTTACCGTGTAGTAGTGAGAGATTTTAAAAAATTGTTATATAAAAAATCTAAAACTGAAATTTTGATCTTTTGAAAATTTATATGGATTTAAAAAACTAATAGATGTATTTGATCTCAAAAATATCTGCGCGTCGCTTCTACGGTAAGAAGCACATAATTATTCGAGAGAAAACCAAAAACATTGACTCAACTATTCGTTTAATAGACAAGACAGAGACACTGGCCGAGTTTAAGATTGGTTTGGTAGAAATTATTGTTACATAACAAAATTTAACATTCAATTCAAATATTACAGTAACTAAATACAACCCCCATTTGATCGTTAACTTTTTTTGTTGTGCTGTTTATGATAAAAATGTCGGTATAATCGGAAACAGCCTAAAGTGTACCAATAATACAGGAATTTGAAGATAGCAATCTATTTAAATTTCAATTAAGATTTTGAAATGGTTTTCAATGGTAACATATAAGTATAGACTTCTCAGGAAAAATATTTACTGTTTTATAAAGATTATTCATAATAAATAAAAATAGTTGCGTTGCAGAGAACAATACAGGGTGTAACAAATTTAAGAAAAAAGTCTATATAAACTTGTGTCCGAAAATGCCTCGTTTTGGAGATACAGGGTGTTGAAATTAAATTTTATTTGTTCGTTTTTCAAAAATAACTTCAATAAGTTATTTGCACGAAATTTGGTACCCAGGGCACTGCCGTCGCTGTCATTATTTATTTCAAATTGCCCTAACTTGTTTGACAGTAA
The DNA here is from genome assembly GCF_025532065.1 of Leptinotarsa decemlineata. NCBI lineage: Eukaryota > Metazoa > Arthropoda > Insecta > Coleoptera > Chrysomelidae > Leptinotarsa > Leptinotarsa decemlineata. The sequence continues at coordinate 1,288,597 of NW_027412549.1, read as the reverse complement.
ACTTTTGGTACTTTTCATGAAAAAACTAATTCCCACACCTTTTCCAAGTAAAAAATTACCTTTTCTCAATAACGCTGGAGGTGATCGTTTTCGAAATATTTACAATTTTCTATATCGATGCATATTACTCAGTTCCTAGATAGTGAAGTTGCTGAGAACATTATAAAAACTAAAACTAAGTATGTGGTGGATCTTGTCAAAATAAACAACTCTTTTCTATAAAATGTTTATCGAAGAATCATTCATTTCACATATACAAATTGTTGAAATTTTTCAAAACATGCTTGGTTTTTGTCATTTTGTCAGTTTTTTGTAATTTTAGTTATACGTTTTGTAGGTAATAAACGGTAATTTCTTCCCAGCAGAACTGTAATCGTTCAAAATATTTCTGGCAACACTGCTTGTGACCATTGTGATGTGCGACGTGCTGCTGTTTGACTGTTTGACATTTGGTGTCTTGCTGTGATGTGTATATTACTGTATTACCATTTGTTTATTTATAGAAATGATTTATTATTGAATGTTAAATTCCTATTCCTATAAGTGACCAGAAATTGTATCGGCATCCTTCATTTTGGTTGAATTTTTCAATTTGTATATTTATAAATACTCACCATATTAAAATGAGTAAAAAACAGTCCAGTGATTTTGAGATTGCTCCTCTTAGACCATTAGATGATTTTTTGATGGAAGCTGCTAGATTTCAAATACCAAATATTAAAGACTTTGAGAAATGGGGCAATCGAGTTACAAGCAATCTTCTGTACTACCAAACCAATTACTTCCTGATGTCCATTTTGATTTTTGTTTTAGTTGGGTAAGAATTTTTTTTATTTTCTTGTGTGAGAACTATTTCTCCACAACTTTTTTCAATTTAATATTTTCAGACTAATACATCCGGTGAAAATGGCTTGTGGATTTTTAGCGACTGCAGTTATTTTCATGATTTTTGTTTATGTAACAAATGAGAAAGCTACTGCTGCACGTTTCAAGAGAAACCACCCTATCCTTTCAGTATTTATAATCTTTGCTGGTGGTTACTTTGTGGCCTACATGTTGCAGTCTCTACTTGTATTTTTTCTAGGTATCCTTCTACCAGTTTCAGGTAAGAAAGTTTTATTCATCCCTATATTTTCAGTGTTATATTGATAGAAAATTGAGAACAAATTGTCAAAAAATGTATTTCTCAACAAAAATATTTCTTGTTAGTATACGACATTTTTTATATAAGTTTTACTGATGTTTATTAAATGAATTTAGTTTTTTACTATCCCTTGTGAAATTGAGTGATATTCCTAAGAATTTTCTTTTTGAGAATTGAACTGGTAATGATATATTTATAAATATACCCAATGATATGTAAAATCTTCAGCAGCGGGAAATTTGCAACCCATGCAGTGGATGAAGAAGTTATTAGAACCTGTTCATGCTTGTCCATATAAATATATCAAGATATCTTGCCATCTCACCTATTTACCTATATCATTTAAAAAAATTTTTTAATATGAATATATTCATGGGATGAAAGTAACAATTAACTAACATTGGCTCAATTGTATCAATTGTTTTAGCAATATTTGTCCATGCTTCCTTGAGGCTCAGAAATATCAAAAACAAAATTGTGAATAAAGTGGAAAATTTGGGACTCACTAGAACTCCAATGGGATTTTTTCTTGAAGAAATTGGATTGGATAGCGATTTGTTTTGAGAAAAACTGTGGTTTGAAGCAACGTCTTTTAACATTGTGTGATTTGATATGTGATTGGTTTCAAAAATTTTTTTTCAATGAATGACTTTTTTATTCCAAGGTTTTATTTCTTGGTTTTTATTTCATATTCATATTTTACTAACTATATGTACTGAGAAATAATCATTGTATAATATTATAAATATATCTAGTCTTTCATCCAGTCAGTATATACTCCAAATCTTTCATATTCAATTTAATGAATATAAAGTATATGTTAGTAACTGTAGTTTATGCTCAGATATTAAAGTTGAAAAATCATTTATTTGAAAGGTTTCAATCAAATACCTTCATTTCCCAGTAACTTTAGATTATCTCAGTTGTTAGACATTCTTTTTTTATATCCAATATGTATGTATATTTATTTGTGTCAACAGCTTTGATCTTCTTGAAAAGTAGATTGCAGCTATTTCTGTCATTCAATTAGAACATTTAAGGATATATTTTGAATTTTCATTTCAAACTGATCAATGGCATAAGATGAATGTAGTACTCCTTTATTTTCTAGATTTCTGAAGGTCAGATTGGATTCGTTTGTTGAATTTTGTTTATCTTGCTAAAAAAATTTTTTTGTAATAGAATTTTTCAGTGGACCGTTCTTTTAAATCATTGAGTAATTGAGGTCATTGTCACTTTTATCTTTGGCATTGAAGAGGCTCTTGAAGTCACTATTGATGTAGGTCATAAGTAAATGAATACCAAACTCAACAACAAATGTTACATATCATTTTCTTTTTGGAAAACCAAAGTTGAAAAAAACCTGTTTCTTTACCTTTGAAATGATAAAGGAAAAGTACTCTTTGACAGAATATATTTGTATTGTGAATTGAGAGTTGAATTCTCAAAAATTCTCTTATGCAATAATGAGAGCAAAAGAAACCATTTTGTAGAAATAGTTTTGCAAAATAGAAACCCCGGGACGCCTGGGAGCCGAGTACTAATTACAGTAGGGAAGACAATGAAAGTTATTTATAAAAACCAAATATACCTTCTTGAACAGTAAACTGCTTTGGTGACACACACATAAAATACTTTGGGAAAAAACCGTTCGGTTTTCTACTTCTCTGTCATCAAACAAAAAATGTGGACACTTCCAAAGGAAAGAAAATCGGAATTAACTACAATAAAAACTCTTTATAAATATAGTTATAATAGAGAATATGCAGAAGTTTTTTTCAGACACAAACTGCAACGAAATTCCCTTTCAAAATACTTTCATAACCTTGAATTACACGAAAATAACTTTTTCCCACTCAGTTTGAACTACAAACATTCGTTATAAAATTTAAACATATCATCCCTAGTATTGCTACATAATTTGATATATGAAAGTATTGATATAAAATGTCAAATACATGGAACACTGTCATCCTCGATGGTGTACCTTGAAGTTTCGGAAGAGATTTCTTATCACGTTACTGTTTTGGATAACATTACAACACGAAGCACTAATTTATTTCATACCATTACATCTGTATACCACCCGAAGAGACAAAATTGCTCTTGTCAAGATGACAGTAGGTATACAAATTCATACGGTCAGTTGATTCAGCCTAAGTAATTTCATTCAAATTGAAAGTAGTTTTTTGACAGTTTTTTCGTCCAAAAGCAAAACATTTTCTTAAAAAACCAATATGTCCTAAAAATATTTTCCTGTCAATTTAAATAAAGATAATGTTACTTTTCCCGTAGGTTCGGCAATAATTCACCACACTATAGGATTAAATCCGACTTTATCTCATTACTACACTAACAATACAACAAAAACGTTCTAACTGAACTTAGGACGAATACTCAAATGTATCACCTTATTAGCTCACTTTGTACTGCACTTTCAATTACACTTCCTCCTCTGTCTGTTGGTAGTGCTTATATATCTCGATGGAAGTCTTCGGAAGCCGATGGTATTATTCTCAAAACGTAGGATAATTTACAAAAATATTCTAAAACGAAAATTTTAAAAGTTACAATCCAAAATTGAGTTTTTAAATACAGGTACAAAAACTAGTACATATTAATTATTAAAACAAATTTTTTATATCAACAAATTCCCATCAGCCACAAGAGTTATTAGCTACATTTCTATTTACAACATTAAATTTTACAAATTGCAGCTGATAAAAAGTAAACATTATGGTAAGTGGAACAACCAAGGCTTTTGTGAAATTAATATAAGATTAAGAAATATAACAAATCTTTCGCTATCTCAACTTTCTCCTGTCTTTCACAGCCTGTCATTCTGGTGTAGCTGGCATTTTTTTCCACCTGGGAGCTATCTGAGTTGTACATTGCTTCTGAGTCTCCAGAAAACACTGCAGCCCTATAAGCGCTTATTGCGTTCCTCCCCTATCTTTCTTATGACAATTCTAACAATATTGTTTCCTGTACTAGTTTGTGGCACGTATTTTGTCAACAGGTATTTGTTACTGAAGGTAGTATCACATACTTTACATCTATTTCATCTCCGGTTGTGAGTTGTCCATGTGTTAGCCGTGTATGGCCTATGCTTAGGTACTAGAAGACTTGTTTTTTCACTGGGAGGTTTTTCCGTGGAAGAACCAATTTCTTCACTTTAGAAGAATGGTTGTGGTGCTATTCCCAGTTAATAACTATTTATTTATGAATGGATTTCAGATCAGTAAAACTACTCTCGATTCTACAGGAGTAAGTAGAATAATAATAGCTTTTCTTGCTATTTTAGGTCTGCGTTTCCATTACCTTCGATTTCAACATGACATAAAACTAACTTGAATTTGATGATTGGCTGTGGCTGCCTCTGTCATCTGTACATGATAACTACTTCTACCCCTTTTTCTATTTTAGATGCATCAGAGTAGACTATATTGAAGTCTACATGATTCGTCTTCAAGTGATTAAAAGCTGATGTGATAACCCTATTGTCATCTGATTTTTTTTCTATCAAGACTGGTCTACAGGGATTTAAGGCATTGTCCAAGATAGTGATTGAGGATAATTTTGTGGGAAGGGAAGGTGATTAGATGTACATTGGCATTAACTAACAAAAAAATTTAAACATGTATTACAACTTTCCAAATAGTTTTTCACTTTTTTTCATCAATTCGTCAATTTCATCCAACTCACTTCTAGAATCTGATTCATCTTGTACCTATACTTCATGTGTGTTAAGGATATAATATTTTAAACCTAAACTGAAGTTACTAAAATTATTGCAAAATTTGGTAATTTTTCTCTCAAATTTTGTGGTGTTGCTTCTTGGACTTAGAAAGGCGAAGGTAACAAACATGTTTCCATTAAATCGATTTGATACACTGGATATAGTAGTTGAAGTTTGCAGCAACAAATAACTGGCTGGTCCGCCACTGCCCACCAATGTAACATAATAATCATCATAAGGGCATAATGAAACAATGATCAACATTACACCAATAATGTCTCTAAGTACCTATATTATCAATAACTGAGGGTGGATAATTTGCTGGCCATAAAAGGATCCCCCAAATATGACATTATAATCCGAATCGTTCATTTAAAAAATGTACAAGAATATTACCTACTGGATACACCAAACAAGCAATCTATTCTTATAAGGGTTAGTTTTTACTAATGCGATTTAAAAAAATCGCTGACTAAGGATTTCGATCAAACTTCATATTTGTATCTTTTTTTATGTTATTGCCTTCCTAAGGTATTTTACTCTTGTGTTTTTTCATAATATTTCATTGACTAAGGCCTTCCTATCAGAATGTTTTGATCAAACTTCATATTATCTCTTTTGACATGTTAATATTTCCACTAATGAGGAAAAGTTGAAATTACCCTTTTGGGGGGTAATTTACTCCTGTAATTTTGACCTACATTTTTTTATCAAACCATTTTTCTTCACATTTCTATAGCCTTTGGATTTGAGAAATTTCTTGGCAAAAAATGAAAATTAAACCAACCAAACCTCTTAACCTAACCTAACCCCCAAAAAGAGTAAATTCAGATTCAACTTTGCTCATTGGTGGCAAATAAAGAGAGATAAAATTATGAAGTTTAATCTCTCGACGCGTAAAATGAGACTGACCCAAAGTTCTAAACATGTTGAAAGAGAATGAATCGAAATCTGTCGCTCGTATTTTATTCAGATCTTTACCTAATTCATGAAACATAATGTAACAAATTTTTCAACAGATATCAATTCATTTCTAAATATAAATAACATTGAAAATTGAAGTAGCAATTTGACATTTTCAAGTTGCTTTTAAATGTACTCTGCACCTCCATGAATTGGAGGCTGAAACTTAGGATCTCTTTATTATTTTTTCATCAAGAGTGCCGTAGGTCGAAAGGTTGATTGCATATTAATTATGATGAAAACAATATCAAGTAAAATTCAAGAAAGTTTTCGAATTTGAGCTTGTGATTTTGATTATGAATGTCGGATTTGGGTATTCTTCTAAGTATTTTCTCCCTCAACAAACTGTATAGGGTTCGTTCAACATGACAAGGTTGGGAAATTTCATGTATTATGACATCAATTGGTTTCAAATTTTGTTAACCTACGTTACCTAACCTACTGTATACCTAAGTTACAAAATAATTAACTAGACACGAATTATTTTCTGTACCTTCGAATATTTACGCCAATATGAAACATATATGACATATAAATTGAAAGGGTTAGGTATATTTTTAGGAGTTACTTATTTTTGCATGTTTGTTAATTTTTGAAATTCATTGCTTCCTTTCTTTCTTTGGAAGATTCCCACATTTTTTTTGTCCCATATCACATATCACGGCATGTTTCGCTATCACAGTAGCTTTTTCGTAGTGAATGACGTACTGAAAGATCAAATCGTAAGGTGTAGTTTATGAAATTACAATGGATCTTTATCTAGCAACGGCCGATTCAATTAGAGAACCTAATAATTTAACAAGATACTCTGGTGACTCATCTAGCGTATTGTCATGTTAGTAAACTTGAGATTAATAGTTTGATTCATCGGCGAAACACCTTTTTTCATTTTCTTTTGATGCAGCGTTATTCTGCAAATAAGCTGAAAAGGTTCCACTCAATATAATGATATAATAAATAACTTAGGAACAATAATGTCATATCTATCCAATTCCTATGTCCTAGTTTCAAGTCACTGAACTTGTTTACTATCAAGTTCAATGATTCTAGTAGGTGTACAAAATTAACAAAATAATATCTATCTCCCAGATTAATAAAAACAAGACTCGTTCATGCAGCGTTGTAAAATGTTCTCATTATCATACATCTGCATTATGCAACTACATGCATCTTGCAGCTGTTTGTACTATTTCATAACATAACATGAAACTTATTGAAAGATGATATATCTCAGTTCCATCATAACAAATGTAGATATAGTATATCTACATGTTTGTTTAGATATTAATATCCTAATGAAGAATTAGGGTATATAAAAACACTTGATTCAATTCAACTATGGGCGCTATTCTAACCTCAAAACTCACCAAAAGTGGCAGCCTTTATTACAATATAATGTCAGAAAAACGTAGTATTTTGATCATTGTTTTAAGAAAATATTGATTATCGCGAATTTATAAATCAAGTATATATTAATGGGGTGAACAACAAAATGTTTTCTCTTGAAAACAAACACTTCATTTACATGAAGTATTAACACAGCTTTGATATAGGTATAGATTTAAAAGATTATATTCATTTATGATTATGATGCACTGTTTGGAACCTTTGGTGTAGTAATGAATATTACAGGAGTTTTTGAGAAAAAAACTCCAGTAATATTGATTATATTCATATTGTGGTTACAACTGTACGCTGTAGCGTTGAGTTGTCTGAAAAAAACGTGACGAAGATATGCTAACCGATTGTTTTAATTATATATTTAATATAAGTCGACTCATTCATAATTAATTATTATAAGGAAGTAGGTAGTTATAAAACCGCCCGTTTATCAAATATTTAACCCATGAATTAATGAATAAGAATAACTTTTAAAAAAGAAAGTCACATCCTCCGGTGTTGAAAACGACCACTTGGGTCATTTTATGAATTAAATTGATGATTGTAGCCGTTACTACGTGGTAGGAAATCATAATGAAGAAAAGAGAAATAAAACTTTCTTTGTTTTTTACCACTTTTATTTGTAACTAACGTTACTGCAGTTTCGTCCAATACGGACATTTTCAAACTTATACAATAAAAAGAGTTTATTGTATAATTCGGACATTTTCAAACTTATACAATAAACTTATACAATAAAAAGAGTTTATTGTATAAGTTTGAAAATGTCTGTATACCTAGGACAAAACTGCAGTAATGTTAGTAATAAAAGTGGTAAAAACATAGAAAATTTCATTTCTCTTCTCTTCATTTTAAGAATTATAATTATCAGAAAAAGGAATTGAAAAAAATGTAATTTCCAATAACGTAAAGTTATCATCAAATAATTCAGCCCATGTCGAATATTCTGAATAAATGATAATACACGATTTACGTATTTGAATGTTTGGTCTACGCTGAATTCAGTTTTTGATTGAAAGATTTAAAAGAGTCTAGAAACGAACATCCGTTTCAGCTGGACGAATTATTTTTATTGTGTAGAAAATATCTTTCATTAACAATTATTCACATGTATGTTGTAAAACTAGTATTCAACACATTTTTAGAAAATACTTTTTTCTGCAGTTATTACTTTTACTTCATCTAATAATGCAAATGTCAAATTTCATTAGACATTCAGAATGATTCATAGCTTGTCTACATTCACTACATTGCACGTTCGTCTCTAGGCACTAGTCGTATTAGAAGAGTGTATAGTGTATATCTGATAAAGAACAATCACTTCGCCAAAGAGTAGAGTGACGTACTATCCTGTTTGTAGGTTAGATTATCGTTGTAGTGAAAAGTGAAGTGAAATAGTGTCATTAGCAACAGTATAGTATTCATTATGACATGGTATATTTGATGTTGAGTTAGTGATTGTACAAACGGTACCTCAATTTCTGGGTTATTTAGTCCTGCGTCCTTCTAACCAAAGTATATAACCATATTACCGATTGAATGAGTCGATATTTTACGTTATGTAGGTTATGTTCGAAGGACCTACGGTTGGTTTAGTTTTTTGTTCTGATGAAACTCTAGTGTAATTTGCCTTGCACGCACGGTTTCTTTCGTTACGTTAGATACATTTTTCATTATAGTGTCATATTTTGTGGTCGGTGATAAGTGAGATTTGGTTTTTCAGATATTCAAAGTGTTATTATCAGTGTTCTATCCTTGATCCTTCGGAATTTCACTATGAACAGAACACAGAATAAAAAGGTTGTGGATACTGTTATGAATAAAAATCTTCGATGTTTTTTTAGAGGTTGTAGGACAGATAGTAAATATGCTTCCAATTGTTTTGTTAGTTTTCCGAGCCCGTGTTTCAGAGTTAAGAATAAGTTAGTAAATCCCACAAAGCGTCACATTGACGTTTGTCCAGGATGTCAAAAATGCCATAGGTGGGTAACTCAGTGCGGTCTTGTTTCTATAAACCGATGTGAACAAATATACATACGTTTGCGGATTACATTTCGTTGACAGACAGCCTTCGGAATCGTTTCCAGATCCATTGCCAGCAGAAGAAGTACTAAAAATACGGGTATGGAAAAATTATTCTGAATATCATTATTTATAGGTTATGAAATATGTTTGTTGAATTTTGTCAATTATACTTTGTATTAATTCAAAAGCAATGAACATTTATATGGAGATAAAAACCAACGAAATAGAGAACTTTTCATTAAGTATGACGTATATACATATCCCCATTAAATCTTCATTTATGCACTAAAAACGAGCTGATAGTAATACCACAGATTAAATATCTGTGGTAATACCACAAAATCGAAAAAAAATGGAATGAAGGTGTCCAAGATCCCAGTGGCCTGGACATCAATTTGCTTACTAGGCCTTTATTTTACTAATGTCAACTTATAAACTTTTGGAAATTTACATTGCATATTGTCTGTAATTTTCTAATACAATTTCGTTTAACATATGCAATATTTCCATCACTACTAGGTTATTCGATTAGATTTGCAAGTGCCTTTTTGAAACATTTACTGATTCAGTAGTCATTTCTCATTAAAAACAATGTTGCCAATATCGAGTCTTGAGTCAATTATTAACATTGCGATTTGGTCGGCAAGTAACCAAATGTTAACCGGGAATTTTGAAAAAGGTTGCCAGAAAAAAAACATGGAACACATGGTTATTTTCGGAACACATTCGATTATCAAGTTCCGAAACAAGTATTTATTAATTGTTTTGGTTGGATGATGAATTACCCTGATACTGTAATATTGATTTAATAACAAGTGATAATGTTGAACTGATGGTATCAAATGTTTTTTTCAGTATTTGAAAAACTCCATCCCAATGAAATAATGGCCATTGCCAAAATTGATGAAAACATTTTCCGGGCGTGATTCTACTCAAGATGTCTGTCTATATATTGTAATAGACGAAATGTCGATTATATTATAGATTGTGTCAAAATTATTGCCAACCTTTACAGAAGAAAATATGACGTAATAATGATTTATCATATATATATAATTAGGGAGCTTGTTCTGTGTTGCAACAGAACCTTACGAGAAGAAAAAATATAGAGATGCCCTCCTTTACTTTTTCGCCAAAATTATTTGTTCATACTCTAACCTTCATTAATGTAGAAGAATAGATTCAAATCGGGTTTTGTCAATGCATATATATTGTATATTTAAAAGGCTATGATTCAACATATATGACCAGATTGTCTTACCATTGTATATAGACGAACCGTCTTACTATTTTGGACATTCAATGAGCCTTTTTCCTGAGAATAGTACAGCGAACGTGTCACGAGAGGCAGCACTAGTAGTAGGGACAAACAAACTATTCACATGTAAAGCAGTGTTATTTACTTAATATTAATTAATTATTTAAAAATATAAATCTGATATAAAAAATTATTTTGTGCTGGTATAATGCCAACAAAGCATTGCTGTTTTGCGGATTGTACGTCGGATAATCGATATCCGAAAGAAAACGTGTTTTTTATACCATTTATAAAACCTCATATTAATGAGGTTAGATGTAAGAAATGGATACATGCTTCGAGGAGAGTGGATTTAACAGTGCAAAAAATAAATAAATATTCATATGTATGCTCTAAACATTTTATTGGTGGAAAAGGCCCTACCGAGGAGAATCCAGATCCTGTTTCTGCAAGGATTAGTAAAGTAAGCAATAATAAAATTATGTTTAAACTAATACTTGTGATTGGAGTAAAAAAAATTGTCAATGAAATATTAATGATTTAAGACGTAGTACACATGAAAAATTTTAAATCAGTAAAAATAAGGTAAAAAATACTATTTATAAAAAATACACATACTGATTTAGTAATTTCTTACATGTTGCACTTTTTATTGTAAAGTGTTGGCTACTTGATTGATTACTTGAAAAAATTAGTTAATGTCTGCTAGAGTCTAAATCATGAATTATTGACAATTTCATTACTGAAAGCATGATAAAATAAATAATTAAAAAAAACTCTTAAAAAAATGTTTCCAAGTAACCAACTAATAATTTCTACAGGTACCAAAAGCACGAAACAAACGTCCTTCAATGTCAGCAATAGTTTCTCTGTGCAGTCCGCTTCAAAAAAAAAAAAAAAGGGAAAGATGTTAACCCAGAGTCTTCAAAACCAATCCATCTAAATGATACTCAAGATGTTCCATTAGGTAAGTATTTAACTCCTGAACCCACTGAATCACCGCCCCTTAATGGAGAACACGTCAATAAATCCGTAGCTCATGCAGAAAGTCAAACTTGTATGGAAGTTGAAAGTATTTTTGTAATAAAATTACAGGAGATTGAAAAAATCACAAAAAAAAACTAAGTACATTTACTCTTAATCATGAATCATGTATGAATGATAGTGAAAAGTTTAAATTTTATACAGGCTTAATGCCAGAAGATTTTGATATTGTGTGGAATTTCTTAGGTCCTACAACGGAATAATCACTGATAAAATGGCAGTCAAGATCAGAAACTAATAAACACATATCGATAAAACAATTTAAAGCATTATCTTTGAAGAATCAACTGTTTTTAACCCTTGTAAGATTAAGATGTGGCTTTTTATTGTATGATTTGAGTTGCCGGTTTGGTATAAGTAGGTATGAGCTATATTTCAAAAATTACAACAACATGGATACAACTAATGTATTGTAAATTTGAACAACTGAGTCATTTTCCATCAGCCAAAGATGTCAGTAAGAACTTATCTTAATCCTTTAAGAAATTTAAAAATGTATGAGTAATTATTGATTTGTTTGAATGGAATATGGAAAAGCCAAAAAATTTTAGTCAACAAGGAAATACGTATTCGAGTTACAAATCTCAAACACAGTAAAGTTTTTGATTGGAATCATACCTACTGGAGGGTGTTGCTTTCTTTCAGACGGTTTCGAGAGACACATAAGTGATAGAAGTATCACCGAAAAAAGTGGATTTTTTAAAACTCTAGAGAAAAGTCACTTAATATTGGCAGATCGTGGTTTTAACATTAAAGATTTATGTAATGAATATAAATGTACTGTATTAATGCCTCCGTTTTTGAAATAGAGAAAAAAAATTTACAAAAAATGAAGTTAAGAGGGCAAGAGAAATTGCTTCGACTCAAATACACGTGGAACGATTCATTGTTCAAATGAAACAGTTTAGAATAATGCAAATAATTATACCCTAAACTTTATTGCCTACTGCACCACAAATTGTTTTTGTAATTGCAATAAATAACAATAACACTATTATTATTTTGTTTTCTTTCATTAGTTCAGTCAGCACAGCATCATTAGCCATACATTTTTGAATATTTTCAAACAAGAAACAATCATAAAACATTTATATATAATAACATACACATTTATCATCCCATTATTAAAAATCTTAAAACCATTAACTGTACTTTTTACTGCACTTATATGTCAATCACAAACAGTGGTAATTTTTATGGTAGCCTCATCTCAAAAAATTCCATTGCTAAGACATTATGAACTTTGCATAATTTAGTTTAGAGCATTTATAAAAGTTTCATCTCGAGAAATCCTCTCGACTACAGAACCATTCTTTGTTGTCCAGACAATAAAATCACAAAATTTCGATTCCAAAATAGCTAATGTTAGCTGAATTTGGTAGTAATAAGCATGATTCCTTTTTAATGTAATTTGATTATTTTTAACGGTATAGCACAGAGTACTTTGATTTCAGCTAATTTTTAACTTGTAAGCACACTTTACTTCAATACAGTAGAGAATTTCATTATTTTCAAAAATTAAGCCATCTGGGCTACAACCAAGACCTGGGAACCGACCATTAACAATCAATCCTGGCTTTTTAATCTGAGTCCTATTAATAGACGTAAGGTATTCTTGGATTGCAGCTGATTCATTATCTCTACCATAAGCAATCGCAGGAAAGTGACTTATATCTTTTGTTTCTTGCGATAACTTTATATTTATCAAATTTGTTGAATCTTTGCTTGTATAAAATGACTTACAGTTTGATGCAGTGATTCGGTATCTGCGTGCATTAAGCCATGCCAGACTATTTTGTTCCACCTCAATTTCAAACGGACCAAGCGTTGATGATCTTAAATTCGTTTGAAACTCTGCAATTTTTAATTTTAATTTTTGATCATAGTTCAAATCATAATCATCATAATGTATTTGCAATAAGTCAGTCCACATTGATTTTTTATTTTTGTGTTGTAAGCGTTGGATAAAGTCTGTTGTCATTATTTCAGCATTCAAAAACATCGTAGGTCCGACTGTGCTCTAAAGTTAATTACTTTTTTTCATTAGCCTCATTACATTTTTTTACGCTTCTCACTTGGATTGTTTGTAGATTTAGCTTTTTTATATTCAGCAGTGATGATACTTGATGGATTGTTTCCAGTTTTGCGACCCTGGTTCCATTCTTTGATTTTAGAAGTACAAGTTAACGATTTAAAACCATGTTGAAGCATATATTCTTTTAAAAAGTAGTGCGACAATATTATAGCATTTTAAAGATTCGGATGCTGGACTTTGACATGCAGCATTTATTACTTTTCCATCATCATCAAGACCTATTACCACGTCGTAAATTGTAGTTTTAAAAGATGATTGGATTTTTGCCCTAAAATAATAAATATTTTTACAACAATTATCTTGCAAATCTTTTATACGATCACTAATACAGTACAGTCGACCACATTGAATGGCTTTTGAATTACCACAGACAGGCATTAAATCATCATCCAGCTCTTGATCATCGTCATCTACCTGTAATGTACATGCTTGTAAATACCTTGTGTATGTACTCATGTATAATACCGTAACAAAATGAACGGGGAATCTGTTTTGATGGTTAATGTTGTAGAAGAAACAAATGGTACTGTTGATCCAGATGTAGATGCTGATGTAACTGTTAAGGCTGCTTGCAAACATTGTTTTTTCTTCAATAACCATATTCCTTTATCGACACCTTCAAAAATAACTCCTTCTCTTCCGTTATTTATACAATTGTTGACCCTAATTCATACCAATAAAAGATTACTAAAATATTAAATACTAACTAACTAACTAACTAACAGATAAACTGATCACTGAGTCATCATTTACATATGGTTTCGAAATTATTTTTGAAATTAATTAAATGAATAAGATAGTTGATAGTTGATTACCATTGATTAGAATGAGATGTAACCTCAATCGTTTATTAAATTATATTCCTTTATTATATTAAATTAAATTTATTTCATTAACATCTATATTTGATTCATATTTTACTCGGGAATAAATCTGAAATTCATTATTTTAAATTTCTTTTGTTACAGTTTGAATCTACAGCTACTCTTTTACTAGTATACAACCCTGTCTATTAATTCACTTTTTTTTCCAGTTACATTTAAATTACGGCATGCAAGCCAACGTTTTAATGTTACATTGTTATCCTTTACATTTGCAAATTTTAGTTTTGCTCCAGGAACATCTTCTTCTGTTAAAATCATTCTATTTTAATTGTACTTTACTATATATTTATATGAGGATTAGGCAGTGTTTGTCCCTACCGAGCTACTAGCGCTGCTAGTGAGTGATTTTTCATACTTCAGGAAAAAGATTCATTGGTTATATTTTCATCTTGTTTATCATTTTTGTGAGTTTTTTGCTTTGCCGTTTTAGAAATGGTAACTGTTTTTAGAGGTTTGTAAGGCCTAACATTCAATATACTTCACAATACAATACATGTTCCTAGAAACAATGAACCTAGAGAAACTACAACACATGATGTAACACAAATACAGGCAAATTTATTTAAAGAGACATCCGAATGACAGGAGGGGACAAATACCTGCACCAAGGCGTTCTAACCGTATACAAGAACAAACAAGAAGATAAAACGTTAAGTTTGAGTAGAGCCATGAAAATGATAGCTCAGGTATCTAAAGTCCTCGCATGTAATAAGCAGAAGTTAGTAAAGCTTCAAATCATTTTGAGTTTGAGTAGAGTAGAGCCTTGATGATGACAGCACGACCAGCTGTCGAAAGCGCTCGCATATAATTAAATAGCAGTTATAAAGCTTCAAATCCTTTTTGTAACTTACAGCAATATTAAAATATTAAAAATATTTCTATACATTATATATATATATATATATATATATATATATATATATATATATATATATATATATATATATATATATATATACCGGTGGCTCTTAAATTGAAATCAATATGGGAATGATCAAAGAGTACCTATTTTTTTTTTTATTTTCATGGAATTATTTTCCAGCAGCTTGACTGCATTAACCTTTCTAGATTTTATATATATATATTCATATATATATATATATATATATATATATATATATATGTATATATATATAATTATAATAATGTGTGGAGAGTAAACGAAATCCATATTTTACACTCCGAATATGCGCTACTCTACAATGAAAAATGAGATTATGCAACTCGACCTTGTGTTCTTCAAGTGGCAGTGTAGGTAGCAGAGATGAGTCGAATGGAGAACAGATTAATTAATTTGAGCACGTTGTTTTATTTCGATATTATTGTAGGTACAGTTTTGCCAAAACGAGGTGGTGAGAGCGCTCCTAGGACTGTACGTACCGTTGTATTGGAGGAAAATATTTTGGAAGCCGTCGCTGGTGATCCTTCAATGAGCATCAGAAATCTATCAGAACAGTTCCATACATCCAAGTCCACTATTCATAGAATAATTAGGGAACAACTGCTCCACCCATTTTACATCCAGAAGGTACATGCCATGACACCTCAAGATTTTCCAGCACGACTGGAATATGCCAATTGGTTCATGGATAGGCAAAGAGAGGATATGACTTTTATTGATCGAGTTTTATTCACTGATGAAGCAGGTTTCAGTAGAGATGGAGTTATCAACTCTCATAATCTCCATATATGGGCCGAAGAAAATCCCCATGGGATATTGCAAACCAAACACCAACGGAAATTCAACGTGAATGTTTGGGCTGGTATCATAGGAAACCATCTTATAGAACCATTCGTTCTACAGGACCGATTGAATGGAGAACGTTATTTGGAGTTCATTCAGAACGATTTGAATGGACTTTTGGAACATGTTCCATTGCAAACCCGAAGAGATATGTGGTTTATGCATGATGGCGCTCCTCCTCATTTTAGTTTGATTGTGCGTGACCATCTGAACCATATTTTCCACAATAGATGGATTGGTAGAGGTGGGCCATATTCATGGCCATCGCGGTCTCCGGATTTAAATCCATTGGATTTCTTTCTGTGGGGGCATCTAAAAAGCCTTGTTTACGCTACACCTATTCACACAAGAGATGCATTGTTGAATAGAATAACATTACATTGTGAAGCCATACGAAACGACCCTGGAATGCTATTTCAAGTACAGAGAGGGTGTCTTCGCAGACTAAGAAAATGTATAGAGAGAGAAGGTGGTCATATCGAGCAGTTTCTGTAGCGGATTTTTCATTTCTGTTTGCTCTTGAGGCTCTTGAGTTTCGTTAGTTAAACGTGTTTGCATTATAAAAATTCGTTATGAACATTTTACCTATCATTTCCATTTTCCTTAAAAACTAATATTTTCGAATAATGGTAGACATCTCAGGATAAATGTTGTTGAATTAACGTTATCATTATTATTTCTGCTTTGATAAATTAGTACCAAACGAATAAGCACGTTTTTCATATATCCCAATTCATTTTGTCAGTGAATATATACATTTTTGCTATGACCTTGAAAATAAAGAGGAAAGTTCTTGAAGATTCTATCCTTGTTTCCAGGAAAGCCAATCTGAAATTACTCATTTTTTTGGTTTAAACAAGGGTTACTATATAGGGGGGGTTGTGAAATGTCATCATTTTCTATTGACATTTGTGGCTGTATTTGGCGATTGTGATTATGTGATTATGCGATTGGTCGAATTAATTGATGTTAATTAAGTGATGAATGTGAGCCCTGGTTGAAGTTTTCAATATCGTTCATCAAAGTATCAAATTGAAGATGATTGTACTTATCGAGTTGCCAGAACATGGTGAAGAAGGGTGTATGTGCCAGAATCATGCATACCATCGTCATCAGACGACACAACTCTGCAGCTTCTCAGAAACTTGAAATAAGAGTTCAAACTTGACAGTTGAACAGACCTCTATAAATTTTTGTAGAAATCCAAATTGCTCAAGCTCTTTTTAAAGACACTTCCACAGGAAGTATTCTGCTGATGAATAGATAGTGACAACAGAGGCAGTACCGTTTCTTATTTCAGTACTACCTTCCACAGTATTTTTTTTGAAAGCTCAGATTTTTGAAAAACATTTAAAATATGTATTTTAATATCACTATAAAAACTTTTGGAAAAGATTTTCAAAACTTTTCATAACAGCAAATATTAGATTATTTTACACTTGTACCAATAGGCATGATGACAGATTTTGAAATACTGTTCTATAATGTTGGGAAATATATTATAATAACAACAAAATAATTTCATATATCCGCATAAAATTGAAATTGAGTATAAAATAAATACACTTCAATTTATGAGTTTGAAATTTCCATCAAAACACTTCAAAGTGTCACGGCTTCGCTTGTGACGTCACGTTTGAGTAGACTACATGTAAACACTGAAAGCTCTTCTATAAATTTGATGATAAGTTTTATTGAATAATATAAATGAATTCAAAAGGGTATCGGTGGTGTGGAGTCCCTCACTGTACTAATTCATCAATAAAAACTCCGAACAAGTTGTTTGTGTTTGTCCCTTACAAAAAAACAACACGAAATAAGTGGCTTAAACTTGCAAGACGAGATTCAAGGAGAATATTGCCCAGTACTCAGCTTTACTTTTGTGAAGATCACTTTGACGTAAGTATTCACCTAAATTTGTAGATTATACACCAGTATTATCTTGGTCAAAGATTACATTCAATAATAAACAACTTTTTTTAATTTAAGTTTCATCTCTCCTATCATTCACCCTTGTTATGTATCACAATAGGTATTATATTTCGATTGTAGTTACCGAATGATATGGAAAACTATATGGAATATCATTTGATGGGATCGGTGTCGCAGATACGTATGAAACAGGGGTGTATTCCCACAAAATTCTATTGTTAACCCGATAGAGGAAAACGTACATCTGATACAACAGAACTACAATGTATTCTCGAAAAGCAAAGAAAGATGGCAATTGAACAATGTAAGAAAGAACTACAAGAAAGAAGCACTATTGCTACAAAACAATTGGAACTTGAAGATACTTCATTTGGAAGTTCAGGTATCAATTTATTTTTTATTTCAATCATCTCTTTCATAGACTGACTCACTTTATCAATGCCTAAGCATTACATAATGGGAACTCATAGCGAGTTTTAGGAACCTCTCCAATTTCCCAAAACTTTTTGAAAAAGGAATCTGAAGGAGATTTACAGGTGCAATGTAATGATTTATTAACATCCTCAGGCTTTGGACTGAGCCCATGACAATCCAACCAAAAATAGTGTGGTGTGCAACTGCTTCATTGTGTTTTCTGAAGATAAGATCTTTTTGAACAATTAGAGGGATATTGAACAAAGGGTCAGCAAGCTTCAAATTTGAAATATGATTCCAAGATTTGATATCTATCGAACAATCAGGCACGGGGGGTTAGAAACCTAAGAAAGGACAATGGCAATCACTGAGATAATAAATTTTGGAACGTTATACGGTCGAATTTGAAGACAAACTCTTTTGGAGTCTATAGGGCTAGAGCTGAGGATGGCAGTCTAAGACGTTTCAAACATTTATGACTGAGAATACTTAATCGACAACCACATTCGAGTAAAACCTTAGCCTTTTGATATGACCCATAGGCATCCCGAATTTCAATGAGAGTTGTCGCTAGATCAGTCGAATTTGAGCGTGATAAAGAGTAGTAAGTATTGGTGGACGTAGAGGCAGATTGATAATCAGATTCCAGGTGTGGAGAGGAAGGTGTGTCATTTGAAACTTGATTACTGGAAGCAGAATTATCAGTTAAAGGGGCATTGACTAACGAATGCTGTTGAGGAGATAGTTGTCATTTTTTCGTTTGACAGAATGAGGAAATAATTGACCACATTCCATACAATGTGAACGTGAAGTGCAATCACTGAAAATACTCATGAAAATCAAACAATTCACACATTACTCATGCGATTTTACAACATTGAATCGTTCGCGGGTGTACATAGACAAAAACAGAGGACATGTGTATATGAGACGATACGCGTTACACAGAGAGCAACTAGTTTTGGTTTGACTATGAAAAGAAGCACGTCGAGAGGCGGATGTGAAATGGAGATATATTACGAGGTTTACTGTTTGATTTTCTTTGGCTAAATGAGTTTGATCAGCAACCCTTTCGAGGCTGCCACATTGTTTTGTTACAAGATCTTCCGTGAAAGTGTCTATCAATGTTCGGAGATTGTGAGAAGTGACATTATTCTCATCAAGTCTTTGACAATTTTTCATTTCAATAATATGGGCAGTAGCTAAACCACGTTCATTTTCATTTCTTTTCATTAAAGAGTTATAAGCAAGTATATAGTTAGCATTTATTGAGTTATTTCTTTTGACAAGAGCCAATAGTGGTTCAGAAAGGAAAGAGATCAGATATTTAAATATTTTTCAAAAATTTATTTTCATTTACCAAACAGTTGAACATACCAATGAAGGTTTTCCATTGTTTGACGTTTCTATGAAATATAAATAATTACATTTTTGGTGGCTTGATATGAGGTTCAATATTTCAATTGATATAGGGTGTAGAAACGAAAAGCTTGTCATGAATGATTTTGTAGAATAATAATTTCAGCGACTTGTCTCGAATAATATAGGTTTTCACAGCGGCACTTATCTCATGTCGAGTATTCAAGCGACCGTTTTTGACGGAATATCGTATACGGGGGGTGCGAGATTTAGTCATAAATGGAGACAAGCACAGTGATATCGTGGGTTGAATATTGCAAATTAATAAAAAATATTTTCAGAAAACACCAGGGTAAAAATAATAACAATGAATCAAAATTGAATTCAAACCAGAGGTAAAGACGGAACAAAGAGTCTACACAAATTCATTCAGGCACTCACATTATCTCCTTCCAAGAAAAAAAATCCAAAACTCAGAATTTCTATCCAAGTGTATATAGGGAGTTAACAACAGAAATTCATAAACACAAAGACCATTTCAATAGAAAGGATGACGCTTTTGACATATATAAAATCTGGCTATGAATTCCAATAATGTATCTTATGTAAGAACAGCTACAGCACTTCATCCATTGCTTCATCGTCTTTGCTAATGTCTACTTGATTGATTATCTGTCTATGGGAGCAATATGCCCCCAAGTGGCAATTTTTACGAACTAAAGATATTTACATTAAATCCTCTAAAAGACATCATGAAATGCTTATGTGTTTTTGTTTTCATATCAATTATTTTATTTTAAGTGATCTGAAAAAACCTGAAATGAAATAATAGTGAGTGAAATAAAATACAAGTAAAAATAGAAAAATCGAACAAAAATAAATAAAAATGAACAAATGAAAAAATAAAATAAAAATAAATAGTTGAGAGATTCAAAGTCACGTTAGTTCACGACGTTTCGATTGTTAGTATCTACAATCGTCTTCGGGTGATGACTGGACTGATTTCTCCGAGAGATAACTATTTATAGGTCGTTAGAGTACTTTCACTTATCCCCGCATTCCATTTTCCGCTTCACTGGTTCCGTGGGAGATGACCGTTTTGGCGGAAGTTGGCCATTTTTCGCTTGATGATGGGTTTCCATATGTTGCGTATTTCTACGCTGGCCTGGCTGAATACGTTGTTGGACAACATGTATGCGGCTTCCTTGAATTTTCTCCTAAACCAATGTTCCTCTCTGTACAAGATCTCAGCTTGGGACCACTCGATGTTGTGTTGATGGGTCCAAACATGGTCTGCTATTCCTCATTTGCTGGTTTCCCCTCGCTGTGTGTGTTTCTTGTGCTCGGCAATGCGAACATTCAATGGCCTCTTAGTTTCACCAATATATGATTTTCCGCACTCACAGGGTATCTGGTAAATGCAATTCTTGGAATCGCAGTCTGCGTTTGGTGGCCTGGTTTTCGTGAGGCTGCTACGGATAGTGTTACCGGATCTGAAGCAGGTTCTGATGTTTTACTTGAAACCAATTCTTCTTATCCTCTCCGATAATCTTCTGATGTAGGAAAGTGCAAGCACTGGTTGTGACGGCTTCTCTTCCTTGCGAGGCTCCTGCTGTCTTTTTATTTCACTCACCATTATTTCATTTCAGGTTTTTTTGCTTAATATAATTGTTATTTTCAACTATTCATTTTTAATTCTTCTTTTTTAGTTGTTTCAGGGATTTCAAATCATTTTATATAATAGACAATGGAAGTCCGAACTAGTGAAATTCATCATGAAACATTGTCAATCACCTTCAAACAAACGTCAAACTTGTGCTGCGTATTCTACAATAAAAATGTGTTTAAAACGCTTTTTAGGTTTTTCATTACAATACAGCGTGTTTCATTTCAAAGATAAAAAATTAATCATAAGTAAAATATAAAAACGCCTTTTGTGTATTAAAAAGAAGAGGTAGGTATAGGGAACCCTGATAGTTAGGTTTAGATAGATAGTTTTAAAGGGAATCTACTCCTGCGTCAAATTTACGCCACAAAATATGGGGTGTTCCATTCAACTTTGAGAAATTATTTAATTCAATGTGTGTCCAAATTTTGAGGCAATTTTTTTCGCCACTCGGAATAATATTGCATTAACAATTTCATGTAGTAGTCAACTTTAACCTTTGAGCTAAGCAGTACATTTAATCACGAGCAGCTCGTTACACGTTACAGGGTGAAAACAATTTTTAAATTATGGTCTGTATTTTTAAATTTCTCGAAACTTATCAGAAACGGTCAATTTTAAGTATGGGAAATATAATAGTAACTCCCTTTTATTTTGTCTATAGTATCTAAAAATATAAAAAAATATAGGGTGTTCCATAAGAAAAAATATAACTTCGGTATGTAACTTTTTTGGGAGTCACCCTGTATATTTCAAAATAATTTTGGAATATGCTCCTCATGGACCCACATATACCTGTGCTGGAAGTTTTTCCCTAACTGTCTTCATTTCTCGTAGAAAGACCGAGGCGAATGTGGTGGGCCACCCTCTATATATTTATATTGCTGTAGGTTTACTGCAAAAATGTGTTATTTGAAAGAAGCAAGTTCAACACAACAATGAAAATGAAATTCAAAATTAATCCAATGTAGTAACTTGACTGACTCACTAACAGTTGATAAGGACATCAAGAAAATCGGTACAGAGTGTGTTATTTACAGATACAATATATTAAACGTCTGTTCAAAAATTTCTGGGAAATATATCCAGATTAGAATTTGGTGCCCTTTATATGCGAAATGGTAAATTTGTATTTTTTGCTATTGATCAGAGAAAATTTAAAATCCCGTTGTATGAGAAATTTATGATTTTGGATATTTCTTGTATTACAAAAGTATCTGAAAATTCTTTACTGATGAGAATCATAGTTTCAACATGGTTAGATTTGGTTGCTCTTTATGAAACAACAATCCCTAAGACAGAATATTCAATAATCATATATTGTTATTGTAAGTAAGCCCAAGAAATGTTTCACTCTCTTCAGCTATAAATGTGATAGAATTGTAGGTACTATTATGTTTTATCTACATTTACTTTACTAATTTCACTTCTATTTTAAGGTAGCATTCCAAAGAAGGTACTGAAAAATAGTACTGTACCGTGTCTTGAAGACTCTGATGGCGAACGTCATACCTTGCATATAGATGAAAAGAAAGAAAACGAAGGAGAGAAAATGGAAGTTACTGTTGAAGGAATTCTGAAAAAAGTTCCTACCATCTCGGATATCCACAATTACAAACTTAATGACAATGAAAGGCTCAGATTGGAGAAATCAAAATTGTGTACTGAAAACAAAACCTTTGACAAAAAAAATGGGCATTGGGAAAACATGTAACATACTATAGAAGTAAATTGCTGAAAGAAAAAAAGCAGGTATTAAGTGAAAACAAAATAAGTTCGTTATTGAAGAAAAAAAGTGTGTTTCTTGGAAGCCTACAGAAATAGCTACAGCATTCACTTTGAGGTGTTATAAAAAAAAGCTACACTTTTTCAAAAACCACCTTAGGTATCTCCTTCCTAGTCTACCATTTTTAAGAAGGTGGTCAGTGGGAATTCAGATGGAAAAGGGAATATCGAGTTCGTAAAATTGGCTGGTGAAAATCTCACCGAAATGGAAAAATGCATTGTTATAAAGTATGATTAAATCAAATTGAAACGTATTATTGAGTTTGATATTGCTGAAGGTGAAATTATATTGGTCATTATGACTAGAGCAGTCCATATTCATAGACGATGATACCAATGGGACAGGTCAACACTATCATTGAAATTGTTTGATGTGATTTATTTTTTTTGTGATGAAGTTATGCAGGTTATGATACTTCAAAAAAAAATCAGAAAAACTAGTCATCACTATTATTCATAAAACAGACTTCAAAAAGCAAAAGTCGCTAATTCTATTATAATAAATTAAAAAAATAATTTTATGGCACTTTTTTATATATAGCTGTTTTTATAATTTTTTCTGCTTCAGAAAAAAATATAACGTTGGTCAATATTTGTTTGTAACAAAATGTTAAACTAATAAACAATTAAATAATGAATGAAATTTTTTTTGCCAAACTATTTAAAAGTGCAAATTATGATTATTAAAAGCAAAATTATTCCTCAACTAATTATTTAAACAATCTCAATATAAAAAAATCGATTTAAAACAATTGAAAATTAAAATTAACATATTCTACTCTAGAGAACAAAATAGCAAAAAAAATGTTTCAAAAATATTGAATTTCTCTATTTGTTTGAAACAATTTAATAAACAAATTACGTAAAAAATGTATATCCTATGTTAATAACTGCCATTGTTTAATGTGAAAAAGACAGCTAAATATCAATTGAAAAAAAAATGTTTATCAACAATTTTTAGATATTTTATTTTGCAATAGTTATAAAAAATCATAATTCACAAATTGATAAATTTTTGTGAACTTTTATCGCAAGATCGTATGAAGTATTTATGTAAAAAGGGCTCCACGAAGTTTAAAATTTATAGGCCAATTATTTACACTTTATCCTCATTATTTATGCCAACGGAGATAGGGAAAAAATGTGTTAGTTGACAATTGAATAACTTTTTGAAAAATGGTAATAAAACTTTTTTTTCTACGGAACTCGATTCATTCAAGTGTTAAGAAGATACTAGATTTTTTTCAAATTTTTAAAATGACGTTTTATGTTATAAAAAAATTATTTCTTTTGACTAACTCTATTTAGCGGTAGCGCGCGCATGCCGTAACAGCCGCGAGGAACCCTATTTTCAACGTCAAATTAAAATTATAAATAATGGAGATAGAGTTTCGGGAGTCGGGACTTTTTTGTCGGAAATTTCCTCCTCTTTAACGGGCTTTTTTCAAAATTTCCTAATTTTTTTTTGAGTTATTAACGAAAAACTAAATACCATTTTTTAAAATATTTTGTTAATAACAATTGCAATTTTTTACCTGCACCAAAATCCTTCAAAAAAATTTTTCTAGAGGTGATTCCGAATCAAATGAGCTATCGCTCATATTTTTAGAACCTTTATCTCTATTTTTCATGTTTTTGAACTTGTTGATTAGACTACATGACATTTACTGAAAAACGTTGGATTATTTAGAATTGGTGCCTTCACCTTTATCATTCCTCTAAAAATGTAATATTGGAATTGTATTTTTTAAAGATATTCGTAATATATAGATATTAAAAGCATTTTTCGAATGAATATTTAGTGGAGAATATGCATAAAATACAGAGTTATAGAAAAACTCTTATTTTTCAGAGGTCCAGAAGGAACAGTGGAAAAAATGTAAGACTGCAAAAATCCTTGGTAAAGATGACAGTTCAAGAAGAACATGAGGAGATTGTTGATTGTTCTAATTCTACAAGTGTAAGTTTAATTTTTTTAATATTAAAAATATGTGTTCATCACCTTTATTTTTCGCAGATATCAGGTACAACACAATATGAAGACAGAGATACAGATATATCATTGCCAAAAAAGAAACTTCGAAATGCTCCAAAGATAGATTTGAATTCTGACGATTTTGATCCTCTTGATCTGAATAATCTTTTACTCTCAACAACAACTATTTTCCAAGGAATGTGCAATGAGTTGAAAAATTCTATGGTACTGAATAATCCTGTGAGTAGAATGGAAGCATATGTTTTTTTTATTTAGAATATCTTTCTTTAAGGATAATTTGGGTTTGGACAATGAACAGATCACACTCACCACATCAGCTGGCGACAAAGAGCAATCTGTACAAATTGTGATTGTCAATAACAAGCCAGGAAGTACCAAGCCTTCGTTTAACAATACTAAAGATAATTTAGAGCAAATGCTTGAGGATATCGAGAAAACCATAGTAAGATTTATTTTGTTGTTTCTCTAATAATCATTTTAAGCTCTATAAACATATTTAAAACACACCTGAAATGAATTCTGATTTTAACAAACACTGTTGATAACTTTTATAAACAGCATATCTATATAGAAAGGTATCAGAGGGTGCATTGGGAGACATCTCAGGAACATTTTATAATAATTTCATCTATTTGCAAAGGGGATAAAAACAAGACATAACTCCTTTCAGGGTGTGTTGAAAGATATCTTACAAAAATTTGTATTTGCAAAAGGCATGAAGGGATGTAATCTATCTCCACATCATAAAAATCAGACATGAGCCCTTTTAGAAATATCTTCAGATGATGTGTGTGCTGCAGGTTTTTTCGGGTTTTCCTCGAATCACTGGAATCAATGAAGTCACCCCAGAGCGCCAATTAATTTTTGTTGTTTCATAATTTTATGATTTGTATTACTTTCTTCTTTAATATATTTCTCACAATTCTTTATATAATGAGATTTTTAGATTTCCTGTCTTGTTTTTAACAATTGCTGTAGACAGATTCATCAACTTCATTTGAACTTCTTTCTGTAGTATTTGTACATTTATATTTGAATAGTATATTTACAGATATCATTTAGAGAACTATGAACTCATTTTTTTTCTGATTTGATAGCCAAGCGGTTCGGCGTGGGTGATTTGTTCACTCACTCGAATTGACTGCCATGTTGGTCGGTGGTTCAATCCCTAGTCTGAACGATCGATCTTCACTTGCTATCGTCCAACCCGTGTTAGGAATCACACGTTGAAAGGTAAGACCTCGTTAATCCTTAGCTCGCACAAGTTTCGACTTCAGAGGGTTGTCATTCGTAGGGGTGCGACAGCTGGTTAACGGAAAAACAGTTTTTTTTTTTCAAACAGATACATGTTTCTAATGAAGACATGTTAACAAATAAAAAAAGAAATATATCACTTTCTCTTTTATTTCTCACCAATATTACTTATCTCCTCATTTTTTGTATATGAGGCATCTAGTTTAAAAACTAGATAAGTAAATTTCAACAAATATTGCAGAAGGTGAGAAAATGACTGTTTTTCAGTTAAAAATATGTTTACACTTTACGAGGTACAGAATTACTGGGGACAATTTACAGCCTAAAATTTTTTTTTATCAAACACAACTGTATTACTAGTTATTTTCACCTCATGAAAAATTTGTTGAAAATAATTATGTGGCTTTGAAACTCGACGACTCATATATAATGATGATTGCAAGTACGTTTTGTAACGACACAAAATAAAATTATATTCTATTAGCAATGCTAAATTAATTCACGGATTTTATGTCGGGATTGCCTTTTGCAAATATGATATCGATAGAGTATGTTCTTGAAGTGTTTTACAACACATCCTGTAAATTTCAATCCAGCAGTATTTTTCTGAAATGACATCCGGTTTTTACCGTTCTAGTTTCAACTGCACTTTGTCTTTTTTT
This sequence comes from Leptinotarsa decemlineata, assembly GCF_025532065.1. Taxonomy (NCBI): domain Eukaryota; kingdom Metazoa; phylum Arthropoda; class Insecta; order Coleoptera; family Chrysomelidae; genus Leptinotarsa; species Leptinotarsa decemlineata. The sequence continues at coordinate 1,261,232 of NW_027412549.1, read as the reverse complement.
TTGCAAAATGAAAATGTTCATAAGATGTCTCTCAACACTGTCTGTGAATTTCGAACTGGCAGTAATTTTGTTAAGGACTTATGTCCTATTATTTTTGTATTCGGGGGTGGATGACACCCCGTCATATCCTTTGCAAATAAGTGATGTTAATATGAAATGTTTGTAAGATGTCTCAGCACACCCTGTTAATTTGGAGCTCAGTATTTTTGTAAAATGTCTGATTTTTATGATTCGAGGGTGGATTACACCCCGTCATTCCCTTTGCAAATGAATGATATATGAAATGAGATCAATCACCAGAAATGTGATTGGGAAAAGAAAACTTCATCTCCCGAAGTTACCAACTTGGGTGGTGAAACACACATCGAGAAATGTATTGCATTTCTGGTGATTGGGAAAATTGTTCGTTTTGGATATATGAAATGTTGGTAAGGTGTCTCCCTAACCACTCTGTGCAATTCAAACTAGCAGTATTTTTATGAAGGGGCTCTTAATATTTTGGAGGTGCATTTCACTACATCATCCCATTTGCAAATAGATTATATAAATATGAAATGTTCGTCAGATGTCTCCCAACACATCTCAATATATCTTTCTACACACCACGTGAATTTCAATGTGACAGTAGTGTTCTGAAAGGACCTGGTCCTATATTCATTATTCGGGGGTAAATTTACGCCCTCTCACCCCCCATTGCAAATCTCTGAAATTGATATAAGGAGTATGGAAGGTGTGTTTTCTGGTGTGCAATTTAAGTTTAAAAATATAAGAAATACTATATTGTGAGATATTATTTATTACCAGCGCCACTGGTAATTTGGCTGCTGGAATCGAAATGACTGATCAAAAGTGGCGCCGACTTTACACCGGTCGTTATGAATACATTCTGCTTTCCTAAAAATGGCCATTGTTGTTTTCGAGTAGTAGCCAAAAAAGTATTGCATAAACAAAACAAAAATGTTTTCTTAGGATGCCAAGATTACATATTGTATTCTCATTTGTCTGCAAAGCTAAATCTCGCGACAAACTTTAATATTATATGAATTGAAATATATAATGAATTGATAGGTTTGAAACTAAATTTCTTCTTTTTAGAGCAAGTCAATAAACGAACACTATTGTGACGATATCAGATGTTTCTTTTTCAAATATATATTTTAAAAGTTTGCCCATTGAAAATGGAACTTGGAAACTGCCTTTTCATCATATTCATATTAGAAAGTCATTTATTTCACTTCTATACTTCACAAAAACCTTGTAACTTCACCTCCTTGTTGAGCTCGTTCGTACCAAAATTTTCTAGGGGGCCGTGGTCCTCATTATTGGTGGGTACAGCTTTAATTTGTCTATTTTATTTTCAAGGCATCTGCAGAAAAAGACTATCAAGAAAATGTAAATATCAGAACAATATCTACCCAGACTGATAACCGAAGTCTTGAAGTGAGTATACCCATTGAATAGTTTGAAAATATTCAACTTTACACTATGTATTTTCTAGATTGAAAACAAAAAACTGAAATTGGAAATTGCAACACTCAAAAGTCGGATAATATCTCTGCAGAATCAGTTGAAGCAACAAGATGTTCCTCAATTGTTATTTGTTTGTAATGATGAATGAAGGTAGATAATGGCCATAGACATTTTCAATAAAGTGTTTATTATTTGTAACATACAATTTTGTAAAAATTGTGTTTTAAAAAAAGTTGTAAAATGTAAATATTTATGTATATAGTCAGTTTTAAATATGTATAATTTATATGTTATCCATAGGTTTGAAAAATACAAAATTTTGAAATGCGTGAATATTTATTCAAAAGGATGGAAAAATTGATTATTGTCAACTGTATAGAAATAAAAAAAATATTCAATAATTTAGACTATTCGACTTCTCTGAATCTTTTTACGAATGAAGAGATGATATATTGATCTGCAAGATAATTTTATGGCTGTACTAATTTATTTATTGATAAAATATAAAATCACATTATTTAATATTTTCCTAAACTTACTCTGTTAAAATAATGGTGTAGTTCTATTTATATATGAATAAATTTCAATCTGTTTTGTTGTAATACACACCAGCACATTTAAAAAAATTTAATTCATTGCTATAAAGTACATTTTTCGTTTGTCTTAGTCCATTGTGAAATAATTAATTTCTACATTAGTTTAAAATATTAGAAACAATCACATTTTCGTGTACTCTTATTTGAAAGTTTTCACAAAACATTCTGTAAAAATCTTATTTTTATATGACAATTATTTTGTTGTAGTTTGATTAAATTTTTATTAATTCAAATTGTTTTCTTACTTTGGAAAAATAGTTCAAAGTTTTATACATTTGTTAACACATCATATATCCTGGAACAAAACTCTGAAAATAAGAGTTTCAATTCTGCCAAATTGAATGTTTCCAAAATATTGTTTTTGAGAATATTCTATCAGGTAGAAATCGTCTGGCAAAAATTAAAAATTATGCATCCTCTAGATTATGCGATGAAATTGGCCGATACTTGATGAAAATCCATTACTCAAATTCCGTTTCACATAATTTGATGTACATTTTTTTATCCATTTTTATCGATAGCAGAAAATCACTGAACACGCAAAACACTTCCAACCAACAAATTAAACATGTTGTGTAAATAGCTGAAGCTGTGAAAATATGTTCGAGACGAGTGTACCTACTAACATAAAACAAAATTTGAAAAACGCTAATCGAATGTATGTAGCCCGCGAAATTTGAACATTCCCTTATTTTCTGAACAGACCTCGTATATATAACGAATAATAGGTTTCTTGTATTCCCGAAGATATCAAGATCTCTGAAAAGATTGGTTGGGTTACAGAATCACTTATTTTTAGAAAAACAATTGTTTTCTGGCCAACGTTTCGAATTTGAATGATTTCTTCAGAGCACTGTAGCAATTAATTTTCATAACATACCTGTCACAAACTTGATAACTGTTGCAGTTTTAGTGTTATAAGAATTTTTTCAGTAAAATAACTTACTAAAAAGGAGTTTTTCTGTGTTGAAAACATTAATAAAAAAAAACTTCAGACATATCGGATAAATAATAAAAAAATAATGTAGTAACAAAATATTTGAGACCACCACAAAAAAGACATGAAACAAAGGAATGGATTCATCTATAATTTTGATGTGTTGCCTGTTCTTATTGACTGACGTAAGAAATAATAAAGATAAAAAACAATTGTTTTGGTATTTTACTGATTAGATTCAAATGTTCAGTATTGAAGGCTATTGACATACCTTTTAGTGTTCACACTATCTTATTTAAGGATATCTATCAGTTCACCTAAAAGTCTTGGATGAATATGGTTACACATCTATAGTCCGTTCATAATTTGTCGATAGCACAAAATGAGGGCCCAAGTCATAAAACGGTCGTAAAACTCGTAAAATCATAGGCGGAGGTTCCTGAGGTGTTTATTCATTAAATATAAAGCTTCAGTTTATATTCGAAACTTGCCTTGAAAGGGTGAAGTTGTTACGAACGAAAATAATTTTTGGTTTAGTACATTTTTTAATCGCATTTAATTTACGGCTCGTTGGTGTTTCGGCGTCTACGGCAGTAATTAACGTCTGTAATATTTATTTTGCGAATTTTGTGCAGTGCGTGAGTAACTTTTTTTCATATTCCTACAAACATATACGCACCTTTCGTTCCTGCTTGTTTTGTTTGATTGCTTGCGATGGCTTCGTCATCATCATCAACATCATCAAGTTTTACACCGGTACTGTTGCGTACAGTCAGTAAGTCTGTCTATTCACCAAGAGAGAAGACTATTGTTTTGAACGTTCACGATGCTCTGGTTTCTCAGAATCCCACAAACACTGTTCAGAACATAATCAAGAGTTGTGCCAACATGACGGGCGTAGGGGAGTCAACAATATATAGGTTCCTATCAAAAAGAAAAAAAAAAGGTATAGCTAACCCAAATACAAACGAATACTTAAAGAGGGGGAGAAAACCTATTGAAATTGATGAATTTGCCAAAAATGGTATTCGAAGGAAAATTCACGAATTTTTTTACAAAAAAGAAATACCCAACTTAAACAAAATTTTACAAGAAGTTAGAGACGACCCGGATTTGCCTCATGTCGGACGAACCAAATTGTGGCAAGTTTTAAAAGAATTAAATTTCCGGTGGGAGAAATCAGACCGAAAATCACTTTTGATTGACCGGGAAGAGATAATATGTTGGAGAAGAAAGTATCTAAGATCTATACGAAAATTTCGGGCTGAAGGAAGGCCAATTTACTATCAGGACGAAACGTGGGTAAACGCAGGTCATACTCTCACAAAAATTTGGACAGATAAAAATATATCAAGCTCCAGGCAAGCCTTTATGGAAGGTTGGTCTACTGGTATTTCCCCACCCTCTGGTATAGGCAGTAGATTAATAGTTTCTCACATTGGCAGTGAAAAAGGATTTGCTAAGCATGGTTTGTTGGAATTTGAATCCAAAAGCACAAAAGACTATCACGAGGAGATGACAGCTGATGTTTTCGAAGAGTATTTTGAGCAGATGATTGAACATATACCACCAAACTCAATTATAGTATTAGATAATGCACCTTATCATTCACGACTAGTTGAAAGACTTCCAACGACTGCGTGGAAGAAACAGGATATCATTGACTGGCTGCGGAATAAGTCCCTGCCTTACGAAGATGGAATGGTTAAAGCAGAACTTTTAAAAATTGCCCGGCAACACAAATCTAAGTTCAAGAAATACGTAGTTGACAAAATGGCGGAAAGACGAAACATCACAATCCTTAGACTTCCACCCTACCACTGCGAATTAAATCCAATTGAACTCATTTGGGCACAAATGAAAAGCTATGTGGCTAGAAAAAATACGTCATATAAAATACAAGCTGTACGTGAATTGTTATACAGTGTGGTCCAACGAAAACTTAACACCTCGATTTTCCGGCGTTAACATGAAAATGTGGAAAATCGCTCGAACCCGTCAATTGCTGATTCGAGGGGGAACAACTTTTCCGCTGTTTTCATCCCCGTGACTTCAACCCCCTAACGGGGGTGAGCACAACCCCTTGATTTTGAATAGGGATGAGGGGTGTTGAGATACCTCATTTTGAAGATCTTATCGTGTACTATCTGCCCGTAAAATTTCACTTCAAAATATCCATCGATAATGAAATAACAGCGAAAATAGTGAAAGAGGCAATATGGAATTTATCTCGAGAATATTATTCGTATCCGACGCATTTCAAAGGTATTGAGTGGTTAATTTTTTGTCCAAAAAAGTAGACGGACCTTGTTTTTGTACCTTAGTCTATCGTGAATTGTTAAGAACGGTACAAGTGTGTACAAGCGATTGTAAATTTGTAGTGGAATTAAAATGGTGTATTCCGTAGAAGAAAGGGTGGAAATGATAAAATTATTTTTCCGAAATAACGACTCTGCGCGCACAACAGCGGCTTTATTTAACGAACGACATCCTGGAAAAAATGTATCCGCTGCTTACGTTGTGCAACTGGTTGCCAAATTTGACGCTACTGGGTCAGTTGGAAACAAAAAGAGGGTGCATGAAAGAGACGAAGCGAGGGACGTGGCTGTCTTAGGTCATATAGCAATGGATCCGACCGTTAGTACTAGGAAATTGTCCGAGGTATCTGGTGTTTCACGAACAACAATCATGAGAATCCTGAAACAACATAAATTCCATCCGTATAAGATACGATTGGTTCAGGAACTGAATGAGGATGATCCCGATCGCCGACTCCAGTTCTGTGAAGTGATCAGTGAAATAATTAACTGCAATCAAAACTACATGTTCGATATCTGTTTTTCGGACGAGTGTTCATTTTACCTTAACGGCATTGTAAACCGGCATAACTGTCGGTATTGGTCAGATGAAAATCCACGATTATTTCGTGAGGTGTATACACAGCGCCCCCAAAAATTAAATGTTTGGGCGGGTATTTATGGAAATCACATAATCGGCCCTTTTTTTCTACCCGGTAATCTCACAGGCCAACTTTATCTCGATCTATTGGAGAACGCTATTTATCCAGCCCTCGTGCAAGTATTGGAGAATGCAGAAGACCATCAAACGATCATTTTCCAACAAGATGGCGCACCACCTCACTTTGTTCAACCGGTGCGTCAGTTTTTAGATGACAATTTTCCTCACGCCTGGATTGGAAGAAGGGGACATATTGAGTGGCCACCCAGATCACCGGATCTGGCTCCACTGGACTTTTTTCTATGGGGTCACCTGAAATCCAAGATTTACGCTACCCAGCCTGAGTCACTGGATGATTTGCGAACTCGGATCATTAATGAATGCCGTCAAATTACACCAGACATCTTGAGTAATGTACGTGAACGTTTTCAGCAAAACTTATATTACTGCATGGAAGTGGATGGTGCCCATTTCGAACATTTAATAAAGTAATCACAAAAGTACGTACTCTTCCACTCTTTTACCTGTCATGTCGTTATCGATGGATATTTTGGAGCGAAATTTTACGGTCAGATAGTACACGATAAGATCTTCAAAATGAGGTATCTCAACACCCCTCATCCCTATTCAAAATCAAGGGTTGTGCTCACCCCCGTTAGGGGGTTGAAGTCACGGGGATGAAAACAGTGGAACAGTTGTTCCCCTCGAATCAGAAATTGACGGGTTCGAGCGATTTTCCACATTTTCATGTTAACGCCGGAAACTCGAGGTGTTAAGTTTTCGTTGGACCACACTGTATGAGTCTTTACAACATATTACAGAACAAAATTGGCGAGATGCAGTAAGACATGCAATAGAAGAAGAACAAAAAATGTGGGATCTTGACAATATAATTGATGCGACTGTAGAGACACAACCGCTAATTATTAACCTGCAAGACGACTCGGATTCCGAAGAGATGATCCTGTTTATTTTGAATTTGAATAGTTTTGTAAGTAATCGTAGTTTATATCATTTAAAAATAGGTATTAATTAAATAAATGTATCTTTTACAAATTGCAAGTAACTTATTATTTTGATTAAAATAAAGAAATTTTTTTTAAAATAAAAATACAGTTTACAGTACCTACAGTTTGAGAATATTAATATATTTATTTATTTAAAGTAACTAATGTTTTAATCATATACTCTATGACACTGGTCACTCATTTCCACTCAAAATACCTACATAATCGGATTAAAAGTTTTATAGCTGTATTGTATTTCTTCAGATACAAGGTGGGTTAGTCAAAAACATATTAAACTGCCAGTTTTAGTTTGGTTTTTGTTATTATATCATATTAGCTGTCCTCTCTGTATTTCAGTTCTCTAATGAGGGTCAAACTTGCAGTGAGCTATCAACAAATTATGAACGGACTATAGAATGGTCGGATGTTAAAATTAAAATATATTCATATAAGATAATGCCCGTTTAGGCCAACATAGCATTTGGCACTGTTTCCACATTTCACTATGTTGGATTGTATCTTACAGTGTCATAGTTTTGAGAAAAAAAATCAATTGTATTTTCATTACTAAGTTTTCCAGGCAAACTTTCCACTTATGGTAGTTCATATTTTGTGTTTGCTCTTGCAAATTGAGAGGCTTTTGGAAAATTATTTTTCTTTAAGAAACTCTTGAATATTTGGAGTTTTTTGTTATTGAACTGGAAATGGCAATTGCTCTTGACTTCAATTTTAGCATAATGTTGATTTTTCTATGAAAATTCTATTTTGAGTAATAATTTAAAAATCTTTCTGAAAAACTTGTTTTTAGGATACGTCTACTTTTAAAATTTAGTTTGTATCTTTAATAATTGGAGATGCAATAAAATGTCTAGAAATGCTAAAGAAAAATTTTCCTCAATTTTCAGCGTAAAGTTTAGTTTTGGATGGAAACTGTGAAAAGTTTAATATTTCAGATTGTTTATTTTTCGAAATGGAAATTAAAATATCGTCAAAACATCTTTTAAAAAATGGCAATTCAAAATGATAAGTTTTTGATACAAATATTTTGTAGTTGTCATGATCAGTGTGCAACCTAACCTAACCTAACCCACCCCCTACCCGAAAATTTGTAAAAAAATCCATTGTAACAAAAGTAATTTGAGCCAATTCAGAATTCAAAACTATTATGAAAAAGAAATGTGTCAAAATTAGAAATCATTACCCACTTTTTTAAAGAATTTTTCAAATAATATTCATCAGATCTTAGTTGGAGTCTCTATTATGAAATTCATAAAAAATAAATTGAAGCTGTATGGGACACTTTTTTAAGGACTGGTGCGTTTGAGATGGGCCTCAGACAAGGTGATTACTCATATTCGAAAATATTCATTAACATTAGAAAATCAGAGAATAATTAATAACATAATTGAACAAAATTTGTATAGTTAATGAAGAATGTGACGAAATGTTATCTCTAGTCAATTTGAATGTGAATAGACAAACTAGAGTCAGCAATAAGATCAGCCAGCAACGAGACATTTCTCACAATTACTGATAACTTGAATGATGAGAAACAAGAAATATCATTGACTGAAATAAGTCAGTCGTTTGCTTGACTGCAGTTAAATTTGTCCTTGTATATGTTTATTGTAACACTATATATTTGTATTATTTTGTATTTTGTTTATACTTTCATATTGCTTTTAAGATTTTTGCTTTTCAACATTATATTTTTCAATTGTAATTGGTCCTACCAGTTACATTTTATATGATAGAAAAAACAAACTCAGTGATTAACATTATATTACAATATCATCCATTATAAAGTATTTTACAAATAATCATCTTAATTTATTACATAAATAATTCATAATTATACATAGTCCTTAATTAGCTAGACCAAATTTCATGATCTTATAAAAATGAAAAAATTTACATAAGTATTGTATCAAGACAGTAATATATTCGCTAAAATCATTCGGTTCAAATTCACACTGGCTATAAAGTACATATATACAGTGTGTCCTAAGATTGATGTTACTGTGATGGACTGAAAATATTTGAATTTGATTTCAAGTTTGTAGATTTAAGCACTGCTTGGCAAAAAAATAATTTCAAGAATATTTTCAGTTTTTGAAAAATAAGTTGGTCTTGATTGTCGAGCAAAAAACGTTTATCTTTTCAGGTATCCCTTTTGTACAAAATATATTAAAATGAAAACAAACTAAATTTTAGTTTCTCTCAAATAAGATTCACAGAACGTAAGAAGATCATTGCTCTACGTTCAATACTGCTGCTACTCAGGAAGTTCTTATCCACATTTTGCATGACTTGATGAAAGTAAAATTTTTTTTACAAATTGTTGAAGCGATATGAGCACTCAATTGTATACTGACCCGTTACTTGATTTATGATTATCGTGGATGTATATTGGTAATAGTTGTAAATATCTCGAACAATCATTATCTTATGACTTCTATTTTAAGTACAATAATGGAAAATGGTGCAAACACTACTGTAACATGCTTGAAATTATTTTTACAAAATATAAATACGACGATCTTGATTAGCAAGGCAGTATATATCTATTCAAAGTACCTTCTAGCATTATCTGCGATTAATTTGTGAGTGAATATAATTTATGTTGAACCTCAAAACAAGGCCTTTTGATCAAAATAGCTGAATCTTCTTGAAATTTTGTATAGAGCCATAATTTCTCATCTTGAACAACTTTTTTTGGTAACACTTAGACTTATGATGAACAAAAACGGTACATTACCTGAAGAGGAAATGACTTTCCGCTTTACACCAAGGCCACATTGTTTTCCAAAATTCGAAGATTTTCTTACAATTCATTTTTCACCAAGACCCTCAATCCCACAATCTTAAAATGAAACTTTTAGTCTATCACACCTCTTGTAATATAATGATATCCTAATCACGAAACAATTAATAAAAAATTTTCACTACACACTTTATCAATAGCGCAACACGTGGCATCTTGGGGCGTGTCTATACGCCGATTGGAATTGAATTGTATCTAACAGACACTAATCCAAGTTACCTCCCAGAAAAGTATTGCAATTGCTTTTCATTTATATAACAGCAGATCCTCGTTGAAATTTATCGAGTAGATCACTTACAGACGGGTTTTGAGGCATTACCTCAGTATAGAAAAGATCCAACACAAACAAAATTGTTCCTGGAACTCTGAATAAGGATTAATTGACATTTCCTGCACTGATGAGAGGTAAAGCATCTGCAATATTATACAAATACCTTTGTAGATCCTACTTTGTAGCAACTTTGTGTGCCTATATGCCTGAAGAAGCTATTGTATAGCGAAACACGTGTTGCCGTTTTGTGAATTGTGTAGTAGAAATTTCACAATAGTTTTTCTTGAATATGTTGTGGATTTTCATCATGTATTGACCGATTCCACCTCATATAATAATATCCAGTGGCTCACTGTATTTTATTAATATCAACTAAAAAATTTTTATTTAAGAGTTTTGATATAGTTCATCAGCTAGGACCTAAATTTTTTGAAAAAAAAAAACATTTGTTTTCAAAAGTAGAACTGGAACCTCTGGCATAAGCAAAGTAATCCGAAAACAAGCGCCGCTACTAAAGACCAGAACCAAAATGTACTCTTCAGTGTTGCGGTTCTGGTGTTTGTTTCAAACATTTGTTCTGTTCTTATAATTTCCTAGTATGTTTTGAATTGCAAAACCGGGAGAACTAATAGTACTGAAAATCAAATTTGTTAACTTATTACATACACACCAAAAAATCAATTGAAGTAGAAATCAAATTGTTTAGTTTCGATTTTTAAGACAAAACCACATTGCAAACTATACAAGCTCAGAAGCTGAGCTATAGTAGAATATTTCCTAACTCTCGCCAAAATGTTTAAGCAATAATATTCATACTGTACATAAGCACCATTTACATTATACTGTAGACAGACTTAATGTTGAAATAATGTTTCAAATACAGCGTTACAGACACTTTATGCCTCTTTCACTCGAACATTTTTCAGACGTTTTTGCTTTAAAATAGCCTTTTTTGTAAAATATTATTATTATCAAGATATTTGATTTATCCAGACTAGGGTTGGTTCCAATTGATCCAGGTATTCGAAGTTCTACTGTACATTAAAGAAATAATGAATTTATAAAAAAAAATGATTCAGATACCCAGATACCTGAATTAGCCATCGTTTTTCCAATAGTGGCTAAGTTTGGCCACTAACTTAATACAATACTGAAAATCTTTGAGATCTCAAAACCACATTAGACTTTTTATAAAGAATTATAAACCAATCATTCACTTTCTATTAGTCTTTGGGAGACTTTTTCACCCCCAGTCACAGCACATTCTGACCTACACTTTTTATTACTTATTCATCTAAGAAGTCTTCACTGGATTTGATATTAAGGTTTGAACTTAACCAAAGGTATGTTTTTTGATTGCAAACACTTATCACAAACCCATTCTGCATACACTTCCTGCGTTAAGAGTTGGAAAGCTGCTTCCGTCAGACCTGTACATCCTCTGAAAGTTGATTTAAAAAAAGTTGTATGAAGTTATTAAGGTAATAGTTCAAGATTGTTAAAGGGCTACTTTTATCAAAACATGATTTTGTCACAACATCTACTCAACAGTTAATCAATTCAATATTCTTAGAATTATACAGCAAAGAGAACATCATGCACAATTATTACAAGAAATGTTGCTGAGAGCAGAAAAAAATAAAAAAAGAAATATCAACCCTTTCCAACTGACTACGATTTAGGCCAGATTGCTATAAGTATAGAGATTTTAGAAATAGTCTAATATTCCCAAGAGGTTAGTAGATTCCAGGTAAAATAACAAAGTTCTATGATACTATTTATGATATTACATGATACTATTCAAAGAGAAAGCATAATGAATATATCTTCATTCATGGGACTTGATTTCATTGAGATATGAGAAATTGTCAAAATAGTAGGATTTTACGAGTTCAAGACAATCCTATGTATGATTCCATATACTTATATGCATTTAAAATTTATGCAAAATGTTTCTCAGATATATTCTGATATCTGAAATATTTTGAGATAAAGTTACATGCAAATGGAACGAATCATGAATAAAGGTTGAAATTTTCATTTTTGTGGCATGTACATTTCCTAAATTCTCTTAAATTTGATATATCTAAAACAAGTTACCTAAGAATAGTTGGGGTTTTCAGTTCATTGAATATTGATGATTTCAATTGAGAAATTAACAAATGTAAAATTTTATTAATTTCTTGGTAGCAAGTTTCCCTCGAAATAACAGAAAAGTTTACAGACACCTTAAATATTGAAAAAATTTACATGGTTTTTTTGTTTTTCACGTAAACAAATAATGATGTTTATTAAGTTTTTCAAGTCTCTTCATTTATATGGTATGTACATTTGATTCTTTTAGACCTGTTTTTACATAAATACTGATTCTTATGGTGCACATCTTATAATTTTCATCCAAAATTGTATCATTTTTAAGGCAGCTGTAAAAATTACTGTACTCTACGTGAAATGCAGAGCATCTTTATTGTTTCTACCTATTCTATAGTAAAGAGCTAAGAATAAATAACAGACGTAGATCTTAATTTAAAAAATCATGTCATTGATTTAACAAGAAAACAAACGGCTTCAATATGATACTATCTTCAGACAATTGAGAATATTTTTATTCGAGTGATTGAATTAAGATCGAGAATCTATTCAGTAAAAAAAGTTATTAACGTAGTCAACCCACACATAATCATAAAGACTATAGTTGTCAATGCCAGAGACCGAAAAAACAACATTAAAATTAAGAGGTCCATTACCAACTATTTTATATTCATAATCCCAAATCTTTCAAGAGAAAAATGTAAATTTTATTGGAAAAAATTGAATTATAAACATAGCCTATTATACTTTTTTAAAGAATGTGCCCTGTAGTTGCAGTTTTCATATTCTTCTTGGTGAAAAACCTCCCATTAAAAAAAAATTATCTAGTTTCAAATTTCCAGGCAAATAGTTGTTTTATACTTTATGAAATGCCATGAACATATTTTTTCAATTGAAAAATGGCTGTTTATTAATTTGACTATACATTGCTTCAGTTTGATACAAGTATTGTTTCCATTATTGCTTAATGGCACATAAACTAGAGAAAATATTTTTTCAAACAATTGTTGATGAAATACATTCAGGAGTTTGTAATATATTCAAATTAATTTTGAAGCAAAATTTAATGGAGTCTGAATTATTGATTTTTGAATTTGTTGATAGTTATTCAAGTTTTGATAAAGTTTCTTACCTGTGAAACCAAAAATTGCACCCACTTTCACATAGTATGGCTTGATCATTATCGTGTACTTCTTTATGGCATATCCCACATGGATATATGGGTGGAGCGTTGGGGTTTTGAGAGTTGAAAATCATGGATTGGTCAACAGGATACACTTTACCAGCGCTGACAGGCATAGGTTTGGAGTACATATTGTTCAGGGGGGACATTATGAAATTGTTGTTATTCATGGGTGGTCCTGAAATATCAACCATATCATTCACATAGTTACAAAAGTTAGATTAATGAACAAAAAAGACGTCAATTTGGATTGAAAAAGTTGCAGAGGTTTAAAAAATTATTAGATATACAGGGTGATTCAAAAGTACTTTGACAAACTTCAGGAGGTGATTCCTCACAATATTCTAACATGAATTGTTCAAATAAATAAATGTCCGGAAATGCTTCGTTTCAAAGATACAGAATGTTGAAGTTTTATTTTTATTTTCGTTTTTTTCAAATAACTTTTGAAATACTAAACTTAATTAAACGAAACTTGGTAATAGGAGGTTTTTGAGGTGTCGAATTCGAACCTGATGTTCTTATTGCTCTTACTCGTAGGGAGCGCCACCTACACGTCTTTTCTTTTTTAAAGATTCATTACTTTTTTGGGCGTACTTCTAGCACATTTTTCAGTAAAAAAATCGATTCCTCTATCATATCTACATAAATAAGTTACCCTTGTTACTAGTCGCTGTAAGCAACCGTTTTCTAAATATTTGGACTTGAAAACTTCAAGTCGATTATTTGATAATCGATGCATGTTGAAGTTATTACGAATATTTTGCATTTTTCACAAGAATGCTTTGGAAATAAATTTGACGTTGGTGAGTAGTTTTGGTAATTACATATTTTGTGACAGTTAGACGTTTGTTGAAGTTTCTGTAAGTAGAAGTAGAAAACACTTATTTTGAAAAAATGGATTATTTAAATAATATTGCTCATTTAGCCGATATGCATTTCGTTTATGGCCTTGCGGATGGCAATGCGCGCGAAGCAAGACATATTTACCAGGAGCGATTTCCTAATCGAGTACTGCCTTCAGCTCCAACATTTGCTAGTCTCCACCGTCGTTTGGCAGAAACAGGTAGCTTTAAGAGGGCAGCTGATATTATTGGAAGACCACGAGCAGTCCGAACCCCAGAATTGGAAGAAGCTGTTTTGAACGCTCTCGAGGAGAATCCAGAAACAAGCACAAGAGTAATTGCTGAATCTGTCAATTTTACTCAGTCCACAGTTTGGAGAATTATCCACGATCAACAATTTTATCCATACCATATTAGAAGGGTACAAGCTCATTTGCCACGAGACTTTCCCCAACGCATTACTATGTGTCAATGGTTTTTGAGAAAATTGGCTGGAAATCCTCAATATTTAAGATATGTACTCTTCACAGACGAGACAAACTTCTCCCGAAATGCTATCACAAACTTTCATAACAACCATGTTTGGGCTCTCGAAAATCCGCACGCAGTTAGTGAAAGGCATTATCAGTATCAAGTAATCAAGGACCTATCAAGTAATTGATAATTACTTGATAGGTCCTTTCTTTCTTCCGCTCCGACTGAATGGCGCAACTTACAGACACTTTTTAGAAAATTGCCGGGACTACTTCAGAATGTACCATTAGAAATTCGTATCCGCATGTGGTTTATGCATGATGGGGCTCCGGCCCATTTTAGCGTTGTAGCCAGGGAATTCCTTAACACAATCTATCCAAATCGATGGATCGGTAGGGGTGTAGAAGAACCTAACCAGGCGTGGGCACCAAGGTCCCCAGATCTAAACCCGATAGATTTTTATTTTTGGGGACATTTGAAGTCACTAATTTATAAGACTCCAGTAGTGAACGAGGAAGATCTAAGAAACCGAATAGTAGACGCCTGTGAAACAATAAGAAACACACCAATAATTTTTGAGCGGGTACGAGATTCAATGACTAGACGACTGACTGCCTGTATCTTCGCTGAAGGTGGACACTTCCAACAATTTATTTGAATACAATTTAGTTTCGTTTATTTTAGTTCATTCTACATATTCAAAATTTCCTGAAATAAAATGTTGACATTTCTTGCAAATTTTATTAAAACAAATACTGATTATGCACCCTTGATACAAAAATAACTATTTCGCTTAAGGATGTCATAAACGGGTAAAACGTCAAATTCATTTCCAAAGCATTCTTGTGAAAAATGCAAAATATTCGTAATAACTTCAACATGCATCGATGATCAAATAATCGACTTGAAGTTTTCAAGTCCAAATATTTAGAAAACGGTTGCTTACAGCGACTAGTAACAAGGGTAGCTTATTTACGTAGATATGATAGAGGAATCGATTTTTTTACTGAAAATTGTGCTAGAAGTACGCCCAAAAAAGTTATGAATCTTTAAAAAAGAAAAAGACGTGTAGGTGGCGCCCCCTACGAGTAAGAGGAATAAGAACATCAGGTTCGAATTCGACACCTCAAAAACCTCCTATTACCAAGTTTCGTTTAATTAAGTTTAGTATTTCAAAAGTTATTTGAAAAAAAAACGAAAATAAAAATAAAACTTCAACATCCTGTATCTTGGAAACGAAGCGTTTCCGGACATTTATTTATTTAAACAATTCATATTAGAATATTGTGAGGAATCACCTCCTGAAGTTTGTCAAAGTACTTTTGAATCACCCTGTATATACAAACACTTGTGTAAACTTCTTGAAACAAAAATTTGAAACTGTAGACTTAAATAAACACTTACCTATAGGAGGACCGTTGGGTGATGATATATTCATGCCTCCAGGCCCTCCCGGTGGTCCATGGTGAGTGTGAGGGCCATGAGGTCCGTGTGGCCCGTGATGTCCCTGCTGGCCTCCCATATTTCTTCCATCCATTCTGCCATCCATCCTTGCATCCATTCGGCCATCCATCCTGGCATCCATTCGGCCATCCATCCTCGCATCCATTCGGCCATCCATCCTCGCATCCATTCGGCCATCCATCCTCGTATCCATTCGGCCATCCATCCTCGCATCCATTCGGCCATCCATCCTTGCATCCATTCGTCCGTCCATGGGATTATTCATACCACCTCCATTCATTGGACCATTATGACCCATGGGACTGCCAACCATGGGTGGCCCATTTCCAGGACCTTGACCTGACATGGGACCCATGTTTCCAATGGGACTATGCATCGGAGGGCCTGTAACATACATACATATACATAGCTGTGTGTGTGTGTGTTTATATTAAATACAGTGAGAATCATAAATGTTATCCCCCCCCTATCTAACTCGTTACTGGACTCTTGTTAGGAAAAAAAGAGTATATTTTTAGTTTCAGTCCGGATGCTTTGCAAAGTATCGCGACTAATAGTTGCACACACTTCCGTAATCTGCGCACACAACTCCTGAATAGAGTGACACTGAGTCTCGTAGACTTAACATTTTAGGTAACACCATAGGAAGAAGTCTAAAGGAGTTAGATCTGGAAATCTTGGAGGCCATTCCACAGATCCTCGGCGCCCAATCTGTCGCCCTGCACAAACAGTATTCCAATAAGTCCTCACAGCCACTGCAAAATGTGGAGGAGCTCCATCTTGTTGCAGAATAATGTTCATGTCAAACTCATCAAAATTATTTTCGACAGTTGCCACTATCAACGGATCTATCAGTTTCCAGCATTTCCAAATTGAGGGTACCAGTCAGATTTTCCTCAATGAATAACGGACCTACAATGTGGTCACCCAGTATTCCTACCCACATATTGACTTTTTGGAGAAACTGGGTATGAGTTTAGCGAAAAACTCGTGGATTTTCATCGAACCAATACCTCACATTTTGTCTAAACAATTGATTGCTTAAAAAAGAATTAGCCTCATCACTGAAACAAATATGTTTCAAATATCTGGGATTTTGCATAATATTGATGGAGAAAATTTCACAATATTCTAGACGGCGGCCTGAATCATCGTCCGTCAGTTTATTCACCATTTTTATTTTGTAGACGTCATTTGACGTCTGAACCAAAACCAATATCATACTGGCCCGAATTTTTAATTCTAAGGGTGATTGCGCTACGTTAATTGTCATTATTCTTAAACTCTTGAATTAATCTAGCAAAGTTCAATTCCTATGCATGGTTTAATAGAGAATAAAACCCACTATCAAATGAGCTATTACTCACCACACCCCATGCTATTTAAATTTTTTGAAAGGAATGAAATTATGGGTGTCACAACTGTTCATACTCAAATGTACATTGTAGAAATAAAAAATTGACGTGTCTCGGCGATTTTCCTAACAACGAGTCCAGTAACGAGTTAGATAGGGGGTAACACTTATGATACGCACAGTATATATGTATAATATAGTGTTGTGCCCACAATAGGTAGGTGGACGATAGCTGCTTTCCTTTTAGAGACATAAAAAATGTTTTGGAAAAAAGTTGTAGAGAAAAATTAAAGCTATGTTTCAATAATTAGTACTAATCTATAGGGTGTCCAATAAATGTGTGACAGACCAAACTTAAGTTTTTTTAAATAGAATACTCCAAATATTTTTATTCAATTGAATTTCTTGGGCAGAGTACTTCACAAAAAATAGGATTGTTTGTTATACCCGGTGGTTCAAAAGTTATAGTGAAATCAAAAATAGGTTCATTCAACACAAAATATCTCCTAGTCGATCAAAATTAATGAGGAAATTTTTCAATCAAATATCATTGAAGATTGTGTATTTTCATTTTGTCATTCTAAAAGTGGAAAATCCAATAGTCTGTGAAGCATGATATACACATTTTTTATATCAAGATGGGGAAGTAAAAAGCCAAAACCTTTCTTTCCAAAAAAAAAAACAACTATTGAATGCTGCTACTTTATGTTGATAAAGAAATAGAACTTTTTTTGAAATGATTATACATGTGACAATGCTCATATGATGCGGTATGTGGAAAATTTTGGAATAATGTTTATTATCAAGTGATAGTTAGTGATTCAGTGATAGTTAAGCCAGAAAATTTACAGTTATTTACCCCCATCCCTGCGATGAATTTATGGCATAAAAACACTGATTACATCATGTAAACTCATCAGAGTAAAAATAAATCTAAATAAATGAACTTTAAACTTTCAAGACAGTCTCGGATATACCTACACAGTAGACTGAATGGACTGACGCCTATCAGAAAACAACTACTCCCCTGGCTAATACCACGAAGGGCGTTGGATTATATCCGACAGGCGTCAGTGCAGAAGTCTTTACAGAAAATTTCCTGCATATGCAATTGGCAATACAACTGAAAGAGTGGACCCTCAATTTTGGAACGGGCACACTTGCAGACCAGTTTCGGGCTTATTAGCCACTCATCAGTGCAAGATAGTGGCCCTCATCGACCTAAAGTCAATGATATTCCATAATTGAATATCGGAATTCTTTCAGAGTATTTCATTCCCCTTCCTAAGTTGGAGCGAACAACAAAATGTCACTCCATCTAGTGGACGATGTACTAACCAACTGCATATCCGAAATTTGCCCGATTCCTCTGAATAAGGAAGAAAAATTTTCTTATTAGTCTTATTTGATAAATTGAACCACCAAATTCTACTGAATAAACTTTTTTCTGTTGATTTCGATAGTCAACTGTTGAATTTGCTACAGTCTACGCTACGCTATTTGTAGAATACAAAGGACACAAATCTAAAGAATTCACTTCAACTAGTGGTGCTTCTCAAGGAAGTAATCTAGCTCCTCTTCTATTTTCTTTGTTTATAAATGATATTGTTTCAAATATATCTATATTACTTATATATTACTCTTTGCTGATGACTTGAAGATTTTCAGACCCATTGAATCAACCGAGGACTGTCTTATTCTGCAAAAGGAATTTAATTCGATACATGAATGGTGCATACTAAACAAGCTTCCACTGAATATTCAAAAATGTAAATTTATGAAATACACCCTCAAGCACAACAATATACAGTTTGACTATGCAATAAACGATATCACTTTAGAACAAAGCACTGAAACTAAAGATCTGGGCATTATATTCGATAAGAAACTTTGTTTCACGTCACAAATTAATCAAATCACATCTTCTGCAATAAAAATGCTTGGCCTTATCTTCAGGACGTGTAGAGACTTTCAAAACCAAGAAGGTTTTATAACACTTTTTAATGCATATGTCCGATCTCGTCTGGAATATGGCTCCCTAATCTGGTCACCTATATACAATGTACATATACAGCAACTCGAATCTTGTCAAAGAATCTTTATGAAATACATGGCTAACAAACTGGATGGAGCTTACCCATTCCAAGGAATTAATAATAATAATAATAAATTGTCTTTATTTATACTGGCGGAGTTTAGCTTACGCTACTCTTCCACTCAACCAGTATTTTGTACATTTACAAATTGATATATATATATATATATATATATATATATATATATATATATTATATATATATTACATACATACATATATATATATATATATATATATATATATATATATATATATATAGTTACAACAAAAAAAATAAACGAAAATTATTGATAGATGAATTGTCTTACAGATTGTTGTGATCACTGTTTATCAAATATGATCTTCCTAATTTTCTTTTTGAACGATAAACATGGTTGTGGTATTATATATTTATGAAATATATTGAAAGTGGTAGCAGCCTGATATGTGAATGATTTTTCATTAAAAACAGTGAAATGTTTGGGTATGGTAAGGGTGGTAACTGTCCTAAGGTATCTGTTATGAACTTGATGACGTGGAGTGAGCTTTTTCATTAAATCTTCTGGTATTTTATTAAAAAATAATTTGAAAAGGAAATAAACTTGATACAACTCTCGTCTATTTTCAGCCATCCGATGTCATTAATATGAGGTGTCACATTCTCCCTATATTTGATATTACAGATGAACCAAGTACACGCGTTTTGGACTCTCTGTATAGAGCGGGCTAGATAATCAAAACATGGGCCATAAACAATATCACAATAGATAATATAAGTGAATCACATAATGTGATTTTAATTTTTTTATTATGGTAATGCCTATTGGAATACAATTTTCTCAGTATTGAATAAGAGTGTCCTATAAGATTACTTACATGTTTTATAAATTTGAAATTGTGATCAATTATCAAACCTAAAATTTTTATGGAATCACTATATATCACCAACTGATCATCAACTTGTAAAGATATATTGTCTATGGCCCTCTGACGATCTTTATCACTTCCAAATATTATCGCTGTTGATTTGGTAGGATTGATAGTGAGTGAATGATCCTTGGATATTTCAATTAATTTTTTTATATCTTCATTCAAATAACTTTGTTGGTTAATAATATTCTCGATTCTATCACTCAAATATAAGTTTGTGTCATCTGCATATGTCTGTATTTGAAATTTTTTCAAGACCTTTGAGAAATCTGAAGTGTATATAGTGAAAAGAAGGGGAGCTAATACTGATCCCTGGGGTGCGCCATGAGCTACCCAAGTTCAGACGATTTTATGTCTTCCATGACGACACGTTGAGTTCTATCATTTAGAAAGGATTCAATGAATGAGCACGACATATTATCAAAGCCAAAGTATTTAATTTTGGTGCACATTAAATGATGATTCATTGTATCAAAGGTCTTGCTGTAATCGATGGATAATAAAAGTTGTGTTTTACTTTTACCTAGATTATTTATAATTGCATCAGTTATTCCCAAGAGTGCAGTAGTAGTACTATGACCTGGCCTAAATCCATGTTGATGTGGTGGTAGTATTTTATTTTCATTCACATAATTATACATTTGTTCATGAACTGCTTTTTCAAGAATTTTTGAAATTGATGGTAATATGTTGATAGGTCTGATATATGACAATGTTTTTGGCTTAGAAATTTTATTAATCGGAAAAATTAGTGATTTTTTCCATGAGAAGGGGTAAATACCATTTGTTAAACATTTATTTACCATAAAAGTGATTATCGGAATCAAGTAAGGTGTACATAGTTTGATCATTTTTATGGAGATTCCATCAGAACCAGTGGCATTTGATTTGATATTGTTTATTATTGAGAAAGTTTGTTCATCTGTTAGTGGTATAAATTTAAAGCATATGTTTTCGTTAAAACTATTTGTCTTATAGTGATCTAATATTTTTTTAGAGGGCTTATTCACAATGTTTTCAACTGATTTTATGAAATGCTCATTAATTTTATCTGGCAGTTTTAGATTGATAATAGAGTGTTGCTAAATAGATTTGCCCTCTTATCCTTAGAAAACAGAAGAACATATTATGCCTGTATCTTCATATATAAATTGATTCATAATCTGGTTGACTGCCCTGATTTGTTATCTGAACTAGATTTTCACGTACCTAGACGAAGTAGTAGAAACGAAATTTTTTTCTATTTGCCTTTGCCTAGGATCAACGTGTTAATAATTTCTCCAGTTTATAACATCTGTAAAATTTATAATAGTTTCTATTCAGAATGTGATATTTTTGTTGTTCTATTTGGACGCTTCAAGTATATAATTTGTAACAAGCTATTTTCTATGCAAGTCGAACTAGAATCTAACTTCAATCCATAAGTGAAATACTATGTTTCAACTCTCTGCACACTGCCAATTCTATTAGAATTCTACAGTATATGTGTTTTTTATTATTATTATTATATGAATGTATCACTGTTTGTATAATATCTATACTACTCTATTACTCTGCTGATTTTATATGCTATTCGTTATATTCCATTGTACTCATACTTAGTCACAGCTGTGAACTTAATTATATTTGTCTTGTAAGTGGGATTACTCCTGTTAGACATAGACAATAAACCTTTTTTTTTTAATTTCTTTATTAGTCAGGGGAGTAGTTGTTTTCTGATAGGCGTCAGTCCATTCAACCTACTGTGTAGGTATATCCGAGACTGACTGGAACGTTTAAAGTTCATTTCTTTAGATTGGTTTACTGCCAGTCTTCAAGCATAGCCCACTGACTAATAAGAAAGAGTAAAAATACGTTAATGCTTGATTATGTCAAACTCTTTTACTCATATTATCAGTATTATTTTTTAGGGGACATACTGCAGCTACCTAATCTCAAAAACATATAACCCGCTCCCAAAACTTCATTGGTTTTATGAGTCCAATTTATGAGCACACTCGTTAGCGACTATTATATTCATTATTGATAACTTTTACTCTACTAAGTTTTCTGCTTGTACTGCTTCCCTTCTTCAAATATATTTGATGAATATCACTAACTTGTATAAAGTGAAGATCATACAAGAAATTTATCAAACTATGTGTTGAATCTAAAAAAAATTCCTCAAAGTTTCATTAACTTTCAATGCGGAAAGGGCACATGTGCGGCTTAGTTAGGTACAGATATATGCGGACGACGCGCTTGAGCGTCCTGAGTCCTGTAAATTATAATGAACTCGTAGATAATCCCGCACTCACGACTAGGTTATAAAATTTTCTCCGCATATTTGGACATATGTGGAGAAGATTCCTACAATATTCGTTTCTCAGATAAATAAACCGCTCGCTCCTAGGTGACATCGGTTTGCTAGTAGTTTACAGAAGGCATAATAATACCAGTGTATCTAATACGTTTTATTTATTTGTACACTGTGCTTATTTTTTGTGTTCTTTCTTTGAAATGGATGACCTAAATGTACCAGGCCCTCAGGATATACACATAAATATTTATGTATGATAAGTATTTTTATTATATTAGCTGATGTTGAAGAAATTGCTGAGAGACCTCCAACCAGAACACCTTTATTAGATGATGCGACTTCAGAAATACTTCCATTATCACCAGATGCAGCAGTTATACCAGATGATAACGACAATTAGTGGCAGGACCCAATTGGAGAAATGAACGATTTTGAATTTACAGGAGAAAACAGATTTTTCACAGATCCACCTAGTGGGTATCCATATGGTTGGTTTAAAATGTTAATTAAGAATGAGTTTTTGGAAGATATAATTTCACAATCCAATTCGTATGCTATTGATGTACTGGCAACTGTTAGTGGAAAGAAACGTGCAAGAATCACAGAATGGAAGGATCCAACACTTCCTGAATTTCGTATATTTTTGGGATTAACTTTGCATATGGTTACGATACACAAGAGTAGAATAAATGACTATTGGAATCGACACATACTTTTCTCTAGCTGTTTTTCAAATTACATGAGTTGTGACCGCTATTTACTCATTCTGCGTTGTTTACATTTTTGCCAAAACCCAGAGGCTGATTATCCACCACCGGAAAATCGACTTTATACTGTCAGACCTATATTAGAATATTTCAGGAACAGGATGAACCAGATATATTATCCAGGCAAACACCTGTCATTCAATGAGTCGATGGTTCTATGGAAAGGCCGCTTAATTTTTAGACAGTACGTTAAAAATGAACGACATAAATATGGTCTGAAACTATACGTAATAGCAGAACCAAATGGAATCGTATTGAATTTTGCTGTATATTCTGGCCAACTTGATGTAGTGAGTGACAAAGGTCACATACAAAAGGTGGTAATGCACCTGATGCGTGACTTGCTGAATCACGGTCATTCCTTGTATATGGAAAATATTTACTTACAACAGTTATAGTACAGCTGTTGCCTTACTAAACAAACGGACATTTTGTACAGGTACTTTTCGTGCTGATAGAGCAGAATCACCTAAGGAAGTTGTCAGGGCCAAATTGAAAACAGGTCAACACAAGGCCCAATTTTTGAATGGTGTGGTGATTGGGAAATGGCGAGATAAACGAGACGTTATATATATATATATATATATTTTTTTTTTTTTTTGAGTGAATATAAATGGGAGAAGGTTGAGGTTGAAGATAGAAGAAAACATTTAAAGCAGAAACCTTTGCCGATAGTAAAATATAATAAATTTATGATGGGGGTGGATCGTCAAGATCAATTTACACAATACTATCCAGTGTTACGAAAAACTTTAAGGTGGTGCAAAAAACTGGGTCTTCACTTCATTCACCTCCTACTGGTAAATGCTGACTTACTATTTATAAAATATGACAATAGACCAAATTTGTCATTCTATGATTTTCTACTAGCAGAAATTTAAAAATTATTGCGGAAAAATCAAGTCATCTTAAAGGAATTATATATGTCTAAACTTGTATGTTTGGTATAATAATTATTGAAATAATATATCATTATCATTCAAATTTAATTCTTGATAGTCATCTACCATATATTTTGTAACATCCTGTATATAAAGTTGCCCACTCGTAGTCACGTATCTATCAGTACTCACTCCATTTTTGTCAGAACCATATAAAAAATGCAATAAAAAAAATGTATCCAAATGCACAGTGTGAACGGATTTTGTCTCAGGTAATCTATCTATCTATCTCTCTCTCTCTAATAATCAGTCATCTATCATTCCTAGTACTGTAAATCCAAATAATATTGATGATTATGTGGTTGCAACCACTATAATTGGGACATACCTGTCATATTCATATTAGGACCCATAGGTCCTCCTGGGCCTGGCCCATTGGGACTTGACATCATATGAGGAGGACCGTGTCCTTGACCGGGTCCAGGCCCCATGTGGGCCATTCTAGGACCATTCATCATCATTGAGTTGTTCATCTGGTGGGCATTTGGGCTGTGCATAAGAGGAGATCCCATACCCATTGGAGGATTTGGACACATGGATCGATACATTCCCATGGCATTTCCCATCACCATATTAGGTCCAGGTCCTGTGGAGATCAATAATAATGTAAGTCATAGAAACCTAAGTTAATTAAATAACTTAGGTTTCTAGGTTATTCAAACTTATTTCCCTATCTTACTTAATATTTCATAATGGGGAAGTCTTCAAAAAACACATTTCATAATTTATTCTCATTCAATTCATATGGTTACAATTGCCAAAAATAGATTCCTGATTATATTGATAATAATTCATCTTCAATTAGGATAACATTGATAAAATAATAATAGAACTTGCAAATTTCTTATCTTCTCAAAATCCATCTTACCTCCAAGTCCCATAGAAGGGCCGTGTCCTCTAGACATTGGATTAACAGTGTTGACATTACTAGGGCAATCATCAAATGGATTGGAAGCTACAATTGTATCTCCATATCCAGACAAAGGGGGTGGTAGCAAATCTTGGACAGTTGGAGGGGGCTGTATTGGTGCTTGAGCATTTTTTCTTTTTTTTCGGATTAGGAGGTGCAGGGGGTAAGTCACCTCCTATGTTTGGTACATTCAAACGAAAAGGAGGCATGTGAGACATCTTTAAAGTCTTTGGTGAATTTCACACCAATGACCAGAACACATAGTTAATCAACCAACATTAACTCCCCAGAGCAAGTTTTCTTGTACTGGAAAACCTGTGCTTTCGATCTCTTCGACCAATGTTCTATACCCTTTTTCTTCAATATGTCAACCCCTGAAACTGATAATTGTTGCAAAGATTCTTCATCTACTTGGATTTGGTGTTTTGTGGTACGGATCAACTTTTTAGGCTTAGGTGATACTTCCAGAGATTCACTTTCCACTTTTAAATACTTTTCTGAATCTGAAAGTAACTTGATACCACCTTTCTTTCTTTTTTTCCTTGTAATGTCATCTGAAGCTGTATATTCCAAGTTTTTCTTTAGGTGTTTCTCTAGAAGTGATGAGAGATGTTTAGCAACATGAGTGCGAAATTCGGGGGTCACTTTGAAAAAATTGTAATTTTCATCATCTGCAGATTTTCTCAATGGTTCCGACACTTTATTAGTGATTTCTGAGTTCAATTTTTCTAAAAAGTAAGAAAATAGTATAATGAACATTTGACTTTATTAGTCAATTTACTAGTTTTAAGTCTCACCTTTATTTCCAGTGAACAAGCGATCATTTAAAAATTGTCTGTCTTGAGCTTCTTTCAATAATTCCAAATTTTCATCGTCTGAACTACTACAAGACATTTTTTTTCATCAGGTTAAATGAAAATACAACTTCCATTTCTTCTTTCTTGACTCGCGTTTCGCGTTAGCTATTTATATCACGAAACACTATACAAGTATATGAACAATGTTCTGTGATTTATGTCTTCCGCAGTTATGATGTTTAGGAACGAAAAATTGTACCAACACAGAAAATGAAATTGTAGTAAATTGCGTTCAATAAAGAGCACCTATGCCTCAGTTTTAAAATATTATGATTTCAACTAGTACACCACCCCTAATAAAATTGTAAAAACTGCTTGGAATTACAAATGAAATTTCAATTTCTTCATAAAACGGAATTGAAAATTATTTCAAATTAGGTGAACTTCCCCAGTATTTTAAAGTAGAACTGAAAGAGATATCCAATTTCTATATCGATGTGAAAGTTCACTTGATTTTGAAAATAAAACCTCTTACGAACAAATGAATCGTTATATCCCTTAGTTCCAATGTTTCAGAGAGGGCGTTTCAGTTGTATCGGAATGGATCGATATTATATTGTAGATCAGAAGGTAGAACTTGAAAGTAACATCAACTGCTAATAAGTTGAGGTGTTTTGTGGCGTTTAATCGTATTCGAACGTGTATTCAAAAACGATTCGTAGTGACACCATTAATAAGATTCACCAGAATGGAAAGATTCAATTTGTGTCAGATCTCAAATCCAATATTATAAACAAGCTTTTCAATTTTCTTTAACCTCAATAAGAATGGATTTGTGCAACTAATAATCATCCAGCTTTATTTATCCAGTATTTGATAAAAAGTTTTCAGCAACTATAACGATAATAATAAAGCAGAAATTAACAACTGACGTAACGTAACGTCAAATTACGTTTCAAATCCATAGGGTTATCTAGCGCTCATGTATTCAAAACGTATTCGTCTGTTCAATTCAATTCAAATATACTTTGTTGTCTGAAGAATAAATTCTTATTGACAAAGCCTTATGCGAAATATGAATAACATATACATGAAATCACAAAAAAAGTATCACAAAAGTAAAATCACTAAAAGTAAGTGATAACATGAACTGAAAAGAGACATGTACATAATAACAAACGTTCAGGATATAATAACATGGTCAATAAAACTAAATAAATCAATTTAAACTAAATTAAATAAAATCAAATCAATAAAATACCTTAGATATTACAGTTAGTCTTCTCAATTAAAATTATCATCGTAGAATTCTTCTAAGCTATAATAAGGTCTCACAGAAAGCAAGTCTTTCAACTCTTTCTTAAGAGCTCTAAGGTCATTTATGGTTCTTATAGCTTGAGGAAGGTGATCGAACATTTTGAGACCGTTATTAATAATGGCATCTTTAACTAGGGTCGAAGAAGGCAGCGGTAATTCAAAGCTGAATCTTTGCCTGGTTTGATACATTTGCGCGTCCAAGTTGTTAAACATACCCTATTTTTGAAGAGAAGACAGATTGTCTCATATATAAATAAGGAGATCACAGTGAGGATTCTGTTAGAGGGAAAAAGAGGCCGACAAGAGTCCCTAGACTTGGCTTTGCATATGCATTGTATTGCATGTTTTTGTATTAGTAATACTGATTGTATTGCACGTTTTTGTATTAGTAATACTGATTGAAGGTATGTGGTAGAACACACACCCCAAAAGCAAATACCATAACGAAGATGGGATTCAAAAAGGGAATGATAAACCATTCTAGCTTCTGCAGATCCGAGCTCAAATGCAGTTACTCGTATTGCATAACATCCAGAGGAGAGCTTCGATTTCAAAGTATCTACATGTTTGTTGAATTTTAAATTACTGTCAATGAACAAGCCAAGGAATTTATAAGTTGGTACATTGTCAATTTGAATATTATTTAGATGTACGGCTGGAATCTGTCAACGATAGGACACTACTTTTGTTTTTGATAAGTTCAAGCTCAAGAGATTTGAGTCAAACCAGTTTTTCACTTTTGTGATGTCATTCTCAATAACTTCATACAACGTATGGTTGTTAGGAGCATGCCATTAAATTGTAGTATCATTAGCAAATAAAGTAAATTTTCTTTGGATGTTTGTAGACGATAGGTCATTAATGTAAATCAAGAATAAAAGTGGGCCCAGTATCGAACCTTGTGGGACGCCGCAAGTAATTTTACCTTCATATGAAGTGGTTTTGACTATCTGGGTGCGATCTGTTAAGTATGACTCAAACCACTTAAGACTTATTCCAGTTATACCGTATCTACTGGATTTCCGTAAAAGAATTTTATGATTCACACAATCAAATGCTTTGTCTATATGTTGTCTATATGTCTATATGTTGTCATTTATGTTGGAATAAACATTGTGAAGAAATGAAAATATGGCATCGGAAGTGTTTTTTTTGCTTTTGGAAACCAAACTGTTTGTTTTCATTCAGAAACCAAAGTAGTCTTGTTTTGACAATTTCTTCTATTAATTTGGCCATTGCAGAGATTAAAGAAATTGGACGAAGACTTTATGGACCATTGATGACTTCTCCCTTTGGCAGTGCTAACACAATCAACTTCTTCAAAAAAAATGGAAAGATTTCTTCTCTAAATGAATTATTTATTAGACTAACTAATATATCGAGTATTCTTATCGGAATATTTTCTAGGATTTTTATAGAAATACCATCTGAGCCTGTGGAGTTTTTATTTTTAATGGAAAATAATGTTTCATACAGTTTGGTAATATTTGTATCATATAATATGAAGGTGTTCGTAACTTCGATATTCACATAGTCTAAGGGGTCCGGCTGCTTTTATATTTTTTGTCAAGTCCTCCGCAATAGAGCAATAGAAGTCATTAAGTTCAGTAGGAGAAAACGAAATATCTATAATTTTTCTGTGTCTCTTGCCAGTAAGTTCATTAATGATACACCAAGTTTCTTTTCATTTATTCGTAGCTTTATCCATTCTACTTTTATAATATTTGCTTTTGGCTAGTTTAACTACATTTCTGTAAATGGTGCGATAGCGGAGGAAGTAATTAAGAAAAAATGGAGCAGATGTAAATTTTCTCAAATAATGTAATACCCTCATGTTTTTTGCCGAAACCCGAATACCTCTTGTCAACTAATTTTTGTGTCTAAAATTGATTTTTTGAACCGGAAACTTTTTATCAAATATATAAAGTAATTTATCATAAAATTCAAGAAAAGGGTCTTCAGAAAATTCTATATGATTTCATTCAGAGCTTAGACACAAGTTAGAAAACTTGTTATAATTAGCAGAACTATACAAAATCGTCCTAACTTAAATTTCGATTTTTTTACATTAAGATTGTGATACACCTTATTAGAATGGACTACTTCGTGATCTGACAATCCAGAAGGAAGAACATCACAAGAAACTAGCTCGTAGTCTAAATTTGAACATAAATAATCTATGGTGGATTCGGTAAATTGAGACACACGTGTAGGAGATTTCACGTGCATTTAAATTATATGTTTGCAATAAATTAAGCAGAAACTGTGTTGCTTTTGAATTTTGTTCTGTGTAATTAATATTTGAGTCTTCAGTTAAAATAATTTTTGCTTTTGAAGGTAATTCAGAGAGAATAGATTCCAGTCCGTTGAGTAATTGAAAAGGATCACTGTAAGGTGTGATTCAAATACATTCATTCTGGCGTTGAAACGATGACATCACATAAACTATGAAACATATTATTCAGGATTCAAAACTAGCGTGATATTGGTTTTGAAACGGAATTTGACATTACGTAACGTCAGTAGTCAGTTTCTGCTTTATTTTGATCGTTATAACTTATAAAGTGCTGAAAACTTTTCATCAAATACGTTGTAGGGATATACTAAATAAAGCTGGAAAATTATTACTTGCACAAATCCGATTATAATTGACGTTAGACAAAATTGAAAAGTTTGTTATTATTGAATTTGACATCTGACACAAATTGAATCATTCCATTCTGGCGAATCTTATTATTAATGACGTAACTACAAATCGTTTTTGAATACACGCTCGAATACGATCAAACACCTCATACTCAAATTTTGAATCATCATGAATACGTTTCAAATCATAGTTGATGTGAGGTCATCGTTTAAACGCCAAAATGAATGTATTTCAATTACAGACGAATACGTTTTGAATACATGAGCGCCAGAAAACACTTTTGAATTCAAACATTTTGACATAATTTTCATATACTAGTAGGTATGCTATAGTAGTATGTAGTATATAAAAATATTCTGAAAGCATCAAAATCGTTAAAATGATTAACACAGAAGTCAAAAAAGGATTCTTACAAAAATTGATTTGTAATCACAATACCCTGGACTAACCATCGAGCATTATGTAGTTTTTCTGGAATAGGAATATTGTCATTAAGTACTGGATTATCATCGTTATCTTCATTTTCCAAAATATCTTGATGATATATGAAAATGTTGCAAAAATTGCACAAGCTGATATAATTTTTGCTACATTCAAAAAGTTAATAATGAAGAGCACGGTGTTAAAAATAAGATCGAAAACGGGATTTTGAAATTCTAATGTCTCTTTCAACAACGTTTCGGATTATCTTCAGTTCTCTATTGAAGTTAATCTGTTGTTCATTCAAATGTACTTCCTGAATTGGTAATGTTAGCCATGGTTCCAATGGATATCCATTGTCTTCTATAAGCCAAAAAGACCTATTTCTATCATTAAAATTTTCAACCAAATGGTTCCTGATGAGGCTGGTGGTCCAAATGCCTGCATTATGTACTGATTCTGGATATATATTAACCCCCAGAATTTTCAGATCAGCTCCACGAATAATTTGGCCATAGAAACTATAATAACCGTTTTTTGTTATAGAGTTCCAGGAAAATGTTATTCTCCATGAAGCGCTTAGATTCTAATTATTTATTCTGATTATTATTTTCATTCAAAGGAAAGCTCACTTTATGGCTAAAGTGATTCACTAACATATGAGTGAGAGAATCAATGTATCTGCAAACAGAGAACTGGCTAATAGGGCAATTCATATTTTGTCCTTCAAACATTTGGTATGAACATTGGGTATAAAAGTGAAGAACAGTTAATATCATTATAGATGCAAACATAATTGATGAATGTGAGCGCTGGTTGAACTTTTCAATATTATTTGTACAGAACGAGATTTTTCAAAGTATCGAAAAGAAAATGATTGTACTTATCAAGTTTCCAGAACATGGTAAAGAAGGTCAATGTGCCGGAATAATACATACCATTGTCACGGGACACGAGACCGCATCATCGAATAAGAATTTCGACTTAGAAATTTCAGCTTTTCAGAAACTTGCATGAATTTTTCAAACAAGAAAATTGAATAGGCTTCTACAAAATTTTGATACTCTGTGAAGCTCAAATTATAGATACCTTTGCTCACATATATAAAAAACAGCCATCTGTCTGATTGGAGACCCAAAGTACGAGGTTGGTCTGAAGTTTCTGACCTAAAAACGATACAAGTCCTATTTTCAGATTTTTTTTTTTATTTTCAACATGCTCCCATCTTTGTAACACATCCAAATAGTACTCGGTGTTTTTCTCTGCAAAATAATTGTTCACGAAGGTGATTGCCTTTTCATTTGACGAAAATCTGTCCTCCGGGCGCAATTTTTAGAAGAGGGAACAAAAATAAGTCGCTTGGGGCTGGATCTGATTAGTAATGACTGCTACACACGTTAAGAAAAATCATTACGATCGGACGGTACAGCTTAAACTGCACAATTTTCGAAGTGCCCACACGTTATTAGAAAACTGTACGATTATTCATTTGTTGAGTCAAGGCCTCGACTGATGACGCATTAGCAGTTGTTGGTTTATTATTCGACATAAAAAACCACAAGGAAGAAAAAGTCAAGAAAAAGAAAACACATATTTGTTGTAAAGAATTGCTAATGAAAAGAGAAGCTCATTACCATGTTAATTTTTTGAAGGACCTAAAGGTATTCCTAAAAATTGGCGTACTTTATTACAAATGGATAGTGATACTTATTTACATCTCTGCCATGGTATCGCCAATAATTGAAAAGCAAGACACAGTTATGAGAAATGCTATTCCTCCCCATGATAGACTAGTGGCCACTATAAGGTTTCTAGTAACAGGAAGAAGTTATGAAGATCTGAACTTCTCTAGCATTATTTTACCTCAAGCATTGAGATACACTCTACCAAAAACATGTGAAGCAATATATAATGTTCTACGTAAAGATTATTTTGAGGAAAAAAACTCAAAAATATTTTGTTATCGTATTAAATTGTTATTAATTTGTATTAATGTCAAAATGAGATAGGTAAGTGGCCGCTGACTCAGGTATAGAAATATACTTATTCGTAAGCATCGGCTGGCTGTCTTGGGAATTGGCAGTTGTATCAAAATGCACAAGACTCTGGAAGTGTATGTAATATGCCTGGTGCTGGGCGTATGTATAATGGTGCTGGGACTAGGGGTGTTGTAATCAAAACCGACATTTGCTGGATCCATTACTCGGTAGGACGTAGTTAAGCTTTCCATCTCTGCTTCAAATAGGTAATGTTTCATGAAAAAGTTTTTCGGCTAAAATGCGTTGTTGCTTTGTAAGGTCTCTGAGCTTTGCTGCAATGTTAGTCCCAAAAATGACGAAACGGTCATTATTGTAAACGGTTTTTTTAAAATGGTTTTGTACACTCCGAAAAACAGCAGCAGTTAGGTTGTCATTAGATGTATCTGCATTCCTTGTTCCTGACCGTTTGGAATTCGTAGCTGTCACAACGCTCGACGATGCATTTAATGCTGATGTTGAGTCTGTAGCCGGTAGTGTCCCTGATATTGATGTTGTGGCTGGATGTGCTCGTGATGTTGCCCCTGTAGCTGGCAGAATCTCTGAACCTACGGCTGGTGGAGGCTGTTTTTCATCTATCAGCTCCTGAAAATGATATATATATATATTTTTTATTTACAGTTTCCAAGCTCCAAACACGAATGGAAGGAAGTAGCGACAGTGTTTGAAAAAAGATGGAATTTTCTAAACTGCCTTGGGGCTATTGACAGTGAAATATATCGCCATTTTTCACCCACCAGGATGTGGATCAACCATAAAAACCGTAATATTATGGTTTTATTGGCAATCGTAGATGGAAATTATCAATTTCTTTTGTGTGATTTTGGATCTAATGGAAGAATTTCAGACGGTGGAGTTGCTCACTAAGAGAAATTTTTATGAAAAACTTGAGAATGGTCAGCTACATATTCTTAGCGCCAGACCTACCACAAACAGTACCAGAAGTTTGCCTTTCGTGTTTGTGGCTGATGATGCATTTCCCCTTAGAACACATTTTATTAAACCGTTTAGACAGGCATATTTGAGCACACTTGAAAAGAAAATTATAAATTTTCGTGTATCACGAGCGCGACGCATAGTCGAAAATGCGTTTGGTATTTCGGCGTCTCAGTTCAGAATACCTCACACAAAGAGAATCGAGTCAGTCATGATGGACAGTTGTGCTTTACATAATTATTCAATTAAATCATCAAGTTCCTATTGTCAGCCCAAATGCTTTGATAGAGAAAACTGTGATGAAAGAAGTCTTAATCCAGGATTTGATACAGTGAAATCTGGTTTGACAAATTTAGACATCCATTGCAGCAAAAAAGTCAGAGAAGATTTCATCAACTACTTTGTAAATGAAGGCAGCGTTTTCTGGCAAAACAATTTTGTACTGACTAAATAAAGAATTACAAAAAATCATAATGATTATGATTTATTAAAGTGTCATAATGATTATGATTTATTAAAGTGTCTACTTACCTCCGCTGGTATGTTGTCGTCTATAATATTCGAACGCAAACACCGATCCACGAGAAAACTGAACGACTAGGCACACACCACATGATACGATTATCGACACTGTTTCTTCCGATTCCGATTTATCTATCCAAAATTTCGTACTGCTCCGTTCAACTGTACTTACAGTTTTATAAAATCCGACAAACTGTACAGTTTTTCTCACACTCACATGTAGATTTATCATTGCAGTTTGAAGTGTACCGTACGAATTTTTCGTAACGTGTGTAGAAGTCATAAGTCGGATGGTCGAACAGTTCAAACCGTTATTCGTGGATTTTCTCTATGGCAACCGCTGAGGTATGAGACGGTGCGTTGTCTTGGTGAAACAGGATTTTTTTTCTGCAAATGTGGCCATTTTTCCGCAAGTTCTGCCTTCAGCTTGTCAAGTAATGATACGTAATATGCTCTTGTGATGTTTTTTTTGAAGATAATCAATTAAAATAACTCCATGACAGTCGGCATCAGTTTACCAGTTTTTTTTGGAGCCGTTTCCCCTTTGCAGTCCACTGTTTGGACTGTATTTTTGTTTCGGGAGTATAATGGTGTATCCAAGTTTCATTAATTTATCGGCGCCAAAACTCCTATTTATTTCGTCTGGACTGCGCCAACAAAGCGTTGAAAATATTCATTCCAACACATTTTCGGTCTATAAAGTGAACAAACGCGACACCCAACGCACGAACAGCTTTCTCATGCCTAAATGTTGATTTAATATGTGACAAACACGTTTTTTTGACATGTTCATCTGATATCACTCACTTTGATGCAACGGTCGTCTAGCACCATTTGATAAACTTTAGCGATGTTTTCGTCGGTAGTTGCAGTTTTTGGACGTCGCAAACGTTCATCGTCTCCCAAGCTCTTACGGCCACGTATTTTGTTCTTTTTTTTAAGGACAAAACACAAGCACTTCCCAAATATATGGGGAAGAATTGTAATTAAAAAGGGTTCTTTTCAAATTATGTTCTCAAAAAAGGCAGTATCATACTTCTTTTATCACTAGAAATATTACCAAGTATTGAAGTGTAATAGGTAAATAGTAAATTTTGAAACATTCTTACAAAAAAATATCTCAACACACCAATAAAAAAGGTGTGTGAACTAGGGATTGTTTCCATTATATAAAAGTGTATGCTTATTTTTTCTGACATGAACAAAGTGAAGATTATTATATTCAGCAGAAAAGATGAGAAAAGAAAATACAAAATCAATTCATACAGCTTCACCTTCAGCACATTTATACACATATATATATATATATATATATATATATATATATATATATATATATATATATATATATATATATATATATATATATATATATATATATATATATATATATATATATATATATATATATACGTATAATTTGTAATAATAGATGATGAATTTCCGTGTAGGTAACATTTTATATTGATACTTTTCCATATATGACGTTGCTTAGCGTTCCTGTGGATACTAGATATCTATTTCAATTTCATAACGAATATTTGGACTACAAACGGACCAGTGATATTCATGTAATTCAATGTTCAATAGATTTTGGAAATAGGTTTATTTTCTTCAGTTTGTGTCTTGAAGGAACTTTTGTGCATGATTCATACATCTTTGTTAAGAGTTTATTCTGAATTTGATCACTTAAGGGGTACCCAATGTGGCAAAAATGTATGCTCTACCTACTGATAATTGATCCAACATTTATTTACGCAGCACTTAGGTATGTCCTGGGTATATTAAACCATTTCAAAGTATCAATACCAAACCAAATATTTACGAAATAAAAACTACCACAGTATTTCGTAACCAAATATTTACGGAATACTGTGAATCAGCCTAAGAATTAAGCTACTGGTTAGTTGGTGTACTCTTTGGTTACAGTACCGTATAGTTGTGGTTACAGTATTTTAATCTGTGGTTACAGTGACATGACAAATCCCGTTAACGTGTCACGTGTCAGCTTGAAAGTTTTTCACTTTTACATTTGCACGTCCTAGAGAAGGTCGAAAGCAAGTCAATCTTATTCCAAAATGTTTTCCAGGGTAGTGAGACCTACATTGGCTTCGGCTAGAAATTTCAGTACTTCGAAACAGGTGAGATTCACTTTTTAAAACTGATCTAATTATAATCTGTTTTCATGACTACATCTTTTATGGTACATAAGTTACTTATGTGTAGTTAAATAAACAGGAAAAATTAAACAGTGTATGAGAATCGAATTCTAAAAGTTATGTTATTTTCAATGAATGAACGAAACTCCTTTCAATAAATGACGGGAACTTAACCTAAATTTATTTGAAAAATATATATCTCATGTCATTATGCAACTTAGCATCTCCTGTACAAGGTCAACTAACTTATCATTTTTCAACATTGTATAATTTGATAAATACTTATAAAAATGGTATATTTCAAATGATTTTTTTTTGTAAGAATAATTACAAAGTCGCAGTATGTGGGGCATCTGGAGGAATTGGGCAACCTTTGTCACTTCTTTTGAAAATCAACCCATTAGTAAGTGAACTTTCCTTATATGATCTTGTTCACACTCCTGGAGTAGCTGCCGATTTATCTCATATTGAGACTGCAGCTAAAGTGAAAGGGTGAGCTTTTTGTCTGAAGTGAATGTGGAGATGTTTAGTGGTATATTTAAAACTATATTTGTAGATATAATGGAGCTGAAAACCTCAAAGAAGCCCTTAAATGTGCAGATGTTATTATAATTCCTGCTGGGGTACCAAGAAAACCAGGTATGTTATTCATAAAAATCATAAATATACATTTTATATTTGATATGTATTTTTGTCTACTGGTCTACTTTCGGAGATAAGGCCACTCAAAAGTCGAAACTGTTGAAATTTGATCTTCATCTTGAAAATAATAAAGTTACTTCCAGAGTGTTTCAGCAAATTCATTGTTTTCTATTCACAAATATATAATTACGAAATATGATCTTCATCTTGAAAATAATAAAGTTACTTCCAGAGTGTTTCAGCAAATTCATTTATACTATTCACAAATACATGATTACCCAACTAGTGAAAAAATTGTTATGATCATATGCTGCCGAACTATTATTCACCATTTTAATTGCTTTCACAGAATAAAAAACATCAATCTCATCAAATTAACCCTTTTTGGAGATCATGTACAAGGGATGTCAATGCTTCATGAGAGGTTTTTCATTATGTGAAATACTGATGTTTCAAAATTTGTGTGACTGTATCTGCAAAAGTAGACTGAAACACTAAATTTTGACTTCAGATTTATGATCAAGAATACGTTTAGAAGTAAAATATTTATATAAGTCTAATAAAAAAAATCAAAAACTAGCTCTAGCCATTACAATGAACATGCATCATCAATATAACTCCTTTTTGGGAAAAAATCTTTATTTGCTTTCTACTTCTTCATAATCAAACGGTTTGTATCTTGAAAGGAACTTCTGTATATACACTACATATCTTTATAAAGAGGTTTTGTTGTGGCTATTTTGTTCTTTCTTAATTTGAAAGTTATCCACATTTTTTGTGTAATGGTGGCAAAGTAGAAAGCCAAGATTTTTCCCAAAAAACTGATCACTCCTAAAATTATTACTTTTTGAACCCTCTTTGAATTGTTCTTATCGTGCTATCGTCCAACCCCTGTTAGGAATCACACGTTGAAAGGGTAGACCTCGTTAGTCTTTAGCTCGCACAAGTTTTGACTTCTGAGGGATGTCGTTCCTGGGGATGCGTTAGCTGGTTAACGGAAAAAAACATATTTTAAACATATTTAAACAACAACAAACAACATATTAAACATATATATATATATATTATATAATATATATATAAATATATATATATATATATATATATATTATATATATAATTATATATATATTATATATATATATATATATATATTTATTTATTTGATTGATTCAACTAATTTTCCTTTATTTTGAGTATTTCAATATTAAATTCTACAAAAAGGATTTGAAGCTTTATATCTTCTATTAATTATCTGCGAGCGCTTTCAACAGTTGGTAGTACTGTCATCTTCTAGCACTCCTCACTGAGGCACTGAGGAGTGCCAGAGCAGAATTTAATATCGAAATATACACAGTGTCAATTTGAAAACTTCCCACCCTCAATCAAAATCTCCCTTCCAAGTACATAATATGAAAAAATGTCAGACAGGTCAACTTATTTGCAAGGGGACACTCTGAATGAATATTTTCAACCCTCGGGGTTCAACACCCCCTAGGAGGGTTGGATGTTTACCCTCAGAATTTCAAATGGAAAGGGGGGCAAGTGGCACATCATTTTGAAGGGCATTCAATTCGCTTGCCGACGGTGCCCCTCATATTATATTCCGCTCAGCAGTATCCGAAAATGTAGTTCCAAAACTAAATAGAAGTAATTTAAAATTGGCCAATACTAAAATGCCTGGTTATCAAGTTAGTATGCAAAGAAATACAATTTATTGACTCTCTTATAAGTAAAAACTATGTGATGACGGGTCAGCTTTTCAACTTTCCATCAGGGTAAAATATTACAAGCCTCAAAAAATTAACATTAATTAGTTATCTGATTTCGGTGACTTTCATTTGGGTTTATTATCGGACTTAAAACTCTTATCCCTTTTTTGTTACTCTGCTATAAAAACGTAACGTTTTTTGAGCAAAAAAGGTTTCATCGCATTCAAGCCATTTGGTAGTACTATCATTTCAGTTTCATTTTTGAGCTGATCAGCGATACCTTAGAAAGTGTAAAAATTGTAAGAATGGTTTACACTATCCAAGACCGAATTGAAATAATTTTTATTTATGGAGAGGTGGGCAAGTGCGCACGAAGGGCGGCATCTCTTTTTAATGAAAGAAATCCAATCTTAATATAAGTCACCGGTATGTGCTTGATTTGGTGACAAAGTTTTTCCGAAACTGTTTCGGTGAAGAAAAAAAAAGGAATAACCCCAGAGTACTGAATGAGGATGCTCAAATTGAGGTGTTGGGAACATTTGCTGCAGAGCCGACTAGCTCCTTACGATCAGTAGCAGAACAGACGGGAATGTCACAACGAGACTGTAAGGAAAGCACTGAAAATGCACAAATTTCATCCATATAAAATGCAGATTCTCCACGAGCTCCATGAGGATGATTATGACAGAAGAATAGAATTCTGTGAAATCATGACTCTTCGAATCAATGCTTTACCTAATCTTCTGTTCAATATCTGTTTCAGTGATGAATGTTCATTTTTCCTGAATGGCAATGTTTAATAGGCAAAATTGTCGCTATTGGAGTGACGAAAACCCTCACAATTTTCGAGAAGGACATACACAACACCCACAAAAAGTTAATGTTTGGGCTGGTATTCTTGGAAATGCCATTATCGGACCTTTATTTTTTGAAGAAAACTTGAATGGTGATCTGTACCTAGATATGCTTCAATCACCTATCGATCCACTTATAACTCACGAGCTCGAAACTCAATTGATGCACACGGTAATTTACTGTTGCAGGAAGATTTGTTACATTTCCAACAGACGGTGCGTCACCTCATTATTTTCGCCCCGTCCGACAATGGTT
Source organism: Leptinotarsa decemlineata (assembly GCF_025532065.1). Classification (NCBI taxonomy): domain Eukaryota; kingdom Metazoa; phylum Arthropoda; class Insecta; order Coleoptera; family Chrysomelidae; genus Leptinotarsa; species Leptinotarsa decemlineata. The sequence goes on along the minus strand of NW_027412549.1, from coordinate 1,221,536 downwards.
GAACGAGCGATTCCGGGAGAGATGGATTGGCAGAAGGGGATCAATTGAGTGGCCACCGAGATCACCGGATTTGACTCATTAGATTTTTTTCTTTGGGGATATCTCAAATCTGTCGTTTATAAAACACAGCCCACTGATATGGATGACCTCAAAGGACGAATTACAGCAGCATGCCGGTCAATTAGTGGTGAAGTTTTCCAAAATGTTCGAGAGGAGTTCGAAAACAGACTGTATTACTGTTTAGAGCAGAATGGACAACATTTTGAACATATTATCAATAAAGCGTAACAAGATGGTTGAAATTTGTTTTTTGCAATTTAGTATTTTTTGTTTGCACTCGATGCGTATTTCGTTAACTAAGTAGTTCTACATTCCTCTCACATCCACGAATTCGAATATTACTCAAGGTTGGAACGATGCTACCTAGTACGATGCTCACCTTTTCCAATAGTCCATTACAATCATTTGTTTTGAATACCAACCTGAATACCAAACATCTAGTGCGGGCGAGTTTTTAATAATTTATTCTTATTCACTTCTAATCACCGTTCGTTTGGAACGTTATTGTTCAAAAACTGCTCATCAAAAACTAATGAAAAAGGTATCATTGGCAAGAGAATTGAATGCCCTTCAAAATGATGTACCACTTGACCCCCCTTTCCATTTGAAATTCTGAGGGTAACATCCACCCCTCCTAGGGGTTGAACCCCGAGGGTTGAAAATATTCATTCAGAGTGTCCCCCCCTTGCAAATAAAGTTGACCTGTCTGACCATTTTTTCATATTATGTACTGGAAGGAGATATTGAGGGTGGGAAGTTTTCAAATTGACACACTGTATATATTTATATATATATATATATATATATATATATATATATATATATATATATATAATATATATATATATATATATATATATATATTAAAAATAAATAAATATATAACGTTGGTTATATTTGGTGCTGTTTTCAAAATAGAAACTTGATTTTTTTTTATTTAAGGTATGACCAGAGATGACTTGTTCAATACTAATGCTGGCATTGTCAAAGCACTTGCTGAAGTTGCTGCTGAAGTTGCTCCTGAAGCATTAATTGGGATCATTACGAATCCAGTAAACTCTGCTGTGCCAATTGCCTGTGAAGTCTTGAAAAAGGTAGTCATTTGATGCTACACTGTAGCAAAACTTTTGTCATATAGAAATATGGTTATTTGAATAGAATTTTGTTGTAGGCTGGAAAATTAGATCCTAGGCGTGTCTTTGGAATTCCACTTTGGATATTGTCAGGGCTAATACCTTCATTGCAGAAGCTAAGGGTCTCGATCCCAAGAACGTGAACGTTCCTGTGATTGGAGGACATTCTGGTGTAACCATTATCCCTCTAATTTCTAGAGCAACACCATCTGTCTCATTCCCTGAAGATCAACTGAAGGCTTTGACTTCCAGAATACAAGAAGCTGGTACAGAAGTAAGTATATTTCTCATTCTATTTTAGTATTTTTTAGAGCTCAGCTCCTACTTCACTTTCACCTGTTGTCCCAGAATTAGTTAAGAAGCTAGAAAAATTAATGCTCTTCATAGATACTTTTATAGTAATTATTACAGTTTTCAAGGAACTACATCTAAGTTTGTTTTCAAATGGTATCCCAAACACTTGTATATTTTATTTGAGCCTCTCTGTCATTGTAAATGCACAGAGGTAATATATTTTTAATAATCGAAATGCTCCAAACATTTATTCTAAACCAAATAATTCTTTCAACTTTTTTCATTCATTGGAGGCTACCAGACTAGCTACAAGAGTTTTCGCTATACGAGCTCAGCCTCTATTGACTACATGGTCAAAAAATTCCCCAAAATCAAGTTATCAGTGTAATGTTGTTTGACCAAATAACGCTGATCGCCTTGCTCATATTTCAGTAAACGAAAGGAAGGAAAATATTGACAAAATTTAGGAAGTACATAGTGAAAACTCAGTTTTTAAGACGTAGGATTTGTCCTGAAAATTTTATTACATAAGAATGATATTAAACTCTTGGAAACTGGTCTTCAGTATACAATCTAACTCTAAATTAGGATTTTCATTATTTTTACCCATAGTGTACTATGGTATTTCGACAGTGCTCAAATAAACATTTACTTATTCAGAATATCAAAAATATCAGGATATCAGAATATCAAAAAAGTTGGGTATCAAATGGAATAGTTGAAGGAAGTAAGTAAGGGGTGTCAGGAAATGTTTTTGTATATAATCACACACCTTCATAAAACCAATTCATATCTTAAGGATGGATATAGGCTAAAAGTTAAGAATCACCAAGAAAAAGTTAAAAAAGGCAAATGGGGATGATCACGTCAAAAATAAAGAAATCAAAAAAAATTTAGAAACCTGTAAACTTACAAGTATCCAATCATGTCTTAAAAGGAACATAGAAAAAATGATATCGTACTTTCATTATTTCTTATCCAGTCACAAACTTTCAATGAGCATTTTGTAAATCCATCAAAATTTTGCGAAGGTAAATCATTCGGTCAAAATATGTCAATAAATTTTATAAGAGAAGAAAATGTCACCATCAACTATCCATATATATCCATACCAATCTCACCCTATCACAGAATATAATAGTTATTTATGTATCAAGGGCATAAAATATGTTTTTAAAATATGACTTGTCTCTAATTTTATATATATATATATATATATATATATATATAATATATATATAAAATATATTATATATATATATATATATATATATATATATATATATAGGGTTTTCCAATAAGGACTTGACAACTTTTTTTGTAAATAAACGCCAACCATTTGAGATATTTCCAAAACTTTATTACCGACTTGAAATACATTCAAAACATTTATGAATGGAACTCGACTTCGTTCATATGGCCACCGCGGGCACGTCGGCAGCGGTCGATTCGTTGGACCCAATTTTGAATGACTCGGTCACACATTTCGGCCGGAACGGCCGCTATTTCGCGTCCAATGTTGGCTCTAAGTTCTTCCAACGTTGTCGGCTTGTTGGCATAGACCAATGATTTGACGTAGCCCCAAAGAAAAAAATCTAGAGGCGTTAAATCGCAAGAACGAGGCGGCCAATTGACTGGTCCATTTCTTGAGATAACACGCTCGCCAAACTTACTCTTCAATAAATCGATTGTAACGTGCGCTGTGTTGCTTGTAGCACCGTCTTGTTGAAACCACATGTCATCCAAGTCCATGTGTTCCAATTCGGGCCAAAAATAATCGGTAATCATGGCGCGATAACGATCGCCATTCACAGTAACGTGACGATCGTTATTGTCGACAAAAAAATATGGCCCAATGACGCCGCCGGCATGCAAAGCGCACCAAACAGTAATTTTTTGTGGATGAAGTGGTGATTCGTGAAGCACATGTGGATTTTTACCAGACCAATAACGCATATTTTGCTTATTGACGAACCCATTGAGCCAAAAATGAGCTTCGTCACTGAAAATGATTTTGCGATGAAATTCATCATCTGGTGCATCTTCTCCAGAGCCCAAGCGGAGAACGTACGTCGACTCAAATGGTCCCTCGGCTTCAATTCTTGAGTCAGCTTAATCTTGTATGGGTGTAAACCCAGATCCTTACGCAAAATTCGCCATAAAGTGGTCTTGGCGATGCCCAGTCTTGAGAACGCCGCGGAATCGACTGATTTGGATCATTTGCTACGGACGCCTTAACGGTAGCGATATTTTCGGAACTTCGACCAGCCCGTTGTCTCACTGGCACGACAGCATCACACAATGAATATGTAGACTCAAATTTTTGCACTAAACTTGTTATTGCTTGTCTACTGGGGCGAGAATTACGACCGAAAATTGGAGTTAACGCTCTTAAAGTTGCGGTCACCGACTCCGAATTTCGGTAGTACATTTTTATAATAAAACTGTATCTTGACATTAACTTTCACAATTTTAGTTTCATTTCCAAGGCACTCTATGGTTTTTTTTGTTTGTCAAAAACGGCAAAAGTTTATTAGGCAATTTTTGTTTTCAAATTTGACTACACCACTGGATTCGTAGTCGTTAAAAATCAAAACTGTCAAATTTTCATTAAAAAATATTTGTTAACAACGAAGTTACAACAACTTCAATTTTGGAAACAAAGTATTTGTTTGTAATTTTTATTCAGATTATAGACATATTTGAGATCTGACAACACTGTCATCACCAAGTAGAACACCAGTGAATTTGTACAGTGAAAATCCGAAGTCAACAGCTCAATGCGTTCTACAGTTATAACTCCTGAAAATATGGTAATGTGAGAGATTTGTGGTGCAAGCGTTTTGTAATAAAAATCTGACTACGCCACTGGATTTGTGGATAATATTCCCTTAAAATCATTCATTTGAGTGTAGGTTACGAGAAGTGAAAATTAAAATAAAAATTGAATAATTGAATAACAGAAAATTAAAAATTCATTTTCAAGTTATGCAGTACTTAAGTACATTCTTCCGCATAGCCGCTAAAATCAAATTGATTTAAAGCATGGAAATCATTTATTCAATAATAAAACAGAGAGCAGGACAAAAATTGTTCCCTGTAAATTCTTCATAACTCAGCTAAAACAATCTTTAGAGAGGAGATATCAATAATTTGAGGAAGCTGAACTCATTATGCAAAGGTTTTATAATAAATCAACAGTAGGCTGTGATTTTGACAGTTAATCATAAATAAAATAATAGTTGTTAGTTACGTGCATTTAATAATGGCTTTGCAATTATCATTAGAAGAAAGAATTGAAATTGTGAGAATTTCTGGGGACAATTATCATAGTGAAAGAGAAGCAGCTAGGATATTTAATCACAGACATCCAAATCGACTTCCCATTGACAGAAGCACCGTCAGTAAAATTAACAAAACATTTAAAGAAACCGGTGCAGTCAGCAAACATATTTTAAAAAATAATCACCGAAGAAGAAATTTAAACGAAGGTGCTGTTTTAGATTATTTTAGAAACCACCCAAACAGAAGTTTACGAGTCGCCAGTTTGGATTTAAACTTACCGAGAGAGACTATTCGACGATGTCTTAAACAAAACAAAATGAGAGCATTTAAACCTAAATTTCTTCACTCTTTAAAGGCAGGTGATGAAGTGAAACGTATGGAATTTTGTTTGTGGGCACAAGGCGAGTACCTGAATACAAGAAATTTTTTTAAACTGCATAATGTTTAGTGATGAAGCTTCTTTCAGCACCAATGGGTAGTTTCATCGCAAAATGCTCGGTATTGGGCTACGGAAAATCCGCACTGGATCATAAATTGTAAAAGTCAATATTCCGAAAAAGTTAACGTTTGGTGTGGTATAGTACAAAATAGAATAATAGGTCCATATTTTTTTGATGGAAACATAAACGGGCACCATTTTTTGGAATTTCTAAATAACCAATTATCGGACGAAATAGATGAAATGCCTCTTGCGGAACAAGTAAATTTATATTTTCAGCTCGACGGCTGTTCCGTGCATAATTCGAGGATTGTTAAAGAGTGGCTATATAACCAGTTTCCAAATCATTGGATAGGACGAGGTAGTGACTTAATTGAATGGCCACCTAAATCGCCTGATCTAACAATATTAGACTTTTTGTGTGGGGTATTCTGACACAAAAAGTATACAGAACAAGACCAACGAATCGAGCTGAACTCATGCAAAGGATACGACAAGCTTGTGCCGAAATACAGTTCAACAAATAAGAAATAGTGTAAACAATATTCGGAAGAGATACGATAAATGTATTGAACTTAATGGAGGTTTGGTAGAAGCCACAAAAATTTGAATGTTTAGTTTTAAATCAATGTTTATTTTAGTATCAGTTTTTTCTTAATGGCAATTAATTGTTGAATAAATACTTTGAAACTTGTTTGTATACATTTTGTTTTCATCACTATAGAAGAAGGTAGAGTAAGTTCAGAATCTCATAAAATGTGATTTTCCAGGTGCGCTGTTACAAAAGTACTATTATTTATTATTGGGAAACTTCCAAAAAGCTTACAAGTATGACCATTAATACTTCAAGATTCTATCAAGATTTGTAAAAGCGCAATTGGGAGATCCCATGACATGAGATTCTGAACTTGGTCTACTACTGCGTAACTTGAAAATGAACTTTTAATTTTCTGTTATTCAATTATTCAATTTTTATTTTAATAATAACTTCTCGGAACCTACACTCAAATGAATGATTTTAAGGGAATATTATCCACAAATCCAGTGGCGTAGTCAGATTTTTATTACAAAACGCTTGCACCACAAATCTCTCACATTACCATATTTTCAGGAGTTATAACTGTAGAACGCAATGAGCTGTTGACTTCGGATTTTCACTGTACAAATTCACTGGTGTTCTACTTGGTGATGACAGTGTTGTCAGATCTCAAATATGTCTATAAGCTGAATAAAAATTACAAACAAATACTTTGTTTCCAAAATTGAAGTTGTTGTAACTTCGTTGTTAACTAATATTTTTTAATGAAAATTTGACAGTTTTCGATTTATAACGACTACGAATCCAGTGGTGTAGTCAAATTTGAAAACAAAAATTGCCTAATAAACTTTTGCCGTTTTTGACAAACAAAAAAAACCATAGAGTGCCTTGAAATGAAACTAAAATTGTGAAAGTTAGTGTCAAGATACAGTTTTTCATGCTTAATATTGCAATAAAAAAAAATTAGAATAATTGAAAAATGCACATTCTACAGGGGTGGTTCCATTTTAAATGGGTCACACTGTATAATATATATATATATATATATATATATATATAATATATATATATAAATATATATATATATATATATATATATATATATATATACATCCCGATATCAATATGGCATCCATACATTGAATGCGCTGATAGGGCGTCCATCATAATTTGAAGAATTTACCGAATATATTTCATGGTAAGTACTAGAAAACTGATTTCTGTAGGCTGGCATGACATTTTTACCACCATAAAAAAATTGAGTTCACTATTGATTCGATAGTAGAGCGTCCGTCCGTCAAACATTCATAAGAACTCCTCAGTATACACCATCATCAGACATCTGATTGATAATAGGGAGTCCAATAAGTATATTTTCATACATGAAATAGATTATTGGGAATCCTTACAACGTTGCCAATATTTACCGCATTAAATGTAGGCAGCAAGTGGGTTTTAATTTCTTCACATCTGTTTTTCAACAAGCGTTGTGCCAACGACAAATTGCGTATGGATTTCAGGTAGCCGGTATGTATTTCATTTTTACATAGGTACCAAGTGATATTGACTGATCATGAAAAGTTTATTCCATAACGAAATTTTCAATATCATTCGATAATTTTTGTCTTGGTTGGCATATTTCCATTTTAACCCTGTATGATATTTAAGCGAGCCGAATATAATGATAGGAGAAGTGAAACCGACACATGCATGGTGTGATTATTGAAAGTTCAACTTTAATTACAAAAAGTTCATTGTATATTTCCATTAGAAAACAGCAAGAATTCAAAGTATTCAAACTAGTTGAAGACGCCAAAATGACAGACGATAGGATAAATAATATGAATTACCAAAGAATGTAAATATTCACGGCCGTAGATGACAGTGTAAAATCTGTTTTCAGCGTTTGCGTGGTTTGCAGGTTTTTATGCCTGACGTTTCGTCTACTACTGCGGTATACATTATCAGAGGCGATGTGGTAACGGTTGCAAAGCCCGAGTTCGTGGTCGAGTTTTTGTTGCCGTTAACTGAGTTATTGAGCATTGAAAAATTGGTTGTTGAAAATTGGACGTGCCTGAGTGTTTTGTTGAGCACAGTCATATTTACTCAGTGTCATATTTATTCCATTTGGCTGATACACACACTACACAGGATAGCCATCTAGAAGGCATCAAGACCTGTCAAGATTCATTTCCGTGTATGGTATACGATTTTTCGAGTCATGCATTTTTCAATATTTCTTTAAGGACTGACCTAAATATTTTTAAATTTTTTCTAGAGTTTTTCGTTTTGAATACGCTTTTATTAGGTCGACCTGTATGTATGTATGTAACTATGTAGTCAAATCTAAGAAAACTAATTTAACCATCTTTTAAAGATCGTAGCGTTATGAAAATTGGCAGTTTTATGTGATTTTGATGACAATATGGTAGGTACTCTGGAGCTGATCTGATGATGGAGCCGGAAGATAGGCACTAGGATTCCATGATGAAATATCGTATCATAGTCGTGTTTGGTCTTGTAATGAACGTGAATCTCTTTTTATCAATGTGCTCCACAAGATCACATTATAAAAGTTCAAAAACATTATATTTTGTTCATTATGATTTTTTTTAGTAACATAACATATTGTTTTAATTTTTCTATATATTTATCATTATATCCTGTTTCTGTATCAAATAAAGACATTCGGTAAGTTGAACAAACTGTTTTTAGCGCAATTTGTTTATAAATTGTGTATGACCGTATGGGAATTCAAAAAATTTTTATCTTCATAATATGATATTCAGAAAAAAAAAACGATTTTTAATTGTTTATGAACGTTTTTTTATATATCTCGAATGTTCAAATGATTATTCGGAGAATGTTTTCTATTTTGAAAATCATAATTGACATTTCTCTACAAATTGACAGAAACATTTTTCATAATTAATTTTATCATTTATTACCAAAACAATTTATTATTAACGCATTCTTACCGTCAGAGTTAGTATCTGAGTTTGATACGTAGAATGCCTGAATCAGTTTTCGATATACTGGATGGTTAGTATTTTGTTGATCAACAATCATGCCGTACTCGAAGTTGAAATTGTCATCATCCCAACAACATCGGATGCACTCATCACTGTTTTTCTACTGCTTTAAGTTTTACTGCAGTTAGATACCTACTATGCAACTACAATGAACTAGTTTCAGTAATTCTAAACCTGCCAATGATTATGGTGTTTTCATGGGCAAAAACAGAGTCTCTGTTTTTTCTCATTCCCAATCTCTAGCTGTTGAAAGATTGTTAAGCTATGTTTGAACTTGACTAATCTGATCAAGAAGTGCTTTTTTCCGAACTTTCTTCAGCAGTCTCCGAAAATTATGGTTGAGGTGTCATTCGATTCGGAATAGCGTCTAGAAAGTTTTTGAAAACGGACGACTTCCGAAAATGAAAATAGCAAAAGTTATAAACAATTTAGTGAAAAATAAAAAAACGGGTTTAGTTATTTCAAAACTAATTGAGATTTTCAAATTCGAAAATAGGAAGAAATTTTCTATAATAAAGTCTTAACTCCCGGAACTGTATGACCAATATTTATAATTTTCCCGAAGCCCTGAAAATGAGATCGTAATCGGATGTTTGGCCGCCGTGAACCGTGCCTGTTTGGGCCGTTTTTACAAAAAAAAAATTTTGGCATATAAAATTTATAAATCAAGGAATGAAAGAATTCAGGCAGATACTCAAATGCTAAATTAACAATAATCTGTCGGTGAAAATGTTTATTGCAATTATTCGATTTATTACGCTATTGTTAATATTTTTATTTTCACCACTAGTTGACAATTTTTTTTTTAAATGTTTTTAAATGTTTTCAATTATTTGGAACAAAAAAAAAATTAAAATTTTTAAAATTTTTCATTGTTTTATAAATAAACAATTTGTAATAAACAAATGAATTTTTTCATTTCATTTTTGTTCTTGTTGCAATTAATGAATGAAAAACAACCCTGTATTTTTTTTTAATTTTTTTAATTTTTTATCGAATTTTATAAATTTTGGCGCTCTATAATCAATCTATTTTTTCATCATTTAAATTATTATATTCATTAAACTAATGGAGATACAATGAAAAATCGCTAGACTCATTTTTTCTCCATTAATAAAAGAATATATTCAGCTGAAGTTTGATTTTTTTTATAAAATTATTCATTCGAATTATTCTAATTTTTTACAAATTTTTTTTTTGAAATATTGACAATTAGTGGTAAAAAAATTGTAAATTAACAAATGCGGTTTTTTGCATTGCACACAATTTTTCAAGAAACGCTATTTTTTTTTAATCATAATTTTTATTAAAGATTAGGATCCAAAATAAATTCAAATATGTTATAAACGCATTTGTTTATAACAAATTTTTTAAACAATAGGTGATGAAAAAAATATTTTTATGTAGCTTCTGATTTGAAAAAAAAATATACTAATAATAATAATCAAAAAAAAATTGTTCTTCGATTATTTAATAAACTTTTTAATTCAAAAATGCAGTAAATGGTTAATAAATAACTGAAAAATAATGATTTTTCAATATTTTGGAAGTAAATCAATTCCTAACCGTTATAATCATAACTCTATGGAAGGAAAAAAAATTCCACACTTTTAGTTTGAAAAATATCACACTTGCAATAATGATAATCGAGTGATAAAAAATTGTTAATTAACAATAGCATAATAAATCTAATAATTGCATTAAAAATTTTTTACCGACAGATTACTGTTAATTTATCTTTTGAGTATATGACTGAATTTTTTCATTCCTCAATTTATATATTTTATATGCTATAAATTTTTTTTTGTAAAATTAACCTAAACACGCACGGCCTACACGCGGCTAAACACCCGATTTAGAGCTCTATTTCAGAGCTCCGGGAAAATTATAAATATTGGTCCTACAGTTCCGGTAGTCAGGACTTTTCGATAGGAAATTTCTTCCTCTTTTCGAATTTTTTTTTTTCGATTTTGAAAATTCCAATTAGTTTTTGAGATATTTCCAAAAAACTGGACCCATTTTTTATTTTTCACTAAATTGTTTATAACTTTCGCAATTTTCATTTCCGAAAGTCATTCCGAAACATTGGCAAATGTTTCTCTGAAAATAGCTCAGCATTCTTGGATTATTCTTTCCTTCAGTGGCTTTATTGAATCAGATTGCGTCGTCTTTAAAACAACCTATTTTAAGTAAGTGGCCCAGAGGAAAAAATCTAGAGGAGATAGGTCCAGGGATGTGAGAGGCCATTCAGTAGAATCTCTTCTTCCAATACATTGATCAGCATAATTATTATCTAACCATTGAATAACTGGAACTACAAAATAATAAGGTTCCCCATTCTGTTGAAAATGTAATACATTTTCTTTCAAAGATAAATTGCCGTGTATGTCTCTGTGATTCTCTAATTCATGAACTATCCGAGGTTCGATAGATCTTTCTAGCATGTGATCATACATTTCGCCATTTACATTTTCTTCTATATACAGTGTGTAACAACGAAAACCTAACAGAGCCGTTTTTGAATATAAAAAGTAAGATTTTCAAAAAAGCTCGGACACGTCGATTTCGAATTGAAGGGGGACACCTTTCAGACTAATCAGATTTTTTGTAGTACGCACCCCCTCAGAGAGGTGCGTCCGACGACCTTTATTTAGATGGGGAAAGTAGGTCGAGTGGCACCTTGTTTAAAGGTCTTTCGAATACCTTCACAACTCTGTTAAAAGAAAATTTTTGTAACGATTAGTTTTCGAGATAATTTGAAGTTAAAATTGCCATGTTGATAATACATTAGACAGACCACTCGGTAACTTGTATGCCTAAATAAAAAAAATTTTAAGCAGTTTTCTTATCAATTTTTTGTTAAATAACAACGTTCGATTGTTTTGTTGAAACGGGTCGTGTATTGTTATTTGTTTAAACATTTCTTTCACTACTGCCGAAAGGGTTTCAGTTATTGCTTCATTTTTTGGCAACGACCAAAATGCTAATAAAACATCAATTTTATTTAACGAGCAAAAACCTGGTAAACACCTAAGCAGAAATCACGTTCTGGATTTGGTCACAAAATTCAGGGAGACAGGTTCGGTTTTAAATGAAAAAAGTGATGTTCAGAGAAGGGTAGTGAATGACGATAATGCGATTGTAGTGTTTGGTCAAGTCATCGCCAATCCCAGGTTAAGTACCAGAGGTTTATCCGCAATGGCAGGAATAAGCCATGTGATCGCATGGAGAATCCTTAAAAACCACAAATACCATCCTTACAAAATTAAACTTGTTCGTGAACTCAATGAGGATGATTTTGACCGAAGACAGGAGTTTTGTGAGGGCATGAGTGAAATATTAATGCAAAATCCCGAACTGCTTTATAACATCTGTTATTCGGACGAAAGCTCATTTTATTCAAATGGTTGCGTGAACCGTTACAATTGCCGTTATTGGTCGGATGAAAACCCAAGACAATACGCAGAAATACATACCCAACATCCCCAAAAGTTGAATATCTGGGCCGGAATATTAGGCAATCATATTATAGGTTCATTTTTCATTGATGGAAATTCAACCGGTGATTCTTATTAACAACTTCTTGAAGAGGCAATTCAACCTTCATAAGTAGGTGCCACTCAATTTACCTAAAATGTAATGGTGGTAACCAACCCCATCCCCCGGAGAAATCTCCTCGTAATAAACAAATAATTCGACATCAAATGGACACGTATTAGCAGGTTGTCATAAAAAGCAAAAATTTATTTTTTTTATGAGAGTTCTGAACGTAACTTGCACCTTAAAAACAATTTGATTTATTTTAAAAAGAGTTGAACTCAATGCAAATACCTTAAAACTTCAAAATTATCTCGAAAACTAATCGTCACAAAAATTTTCTGTTGACAGAGTAGTAAAGGTATTCGAAAGACCTCTAAAACAAGGTGCCACTCTCCTTCCCTATCTATCCCTATCTATTATCGAGACGAATAAAAAAAATAGAAGAGGCGTAAAATATTCAAGTCTTAATATTAATGCTACGATGGTAAAAATCATGTTTTTGAAAATTTACTAAATTAATAATAGAAAATAAAATTTATTCTGAATGAATTCTTTTATTTGATGAACCAAAACTTACTGCATCGAATGTAGCTTTGAAGAGTACCATTGAAGAGCATATCTTAAGAGCTTTCAGATAATGTATCACAAGTAGGTGGTTGCCTTTCAAAAATATGAAGTTGTGGTGGCTGGGGGCAAGGGTGTGAGAGAAAAAACAAGTTATAGTCTATTTCAAAAGAGTGTAGAGTAATAAATCATGAAGTGTCATAAAATTTGCCTGAATTTCGTTGTCGTCCATGGGCGTAGGCAAATCTTAGGATTATTAAACTTAATAATTAAAGTAAATTAAAAATTACAGACATAGATAATAATAAAAGGCCATTTTTGGGAAGTAATTTGGTCTAAAACTAAGTACCTACATGTATTTAGGTAAGTAAAATTTCTTAAAAAAAGATTAAGATCAATTTTAGTGGTTCTTGTAAACTTATTTAATATGCAATTTGGGTTCATATACTTGAGCATGATTTCTCAAAAAAGGGTTAACACTTAGTTCCGAGGTGCCATGTCATTATAATAATCCCTTTTTGACCCTGCCCACCAATCATGCAATACCTATTAAACCCAGGTAATTAAGAAAAAGGGTTTAAATATATTGTAATGGTGTCTTAAACATTCGAGTTATAATAGTAATTGTTACTACACCAATTAAACGTACAGTGATATTGTGATATAGAAATAGTGAAAAAGTTATAAAATGGGGACATTTACTCCAAAGAAAAGAAGTGTAAAAAATTCTTCGCTATCTGTTTGCGAAAAAGTTATAATTTTAAATGTATATGATTGCATAAAACACGATCACCCTAGTTTGTCTGTGCAAGAAAGTGTTGAGCGATGTGCCCGAATGACTGGAATTGGACAGTCCACGATTTTTAAATTATTGCGAGAAAGAAAGATATCAGGCCAGGTAAGTCCATGCAAGAGAAAATCAGGAAGACCAATAAAAATCTTAGATGAAGACACCAAATGTGACATTCGAAGAAAAGTTCATTCGTTTTATTTTAAAAAGGAAATACCCACTCTTGAAAAAATATTTATCGAGATAAGCCAAGATAACGATATTCCTTTGATATCCAGAAAACTTTTATGGAAAACTTTAAAAAGTATGAATTTTGCCTGGGAAAAGCACAATCGAAAGGCACTATTACTGGAAAGTGATGAAATTGTTTGCTGGAGACGAAAATATTTGACAACTATAAAGCAGTACCGCAGAGAGCAAAAGAAAATTTTTTATCTTGATGAGACGTGGATAAACGAAGGTTATATAGTCAAAAAAATGTGGCAAGATAAAAATATAACAAGTTCTCGCCAAGCTTTCATAGAAGGCCTTTCGACGGGTATTAAAGTGCCTTCGGGAAAAGGGAAGAGGCTTATAATTGCTCACATTGGAAGCGAAGACGGATTTTTAAAAGAAGGTTTGTTAAGCTTTGAGTCGTGCCGGACGGGAGATTATCATGAGGACATGAATTCGGATGTCTTCGAAGACTACTTCGGGGAAATGTTAAAATTTCTTTCAGCTGATTCGGTCGTGGTTATGGATAATGCAAGCTACCATTCAAGGCGCTTAGAGAAGGTACCAACTTCAGCTTGGAGAAAGCAAGAAATTATTAACTGGCTGTCAAATAAAGGTATTCAGTTTGAGACGAATTCAGTAAAGAAGGAACTACTAGCCATAGTAAAACAACATAAATCTCGCTTCATGAAATATGCCGTAGAAGATGTAGCAGAAAAGTATAAAGTAACTGTGCTGCGCCTACCGCCATATCATTGCGAATTAAATCCTATAGAACTTATATGGGCACAAGTTAAAGGATATGTTGCAAGGCACAATACCACATTTAAAATGAAAGATGTCAAGGTATTGTTTGATCAAGCCATTATGGAAATCACATCAGAAAACTGGCAAAAAGCAATCCAGCATGTTTTAAAAGAGGAAGATAAAATGTGGGAACTGGACAACTTGGTCGATCAGGTGGTTGACCCTATAATTATAACACCAGGGGATGATGACAGTTCTTCGGATGAAGACTATACTGATGTAGAATAATTTAATTGAATTGTAAATATACTGTAGCCGGATAAGCAATCTGGACAGAGACCAGTGTATCAGTGACAGTGACACTTTTGCTTAGGTTAGGGTTTAGAATTAAGGGTAGTCTGAATAATTATTTTCTCGGAAGGTTCTCGAAAATTGTACCTAGTAATCTCTAGAACATTCAATTAGGGTATAAATAGAGTGTTGTTAAACGTTGAGGGAAGTTCACAGTTTTAGTATTGTTCAAGTGTCAAATTGTAATAACGTATCCAGTAAAGTTCTTGTCGTTTTTGTGAATAAATTGATTTAAAGTCCCCACAAGTGTTTCAATACGTAAAGTTCGTTCGTGTGTGTTTGTGAGTATTTCCCGATTTCGGTTCGTATATATTTTATTGTTACATTTTATATTTTTTTAATAACACTGTTCTGCTGTATTAAATTTTTATTTCCTTTAATATAATTTTTATGAATGCATATTCTTTGGCAATTATCCCACTAGCGCGCCTCTGGCTCAGTATTTATCCGTCGATAACAATGGACAAATCCCTTAAAACAGGGTGATACCTACCTGCTCTTTATGAAACGACATAATTTTGCAATGCGGACTAGGGAAGTGACAGAATTTATTGACGGATCACCCTGTAGCGCTTTTGAATACTTAATGAGATTTTATTACTCTACACTCTTTTGAAATAGACTATAGTCATCACATCATTTGTTTCTCCCTTTGTATTATGAAAGTTGTTTTCAGCGATTTCTTATATTTTATTTGGTTGCTCAGAGATAGACCTTGTAAGTTTTCAAATTGTCACCCTGTGTATGAAACCGGCGCCGACCTACAAACATACCAAATCAACGATATTTCTAACAAATCATTGAGACTTCCCTCTCGCAAAAACTATTGCATTGTTGTCAGTTATATGGACGCCTCATAATCGCTCACATGTATGAAAAATATACGGCACAAGTATACGCGTACCTCCCGAGCGCCACCAAAATAAAAAAGACTCAACTAGAATATACGCCAATACATATAATTTTGACAATGAAATTGATAAATAGGCGCCCATCTGAAATTTTGTCAGATGGAAGATAGGGAACCTCTGAACTGCCTGGCATGGTGAAACAATTCGGCGTCCATATATGGACGCCTCATTGAAACCGGACGCCCGATTGATAGAAAATTGTAAATGTACGGAAGCTCTATTGATAGTTGGATATATATATATATATATATATATATATTATATATATATATATATATATATATATATATACATTTTATGTACAACCGGTAAATTTGATGTCATGTAGATAGATACCTCTTTATATCTAGAACACAATAGAAATACATCAAGGCTAACGTGAGGCTGTATATTCATATCATATCGGAAAGAGGATTAATCAAGAAGTGATGGAATGAATGGTATCATGGCAACTCAGTCAATTTTTTGAAATAAGATTATATAGGCTAGTAGCCATATTTGCTGTCGATTTCACAGATAATTTATTAGTGATTTTGAAATGGATTCAAGCGACGAAGAAAGTGTACTTCATCAGAAATAGTAAAACAGCTGAGGATGTGAAATTGAGTTTATTGCCAAGCGAATCCAAAAAAATATACCACAAAGTGTATGAAGAATTCATGAGGTGGTGCAACGGGAATAATGTAAAAAATAAGACATATATATATATATATATATATATATATATATATATATATATATATATATATATATATATATATATATATATATACATACATACATACATACATACATACATACATACATACATATGAGACGTTGGGTAACAATGTACTAATTTTGGAACGTTTGGACAGAAGAATATGCTCTATTAGTTTAGGCAGCGTGTTCAGCATGGAATCTAAATAACGTGATCCTGTTGAGGTACTAGTTTAAAAATATGGCTCAATCCTTTATTGAGTCCACACTACACATTCATACTCCATATATTTTGGAAACGAGTTTTTGCTATCCAATGGGAATTGTTATTGGACCAGTATCTATTGAAAATACTTTTCCCTGTAGTACAAAAGTACTGTCTCTCAACATGTGTTTCGCTATCCAAGTTAACATCATCGGGAGATAACTAAGACTTAAGTCGAGTAATTTTATGCCAGAGGTCCCAAATTCTGCTTATCGAGTTTTGTGTGTGTTGATTACACCATAATTATGAAACCTACTTTAATCATTCCAGAGGATCGGTTTAGGACACCTAGATTATCATGTATAATAACTTGGAGGCACCCGAAAATTCTAGCCATTGTTCCTAATCTACGAGCCGCAAACCGTGCACAAAATAAACTTTGAAAATATGGTATCTTTGTTTTTGAAAATTTTCTGAAAGGGGCTCTTACTAACTTCAATTTCTGATGCTAACACTTGAACTGTAACATGTGGATATATTTCAGCAAATGACAAGAAAATTCATTTAATTTTCTTACTTCTCGTATGTGTTTTAGGTTGGGTATGTTTCAACATTGGAAACGAACCAGAGCATAATTTTTGTTTAATTCTATGAAAAGATACATGTTATGGCAAATAATGATAGAGTTCGCAATATAATTATGATGCTTTTCGAGAATTCCTCCTCCTTCGTTGGGAGTCAATGGCGAAGGCATTGTAATAGGTCATAAACTCTATTTAAACGGTGTGATCTGTACTGGAATAGATGAGCTGACATTCAATTCATTGTGGAGAACTGACATATTTATAAAAAAATCCTTTTTTCGTGTTGGTGATGAGTGATCATTTAGTCGAGTGGAAATTTTTCATGAAAATATCAAATGGTTTAGAGAGATAGTTTTTTAAAAGATGGTTAGTATGATGTTGATGATCTCAGGAAGGTATCTCTGTCCAAGCAGACTCCTCCATTTTTACAACGCATGAGAAAATATAGTGTGTTGATTAAATTTTGGGACATCCTGTTTACAAATGATATGTAAGATATGTACCAGTATTTACAATGACATGGAGATTTCTGGGGTACCATTGCTTTTTTTCAGTAAAAGTGAAAATTACGTTTTTGGTGGTTATTAGGTTTTTTGCCTAACAAACAATGGGCACATCAAATTGCAATGCATTTTAAATTAATATTGTTAAATATTTGAATTTTTTTTATTACGTAGGTTGTCAAAGCTAAAGCTGGAGCAGGGTCGGCTACCCTTTCAATGGCCTATGCTGGTGCACGTTTTGCCAATTCTCTACTTCGGGGACTCAAGGGAGAATCCAACGTAATTGAACCTGCCTACGTGATGTCAGATGTAACAGAATCTCCGTATTTTGCCACACCTCTTCTTCTTGGCAAGTGTGGTATTGAGAAGAACTTGGGACTAGGACATCTGAACGATTTTGAACAAGAATTATACAAAATTGCTCTTCCAGAATTGAAGAAGAATATTGCCTCTGGTGTGAAGTTTGCGAACCAGTAAAAGTATTGCGTTTGAATGTGTGGAAAGAATTTGTTCTAGTCCAATTGTTTCTATTTCTATTTTTTGTCACTATATCTGTTCTATGTCATCATCAGAACCTATCAAGGTGCATTTCAAAACTGTATTTTTAATTTTTTTGGTTCCTATTGTTAGGAAGAGGCAGTGATGTATTCATTTCATGTAATATATATTTTAAAATAAATGAAGTTTGATGTCAGAACAGCTATTTTAAAGTAAGTTAGATATAAGAACCCTCTTTTCCTATCATTCAGTTGAAAACTGAATAAACCTTAAAACTGGATAAACCTTTGAAGATTATCAAGAATGTCAAATTCTCAACAAAATTATATTGTCCATAATGTGGGTAATGTAATTAATTATACATGAAAAATAATTTTTCATGTATAATAATTATCAATCCCCTAGTCTTTTTTCATCAATTTTTTTGAGCTTTCCTTTCATCTTTATTTTCTCCAATAATTCAGGGTTCCTATAGCTTAGAGAGTGCATATTCAATTTTTTACTTTAGAAGGATTTTTATAGTTTTGAAATCATTTTAGATGAATGTTCTTGAAATTCTTTTTGAAGGAAATTGAAAATAGAAAAGGGATATATCTCAAAAATAAAAAATAAACGGTAGCAAAGTAGGCAAAATACTGTCTAGTAAAATAAATAGTATTGGAAAATAGTACTATACATACTCATCAAAACTTACTTCATGTCTGTATAATTATAAAGCAGTATAATGTCAAAGCATTAAGTGTCATATTGGGGGCGGTATAGTACATAGTTAACTGAATTTAAGAAAGATTGGATAACTCTCCTATATAGCTGGGAGTCTTAGATGTCTAGCTATATAGAAATCTATAAAAGGTCAAGAAAATTCTTAGAAGAAACTATACACTGACGAGGGCATGAGGCTGTGGTCCCCCCTAAATGACTATAGTCCCTGTTCAACAGTGACTTAAAAAAAAGTATGAGTTTGCCAAATATCAAGAAAATAGTGAATAAAATCAATAATTTCTATAACTATTGGAACATCAACAGTATTAGAAAAACCTGTATGTTTTCTTAATCGTGCACTCTCTGAATGTCACCTGGATCCGTCACAAACAGATATAGTAGAAGTCTAGCATGAAAAATCATATGCCAAAAAATAAAGAAGGGAAACTTGTGTAGTGGTATTAACAAAGAAAATATAGATATACCTTGTTATAAGAAATTTACATAAAAGATATATTTTATAAACTTTGAAATCTTCACAAAATAAAAATAATAAATTCAATTATATATAAATTACCGTACTCAGAACCTACAGCGAATTTGTCTGAACCAAAAAAATTATTCGAATTGAACACAATATACAGTCGAAAAATTTGTTGCATCATTCATTCAATACTAAATAAATCAAAAATTTCATAGAACTCAATAATATTCATAGTCATAACACTAGACAAACAATTATCATCAATTAGTAATCTAATTTTGGACAGAAATCAATTTATTGTGATGGAATAATAATAACTGCTCTCAAATTAAAAAATCAATTGAAAAAGTATTTAATGAATTGAATTAAAGATACAGTATTATATGATATGATCTAAATCTTTTTATATTGAATATGGATAGTTTCACATTTGACTGTTGTTGAGGCGTACCTCAAAGCTCTATACTTGGGCCTATAATATTTATTCTGTACACTTACAATTTACCATGCTACACCGGAGACCCCAACGTCATAATGTACGCATATAACACAAGTATTCTGATAACTGGTCGAAATTCCCTAGATACAGAGGCAAAAGCAAACCTTGCTTTGAAAAAGGCAAGTGAATGGTTGCTATAATCTGGTCCTGAACACAACCAAAACCAACTTCATAAATTTCCACCCCCGCCAAAAAACTATATACCATTCATATACAATAATTATAGAACCAGAGCACCTCAAACAAAACAGCTCAACTAAATTTATAGGGGTATACCTAGGAAAGAATCTGAAATAGGGAGTTCACTGCTGTATGCTAATTAACTACTCTGGGTAAAAAATTTCATATTTTAAAAACTTTTACAGAATTTTCAAATGACTCAATGACTGTACCTGTCCATCACAGTGTGAAATTGAGTCCCGGCTGTGATATAGTATCTCGTTTTGGGGGATATCATCTGCGTTGAATAATAATATTGAATGCCCAAAAACTGATAATTAGATGTATAACCTCTTCTCATTATCACGAAGCATGCAAACCACTTCTTAAATGCCTAGGCATTTAAACTGTGATCAACCTGTATATACTGGAAATAGCTTGCTTTGCACATGTTAGAAAGCACCAAGCCAACTGCCTAGATAATACACATCCATATTCCACAAGGAAAATATAAGAAATCATTCAAAACCATATTCTTCAAATAACGAGCCAGAATCCCATAGTTACTGGTGTACAACAAACTACCGCCCCTCCCCCGTCTGAAATCACTACCAATATGTAACTTTGAATTGAAACTCAGGAAAATGCTCATACAGACTGAATTATTTTTTTAACGAAATCTTTGTCTAGTCTTAATGTTATATAATTTATTTATATCTATACACGCACTTTTACACCAGCTACTACCACTTTGCTTCTATGTAATTTTGATATTCTTTTGAATCTATTTTAGAATATCCCCTTTTTACTTATGTTACTCACCCCTTGTTTGTACATGACTTTATTGGATTAATAAATATTATTATTATTTTGTTAAATTTGTATCTTTAGGGTTGATTTAGCTAATCCCTATTCATAAATATTCAATGTTTCTTGGGATAATGAAGACAATACAATACAACACAATTCATGCAAACAGCAATGAACCTAATTCAAAGTTTTCAAGAGACTTGTGCAAGCAACATATTAGTATTACCTTTTAATGTGCGATTTCTAGCATTACCGAGGATTATGCATCCATAGTCACAAAATTTTTATAATTTTGAAAGAGGTTCAAACTCTACATAAGTACAAGTATAAAAGAAAACTGTCTGAAAAATGAAATTATTGATTCTATTTCATAAATGTTCAAATTTCTGTTAGAAATATTGAGTTAACTATTCAGTGACCCAGTTACCAATTAAATAAAATATGTTTTATGATATATTCATTGCAAGTGGTTATGTTAGTCATATAACTTAATTTACTTTGGCGGGTTGGCTGTCCATGTTCATCTTTCACTGCCTGAACCAGTGTGCATGCTATTTTTGGCGAGTGCATTGGCTTGGGATGTGGGGGTTGAGCAAACCAGCCATCGGATGCCTGCTTCTACGTAGCCCCGCTGGATACGGGAATGACAGAATCACTTGTGGTTCTATTATTCCCTAACTGAATATCATCCCAACGATGGCCCAAGGTGTGTGTATCCGTGCCGAGAGGATGAATGACACTGAGCCTATCAGCTGTCTCTATGGAACCTTCGAGATACCAGGCGCCTCTCGTCGTAGCTTCGCCTTGTCACGGTAATGCGGGGCTTTGCCGTGATTGACCTTCTTTCCCTAGCTACTCGTGGGACTTTTATGGACAGAGTAAACTTAAAAATTCTTTCTGGCGCTGAGTCTATAAAGAAGATGGATGCCGATCTTACGACTCCAACTGACCTCCCTGCAAATGTAGATCAGGAGCGAGTCTACAGAGGAGATGGATGTCGAGTTTACGACTCCAACTGACTTTCCTGTAAATTTAATTCAGAAGCGAGTCTACAGAGGAGATGGATGCCGAGTTTATGACTCCAACTGACCTCCCTGTAAATTTAGTTCAGGATCGAGAGCTTCTCAACTCTCCAACTCCTGATCCAATAACTGAACCTAAAAAAGGGTTGGTGGTGCAGCCAGGAAACGACTGAGTCGTCTCCTCAAGAGCGGGGTAACTTGCAACAAATTCTTAAGCGGCGTACGCAGAATCTGTCTCAGGTGGAGGTACAAACCCACCATGAGCAGGTTAGCAAACGTTTGCGCTCAAGTGATTAATCATCAAAACCAGAAGCGAAAAAGCCCTGCACGGTTGAATGTAAGACATCGTCAGGTGTAGCTGACGTGCAAAAACCCTCATATGGGGAGGTTGTCGCGGGTATCAAGGTGGGAATCTTGCACCTTAACTATCCGACTACCTCATTAACGATGAACGGCAGAGCCGTACTCTTACCATTCTGACCTGAAAGACCACTCACCATACAAACTAATCGGCTTCATTAAGAAGCTGGATTTATTTGGTCGAGTGTAAATAGGTGTGAGCCATAATAAACCCTTGCGGCTTGCAGTGGAGGGTCGAATAGACCCACTCACTGAGAAAAAAAAAGCTTCTATCATTATACACAAAAATTTAGGAAATGTCTGAAAAAAGATGGAAGACGAAAAACTCTTAGAAAAAGTGTATAGATCATGCACGGAACTTTCAGACACAAATTTAAAAAAAAAACTTGTTTTCAATTCAAACGAAACTTCTATTAAGAATCGGATTGAATTAACAAGTTGGTGAATATTTTAAGAACTAACATCGTGACAATATAGAAGAACCGTTGTGTCCGGACACCATGTTGAAAAAGAAATGAGTTGTTTGTCATGTGAAGTTATACAAAATGGTGCTGATGAGAAGATGGAGACATATGTGTCTGATATGATTATTTTCAT
This sequence comes from Leptinotarsa decemlineata, assembly GCF_025532065.1. Lineage (NCBI taxonomy): Eukaryota > Metazoa > Arthropoda > Insecta > Coleoptera > Chrysomelidae > Leptinotarsa > Leptinotarsa decemlineata. Next base: position 1,198,517 of record NW_027412549.1, on the reverse strand, counting down.
TTATTTTTACTACTAGTAAAAAAGTGAAAATTCATTAAAACATTGTTTTATGAAATAAACAAATAAAAATTGATATTCACGGACAAAAATAAATACCGTAGAACGGGGTCAAAATGTGCCTGCATGGGTGAAAATATGCCATTGTGTCTTTCTACAGATATTTAAAATTCGTACGCTCGTTATACTCTTGTTATGTCAACCAGCCTTTATTATGATGACTATACAAGTTAGGCAACCTTGTGGGGTAATTCCTAACTACGTGGTTCCCGCTATTTGTTGAGAGGTCGGCGTTGACGGATGACGCATATTTTCTACTTGTCCCAAAAGTCCGTATACTTTTTGGTGGTGAGAAATTTGTGGAACAAATTGAGATATCTAGGTAAATAATTTCGATTACCCATTTATTCATCATGATAATATATACCTATTGCATACTAATTTATTTTTGTGAATTAAAACTATTTTGAGATAAGAGCACAAATTTGTGGGGTGAGATTGTGCCATTCAGTGGCACTACTAAAGTTCTTATATGAATGCAAAAGTTATAGATATCTGCCATGAAAATGGCATATCCTGCATTGCTTTGCCCCCAAACGCTACCCACCTGCTACAACCTCTAGATGTAGCATTTTTAGACCTATTAAAGTTTCCTGGAGAAAGATTTTAAATGGATTGAAAGAACATAGTCGCTGCATGACAGTTCCCAAAGATGAATTTCCAGGACTGTTAAAAAAACTCTTGGATATTTTATAGGAAAATTGTGCCCAAAATCTTATAGCTGGCTTACGTAAATGTTGTATTTTTTCTGCAAATCGTCACGAAGTATTACAAAGACTGCCATTGTATATTGTTGAAGCCTTACCTGCAGTAAAAGCATTGAATGGTGAAATATTTATTGAACACCTTAATTCGAATAGACAGACCCGTTAGTTAGGGAAGCTACAGATTATGCTGTAGACGACCCCTCCTGATATAGAAGGCCCCGACACTCTGTCGAATGAGGCCCTCATGTCCCCCGTTAACGGACGAATAGATTTTTCATCCATCCCACCCCAGGGGTACCCCGTGATTGGCGGTACTGATGTCTGAGGACTTCATACCGCAAACATCCCCTCAGTCATGAACCTATTTGTCCTTCTTCGACAAAAATCAGCTAAAAGGGTAAGGGAGCTGGGCTCCAACCTGAATGAACTCAAGACGACGTGCAGGAAGAGACAGACCATCACGTCTACAAGGACCAAGAAGAAAAGAAAAAGAGTTAACGTTTCTCCAGGAAAAAGTATCAGCTTCCGACATTAACCCGCAAGATATTCATAACTCACCAGTGAGCTTGAATCAACCTTCAACTTCATCAGGACAGACTCATAAGCAACATAATCTTTCTCAAAGGGTTACAAGACTTGATAACGAATCTGATGGCGAAAATGACAGTACAGGACATGTTTCTTATGCAAAAAGCCATCAAAGTCCCTATTCACCTCAACTGAGGGAGCGATTTGATACAGACTAAAAACTAAAAACTTTCGATTCCCATGCTCCTCTTAGAACTGTTCGAATTTCGAAAGAAAGGGATCCATGGTTGACAGCAAACTTGAAATTCATGATGAAACTGCGTGATAGAGCTTTTACCAGATTCAAAAGAAGCAAGCTCCCCCCCACTGGGATTATTACAAGCAAATGAGAAACCTCACAAACCGCACAATCAAGTGGGAAAAGAAGGCCTACCTGGAGTTCCGCCTCAAAGGTAATAAAAATAAATTTTGGAAGGATTTAGCTTCCTTGGGCATGCATAAAAAATCCAATAGAACCATCCCTGAAGAGCTCACTAATGCCAATGATCTCAATACCTTCTTTTGTAATAGCTCTTCACTTATCTCGAATCCAGGTAATGATATCTTATCATTTCTTTCCAACAACAATTCCTTTGATGATCACAGTTTTGCTTTCCATGATATTACGGAGATTGAGGTGTATAAAACACTTCTCTCAATAAAATCCAATGCGGTTGGTGCCGATAATATCAGCATCAAAATGTTATTGCTTTGTTGCCCTATCATTCCTCATGTCAGACATATATTCAATATATGCATCCAACAATCAGCATATCCCTCATTATGGAAAAAATCTCAAATCATCCCGTTACCAAAAACCGCAAATCCCCAGAGTATCAATGACCTTCGCCCAATTAGCATCCTCTGTGCAATCTCAAAAACGCTGGAAAAAATTATGAACTTTCAAATGCGCGATTATCTTGATACATTTAATAAACTGCCTCCTACTCAGTCAGGTTTTCGAGCTGAACATAGCTGTACAACTGCACTGTTGAAAGTTATGGACGATATTCATACTTCGGTTGATAGTAATAATTTGTGTTTACTTGTATTGTTAGATTATTCAAAAGCTTTCGACACGATTAGCCATCAGCTTTTATTAGTTTTGTTAAAATATCTCAGATTTTCACCCAACTCAGTTGAACTCATGAAAAACTATCTTAGTGATCGCTCTCAGTGTGTTATATAAAAACAAAATCAGATTTTCTTGCTACTCGGAATGGTGTCCCGCAGGGGTCCATCCTAGGGCCACTTTTGTTTGTAATATATACCTCCCAATTCCTTCATTGCCTTCGTTACACAAACATACATAGCTACGCTGATGATACGCAGATATACATGCATTTCGAGGAATCTTCTGTAGATGATAGTTGCCGAAAAATTAATATAGATTTGAAAAGTCTGACTGAACTTTCGGAAAAATACTGTCTTTCCGTGAATGTCAATAAATCGTTTATCATGCTTTTTGGGAGGTCAGCAACTAGGAAAAAGTGCTTGAATAATATAAGCATCACTATCGATAACGTGTCGTTACCAATAAAAGGCGAAGATGACAATATAAAAATTCTTGGTTTGCTGATAAATCCGCATGTCTCACTGATTTTGAGAAGAGGGTATTGTAACCTCAAAACAATCTACCGTAACCGTGAAATACTGAATCGCCAATCTAAAGAAATTCTTTGCGACGCACTTGTTTTATCCCATGCGAACTATGCTGATGTGGTGTACGGTCCTTATCTGTTACAAACCGATAAGAGAAGATTGATCACTGGTTCGCGGAGACGGGATCATGTGACACATCACTTACCAAAACTGGGTTGGTTGAGTATGGAAAATCGGCGTATCTTACATGCATGTACATTATTTCACAAAATAATAAATCACATGAAGCCTGCTTATCTCAACAACAAACTCAGGTTTCGGACCGACGTTCATAATCTTAATTTGGGATTCAAGAACTTGCTCACACCCCTTCACCACAACACTTCCCATTATCGTGGATCGTTTTCTTATAACATAACCTAGCTCTCTAACAAATTACCTAACGAACTAAAGAATTCAAATTGTATTATATTCAAGAAGAAAATTAAACATCTTTTGCTTATGAATGAACTTCCTAGCATGCTGAATTTCTATTGCTAATATCTATTTTCTTTTTTTTTTCTTTTTCTTGCATCTACTTCTTTTCTTTTTAATTATAGTATTATACATGTGTTCAATGTGTCTTGCATACCGATTTATGTAGTATATTTTTAATCGTGTTCGTTTGGTGATATGTTTGCTTGTGTGCACTTGTGTTTATGTTTACATAGGTGCACACATTTTTTGGTTGGATGGAAGAGCAAGGTCTGCTCATGTTGCGATTTCTCCGTAGTATGGTCAGAAATTGAATCCTGCCATTTGATAGGTTATATTTTTGTTTATATATATATATATATATATATATATATATATATATTATTGTCTTTGTATTTTGTTCCTAACAATAAAATCAATTATTATAATAAAATCTATTATTATTATTATTAGACATGGTAGCCATTGAAATTCCTGACACAAATGTGCAGAAAAACGAAGTTAGTGCTGGTGAATATGTACTCGATATGTACGAAAATCAAGTGTTTCCAGGACAAGTAAAAGAAGTAGCTGTGCATACAGTTTTAATTTCAGCAATGGAAAAGTGTGGGGAAAATTGGAAGTGGCCCAGAAAACCAGATGCGATTTGGTATTTCTATGATGACATTAAACGAAAAACTGACAAGCCATGTCAAATATCTAAGAGAGAAATCTTCAAAGTTCCTGAATTACCGCAACTTAAATATTTTGCTTATTAAAATTTGATTTATTTTGTGCTTGGTCTTATTAGTTTGGTTTTCATTTGTGTCACCATTAAGAGATACATTTCTCTTCTATTTGTATACAAATTCTTCATAGAATATATGTTTTTTGTACACAACTGTGTAAATTCATTTAGCCCTTTATTTATTGAGTGACAAGATAAAGGTGAGAACATGCCAGTTGTGTTTCTCTATTGAATATGCATTGAAAACCGATATGGCACATAGTCACCCCAATAGATGGGTTCAAAATGTGTCAAAAATATATCAGGTTTCAGATATAACTAAAATTATTTTTATATTTCCTTGTAGGTACTGTAATGTATTCGCAAACTACGCGGTGTCATATATTTAATTTTTTTCTAACAATATTTTTGCAACAAAATAAAAACATGAAAAAGTGGCACATATTGACCCCATTTTACGGTAGTTGATTAATGAAAGTGTTTTTATTCAATGCGACATGTTGAGAAAATGATTTTTTCTTAATCATTACTTGCATTAATAATTAGAATAGAAAAAATTCAATTATCCCATAAACATTGAATTAGTTTTTTAATATTTTTTAAACAATAAACATAAGACATCAATGTAGCTTTAATCGATAAGAAAATACACAAATTATAAAAAATGAAAAAAATGTTCGATGTTTTATTTACGATTTCAATTTTTCAATTTTTTTTTGTTCATGAATAAATGGAAAATACAATTTTTGAAAATTTTTCTAGTTTTCAAACAATAGCTCCATGAAAGAAAAAAATCCAGTTTTGAACATTATCAAACTTTAAAAAAATATTAATTAACAAAAGCATAATCAAGCGTAAAATTGCAATAATTTTTTTGCCAACTTTTCAATATTAATATTCATTGGGTTAAATTTTTTTGTTGAAGCGATGTTCTCGGGCCTCACGTGCGCGAGCCGAACCACTTAATACATATTTCCATCACTCAATTGAAACCCGAGATCGGATTGAAACTATAAAAATAGTACCTACACCTACCTACTACAGTTTCGGCAGTTGGGATTTTTTTGTCTCTGCTCTTCAGGGATCTTTTTCTTTGTTCAACTAAATAACTTTATAACTTCATCGCAACTTGGCCCAAATCGTAAATTACGTATATAGGTACTCAGTGTCAAATTACGAATTGAGTGATACTTCGTCATACTTTTCCAAGAAGGCATAATGTAATTATATGAATTTCACTAGTTCGGACTTCCATTGTCTAATATATTAAATGATTTGAAATCCCTGAAACAACTAAAACAGAAGAATTAAAAATGAATAGCTGAAAATAACAATTATATGTATCAAGCAAAAATAACCTAAAATGAAATAATAGTGAAATAAAATACAAGTAAAAATAATACGATTGAACAAAAAGTAAAGAAATAAAAATGAAAATAAAATGTTAAGAGATTCCAAGCCACGTTAGTTCATGACGTTTCGATTGTTAGTATCTACAATCTTCTTCGGGTGATGACTGGACTGATTCCTCCGAGAGATGACTATGGGTCGTTCGAGTACTTTCACTTATCCCCGCTTTCCATTTTTTTCCGCTTCACTGGTTCAGTGGGAGATGACCGTTTGGCGGGAGTTGGCCATTTTTCGCTTGATGATGGGTTTCCATATGTTGCGTATCTCTACGCTAGCTTGGCTGAATACGTTGTTGAACAACATGTAAGCGGCTTCCATGCCGCATGGACGGGAAGAAGGGATTTCAAATCATTTTATATATTAGACCAGGGGTCTCCAAACTACGGCCCGCGGGCCAAATCCGGCCCGCCAGTGTCATCAATCCGGGCCCGCGACAGCCAATGATTTACTGTCATCAATCTGGCCCACGACAGCCAATGATTACCTAATTGTTGTTACTATTGCTGTGATAAGTTGAAGAAGAAAACAGAATGATAATTACTCGGTTTTATTTACTTGCAAGGTAAAACTTAACGACAGAAATGATGACAAAGAAAACTTAACTTAAGTATCTAAGTTTAAGCATATTAATAACTAACAAATAATTGAAATGAATCACAGTAAAACAAAAACACTAATGAGATTTATGTAATTTTGATTTTCCACCGACAATACTTTGTAGTTGTGGATCAATTTTACTTGTACCAATTATCAAAAGAGATTTAAGATGCTCATCGGTTAATTGAGATCTGTAAACATTCTTTGTGTACTTCATCTTGGAAAACTTTTTCTCACACAAGTAAGTAGTACCAAAAACAGAAAACAACCCACGAGCAAATGTATGCAAATTATCAAATTGTTCCAGTGGAAGACTCTTATAAAATTACAACAAAGAGGAATTTTGATATTTGTTCTTAAGCATATCACTGCACCATAAATCAATAATTTCCATTTGGACTTCCGGAGCCAGGGTTTCAATGTCAGAATAAAACGATTTTGAAAAAGCTTAATTTCATTCGCAATGACATCAAAATCTGAAAAACGAGTATCAAAATTCATCTTCACAGCACTCAAAGTTTCGATTGCAAAATTGACGGGAAATTCAGTCACTGTAGTGTGGCTGAATATTTCACATGTTTCAAAATGTATGAAACATTTTTTACGTAATTGCGATTGAAATAGTATTATTTTCTGCATGAAGGATTTGATATTGGTGTATAAATCAGGGAGAAGCTGATTTTCTCCTTGCAATCTCAAATTCAGTTAGTTCATATGATTTGTCTAATCGACATAGAAGGCTAACTTCCACATCCATTCACTATTTTCTAAATCGGCAAAAGGGCGCTGCTTCTCATTTAAAAAAAATTCGATCTCTGCTCGAAGTTCAGAAAAGCGCTTAAGGACTTTTCCGCAACTAAGCCAGCGTACGGCAGTATGATATGGTAAATCATTTTCTCCAATCTGTTGAATAAACTCGCGGAATTGTCGGTGATTCAGCCCAGTGGATCTGATGAAGTTAACAACTGATATGACTGGTTTTAGAACTTCAGACATATCCAAACATTTTCCGCACAAGGACTGTTGATGAGTGATACAATGTAAGACTAATGGTTTTGAACCACCATCATTTTCTACAGCCTTTGACACAAGTGCAACCACTCCTTTATTTTTACCATACATATTTTTGCCTCCATTGTTATAGATTTCAAATTTCTCCATCGAAGGTTCTTTTTATTAATAGCATTTTCAACTCCCTTGAAAATATCTGCCCCAGTTGTCGTGACGTGAATACTATCGATATCAAGAAGTTCTTCATACACTTCATAGCTTTTATCTACTCCGCGAATAAAAATCAACACCTGAGCAGTACCTGACACTTTTAAATAAATTTACCTTTTCGGGGCATATTTCTTCGGCTACTGCAATCAAGCATTCTTTTATCATTTCTCAATCGATGAATGGTTTGCCACGTTTTCCGATTTCAAGAGCCACACGAAAGCTGGCGCGAGTTGCAGACTCTTGTTCAGTATTCGCTTTGGTAAACAGAGATTGCTGCGATTTGAGTTCGCGTTTCAAAGCTTCAAATTTTTCCTTCCGCAAACTTCCTGTATACTTGGAGTAACTTTGAAGATGTTTCGATTCATAGTGTCGTTTAATGTTATAGTCTTTGAGAACAGCTATGGTTTCATTACAAATTAAACATAGCGCCTTATTACTGGACTCAATCACAAAATACTGAAAGTTTCATTTTTCTTGGAACGTTCTGCATTCACTGTCGATTTTTCGCTTCTTTTCTATACTAACAAATCACACATAAAAACAATAAGTCAAATCAAAATACTTTTATTGACGGGTGTTACTTTATTTCACAATAGACAGTTTCGCTTCCTTCGCCTTTCCTACGCAGACTAACTCGCAGTTGCTCCGCTAGCCTTTTTATATGCAATTATTACTGCCATCTCGAGGTGATCGGAATACACTAGCTAGAACCAGAACTTTTTCGAACCAACGCGGTAATTCCAAATATTTAATTACGCCTAATGCCACCTAGCGGGTAGCTAGGTGATAGATAGTACATAGTACCACTACTCGCCACTAGATGTCGAATACACAATAATACACAATACGAATACACAATAATAATTGAAATGCAAAAAAAGCGAAAGTTTGCTTAGGTCACGCACTTTGCGACTATCCTAGTCGAAGGCTTCGAAGTTTGGAGACCCCTGTATTAGACAATGGAAGTCCGAACTAGTGAAATTCATCATGAAACATTGTCAATCACCTTCAACCAAACGTAATTATATGAAATGGCTACAATAACAGTATGCACTTTGTATGGTCCCAGGTTATGCGTTTTCATAATGATTACTTGGTCTGCCTATTATTGAGCCTGATGCAAAACAAACCTTCTGTCGCCTGTTACCTAGTTCTTGTAGATAGAAATATTTTTCAATCACTTTATTTTTTTGATAGAACTATTTTAGACTCGACGTGGTCTCGAAAGGTTCTAAATAATTTCAACAATAATTTCAACTTCAGTCCTGTTGTAAAGTTCATGAGTATTAAAGTGAAGTATAAAAAGGGTAATGCATGAAAAAAAATTCATTTATATAGTATAATAAACTTCTAATTTTCAATAAAATATTATATACTTATACCAACAATACAAGAAAAATACCTATGTAGTAACTATTAACGGTTTTCACTCAGGTTAAAAAAAATAAATATAACTATTCAAACTCTGGAAAACTAATCATCATCAATATGTATAGAGTATATTTATATGATTTGTTTTAGTATAAAACATTTATACACATAGTGTATTAATACAGATAAATAAATATTATTTCTCCTGATTAACAATAAATAAATATTTATTTTGGAAACAAGTTTTTTGATACACACTTATTTTCAGATATTTCATGCATCACATATAGGTATTTCTTAAAATTTATAAAAGATTTATATAAAATAACATATTTCTCTTGATTTGAGATTTCAGAGTAGTATATAGTTTAGTGGCAATTCCATTTTATTGATATTTTCTTTGTATAAAATAAGTAAAATGAACTGAAAACTAAGAACTTCGGAATCATATAATTTATACATGTTTGGCACAATTCCAATTTACTAATCTAATTTCTTGTGCTAAGATGATACAAGAGCGATTTTAACTGATTGCTTTGAATGGAACAATAAAATCTATAGTAATTATAAAATTATATAAAAATTTCATATAACAAGAGATATTATTAAAAGTGCTACTTGTCACTTTCTTAAATCGATGATTTTGGAATAGGCACAAGTTTGAATAAGCAAATACAAATAAAATAGTGCATGGCGGCTATACTCAACATATTTTTCAGTTCAGAGACAAATTGATGAAGAGGTAGAATTTATATTTCAAACGGGCCGAAGCAAATATTATACACTGGTATAAACATATTAGACCCTCTGTTTTGGGTACCTATATAATGAAACAAATAGTTCCAGTATTCATGTAACAGTTGAAACACTCAAAAGACTAGGTACATGGTAAAGTTTCAGATCGAATGCAGTATCTCTTATGTAAGAAAATAAGTTTTATCACAAATACATATATCCTCACACCTAAAATTTTAAGTAGATCCTGTAGATGGTCAGCGTCAAGAAACAGAATTGCTGATTGACCTCTTACCCGTTAGAATGCCTTAGAAAAGTCACTATTCTAATTGCCCACCTTGAGTTGTCTCAATAATTCAAAAATGTTCTTGTCGTGCATGACATTTCTTAAACATTTACTTATTTTCTATTAATAGTTGTAACTGTAGTACTAGTTCTCTGGCTAGTTTCAATACCGCCTGAGTATCGTGTTTCTCCGCCATCTCTGGGATTCAAAAAAATTAAGAATTAAACAGGTTTCGAGCAGATGTACCGAAGACAGTCTTACCATTGAAGAATTTGATAATGTCCGTGAAATCCATACTGTTTGATAGTATTATATTTCTATAGGTTTCCACAAGAGCCAGTGCTACAAATAGGACGAAGTGGGTCGAAGCAACTTGTTGTGCAGCCCAAATTATTTCCCAGGTTGCGTACACATCAGGATACACTAGCTCTCTTTTGAAATCCAATAAAAACCACCTATGAAATCGAGAATAAGATAATTTTTATTTACTTATTTCTCTACTTTTTACTAGTATGGATAATAAAACAGAAAATAGGTTTATATGCCATTCACGTTAGTTCGCATTTATATAGTGATTTTGAATTTCTTTAAAAGCGCATTTTTTTTGTTATGCGTTAAAAGCAGAGTAAAAAACTGTTAGAAGTGCTGATGAGAAAGATATAGCTGTATCAATTAATTGACACAATGACAAAAATTTCTCTGATTTTTAAATTCATTACCTCGTTGTACTATTTTGAAACCTCTGGTGTAAAATGAATCTAATGAAGGAATCGTGAAAAATAGATTTCTTAAACTGGGAAAATTGAGAACTAGAGGAGTTGGACAGCTGGGGGAGATTAACTTTCCGAAAATTATTTGAAGTATTGATTTTCTCCGTAATTGAAAATGTATGAGAATTATATTAATGTTAGTTTGGAAATTGCTGGTAGAGTGACTAAAAAAGTCAAGTTTGTAAATTCTTGCAGTCGAAAGTTGTAAATGTCTTCCAGCAACCCTTTTTCTGTTCGGAATATAATTTTACCTGTAACAGAAATAGAAGTGTGTGTAATCTCCGCTCGCGTGCATCAGTTCGTACATCTCGGAATCCAAGATTTGTATCAGAGATCGCATATTGGCGAAATGACAGTCCATGGCATTGCCGTTGGGAAAATTTTCCACCATCCGTTCCATCAGATGACAAAAACAGGCGTACGTGAGCGATTCATCGTTAAATATTACAAGAAGGGGCGCCACCAAATCGCACATTCCTTGCATGTATCCGATGTCCAGGTGTTCCCAAACATACCTGTATTACAACGTTTATCAATAATTATGATCGTACTACAGAAACGAAAAACTACTTACGTGCACATGACATTCCTCAATTTGTCCAGATTATCTTTCTCTGAGAAATACCAGTAATTTCGGTCACAACGTTGTACGTCTTTCTCAATTCTATGTAAGTTCAAGCCAAATGTTTCTAGTAGATCTTGCTAAAAACAAGTTTCATGAACTGAATAAGTTAATCTATATTCCAGTTACCTGCTCCGTAAATATTCGATGCGTATATAAATGTGCGGCGTGTTTGGCCAAAAACTTTGAGTAATTTTCGATGTTAACAAAAAATAAAAATAACTGCACCAAAACCTTTGGAAATTATTTTACTCATTAAAAAAAATTGACTGTGGTTAACACCATCTTTATGTAATAGGTAATATTACAGGCTTTGAAACTGAACTGTCGAATACAGGGTGTTGTCTATTTATTTACAACTTTTTGAATCGTTATATCCCAAAAACGGTGGCTCGTAGAAAAAAAAGTATCGATACATTTTTTGTAGATACTTTTATGATCTCCAATTTTTGTGTGAAGTATTTTTATGATTAAACTTACCGTTTTGCTGAAAATCGTGAAAAACTCATTTTTTTGACCGTTGACCTTAAATAAAATTTTTTCATACAGGGGAAATATGGGGAACTTTCAACTTTTATTTTTAATCATATTTTAAACAATCTTGCTGATTTTCAGCTTGGTGGGAATTTAGGTAGCTTAGAATGTCTAAATTGACCGGACTATATAGTGATATTCGAGCAAGTCATTTCAATACAGACAGTGTAAGTATTTTAGTGAATATGTTTCTGTGTTTTTCATTAGAAAAGCTCAATCAATAAGTGTGCCAATAATTTAATGAAAAAATTATAGACTGACTTCGGTGACCGGTGGGCACCGACGAAAGGATAAAAGTTCGATGAGATGGCAAGAATCTGGAGATCTTGTCAAACCAATTTCAACTACAAGAAGACTGGTAGGAATTAAAGGGGAGAAAAGAAGAGAAGGAAATACAAAATTAGAACAACAAGAATAAATGATCAAAAAGAAAAGTTCCTTCAAAAAACAACATGTAATGTGAAAAACAAGCAATGGAAAACAAGTAGGTAAGGGGAAAGAAATTTTTAATGAGGTTGAGCAATGAGAAAGAAATAAAAAGCAACAGCAGGATGAACTTATTAACAAAATTAACAAAGACTAAACTTTTTCCAGAAATAAATAAAAAAATAACTTCAGCAAGTACAAGGTGAAGTCTGGGAAGTTCTAATGGAAATCGAGAAAATTATGGATGAAGTGCAGTGGAAGGGTACAATGTTATTGAAAGGGTAAATAAGAAATTAAACAAACGGAGTGGAACGAATGAAGGACGAATATGCCAAGTAGGTTCGTCAATAGATCTTTTTCAAGGACACCACTCTATACATTTCTACTTGGCCTACTCAAATCATTGTAACGTAAGATTCTGACACTTTTACGTATCAAGAAAGTTCAGGAGACAAATATACACAAGTTTGTTTAACTGTTGGGTCAGGGGGAAATAATGTATTCAGAAAGGAATGTGAATCAATGAGGCAGTTAGCCTTGCACTTAAGAAGCACATTCCGAAATGCCGACTTGCCAATTTCAATAGAGGTACAAAACAGATTTAGGTAGATAATATTCAAGAATAATCACACTGGACTTTTTTTAAAAAAACAATACTTTACTTATCCCGTGAGTTTTCAGATAAGCATTTCACGTCAATTAATATCAGCTGTTAAATATTGAAATTTGCAATTTTTCAACATTGTTCCCTAGACTCATAGAATCGTCTATTCACAATGGTCGTGAATTTTCAGGTCAGAGATATAGAGTCAGAGTGGCTAATAGTATCATAAAGATGGTTGTATGGAATGTTGGATTAATGTTATCGTCGCCGTCAAGTCTCTAGTAGATATTATGTCAATCGTAAATATTAATAGGTATTGTGAGGAATAGATAATAGAGTTCGTAGCTTTGTAGACCCTTCATAATTCTTTAGATGTATAACTTGTCACATGATTCATGTAATCATCACGTTTTTAGACTTACACTATATACTCCTCCATTCGAACTAGCGGGAGAAACACAGGCCGATCTAGCAGGAGAGGCAAGTCCATGTGTTTCTATACAGGTGTCCAAGGAAGAATTATTTTCTTCTGTGACAGCATCCAAATTTGCCATTCGAGAGCTGTCGTTGCCTTCAAAGAAATATTAGAGTTTTTTTATAAGGACTTCAAATGAAGCTAATATTCATTTAGGTACCTATATTGCACATGTCCACACTAGCATTGATCACAACCACGTTATGAATAAAGTCTTGGAGTTCCTCTTTCTTATTCGAAAGTAAGTATCCATGTTCTTCAGGGGTTTCTACATTTACGTTGTTCTTACTTTCTACTGATATACTAACTTGAGTTGAATCTTGTGTCTGATTTTGTTCTACTTCACCTATAACAGTAAAATTATTTAAACAATCAAATGAAATATTTTCAGAATTTTCCGTTCACCGTTACCTATTTTAGAATTAATCGCTACACTATTATTCCCATTTATTAAGGCTTCTCCGTTTTGTACATCACAAGTTGCTTTGGTGTTAACTGAAGTTTCACCATCACTCACGTTTTCATTTTTCTTCACTTCACAGTCATCTTCTCCGTCACTGACGTACTTGATAGTGTTTTGTTTTTTTCGTAATAGTTTCTTGGCACACTTGTCTTGATTGTCTTCATCGGACGTTTCTTCTTCTTCGTCATCGGTAATGGGATCCTCTTCAAAAACCTGTTGAATCATCATTAGTTCAAGTTTGCTTGTTAACTGATTAACAACAACTAAGAACCTTTCTTCTTGCACAGGAATGCTTGAATGATTTTTGAGTGAAATACTTGTTCTACAATATTTTTGAAAGTATAAGTCAAAAGAGATTTTTCTTTAATGTTTATATCTCCTTGTAGCATGCTCGTTAAGAATATTTCTGTAAAATTTTTCAGAAATATTCAGACAGTTAATAATCACCTCATTACTCAACTCTCGGTGTATTTGCGGGACTTGATCTCCAGACATGCTTTCACTACTTAATTTTGCTATAGCATGTGCTTGGGTCTCTTTGTCTCTCTGCCTAACTATAGCTTCCACTGCCAACCATTCAGACATCGTATTTTCATACCTAAATGTAGAAACATAGTCAGTTTTTATCTAGTGACAGATTACATATGGGGGATTTTTGCAACGATAATAACAATAATTTTTTCGGAGTAAGTATTTTTTTCTAACAAGCATATTGGCCAATAACACTGTGTCCAGGGCCAGTATTTGTCAAATCAGAATCCGCAGGAGATACAAAATCGGTTAAATTAAAAAAAATTGTCTATATCAAAATTTATTCAATAATATAATATAATTCCCATTTATTAAGGCTTCTCCGTTTTGTACCTACATCACGAGTTGCAGTGGTGCTAACTGAAGTTTCACTATCATTCACGTTTTCATATTTTTCCATTTCACAGTCATCTTATAACGATATATCAGTGAAGATGTCACGGTGGTTCATCGACCATGACAACTTCAGCTGCTGCACTAATATAATAATTGAAAGTCATTTCTTGATTACCCCAATTTGGTTGTTAAAATTTTATGTTGGATACAAAATTTCGATGAATTACTGGTACTGGAAGATCGCCTTGTGTAGTGATGTGAAAAAAACGTTTCAGCACATCAGTAAACTACCCGGTATAGATCTGGTCAGCTATTCTAATGTACAAATGGAAAACTGCATTCTCGCAAAGGATTATATATATATATATATATATATATATATATTGGAGGAGTTGTTCAACAATTGATGCCATCTGTAGGATTGTACAGAACATCGTAGAGGGCCTCGAAGTTGGTAAACACGCGGGAATCACAATGTGCGATCTTAGCAAGGCCTTCGACTGTGTCTCACACAATAGTCTATTGAAAAAACTCGAATACTATGGCATTAGAGGTCCACCACTCCAGCTGCTGAGTTCGTATTTAGTTGGCAGAGAACAGTGCGTTAATGTTGAGGATGAGCTATCAGAATTTAGAACAGTGAAGCATGGAGTACCACAGGGTTCTATTTTAGGCCCATTACTGTTCATTATATACATAAACGACCTGTTCTTCTACCTTTTTCCAAGAACTCTAATTATGTTTGCAGACGACGCTACTTTGGTTAACCTCGACAAGGATACTTTGAGCCTAAATACTGCTATGGAAGAGGCAGAAATCAAAGCCGAAACGTGGTACAATTCCAACAACCTCAAACTGAATCGAGAGAAAACACAACACCTCACGATTTCTACAAACAACCAAGTTGCAAACGGAAACCACGCGAAATTATTGGGTATAACCTTCGATGACAAACTCAACTGGTCGGAACACGTATATCAATTAAGCTCAAAAATATCCAGTTATATTTTCCTGTTACGACAACTCAAAAAGGTTTTGAACATTGACACACTGCTCTCTAGTTACTATTCACTGGTGCACTCCCACCTAACATATGGTGTGATCCTCTGGGGGAACGCATCCACCGCCAACCAAATTTTTACACTGCAAAAAAAAGTGTCAGAATAATAACTGGAGCAAATTTTAATGATCACTGCAAACCCTTGTTTGCTAAATATGGAATAATGCCATTACCGTGTCTGTTCATATACTATTCTATGATTGATATTCATAAACACAAAACCAATTTTACACTAATGTCAGAGTCCCATACCTATAACACCCGATCATCTAATCTCCTGAAAACACAGTCTTTTCGACTTACAAAATCAAAAAACAACTCCCCTCCCCTAGGGCTTTACAATAAAATACCGGAGAGAATAAGGCAGCTTCCAATACAGAATTTCAAAAAAAAACTAAAATGTTACCTTCTTAAAAATTGTTTCTACTCTGTGGAAGAATTTGCATCTTCCCACATGGACATATAGAACACTGTACGTTGATATGCAGAACCCATTTATTGTATTTATATATATATGAAGAAGTTCTTCCTCTATTTTAAATATTGCACGACTGTACGTGCGTTTTAGGCAATTTGTATTTCAGTTATATTTATTTAAGTCGGTATTTTACTATAAACTGACACATTCTTCCTAGTTTTACATTTTATATTGAATGATATGACTTGCTACAAATGTTTTTTCTTTTTACATAACGTAGTCAAATAAAATCTATCTATCTATCTATCTATATATATATATATATATATATATATATATATATATATATATATATATATATATATATATATATATAAATATATATATATATATATATATGCTATATCACGGAAAGAAAATATCACACCAACCATTTGGATTGTAAGAACACTGAGAATGAAGCAATAGGAACAAGTCTAGAAGTAAGTTGAAGTGAAAATTGAAAAAATCCTACTATTTCATTATAAACTTTTATACAAAAGGAAAGAAGGGCACATATTTTTTAAGTTCCGAATTTGAAATCGGAAATTGGTAAAATTTCGAGTTTAAAGTCTGAATTTAATAAAATTCAGAGTTTAAAGACGGAATTCAATAAAATTTCGAGTTTGAAAACGAAATTTAATAAAATTCCGTTATTGAGGTCAGAATTTAACAGTATTTTGAAACAGCAGTCGGAATTCAATGATAATAAAGTGGTTATTGGGATCGAAATTCATGTATCTTGTGTAGACGCAATGAACGAAAAATGACGACTTTGCCTGGCCTAAATTTCTATTGTAGTGTAGTACTATTTTATCAGGATGGCTAAATTTCATAGGTTTTCCCTCCCGTTTTCTGACGTTTTCCCGTTTCATCTTATTTTGTTGATCGAGAGGAATCACATCAGCCTAAGGGTGGGGTAAGTTCCAGTAAATTTCGTGTTTCTCATTCCTTACAAAGGATTCAACACACCCCGAAGCATAAGGAAGCATTGTATGTGGCATTGTTGTCTCATCAATACTGTGACGGAGGTGGTAATAAACTTTTAGGGCCGTGTTATATTATGCCGATTGAGACCGCATATGCTGGACATGCCAAAAGCTCTGTAAATCCCTGACATTTCCAATTACTAGATATGTTAGAGATTGTACTGATAATTTCTACAGAGAGAGTTCCTTGTTAAGGTGGTTATTTCTTGTGTGTGGCGTTGTTTCATTCCTAGGTGAGTATACATCTATCAACGAGCTAAACTTCTCTGAAATCACCGTTTCATCCCGAATGCATGTACTGATAAATATCTTCTTCTCCAGAGTTATACAATTTAATATTAAATGCCTTACAGAAATAAATTCAGACCATAGAGAAGTAATATTTATATAGAACCGAGTCCTGCGTAAAGCCACTTTGTCGATGAGCAGATTCTGTTTGCAATAATCTTGATACTCTCTGCAATTCGTTCTAATAATGCAACTTATATCACGAATTCAAGCATGTTATCGACCTGTAGTATTTTTGAATAGACAATTCTCTGTTTTTGAATATAAGAATACGGTTCGCCTCTCTCCGCCATGGATTCAAAACTCTTACCAGAGATGATGGTGGGTAATATTTTCTTCCAATAAGTGTTCAGCTCATCTGGGCCTGGAGCTGTAATGTCTAGGTTGAGTAGATGTGTATATTCATAAATGCTCTTCCAGAACGATTACACCCTATTAGCCGTCTGTAGGTTATTCACAACACGTAGAACCCATCGCTGATTTGATCTGGGCTTCTATTTTGTGTAGCAATTCACTCTTCAGTGGCCAGATGTCAGTCTATTCGAATAATATGAACCTTTGCATCCAAATGAGACAACTGTTGTGGGTTCTGTGAAATGCCCCCCTTACTGGTGGCATGATATGAATCTCTTCTCCAGCCGTGCCAACGGATAGTAGAACGGCCACTTCGACTACTTCCTCAGTAGGCCGAGAAATAACTACGGAGTCTTCCGAAGAAGATAAGATACCAAGCCGGATATGCGGATGCGTTTTAACCCATAGACATGCATTCTCACATGTACCTATCCTCTTAGTGCGAACTAATTACTCTCGTAACAATGTGTACGGTTATCCCTTAGCTCACTTAAAACATCCAGTGATATTGCGATCGTTCTTAGTTGGCAAATTATTACATGTCAAGGAATTCTGTCTTATCTCATAAATATTTATAGCAGGTTGAGTAGGTTTCAGATTCCTTAATAATAATAGAATAAGCATCCCAAGTATGACTAACGAGACTTCACTAGAACAATATATACTATTTTCAACTTACGCCTGTCGAGTTTCCTCTCCTAATTCAGTTCTTTGTTCTGGAGTACTTCCAAATTTATAATGACCCAATAAATATGGCCAAATCTCATTTCGTAAGTCCTCTGCAATACCACCGAAGTACGTTAACCTATAAACTTCTGCATAATCGGTCACTACTCCTTCTAAACAGAGTTCAGACCATTTTTCAAGGGTGATACCTGTACAAAATGATTAAACTAGAATAATTCAACACCTGCAGGGAAACAATATAATCATTATATGATGCACACTCTACCTTCATTTGCTCCATCACCATTGATTATCTTGCCATTAACCAAACCACTCAAATGAGTTCTTACCGTAGATAAATGTCGGCAGTATGCCAACCATCCATAAAAGGCCCTGAAATTTTCAACATTACGGATTTTTTAAACTTTGATTCGATTCAAATTTATTTAGTGACTATCTAAAATTCAAACCTGGATATGATTTGCCGCTTCATAGAGTCACAAACTGCTTGGATACAAACACTTGGTGGACTGTCAGGGGCATTTTGATCTAAACTGAAGCTTTTGGAAGAACTTTCGGAGCTAGTACTCGTGCTGCAAAGTTGAACTCGGACTTTTGTGGGGAAAGACACGTGGGTATCCATAAGCTCATTCCGCTTCACTAGAGATGACTAGTTTGGTATTTATTTACTTATAAATTATTTTACTCACGAATTTCTTTATGGTTACTGTTGTCGATGATTCTGAAAACATAGTCCTTCGTTGTTTCATCAGTTTCATTCAGAGCTGCTAGAGGTCTTCTACGTTTCGTGTAGTTTCTTCCGGGTGTTTGAGACCATAGAGGAGGATCCAGTCTTCCACGAGGTAAGAGTCCCGTTTCTATGCAACTCAAAAATGCCAACATATGGCCACCTGAAAACATCAATTATTAATACGGTGTCTGAAAAACAACGGTCGAGTACCTTTGGGAAAATGTATGGGCGGCCTTTGTACTCCGTCTTGACCAACCAATGTAACATTTCCCCCCGTATCACTGTCTTGATGACAATGAACATACACAATTTCATCAAGTCGCAATTGTAAGGCGTAATCCCAATATACGCTGAAAATTGAGCATTATTATCCCGGGTTTAAAAATCATGATATAGATTCTCGAAATTATTTCACTACCCCAAGATATCAACTGATATATTCAAAAAGCACTACTTGTAATTCAGTATTAAATACGCTTGAAGGAGTTGAAACCAGTACCCAAACACAAAGCATTGTGATCCAATACCAGACAGCGCTGTTTCGACCTACCATAGGTCTCTACAGTAGTGCTAGGCTGAACTACGAAGGCGTTGTTGGACTCAACTCTCCTCAAAGTGCAAGCCTGAGTAAAGTCAGCATGGACATCTCCTTTCAATAAGATGCCATCTACGGGATCAGCAAAAATCTCTAACTTCGAATATTCCAGATAAACGAGGCTTCCATAAGCTTCGATGTCGACGGCCGAACGAGATTCATCCACTATCCTTTACTATCTTTTCCAAAGGGACCGCCTTATTGGAAAGTCAAGCACTGTTTCGATCCGCCATAGATCTTATACTGGTGCAGCCCATGAGGAAAATTTAGCAAAAGTGAAGACTATGACATCTCTCTATAAGAAGACGCCATCTATGGGATCGAAAGAAGACTCAATCCACGAAAAAGTCTTGTGTAGATCTCATAGATGACGTTTTCGTAAAGGGGATGTCATTGTTTTCACTTTCTTAGGTTCATCCTTTAAGGGCAGTTGGTGAGTCGAAACAGAGAAACAGTCTAGAGTTGGATTACGAAAGATTTGTTTTTGGGTTCTGGTTGCAATTAGTTGCCTAGTAGTGAAAGCTTTAGTGGAGGACGAGTCTCGTTTGGCGGTTGATACTGAAGCCCCGTTTATCATTTTAGTTTAAATCTTCTGTCGATCCCAAGAGATCGACCTTTCCTCTTCTTAAGGGAGATGTCCATGCCTACTTATATGCTCGAAAAAACTATTGTATAATAAAATATGTGTTGTGGTTTTGTAAAATGTTACGTGGAAGAATGTTATTCAAATATGTAGTCTAGATTTGATCTCGAAATGTATCAAATTAGAGTGATATAATTGAAAAGTTATAAGTCTGCTTTTAATCCATAAACTATTCGGTATCTATATTTGCAAAGTTATATAGTTATATGAACTATTCGATATATTTGAAAGAAATATTCTTATACTTACTTACCTTTTATCCTGGCCAGATTCATCTACGAAACCATTCATCAACTGGTTTGGAGTCCATTTTATAGTTAGTCCGTTAGGCGTTTGGTGGAGACTCAAATACCTTTAATAAATAAAAAAATCAGATTATACCTACGCCAGAAATGAAAAAATGTTCAGTTGAAACAATTCAAACGCTACATATATTACCCAGGCATCGGTTCCGACACGTCTGCATTCAAAGGCACAACAAGAACGTTGTTTTTCCCAAAAAGTAACGTTGCTCTGGAATTTTGGTGTAAACTTTCGACGTAGTCTTTTGCTATATGTTGAGCAGACGTTCTGCAAGATAATGTATCTTCTGAGCTTGTATTAAGAGATCTCCGGAAGTTCAGAATGGGTCTTCTCACCGATGGAGGGGTGGAGTGAGCGCTAGAAATTCTGTGTCTCTGAACCTACAAGAAAGTCAACAATGCACAAAAATGGGAATAAATACTTGGTAGTTATCATATCGTAGGTAAATGTGGTATTTACCATCCACAGCATTACAAATATTTTGAAGTTTTTTAATTAAAATTTTTAATGTATAATATTTTGTCGAACGATATCTGATGTCACATCGTTTGTGTAACCGAAATGGAGAAATAACTTATACTTTACACAAAGTCAGTTAGTCGTAAGGAATCGGAGTTTGAATGCAGATACTAGTGAAATTTACTATTGTAAATCCGACAAAATTAACCATTACACACATGAAGTGTATATATCAGATCCAGGTGGCAACGATTAATTATTCAGTTGGGAAATACAAACCACGCGAAATGGTAGAATATACTGGAAAAATTGAGCAATACGGAAGAGCAAAGTTCGAGGTACAATTCAACCCCCCCTTATCAGTACAAAATTTTGACAGGTTTGATCTGAGGACATTTAAAAATACAAGAAATAATTATAATAATAACAATAACATTAATAACCCGTTCAGCAAAAAGCTCATATAACAGCCGCAGAGATCACCTTACTTCTGCGGAAACACAAGGATAAGCCAATGCATGGGATCTTCTTCAACAACATTGAAGACCTTGGCTTATCAAAGCGCCTGACTTTCGCTTTCCTCAGGTCGAGTGGGCTGAAGTCGAAAACTGAGGGGTTCATCATGGCTTGCCAGGATCGTGTCTTCAACACCTTAGTCTACCGCAGTCGCGTGATAGGTATAGAGGTTCCTGACACAATGTGCAGGGCCTACCGCGAGGCGTCCGAGACCCTTGCACTTGCTATCAGTATGTCCAGCATATAAGCGGTCTCAGCCTATATACATCGACATAACGCGGCCCTAAGAGTGCTATATTACCATCTACGGCACTCTTACGGTATTGACGAGACACAGGTGTTGCCCTACGCTCCGGGGGATATTGAATCCGTTGTGGGGAACGAGAAGTGCCGAATTTATTGGAACTATTCGTTCTCCACCCTCGTGCTCATACAAGCTAATAAGCCTGATGTAGTCCTTTTCGACCACCAGAGCAAGACGATATTTGTTGTGGAGTTTTCAGGTCCTGGTGAGACGAATCTCGTCCGAAAAGAGGAGGAAAAACGGATAAAATATCGAGATTTTCTCTTCGAACTCCGCAGACTCTATCCAGACCACTCTGTTAAGATGGTTGTTCTGATTATTGGATCCTTTGTGGAATGATGCCCTCTCTACTCTCAGATCTTAAAATCATACCTGCCGCACTAAGGCAGAAATCTTAGCCGGACAGATGCAGAAGGCTGTCATTCTTGGCTCACTGCGCTTGCTCAGGGCACATGATTCTCGAACACAATGATCACTTACCCCCCCTCCGAATGTATCGGGGCTTCGGGGGATAGGACTTGACCAGCGCATAGTTCGGTAAAAAAATAAATAGAGAAGGCGGCTGATGAACCTTCAAAGAACACTTCAATCCTGCTGCAATACAAGGATAAGACGATAAATGGAGTCTTCTCCAACAACATTGAAGATCTCGGTTTATTAAGGCACCTGACCTTCGCTTTCTTCAGGTCGAGTGGGCTGAAGTCGAAAACTGCGGGGGTATCATCATGTCCTTCCATTGCAGTATGGTAGTTTAAACACCTCAGTCTACCGTAGTCGCTTGATACATCTAGAGTTTGCTGATGCCAGATGCAAGGCATGCCGCGAGGCGCCCTTCGCACCCATCATATGCGGTCTCAGCCTATATCCATATAATAGAACGCGGTCTGAAGAGTGCTTTATTATCACCCACAGCACTTTTACGGTACTGACGAAATTCCGGGAGGGAGATATCGAATTGGTTGTGAGAAATGAGAATTGTCGAATTTATTGAAACTATGCATTCCCCACCCTCAGGCTGATACAAGATAATACACCTGATGTAGTGTTTTTCAACCATGTATTTTTTCTCCGACGATATTCGATATCGAGATCTTCTCATCGAGCGATGAATATAAAAATACTAATTACTCAAGAACGACTGGTACGATTACCTAAAATTGAATTGAAAGTCCTATCAAATTAAATATCATAAGACTCCCTTTTTATTAAAAAGACAAGTTGATAGTTTCCTCTCGGCGACGATTGACATCACAAATGAAGTCTACTGAAAGCAAAATTGCATACTACAGTTAGGATGAGACTCAGACATACTAGCTGAAATATTTAAATGTGATACCAGTTAATATCTGCAATTTTCCAAAGATTACTTTTGTGAACTATCAAATATCAGAAAATTAACACAAATTAAGTTGCACTGGCACGTTCATAAATCCATTTTGCGAAGTTAAAAATTCTATCAATATATATTTACGTCAATATATAATTTTTATTACACTGCAAAGTTAAAAAAGGAGACTCATTAAAAAAACGGATAATTCATTCGATTTGTTTGAATGGATGATTTTTAAAAACTAGTGTTTTCACCTTTCTATTCTATTTACACAAATTTGACGGAAAAAGTCGTATTGAAATTTTACTGGCATATATTTTCTTTCGTTATTCAAAATGTGCAATCATAAATATAGGATATTATGAGTTTTTGTAATTTTTTTGTTATCATTAATAATAATTTGAAAAAGCTATGAACTCTAAATGACCTTCAAAGGCCACCGAAGCCACACGAGAAGTGATAAGTACCAAAATAGATAGATAGATAGATATATGTATTTTCACCACATTACATATACCTATACCTATAAATACATATATGGCATGTCAATATATTAATAGATACAATATAAAGTACACAATGAATAAAATTATACAATAAAACGTATATTTTGAAAGTGTTACAAACATAATCAAGTGAGGCATAAATAAATAGCGTAAATAGAATGGAATATTTCAGAGAAGTGATGTGTTGAGTGCATGACTCAGTTGCTTTGTTGTGACGAGAAACTCGTCTGTGGAATAAAAGCAGTGTTCAAGAATATATTTTTTGTGCTTTTTTTGAACTGATCAAAAGATAGTGATTTGATTCTCTCCGGCAAGCAGTTATATAGATTGATATTCAGAGAATTATGTTGAGATTTGGTTAATCTATACCTTGGAGTTTTTAATAACTTGGCATACCTAGTATTATGGTCATGTACCTATATCTGAATGGGTTTGTAACTGGTTGATATTTCTGTGTATTTCTAATAAGGCATTGTAGATATATAATGAAGGTAAAGGCATGATGCCAAACTTTATAAAGTGTGGGTGACAATGTTCTCTATATCCATCTCCAGCTAAAATTCTTACTGCTTTTTTTTGTTGTCGAAAGATGGTTACTGCACGACTGGTATTTCCCCATAAAATTATTCCATAGTTTATCTGCGAATGAAACAGAGAGAAATATGTCATTCTCAGAGTATCAGGTTGAATTGCTTTTTTTAACTGCCTCAAGAGAAATAGAGTACTTGCTAATTTGTTACAGAGCTGTTCTATGTGATTCGACCATGTGAGTTCATATTAGAGGAGAAGGTTATTTTTTGGGATTTGCTTGCGTTCAACTTGAGTTTGTTTGCAGTAAACCAATTTTCAGCACGTTTTTCAATGTTATAAGAAGAAGAAGTGAGTTCCATAGCAAGTAAAAATCGATGGTTCAAGCCGCAGGCTCTCGATTTTCACTTGCTATCGTCCAACCCGTGTTAGGAATCACACGTTAAAAGGTAAGACCTCGTTAATCCTCAGCTCGCACAAGTTTCGACTTCAGAGGGTTGCCGTTCGTAGAGGTGCCATAGCAGGTTAACGGAAAAAACATAGTTTTTAAACTTGAAATCCATAACACGAAAATGTATGGCGTATGTTTCTTATTTCTGTTCCATACTTGAAGAAAGTAAAAAATTATTATAAAAAACTGAAAGATTTTTTAATTCGATAAATTTGGAACAAATTCTTACTCTTGACGGGATAAAAATATAATTGTTATTAAGTCTCAAATGATCTTAAAAATAACCCAAATATTTTGTTCGGCTATATTTTTGAAGATTTCAGATGTCTAATAATATTTTTGAATCCATTCCATGCAAAAAGGGATGACCTTCAATCCTAATTCTGGGGTAGGGGGTTACAATTACGTTTACCACTCAACAACCAACTAATTGAACGTCACGGCATGGCATGACAACTTAAACGAACCTTGTTAATATAAAGAACGAATTTTTTTTATATTGTAGAGGAGTTCATGACATTTGCATAGAGGCCAGTTTTTCGAAACTGATTTTTTTTCCTATTCTCCTGTCCGTGTGCGATGATTGGTTAGGAAAGATCCTACTCATGATTAGTATCTGAATTTATGAAAGCCAAACAAGACTTTTTTGTGTTTTCACTTTTCCCCGAAATACGGCATCGCAAGCTCATGCCGAAAATCGGCATGAGCTTGCGATCTAGTATACCTAAATACATCAATCCTTAATTGAAAGTATAATAGCTTAAATAGAACTAGAGACGATTTTGATTATACTATATTGAATATTACAGTTGATGGCATTTACCAGTTCATCAGCTGGGGGATCTGTCCAAAAATGATCTTGGGTTTTCATCCTTGAGTAATTGAGGGCACAAGGCCCAACTAGTAGAGAACTCAGAATACTTCCGTAGTCGGGATCTGCTACTAGGGCGTCTTTATCATAATATTTGTGAGCATTCGAAACCAAATAGTCAATAATTTTTGCTAGTTGCTTCTCGAATAGGGCAAGCCTGCAAAAAAATGGATGAATATGGTTCGACTCAAATTTTTTTATTACTACCTTATCCATAAATATTTAGGTAGAGGATTAGTTGGCAATGAAGCGTTCTTCTTCAAAGTGGGCTTGGTTACGCTGTCACTACTGCTGGAAGATCTTCTGTTAGGATCGGTATTTTCGATTTCCTGTACTTTTTTCGATATATTTGCTGCTTCGGGACTGTGCCTGGCAATTTTGTGCAATAGAGCTGTTGTGGAAGATGTTTTGAACAGGCCCAATGCTCGTCTACGCAGCCCTAAAGAAAATGTAGTTAAAGTACCGCAGGAACGGTTTACAATTTTTCAATCACTACTTTGAAATTGTTTAAATCAACAATAAAGATAATGGGTATAATTGGAACCTCTGACGTTAAATGAATACTTCAGAAACGCTTTTCCCACATCAAAACGGTATTTTTGTTCTGGTGTTAGAAAAGTGTATTCATTAGAGAACTTTGAAACACTTCTGTAAATCTGCATTTCAGAAATGTTATAACAATTTTCATCAACATATTAGATGAAAAAAGTTCTAAATCTCAATGATACATATTTATTGTGAGAGAATAAATAAAATCTGAAGTTATCATTTCAAAACATCATTTCCACCATTAACTAGTTGCCCTTTTGGGAGTAACCCTCATTAATCTTGAGAAAATTGTCGCAGTTGAAGGAGAGCAACTCAACCATCATAACAACAATAATGCACCCCGTATTTTAATTTTTTAAGCGGGCAAAAACTTATATTCTTTTTAACCTCGTACTTAACTTCTATAGAGCATGAGAAGTATATTTAACTTCTTCTGAGAAGATTTGAAGAGTGAGCCAAGCACGGTACGAACTCGGCCAGCTCATTCCTTTCTACGATTCTAGCTAATACTCCTTTATGAATGCCGGCCATATTGGACCCATTATCATAAGATTGGCCACGACATGGGCCAACATTTAATATGATCAACAAGTATTAAATAGTAAACACAGACAACACATATGTTTCAAACATATGTGTTCACTTTCGCACGCACGGTAACCAGACACGTGCTGCCGCGATTCCTGCGAGCGAGCGGGCGCGTATTTTGAACTATGCCTACGCGCCTCGCGAATAATAATGTTCGTGTCTATGAAAAGCGTCGGCCGCCTCTTTTGACGTTATTTGTCGCAGGTAACTATTTTAATGGCGGCGTCCTCAAAAGGCATAGCGGGTATAAATATCTCAGTGACTTTGTGAATGAATTGCAGCGCCACTTGCTTGAGATGACTATGTTGCTTTCTTTGATGTTGGTTAGCGTGAGTGGTTCGTTCTACGCTATGTGAACGTTGGTTTGATTATTACTATGGGATCGCACTTTGAAAGGTAAGATTTCGAAAATCATCTTTAGCTGGCACAAGTTTACTTTTTCGAGGGTTGTGATTCATAAATGGGCTATAGTTGGTTGAAGAAACAACACTTTTTATTATTTGGTACAATCATGTTGGCACACACACACACACACACATTTATTGAATTTGTTCGAATCGTTTAGACTCTTATACGGTATTATATAAAATGAAATTCTGAAAACATTCTTTTCAATTCTTGGACACATCTTTTTCGTGACCTGGTAGTGAAGTGAACAAAAGTCTATTTATTCAAAGATTAAAAAACAAATATTTTTCATATCACACCCAACACTTTATGATGATTAACAATCCAGTATTTATTTGATGATAAATGTATTGCTTGTTTGAATTTCCAGATTTTTTGAGACATAACTGACTTATAAGAGCATCAAGGAGGAATATGCAAGTGAGATTTTATCATCAACATTACATCATGATTATGAAAAATAGTTACCTTGCGATAAGCACGCTTCCACGGCCCCACAAAGAGACGTCACAGATCCACTTTCTTCGTGTACAACTTTCCTTGTAACCGATTCTTCCATCACCTGTTTCACTTCCTTTTTGACTGCCCCGATTAATCTTTCTTTGAAATCATTTTCTGTAAAATAAAACATATAGGCGTTTCATGGTGAAGACTATTTTGCAATATCTATAGCGATTAATGGTACTGAGGAAGACAAGGGTGTGGCGTTCAAAAATTTCCTACTTTTTGAATCTCCTTGTTAAAGTTATTCTATTATTATTGTTATGTATATTGTTGTATATTTATATAACAAGGTATAATACATTATGCAGCGTAACACTTTTTGAGATTACTGATTTCTAGTATACAATAACATACAAAATTAGTAAGTATGAATTCAAAATATCAAAATATATTCGGAAGTATGATCTGATGGAAGTATTTGTCTGAGAGCTGATGGTTTCGAAAAAAGTGTTCGAGTAACTTGAAATTGAATCAATTTATAGCAAAAAAGCTTTTATTCACATGCTATAAAAACAAACTTTGAGTTTGTAATTATATTTCAATTTAATTATATTTCAAAATTTACATAAAATATAAAGCATGGCCTGAGATTCACCTATTTTTTGAAAAGACACATGATTTTTTCATAAATGTCAAAATCGAGTTACACATAGATGAATCTTGCGACAAGCTTCTATATTCTAGAAATTGTGCAAATTTAATAAATTGATGGGTTTCAATTAATGTAAAGTTTGTGTTCACCTTTTTTAGAAAATAAATTTAGCTTGTTTCAAGTATATGAATTTAACGGAAGCGTAGACGGCCACATATTTTTATTATTTGTTTCTTGGTAATTTGTACTTTGAAACTCAGAAGTCCAAATTTCGAGTTCAAAGTCGAATTTGAAACAATTCATTGAAAAAGTACTCATTATATTAAACTTTCTAAACATGCACCTAGGTTTCCGTCACTCCGAAATTATTAGAGATTGAAAAGCTGTACATCAACATATACTGGTTGTCCCATTGAAAACAGTACACGTTCAAATTCTCAATAAATATATTCTGTAGCCAAAAACAGCGGGACACGTTTATATCAAGAGAAAGCTATGTTTTGGAATACAGTGTGTCTTCTTGACTGTATCCCCCTACACTCCAGAGGGGGATACAGTCAAGGAATAGGAAAAGAGATCGAAACAATTTAGATGTTTTCGTTTTGCATTTGGATACTTTCTTGAAAAATAAGGATAAAGGTTGTAACCTAATTCTGTTTTTTAAACACTGAAAACCAAAACATCAATTCGTTGAAGGATCACGAAATAGAATAATTAGGTGAGTTGGTTGATAACAATAAAAAACAATGGGTAATGAATCTCAATTGGAAAAAAACTAATGTTATGAACTTCTTTGGTTTGCTTTCGTTGGCTTTATTTTCATGCGTCCCTGACAAATGTCAGGAGGCAGATTTAAGCCCCCGATAAGTTAAGTATATCATCCGCACAATTACTCAGTTCTTTTTTTGATAGGCGATATTATTGAATACTGCTGCTGATAAATAGATCATATTTTTCAATGAAAATTATTTTTCACAGTAACTTATCGGGGTAAACTGATAAATTTGTCCTTTCTACACCGGTATAATGCTTTTAATTACAATTTTTATTCATTAAGATTGTTCAAGGTTAAAATACTAGGTCTGCACAAAAAATGATTTTTGTTCTATATAGTTCATCACTTTTGGTAATCCTCCATGTTGAATTCACAGTGACGTCATTTATTTTTGTATTCTTCACGGTGGTGAAGAATACAAACTTGTCCTTTCTCAGATTACGTGTTTGTGTAGTAATAAAAATATTCATTATATTTTATTCATTATTAATAAAACATTTATTTATTATTTGTTCTATTCATATAATTTGATGATATTTTTTGTTGTATTTAAGTACTGCATTTATTATCGATTAAGTTACAGGTTAGATTTTGGATTATTAAATACGTTCCTTCTGTATTAGTGAGATTCACAAATACCTACAGAAACTAGAAAAATATATATAATACAATGGTTTCTGTAAATTCTCATGATACAGAAATAAGTAGATTCTGTTTTATTTCTGCAAGTAACTCCAAGCGCCTCGCCAAATTAAAGATGTAGAATTTAAAAAACTTTGATATTTGTCCTTAACGATTTTTTCTGCGTTTCTCAATGCGTCACCGACACGAGTATAGTTGGATCTTCAGAAAAACCCATCATGTACATACTCCTCAAGATGTCAAAAGACCAAAAATATACATGAGGATATCCGCGGGTGAGCTTTATTCATTATAATATGCATGTATGTTTTTTATTTTAGATTTCCTCGAATACCATTTCGAAAACCGTCATTGCAGTTCTTTGATTATATTGTGAATAGATTGAAAATGTGACATATCAATGCTCAAATAACGATAGGTTAAGGAACTATTGCTGCTACACCAAATCAAGATTATATTAATATTCTAGACACGAATTGTCACATCAAGAGAGCGAACTTATTGAAATATCTCTTTCAATTTGTATTTTTGTTTCACTTCAAGAATTCCACTGTTGCGCCCTTTATTTGGAAAATAATTAGAAGAATCAACTGAATATCTTTCTATTTTAAAACAGTATAAAACCATTGAATGTTGATAGTAGTATAAATATCTTGTAAATTCTACTAATCTCTCATATCCCATATACTCTGATCTTGAATGGATTAAACGTTTATTTTAATGAGATAACGCACTCAAAATCCTAACGCTTTGATGGCGAGTTTATTTTTAATCGGTACAACAGTTATTGATACTGAGCAAAAAAATGCCAAAATCTTTTGTCACCATACATTTTTGCGCAAATTTTCTCTGGATGTTGCTATTTATGAATTTTGTACCTAACACTGACCAATATATAATATGTTGTATTCGGCGTCCACCAGGCCAAACAATGTTTTTCAAATATTGAACTCATTCACGCCCGAATTTACCGAGATTATGAACCGTTACATAAACAATATATATCTACTCGTATAAAATACACCTAGTCGTTGTTTGGAAACAAAAGTAACCCAGCCCTTTATTGAAAAATCACATGAAAAAAACAAACAACTCACCGTTCTGTGACATATTTCTGAGTTATTTACCAACCACTGCTTATTCGATGCACAGATGTTTTTTGCCAAGGCTCAGACCACGGAAACGATCGATAACTAATTTGTTCAGAAGAACGCATTAAGTTTCGATAAAATTGACTTAAAATTCGTGGCTGGCGGTGTCCATTATGTTTCCTTCTTGATGTTTGTCCACCTTGAAATGTAATCGATCAATGGGGAGTCGCTTGCGCACCCCAAAGACGCCTGCATTTCATTAGCTCACGGTTTAATCGTGTGCGGTTACGCCACTGCTTATCGCTTTTCCGGAGAGATTGGAGGTGATGAGCAGGGCGTGCTACTTTAAAATTTTTGAGGGTAGAAAAAAAACTAATTAAAAGAAGAGAATTGAATAGAAAAGCTTAAGAGCAAACACTAGGGCATCATTACATCACCGACCAACTCGATTCATAGGTATGAAGATGAAGAAAGGTAGGAAGGGAATTTAAGAAATAATTACTAAAAACGTTAAGCTAGTAACTGATCCGAATATAATATGTAATGTAGTAAATGAGTATTTTGCAAAAGTAGTTCAAAATTTTACATACCTACATAAAAACATACCTACGCTTTCCATTTCTTCTTCTAAACATAATACCTGACCAATCTTTAAAACCTACAACTGCGTTAGCAAAAATTTGGAAGCCCTCCTGAAATGATTTTAAATAATTTTTAGAAACATACATGTGGATTAATTTTCCCACTGTATTTCTGGAATTGGTCAAAGTACCGCAACGCTGACTTGGATGTCATACCACTAGGTGGTTCCACTTATGGCTCGCTTGCGTTCACGCAGTGATTTTGTTACTCCTCTTAATTTTTCATAGATTGTCTTCAATCGAAAACCGCTTGCCTGTTTTGACGAGTATCTGTCAGTGCTTACCCGAGGCTGTGGAATACTCATTTGTAGATCAATCCCAAGAAGTTCAACCTCTTCCAGAAAAAAGTGAATTTCTTGGGACACGCTGTTTCCTTAAAAGGAGTTGAAACAGATCCAGAGAAATTCAAGGCCGACCGAAGAGTAAGCAAGACGTAAGAAGTTTCCTTGAACTCTGTAACTATTACTGGCGTTTCGTGAGAGACTTTGGAAAAATTGCCTGACCGCAGCGTGGCTTGACTGAGAGGCGAATTCCCTCCGTTTGGTCCTCAGACTGCCAGCAAGCATTTGCTGCCCTGAGAAGACTTTTGACCAGTACCCCATTCCTGGCATTGCTAAAGGAGGAGGACTTGTTCATACTCGACAAGGATGCATTCCAATATGGGATAGGAGCAGAACTCCCTCAGGTACAAAGAGAAGAAGTCTTCATTAGCTATTTTAGTAGCGATGTATTACTACCACAACTCTTTATATGACCGTAAATTCTTGGTCAGGTCATATCACTCAGTACTCCACTTAGCACACCAAAACCCCAGAAGGACAAATAGCCCGGTGGCTCGGGAAATTACAAACTTACGATTTTGAAATTTGACATCGGAAAGAAAAGCGTCACGAAAACACAGATAGCCTCTCAACTTGTTAAGGTAGCGAGAGCGTATATCCCTGACAGGAATATAGGGATATAAGATTTCCTATTTTCCGCTGCTTCGGGTTCCCTGTAACCTGTCAGAGTCCCTTGACAACTGTCTAGGGATACGGATAGAAGATGTGAGGAGTCACCTGCCCATGGTGTGGTACCAGCTCCCGAAGGTACACTATCTTCATGACGAGGCAAGATATCACCGTAGCTCAAAAAGAAGATTCGGTCTTGAAAACTGTACAAGAATGGATTGATAAAGATGTGAGACCGGAATGAAGAGATATTTCCGAGCACGACCAGCAGGAAAAGGGTTACTGGCTCCAATGGGATTTTATGTGCATTCGAGAGAGCCCGGATGGAAGGACCCATAAATTCCACATAATCCCGAAAATATTCAAACAGCTCTACGATGGTTGCACTGGATGGAGGGCATTTCGGAGTAAACAGAATCCTAGCGAGAGTGCGCGAGAGGTACTATTGGGTCAATTGTCGCCAAGACTTAGAGAAGTGATACAAGGGCTGTGACCTATGCTCGTGAAGAAAGGGTCCGAAGACAAGGCTAAGTTAAAAGTTGAAGCATCATTTCAGAATCGCAGTTGATATTCTGGGACCTCTTCCAGCGACTACATCCGGTAACAAGTGCCTGTTACCCACAATAAATGGAATGGTCGAGAGACATAATCGCACCACAAACAGCTACTTCTCGATGTTTGTCTCCGAAAATCAAAGGGACTGGAATAAATTGGTTCCTATATTTTTGTTGGAATACTGGAGCTTTGAACAATAATTGACAAGCTACACACCATCCTTGTTGTAAACCGGTCAATAACTGCATCTTCCGATAGACGTAATGTGTAGCAGTTCATCCAATGAATCTGAAGAGGTACCCCTATCAGAGTAAGTGAATGACTTGAAGGAGAGACTAGAAATCAACCATAAATTTGCCAGAAACAAATTAAAGATTTTCAGCGACATAATGAAAATAAAATTTGACAAAAAAATCGGTGCCGGTGAGTTTCAAGATAGGCTATGCAGTGTGGCTCTTCCAACCCCAACGGCGGAAAGGTTTTGTGTTTCAAAATTCAGAGACAATGGCAAGGACCTTACTTGGTAATTGATTGATTGATTGATTGACAGCTATAATCAAAACCTATAAAAAGGCAACAAATGCAGGGCAGGAGGTTTGAAATTAGTTCAAACTGGAGTTCAAACCCATAACACGGGCCCTTAGTACACATCAGAATAATAACATCTTTCTCTACGCGCATTTCATCAACTTCTTAAATGATGTTTATGCATATTATCAGGTTTATTGTTGTTGCTTAATTACATTTTCAAACTTAACATTTCAAACTTAACTTAAGGTACTTAAGGTAGAGATTGTGTCTGAAAAGGACGACCTAGGCACAGGTGCCTGTTGTGTCTTTGTCCATTTCAGACAATAGAATTATATAACAAAAGGAAATAAAAGCGATATGTAGAGGTAGGTAGTTACAAGAGGCAGACAACCTGGAACAGAGACTAGTAAGTGGAATATTACGAAAAATACTAATTAACTAATTAATTAATTAATTAATGAGGAACAATATAAGATTATGATTAGATGATTGGAAGAGGGATTCAGATGATTTCTCAGAAAATATTGAATTGTGTATCACTGTTGAAAATAAGCTTCTTTATTTCATATTTAAATTTATTTTTATTGCGGATTTTTTTAATGTCAGCTGGAATAATGTTAAATAGTTTCGGTCCATAATAAAGGAATGATCTTTGTGTGACAGCCTTTTTGAAATGATTGACTTCGACGTTAAGATTAGATGCTGCTCTAGTATTGAGGGGCTTTCTCGGAAAGTGTTCATGATTTTGATGCATTCGCAGGAGACACTGGTAGATGTAGGTTTGTCTTATTTGGAATAAATTAGTATCCTGATAAAGTAATTTAGTAGAGAAGAGTTTTTTTTTGTGAAGTATAATTTTTAGTAAAGTGTTCTGAGTTGTTTGTAAGTTTTGTAGTGTGCTTGTGAAAGCACCTCCCCAAATTGTTATGCAGTATCTTAGGGTAGATTCAACTAGCGAGTTGTATAACATAATAAGATTTTTTCGTGTTAGAATATCTCGTAGCAGATAAAATTTGTGAATCAGAGCTCTTAGTCGTTTTATCACATAGGTAATATGGTCAGACCACCTGATATGCTGGTCAATCATGACACCAAGGTATTTCAAGACTGAAACTTTTTGCAAGTCAGGGCAGTTACAACCATAAAAATCCTCGCATTTGGGAGAGTGTAATTTGATTTTTATATTAGGTTGATCGCTTATCGTAGGTGAGAAGGTGATATATTTCGTTTTCGCAACGTTTAAGCTTAATAAGTTGTGATCCAACCAGATTTTAATATTTTTCAGATCCCTTCAGATCAGATCAAAATATAGTTTGACATGCAACTTTATATTTGAAAAATAAATAGGGTAATTTTGAATTAGGAATATATACAAATTTATTATTTCGAAATAGAGACTTCCATATAGATATGAGGAAATCTATTCTTGAATTCTGATCTTGTGGTGCCTTCGAATTTTAACATTTGAATACGTCACCAAAATCAATCTCATTTTTTCACAATTTACAGTTATAACTGTAAATTTACTGTTATGAGTGTGAATTCACAGTTACAACTGCGAATTATGATCAGATTCTGTAGACAGCAATTTGTTCGCATGTACACTTTGTACTCGGCAAAATAGATGTCATTATGTTACATTAATTGCAAATTTATTCAATATATGATTGTCAATGAGACAACCTGTAACCTAACTTAATCTAACTAGTGTAACTAGAACTTGCTGAAAACATATCACGTATTGAAATTCATTAGTTGAATATAGCTTCGGTTAGGTTAGGTTACAAGTTAGATTTTTTCATTAACCGACATCTATTTTGTCGAATGAATAGTGTACAAATGAAAATATTGCTGTCTTCGGACGCTTTTGAAGTTACAACTTTTTTTTTTAATTTAAACTGTTTATTGTCCCTTCAAACATTCATGTTATTTGAGACGGCATATTACATGTCATAGTAAATATAAAAATGTTAATAAATAAATAGTTAATACATACATAATAGTTGATACACTTAATCTAATATAATCTAAATTTCATTGACTAAACCAATATCAATTAGGTAATCTATAAGCTGAGAGGGATTGCAACCTTCCTTCCGGAGTTCGGCAAAAGTTGAAGGAAATCCATATATCACTCGATTAAAATATGTTTCACCGTTAGGGGGCAGTGGCATATTTCGCAGGTTGGTGAAGTTACAACTTTGAATTTGAGAATTTAGAGTTTCAATTGAGAATTCACAGTTATGACTGGAAATTCACACTTATGAGTGTTAATTCACTGTTATAGGTGAAAATTGCGAAATTCCTGGTTCTAACTGTGAATTCACACTTATGACTGTAAATTCACACTTACAAGTGTGAATGGTGAAACAATTATATTATAGATTTTTGTGCACACTGTTCGTTCGTTATATGCTGAACATATATTTTTTCATAGAATGCAGCATAGGAATGATTGGTCAACAATGTCGTTTATTACTAACAGTGTAATGACTTTGAGACGTTGAAAATACATTATCTATAATTTGTAAAAAGGTAACAAGTGTGAAGATTATTAATATGTATTGCCAGAATGTAAGCTTCACTAAAATGGCGGGAGTATGGCGGATCTGGGACCTTATTCTTGAACCAACTGCAGTTCTGCATATCGAGGGATTTAAGTTTAGCTCAAACCCCCCAGGTGAAGACCATTCTTATGCATTTATATTTACATATTGAGATCTAAGTGTCTGTCTCAACAAATTCGTTATTCGGTGAGTAATCATCAAATCGCAGGTATGCGAATACGTATGAGTTCAAAAATAACAATTTTCAGACGAATTGCGAACGACGAGTAATTTAAGAATGACCGCTCTGTTTTCTTGGGCTACACCAAAAAATATATACACTCCTGACAAATTAATGTTATTGAAACCGACCATTTACTAAGCACCGTTAGGTGAGAAATCAGTTCTCCGGCCAAGGAGACTTGGCTGTATCTAGACGATAAAGCAAAATCAGAAAATAGATATGGCATCTGGCATATTTCATTTCATGCCATTGGCAACATTGATAAATGGAAACTAAGTTGAAATGTGATGTATTACGATGTAAAAGTAAAATTAAATTAATGCCAGTATTGCCAAGATGTTCAGTAAGGTTCTCCTAAATAGATATTTAAATATACCTATTTGAAAAAAACTACGTTATTAATTTTAAGGTAAGCATAGTTCTTTGTGGTAAAAAATGAGTAAAGTGACATTTATTTGTTTCACGAGTATGGAATAGGTAATTATACGTTCGCCTGTTGATTGGAAGATCTGTGGTTCGAATCCAGTTCATAGATTTTTTTTTAATTTGATGGACGATATTCTAAATAATAATTATATGTGATAAATGCTTATTCTGTTCAGCGTCAACTACAAAGATAATTCCCAAAGTTGTGCATGTGTCGCCATATTGATGTTTTTTGTCAATATTATAATTTGTGATCTAAAATTTTTTATTTTGAGTACTGCTAAAAATACAATTTTTGATTAGGTACTTTAGTCCGAGGACTGGGAAGTGGAATATCTTTATAATTGATATTTTCAGATACAAAGTCAAACATTGAAGAAAATATTCAATTTCATATGAAAATTTATCATCTGAACTTTTTGTAAACATACTTTGTGAATTTTGAAGAAAGTACATCTAATAGCTACTACATGTTCATAGAGTATATAATTATTAATTTTTTGTCACTGCTGGTGCCTTTTGATTCAGCAGGGCTGAAGCATATTCAGAAAATGATGAAATCTTATATTACATGTCTTTTACATTTTTTGAAAATTGTTAATACTTCAATTGTTCATAGAATGTATCATTTAGTAGTAGGTATAATAGCAAAATTAATTTATACAAGCAATAGCTATGTACTTTATTTTTAGTGTTTTCAATATATACATTTTTTTGGGGAGAAAATCTTCAGAATAACCTTTTTTTATAATTATCAAAGAAGTTGAAATCAGTATGGAAATGTGAAAAAATAAACATCAATGAAAACTCATCAAGCAAATGTACAGATTATTCTAAAATCTTTCCAATAAAAATTTGGAAAAACAACCTGTTTGAAACTTTAATTCATCAAACGCTAATAATCAGATTTGAAATAGATATTCATAATACACAGTCCTGATGAATGGTATTTTTTTATAATAAGAACGACTGATCAATCACTTGAACTTTTGGGAATTTTTCAAATATTGGGCATTATTTAAAAAAAAACAGTTTGAAACTAAAAGTGTTTTCATGTAATATTAATACTATTTCATACCTTATATCAGTGTACAGAATTCTTCTACAAATATATTTTTCAGTACCTGTTATGAAATTTTTGTTGTATAAATTACATATTGATATTGGAGAGTACTTATTAAAACTCTCTCTTCAAGTTCCTATCTAAAAGGAATATTTAAGATTGGTCTGCATATATAATAAAATACTTACTGAAAACCAACAAAAAATATTTCCAACCTTGGTAATCACGTATATCATGATAGTAAATTTAATTATGTTTTGATCTGGTGTTATTGATTATCATAGTTAATTAAAGCTTATGGCCAGTTTTCTTTCTTAAACACAGATCAGCAACTTCCATAACAAACACTGAAATCAAATTCCCGTTTATATGAAATTTATATATATTTACATTTTTTACCTATTAAAAAATGTATATATATATATATATATATATATATATATATATATATATATATATATATATATATATATATATAAATCAGTTAGTCAGTCAACTTTATCAACGAATTAATACAGAAAAATGTTGAAAATATTGATAACTAGATTTTTATTCACATATAGGCGAACCCTGTACAAATGTAAAATACACTCTATACACTTCATCAAAGAATAACATAATTTTTTTCAGAGTGAATTATAGTTGATGTTGATTTTAAATATTTTAATTTGATTATCTTCTGGAAATATAAAAACCAGTTTTTTGTAATATAACAAACTGATATTGCAGTAAACTGTTACCTTTATTATATTTTTGGTATTGATTTCCTCAATATGTAGTCCATAAGAAATATTAAACAAAATTAATTTATCTGAGTATGTTCATAAAACATTTACATATAGTGCATGAGTACCTGCATTTTTGTTGTAACTTTTGATTTGGTAACGTTTATATTGATAAATTGAATATTCTCAGATAATCTTTGTAGATTTTTTACTTATTAGGTAAATCATAGTTTTTCTTTATTATAGCTCTGATAATCACTAAATGAAAACTATACTCAACAAAACATATCCAATTGAACCAAATCCGGGATAGCAGGCCTTAATCAAATTGAACACAATTACAGATTCTCCTTCTCTTGGGTTAGATCCAAAAATGTATCCACTAAAAACTTACCCAATCTATCAAAAATTCATTCACAACTTTATTTTCAGAAAATCCAATCATGAATAACAAAAACCTCTCACAGAACTCAGACAAAAAGACCAACCTTATTATTATAAGCCCAGGAGAGTTAGCGAAATTAGGACTTTTCAAAGATGTTCCGACTTTACCATCCACATCTAGCCAAAAAACCATTAAAAAACGCAAAAATAATTCGAGTGCTAGTAGTTCAACTGCCTCACAGAAACAATCTGAGAGTACTTCGAGTGACACTGTGAGGACTGAACAAAATGGAAACATTTTCAAGAAACCTGAGACTAGTCTCAAGCAGAGAAAAACTCCAGTTACATCCAAACCTATAGAAAATCAAAAACTTCTGGGAAAAAAAGTTCTGAAGAATAATCTGGAAGAAATTAAAAAAATTATGACTGAATCCATAATATCAAGATTACCAAAGAGTACAACTCTTCCCGCCAAAACGGTGAAGAAGAAGGAAGTTAAGGTAATCAGCGACAACCTAGTTAGTTTAAATAGCAAAGAATTGATGAATATTGTTAGAAGTGCTACTGTAAAAAAGGATTGTGTTCCAAAGGAGGAAGAAAGCTTTTCAAAGATAAAACTGAAGATAACAAATGAGTCATTTGGGAATGAAAGTAAATATGTTGGTGATTTGAACAAAGCTGTGGATCCGAGAACAGATTCCGTTCCCTCCACTGTTGTTACATATATTGATCAGCAAATAGGCTATTCCAAAAATTTTCAGATGGAAAGTTCTGAAAATCAGGTAGGTATTACTTTAGATAAAGAGTTGGAGAAATCAGAGATTCAACAAAAATTTAGTCAAGGGAAAAATGATATTTCTATTGCTAATAAATGTGACCAAATAAAAGCAGTTCTCCCGCAGTCAGGTTCAACTTTTGATAAGGGTGGTGAAACAAATACTGCTGTTATTACAGCAAATAATTTAGAACCCAACAAGTACATAGAATCTAATTATGTTGGACAATTATCACAAGATAAAGATGAAAAAGGTTTTACCAAAACCTTGATAAGGATTCAGAAAAACACGTGACAGTTGGCCTGGCCGAATCGTTAATTCACAAAATGAATTGGGTAGTTTCAATGGAAAAGAGAATAATTTTTTGAATACTTCACATAAGAATACAGAAATTTCTATGGAAAATTCTGTAGACTTTCCCGTTTCTGAAGAAGAGCTGGACTCCGCTTCCGAAATATGCCAAGAAAATGATTGTGAAAAATTTAAGAACCATGAATTAGATGGTACTTCTTTTTCAAATGATTTGATGATAAATGATTCAGAACTCAACCAGGCTGTTGAGACGTTAATGAAAAATTCCTCTAAAGATTCTCTCAAGTATTTGGGAAGAGATGGACAAGAAGAATCTGTTTCAGATCTAATACATACATCAACAATAACTGAAAAGAAAAGCATTGAATTGACTTCACAAGTTACTTGTGAAAAAGTATTCCCTAATAAGAGAAGACGATTTTCCAAAAAGCCGGTACTGATTGAAAGAAAGAAAAATGAATCTTTTATTAATAATACTCCAAAAGTTCTTCCTTATGTTTTAACAAATCCTTCAGAACTAGATGAGAGTACTGATCAACTGGTGATTGAGAAAAAGCAACATTCCAACAAACCTGAGAATATACAAATAAGAAAAATAAGACAAGATGAAGATATTCTGTCCATTTCAGAGGTACACCCTGATCGGTCTTCAGAAGATTCTTTCAAAAATTTGAATAGTGACGGAAAAGAAGATTTGGAGAAAGAACCAGCCGAAACATCAAAAGAGAGTATATCTTTGGAAATCAGGTAGATGATAAAGAATACACAAATACAACTTTAAATGAAAAAATTGACCTTATACAGAGTCAGAATAAGAATGTATACAACAGAAGACGATATTCCAAGAAACCCATATTGATAACGAAAAAAAAAATATTCCAGAAATGGTTCCTTCTGAAATTACAACACTTGCTTCTACTGTCGAAAGAAGTATTGAAATCGGTATCAAAAACCCTGTAAAAATTCAGTTTTCAAGGAACAGCAGATTTTTCCCCACATTTCAGTATTACACAAAGATAAAGGCTTTGAATATTCAAACAAGAATATAAGTAATGAGGAAAAAAGTTCGGAGGAAAATTCCTCAGAAGATGTAGGAGAAATGCCAAATGAAAACGAGAATAACTCCCAAGAAATCAAAGATAGTATGAATTCGGATCAAAATGGAACATTAGCTGAACAAATTGATCTTTCTACAGTTCAAAATGAAAAGTTTTCGATTAGGAGAAAACGGCAACATAAAATACCCGTACTTGTAAAGAGAAAAAAAGATGAGGCAGCAACAGACAATTTAAAAAATATTACAATGAATAATTTAGAACTCGACAATAGCGTTGCAGTTTCAACAAAAGTTCATGTTAGTCAATCAGTTTTTAAAGATCAACAGAACTGTTTTCCAAACAAAGCTTCTGAAGGTTCTGGTAAAGATTCTGATAAAAGAAATGAACTGAAAAAAGAAATAGCAGAAACTGTGTGTACTTCAAATGTACTGAAAATACCTAGAACATTGTTCACTGAAAACGATATTGATTCCTTACAAATCATCAAAAATACGAGAGAAGAAAATAACGTGAATGTCACAGACAACATTGAAACAGATGCCACAGATATTATTAAGAGTTTTGATATCATCAATAAAAAT
Source organism: Leptinotarsa decemlineata (assembly GCF_025532065.1). Lineage (NCBI taxonomy): Eukaryota > Metazoa > Arthropoda > Insecta > Coleoptera > Chrysomelidae > Leptinotarsa > Leptinotarsa decemlineata. Next base: position 1,156,990 of record NW_027412549.1, on the reverse strand, counting down.
TCTCTGAAACATTCACTCCCCACCACAGGGGAGATTGAAAGAAAATATGAAAGTACAATAAACCAACCAATACAAACATCTTCAGACGAATCATCGCTCGTAGAAAAGCCTTTTGTAAAGCTTGCCGAAGATGCAGAATCTATTATTTTACCAAAGGTTGTTAAGAAAAGAGGAAGACCTAGAAAAAAAAACCTGGAGAGTTCAATTCTGGACGTAAGTATAGAGTCAGTTGGAATTCTAAATAAGACTGATTGTAATACTGCACCAGAAAAAGAAAAACATGTTGGTAGCTTTATTGATATTGAAAAAAGCAATGGAAAAAATATTGACAAGTCAGTTGGTCAGTCAACAACATCAGATTTTTCATTTACTGTGAAACATTCTCCAACTCCTCTGAAGAAAAGAGGACGACCTAAGAAAAGTATTTTACGAGAAGAAGAAAAGAAAAAATCAATCACTTTCACAACGGATAATGACAAAACTGGGAGGGCACTTTCAGAAGTTAAGAGGGAAGAAACAAAACAGCTAAATGCAACTCCGTTTGCTGATAATTGGAAAGCTGAGGTTTCAGCCTTTATTTCAGATGAAAATGCTGATTGCCCTTTGAGCATTGTGAAAAAAAAGGGCAGACCGAAAAAACAATCATTTGATGAGAAAAACAACATGAAACTGGAATGCATTCAAGTGGATGGTGAAAAGAAGATGGAAAATCTAGAAGCTGGTGAGGCCATCTTGAACACAGGAATGAAACTAGGAAGTGAAGAAATGTTTGACAGTGTACAATTAGATTCATTGGCAAATGTTAATGCTGAATCTACTTTCACAAATGGTTCTACCAAGATTCCCAAGAAACGCGGGAGGCCAAAAAAAAAAGTCAAAAGTGATCATATAATATCAGAACCTGTTTTAACACATCCTATGGAAGAATCCATGAGAGGCAGGAAGTGCAAAAGGGTAGATTACCTTAAATTGGAAGACAGGGGAGTGAACATTCTAAAAATAGGACAATCACAAGAACCTCAGAAGAATAGTTCTTTCGATAATGATGATAATTTTATTCCTACAAAAAAAACTTCTGGGAAAAAAAATCAAAAGTGTCAGATTCTCTGATAGAAATAGACAGGAGAGGCGAAGAAATACCACTGAAAAATGAAGCTGAAAATAATATAATTAAATCTGAAGATACCACAGTTGGTACTGTAAATGCAGATGTTGAACAGCTAAATGCAACTCCGTTTGCTGATAATTGGAAAGCTGATGTTTCAGCCTTTATTTCAGATGAAAATGCTGATTGCCCTTTGAGCATTGTGAAAAAAAAGGGCAGACCGAAAAAGCAATCATTCGATGAGAAAAACAACATGAAACTGGAATGCATTCAAGTGGATGGTGAAAAGAAGATGGAAAATCTAAAAGCTGGTGAGGCCATCTTGAACACAGGAATGAAACTAGGAAGTGAAGAAATGTTTGACAGTGTACAATTAGATTCATTGGCAAATGTTAATGCTGAATCTACTTTCACAAATGGTTCTACCAAGATTCCCAAGAAACGCGGGAGGCCAAAAAAAAAAGTCAAAAGTGATCATATAATATCAGAACCCGTTTTAACACATCCTATGGAAGAATCCATGAGAGGCAGGAAGCGCAAAAGGGTAGATTACCTTGAATTGGAAGACAGGGGAGTGAACATTCTAAAAAGAGGACAATCACAAGAACCCCAGAAGAATAGTTCTTTCGATAATGATGATAATTTTATTCCTACAAAAAAAACTTCTGGGAAGAAAAAATCAAAAGTGTCAGATTCTCTGATAGAAATAGACAGGAGAGGCGAAGAAATACCACTGAAAAATGAAGCTGAAAATAATATAATTAAATCTGAAGATACCACAGTTGGTACTGTAAATGCAGATGTTGATACTGTAAATGCAGATGTTGATACCAACTCTATAATCATACCTATGGACCCATCATCTGTCATTCCAGAAAACGAACAAACAGATAGGCAAAGTAATGAAGATGTCACTGAGAACAGCAATGTTACCGTTAAAAATAAATACACATTTAATGGGCACACCAGCTATATGATGAATTCAGTATTTTCAGCAGCTTTTGGTGGTGATTCGTCTCCAAGTACAAGGTAATTTTGCTTGCTATGTATGTAATTTTGAAATGAAATGAAATAAAAATCCGTCTCCAATTGGCTATCGAAACTTTCCATTTTCTGTTTTATATTGAAGCAGAGGGTTGTTGTTTGTAGGCGGGTGATAGTCGGTTGACAGAAAAATATATTTCAGTATATATTTTTCAACAGGCTGGGAACATAATTTTTTTTCCTAATTTTGCTGTGATTTAGCATATAGGTACTAATATATGAAGTATGTTTATGCAAAGATAATGTAAATATTTGTTCCTAGAAGTTGTGAACCATTTAGATGAATGAAAAATGAATATTGGGGTCATCACAGGGAAACTGAAGGAGACGGTCAGCAAGGCTAATCAAAGCCTTAGTACTTTCATTAATTTATCTATTACCTTTTATGTTTCAATTTTCGTTTTTTAAGTTCTCAGGATTCCACAAAGAAAAAAAGAAAGGGTCGCCCTAAAAAAGACGCTGTGAATACATTCAGTGATGAAGTTGAAGTCACTTGTGTTATTTGTTCAGAAATAATGCCAAATAGAGAATGGTTTTTACATAATGTAACAAAACATAATAACTTAGCCTGGCGCAAAGGAGAATCTGCACTGGTAAGTAATTGGAGTATTGAAATAACTGAAAATAGTAAAAAAAAGTAATTTGAAAGACATTTAACGTTCCACAATAAAAAAAAATACAGCTGAATCGATAGAGAATCTGCTGTAATAAAGTGCAAACTGAAAATATATTCCAAAAACAATTTGTGAGATTTTCACTAAACAGTTTTACAAAAACTTTCTTTCCCAATAATAGAATACTTATTGGAAGTCTTTTGCAACTGAATTGATAAGATCTAATCTTATATCTACTAAACAAGTAAACCACTGAGATCACATCAGTGTTGAATTTGAAAACAAAAATTTCTAGTTTTACCACTTGATAACTCGAAAACTTGTGGAGAATTCACTATACTACTACTCAGTTTGTAAGGCAATCAACTATAGAATATTTTTGTAACAACTTGCAATTCACAGTTGAACATTTCCTTACCCTACTGTAATTTTAAAGAGCTAATTTTTTTATGCAAAAAAGAACAAGTATCATCTTACAGAAAAAATACTGAAGAAACTCCTTTAAAAAGTTGAAATGGGGGTGGTTTTGATACGTCTTGACGTATCCGTTCGAATAATAGCTATGCATTCATAAACTTACTACCGCTGATAGCAGTGTATGATCATGTGATTAGAAATATATTGTCAATTAACGGTAGTAAGTAGATGTTCAAAAGTAATTTTGCAGATGAACACAACCAATGTAAGATGGGAATTTTTAGTTTTTTGGATTTGAGGCTAGCAATTGAATAAAATACACTTTTGTTTCGAATGTACTTTTCATTATATATTTGTAAGAGAGTTTAGATCAAGTATGTTTCTGAATACGATTTACATCACTAGAGTAAGCTTATTATACTTTGAGTAACTTCATGAACACAACCCTGGAAAATAATCACATTTTCTTTCCTTTTTTTTGGTATTACACTTCCACAATCTGAAAAATAAACAAAGCTAATTTTTTTTTCATAAATTATTCAATTTTCAGAAAAAAATTGTGAATATGACAGGTTGTTTATATCATGCAGTGACTTTTCGGGTGACCTTTTCAGTTTCCTATTTGATAGAATCGGCAATATTTGACGAATATACACAGCGTATTCAAGAAACACATTATTGTGAAATATTAATTCAACAGTTTTACAAAAATGCAACACGTGTTTTGCCATACAATGGCTTCTTCAGGCGTGTCTTTACTAAATTTAACACGGTAAAGTAATTAGCTCTCTAAAATCTCAGTAGGGTACGGAAATTTTCAACTTTAAATTGAAAATTGTTAAAAAATATTCTATAGTTGATTGTCTCACAAACTGAGTAATAGTATAGTGAATTATCCAATCAATTTCTGAATAAGTAACTCTATACAAAGATGTGTAGATCATGCGCAGAAGTAACTTTCAGACACAAACTGGAAAAAAAACCCTTCCTGAAACAGCTACTTTCATATAAACATTGAATTACACAAAAGAAGAATTCTTTTGAAACATACATTTATATATGAACACTGAATTATACAAAAAAACACTTTACTCAGTTTGTATTCCGAATGAATGTCATTACGATGTCATCGATGACACTCATTCTGTGACATAAAGTCGTCATTCATGAATGAATTGTGAGTTTTTTCTTATAATGTTATCCCGATTGGTACTGAAGGCAAAGTGTCTTACGACAAAACATCGGATGTCTACCAGTGAGGATGACAGTGTTCCAGTGTTTCATTTTGTTTATTGTTCAGGAATCCTGTGAATGATATCTGATTCAATTCCAAAATGAATGTTTGGAACACAAACTGAGTAGAGAAAAGTGTTTTTTGTATTTGTTCAATGTTTATATGACAGTATTTGTTTCAAGAGGGCTTTTTCTTCCAATTTGTGTCTGAAAGTTACTTCTTTGCATTATCTACACATCCATGTATAGAGTTACTTATTTTGAAATTGATTGCTTCCTTCCTTTCTTGAAAGATTCCCACATTTTTTTGTATCTAGATGGAGTAGTAGAAAGTAGAAAGCCAAAAACTTTTTTCCCAAAAATTAATCACTCCAAAAAATATTACCCTTTCAAATTATTTTATTATTGTGGTTTCACAAAAACTCATCTGAGGATTTATAAACATCTGAGACAGTATAAACAACTAACAGGACTGTATTGAGACCTAAAACAAACGGACGATAAAGTTTTATGTGAAGAGTGTAAAACAGAAATTGTCCAAAAAAATGCGAATGCTGTAGTGTAGTTTTTCATGAAAAATATGCAGATCTTGATCCAACAGAAATAAGAGCAATGACAATAAAAAAACAAAGTATGATATTTTTCTGCTCTATAGTCTTCAAACTATGAGTATGAGAAATTTATTGTATAGCGAAACTTGTGTCGCGGTTGTTTTCGGTTTTGCGACGAAAATCTCGCAATAAAGTGTACACCTTATAGATTTTCATCAAAAACCACTATCTCCGTACCCTTGAACGCCGATTTCATCAGAACCGTTATATACATTTACTCTGTTCTCTTGGGTTTATGTCGAAACAAAAGAAATGGTCGCCCCGGTTGTATCAACAAATCAGTAATCCGAAAAATCACATGAGCTTGATAGTAGTCGGGGCTAACATCCAAGAGAAGGTGGGCAAACCGCAGACACGTGTTTCTGGCTATTTAGCCTTCGTCAGTACGGTACAGCCAAGTGTAAAGGATAGACAACACTTGGTTGCAAGAGAGGGGCCAAACAAAGCAAGCGGATTCATCATCAGGGCCAACTGCGATTTCGTGTCATCGTTGGAAGACCTTGTGATTACAAGGACTCCCAACTCCGTCACGGGTGCAGCTATAGCAACCTGCGTGACATCCGGGTCCAAGATAAATCAAAAAAGATGAGGGATAGTGAGTGAGATGGTATTATCGATGGAAAAAAGGTTATTGGACAAAGCACTCATAGGAAGGTGGGCAAACCGTAGACACGTGTTTCTGGGTATTTAGCCTTCGTCAGTACGGTACAGCCGTTAGATGACACGAAATCGCAGTTGGCCCCTGATGATGAATCCGCTTGCTTGTTTGACCCCTTTCTTGCAACCAAGTGTTGTCTATCCTTTACACTTGGCTGTACCGTACTGACGAAGGCTAAATAGCCAGAAACACATCTCTGTGGTTTGCCCACCTTCCTATGAGTGCTTTGTCCAATAACCTTTTTTCCATCGATAATACCATCGTATACATATTAGGTCATTTAATTCAACCAATAGAAACACAGTCACGCCCATCATCTATCTAATAAAGTCGAAAACACCATTGATAATGAATATGCAGTTGTAGACAAAGCATCGGGCTAAAAAAATCTGCAGACCACGGCCAATCGAATCTGAAAATGTTTTTACACAGTTGTTTTCAGCTGTGAAAGATGATATTTTATTATGATTTTGAAATTCTCAACCACCTGTCAGTTTTAATCATATTAGTAGAAGTTATAATAATAATAATAATATTTATTTCACTTGTTGAAAAGTAAGGAATATTAAATCAGTAATATTTTCATACAGAAACAAAGAGAATGTCAATTTTATAAACCTATAGTAACAAACAATTATATCACATAGTCAAAATACTAAATAAAATTAGTTTTAGAGGTTTTAATCATGATTTGAAAATTGAGGTATTGGGCGAATTTTTATATTTGTGTCCACCTTGTTGGTCTGTCGCCAACACAATTGGAGAATTCTTCTAATGGCATATTTTTGCTGTATGAAAACCCTCTCTGCAGCGGAACTCATGCACCAGTTCAAGATTCCATATCTAAGATGACAGCCTACACATTTTTATATCATTCACTATATTTTTCCATGAAAATTCTTGGATTTAGACTAATTAAAAGTACAATAGTGAAATCGATATGTTAGTAACAATATATATGTCTCATTTAAGAAATTTTCTGGTGTAATAATCAGGGTTTCATATGAACCTTCAGTTTGGAAATTAGGAAAAAACTAACATTTGTTTTCAGAATTTAGATGAAGACTCGGTTGTCAAAAATAAACTGAAAATTATACTACCAAAAAATAAAATTTTGACCTGCCAAAAGTGTGAACAATCGTACAAAGATGTGAATGGTTTTATAATTCACAGAGAAGAATGTGAAGGCATTCTTGTTAATGGTTTGGTAACATGTGCTGTCTGCAACTTGCAAGTGGAGCGCAAAAATTGGTTAAATCACAAGATGAAACGTCACAACAATCTCGCTTGGAGAGTGGGAGACTTTCCACTGGTAAGAATGAACATATGGTTTTTTTTATTAATCTGATAAACAATCTTTTTTATTTATTGAAATTCTGTAATGATTGTATTGAAATCTGTCAGGATCTAAACGACAAAGAATATGTTTTATCCGTTCTAAATAACATGTACAAAATGAAGAAGCCTTTGTTCTGCGACAGATGTGAGACGGTCAAGAAATCTGTCATTGGTTTTTTATCGCATCGATCCCAATGTGGTGACCATGAAGCAAAAGTTGCTTGTGACATATGCAGAAAAATGGTTTTGCCCGTCAGCATGCCAAGTCATATAAAACTCTATCATGAAAAAGCTAAGGAGAGTCCAAACCAATCCAATTATTTCAGTGTGGATTACAAAATTAGCGACCACAAGAGGAAAGCTGCTAAAGAGTGAGTATTTGTAATTTAATTGTGAACATAAGACCAATTAAAATCTTTGCTCTTTGGGCATTTTTCTTATTAGCAATCAACATAGGTATTTTTTATTGTTAGCATACAATATAGTATGAAGGTGGAATGAACTCGTCATACAAATCAAAATTGATTTGGTTCACGGCATTTGTGCCATCATGAAAGGTACAATTTGTCACTAATATGATTAAAATATATATATATATATATATATATATATATATATAATATATATATATATATATTTATATGAACACTAATTTATAAAATAGATCATTATGTTATGTTCAAATATACATTCTTATATTTTTGAGTTTCATATTCATTGTTCATTTTTTCTCATTTTCTGCATATTATTTCTTTTTGTTCACTAATTCATCCGAATGTTAACAAAGTTCGAATTTCGACATTGTTTAATCCTTCGATAAAAGAAAACTATTTCTAATTTTCAGGTGTATTTGTGAAACCTACATATTTGTTTGTATACATTTTTTATTGAAACGGTTCAAGTTTGTTTATGTAAAAACTACTTATTGAATTATTCATTCACCTGTATCATATACAGGGTGTTTCATAATTGAATGCTGATACTGAAGGACAATAATCCTTGGTTGATTTTTTTAAGAAAAATTGTTCATATGAACATAGGTCTGCAACCACTTTATTTCTGAGATACAGGATATTGAATTAAAAAAAAATCATTTTTCCCCTGTAAATATGCATAAAAATAAATTTTTTCCATGTTGCAGGATTTCTACCTTTTTTTCGTCTGGCGAACGGTTTTTGAGGTAGAAAATAAAATGCATTAATTTGCTTGTTCCTAAGCAAAATCAGCCATTGTAGTTTAGTAGGATTATTTTGTGGGCTACACAAATCTAGAGTGCTTATTTCATTTCAAAGAGTACGCAATTCAATGAGAAGGAGAGCTGAAGTTTGCACACTTGCAGAAAGCTGACATTTTGAACAGTTAATTTGATTTTGGTAATTTTTGTTCATAATAGTTTTGTTTTTAAAAATAAAAAGTGTATTTTTATGTGTATTCATTACAAAAACTGAATGAATCATTAACAGTGTAAAAATTATAAATACAAATCAGGCCTAGATTCTTTGGTTAATTCAATTGTGAAATTGAGAGTAAGAGAAAAAATCAAATAGGGATAAGCAAATGAATGCATTTTATTTTCTACCTCAAAAACCGTTCGTTGGATGAAAAAGGACAGGAGACCATTTCTATTAGAAGATAAAGGGCAGTTACAAAAATAATATTTATTTTAAAAAAGAAAGTGACGTATCATGATTTTGATAAAAACAATGGCAAGGCATGTTAACAGGTACGTCACTGATGAACATTTAGAAAACCTTCACCATGGGAAACATTTATTTTTATGCCTACATGCAAAATGTACCAAAATTTTAAAAAATTGCAAAGAGGAGAAACGATTTTTTTTGTTGAACTTCAACATCTTGTATCTCAGAAAGAAAGCGGTTGCGGATCTATGTTCATATGAAGATTTTTTTTAAATCATCCAAGGATTATTGCCTTTCAGGGTCAGTATTCAATTATGAAACACATTAATTTTTTCAGTTGACACAAGTCATTAATTATGATGATTATTGATACAATTATTTTGATATTCCACCCATTTTGAACCAATATTACTTAGTTGTTTACAGATTGTTTTCATTTAGTAAGTTGCTCTGATGGCTCCCTGTTTTTTGAGATTCACTGTTCAAATGCGTTTTTGCAGTCCAAACTTAAGTATTTGTGTGTGTATTTCAGTTCAGAGGTTTTTGTTATTTGTCTAACATGTTTGTTTTTAGAATTTTTTGAAATATGTTTTTCATGACTAAAATTTGTCAGAAGGAGAATTTTATGAATGATTGAACCTCGATATTGTAACTATACATTGATATAAAGTTTTTTCAAACATTGCTACTGAATGCAATAAAATTTTTGTCTCTTTTTTCAGTGCTTTGCTGATCATTGATTCCTTGACCAAAAGAACAATGAATATGGACGAATCACAAACAGTGGTGAGTAAACTTGGATGTGATCATCAAATTTCTAAAATAATGAGGTTATTTTTTAGCTGAAATTGCGTCAATGTCTCAATTTACCTACTATATTATAGCCGCTTTTCCTGTTCTAGGCATACAAAAAGAATCCCGTGGACTTCAAAGAGGAACAGTTTGTGATTGCTCTTTTAGAAAGTGAATTGAAAAAATGCCTGACAATAAAGTGCAAATTTCAAAATTGTATTTTCTGGACTGATAATGTGGATACAATTGTAGACCACATGAATTCTTGTTCGAATAAACCGGAGGAGGTAACTAAGACAATAATTTCTTTCTTTGACAAAGAATATAAGTGTGCTGTGTACCGGAGTATAGGATGTTTTTAGATAACATTGGAGATGGTAATCAGTCAAAATTAACTTGATTTTTTTTATTGATTCAATATTTTCATCTATTTTTGGGTTTGTATGCTAAGGTAATGCCCTCACTTTTTTTGAGATTTTACAACTCCCTCAAAGCTGAGGGTAACTCATAGAGAGTAGCTGAAGTTATATTTGTGTATATATTTCACTAGTTCGGACTTCCATTGTCTACTATATAAAATGATTTGAAATCCCTGAAACAACTAAAAAAGAAGAATCGAAAATGAATAGCTGAAAATAACAATTATATTAAGCAAAATAAACCTGAAATGAAATAATAGTGAAATAAAATACAAGTAAAAATAGAACAATTGAATAAATGAAAATAAAGAAATGAAAAAAAAAATAAAAATAAAAAGTGGAGAGATTCCAAGTCACGTTAGTTCACGACGTTTCGATTGTTAGTATCTACAATCGTCTTCGGGTGATGACTGGACTGATTCCTCCGAGAGATGACTATTTATAGGTCATTCGAGTACTTTCACTTATCCCCGCTTTCCATTTTCCGCTTCACTGGTTTCGTGGGAGATGACCGTTTGGCGGAAGTTGGCCATTTTTCGCTTGATGATGGGTTTCTATATGTTGCGTATTTCTACGCCGGCTTGGCTGAATACGTTGTTGGACAACATGTATGCGGCTTCCTTGAATTTTCTCCTAAACCAATGTCCTTCTCTGTGCAAGATCTCAGCTTGGGACCACTCGATGTTGTGTTGATGGGTCCAAACATGGTCTGCTATTTCTGATTTGCTGGTTTTCCCTCGCTCAAACGACCTATAAATAGTCATCTCTCGGAGGAATCAGTCCCAGTCATCACCCGAAGACGATTGTAGATGCTAACAATCGAAACGTCGTGAACTAACGTGACTTGGAATCTCTCCACTTTTTATTTTTATTTTCTTTTTTCATTTCTTTATTTTCATTTAATCAATTGTTCTATTTTTACTTGTATTTTATTTCACTATCATTTCATTTCAGGTTTATTTTGCTTAATATAATTGTTATTTTCAGCTATTCATTTTTGATTCTTCTTTTTTAGTTGTTTCAGGGATTTCAAATAATTTCATATAGTAGACAATGGAAGTCTGAACTAGTGAAATTCATCATGAAACATTGTCAATCACCTTCAAACAAATATTTATGTATAGTTTTTATGAACTCTCTCTCTCTCTTTTGGCTCAAAATATATGTTAAAACTTGAAACTAAATTTTATTATTTATAGTTATACAATTAGTATTGTTATAACCTTTCATTTTGAAATATTTACTTAATAATAAATAAGTATGCTCATCCTAGACAAAAATCAAAATGTTGGTGTATTATCAGATAAATCTAAAAATTCCTCAACTAAATAATGTAATTTCCACAGAACTCTTCAAAGAGTATTCTGACATATTTTATTTTGAATAATAATAGTGATAATATTTATTTCTCTTGTTTGAAAGTATAAAATCATTTGAAAATATCTTTATAAAATAACAAGGAAGATGTCAATGGTCATGTAACTATATAACAAATTACACTTAACAGGTAAAAACACAACACTTTAAAATTCAATCCAAAACTCTTAAATAGTGTAGCAAATGTTTTCAATGAGGCACTTTTTCAGCCTGGTCTTGAATATGAAAAAAGTTGGTGCCTTTTTCATCAAAAAATCTAATTTGTTGAATACTTTTGGCACTAAATATAACGGACCGACATATACTTATGTCGGTAATTTATATAGATAAATAGATGTGAATATTGAAATATTGTTATCATTAAATGTGTTCCTGCATGATTTTAATCAAATTGATAAACTTTTTGTTTCATAAAGTCTTTGGATGTTTCTGAGGACCCTCCTCATACAATTATGTTGGAACTGATGGTGCTTACCACTCCCAATGTTTATCACATATCCTGCTGAGGCTGAAAATGTCAACAATTTTTTCTGAATTCCAGTTTTATATTTGCACGGAATGTTTTGTGATACAATTGTCGGAGGAAGATATTAGAAGTCACATAACAGATAGCCATGACTTATTTTTACCCATCGAGGACTGTGAAATGGAAACAGATTCCTTATCAGGAGAATGTCATGAAAACGAACAAACAACTAAGAAAATCAAGAGAAAAAATGATACATCGAAGTTACTCAAAGATAGTAGTTTCAAAGGTGAGTTTTCAATTCCTCTATATATTAATAAATTAACATTTATTCAAGAAACACTTGTAAGATTGTCTCTAAGCATTTTTTTGAAAACGCAACACGTGTTTCGCTATACAATAGCTCCTTCAGGCGTGGAGTAAAGACACGCCTGAATAAGCTATTTTATAGCAAAACCCGTGTTGCATTTTTGTAAAACTGTTGAATGAATATCTCACAATAATGTGTTTCTTGAATACGTCACCGATTTTCATCAAGTATCGGTTGATTCCATCACATACAAATTAACATTTGTTTTTTTTTTTTAGTGAAACCCTCATTTATTTGTAATATTCCAAAGAAAAAAAGAACGTTATATGCCAAAGCATTCAGTACTACCTGGGAGTTGTAAGTATATTCATTTGAAAAAATACGTAAATTTCACTTATAAATAATTACTGAATAGCAAAAGTAGAATTTTTTCTTTTTTTTTTCAGTTGTTCAAAATATTATAGTGAGCCAACACTTTTTGATAATTTCTGTTACTCTAATTTGCGGTGGGAGCTTCTTCCTGAAGAGTTGGTGGAGACATATCTACCAGAGGATGAAGAATCTTGTGATGTTGCCAGAAAAAGTGTTAGTGGATTCGAAAACATACTAGAACAAGAAACCGAATTCAGAAAATTTGACTTATTTGAAGTAGTTCGTGAAGATGGTAAGGCTAGATAATAAGTTCTATTGAATATAATCTTTCACATTATCAATCACAAAAGTATGAAGGACCACAAATTATTTTGAAAAAAAAATCACTTAAATTCCTAGTTTATTCCGAGATTGAAATCGGAATTGAACAAACATTCCGAGATTGAAGTCGAAATTCAACAAAATTTCGACTATAATCGCAGAATATTGATAAGTTTTGACAGTGAAGTCGAAATTTTGTTGAATTCTAATTTGCACTCGGAATTTAATTAAATTTATTGTTGAGAAAATGTGTACCTAGTCCTTCTATGCCTTCATACAATAAAAAGGGGTGTAATATGTGTGATTGATGACTTGTTTACTTTATGGTAATTCATGATCACTTAAATGAAATGAATAAAAACACTTTTGTCTAAATACCACTGGAAAATTTTATTTAACGACCGGTTTCGGATTTGATCCGGGTTTTGATTCGGGGTTGAAACCCAAAACCGGTCGTAAAATAAAATTTTCCAGTGGTATTTAGACAAAAGTGTTTTTATTCATTTCATTTAAAAAAAGGGGTGTTATTAATGTCGAGGTAATTTTGAAATAATTTATGTTGAAAGTTTTTATGAAAATATGATCAAAACTTCCAAGTTTCTTAAATGAGGGCTATTGAAGTTATAATAAAAATTTACATATTTGAAGTAGTTCTTGGGCTATTTGAAAAACTTTCGATTTGAATTTTTCCCCATTACCCTATTGATAATAAGGAGAAATACTTTATCAATGTGAAGTCATTGATGTCTAAAAGGATATTGTGGAAAGTGAATGAGAGATTGGGGTTAATTACAGTGATATGCAAAAAGAGTGCTCTTGTTACTAGAAGTGGCTAGAATTATTTACAATATAGACAAATTGTATTCTGGATAGACAGACTGGTATGCAAATCCAAACTAATTGATATCGTTCATGAATGTGTAATATAGAAATTGGAGTTTACATGTGTAAATGTAATATAGGATGTGTACTTTCCAATCTGGAACTCTTCAACTATTTCTAATCTGCTTTCAAATACAGTCTAAGTTTTTGTCTTCGATGTTTTATCCTACAATTTTTTTAAAGATATTTCGAATATTACCTTTTTGAGTTATGATAATACCATATTTTTTTCAAGTTGAGATAGTATATTTCATTCTGATGTTAGACTCGAAAAAATACCTCATTTTCAGCTCTTAACTATTGATGGGCATAATCGAATGATTCTGAGAATCGAATGATGAGTACTCGAGTGATCCCAAAAATCGAAATATCATTCGAATTAAATCACTCGTCACTCACCGATTTAATTCGAGTTTCGGCGATTCGAGCAATAATCACGCAATCACTCGATGCTCATGAGGTCATGTGCCATGTGAAACGCCCACATGAATGGTGAAATTCGGAATGAACTGGATTACTTTATGGGTTAAAATTGTTTGAATTTGTCGCACTAAGAATACAAACAGAGAGCACTGAACAGTGTCAATAATTTTTCAGTTTGGAGGATTCGAAGGCGTTGTAACGAAATTTTTGTTATTACCCATATATTCCATTATTTTTTCTACTCTTATTTATTGTGTAGTTGATACCTTCATTTCGTTATTATTACTGTTTTAATATTGAACAATGCGGCCTAGAACTAAGAAATTTATTATTTGGGAACATTTCGACAAAATAGAAAATGGTCAAATTCAGTGTCGAATTTGCAAGTTAATTCAGTGTCGAATTTGCAAGTTTTTGGTAACACTACCAATTTAAACCAACATTTGATTGATTTTCATTTTTGTGAGGACTTTTATTTCTTGTTTATGTTTTTAATATATTTTAACAAGCCACCATTAAATTTCAATAAAGTTTGTACTTGTACTCATTCAAAGTTTATCGTCAACAAATTTCTGAACATTCTCAGCCCAAACCTGTATTTCACAACATCCTACAAACAAATGTTAGTATATAGCCAGGCACTGTACTGCTGCATAGCGGCGCAAGACTTTAATACTGTTTTTGACTATTTCACTCACTACTAATTTGATTCGATACATTCAACATTCGAATGATCTGAATCATTCGAATGATTCCATTTTACATCTTGAGATATTTCGAGTGATTGCAATAATCGAATGACCGATTATTTTTAATTTGAATGATCCCATCACTGCTCTTAACCCCCAATAAAACAAAAAAGAAATTTTTAGTGAGTTGTTTTCAAATTTCAGTAAGGATTATCTGGATTAAAAAAAATAGTAAAACATCTTTTCAAGCACATTTTTTTTATCAGGCTCTTAAAAAAATATATCAGGTTTGAAAATAATTCAAATCAATAGATTTATTACATCACATAATTTATATGATGAAAAAGCTTGTCATAAGATTTACCTGTGCAAATAAATAAGAGTACAATATGTATGTACATAAGTAATTCTGAGAAAAAATATATGTTTTTTTTTAAATAGATAAATGTCACAACAAAGCTTGTACTTAAAACTTTCTTTAATATTTCCCTTCATTTCAGTTCATACTACTATATACTGTGGCGGACCAATTAATGCGTTGGCCTGGCTACCTACTCCTTACACTGCTAGAAATGCCAATCAAATATTAGCTGTGGCAGCGGGCAAAAATTTCGATGGGAAATACAGTGTGAAACGCAACTACAATGAACCGTCTGTGATACAGTTCTGGGACTTTGGACTCTTAGCCAATAAAGGACCATACCCTGAACCAAGCCTGCTGTTTTTTCTAGCCGTTGACTATGGTCCGATATGGTATCTGGAATGGTGCCCTTCTGGATGTTATGATCAGACAGAATCTGAAGTGGGCAGAACAGGTTTATTGGCTGTAGCTGGGTCTGATTTTTGTGTATATATTTATCTCATCCCAAAGGTAACAGAGGAACAAAGGTATTAATAATATGTTTTGATAATACTTGTTAGTAACAGTTTACTTTTAGGGAGTTAGTCTATAGAGGGAAGCCATTGTTGAGGTTGCAGATAATGCGCGATTTGAGTGAGGTGGATGACCCTTTTTATCCTACTAGAATATCTTGGAGCAAAGTAAGTATAATTATATATTTAGTTTGATTAACACCTTTTAAATATGGTATGTTATTAAAATTATTTCTTTTGATGATCAATAACATAAACAGGCATATAGTATGACATCAATCCAAATAAAATTTATTTTGAAAAAGCAAAACTGAAATAATATTAGGGGAAAAAAAATTGATTTTATAGAAGTACTAAAATCATCAGGCAATTGGAAAATCAAAATCCACTAATATTTTAAAAATATTACTGAAACATCATATCCTTTTAAATTGTGTTCTAAATTATTAATAACATTTTGCTAATTAATTTTTTATAGTTTTATTTGACCAATGTACTTTGTTTTGTTGGAAAGGTGATGATCACTTGATAAAAATAATGAATATCCAAATTCATCAACTGCTTCTAATGGCAACATTTTATTCACTTACAAATGGTAAACTCTCAATTAAGTTTCCAAAGCATTAAATTTAATACCACAAAGGCAAATTACACAAGAATTGAATCACTGGGTTGAGTTTTGATATACTACTATTAGATTGTTGAAATTCAATTGAATGCATTTGTTGCTGATGGAAATAGTACAAAAAAAAAGAATATGTTAAATATCATTAAAGTTTTAATTAAAAAACATTAACATTCAGTGAATACACCTATTAAAATAGTTCAGTTTTATATTTAAATGAATATGTATAATCACTACGAGTCTAGGAATGGCAAGTTAAAAGGTGAGATTACATTAATTTTTGTCTCTGAGTTTCAACCTTGGGGTTCGTCGTTTGTGAGAGGGCAACACCAGGTTAGCGGAAAAACACATTTGAAATACATATTTTTTTAAACAATTTTATTTATTTATTTATTTATACAGGATAAACCCCATTACAATGTAAAATTTCACAGAAAAAAAAAGTACAATATAAAAATGTAAAATATAAACTAAAACGCTACTGAATGTTTCTGCAGCACACAACTATATAACATTATAAAATACTATAGGATATAGAATTAAAATTAAACTTGTAACTACCTCATGTAAACAATTACTAACTTAAATTATTCAATGATTGTCTAAAACGACCATGAAAGACACCAAAAATACTGATGTTTTTGTCATCTACTTACTTTAGGGTTCTTTCCAAGGGTGTATGTTCGCCATAATTTGTATGATGACATAATTGAGGACAAGTTATTAGTCCATTGAGCAGCTTGAATGCATAGCATAGATCTGCATGAATTCTTCTGGTCTTGCAATAGTTTCAGCCCCATTTCTTGTAATATACTTGAATAGTCATGGTACTGTATTTGAAGACCCGACTTAAAAGAACAAAATCTCAAAAAAATTTGTTTTGCACTCTTTCTGGAGAGACACAGTGCACATTGTAAAATGGAGACCAAATGATACATGCATATTCTAACTTAGACACCACTAGAGCTAAATAGATCCTTTTCATTTCTTCAATGGAAAATCCTGAACAATGACGTGAAATAAGACCCAGTGTTTTGGATGATTTCACACTCACTTGGTTAATATGGTTTACAAATTTGAGTTGTTCATCAAAAATGACCCCCAAATCTTTTATGGAGGAAGTGTATTCTAAGTGCTGACCATTTATGTTGTATGATGTATCGAATTTCCTACCAACTCTTGAGAAAGTAATAAAATGGCATTTATTTACATTAAGAAATAAGTTATTTGTAACACACCATTCATAAACTTATTTAGATCATCTTGAAGAAGAATTTGGTCATTGTAAGACTTTGTCAGTCTGAAAAGTTCAGGTCATCCGTAAACATTAAAAATTCACTGTTTTCAAAACAGCATCCTATGTCATTCACAAAAATATTGAATAACAGGGGTGAACAATGTGAACCTTGTGGCAGTCCAGATATTACTAATATATCACTCGATTTGTATCCACGAAATTTAACCTGTTGTGAACGACCAGTCGAAAAACTACCAAACCAATTTACCAAGAGTTCTGTAAAACTGAAATTTCCGATCTTCTTCAATAGAATATTGTGATTTATTCTGTCAAATGCCTTGGAAAAGTCTGTGTGTATGGCATCCATCTGACCTCTACCTTCCAACATATTCAATATTTTTTGCTCATATATGAGAAGATTGGAGGCAGTCGACTTATTTCGAGAAAAGCCATGTTGGTTATTAATCAATCTTTCCCTACATGAAAAGTTAAGTTGATCTGAAATTATACTGTCAAGCAATTTTGGAATAGATGACTGGCTGCACACACTTCGATAATTTTGTATATTTTTCTTGTCACCCGATTTGAAAATTGGAATAATAAAGCTGTGTTTCCAACAATTTGGATAAACTGACTGATCTAACGAATTCTTGAGCAGAAGGTACAGAGGATGAGTTATGGAGTATATACAATTTTTTAGAAACAATAATCGAAGCTGATATACTGGGATTAGAAAAATATGAGTTAATATTCAAACAAGGGTGATCGTCAAACTCACCATGACAATTGTCGTAAACTGATGAGAAATATTCAGCAAAACATTCTGCAATTTGTTCCTTATTTGTTGCAATAGAATTTTCATAATACATTATAGATGGCAAACTACCATGAGATTTCTTGTCATTAATAAATTGTCAAAAATATTTTGGATTTGAATTGAGCGTGGCATCAACTCCTTGTATGTAATTTTCATAACAAATTTTTGAATGAATTTTGCAAGCACTTCTCAAGTTAGAGAAGAGTTGATAATCTTGATCACTCCTGCTAAGCATAAAATTTTTGTGGGCTAATTTTTTTTGCTTCACCAGGTATCTTAAATCTGCATTAAACCATTCGGGAAAAGTGGACGTTTTTAATCTTTTCACAGGTACAAACAAGGCTATTGCCATATTCAAAATGTGATGGAATTCAGTGGTTGCCTCATTTATATCGGCCAAATTTAGGCTATCATTCCAATTTATGGCATACAAATAGTTATTGAGACCTTGGCAATCTGCATTTCCAAAGTCATAATAGAATTCTGTGTATTCTAAGTTATGAGTCGTTTCATAATTAAATATATTAAAAGTATAACTCATACGGTGCATGCTATTTGAAAAAAGAAGATCTATTGGTGTTACTATTTCTAAGTTGTGTACATTTGTGAAGATTAAATCTAAAAAAATATTTCTTGCGTTTGGAATGAAATTCCTTTGTTAACAATTTAGAAAACATTGAGCTAGGATCAACGCTTTAGAACCTAGGAACCGCTTTAGAATTAAGTCAGTAATGCATATCATTCAAATAAAAAAGGAATAATACACACAATTTACCATCCCAAAAGCTTATTTGAACTCTAAAGACTGTTACTGCATACATTTATTTTTGAAGATTTCATTTATCTAGTTTTCACAAAAGTGAAAACTATCAAGGAGAGATACATACGTATAAGAAAATAAAGTGAATTGAAATCACTCCATAAGATTGCTTAGATCTAAAACCAGGCTGATTTATTATTGAGAGTTTACATATCAGTGGTTGTTATAGGTATACTAGAAAAATGAGAAACGTTGATTTATAAGGCATCTGGCAGATTTTTTGGGTACTATAGATGTATGTATAGAAATTGAACTTGCATGTTTTATATGCGTAGATTATGTGATGTTTTTTAATTACTGGTAAATAAATCTGGTGTCTGCAATTTCATTATATAAATTGGCACTTTTAGAAATTATCTTATGGAAATATTGAGGAGAAAATCATATAATCAAATAGTTTTTACTTAAATAATTGGAGCATGTAATAAATTCCGGCAGTTGTATCGCCAACAGCATATGCAGCAATTACTTCTGTGAAGAATCCTGCACTGACACCTGTCAGATATAATCCAACGCCCTTCGTAGTATTAGCCAGGGGAGTAGTTGTTTTCTGATACGTTTCAGTCCATCAACCTACAGTGTAGGTGAGTTGAGACTGGCTGGAACGAATTATTCCTTTAGATGATTTAACTTTAGATTGCCTGAATATCTTGTCAAATTGTTGTGTAGGTCACCAGTGATTTTGAAAGTCAAATTTTAATGTTTGAGCTTATTTTTGACCAAATGAAAAGGCACAAAATTTGAATTTATGTAAAGATGAGAAATCTAATAGTTTTTATTTGGTTATACAGTTATTTTCCATGTACGGTCTTTACATCCATGTTGGATGAACATGATTAAATTTTTTTAGGCTTCAGGGCACAGACACGTCGCAGTAGGTTATACGGATGGTATGGTCGCATTATACGATTTGCAAACTACATCACCGTTTTTGAGGCTAAGACTTGATGAAGATACAGATGTGATATATCCTTGTAAGATAATCCAAGCACACAGCCATTACATCTCAGGTGAGACAATGAAAAAAACTATCATGCCTTTTACCCCATTAGTTGGATTTATTTACTTGAGTCTGAGGCCACATTTGAAATTTTTATAATATATTTGTTTGTCACTCAGTTCTTTCCTTGATTCATTTGGATGGCGGCACCAAATATTTACTGACTGGTTCATTCGATAGATCTGTGAAGTTGTGGGATTTGCCAATAACTCATGCGATAACCACAAACGTCAAGAAAATAGTAACTGATGGTCATTGGCTAACGAACTGGGTATCTTATGTGATCACAAGCGATGAAAGTAGCTCAGTTAACAGTAAGTATCATATTTTTATCTAGATCTCTGCGAATTACTGTAACAAAGAATACCTATAATGTCAATATGAAACAGTGGATTTGAGGTGTGAAAGAAAACCTGAATGAAAAAAATGTTTGCCCGTTATTCGAAACCGGCTCTCCTGTTCACTACATTTGCGCATATTAACAGAATATAAACCTCAGGACATCTTTTCAAATAAATTTAATCTTCAGCGATTTACATCCAATGTGAATCGTGCTGTCGCACAGGCACCGCTCTTAGAACGCCTTAAGGATTTTTCTGTAGTGCTTGTGTTTGTCCTTGCAAAAAAAAGAAAAAATAATATAAATTGAAACTAACATTAAACTTATTTATATCAAACTATTTATTGTACTCAAATTCACTCTATAAACTCCAAATTAGTTTTTCTTTCTATTTTAATTTAATCGAAATAAGCCATTTCAATCAGTGTATTTTTGTCAACTTAACATAAGTTGAATAATTCCTTCAGCATAAAAATTGTGTTCTCGGGATTCGATGATGTCCGTTTTTGCCTAGTCCTGATTAGTGAGAAAGTTATCGAAGTGCTTGAATAGATAGTAGTCCGTGGCCGAGAGGTCTGGCGAGTATGGTGGGCGAGGCAGAACTTCGGCGTTCAACAGTTGCAGAAAGTTATAGTGAAGCACACCAGCCGCAGACCACTATACAGTAACCATGATTTTTTTTGGTGGGTTTTTGCCTTTGGGAAGTACCTTGGTGGCTCATCGGTGTCCAACCACCGATCGAACGTTACATGTTGTCATAGAGAATCCACTTTCCATCACACGTGACGATCCGATCCAAAAAAGGATCGTAAAGAAGGGAACTCGTAACGTAACAATATCTGTCGATCGTACAAATCGTCGGACACCCACTTTTCGAGCTTTTTTGCCTTCCCAATACGTTTCAAACCATCAAAAACCTTATGGTGGTGAGGCCCAATTTTTTTGCCATTACTGTAGATCAACCACTTCGGGGCTCATATTCGAAGCTAAAATCCCTGGATCGAAATTAGGTAAATCAACGTTGGAACATTGGGTTTATCAACACTATCATTGCCAAATGCCTGGTTAATTTTTCCGGCTGTTTTGGCAGCATTTTGATTCAGTTTGAATAATTTTAGGAGAGATTAATTTTCTGTATAAAGATGGAGAAGTAGAAAATCGAGACTTTTCTTTCCCAAGTTTATTTCTGGAGTCTGAGCAAATTTGAAATGAGCAGTTTTTTTATTCAAAGTCTGTCGCCATAATATATAAGTAATTATATTAAAGAAGAAAGTAATACAAATCATGAAATTATGAAATAACAAAAATTAATTGGCGCTCCGGGGCGACTTTATTGATTCCAGTGGCGCATTTGCTTTTTCAGCTCAGAAAAACCCGGAAAAAACTAGCACCACATCATCTGAAGATCTTGATTTTTTTATACAAGTTTGATAGTTTCTGAGATATTTCAATAATGATTGTGAATAATATGCTGATTAAAAGAGATTCCTTGAATTAACATCGAAACGTTTGTCTGTAGAATTTCATAATATTCGTTCTGGGGAGATTGAAAATTTGATTTTTTTTTTCTTCAACTTGCTCTCATTTATCTGAACTTTTCAGCGGAAAGGATAATAATAGTCAACTAGTTGTAGTTGTATTAGCAGCAATATTCCTAGACTATTTGTTATGAGTGCAAGGTCATAGACTAGCCGAAGAACTTATCAAAATATGTAAATGATTCTTTAGTTAATGATTATTGATCCCAAGAAACATACAATCATTACAAGTACTTATCTCCAGGATTGATGAGTATTTTTAAGCAAGAATTATGTACATATTGGCATAAATATTTTTGAATTATCGGTTCAGATTCTTTATTATTTCACATATATCTGTTTTGACATCTCAAATACAACTGTTTGTTACATCTTTATACTAAGATAATATTAATTGTATTCAGTGATTGACTAGATATAGTTGGGACAATAGAATAATTTCATAGGCCTGCATACGATCTAAGCCGATAAAGTAATGAAAACAAAATTTTGCTACTACTCTGAACAATTCAGCCTGCAAAGCAATAAAAACGAAACAATGTGGCTCTGAACAACTCAACCTTTTACTGGAGAATTGCTTTTATTTTCGAAATTCATTGAAGAAACCCCATGTTACCATTTTGGGTATATTATATAAAATTCATCAGCCCTATTGATTATTTTGTGAAACTTTGATATCTGACTATTTGAATAATAATAATAATTATAATAATAATAATAATAATAATGTTTCTTTGGTGAATAGGATACATTTCTAATATACAATAACAAAATTATAAGTAAGAAATAATTAATTATTATTCCAAAAATTATGAGTTATCTTATTTGCAATGAATTTGTTAGAAATATGTTGCAGTAGTTCAGTTTAGAACCTTTTCACACAGAGTCATTTTCAATTGGAGGTCAAAATTTATTATCATGATAAACCATAGAAACCTTTTAATAAATATGTAAATAATATGAACTGTCAAATGATATTAATACATCATCAATTTGTAGTTTTTGAAGATTGAATAATTTATTGTGTTTATATGTAATAAAGAACTACAAATAAATAAATATTATTATTAATTGATCTCAAAATCTAAAAAATTGCCGATGACTCACGTTTCTTGAGCTATCTCTCTTCAATTTACTTCGTTTAAATGAAGCTCTCACTTTTTAAACACAAAAGTTAACTGTTATGTCTTTTTTTTTACTTGTTGAAGAAAAGTATTTGTTTTATCACGTATTATATCGAACACGCATATATATTCTTTCTTTGTCCCAACTGTACAATTATTTATCGTGAGTCGGTTAATAATTTTTCCAGTATTCAGATAAATGCTAGGACAGACATTATAGTCCTTGTCTCTTCATCTCAATTTCAGTCTCTCTGTTTCAATAATGTTCAAAACTGGTTAATTTCTTCAGCATAATTTCAATCCTAATCGTTACTAGTAAAATGTCACATTCAGTGTTACCAGTGGGTATGTAATTATGTGATTTACATACAATTCTTACAAATTTGATTTCTTGAAGAAGTACCTGTTTGTGGACCTGCACATTATTGACAGTAATTTTCAAGGTCACAATTTAAGACACACACAAGGACGATAAAACGTATAAATAACTTTGTGGAAACATACACACTGAACTTTTTCAGACTGAAATTGAAACAGAGATAAAGACTAGTATGTCTAAGTCGGCCTTTACTCATCTTCTCCTGACACCGATTTCATATTCCAGATTTGGCGCATGCTACAATTTATCCCCATCGAAACTACTTATCATCTCCAACCATAATTGGTTCCTCCCCAACAACAATCACCAGTATTACGTCCAGTG
Organism: Leptinotarsa decemlineata; assembly: GCF_025532065.1. Taxonomy (NCBI): domain Eukaryota; kingdom Metazoa; phylum Arthropoda; class Insecta; order Coleoptera; family Chrysomelidae; genus Leptinotarsa; species Leptinotarsa decemlineata. Next base: position 1,133,202 of record NW_027412549.1, on the reverse strand, counting down.
ATTGGTTAAATGGCTTTGTTCACAGTAGTTCAGGTGGAGAAATTGTGGCCAATTTCCAACACCAGTTGTTATACTGTTATGATTCCGTGAAGCAAAAGTACTTGAATAAATATGTAAGTACCTAAATTTAAACAAGTTTTTACTGGTTTGAAAAACACGAATTTTCCATATCGTATAAGTAACATATGCTTTCTAACGTAGATTATAACGAAATATTTCATTCTATAATTTATGTAGTTGAAACTATAGCCCAGAAACAAAGCATTCATGATCCAACACCACAGAGCGGTGTTTTGACTTACCTTAGGTCTCATAGATGGTACTAAACTATGGTGCATTTTTGGACACAACTGTGCTTAAAGGACAAGCCTGAGTAGAAAACGTTGATGCATTTTCAGTTACAAAATCGCCATTTATGGGATCGACAGAAGACTCAATTTACGATTACCAAAGATAAACGAGGTAACTCGAGGCGATCTGTTGAAAATCTTGGTTTTGGAACACAACACCTTATGGAACCTTGTTTATCTTTGATATTTGTGGATGAGTCTTTTGTCAATATCATAGATGCAGTTTATGTAAAACCGCCGTTTTCTTCAATTCATATCTTTCAAATTTTTACTTCACTATTGTGAATTTTATGTTTTGGTGAATGGAATTGATAATTTGGAGAAATTACTGAAATTGTCGATGTGTACCTATGAAACAGGCTAAAACTTCGTATACACATATTTGTAACAAAAAAATTAATTTTTTAAATTTCCATTTTGAGACTCCTTTTTTATATATGGTGCTATTGAATTCAAAATAATTTTTGTTTACACACGTGGATATTAGTGCAATGATATCTGAATCAATTAAAGGGTTTGTGTAATTTTAAGTACCATTTCATTTATAAGTTTGTGCTACTCTTCTGGAGGGGCATTCGTGTGGAATCAGGTGGAAGTTGAATATTGCAGATGTTTCTAATACTTATGATGCACTGTTTGGAACCTTTGGTGTAGTAATGAGTGTTACTAGAGTTTTTCTCCAACACCAAACCGTTATTTTTAACTCCTCGACACGTGTTTCGATCACCAAGTGATCATCTTCAAGAGGAAAATTGAACTTATACCGCCAATAACTCCAGGTTGACCACCATTGGATGTTAACGAAGAAATTGAAGATTTTTTCTTTAATAAAGAGTGGACTAAATTTGTGCAGCTATACAAGAATATCCATGATGTTCCCAAGTGAGCCTAATCACAGTTTGAACACATTGTAAACACATTTATTTTCAATGGAATAAATACAGTAGAAAATATATTTTATTAAAATGCAATATTGTAGCGTGGAGGATAAAATATGTATGGAGTATCTGAAAAACTAGGAAAGAAAAGAATAGATTATTTGGATGAAGCTTGGTTGAATAAAGAACAAACATACACAGTGAGCCGTAGGCAAATCAGGTAGGATGGTCAACTGTATATAATCAGGCATATAAAGTTCTGAAAGATTTGTTGAAAGGGGCCTCTTATTATTGTTTCCAAGCTATGTGGATACTACCATGAAGACAGGACTAACGACTTGTTTGGAAAAATGATTCCAAGAGACTCTGTCATTATAATGGACAATGTAAGCTATCATTTTGGGTTACTGAAGAAACTGCTAAAAAGTAATTGACGCAAAATGGACATATTAGATTGGTTTCATTTAGAAAACGTTCCAGAAAACCTATTAAAAAAAGAACTCTTACATTTTGCAAATAGACAAATGTAAGTTTGAAAAATATGTAAATACAGTGCAACGACTTCCTTCTTATCATTGTGAATCGTATTCGATTGAGCTAGTATGGCAAGTCGCTAAAGATTACTGATTGAATAAGAAGAAGAAATGGGAATTGGAACACATTATTGATGAAACTATTAAACCAATAATAATACAGTTAAAAAGTGACGACAATAGAACGTTTTACATATTATTTTATTATATTATTAACTTTTTCAATGATGTGTTTGAGAAATATAATTTGTCACAAATCTGTTTGAAATGTTTAACCATTTTCCAAACGCACGCTTGTTAAATCATTTGCGACAATTTACTCGATGGTAACAAATAGGCAGACCTTTAAAATCATCTGAATTCAGGGATAACCTTCCTGTGTGGGGACAAAAATACCCATTCTCAATAGAAAATGAGAAGGAATAAATAGAAGTTACATTTTTAAGGGTTTCACATACATAAAGAGGTTTTATTACTGCACCACTTTTTAAAAATGAACCGTAGATCTAAACTGGAATATAAGAATTAATAGTTGTGTATCTTGAAATATCAATTTTTTGCAGATTATTAGTTATACCAAATTAGTAGACAAACATAAATCCCCAGAAGTTGGGGCGCTTGAGTATGCCAATAAGAGAAAGATTCTCAAAGGAGTAACCAGAACTGAAGATGATTTACTTAAAAGCATGGAAAATGTTCCTAGCTATCAATATCCTGAGCCTCTAACCTATGGAGGGGCAAAGCATAAATATGGATTAGTTTTTTGTGATTTGAAATTGGTATGTAGTTATTGTAGTATTTATATATATATAGTATATACAGTATGTAGTTATATTTGTAGTTATGTATCTATTTCCTTAAAAATCCTGATAACTCTTCCCGACAGGGAAGGTATGTTCCCATCATGTCTGAAAATTGCCACAATCATTCCTCTACATAAACGAGGCAATTTTGACAACCCAGCTAATTTTAGGCCTAGCTACCTGTCTCGTTGAAAGTTTGACTTTCAGTCTTCAAAAGACACTATATTTTCACTCCTGGAAAACCTGTACACCAATCTTAATGGAAGAGAATCTGCGGCGGCCATGTTTTGTGACCTATCCAAGGCCTTCGATTGTGTAGACCACATACTACTTGAAGAAAAGATAATTGAAAATTTCTATGTTTTTTACCATCGCAAGCTAGAAGTTTACGAATTTAGAGGATCTGCATTACTTTGGTTTGAGACATACATTTCTCATCGGTGACAGAATGTTCTATTAGATGGAATTTCACAAGAGGAACGTTTCATTGGCTGTGGGTTCCATTTTGGGGCCGATGTTGTTTCTCATTTTTGTCAATGACTCAGTCTATGTTGACATAAGTGGTAAATTCACATGTTTTGCTGACGACACCATTATATTCTGGCATAGCAATCACAGAGTACTGCTGAGTAAACTGCATCATTATGGATTCAGGGGAATTGTCTACAAATGGTTTGAATCATATCTTAGTGACAGGAAACAAATTGTGAAAATTTCCGGAAAGTGTTCGGATTATTCTCCTGTCAAATCAGGAGTTCCTCAGGGATCGGTACTCGGACCATTATTGTTTCTATTATACCTTAATGATCTAACATATTTACCAATCACAGGAAGATTCACATTATTTGCGGATGATACCACTATCCTATGGCATGGAAAAAATGTATATGTTCTAAAAACAGTTATTTCCAATGAACTCAGCGAAATCGAATCTTTGTTTCAATGTGGAAAAAACTAATATAATTACCTTCAAATTCGAATACTTGGTCTTAGGAACACATCAAGTAGAAAACAAAACGAGCACTAAATTCCTGGGTATACACATTGACAGAAAGTTAGGGTTTGAGGAACATATAACGTCCTTGAAAAAAAGACTAGCATCGGGCTGTTATGCTATTAGAGTAGTGACAAACGAGCTTGGTACAGCTATTGGCAGAAACACATATTTTTCACTCATAGATTCACATATTAGATACAGACTACCCTTTTGGGGTTTTTGTAGGAAAACCTTATGGAATTCTGTGTTCATTCTACAAAAGAGAGCAATCCGTTATTTGTACAAGGCCAAAGCAAGGGATCACTGTAGACCACTATTCATCAAGCATCAAATTCTTACGCTCACATGCCTTTTCATTATGGAGACTGTATGCTTGATTCACAACCGACATTTATCGAATGATAACCCATTAAATCCCAGGCACACCAGAAATAACTGCCATATCTTCCTGCCAATACCTAGGTCGACTCAAATTAAAAATTCAATAATATACGAAAGCAAAAAAAAGTACAATCATTTGCCTGAACATTTTGAAGCAAGCGTATTATGACCTGCAGGAATATTACAATGACCATTTTTAATCATTTATATTTGCATAAAGATATAGGTATCAACTTCATGTCTAGATATTGTTTTGTAATTAGTTTCGAATATATGTGAGTGAATGTCATCATTCTATTTGTCATGGTTGTGTTTATTTATATGGACATTTTATATGGACATTTTATTTATACATATATGTGTATATATATTATATATGTGTATATATATGTATATATGTGTATATATATGTATATATGTGTGTATATAATATATAATTATTCATCTTTATATTTTCATATTTTTTGTCTCTCATATGTATTGGACACAGTGGATATCCACTTCATTGTTATCTACTCACTTTGTCAATAAGAATAATTATTCTTGGACAATAAAGTACAGTTTGATTGATTGATTCAACATCAACAAAACAAATGTGGTCACGTTGGCCCTTTGTTTGATATTGAGAAACGGTGGGTGCGAGTATTCAATAAGTGGACAACAGATTAGTTTATATATTCGGCTTGATGTTATTACATTTGCACCTGCTCCTGGGTTTGTCAAACTTGTGAAATATGCGGCTCTTGCAATCACTTTCTTTTTTTTGTTATTGACATGGCTGTTGAAATTTAGTCTGGAATCAAGCGTAACACCTAGGTAATCAACTGTCGATTTGGCATGTAAGATATGTTGGAGAAGTTGCGGAATTCCGATGATTAAATATGATGAACTGAGACGGGTTTGGCTAGAGCCTCCATTTATTGAACCAGTTATTTGTTATTGTTGCAAGATGTTCCAAATTGTTAATAACTTTGTCTAGCGTTTGATCGTGAGCAATTAAGGGGGTGTCATCTGCATACTGGAGAATATATGCTTCATGCCTGAAGTGGTGATGATAAATATCAGAGCTGTATAAGTTATATATCAATGGAGAGAGCATATACTTACATTTATTCAATATTCATTCATTCATGTACTTATATTTGTATCTGTTTATCTGGGCTTAATATTGTTTTGTCCATATATGCTGCCTTTGTCCCTAAGCATTATTTTATAGCTTGTATTTGATAATTTAATGTCCCATATTCACGTTATACTTTACTAGACTTTGCCAATAAGATGTTCAAATATTGGGTAATAAAGCATTTTTTTTATTTGATTTGGAATAAATATTTTAACAAAATTTTAAATTTCAGAATAGTTTCAATGACTTTCCAGAGTCTCTTCAGAAGAAATTCACTGGTCACCATGAAGACCTAGAAGTATCGAATCCCACTTTATATTCCCTACAAAAGGCCAACAAAGTTTGTTACAATCCTAATTGCCAAGCAAGTTTATATTTCGCTACAGGTTATCAGGCTGGATTCGTCAGAGTGAGCTATTTGAAGTTTTTGGAAAACGATCCTCAGGTCAAACAGTCGATGAAATAATTTTTGGAACAATTTTTTAATTGAATAGAACTGTCCGATACTTGATGAAAAACCATATTAAAACTCATTAGTACAGTTTATTGTATGATTTTCACTATTAAGGGTTTTACAAAAACCGCGACACGTGTTTCGCTATACAATAGCTTTTTCAAGCGTTAATAATAAGTTACTTCTAAATTACAACTATTTTATGCTCTAACATATGACCTGCTTGCTTGCCTACTTTTTAATGAATGAATCTACCTGCAAAGGTCAGGTATAACTTCATTAACTATATGAATATGAAAATAAAGTTTATTATTAATGAATGTATAGGGTATATTAATTCATTAGAAAGTAGGCAAACAAGTAGGTAATATGTCAGAGTATAAAATTATTTCAATTTAGAAGTAACTTATCATTAACACTTGAGAGATAGATCTATTGTATAGCAAAACACGTGTCGTGGTTTTTGTAAAACCCTTTATAGTGAAAATCACACAATAAACTGTATAATTGAGTTTCAATTTTTCAATATCTTTGCTTTGTAATTGAGTAATTTTTTTTTAATTACTGAATTGACCACGTAACTTTTTTGAGCTGATATACAATTGTATAAATTATATATATGTAATTAATATGTTTTTGATATTTATTGTTCATTATATTTTTTCCATCTGTTGTATTCTGTAATTTATTGAAATATCATTATATCTTATAATTGTTATGTTACTATTCAATTGATAATTTCCCTCACCCATAGATAATTGTCTATAATGGTCATACGTCAATTATTCCCTGTCATAAGTTTTAAAGTGACTTTGTTTTCATATCTTTTGTACTTGAAAATCGATAAACAAGAAAACCCTCCAATCAATTTTAGATATGAATGCAAGAAGTTTTTACACTTTTTTTCCATATCAATAGAATTTAGAATAATTAAAATATAGAATTTATCCCATCAATATTGAAAAAAAATTACACTTCACAGCAACTCACTGGGCTGTTGCATACTTTCACATTTTCATCGTCAGGGACGAACTGGGACATAGGCAAATGCCTATGCGTTGCTAATCATAACCTGCGTCAATTAAGTTTCAAGAGGGAAGGGGACGGTAATTTTTCGATATTAATTTTTACACTTTGCAGAAAGTTCTAAAAAAACAACTGCTTCTGATGAAAAAATGTATATCGTCAAAATATACTGAGACAAAAATATAACAGACTGAAAGGACCAATTCAAAATTTATATACTTATGAACTTGATATTAAGCAAAAGATTTTTATAACGAATTTCGAAGTAATTGTAAGATATGAAAATGAAGAAAAATGTTAAAATAGGTAATGATTGAAAATAGGTGCTTATTTCTACAGATTGAGAAAGTTACTGATTGCCTTATTTCAAATGAATGAATTTCTCACTTATTTATACATCTTCCTGATATTTATTTTTTGAATATTAAAGCTATAAAGGGTTTTACAAAAACCGCGACATGTGTTTCGCTATACATCGCTCAAATATCAATATTAATTATTAATAATAACAATTAATACAATAAACTTTATTTATTAGTTACAAAAAGCTCTGCAGATTCAGAGGGTAACTGCTGCAAGGACAACCAGGGCACTACATTCGTTACCTATTACCTTTGTTATAGATGAATTGTAAGGTTTAAAAAATTCTGCAGACCACGGCCACAAATCCGGAAGATAGCTTTGATAAAACTACATCTGGCTTTAAAAATGCACTCTTTCACTTTCACTGGGTATTTTTTCGTCAATCAATTAATTTCACTTTGCTGGGTGTGTCCTAAAAGGCCACTCCCCCGCTGCATCTATGCCATTTCTTGTATATGTTTTCATTTCACGTATTATTCGGAAGATTTCTTGAGGCCTATCGAGTTCAGAACAAAATTGTCTTGAAAAATTTTTCATTTCTAAGGCTTATTTATTTATTAAGTATTTTTCGGATTTGTTCTCTTAATGTTTCATCAATCACAGAGCAGTTTTAATTGCATTATATTTAGTTGAGATGTTGGACATATAGTTAATACTTTCCAAGCCTTTTCTGCCTGAAATGACATTTTCACACACTTTTCGATAAACACAGAATCAATGCTTACTTCTATTCTTAATTCTAATTGGTCATTAAGGGTTTTGAAATTGGGGATTTTATACAATTTATTTATTTCCAATGCCTCCAACAAATTCATCTCCTTTTCTTTATCACACACATGGCGATTTTCCATGTTTTTTTTATTTATTGTGTGATTTTTCTTTTAGATGTTCATATATAGCTGATTTTTTATCTGATAACACGTGCTCACTGCTCATGGTACCTTATGTTGAAATTTCTGCCTGTGTCACCGTATAAGCTGCTGAACGGTCACCACATTCTAGTCTACATACGTCCGATTTTCCCTTTTGGGTTTTTTGTTGAAAAACATGTTCCCTAAATTATTCTTGCTACTAAATGATGTAATTATGTTAAATCTTGAAGAAATAGTTTTTTACGTTTTCGGGGAGCTTTCCCGAGTAGCTTATGCTAGCATATTTCTTAGCTTTTTCAGGTTCTTCATGATTTAGATATAGTTCGTTCCTGGTTTTTATTTGAAATGAGTTTCTCGATTAAATTGAGTGGAATATGGTTATTAGTTGCTTTCTGATCTTCATTTCTTCTTGCAAAGCCTTCTCTGATGATTATGAAGTGTATAAAAACCCCAATTTCAAAACCATTAATGACCATCTAGAACTATACAGCTCTTTCCTTGTACATTTTGAAAAGTAGTTCAGGAACCATTGGTATTTGGAGCAATCCACAAGTGGTGTTTTTGGTTCAATAGTCGGTAATTTTGATATGTTATAGAAGTTCAATAATTATTGTTTTAGTATTTCAGATAAGGTATTGATCATTCAGGTGATATTTTGTTATTTCAGGTACCTAAAGTACCAATCATTGTATCATTGTAAATTTAAGCACTTGTTTGTCAAAATAACTGTTTACTTGAAAATGGTTTAATAAACCGAAACTGATCGTAGTAGAAATTAGACATTTTCTTTATGCAATAGTCAATATGAACTTCTACAAAAAAAATAGGTCATCAATCGAATAAGGTTTACAGTTTCAAGCAAATTGAAGTATAATCATTCAAAAAATTTTCGCTCATACTATTACTCTCCAGTTTTAAAAGTAATAGGATTCAGTCTAGGCAATAATAGGCTACAGACAAAAATTATCAAGCCGATGTAATGAACTATGCGCTGTCTGTTCAAATTATAGGGCGAATTTTCATTTTTTTCAAAAAATTATTATTTATTCATCAATTTCTATTTCCCCTCTGAAGTAGTACCCCTCAGATATATTAAACTTGCGCCAGCATTTCTTCCAATTTTCGAAGCAGTTCAGAAACGTAAGTCCTTGAGCTCTTTCAACGATTCGGTTTTTATCTCCTCAATCTTCAGAAAACGCTGTCCTTTCATGGGTCTCTTCAATCTTGGGAACTGGTGAATATGACAGCTGAAGCATGATTGCGGTGTTTTTGGATAAAAAATTACAAACAAGTAATGACGAGTAAGCAGGTGCGTTATCGTTATGCAAAAGTTGTGACTCATTTTTCCACAATACCGAACGTTTTTTTCGTATTGTCTCTCGCAAGCGGCGCATAACTTCATGATAATACTCCTTACTGACCATAAGGCCATGTAGTAAGAACTCCTCTCGGTAATCGAAGAAAACAAAATCTTAATATTTGATCGAACTTGGCATGCTTTTTTTGGTCTTGGCTCTCCTTGGGTTCTTCCATTGGGACACTTTGGTTGCGATGTCATAATCATATACCCCTGATTCGTCACCAGTTATGACCCTTTCAAGCAAATCTATATCGCCGTTGACGTTATTCAACAATTCCTGAGCGATGCTCATGCGACGGTTTTTATTGGTCAAAATTCAGCAATTTCGAAACGCTTCATGCCCAAAATTTATAAAAAAAATGTATGGCATGAGCCAACCGATATGCTGACATCCTCAGTAACTTCTCTAATAGTGATTCGACGATTCTCTATAACAATTTTCTCCTCTGTTTCAACATTTTCATCAGTTGTCGATATGCTGAGGATACTTGTAAACATTTTTCTGACTCAGAGTACAATCACCGTATGCCACTGTCAACATTTCAAGTGTTTTTTGAACACTTAATACCATTTTTACACAAAATTTGGTGTAAATTTTTTTATCATTTCTTTCGATAGCAGAAAATAGCCGAACACGCAAAACACTTCATACTTCTATGCCCCGCACCAACAAACTAAACAGCTGAAACTGAACATATGTTCGAGATGAGTGTACCAACATAAAAAATTGTTAATTGAATGTACGTATCCCGCGAAATTTAAACATTCACCCTATTTTTTAAACAGCCCACATACATTTTTTAAATGAAATATAACACAATGATGATAATTGCTGATTTGAATTGATTATATGTGAGTTAATTAAAATATTCTTGAGAAACTGTAGTACTTATTAGACTCAAATTTCAAGTCCACCTTTTTTTGATTACAAATTCTCACTTCTGATAAAATTAAATCGTGATTTTTGCAGTCATGTATTTATCTCAACAAAATACAATTAGCTAAATTTGAATAATCATAATCAATTGAAACGAAATTCAATACACAACCAAGTTCCATAACATTTGATATTACTCTTGGTCTCTAATGAGGAGCTAATTTTACAAAGTCTGTGGTAAAACACCAAATGCACAACACTATTTTTCATTCTTGCTTATAAACTTTGGTTTTTAAAACAGCTTTGTCCAATACTTCTGCGAAGGTCCGTTGTGTCAAATCACACAATTCCGCACTTTCCTGGGAAGCAATTTCCAGACCCTTGCCTAGATGTGCGTCAAAATGGGAAGCCAAGGAAGCCTGTGACTCACATACTCTAGCCAACTGCATGAGTAGGTTGATAATATCGTCTGTTAAGGGAGGAAATGCTTCACTGATGCGAACCAAAGCAGGAAGAATTGGCTTGAATAGTTTTACACGCTGAGCACTAGATATACCTGTAAATTTGAAAACTAAGCATCAATTTTCTGTAGCAAAATTCAAGTAGTTGTTAAATGTATTTTAGGGATTCCAAAATATGAATGTTTTCAAGCATTAGACAATCTTAGTTACAAAAGTTAAAAAAAATCAATACAGGGTGAATAAACGATGTGTGTCTATATGAGTGCTTCTCCATCAAATATAAAAAAGTCTTGGATACAAGTTGTAGAGAGTAATGGAAACTATGTTTTGAAACTGACCTTAATTCAAAGTGTTCAATAAATGTTTGGTTTATCAAAGCTGTTTTCTTGAATGAGCACCCTATATATTTTCACTTATTGATTACCTTCAGATAAGTTATCAAGAATCTATGCTTGTTTGGGCTCATACAGAGTGGTTGTGAAGTTATGGTGAAAATTAGTGACAAAATGGGTATATTCAATACGCAATATCTCCTCGCTTAAATAGAATAGTAAAATATTCTAACCAAATATCATTGAGAATATGTATTTTTCATTCATAATTTTACCGTGTGGCGCTTTTTTTTATAAAAGGGTAATCAAAACTTAATCATTTTTTTTAGTTTTTGAAATGGAATACCCTTTATAAGATACCATACTAGAATAGTCCAAACTATGAGCTATCAGAAAGAGTGGGATTTAATAACTTGATTACTATTGGAAACGTATCTAATCATCGAAGAAAGTCTGAAAAAGTTGCAATAACAACTTTTTTATTCAATACTAGAGAAAACTGCAACAAAATGACCCCAACCAATTTTAAAAAGCATAAACAAGAGATGTTCCAACTATCATCCATGAAGATAGTTGAATGAATTAAATCTATCTTTAATTTCTTTTCCAATTTTAATTAATGCTTATCTTATGATAGAGCGAAAATCATCACTGATTTTATTATTTCCGGTGTGCTGGTTTTTCACAATAGATCCATTACTTGAAATGTCTAAACGTTAAATAAATCTAAGAGAATGAGGTGTGGGGATATAGCAGTCCTCAGAAGAAGAGTTCACATCATTGTTCTTTCTTTCACGTTTGGAGAAAAAATATTTCACTCTTCCTTTTCTTCCACCTTCTTGATAATGTCAAATATGAGAAAAAAACTTTTTGTCTTTTTACTTCTCCGTCTTTATACAAAAACTGGGGGAAACTTCCGGAATAAAAAATAAAAGCAATTTAGTTAAAAATAAATTAATTACACAAATGTATAGATCATGCATAGAAGTTTCTTCAGATACAAAAAGCTTTTTTTCCAAAAATTAATTTCTTCTAAAAATATTTCCCTGTCAATTTATGTCAAGTATGTTGAGAAATTCTTAGTACATTCAAATATTCCAAAGGTGATTTGATATAAATGAGATGATCTAAATTCTGGGTAAATGTTACTTGCGATATTCTAATTCAAGTAAGGTACTACTTAGGATATTTCAAATGGGAGGTTTCGAGAAACAGGAATTCTACAGGACAAGGAGTTAACAAAACGTGGAAGAAAGAGAATGATGTCCTGAATCTTCAATAAAGCACAGGGGAAATTGTAATTGATTCATTTATGGAGGGACTGGTAAGGTTTCCAGACCTCATTTCTTTAGATTACTGTTATCTAGAGGTATGTCAAGGGATGAGTCTACTGTGAGAAACCAGTATTTATTATTTTGCATCACTATAATTGATTCTTTGTCAGTTATGATTATGTCTTTGTCTTGAACGATTTGTCTTAGAAGTTTGTTTTCTTCTCTGAGAAAGTCGTCTTTTGTTAAAATTATGGCACATTTCACTGTGCTAACCACTTTTTTGGCAATGTTTACAGACATTCTCCTTTTTCTGTGAAGTGTGTTAGTACAGATATTAATGAATCCGCCATTTTGAACTAAAACTGAATTGCATTAAATAAAAAAAAACGTTGCTTTGATTCAACTCATTTTTTATACTTTCTTGAACAATTAGATACATTTCCGATAGAAAGCCAGATATCTTCAGTGGCATCTGCATAGCCTGCGAGGACTAAGGTAGTACGAGTATCTCGAAGTTTCAGTTGAAGATGTCTGCCACAGTAGAAAAAGAAACGTTTGGTACAAGGAGTTTGATTCAACAACGGCCCACCAGCACAGATTTTCTTATTGTATCAGGAGAGTTTTATAAAAACCATGTAAACAAAATCATAAACTAATTACTTTTCAAGAATATTTTAAGGAGATAGATAGACTATATATTTGACTGGAAAGAAACATTAGATAAGAATGAAGAGTACAATAAACAACAATACCACTATCATTGACATGTGATTGACTCGGCTGATAGTTGAAACTGAATGATAAATGTATCTAAGTAAAATAAATTTAAGCTTTTGCATAGTGAAACTGTTAGCTACTGTTTTGTGAAAACAATTCAAAACATCTATTTTTATTTTCACTAGTTGGCAAATGGGTGTTGAGAAGGAACATTGTGACAGAAATAGATTATGAAATTAATTCTAAACTATTGCAGAAACATTTTTGGAAACCTTTAAGTGATAAGGAGCATATTCCAAAATAATGAAATAAACGTAATTACAGAAGATTTTGAAAAAAAAAGAAGATTTATAATAAAATAAAATCAGCTCACGATTAGAATCATGGAATGACTAGTTCTGAATGACGAGATCATGAAATGTAATGTGGTTTCATGGTGTCAAACCAATCTAGTATATGTAACTCAGCTGACTTAAAAAGATCAAATAATAATAGCGTTCATTATTTATATCAACTTAATTAAAGACTTCAACCGAACAACTATGTAACTTTCTTGAAAATATCTGATTGCACATCGAGCTCAAGAATATGTTATAGAATTATCTCACATAAGATACAAGTTCTTGTCTGATGAGGAAAAATCCTATTGGCGATTACGTGATATCAATTATCTTTTCAACGTCTTTGCTGTATACAAAAATAAATGGATGAATCAACTGAATTTTTATTAGTCGATTTGTAATGTTGAAAGAAAACTGTTATTCCCATCAGAATAAAAAAAATCAAGTTTTTAAAATAACTGATGTAGGTTTCAATAAACTACATTAATAATAATAATAATAAAACAATACCTCCAAGTAAAGCGTAAAGTAGATTCAGAGCTAGGACACACAAATTCAAACTTTTTGGTAATGCATATTGTAAGCTGATGTGCGACAGTAGTTGAATTCCAAATATCTGCTTGCTGAGACTGGGTTGCTGCATCAATTCCTGGAGGAAATCCAAGCAAATATGCATCGAAGGTACACCTTTTATCACAACTTCTAGTAACTCACTTGGATAAGTCTGAAATATATGTTTGAAGGTAAAAGAAATAACCTGAGATCGATTTCGATTTTTTGAGTATGGACTATATTGCTATTGGTTGTGAATATGAGACTGTGAGGATATACCATTGAAAGACATTAACTAAAATCAGGAATGTAAGTGTATAGTACCTAACTTTTTATAGGAAATAACATTTGAATGTTACTGTTAACAATTGTATTGAAATTGGGTGTGATTGATAATATATTACAAACAAAAATTCACCCAGTATTAAAAAAAGTCTTCATTTTTGATTTTCTGTTACAATTTTAAGGTGCGTTGAGAGATTGGTAGATTCTAGGTCGAGAAGGAAAAATAGTAATATTGAATTTGACATATTATTTTACCTCACTTAAAAAAAAGATGATTTGTTTTCGTGTGTAGTTGAAAAAAAATATCCAGTTTCACTGATGTAGTCTTAAAGAGTATTGCTGATAAAATACAATTACACAATAGATCAAGATTTTTGGTACAATGAGAGATTGAATGTTTTGAAAAATGATTTTCTTTCAATCCCAGAACAACTTTCGGAGTTTTTATGAAACACTTTTAACACGAAAATAAAACTGCTTTATCAAATCACTTGAAGGACAGCAAAGGAGTATTCATAGTAGTAGATAGTCTAAAAGATCTTGAGTTTGACATTAGGAACTTATAGAAAATAGGAGCTTACAGAACATGGAAAACAACAAAACATCAGGTTAATATTAACGAGATTTGAATTTTAAGTATCATATATTGATTTTTTTTGGAAAATACACGATGTTGGAAAATGAAAAGTCTGGAATATATGAAGTAAGCTGTGGGGACTGTGACAGTCTGGAGTTTTGTGTTCGACGTTCCGGCTCCGATTTTGGAGCTATGTTCAAGAAGTTGATGTGACTTGACTTGTAGGCAGATTGAGATCTTAGATGAGATCGCATGAATTTCTTGAAAATGGCTCCAAAATCGGGGCCGAAACGTCGAATACAAAACTCCAGACGCGGGTCAAACCGAACTAAACCGACAACATACTACTGACCGCGGAAACCTATTCGAATACACACACACGCACATATGATTGGAGTGATTTTTCAGTTTCACGGTATTATCCAACAAATCCTAGGTATTTGTATTCTTCTACCAATTCAATTTATTTTAATCTTTGTCACTCACTTATAGTGAGTTGTCAAAATGAGTGATTTGACTTTATTGACGTTTAGTTCGAGTTTATTGATGAATATTACTGGAGTTTTTTCCCAACACCAAATCGTTATTTTTACACCTCGACACGTGTTTCGATCACCAAGTGATCATCTTCAAGAGGAAGATGAGATTTCTTGAATTTTGGTAATGAGGAGCAAAGATGAGGGTTAGAATACGATATATTTAGAAAAGAAACAAGCACGTACAGGTATATTCCTGACAGTTCACATCACTGTGGACAGCACAAACGTGCTGAGTTGAATTTTTTGGTGCATCGTCTTTTGACTTTCCCTCTAACACATGATAGGTTCACAAAAGAAAAACGTACAATACAGGAAATAGCAGCCACTAACGGTTTCCCGAGGGGTATTGTAGATGACATAATTAGGAAAAAGAAGTTTAGGTTGAGAATGAACGAAATCTCGACTTTCAGAAAGGACAAAAACCAAGATAAATACATCTCAGTTCCACACCACCAATATACGAAGAACTTTGGAAATATTTTCAAGGAACTATGTATGAAGGTGGTTTTTAAAACAAGTCATACACTGCAGAGCCTTTTGGGAAGTCCAAAAGACAAAGTCGAGAATTCGGAAAAGTCTGGAATTTACGGTAAGGACTGCGATGCAAAATATTATGGACAGACAAAAAGATCTATTAAAGTGAGATATAAGGAACACATAGCACACTTAAAATATGGAAGACCTGAAAAATCAGCAGTAGCCCATCATATTTTGCAACAAAACCATTCCATAGACTTCAGTTCTTTAAGATTAGTTACACAAGTTAACAACAACAGGCAATTGGATGCCTATGAGAGTGTAGAAATAAGTAAACATAATAATATTATGAATAGCAATAACGGACCAATACCAAATAGCTTACTATATAGCTTGTTGAAATAATATTGTTGGGTTTACTGATTACTACAAAAAGACACATTGTAAATATATTTAGATAGGCAATATTGTGAAACTAATTTTATATAGCTGAAAATTGTTCTATATATAGCTGTAACATTTAAACATACATAAGGACATATTGTAAAATAATAGAAAGACCAATTGTAAAATTAATTTAGGGTGGTACATTTGTATGGGTGGTATTACTGATTACCTACCTGTATGATGTACCTGAATAGCATAAATAGCTTTAGTTTTGAGTAGTTTCTAGTTTTATATTCCTCTTGAAGATGATCACTTGGTGATCGAAACACGTGTCGAGGTGTAAAAATAACGATTTGGTGTTGGGAAAAAACTCCAGTAATATTCATTACTACACCAAACATTCCAAACAGTACATCATAAAAACGAGTTTATTGATATTACGAAATTTCGATATTTTGCCGAGTATGAGATTTTTTTTTTCTGTGACGGGAAAAAAGTTTAACATTTTATCTCTGATGACAGGTAACAAAATATCACTTTTCATGAAATTACTTTTTTCACCGGTCCTCGTGAAAAAAGTGAGTACTATATACATAGATATAGACATAAGTAAAGATAGAAATTAAATTGTTCAATATTAAATCGTCGTTTTTCCCAATCTCGAGCTAAAATCTAATACTTTTTTCCCTTGTATAATAAATAACTATTGATGACATTCGATGACCTTAATAACAGAAAACGATTATGGTGGGTTGATGAGTTCATTAATAAGTTTTAGAACTCGCCTACTCATGAGGTGTCATACTGACCTGAAAATGAACCAGCTTGCAAAGCATGGTATCAGCGATGAAAGCTTGATGCAAATAACAACACACCAGTGACCTGACTTCTTGAAGGGCCCACTGTCGTCCTGGAATAGTTTTGTCTTGTTCCGTTTCAGAACAAGTTTCTATTAACATTTGGATAGCAGCTGCTTCCTGTTGTGACAGAAAAATATTGCAAACAGTTTTATGATTCAAAACATTAACTATAGGTCAAAACTGTCAATATTTGAAATGATAAGTTTGAAAATACCAGAAACTGATATGAAGACTTTTTACAATTATTTTAATAGCCACATTTTTAATAGGAAAACTAATTTTTCATATGGATTCCAAAAGATGAAATACTCAAAGTTACACCAAAAAGAAATACTTATTATGTTTATATCTTATTATATCAATCTAGAAATCTTCAATACATTGTTTAATAACTTAATTAGCTTTTTAGTTTTAACATTTTGCTTGTTTAATTTTACAGAAGAGGTTATCAGACCTTTAATAATCTAAAACCAGATGTGACATAAAAATAAAGACATTTCTATATTCATTTACACAATTTTTTATGTTTCAAAATGTCAGTAGGGGTTAATAACAAATCTTTATCGCACACTGGACAGTGAAACAACCTAGAATTTGGTTTCACAATAGTTATTTCTTCATCTTTCTCTCCCTCTTTCTCTTCGACCATCAGATCCTTGCAAAATGTCTCATGCTGCATAAAGCTGAAAAGAGATGACCCTAACTTTGACATCTTACAGTGACGACATTCCAAAGGGGTCTGAAATAATTCTTCTTCGATAGCACAGGCCCACTGCTCTTGGAGCAAACAATCGAAAACAACATTCTCTGTGACGTTAACTCCTCCTATTTCATAATTCTTTACAATTGTATAGTTTTTGTCAAAGGGATTTTGATTATTTTCGTTGAAATTCTCAGTTTCAAAGAAATTCGTGTCAAAAGAATATATTTCTTTTAGATCAGCAGGTAGCAACCGCTTCATGTTATAACTAATTTCTGCACTCATGAAATTGACGAGATCTTCAATAAAATAAAAAATTTCCTTTCTGTTCACATGTTTGTTGTTTTTTGGGTCTTGCAGTTTGGTATCCAATTTGTTTTTCCATTTGTTTCTAAGAGAAATTGCCCTGAGAAGAAGTGTTTTACCTAAAAAAGGAAAATAATATAGTGAGGATTTTTACAATTGAGATTCTTTTTTAGAAACGACCAATGTATATAATTTTTATAAATTTGATTTTTAGAAAATTGATTAAGTGTTAATTTTTCATTGGCTCAATGTAAAATTAATTTGTTTATTCCAAAAAAGGTGTTCTCTTCTTACCATTTTGTAAATACAGGGTGTTCCATTTGAAATGGAAACACTCTTAAAAAATTATATTTTCTACCAGATTGTTTTTCAATTAGTTGACATTGAAGTCTATTTGAAAACCAAATTTCATGAATGAATCTTCGTTTCCAAGACCAACTTTTATTTTTCAACATAAAAAATAAAAAAAAAACAATATTTTCCATCTGAACAGATTAAAGGGAAAATCTCACAATAAAATGTTACTTGAATAAGTTATGGATTTTCATCAAGTATCAGCCAATTCCATCACATATATGAACAGATTTATGTAGCTTTGCAATGGTTCATGTCAAAATTTTTCAAGAAAAATCACTATTCATTTTCTTCGATTTTTGATATTGGAAAATAATAGAATAGAACATTATTCGTCACTGAAGTTATTACAAAAAGGAGAACAGAATGTATAACTTATTGGACTCGTCTAAGTTAGTTCTGGAAATGAAGACTCAAACGATTTTCTGATAAAAAAAAGTAATTCCAATTGGTTGAAAAATATATGTTTCATGAAAGTGCTTCCATTTTAAATGAGTCATTTTGTATAATATCAGAAATTCATAATATACCTTGGCCAATATATGGAACATCAAAAAGTAAAAAATCGTCAACCACAAATTGTGTCAGCGTCCTGTTAGTAGCTATAGTTTTACCAAACAACAGCAAAGTCTGCAAAGCAGGCATTCGCATGGTATTCACCAAATAAACTTTCTTTGTCTCCAAAATAGACTGATAAACAAGTATCTGATGTCTTTTACTTATGGGTCGTTTGCTGAAGTATCCAGGAGGCGGTACTTCAATGTCGTTGTTGTGCAACTCCAGGATCTCAGGATTCAATGCAAAATAGTTCATTGGCCTGAGAAATAAGTAGTTTTTATGTTTGGTGTGGTAAAGACGTTCGGATACAGTTTTGGAAGAATTGAACTCGTCCTCAACAGCTACCTGGGGATAGAGTCCGCTAGTTAAGATTAGTTTAAGCATCATAAGATCTTTATGGCTATCTGCCGAGGCTTCATTCAGCAATCTTTGCAACCTGTAAGAGAAAACAACAACTAATATTGTTAATAACACAAAAACAACGCCGTATCTTCATGAGAGAGTTGCAATTTATAGTGGTTTCATTATTCAAACACAACATTACTTTGATTTCAAAAAAAGAACCCAAACCGTTATGAGAAAATGTACTGTTGTTATTGATACAATTGCATCTTTGCTCGATTTACAAAAAAAAAAAAAATTGATGTAGATTGACAAATGACAAGAGTATTAGGTTTTGAATAAAATCTCTTGGAGCAATCACCTTATTTTACTGAAAAATAAAAAAAAACTCCCATTGAATGATAGGAAAAATGACGATGACAGCTGTTTGCTGCAGTTATATATCAGAAGAAACCATTTATTGAGAAAAAATATTTTTCCTACGGACATTTAAAGTTATTTTCACTAAAAAACTCATCATGAACTGATAACTGGGAGGGTCTAGCAATTGAGAAGAATTTCTGTGTACTGCAATCCATTAAAGATGCATGTAAAAAAATTAAAGGATCTGTTCCAAGTTATCAAAAATCTCTGTCTGCCTATTTAAAATCTGTTTTTCCGATAATCAGCTGTCGTATCCATACGAACGTCAACTCTCAGAAGTTGAGAAACTTGTGCGTGCTAAGGACTAACGAGGTCTTATTTTTAACGTGTCATTCCTAACACGAGATTCCTAACACATTAGAATAATATAATAATATCAGACAATACTACGAAAACAATGCGTGGCAAATGATACATCAGCAGTTTCCTCAGAGTGGAAAAAAAAATTAACTACCTCAATAGTGAGTATGCCACGAATCTCCAAAAAATTGCCGACCTCTTCAATGAGTAACTGCTTTCTATACCCAAGAAAATCATTGAGGTATCAAATGTACTGATCCAGTAAACTATCATCAAAATCCTCTTGATATTTATGAAACAATATTTTTTGAATCCAAAATAAGCACTCTCTCTCACTCGTACTTCACTCTACTCTTGAGTAGAGTATTGCAGTAATATGAATATAGTTGAAATATTCAAAATTACAGACAAACCTGCCGCAGCATCTTTAGAAAAAAAATGGCATTTTGACAATATTAGGTTTATACATTTATGAATGGACTGTTTCTCTTTTTAAAAATAGGTAAAAATTTGAAGAGAGAATCATGACTATTGTACTCGCAGTAATGATATAATTTATCCAACACATAGATAATTATTGTCAGAAAAACATCCGTCTTATGCGGTAATTATATTATTTAATAAATTACCAAAAGAAATTAAATGCTTGATCAGTTTCATCAAATTCAAAGAAAAGTAAAGAAATTTCATAATATCATTATTATTTAAAATATGACTGTATAATTTTTTGCTTTCACAAACCTGAAATTGCTTACATCCATCATACTTATTTTTCCAACATAAAAGTTTTCTTACGATTCTAATTGATTTGATAAAATTATCATTGGGCATTTTAGTTAATTACCTGTTAAAATCATTCACTATTCTGAACTCAACATCCCTGATATCGGCCTTATCACCATCTTCCGGTTTATCTGAAAAGTTGTATATATCATACTTTAGCTGCTTTCTACTTGTTGACTTTGTCTCATTCTTCAATTGATACCGCATCGATTTCAGATGCTTCAACTCCCCATGCCTGATGGCCCTCTCTGCACTGCTCAAATTCTCATCTTCAATCTTGGCCAGCAAATCTGCCTCGTGTAAGATGTCCCTGAACTGCTCAAGCAACTTGGTCGCTTCGTAGAATCTCTGCTCTTCCAGACATCGCTTTTTGGCCCAAGATTTAGAATTCTCACCACATTTTTTGGAATGCCCTTGCTGGGTTGTCGACGTTTGCTTTATAGTCAGCCATTCCTTGTAGAAATTAAGGAGCGTAATTGGGTCACCGTGGTTGGATTCTAAAGGATTTCTCAGGTCTTGGGCATCCAAATTTCTTTGAGCAGTTTGAGTCAGAGGGCTCTGCACGCTGAGAAGTGCGGCTAGAGCGAGGACAGAGTTTACGTTGCCGAATATTGTGGACATAATAAGCATTTTACCTGGAAAAATGAACTGTCATTCAAGATGTAACTGACCTCTCAATTATTTCATAAATCATTTTTTTTTTAATTTAGAAGACTTCTGACTTGTCCACATCAAAATCTCCAGAAAATAATACAGAATCATGAGTGAGTACTTCAATTTATTTAAGGAATGGGTTCTTTCCCAATGAAGTTGAAAAGGCTACGATTTTTTTATACTTTTCAAATGAACTCAATAACTACAGACAAAGTTCATCACTTTATTTGCCAGTGAGATTGTGAGCTACTTAGAAGTTACAAATTTGTTTTGTAAAGATGAACATGTTTACAGAAAAAGCTAGTTCACTGACAGTCTAAAATTCTATATCTCAACTAATATAAGGTTTTATAAATACTACTTGAAAATAAAAAATTTACTGCATAAGCTGAAATGTACTTCATACCACCCCTCCACTTGAAATTTCGAGTTTTGTAGACCTGATACATAACAAACTAAGAATGATAACTCGAAAGGATCTCTACAAGTTTGTGAATTTTCAAAGAAATAAATTCTGCTGTATATCACTAAGAGTATTCCTTGATGTAAATAGTAATACTCCTACGTACTTAGAGCATATGTTTGGACATGTTTACAATTTTCATTTTTATTATGCACACTGGGATTTTTTCCATGTTTTCAAATTGTTTTTGCTACTCCTTAGCATCACAATCTCAATGACACTTCTCTCCCTGAAGATAGTAGTAAATATTATTGAAATGATCGGTACTATATAGTTATAATTCCTCGCTTGCTACTTTGCCCAAATAGTTCCACCTTTCATGGTGTGCTTTTGACTTACATATTGATTCTTGGCATGCTAAACAAGATTTTTTTCTTAGAATATGAATAATTTATGAAGTTCAAAAAATTCATATGAAGTACGACCATCAAATCAAATGAATATTTGAATCAAATGTTTTTGTATGAATTATTTAGAATTACTTTACTAGCTATACTTTCACATAATTCGGAGAATTTGAGTAGAAAAAACATATTTGGCTATAGTTTTCAAGGTTAATTTGTTTCGAACAATATTCTTCTATTACCTATTGCCAAGTCAACTGGTAACTGACTCAAAGCATTTCCCAGCGGCGTCAATGCCAAACACTCTTTGTCTAATCTCAATGCGCCGATGAACTTTAGTTTCTCTATACTCTCTTCTAAACTTCTGGCAGCCGGCTTCTCAACAAAAGGATAGTTAGCTATTTCGCTCAATCCCAACGAGATCATGTGCAACAAAAGCGAATCCAATGGTACCTGATGGATTTCGGCTGGAGTAAAAGCCTCAAAATTAGCGAAGTCTTCTTCCGAGTACATGCGAAAGCATGTTCCAGGACCAGTACGACCAGCTCTACCTTGAAAAATAATTTATTTTGAAACAAATGCACGTTTCTCTCTACAACAATCTATATGCATATTCTCATATTTTCCACGAGAATTGATAAGTTCTGCCTTGTAAATAATTTTTATATAATTGGTGGTTTCTACACATGAAATGATGCACTTCTTTATGTTGCCATTAAATAAAATAACATATGTGATGCAATTGATCAGTACTTGATGAAAATCCACAAGTATTCAAGTAACACTTTATTGTGTGATATTCACTGGATAGTGAAAATCTCTCAATAAAGTAGAATAAATGAAAAACTTTTCTGTTGGCATGGGAAAAATCAAGTTTTGGACAAAATGAAATCATGTCGAACTGTTAGTTCACAAATTTTTGCCATATGTGTTGGACTTTCGACCTGTTGGAATAAAATGTATGACTCAACGTTGATCGTTTTTTAAATTTTTCTTTCAAAACACAGACTCAAAACCATTTGCAGTGATTTAAAACTAGAATTTCTCAATAATTGGGGAATTATGATCGAATCATTATTGAGAAGTTCCTGAAAACAAAAATACATTTCTAAAATTTAAAAATCAATATTACATTATGACTGAGACAAAAAAATTGATTTCATTGATTATTTTGCACCTTGAAATCAGTTAGATACTTGCTAAAATAAGTAAAACTGTTTTCTGTAATAACTGGCACATAAAAGCAAACAGAAAAAATTTGAATTAAAAAAAAATACGAATATATCATATTTAATGCCACTAACTGCAAGTTGGCCAGGCAGTTAGTGAATTTCAGTCATGAAATAATGTATATGATTCTTTTCAAATTCAGTTCTTATCTATTGACTTGTTGGGTCTTTACTTTAGAAGACTTCTGCATTTCCTCATCTTGTACAAGACTCTTGAAGATTCTTGAGAATCCTTGAAAGGAATAACTGAATGTCTTTTAAAGTGAATTGAAACAATATGCTATATTGAGTGTTGATTACTGTGGAAATCACAGAAGAAATGATAATTATTAATATTATTTTTACCTGCTCTTTGCTTAGCACTATCTTGAGAAATATTACATTCACTTAATTTATTCACTCCCACATTGGTATTGTAAGTCATCCTATTAACTTTTCCAGAATCAATAACGAATCTTATTCCATCTATGGTAACAGACGTTTCTGCTATATTAGTCGAAATTATACATTTCCTTACACCTTCTGGAGGATAGTGGAAAACCTAAAAGTACATAAGCGACAATAAATTAATGATTTACAATGTCCTTATCAATTAATTCAATTGATTAAATTATGTTATATTTTATAATTTCTGTGAAAACTAAAACAATTATGCTCTTAGTTCCTGAGTTTTACCGTACGAGTATTGTATATTAGGGTTGTCTTTTTGAATAGACTTACTAACTTCTTTTCTACTTACCTTATCTTGTTCCTCCAAAGACAAAGTGCTGTGCAATGGAAGAGCAATCCAGTTCTTTTTCAACTGTGCGTACTCTGACACAGCGTCAGAAAGAGTAGAAATCTCAGAAAAACCATTCAGAAAAATCAACATGTCACCCTTTTGATGCGAAGGATATTTATCATCTATCATTTGCAGAATCTGTAAGTACGGACTACAATCAAATTTCTCACGCTTTCTTTCGTAAGGGTCTTTGATGATAGGTTTGTACTGGATTTCTATTGGATAAAGTCGACCAGGTACTTGTATCACTTGGATATTTTCTTCAGCAAAATACTTCGTGAAGAGTTGAAGGTTTATGGTTGCTGACATGAGTATTAGCTTGAAATCTTTTCTTTGATGTAACAAGCATTTCATTATACCTCAAAAAAATATCACACATTATGAACTACTGTAAGTTTAACTCATTAAGTTATATATGACACTCATACAGTGTGTATTACATCGAGTTTTCATTAAAAGTTAAGGGTTAAGGAGTCAAGTTATCGAAAAACATTTTGTCTAAGTTTCAGCTTTTATAAATTATTCGCCAATATACAGGGTCCCGCACCAAGTAGAAGCATAGTTTATTGAAGTTATATTATTTTAATGAAATGTCTTAAATTGCTTTTCATAGTATTTATTCAAAAAAGTGACTGTTTTCTATTGGATAAGTAGGTAAAAAGGTCCATATCTCAGATCTAAACCAATAATAGTTGACCGTTAAATTCATAACTGTATAGTTGCGTATTTTGAAGTTCGTTTTGAAATATATGGTTTCTGAACAAAATCAAAAATTAAAATTTGGACTCTGAAGGTAAAACAAATGTAGCTCACCGAAAATTGTTACTAAGGAATTCATTTTTTCAAAAGTTCAGCACTTGATAACAAAATGATAGTAGTAAGAAGCTTGATTATTAGCTTTATATCACGCCAATTTGTTATGATCACTGCGGAGTAGCAGTAGAGCTCTGGGCTTGTATATGAAGACTTTTCTGTCGAGTTTTTGTTCTAGTGTTGAAAAAGTGTTTACATTAGATTAATTTTACGGCAGAGATTTCAGTTCTACCTACGTTTTGGAAAGCAATATATTATTGAAAAAAATTAATACATGTGATGGAACCGGCCGAAACTTGATGAAAAACAAAACATATTTTAATAAAACTTTATTCCGAAATTTTCACTTGACAGTTTACAAAATCACGACATGCAATTTACTATACCCTAGCTATCAAGCGTATTCGGTATTACTTAACTTGATATGCCAAGATTCTTATTTAAGAAAAACCTAATGCAGTGATATATAAAAGTTTTATAGGATACATTTTTTGATAACTTGACTCTTCTACCTCGATCTCCTATGGAAGCACAAAGTGAAACATACTGTGTATAACAAGTAGCAAATAATTATATACCTGTAACTTAAACAATTTTCAAGTCAAACCTGTTACAAGGAATGTCTCTGCAAAAATTGCAACAGAAATATGTTCATTATTGTTTATGAATATGAAGCTAAAAGAGAAAAAAACTATTCCAAAAGCATGTTCTTAATAAAAAAAGTTGTATTGCTGATTATTTTAAGCAGATTTTCGAAAGCGATAAAAACGCAAAATTTTCAAACAGACACATTGGCAATCTGGTTCAGATTTTATCATTCTATATTGTCATGTTTTATAGTGTTGTTGTTATGCTTGTTTTGAAGATTGTTTCAGTTTTGAGTAAATGACTTTATTTAAAATTGAATTTGTGTAATCATATTGTTTCTATTGAGAGATTTGTTAGAAAAAATTAACTATATTTAAAAGCACTATTCTGTGGAAAATATTATTATTTTTTAATTGATAAAATAGTTACTTGGAGTTTATATGACAAATATTTCAGATACTTACCTATGAGAAAATCTCCATGTAAGTTCCTCTCGTGCACTTCATCTAGGATAATAACATCATAAGAACTTAGAGTGTCTTGTTCAGAGGCCTGTCTCAATAATAACCCTTCAGTCATGAATATAATGTTAGTATCAGCTCTTTTAGTTTTTTCAAATCTGATCTGATAACCTACTGTATTCTTGTATTCAGTCAAAGTTTCGTAAGCAACACGTTTAGCTAAACTGATACAGGCGATACGTCTGGGTTGTGTACATACTATCTTACTATAACCTGCTTCTAGTACGTATTGAGGGACTTGGGTCGATTTTCCACAGCCTGTATCTCCAGCTATTAGCAATACTCTACTGTCATTCAGTTTTTCAATAATTTCTGTTTTGTGTCGAGCAATCGGTAGATCATTTTGAGCAATTTTAAGTTTTTTGAGTGTCGCAAAACTTGATTTTTGTTGGAAATCTTGGTATACTTTAATAGTGATTAGAAAACTTTCAAAATCGGCTAAAGATATCTTTATTCTATTTCCTTTTTTATCTAGCACAGGAAGCCTATCATACAATAGGGAAACCTTTTCAAGAAAATTGAAGTTTAGAATCTTAGTCTTATCAATACTAGATCTTTTCAAAGTTTGTAGGTTTTTGTATTTCTGATAAAATCTCCAGAAGTCATCTGGTTTACTTATAGCAGCTTGCTCTTCCAGAAATCTTTTGAGTTCATATTTATAATCCTCTAAGTCCTTGTCTTGTCGTCTTGTCTTAGATGTCCTTGGAGAACTAGATCTAGACCTACGTCTAGAATAATGTCGTACAGGAGGTCTCCTATTTGAACTTTCCATAGTAATTACAACAAAATTAATTATTCACAAATTCATAAGAATAAATTCATTTTGAATCTGAAATTTTAGGTTATGTTTTGAAAATAATAATTGAAAACAGATATGTACAATGATACAATACGCCGTGTCTATAAAGCTTCGACGCCGTGGCTCTTGTCCCGATACCGTTAAATAAGTTATCACCATCCTTAGCCAAGAATGCAATGAAATATCATTAGAACATTTTATTTTCAATAAAAAACGAAACACTGAGAAACTATTAGTCCAAGATTGAAAAGAAGAACGATCTACGTAATATTAGCAAAGCTAATTTTTTGACTATAAATAAACTAATATGTGGCTTACAATGTATATTGAAAGTGAGGGGGGGAGGGACTTTTTGAAAATATTATAGAGTATATCATCGACTCCTCACATTAAAGACATTCCTTAGAATGTGACAATATTTATCATTCTCCACCGCATGGTTAAGAATAATGTATATCGTTGTTTAATATAAAATGTATAACTATTTTTACTCTGCTATCTATGGTTGACTTTGTAATAGAAAATGTACTATATTGTCACAATCTAAAAGTAATAGAACTAATCTAAAATTGACGGTAAAAATATCTCCTGATATCAAGACACACACAATACTATTTATTGTCATATTAGCTTTATTGAAAATAAGTAGGTTGTCTAAATTTTTTGGAATCTAATAAATGAAACAAACAATATTAGATTTCGTAATTTTGCAAAATTGGGGTTATTCATATCATGCATAACTTAAGTCTATCCAAATCCAAGATAGAGTAAAACAAAACAAAACCGAAGCGTGATGTTCATGTGATCGCCCAATGTCAGATGGAAAGGGCAGCGTTCATTGGTGAATTCGCCTTCTTGGTACGAGTTCGGTACCAGCACAGGGTTGTAATCAGTCGTTTGCGTGTTTGTGTGGCGTGCGTTATAGTATATTGTTTGAAATTGTTTTCTAAGATGTCCAGTACAGACACTGCTGATGAGACTGTGAGCTATCCTCTGAGTCCAGCCAGGAAACGATCCAAAAAAAGACATTTGAGTGTTGAGATGAAAGACGTGATTTTAAATGTGTTCAAGAAAGAGATGGAAGAAATTGAGACATCGACTGTCGACGAAGTCGTATCGAAAGTTTCCGATAAAATTGGGGTGTGTTGCGCTTCGATTTATAATGTTTTAAGGGAATATAAACAAAATCATACATTTTCCAAACCGAATACAAATCAGAATCGTCAACCCATTATAAAATCAATAGATAATGCTGATAAACATGCAATCAGGAGAAAAGTGCCTAAGTACTTTTTCAGAAATGAAATACCCACGATAGACAAAGTACTCACAGAAATAAATGAAGATGTTTTATTGCCTAGTTTTAAGCGGTCAACATTCCATAAAGTATTGAAACATTTGAATTTTGTATGGAAAAAACGAGGGCGCAATAATTTATTATTGGATAGAGAAGAAATTGTGTTATGGAGGAGAGAGTATTTGACCAAAATTAAATATTATAGGGAACAACAGAGAACAATTTATTATATGGATGAAACCTGGGTTAATGCTGGTCATACTACCCCTAAAGTATGGGTCGATGAAACTGTGACCTCATCTAGGAGGGCCTTTCTAGATGAACTATCCACCAGATTAACAAATCCATCAAGTAAACTTATATTTATATTAAGACCTGCCTCAATCTCAATATATAAAAAGTAACCCTCGTATTTGTTTTATTTACTTACATACCTCTTCATAATTTCAGGTAAAGGAAAACTGCTTATTATTTGTCACATCGACAATGAGAATGGGTTTGTTGCTGAAGGGCTGTAGTGTTTCGAGTCGAAGGAAACTGAAGATTATCACGAAGAAATAACGGTGAATCTTTCGAACAGTGGTTTTCCAAAGTTCCACCCCATCTGGAGGATAATGCTGTGATTGTAATGGGCAATGCACCTTATCATTCGCGACGGTTAGAAAAGATTCCGACAACGTCATCAAAGAAGGTTGAAATCCAAAATTGGCTGCGATCAAAGAATATTAGCTTTGAAAACTCAATGCTAAGAGTACAGCTACTAAAAACTATCAAGGAGCGCAAGCTTGAATACCAAAAATATATAGTCGATGAGATGGCAGCAGGCCAAAACAAAATTGTCCTTCGCCTGCCTCCATACCACTGCGAGCTCAATCCCATCGAGTTAATATGGGCGGATGTGAAGAATTTTGTAGCTCAGCATAACACCACGTTCAAATTTGCAGATCTCAAAGTACTTTTTGATGACGCTTTGAAAAGAGTCACAGCGGAGAAATGGGAGAAGTGTGTTCGGCATGTGATATCGGAAGTCGAGACAAAGATGTGGAAGCTTGATAACATAATAGAGGCACAAATCGTGCCACTGATAATTCAGATTGGTGAGGATGACACTACTGATGAAGAGACAAATTCATCCAGTTGAATAATTTTGATTAATATTCCTTTTGATTTTACATAAAATAAAAATTATCAATAAAGAAATAATTACGTCTCTTTTCATATAATGCTTGAGTGCGCTGTGAAAAATCCAATGAAAATCTTTTTATATTACACATATTATCTGCATTTTTCCCGTTAAACTGCAAAACTTGTGCATTTCACTTGTTATTATATAAAAGTTTTCCTAAGTATGATATAGCATTTGCGATCAACAAGATGTTGGTTCTGAATACGACCCTGGCCAATTCTTGGGATTATCAATATCACGTGCGTAGGGCATTTCACTCGTTATTATAAAAAAGTTTTCCTAAGTATGAAATAGCATTTGCGATCAACAAGATGTTGGTTCTGAATACGACCCTGGCCAATTCTTGGGATTTTCACGTGCGTAGGGCATGTCAATGTTTACATCCACTCAATCACACTGCAGAATAAATCAGTATCTTCGTTCTTTTACAATTATAGTGTTTGTTTCGGATGTTATTACTGCTATCATTTCTTTTTCTGCTTATTAAAACACATATAATATATTTTTGATGTAGATATGTTTCAGATAATCATAAATGGTTCTCTTATTCGAAGTTCATTATAGAAAACTCAGAGCAATAGAAAAATATGAAAAGTAACCTAAAAATGAAAAAAAAAAACTAGAAAAACTCTACGGTACATAATATGGAGACGTGAAAGTTGCTATTGTGTTTTTATTTAACTTGGTCAACCAACCAATTTCCAGGGCCGTAATTTAAAAGGAAATAAATGACCCAATTATAATCAAATATTACCGAAACATCGCGAATTATAAAATTTAATTCAATTTCTTAGTATGAAGTGAACGTCGACGATACAAAAACTACAACAAAAATACAGGTCCCTATTTAAAAATTCAAAGATGGGGGTGGCCCAAGTCAGATGACATCCTGCATAAGAGATTCATGGACATATTCTGATAGCCCACATCAAGTGCCAATAGCAAAATGTGGACAGATTTTCAATATGTCTGCAAATAAAGAAGATAGGTATAGACAAAAAAATTATTTGGGATTTTTTTTGTTTTTCCTGTATATCTCCAGAACCAAAAGAGCTATATTCGATTACTTTACATCATTGAATAGGTCTCTAAAATACGCAACTTTGCCACAATTTAACTGACACTTTATCTCTTATCGTTTACGAGATCCCCATGTACAGAAACGAATTTGAATAGCCCTGTATATTGTTTTTTGTATTGTTATATTGACATTCAAATATTTGTATTTTCTGTAACTGTACTGAATGAAATGGATTTTGAACCCGTAAATAAATAATAATAATAATAATAATAACCTGAAATACCTTCTCATGTCAACATTACTATATATTCATTATCACTGATTGAAAAAATTAATAGTTACACCTCAAGTATTGACAGTTTTGAATCTTACACAATTTTAAGATATTGCATAGTTAAATTTTCATTAAATAGAATATCTTACCTGAGCTGCAATACAAGCTCTGCACATCTCGTCTCTATCAGTTTCACTCATTACCTGACCTGACGAATCTAACCTCAAATTAGACTGTAGGTGCTGCATTAGTTGACTCCTGGACGAAGCAAGACTGGCCCTTAGAACCCTCAGAACTATTGAGTATAAAGGGGCACAACGGAAAACCCTTTTGTCGCATCGCATTATCTGCAATAATTGACTGTGAAATGGAAAAATAATCTCAAAATTATTACAATCTACCTGGAGTGGATCCTCAGCTACGTCAATCCTGGTCAGATTAGAAACATGATCTACCAGGTTTTTCAAAGTTAATACCCACAACCTCCTCGGCAACACAGTATTAAGCCTGAACCAAACATCTTTGTACAGATCTTGCAGATATCGAGGAACACTGTCACTCAGGAAGTTTCTGGAGTTTTGAGCTATTATCTCAACAAATGGCCAAATGTCAATAGCTTCTTGTTTCAGCAATGTTTGCAAGAGCTTCGCGCACTTGGAAGGTTTTGATTCAATTTCGTTAAAAGCTTCAATTACGGTGAGTTCACTCAGTTGAACTGGCTTATATTCTGTACGGATGGCCATGTCGTCGAGCCAGTCTTCGACAAGCGTTAGATGAGGGAAATGGGTGGCGAGAAGTTTTAGGAGAGGACCGAATAAACCTTAAAAAAGACATTGTGACAATTTAATTTTTCTATTGAAAACACTTTTCCCTCAACAGAACATAAATGATGTCTCTCGACGCACGTTTCGCTAACCAAGTTAGCATCATCAGGAGATGATTGAAGAGTAATTTTCTAACGACTACGCTAATGTTTCCATACATATATCTAGATGAATCATCATCTCACATTGAATTATTACCTAGTACGAGTACCTAATGTTAACTGCTACCTGACTAATATCTAATCTTCAACTATTTCCTCACTTATTCTTTGGCTGTTTTCTATGGAATGTTGAGCAATATTGGACTTTCCTGGTCTATGAAACCGAATATGTGAAATATGTTCCTTGTAGTCCGCTTAGTTTGATCAACATACTTTTCATCGCAATTGTCACAACTTATTTGGTAAATCCCAGACTTTTCCTTTTCAGTCATATTGCCTTTCGGGTTGCCCAACACTTGTTGAAAGATACGAGCAGTTTCAAAAGTCACTTTCCTACTCAATTTCTAAAAAAAACTGAAGCAATCTGTTGGTGTATTTTGGTTCGTATGGAAGAAAAGTAGAGGATTTACGAAGACATTCTCTTTATTTTCTTTTCACAATTCCACCGTTTTTAAAGGATATCTGTTACTTTCAGCTATCTCCTTGATGACTTTCTCTCTTTGCTCAAGGGGAATGTAACCAGTTTATGGACAAGAAAATTTAGTCCCGACTTTTTTGTAGTTGACAATGGTTTGAGCTGTCAGGGATGCATCTAATAGTGCTAGTATTTTTTCTATATAAAAACTAATTGATTTAGTTTATTGTATGATTTTTACTATAAAGGTTTTTGTAAAACCCTTTATAGTGGAAAGCATACAAAAAACTGTATTAATTAGTTTAAACATGAATTTTCATCAAGTATCGGCCAGTTGTATTCAATTGTCTTCCTATACACATCAAATTCTAACTCCGTTATTTTCAATTTCATATATGAACTTTATATTTGGAGATCTGTTGATGAGACAAGTCACAAAATTTGCTCTTATTCGTGTGGAAAATACATCATCCACATATCAGATCCAAGTTCTTGGAAAGTAATCTAACTGTTCTCTTTCTTCCATTTCAAATCTGCCCATGAACAAATTAGCCATGGAAAGAGATAAGGGGTTGCCCACTTCGTACCCTAATGTTGCTTGTAAAAACAGGAAGCAATTCTGTCCCATGCAAATCTATGTGAGCTGAATAACTCCTCGACTACCACCGCCTAGTTGATTTGTTTCTGAAAGATCGTTCAGATATATGGTTGTTTTTTATATAGGGACACTTGGAAATTACGAAGTTACTTCAAAAGAAACTAAATGTCACTGTCTCGCAAATTTTCTTGATGAATTCTTGTGAATTAACAAAACCCAAACGGGGTTGTGGAATAAATAGAGTTTCGAACTGTTTGTTAGACTTTTGTCTATCTTATACAAAGAGAAACCTATAGCTAAAACAATTGGTTGCACTGACTTGCCTGGTTTGTAAATTTTTGGCAGACTGTATATTTTTGGTACTGTAGAATGAGATACTTGCAAACTTTTGCCCAAAGTCAGTGTGATCAAGTTTTACTTTTCTTGACTGTAGTTTTCACTTCTGAAACCATCTTAGGCAGTGGTTTTTTTTGATAATTCATTATAAGTACCGTTTTCAATTGAATTATCATTTATATCATAGTAATCAGATTTGTCCAAAATTATTGCTCTCATCTGCTTTAATATTAGTAACAATTTGTTTTTTGTAGGCTTGCCTCGGGCAAGCACTAAATTGCACTCTCGACATAAACCACATCTTCCAAGACTTCCTTCGGAGAGGTGAAATTAAATTTCAAGAGATCAGAATATCAAGTTCTTCATCATCAAAATAGTGACTTGAAAGGTTCTCTACAATATTGATAATTTTCTTTGGATTATTTTCGTTTTATCATCCAAGTTTTTTGGGGTTTTTATTTAAAAATAAAATAAAAATGTTTTTAAGAACCAAATATCTACGTCTATTAACCTAATTCGTAAGACACCATTTTTGTTCTGATCAGTGAAAAGTGTTTTCAATAGATTAATTTCACGCCAGAGGTTACAAATACTACTTATTAACGTATTCAAAAATCACTTTATTGTGAGGTTTACAATGAAGAGTTTTAGAAAACCGCAACAGGTGTTTCGCCATACAATGGCTTCTTCGGGCGTGAGTAAAGACACGAACGAAGAAGCCATTGTATGACGAAACACGTCTTGCGTTTTTGTAAAACTGTTTAGTGAAAATCTCACAATAAAGTGTTTTTTGAATACGTTAGTTATGGATTTTCATCAAGTATCTGTTAATTCAATCATATATACTACTTATTTTAAAATTTTATTTTTGAATTGAAAATGATTTCAATGAAAAACTGTTATTGATTTTTGAGAATAATAAATGAATAAATAATTTGAATGTCTCAATTTTCTCCTTATCTGATTTGAGTTCTGACTGTATTTTTTATTAATTACCAAGTAAATCTGACTTGTCCAAAATGTAATGTAATGAATTCCATTATATCTATAGTAAAGTGATTTTTCTCTTTAAGGTTTCAATTCCTCTGTCTGAAGTCATTAATCTAACCTGTCGAAAAAATGCAATTACAAATTTACAACAATTTCACCTGCTTTTCGTGAAGTATTTGCGAGTTTGATGAACAAGTATTTGGGAATGATGTTGATTGGTGCAATTAACAACTAACATGGTGATTTTTATGAGGGTTTCTTAATTATCATCTTATAATATTGGCATCTGCGTCCTAGAATGACATTCAGGTAGACAATCGAAAATAGTTAGATACTAGAATAGTTAACTTTCTAAGGTTAATATATTGTATAAAAATTAGGGGTTACCTGTTGAATAAATGAATAAATAAATAAATTCAAAAATTCACAGTTACTTTAATTTCCGATCCTGCGTTGAGTCGGTTGACTTTATATTCGCAATAATAATAATTCCTTACAAAACCAAGAATATCTAAAGTCGTCACAAATCAGTCCTCTACTTAGTAGTTGTCTCTGAATGGTTAACGGTTTAAAAATTGTTATTTATGTATTTTTTGATGTGCATCAAAGAATATATATTATTTATGTTGAAAATAGAAAAGGAATATTTAATGAAATGTCAATCATATAAAGAAAGATA
This sequence comes from Leptinotarsa decemlineata, assembly GCF_025532065.1. NCBI lineage: Eukaryota > Metazoa > Arthropoda > Insecta > Coleoptera > Chrysomelidae > Leptinotarsa > Leptinotarsa decemlineata. Next base: position 1,098,644 of record NW_027412549.1, on the reverse strand, counting down.
AGGATTGAAATTTCATTTTTCCATTGATTATTCAATTCGTCGGCAAAATTTACGAATACGACAAATTACGGATTAATTGAACTCAATGGTTTATATTATACAGTAACTTTTTGGGGTGAACTTTACAGTCTGCCATTTGTACACTTCAGCAGATTCTCTATTACTTTGAATGTTTCCATTTTTCAGATTATGGAAGGTTATACACCAAAAAAACGGATGCTATTTATATGTTGTACTACCTGAGTATGAACTTTGATCTTTCTGAGCGTGATGGAGTAAATATTTGATAGGCAACTCGGACATGAACTCTGGAGTATATCTCTTGATTTTACGGCCAGAGGTTGCTAGGATGTGAGCATTGTTCAATCTACAATCCTCATAGAGAAGAAGATAGTACAACAACAGAAGCTGTGGAGTTAAACTTGTATTGTCTACATAAACGTCTTGGTTTTCTGAATTCAAGTCGAAATCCATTGTGAAAATTGATTGTTTTTGATCAAAGTATTGACCAAAAATGGAGCTCTGGAACACCTGAAAATATACTTTAATAGAGTTCACCATCTCAAACTATCAAAACAGAAACTTTTTTACAAACAGAGTGGATCACAATCCCAATGAATAGAGTCAATATTGAATCCAATAATAGATAAAAAATATTCATAACAATAGATTCACAATTTTTTTTTTCGAAAACGTGGTTTTTACTTACTTTTCTTATTTCATTTTCAGTCAGTGGCTTGTTGGTGTGCTCTGAATTTTTGGCATTCGGCAATATGATACTGTTGACATATACTTCGACTAACATTCTTAAAACGGGGTGCAGAGGACTGACACTTGTGCAAATCTGCTTGTATATCCAGCTTTTAATATTAACATTGTGTTTTGCAAAGGCTCTGGATTTCAACAACTGATGTATACAGTGGATGGGCAAGAATCCTTAAAAAAAAAGAAGTATGAAAGTAAATTCAACAATTTCACAAATGAACTAGTTAAGAATAAGCATCTTCATGGAAATAAAGCTTTTTGGCTTTCTATTTCTCCCTCTTCATCTTCATATAAAGAAATGTGGAAAACTTCCGAAGAAAGGAAGAAATCAATTGAGTTTCCAATAGACTCTTAATAAGACGTGTATATCATGTGCATAAGTTTCTTTCGGATATGAACTGGAAGAAAAAGTTATCTCGAAACAACTACTTTCATAAGAACATTAAATTACACAAACTAAAAAAGTCATTTTGAAACAACTACTATCGTGTGAGTACTGAATTACACGAAAAACAGTTTTTTCATTCAGTCTGGAATAAATACGATATCATTAACAAGCATTTATATAATCATGGTAATCTAGCATCTTTAAAGTATACTTTTTGAAATTTCGGATTGTTTCTAACACTTCGTCAGTACCTATTTAAAGTTTTGAAGATGAAAAAACACACATTTCTTGCACATTACTACTTTATGTCACCGGATGAGACAAATCCACCACATTTTTTTTGCAGAAAGACAGACAAGTAGAAAACCAAAAAGCATTATTTCCAAAAACTAATCTCTGCTGTAAAAATCTCCCCTTTAAATTTAATTATCTTCATATTATTGGATTATTCAAGAAAAACCAATTTGGGAAAGTACAACAGGAAATTTGAAGTATATTTTGAACATTTAGCATTAAGTACAAAGTGTCTTTATTTCTTTTCTAACCAAAACCTGTTTCGAACTTTCAGTGGATGTATATATTGCTTTAAATTCCGATTGAACCAGTTTTCTTACCTGTCATATTAGCATTCAGTGAGTTGGTAACAGGCACCTTGACTGCATGAGCTGTGACCACCTGCTCTGTAAAAATTTCCTGGGTGAAAACCTGCTTCATCCGTGTCATATTGTTGTGTCTGATGACAATTTTCATCCCCAGAGTTGAACACACGAGATCGCAAATGGCGCTCAATTGGTTACTGTGAAAATGGATCGCCATAAGGAGGAGCATTTCTCCAAAAGAGGCAGTTACACCGCTGGCAGATTCGAAATAGGCCTCTTCTTTAACAAGCCATTGAACCTGAGAATGATTTATATTTCAATTGTATATTTTATATAGATAAATCAAAATTTTACTTAACTCAAGATGCATTATAAACACTGTGAAATATATAAGTAAGCCAGAATTGCTTGCAGTTATTTTGTTAATACAAGAAGTTTGCAATTAAATTCTAGAACTAATTCGAATATTTTCGTTTATCCAATGATCTGTTAATCAATCAATATTTTTTACTCTGATGGGTTTTACTCCAAAGATTTAATTCTGTTCTTTGTTGTAAAGTGAAACCTGACAATTTATGAGTCAATATTTAAAATTTTATTATAATATGATTTCAACATAGTTTCATGATGTTTTATCAAGTTCTGGAGTTATATGAACAACATACATTGTTGTAGAAAAAGTTCTGATTGAATTGGAAGTAAATGCAGAATACAATTTTGTTTAGATATCAGTGACATTTCTACATTTTTCCGGAAATATCATCGCATTTTAATGTAACCATTCCCAAGACTTATGGGTCTTATTCAAAAAAACGTTTTCATAACATTAGCTGTAATCAAATAGAAGATGTAGGAATATCTTTAAATAAATTTTACGATTTCATCATAATTTTGTTTACAATTTACAAGACTATTATTCAACTTTTTGTCATAATTTGTTTTATGGTCTTTTTTTTCTGACCTTACCCATTCAATGCTCCTCCTTTCATGTTCTGGCAGAGATACTAGAGAAGGACATGCAATCAACATACAAAGACCAATTGATACAAATCGAACACCAGCTGGCGTAGGATTTGGATGAGAGGTCAAAAGTTGCACAATGAGATTTACTTCTTCATCCTGGAACCTAAAATATAGATATATATGAAAATACTTTTTTCATTTACATCAAGAAAAAAAAACCCTACTTGATTGCTGCTATGCCTCTTAGGGCACAATAAAGACGAAGTAATGCAGAGGCCTGAACTACCATAGTATCTGGTAATTCACCTTCTGGTGAAGATTCAAGAATTTTCTGTAAACGTCTTAGTAGTTCTTCTCTCAATTGATGGAGGGCATTACTTGAAATTTCTCCTTTTCTTTTTTGGCCAGTACGAATAAATAGGGCTATCCAATTTCTAAAAAATACATAATTTGATTAATACTTTTCATTGCTTGGTTTTTTATATTTATTCTGGTTATTTTTTTAAATAAGCTTTTCAGCAATGGTCGTCACTCGTTTCTCAATTTCTGAAAAATACAAATCACATCTCTATATAACTTTTGTGAATATTAGGGATATAAAAAAACACTCAATATCCTTCGATGTAGTTTATATGATTCATTATATTAAGAATCGAAGACTAAATAAACACAAGCACTGGAAAAGAGAAATACACACCTTATGGTTTGATCATTGCCTAGCAATAATCCAGAAATAAAAGCTACCATATCCCCATCAGCATCCATATCACCACTATTATCATTGTGCTTCAAAGACAAACTTATAGCTAATGCTGGCATTCTACAAAGATCCACACACTTGCTTCTGATCGACAGAGCTTGTGAGGGATTCATTTTACACAGAAGAGATATAGTGTTAGCTCTGACTACACTAGAAATATTTTCTTCTTGTTTTTCCCCACTTTGAATCAGATATGTGGTAACTAAAACAAATAAAATAAAGTAGATATCAATTTATTAACAGCCGATTACACATAGTGTTGATATTTTCTTATTTTAGTGTACATTTCCTAGTACGAGTTGAACAATACACAATTAAAATGGAAAATCCGATAGTTGGGAGTCTAATCAATGTTCACAAAGCGGTAGAATAAATGAGTGGAACAAAACATTAACGCTGACCAACCGGTTACCATCTGACTTCAGTTACCGTAGATATAATAAATATGGTGATATAATATAATGAATAAATGTTGAAGTTTCACAGATTTTCACAATTTAGGACTTCGACATAGAATATTTAATGAAATTGAAGTTTTAATAACTGACAGGAATACGTATCTCAATTTCAATTGCTCCAAAGGGAACATGAATCTGAATTTCATGCATTACTTCCATGAAAAATTATATCTCTTTTTGTGTTGTCTTATTGAATTTTCAGTAATAGCGCCAAATTTCATGACACCGGTTGTGCCAGTCTGTCAAACCAGGATCCAATCATTCATTAATTTTTCAATGCAATATTTTTTTACGACTTGGTTACAATTTAGACTTCTATAATCAATTATATACCTTACCTTGAACTTGCTTTCAATTACAAAAAAAAATACTATTCTAAATTTTCAGTTATTCACTTCCTATCACCAATCAACTTTTCTAACAAAATCTTCAGCCTCATATTATTTTTAGTAACAACTTTTATATGTGATGAATATTTGAGTAAAAAAAAAACTGTTGGGTCGAAGAAATCGCTTCATTATATACATTATTTGTTAAGAGAATGATGTATATACTGATATTCATTCTGGTCAAACAACTATTTTTTTGCTGTAGTTATTACACTTTAAACATTCACCTTTTCATGATAATAATTACAAATCTTCAGAATATAGACTTCATTTCCAATATGTTATCGTCAAATGTTATTGATCTTCACCAAGTAACAGATCAGTGTATTTAAAAAATCCCTCGTAAAACTATTGTTGAAATTTTGTTAGGAATATCTAGGGAGATTAGTACCCCTCTATAGATACACGACTTAGTCTGACAGACTATGTACGATTACTAGGAGGGTAAGCAGAACTGAAATCCAAGATGTAAAATTTGTACACTACATGTTTCAAGAATTTTCTGTTAGGATTTCAAGGATATGCATATGGATGCCTTAGAATGAAAATTAGATAGATGCATATATAGTCCAGATAGGAATGAATGATAGGAATTAGTAATAGCTTTACAAGTCGTAGAGTTGAGATTTACCCCATTGTTGAATCAACCGATCCTGTAAAATTTTTATGTTGAGATTTATAGGGCTCTAGGTGAGATCCTTGGGCATATTTGAGAAGTCCTTGATATATTTGTTCTGTTAAACCTATCTAGGGATAAGAGGGCAGTAATACATCAATTCTTATCTTTCTAAATTACTGGAGTATGATATGAGATGCTTCGAAAAAGTTAGTTAAAATCTACCACTCTTCCTTCAAGGCATCTGACATAAAAAATTTGCCTGTGGATAAAAAAATTGTATCACTATCAAATTTCTACCTTCTTTAAAACAATCTGGAAAATTGGCTACCAATCTGCAGATGATAGCAGGTCCATTATGTACATGTAGTAATGCCTCTGTAATTGACAATATATTTAAAGTGGTTGGCAATTCAGCTAGAGCAATGCAAATTATATCAGATAGTTCCTCTGCAAAGATATCATTGTCAAATAACTCCGAAGTTTTAATATAAGGATCATGGTCAGATGTAGTTGGTTCTGCAGCTTCTTGTATTTGGGATTGAATGTATAGTATTTCACCTAATAGGATTCCGGAACGGCGAGTCATATCACTTCTTTCATATTCTAGTGCCATACTGGTATTAGACAAGTTTCCAATGAGTATAGAATCATTTTGAATGGTGTTTCCTGGAAGACAAATTTGTAATAATACAAAGTTAGTTCTGATTCAAAAGAGAATATTTTTGAGGGGACATTGATTTTTGCAAAAAAATTAATTTTAACTCTCCATTCCTCCATCATTATACAGAAAGTACAAAACTTCTGACGAAAGGAAGAAAAAATTGAATATATCTATAAACTCTTTCAACTAAGATATGCATATAATATACAGAAGTTCTTCAAAAATAAAATGGAAAAAATTGATCTGAAACAATTATTTTAAAAATTATGAATATTAAATTACATAAAAATAACTTTTTTACACTTTTAAACAAATATCATACACAGAAATACTACAAGTAGAATATAAGAGAATATTGAAATAAACTTCACTTATGTGTTAGAAATGTGTTTTTCTGCCAACTTGGTGTCACCCCCTTACAAACTGCATCCCTCATGAAAAAAAATTGTGAGAGCCAAAAATTTACTGCGGTTCTGACATGATACTCAGTCAAAATTTGAAAGCGTACAATAGAAATAAACTCAAACTACGGTTTACATATAATTTATTGAATATATAGAAAGAACCACTCAAGCAAAGCAACTATGTATCATCCTACCAAAAAAAAATTAAGATTTTATGTCAGTAGAAGAAACACATCAGATCTTGTCACAATGAAAATTTGTAAAACACACTCACACAGTTAGTTAATTTAATTTCTAGCATAGGAATTTTTTTCAATAAGGACAATTTTTAGGATAGATCAGTTTTCAGTAAGAGAAATTTTGTAATTTTCCACTTCTATATAAACCCCTGTTGAACTAACAGGGGTTTATATAGACCATAATTTTGTACTCTATCCCTGAATTTTTTGCTCTTCATTTACTGGAGATATCGTGGTGAATGTTAGCTTAACGTCAAGTCAACAGAATCCAACCTCAAAAAAAAATTGTTGAATAAGCCTACATCATAATTTTAGCATCCTATTGCCTCCTATCTTCAATTTTCTGTGTTGTTATTTTAAATCAGTGAATGAATACAAAAATTAAAAGTGGTTCTGATAGCTCAACAGGGATTCTGTATAAATCTGTTTTACAAACATAAAGTAGCTTGAAGATCTTTTAAATTGTATTTTAGTTATCCAAAAAGGTGCTGATGAGTCGAAAACTGGTGATTTCACCTAAAACTTTGAAATACACTTAAGAATTGAAAGTTTTCTTTGTGATATTTTATAATAGTATTCATTCATATATCTTTTTGTGTAGTATTTCTGAGGGCTATATCAATTTCAACTTTCCTATGGTTCAGAGTTCAAATTGAACGAGGATATATGATTTCTGCATAACTCAATGTTCATAAATTAGAAAGTACTTGTTTCAGATTGATTTTTTTCCAGTTTGTATCTGAAAAAAACTTCTGTACATTATCTACACATATTTGTAGAGTTTTCATTGATTTATTTAGTTTTATCATTCTTATTTCATTAGTTTCTCAATCACTACATAATGATGGTGAAATTATTAAATCCAGGTTTTAGTTCCCACAAAGTTCTAATACTATGAATCTCTAACCCTTCTGCCTCAACTGCTGCTCTTTTTTTACATCTGTTTCTAGTTTATGAAAATCAATGGATAGTAACGCCACTATTGAATTCACAAGTTCCATTCCCGATACTACAGTCAAAATAGTGACTTTCATGTTCATACATTTTTTAGAAGTATCAAGAGGTGATATCAGCCCCATTCTAACAAGACAGGGTAAGACTGGTCTGATCTCTTGTTCTGTACATTTGGCCAAGACTTCCATGTCGACATGTTGAATTGCACGAAACACTTTGGCTTCAACACCTAAAATAAACATCAATTAGTATTTGAGTGTTAGTTATATCAAGAAATCACCTTTTTTGAAGGTCATTTTTGTGATCGAAATTGTTTGGATGACTTCCTAATGTTCATTTATCATTTCTTATTTGGGAACCGTCATTAAGGGTACCACAGAGTAGAGAAAACATTGGCTGAATCAGTCTATTGAATATCTTCCATACTTTCAGTTGTCGTCATTCAAAGTGTGTGATATAAACCTTTACACTTTTAATAAAATATATGGTAATTCTGTATCAAGTCCGTTTTTTGATTTGAATTAACAATTACCCTTATCATAACATTTTTAATAAATCTTCACAATTGTTTACGGATTAATAACCTCACAAAATATTTCTTCTTCTTTATTTCAATTAATGTGCCACACCTCTCACAACTATCAGACATACTTTCACATTAGGGAACAAGGACAATCTTCAATTCGATTGATGACCTATCTATTTTGTAGAAATTCAGATTTAATATAGGATGAAGAAAATAACTTTTATCTAATTTCTACTAAAATTTCCATTTGTTGTGACTGACTTTGGTTTAATTAACTTGAAAATAGTTTCATAAACCGAAAAAGGTCGTAACAAATAAAACTCTTAGTAGAAATTAGACATTCATTTCAAACTTGTTTGTTTTCAAATTTCAGGAGACTTACAGAAGTTCGAATTGAAACGTTAATAATGGTGAGATTTTGTTTATTCATATAATTGTCAACAGTCTTTGGTTAAACACCTAGAAAGAATAAATTCAATTCTAGCAAAATTCGAATTAGCGTAGGATTGATCATCACTGCATGACAAATTATGCTGGAAATTATTTTTTGGCGTCTACTTGAACGAAATCATCATCAACAGAGCTTCTGGTCCTTGAAAATACGCCAATCAAAAAATGTTAAAGATCTTCCAAATAACAACCGTAAAACAGTTGCTTTATTATCGTTGATATCAGTACACTTCTTGAAGATTTGAAATTCTTTAACATTTCGAGCGATCATTAGCATGGTTTCCAGGAGCAAAAATAGACAACTTTACTTCATATTTACTCCTCGAGTAGGATAGCCTCGGGCTGTTGGACTTAATATTCTTAAGGCCTTTGATCGTATGGCAAGAAGGTTTACTAATCACACTTCAATGTTATATGGTTCGTCAGATCGTACGTGTTTCTTCTTTTTTTAAAGATTATTCCGTGAGTAGCCATCGGTTGTTCTCTCGGATATCCTTACTATCAACCCATTTTGGGTTGGACATATTCGACGTAAGCAAGAAGTTTTATATCTAGAGAAAGATCTAGAAGAAATTTGAACAACTATTTACGTAAAGTATGCTGGTCAAACTGAGAGGAATGTGATAACGCGATTTAAGGAACATGTTTTATATATTCGGTTTCGTAGAACAGAGAAGTTTGGTGTTGCTCAACATGTCTTAAAGAACGGCCACGAAGTGAATGAAAATTGTTTGATATCAATCACAACAAGCTTTCACACGCCTTTGAATGTTTAGAAAAATAAATGAAAATGTATTCTACCGAATTCAAATTGAACCAAAGCACTCTGAAAAATCGGGGCGTTAACTTCTATGAGGTTTTTGATGGTGTAAAATGTATTGGAAAGGTTAAAAGGCTCGAAACGTGTGTGTCCCAGGATTTGATCGATGGACAGAAATTGTCACGTTTCGAAGTCTGGTCTTCTTTGTTTTTGCGCAACCAAAACGATCATTTTTCAGATCGGATCGTCACGTGTGACGAAAAGTGGATTCTCTACGACAACAGGAGACGTTCAGGACACTGTTGGACACCAATGATCCACCCAGGCACTTCCCAAAGACGAAAACCCATCAAAAACATCATGGTTACTGTAGGGTCAGCGGCTGGTGTGATTCACTATATTTTTCTGCAACCGGGTCAAACCATCACAGCAGAGTCCTATTGAGAGTAAATCAACGAATTGAACCAAAAACTGCGTCAGCAGCAGCCGGCACTGGTCAACAGAAAAGGTCTGATCCTGCTCCACGACAACGCCCTTCCGCACGTTTCACAAATGACCATCCGAAAATTAAACGAATTAAGCGTCGAAGTTCCGCTTCACCCACCATACTAGCCAGACCTCTTGCCAACCGACCACTATCTTTTCAAGCATTCGGATAAATTTCTCACCGGTAGAACCTCCGCCATTTAGGACCGATAGGCAGAAACGGTGTTCATCAACTTCATCGAATCCCGAGCACACAATTTTTGTGCTAACGGAATTAATTGACTTGTGTTACATTGGCAAAAGTGCACTGATTCAAATGACCCCTATTTCGATTAAACTGAATATATATTTTACCTTTATAAATTAGGAATTAAGATATAATTACAATTAAACTAACACGATAACTAATACTAGGCATTTCTTTAAAAACCCTCATTTGATGACCTCTATTTTATCAATGGTAATGATGTAGGTATATCAAAGGCCTATAACTCAGTTGTAAGATTCAGTTTTATCATCTGTTGACGATGCTAACTCAGTGAAATATTGCCATTTAAAAAAAAACCTACCCTCAAAAACATTTGATGAATTGTACTCCATCATTACAATGTTGCCCCCCATTGTGTATGTCTTGAACGCTCGTGGCATCGTGACCCATCCCCTGTACAGTCCCGATTTAGGTTCCTAACGATTTTCTGAATGAAAACTGTGCACGTGAGCTGAAAGGAAATCAAGAAAGATGGTCTTGCGTTTGCATTTGAAAAGTGGCAGGAACGGTGTGAAAATATTGTTTACATTGTAGAATTTCAAGACTGAATAACTTTTTTTCTGAAGAGCATTTTGATCATTACGTATGCAACAGCCCTCGTACTCTATTCAAAATTATGTCATAATAAATCGTATTGAGAGACTAGAAAAACATTTATGGCTTTTCATATTGAATGCTGAGTTTGAATTCTACGTGACGGAAAAAGTATTATTCCGGAAATTACTTTTTCTCCACTTCAGAACAGTGGAAATTTTCGGCAGATCAGATTCTGAATATCAATTTAATGTTGTTCTTTTGTGTGTTGATCCTTTTATCTACACGAATGAACTGTAATCATGAAGCATGGATTATATTGAAAACATTCGTGTTTGTAGAGAATCCTTATAGAGTCCTTAAAATATTAAGCTTTATTCCGACATTCTCACGGCTTCCTAGATATCCAGCTTGAATACTATTATTCTGAAAGCAGCTAGCGAGTTTCAAGGAAAAGAACAAAATCAATTTAAATCATAAACGTGAATGTAGAAAAGATAATAGTGAATTCTTACAATAATAATTAATCTCGTCGCTTGTCACTATTTGTTTTTTGTTTCTTCGCATAGGAACTGTGAAAGTTTGTTATTTGTGTTAGTGCACAGGTGGAAATCCTAGATTCTACCCCCTGAAAAGAAACATTTGTAAGTAGGTCCTTGAAACATAGTGGAACATAGTAAGGAAGTGGAAAAATAAAATTAGTTTGAAAATGATCCAAAATTATTTTTAGTTCTTCTGTATTATTCGTTATGAAATTCATGATTAGTTTTTGCCTCTGAAGATGATCAGTGGTGATGACGACTTGTTCACTGTTTGGAAGATTGTTTATTAATATTATCGTTTACGACCAATTTTTGATTTTGTTCATGTGGTTGACTACACACTGGAAAAAAAGCTAATAATATTTCAATAACGATGCCTAAAATAGTTCATAAAGAGATTATCAACAATATCATCTCTCATTTTTCAGAGCCGTTTTATCGGAAGATGGCTTTCTTAAATAATATTTATTACTACTAAGTAAGTTTCTTAGTTATAATGATGCATTCATTTTAATATATAGGAACTATTGAATATGAGACATTAAAATTACTTGTCAGATCGAATAATTAAACTTTTTCAGTTCGTATAAGTGGACTGTTGGTCAATGATCAAATTTCGCGGGCTACGTACCTACATTCGATTAGCGATTTTTTATTTTTATATGTTGGTATACTCGTCTCGAACATATGTTCACAGTTTTAGCTGTTCTGCATATTTACTTTGTTGATTAGAAGCATGAAAATTAGAAATGTTTTGCATGTTCGGAAATTTTATGCTATTTAAAAAAAAATGGATAAAAAATTTGCATCAAATTTTGTGTAGAAAATGAAATTGAGTTCTAATACAAAAGCGAAATAAATAAATGTTTTTAGTTACCTTCTGAAAAGAAACCGAATTTTATTTGTTCCAGTTTTACAATAATTATGGATTTGAATATCGATAAAGCAAATGACTTGCAGGATGATCTCACCGAAACCATGGACTCCCTAAATGGTGGAAACTATACAATGACCGGTCTTTTGAGCAGTTTTACAAATATACAGAATAATAGGGAGGACGATCATGATAAATACGGTGAGATGAGATTTTGTTGGTAATTAATTATATAAATAATTTACTCCTCACTTATATACCCGTATATGTCGATGAATTCTAATCCATCTAAGCCTTTACGTGAATGTTATTTCTATTCTTTTTATGAAAGCCACGATTTTCCATGTTTTCTCAATGATAAAACATGAAATCAGAAATATAAATTTTGCTGTACTTCTCAAACATCTGTACAGCAAGAAATTTAAATCGCCATAATTTCATACGCTTCCAATTTTAACACCTCTCTATTGTTTTCATGAATGAACTGAATTTTACCTTCAACTTACCTGCAGTAGGTAGGTATCTCTTATTAATCTGGTTTCATCAAAACTTCAGTAACAGAATAGTCACACAGGGGCACCATTGCTCTCGTTATATTTTTGGAAAAAATCATCGTTGAAAGGTATTCCACTCTTAAGATTCATTCATGCACACACAATCCGAGAATGTCAAATTTTCCAGTATTATCAGACTTGAAAATATCATAAACCATTGATTTTTACAAATTCACATTACTCATAAAAAAAAACAAAATATTTTTTCGTACTTATATGTAGTACTTGAGCTTAGCGCAGATAGTGATGTGGCTACAAAAGTGAGAAACAATTCGAAATAACTAAAATTGAATTATCTTAAATTGAATTACGGACCTTCTTAGGGCCATCTATTGAATTAAGGGATCTTGTGTCCGTAATTCAATTTTCTCTGTAGTTTCAATCACATTAATTAATTAGATTTCGATGCATTTCAACTGTCAACGTGCATTTTAGTGTCAACGGTTCATTGACACTAATTTGGAAAAATCTGAAACTGGTTATACAGGGCGTTTCAAATTTCACTTTCTGCGTGCAATTCGAAATTCCATTCTCGGATACATTTTCTTTATTTCCACAAGTATTGAAAGTTTTTGTCACAGAAATGAACTATCAATGAACTATCGGAATATGAATGTTTATACAAAGTTTCATCTGACTTGGATAACCTTTAACTTTGAGAGTTTGAATACTGACCTAAATTTTTTATAAATTTTTTGATAAACAATGTTAATTCACTATTGATAAATTCAATGTTGCCCAATATCTCTGAGAGTTTTGAAGATTTGATAATCATCAGATAAATTATTTTTTTTCGAATTTTGATTATTCTCAAAAAATTCTTCGATATTTCAATACTTGAATAAATAATGCAACAACTTCATAGACGGAATAGTTATCTTTCCTATTTGCAATACTTACGAATTTTCTATGAAATATACTTCAAAACTAAGATTTTATATATTTGGTTTCCGGACTACGCAATTTCTTTCAGAAATTTCGTATGAGTTTCGAATCAGAAGAGCTGAATCCATATACAGGGAGAGGCTAATATCAGCTCATTTCCCTCATACAACTTCATATTTTTATTACTGAATGATTCTTGCAAGAGAAGCCTATTATCAGTGAAATAAGAGTGAGTTCAGTATTTCTTAACCTTCTGGAGATTGTTCGAGTGGAAAATATCAGTTATGATATCAACACAGATCAGGTAGGTCGATACTTGGTGCTTCATTTATTTAAATGAAAATGAAGTGTCGAAGAATTTTTTGACAGTCGGGTGCATGGTACTTAGTTATGCCTTTTTTCTACCTCTTTATTTTATAGAGCACGAATGTACTGGAGAAAAAGTTCCCCCAACGCAACTTTTGATCGGGAACAGATATCAGAATCGAACAAAGTTGATTATTTGGGAACGGTTGATTCGATTTCCAAAAATAAAACACTGTTGGATAGAGAATTGGGAGGCATATCAAACGATGTACCACAAGAACCTCCATGAATTTGAAAAAAGTTGATAGCACCCTCTCATTTCAAAAAGTACTGAAATTTATGCCTTCTGACGTAAACTTTGTCCAATCTTGACATCTTGTCTCGTTTAAAAGAAGGGGACTTTTATGTCCGCACTGTATAAAGTGGCATATCTAAGTGTTGCTTCTATTTGAGTGATTCTGTCGGAACTAATGAGTACAATAATTCATCTGATGGTCAATGAGTTACTAAAATTTTCAAGAATATCAAAAAAAATTGATTTTCTCAAAAACAAAGGAATAGTTCATCAACGAATTAGAGGTGGTTCAAGTTACAAGATTTTCTGTAGAAAACTCTCAGGAACATATTCTAATAGCCTAATGAAAGTTGGGCAAAATATAAACGGATTTTCAATATTTCTGCAAATTCTCTGCCAATAGTAAAATAATTTATAAAATACTTCATTGTATTAGGTTAAGTAAGGCTTATGGATCGAAAATGTGAACCGTCGTTAATTTGTGGAAGTTGATGGTGCATAACATTTTTATTAGATCAATTGGAAGTTTTATCACCTGCTCACACTGATAAATATCATTGTTTTGTTTAGACTACACGGAATCCCTACAAAACTATAATTCCAATGAAGATGAATCTGGCCCATCCAGTATGTCATGTTCGAAAAGGAAACAAAGAAGATACAGGTACATATGAGATAGTCTGGTATACTTTATCGATTTAGCAACCCTCATTACCATTACATTTTCCGATAGTTATTAAACTGACTCAACTTTATGCGGGTGTCATTACCCTAATTTCAGTAGTTTTATCATTGTTATGAAATGAACGTGATGATAAGATGTTCGCTTATAATAAATATTACATCAACTCAAATTATTCACTAATATTTTCAGTCCCGCATTCATTCATACAATTTAACGATAACAACTGGAAAAAATAATTATTACAAAAATAGTAATAGAAAAAAATGTTGAGTCATATTAATGGGTGTGCCAATTGGGATATCATGAATTCAATGAAATGGAAACATTTTTATAAGTCCAATACCCATACTCCTTTCATAGGGAGTAAACTTCAATAGATGCAATAAGAGATGGACTAATGAAGCAAGTTTGTTTTATTTGAAAGAGATGCAATAATGAGAATGGTTCTCATAACCTTACTAAACAATGATATAGTCAAAAGTGTGTACAACTTGTTCCACTTGGAACAAGTTGCAATTATAACTGAAGAATTTTTCAGCCACTATACTTACCAAGCGAATATCTATACTTTAGACAGACAAGTTATGAATGCAGTTGCAGGAATCTAAGGTTATATTTCCGCTTTTCAGAAGACAAGGGATTCGGCATTCAGCGAGAATTTACCGGACATTTAGATAGAATGATTACACCACAACGAGAAACCCGCATTGTTTATTAATAGTTATTGAGTTCATTGATGTTCATATTCTCAGTTTTGAGTTTTGTTTATTGTTGATAGGTCTATATTCACGACCTGTTCTTTATAAACACATAAATCTATATATACTGGTATAGCCGAACGGTACGATTTCAAATTCATGACCAAACTTTGCAGAAATTCACATCAGGCAATAGGATAATAAAACATTATTAAGCCTCACTGAATAACTATGACATACCTATATTTGTAATAGGGTAGACCGGGAATAATTGAAATAGGGGACAATTATTGAAACAGAGGACACTAGAAATAACCGCTGAAGTAGACGGATTTCGCGGTTTAAATCACAAGTGCTTGTACACGTCCACGATAACTTAATTTCCCCGCTAGCGAAGTTAACTTTTACATTGATTGAAAAAGTGTGTCACAAGACATAAAAACGTAAGTATCCAGCTTCGACTTGTTTGGTATATGTCCTTTAGTCGGGATAGTTTAAATTATTACTCTAATCCAGGAGTAAGAAAATATTTGAGTGTTTTCTTGAAAATATGCTGCGGGTACAGTTGACATGGGGGAACTGAGAGAGGTTCAAAATCCATTTTGGCGTATGAAGAAGCCTACAAAGACCTTACTGAAAATAATGCATTGATAAGGTCTGCAGCAGCTACATATGAACTACATTACGTGTCTTTGAGTAGATTTATCAAGAAGAAAAAGCAAGCAATTGAGAAAGTATCCAGTGTTCCTGTCACTATGGGTTATTGTGTGAGGCGAGGTATTTGACACAAACCAAAAAAAAATAATTTTCAGCTATATACTCAAAGCAGCGCATATAGGTATTCTTCGGATTACCACCCAAAGAGATTCAGAAATTAGCTTTTCAGTTGGCCGTGAAATATTCGCTGAACATGCCTGATACATGGAGACAAAATGCTATGGCAGGAGAGGATTGGTTTTCTGGATTTATGAAGCGCAACCCAGATCTTTCAATCCGCTGCGCTCAAGCCACAAGTCTTTCCAGAGCAACTAGTTTCAATGTCACAAACGTAAAACTTTTTTATGACAACCTAGATAATGTTATGGACAGGTACAAATTTGAACCGAAAGATATCTATAATGTCGACGAGACAGGGGTCACGACGGTCCAGAAACTTGTTAAAGTAGTAGCCGAAAAGGGAACCAAACAGGTAGGCGCAATAACATCAGGAGAAATGCTGTAAATGTAACAGTCTACTCTGCCATTTTTATATTCCCACGGTTGAGATACAAGGATCACTTGTATCTCACGGTCCCGTGGGGTGCATTGGAGCAGGAAACGCGAGCGGCTGGATTCGAAAAGATGAGTTCTTGATATACCTCAACCATTTTCAAATGCTTCTTTGAAAATGAAGTATGGCTTTTACTTGAAAATCATCAGTGGCAAATAGCTATACGATGGTTGGACTTCTGTAAAGGAAATGGCATTGTCATCTTGTAATTCCCCCCACATTGTTACCACAAATTGCAACCGCTAGATCAATCGGTCTACGGTCCATTCAAGAAGGCTGTAAATTCAATTTGCGATGCCTGGATGAGAAATAACCCAGGCAAAACAATAACAATTTACGATATCCCAAGCATAGGCAAACTAGCTCTGTTGTTAGCTCACACACCGTCAAACATTGTAGCTGGATTTATTTGCACTGGCATATGTCACTCTGCTAGAGATATATTTACGGAAGCAGATTTTGCCCCCTAGTATGTCACGGATAGACCAGCATCACCAAGCACTCGTCACACTCCTCCAGCATCATCAAGCATTCATCACACTCCATTAGCATCACCAAGCACTCGTCGCACTCCGCCAGCATCACCAATCACCTCAAAACCTATATTTTCGCAAGTTGATGCAGGACCAAGCACTTCAAAATCTGTATTTTCACGCACTGATGCAGAACCAAACACTTCAAAGGCCGTATTTTCGACAGAAATCGTTAGACCCTTGCCGAAAGTTCCTTTTAGGAAAACATGTTGCAAACGAAAAACTAGAAAATCTGCAATCTATACGAACACTCCTGAAAAAAAGAGGTGCAATATGAAGCAAAAAGGAAAAGGCAAGTTGAGAGAAAAATTACGGAGTTCAAAGACAAGCCGAAGGCAGTTCGCCAGCCCAAACAAACCAAAACAATGCCAACACGATAAGGAACAGAGTGAAAGCGACGAAGAAGAAACTTACTGTCTAGTTTTCCTGGAAATGTATGGCAGTAGTTGCCCTGGAGAGAAAGAGCCATACGCCTGATTGGAGACGCGAACATCACTTGCAACCTTGATAGTCTGGAACATCGAAGAAAGTTTATAGAGCTAGCTGTCCCTCTTCTACAGATACTTTCACGGGAAGTGTTCAAGTGACTTGGCACATTTGATTCCACCAAGAGCCATACATATCATAAATACGCGACGGACTGTGGCTCCTCATCGTCTTGAGGTTTAACTCAGCTCACCTCGAAATTGGCTGTTTAAGAACTCTTTCATCTGGAGAACGACGTTTATGTGGAATAAACTTCCTGAGAACATTTTTCCAAATGGATTTAATCTCCAGCGATTCAAATCCAATGCATTGAATGTCGTCACTGGTCCCACGAAGAATGTACTCGACAAGATTTCAATTGTCCAGGTATACGTTTCATTCGTCCCCGGCACGGGTACGATTGAAACAGTTTGATAAGCTACAGTTTTTGTTTTGAATCTTATTTATCTATAATTATAGGCGAAATGTAAATAGAAATTCGATTGAATATGCTCCCTATTACTCACATCATAATTTAGAAATTTGCGATAGCCGCGGAGGAAAAAAATCGAGAAGCAGAAATGTTTCAATTGTCCCCAGTCTAACCTAAGTGAACCAGCGGTGTAAACCAATTAGTACGGATTAATCGAGACATGTGTACAGCTGAATTTAACTTTATTGTCTTATTTATGAAGCTGAAGGCAACGAAAACTTTCACTAGAATAGTTCATGTTCTCCTCAATTACTATTTGTTTCTGAAAATAAAAAAATAATAAATATACTTTTAACGTCTTGCAAATAATGATTTTGTAGGACGACTTTTTCCAACTACCAATTAGAAGAACTAGAAAGAGCCTTTCACAAGACGCATTATCCTGATGTTTTTTTCCGAGAGGAGCTAGCCCTTAGAATAGACCTAACTGAAGCTAGAGTTCAGGTATGGTTTCAAAACAGACGAGCAAAGTGGCGGAAACAGGAAAAATCCTTGAATAAAAACACTGGTGTGCAAATAACTAACATCAACATTCCTATTAGTGTACCTGGTGAGTTGATTCGAACCTTTAAAGAAATCATAGTGAAAGTTGCATTTTATTGAACACTAGTCATTTTTTGACTTTTTATGTCTTTATAAAGTTATCTATTACAATTATAGTTTTTTCAGCTGTGGAAAGTGAAATTCTCTCCGCCTCAGAAAATTTAATAAAAAACAAACAAACAAATAAAAGAGAATGCATATTGGAATATTTGGAAATAAGGACACAAATAAATAGAAAATGTTTGACTTTTTTCAATATTTGGTATTAACTATTGTTTATTAGTTAGATGATGGAAAAAATGATGAAAGTTTCGTGGTCAGAGGGTTAAAAATAGAAAAACACTTGTTTTTTTGTTCTTTATTCCAAATATCTTCAATATTATGAAACATATATAATTATGTGAATATAAAAAAAATGTCTCGAAAAATAAAATTATCACAACCAATATACTTTTCAGCCTGTTCCACTCCATTGGAGAGTCCACTTCTAAATTTTCCAAATTCCGATCAAAACAACTCTTCGAACATGTTTTTGAATCTTGAATGGCCCCTATCCTTTCCGTCTTCTTCGATGTTATCAGTAAACACTGAGCAAATTACTAATGATCAATCATGTACTATGGATAATCATCTTCAAGAAACCCTTCTAATAGCAGGTAGGAATTCAATTTATATAGAACGTACTGCAAAGTAGAACGGTTAGGAAAAGAACAGCACACAAAAATCCAAAAACACGTCAAATTCGTTTCTAAGGGGACACGATGTGACCTAAAATCTATTGCAAAATCTTCAGTCCTCTAAATGGGGATGCCATACCTCAGTTTTCTTGAACGGATGTAAAGTCGAGTTACACGTCAATAAAAAGGATATCTGCTAGTGCTTTGTTTGAAAATTGGTCAACTCCTTAGAAGTTACGGAACATTCAAAATGATAAAAATAAGTTGGAGTTGAAGTTACAAAATTGCAGTTTTTGCTGTTCATGGAGTATCAGATTTTCAAAACAGTCAGCAAATGAAACAAAATCCGACGATGCACCGATTCATAATCTCCAACAACAGGCCCGGTTGCCACCGCTCGAAGTTCGTTGCCTGTGTGACATCCGGATGTACCGCGGGCATATCACATTTTCAATTGCTCTTGCTCAGTTGTTAATTGACATAAAAACCGAAAAATTTGTGGATACTTGGGAGATGATTTACTTTATAATATGTAATTTTCAATAAAAAACTAAATTAGCCTGAATGATCCCATTGTGGTGGAATGTTCAAGTGTTTATGAACATTGTTTCATGACCTTCAAAATTACTAGCGACCTGAATCGGCTTCCCATGGGCAGCAGAACATGAACATCTACATTTGTCATATTTGTCACATCTCGTTCATTAAAAAAGTTCCCGTGCTTAACTGATGAATGACAAGCTTTTGAAGATGTTAGGGATGGAAACTTCGTCATCTAAAAGTTTTAGAACAGTTTCATAACTATCCAGAACATTCTGAAATATGGTGGAATGTTCGTCAATTATTTGAAAATAAGTTCGGAAATAGATCCCAGATCATTGAGGAACGAGCAACGAGAATTATATGTTGTGTAGCCCTCTATTCCCCATCCATAATAAATGTTCCTAATTTTACCTGATAGGCGTGCTTTTGATGATATGAGAGATAATATTTTCGAGTTCTAAAAAATTCTACAACAGTCCGGAACAATCGAGATTATGCGGAGCAACCTTCTTCATTGTGGAACAACAAAGAAAGTAACGGCCTGGTAGTCCTCTATCTCGCATTCAAGATGAAGGTTTACGTTTTACCCGAAAGGATGGCTTTGAAGATATGAAGGCGGAAGATTTCAAACTGTAGATATTACTAGAACAGTTCGGAAAATTCGGGAGAATTTGAGAGAATTCCACAACATTCTAGAACATTCTGGAATGCTGATTGATGTGAAACATTGAGCAACATCCCGAAACATCCCAGGTTAATGTAAAACATTCCATAATTGTCTCAGAAGTTGTGAAATGTTATTGAATGGGTGGGACATCTATGGGTTTATCCTTTTATTTGAACTTCCATACAATCTCATATAAACTTTCTGAGTGGTACAGGGTACTCCAGCTAGTAAGCATCAATAATAACCTTATAGATATATTTTGACGTATGAGTAATAGTTATCGAAAGGCAATTTTTTGCGGAATTGCAAAAATGTTCTTTTCACTTAAAGTTCAATTATTTTCAAAACTAAGCTCTGTAATCTGATCAACTTTCTAGAGCATATTCACATGAAGTGAATTGTAAAGTGCTAAGGGATATTTTCAATTGGGTTTGTATTTAGGGAATGAATGAATCCAACATTATTTTTTCATAAATCAATAAATTTCCGAACTTATTTTCTATGAAATATTATTCAGCCCCGAAAAGGGGCAAAGTAAAAACAACCTCCAGTACAAATCAACTTTGAAGTAGAGGGTAAGTAGAACAAAAAAATTGACCACTGCGATGAGTCTGAGTCACATTAGTTGCCCGACGAATATCAAAAAAGTATAAATTACATTTCTTTTTTCTTCATTATGATTTCCTACCACGTAGTAACGGCTAAATCTATCAATTTATAAATGACATCTGTTTGATATTCTGTTAATGGAGAACTGAATGAAGACGACTTCAATCACGGCACGACAGGTTTCGACAGCTCTGGTGGTAGCCTCCTTGCCATCTGACTTGAATCCTTTAGATTTTTTCTTGGGAAATTTACACAATAAAATCAAATGTTTCATTTGTGGAATCGAAGCACAAGAGCACTAAAAAATAACTTGTTTTATTGCATGGAGAAGGGCAGAATCATGCATATTTCCTATTCCGGCATTTATTTGATCAACATAGTAGATTTCAAATAAAATTTATTTGATTTTAAAATTTTTTGAAAAACGTATTATGGGGATTTCAAATTTTCGTATATACTAAACGAGAGGTCCAATTTTCAAAATACAATAGCAGTGGAGAGCGATTCGAAAGTCTTTCATTAGACCGCCATTAATATTTGAAGAAAATGGGGATATCATCAGCGGGTTGATAATTCAACGATAATTTTGGGTCAAAACTTATCCCCCTCGCAAAAAAGATTGACACGTGTTTGGATTTGTTCCAAAAGTTCTTCTTCTGGCAGTTATAACTTCCAATACATTTTTGATAATCCACCCTATATAACATGAGAAACAATATATTATTGCTTCTTTGTATTACGATTTGATCGTTTACTTTCTGTTTGGCTTCTATAAAATATTTCTCACAGATAGAATAACGAACTCGATGCAGACCAGTAGCATGATGGAAGACAATATTCTCTTAGAGGATGATTTGGGAGAAAGGATGGGTACTAGTTTAACTCTCATATCGTCGGCTGATACGGATATCTCCATCGATCCAGATTTGCTGACCATGAAACCACAAAGAAATCGATTGGAAAACGATGATAACTAAGTAATATCGTAGATGAATGGCAACCTGAAGGTTTTATAATGATTGGTGAAATAAAACTGCAAACTTTCCGTTTATTTTTTTTTGAACGAGTTACAATTTATTTTGATTGAATGTCAAACTTTGACTTGAACTGATTATCAACAATAAGTAACGAGCTGAAGATCATATCAAAAATTTGAATAACGCCTGTGGCAGTAAAAGTAATCTATTGTCAAATACACTTTTTCGATAATAAATTGAATAATCTGGGTCTCTATACATTCAATAACTGCAATGGTCCATGAGTTGAAAGTTCCGATATTATAAATATAGTTTAAAAAACTAAAAAACACGCTTTTAAAGAACATCGAACTAAAAAGTTAAAAATATCTTTTTTTAAATAAGCTTAAAAGAATAACAAACGAAAAATACAAGCATCATTGTGAAAAAAGCGACGAGCGCTTGATATACAAAAAATATGGCACAAAGAGCCCACGGTTTTTTCACAATAATACTAGTATTTTTCGTTCGTTATTGTTTTAGGCTTATTTGAAAAAAAAAAATATTTTTAATTTTTTAGTTCGATGTTCTATAAAAGCGTGTTTTTTAGTTTTTTAACTATATTAATTTTTAATTTTTTAGTTTCGTATGCTATAAAAGCGTGTTTCATTAGTCTTTTTGAACTATATTTATTTTATCAAAACTTTGGGATCAACCAGCTGTATATTGTTTAGAAAAATGACCATCGATATTTTCCGATTCCGGAGAGGGAACCTGAAAATCAGCTACCAAGCCCAAGGTAGCAGGAGCGCGTGTTAATAAAAAAATACTTTTTTCAAATGAAGAAATACATATAAAATGAGTTCGAATTATATCAAGGAGGTTACGTACAGCGCATCTGCCCGCGAATAGATCAAGCAATAATGTCGATAATTCTGGAGTTACAAACAAACTGACAAACAAATAAACATACATACATACAGGTGAAGCTAATAAAAACGTGTAAATTAACAAGAACACAAAGTCTCAAAATACATAGGTAGGAGCGATAATATCTTCCCTCACGAAGACGACATCTATGGGATCGACAGAAGATTCAATCCATGATTATCAAAAATAAACGAGTTTCCCAAAGCGATATTTTGCAAAGCAAAGCTTCGGTATCGACCGACATCGACTGCCTTTCACTGCAGCTTTCACTACAAGGCAACTAGATAAGATGTCAGAGAAGATGTCATCGCTTCTACTTACCCAAGCTTGTACAGCAGAGTCCAGAAATCCAATTGTTGTTCTGTCTAGCATCACCGATGAGCCCTAAGGTGAGTCAAAACCAGCGGCGGCTCGTTAGAGGAGGGAAGGGAGGCTTAGCCTCCCCATAAAAATTGAGGCTATTCATCGCAATAAATCAAAAAATATTGACAAATAATTATGATTATTTGTTTCTGAAAATGCTTGGGTATCATTACTTTACCATTCATTTTTAATATAAATACATAATATGCCCGAAAAAACACTATCACTCACTACGTAGTACGTACCACACTGTATCCTGCATCAACAAAACTCAAACGCACCGCCCAGAACGAATAACGAAGAAACCATCAATCCGAAATAATAAATGCCATACGTTGATACGTTGTAAGGGAGCCAAGCCTCCGACCGCTTAAAAAAACACAAGCTCCGCGAGACCGATCCAGCCAGCGACATACGTCTCGATTTGTAATTTTAGTTGCAGAAATTATGGCGTTAGAGGAGGCTAGCCTCCAGTTGGTCTTCGTTAGTGTACGACTGCATTTGTTTTGATTCAATTCGGACGGGATGCCGTGACTGACCGGGACTGAAAAATATTTCGGTAAATCGTTTTAGTGTTTCTTGATGGTAAGTTTTATACGTATAATTTTCGGCAATACATAATTTTTGTTTGCATTTAAGCAAATATTACGTATTTTGCTTTAAATAGGTGTGGTACCCCAAAAAATTTTCGCGCCTCCGGCGGGCTTTTCTGTGTGTATACCGGGTGTCCCACATTTTATGTGACAGGCAATATCTGGTTTGTTGAAGGAGATACACAAAAATGTTTCATACAAAAGTTTTAGGAGTTCATGAGAGCTATATTTTGATATAATTTTTAAATATACAGGTGTTTTGGTGTAGGTGCTACAGACCAAAATTCCATTTTTTAAAATAGAACGCCCTGTATATCATTACATTTTCAGATGCTACGTTAAATTCTGATATCATTTCATGTTTGGTTTTTGAAATTCGGTTACGGCGTTGTTGAGTTATTGCTTAAAATGTAAAGTCTTGAGAACGACTATTATTTTTAAAAATATCTCATACAATTATTCTCTCTGCATCAGATCACATGAAAATTAGTCAAAATTTTGGGTGTTCGAAGTAATGGTTTCAATTTTGAGTTGTGGAATTCAGTCAGGAATCATTTTGAATATGAAACAATTGTGAAATTGAAAGAGGTGTATTCGAAAACAAATCTTTAATTAATAACAATGTAAATAATATAACTTGATAAATCATTTCATAAGAATGGTAGGTACCTAGAAATAAGTCATAAAAATTGTTCAAAGTGATGCTCATTAGATATTATACAGGCTTCGAAACGTCGAATCACTTCTCTCGTACAAGTCGCTCTTATAATATCAGGCGTAATATCACTGCACGCTAGTCGAATTTTCATTTTCAGATCATCCACATTCAAAGGGGGAGTAGTGAAAACAATATCTTTTAAATAACCCCATAGGAAAAAATCAAGCGGTGATAAATCTGGGGAACGAGCCGGCCACCGAATTGGACCCTTATTACCAATTCATCTATTTGGGTACGTTCTATCCAGATATTCAGTAACAACCTGTGAATTGTGAGGAGGAGCACCATCTCGTTCCACCAAATTCCTTGTCGTTCTGCTATGGGAATATCTTCCATCATCTGGATCAAATCATTTTCTAGAAAATGTAAATATCGCAATCCATTGAGATTTTCATTGAAAAAGTGAGGTCCTATGATGCGGCCATTGAACAATGCACATCATACATTAAGACCCCAAGTAGTTTGAAAATTACTTTCGCGGACCCAGTGGGGATTTTCTTGAGACCAGTAGTGACTGTTATGTCGATTCACAACTCCATTATTGTGGAATCGCGATTCATCGCTCCACAAAATTTGACTGAATATGTTAGGACTTTCATGTAATATTACCTGAATACAAGCAATTAATTCAAGTCGTCGTTCAAAGTCCGTGGGTTTGAAACCTTGTACCAACTGAATTTTGAATGGGTGGTATTTATTTTCTTTCAGAATTCTCTGTACATTAGATTTACTCATACCGACTTCTTCTGCAAGAGTACGGATAGAAACATGTGGATGAATAATAATATTAGCCAACACATTGATCTCTAAATCTTCAGTTGTAACAGATCTCGTATGATGACGATGCTTTATAGTAGAAGGAAATGACCCAGTTCGCAATTTTTCTACAACTCTCGAAAAAGTCATTCGTGACGGAATGGGTCTGTCTGGAAAACGTTCTTGGTATAGACGTTGTGCTTGACGGCAGTTTTTCTGACATTCCCCAAAAATTAATAACATATCAATGCAATCACTTGGACTAAACGCGACAGGCATACTGGAGTTTTCGCACAAAGAACACAGTTACTGTTTTGCAAAGAATCACTGAATCGAACTGACAGGTAGATACAATTCAACAACATTTGTTACTATGGCATCAACAAGCATAAGCTACTTGATGAAATTGTGCAATATAAAGCAATTCACCCTCAAGTTAGTCACATTCTCAAGAATTTCAATATTATATTCAACTGATATCGATATCGTATCGTAGAGGTGAGAATAATGGTTTGTATTCAGTAGTAGTCTAGTTCAATTTAATAAAAGATATAGACTGGATTCGTGTACGAGTATATAAGTTTTTTTGAAACTTTATATTTAAGGAAAAGTGCAATAACTCAACAACGCCGTAACCGAATTTCAAAAACCAAACATGAAATGATATCAAAATTTAACGTAGCATCTGAATATGTAATGATATACAGGGCGTTCTATTTTAAAAATGGAATTTTGGTCTGTAGCACCTACACCAAACACCCTGTATATTTCAAAATTATATCAAAATATAGCTCTTATGAACTCCTAAAACTTTTGTATGAAACATTTTTGTGTATCTCCTTCAACAAACCAGATATTTCCTGTCACATAAAATGTGGGACACCCGGTATATATAGTCTTTATGACTTTAGCCTCCCCTGTTCTTCAATGCACGAGCCGTCACTGGTCAAAACGGCGCTGTCTGGTGTTGCACCATAAATGCTAGTTTCATCCAGTTGCCTTTCAGTACAAAGTGCATTAGAAGACAGTGAGCGAATCTGATGAATGATTTTTTCTTAAGCATTCATGAAATAATAAACTTTTTTCAACTGGTTATAAAAAGTGAGGTTTTTTAAACTTCTATTGGAAAATGTTACTTTATATTTAACAATTAGTAAAATGTATACTTTTTTACCGTAGTGGGAGCTGGTCAAGCCCTATACTCCGAAGCCCCAAAGCATTCGCGCCAGCATTATCAACCAACGACCACTCCCCACACCGTGGGTAAGTGATCATTGGGCCCTGATCACTGATCATGTGCCCTGAGCAAGTGCAGTGGGCCAAGAATGACAGTCTTCTGCATCTATCCGGCTAGTAGAGAGGGCATCATTTCATCAAGGACTCCAATAATCAGAACAACCATCTTGACAGAGTGGTCTAGATAGAGTCTGCGGAGTTCGAAGAGAAAATCTCGATATTTTATCAGGAGCTGAAAACTCCACGACAAATATCGTCTTGCTCAGGCTTATTAGCTTGTATGAGCCTGAGGGTGGGGAACGAATAGTTCCAATAAATTCGGCACTTCTCGTCCCCACAACGGATTCTCCCCCGGAACGTAGGGCAACACCGGTGTATCGTCAATACTATAAGAGTGTCGTAGATGGTAGTATAGCTTTCTTAGCGCCGCGTTATGTCGATGGATATAGGCCGAGCCGCATATGCTGGACATGCTGATAACAAGTGCATTAGGGTCTCGAGCCCATCACGCGACTGCGGTAGACTGAGGTGTTGAAGACACTATCCTGACAAGCCATGATGAATCCCTCAGTTTTCGACTTCAGCCCACTCGACCTGAGGAAAGCGAAAGTCAGGCGCTTTGATAAGCCAAGGTCTCCAATGCTTTTGAAGAAGATCCCAGCATTGGCTTATACTTGTATTTCCGCAGAAGTAAGGTTCCAACTCGGTGACAGAGTTGTGGTCACCTCGTTTAGTCTCGAAAACTAAACCGAGTTTATCAGCTGCTCGGGCAGCTGTCTTAAAGAGAAATGCTCCAATTCCTGCTCTCTCAGTACCATTCTGTATACACTCCAAACTCAAAAGACCACGGCCTCCCTGTTGTCGGGGGAAGTACAATCGTGGAACGGCCGATTTGGAATGCAAATTCCTATAGAGATGCATCATTTTTGGGTCTTTACGTCGAGTTGATACAGCTTCTCCCGAGTCCACTCTGGCTCTGGCTTGGCCCGATGTTATTGTGAAGCGAGTTTGCCAGAGTGGTATCAGTTATTCAATGCATATCACTATTTTGTCGGGTACCGCAAGGCATCTGAGTAAATGCAAGATGAGCTCATGCGATATTGTATCAAATGCCTTACGGTAATCGATCCAGGCCATAGAGAGGTTACGCTTATATTGTATCGAGTCCTGCATTACACATCTATCGATGAGCAGGTTCTCTTTACATCCAGCGATCCAGCGACTCCTCTCTTCGACCCTCTCTGCTCATATATCCGTTCGAACAGACAGTTTTTAACTTATAAAAATTTAATGAGAGAAAAAAAGCGGAATTTGTTTTTTGCAAATATAATAACTATTGCAGATATTCAAAATTTGAAAAAAGATCCTTGATTAATAGGTTTATTTGAGCAGTGAAAATACAGGTAGAAACAGATAGTTCGGTTCATTCAGGCAATGCCCAATTAGATATAGCTTTAACAATAAAAAATATTGAAACTCAATAAATCTGAATATTAAAAAAAGAAGAAAATCAGGTAGTTGGTAGGTAGCAGAGCAAAATTTTTGATCAATTGTTCTTTAAATCATTAACAATTTTACAAAGTTTACATAAAAACCTTGATAGTTTTTAAAATTGGAGCATGGATGTTTTTTCCTTTTTTGAAGCCTCTGAAGGCTTAAAAAAGATTCCTGCTGAAAAAATTGGCTCAAATCGTAAATTACTCTGTGTGAAATTACGAATTGAATGACAGCTCAATCATAAGTCCAGATGAAGGTGAACGGAAATTGAATTAGTCATATGAGGAACCCCTTTTTGTCCCCACCTGTCCCGGGACAGATCTTTTGAAATGTTCTCGTTATCAAATTTCGAAAGATTTTGAAACATTTTTATAGTTTTTCCATAAGTTTCAGTTTGCGGATAAGATGATTTTCTCAAACGACTGGGTCAATTATGTAAAAGTAAAAACTAGCAGGATTCCTGCATAACAATACAAGATGCTTGTAAACAACTTATAACACGAAATCAGGCATGTATCGGTCTGTAATTCTTAGGAATCGACAAATCTTCGCTTTTGGGGATGAGAACGGTCCGGAATCGGCTGCTCTCCGTCCAGCCTTGAGTTAAAAACTCTGGCCAGATGGCGGTGAGTGCTTATAAGTTTTTTCCACCAATGAGTGTTCAGCCCATCGAGGCCTAGAGCAGCAAAGTTCATTGAAAAGCGATTGAACGATGCTATATTATTATTATTATTGATGTCACAGAATGAAAATCCAACAATCATACATTGAGGATAACATTGAATTTCTGAAAAATTTTATGCACTGTCAATATTTGATGAAAAAACATAAGAACATTTTAAATGAGGATATTGTAAAAACACGGTCTCGGTGCTAAAATAAGAAAACTGATGCGATTCAAAACTGTGAATTACAAATTACTACCATAATCTCTTTGTAGCTCATTATTATCTGAAATTCCTTGTTCATTCCAAAACTGCGACAATTCGGAAAAGTTTGGGTAAAAAATACACGAATTATTGCATTTTATATTCTTAGTGTTCAACTATTAATACTGAATAATTGGCTTTTGTGGAAGGACATAAAAAGTCCGCTAAAATATTATAAGTTAAGTTTGTAATAACAAAGCAACTCCTGCCAAGGTCCACTTGGCCGGTTTGTCTTTGATTTTCAAATTGAACGTCCAAACATATGTGGGCCCTCTCGTTCGGGTCTTATACACCGGGCATTCGTACATGTTTCTCAAATCTTGCTTGTCCTGCGTGATTGCTCTTACATTGATAACTGGCATGGCGGGAAAGAGCTCTTTCAGTCTCGAATCCATGATGATGCCCGTCTGGACATCCCATCTGGCTCCTTCCATGTGTAGACCATGGATATAAGCTCCATCTCTCGGGGCACTCCTGGAAAAAAACGCCACATATCGTGTTTACGGTAGACCCCAAATACCCTGTATACTGTTTGATTAACCAAGTGGAAGTAACTATAAACAAAATGATGAGGAGGCCAATTAGTAAAATGATGGAGGAGTTCATTCTATTTGTTGAAAAACTGGTTACCCGCTCCGCGGAAAGTGTTAGTGGGAAACTGGTGATCTTTCAGTGGATGATTCATTTTATTTATTGGCTCTGCTTGGAGATTGAGGGTCCAGTTTGCGCATTTCAGTCATTAAGTAATATTGACATATTTTTATAGAGTTTTTTGATATCTTATATTATTTTAAATCATTTCAAACATTTTCATGGAAAATAAGAAATGAAACTTTCTATGTTCTTTACTACTTGGATTCGTTACTAACGTTACTGTTTTATTTCTCATTTTTCATGATGATCTCCTACCATGTAGTTAACTATTACTTCGATCAATTTAATCACAAATATTTCCATTCAATTTCCAAGACAAAACATCTTGTTCAATGTTCATTTTCAGAATATTGGGTATTCAGAAAAAAAATCATTCTTTTTTAAGTTTGGGTTTTGAAATTGAACATGTTAAATTTCCATTCCTCAAATATTGGATTTTTAAAACTGAATGAATTCTTTTTTGGCTTTCAAAATGAGCTTGTTTAATTTTCAGTTACTTTGTTATATTTGCTTATATTTTTCTAAAGTTGATCAGAGTTTATTCACATACCCAATTACCCAATTACTATCGTCGTTTTATGATGTATGTGGGTACTAGCACCTACTGTAGTTCGCCTTCACAGATTTGTGAAGAAATATATGACGTTCAAGTGAAACTGCCTTGACTAATACAACGAATGTTGATAAGCACCCTTCCGAATTCATAAATAATACAAACTTACGTGAACTCTTCTTTCTGTTTTTTCGTAACATCGCACTGCAGACACATTTTATCCAAAGGTAGTTCATTTCGTCTTGCGGTACTCTGCATGATAGCAGTTAATAGTGATTGGGGATTGAAAAACCCCCCAGCCATACTGATGCAGGAAGCTGCAACAAAAACAATAAATCGAGAAATATCCTACTTGAACAATAATAAATGTTGAATATTTCATTTATGTACTGGATACCCTGATTAATCACCTCAACAATAATGGATTCTACACAATTGCATGTGCAGATGACATAGTTATCTTGCAGACCGGCAAATTTGTGAACACACTGTGCGATAGAGCGCAGGATGGGCTCAAATTAATAGAAATATGATGTAAGGAACACTCACTGTCGATCAATTCCAAGAAGACTGAGATGGTCCTTTTCACCAGGAAAAGAAGTTTATCGGGCTTAAAACCTACCGAAATCTTCAAAAGCAAACTAAAGTTCCCTGAAGAGGTGAAATACCTTGGTACTATCCTTGACAGGGAGCTAACATGGAACTCTCACCTACAGAGTAGAGCAAAAAGAGTATATGTAGCTTATGAGCAATGCCGAAGGACAGTGGGACGCACATGGAGTCTTTCACCCCGTGTGGTCACCTGGATCTACACTACAATAATAAGACCTATGTTAACGTACGGAGCCATTGCATAGGGACCGAAAGTTCTACAAGCAACGGCCATCCAAAAATTATATCAAATACAGCGATTGGCTTGTTTAAACATCACAGAAGCCATGAGAACAACACCAACCGCGGCAATAAAATTAATTACTGGTCTGACCTCTCTGTACCTGTACGTTAAGGAAGTTGCGTGAATAATGGCCATGTTACGATTGCGCACGGCTGGAGTAAACCTCGAAGTAGGAATGGTTCAATTGAGGCTGAGCCTAAGGCGAGAAGCGCTTACTGCGCAACCTCTGCTGCAGGCGGCCGGTGATGCAATTGAACCCAGGTTTGTGTTTGAAAAACCCTTCAAAATACAAATGAAACAACACACAGAGTCATCTACAAATGCAATACGCATATATACAGACGGATCAAAAACTAAAGCTCAAGCAAGTGTGAGTTTACTCCAGATCACTAAAGCTAAGGATTAAGTGGTAATGAAAAAATACCAGCGTGGTTCAAACAGAACTGGCTGGTATCTCAATCGCCACAGAAGAAATGACCAGGAAAGGAATTTCTGGCAAAAAACATACAATCTGCACTGATAGTAGACAACCCTATTAGTCTTGAACAGACAACGTGTTACCTCAGGGCTAGTACTAGAGTGCCACCAAGTTTTAGCCAAAGCCTCGGTAGATAATACCATTATCCTGAGGTGGGTTAAAGGGCACGACAGGAGTAAAGGTAATCGCATTGCCGACTCTTTAGCCGAAGAAGCGGCTGGACTTAGAATTTTAGGACCTAGTGACACGTACGGCCTGATGACTTCGACAATTACGGAACTAGCCAAACGTCACACCCATGTTCAATCCCTGAAGAGATGGGATGTAATCAAAGGATACAGTCTTGCCAGGATCACCCTGGGCGACTCTGGGAAGCTGGCGCCGGAGAAATATCTGGCGATGACCACGAAAAACCTACGCCTAACAGTAGGATTTCTGACTGGCCACCGTCAACTAAGGAAACACCTCCATAATATGGGGCTAGTGAACACACCTCTATGCAGGCTATGTGAACAGGAAGATGAAACTGTCAGGCATGTCCTATGCGAGTGTCCGGAGTTATCGTCAATGAAAGAGTGTGTGTTCGGCTAGTCTTGGCTTACACCTGCCGATATGAAAGAGATGTCTCCTAGTGACCTGTCCACCTTCCTGGATAGGACAGGATGGAATATGACCTAGGAGGACAACTCCTCGGAAGGATGTACAATGGGTCACATGTGGCCTAAGTGCTGTGAGCCTACACTCACCTTCCCTACTCTACAGATACAGATATGTACTAGTATCGTGCTATTGTACTAATATGGCAGATAATGTAGCTAAACTCTGTCCATTCAACAAAAACGTAACCCAAACAAAGATAGATGCGTGATCAAAGCATGATCACTACGCACATTTGCATTTAGTGGGTAAAATAAACAAGCCTCTAAACGCTGGCCAATCAGATTGAACTGCAATCGGCTGGCGGAATTCATGTTACCTACAGTGTCGGAGTAGTCTGTTACGTTTTAACGCCTGTGGTGTCTACATATAAGATATTTTAAAGTTTGAAATTTTTGAAATGTCAAGTACTGATGAAGCTGAAGAAACTGCTGATTGGTGTCTCTACACTCCACCTAAAACAATTTTCTATAACCAGCCGCATATTATCAAACAAAAATTGGTCGTTCCTTAGTGCGACTCTGTACACCCAGCCTTGGGTGGGCATCATGCACCATGCATGATAATGTTTTGGAGCACTCTGTTGCTTAGATGAATAGCATATAGATTCAAGTTGACAGAAGTATTTTTGCGTTAATTATTTTCAAGATTCCGGTTAGGTGAATTCTTTTTGCATAATCGTAACATATAGGTGAAATAATTTGATACTTTTACAGATATCGTGACACATTTATGGACATCAGAATGCTTTGATACCAAACTGAATAAAGGAAAGACGAGAGTGTTTTTGAAACTTCGAGTTGACAAGGATTCTGAAAGTTTTTATGGCATTTTATATTTTTAGTGAGTGTACTGATGATCCCATATTAAAATTATATCAGAAATAACTGAATTTAGTAAAGAAAAATACGCCATTTTTGAAGTTGAATTACCAACGATTTCTAATAACAAATAGAAACCTTCCAAATATTGCACATTAGCATGCATGCTGATATTTGGAGATATTATATTATAAATACTTTCAGTTCCATTATTATGAATTCTGAGGTTACTACACCAAACATTTGATAAAGTTTTATTTTCTTCCATTACATGAGAGTCGCTGTCTTCACAATGTTCATAATAGTTAATGAAGGTTCGACTAAATTATTGTTTGATTGTAATTACTACGATTTTGACTTAACCTTCGATTTTGAATTTCTTTCCAATGTTTCAAATGTGAACGAAGTTCATTTCCTACTTTTTCGAAAACTACTCACCACAAAATCCGTGGACCACGTCTCGAGTTCCCTTATACGCAATAATAAATCCACAAACCATGATGTGAGACCCAGTAATGATGGGTAAGCTCTAAGACCCCAAATCGGAGGTACCTGATCCAAGAACAGAGCATTTTCTAGATCTTCCATGTCTGATGTTATGGTTAGTTCCCCTTGATTCCCAGTTCCAATTCTTTTAGGGATCTTTTAATTTCTCCGGTTAGATGATTCATTCTTTCGCATTCTTGAAAGGCTACAATGACATATGGAGTTCGTTCTTCAACTTTTCCCATTATTTCGATCATATTGAAGTCTTCTGGTAGTTTTTCCATCATTTCGTCTACCATTTGCTTCACCTATACATTCAGTCTATCAAACTCATGTACCTCTCGGGAAATATTTTGAAGAAGGACGTATTGTATATTATTTTTCAATTACATGTTATTATAACTCACTTTGTCCTCTCTCGTGATCGTGGTGCCACCTGTTGAGCCTCCATCTCTAGGCTGCATTTCAAATACTGTTCTGAACAATTCATCTGCTGTGGTGGTCAGAAAACCGATTTCAGCATTCGGATGGAGTCCATAAAGATAAGGAGACTCCGATGGCATCATATCGTCAATATAAGTGTGATAACCAACGTAATCGGTGTTGGGTGGAGCTGGAAAACCTGGAGCTAACATAAGTTCACCATCAACCTGAAATTAAAATTATCAACTGAACAAGTTCCTGAAATTGAACTTGAAAGCGATAGCTACAAAAATCTTTGGGTTTGCCATATCAAGTGGGTTAAGGCCCTTTTTATGAAGCATGAACATGATATCAGAAATTGGATTGCTGACGGTTCAATGAAACTTCAACAAAGTTATAACATTTAACTTTCATCTCACCAAATCGGGTTGGAGAAGTTCTTCCAAGTAAGTTATACACAAACGCCTGTCCCAGTCGTCAGTTATATGACCACCATACATAATTTCTCCGAATAAGTATCTCAAATCTTCCCAAGGCACCTTCGAATTAGCTTCTAGATAGTTGAAGAGAACAAAAACGCTGATATTGAGATCACCAACATTGAATGGGTATATTTTGTTCCACCCTTGGGGTCCGAATTTTCTGCGTTCTGCTACTACCGCGTGAAAGTAGCAAAGGGAGAACAAAATGACCTTGAATTCAGCCTCCTTGCCGCATTGTTCCAGAGTTTCTTGGTTGAAGTTGGAGAGTGCCTTATGAAGATTTGCTTGCATGCCCGTAGGAGGTTCGTTCGTTATTTTAATAGAAGATTCCAAAATACCCTGAAAATTGAATGGAATTATTGAATTCCAGAAGTGGATAGTAGAATATTCCGACGATATTACAGTACCTGCGGTATTATATGTGCACTCGCACTAGCAGCAGGTTCCGCGCTCATGAACACTCTGTAATTAGGATTAGATCCTTCGGCATACTTTTCCAGCTGCTTCTCCAGTAGAGGAAGCCATTTTTTAACTAAATGAATATTCTGCAATACCACCCAATGACCATATTTTGCAGCAACCTCCATGGCTTTTTCAGCAACCTCTTCCTGACCTTGACCTGAAATTAGCAGAAGTTTTTGAACATATATTTAGTAAAGTTTATAATTAAATTATTCACAATTTTACATGCGCTAAGTGATGTTATTATATTTTTGGGAGGGAAGGAAAGACTGAACCCAACCAAGTGATAGATGTTCATTCCTTAAAATTACCTAAACTGACATTGTGGAAGTTTTGTCTGTCCGAGGTAAAACCCATTTTTTCGCCGAGATCTTCCACGTCCTTCAAAGGGTTGACTCCTGGGGATAAGATGAAAAAAATTGGTGTCGACGGACTGGTTTCTTCGTAGGACTTTTCGAATTCTACTGTTTTGTTCTCTACGTACTTGGATCCTAATTTCTCTTCTATGAATGCCCTAAAA
The DNA here is from genome assembly GCF_025532065.1 of Leptinotarsa decemlineata. Classification (NCBI taxonomy): domain Eukaryota; kingdom Metazoa; phylum Arthropoda; class Insecta; order Coleoptera; family Chrysomelidae; genus Leptinotarsa; species Leptinotarsa decemlineata. Next base: position 1,063,373 of record NW_027412549.1, on the reverse strand, counting down.
AAACATTAGCGAAAATCCATAAGTAGATGTAGTACATTCGTACACTACATCAACTTCCATATAACAGGTTGAGAAAGTTTTCGTTCTCTAGAAGGAGTTCGATTCAGGTCTCCAAGACAAAAAGAATTTAAGAGCAACTGGGGTAACACCATTTAACCACCAATATGTAGCACGTCACGAGGCTAGGTAAACGTCTTACTATAAACGCCGCATTGATAACTGAACTACAGATTGATACTACGAAAAATGCAACTGAAACAGTTGAGAATTTCCTACAAATCAACTATAAATCGAAAGAGTTGTGTTGAAAAGTAAGAGTTTCAAGATGCGTTGCTGCAACTTATAACGACAGGTTCACCTGGACTAGTACTCGTAAAAATGATGATAGACTCATATTAAACAAAGAATGATTTATCAACTGCAGAAAAAAAAACTTAAGTGGATGGACTGTATACTTACCGACCAATAGGACCAAAATAGGGGGACTAGGACCTCTGAAACTTTGAGGTGGAGAGATACATCTGACAAAATAGTTAAGGTTTTCCCGGCAGAGGTTTTCAGTTTCACTATTTTTCGGATTCGAAGGCCGTGAATATTTGGAATGTCTTCCTGACGTTTCGCTGGCGCGCGTGGCTAGCTTTTTCAGAGGTTTATAGATCCTGGATTAATATCCGATGAGTCATCGTCAGGAAGGTATTCCATAAATTCACGGCCTTCGAACCCGAAATCCTGAAGAGATATTAGATCCTAGACTGACCTGGACCCAACAGAAAGAAGGGTGAAGGTAGCATTGATGCTGGTCAATGATGAGAGTTGCAACCAGATGTCATCCATAATAATAATTATATAATTTTCAAAATAAATGTCATTTGAAACGTGTTTCGTTACAAAGTAGATTCATCAGTTACTGTTATATCAAACTATTCTACAATATCTTTTATATAGCATTTGGTAATAACGAAACTTATTATTTAGATGAATGAATGGATCTAGTAAAACTGGTAGATTTTGAATAAACAATTAGGTACAATACAATATTACTTTTAGAAAACAGGTTAAATATTGGCATTTCGAATCCTAATTAGATAAATTGTTGATTCTGGCAAAACAGTTAGATTTAGAAAGCACAAATTAAAACAATATTATTTCTAGAAAAATATGCAAATAAACTACTCAAAATTATTTCATGATAAAAACTTCTGGTGTGTACTCCATACTAATTCTTATCATGTTCCATTCGTTGTTGTTTACTTTTTTTGTACTTTCAGCTACAAAATCATTAATATGAAAAATTCGGTATTTAGTTTCACTTTACTTTGGTTCGTGATAGGTATTAAATTTTAAAATTTAAACGATGAATGTTGATGTATTGGGTAGAAGGATGATACGTAGAGTGTACCTCAACGAATTTCAAGTTGCTGGAGCAGTGGCATTGATTGAAGTAGGGTATTCAAGGCGTCGTGTAGCCCAAATGCTTAATGTGAGTCATTCTGCGGTTTCCAGAGCTTGGAATCGTTACCAAATTTACGGCATAGTAAAAAGCTCCTTATCTCAATCGACAAAGGGCCACAACACGCAGAGAAGATCGTTTGTTACGACTTTGGGCAATTAGGGGTCGCACCGATTCTGCTATAACACTGCAAAATCGCCTTATAGAAGCTAAGGGAAAGCGAATTTAGAACCAAACGATAGGAAACCGACTTCACGAAGTAAAACTCCATGCAAGACGACCCGCTAGAGCCTCTAGATTAACTCCAGCTCATCGAGGAAATCGTAGAAACTTTTGTCAAGAGCATCGTAATTGGGATTTAGAGCAGTGGGCCAATGTAATGTTTACAGATGAAAAAAATTCATGTTATTCAACAATGACGGACGTGTTAGGGTATGGAGACGTCCCGGTGAACGCTATTTGGATGACTGTGATAATAGTATGGGCTGGTATAACTTTGACAGGACACATGGACCTTGTGGTATTTCGGGAAGTGACTTTAACGGCTGTCCGTTACATAGAGGAGATATTGGAACCTCATGTCGTCCTATTTGCCCAAAATATGGGCGCTGGGTTCATTTCACAACAAGATAATGCCAGGCCACACGTAGGCAGGGTCGTGAGAAATTTCCTACAGGAGTACAATATTAATGTCATGAGATGGCCAGCTAATAGTGCGGATTTAAATCCTATTGAGCAGCTCTGGGATGAACTGGAAGGACTTTTGAAGGACCATCAACCCTTCTAAAATCTGTACCAAGTCGCAGATGCTCTTTCGACGATTTACGACCGGTTACCACAACAAATAATTAGAAATTTGGTGAAAGCATGCCTCGTTGTTCTGCCGAACTTCTTAGAGCCAGAGGTGGAAGTACTCACTATTAATGTACATTTTTCTCAATTTTTTTGTGAAATTAATTTTATTTATTTTTGGCACTCTATTGTATTTCTTTTCAATCGTATTACCAAACAGCATTTTGGAACAATGTAAGTTAAATTTAATAAAGGCACTTATAAACTATTTTATAAATATGAATGTTTGACAAAATAATACATATTTTTTTTACTTATTACATTGTAGTTTATGTTAATTAATGCCATTTTATGACGAATGAATAACTTCCTGTTGGTGGTTTGAATTGAAATTGGAATATTTGCGTTTATTGATTTCCAGAGATTCTAATTGGTATAGAAAATGTAATATATTTGTATATATATTCGCTATATTGTATCCTCGTGAGATATTTTATTCATGTTTAAGTAGTGAGAGTAATTTTTTGTCTTTTTGCTGTATTTCACTTTCACAAACAAGTAGATCATTCTGGAAGACATGGGAGAAATGGACAATTCAGGCAGTTTCCAAGTGGTAGGGAGAAAAAGGACAGAGGACAGGTCGCCCATACTCGAAGGAAGAAGCAAGTCGACAACACATGAGATGCATGTATGGTTAACAATTGCTACAATTGGAAAGCCATTGAACTTTTTGCGAAAGAAAAATGATATCAATTAGTTTAGCAATTCGGATCCCAATTCTTCATGGTTTATGATTATGACTAGATAGTAACTGGGGTGTTTCTTCTTGAAACAATTGCTGTTATTATCGATCTTGAACAAGTTGATCACATCAGTATTGTTGCTAAGTTAGCACCATACTGCTTGTATGAAGGCCTACCTAGAAACTGACATATCACTTTTGCTGATACATAAGTATAAGTCAATAAATGGGGTGTTATTTAGCAACTCTGTGGACATTCACTCATGTATACCTGTGACCTCTTTCTTCTTTAGAAGGTCTGAAGTCAATACAACCACATGATGTGTGTGAAGGATTCTGGCACTGATTGTGGATCTGATACTAGGCCATCATTAGGTATTCCTCATCACTATGTTTCACAAATGCAGTTTTCACCACATTTTCAAAAATTCACCAATGTTTTTTTTCATGTACTTGGTAACGAGAGGTAATATCCTGATATTACTAATATTAATAATTTAGTATTGTTTAGAATTCATATAAGAATGGTACCAAATTTTTCATCATTGGGAAACTACATGTGTTAAAATTATAAAGTAAACAATGAAACAATTTTAATGAAGAAAAAAATTCAAAATGTGTTATTTCAAGAGTAATATTTAACATTTTTGAAACTGAAACGTTTTGCAATCGCCACCTCATAGTAGGGTTGAATATTCCTACAGGGAAAGGAATATGTATGTAGACTTACATCATTGCGTATATCATTCTGTCGGGTCTAAGAGCTCTCATCATGCACAATCTTTGCAAGGCTGTTTTGCTCTTCCATTCTTGTGGGAATTTCTCTCTTTCTGGACACTCACAATCTACGATCTTCTTCCATCGTTTTGGAGAGTTTTCGATATCTCTGTCTAAGTTCCTGAACTCGTCTTTGGTTGCAAGACTGCAGATTCCACCCCAGCTAGTGTTGGATAGAAAATCTACTGGGCTAGTCACGTGTGGTTTTATTGGGAATCTCAAGAGAAAATCCAAGTCTGCTGCTAGTATTTCTTCACTTATTAGTAAAATCTTCAAAAAAATTAGCGGAAATATTTTTTTCTAATTTGAAATCAGGTGAAAAATATTTTCACATATTTTTTTACCTGGAAAGTCATCTGAGAAGCAAATATTAGCTTGTCGCATTCAAATAAACCTCTGGTAGTGTACTGGAAAACTGAGAAAGATATGCAAGATATCAAATTGTTCACTCTGTCTATAACAGATTCAGCAGGATCTGCTCTTGCTATCGCCTTTTGAAAAACAACACTAAATGCCTGAAAAATGTAATCAATTGAGAAAGACAAAGATTTGATTGCATACCTATGATTAACCATCAAATGCAAGTTGACACTGAAAAAAAAAGATGTTCAAAACCAAATCAATAGCTTGACAAGAAAACATATATTCCTGAAATGATTGCAAAATGTTTTCTTTTGGGACTTTGAAAAGAAATATTTGCGAATAGTGTGCATGTAGAAATCATAGTTTTGTTTTGATAGAATTGACCCACACTTGATGAAAATATATATTAATCACATTATTAAATGTGCCATCTATTTTAAACCCGATGAGTTAATTCAAACATTCTTATCGGCAAATAATACAAGCGGTATTATACATTTTTTGAGAAAAAATGATTTTTGATTTTCTACTTCTCCATCACTAGACAACAAATGTGGAAAACACCCAAAGAAAGAAGAAAAGAAAATAACTATAATGAAAACCCTCCATGAAGATATGTGGATCGTGCATGAAAGTTTCTTTCACATACAAACTAGAATCAAAAATACTTTGAAAATAACTACTTTCACTTGAACATTGAATTACACGAAAGGAAAAATTATTTTCGAAATAACTTCTTTTATATGAACATTGAGTTACACGAAAGTCACTTTTTCCCATTCAGACAAAATGGGAAGTGAAATCATCATAATTTTTCAGACTTACTTTCAGAGAGAATTGATAAATCGGATTGATCGTATTCAAATCATTCAGAATGAAATACAATAAACTAGCTCTAGCTGCGGCTGGTCTATAATGTTCTCGTGCCTGATCTATCTCACTAGAAGTTATCTTAGCTTCAGCAACTTTTACTTCTATTTCTGCAGCTGTTCTTTTCGTAGTTTCTAAATTTTCCACCAGCGTCGTGTCTCCCAGAAGATTTCCTCCAGCTGAAGACAGACGAGACAGTAAGTCGTCTTCCAATGATTTCAAAATAATTTTAAAATCGTTTTGTTGTTTGGTTAGATCTGCCTAAAAAATATATTACCTGAATATCGAGTGGAGGGTTCTAGAGTTCAGTTGCCTTTACTTAAGGTAACTAATCAAAATGATTATAGCAAAATATTTCAATATTAGGTCAGATACGAATAGTGATAGGTACGACTGAAATTATGACTTGAAGGAAACGTCTAAACATGTTTCACCACAGTTTCAGTTCGCATCCAATTCACATCCATGGATGGTTCAAAGAGGACATCTAAGAAGGCCCAGATGAACTCCCTTTATTGTACGATTAATGTCCAAATCAAAGATTAAAATTTGATATCCATCGGATGTCAATTTGGTGGCCTATGAATATCCATGGGAAATCCTCTGGACGTCCCTTGTCTGTCAAAAGACGTCCCTTGTCCATCAAAGGTTCAATTCGGATATCCATCGCACATCCGATAGGGATGTGTAATGGATATTTACTGTAGGTGTGAGCCACAATGAACCTATGCGACTTGCAGTGGAGAATCAAATAAACCCACTCACTTGGAGAGTAACCTACCTATCTATCTATCTTACCTTCAATTCTTCTAGATCTGGTCTTTCTGCCTTCACAACTTCTGCTAGGAGCTGATCCTCTAGACCATCTCTTGTTACTGTGAAATTGATAAGCGTGGCCTGTGCTTGCATTTCAGGCTTATAATGCGGATTAGCGAGCTTAGTATGTAAAATTAGGCGAAAGTTTGGATTATACTCGATTTCCTTGTCTCCAATTTTGATGGCCCTAAAAATATTACGATTGAAGAACATTAATTCTGAAAACCCATTGACACATTGCTATTGTTTTACATTACTTACTTTCCTTTTTTTATCAAATATCTCCCCAACAACGTATCTAAAACTGGGTCTACGTTTTCTTCAATGTTTTCTAATAGAACAGTAGATCCTTCGGTAATGCATTTTTCTATCACATCTAGATAACTTTTTTGGCCTAAACGTATCACTTTCAGGTCATCCCCGTATCTCTGTTTAATCCACTTTATACCTTGCAACTGAAAAAAATTAGTTTCGACTGTTTCCTGCCTTCATGAAATATGAATTTTTGATCAAATTGAACGTTACATCTTATGGATTTCTATTTCTCCACCATTACAGATTAACTAGAAAACTTCCGAAGAAAGTAAAAATAGAGGAAGGTCGGACAAAGAGTATACCTTAAGATATTAAAGGCTTTAGCAGAAAAGGTATAAGGTACAAAAACAAAATAACTAGCACAAATCAGTCTTTATTTATTTCCTTCACAATAACCCTCATCAGTTACCCTTAAAAATTGAACAATTTTTAACTGCAAATAAAATTGTATTAAGAACGAAATTATTCACTTTGCCCGGATTCCCGAGCAAAGTAATATCTTTAACAATCTGTTTAGGAACATTTTATGATTTATCATTCAGTCTTTCAATAACGTTCTTAACTTTATTTTTTAAATTTCTGCTTTTGGTCTTTCTTGATCGGTGAACTGGTTAATATTTTCTATTTTTGTGATTACCTTTTACGAGTAGTGATTGGTTTGGCAGGATTTGGTATAGGTCTCAACATAAAGGGAATGCAGTGAGAAGTTGAGCATCCAGGTTTGGGATCCAGTGAAATGCTCCCATTTTGTTGAATATTTACTTCAGTTTGTGGCTGCATTGTATCACGCCATGGGCTGCATTTTATGATTTGTATGTGGGGCCAAGGATAAAATTACGACGTTATTTTTGCTGGCGTAATCTAAAGCTGGGAACCTAATACTCACCTAATACCTAATACTCTCGGTTGTCTAATAGAAGAAGTATTCTTTTCTCAGAGGTAGGTCGAACATGTTTCACAAAAAAATGCATCCAATCAAGGAATACCTCACATGTAATCCAACCATTTGGAGTACAGGTTCCTTGAGTACCGGGAGGCGCACCATCAAGTAGTCTGAGCTGCATTTTTTTTCTTGGCAAAAATTAAAAATGGCGGTAAAAAAGAACCAGCAGCATAACAATAACCAATGATCATCGTTAATTGACTACGTTCTGCACTGGCAAGTATGCCCACATGTTTCATTCCTCATAAATCACTTGAAAAATCTACTGTGCTATCGAAACATGTGATATATTTTTCAAAATAAAGTTTGTGAAGATCAAATCGTGAGGTGTAGTTTTTAAAATAACTATGGATCTTCATCAAGTAACGGCCGAATCAATCAGAAAATCAATATTTTTTTCACAAAAATACAAATCTCCACTCTATCGGCAACACGCGACGCGGCCCCTTGCTCTGGTGTTTTCCGCTCATTGGCCCAAGATGGTCAAATGTTACAGTAGTGGGGTGTTGAATCACGCACAAATAATTTAGGAGTAGTGTATTCGCTTTGCCCAGTGTATTCACTTTGCCCGGCCTTTCCCTAAATTGAATGTCTCAAAAGAAACTCTTTGCAAATATGTTGGATCAAAAGTCTTTTCAGACAATCTGCGAAAAAATTTATCTAAAACACCTACGTTCAACTGTATGAACATTATATCACTTTTAACTATTCATTTTGTACTCTAAACGTTAGTAATGGAATTGAAATTGAATTATTCACAAAAACGTTATGAAAGAGCATTGATATAAATTTACACCCACTTGGAAAACTTCTAATTTCTAGGTGTACTTCAAAGTTTCGGGTGAAAAACACCTCAACTCCTCATTAGCACCTCATCTTCTCATTAGTATCATTTTGGATAATTTTGAAAAAAAAGATAAACTCAATCCTTGCATATAATTACGACTTTATGATACCGGAGGAGATACATGTGCTCTTGACACAACGACAGTTCGTAAAAAATATTCATACGGGTAGTTTATTTATTCCCAACCATAGCCATTGATTGAACGATATTTTCTGAGGATAGATTAGTTTTTGAGAAAACATCTTTTGACTTATTTCTATGTATCCATCATTATATTTCTATAGCAGGGATGAAATCAACTAATCGTAGGAATTTTTCTCAAGAACCATCAATGTATCTCAAGACCACATGTCTGTTTCGGTGACATAAAGTGGTAATTTTTCGCAGGGATTGAGTGTATCTTCTTCAATATTATACAATCAGGTGCTGATAGGGAGTATGTTTCATAAATTACAAACTGAATGGAAAAAGAGATAATAAATGTTCATATATTTGGAGGCAGTTGTATCGAATTAGATTTTTCTCAACTTCTACATGAAATGAATTCCTGTACATGATCTACACATCTCCGTGAAGAGTTTTTATTGATCTATTTAATTTCTTTCTTTCTTTCTTCGTATGTTTTTCTACTTCTTATGTGATGATGGAGAAGTAGAAAGCTAAAAGATTTATCCGAAAAAACTGTTAGTGGCCGTTTTCGTTCAAGTTGCCACAAGTTGATCATTACATACTATCATAGCCAATAGATTTGTCAGAAATTTTTATGATTTATTCATAATTGAACACTCTCCACATCAGAATTGAAATAGTGAATATAATATTGACTGAAACTTATCGATTTCAATATTTTTTTAGGACATCAATTTGAGTTGTAATATTTTATTCCTTTGTTTATTATATTCGATAATCGTGTAATTATTATATTTTCACGGATAGGCAAGAAAGAGCTAATATATTTACGAAAATATTATTACGTTTATGGTGATTACTGATGATACTAAAAAATGACAACAACTGGGAGTATATGCACTGATGTACAGAGAATGACTGTCAGACGGAGACGGGACGCAATCGCCGCTTCTATGTTCGACGGATGATATGTTTACATAGGAAAGATGTGGAAACACAGAATATTAGACTGTGACGGAAAAGACAAATGTCCGCGCCTCGTCCCCGTTCGCCGTCTTTTCTTTGTGAATTGGCCTTCACTCAAATTCAAAACAGAACAAAAATATTATTGAAGGTAATCAACCAGGAAGATGCACAACATGTCGTGCATCACGACATGATACTTGTGATGCATTGTTTGGAACCTTAAGTATAGTTATGAGTACCACTGGAGTTTTTTCCGAACACCAAATCGTTACTTTTAACACCTCGACACGTGTTTCGATCAGCAAGTGATCATCTTCAAGAGGAAGATTGAACTGGGAAACTTGCGAAACTAACCCTATTCATGCTATACAGGTATACCATACAGGTATACCACGCATATAGGTATACCACACCTTTGGTGTCTTACAATTTGCCTTATATATTAATTTTACAATATGTCCTTATGTAATGTTTAAATATTATAGCTAGATATAAAACAATTTTCAAGCTATATAAAAATTAATTTCACAATACTGCCTATCTAAATTTATTGTTACAATGTGTCCTTATGTAATGATAGCCAGTAAATCTAATGATATTATTTAAACAAGCTATTTAATGTGCTATTTGGTATTGGTCCCTCATAATATTATTATGTTTACTTATTTCTACACTCTCGTAGGCATCTAGTTGCCTGTTGTTGTTAACTTGTCTAACTAATCTTAATGAACTAAAGTCTATGGAATGGTTTTGTTGCAAAATATGATGAGTGACTGCCGATTTTTCAGGTCTTCCATATTTTAAATGTACTAGGTGTTCCCTATATATAGATCTTTTTGTCTGTCCATATTTTGCATCGCAGTCCTTACATTCAATTTCGTAAATTTCAAACTTTTCCGAATTCTCGACTTTGTCTTTTGCACTTCCCAAAAAGCTCTGTAGTGGATGAATTGTTTCAAAAACCACCTTCATACCTAGTTCCTTGAAAATCTTTCCAAAGTTCTTCGTGTGTTGGTGGTATGGAACTGATATACATTTATCTTGGTTTTTGTCCTTTCTGAAAGTCGAGATTTCGTTCATTCTTAACCTAAACTTCTTCCTTATTATGTCATCTACAATACCTCTCGAGAAACCGTTAGTGACTACTATTTCCTGAATTGTACGTTTTTTTTTTTTGTGAACCTCTCATGTGTTAGAGGGAAAGTTAAAAGACGATGCACTGAAAAATTCAACCCAGCACGTTTGTGCTGTCCACAGTGATGTGAATTTTCAGGAATCTACCTGAACGTGCTTGTTTCTTTTCTAATTATATCGTATTCTAACCCTCCATATTGACTCATCTTTACCAAAACGTCAAGAAATGGTAGTTGTCCCTTATTTTCTAACTCATACGTAAATTTTATTGATGGACATCTATTATTTAAAAAGGAAACAAAGTCCTCAATATTCGATCTTTTGGTATCGAATATCGCGAAAATATCATCCATATACCTTAGCCTTTTCTTTGGTTTCCATTTCAAATGGAAGAAGGTAGAAGGACAAGGAGTTTCCCATAGCCGTTCCTTCCAGTTGTTCATAAAAGCAACCTTCTAAGAGAAACACATTCATCGATTTCATTATTATTGAAATTATTTTTCTCTAGTAATTCCGTGAGGTATTGCAAGGTCTGTGGAATTGGGACTTTAGGAAATAAGGAACTAACATCAAAAGAAACCAAAATCTCACCTTCTTGCAGAACGACGTTTTTTGTATGTTGTATGAACTCTAAAGAGTTTTTACACTGAAACCTGGTTCCACAATAGACAAGGTTTCAAATTCCTTAGTGAGCCACTTTGCTATTTGGTAGGTAGGAGCTCCAATAGCTGACACGACGGGGCGCATTGATTTTCCCGGTTTGTGGATTTTTGGGAGTTAATATAGTTTCAACACCGTTGAGTTGGAAACTTGCAAGTTCCGTTTCATTTGAGAGGTAAGTATGTTGTCGCATTTCTTGAGGACGTCTTTTATTTCGGTAATCATCTTTAGTAACGGGTTCCTGGACAATTTCTCATACCGTCCGTTACTAATAAGAGTATTGACCCTTTCGTAGTAGTCCGATTTATCCAGAAATACTACTTTGTTACCTTTGTCGGCTTTCAAATAAAAAACGTCCTTGTCTTTCAATCGTTTGATAAGTTTCTTTTGGTTTTTATCGTTATTTATTGAATGCTTCTGTTTATCTGTTATCATCTTCCTGGAGATTTGATTCCTGACTTTTTCTCGAACTAGTCCCTTCGAGGAATCGGGCATTTATTGAATCGAAGTTTCAACACTAGCAACGATATCCTCAATAAGTTTCTCGGAAGGCGGTATGCCAAAATTCAAACCTTCATTCAAAACATTAATCTATTCCTTATCAAACGGTTGTGATGAATAATTTTCAACAATATTTATGATTTTCGGAGTGGTTTCTTTTGGTTTATTCTTAGATATGAGGGTTTTGAGTTTGTTGTTGAGCGTACACATTTTTCTGATATATTTTGATTCATTCATCCGAAACATTCTTCTCTGGAAGTCATTCCATTGTTCGTAATCATTTTCGTCTGATCTATATGTTAGTTTTTTATATAGACTATAGCTATCCAATTCTAGGAGACTACGGTTAGTGTACAGTTGATCGATTTCTAAATCAAGCTATTTTTCTTTGGTGAATTTTTGGACTGATCTGCTTGAATTAGCCTAATTTTAGTTGAGTACTTACAATACAGATTCAGTTCCGTTGACCTGGCCGTTATTATGTACTTATGATGCACTGTTTGGATCCTTTGGTGTAGTAATGAATATCATTATTAGTATCAGCAACTGAGGCAAGGGTTGTTGATTAAGTCCAAAAATTCACCAAAGAAAAGTGGCTTGATTTAGAAATCGATCATCTGTTAACTAACCGTAGTCTCTTAGAATTAGATAGCTATAGTCTATATAAAAAACTAACATATAGATTAGATGAAAATGATTACGTACAATGGAATGACTTTCAGAGAGGAATATTTCGGATGATTGAATCAAAATATATCAGAAAAATGTGTACGCTGAACAAGACACTCAAAACCCTCATATCTAAGAATAAACCAAAAGAAACCACTTGGAAAGTCATAAATATTGATGAAAATCATTCATTACAATCGTTTGATAGGAAGAGATCAACCTTTCGAATAACGGTTTGAAAGTTGGCATCCCGCCTTCCGAGAAAGCTCTTGAGGATATAGTTGCTAGTGTTGAAAGTTCGATTTAATATATGCCCGATTCCTCGAAGGGACTAGTTCGAGAAAAAGTCAGGAATCAAATCTCCAGGAACATGATAACAGATAAACGGAAGCATTCAATAAACAACGATAAATACCAAAGAAAATTATCAAACGATTGAAAAACAAGGACGTTTTTTATTTGAAAGCCGACAAAGGCAACAAAGTAGTAATTCTGGATAAATCGGACTACTACAAAAGGGTTAATAATACTCTCATTACTAATGGACCGTATGCGAAATTGTCCAGGAACCCGTTAGCAAAGATGATTGCCGAAGTAAAAGACGTCCTCAAGAGATGCGACAACATACTTACCCCTCAACTGAAACGGAATTAACAAGTTTCCAACCCAATGGTGTCGAAACTATATTAGGGGAAAGTGGTCACCATTCGTACGCGGGGCACATTCGTATAGTTGGTATAACAGAAAAACTAAACGGCACACAAACACATCTTTGCTTATGTGCATAGACATATCGACCACCATGTTGCTAGCGGAGTGTCGCGCCAATGGCACCACAGCGTTTCAGCTAATAAGACATAACGTGTTTTTGCGGGCGGTGAGTAAATTTTTTACCTAAGTTCAGTTCGTAATTGTAAGTAGAATTGTTATGTTTTCGACAAAATGGTGATGAATGATTAATGTTAACATTGTTTAGTTTGAACTTCAATTGTTATATTTCTCAAACCGAATTAGAATTTGTATAAAGTTGTATTTTAATTTTGTGCAAAGGCATGGGGTGCATTCGGACCAGACAGGGGGCACATTAGTACGCGTACGAATGCTCCCCTTTAGATTGTATTAACCACTAGTATATAAAATTTAATTTTTATGAAATAAAATATAGTATCAGCTTTTAAATTATCGTGCAGATAACACAATATTTTTCTTTTATGAAATATTCTACTACTAAAAAAATGAGGTATTTTTGATGAGTCAACGTTATAATTATTATTTTATTGCAGAATCATGGTGCGAAAATATAAAAAAAAGATACGCGTACTCAAGAAGTGGATGAAAAGTCCATGAATCTAGCAATTGATGATGTAATACAAGGACGGTTGTCGTATAGTCCTCCAGACATTGTTATCGGAACTGGTGAATGTTCCACCTCTGCCGCCGAGACGCAATCTGTACCGAGTTCTTATCTTCCCATAACACCAGAGGTCATAAGACCTTATCCTACAGCTGTTAGAAACAGAAGAACCAATAAAGGGAGAAAACCGAGTAAATCCCGGTTATATATACATATATATATATATATATATATATATATATATATATATATATATATATATATATATATACATATAGATACACCTGAAAAAACTGAACTAGAAGAGAGACACAGACATAAATGATTGGAAATAAAAAAGAAAGGAACGCCAGAGCCAAAGCAGTGAAACGTACTTTGAAGGAACTCAGTTCAATAAAAAAGAAAAAGAAAGCTAAGAAAATAGAAAGCGTCGAAGATTCAGAGAAATTTGTAGGATCGCAATTTACCTTGCGGGAGTGTTCAACATCTCCAGTTGATTTAAAAATGGACGAAGAGACTGATGATAATAGTATCAATATTAATTCAATTATGATACCAGAGAAAATCAAAGATAATTGTTATGTTTTGGTAAAGTTTGAAAAAAAAAAAGACTTCTGTTGTTTATTACGTCTAAAAAGTTGTCAGTCATTATTCCGGTATTAAGATGAATATATCTTATCTGTGTATCTGAGATGTCGACATGATCTTCCCTGATCCTCAACCACGAACGGGCTGTGCAGCTAGAATGGCTAGACTTTATACATTCGCAGTTGATTTAAATAATTATAATGTGTAATACGTTTCAAAGAAACAACCAAATGTATGATTACCTACTTTGAGTTTAAATTGTCAAAGACTCTGTAACAATGTCATACAAAATGATTGTAAACATCTCATTCAGACTGATTGTAAAGATGAACGATTTTATTTTTTGTTATTTTTTTAAAAGAAAGTTTTATCGACTGTTAGTCAAGTCACATATTTTTAAGTTAGTTCATTGATAGATAAATATTTTTATAATCATTAATGAAAAATCAACGACTTTAATTGGCTTTTTAATTACCCTGTATGAATCTACCCCATGGCGTCCGAAAGTACCCCACCTATTGTACGAACGTACCCCGTAGGTGGGGTACGTTCGTACAAATATCTTATCGTAGAAAAATCGCTATAACGCTTTAACCTTTTTACATAATAGATTCGAACTTTTTTGTAATGAACTACAATATATTTGTTACACTCTGGTACATAAAGTTGATAAAGTCAACAATTAGTTATGAAGAAAAAAAATTAAATCTAAAAAGTGTACGAATGGTAACCACTTTCCCCTACCTCCAAAAAATTCACAAACCGGGAAAATCAATGCGCCCCATCGTGTCAGCTATTGGAGCTCCTACCTACCAAATAGCAAAGTGGCTCACTAAGGAATTTGAAACCTTGTCTATTGCAGAACAAGGTTTTAGTATGAAAAACTCTTCATACAACATACAAAAAATATCGTTTTGCAAGGTGGTTTCATCGTTCTGCAAGAAGGTGAGATTTTGGTTTCTTTTGATGTTACTTCCTTATTTGCTAGCGTCCCAATTCCACAGACCTTGCAATGCCTCAGGGAATTACTGGAAAAAAATAATTTCAATAATAATGAAATCGATGAATCCGTTTCTCTTACTAATTTGTGTATGAAACAAAATCGGTTTCAGGTAGGAGGTTGCTTTTATGAACAACTGGAAGGACCGGCTATAGGAAACTCTTTGTCCTTCTACCTGGCAGACCTGTTCATGAGCAGATTTGAAATGGAAACCAAAGAAAATGCTAAGGTATATGGATGATATTTCCGCGATATTCGATACCAAAAGATCGAATATTGAGGACTTTGTTTCCTTTTTTAAATAATTGATGTTCATCAATAAAATTCACGTATGAGTTAGAAAATAAGGGACAACTACCATTTCTTGACGTTTTGGTAAAGATGAGTCAATATGGAAGGTTAGAATACGATATAATTAGAAAAGAAACAAGCACGTACAGGTAGATTCCTGACAGTTCACATCACTGTGGACAGCACAAACGTACTGGGTTGAACTTTTCACTGCAGCGTCTTTTGACTTTCCCTCTAACACATGAGATGTTCACAAAAGATAAACGTACAATTCAGGAAATAGCTGCCACTAACGGTTTCTCGAGGAGTATTGTAGATGGCATAATAAGGAAGAAAAAGTTTAGGTTGAGAATGAACGAAATCTCGACTTCCAGAAAGGACAAAAACCAAGAAAAAAACATCTCAGTTCCATACCATCAATACACGAAGAACTTTGGAAAGATTTTCAAGGAACTAGGTATGAAGGTGGTTTTTGAAACAATTCATCCACTAGCCACACATTCATCCACAGAGCCTTTTGGAAGTCCAAACGACAAAGTCAAGAATTCCGAAAAGTCTGGAATTCACGAAATTGAATGTAAGGACTGCGATGCAAAATATTATGGACAGACAAAAAGATCTATTAAAGTAAGATATAAGCCTAGCACACTTAAAATATGGAAGACCTGAAAAATCGGCAGTCACTCATCATATTTTGCAACAAAACCATTCCATAGACTTTAGTTCATTAAGATTAGTTAGACAAGTTAACAACAACTGGCAACTAGATACCTAAGAGGGTGTAGAAATAAGTAAACATAATAAAATTATGAATAACGTTGACGGATCAATACAAAACAGCATACTATATAGCTTTTGTTAAAATAATATTATTAGATTTACTATTACATAAGGACACATTGTAAAAATAAATTTAGATAGGTAATATTGTGAAACTTAATTTTTATACAGCTTGAAAATTGTTTTATATATAACTATAACATTTAAACATTACATATGGACATATTGTAAAATTAATAGATAAGGCAAATTATAAAATTAATTTAAGATACCAAAGGTGTGATATACCTGTATGTGTGGTATACCTGTATAGCATAAATAGGGTTAGCTTAACAAGTTTTCCAGATTAATCTTCCTCTTGAAGATGATCATTTGGTGATAGAAACACGTGTCGAGGTGTTAAAAATAACTATTTGGTGTTGGAAAAAAACTCCAGTAATATTCACGACATGATATCTTTTGTTTGAAACTTAAGTTTTATTTACTTGTGGATCAATCATCAAAGGCCAACGTTCAGAATTGGACAAAATTGTTGCATTCTCTGTGGACATTCTATCACTTGGTAGTCCTTCATTGTGCCATTTGGCAACGATAGTATCGTCTGTCAGCAGTGAAAGAGGATCCAGATTTGCCGTAATGGGTACAGGTGCTGAAACACAATTACACTTTATACTTCAGATATCTTCAGAAGCAATGCGACTCACTTCTAAGGTGTTGAGAAATGGTAACCACATTTTGTAAAGTAGATCCAGTCTATATTGCTTCGTGAAGCATCCCACATAAGATATGAAAGCTGTCGTTAAAAGTACATCTCCAGGCATCATTTTCCCGTTCTCTATGAAACTAGAAAATCATTTTAAAACAATTTTTTGATACGCCAGAAAATTACTATGAGGAGAAAACCAAAACAAATTCTGACCTCATACACCAGAGTCGCGCCGCCAACTTAGCTAGGAGTTTCGAAAGGTTTGTTTTGGTAATATTCAACGGTGGAGGCTGGAGGCGAAAATCTCTCAGCATAACTGAACTATTTTGTTATAGGTACAGAGTAAAAAATTCATTGCGATTGAAGAATAATTTTCAAAAAATGGGTACTATTTGGGTATTTATAGAAAAGGGTTTGCCAAAATTCAATATTAGTTTACGGTGATAGCAGAAGAGATCAGAGAAAATTATCTTTAGGTATTATTGGTCAGTCGTCATCAATATGACAAAACAATGCCATTATGGATTTGATATTCAGACCTAAATAGAATCAAAAATGATTCTCTGCAATTAAGTAAACTTCCATATATTAATCAACATATTTTATTTGAAAGATATATTCTATTGTTTCTAAGTTTCATTAGGTATACCAAACATCCATACTGTTACCAGAGAAATAGAAGTAGTAACCTCAATCATTTTGAAAATTCGTTTTGGTTCAACTTGAAACAGATATTTCTAAATTACCTGTTCACGGCTTCTGCCCAACGAACATTTTCGCTAGCTAAGCCACCAACGAGCCTATTGGCTAACTGTATTGTGGCATTAGTAGCATCAGCTTCTTGCTGACACAAGAGTTTTTCTGTGGTAGCTGTCTCAAAATCTGCTGTCAGTTTTGCCAACTGTTCCTCCAGAGACTGAAAAAATCCATAACTGAATATTTCAGAACAGGAATAAAAAATGTTTCCCAAAGAACACATTTTTTGATAAGTTTGGTGGTAAAAGAAACCAATCTTGCACTTACCGCTACTTTCTTCTTAATACTATTCAGTTTCTCTTGAGCAGCTGCCAACTCAGCATTAGCCGCAGCTAAAGCTTTCCTTTTGGGCTCCACATCGCAGAATACCTCATAGAACTTTATTATATTGATAACCCAAGCACAGAGGCCAGCTGCAGCAGCGGATTTTGATCTTACAAACTCAGGTTCGAATTCTGCGTCTTTCAGATACGGTTCTATCGCTTTGATCACTTCAGGATGAATGTTTTCCTTGTCGTAGTTAATGAGGGAATCAAGGAAGGCGTCTACTTTCGCCATGACGATTTTTGCTGCTTTCCAGCTGCGGTCTTTGGGCACTTTACCAGCGGGAGAGAGGAGAACCATAACAGCTGCAGTAACGTTGGTGACAGCTCCTAAAAGTGAAAAATATGTTGGTATGTTGATATATTGAGCTTTGAAAATTGTATCTATTTTTCATCTAAAAAAATGAATAACGATGCAGATAAATACATTTTTAGAGTTTTTCCCTGTGGTATCATAGAATGTGTGATATTAATTCTTTAAAATAACAACACCACAAAACAATAATTGGGATTTTTATCATAGCATCATACATGTACACTATGAAAAAAATCTGAAATAAATACAAACAAAAACTGCAATGTATAGATTTTTTTTAATCATTCGTTACTAGGAAGATATTATTGTGATAAGAAGTGTATTATTTCTCAGATGGAATGTGAAATACCTGGTGGAGAACCGAAAGATTTCAACTCCGTTAAATTCGCCTTGTTCAAAGTATTCAGGGCTTCTTGAGCTGCTAGCAGAGCTGGTTCAGCTTTCACCAAGTCTTCCTCACAGTCTTTCTGCTTTTTACATACTTCTTCAGCGATAGCCGCAACCCTTTCTTCCTCTTCATCAGCCAGATTCTTTTCGATCGACACCTTTTCAGTTTCTACTCCCACTATTTCGATGAGCCTGTCTGCTGCATCATTTTTTTTCTTTAAGCTCGATCTCCTGGATAGCCAGTTTTTTCTTCAACTCATCCACCTGTTTTGCAGTGCTTCTTAATTTGTCTAAGCCGTTTTCTAATCTGAGTACCTTGATGGAATCCATAAATTCAAAATTATTCAACTTGCAAAATAAAATATCAAATATAGCAAAATATGGCACGTTGAAAAATATTTTTCTGCTAGATTCACCTCATCATATCTGAGATCGATGAGGAGTTTCAACTTGTATTTAAGTCATCGATAGATGTTTAAGCAGAACTCGATACAGTATAAGCGTAACCTCTCTATGGCCTGGATCGATTACCGCAAAGCATCTGATGCAACATCGCCTTAGCTCATCTTGCATTTGCTCAGATGCCTTGCGGTACCCGACAAAATAGTAAGATGCCTTGAACAACTGGTACCACTCTGGCAGACTCACTCCACCATAACATCCAGTTAGGCAAGAGTCCAAACAGGGTGGGCCACTTCCAGAAGGAGTGTATTTGAGGGCGATTCACTCACTCCTCTTCTCTTCTGCATCTCAATATTGCCATTATCCTTTACGCTCAGAATTATTCGAGGGTATAACTGTGGTACCCCCGGAAACCGGAGGCACAAGGTCACCCATTTGTTTCATTCGAATGATCTCAAACTTCATGCCTTTGGAGAAAAGGATCTCCATCATTCCATCAGCGCATGGAATTCGAGATAGGCAAATGTGCAACGGCCCTTCTCAAAAGAGGACGGTGCAGGGACTAAGGAAAGGGTGTGCAGCTCAAAGATGGAAACATCCTGCACCATATGGCTACCTGAGAGGTGTATACTCACCTGGGGTGGAACAACGCCACTCACAAGAGGTAAAATGCAGTGAAGAACTCTCCGCGGCAAGTATCAGAACAAAATTCGACAGATCTCGTCATCGGAATTGGGGATAAACCAAAGTTTCTGTAACGAATATGTCTGCCGTTGCAAACTACTCTACTCGTTTGGAGTAGTGGAGTGAACTCGGGAGAAGCTGTATTAACTCGACGTAAAGATCCGAATAACGATGCACCTCAATAGGAGTTTGCATCCCAAATCGTACGTTCCACTGTTGTACTTTCCCAGACAACAGGGAGGCCGTGGTCTTTTGAGTTTGGAATGTCTAAATGACATAATGGTACTGGATGGAGCCTGTTAAGTCGTTAGGAGTTAGGATTCCCTTCTCTACATGGTCGTCGACCATGAGAGAGCAGAAATTAGAGTATTTCTCTCTAGGACAGCTGCCCGAGCAGCTGGTGAACTCGGCTTAGTTTTCGACACTGAACGAGGTAATCACAACTCTGTCACCGAGTTGGAACCCGTTCAGCAAAAGGGCCATATGAAAGCCGAAGAGACACTTCACTCCTGCTGCAACACAAGGATAAGCCAATGTTTGGAATCTTCTTCAATAACACTGAAGATCATGGCTTATCAAAGCGCCTGACCTTCACTTTCCTCAGGTCGAGGGGGCTGAAGTCAGAAACTGAGGGGTTAATCATCGTCTGCCAGGATGGTATCTTCAACACCTGAGTCTACCGCAGACGCGTGAGGGTTCTAGATATTCCTAACACAAGGTGCACGGCCTGCCGCGAGGCGCCTGATACCCCAATGCACTTGCTGTCAGCATGTCCAGCATATGCGTCTCAGCCTATATCTGTTTGTAAAAATCTGTTTTTTCGTTAATCAGCTGTCGCCCCCATACGAACGACAACTCTCAGAGTGCGAGCTAAGGAATAACGAGGTCTTACCTTTTAACATGTGATTCCTAACATGGTTGCAGAATCATCCCAGCTTCAACCAGATAAATTCTCTCGAGAAAAATATCTGGTCGAGGCAGGAATCGAACCCACGGTCTTCCGATCGTGAGTCGGGCGCACTACCACCGCGGCCAATTCCATATCCATCGACATAACGCGGCCCTAAGAGTGCTGTATTATCACCTATGGCACTTTTACGGTATTGACGATACGCTGGTGTTGCCCTACGATCCGAGAGATTTCGAATCCGTTGTGGGAAACGAGAAGTGCCAAGCTCATTGGAACTATTCGTTCCCTATTCGAGCCTGATGTAGTCCATCTCGACCACCAGAGCAAGACGATATTTCTTGTGGAGTTTTTAGCTCCTGGCGAGACGAATATAGTCCGAAAATAGGAAGAAAAACGGATGAAATATCGAGATTTTATTTTCGAACTCCGCAGACTTTATCCAGACTACTCTGTCGAAATTGTTGCTCTGATCATTATAGTTCTTAGTGGAAAGATGCCCTCTCTTCTATCGAATCTCAAAATCATGCCGGCTGGCCGTACTAAGGCAGAAATCTTAGTCGGACAAATGTAGAAGCCTGTCATTCTTGACTCGCAGCGCTTGCTCAGGGCACCTGATTTTCGCTAACAATGATCACTCACCCACGGTATGGGGAGTGGTCATTGTTTGATAATACTGGCGCACCCTCCTGATTGTATAGGAGCTTCAAAGAATAGGGCTCAATCAGCACAACCTTAGGATAGTAATAATAATAGTATATTCAGGGCACATGATTCTTGGATCCAATGATCCACTAAACCCATGATGTGGGGAGTGGTCATTAGTTCATAATGATGGAGTGCATAACGCCATGTCCCCGAAGCTCCAACTCTATCAGAGCTTCTGAGACAGGGCCCGACCAGCTTATCTTTCAGGATAATAATGATATTAATAATCGTAATCTTACCTTGGACTGCAAATCTTTGTTTTTCTGACGGAGCAATTTGGAATACAATGTAATTTGTTCCAGATACGACTTTGGAGTGGTATAGTTATATCTTCTTTCATTCGCAAGGAATACTTTCGAGATATTATTGACCGATGCATGCGCATACGCCATGAAACGAGCCGAAGAATCTCGCAAGGCTCCCTGAAGTATGACACCAGTAATGCTAAAGATATGTAAGAAGGTCATCTTCAATAACTCACCGGTAGAACTTCTAGTTCTTCTAAAAAGGTGCTAGCGACCGATACCAACGCCTCTTGTGGCCATTCGTGGAACCAGTTAACCTGGGTACAGTTTATGATAGCGGGAAATTTCCTGGATCTTACTCTCAAAGTGGAACCAACTGGCGAAAAGCATAATACCAATTTCAATTGCCTCCGTACTCGATCTATGAAGAATTTCCAGCAGTTTTCTCTCGTGTCAAGCATCCCAGCTCCTTTCACCTCATTCCGCACTCCAGCTATGATGTTTTCAATTTCATCATCTGGAAACATGTCAGGTATTTCCCCGGAAGCGAGCATGTCATTGATCAAGACAAGGAATTGTTCATTGGGAACCTGGTCGACAATGAACAAAATACACAAACATGGCCTCTCGAGATTTTTGAAATATATCAGTACAAACCTGAGCATCGGTCATGAGGAACATTATTCCAACATTCTTCAATCCACTCTTCAGGAATAATGACGACATTTCATTTCTTAAGTCTAATACGCCATATCCCTTTTTGAGTTGAATTTGTGCTACTTCCAGTGATGAGATGAAAGCAGCTAATCTAGCTAATGACTGTTTTCCACTTCCTCCAACGCCCACTAGTAGTGCACTTCCTCGAGGCGATTCCAAAATTCTGTTGATTCTAAAATACATAATGGAAATAATAAGAATACCTCGGCAATAAAATATATAGGAGAAAGAATAATTCAATACATCAGAAAATATTCGACAACTTCATAATACAATGATAGAGGCCCAAGAATTGAACGTCTAAGAACTTCGATTCCAAAACTCTTGAAGACGTACCGATTTTTCAAAAGTTTCAAAAATGCATTGAGAGAAAGCTTAACCTACCTGCAAATATGCATCATGGCATCTTCAAAAAGTACCAGGTTCATTGCTGCTACTAAATCGTTGTAACTAGACATCGCTTCGTTCAGCAACTTGTTCAGTGTTGTCCACTTTTTTATCGGCATATATTTCGGTTCACCTATTCCGCCAGCAAAATGGCAGTAGATGTTTGGTTTCTCAAATACTATGGATTCATCTATTTCCTTAAAATTATTCAAAAATCGATGTTCAAGAATACTGCTGTAATATTAATACATTGCATTTCTTTAATGATGCCCCCCCGCTTTTATTTTTTGAACAGGTCAACATATTATGTAGTTAAATGTCAATGTATTCAGGCAATTATCAAAAGTTTCGCCATTTTGTAGTAGGTGAAGATATTGACTTCATATATTCTAGGGTTGTGAAGTATTTCATAGGAGCTTCAAAATAATGTATCATAAGACCCCTCTTTCCCTTTAATTTTTTTTCCAGATGGCGCCCAGTCGCCATCTTAAATGTTTCATCTGTCAATTTCACTTCAGAATAAATTATTCATGCATTAATTTCATTATCCCCAATTTCAATTTTATGAGTTGACCCTTTCAAAAAATAAAAAAATGCACTGTATACTGTGTGTTATCAAAAGTGAAATGACAACATAATATCCTCCTAATTGTAAAGTATTAAACCTCATAATACACATTTGTAAATCGAATAATTTTTCAAGTTTTCAGTCTGAAATGAATTTGAGAACTAAATGTAATAAATGTATCTAATGAATCAGTTTTATGCCTCCCATGTACGTCTGAAAAATGACACGTCAAAAATAATTTGATTTAGACTACTTTTTACACAATAGAACTATTGCATCGTCTCTCGACGTGCATTTCGTGCATTTCAAGTACTTTATAGTGGAGTAAAAAATAATTATAGATAGACCATTGCACAAATGTCAGACAGTTTTTGGTATTTTTAATATATTCTTATCGATTATATCCCACCCATGATATGCTAAACTATACTGTTTCGTTTGATTCTCTTTGGATTATTCATACCTCGAAGTTCTTTTTGAACGTATCCAACTGTAATTTGGCGAAAGCGTCGATATCTTTCTCTTCTGTCAGTTTATCTCCGTATACTCTTTGACACTCGTGTAACCACAGTCTAACTAAATCTGTAGGTCCATTGAGACATTCGTTGGTGCTAAAAAGTAGACCCTGAAAAAATGTATCAGAAAGATTGACATTTGGCTTTTACATAATGAGTTTTTTAAGGACAGAACACAAGCACTACAGGAAAATTCTCAAGGCGCTCTCAGAGCGGTGCCTGTGCGGAATTAGTGATTCACATTGGATTTGAATCGCTGGAGATTAAATCCATTTGGAAAAACTTTCCCAAGAAGTTCATTCCACATATATACGGTTCTCCAAATGAAAGAGTTCTTAAAGAGTGAAGTTCGAGGTGTACTGAGTTGAACTTCAAAAAGATGAGCAGCCACAGTTGGTCGAGTATTTGGTATATGCACCACTCTTGGTGGAATCAAGTGTGCGAAGTCACTTTAACACATCCTGTGAAAGTATCTATAGAAGAGAGACAAATCTCTAACCTTTCTTTGATGTTCCAGACTATCACGGTTGCAATTAATGTTCGCTTCTCCAATCAGGCGGATGGCTCTTTTCTGGATGGAAGCCAGCAGTTTCAGTGTATGCTTGGGGGGAGCTCCAAACATGAGAAAAATATTCCAAAGAGGGTCTGATCTGGTGCGAAACAGTGTTCTAAGCTTTTGAGAAGCAGCCTTCGTAATTTCAGCGATTTGATTGTGCTAAGACATATTGGTATCCACTTGTGATACACTGTTTGGAACCTTTGGTGTAGTAATGAGTATTACTGGAAGATGATCACTTGATGATCGAAACACGTGTCGAGGTGTTAAAATAACGGTTTGGTGCTATCACCTCTGCTGAGTAGGGCCAAGAAGATGATAGCACGACCAGCTGTCGAAAGCGCTCGCATATAATAAATAGAAGTTATAAAGCTTCAAATCCTTTTTGTGACATATGTTAATATCGAGAGAATTTATTGAATAGCCAAATAATCCATTACTGTCTTCTCGTGAAAGATAATACGTAATGTCTTGTTACTCATATCAATAACCTTTAGGCAAGGTGAGCTATTATTTAAATTTTTTTCATTGTACCTTTGTTCAATAAAATATGGAAACAGGAATTTGAAATGGAGACCAAAAAGTTATGAATTTGGACTCTCCTAATCTCTCCCAGAATGTTTCTTTATATGAAAGATCCTATCTTTTTTTCGTTGAGGAATCACCTTCTTAAATGTTTTACACTTATTCAGTTACACCCAGTATTTTGAACTTTGGATTCAACTTGGATATCTTTGAATGGGATAACGTGAATTCTCTGAGTGTGAGTTCAGCTAATACTCATTTGTTGGTAACCTGCAGACGTTTACTGAATTTAGACTCTCTTTGACGATTTTTATTGGCCTGAATATCGATTCTATGTGTTGTGATTCTCCAAGCCTCCATAGCCTTACCTTTCCTTAGTAGAATTGCCTCAACAACTTGGGCTTCGTAATATTCATTCATTTGGAAGGCGTTGTCTGAACTAACGTTTAAATTACTCTCTCTTTTGTCGAAGCTATAATAATATTAATATTTTATTTTCCATTTGATAATTAAAAATGGTATTGGATTCGTCAACAAAGGTGAGTAAAATGAAATAAAATTGAACACATAAATAAAGACTATATAGTCACATTACAAAACCAAAGAAAGGAATGAGCAGACAACATATTAAGTTTGTAAATATTCCTTTGCAGAATATAATCACTTCATCACTAGAAACTGTTTTAATTTGTTTTAAAAACATAAGAGTATTTAACACTTTTTTATTCCGTCGGGTAATGAATTGTAAATCCGGGGAGCCATTATTCTAGTACAAACATAATGAATTTTTGTACAACTGAAAGAAATATAAAGATGGTCTTGTTGGCGTGTTTTGTATTCGTATCTGGAGTTGTTCGGTGTGAAATTACTACGATTTTTTACGTATTAAGACAATTCAAAAATTAACAGTGATCGAAGTGTAAATATTTTTAGATACACGATGAGCGTTTCGAAACTTCAACTATAGTACGAATAATAAGCTTCTGCGCAATGAAAACATCCGATGATGAGGTAGATAGGCCCCAGAAGCGAATCCCGTCTGGAATCAAGCTGAGCATATTATAATTTTAGGAGTTGTTCCTCGTTATGTACGAGTTTGAGATTTCTGAGTTATTATGTGTTGGAGTTTTATTTGAATTGTAGCGTTGACAGTGATTATTTCATGTGAGGCACTAATCCACTTCAAGGCCTAAAAACCTGACTTGTTGAACAATTTCTACATTAACAAGTTTTTATCACATCGGAATAGCTTTTCTGACGATTATGGAATCTAATGAAGTTTTTCCATGTTCAGGTGAAGAAGGTTTGCACTGAACAAATCCTTGCATTTATATGATAAAAGTTTGTCTGATTTATCTGAAATGAGCAGTGGCGTATCATCTGCTTACATAGTGAAAGAAGACTGAACTGGTAAGTCATTCAAATCATTCATGAGTAATATAAAAAGAATTGGTCCCAAAACCGAGCCTTGAGGGATACCAATTGTGACTGCTCGTTTTATAGATACAATTATGTCGATAGAAATGTAGTGCCTTCTTGAATCGAAGATGTGCAGCCAATAGTGGGGAATGCCCTTTTTGCATATCTCTTGAAACTTATCTAGTAAAATACTATGATCTACACAGTCAAATGTCCTGCTGAGATTACAAAAGATCCCAACAGGGCAGTCACCCGTATCCATCAAGTTCACCAGTTTCTCATAATACGAGTCAACTACTGTTATCGTTGGTGGTTGGGAGTTTTTGTTTAGATATTTATCTGTACGTGTTGGTTTCCTACACACTCTGTATCCCAGAGTCCCATTTTCACATCTGTTCAAAAGTACCTCCAAAAAAGCAATTGTTTTATGAGTTTCAAAAGTACCTCCATAAAAGCGATTGTTTCACGAGTTTCCTGTTCCATTGTTAATTGCATTTTGGGTTATTAACGTTTAGTTACAGCGCATTTCTTCAATGTCCCCCCCCCCTTTTATTTTTGGAACGCGTCAACTCAAAAAATTGAAATTTGGGATAATAAAATTAATGCATGAATACTTGAAATTGACACATTGAACTTTCAAGATGGCGACTGGGCGCCATCTGGGAAAAGAAAATTAAATGGAAAGGGAGTCTTTTTGAAGCTCCTGACAAATGCTTCACAATCCAAAAATATAATGTCAATATCTTCAACTACTACAAAATGACCTTTTTAATAATTGCCTGAATACATTGACATTTAAGTACATAATATGAGGTAATAAGCTTGAGGTCAGATCAGAAGATGCTCGAAATGGTTGCCTTGAACTTCTTGACATATGAACAGCCTATCCGATATTTCACGCCGAACATTTTCGAACACAGTAACATCAATAGCTCTACAAATATTCATTATTCTCTGCCGTACATCCAATATTGAAGCATGTTCAGTTTCGTACACTTTCTGCTTCAAATAACCCCATAAAATGTCCAAATGTGTCAAATCTGGTGAGCGGGCTGGCCATTTTGTAGAACCTCGACGGCCAATCCAACGACCGGAAAAAGTAGTATCCAACTAGTTTCTTACTTGTCTGAGTAATGTGGTGGTGCTCCATCTTGTTGGAATACAATATCCATATCGAATTCATTAGGATTCGCTTCGACGATTTCAGTGATGAGAGGGTCAACAGTGGTTTCCAGCATATTCAAATACAGTTCTGTTGAATTTTTATCAATAAATAGAGGTCCTACAAAATGGTTTCACAATATTCCCGAAAAACGTGAGGGTTGATGTCATTCCAATAACGGCAATTTTGTCTGTGAACATTGCTGGTTGAAGAAAATGTACATTCGTCACTAAAACAAATATTGTGGAGGTATGTAGGATGCCTTGCAATGGTTTCCGTCATGATTTCGCAGAATTATGTTCTTCGTGTGTACCATTTTAATTTTGTATATACCTATTCCTCTTCAAAAATCTCCACACAGTAGAAGGGACATCTCACAATCATTCGCGACAGAATTAATAGACTGTTCAGGTTTTATAACCATCTCACCAATTATTTGCACTTGCTGTTCTTTCGGAATAGACGGATGACCTGGGGGCTTTTTGTTATGTACACTACCGCTAGTTGTGAATTTGGATACAAGTTTCCTCAAATATTTTCTATAGATAGGACGATTCGGAAAACGTTCTTTGAAAATCCTTTCGGTCTCGTGAAAGTTACGTGTCGCACCGTAAATAAAAATCTCTTCAATTTTTTCTTCCAATGGACGAGAATTGACCATTTTAGAGATTGTTGACGTGGTACCTTTCTACTAGTAAAACTGAAAACTAAATGAGAATATTCTAATTGAACAATGATGTTCATTGTCGTATTGATATTTTTTGTCGTTTGTATGAACAAAAAATAACTTCCCTAGTCCGGACTTCCATTGTCTACTATATAAAATGATTTGAAATCCCTGAAACAACTAAAAAAGAAGAATTAAAAATGAGATAGCTGAAAATAATAATTATATTAACCAAAATAAACCTGAAATGAAATAATAGTGAAATAAAATACAAGTAAAAATAGAACAATTGAAAAAATAAAAATAAAGAAATGAAGAAAGAAAGAAAATAAAAATAAAAAGTGAAGAGATTCCAAGTCACGTTAGTTCACGACGTTTCGATTGTTAGTATCTACAATCGTCTTCGGGTGATGACTGGACTGATTCCTCGGAGAGATGACTATTTATAGGTCGTTCGAGTACTTTCACTTATCCCCGCTTTCCATTTTCCGCTTCACTGGTTCCGTGGGAGATGACCGTTTTGGCGGGAGTTGGCCATTTTTCGCTTGATGATGGGTTTCCATATGTTTGCGTATTTCTACGCTGGCTTGGCTGAATACGTTGTTGGACAGCATGTATGCATGCTGTATGTTCCTCTCTGTGCAAGATCTCAGCTTGGGACCACTCGTTCCATCATCAAGCGAAAAATGGCCAACTACCGCCAAAACGGTCATCTCCCACGGAACCAGTGAAGCGGAAAATGGAAAGCGGGGATAAGTGAAAGTACTCGAACGACCTATAAGTAGTCATCTCTCGGAGGAATCAGTCCAGTCATCACCCGAAGACGATTGTAGATACTAACAATCGAAACGTCGTGAACTAACGTGACTTGGAATCTCTTCACTTTTTATTTTTATTTTCTTTCTTTTTTCATTTCTTTATTTTTATTTATTCAATTGTTCTATTTTTACTTGTATTTTATTTCACTATTATTTCATTTCAGGTTTATTTTGGTTAATATAATTATTATTTTCAGCTATCTCATTTTTAATTCTTCTCTTTTAGTTGTTTCAGGGATTTCAAATCATTTTATATACTAGACAATGGAAGTCCGAACTAGTGAAATTCATCATGAAACATTGTCAATCACCTTCAAACAAAAAATAACTTAATAATCCTTATCGGCTTGTTGGAATTGTCATATGGCAGATAAAATAGAATATTTATAAAAATATCGATTTTAATGTGTTTGTCTCCAGGAAATTATTAAATGTTCCGCCATTTTGTAGTAGGTGCAGATATTGATTTCATATTCTAGGGTTGTAAAGAATTCGCCAGGAGCTTCAAAATGATGTCACAAGAGCCCCCTTTCCATTTAATTTATTTCTTTCCCAGATGGTGCCCAGTCGCCATCTTGAAAGTTTCATTTGTCAATTTTACTTCAAAATAAAGTATTTATCCATTAATTTTATTATCTCAAATTTCAATTTTTTGAGTTGACCCGTTCAAAAAATAAAATGGGGGGACATTAAAGAGATTCACTGTTAAAGGAAAATATGTTGCGAATTACTATGTTTTCATATTACGAATGTATCATAAAAGTAGCCCAGGTATCAATATTGTTTCTTGGCCGCTCGAATTTTTTGTTATTCGAATTTTTCCACCAAGTGACTCACCGAGTTGTCCGGTACAGTGCTATCCATTTGTTCATAGAAACCTAACGTGATCGGAACAACACACATTGTCAATTTCATAACCAGAGTTAGTGATAGGCTCTTTGTGGGATTCAAAAAAATAGTTGAAAGATACAGACATTTACATTGACAAACTACCCAAGAGACTATTCCACATTGAAAAATACTGAAATTATATTTATAACAGAACACAAGACGTACAATCAAGTCAGCCCATTTTTGTAAAAACAAAGAAGTAAACGACCAATCCAAAGGGGTAAGAGATCCAATTCCTTCTGAGTGAATCAATGCAGAGAATTTTTTTCCATTATTGTTCAGTAGGATGAAAGATTATAAATCTGAGACACGATAATTATGAAATTGCTACTTCAATCTTACCTGAAAAACATTTGAAATGTCTCTCAAATTGAAAATATAGTGAAATTTCACAGCTGTTGGCAGAAATATTTGCGAAGCTTTATGATGCAGAGCAACCGTTGCTGTAACGATGGTCTCCCCCATTTTCACGATGAAAGATGGAAACTTGTGTTCCATGTTGGAAAGGTGTTGGCTCAAAATCGAGTAATAGATGGATGTGAGAGCTTCAGTACCAGGGAAGCTGATGGCGAAGACGCAAAAATGACGTTGGAGCCTTGGATTTATGGTGAAGCTGCCTGCCGTAGGGTTCATACAGGACACATACTGGCAGTTGTGGATATCTTTCAAAGTGAGACGATTTCTGTCATACCTAAGGAGAGATTTGAATATAATGAAAATAAAAAATGGATTTTGGATTGAATTGAAAAAGGGGTTATTTGAATTGAATCACCGGATCAGTTGAATTTTTCAAAGATACTCACCAGTGCTTATAGTCTAGGTGTTGTCTAATCAGAGTGTGGGGTTGCACAGTTCCGTACCCATCAACCTCTGGCATATTCATATCATCTATGAAATAAATGAGAGTTTTATTTCAGGAGGACCGTAATTTTTACCAGCTTTCTTCTCAAGCGGTTTTTCCAGAATTTTCTGAAGCATCTCTGAGGTTGTGTAGAAATTGAATGGAACGTTTGTCACTGCATAATTATCAGATAAAGAAGCGAGTTTTTCACTGACTAGCACAGTTTTTCCACATCCAGCATTTCCCACTAACATTACAGGATGGCGTTTTGCCATCAAAAGATCCAGGAAGTATCTGATCCTGATGGATTCGGTTGTATGAACTAGCACTGCCTACAAGAAAAATACCTCAGAAGAAGAGTTTCATAGATATGACTACTATAACAATAAGTGATTACCTGAAGAGGGATGTCTGGATCTAATTCGAAGCGACCTAAGCTTTCAGTCCACGGAACAAATTGTTTCGTTTCATTATCAATGAAATAGTCAAAAATTGTTCCTCCTGTCGGAAATTTGACAGTTTTAAATTCATTCACCCACCATTTGGTAAATTCCACTCTATAATCGGTTGCCTAAAATAAAGAATATCTTTAACACTCATTGAGAGCACATTGGGTACAACAACATACAATGAATAATTTTTTTAAGAAAAAAAAGTGTATTTCATTTAATTTTTATTGTATTTGTACTTGTTGTATTCAAACGTTTGTAAATTACCAGTTTTTATTTATATTTATACTTACAAGTCTTTGTCAATGGGATGCAAAATTTTCTGACAATAAAGTATATTTTGATTTGATTTGATTTGATAGGCCCTGGACTTTCCAGGTTAAATTAACCAATATACTTGTTTTAAATATATAATATTGGATCGACATCATTGCAACTAAATGTAAAATATCTACTCCATCTGTTGTTTTCTAAACATTTTGTCTCAAAGGATTCATTATTGAACTATATTCTAGTGTAATATCGAAAATATCAACATTTATTACAATTTCACACTCAAAATGTAGTAAACTCAGAATAAAACCTTTGTTCTGTAATATTTTACTGCATAGTTTATTCGTTATCGAAGTTTTGTTGTTTTCAGAACTAACTTTGATTTATAACACATACCTGTTCCTGAAACATTGCCGATCCAAAAGCCCAGACGCAACAAAAAACAAAAATACAACTCATACCACTCTTTTGGACAGTCAGGTGGTGTATTACTGGGCGTCAAAATGCAGTCTAGCAAATGACACAAATGGCATGATGTGCGATGTTTCTGTGATTGGGGTTATTTTTTTGAACCTCGTCCTCACATTTTCCAAACAAACTGGAATGTATTTATCAAAAAGCATTATCAAGTTTGATTTTTCCCCAGGGACGTCCCTAGTTTCGATCCAACTAGTGACATATCTGAAAGAGCAGTGATTGTAAATATATTCATTTTATTAGGGACTAGGAGTTTTACGAAGAACATAAGTTTCGAAAAGTTGAGTCATGGTTTATGTAGTGTCTGGATACCCACCAAGTATTTTTGATATATTTCGGATTCCAAAAAACTTAATAAACCCAAAGGAGGTCCCCATCTTCAAAACAATAAAAAATACTAAGATATTTATAATTTCTATATACATTCTAGGATTGCACAGACAATATTTCACATCAATTTTGTTTGTGGAGGTAATATTGAATCTAATATCAATTTATTGATATGAGATTCTTATCTTTATACAGATAATAAAAATAATAATATTTATTGATTTCTTTAGGATATCCTAATATACATACATTATTATGAAATATTCATTTTACATTATCATTAGTGTGTACAACTAATTGATGACAAAGTAATAACAAACATGAGGAAACAACACTACAAGAAAAAATTTTCACATTGATTTCAAGATGGTTCATACATCTAGATATATATAACAAATATATTAGAAAACAGAAAAAAAATCAGGAATGAGATTTTATATAGTTTATGAGTTCTTTCTTGAACTGGAAAAGATTTATTAGATCTTTCAACGAAATTAAAAATAATATAGTTCCCAAAAACACTCCCCTGGTGTACACCGAAAACGACCTTTCGAGATGATGACACTGAATCCTTTATTTTGGTTACATGGCTTACGTTGTGATAAACAGTCAGTCAGCGATAACAAAATAGTTCCACTGATACCAATTCTTTTCGGTTTATTTAGTAATATGTGGCGATCAATTGTTTCAGCTCTTTCAAGATCTAAAAATGCGGCTTAATATAATGTCCGATATCTATTAATTCTTTCCATTTTGAAATTGTGACTTGTAATACAGACTGAAAGCTGACTGACATTTTAGTAAAATATCATTATTTCCTAGATATTCAATGAGTTGATTACAAACTGCGGGTTCTAATAATTTCTTGGTGCAAGGCAAAGTGTTGATTGGTCTAAATTCCCAGGATTTATTTGTATTAGGGACTTTTTATACTAGCACAAGGACACTAGTTTTAAGTTCCTTCGGGAATATGTCATTGCTTAACAAAGATGTATTCATAAAATTGAGCAATGCATATCCTATAACACCAAACGTATACAATTAAGTATCTCACTGCTGAATTTTATTTCCATTTCGTTGACCAATTTAGACACTTTGAATTTCTCAAAGGAGCAGTTAATCAATATAACACTGTTCTCATGAAGTTAATCAGTTTGATCGATAGTGTTCACAATTTCTTGTGCGCCATCAATAAAATAATTGTTAAATGATTCTGCAACATCTAGATTATTTTTATGAATGATTGACTGACCATTTATTTTGAAATGAATATCATAAGTAAACGTGTTGTAGTCTTTGGACTTACAATATGTTTGAATGTTTTCGACATATTACTCGGGTTTAACTTATTTTGATCAATTTCATCATAATTTAAATTTTTTTCTTTGAGTTTCACTAAATTTACACATGTATTTCGAAGAAATTCAAAGTGGTTCTAAATTTCCTCAGTTTTATTATTTTTGAACAACTTGTGAACCCGATTTCATCTGTCACAATATATTTGAACCTCGTTGTCATACCATGGTACCCTATTTGACTTTATAGTGTGTGATCTTTCAGGTGCAATTGAGTGAACAACTGACTCACACTGACTTTTGAAGTCAACACAGCTACAAAAAGTTACATGATATCAAACTCAAGTTAATCCGGTCCTGTATATTTTTGTGCTATATATATTGCAATTTCTCAAATTGACTGTTATTATAGAATAATCAGTTAACTTTGGGGCATCATGAACAACAACAGTATTAACATCGAAATTGGTGAGTACAAAGTCGACAATGGTGTTGCTATATATAGCACACTTGGTTATTTGAGTTACAGTTTGTTCAATTCCAAGCATGTTCAATATATTTTTTATTTTTGTGCAATAATATTCGTTACTGAGGAAATTCAAGTTGAAGTCTTCAGCAAGAACACATTTATATTTGGAATTGAACAAAGTTTCTCACATATATTCAAAATGGTCCAAAAATACAGAATGACTGGAATTTAGTGATTGATAAAGTAGCCAATAATGTAAATTTGTTTATTTGAAGTAACCCTTACAGCTTTACAGCAGTAATTTTTTTCAAGTATGAATGTTCTATATATCGAAAATTTAATAGCTGTTCTTGAATACAATACAACCCCTCCTGTGTGTCTGGACATCGAATTACAACGGATATTATTATGGTTTGGGAGGTAAATTTCTAAATCCTCTATGTCTCTAGTTGTACGGGTTTCACTTAAAAGCAATAAAGAAGGATTATACCATAAGATTCTTACTATAAGCTCGTTTTTATTTGCTTAAATACTCTGACTGTTCAAATAAATGATATCACAATGATACTGTATATTAGGAAGCTCAACTTCTTTTTTGATGTAGCCATCCTAGTTTCAGTTACCAAAAGGGGTTTGTTGTTAATATATTTGATTGTTTTCGAGAAATCACCATTTTTTCTATTTCTTGCAGCTGGCTCTTGAT
Source organism: Leptinotarsa decemlineata (assembly GCF_025532065.1). NCBI lineage: Eukaryota > Metazoa > Arthropoda > Insecta > Coleoptera > Chrysomelidae > Leptinotarsa > Leptinotarsa decemlineata. The sequence goes on along the minus strand of NW_027412549.1, from coordinate 1,028,890 downwards.
TTTCATGTAGAATTTTCGTTGCTTTTTTGTTTGATCACTAAATATTCGTAGGTTTAGTAATTCAGTCCGGCTGTTCTTTAGGATATTCAAAGCATCTCGTGATTTGAGAATAACTTTGAGTAGTTTATTAGCTATAGTTTTTCCAACTCTACAATCCTTGACATTACTAATTAGTTACATTACATTCAAATCCTCTTCTACACACCTTTGAGAAGTATTAGCTTGGGAATCCTTCAGTTCTCCTATCACAATATTTCGTTCCCTTTCTTGTCTCTTCAATAGTTCAGATATTACCTCTTCTGAAGACTAATCAATATCTGCGCCTTCATTCTGGGAAGACGATGAATTGTTGGCCAATCTTTCAAAATTATCCTCCAAATCATGCATCTGCTTAATCAGTGAAGGAACTTTCCAGAATCCTGATTCACAGTCTTCACATAAAAATATAAGTTTCCTTTTTGTTTTCAGCTGTAGGCATTTGATTTCAGATCCTGTTAAATCACATCACAGGGAAAGAGCTGAGTTGATTCACATTCACCTTCGCATTTGAAGCACTTCTTTTTATCCATCACTTTTTTGTGAAATTGGAAATATCTTTATAAACTAATCAATGCCTTACTAAATAATATTAGGTACATCACTGGATTAATAAAGTTCCAGACTTCACGACCGAACTTTTTATAAATCAACACTTTTTTGTTTATGTGTTTTTACAGTCAATTCGATGTATTTTTTCAAAGGAAATACGATATTCTGTAACTTTTATTGTATAAGTTTGCATATAAAAATAGATGAACGTAAAAAATTCAAACTTTTTTTTATTGACTCTCCACGAGATTATTAGAAAGCATCTCGGATCTTTGAAGACTTTTTCATTTAAATATTGTTGAACATATATGTTGAGTAAATATCCTCGAATTCAAATCTATACAATTTGAAATTGAAAGTGTAAAAATAAGTGTTTGTCTGTTCAAATATTTTTTTTTGAAGATATTTCCTTATGAACTTTAGTTTCTTTCAATCAATAATATACTGCACTCTTCCATGCTATTATTGTCATGACATTCATAAAATATAATTTTTCCAACATGATAGCTATGGACACCCTGTATAATAAGAACTGACTAGGACTGACATTTATTAAAATTCGATCCAACGCGACGATGTACCATTTTTGTTACCATGGCGATCGTTTCCAAGCTAACTTCCTCGAAGTTAACGTTTCAATCAATGTCACTTTAACAAGTATCTGTGTCGATAGTAAACACGTTAGTTCTAAAAAATGCCTCCAAAGAAAAAAGGCGGTGGCAAAGGAGGTACCGGGAACATAATCGATGGGGTTGATACGACGCAGATGACCAGAGAACAACTTGAAGTGTTTTGCCACAGAATCAAGGAGGAGAATGAACGAGAACGAGAAGAACGCAATTTCTTCCAAATGGAAAGGGATAAAATCCGGACCTTTTGGGAAATCACCAGAAACGAGCTTGAGGAAGTTCGTGCGAAACTGAGGAACAAAGATAGGCAGATTGAAGAATCCACAGAAAAGAACGAGGACGAACTCAAATTTTACAAACAAAAAGTGAAACACCTTCAGTACGAACATCAAAATAACTTGACGGAGTGCAAAGCAGAATCACTGGTATCACTGAAATTAGCTCAAGATGAACATTCCCAGAAAGAACGCGAACTTCTTCAAGACAAACGGGATCTAAAAGCACTAGCTCGGGAAACAGAACTGGCTCACCAAGATCAGACTAAGGCACTGAAGTTGCAGCACAGCGAAGAAGTGAGCAAGGCACGAAACGAATTCGAAAACAAGGCCAAAGAACTAGAAGCTAAGTATGAGAAGAAATACACCGAATTGAAGGTCCAGCTGAACGCAAAACACGACATGGAAATATCGGAAGTGGAAGAACGAAAGAACCTCCACATCTCCGAAATGAGCAAAAATCACGAAAAGGCATTCAACGAAATGAAGAACTATTATAACGACATTACTTTGAATAACCTTGCCCTCATAAGCAGCCTGAAAGACCAAATGGAGGTGCTGCGGAAGCAGAACGAGAGGATGACCAAGCAGGTAGCCGACTTAACTGCTGAGAATAAAAAACTCCTCGCCCCGCTCAAGCAAGCTCTAGATGACGTGAAGGAGTACAAGCGACAGCTACAGAACTATGAAAAGGACAAGCTCTCGCTGGCTAATACCAAAGCCACCTTGGCGCAGAAACTGAAGGAGTTAACAGACTTGAGATGGTCTTACGATGCGCTAGAGCTGCGATTCGAAACTCTCCAAAGAGAAAGAGACGAGCTCCACAACAGGTTCGTTAAAGCAGTATTGGAAGTGCAACAGAAGACCGGAGTGAAGAATATGTTGCTACAAAAGCGCATCCAGACCCTCAGTCAAGTTGCTGAGCACCGAGAGATCATTATCGGAGAACTAAACGCCTCATTACAACATCCTCCACTTAGAACTAATCAGAAACTGGAGGACATTTTGACGAAAAAGAACGCCGTGATTAGTGACCTGCAGTACGAGTTAGCCAGAGTTTGTAAAGCTCATGATGATTTGTTGGAGACCTTCGAGGAGAAGCTTGTGCAGTATGGAATTCCCAAACAGGAGCTAGGATTTACCGCTTCGTATCATCCCGGACGGCCAAGGAGGTTTGGCTAGAGGTCCTGCAGGATTGGTCACGGAAAACCGGTGAGACGATTGATTTGTAATATGTCCTTATTAGTATATCTTTTGATATACTGAAGAGAATAAAAATTTTAACACGATCTATGTTTTTTATTCTGCTATGAAACCTACTGATAAATATATTATGATCAACATTTTTTCGAGGAATTGAACAAAGTTTTAAACCGATAAATACCGATAAATGAATTCCATTAAACTTTTATAAATATTGAATTTATGTGATTTGAAAGAAACTATTCATATCATGAATTTACTTAAACTTGATTTACTTAAAATTTTGGTATATCTAACTTAAAATTGTCTTTAAAAAAACGTTATAAAGCTCTAGTTGAATTCAACAAAAATATTCTCAATCAACTGACAATTAGAAAATTACTTAAATTGAAAGGGTATATTTTCAGAAGTTATAATTTTTGGGAAAAAAAGGTTTTGAATGCTAATGAATACTAGATTATAGTAGGAGAATACATAACATGCGAATATTTTTCATAATATTGGATCATTGAAATTTTGCAATTCTCTGTGTTAAAACATTGATAATGACACTCACGGATTCCAGCCAAGATCCTGAGGATTGATGTATAAAATTCCAGCCCTAGAAACTGTAGCTGGTGTGGCCGTTTTCAAATTAGAAATTTCGAAAAGCAATCTCATCACAGGCGTCAACGCAATTCTTTCGTTGCTGGCCAAAGTAAGCACTTTATTATCATCCATGACGGTGTTTAAAGATTCTATCCACATTGGATCTATGTCTCCGTCAAGTATTATCCATTTTGGATTGTCTCCAGGTAAGTTCGCTTGATCTCGCATCAATACTGGAACGAATGATGAATGCAAAGTTAATGCTACAGATTATGTTAGACAAGAAATGTTTGATGTATGAAAACTTTAAAACTTTCAAACAATGACAAATATTTGAAAACAGTTGTGAAAGTATTTAACAGTGAATATAATTTACGTTGCGTACCAGATAGTAAGCCATCTTTCCATTCTCTCGTCGCAGGATTGATAATTCCAAAGAGTTCATCATTTGTGACGGCTTTCGGATTCAGATCATTGCAAACGGGTTTCTTTTTTATGTTCATGTAGGTCCGGAATAAAGTTTTCCAAACTTCCGTCTTACCGGTACCGGCGTTACCCACAATGAAAACTGAATGACGAACTTCCAATAGTTCTTCTAGCTGAACTACCTACAGAATATTTCAGTTCACTCCACATGTAAACAAAATGCAACTTTTCAATCAATTACTGGGAGGTGTTTCAAATTGATATTGGAGAGACAAATGCCAATCTAGGAGGTAGATAGTCATTATGTATTGCTCTATTTCAATCTTTTAATTTTGTAGTAACAAATCAACTATATACTCAAATTTTTATTGTAATGTTATGATGATCAAACCTTTAGAATGAAGTTGTCTTCAGGTTGCAACTTTAGATCTATCGCAGCCTGTTTAACAGTTCTCTCAAACTCTGCGTCTCGTTTCCTTGGGACCTCTAGGGCTGGAAATAAATCTCCTATAAGACCCATAAACACCGGAGTGTCGTCTGTCACTATTTTTGGGATATTGAAATCCCTTAGAGCCCTCATTAGAACTTCTTCTTCGGGTCTACCTGGATCTCCTCTCTGAAATGTAAATTAGAAAAAAAAGTAGAATGTACCGCATGTAATTAATTTCAGATCGTTCTGCATCAGTTTAGATTCGAATACTAGATAATACCACCCCTGAGATTATCTTCAAGATATGACGAATGAAAGTTCGAAGTGGAGATTTACCTTGAGAGATCCTGCTACTACCAAAACTGATTTTATGGCACGCAAGCCCCAATCGTAGTGGTCTTGCTTTGATAACAATTCTTTACATAAAGTATAAAGGGTTATGAACTTCCGTGCAAGAATTTTGGCATCTTGAAATCCTTCGGCAACCAACATGATTTCGCATATGAGTTCGAAATCAGGAACCACCATAGCACACGGCCTGTAAAATAACAACACATGTAGGATTGGGTGCCTCGAATTTGCAATGGGGATAAAGTTGCTCTTCATCAAATCAAATTTAATATATTGTCTGTACCTGTTTTAATAATCTGAAGATTATAATATTTCATCCTATATATATATATATATATATATATATATATATATATATATATATATTATATATATATATATATATATATATATATATACTATATTAACATATGTTTACAAAAAGGATTTGAAACTTTAATAAGTTCTACTCATTAAATGCGAGCGCTTTCGATAGCACACCGTGCTATCATCTTCATAGCTCTACTCAAATTGAACGTTTTATCTTTTTGTTTTTCTTTTATACGGTTAGAACTCCTCAGTGCAAGTATTTGTCCCCACCTGTCATCCAGATGTCTCTTTATATTTGCCTGTATTTGTGTTACATTAGGTTTGAGTTCCTCTAGGTTCATTGTTTCTAGGAATGTGTATTGTGTTGTGTAGTATATTGAGTGTTAGGTCTTGTATTTGTTCCTCGATAAGTGAATTAAGACTTTTGAATTTATGGATGTTTAGGTTTTCCCAGATGTCCGTACGGTTTCCTTTATTGACTGGTTTCATGAGTTTGATGTTTTCTGGTGGGGGAAAGTTATCTTTGTTTTGCATGGCATGTGTTGCGAGGTTTGATTCATATGTTATTGGGTTTATATATGCTTTTTTGTGTTCGTCGTATCTTTGGATTAGTTTTTTCTTGGTTTGGCCGATATAGAATTTATCGCAGTCCGAGCATTGTATGCTATACACTCCGTAAATGTTATCTTCTTTTTCATAGCTATTTATTTTTTGTGTTATTTTCGTATTCGGCTTGTAAGTGATGTTGAATTTCAAGGGTTTGAAGATGTTTGTTAACTTTTTGGTTTGGTGACTTATGTATGTGAATGCAGTCAATCGTTATGTTGTTTTATCTGTTGGAGTAGTCTGATCCTTGATCTGTATATTTTGTTTGATTCTGTTTTCTAATTTATTTATTGTCTTTTGGGTGTATCCGTTCTCGTTTGCTATTTGGTATATAATTTCCCTTTGTTCTGGGCTTCATTGCTAAGTGGTATCCTTAGCATTCTGTATATGAATACGTTATAGGCAGCCATTTTGTGTGATGGTGGATAGTTCGAACTTGCGAGCGTCTTTGTGTGGGTTTCTTGTATATTGCCATTTTAAATTTTGGTTTGTTGTGGTTGTATCCGATAGTTATGTACACGTAGTTGAGTTTCGAATCGTTTTCTTCCTCTTTGCCAAAAGTCAGGAAGAAAACGACTCAAAACTTACAAAAAATGGGGGTCCTACAAGATAAATAATGTTTTTATCTTTTTATAAAAGACATTGGCGGATACCGCTGAAATAACTTGGGTTTTGAGTAGTGATTTGCTAGTTATCTCCTCTGGGAGCTGCACATGTATCTGACAGGCCTTTTTTATCTACAAAAACATTTGAAATGCATCTCTAAATCAATTCCATATCTATTATGGTGATCTATAAGGGCAACATAGGTTGTACTTGAATGTAACTTTTCTATGATTTTGTTACCGAACCATATCTCAAATGAGTCAGAGTGAATACAAAGTATGCTGGTTGAGTGATAACTAATTACAGTCCTATCATCCTTTCATTTTGTTAATGTCTTTGGAGATGACCTCATGTGCATGAGGTAATCTTGAAAGATATTAAGAAAGTGAGAAAAGTGATCAAGAGGTTTGAGTTTATGAGAATCATTTATATAAATGAGAAATAAAGTTGGGTTGGGATTGAACTTTTAGATATACCACATTTGATGGCCTGTTTTGAAAAGCCCTATATTTTTTTTAGTATTTCTTTGCAGTATTTCTAAGCAATTCATTCAATACATTCTCATGGTTGAAATAGTCGAATACCTTCGATAGGTCACAGAAACTTGCAGCATTTGCTTCACTTGCTTCGACTCTATTGAAATTATCTAAATTTTTAAACAAAACGTACCTGAAAAGAGCCTTTAGGTTTTCAGGCAACTCAGTTCTGCCTGCGTATCCAGGATTCATGGTTATGAAGATACCAACGGTGGGTACTAACTGTATCGAGTCGCCCATGAAGTCAAACATCACTTTTTTGTTTTTTACTGCGTCCAGAACGGACTTTACTTGGACAGCTACTACTGAAAGAACTTCCACTGATATTCTGTTGAACTCGTCAAAACATCCCCATGCTCCGGTTTGAGCGAGGCCTTTGTAGATGTTTCCACAAGACTGACAGACGAAATCATGTACGATAGAGATTATAGAAAGTCAACTTCGAAAAATTATCTCTCACCTTGTAATCCATTTGCTCTGAACAATTAAAAACATAAACCATGATCCCTAATGCACGGCCAAGGTCTTTAGTCGTTTCTGTTTTTCCTGTACCAGCCGGTCCAGCTGGGCCTCCTCCCATGACTAAATGCAACGACTAGAAATAATTCAGTCAATGTTAGAGCTAACATTTCCTTCTGAACACTTCAATAGACTTGCAAGAAATGGGGGAGAGTGATCCTTGAGAACACTTATGAAAAGGCAAATACACCTGAGAAAATTGTAATAGAATAGTCATCAGTGTCTATGGGCATTACATTTCATAGTCACATCAAAAATTAAAGAAAATGTATTCTTATATGGTTTAAAAAAATAATGTACTTTCTACTCGCTCCTTTGAACTACCAAGGCATCGTGATCTCTTTCATTCATGATTGAGTAAATAGTACAAATATGAAGTTATATATTTACTACTATTGATTATACATTTTAATGTGTATAAGATCTGTCATTGAAATTTAATAATTATGGACTTATTTCAAAATTCTGAATAATGGACTATCAAATGCTTGACATTTCGTAAAATCGATAATGAAAGTGAAAATTTATCTAGTTATATTCATTCATGTAATGCTGAACTCATCAATTTAGTTTACCAATGTTATTTGGGAAGATTCATGAGTTATTCCTGGACCGCTATTCTTGAATCCACTTCCTCTCATTTCAAAAATAATTATTCTCTGAACGAGGGAGTAGAAAGGAGAGAGAAATACAAATAAAAATGGGAGAATGAAGACAATATACAAGATATAATATGTATATAACCTCGTCGTAATGTAAAAGCTTTGAGTAGTAAATTGAAAAGGGAACTGAATGTTATTATTTGTGGAGCTCATAAAGACTGACCAGTCCCAACAATAACATTTTCAAGTACCCAATAGTGGGACCAAACTCAACAGAGTTTTCAGCGATAATATTTGAACCCATTCAGTGATGTGGTAAAAACATTTATTGTTATCGCGGTATTATACATCATTTATGTATAGTTTTAATTCATTAAATTTTGTTATTCATTTGAAATGAAATATGTTCATTTATTCCATTTATTAGTTTTCAAACTATTGAAAAGAATGAAACGGCATTGAAAGCTAAATTACATAGAAATATTTCAATAGTTTGGAGGAGATGTTTTTTTGAAAGAAAATACTTTCTAGACATCAATTAATTTTTTGTGAAGTGTAATACTGTATTCCCTTCCTTGGCACATCTTATATTTGATTAACCAAATATATAATTATATATCAGAGTCTAAGACGTATGATTTATTTAACGAGACAAAAATGTATTTTTTGATTTCACATAGAGAATGTAACATACTGAATTGGTAACAAAATGAAATTTATATGAGTAAACTATTATGAAACTCTAATCGAGTTGCATATTGATTTTAATTACAAAGTATCACAAACACTTTCAGTTTCATGTTTGAAAACGATAGAAAAGTTTCAATTTGATAACCACTCAATTTGCACACAAGTTATGGTATATATTCAACAGAATATGCGAGGTTTATAGACCGTAAACGGGACATTGCCTAGGATATTTTCTAGGCAAAGTTGCTTTCAAAATACTCAGCGATTACTGCCACGTGTTGCTGCTGCTGGGAATTTTGACCTGAGAACCTACATGTTAATATCAACTGAGTAAGAAAACTTGTGATGCACTGTTTGGAACCTTTGGGGTAGTAATGAATATTACTGGAGTTTTTCGTAACACCAAACCGTTATTTTAAAACTCCAGTAATATTCATAGAGTAAGAAAAAAACTGATACATCTTCATGGAAAGACTTCCTGTCATTTTCCTATCTCAACAATTTTAATTCTCTAAGATTTCTACTAATTTATTAACAGTGATTATTTTTGCGAAAAAATGACTAATTTTATTTTCTATAATTTTCTAATATTTCATACTACTGATTTTGAATAGTCACACTTAGATAGAATTCACCTTCTGATTTATAGTACTGAGTTATCACCATATAAGTCATAAAAGAGATTGACATTGTAAGTTGGGGTGTTTATAATAATTTTTTCATCTGTGGTTGCACATGTGGTTGTATTAATCATTAAATAATCAACTTATTCCCGGATAATGCAAGTATACGGTATATGATTTTGTCTTAACAATTTGGTTTAACATTTACCGAACCGAATATTCGGCGGCTGAATTTTTCGGTTGAATATTGATTTGAGGTTTAAAAATGAACATTGATATCAGTTGTAAAAAAAATGTAGATTTGATTGAGGTTTTAAAAAATGTTGATTTCAAGTTTAAAAATAAACGTTGATTTAGTCAAAAGTTTAAAAATAAGTATCGTTTTGATTTGAGGTTTAAAAATAAATGTTGATTCGAAGTTCAATTGCTTTATTTTATCAGCTTTATTCAACGCATTCGTCATAGAATTTCTTTGACTTTAATATAACATGAATCTTACATTAAGAAGTTTTGTCTTTTAGTTCTATACCGTGTCGTGTATCCAGGAAAATAGAAATACTCGAACCGAATATATTCGGCGCAAAATCAAACAATTCAGCCAAATACAAATAATGAAAAAGATGCCGAATACCGAATATTCGGCGCATCAGCCGTCTTAACGATGCATCGAAAATTTCAAAATCACTGATTTATTTTTAATTATTACCAATTACCAACCTATTTTCTTGAACCATGATCAGAAAAAAGTATAGATCATCCACAGATGGGTATGAATATGAAGGAAGGGTCTACCCAAATACTTCAATACAAATATATTACATTGAATCGATTTTTACACTAAGATATCAAAATTGTTTTGCCTGACAAAACTAGTTTTGAAGAAAGCGGTAAACTACTAGTACACACTGATACGTTACTAAGTGAAATTCAAAATATTATTTTCGAATTAAAAAATATCATATCTTCTGATCAAAGCCGGTATGCCAATTCATAGTATGAATCCATTCTATAGTTTATGAGCTCCCATGTTATTGTCATCCGAATCTTCAACATACTGATTCTCAAAGAAACAATTCTCAATAAGTTCATTAAATTTTTTTCAAATCCAGGATTGCTCTTGAATGGGGCAATGACAATTTTTATTCATAAACCAGGACACTTGAGACCACTGACGATGTCTGCCGCAGATGCAGGCGAAACGTTTCAAGATCCATTCAACTACGGCTCATCAGCCCAAATATTGTTCTTTTTGAAAGAAGATAGATGGATTCTTCCCTTTCTTGATATTAATATTGTTGCAGTGGTTGAAAGAAGTTTGACAATCGGAATTGTACTTTGAGAAGTTATCGATAGGAAACGGACATTTAACCCATTCTAAAGGATAACATGGAAAAATATACCTGTGTCAGTGTTATGTAACACCTATCTGTTAGAGGTGTTATGACGAGCCTGGGGGTGTTACCAAGATACTCGTAGCTGTAGCTGAACTGGGCATCACAAATATTGGCGAAGCATTGCCTCTCGTTTTCTCCCCACCTGTGTCTCAGCTGTGAAACCCATTGGAAAGCCAAGGCACTCTCGACTTTCATCTGAATAAGTTTGCTGACCACATCCCTCGAGTGCACATCAATGGTACAAATGGTCATGATTTTCTGTCTATCTTGTTTGGTCAAGTCACCCAGTAACAGAGAAATCAGCGTGCTCAGCTGAGACACTTGTTTCTTGTAGTAATCTCTAATAGCGTTATCGTATCCTTCTTCGAGTCTGGAGAAGGCGATGTTAACCTCGGTTGTCCACCAGATTTGGGTGCCGCACAACGAAACTTGGGCTGGAAAGTCAAAAAGCCACTGATCTCGAGGCTTCTCTTCATAGGAAAGAACTCCATCGCCGATTAACGTTCTTATCGTAACACGCATGCTGTCCTGGACGCAATTTAGCCAAACTTCGACCTGAAATAAATCGTTTTAGGTTTCATATGTTATCTGTTTATAACATAGTGAAAAGGTATGAAAAATGTTTGTGATCTTCGAAAAAAAATGGACACATTTACATGCTTTGCAGTCAAGTACCACTTTTGTTTTTCATTCAATTCCTATTTCAAACTATGAAGTTCCAAGTATTTTAATTTGCTTGTACCGAAAATGTTATCAATTTTCTCAAATAAATATTATAAATTATTGGTATCTTATTGCAAGTAGAGTATAACAATTTTTTTATTTTGGCAACGGTTATCTATTTTTTAGCCTATTAAAAATAACTTCACCAGAGCAAAAAATTCCAGGGTTTTAGTTTAATAATTATAGGGGTTTTCATATTAACTTTCAATTCAAAAAAAGTTATTAATTAACAAATGCATAATTAATGTTAAAATTGAGATAAAAATTTTTCGACTGCGGATTATTGTTTATTGATGTATCCCAATATTATGTGAATTTTTTCATTCCTTAATATTCGCATTTAATATGTTCAAATCATTTTTTTTGTTTTTATGTCAGAGTGACGGAATGCGCACGGAAGCCAGACTAACCGTTTCTGGCTCTATTTTCAGGGCTCTGTAAAAATTATAAATATCTGAGATACAGTTTCGAGAGTAGGTACTTTTTCAACGCATATTTATTGATCTTTTCAGATCTTTTTAAAGTTTACAAAATTTTGAAAATTTTTCGAGATATTGAAAAAACTAAAGCCCCAATTTTTTTCACTTAATTGTTTATAACTTTTGTAATTTTTTTCAGCGTCTTTTCGGACCTTTCCTTAAACTCTCTAGGTAAAAATACGAATCCAATGATACCTTGGTCGTAATTTTTGGACCCGTCTGTAAAATTTCACAAAAAAAAGTACTTGTGAACCAGACTATAATTTTGTATCATAACTCCATCATATATTATTTTGTGTAAAGCTTCTATGAAACTAGTTGTTTCCGGAAGGGTTTTTCTTCCCGTTTTATATCTGGAAATAATTTCTATATGGAATGTTTGTTTTGAATATATTTACGTTCTTCGTTCCTTTGGAAGTTTCCCAAGTTTTTTATATGAAGATGAGGAAGTAAAAAGCCAAAACCTTTCCCAAAAACTAATTTCTTTTTGAAATATATCTATTTTAATTTGTTATTTGGCTCAAGATATTTCCTCAGTAGCCGGACAAGTTAGCTCTAGATATACAAATAAAACCAAGCGATTCCTAGTGAGATAGTGATGTCACGAAACAAAACAGAAATGCTTAGAATACCATTTCACTATATTCATTTGTTAGGAGGAACACGTCCTTTACAGAAGTAAAATGCGTAATTTTTATGCAAAGAATAATAGGCCTAATCAAAGGTATTCGAGATATGGATTACATAACAAACGGCTGGCCATATTCATGCCATAGTGGACCTTCATAAAATTATATAATAAAAATAATAAACTTGTATTGCTATTTCCCAAAAATTCGAGAATAAGGGTGTAGAAGAGAAGCATCATTCCACGAAGGACTCCAATAATCACCAAAACAATCTTAACAGAGTGGTAATACTGGTAGCGTATCAATATCATAACATTGCCGTAGATGATGATGATGAATCACTTTAAGAGCCGAGTTATGTCGATGGATTTAGGCTGAAACCGCATATGCTGAAGTGCTTTAGAGTCTCAGGCATCTTGCGGCATGCCTTGCACCTGGTGTTAGGAGCCTCTATACCCATCACACAACTACGGTAATCTAAGGTGTTGAAGACAACATTTTGGCAGACCATCAAGAACCCTTCAGTTTTCAACTTCTACCCACTCGACCTGAGGAAAGGAAATTTGTTAAAGAAGGCGTGAAGTGATCACTGCTGCTGTGTGAATAGTCGATTCTGAAATATCATAGTTGAAGGATGGTTTATCAAAATTTTAACTTACATGATTATGTTAAGTGTGAATACAAATTTTTGAATATCATAATGAATAATGTGAATGCTCTTAAGAAAATAACTCACTGGTCCATCACACGTGGTAGGTTTATTGAAGTGCACGTATTCTCCATCTTTTGCGTGCATCCCGTGAATTACGTTATCCAAGGTGCTATCTTCCTTTCTTCCAAAGTTTAATTTGGCGATGGAATCGAAAAGCTTCGTCAAATGTTTAGCGACGAGCTCAGGTTGGTTTCCGTTTGACAAAATATCGAGCAGGTCGGCAGAAGAAATGAAATAAAATCGGGGAAAAGCTAATCTTTTAGTTTCTAAATATACCGCAAGAGCTTTTTCGCATAAGGTTAAGTTCTTCTGGTGTTCTTCGAGAACTTCATAGAGACCAGGTTTGTTTGTTGAGTCTGTGAAAGAAGCGACATTGAAAAATCATAGTTGTGGGATATACTTTTTGATATGTAAGCATATGTTTATATATATATATATATATATATATATATATATATATATATATATATACATATGTATGTATGTAGTAATGCTTACTTACTCATTTCTACTCAAATAAATGTAAACATATTTCAAAAACATAAAACATCTATCAGTTGAAAAATATCAATACTGTTGAAATATAGTTACCTATAACATTTGGAACCTTCGCCATCTCTATCATCAGCTTCTTGAAATCAGTATCGATATTATCGAATCTTTCCGAATCTTCCGGTAACTGTTTCCGAATATCTTCAGAGCTCATGAAAATGGATTCCAAATGCATCCAAGTCCTCTGTACTTCGAACCAAACCGTTATCACTTGATCCGCCAATCCCAGTTTGTACTGCCAAGAGGAAACTTCCTCCAAAAAATGGGCAATGAACTTAGAAGTTATCAAATTCTGCAACTGCACCTGATTCTCCTCTAGGGTTTCTATTAGCTCTTCGCTGGCTCTCAGTAGCTTACAGCCAGTTCGAAGGTGGGTTTCTTGTTCGAATTCCATCGCAGACCAGGTCGTGTTCAATTCTCTAAGGATTTTTTCCATGGACATTTCCTTGACTGCCTTATCAACGATGTTTTTAACTTCCTCCTCACATTCGTGCAAATTTAGTGCTAAGAGATCTGCTAGAGTTGTATTATGATCCATAACTATTCGGGTCTAAAAATACAATAACAAAAATAATAGTAGAAATCAACAATATCAATGAAACATGATGGGGATGGTTGAAATGTTGAAATCTACTCATTTTTCATAACAATGTAGATTGAATAATGTGCGCCATGCTGAAGTGCAGATATCGTATCGATCAACTAGAGTGATGACAATTAGATTGATACTGAGCGTTCTACTCCGTATCTGTCTGTATTGGAAACTCAACAGTGAAATAAAATGTGAATAGCAACTCTATCCTTGTGAAATTTTTCAGTTTGTTTTGCTTAATAATATTTCAATACCTACTTACTGTGAATTCCTGGGGCAAGGCAGCCAAATTCTGTAACAGATTATTATAACAGAATGTGATATATACAGATGATGTGCCTACACCTCTGAACAATAACTGATGAATTTATGATTTAAATGTATTTCAAAGATTGTCGTGATAAATTTACTTGTTGAATTGAAAGATGCGTTATTTTAAATTTTGAACTGCTAACACAATCGGTTCGAGATCTTATATTTAGTGAAATAGTTGACCATGACAATCCATTTCACATAAAAAAATTGATGAAAGCTATTTACATATATACAGCAATAAAAGACAACACGATCTACCTTAGTACTCTTCATCAGTTGTTCCCAATGTCTTTCCCTTATGGCCGAATTTTGAAGTTCACCCACAGCTTTCAAAGATGTTAGAGTATTTTTCACGGTTGCTTCTAGACCGATGTAAGTATCCCAGGTACGCATTTCTTTATCCAACATCTTAACCTCTTTAGCGAATTTTTTGCATTCAATATCCATGTTCTCCACGTCTATCTTACGCCAAGGCGTTGTTTTCCAGTCATCCACACAAGTGTGGACTATTTGAACGTAGTCCCATAGTTGCTAGAAAAAGGGAAATTTAGACTATCTCAGTTTTGGATCGAACTCTTATATGCATTCTCAATTATTAAGTGGAAATATTTTTCTAACATACTTTAATCCCTTACTGACCCCACTTTTGAATCAACAAATTTTGAGTGAAAGTACAAAATAAAGAATCCAAAATATCACAGAAAATCTGACTTAGTTATTGAATTTTTCCCACCTTCAGCAACCTCAAATCCCTCCTACACTGCTTCAATATTTTGAAATCTGGCACACTAACTTCAAACAAAGAACCAGACTCTTGTATATCCCTCATTTTACTTTCCAGTGACTTCATATCCTTATCGACCTTATCAATACTCTCATAAGGGTTGGGACAACTGTACTGAAAGAATGAGTACTTTTTGAAGACCTCTCTGTAGTAGGTCACCCTGTTATCGAAGTCAACTATACGCTTTCTGATAAAAGTCACCTCCGCGGCTTGAAGTGGCGCTACCTGCTGTTTCACAGTAATAGCAATTTTCTTTGTGTTACTCCACTGTTCAGGCAATTCTTGTAAATAGACATTGACCTCTTCTGGAATGTCCTGATCATAAAACTTGAGAAGCTCAATGGTCTCTCTGAGAGGGCCGAACATATCATCGGTAGTAGCTTGACGTTCCTTAACGTGGAGAAGGTATCCCATGACGTTTACCAGAGCTTGATAGTCGCCTTCTAGGACGGTTTGCTGGAGACCTTCGTCGGCGGAACGAATGAACTGACTCAAGTCGCAGAGCTTGTTAGTTACGTTGTTCACCAGGTGCTGTTTGAACATGTTCCCTTGAAGCAATTGAACAGTTATTGGTACATATTCTCGTAAATAAGTTCTAACGTCAAAGATACTTAGAAAGGTGAAGAAGAAACGTTTGAAAAACAAAATGTTTTGGTACAAAATCTATTCAAATAATTGTTTATACTGAAACAAAATCATGAAGTACGTTGAAAAAGAATTAGTAAGTTACCCCATTTTCTGATGATATTCATCAAAGCCTGCTTGAAAGGCCTAATATCCACTTTGAACCAATTGTCAAACATTTCTGCTTCTCTAATTTTCTCCACTTCGACCGAAAGATTCTCAAAGTTGTCTATTTGTTCCCTGAATTGCTCCATCTTGGGTGGAGACAGTTTTGGAGACATGGGATCCTGAAGCCCCACGTATTCCATCTCCTCATTGCTCAATTGTCGCCCGTAGGTTAAAAATTGATCCAGATATTGCTCCCGATCGTCCAACCACAGATACGAGTACGACTGAAAATGATCACAAAATTCGTAAGTTTCTTCTATAACTTTATCGATACTGGCCAGAATATCTTCTCTTATTTCTATAATATCACGATTTGTCTCTATTTCTTCTTTGTAAGTTACTGACTTAGTTTTCGAGAATCTGTTCACTACTGACGAAGTATCTATTATTTCGTTCGTGAGATCAATGATCAAACTTTTGAGGCCATCAGGATCATTGGGGTCCAACGAAGGAATGAAAACGATGTTGGGTTCTAACAGTTGCAACTGGGATTCAAAAAGGGGCGCCAAATTGTTTGATGGGTCCATGTGCTCGTTGATGTATCCTAAACTAGAAAATTGAAACATCCATATTACAAAATAATTGACTAAACAAAACGTTAATCAGTAACAATAAATATTGGAAAAAAAATTTGGGTAGATTTAACGAGAAGTAGCGGGTAAGGATAGAATATTTATATTTAGAGATGACTAGAAGACTAGAACTTAACTATTTCATGTGAATATTTTAATTGTGGAAATATTTTAAGCTTCTTTAATTAATAATCAGAATCACGACATGTCAAGATTTTATGTTTGTTAGTGAGAAGTTGCAAAGTTCTCAGTTTCTCAACTTTCAACCATCCTGATTCTTGCATCGCTGAAGATATATAGACGTATTTTCATTTACCAAATGAGGAGCGTAGACAGCTGTTCTACGCTGAAAGGGAAAAGGGTCCGATTGTATTGAGACATGTCCATAAATGCTGTTATAGTAATAAATTTTTGACATTATCACTAAATCACATAATCGTAGATTCAACTTTGTGTTCAGGAAATTTCGATTAAAGAATAGCTGCCTGAAAAAGCTATAAGAAATTTGATTCAGTAACTGTCGAAATGTCGAAGATGGTTTAAAGATCATAATATATAACTGATCCGAATCTCCAGAAGGGAATGGAAAATATAACAGAGTGTCATCTACATAATAATGAACAATTGCATTTTCTATCAAACAGATGAAAATCACATATATACAAGCTGAAAAGCATGAGCCCAAGGATAGATCTATGTGGCACTCGCTTTGATACCGGCAAGGAAAGCGGTACAACTCTATTCACAGTAACTCTTTGATTTCAAATGGACAGCTAGTTTCCTAAATGTGAAACCGCTTCTCCAGAGAAACCAAAGTGGATGAGTTTGTCACATAAAATTCCGTGATAATTCAAAAGTATCGAACATGTTACGATATCATCATCTGCACAATCTACAGCTTCAAAATAATCGGTATTTGCTGAGGTTTGAGTCCAGATTGTACTGATGTAACAATATGATTTTCATTGAAAAACCTATCAATTGAACTTCAAGAAAGACAGAAAGACACGGGAGGATTGTGATTGGTCTCTGATCAGAAAAGTCTGTATATGAGTTACACTTAGCCAGAGGGATTACCGTTTCATTTCTCAAAACACCTGGCAACTGATAATCGTACCGTTGCCGTTGATAAGAAAGATTAAGTAATTTATCAAAAAAGAGTGAATGAGATTTATTATTTTGGGGAATATTTCATCTGATCTGATTCTTTGCTTTTGATACATCCTAGAAAACTTTCCACTTTCTCCCATGATGATGGTGAAGTGAAATGAATTTTCGGATTATTTCGAATGAACATAACACAGAACACTTTTGACTAGCGAATTTAATAGGTTGATATACTGGTTTAATATATTGAAATTTCTCAATTAAATCAAGAATACCCATATTTAATTTTTTTCTTAAATTATCGAGCAATCTGTAGAAATTCCAAGTTGATTTGGAGTTTTTATTTTGTACGACAAACTGATCAAACTTTCTCCAATTGAGAAGGGTTTGAAAAGATTGTGGTTGTTATCCAAAAAGAGACCATGCAGTCTACGTATTCGATTTCATATATAAGATCTAAGTGAATATCTAAAACGTCTAAGTAATCAAAGTTACGATAATCATGGAAATATATCATTTCAACTCTTTTAGGTGCAGCAAAAATATCAATTTGACACAGCAATGTAAGATAGTCTTAAATTTCTTGAATATCTGTCACATCAACATATGGTACCGTGCTTTATCAGAAACGAAGGTAATATCAATAACGAATTTGGAAAATATATGTTTAGAGTTTTATAAATATTATTCCTCAAGGAATTTCTTTGTAATACTAATTGATTGAGAAAATTGACCAGGTTCACAGGAGCACCTAACAATCACTCTCTGGGAAGTATTTACACGAATCAAGCGTAACTATATATCTACCTCTTCAAAACCGTCTCTGTCCACCATCGTAGCCAAAGTTAAATAACTGTTCGTGAATTTGGTATGTAAGATGTCAAGAAGGTTACATTTTTTTTACTGTAAAAGGGAAAACTTTGAAAAAAATGAATTTTATGATGGCAGGTACACTTTCTTTCTAGGACCATATCATTTAGAAATTTGAATTAGTGAGGCAACATATTCAGAGATGAAGATAACTGAAAATGTAGTTGCTCCAATAATTCTTATTTAACAGATTCTTGAATGATAATAAAAGTTATTTTATCAAATATAAACTTACATCCTAATGGGAGTTTTCAAGTAGCCATTACTTGCATAGCTTCCACTGAATCGGAGAATTTTATATCTTCTAATATATAAAAATGAATTATTTGTAGAAGTCCAGGAAAGGTTTAAAAGGTGAGTAAATATGGAAAAAAAGAAAAAAAATAATAATAATATAGAACTCAAGAACGGCTGGACTAATTTTTATGATTTTTGTGTTTTTGAATTCTTCATCGGGAATAGGATAATAAGTATTGAAATATAATAATTTATCAATAAAAATAATATAATAAAAAAAAAAGAAATCAAGAATGGGTTGACCAATTTTTGATTTTTGTCTTTTTGGATTTGTTTTCGTCAGGAATAAAATAATAAGTATTGAAAAATGATGCACATCTTCACCGGTAGCAGGAGGTTGCATATCTTAACAAGGATCTAGAAGTGATTTCGAAGTAGCGTGAAAGTAACCAGGTTCAATTCAATGCCACAAACACCCAGGCGTCGGTTTTCTCCAAAAAGATAAATGTCTCAGAACCGGATATAATAATGTCAGGACAGACAATTCCACTTTCTACTTCGATAAGTTTGTTGGGGGTTGAAATGAACACCAATATATCTTGGCACAATCATGTCGCTGGA
Organism: Leptinotarsa decemlineata; assembly: GCF_025532065.1. Taxonomy (NCBI): domain Eukaryota; kingdom Metazoa; phylum Arthropoda; class Insecta; order Coleoptera; family Chrysomelidae; genus Leptinotarsa; species Leptinotarsa decemlineata. The sequence continues at coordinate 1,009,530 of NW_027412549.1, read as the reverse complement.
ATTGCAAAGGTTGCTTCTCAAAAGCTTGGAACTCTGTTCCGAACCAGAAAACTGTACATACATCAGCAAATTCTGATGCTTCATAAAGCTCAGATCAGACCTTCTTAAGAGTATTGTTCTCTTGTATGTAGCTCCGCCCCTAAGCATATCCTGAAGCTGCTGGATTCCATCCAGAAAAGAGCCATTCGCCTGATTGGAGACGCGAACATCAATTGCAGCCTTGATAATCTGGAACATCAAATAAAGGTTGGAGATGTGTCTCTCTTCTATAGATACTTTCACGGGAGGTGTTCATGTGACTTGGCACATTTGATTCCACCAAGAGCGGCACATATCAGAAATACGCGGCGACGGACTGTTGCTGCTCATCGTTTTGAGGTTCAACTCAGTATACCGCGAACTTCACTGTTTAAGAACATTTTCATTTGGAGAACTGCATTCAAGTGGAATAATAAACTTCCTGAGTACGTTTCTTCAAATAGATTTAATCTCCAGCGATTCAAATCCAATGTGAATCACTACTTTCGCACAGGCACCACTCTTAGAGCTCTTTGAGAATTTTTCTGTAGTTCTTGTGTTTTTTACAGTTGTATAACACTAATCCTCTTTACACAAGGTTCAGTGTTACTAAACCGATTTGATAAAGTTTGATGAAAATGGTATTTACTCAAAGATTATTATTGATTTCAGTAACATGGGTTGTTGTAATTTCTCCTGCAGAATACCATGAAAACGTGGTCGCTATCACAGTAGCAACAGCCAAAGGGATTTTTTTTCACTCTAACCACTTACCTGCATCCTACAGACTGATACAAATAACTTGTGACCACACCATCAACATAATCGATATACTTAATCCATTTTATATTGTCAGGCGTATCGTTCATTTGGAAAATGTTCATGTTCTCTTCCAATAATTCCGATATTCTGGCTGCTGCGGAATTGATACCTGCATATCTTTTTTCGAGTCTCTCCCCCTTTTCTTCGATGCACAAAACCGTGTCTTTTCTCCCGTCTTTTCTTTCGAATAGGGGTTGACGAGCAAACGGTATCAATATTTGTTTGATTTCATTCAGATTATCTTGACACTTCTGGAGATGCTGCTGCAGCCTGCCAACCGAGTTGTGCAACTCTGTCATGTAGTTCCACAAATCTAAAATACAAATGATGTTGTGTTGTTGTCAGTTGTTGTTAACTTTCCACACAAAATATATTTTCCATTATTTAAAAAATAAATAAATTGCAAAAAGTTTGATAGTGATGGTGAAGTGAGCCCTTCACAGAGATCAATTTTATAATGCATTCTCATCTAGTAAAATTCAAATAGTTGAAAAGATTTGGATTGTGCTGGAAAGATAACGACTTTCTATGAAAAAAGTGTATCTCGCCGTTCAGTCCACAACTGATAACAACAAATTCATTTATTTCAAACAGAAAAACATTTTTATTGAAACTATCAAAAACGCAAATGAAACAATTTTTCATGCCCCCTCACTTTTAATTTGAAATAAAACTTCATCTTGGCAATAGATAATGATTTATCACTCCAGTAGAATTGCTTTTATGCAAACATAATATTCTTTTCATTGATAATTTTGGAACGCCAACATCTGAAGTATACAATACTGAATGGACTCATGATATTTTTCAATGTTCTGTATCTGTAGAGTAGGGAGGGTGAGTGTAAGCCCACGCACTTAGGCCACATGTGACCCATTGTACATCCTCCCAAGGAGTTGTCCTCCTAGGTCGTCGTCCATCCTGTCCTTTCCAGGAAGGTGGACAGGTCGCTGGGAGACATCTCCTTTATATCGGCAGGTGTAGGCCAAGACTCGCCGAACACACACTCTCTTATTGACGATAACTCCGGGCACTCGCACAGGACATGCCTGACAGTCTCATCTTCCTGTTCACACATCCTGCATAGAGGTGTGTCCACTAGCCCCATATTATGTAGGTGTTTCCTTAGCTGACAGTGGCCAGTCAGAAATCCTACTGTAAGGCGTAAATTTTTCCTGGTCATCACCAGATATTTCTTCGGCGCCAGCTTCCCAGGGTCGCCCAAGGTGATCCTGGCAAGATTACATCCTTTGATTTCATCCCATCTCTTTAAAGATTGAGCATGGGTGTAACATTTGACTAGTTCCGCAATTGTCGAAGTCATCAGGCCGTGGGTGCCACTTGGTCCTAAAATTCTTAGTCCAGCCGCTTCCTTGGCTAAAGAATCGGCAATGCGATTACCTTTACTCCTTTCGTGCCCTTTAATCCACCTCAGGATAATGTTATTTTTCAATATTATGAATCATATTGATCAAATAATGGCGCACTATATGTGTGTTTTCTTTCATTACTAGAATAAGAAAGTTTCCTCAAAAACACGGTCCTCTTCACCGATACGTCTAAGAATGGCAATTCATTGTGGACTTCCTTCTCCATTGTGAAGGTGATGGAAGGTCTTACGCTGTTGATGTGCTTCAGAAAGGTGTCTAGTTCTGTATTTACATAAAGGTGTCTTCGCACCGTAACCCAACCTGACTCGGGGCTTCTTGTGGGTTTGTTCAATGGCGAAAGTGGCGATCCCATTGGCAGTCCCTCATCTTGCGTGAAAAATTTGTCCTTCAGTTGGAAATAGCAGTTTCGTACACAGCATCCAAGTGATTCCATGATTACTTCTATAGGTAATTTCGTTCTATCTTTCAGATATTCCAGATTTTAGTTTATTATAATTTCATTTCAGGGTTTTTTGCTTAATATAATCGTTATTTTCAGCTATTCATTTTAATTCTCAATTTTATTTGTTCTTTCAGGGATTTCAAATCATAGTATATCATATTAGACAATGGAAGTCCGAAATAATGTAATTCATCGTGAAACGTTGTCAACCATCTTCAAACAAATGCTGCGTCAGCCTATCATCATTAGTGAAACCTATGACAGGTCAAACCAGAGCTTTCTGTTGTTGGATCGTGCTTTGTTTTTCATCTCTGATTTCAATTAATGTATGTATTATCTAATTCTTAAAAATCTTTGTCATGCAATAATGTGTTTTCGTTTACAAGAATTTGCAACTTTCAAGATCGATGATATTACTACAGTAAAAATCAACCATCAAGTCCACTCCCACTACTTTCATTCATAAATTCACAATGTTCTCGGTGACCTCGAAACGAAGTGCGGAGTCAATTTCGTTCTTTTACCATAGGCGTGCCCTCATATAACATCAATAACCAACAATAAAAACTAAAACAATAATAACAACAACGAATAAACTAAACACAATATCAATTTCCGACCGTTTATTATAACTAATCCGATGCTTGTAGTACCGTATAATCCTTCGATACTACAGTACTGAACGTGTTGGATGAGAATCTCATTCTAAGAAAGGTTGAAGGTGCCCGGCAACTCAGGCGGATCACGTGGTAAGATAGCCTACTGCTTATATTATTCAACTGAGATATTACCTTGTGATTCCCAAATCAGATTTTCTTCTCCGATCTTTACCATCTTGTCTATTTCAGCTACCTTGATCTCAATCAAATCGAACTCAACATCTTTGGAAGTTTTCTTAATTTTATTATACCAAGTGATCGAAGAGTTCAAGCTCGAGAGGTATTGTTGAAATACTTCGTTTCTGTCCGCTAAGTTCAATACTATCTTAGGGATATTCAACTCTCTAGTTAGTTTTAGGTAATGCACCTCCCTCAGAATTGCAGTTAACTTTAAAAAAATAAGACAACAGTTTCAATTATTTCTTTGGGATGAACTCACCTCAGGACTGAAATTCAGAAGTAGTTCTTTATTTTTTTTATTCCGCTTCAACAGGCTTTTTTTCAAATTATTTTCTATCTGAGAAGGGACGGACTCCGCCCATTCGTTGAATATTCTCGAATTGAACTCGTTGATCATATCTATGAAAGATTCCGCCCTAGAGATCAAATCGCAAGATCTGGCGCTTTGTACGATCCTGAAATGAAAATTAGTGAAAAAGTATCCGATGAAAAATAATTTGTCTGTAGAAGCATAATTTACCTGAAGCTACTAGGTACGCGATCACTCATACAGGGTGGTATTTAAATATTCTTTAAAAAAAGTAAAATGTCTTCTAACCTTTACTCTAGTAAAAAATTTCGAGTGAACGTAAGTCTATTTTTGAGGATTAAAATTTTTGCGTAAACGATTTGTAGCAAAAGTGTCAAATATTTCTTCCCGTCCAGAAGTAATGATAAAAATGCTCTACAGAAATATTCAGTTAATCTTCAAAATCTGATGTCCACTCTTTTATGAACTAATCTTAGGTTATAATAAATTTTTGCACCATACCTCTCATTTGCTAAACACGAATATCTTGGTCTGAAATTTGCGACTCCTTACAGAAAATCGACTTCGGGAACTACCAGAAATCGCTAAGGCTCAAATCTGGACTATATGGTGAGTGGAATACAGCTTCGACGTACGAATTTTGACAAATCATCCACCTAGGCTACGCATTATCATGATTCAGTTGTTAATGTTCATGTGCGACCAGTTTTTTACCGCAACAACGTAATCATTTTTTTTTCATTTATTCAGCTCCAACCACAGAGGGTTATTAGCTGAATGTCATTTACAAGTATGTATCATTATTACAATGTTATAATGTCATTTGGATTTTGTTTAATACATTTATGTCACTGAGGAAATTTAATAGTTGTTTATGGTCCGATTTATCAAAATTGATTTTATAATAATCAACCGCTAGAAACTCTCTGGCCTTAAGGAATAGTACGTTGGTTATAATAATAGAGAAAGATTTTCCCCATAGTGCAACATACTGGACATAATAGGCAAATAACTGGAAGGCTGACTGAACGGTATGAAATCATCCTTTACAACTGGGACACGAATTTTATCACTTTTTGAGTAACCTTCATATCACGAATAAATTCAGGAACAAACTAGCTTTGACTTGAGCTCGGCTCGGCTAGACTTCAAAAACTTGGGCCCGGCTAGAAGCTCGGGTCGACTTCTGAATCCCCGGCTCGATTCCGAGCCGAGCTTCGAGACAAATCGAGCCGATCTGAGCTTTTATTCATTTCTATTCATTCTTTTTTATGCTGAAAAAATACTAGAAAGCTGGGTTTTTCAAATCCTACTTTCATTCGATATTCTCAACGTTAAAAGCATGAACTTGATACTGATCTTCTTTGTTAGATACAAAACGAGACTTCTCTTGGGGGTGTAGTTTCGGAGATTTTTGGGGGTTTTCGAAATTTCATATCAAAGAGGAGAAGAAGTGGGCTACACCTTCTTGTGGTGGGCTACTCCTGCCATTTCCAATATCAGAAACACGAAAGTCGGTATAAAATGTATACCGATATAATTTATACCGTCAGATATGGGAATATTTTGGAAAATAAATTATAATTTTAGATTGGATATAGGATAAAGAAAATACCTTTTGCCTGATTTCTGTTACGACCGGATTCGGTTTGTTAGATCAATCTCAGTTTTTTTTTGGTACCTTGGGAGCTGTCTAACTTGTCCATTTAGTCCAAGTCTCCAGAAAACACTGCAGCCGTTTGGGCTTTTTGCGTTTATTCTCACATCTTCTCATGACACCCAATATTATCAGTCTCGTTCCCTGTACTAGTTTGTACAGGTTCCGTGTTGGATGTTCGTCATATTCTTCTGGACGTAATTTCGTACGTCCATAGATTGCCTGCCTCCTGTGATTCAGTACCTCAAATTCAGTGCCTCCCTTCGTTGCATAATCTGCAGCTGAGGTCTCCGTTGTACAGCTCCATTTTATTCAGGTGTCCTCTAAGCGGACAATGACCGGTTAGTAACCCTGTTATTATTCTGGGCCGATTCCTACTGTATTGAAGTAGTTCTTCGGTTATTTTCTCGGACGGTTCCCTAATGAAGGTTCTACTGTGTTTGTTGCCAGGTACTTTTGTCCAGTACTCTGTGTGCTTCTTATTGGTCCATGTTCTAATATGGTTTCATACCAATGATTTTTGTACCCCCAGAGCTGGTTCAGGACCAATATATGAAGTTGATGATCCGCGTCTAGCGCATTCATCAGCTTCATCATTACCTGTGATTCCTGAATGCCCTGGCACCCAGTACAAAGTTAATTTGTTTCTGTTTGAGAGTTCATTCAGTTCTTCATGGCATTCCCAGACCAGTTTTGATGTCACCTTCGGGTTTGTCAGAGCCCCTAGTGTGCTCTTGCTGTCTGTTACAATATTGATCCGCTCATTTTTTGAGGTCTCAATTTAATAAGCCTTGCACACTGCAAGATAGCATAGGTACACTTCCGCCTGAAAGACAGATGTGTATATACAGCGGATAGCTGTAGTTTAAATTTATATCCGCCCGGTATATTCCAGCTCCCGTTCCATGTTTGGTCTTCGATCCATCTGTATACCGTGTTTTTTCCAAACATGTTTTCGGGATGACTAATGGTCTTCCACACTTCACGGCTTATGATTTTGGTATTGAAGTTTGTGTTGAAGGTGTACTTCGGTGTCATGTGGTCTGTGCACATATTCAATATGTGCTCCTCCACTTGTTCCGAAATTTCTGTTCGGTCCGATCTTTTGTAGTTCGGTGAGTTTTATAGTCTGAATTGGCTCATCCTGGCCTCCCCCGGTATCACAAAGTGTAAAGGAGGTAGATTCAGGAGTATCTCCAATGCAGCTGTTGAGGTAGTTCTCATTGCTCAGTTCTCAGTTACTTGAGAATGGTCTAAAAACCGAAATCGATCGTAATAAATAAACTTTCTTTATCCTATATTCAATATTAATTTCTACAAAATAAATAGATCATCAATCGAATAAAATAATTTTAGATACTGTTTTGACCATCCTGTATATTATTTTTCTTCAGGAGATGGACAACCACTTCACAACTTTTGGTATCTATCGATTTCGAGCCGAGACTCGAGCCGAGCTTCGAGTCAAGCCGAGCCGAGCTTCGAGCCGAGCCGAGCTTTGAGTCGAGCCGAGCTTCGAGTCGAGTCGAGCTTCGAGCCGAACCGAGCTTCGAACTGGGCCGAACTTCAGCTCGGGGTCGAATACATCCCTACTTAAGAATAGAAACGAATGGTTTCTGTTAGATTTTTCAAAATATTCGAAAAAATTGAAAATTTTAGAAACACGGTGAAGAGGTATAAAATTTGAGAACGGAATATTTTTTTCCTTGGGACTTTATTGGAAATGTCGAAAAGTAACCCAATATTTTGAACTCATATTTATTAATTTTTTGAACAAAAACTAACTGCGAAGTCGAATTTCAATTAGATCTATCGACAAAAATATTTTAGTGGTGATGAAATCACAAAATTCGATCATTTTTGTTATTTATTATGTCAACACGGCGAAAAATCACGAAAGAATACATATAAATAAGTTTTTACCGACTTTTGATAATTTTGGAACATTATGCACAGTGGTATGTTGAAAACGCGAACAGATTCACTGTTGAGAGAAATAATATGCCAAGAGAAACGTACATTAACAGTACTCATGAGGATGCCAATCATGCATGTTGGTGTAACAATTACTCTGATATAATATGTCAAACATCCTAAAAAAGATAATATTTACTTACGGGTGCTGTAACGATTTGAAGTTTGTTAAGGGGCCTGTAAGCCTGGAGCATAAATTACGCGTCCATCGCAATGTCCCTGCCACTGGAGGCATATATTTGTCCAACATGAACTGTCCAGTTTTTTCCTTATGATGCATTTGTTCTTCAAAAATTGCCTTGAAATAAAATAATAAAAAAATTATTCAATATTTCAAAAATTGTACCTGTTTCTATTTACCACTGACCTACCTCAGTCATTTTGATCTCAATCTCTAACATATCTAAAATCTTCTCGTACTTATTGGTGAATTCATCCTTTATTAGTGGTCTGTCTAGCACAGATCCGGAAATACTAATGAGCTACATCGGAAGACATCCATTAACATATTTAAATCAAATAGGAAAATTCTTACTTTGAATATACTGTCCAAGTTAGAACAGTCTTCGAATGCCTGACACAAAATAGCTGCTAGTTTCATGTCCATCTCCACTATCTTCTGTTTGAAATTTTCAAAATCTGACACAAATGAAGGATCATCTGGATCAAGCACATCATAGGACTTTCCAGAAAAGAGTGCAAAGCATTGCTGGAATTCATGAAAAACACCAGTTACGCGAGAACTCAGAGTTCTCCCTTTTATACCTCCGATTTCAACTTTTTCGAGCTTGTTAAATTCTAGCACGGTATTGAAAAACCAACGTATCGTTTTAAGTCTTTCCACAAACGCATCGAATCTCTGAAAAACCATATTGGAATGGAAATTCCAGGGTTCTGGCTCGGCGTCCTTGCGAAATCTGTGTAAATTTTGTTTGTACATTTTGAAAACGAAAGAAAACTGATTGAGTGCTTGTAAACAGTGATTCACTCTCAGCATCGCCTCATCTATGTCACTGTGGAATAATGTAGTTGGGTCTAGAAATTTTTTAGCCTGAAATAGATAAGTTTTTAAATATTTTCACATAAAAATACAGACTTTCATTTCAAAACTAGCCACTCTCAATGTTTGACTCACGATTAGTTTACCACCAGTTGTGATATTACGAATAATAATAATTATGTTATACATTCCAAAACTGACAATTGTGCATAAGAATTGTAGGGTAACTTCATAGGACAGGTACGTACAAGTCTATCAATAAGACTTGATACCAAATTGAAAATACGAACAATTAATATACTCTGAGTTTATTTGAAAGCGAGTATTCGCTACAATGGTTGGACCGTAGGTATGATGAGTGGGAAAAGTCAAAATTTTGGGGTGGAACGATTTTGGCGAGGAAAATTAATCAATCAGGAAAGTAGCTGGGGAAGTCAAGGCGGTACAGAATTAAGAGTGGCAGGAAAAGCCAAGCATCTGACTGGGCCTGCACCTTTCATGAATTATAAATGAGCATTTATAAAAACCCACTACTTGTATAGAAAATGCATTAGCGAGGTTTTATAACATACGGCTAGATGACCCAGACCGTATACTTTCAAGAAAAATATTGCAATTTCACAATGATAAAAATGTTTCCCTTGTCATTTTAATAGGCATTACAAGAAGGCATTATAAAGAATAATAAGAATAAATTTTGCCAAATATTTACTAGCACTCAGGGTAGGAAAGATTGAAATTTTCACAATTTTATAATTATACAGAGTCATCCCCAAAGTATGCACCATATGGAAAACTTATTTGTTGAGGGTTTTTCAACAAAATGTTATTCTTGATAAAAGTTTGTACATCCCTTACAACTGAACATGCACCAACAAAATACAGTAAAACACACGTAATATACGAGGAGCCTTCAAATATTTGATTTTGAGACAAGAGTAAAGTAATCTTATTTTGAAAAATTTTGTCAAATGTTATCTAGGAAAGTTGTTCAGCATTGAAAAATACATCTAGATTTGAAGTCACGGCCATCCAAGCGGAGTTTTATTTTTTACACATTTTTTTTCAAATGGGGACTACGAAAAAAAATTGCTAAAACGATAAATAGACAGCATCCTGTATACGATGGTTCATCTTGAAAGCCTGTAATATTACGAATTACACAACTATGGTGTCAACCACGGTCAATTTTTTTGAAGAGTGAAATAATTTTTAAAGTTTTTGGTGCAAAGTTATTTTTATTTTTTGTTAACACCTAAAATTACTCAAAGTGCTACTGAATTGTAACAAGAACTTAATATTCAATAATATCAAATCACAAAACATCAAAATAAAATAGGTATTTCGAAACAAACTCGTTGATTTTCTGGAGATTTTCTTGTCCAAAATAATTCTTCAAAATAATCTCCAGAAAATCACTGAGTTTGTTCCAAAATACCTATTTTATTTTTATGTTTTGTGATTTGATATTATTGAATATTAAGTTTTTGTTACAATACTGTATAATTTTAGGTGATTTTCGGTGTTAATAAAAAATAAAAATAACTTTGCACCAAAAACTGAAAATTATTTTACTCTTCAAAAAAATTGACCGTGGTTAACACTATAGTTGTGTTATTCGTAATATTGCAGGCTTTTAAAATGAACCTTCGTATACAGGACGCTGTCCATTTATCGTTTTCGTAAAAAATTTTTTTCGTAGTCCATATTTTAAAAAAAATAGTAAAAAAATAAAACTTCACTTAGATGGTCATGACTTGACTAGAAGAACACCTTTTCTAAATAACATTTCCCGAGGTTTTTCAAAGTAAGAATACTTTACACCTGTCACAAAATCAAATATTTGAAGGCTCCTTGTATATTACGTGTGATTTACTGTATTTTGTTGGTGCATGTACAGTTTTAGGGGATGCACAAACTTTTATCAAGAATAACTTTTTGTCGAAAAACCCTTAATAAATAAGTTTCCCATATGGTGCATACTTTGGGGATAACACTGTATGAGCCTGCGGCTGTCGACCTTTTCAATCTGTCTGGACAATTTTATTATGCTATTGAAGTGACGGCCAAACTGCAGGCCCACAAGCCGTGGAATTTCCAACCTTAGTTCCATTAAAAGGTTTTGAAATGAAATCTCAATTCCAAATTATTTCTAGCGACGCAACACGTGATATATTTCTATTATTATTCTATTTATAAATCTTGTTTAGGCCGAAGAAGGATCTAAGTCAACCATATAAAGAATAATTATTCTTTCTAGAAAAAGCCAGAAAAAATTTGCTCAGTATATTATAGTCAATGTTCATGTCAACATCAACATCGATTTTCTTAAAAAGAAAATTGAAACTATTTTTATCATAGTACAATAGGTGAAAAAAAATCATCAATCCTGTTTTTTAGAAATTGTCATAATCTCCAAAAAGCATATTTCCTGTCATAGAACATTTGCTTTCCTCGGCTTCATCGGTTTAAATAATATGAAGTTTTTGAATGACCTAATTTTATAACGGACTTCCATTGTCTAATATGATATAAATTGATTATAAATCCCTGAAAGAATCTGTAAAAAATTAAAAATAGCAGAGCATTAAGAATAGCACAGCATGTTTGGACTCATTAACATAACATCAAGTTGGCTCAAGCTGAAATCATCGACAGGAAGGAAAACAGGTTTAGGAGAAAATTCAAAGAAGCCGCATATATGTTGTCCAAAAACGCATTTAGCCAAGCTAGCGTAGAGATACGCAACATATGGAAACTTTTAATCAAGCGGAATATGAGCAACTCCCTCCAAACGGTCAGCTCCCGCTAAAACCGATGAAGAGGAGAGAGAGGGAAGAGGGGATAGGTGAAAGCACTCGAATGACCTATAAATACTCAGATCCCGAAGGAATAAGTCCAGTCACCAGTCGAAAGGTTAAGGGATCCAGGCTCCAACCAGTTTAAACCAAGATGAATGTTGGAATAAGTCCACTTATCACCCGAAGACGATTCTGGATACCATCAATCAAAACGTCGTGAAGTAACTTCACGACGACATTATCTTTTAATTTTTAATTTTCATTTCTTGTTAATAATTTTTTAATTTTCATCTCGTGTTGATAGTTCAACTTTTTGATTTTTTGGTTGTTGCTTGTATTTTATTTCATTGTAGTTTCAGTTTTTTTTTGCTTAATATAATTGTTTTTTCAGCTAATCTTTCTAATTTTTTACAGGTTCTTTCAGGCATTTCAAATCAATTTATATCATATTAGACAATAGAAGTCCAAACTGATGAAATGTACCACGAAACATTGTCAACCACTTTCAAACTAATTTTATAACATCTTGAATTTCCTGAATATTGAAGTTTACAATTGAATTCTAATTATTATTGGAACTGTAAGCTAATATCACATCACTTTTGAATTTTAAATCTATGAATTAATTTTGAATTCCAATTTGAAAAGTTTTTGTTCGAATTTCTGAAACCTCATCTCTTACCTCTTGTATCAACAGATTGCAGATCTGTTTCAACAGAATTATAAGTTTGACTTGATCGTACGATTTGCAGTTCACCCATATCAAACAGATGACATGCATCGTGGGAGCCAAAAGTGGAATGCATTCGCTGAAATCGGTCTCTTCCAAGGCTTGAATGTGCTTCTTCAGTGGGGACAAATACAAATTGACGTCTTTAGCTTCGGATAGGGCCACCACAGTGCTTTTAAAAAGATTTTTGAAGCAACTGTAGTACGCGCTATTTGTTTTCTCTAAAACGACAGCCATACTCTTCACTTTAGGTTCCTTCAGTTGCTCATAGATGTACTGGAGGTTTTTCAGCCGCTGGCTCCAGAACTGTAACTCTAGAAGTTTCAAACATCAAATTTAATGACGATAATTTGTTAACCATTTATTTCAATGAAAACTTTTTCCCATAGTATGAAAGTGTATAGGAGTGTTATGATGAAGTACCTTTTTCATTTGTAATTACCCAACAGGATTTTTGAGTTTTACGAACCACAGTCCGAGAGAAGGTGATTCGTAAATAATATTTGTTCAGAATCACGTGTACTCAGTCGAAAGTCTCGTGTACGTTACCCAATACATATCTAGGATGATCGCAATGTTGCAATTTGGTTCGACTAACATTTATCATGCAAATGAATCACCTTCTTCAATTGTTTATCAAACAATATACCAGTTTTGAATGGAGTTAGTCAAGTCATTAAAAGTGACACTTGTCTATACGGTATTAATGAGACTAACCCTTTGGAGTAAAATGAATTCGGAAAAAATAAGAAATGATTGTGAGTTATCAAAAATTGAAAGTAGATGTCTAAACTCTCGTTATCCAACAAACAAAGCAACCCAAACAACGGTAGATGCTTGATCAAAGCATGATCACCACGCACATTTGCCTAAACAAGCCTCCTTACAATGGCCAATCAGATTCAACTGCAATCGGCTGGCGAAATTCATCGTTACAGTATCTTAGTAGTCAGTTATGTTTAAACACCTGTGGTATGTACATATTACGTTATTTTAGAAATTAAAATTTTTGAAATCTCAAGTGCTGATACGGCTTAAGAAACTACTAATTTGTGCCCCTACACTCCACCTAAAAAAACTGCACCTTAATATTAATGACAAAAATGTAACTATGAACATTTACATAAATCAAACTGAAGCAAATCCTTCATTGTCCGTTGGTGGAATCGTGAGAAAAGTAGAAAACATTGCTGGAATGTCTCCTTCAAGTTTTATGAGAATATAAACAAAAGCATTCTTTTTTGGCTCCAAAACCACATCACTCACGAGAGAAAATTATTGATAAAGTAGACGATTATGATTAACACGATATTAGAAGGAAAATACATCTTTTTTTTTTCGAAACGAAATGTCAACAATAGATTCAGTTCTAAAAGTTGTAAACGACGATCCTGATCTACCAAGAGGTCGACATTCCACAAATTATTGAAAAAAATTAATTTTAAATTTGAAAAGAGAGGAGAGCCTACAGAAGAGAAAATAGAAAAGTCTATTACCTGGATGAAACGTGTGTAAATGCAGATCACACTTTGGGTTGATGAATCAATAACTTCTTTGAGACAAGCCTTTTTAGGTGGCCTCTCAACTGATTTGAAGAACTTACCTGAAGGGTTCTTTCACATTATTATACTCTCAAGAAAGCGTGTATGTTTGTGAACAAGGTAACTTGTTATTTTTATGTGATGTTATTCGTATGAAAAGAAACGTTTTTCCTGTTTCAACTCAAACAAAATAAATCACTTTCCGGAAAAAAAAAAAAACTTGATAGTATGTAACATAGGAAGCGAAATCAGCTTTGTCCCCGACGCCTTATGGGCCTTCGATTCGAAGAAAACGGGCGACCATCATGAGGAAATGGATGGCATATCTTTTGAGAATTGGTTCAGGAACATAGTTCCGAAACTAGAAGAGAAGTGTGTAATTGTTTCAGACAACGCTCCATACCACTTCGTAAAAGCTGAAAAAATCCTTACAGCAGCCACAAAAAAGCTGTAATTCAAGACTGGATGCATTTGAAAAGTAAACCATTTGAGAATAACATGGTTTAAGCAAAACTTTCAAGGATAGAGAATGAACATAAAACCTAATATAATAAATACATTGTTGACGAAACTGCTAAAGCACATATTAGAATAAATTAGTGTGAAGTTAGCCACGCTTTTCCATCCACAGTTTCTGACTTGCCGACTATCCATGTTGGGATAGAGGAGAAATTGTAAGCAGTGTTGCCAAGTTTCTCATAAATTTAAGGCTGGTATTTAATTGGGCGATATCATACAAATGACCGAACAAAACAAGAAAAATTTTCTAAACGTATACACACAGAGAAGAACTTGAAATAAAATTTTTCACTGATAATTTTTCATAAACGTATTGAGTAAGCATATGAAGCGTATTAACAGTATCGATTTTGACACGCATTAATTTTTTTTTGAAGATGAATACTTCATATTCTCTGAAAAAACTTCTTATTTTCCAAATCACGACGAGAACTTCGTGAAATTTTGTGGAATACCTTTCTACGGGGTATACCTTTTCATGGGGGTACTCATGTGTTCCTATTTTCCAATCTACTATGAGTACCCCCATGAAATTTTGTGAAAGACTTTTCAGAGGAGTGTGCTAACAGGGTGAATCATAAAATTAGCGTGACATGCCGTACGGACTGCGATACGAATTTTTATTTTTCGAAAAATAAAAAATTCGTATTTTCCAATCTACGATGAGTACCCCCATGAAATTTTGTGGAACACTATTCAGAGGGGTGTGCTAACAGGGTGAATCATCGAATTAGCGTGACATGCCGTACGGACTGCGATACGAATTTTTATTTTTCAAAAAATAAAAAATTCGTATTTTCCAATCTACGATGAGTACCCCCATGAAATTTTGTGAAAGACTATTCAGAGGAGTGTGCTAACAGGGTGAATCATCAAATTAGTGTGACATGCCTTACGGACTGCGATACGAATTTTTATTTTTCGAAAAATAAAAAAAATTGTATTTTCCAATCTACGATGAGTACCCTCATGAAATTTTGTGAAATTCTATTTCGAGGGGTGTGCTAACAGGGTGAATCATCGAATTAACGTGACATGCCGTACGGACTGCGATACGAATTTTTATTTTTCGAAAAATAAAAAAAATTGTATTTTCCAATCTTCGATGAGTACTCCATGAAATTTTGTGAAATACTATTTAGAGGGGTGTGCTAACAGGGTAAATCATCAAATTAGCGTGACATGCCGTACGGACTGCGATACGAATTTATATTTTTCGAAAAATAAAAAATTCGTATTTTCCAATCTACGATGAGTACCCCATAAAATTTTGTGAAAGACTATTCAGAGGAGTGTGCTAACAGGGTGAATCATCAAATTAGCGTGACATGCCGTATGGACTGCGATACGAATTTTACAATCTTTTTTTTGAATTCGAGGAATATTTGAAGTGAATTATCAAGGTTTACTGGCTCAAGCTTATCTATTATACCACAATGAAACATTGTGAGATGATAGTATTTCCCATCTCAATCTTATGCGAGATCATTCATTAGAATCACAACCGATCAAATGAGTGTTGAATTTTTTTAATTCTGGATTATGTTTGGTTTGAAATAAAATAGTGATACCCAAAATCCTGATATTCTCCATTCAATGAATTATGTGTGAGACTTTTATGCAGCTGAATGTGTAGAAATGAACTTGGTTCATACTGGTCGTTACAGGATGCAAAATTACAAGTCTTGTAGATGAGATTTCAAATTCAACTGGATCCATAGCAGCTCAGGATAATATTCCATTTCAAATTGTTTTTAATGAATGAATTTGAAGAACTTACCAACAGCTGGAACTGGATTGACGTTAGATGCCAATTTCTCTGACGAATCGTTCAAAAGAACGTCATTTATTTGTGCTGACCACTTTATGATCACTCCTTCGATTGCACTCTTCAGATACAAATCGCAAATTTCTCCATTACTCTCTATGAGTGACCGCTCAACCTCGAAAACTTTATCTATGCCTACTGGCATTGGAAGGACGGTTTGGCCATTTACCTGGCCTTTTACCTGATATACCGTGCTTTTAAGGCTGTGGACGTGTTTGTGAACGTCTTTTGCTATAACAGCTGGCCATTCAGTGTGGTTCATCGGATTGGAAAGAAGTGGGACTAAAATCTGAAATGGTAAATATAGGCTAGATTAGTGATGTACTGATATTCAATTAAAAGTCATCACATGAGTGCTTGTGATACATTGTTTGGAACCTTTGGTGTAGTAATGAATATTAATGGAGTTTTTTCCAACACCAAACCGTTATTTCAACCCCTCGACACGTATTTCGACCACCAACTGATCATCTTCAGGAGGAAGATCAAACAGTTTGATCTTCTCGTTCATTGAAGAATTTTATCACGTTTATATGGTGACGTCATGATGACAGATCGCCTCGATTAGAGTTGATCCATTGAGGAGTTCATTAAATGAAATTTGAATATTTTAAATCATATTACAAAACAAAATTTCGACCGTATGTATATACAATCATCTTCAGGGGTTAACTGAAACTATATACAGTAGAAAAATATATTTTTGTGTAGACTACGTTCTAACACATTGTGTAGAAAAAATAATGCATGTCCCGAAAAATAAATTTGAGATTTGAGAATACGAACAGGAATTTTGGGAAACGTTTTTCAGGAAATCTCTAAATTATACAAAGTTTATATCAGTGAGATATGGACTTCGATGTTGAAACTCCAGGTTGGGATAAAATGAGACAGAACGATTCAAAAAAGTCTTGGAGCTATCATCTTGACCAATGAATATTTATTATACAATTTGAGCGAAGGTTAATGATAGGGAACTTCCCATAGAATGTAGTCTCCTTATTCACTCCCTAAGAAACTTCAAGCATCACAAGACGAGTACACGTATGATAGTTCAAATGAAAACTAATCAAATATGATTTTCAACCGTATGAATAACTTGACAATTTGGGTACTGTATTTCAAAGTAAAGCGATACATGTTACAAAATATAGAACAACTCAGTAGCAGTTGTGCTAACTGAATTATTGAGCCTTTTGTTATATCAGCAACTAGCTCTGTAATTCATCTAAATATTTGTATGTTACTATGTTACTTCAGCTGGGAAACGATAAATACAATTATTATTATTTTCACCGTAGTGTGCGCTGGTCAGGCCCTATCCCCCGAAGCCCCGATACAATGACCACTCATCACACCGTGGGGTACGTGATCATTGGGTCCGAGAATCATGTGCCCTGAGCAAGCACAGTGAGCAAAGAATGACAGCCTTCTGCATATGTGCGGCTAAGATTTCTGCCTTAGTGCGGCAAGCCTGTATGATTTTAAGATTCGAGAGTAGAGAGGACATCATTCCACCAAAGACTCCAATAATCAGAACAACCATCTTAACAGAGTGATCTGGATAGAGTCTGCGGAGTTCGAAGAGAAAATCTCGATATTTTATCCGTTTTTCCTCCTCTTTTCTGACAATATTTGTCTCGCCAGGAGCTGAAAACTCCACGACAAATATCGTTTTGCTCTGATGGTCGAGAAGGGACTACATCAGGCTTATTAGCTTGTATGAGCCTGAGGGTGGGGAACGAATAGTTCCTATAAATTCGGCACTTCTCGTTCCCCACAACGGATTCTTCCCGGAACGTAGGGCAATACCGGTATCTCGTCAATACCATAAGAGTGTCGTAGATGGTAATATAGCACTCTTAGGGCAGCATTATATGCTGGACATGCTGATAGCAAGAACACTTCGCGGCAGGCCCTGCACCTTGTGTCAGGAACCTCTATACCCATCACGCGACTGCGGTAGACTAAGGTGTTGAAGACACCATCCTGGCAAGCCATGATGAACCCCTCAGTTTCCGACTTCAGCCCACTAGACCTGAGAAAAGCGAACGTCAGGCGCTTTGATAAGCCACGGTCTCCAATGTTATTGAAGAAGACCCCATGCATTGGCTTGTCCTTGTGTCTCCGCAGAAGTAAGCTTTTATCTGAGATTTTTGCTGAACGGGTTTCCAACTCGATGACAGAGTTGTGGTCACCTCGTTCAGAGTCGAAAACTATACCGAGTTCATCTCGGTATTATTATTATTTTTTTTTTCGCCGTAGTGTGCGCTAGTCAGGCCCTATCCACCGAAGCCCCGATACAGTCGGGAAGGCGCGCCAGCATTATCAACCAATGACCACTCCCCACACCGTGGGGTAAGTGATCATTGGGTCCGAGAATCATCTGTCCTGAGCAAGCGCAGTGAGCCAAGAATGACAGCCTTCTGCATCTGTGCGGCTAAAATTTCTGCCTCAGTGCGGCAAGCCAGTATGATTTTAAGATTCGAGAGTAGAGAGGACATCATTTCACCAAGGACTTATTATTATTATTATTATGTTCTTGCCTTTGGCGCCAATGATCTTATCTCTCGAAATTTTGCATTGCCTCAATAAAACCAAAGCTTAAAAATGAATTGAAGTACCATATTACTACGAAATATCAATTTGGTAATAGTATTCGGTGGTGATTTGTCGCGCCAAATATCATGTCAGGGAGGGATATGGCACGAGTTGGAATATCGAGATAATTTTTCAATGACTGATATTGGTTATGAAAGATCTGTTATACTAAAATATTATTAGAAATGAAGATTTACTCAGGTTCATTTGTTGAATATTAATTCATATCGGTGTATTGTATATCTCATATTTTCATTTATTTCACACAAACATGAAATAAAAAACTCCAACAAGAGTATTTACTTACTGTTATGTATTTTCGGATACAGACCAAATACTTTTAGATCAAACTTTATTACAAAGAATTATCTGACATTACAACTTCATTCCTATTTGACAGTAAACCGACAGTTCTCCAAACCCGTATTCTAATGTTTTCTAAATACTGAAGGTTTGGTACTTTTCAGCTTACCTTACATGATTATAATATATAACACTTACCTCATCCACCAAAGATGCCAACTGATCGATAATTTTCGAAGAAAGATCCCCAGATATAATGGATTCTGAAGGTACCGTTTTGGACACAGGTATTTGGGATTTCTTTATGAAGTATACTCCTGGAAAGTGATAAAAATTTTGAAGGCTCAGTTTTCGCTTAGATAAACCAGAAAAAACTTCAATTTTGCTTTCAGCATTGAAATTAAAATATAGAAAAGGTATAATTGACTAAAAACATGTTACAATTTGTTGATTTTCTACAAATATTTCATTCAGATGAAACTCAAAAGCTGAAAAAAATAACAGCGCAAAAAGGGACTTTTCTGTTATTGAGTAGTGAATTATAATCGTGCATTCGATGTAGAAATTTGAATAAAATCAGAAAAAAGTAATTCACCTTTACTCTTCAGTTGTGCTAAAGGAAAACCATTCGAGGCTACTAACTGGGCGGTTTGAGTAAGCACAATCACAAGAAGAATAGGAAAAGGTCGTTCCAAGAATTTCTTTATAACGGATTTGTTTTCCTCAATTGACATCATTCGTGTCCATTTTTCAGGTTTCAGTTTCAATGTTTTCTGAACAAAATTGCCCAAGAACTCCAGTCTAATGTCTACTTGTGGCGCTGGCGGGTCCATTTTCTGATACTATTCACTGAAATATCAATAGTAGGGTTTACATTGAAACTAATTGATAATATATCACAAAAGTTACGCACTCATGGCCCAATACTAGACAGGGCTACTACTATCAAACATAAATCATTATTATATAAATTCGGCCAAGTATTTTATTCCCAATGTCTACATATTCACGTTAACATAATATCTGGAATCAGTTTTATTTCAAACGGAATCTACATTATTATGTTGCTATTTGTAACTGTTCGAAACTGACCAGGAAATTTTACCGAATAGATCCGTTGAATCACTTTTCTTTCTGAACTGAATGTGATAATTTTCTAGTGATTACAATTATTCGAATGGTAAAATTTGAATGTTGTCAGAGATGTGTCGATAGCTAAGAAATACATACCGATAACATGCTTTAATTTGTGTTATAAGTTGTTTACGAGCACACGAATGCTTACCGCAGTTGACCCAGTATTCGAACGGATATATGAGCAGAAAGGGTCGAAGAGAGGAGTCGCTGAATGTAAAGAGGACCTGCCCATTGATAGATGTGTTAGGCAGGACTCAATACAATATAAAATAACCTCTTTATGGCCTGGATCGATTAACGCAAGGCATTTGATACAACTGATCTTGCATTTGCTCAGATGCCTTGCTGTACCCGACAAAATAGTGAGATGCATTGAACAACTATTAGCACTCTGGCGGACCCGCTTCACCAGAATATCTAGTCAAACTAGAGTACAAACAGGGTGGGTCACTTTCAGAAGGGGTGTATTTCAGGGCGATTCCCTTAGTCCCCTTTTTTTCTTCATCTCGCAATTGCCATTATCCGATGTACTCAGAAATTATCGAAAGTATTCTCTGGCAACCCCGGAAACCTGAGACAAAATATCTCCCATTTGTTCTATATGGATAACTTTAAACTTTATGCCTTTAGGGAAAAGGATTTCCATTAGTCCTTGAGGATGGTGGAAGAGTATGGTATTCGAGACATACAAATGTGCAAAAATGGAAGCATCCCGTACCATCTGGATGCCGGAGAGACGTCTCGGGGTGGAACAACGCCACTCACAAGAGGTAGCAGCAGTGAAAAACTCTCCGCGGCAAAAATCAGCACAAACTCCAACAGATCTGGTCATCGGAACTGTCGCTAAAGAACAAACTCGTTGCTGTGAATATCTTACTCTACCCGTTTGGAGTAGCTGAATCATCTGCGTAAAGCCTCGATACATCATCATAGGAGATGCAACCATGGTCCATGACCATGAGACAACAGAAATTTTAACATTTCTCTTTAGAACAGCTCTCGTAGCGCTGTTCTAACAAATTCTCTAACAACATTGAAGACTTCATCTCATTAAAGCACATGATCATTGCTTTTCTCTTGTCGAATAGGCTGAAGTCGGAAATTGAGGGCTCTTCATGGCATGCCAGGTGGTGTCTTCAACGCCTCAGTTACCGTAGTCTCCTGATGTGTATAGTTGTTCCGACACAAGATGCAGGACCTGCCGGGAGCTACCTGATATCCTAATGCACTTGCTGTCAGCATGTCCATGTCCAGCATATACGGTATCAGCCTATATCCATCGTTATAATGCGGTCCTAAGAGTGCTTCACTACCACGGCACTTTTACGGTATTACGAATATCGCCCAAAAAGAGCAGGAAAAACGAATAAAATATCGGAATTTTTTTCTTCGAACTCCACATACTCTATCCAGACCACGGTATCGAAATAATTATATGATTGTTTTGGATATTGGAGTCGTTAGTGGAATGATGCCCTCCCTACTCTGAATCTCAAAATCATGTCGGCTTGCCGAACTTTGGCAGAAATCTTAACCGGAACTTATGATAACCCATTCCACGGTATCATTGGTTGATAAGGCTGGCGAGCCCTCCCGAATATACCAGGGCTTTGGGGATAATATTGATGATAATAATAATAATACAGGACTCGACTAATGTATCCTCTGGGAAAATAATAATAACATTGATAATAGTTTTTATTTCTTCAAAAGACCCAATCATTATAATAAAATGAAATTTTTTTAAAAGCAGCAAGGAGCAAATTTCAATCTATGGAAGTAGGTACCTACCATTTTCCGCTGAATTGTTTCTCCAGTCAACACCAAAAAATACCCTACTGCGTGATGTATTTCTTAGTACTTATTCATACAATAATACATTACCTACCCAAACTATGAATGTGAGAATCGTCACTACCTTTCCTTGAACTTCATTTTGAAACTTGGTACTGCTATTTTTTTTGTCCACAGGAGCAGAGTTATATATCTTGCTTACTTGAAATAAAAATAAACACTGAAGTATTCAGATCGAAATTTTGATGGTTTTCACTAAATTTAGTTCTCACTTCCGACAGAGAATGCATCTAAATAACATATTATTAAACCCTCCTGAAAAATAGGGTTAACAAAAAGAAAACTGCTTGAAATCAATCAAAATGACTTAACTGGTTCTCTTTCATAAAACGATTTCTTAAGAAACATATATTATTTAAATAAATAATCAATTGAAGTATAAGTAATATATGTACGATTTCTCTTGAATACATAAGAAAATAAGTTTTACATTACATAACATTACACAATTTATATGATATAAAAGCTTGTCGTCAGATTCACATGTGCATGTAAATAAGAATAAAATTTGTAACTTGATCTTGACATTAGTAATTATAAGAAAAAAATATGTTTTTTTTATAAAATATGCAAGTGTAACAAAACTTTTATATTATGTGAAATGTATACCTTAATGAATTGGTGGCAGTTGAAATAATTTAAAACTTTTTCTTCTTTACAGAACATGTTAGTGTAAGCTTGTTTTAAAAAATATTTGTCATTATTATTGGGCTGAATGAGAAATTGAATTCGAAAAAATGAATACCTGTTTCGGAAAATTACTATAAAGTAAAGTGGAGGATTTTAAGGTGATTTCGTTCTTCATTTCCCACCTAGAATATATGAGAAAAATACTCTACATTCTCTATCAAGCCCATAAAAACTTTTGGGAAATGTCAAGAGTAGAGAGTTGGGAGGTCGGATTGGACCTTTTTGATGAAGACAGATTTTTTTCATTTTCTACTCAGCGAACTTTTTTTGAGAAAATCACTGAAACACACGCACGTTTCGCTAACCAAATTAGCGCATCATCAGAATATGACTCACACGTTTTAGTCATTTTCTGATGAGACTAAGTTGGTCAGCGAAATGCTCGTCAAGATACAGTACTTTTGTTTTGGTGTCGGAAAAATGTATCCAAAAGATTCATTTTACGCCAGAGGTTCAAATTCTATCTACCTATCAAGTTCTTTTGGATTTTTTTTCCAAATTTTCTATTTACTCCACAAAACCACCCTAAGAGGAAATAGGGGTTTCAAGAGGAAATAGGGGTTTCGAGGGGTTTATCAATAAATTCAAATTAACTGCAAAAAAATCGAAAATTGACAAAAGTGGGGGCCCTAACAGGCAATTTTAATCGTGGTACTCAAATATGTATTTTACTACCCAGTCAATAAAATATATTTTCTCTCTTGTGTTCAATACATGTCTTCGCAAAATGTGCAACAAGTAATAATAATAAAATTACCTCATCGAACAACAAAAACCAATAAATATCATCTCAAGACTAGACAATGTACCGGTGAAAACATCTGTTGGCTTTGTTCAAATGTAGGTTAACTACTAACGATCCGAAGCATCAAGATTTTCTAAAAGTCTTCGGTATGACATATATCATGCCACAATCACGTTATAATATTCGCGTGGTCTCTTCGTCTCATAAATTTGCCTGTTTCGTACCAAGACACGGTCTTCCTTACTTTAAATGACAAACACAAATAAAGTTAACATAGTCCGGGTTTTCAGATTCAGAATGTAGATATAATAAAAGGTTGGGTCACAATGCTAATTTGAAAATAGCTATTTATGATTTGAGTGTCAAAAGTAAGGTTTTATTTTGTGAGTGAAAAACTAAAAAAAAAACGAAAAAATAAAACTTTTAACACAAATATCATACACAGTTTTTTTATAAGTGTCCTGTTTTCATAATAAATATTTATGTAAAAACACATTTTGACATTTCCTGTCAGTTAACTATTTTCATGTTATCGCATTTGCTGTGAAGTAGCCATGTCAGGTGACGCCGATGAATCACCTGGTACCAACAATCAGTATTGTTTACAGCTCACGCGTTTCATTTAAAGTCACATTTGAAGTTTTTGCCGGTGTTTAATGTATATAATACATTCGTTACAGAATTTAATTGTATCTATATCTATTGTTCATAATAAAACTTCCTTGGAAATTGAATAATTATGTTTTATTTATTGCTATTTGGTCGAAAAAAATAGTGTTAAAAATACTTTTAACAATAGCGTTAAAAGTATTTTTAACACTACTTTGTAAACATCATCTTTTAAAACTCTTGACAACCATTAAAAATGTCACTTTTAATGGCAGTTTTACAAAATAGGGTATTATTCAACGAGCAAAATATGTGGTCATTATTTACGAGAATGAAGTTTGCCACCAGGCAAACGTATTAAATAATTCAAGCAAGTGATGTCATTACTCGTGAGTACAATACTATACTTTTTTTAACAGTTGTATCAAAAATATTTCAAAATAAGATTAATTTGTGAACAATTACCATTGACTTTCATAACAAGAAACAACCTACAAAATCACTCAAAATTATTTCTTATTATTGTTATTTTATTCGATTACAAATACAACTCTGGTTTACAAGTTCCATGCCCTACTAAGTACTCCACCGCACCGTGGCGAATACAAATTAGTATGACATACAACTATTTTTATCTTGTTTCTCGTTGGAAATTATTAAGTTTGATGTTTGGAAACATATTCTGAAGTAGGAAATTTTCAAGGCTCACCTGCGATTGAAAATAATTAAATTACAACTGTAAAATTATGAATTTGCTCATCTGTAATTGGCCCCAAAGGTATACTACGATTCCATAAGAGTGGGCACTAAATTCTCAAAAATATTATTGCATTAAAACGAAAACATTTTTGTATATTTTATCATAATTTTTCCTCATCTGTTTAGTATAATTCCCAATCCCTTGTCAACAAGGAGTTTGCAGTTGCTGTATTTCTCGAAATTAAAGGAGCATTTGACAATGCACTACCTAAATCTATAGGATCGTCTCTGGCTAGGAAAGGTATAGAATCGACCAAAACTGTCTGGATCTATGCCATTCTGGTAAACAGAACTTCAACTACGACTCTTCAAGGCGAGGCCATAAGATTCAGGGTCATCAGAGGCTACCCTCCAGACAGGGTACTATCTCCCCTTCTGTGGTCGCTCCTGTGGATAGTCTGCTTGATGCCCTCGACAAAAGAAAAGTAGATCTGCAAGCATATGCAGATGATCTTGTCATCTTGGCAAGGTCCACGTCGGGAAGGATAGCTTGTAATATCCTTCAAAGCACGATGGACGTTCACATCTGCTGAGGGAGCAGATGTCTGTCGACCCCAGCAAAACTGTGATAATCTCCTTCACCAGGAGGAGAAAATTGCACGATCTAACGCCACTTTCTCTCAATGGTGAGGTCATTCTATTTGGAACTGAGGTGAAATATGTTGGCATTGTCCTTGATAAAAAACTCACCTGGGACGCTCACTTGGAAAAAGTTTTACACAAAGCCAGACTGTCCCAATGGACATATCGAAGGATCCATTGGATTTATGTGATGATTGTCAGACCAATGATCACTTATAGTGCAATTGTCTGGTGGCTGAATTTACAGAAAACGGCTCAGGTGAAGATCTCTAGCTTACAGAGACAGGCTTGTCTGGCCATCAGTGGTGTCATCAGTATCATACCGTCAGCGGTCATGGAGATCCTTCTAGAGCTACCTCCTCTTCATATTTTTCTGGAGAGATAGGAAAGATGGACTGCATATATGTCCAACTGTCAACTACGAACTGCCAGTACGAGATACTGTTCCCGAGTAGAGTAGTAGTAGTAGCAGTAGTAGAGTAGACCGGATCCTCCGGGAGAAAGAAATATCAAGAGCAGATAGTTGTTGGTTCGCAGATGGATCAGGCATACGTTCCGGTTCTGGTACAGGTGTTTTCAGTCGCAAACCCAGGACAGAGATATCAATCTGCCTAGGAACCTATGCGACTGTATTTCAAGCGGAAATTTACGCTATTGAATTGTGTGCGGAGAGATTGGAAGAATTCAACCTCATACACAAGTCATTAAAAATATTCTCGGGCAGTCAAGCGGCGTTGGAAGCTCTTGGCTCCTACCGAGCAACGTCTAAATTGGTAGCAAAGTGCCAAAAACGACTCTCCTTGATAGAAAGACTTAACAGATTGTCTCTGGTCTGGATTCCTGGCCATATTGGCTTGTAAGTCAATAAGGCTGCTGAGTCCCTCGCAAAGTATGGTGTTGCAAGCAGCTTCGTCGGACCAGAACCTGTCATTGGCATCGCTTTAGGCTACGCCAAACAAAAATTAAACACCTGAATGGCAAGAAGTTTAAGGACTTCTGGCAGGATCTTCCAGGATTGGCTCAGTCTAAGGCATATATTCACTCTTCGAAGCTTGATACCAAACAGTTGTTGGACTATAGTAGGAATGAACTACGATGTCTAACAGGCCTTCCTCCAGGTCACTGTCATTTGAATCATCATATGCAGAGACTTGGACTGTCGGAAGAAAGTGTGAGTCGTCTCTGTTTAGAAAATGATGAAACAGTAGAGCACATACTTTGTGCCTGCCCCGCTGGGGACTGAATCAAGTTTTTAGATTTCGGCAGAGCCGTACTCTTACCATCTGACCTGAAAGACTACTCACCATACAAACTACTCGGCTTCGTTGAGAAGGGGGGTTTATTTGGTCGAGTGTGAATAGGTGTGAGCCACAATAAACCCTTGCGGGTTGCTGTGGAGGGTTGAATAGACCCACTCACTTTGGACCTAACCTAACCTAACCTAGTATAATTTTGGTATGCCACTGTAAGAGACAGATTTAGGCAAAAACATCAGTCATTTCTGAGAATTCAGTGCCTACTATTTTGGAGTTATAGTATGGTGGATTATGATTGGTTCGAAGGAATGAGTTGCTGCTTTACCAAACAAAAAAATGTTACATAATTGATGATATTGATAATGAAGTCACCTTCAAACAGATATTGATAATATTTATGATGAGAAACGTATTTGTTCAAAATCGTTCTTACCATCTACGAATCATCTTAAAGAAGAATAGCGGTCTTACAATAATTATGAGCTCAGTAAACAGAAATAGTCATTTGGTATGCAAACCAAATCCTTAACGGTCCAAATAGCTTTACCATCGGAGGAAATAAATAAACATTAGTAATTCATTATTCATTTGTGTTGGATTTATAACGGAATCCTTGAAACACTTTTCTATTTTCAACGGAATTAACAAAACATCATTGGTATACAATCTCGAACCGTTTCATTTATCAAATTGATACTACAAGACTTCAAAGTTTTATTGATAAATTGAGCAATACCATGAGAGCAACAAGCATAATAAAACAACGAGCTCGTAGGACGAGTGGTTTTATTTAAAAAAAAAGGAAATTTTTAGGTTGAGTGGTATTCGCAAAGATTATTTCCTGAAATATTTTCAGCTGGATGCATCGATACAACAACAAAATATCAGGTCTCAAACTGAATACATTTTAGTGAATAAGAAGAAATGTCAACAGCAAAAATTGTTTGAAAGTACAATTATTGAACTGATATATGAACAAATTACTTAAATGACTGAACTTGTAGGATTTCATTATCAAAATCTATCGTGCCTTGACATGAGACCACAGCACCGGTACCCGAGTCACCCGACATACTTGACGCGGCTAGACGCATTAACTGTACGTCGCGTATTCTTTTCGATTTCAATGAAACTCCTTCTGTTCAGAATGATGCATAAATTGTTGGTATTCAAGGTGGAGTTTGAATTGAAGTATTGTTGTCATATTTTCGTGGGGTTATGTGAATCAGTGAAGTGTGGCAATTCGTTTTCTATTTCGGTTTTTTGTATCTGTTTATATCTGTTCGATGTTTTGTTTGATTTAGGCTCTAGTCACCGTTATAACTATAATATTCACTTATAGAAGCATATTTGAATATTTGGTTTCATTGGTTCAATATGATTAGCACAGTGTCAGTGATTGAAATTATGAAATTGCCCTGATACTCACGTATTTTTCAACAATAATGACATCCAGATGTCAATTTCATGGCCGTCAGTTTTGTCGCTATTGGGAAGAAGCATTTTATCGCTATAAAACTCTGTTTTGGCGACCTAGCCTTCAATTTTTTTCATTTTATCGGTTGAAAAGAAACCATCGCTATAAAATTCTACTTTCGCGGCGTAGCCTCAATTTTTTTCATCATTTCATCGCTATGAAGGAAATGATAATTATATATTTTTTATACTTACTTTTCCAGATAAGGATTTGTGGTGATGACAAGCATTGTTCATTTCATATCAACGATTGACTGAGATATGCTACAATATTAATGGTAGGGTCCGTTTCTACAATCCGTGCCTCTGGGTACCCCCTACTATGGTAAATATCATTTATTTCATAGGCTTTGCTACCAGGACCATTCTCCCAAAATCCGTTATATTCGGATGGATGATTAACCGTTGTTCTGTCTCAACACGATACAAAATAAGTGCTCACTGTTCAGAAGAACCGTGGAAGTAGAAAATTGAGAATGATAGCTTTCTGAATTTGTTTGGCTGATATTTCTGTCGTTTCAAGACCATTTCTGTACAATATCGAGGTACGAAAGTAAGAAAGGCATTATTCTACCAAGAACTTCTTCAATCAGACATATTTCATCATAGATGACATGTATGTTGAAGATACCGTCCCCTCGGTCTTTAACTTCAGCCCGATTGACTCAAGGAATGCAAAAGTTGGATGCCTTGATAAGCAGAGATATTTTTAAAAAAGATTTATCCTTTTAGAAAAAAGGGGTCATTGCGGCTTTGACGTGGGTGGTCTCTATTATTATCAATACTGTTGTAAATCATGCCCGAAAGAAAATAACGCCGGCCGCCACTGGTAACCATAAACCAAACGTGACGTAGCTAGGAGCGCGCGAATGTACAATGATTCCCCGTCACTCTAGAAGCAGCAAAAATAATGCTGCCGATTTTAACGGAACTTCGGCGAAATTTATACGGCATTCGATTACGATATTTGAAGGCCAGCCACGAGGATTTCGACACAGTCAAGTGGACGTTACAGTGCGGTACGCGAAATGATCTAGTAAGGCGATAGACATTCAAATAATAGTTGAAGTTTACTTGAAGTGTTTGTTGTATTCAAAGTGAAATAAAGTTAAGTTTGATTATTCAGTTTTTGGGAAATAAAGTTTTTGGCTTTCTACTAATCTTCCTACTTTCCCAAAAATTAATCACTCCTTAAAATATAACCTCGTCAATTCAGATTATTCAGTGTAGTTAATTATTGGTCAACTCACGGGGAAAACGTAACAATACTGTTACATCAAGTGGCTAGCTCTCTCTCACTGATAAATGGCTTGATGGTACAGTTAGTGATAAAGCATTTTCTAAAAAAAGCAAAAAGATATCGGGCACATATTTACTTTCTGCATAATTGAGTGTAAAAAGAAAATCCAATTTTTAATGGTATTGAGGACGAAGAAAAGAAATAATAAAATAATTGAAAAAGTTATTCATAATGGTGAAGGAGTATGTCACGTTTCCCAGTCATTAGTTGCAATATAAATATTTCGACTCAGTATAACATTTTTACACGGGTCACAGTCCGAGATCCGAGTGAAAAAACTTTTCGCGTTGTTGCTTGGACTATAAAAGATGCTACATTCATTTCAGTAACTTCGTTCGCTTTGACATGCATACTTTTAACAGAAAATTTATTAGTTTATAATGGAAACTTAATTATAGCCGTTTCAATAATTGGAGTTCGTGAATGTGTCTATCTTTCATAAGACACTGATTCCCCGCTAATTACAAAAATTAATGGAAAAAGTTGATGAAGAGCAATACTTTTTAATTGATTTCTAATAACTTTCTCCAAAGAAAACAATCGAGTTTATGATTATAGTCAAAAGCACGTCTAACGCAGCCAGTTTTTTTAGTTTGTTTTTGTCCTGGTAGGGCAAAGAGGGGTGCAGTACATAGTAAAATTATATTATCAATATAATATTATTACTTTTTAGTATAACTTGAGAGTTTATTTCTTTTGTTAGGAATATACGAACAACAGTAGTACAAGCAAAAAAAATTATTATTTTAAAACTTGTATATTTTCAGTGAATACATCGTTTTAATAGTTTTTAAAAAAATCTGTTTAAAATCTGTTTTTCCGTTAATCAGCTGTCGCTCCCATACGAATGACAACTCTCAAAAGTTGAGAACTTGTGCGAGCTAAGGACTAACGAGGTCTTACCTTTTAACGTGTGATTCCTAACACGGTTACAGAATCATTCCAGCTTCAACCAGATAAATTCTCTCGAGAATAATATCTGGTCGAGGCGGGAATCGAACCCACGATCTTCCGATCGTGAGTCGGGCGCACTACCACCGCGGCCAATTCCAGTAAATCAATATAAGCATATGTTGGTACTTAAATTGCAACAGATCAACTTACATTTAGGCCTGTAACTCAGTTCGGGTCAAATCTTGCAAATCCTCAACCGATTGAGATGAAATTTTATTGACGACCATTGTACATCAAATATGGTGGTCCACCCAAGATGGCGGACTAGTTTTTTATGACATACCATGAAATGGGTATTAACTGAAAGAGTTTGAATGGGTTCAAGGAAACAATCAAAACTGGCGGAAAACAAGATACATACAAATTATTATTATAGCTTCTTTCAAAAATAAATACTACAAAAAAATTAAACCATGAATCACTGTTGGTCTTATTACATCTATTGAACACGGATCGCTTGAAAAGAAAACTTATTAGAAATTTCTCAAATGAAACTGAAAAAGAATACAGAAATGAACTTAATATTTTGATCAAAACAACAAAAAATGAATTCTATCAAAATAAAATAGCAGAATCAGGAAACGAATATAAAAAATTTGGTCGGTTATCAATTATATATAACAGCGCGGCATAAAAATCAAATAAATAAATAGACAACACTTCAATAACCAGTAAAGGTGAGATATTACCAAATAATTAAGATAAAGCAAATATATTCAATGAATTCTTTAAAAACTTGGGTATAAATATGTCTGAAAAATATAAAATATTAATATGAAACAAAACTTTCCTGAAGGTGACAAAATAGACTCAACCATTTTCTTGAACCTTCAACGGAAAACGAAATTATTATTCATCTTCCAAACCTAAAATATAAATGTTCCTCGGGCCCAGATAAATTCTCTGTGAAAAGTGTAAAAACTATACATGAATACATAATACACCCATTAATCCATATAATCAATGTATGCCTTTCAAGTGGAAACATTCCAAAACAATGGAAAGAATCACTCATCATTCATCATTGAACAAGTGGTTATAAAAAGATTGACGGAATTTTTTCGCAGACATAACGTCATTACTGACAGACAGTATGGCTTTATCCAAAATTCAAACACTGAAAACGCAGTAGTTGATTTTCTAGAGGAAACAGTAGAGGCCTTGGACAAATCATCGAAATGCATAGCAGGTTTTCTAGATCTCGCTTAGGCCTTTGACACAGTATCACACGAAATTCTACTAAACAAATTGAGTCACTACGGTATTCGTGGTCTCCCACAAATGTTTATGTCCAATTACTTAACAAATAGAGTCCAGAGAGTAAACATTGGGAATGAGGTAAGTACGCAGTCAATAGTGTACATCGGGGTGCCTCAAGAAACAGTGTTGGGCCCAATACTGTTTCTTGTATACATGAACAGTATACCAACAATAGATGGTCTAGAACACCTTATTTGTTATGCTGACCACACGGCTTTGATTTGCGTGGGAAAGAATATAGAGGATGTTAAACACACCACCGAAACAAATTTACAGAATATATATGCATTGTTGAATTTAAATAAGCTTACTCTAAATATTGATAAGACTAAATTTGTTGCCTTTCCACCAAAGGTCATTAGTCAACAACATAATCTGTCTCTGAAACTATACACTATAAACTGTAACAAAAACGTATGTGGATGTTCTACTATTAAAAAAGTGTCATCGATTAAATATTTAGGGGTAACCCTAAACCAACACATACGATGGTCTGATCATATCATGCATGTAAACAAACGCCTTAGAACACTTATACACAGTCTTTATTCTCTAAGAGACATCCTCTCCAGAAAAAACCTCATGATACTCTACAACTCCCTAGCCCCCAGCCGAATCAATTCTGTCTTACTGCATCACAATATAGGGTGGAGGCTTCAACAACACACTGGACGTTATACAAATAACACAAAACACACTATTAAAAATCATCCTGGAAAAAAATGAACATTTTTCCACCGATAAGTAATATCAGCAAGCAAATATATTAAATGTTAAACTATTATACACTCACCAATGTTTGAAGAAAATGTTTATGAATCAAGAAAAATTCAACCAGAAAAGTACTAGGATAAACAGATACCACAAACATGAATGTTGATATCTAACCCTTTAAAAAACTTTAACACAAAGGACATTCTATTTTTTTTCGGTCCCAAATTTTTCAACGCCTTACCGATTGACCTAAAACAGATTCCAAAAATGAAGAAATACAATATTGAAACAAAAAAATATGTTATGAATTATTCTGAGAAATTTTATGATATACTGAATACAAAATCAACATAAAAAAATGCCATCGTCTTGGCATCCTCTCCCCTATGTTGATCACATCCGGAAGTAAAATATTCAATATCAGAAATCTAGTTTATTTTGCTTATTCACCATGTCAAATAATGTACATTTAACTCTTAATTTCTCTGATCGAGCACATGGCAGACAGGCAATCTTGCCTAGGCCAATGGGGTCGAGAGCAATATGTAAAGATTTGATAATCTGTACTCTAATTTTAAGGAAATTAAAATTGAATTGAATTGAATTGAATTGAATTGAATTGAATTGAATTGAATTGAATTATATTGAATTGAATTGAATTGAATTGAATTGAATTGAATTGAATTGAATTGAATTGAATTGAATTGAATTGAATTGAATTGAATTGAATTGAATTGAATTGAATTGAATTGAATTGAATTGAATTGAATTGAATTGAATTGAATTGAATTGAATTGAATTGAATTGAATTGAATTGAATTGAATTGAATGAATTGAATTGAATTGAATTGAATTGAATTGAATTGAATTGAATTGAATTGAATTGAATTGTATCGAATTGAATATATCTCATATTATCCCTATCCCTACTTCCCTACTAATATTATGAATGCGAATGTAAGTTTGTTTGTTACGGTTTCACGCGAAAACTACTCAATCAATCATCATTAAATTTTGTAATCATGTTATTGAAGTAACATAGGATACTTTTTATAAAGAAAATATTTTTTATGTAAGATAAAAAAATTGAAAATTATTTATTTTTCTTACAGTGGAATATATTTTAATATTTGTTGTTGCAACTCAATAAAGCATATTTTAAATTTTCGAAACTTCATCGTATGTAATAATTTTAAAAAATTGATAATCCCAGCCAAGCATTAAAATATAGTTCTCATATTGATTTATCTCTATTGACACTTATTTAATGGCATAAATGCGAACAAAGCCGCGTGTAAAAGCTAGTATTATTATAAAAATAGTACCTACACCTTAAGGGTGACAGATTGTCATGTAAGTGAAATTTTATACCAATGCTCTTCAATATATTACGCTATATAGATCTTTTGTAAATGGGAGAAAGTGATTTTCAATAATTCAATGTTCATATGTTTGGAATTAGTTGTTCAGAATTGACTTTTTCTTCCAGTTTATCTGAAAGAAACTTTTGTGCATGAGTTACATATTATTGTAAATACTTTATTTACAACTTAATTGATGTCTTCCTATCTTTGGTAGAGAAGTAGAAAACCAAAAATATTTTTTCCCAAAAACTAATCTCTCCTAAAAATATCCCGTTTTCATTTTGATTGAGGGTTCATTTAGTTTCGAATCATCCTGAATGTGAGACCCTAATCAGTATGCAGTGGCCAACTATTCCCTGAAAATTTGAACCGATTAGGATAACGAAGAAGAACAGGCCTTCTCTTCTGTATGTTTGTAGTCAAAAAGTACCTAAGGCTTTTGAATATGCCTACCCATACTGAGAAAAAAAATTTAACTAGGAATGTTCTGCTTATCTATTAGGTTTTACCCGTTTTAATGGCATGTCTTTTTGTAGCTCCGTTTTTTCTCTACGAATTCAAATTGAACCATTGAACCAAAGCGCTGCCGAAATAGTCCGAAAAATTAACCAGGCATTTGGCAATGATAATTTCAATGAACGCACTGTTCGACGTTGGTTTGCGAAATTCTGTTCCGGAAATTTTAGCCTTGAAGATGAGGCTTGAAGTGGTCGACCTACAGTAAGTAATACAGTACCAGACTTGAGGACCCATCACAAACAGTGTGTGGGATGACGGAAGAACTGGGCGTTAGCTCCCATGCTGCTTTTTATGGCTTAAAACATATTGAAAAGGTCAAAAACCTCCAAAAGTGGATGCTACACGATTTGAACGATCAACAGAATCTCTCACGTTTCGAAATCAGTTCTCTGCTTTTGCACAACCAAAACGATCCTTTTTTGAATTGGATCGTCACGTGTGATGAAAAGTGGATCCTTTACATCATCAGGAGACGTTCAGAACAGTGGTTGAACTCTGATGAGCCACCCAAGCACTTCCCAAATGCAGGTGGTCAGCAGGTGGTGTGATTCATTATAACTTTCTGCAAACCATCCTCACCTATTGTGACGAAAGGTACCGAAAATTGCGTTTCGCAGCAGGCACTGGTCAACAGAAGAGATCCAATTCTGCTTCACGACAACGCCCATCCACACGTTTCACAAATTACCGTTCGAAAATTAAACGAATTGAGCGTCGAATAAGTTTTGCCTCACCCACTATACTCCCGATACCTCTCGCCAACCGACTATCATTTTTTCATGCACTTTGATAATTATCTTACCGGTAGAACCTTCACCAATCAGGAACAGGAAAAACGACCTTCGTCGACTTCATCGAATACGGGGCGCACCCAATTTTTATGCTGACGGAATTAATCGACATGTATTACGTTTGCAAATGTGGCGCTTATTTCCAATAAATTGAATATGTATTCACTGATATATCACAGTTTAAAATATACTCATAAAAATGGACAAACCTTCTGAAACAACCGGATAACATTCACAACAACCAGTGTTCAATGTATGCAGCAATCAAAGGGTTTAAGTGGATTCATGAAATGTATCCCAATGGAAGTTAAATTTTTAACTGACATATCGTGTAATGTTTATTTAGTGATATGTAGGTAACATTCCTTTATAGGCTACATCAAAGCTACAGGACTCAGTTATAAAAAAATTTTGAAACAGTTTTTAAAGATCATACAAACCTCGCAGAAAAGTGCTATAAATTCTTCTTGTGAATCTCTTGCTGAATTCAATATTTCTCTCTAGATTTTCCTTCATGAGAGCATTCTTATTTTGTAGGGGTGAAACATTTCTTTCTTTGGACACTTTTTGAAGTTACTTCACTTTCTATCTTTTTTTTCTTAAAGATGTTGGAGCATGGAGATCTTGGAGCATTTTTAAGCATGCCAATCGTTTGGAGCTTATATGAAAGTTTGCGCAAATATGTCCTCGAAATAGGGTTTTTGAGCAATTTTCACATTTTTCATTAAATAGAGTTACTGTGACAATGAAAATTTAATTGAAATAATATTCATGTTTTTGGTTGAGTTTGAAATGACAAAAATGTCACTTCTCAAATGTTATTCAAAAAAATTGTTTAAGATGGTACTCAGCAGCCATTGTTTGTTCAAAAAAGGTAATATGTGGGAAATAACTTTATTATAGTGTGATAGTACGTTTGTATAAGACTCATTTAAATTAGTTAAACAATTTGTCTTGAATATACAATATACCTACGAAATTTACAGAACGATCCTATTCATCAGACCTCAAGTGATATGCCTCATACTTCAGATATGCGTCAGTAAAGCATATCTAAGAGAAGCGTTTTTCAGTCATACCCAAAAGACGTGATATCATTTAATTTCACCCATAAATTGAATATCCCACAAAAAACTGATATTCAGTGGTATTCTCACCGTCAGATCTTTTGACAATTTACCACAAACGTATCTTGTAACATATTGAGAACATTTTATAACTTTGATATTTTATCTTAAAAGTTCAGAGATTGATTTGGATGCATTCACAATCTCTTCACTTTAGCCATTATTTTCATATTCCATACACTTCAAGTATCATCCAACTGGTTGATATTCCTGGTGGATGGACCTTAAAAAGAAGAATCCAGCAAGTAGTAACGTTGATCCCAACAGATCTCCCAGTGCTGTCAAATATGGAATTGCTGAGTTGTCGGGGTCCATCTGATATTTCCATATAGTGTGGACCATTATATGACATACGTATAATAGTAATAAAAGTTGAACTAGACCGACTAGAAGATAAACCAAAATAAAAACCGGAGTGAGAGTCGATACTCCATTGTAAATAATGTCAGCAACATAGACGAATACTGCATGTCCGGGAATGGAGATCAGAAGTAGGAGTCTAGCTGTTTTAGCCGGAAGTACTGCAACAAAAGATGCTCGGATTATTTCTTAGTCTTGAATCTGTCCCACATATTTTTTGACTTCAGTTAACAGGGACTCAACAGATCTTCAAGTTATGATTATGGATTTTTAATTAACAACAAACTATTATTTTGATAGGCTTGAAATGAAACTAATGAAAAAAACGTTTCTCACACTAGAACAAAAACACTATCTCTCGACGCGCGTTTCGCTAAACAGGTTAGCATCATCAAGAAATAATTGCATTTAAGTCAGACCCTTTTATAATATCTAGACCAACCATTGCTTTCGGTAAGGGTCACTGAATTGGCGTTATTAAATGGGTTCCCAGAATTGATTATCGTGTTAGTTTGTTGTATCCTAATTTATACAGTGCATTTCTTTAATTTCCACTCCTAATATTTTTTGGGGATAATGAAATTATTGCATGAATACTTTATTTTGAAGTGAAATTGACAGATGAAACTTTCAAGATAGCGACTGGACGCCATCTGGAGAAAAAAAAATAAATGGAAAGAGGGTCTTGTGACACATCTTTTTGAAGCTCCTGACGAATGCTTCACAACCCTAGAATATAATGTCAATATCTTCAACTACTACAAAATGGCGGAACTTTTAATAACTTTTAATACATTGACATTTAACTACATAATATGAGGTAATAAGCTTGAGGTCAGATCAGAAGATGCTCGAAATGGTTGCCTTGAACTTCTTGAAATATGAACAGCCTATCCGATATTTCACGCCGAACATTTTCGAACACAGTAACGTCAATATTTCTACAAATATTTATTATTCTCTGCTGTATATCCAATATTGAAGCAGGTTCAGTTTCGTACACCTTTTGCTTCAAATAGCCTCATAAAAAAGTCAAAAGGTGTCGAATCTGGCGAGCGGGCTGGCCAGTCTGTAAGACCTCGACGGCCAATCCAACGACCAGGAAAAGTAATATCCAAATAATTTCTTACTTGTCTGGAGTAATGTGGTGGTGCTCGATCTTGTTGGAATACAATATCCATATCGAATTCATTAGGATTCGCTTCGACGATTTCAGTGATGAGAGGGTCACCAGTAGTTTCCAGCATATTCAAATACAGTTCCCCTGTTGAATTTTTATCAATAAATAGAGGTCCTTCAATATATTTTCCCAATACTCCTGCCCAAACGTTACTTTTTTGGGTATGTGTTTCCCAGAAAACGTAAGGGTTGGTGTCACTCCAATAACGGCAATTTTGTCTGTGAACATTGCCGTTTAGGAAAAATTTACATTCGTCACTAAAACAAATATTGTGGAGATACGTAGGTAGGATGTCTTGCAATGGTTTCCGTCATGTTTTCGCAGATTTCTATTCTTCGATCATGGTCATCTTCAGTTAATTGGTGTACCATTTTAATTTATATGGATAATTTTGTATATACCCATTCCTCTTCAAAAGTCTCCACACAGTAGAAGAAGATACCTCACAAACATTCGCGATGGAATAAGTAGACTGTTCAGGATTTACTAACCATCTCACCAATTATTTGCACTTGCTGTTCTTCCAGAATAGATAGATGACCTGGGGCATTTTGTTATGTATATGTTCATTGTCGTACTGACATTTTGTGACGTTTTTATAAACAAAAAATAACTTTACAAACCTAATCGGGTTGTTCGAATTGCCATATGGCAGATAAAAAGGAATATTTCTAGAAATATCGATATTAATGTGTTTGTTTTCAGGAAATTATCAAATTTTCCGCCATTTTATAGTAAGTGAAGATATTGACTTTATTTCTAGGGTTGTGAAGTATTCGTCAGGAGCTTCAAAATGATGTATCACAAAACCCCCCTTTCCTTTTAATTTCCCGGATGGTGCCCTGTTGTCATATTGAAAGTTTCATCAGTCAATTTCACTTCAAAATAAAGTATTCATGCATTAATTTCATTATCCCAAATTTTAATTCTTTGAGTTGACCCGTTCAAAAAATAAAGAAATGCACTGTATGTTAATGACTAATTATACCTATACTCCTCTTGTTTCTACTCGTAATTATCATGTGAGAGAGTAAACAACGGACTGTTTGGGAAGGAACCTTTATTGCTGTTTATTAATCTATTTCCACATTATATATTTCCTAACTTCCAAAGGCACCTAGGAGCCTATTGTCATTTACTGGTCTCAATAATTTCAAGAATTTTCCATTCATGCTGTGGTCGTTCTCTTAGGCATGTTGAAACGTGTTCTTTGAAACGCGTTCGTATGGTCCGCTCAGTTTCACCAACGTATTTTTTGTCATAACTCCCACAGCTTATCTGTGGATCCCAAACTTTTTTTTTGTCATTCTGTTTTTCAGGTTGCTCACTTGTTGAAATGAACGAACAAATATAACGTGGATATTACGTATGGAATCGAAAACAACGGAAAGCTTCTATTCGTGTATAAAAATTTAGAGTGTCTGTGAATCCCAACTTTTTAAAAATTAAAACACTCAAAATTAATATATCTTCCTAATGAGCCAGAACACACCAATTGATTGCACCGAATTTTCGAAAACATTGGCTTTCAAAATACATCGTACACTTCAACAAGTGTTAGGTAATTTGAAAGACATGATGATGGAAACGGGAAAGTCTGGGATTTACGAAATAAGCTATGAGGCTTGCAAAAAAAAAGTACTTTGGTCCAACTACGTAGACTATGATATTACGTTTCAAAGAACAAGTTTCACATATTCAGTTTTGTAGACCAAAGAAGTCTAATGTTATCCCTCAGAGAACAGCCACAGAATTAACAAAATTGTTAAGACCGGTACATGATCAGAGGATTTGAGACACCTTTCAAAGTTTTGAAATCGAATAAAATGATGATGATGATGTAGATAAACTAAAAATTAATTCGGAAGGTTCTAGGTAGCAGTCATCACACCACTCTTCTCAAAAATCTACGGTATTGATCAGATAAAAAATTATAAAATCTTGGGGTGTAGCGTAACCTGATATATACCGTAGATTGGTGAGGAGTGAGGTGTGATGACCGCCTGTCCTATGATCTTTCTAATTATTTTTTAGTACAATATCTACATCATTTTTTATCTTTTTTTTTCCAAGTTTTTAGTTTCGTATTTTGTCACTCAATTCTTCTCATTCTGTTCAGATTATTAGTGCCTCAGTATCAATCCGCCATTTTGTACCTGCAGCCATCTTGAATCTACATCTTTTTCAAAATATACTACTATTCTACTAGTCAAGCCCTGTTATTTGATACCCATATTGAGGTAGTAGTAAACAATATGTAATCTGCCGTTTTGTAGCTGCGGCCTTCTTGGATTTCCAATGACACAAAATTCATTAAATTGTATCGTCATCAAAACTAAACGTGTGTACAAGATTTCAGGTCAATCTGTCAACAGGGAGGGATTCAAACTTCAATTACTAAATTTGACACAAACAAACACACAGGGCGAGCTAACTAAAACTGTTTAATAAAAATGTGGAGAGAAAACGACGATGTTTTAATAGATATAGAATCGAAACCGAATGAAAATATTTTCAGTTGAATAGGGTTCCTTTTATCGCAATCTAACACCATTTTCATAATCATAACCGGCATACCTACCTCCTTTGATCAAGGCAGTCCATGGTGCGACCCATTGTTTTGTTTGAGGTGGAATTACGCCTTTGAAAGAGTTTTCATGTAACAACGTTGAAATTCGACTTGCTTGAACGGAAACCAAATTGCCCCCGATTCCATTTATGATCGGTTGAAAAACTGTGTAGCCTTTGAATTCGTCTACAGCCAGATCCAAAATTAGACCACCTGATCTGAAGAACAACGTTAATACTCACCAGTGAAAAGAAGTGCATTTTTATGATTATATATTGATATTAAAACTCACCCGCTTATAAATAGAGCAGAAATTACTGGAGTCCACCCGTGCAAGAGAATCATTTTGGTATATTTGTTATTACTCACAATGATCACCCAAATCGGGAGCAATACAAACACATATATGACTAAAATACCCGCCATCAACCAAGGGTACTCGTCTGCAAATCAAAAGACTCTTGTTCATAACAGCTATTCATGCATGCACAATCCCAAATATCATAATCCCAATTGCCTTTGCGTGCACTATAACTACTATCATAACCTAACAAACCGAACGTCATCAATTCGTTTGATCCTTATTTCCGGCTATTCCGGGCGGAGACAATTCCTCTAAAAAAACATGAGCATCGGTCCAGCAGTTCTTGAGTTATGAATAGTGTAACTAACATTATTTTGCGACTTTATTTTATATATTAGATGTACGACCCATAATATCAATGATATTATGCATTGTATTTCGTCTGAAACTGCGATCATTGCCGCATCGCATTTCATAATGTCTATCGCCATTGAAGAGGCAATGTCAGGTCCATAAACTTGTAAAAACCCGAAAACAGCAAGTAAACAGTGATATTAACCGGTTTGGTCTCTTGTTGCTTTATTAATATCTTAAAAGAATACAAAACAACTCTTATCACTACAGCACTCTATTATGGTAGTAATTTTATCAACTTCATGACGATTTATTTCAGATTATTTTCCAATCAGTATTACTGGATAATATCTGAATCATATTTCCACAAATAAGTCCGTGTTTGTTATTACTGCAGTGATTATAAGTGATGAATGATTTATAGTATATACGATGGAATCGTATATACCTACTATAAATCACAGCCAAGTGCAAATAATTGGTGAGATGGTAGTAAATCCTGAACAGTCTACTTATTCCGTCGTTAATGTTTGTGAGGTGTCTCCTTCTATTGTATGGAGACTTTTGAAGATGAATAGGTATCATCCATACAAAATTAAAATGGTACACCAATTAACTGTAGATGACCCTGATCGAAAAACAGAATTCTGCGAAATCATAAAAGTGCAATAATTTTATTATCCCAAATTTCACCTTTTTGAGTTGACCCGTTCAAAAAATAAGGGGAGGATATTAAAGAAAAGCACTGTATACTTCATGCTATACTTTTTGGTTCATTGACTTTGCTGCATTTAATAATTTCATTTGGTTCCTCAATACACGTATGATTTCCACGATCTCTCTCTTTATCACGTTGACTGTTTATAAGAGATTAAGATACCTTGCAAGAATAATAAATTATATCTGTATTAGTATTAGTGAGATCACAATCCGGGTTATCAGGTCGTGATCGTCAGTAACTACAAGTTCCTTTTCGACCACGGCCTGATAGTCCAGATTTTTTCAACTTCAATCTTGACTCTTACCGTGAAAGGCTATTCTTATATTCTTTAGTATGTCCAACATGTTCTTCATATCTAATTTTGTGCATTTTTTCATATATTTTGATGGTGCTTGTCATACATAATACAATGGCAATTTATCATCGATAACTTTTACAGTTATCAAGATATGCAACTTTGAAACTGAGCGAAAGCTAATGTGACATCACGAGATATGTGTGATTGTAGCTACAACGTCTAAACTATGTCTGATCTGTCAAAAAGCGAAACATTTAATGACTGGATTGAGATGTATCCAGTCCTGGAAAGTTTTATTGAGCCAAGCACATGCAATTCACCATAGAGTGGCCTTATTCATGGTTGTGGAATGTTTCAGTGAGAATATGTACTGAGTTCTTTTATCTAATTCAATGATCAAAAGTTTTTCTGATGTTGAATTATTATAATTCAAATGTTTTATAGCAGTAAGAAATGAAAGTGAAGCGTTATTTACGCAATGAATAAAGTTTTGTCCAACATATTCATTAACAGTTATGAATGCATTTATTTCATTATTATTTTGAAATAAATATATGTATTTGGATTGAAATGATACTCGCAACAAAAACAAGTTCATTGAACGAACTGGTTTTCTTCGGATAGCTATTTGCAAGGTTTTTTAACTTTTTCATTTTTGGTGAAAGTTACAAACAATTTGTTTGGTGCATTTCGGATTGGATAATTACGCCCATGTACTCACTATACAATTCTTTTTTTTGTCCTTTTTTACTTTTTTCTCCTCCATACTTCCACAACATAGGCATCATACAAACAACTCATATATCTTATACAGAAAAGTCTGAAACTGAAGATGATTTCCATCCGCAAATATTGTGACTTCACGCCCCTTTCGCTGAATGGCTTTTTCGAGACTGTTTTTCAAATCATTCACTCAGGGAAATTAGTTGCCAATATTCCTCAAATTACATACCGATTTCATTTTTAGAATAAAAAAATAAAAAATATGTTATTCAATAAAAAGTTTGTTTTTAAAGTGAATTAATTATGGCCAGTGTACAATGAAATTCGCCCAGAATCATTTTTTTTTAGTTCTTAATAATTTTTTATGTTGAAAAAAATAGTAGGTGTAATGTTTTCACAATACTATAAATCCCCTTTACCATATATAAATGTTTTGTATTATGCAGCTTTTATCTGGAGTTTTTTTTTATTATGGAAGTAAAATCACTTACCGTGGATTGAATGAAGAAAGTTAGCCCACATTGAGAGAGTAGCCAAAGAAACTACATCCCCTATACTGGCAGCCATTGGTGTGGCCAAGTTGTCTGGATTTAGTTTCATTTTATGGGATATCATAATAATACTAATCAGAACCATATCTGTAAAAAAAATTAAAAATGGATATAGCGTTGTCATGATGAACTTCATAAAAATGCCTAGTGAAGCTTGTCACTTTTTCAATTGATTTCAATGTTTATATAACCTTACAACAGAGACACAGCAAGCGCCAAACGTGATGGTGAGCTAGCCCCCATGCGCACAAACTCATTTTCAGTGCAACCCCCATTACAGCTCTTACGTACAAATGCTCTGTACAGAGGCGTATCATTACTTGTCCTCCAATGCTGTTGGCGTTTGGCATTATTTGAATAATTTGTGTTGTTTCTGAAAAAATATTATCGCCTGACAAAAAAACTAGTCATCAAGAGTGTATCATTATATAACATTTCAATGAATTGTACTACTCCCTGTGATACTAAATAAAATATGAAAAAGAAATTAAAAAGAAATAATGTTTCATTTTCTACCCTGATTAAAACTAATTATATGTACTACACTGGCCGGCAAAGAGCTCGTCGTAATCCAATAGTAATACAGTTGGGAGAGTCTATACCTGCGCGATCGCTCGCCATCGCGTTTGGCGCTTGCTATAATAGATTTACCCAAAGTTAAACACGAAAGTGTCGCCGTCAAAGTACTTGCCGTTGCCAGAAGTAATGTGTGTAACCATTTGAAGTTTCCGTTGACTAGAGCTGATCCAGCTACTGCAAAAACAGATACTATACACGAACAAACAATTGCTTGGACCTGTAAAAATCAAAATTTTGGCGAAATGATAATACTATTAGGTTGTTTCAAAAGTTTTGTCCCTTTTGATGTCATCAGTTTTGTAACTCCATAACTCAATGAAATATTTATTCTACTGTGTCGTGGTATATCTATACTGATCGATTAGGAATTTTGTACTTAATACATTGATGCTGTTCATTTTTTCCAAATTTAAATTTTTTGCCTTTTTCCAGCTTACGATTATATGATTTTAGGCCAATTTTTCTCTACGAATTCAAATTGAATCAAATCACTGCCAAAACAGACCGAAAAGTCAATCAGGCATTTGGCAATGATAGTGTTAATGAACCTCAGATAATCTGTTTAAAAAAATCTGTTTAAAATCTGTTTTTCCGTTAACCAGCTGTCGCACCCCTACGAACGACAACCCTCAGAAGTCGAAACTTGTGCGAGCTAAGGATTAACGAGGTCTTACCTTTTAACGTGTGATTCCTAACACGGGTTGGACGGTAGCAAGTGAAGATCGATCGTTCAGACTAGGGCTTGAACCACCGACCAACACGGCAGTCAATTCGAGTGAGTGAACAAAGCACCCACGCCGAACCGCTTGGCTACCGACTGAAAGCACTGTTTGACGTTGAGTTGCGAAATTTCGCTCAGGATATTTTTGCTAAGAAGATGAGCTTCGCAGTGGTCGACCAACAGTAATCCAGGTGATTTAACGAGGATTTGGCTACCCTGGTGGAGACTGACCCATCACAAACGGTGCGTCGGATGACGGAAAAATTGATCGTCAGCTCCCATGTGGTTTAAAACGTATTGGAAAGGTCAAAAAATTCGAAAAGTGGATACCCCACGGTTTGGACGATCGACAAAAATTGTCACATTTGGAGGTCTGTTTTTCTTTGCTTTTGCGTGACCATAATAATTTTGAATCGAATCGTCACGTGTGATAAAAAGTGGATCTTCTACGACAATAAGAGAAGGCAAAAACC
The DNA here is from genome assembly GCF_025532065.1 of Leptinotarsa decemlineata. NCBI lineage: Eukaryota > Metazoa > Arthropoda > Insecta > Coleoptera > Chrysomelidae > Leptinotarsa > Leptinotarsa decemlineata. Next base: position 964,784 of record NW_027412549.1, on the reverse strand, counting down.
CACAAAAAACATGGTTACTGTATGGTGGACCGCGGCTGGTGTAATTCACTATAACTTCCTGCAACGGGACCAATCCATCACAGCAGAGTCCTATTGTAAAGAAATCAACGAAATGTACCGAAAATTGCGTCAGCAGCAGCCAGCACCGGTCAACAGAAGAGGTCCGATCCTGCCTTGTCCACCATACTCCCCAGACTTCTTGCCAACTAATTACCATATTTTCAAGCGTCTTGGATAATTTTCTCACCGGTAGAGCCTTCGCCGATCAAGACCAGGTAAAAACGGCCTTCATCGATTTCATTCTATCCCTATCACACGAGTTTTATACTGATGGAATCAATACACTTGCGTAAAGTTGGCAAAGGTACACTGATCCAAATGGAGCTAATTTCGAATAAATTCAATAAGTGTTCACTGAGATATTATTGTTTAAACTAGACTCATAAAAACGGAAAAAGTTTTTGAGACATCATAATACTATCTACTGTTATTATAGGTTGTACTCGATTAACTTGTTAGATTGTTGATTTAAGAGGTACAGAAATACAAGAGTTCAAAAGTGACCGACCCAGCCAGTACCGTGGAAAATTTCTATGGCAAATTGAAACAGTGTTGCTTGGCATGAGATTAAGTTTCTAAAGGTTTTGAGCTCTGGCATTATCTAATTGATGAAGTTTTTAATCCATAACATCAATAATAGGTTTTAAAACAGATTAGTTGGAATTTCATTTAAAGGTAAAAACATTTCTGGGCAAAAAGCCAACAATAATGTGAGTTGGTGAAACTGTGGTGAAACGAGAAAGTACGTAAAAGATTACTATCATTGAAATGTCACATACCTGAACTAAAGATATATTTCCTATGACCATTTTGACTAGTTCTTGTCTGCATCTCATATTACCTAAATTTGCTTGGGTAGAAAGCCTTGATGCCAGACACATGTCCAAATTTCCCTTGAGACCTAGAAGTGCAGGCACAAGAACATATAGTGCCTGGACCTCTCTGAAAACTTCGTTTGTCTAAAAAAGTAAAACTAGAAGACCACCACGAAATGACGTTGAAACTTGAACTATCGTAATAGTATAAACTCAATTCATTTTAAATGAAAAAATGCTCATTCATACCAGTCTCAACTCCCTAGACTGTAGGTTAATGGACTGACACCTATCAGAAAACAACTACTCCCCTGGATAATACCACAAAGGGTGTTGGATTATATCCAACAGAAGTCAGTGCAGGATTCTTCACTGAAGTTATTCCTGCATATGCTGTTGTTGGCGATACAAATGCCGCAATTGATTTTCAATTATTGGAACACACTTGCAGACCGGTTTCGGTCTGTTCCTTCGGAGTATCATTCCTTGAACTAGGCTGAAGCGGACAAAACAAAAGGTTTGTCATCGCCCCATTTGCCTGTGAACGAGGTAACCAACCGTAAGTATGCCCACTGACTATATGTGAAAAGAAAAATTGCTCTTTCTTTTTTCTAAAACAGTGAGATTGATTTCCATTCCGAATTAACTTCGTTTCTATTCTCCCCATAGGAACATTTCCAAAGTTTACAATAATTACAATGATTATTATTTTCAACTTCTTGGCGGTTGAAATTTATTTGTGTTCTATTTAGTCTTTTGTAATTTGCACTGGTTTCCTTTGAATTGATATTGTTCAATTTTAATAATATTATTCTCCCTGACATACTGTAGCCCATGTATTATTTGTGAATTAAAATTATTCTCTAGAATCACTGATGATTTCATAATTTAAAATAAAAATTACAGTAAAGTGACACTTACTGTGACGTCTGCCATAATGAGTCCAGCACCAATGGTTCCAATCCCTGCTATAAAAAAAGGTATGCTGACTTGAATTATGATGTTGTACCATTTTTCTTGTTCGGCCACCTTTTTTGATTCGAGATAGATTCATCAGCATCTTGCACAGTAAAAGTGTGAAGTACGTCCAAATCTGGAAATTATAGAAAATTTTACTTTTGAAGAGGTTATGTATATAAAATATAGCTATATATAGCTTCGAAACTAATGGGAGCTTTCATTTTTGAGTGTTTAAAGGATGGTAAACAATTGAAAAAATGATCGGCCGTGTTTTCTGAATATAATAATCTATATGAGTATATTTTTTGTAACTCAGATATAGAAATTCATATTGAAAAATGAGAATTAAAACTTTTTGTCTTTACAACACTTTGATTTGTAACTAAGTTACTGCAGTTTCATCCAACAAGGACATTTTCAAACATTTGTATTCGTTTGAAAATGTGTTTGTATGACGAAACTGCAGTAACGTCAGTTACAAATTAAAGTGGTAAAATAATAATAAAATCAACGGGCGTAGAATAATCTGAGTAAGAGTGTAAATACAACGCCCAATTTTTTTATCTGATCAATACCGCAGATTGCTGAGGAAAGTGGTGTGATGACTGCTACCCAGGACGTTCCGAATTATTTTTTAGTTTTACAGTACATTATCTACATCATTATTTTCTTTTTCTTCCAATAAAAACGTTCAACATAAAAAAATTAACTTACTTTGTTTTCAAGTTTTTAATTTCTAATTTTGTTACTCAATTATTCTCATTCTATTTAGTTCATTTAATGCCTCAGTATTACAAAGTAATATTCAATCCACCATTTTGTAGCTACAGCCATATTGAATATTTTTCAAAGTGTACTACTATTCTACCAGTCCCAAGCACTGTGATTTGATACTCATATTAAGGTAGTTGCGAAAAAATATGTGATCCGCAATTTTGTAGATGCGGCCATCTTGGATTTACAATGATACAGAATTCATCAAATTGTATCGTCATCAAAACTAAATATGTGAACCAGATTTCAGATCAATCTGTCAACAGGAAGGGGATCAAAATTCAACTGACCCAAACAAACAGGGCAAGCTAAATAAAACCGTTTAATAAAAACATAGGAAGTTTCAATTCTCATTTCTCAATATGATCTCCTACCACGAAGTAACGGCTACATTCATCAATCTATGCAAATCCATATCTTTTCAATTCCCTTCGTGCAAGTGTGAATGGAATCGATGATCAATTCATTTATTATAAAAGTATAATTACTGGATGATGTGTAGATACCCTACAATTCCTTTTTCTTCCATTTTAATTGTTGTTTTTGTTTTCCAGTGGTCATACGAACTATTTCAAAATCTTCATCAAACCTGAAATTCCAAATAATCATTCGTTAAAATATATATTGTAAATCATGTCCGAAAAAAGACAACGCCGGCCGCCACTGCTAGCCATGAACCAATCGCGACGTAGCTAAGAGCGCGCGAATGTAAGATGTTTGCTGCCGCTCTTGTTGAAGCGAGAATAATAATACCGATTTCGATGAAAGTTTGAAGAATTTTCCATTACGATATAATAAATGCTGGTCATGAGCATATCAACACAGTCAAGTTGAAGTTACAGTGCGGTATGCGAGGCGATCTAGTAAGGCGATAGACATTCGAATAAAAGTTGAAGTTTTAGTTGAAGTGTTTGTTGTATTTAAAGTGGAATAAAGTTAAGTTTGATTATTGTTCAGTGTAGTCAATTATTGGTCAACCACAGGGAAAAACGTAACAATATTCAATTTCATAATTAGTTGTAGGAACCGTTAATCCATAAGATGCCCTATTGAGAGTTATAGAGTGAAAACCTATTATAGAATTGTAAACTATAATATTTAAAATAATTTTTTATCGATGATAAATGAGTTTTTATATCAATTTTTTACCACAATTACGTTCTTCTGTTTTGGTGAAAGCTCAATAATTTTTTTATGGTAATTTCAAAATGACCACTAATTTTTTTATTGTGAAGTTATCGGAAACAAAATTTTGATCACTTGGTAGGTACTCTGCAATTAAAATAATTTGACTATTGATAACTAATAAAATTGACCCTCATTATAGAATAATTAATAAATTTCATGTATCTTTCTCAATTCAGATAATAGACACGAGTATACATTGAAAAATTCCTAACCTACTGTAGAACCTAACGAAGTTTGAAAGTTAAAGTATTTCACTATTCAACATACTCTCTTCTCAATTGGATATATTTATTGCATCGAATCTGCAAAAAAAAATTTTACGCTGCAAACCAGGCCTTCACAACTTTCCTAAACTCTTTGTTAGAGTAAAATGTACGGCCTTTCAGCCTTTTTTTTTCAGTTTATAAAATATATGATAGTCAGTAGGTGAATAAGGGGGATGTTCAAATGGTTCGAACCCTTAATCACGAATTGTTTGCAGGAAAACACATGATTTGGGTGTAGAGACATTGTCCTGCATAAACAAAATAACTTTGAATAACTTTCTGCGTCTTTTCTCTATAACACAAGTCACCTCCAGGCTGTCTATCTTAACCCTAGGAAAGAACAGGCAGAGCCTATTTGTTCGAGGTCATTTAAACGATATAGAGCATTGTCACAGTAGTCTCCCGGAAAAAGTCCAGATCACTAAAAAACTCTGAGAACTTCAGGTTTTTATTTTTAGAGAAAAAACCTAAACGAACACATGGATAGAATCCGAAGAACATCGACGAAATGGATTGATAACCGTTATAGAACCTTCTTGAACCTAATCTCATAAAGAATCGAATATCGGTCTCAGACTTCCTACCGCTACCGCTATAGGACCGCTCTAGTACCGGTTTCATATTGTTTATTGGGTTAGGTTCAGGTTCAAATACAATGGTTCGTTAGTAGACACGAAGTTGTAGAAAATTCCAAGAACTTCCAAGAGGAGAAAGGAATAAATTTCTACATCATTTTGCTGTGTTCGCAGATACTTGTACAGGGCACTCAAATCATGTTCAGCGATGAATGAACTGCGCTAAGTTCCACCCAATCAGAGAGACCTCAAGAAGGCTCTCTTCCATACGTTAAGTAAAAATTATGACCGATGTTATCGATATGTAAAAAAGGCAGATGAATAAATTGTATAAAAACCCTAATGATCAACCTCAATGAACAACTAGAACTATGCAGCTCTCCCATTTTGAATTTGTGAATTTTGACAATTAATTTAGGATCCACTGATAGCTGGAAAAATACACAAGTAGATTTTTGGGGATCAATAGTTGGTAATCGTTATATATCATAGAAGATAATTAGTTTCATGAACTACACCTCACGATTTGATCACCACAAACTTTATTTGAAAAATATATCACGACATGTTTCGCTAACACAGTAGCTTCTTCAACAGTGATTTGAATACGTGTAGTTCATGAAATTACTATGAATCTTCATCAAGTAACGGCCAAATCAATCAAAAAAAGATAATTAGTTATTGTTGTAGTATTGTTATTGATAATTCAGGTAAAATTAGTTACTACAGGTACCTGCCTATATCATTGTATATTCGAAAACTTGTCTTGACAAAATCTACCAATTACTTGAGAATGGTCTAACAAACCGAAACCGGTCTTAGCAAATAATAAACTTCCTAGAAATTAGGCAAAAGTATTTTCTTTATCTTATACAACAAAATGACGCCTTGAAGTAGCAGAAAAAATAAAATTTTTATTGATTTTGAAATTTTGTTTAGTTTTTAATTTAATTTAACTTTTGCTGACTGTTGAGATTTGAAGTATGATTTATGTTGATGATTTTATATTGAAAGAATTTCAGTTTCTGTCATTAGTGATTGCTCAAAAAATTCCAAAACACATAAGAAACATATTTTTTTAATATGGAGTAAGTATCTATTTCGAGTGTTAGGTTAGGCTAGATCGAAAGTAAGGTTGCAGGGAAGTGGCTGTTTCATCAATTTCTAAACAGACCAACACGTAAGCCTCTGCATATGGCGAATGACAGATCCTGGTCCGATGAAACCACTTACAGCACCCTTTTTTTGCAAGGGTGTCAGCAGCTTCGCTGTCCTCCAGACCAAAGTGGCTTGGAATCTTGACCAGAGATAATCAAGTCTTTCTATCGACAGTCCACACTTGGGGGTAGGCAGATTGAAACCTGGGAAAGAGGTAGATCGAAAATATTTTCAAAGTCAAAGCCGAAATGTCGAACTAATAAAATCACAGATTAGGTATCATCCCTTCCCACGTCCCAAAATGAGTAGACAAACATTTTTAGATTTTCAATGTATCAGTATCTACATCATCACTGATGATGTAGATACTGATATTCGAATTTGTACTCTGTTGCTCAATTAGGATTCAGAATTAATTAACACTGTTATTGTAAAACGACGATGTGAATGCTGCAACATACACTTACTAGAAGTAGATAATTAAAACTATCATTCTAATGCAAATATTACGGTTACTGTAGTTACATGATGGAGTTTGTAGGATGTAAATTAATTTTTTCAATTTTTGCGAAATTACTAAATCTAGTTTATAAAAAACGTATCAAAAAAAAATCGAGACGGCAGTGGTTTCCGGAGACTTGGGATGAGCAATGGAGTCAAGTCGGGACAGATAGTAGTAAAAAAAGCTTCTCGACAATGGTGTGTTTCATTTTTAGCAGAAAATATTTAATCTTGAGAAATCTGATCTATTTTTTTTTTCAAAAATAGGGTTATGTTTATATTTGAAATTTTTCAACAGTATGTTGCCGGCTGTTTTTAAAGTTGTATAAATAAATAATGTATGTTAGCAATACTTTGAATAGATATGTAGTGAGTAACACTCAGGAAGATCTCATGATCCATCTTAATAATTGAAATTGAAGAATATAATTTGTTTATTTGATTGGCTCATTGCAATGAAGTTTAATTATTTTTCCTGAAAATTGAAGAACATTTTCCAATGCAGAGAGATTTTTTAGAAACTTAGTTTTCATTAGGACTTTTGCTACTGCTACTAAAGTTGAAAACTATTTACCAAATGGCATTATTGTTATTAATGTATAGATAGACATATAGATATGCTCCACTGTCAGGATTCTAAGGTAAGACAAAGTTTTTGCTTTTCAACCTGTTATCCCCAGCGTGTGATATGTCCAAAAAATTCTAGTTGTATACGGACAGGTATGTAACGTTCCGTTTTTCCACTTGTAATTTTATATTATGTGAGACACAATCTGAACACAAAAAAAACTTTTTCTTGCTGAATCTGATGGAAATAAATAACAAAGAAGAATGACTATAAACAACCCCAGTTTATAATTTTTTTGTTTCTACATACCCATCAAAGCTTTCAAATATTCTAGTCGTATACTCACGGAATCACAATCAATTGGAGAAGTTCGATACGGATTGAAAATATACGAATAACTGTTCACCAGATTAAGCTCATTTTCAAACTCGCACCGTAATCGTTTATAATTACTATGTAGAAAAAATATTGTATAATATTGGTAACCGTGGGAAGCCCAGGCTCTCATGAATAAAGCCATAAACGCTTGTAAAATAATTCAATTGTTTTCTGTTTACAACTTCTAAAAACCGCAAAATTTCCCGGATAGATCACATACCGAATATTTTGTTACACGAATATTCGTGGAAAAATATATAGAATAGATGAACAAACTAACATTTTTTTTAAACTCTTATCAAAAACTCAAGACTCAATGTTACAAATGAGATTGGTGAATAATGTTTTACCAAACTCCTTTAGACTCATTAGAGTTATTTTTATAAAATACGTAGTACATTTCCTTAACTGGGAATAACATTGTAATTTCAAAATGAAGATTATTCAGCTATTGAAAATAATGATGTAGAGAAAATGTATCCAGAATGCTTCTTAAACGAAATTAAAATTTTTGGTGAATCATTAATATAAGCCACCTAATCCATCCTTACAAGTTGAGTTTAGAGAAACGAGAAGTTGGACTCAATTATCTATGATAATTAGCTATCATCCCGTACAAACGATAACCCTTAAAAAATCGAAACTTCTGAGAGATGGGGAGTAACATGGTCTCACATTTGAAGTTATTATTATTTATATCTTTCTAGAAGTTTTCAATTTTTACGTAATGGATTGTTTTTTATACATGTACAACACTAAAATTTTTAAATTTCGGAAGATGATTCTAATCTAATCATTTCATTTATCCCACCAAAAACATTCTCTTGTAAAGTCGAGTACGTAATGCTTGCACTATAAAGTTTTCATAGTGAGCCAAGCTCTTCATGTCAGGGCGTGTTGACACACCTTTAATTTACCTTAGGCGCAGTCCAGACAGAACGGATGTGTGGCTAAGGTGGTCAGGACAAACCACTCACGTAGCATCACGTAGATAACTAAATGTCTGTTTCTTTTTTCTTTTCAGTGTGAGTTGAGCATGTTACGCCTGCTCCATGACGCAACACATTAGATCTACAACACAACAATCTAGCCCGACGCCAATGCCACACAGATGTTCTGTCTATACCTTACAGTTGAAACATGTTGCTCAATCATTTCATAGGAATCAGAAATTTATTCAGTTTCCTTTCATTTTTTTAAACAATAGTTTAGTGCATTGTAGAAACGGTAATTCCCATTGTTATTCCCTACCTAGAATTGTGCTTTATTATATCTGAGCTCGAAGAACCAAAAACATGGTACAAAAATTATTAATTTTCTGTCATTCTAAAATTCCTTTTTTTCACGATAACTTAGTTATGTCAATGAATATGTCACATCAAATACAGAATGTTAATGAAAAAATTCAAGTAACAGATCAAATATCAACATTTGAAGTGACACTCAACATTTTCTGCCCCCAGCAATTGAACCACAACAAGGAAGCAATTACTTTCTCACTTCTAAAACACTCAGTCTGGACGCTGGTCGCCCAAATACAACTCCAGCATCATTTTTAACGTCAACATTCCCATCTTTGGCTGGTTATAGGTTGACAACAACAGTTTTTCGTCAAACACTCGTGGGCCCATTCGGATCCACCATGATAACAACGTCGTCCAGCTGTATACTTTTCTTTTCGAACCATGTCGTTCTTCTTATCATGGTGGGTAAATATTTTTGTATCGATAGACACCAAAACAAATCAGGTAATTTTTGAGACGCCTGCCAACTCAAATTGAGATCTCTTTCAGTGACCTTGGTACATGAAAGTCCAGCATATGATGGTCTCATCAAGGTGTAATTCGGGGTTAAAGCTTCTTCGGAGTCTGGGTTCAGGGTCACATGAGTCATAGGCCGTAGGTTAAAAACATTTCAGTTTCAATCAAAAATTTTCTCAAAACTTGTTCAGATGGATATCTCGATTTGATAATCATTCAAGTATGTAAACTTCACGACCGGAGGTTACTGTGTGAAAGCTATTTTTCGTTTTTTTTGCAGTGGTCTACAGGTTTTTATGCCTGATGTTTTATCTACTACTGCGGTAGACTTTATCGAAGGCGATGTGGCAACGGTCGCAGTGCCCTTGTTAGTGCTTGAGTTGTTTCCGTTCCGAACGCGGTAACTACGATGGTGATATTCAACTTCGATTTTATATTATTATTACCTGACCTTGTTTAGATATCTTAAAGGACAGGTAGCCATATATTATTAATGTTCATTGCCTCTTGAAATCATCCCTGTGTTTTTGAATTTCTATTGAATTTCTAGGCAATAGAAAGTACGTTAAGATGCGGTTCTTTGTGAACTTGAAAACGGCACCCATTCAAGAATAAGTATGAAAGTATTGTTGACAACTCATTATTCGTCCAAATACTTTCTCTTCTGAAGAGTATACCGAAAATTCATAGGATATGCAAATGATCTATAGTTATTGATCATTCAAAATCAACGACAGTCCTCAAACAGGACTTTCAATACTCCAAGCAAATTAGGTATACTGTTCAAAATATTGATTGCACATTAATATCTTTGAATATTTTTCATAAACTATATTAGAAAACTCTCAAAACCAGCCTTGAAATGGTTTGTCAACACTTTCAATAAATAACTGAAGAATCGAGCTATTCTGATTTATGGGTATATGTATTCAAATTAGTTACATTTCATCTCACTTTCTTTGGAGTAAAATGAGAAATGCGGGTTTCTTTCTGCACGTAAATATGTGTTTGATGGCTTGTATATGTATTAACGATCGAGTTAGCCATCCTCAATCTCTTTCAGTAGTTTTAATAGTCCTCGAGGTAGAAACTCGTCCAGAAGTAACCTGTGCTTTCAAAAAATGAACAAGTTTGGTATTTGTGTAGTTATTGTAGCTATTTTTGGAATATATGTATATGAAACGAAAGGTAATGAACTTTTTGATTAAGTTATTGTGCAACTATATATTTTGTTTTAAGAAGCAGAAAAAAACGGAGATTAATAGCATAAAAGTTTGATGAATACAAATGAAAAATGTAGTTGATGACTATGATTTATGATGAATACATTTTCAACTTCCCTTCGTGTTTTTTCTCAAATGATATGTGGAGCTCAATGGGGCGAAACTTTTATAGCAGCAAAATCTGAAGAGACACATTAGCAATTTTTCAATTGTATAAAGTAGAAATTTTATTCAAATCTGCACTTTCAAATTCCTTTTTTTCACACTTCACTAATTAATTTTCGATACAAATGATTTCTCTGACAGAAGACCAGCTCCTGAACCTTTGTCGCCCCTGAATTCTTCAGTACTAATCCCCAATACTTCAGTGAAGAAATGTGGTTTTTCTAATGTAAATTTCGTCCACTCTTGACATTGTTATAAACTTTTGAATGAAATTATCAGATAATTTTCAAGAAATATTCAAGTATTCAGTAGAAAACAACTTGGTTATGGTTTTCTTAATTTCTCGGCAGCTTTAAGGGAAATTTTGTCGTTGCTATCAGAATAAAGATCTTACCTATTTTCATTCCTTCTATTTCGCTACTACAGTGATGTGGACAGGGCCGGATTCGGAAGACTGGAGTTGCCAAAGGTTTTTGCTATAAACAGAATAGTTGTTCAAAACTAATTACCCAAACATATATATATACAAGAAAAAAGGATCACGATTTTATAAAAGTTTAATTTTCAACTTCACGCTAAGAAAATTAAAAGTTTTCAAAAAAGGGGAAGCGGGCGAAAATGAATGCGTTCAATAGATAGTGTCTTTTAAAAATTTCCATTCAAGCGATTTCGTCTGATATATCGATAACAATATTATGTTTGTGCAAGTATTCTCAGTAAAAATTTAAAAAAATCTTTGGTAGAAATAACGTTGCTGACCCGTCAGAATTTTAATATTTTTTTATCTTTATTTTGGGGGACCCTCTCTTGTTTAGGCCAGGGGCAGTAGCCCCACCTCCCCTTCCTTAAATCTGGCCCTCGATATTGGAGATTTTCTACCTTATTTTTAGGATTTAAAATTGATATTAAATGGAAACTTGCAATCAGGGCTTTCTGATGTATCGATAACAATATTATTATGTTTGTGCAAGTGCAACAGTCTGTTGCACTCTGCATTAAATTGATTTGTGCAATTGGCAATATGCACAAGTCTATATGCAGTCTACCTAGCCTCTCTCTCCAGAAAAATGTGGAGAGGAGGTAGGTCTAACTACCTAACTAATGAATTAAAGGAATTTCCTAATTTCGGCTACACGTGATCATCTGAAAGAAAACAAGTTGACCAGGAAAATGTGTTTCCATAAAATATCATTATTACTTATAAAAAATATTAGAGCGCTTTTGCCGCCGAGAATTATAGGTATAAAAAATTGGAAAACCTAATAAATATTTCAGAAGATTGCACCCAGAAGGCAATACAATATTACATATGCTACATGTAAATATATTTTTGTGAATTTCTGTCTTATTTTTATATTTATCTTCTTGTTGATATTGCCTATAAAAAGGCTAGTAATGTATTAATACTCGAATGGATATCAACCTTGAATATCAAAGATAAACGAGGCGCCCCAGGCGGTCATTTGCAAAGTTAAACTTCGACATCGATCGCCGACGAGATTCATACTCTGTCTTTTCACTGCCAGGAAACCAGTTGAAAACCAGAGCATCTTTCATCTTTGATATTCGAGGATTGGGTTCTCTGTGAGATCCCATAGATGACGTCTTTCAAAGAAGAGATGTCATCGCTTTTTGCTCTTAATTTGTTATTTAGTTTAGTTTGTGTTTCAGCCTAGCACCACTGATGAGACCTATGGCTGGTCGAAACAGCGCTGTCTGGTGTTGGATCATAAATGCATTTTGTTACTAATATAGTTTGATGTGTTCTTCACCATGAAAAGTTTTTATATGTGTTTCGCTATGCAATAGCTTTCTCAGGTTATTGTTCGAGGAAGCACATGTCGAGGTTTTGTAAACCTTCCACAACGAACAACATTAGTATTTTTTTGGATTATCAATACACTTCTGGTACATTGTCAGACAAAGCACCCTAACAAGCTGATCAATTCTTTGTTTCCAATTTTGAGTTTCTATAAAAGATGTTCCTGATAAGCAGGCCCGGAAAAATTTTCTCATTTCAAACCGTATTTAAATGCCATTCAAAAATTAACTAATCGAACGATTATAGTGATACATCAGTAAAGTTGTCGCCAGAAAAACTGATATATACCGGCTGATTCTTTTTGTCAGTCCATATAATGGATTAAAACTGGTGATGGTTTCTCGGAAACGAAACGGATTAAAACTCTATAGAAGCCATCTTCTATGGAAGAATCCAACCTCATACACAAGTCAATAGAAATATTCTCGAACAGTCAAGGGGCGTTGAAAGCTCTTGGCTCCTAGCGAGCAGCGTCTAAATTGTAAGCAAATTGCCAAAAACGACTCTCCTCGATAGAAAGACTCAACAGATTGTCTCTGGTCTGGATTCCTGGCCGTACTGGCCTGGAAGGCAATGAGGCTGCTGACTCCCTTGCAAAGGAAGGTGCTGCAAGCAGCTTCATCGGACCAGAACCTATCATTTGCATCGCTTTAGGCTTTGCCAAACAAAGATTGATCACCTGGATGGCAAGAAGATTTATGGACTGGCTCACTCCAAGGCGTTTATTCACCCTTCGAAGCTTGATACCAAACAGTTGTTGGACTACAGTCGGGATACACTACGATGTCTAACAGGCCTTCTTACAGGTCACTGTCATTTGAATCATCATGTGCAGAGACTCGGACTGTCGGAAGACAGTGTATGTCGCCTCTGTTTGGAAAATGATTAAACAGCAGAGCACATACTTTGTGCTCTGCTCAAAGGTTTTGAGAGTTCGACAGAGCCGTACTCTTACCATCTGACCTGAAAGACCACTCACCATACAAACTAAACGCTTCTTCGATAAGAAGCTGGGTTTATTTGGTCAAGTGTGAATATGTCTGAGCCACAATAAACCCTTGCGAGTTGCGGTGGAGAGTCGAATAGATCCACTCACTTTGTACCTAACCTAACCTAACGGGTCGAGGTTTTGTGAACCTTCCATAATGAACAACATTAGTATTTTTTTTCAATTATCAATACACTTCTGGTCCATTGTCAGCCGAAGCACCCTAACAAACTGATCAATTCTTTTTTTCCAATTTTGAATTTCTATAAAAGATGTTCCTGATAAGCAGGACCGGAAAATTTTTCCCATTTCAAATCGTATTTAAATTTGAATTCAATAATTAACTAGTCAAACGATTATGGTGATACATCAGTGAAGTTGTCGCCAGAAAAACTGATATATATCGGCTTATTTTTTTTGTCGCCCCTTATAATGAAATAAAACTGATGATGGTTTCTCGGGAACGAAACGGATTAAAAATCTATAGAAGCCATCTTGTACAGTTTCACAAATGACAAAGAGAAAGTGTTTTTGGTTCTTAATATCTTTTCAAATAACATCAGAAATTTTGAACAAAATTAACCAATTTCGGTTCAAATATCTCCGAAACTAATCAGAATTTTTTAAATTTCAAAAGGTCACTCAGATTATACCTAATTAAACCGACTTCATATCTCATTCAGACATTTTTACTCAACTCATTTCATAGGCGTTTCATAAATATTTAACACTCATAAATCAAATATTTTAGTTGAACATTTATATTTCAGAGTTTGACCTGCCTTTTATGAACGTGTATTATGACCCAATCACCAAACGTCCCATGAGGGTGACTTCCATAGAGAATATGCTCGTGAACGTCACGAAGTCTTCAACCAAAACGGCTCAAGTTAAGGTACAATCAAAAAATATTAGGAGAATAGGCTACAGAAGCAACGGATGTACTTGTCAGGAACTAAATTGTGGCTGTTGCCTTGGAATCAATTTAAACCAGTTCAACTTTAAGAGAGAAGGTGAGGATTCGGGATTTGATTCTTCTAATATAGTTTTTATTATATTTTGGTACATATTTTTATCGATTTGTTTATTTTTCTTATTTTATGCCCAGGAGAAAATTATTCACCCACTCAATTCATTTTCATAAAGTAATAAACATAAATTTCCTAGCAAACATAATATCAATACCTGTATAAGTAAGAGAGTAATAATAATACTATCATTATCCTCAGTGTTAACGTTCATGATCTCTTATTGACTGCTGAGTGACATATTTTCTATTATCTATTAAGCACATATACCACATACTATCTTCAGAAAAATATTAAATGTTTCTGAGAAAATAAGAGTGAACTTGACTAAAACTTTTTCCACGAATTACATTAGTTTCAACAATATTTTCATATGTTCATAACTTTTCTTTAATGTTGTTAACAATGCTTCTTAAACTCTATAACAAAAGGTAATGATGTAGGTACACCAATTTTTCGAAATAAAATTTTTTCTTTTTTTTTCTTTCTTTTAATATAAGTATCACAATTTATTATCATAAGATGATGTTCCACATAAGTTATATAAACAGAGGTATATAAATATTCTCAAATTTACACATTTCAGCTTTCTCACATGTTAATAATACTTCAACTCATTTTTTGTGGGTTTTGTCATGACGACTGATGGTATCAAGTAACAAACCAACATGAAAGTGTGTCTGCTCAAAACTAAGATCAAAATAGTTGTTTCAAATATCTTATCAAGTTCTTCATTTGTTCGATTTATGGTTTTATTATTTCCACATTCAGAAATTTTCATTTCGTGGTCATGAAAAAAAATCATAAAAATAGATAATAATACATCTAATTTTATTTTCATTTTGGTTCTTGGAACCCGACTAGCTTGTCCATCTTTTTCAATTCTCTGAAAACATTGCATTTTCATGGGCTTATATGGATTTTCCTTCCATCTTTTTATGACTTCCACTTCAAAAGTTTTCTTCTCGGTACTATACATGTCCTTCGATTTTGTGTTCAGTGGTGTCTTGGACAATGTGCAGTGAGTAACTCTTTATTTACTAGGAGCCTCTCTTTCTGTTGAAATAGTTGTCCAGTTCTTTTCTTCATGAAGTCTCTTCATGAAGGTTTTCGCGTATGTGTTCCCAGAAATATTCTCCCAGAAAATATATCTTCAATTTTATTGACCAATTTTCTGATCTGGTCCCATACCAATGGTTTTGATACTCCCTCAGCTGATTCAAGGTCCATATATCGACTTCGTGTCCACCAGTTCCTTCGGTCTTCACGACTTTCCTAGACTAGTCTCGGTGTTACTCTCTGGATCATCAATACCCCCAGAGGAGCTCAGCTGTCTGTGAGTAAATTAATCCCCTCATTACATTGGAACTTCAAATTAATATACCTTGTACATTTTAATATAAACGTTATTGCTGTCGCAACGGTTGAGCAAGAAAATTGTCTTTTTTTCTAAAAATCTTAGGTATTTCTTGAGTACAAGAAGGTATAAAGAAAACGGGGAAGTAAACCAACATAATAGGAAAATTGGTGTTTTCAAATTTTTGTTTTTGATGTCTACTTGATCATTTTCTCAAAATATCATTCATTTTCAGGTTGTATGAATTTCACCTACGATCCCAATGAATTTGCATTAACTATGAATATGTTCATGAACGAAAACAGCATTTACTCAAACTCATTTTCTGGTAAGTAATATAAAGTAATTCTTTTATTTGAATTTTCATTCAGAAAAAGCCTAGAAATGATTTTCTTTCGAATTAATTGAACTTGAAAGTAGACAAAATAATAATTGAGGCAATTAAAATATCTTCGACCTTCGATACAGCATCAATAAAATATATAGATTTTTCATTTTACGAATACAAGTATGCTATTTATTGCACTACATTTACCTACTTATTTTCATTCCTACAATATGAAATATCGTTTTCTATCAGTTTTGTTGTAAATCATGCCCGAAAGAAAATAACGCCGGTCGCCACTGGAAACCATTAACTAAACGTGACGTAGCTAAGAGTGCGCGAATTCACAATATTTTCTGCCGCTCTAGAATCAGCGGGAATAATGCTACCGATTTCGACGGAACTTCGACAGAATTTCTACGGCATTCGATTACGATATTTAAAGGCTAGCTACGAACGTATCGACTCAGTCAAGTGGATGTTATAGTGCGGTACGCGAAGTGATCTAGTAAGGCAATAGACATTCAAATAATAGTTGACGTTTTAGTTGAAGTATTTGTGTTTCGAAAGTGAAATAGAGTTAAGTTTGATTATTCAGTGTAGTCAATTATTGGTCAACCCACGGGTAAAAACGTAACAATGTGTTTTCAAAATAAAGCGCTCAAAATGCAAAAATTATTATGATTTTTTACACATCTGCTGGTTTTGCAAAATCTATACTGAAAATAAACAACAAGTATGAAAGTTACAAAAATAAGAATGCTAAATTGTAAAACAAATAAATAAGTAATTGTTGCCATAAATTGAAATTAATAAATTTTTTTGGCGAGATTATTTATACATTTGAAGTTGAGATGATTCTGCAACGTTACATGGCAGGCGGACTGCGAATAGCAATGATACTCCCCTAGGTGGTACGAGAAGTTATTAACATTGCCTACTCGGAACACGAGGCTAATGACCGTAGCACTCGATGCCGTTGACATATAAAAAAAATATGTGAGATGTCAAATATATACAAAATTAAATTAAAAAGAAATAAAATGATGGAGATGAATGATAAATGCAAAAATTGAAAAAATTAAAAATAAGAAAATTATTCCAAAACAATTCACTTCACGGTCGCTTCGATTGTGGATACTGATAATCGAAACGTAGTGAAGTAATTTTCTGACTAATTAACTAACTGGAAACAAAGCCTCAAATTTACGTACAGTTTAATATACCATTAATATACCCGGCTCCGTCTAATATCTCCATTCTGGAGAGATTGCAAAACAAGTTAATAAGGATGATTGTGAATGCTCCTTGGTTCGTGCGGAATGAAGCCATCCGCAAAGATTTGCAGCCACCTTCCATTCGTAAGTCCATTCAGTCGAGGAATCAGCGAGTTTTTGATTGCGCAGAAACTCACAATAATCCGTTAGTTAGGGAAGCTATGGATTATGCTGAAGACAACCCCTCCCGATATAGAAGGCCCCGACACTGTCGAATGAGCCTCCGTTAAAAGATGAACAATCTTTTCATCCATCTCACCTTAGCCAGGTAAGGGTACACCGTGAAGGGCGGCACTGATGTCTGAGGACATTCATGTCGCCATCCTACCATCAGTCATGACCCATTTGTCCCTCTGACAAACATCAGTTGAAAGGGTAAGGCAGCCAGGCTCCAACCTGAACGAGGACGACTTTCCACCCCAGATTAAACGATCAGAAATCAAGAAAGTAACTGTAAGATGTTTTGGTGAAAGAACAGATACAATTGCGGGTTTTTTTCAGAAAAAAATGTGGAAGTGGCAATCAGGCCACACATGCCAGGTTATCTAACGGAGAAATCATATGTTAAAATGTAAGACCCGGTTAGTCCTTAGCTCGCAGAAGTTTCGACTTTTGAGAGTGCTCGTTCGAAGGGGGGCGACAGCAGGTTAACGGAAAAACATATTTTTTAATGCCAAAGATAAAGTGGACAAGATGGAGAAAACTGGAGTTTATAAGCTTAAGTGTCCGGAGTGTAATACTGTTTATGTGGGACTATGTGGCCGAAATGTCTCAAAACGCTATGCTGAATATGAAAGGTCCTTTAGACTAGGTAAAACTAATTCGACGTTTTCAAACCATTCCTTGGAATGCAACCACAAGTTCCCGAATCCAAAGGATGCGAAAATTTTGCAAGCAAGGGTTGGAAATTCAATTATTTAAATTTTTGGAAATGCATAAGCATTGCGGATGTAACCTGCTGACAGATCAAATCGATCTAGTTTACTCACCGGTTTTCAAATTAGCGTATCGACATTGTCACAGGTAAATAAAATTCAGGTACTCATTTAAGTACCTCTATTATTACCTGTGGTGTTTAGATATATAAGGGCTAACATTATCTATTATTTTCTGTTTATTGAATTCGTTTCAAAATGTCCTTATAGGACGAAACTACAGTAACGATGGTTACAAAAACAAGTGGAAAAAAAATAGAAAGTTGTATGTCTCATTTTTCATGATGGTCTCCTACCACGTAGTAACGGCTACATCCATCGATCTACTTTATTATTTAATCATTTTTATTTAATTTGTTCGTCCATAGATTCCAATTCTGTTAACACATTTTTCGGACAATGGAAGTCAGAACTTATAACGTTCATTCTTATATACTTCCTGATGCATTTGTTCCCATGGTCGGACTCTGGGAACGGGCCGGCGATGTCCCAATTTTCCCACGGTTCCAGCATCTTATTTGTTTTCTTTCAGACAAAACTCCTTTTATCACCTTTCTAATAGTGGCCTGGCTCTTGCAGGATTGTTTTGCAGCCTCAAACTCCAGAACGATTGCCAGTGCATCCACGAGATGTTTGAGATGAGCTAGAGTTAAGGCCTGCCTCGTTTCTTGGTCGCGAAGTCCATCCCAGAATGCCTGAACTGCTAACCGCTCCATTACATTTTCGCGGTGTAGCAGGATATGCCAGACGGACCAATCGAGCTATGTCGGCTTCAAACTCCTGTAGGGATTCTCCTGATTTCTGGCAGCGGTTCTTCAGCTGTGAATGTAAACGTGTTCTAGGTGTGCCTGTCCATACCGTAGTTCAAGATGCTTTATGAGTTGGTCATAGTATTTCGCGGTATATCTGGTCGCGGTTGGGATCGATCGAGCGATTGGTAATAAAGATTATTGGTAATGAAGATGATTGGTACCAGAAACTGTATTCATGAGGCATTTACAAGCCAACTGGTTTTTTACGGTACTCTTCATGCGGTCAACTCTTGATAAATATATTTTTATTTTCAGCAAAGAACCCGCCGCCGTTATGTTTGCCGGTCCCTGTTCCTTATATTCCAGTGCAAGTACAAGCATGTGCAAAACTGTTCAACGTATTCACTCCCGGTCGAAACTTGCACATGTGTTTTGATTTCGAGACACGAATTCAAAATGCTGCAATTTTAGTTCTGCATTTCGACTGCATGAGAATGGGTACTGACGGCATTGCGCTAGTAAAACCAGAAGATGGAGGAGGGCTTCCCATATCTACGCCATCAACTACGACAGACGGACAAATTGACGCTGACATATATGACGATGTCACTGAAATTAAAAAATATATTTCAATGGATACTGTTAATTAATAAATATTGTGCTTTTTCAAATTGTTTTTGAATGCCGAAGACTAAATTTATTATATACTTCAATTTGATCTCAGAAAAAAGCAGACATTTACATATTTTTTCAATTCCTCTTTCTCTATGAATTTCGTTCTCCCATAATCGTGAAATAAAAACATTGAAAGCAACCTTCATATGGGTTATATTTGTAAAATATTACAGTTTTTATTCAAATATATCAAATGACACGTTTCTAGAAAAATAAGTAGAATTTGAAAACGCGATTTTCGTTCAGCAAGAGAGATTTCGTTGTTGCAAAAGAGTTAGACACTACTATCACAAGATCAGTTTATTTTGCACAAATTGAGTCCTATTTACGTTATGGAATTTGTTTCTGGGGAAATTGTGCAAAATTTCGTTTCAATATGGTATTCTCTCTACAAAAAAAGATCCATCAGATATTTATGCAAGGATAGCTACAGGGATTCATGCCGCCCATTATTTGTGAAGCAAAAAATTCTGACCTTAGTATGTCTTTTTATTTTGGAAACAGTGTGTCTTATCCACAAAAAAAATAAAAATCAATTTAGTAACACCTCAACTTATAGTACACGTCAGTCTTACTCCGTTTCCCTTCCCACACCTTCTCTAGCCCTTACACAAAATTATATTATTTTCAATAGCAAGATGTTTTTAATCACCTTCCCATTAATTTAAGGCGAATATATAATGAAAAGAAATTCAGAAAAGAAAGTGAAAGAATTCCTTGTTGGAAGGCCCTATTATAGTGTGGACAAATTCTACCAATGTCTATCGAGTAATTGGCATGTAGCTTTGTGTAAACAAGTTATTGAAACACGAAATGGCTATCAATGTTCATTATGTAGCATTATATAAATTCATGTACTTATATTTGTATCTGTTCAGCTGGACTTATTGTTCTATCCATATACTATGCTCTTGTCTCTAAGCATTATTTTATAGTTTATATTTGTTAATTGTCCCATATACATGTTTTACTTCACTAGAATGTATATGGATACAAAGAATTCATAACCTCCAATGGAATTTATACTTTCTTAAAGTTGCTAACGCATATCTCATCTATATTACTTTCATCTGGACGATGTAAGAAAATTATATCTTAAAATCTTAACCACATGAAAATGCATAGAAACCCTAGTGTTTAAACTTTGTTCACATGTTGATAGATGTACGGAGGGAGGAGGGTTTCAAGTGATTACACCATGGTATTTATATGCATCTTGAATAATACATCTATTGCGATTCCATAACAAAGAGGCGTATTCGCCGTATACCAGTTTTTACATTTTTTTAATACAATCTCTAAGTGATCATATAACTGACCACATGTAAAATAGAAAATTCATAAGTGGTTTTATAGTATTATTATTATTGTTCAGCAGAGCTGGCCATCGGCCGAGATGCAGGTAGCCCTGAGTAGAACATTTCTCTCTCTATACGTGGTCAGTTAGATCTTATTTTGCAATACAGGGGGCTATGATTGAATTGCAAAAATTTATTCTCCGTTGAGGTAAAGTTTGGAACCCTTACTTTTTCATTCATTTCGCTTGTTATAGATATGAAAATTCACTGGTAAGTTTGTTCTTTTGTCTGATTCTGATACTTTTCGACAACAAGGTAAAAGTAAACCATCGACACCCCAGTTTTCATTAAATTCACCTAACATTCAGTTCTCGTAATTTAAAAATTGACGCGTAAACAGTAATTTTCCCCGAAGCCGAAACGTTACAACGTTGGCAAGTCATTTTGGCGCTTGGCTAAACTACGTTTAATATTCTATGGTGCATACCGCAAACTTTCAAGCTTGGCGTGAGTTTCAAGTGGGCTTACGCAAACTTCGCTTTGCAGAGAAAACGGTGAATACGGGCAATAAACAAATTTTTTTCAGATGGTACAAAATTACATTTTGTTGACATCGAAAAGATTATTATTATTATTACATATAAATAAAGGCTGAGGACAAAGTCCTATGTGAGCCTAAAAACGAAGGATATCAACAAGTTATTACAATGCATGCAAAAAGAAAAGAAAAATAATTAATATATACATAGAGCCGATTAAGCAAATGTCTATTTTGTTTTTGAAACTGTTCACTGAGTCGGAATTCATAACATCGCGTTGAGTAAGTTATTCCATGTTTCGAAAATACGATTCACCAAAAAATATTGTCTCTGCCTCGTTGCGAATTTTTTCTTTTTTAATTTGAGTGTGTGACCACGTAACCGCGAATAAGTGTTGAAAAAAGTTCTTTCTGATTAGCATAATTATACTTAGCTATACGGAAAGATATGATGAGGTCCCCACGGAGTCGACGTTGGTCAAAAGCTAGCAGTTGTGCAATCCTCAGTCTTTCGGGATAAGTTGGACGCACTTCACCAAAAGTCATACGCGTGGCTCGACGCTGTACATTTTCCAACAAGTCCCTATCACGCACCAGAACAGGACACCACACTGGTGTGGTGATTGGACGAACGTAGGTTTTGTAGAGTTTTATAGAACTTGAATATGATAGATGGAGTAACGTTTTGCGGATGAAGTAAATCTGCGCGTTTGCATGTGGATATTATATGTTCGGACCAAGTTAAGTCGGTATTAATAAAGTCTACATTTGAGGACAGTGTACGTAACGAGTGGCCGCTTATTGTGTACGTATGGAGTGGATTGTTCTTTCTTTGATGAAGTACGACGCATTTGTCGACGTTAAGAGGTAGAAGCCAATCCTCGCACCACTGACTAATCGAGTTGAGGTCTTCTTGAAGGGAATGATGTTCGACTAAGGCATTTCCATACAGTTTAGTATCATCGGCATAAAACGGCCTGCTGGACTTTATGTGAAGAGCAAGATTACTTGCATAAACAACGAAGAGGAACAGATCCCTGGGGAACTCCACTTGTGACTTGTCTGTACCAAGATATTTCAATACCGCAGAGACATCTACCGTTCTATATCAAAATGTGATATTACAGATATGTAGATGACAAAGTTTTTATAGTTGACTACTTTGGGAAAAAGAAAAAAAATCAACGATGCTCCACTATGATCATGAGTGAAAAGTATCTATTTAAGTGTGTTAATCGTTACGAACAAACATTCAGGTTTTTTATCCCAAACGAACTAACATTCCCTTTTGATTCAGATGATTTGTAGCAGGAATTGACTTACAGTCTCTCAGAACCGGGGTTCATCTCTGGGTTTTAGTTCTGTGGTTCGTACGAAATATATGCGAACCCTGTGCAATAAAATATGCTTTGCATCATAAATGAAGTTTTAACCTCAGAGTTATTATTACTCTGAAATCTCAGAGTTATTATTACTCTGAGGTTTTAACCAACCAGCAATTCAAAATGTAATGTCTATGACAAGAATTTCTATCCAATTTGATCTATGACAAACGACAAGATAGTGCAAATCGGTGTGTGTATGGTAGGTGTTTATTGGCTGAAATCTGAAATGTATTCTCCAAATGATCTAGCCACAGAATAGTAAATTATCTATTCTGTGATCTAACCGCGAACCAGTTATTTAGCCGTTGAATTGTCTTAAATATGTGTACAGTCCGGAACCCAGAATTTTAAATAAGACATGGATTCAAACGAGAAATTCAAGATTTTGAACCTACTGAAAGAACTAGAAAATGTTCACTATCCTGCAGGGCCCTTATATCAGAGTAAAAATGAAAAAAATGTAATTCCTAATATTTTCAATGATCATGAAAATTATTTCTTCAGGAATAAATAGTTGTAAAGCTCTAATCAACGAGAATGATAATGAACTAGAAAGCATCTACTACCTTTCTGAAACACATTCTCCAGGATTACGAAGTAGAACAGTATTAAGGTATGAAAAACTTTTAGCAAATGATCCTGTTTCACAAAACATCACTCACCTGCAAAAGAGTCGAGATAATCTGGCTTTCAAATGCTCTACATATCCAAAAAATGACAGAATTAGAATTATGTTAGAACAAATGCAAGAGATGCCAAAAGGTAATTTGATGTGTTTTCTTTTTCGTGAAGGAATAATGTTAACAAGTCTAAACATATTTGTATCTTTTTCTCAGAATGGACGGTTGTACAGTTGACACCCCAATATAATTCAAGAGACATTTTAAATGAAGATAACAATGTATATCATACAAACCCCATTCATATTTCTGTTTTCTCATGTGGGCAAAATGAAACTAGACCATTTTTAATAAATGTTGGGGCACCAAAAGATCCAGTAACTGGTATGTATTAAATCAACCTTGCCAAATATGTAGTTCAATACATATAAAATTCCAATTATTTTTTGTAATGTATTTTAATTCAAAATAGGAAATAATATAGAGCTTGCCCAGGAAATGAACTCAATAGTCAAAGGCAATATTGAAGTGCTCACAAGTAACAAGAAAAAAATGTTTAGAAATCAAAAAGAGAAAATGGATTATATTGAAAGAAGACAATTAATTGAAGACAGATTAAGGGTGATACTTATATTTTAGTTGCTTTTGTGCAATAATACATGTCTCCTTTTTTTCAGAATATTGTCAAAGTAATGCAGGATATGTGGCTGAAAGAGTGGAGATGTTTATTAACGGGAAAATATTGTGATGAAAATTTGGAAGAAAAAATAAAGACTGAAATGGACACCTATTTTAAAAAAGAGTGAGTTTTCAAGAATATCATTTTATAAACTCGTGATGCACTGTTTGGAACCTTTGGTGTAGTAATGAATATTACTGGAGTTTTTTCCCAAAGACAAACCGTTATTTTATCACCTTGGCATGTGTTTCGATCACCAAGTGATCATCTTCAAGAGGGAGATCAAACTGTTTGATCTACCTCTGCCCTCTGTCATTTACTACAAAGCTAGTGTTGGATCATCAATACTGTATTTCTGAACTCTGGTTTCAACTAGTTTTATTGAAATACAGTTGATGTGTGACGTCCAAGATTGGCTTTGCAACAAATCATCTTGGAGAGCCACATTTATCTTTGATATTCATGGATTGGGTCTTCTATCAATCCCATAGATGCCATCTTCATGAACGGGAGGTATTATCACATTTACTTACGCAGGCATGTCCTTCAAGGAAAGTTGGGACTAGCAAACCATTAGTGGTTCAGTCTAGCTCTGCTGATGCACTGTCTAGTATTGTATCACATTTTTTGGGCACTGACTCACCCCAAATTAAATCAAATTTAAATACTGAAACGCATTTTATCCACCTGTAATGGTTTTGTATCACACAGAATGGTCAATTTTTAAGGTGTCATTAATGATGTTTCAAATTGGAGAACACATATAGACCAAAAATATAAAAGCTTCGGTTCAATTTTCTGTTTGTGTCATTGAAAAACTCCTCACCTGTATTGTTCTATTATTGCACTTGGATATAAAAAAACTCTGAATGTTGGCTACTGTTATTGTGATGATTGTCAATGTGTATTTCTCAAACTACACTGGACATTTACATGAGTATTGGAATTTATCATACCAATAGTGCATTTCATGATCATACTGCCAAAATTTATAGAAAACTAAGACTCATTAATGTTAAAGCAGTTTTGTTTTTGCTTACATTTTAATTATGAGACACAATTCGTTTCAATTGTATTTTTTTATCATTTATTGGCAGATTTATTCAATTGTGCATTAAAATGCATAGGATTTTTATTGAATAATTGTGTAAATCTGCCAATCATTTTTTTCTCTAAACATTCTCATGTCAAAATCGACCTTTATTGAATGTAATTTTTTCATTCCTCACACAATTTGGTCAAACGAATATTTGTCTTTTTATTCATAGGATAACTGGGTTGGAAATTACAAAAACAGTGAATACATTCTATGCAGCACTCTCAAAAACCATTTACACTTCAAACTGAATGAAATAAATAAAATAATGCGATTTTGTTTTCCCAATCTCTTGGATAAGATTTTGATTCAAAATATAGTGCAGTTTATAAGAAGTTTGGGAAACAAATTCATTATCAAAGGAGTCAATACCAAAAAAATCCTATTATTAAATTGCTATGAATTTCAATGAAAATTGTATAAATCTTCCAATCATCTTTTCTGTAAACATTCTCAAGTCCAAACCGATTTTCATTGAATGTAATTTTTTTAATTATCACACAATTTGGCCAAATGAATATTTGTCTTTTTATTCATAGAGTAACTGGGTTGGAAATTACGAAAAAAACTGAATACATTCTATGCAGCGCTCTCAAAAACTGTCTACACTTGAAACTGAATGAAGTGAAGAAAATAGTGCAATTTTGTTTTCCTGATCTCTTGGATAAGATTTTGATTCGAAATATAGTGCAGTTTATAAGAAGTTTGGGAAACAAACTCATTACCAAAGGAGTCAATACCAAAAAATATCCTGTTATCCTAGTTTTACATGACGTAAGTATGTTATCCCGCCACCCAATTTTTCATCTTCATGAAGTTACTAAGTCACTTTACTACATTGGACAGTACTAGACCAGTATCTTTGCCACATTTTTGTGAATGAATTTCATCTGCAGAAAAAAAACAAATTACTATCCAAGTATGAATAATTAATTTAATTCCAATAAAATTATAATTGTTTGTTATTTATTTTAAAATATTCAATTATTTTCTTAGACGCTTGACTGTTTTCCATGGGAAATGATAGATGTTCTTCAAGACGAATCTGTCTCAAGACTGCCTTCCCTCCATTTCGTATACTGCTTATTTAAAGAACACCAAAACGATATTGTGGATGGTCACAAAGTGATTACAAGTTACGACAAAGGCACATATATTGTCAATCCTGACATGGATCTTCAATCAATGGAGACGAGGATGATGAATTTTTTCAACTATTGGACTCCAGGATGGACGGGAACCTCAGGATACCAGCCCAGCAAAGATGAGTTTTTTGAATTGCTTACATCTAGCGATATTTTCTCGTAAGTAGTCATTAGATAGCTAGAAAGTAGCGATTAAGTAGGTCAATTCTTCTCGACTTTTTTGTACATTGAAGGTATATCGGACATGGAAGTGGAAGTCATCTGATGTCGATGGATAAGATTCAAAAGACCCATGTTAAGGCTGTTGTTCTTCTTTTTGGTTGTGGTAGCACAAAAATTACACGATTGGATCCTCAAGTGGAAATGTTCGGACATTACCATATGTACCTCATAGCTAGGTGGTAAGTCAAGTTCCGTTGTCCATTATGGTTTAAAATCTATTTAAATATGTCCATTATGGTAATGATAATTACTTATAAACCCAATGTGAAGTGAAAAAGGTCATATGTAAAAATGGTGCACTTTACAGGGGAGCATAAAACAATGTTTATTTCCTTATGATTTAACCATCTGCCGTTTCTTTGGAAAATAATATCCAATTACACCATTAAATCATGAGGGCACATTTTTATCTAGGACCTTTTGCACTTACAATAATTAAAAACTCCATGTGTCACTAACATGGCTTAATCAGTGCTTCCAATTATGGTCAATTGGTAATTTTTCTTTAATTTTCAGCCCATGTGTTGTTGGAATGTTATGGGAGGTAACTGATATTGACACAGATACACTTACATCAGATTTTCTGAGTCATTGGATACCTTCAGAAGCTCCAATCCACTGGAAGTATGTAGATAAAACCAAATGGAAGAAAGCAGAAGAAAAGAGTAAGATTAATTTTTAAATATTATCTGGGAGAGTTGAAAGATTGTTCAAATTGATAGATTTGATAGTTGGAAGTTTAATTTTGCACAAGTAATGGGCTCATGAAGTAATCCAATTTTGGGTGGGAAAGAATCAGTTTAATGGGAATTTGGGAATATATGCATACACAAGTAGTGAAAGATTTTTTTTTCACTTTCCAAATTCTGAAAAGGAGTTCATTAAAATTCTCTGATTCCTTTCACAAAAAAGAATTTAGTTCATAAATTTGTGAAAGATATTTGAATTCCATTAGATTTTCACTATATGTGTTGTTTAAAATGTTTTTTTCGTTAACCAGCTATCACACCCCTACGAACGATAACCCTCAGAATTCGAAACTTGTGCGAGCTAAGGACTATCGAGGTCTTACCTTTTAACGTGTGATTCCTAACACGGGTTGGACGATAGCAAGTGAAAATTGAGCGTTCAGCCTGGGGCTTGAACCATCGACTCACACATCAGCCGATTGACTGAGAACAAAGCACCCATGTCGAACCACCGGGCTACCGGGAATGTCTCTATGATCAACAAAAATCTTTCATCAGACCAATGACCTGAGATTGATTACCCTTTCCGGCCCCTACTCTAGTCAAAGACTAGGCTAACCTGTGCATGTTGAAATTAGAGAAAATAACTGTAAATTTTGGAAATCACTAAAAACTATTCTGTAGTTGACCATATTATAATTTAGAATAATTTCATGAGGATACTTTGTTTCTTTGGGCAACAAAGCAAACCCTTATTATTATTAATATGAAATTTCTCCACAGAAAATTACTTTCGATACCATTCATTTGACAGAAAAAGTAACAAAATGTATAGCTTTGGATAATATTAAACTAATTTCAGTAAAATTGGTTCGAAATGTAACAATTCTTGAGGATGGACAACTATGGGAACCCGAGTTACTTAGAGCACTAGTCTTAGCAAAAAAAGGCCTGAGATATAATATGACGAAGGCAGCATGTGTAGTGAGAGGCCTGCCAGTTATAATCAAATCACTGGGATCGATGAGCGAGTCAAAAGGGACACAACTGTGAAATTAAATCAGAATATATTTAAGGTGAGATAAAAATAACCTACATAATTTAATTATGAAAAATTTTAAATAAACTGAGTAATTTCATTTCAGGTAATTCCCATTAAATCTTTAAATCTATTAGAAATAAAGATTACTTTTATGAATATTTGTAATTTCTATGTGTGTAAATTACTCTGATATTTTTCCAGAAATTAAAGTCATCGTTACTGAGCATGAAACGTTTTCATTTCCAATTTTAACAACTAGTTGAACAACTGAGAAAAAGGCATTTCGATATTTAAAAAAACGACTTAACAGGTTGAAAGCCAACTACTCCGATCGGAGTATAAGGGCACCAATCGGCGATGCCACTGACTCCGATCAGAGTGTTGTGTATGCCTAACTTGTAAAGATCAGTATTCATTCGGCGTTGGCTAGAAAAAGTTTTAGCTGCACTGGTGTCCTAAACACAATTATTGAGCACGTGTTATAGTTGGTTACGCGGTTTTTATTTTTGGTGTCGTTAAACATGGACGCCAAACCTGGACCTTCTGGATTGCTGAAAAAAGAACATAATTTACATGTGTACAGTAAGAAAGCACTCACAGAAGTGTTTAGAAGATAGCGGTGGTGACGAATATTTGCCAGAGTCCGAAGATGAATATCCCCCCGAATCCCTTTATTTATCTTGAAGTGTGTCACTTTTGCCCGTAACAATATAACTGAATTTGTCACAAATGCGGATATACATGGTAGAGACACCCGTCATGGGAAACTGTTAAGAACCCCCTCACACAAAACGGTTCACTTTAGATGCTCCCCACTATTTAATACAACAAACTGTTATAATAACTTGCCGGCATCTATTAGGAAAATCGAGTCAGATAAACTTTTTAAAATTGAGGTGAAGAAACTTCTCTTACAGAAGTGTTACTACAGTCTTGAGGAATTCTTGCACGACACTTTTTCATGACATTTTGAGAGTATTTGCTAGAGCTTCTCCGATTTTTTATATAATACTTCTATGTTGTGAAAGTTTGTGGACGTGAACCATATTTATTGTTTTTGTATTGTTCAACTTGTGTAGCTTTAATTATGACTTAGCACATGTACTCAATGTACCAAAGTGTCAAATAAATAAATAAATCAGAAAGTGATTCAGATGCACATGGTGATGACCAGTGGTTAGGAAATATTCCAGCTTCAACTAATGCGCAAGAGAAATTCAAGTGCACAAAAACAGGCACATTGAAACAGTTTACATTAAAAAAAAATCAAGAGCTGTTAGTACCGATTTCGGGCAGAGGCAGACCTATAGATTTTTTCAGAATTATAATTGACGACACGTTTTTGTCCCAAATTGCAGACCAGACAAATGATTATACTATTCAAGTTTTTTTAGTAGTGGAATATCTGCAATGTCACGTTGCATTGAGAATATTCATATTACTTTAATTTTTTATGATTATTTGGGCATGAACCAAATTGATTCTTGTATTCTTATGTGATGTTACCAGTTTAGTTTTTATGTCAATGAAAATAAACGTATTTTACGTAATTATGGTATGTTCTAATCGTATTATTGTTAAAATAAAACGCCTCTGACCGAAGTGTTCGGTATCTGGTGAAAATTTAATGCTCGACGCCACGCACTCCAATCAGAGTTTATTTTATCTTGATTTTAAAAATAGAAAGAGAATAACAAACATAATAACACTATTATTTAGATAATATGTGACATAAAGGAAGGCAAAGAAACATAACGGCATCCGAGAGTACCTCAAAAATATGGTCGGCAGTCAACCTGTTAATACATGTTGAAAGGCATTTTCAACATCTTTAATTATATCCAATGAGGTTGTTAAAATAAATTTCAATGGTCAGTTGTATTTGATAATACTTATTTGAGCAGTCTTCACTTATAGCCAAATCGTTCAGAGGATAAAGTTCGTTAACAGGAATATTTCTGCATTTTTCTCATTGTTATTCATTTTATATCTATATTTGTATTTCATAGACAATAATACTCCCTTTTCCTCAGAAGAGGAGATTGGTTACTAAACTGTACTTCAAATGTAATCATCTTGATTGATTGATTGATTTGAAATGGTAAATTACAAAATCAATTGATTGTATATTTATTTATAATAACAAATATATATCTTGTAAAAAATACTGTCACATACATAAAATTTCAACAAAATAGGGCACCATTCTTTATCAACACATTTCTATGGCCATCGCTATTCCCATTCCCCCTCCAATACATAGGGCAGCAACTCCTTTCGACTTCTTAGTTCTTTTCAAATTATGAATCAATGTAACTAACACTCTAGCTCCCGAACACCCAATAGGATGACCCATAGCTATGGCTCCACCCGTTATATTTACTTTGGCTTCATCTATTTCTAACATCTTGTTGACAACGATACTCTGTACTGCAAAAGCTTCATTTAGTTCATACAGATCCACGTCTTCTTTTGACCATCCAACTTTTTTCAGCTGAAATAAATATAAAAATAAGTGATTTGTTTGTTGACTCAATACCACATAGCTTTGATCTATATTAACTAATTATAAAATAATCTATGATGTTGAACCTGAGAGGATATGACAAAAGGTAGAGCAAAAAAAAATCAATATAATTTTTTATAGATTCTAAGTCTGTCAATAAACTTAACAAATGAAAACCAACAGCTTTCTGAATCTGTTAATAAAGTCCTGAATTCCAAGACTAGCTAATATTTTGGTTCTAAAATATCTGTATAATAAAATCTCATAGTACAAAATGATGTATTGAGGCTATTTCACAATTAAAAATACCTGTAACGAATGAAACAAAAATTTATTTGCATTCCTAATGTCAATAGGGTTGAAAATAAATTGAATTCTAAATAGGTCACTTTTAGGTCGAATATTCTTGATATATAAAAGGTCTGTTGAAAAAATAAGATGAATGTTAAAATTTCGCGGGCTACGTGAATTTGATAAGCGATTTTCCTTTTTTTTTATGTTGGTACAGTCGTCTTGAACATATGTTCACAGTTTCAGCTATTAAGCATGTTGGATCAAAGAATTTGCATCAAATTTTGTGCAAAATTTTGAATCAAGTGCTCAATAACACTTGAAATGCTGACAGTGGCATACGGTGATTGTACTGTCGAGACAGAAAAATGTTTACAAGCTTTTTATAGAAGGTCGAGAAGATGTGAATGACGACGCTTGCCCTGGACGCCCCAGCACATCAACAACCGATAAAAATGTTGAGAAAGTGAAGATTATTGTTATGGAGAATCGTCGAATCACTATTAGAGAAGTTGCTAAGTTGTCGGCATATCGATTGGCTCATACCATGCAAATTTTTATTCACCAGATTTAGCCCCCTGCGACTTTTCCGTTCCCAAAATTGAAAAGACCCATGAAAGGACGGGGTTTTGCGACAATTGAGAGAGCTCAAGGACATACCAAAAAGTTCATATCAGAACTGCTTCAAGAATTGGGAAAAACACTGGCACAGGTGTATTATATCTGAGCGGGACTACGTTGAAGGGGTCAAAATAGAAATTGATTAATAAAAAAATATTTTTTGAGGAAAATGAATATTCACCTTCTTTTCGGAACAGACCTTGTATGTATGTTAACTACCTCTTGAAAACAGGCACAGCTGGTAAACGAACCATATTTGCAGAAGATAACATAATGTTGTTGCAAAGTAAAACTGGGGATGATTTGAATAATTTTGTGACTTGAAAAAAATCCAGTCATTATGACACCCTAATTTGCTATTATTCCATATATAAAAAACAAACATACTATCCTTGGTGATCTGCAATTGGAGAGTGACATTGAAAATATAAACTATACCAGATTCAGACAATCACCTGAAATTTGAATCCTACTTTGAGACTTAAAAGCTTGAATTTCCAAAAATCTAGGGACCCATATTACTAAAACTGCATATTTTGTCTTAATCAAGTTCCTTATTAGATATGATGTTCCATTTTGCACTAAGTATAACTAGTACTTAATAGAATTTGTGCTGGTTCTACAGAAAAGAACCGACAAATCTTGACCGTGTAACTCCTGCAGGCTCTTGTTTATATCGAACAAATTACTTTGTTTTTTAGGGAGTGAAAAGTCATCAAAGCAACACTTACTACATTTGTAACGGCTCCAATTGGTCCAGTTCCCATACACATTGGGTCAACTCCAACTTCTGCGAATGCTAAAACTTTTGCCAGTGGGATTAGGTGTTTACTATTCACTACAGATTCATTTGCCAGTACCAAAGCTGCAGCACCATCATTTATACCTGAAATATAAACTCTATTTGGATTCTTTGTTGAGATACCAACGAAATTCATTATTTTTCAATAAGAAATTCTAACTAATTATTACCAATACTTCTCGTTTCAATTAACAGGAAAAATTCAATAGACTTCCGAGTAACGAACAAGAAAGACTGTTCAGAACATTTGAGAAAACTGAAATTATTTTGAGCCTGAAAAAACTTTTTCATTCAGTTCATGAGTTCCTCAACTTTCGAATGAGTGACTCGAATTTTTTGTGATAGGCACTTCTTTTGACATCATTTCATCACTTTTTGTAAATCTATTTATGTGTTTACTGACATTTTTATTCTTTGTATTTTAATTTGGAATCCGTGTTTTCAAATATGACTATCTACAAATACTTTGTATATATGTGGATGAAAATATAAACTAAGCTAAAAATATCTATTGAATGTTAACATGAACACTAGGAGATTGACATGTGAGAAGGTTAGCCTCAGATTTAATAATAATAACTTCAATAAAACCCTAAACATGTTTATATGGAAAATTGAATTATACAAATACAAATATGTATCACTATACAAAGAGATTTGGAGTAAATAAAATAAAAACTATCAATTCAGTCAAAATTTGGTGGAAATCCCAATGGAAATTGAAATAAATTAATTTCACACATCAGTTAATTCTGATATTACTCCATTGCAAAAATCATTTACCATCATCAACTGATGTGTAATATTTTTCTATTTTGAATTGGGCACACTATTATAAATTATGTTTACAGTGAAGATGATTTTTCTCAAAATTGCCTTTCATTTGTATGGTTTTCAAACTATGCAATTGTCTGGTGGGATGATCATGGCTATCAGAAATAATGATACAGAAAATACTTGCACGTTTATTTTTTGTGAAATGAATAAAAATATTGATTTTTAACTTGAAAACAAACTAATAGGTTCATTTGTTGGCTCTTGAACTGGTAATTTTATAGTTTTATTTTGTAATGACTTTGATGGTTTCAACGCAGATTTCATTGCAGTACCCCAAATAAATATTGAGTACTGAAATTTAGAATATATCAGGAAAATATATTTCCAAGATTTTGAATGTCCATGTCATGTCAAATTTACATCAATGTATAATCCTAAGAAAAAATTTTTTTTCGTGTTTTACTTGAAATAAGAGGAGCCATATCATTGGGATATATACATATAACTAATTCGAATAACTTAGTGAGATTTACACTGAACAGTTTAAAAAACTATACAATAGTTTCCTCAACGTTTTCACTTCTGCTTTGAAGCCATTTTCAAGGACCACTTGAAACTGATGATATGCGACCAGACGACGGGGTCGTAATCTACCTTACCCCCAAGTCTCATCACTGGATTTGTTGTTGCTTTATTCACTTGGAACTGAACACATATTTTAATAAAATTCAATAAAAACTAGTCAGCAGTGATGCCAGATTACCATTCAAAAGCTGGTAGGTTTAAATACTTTCTATAATTTTTTTTCCGTAGAAATAATCTTATTCTAAGGTAGGTGGCTCAGAGAATCATTATCATAGCCTATCCTGGACGGTAGGCTAATAAACATAGTAGTCTACGACATTGATTTACAAAAACAGGCACCAATTTTTGAAACCCTAATTGATAGTTGAGAAATTATGCTCCGTATGGATGTGCTTGCAATCACAAATTCGTTGTGACCTTGAAAGAAAACAGAAAAGTTCTTAATAATGCCATTCTCATTTCCAGAGAAGCGAAAATAAATTTTCACTTTTCATAATACCCTAACCAAACTTATCAACCTCAAAACAAAGAATAAATAAATAGCCAATATGAAAAATACTTTCAAGTTTAATATTTTCACTTTTACACATGTGTAAACAAGTACATGTATAAACTTAAATACATTTTGAATGCGAATTGAATATTTATTCAATTTATCTGATAATTAAAATGGAATGATTGAAAACTGTCCTCTTTTTTAAGACATGAGAGGTCGCATATTTTCATTGTTAAGTTCAAACTTATGAATTAAATAGAATGGCTTGGCACTAAATCAGGTTACTACTACAACCGTACTGTATATTCAAGCCTGCTAGTGTAACCACAAGAATTATATTTTTTTTTAACTCTACACTGAGGGCACTGACGCAAATTAGATATATCCAAGTTATTTCATAATACAGATGGCCTGTAGAAAAATTATCAAAATTTCATCTGGTGTCCCCCAAAAACCAAAACTATTATTTGTGTTTTTTTAACTTAGAGCTAAGCTAACTTCATTATCTGATTTTTGCAAATGATCTAACATTTTACAAAATTATTAGGAAAGATCAGAATGCATCATAATTTTTGCTAGATATGCTATTGAATGTTTGTCAGTAATCTTTGACAAATATAAACATCTAGAAAAAATTATACTCTATTAATCATTATATTAAAAGTGCATCAAATGTGTGATTTTCATTCAACATCACTTGAAGAATGAACAAGTGAAACTATTGTAAGTTTGCACGCCTTACAAGCAAAATTTTCTCTCTAAGAAATACCAGACAAAGTATAAATATAAGTACCTGAAGCATTTCCAGGGGTGACAGTTCCGTTAGAGATGAAACAAGGCTTTAGTTTTGTCAGAGTTTCTACAGTTGTACCAAATCTTGGAAACTCATCTTTATCCAATAGTTTCTTTGTTCTTTTTTCCGGAACACCAATTATTTCTTCTGTGAAGAATCCATTCTTGATGGCCTCTTCCGTCTTATTTTGGGATTGGCATGCGTATTTATCTTGGTCTTCTCGAGGAATAGAGTATAGTTTAGACAGATGTTCAGCTGAAAAGTTCATCAACTATATATTGTCTATGTCAAACATAACACTATGATCAACTTAACTTTACATGTATTCCCATATTAAGACATCTTTTGAAAGCATCTGTTAAACCATCACTCAACAGGTATCAGATAAATTGAGTCTGTCCTAGTTTTACAGCCTCTGAGATAGGCTGCTGTTGGGCTTTTGTCATACTTCCTGGCCACCTGCTATCACAATGCCATAGTCTCCATTCCTGATAGCTTGGAATCCAAGGGCCACAGATCAAAATGATATATTTTTCAAGAAAAAATTAACATCTTTGAATATCTTACTTCAAGCCAGATCCACATAACATGTTCACCGTATATGAGGGTGATGTGTTTGGAATTTTGCCCCAATGGCTGCTGTCTAGCTGGGTTTTGACCTTGACCTGCGGTCAGCACCTAAAAATTAATCCACATCATAACAAAGAAATGTATAAATGCTCTTCAAGACACATAACTAGTTAATCTTACAATTCTATTCTTGAGCACTACCTATGATTAAACTGAATATGTAAATGGAAATGTTCCTTCAAAAAAATTATGTTTATCAACAGGTTAGAGTGAAATAGAATTCTTTCAAAATAACTTTTACAAGGACATTACTCATAAATTATTGCACATTGAAGTAACATTTTAGAATAAATAAGCAGTTGTTACAAAATGAGATTTTTTTTCAGTTTGTATATGAAAGAAACTTTTATGTGCGATCCACACATCTTTATTAAGAATTTATTTTAATTTAATTTAGTTGCTTTCTTCCTTTCTCTGGAAGTTTCCTAAATTTTTTGTATAAAGATGCAGAAGTAGAAAGCCAAAAACCTTTCTTCCCAAAAATAATCTCTCCTGAAAAATATTCCCATTTCAATTTAAATAAATACATTGAAGTGTAAAATTAAAATATTTTACAAATTTCAAACTCATTTTTTGTCGAATTTCAATTATCAATGTAGTTCAGAACCAAATAAAAATAATAATTAATTTTTTTTCACAAAAAATATGACAGAAAATATAAAGAATGATAAATGATCATAATTATGGCCAAAGTTAATAGCCATAGAGGTAATTGGTGAATTATTGAACTATTTGCTATAATTAAAAACAAATTACCAGAAAAAAACTGATTTTTCTCTAATTGAAATGCTAACTAAAATGCAATGTAGATCACTACATATTTCATTAAAATATCATGAACTAGTTTGGAAATAAGGTGAATAACACTGCCTTTCTGGATTTACTAGTTTTTATTGAAATATGTCTAGAAACTGACTCACTTGACCCATTATAATATGCTCTACATCTTCTGGATTAAGCTTGGCCCTTCTGATAGATTCAGAAATAGCAATTGCTCCCAATTCCGAAGCAGAAAATTTTTCAAATTGTCCTTGAAAACTACCTAGACATTGAACAAGACATTTAAAAACATCCATTTGAAAAATTATAGAAATCTTACCTATAGGAGTTCTACAAGCTGAAATTATGTAAACTTTATCCATTTCACAATACTACTGATGAATACTTGACTAATACTCGAAATTGAAGAGGAAATACCTTCACATAACACTTCTAATTTCCTATAAATTAATTTTTCACCTCTTAACCCCCTTTTATACCCTACATTCTCATTCCCACATCGGTTTTCCATGGTGACATTGCTGACAAATAGCATAACCTCACTTTTATATGTAATGATGCAATGTTGCCGACTATAGAGGAAAGTACTCACGGATTTCAAATGTGGAGTCAAAGAAATTTTTGACGAAGTGTTCTTTTTAATTAAACGGTTTTCTTCAGCTCACCCTGTTTGATTGTTTGAGTGAAATTTAGTAATTGAAGTTTGTCCCCCTTCCTGTACAATGTTATGTTCAGTGATCAGTGTCTAAAAAAATTGAGTGATTTCTGTTCAAATGAAAGTTCATCAATTTTATAACTTAATGCTGAATATTTTGGACAGTCCATGAACACAGATTCGTCTGATAAGGTAATGTATTTTATTACAGAAAATGTGAATTTTTTAGATTATTTTTGGAATCCCTGCTATCTTGATGTTCTTCACTTTTTTTAATAGGAATAGGAAATTGTAATTCATATGATTAACATTTACAGAGACTAATCGGCGACAGTTACTCGTTGATTTGAATAAGCAACAATAGACATAATGTATTACAATTACATGGTATGTTATATTTCCGCAAAGAATAAAAGAGTAGTATAAAATAATTACACTTCAATTTACAAGTTCAAAATTCACACCAAAACACTTGAAAGTGTCATGGCGTCGCTTGTGATGTGAAGTCACGTTTGAGAAGACTTATGAAAACACCAAAAGCTCATACATAAATTTCGTGATAACTATTATTGAATACGAATTCAAACCAGTCCCTTAGTGCACTGATACATCAATAAAGACTACGAACAAGATATTTGTGTTCGTCCCGTACAAAAAAAAACACGAAATAAGTGGCTTAACTGCAAGATGAGATTCAACGGAAATATTGCCCAGCGTAATTTTTGTGAAGAACACTTTGACGTAATTATTTACCAAAATTTGTAGATCATAAACCAGTATTATCTTGGTCAAGGATTA
Organism: Leptinotarsa decemlineata; assembly: GCF_025532065.1. Taxonomy (NCBI): domain Eukaryota; kingdom Metazoa; phylum Arthropoda; class Insecta; order Coleoptera; family Chrysomelidae; genus Leptinotarsa; species Leptinotarsa decemlineata. The sequence continues at coordinate 926,786 of NW_027412549.1, read as the reverse complement.
AATTCAATAATAAACAAACTTCTGAGGTTAGGTTTCATCTCTCGTATTTCACCCATGTTATGTTACCTTTTAGTGTGCACAAATTTTCTTCGCGTTTTTAACTTCGCGTTACGTTCTGTACTATCATCATAAAATGATTTGAAAGACCTGAAAAAGATGAATTATTGTCTCAAAGTATTTCCCAATGGCTTTGGACTCATTTTTGTTATTTGTTTTCGGATGATCATTATTATACTTACATGGAAGTTTTAACATCTACCGAATATCTACCGAACAAAAGTCTTCGTTATACGCCAGAAACTCTCCCAGCATCAACAAGACGATCCTAAGAATATTCCCCTGTTTGTCATTGTAAATCCTGGTTCCACGGTCCACGTTATTTTCCTTTTGAATTAACTGTACAACAAAATAAAACTTACTATAAACAATTTCAAGTCGTAAAAAATCGGAAAAAACTAGCGTCGAGTATTATTTTCGCTCTAATTGGCGTTCAAGATATCACGGCGGCTTGCCGTATTGTGTAGTTTTATTTCATCAAAATATTATTAATCTCCCACATATTAATACAATAAATGCATGATTTGCAAACCATTAATAGGGTTTCATTATAAAAATACATCATTTCAGTGATTTTTACTTACTGTCATCGTGTCTATTCCAGCTTAAAAACAACATGCATTACTAATTGAAGTATTTGCAGCGGGAGACTACAGTATTGAGTATGTGCCACTGTGCCAGCCAGTAACCGGTAACGCATTCTTAGACATTTCCAAAACCTAAAATAAAAACTGGGTTATATTATCACTTATATATTCAATTTTATTCAATAAACTTTAAGGAAAGACCAAAACTAGACATTAATTATAAAAAGTATGCAGCCACACAGCTACAATAGGTTAGAATGTGAGGAGAAAATAAATACATAGTTTATATTTGTTTTGCTTCAAATCACTGTAGGTAATTTGTTTAAGTATAAAATATCTACTTTATATTTGGTAACTGAAAATTGAAGTACTTATATTAGAAAATTTATAATTGGAAGTTCTACATTTGAATTGAATACATTATCATATATGCATTTGGAATATAAGAGGGTCTCCTCCAACTGGAAGGATATTACAAATCCAAGATGGACAGGAAGATGATGTATGCTTTCAGAGGTTGGATTGCATTTGTAGCATTCATGGATCTCGGAACGGCAGTGAAAAGTTACATAGAAAAAAAATCGTTTCTTAGCAAGTCAATATCAAATGTTGAGAACTATGTAGATGGTATCAGCTTGAAAATACTTAAATTCTCTTTCATAACATTTTCTTCCAGATGAGTTCACTATATCTAGAATACTAGGGTTGTATTCTATCTTGAAGGCACTAGTTTTAATACACTGTACCTTGTTCATACACTACAAACCGTAAGTTATATTTAAAATGTAATTATCTGTCCTAGAAATATTATTTTTGAGATTTTTAGGGTAGTCAGTATGGGAATATGCTCCTTAATTATAACAATAATACTATACTGCACCGAAACCATTTACTTTCGGCAGCCACTCTAAATTTTTATGTAGTATTCCCATGCATTCTCAATGGTAAGCTGAAAGCATTAAAAATATGTTGAATGCATTGTTTTCATATTTCAGTTGTAACACTAGCAGGATTACTGTATTTGCCAAATCATTTGCAAATATGGGACTATCAAACTGAAGAGGATGATCATAAATTTAAATTTGGATTGATGAAGAAGAAACGAAATTCTAAGAGAGAAAATTAGTTGTAATGGATTCATATGCAAGTTTGAACTAATGAAGATATTTGAATCAAACCATCTGTAACTTGAATTAACCTATTTTTCAAGTACCTAGGTTGCAAACACTAAAAAATTGTCTAAAAAGTTTATTACAAAAAATCATTTATCTGCTTTCATACCAATTTTGTCTCATATTAACAGGTTTATGTAAGTCATTAAAAATTGAATGATGAAAAATGTTTTGTAAAAATTATCTGAATTTGGTTTTATGTTCACTGTGATACTAATTACAAAACCATTTTTAAACAATATTTGCTGAATAAATATTTTGATGATCGTTATTTTTTATTCAAATAATTTTGTAGAACACAGGTTGTTCATAACAACATATGATGATGATAATTATTGCAAGTCTGACTCCTCATTACAGTAATTTTTATTAAAGTACCTAGATGATAGGAAGAAAAATAAGTTCCCCAATTATTGTAAATGGTTTATTTTAAAAATGTTTGAACACTGTTAAATTATCTAATTCTTGGTTCTCTCTGACTAGAATCAAGATATTCCATTGGAAACAATGAAGATTGAAAAAAATACATTGCAGTTATTTGTTTCACCTTGTCAAACCTACAATTCTTTCACTTTCTTCCCAAACTGCCTTTGCTAGTTCTGGATCCCTAGCACTTTTATACCTGCTGACTACTTTACAATCATGGAAATGCTGTCCACTGTATTTTTCCAACCCATTCTCTATGGCGCAGTATATCTGGGTTTGAGCTCCTTCAGGAGCGGTCTGAAAGTTGATATTGAATACATTAAAACAGTCGACATTAAAATAAAAAATCATATATTCACCTTATAAAATATCTCTATTAGAAATAAAATCAGTCTTCTCTTCCACGCTTCTAGGTTTCTGAATATTTCTGTCTTGATAACTCCTGGGTGTAATGAGTAAGAAGTTACATTGGTATTTTGCAGCCGTGAAGACAATTCTATGGTAAACAAAATTTGACAAAGCTTTGAAGTTATATACTGATCACTATCTCCTTTGTATACTGTGAGAGTTTTTATATCTATGTTTCCAAGTTTAGCTCCTATTGCCGACACGTTGACAATTCTACTAGGATTTTTCTTTAACAGATCTAAAAGAAATAATATATTTTCCACTAAATTATAATGAATCCTTTAAAAAAACAATAAATGGACAGAACCTGTTATTCAAAATTTCAATTTTCAAAATTTCAATATTTTGACATACCTAAAAGCAGATTGGTTAATAGAAAGTGGGAGAAATAGTTGATCTGCAGAATGATTGGCAAATCGTCTTCTGTTCTTTGATTGCCCAAACGACCTGCTCCAGCATTATTTACCAGTATATCTAAACGTTCTTCAGTATTATTCACGTCTTCAGCAAATTTTCGGACTGATTTGAAAGAAGCCAAATCTACCAGTTTATAAACTACATCAGTATTGTTGGTTTCTTTCATTATTTGGTTACATGCTTGTCTAGCTCGTTTCTCGTCCCTACAAGCTAAAATAACTCGAGCGCCTCTTTTGGCAAAATCCAGAGCAGTTTCATAACCTATACCTTGAAAATTAAAAATGGTTAACGAATTTTTGAATAAGTAATTATAGCTGAAAAGTAAGTATTAATCCTACATTTCAATCTACAAAACGTCCCTGTTTCGTATTTATATACAGTAGGATCAACACCAAATTCACACTTTTAACTTTATTCGTTCTATATTTCGTGTACTGCGAATAAATTTGATTCGTTTTGTAAAATAGAGACCCAGTATTATTAGAGAAATTACTTACCAGTATTAGCTCCTGTAATGAGGGCAGTTTTTCCTTTCAAACAGACTTGACTTTTGCACAACCCTGTAGTTACTTTAATGTACAGTTTGAAACTCACTAAAGTAAGGGCAGTACAGGAAGTAGCTAATAAAATTTCCAAATACATTGTGTTTCTACCAGTAACCGCCTAAAAGTGAGACAAAATGGACATATTTTTTTATCTCATTAGATTTTATATTTTTTTACGCATGATTTGGAAGTGTCTACGACGACGGAACTCCGGAAAACAACAAATCGTATGGAATTGCCCTCCATAATTCCATTTAGCAAGCATACAGTTCTTGCAAATCCACACCACGCATTAATACGTCGGATATTCCTTGAAGTATTGACCAATGTTCCAGAAAACTTTTTCGTTACATAGGTATAGTCTATTCCCTTAAGTAGTGAAGTAATAAAATCATTTATGAATACCTATCTGTTCCATAGGCATAACTGATTAAGTTGGTTAAAAATTGAAAAAATGAGGTATTCATTTGAAAAATTCAATGTTGTATGATTTGATTCAACAAATCTCAAAATACAGTGAGCAACAAAAAATGGAACACTGCCTATTCCAACATTTACCTACCCGCCGAATGAACCTTTTTCCTGAAGTACGAAAAATCACTCACTAGCAGTGCTAGTAGTTCGATAGAAACAAACACTGCCTAATCCTCATTAGGCAGAATACGTGATGACAGGTTTTGAGATCAGCTTCTGATTCAATTTTATTTTTAAACTTTTGTTTATTTTCATACTTTGTTTTGTCTGACATATTTGCAGCCCAAATTAGATTAAAATTATTAGGTCCAGTGGCGTCTCAATGGGCACTACAACCAACAATATTTAGAAAAAAAGAACGCCACTGAGTTTTTTGTAGTTTATCATTTTTTAAGAGTAGGCAACTAAAAATACGACTTTGTTGTCGCTTGTGTTTTCTTCATATCAAGCTTGTTTTTCGACAAAAAAAGCACTTCTAAAAACTATCCATGGGCAACATAAAATAAAAACCAAAAGTCACTAATAAACAATTTCGACCTTCCAGTAAATGAGGAAAATGTCCACCTTCTATTAAAATACACGACTACAATCTCTTTGTCTGACACGTTCAAAAATACCTGGAGTATTCCTTACAATTATTAGATTCCTTGTCATTCACATCTAGTACAGGAGTTTTATAAACAAGAGCCTTCATTTGGATGACCTCATAAATAGGAATTTAGAGCAGAGGTGCCAAACTCAATTTTGCAGTATGCATAGGCGGGCCACATTCAAATAAAAATAATGTAGTGAATTATTATAATATTTCATTTATTAAATTATATAGTATGTAATATACAATTGTTATAAATCATATCAAAGGATAACTATTTGTGCTCGAGGATCTATTTACCTGACTTCTCTTGTTTTGCCAAGATCATTGATGTCAGGCATCTTCGCTCTCAGTATTAGCTTTAGTAAACATCGATTGTTGACCTTCAGGTTTGGATTTAAAAGAAGACAATGTGTCAATTTTTATTATTTCAGTGTGACAATCGAATTTTGATTTATGATTTTCGAATCATAGTACCTCTTCAAGTAAAACTCCTTACAAAGAGCAACCGTTTGATTGCAAATCAAACACGGTGGTTTACCTTTCCCTTCTATGAAAAAATATGCAATTTCCCATTCAGACTGAAAAAGGCTGCAATCACTATCATAATGCTAAAATCGTAACAATTATGAAACTCGACACAAAATTATGGATATCTTCACAATCACTACTTTGCAGTAAAACTAGAATCTTTCTCCGACCGTATGGCTTCGATTACTCAATTCAACAGACACATGTCGCACCGAGGCACTCATTTTATATCGATAAGGAAGGAAGCGCGTGGAAAATTATATTCTCAATAAAACCATAGTATAAAGATAATAATCTTATACTATCTTTATACTAGAACCAAATAGGTACCTATAGTTCGTTCAGTATTGTCTGAGAGTAAAAGAGAGAGAGTAAAAGAATGCAAACATGTCGCTACATCAAAGAAAGCAACATATTCGTCTAAAGCAAATAGTACTGCAATTCACCCACATAATCATTGAGATATGTCTACCCTCTATATCCCTTGAGGACGCCGCTAACGAGCCTTTAAGGTAGTGATATGCGACAAAGAACGCGAAAACACCGACAAAGAATGCGAAAATACCGCCAAGAGAACTGCTCGATGTTTTTTCTGATATAATAATAATAATAATAATAAATAATAATAAAATATTACCTTTAAGATAATATTAATAGGCGTCGGACTGGGGGTATTAATATAAATTTTCCATTGATATATTCTGTATGATGAGAAGATAATTAAAATATGGTGAAAACTAATTTTGTTTAAATATTTTATTTTGGGAAGGACAATTTATATTTGAAATAGTTTTTCATTATTTAGAATTGTTACCTTCTACAGATCTATAAAATAATCAGAATATTAAATTTACAAATACAAATGTAGAAAGGGCAAAAAGTTACTGCATTTGATAAATTAGCTTTTTGGAAAAAAATTAAATTTGTCATTAACTTCAATTTAAAAAATTTTGCATATTAAAAGAAATATGTATCATCCGGCGACGTTTTAAAGACTCTTTCCATTTTCTTTACCCAACCTATTTAAATCAAAACATTATAATTTGTAGTTATGATTCGTCTTTTCATGTAAATAAATTTGAAATTATTATTATTATCATTGGCACTGATAATATCAAATTGATCGTCGATATGATAATGAAGATGGATAAAATATTCGAAACATCACCAGGTAAATATACAAATAGAATAGATTTTCGCGGTTAGAAATTTGAACATCTGATTTCGAGTTGAACCGCGTTCAAAATTTTGCGTTGTTCAACGTTTCGACTTTGACATTTTCAGGAAGTAGAAAAGTGTGGCTGCACTGAGAGATACACTTTATATATTCTTGTTAGTTTGGAAATGAAGATTCATATTTCTTATTGGATTTTATAGTTGATTCAGAAACAATTTTATAGATTTAATGGGAATACTTACTTCGAATAAGACATTGCGATAATTTTAATCTGAAAAAAGTCTATAGGGAATCGTTGAGTGATTTTTCACTGGATGAATCAGTTTCATTAGGATTGATGACAACTGGAATAATTTTTTCTGATAATGAGTCTATGCGATCATCCAGATCCCACATATCTGCTTCGATTCTGATTGTTTTGGGGATACATTTTTTCCAAGCATTCGGTCGACTGTTTCCAGAGCACTGTATAGGTATTTCTTTACTTCACACAGCTTTTGAAGGTCTTATTATTCCTTGCGATGAATCCTTCAACTTGAGCCTAAACCAACTCTATTGGATTCAATTCACAGTGATAAGGCGGCAACCGAAGAACCGACATTCCTTTAGTCTTCGCCATCTTATTGGTGACATACCTGACAGATTTTGACTTATGACGTTTAGCCAAGTTGAGAAGCTCCGCTTTTAACATGGTCTATTCAAAAGGAATAGCTTTCATTTGTAACCACTCAGTAATATCTGCTTTCTTCCAACACGACGTCAGTAGCTTCTCGACTCGTCTACTGTGGTAACTTGCGTTATCCATTACTATTACGGATCCCTGCGGAAGTTTTACAAGTATGTTTTTAAACCATTCTTCGAATACTATGGCATCCATTTCTTGATGATAATCCCCATTTTTCTTCGATTCAAACACCATCAATCCATCTTTCACGAATCCTTCACTGCTGCCTATGTGAGTGATGATAAGACGACGACCTTTTCCAACTGGAATTTTCAAACCAGTGGACCAACCTTCCATAAAGGCTAGTCTTCCACTTCTGATGTTCAGATCTTGCCATACCTTCGAGACGGTATGACCCTCATTGACCCATGTTTCATCCAAATGAAAAATAAATTTACCTAGTGCTCTGGCTGTCTTTATTTCTCTTAAATAGTTTCTTCTCCTTTCTACAATCTCTGATGTTTCTATTAACATGCTATTTTTATCTTGCTTTCCAAAAGTGAAATTCAGCTCATATAATATCTTCCATAATCGAGTTCTTTTTATATCAGGAAAAAAACTATCTTTACGAATAACTGACAAAACTTTATTATTTAATGTAGGTATTTCGTTTTTTATGTAAAAAGAGTGTCCTGTTCTCCTAATAGAATTCTTCACTTCTTCATCGATAACCAAACACTTTCTACCAGTGGATACTTTCGGCTCGAAAAAGTTGTTGTTTTCCTTGAGAATTCTAAAAATTGTCGATCTATTGACACCGGTCATACTCGCGCATTTTTGAACTACTTCCTCCTTACTTTTTATTTCGGGCGGATATTGTATTCTTAAAGAATTATTACATTCATAACATTTTTTTTTCATTTATACTTAGAGCGCCCGTACGCGAGCCACATTTTGCGGTCGGATCGACCACACAATTGCAGTCGCGTTCCAGCGAACTCAAGCCGCCCATAAGAAATACTGTATGTACTACACGTACACGGACGTTCACAAAAGTCAAAACGAACGCCGAGATGTCATCGCGGCATCCGCCGTACACTATCCACAAACTTGCAGTCGTACCCAACCGCGTACACCGTCGTGTACTTTTTCTCATATTGGTCTCACAGCATTCAATTTTTGTTGTCAGTTGCCTCAACTGCAAGTGCGGTTATGTTGTGGTTGCCTCAACTGCAAATAGCAGGGGGGCCCACGATGCAAAATGGGGATTTACTCGAGCGTCATTGAGATGATGATATGTTTCAGACGTGTTGTCTCATAATCTGACGATTATCTAGAGGGATTCGTTTAATCTGACAAAAACATTTTTTTTTGATATTTTTTAATTCATTGAACTTAATTGAAAAGCTCAGGGAATAGCATGCAAATAAATAAGTGTATGTTTTTTTAAGTAGAATACTTGTATTTATAAGAAAATATTTTTTTTAAATGCTCAAAAAAAATAATTTTTTTTTTTAATTAATGAAGAAAAGAGAAATGAAATTTTCTATGTTTTTCAACACTTTTATTTGTAACTAACGTTACAATATATAAGGACATTTTCAAACTTATACAATATATAAATTTGAAAATGTCCTTATAGGACGAAACTGCAGTAACGTCAGTTACAAATAAAAGTGGTAAAAAACATAGAAAGTTTAATTTCTCTTTTCTTCATTATGATTTCCTACCACGTAGTAACGGTTACATCCATCAATTAATTGATTAATTAATCATCATCTTCATCACGAACTAGTCTCTGTGATCAGCTGTGATGGCGTCATGGCAACAGAATTCAGAGTGGAGACGGAGTGAGAGAGTAATAGATAGAGAAAAAGTGAATAGAGAATAAATGAATAGAAACTCGAAGAGGAAAATATACACAGTATTTCTGTATAAATACTGTGATATAGATATCACACAGCTGCACGCATTAAACTTTATCGACGAATGTTTGTTATTTCGGCTTGCGGAAATCGTCAGATTATATATTATTCGTTATCCTTGAATTATTTCTTTCAAAATAGACAAACAAATATTATCATTACCACAAGTCCTCAAAATTTTATTGATAAATTTTAATTTTTTTTTAACTTTGTTATTTAAGAATACCATCAGAGCAACCAGCATGAAACCATGAGTCTGTAGTACGAGTGATTTCATCTATTGATGGTGTTTGAGATTGGTATTGCTCAAAAAATTGAAAAAATTAACATTCAACTGGGAAAATTTTTAGTTTCAGTGGCAATTCATTTTTCATTTCGGTTTTTTGTATCCATTGTATTGATGAATTTTATTTGCTTATTTATTTGAGTTGTCTCAGAGAGTCGTGTATGTTCCAAGAATAATTACATCTAGATGGTAATTTCATGGCTGTTAGTTTTGCTTGCTTTTGGGAAGAAGTGTTTTATCGCTGAAGACCTTGTTTTGGTGGCCTAGCCTTCAATTTTTTCATCATTTTATCGGTTTGAAGGAAATAATCGTATTAAAAAACAAAAATATAGAAGTTGATAAGATTCAAAAGTGTGCAGCTGTTGGTTCAGGCCACAAAGTCAAAAACATCTTGCTCATCATTATTATTATTTTTCTTCTTGTTTTTTTTTTATACATATATTTTGCCTCTAAGAAACCACTATTCCTTGCTCTATCTCTTTACATATTCAAGAAAAACTGTTGTATAGCCTAACAAAGACATTTCATTAGTTCAGACTTCCATTGTCTAATATGATATAAATTGATTTGAAATCCCTGAAAGAATCTGTAAAAATTAAAAAGGTTAGCTGAAAAATAACAATAATAAGAAAAAAACTGAAATAACAATTAAATAAAATACAAGCAAAAACAAAAAAAACACCCGAAGTCGTATGTGGATACTAATAATTAAAACGTCGTGAAGTAACTTGGTTTAGAATTTTTTAATTTTATTTCTTGTTAATAATTTTTTAATTTTCATCTCGTGTTGATATTTTTTTTTTGTTTCTGCTTGTATTTTATTTCATTGTAATTTCAGTTTTTTGCTTAATATAATTGTTATTTTTCAGCTAATCTTTTTTAATTATGATGCACTGTTTGGAACCTTTGGTGTAGTAATTAATATTACTGGAGTTTCTTCCCAACACCAAATCGTTATTTTTAACACCTCGACACGTGTTTCGATCACCAAGTGATTATCTTCAAAGAGGAAGTTTTAATCTTCTTCAATTTTATCTATAGATTTTTTCAGGGATTTCAAATCAATTTATATCATATCAGACAATGGAAATCCGAACTAATGAAATTTTAATTAATATTTTTTTTTTAACAGAAAAAGTACAGTTGCTCATTTAGTTTACCGATGAAAAAACCAAAGTACTTCGACATTTTAATTCACATGTTGAGTATAATTTACTAATAACAACACTGATTAAGACGCAAGGGGTTTATAATTCAATATTCTTCAGGTGATAGCGACTGATTGAAGCACACAACAGCCACACATAGAACGGTAACGGCAATGTTGACGACAGAACCACTTTTCTCAGCGCCTCCAGTGTTTGGCAGCCGAACCTAAGAGATATAGCGCGAAATTCAAATAGTGGCTGTTCGCATTTTACGAATTGATACGAAAATTCCAGTTCAATGTCAGAATTTTGTTGAATACCAAATTCACAGTCAGAATAATGTAACAATATTCTGAGATTGCATTTAACAATACTTTTGGTAAATTCCGAGTTTTCATTCTTGAATATTCGAGTTAAACTAATTTCCAATTAGAGAAACAGGTAGAAGAGAAATGTGATGGAATCGGCTGGTACTGGATGAAAATCCATAACGTATCCAAGAAACACGGTGAGATTTTCACTACACAGTTTACAAAACTGCAACACGTGTCTATACGCCTGAAGAAGATATTGACGCAACATGTCTTTATTACGAAGGTGGTTGACAATGTTTCATGGTGTATTTCATTAGTTCGGATTTCCATTGTCTGATATGATATAAATTGATTTGAAATCCCTGGAAAAATATATAGATAAAATTGAAAAAGATTAAATATTACTGGAGTTTCTTCCTAACACCAAATCGTTATTTTTAACACCTCGACACGTGTTTCGATCACCAAGTGATCATCTTCAAAGAGGAAGATTAAAACTTCCTCTCTGAAGATAATCAATTGGTGATCGAAACACGTGTCGAGGTGTTAAAAATAACGATTTGGTGTTGGGAAGAAACTCCAGTAATATTCATTACTACACCAAAGGTTCCAAACAGTGCATCATAATTAAAAAAGATTAGCTGAAAAATAACAATTATATTAAGCAAAAAAACTGAAATTACAATGAAATAAAATACAAGCAGAAACAAAAAAATTATCAACACGAGATGAAAATTAAAAATTATTAACAAGAAATAAAATTAAAAAATTCTAAACCAAGTTACTTCACGACGTTTTAATTGTTAGTATCCACATATGACTTCGGGTGTTTTTTTGGTTTTTGCTTGTATTTTATTTAATTGTTATTTCAGTTTTTTTGCTTATTATTGTTATTTTTCAGCTAACCTTTTTAAAAAGAAAATTAATTTTTACAGATTCTTTCAGGGATTTCAAATCAATTTATATCATATTAGACAATGGAAGTCTGAACTAATGAAATGTCTTTGTTAGGCTATACAACAGTTTTTCTTGAATATGTAAAAGAGATAGAGCAAGGAATAGTGGTTTCTTAGAGGCAAAATATATGTATAAAAAAAACAAGAAAAAAAAATAATAATAATGATGAGCAAGATGTTTTTGACTTTGTGGCCTGAACCAACAGCTGCACACTTTTGAATCTTATCAACTTCTATATTTTTGTTCTTTAATACGATTATTTCCTTCAAACCGATAAAATGATGAAAAAATTGAAGGCTAGGCCACCAAAACAAGGTCTTCAGCGATAAAACACTTCTTCCCAAAAGCAAGCAAAACTAACAGCCATGAAATTACCATCTAGATGTAATTATTCTTGAAACATACACGACTCTCTGAGACAACTCAAATAAATAAGCAAATAAAATTCATCAATACAATGGATACAAAAAACCGAAATGAAAAATGAATTGCCACTGAAACTAAAAATTTTCCCAGCTGAATGTTAATTTTTTCAATTTTTTGAGCAATACCAATCTCAAACACCATCAATAGATGAAATCACTCGTACTACAGACTCATGGTTTCATGCTGGTTGCTCTGATGGTATTCTTAAATAACAAAGTTAAAAAAAAATTAAAATTTATCAATAAAATTTTGAGGACTTGTGGTAATGATAATATTTGTTTGTCTAGCACTTTTTCATTTGTTTATGAAACTTCCAACAGTTATATTTTGATATCCTAGAATGATATTGTTATTAATGTAGCAAGTACATCTATGCTTCCCAATTTATAAATTTTTTTCACTTAAATGTTGAAATTCTTAGTGACAAGATTTGATAGGTTTGGAATAACGGGGTCTCTCAGTCAAAAACTCTGCTTTACTTTGCCAAGCTTCCGCTTCTAATGGGAAGCTTCTTCAGGGCAGTATATATATATATATATATATATATATATATATATATATATATATATATATATATATATATATACTGAATTTATTCAAGAATACTTAATACATTAAGTCTGTCAGAAAACCTGTCAGGTCGCTTCCTAACAAGTTCAACATAACAGATGATATTTTGAAATGTAAGGATTATTCAGATAATATAAAAGGTGTACCATTATATGTGAAAAAAATTTAATACCAATTACTTGATGAAGGAATCATCATCTCCGAAAAAAATATTCAACAAATTGTTTGGTTAATCTTGAAAACATCATTTTACAGATAATCCACATTCTATTTCATTATTATTCCTAACGAGGAAAACTGCAATACCAAACAGTTATTAATTTTTTTTCGCAGATATAGTCTGTTTAGAAAAATTAAGAACCTACAAAAATTACAGAAACTAGCAGTACATATATCAATTTTATAATTCTATTGTATTGTGTATTGGAAATGAAAGATATTTTGGATCACTGTTCAGTTAAATGTTAAATAATGTGGAAAATTGATATGCCAATCAAATATATCAACTTTGACTTCTTCAACTTAAAGCACAATTCACTTCAGACAGTATCGACTGGGAATATATATTCGATACGGTTGATGAAATGGCAAATCACTTCGACATTAACCTGAATTATTTATTGAATATTCATGTACAGTTCTGAATTACAAATTCAAATCTGATTCAAAGCTATTTCAGCATCACAAAAAATGATAGAGATCATAATTTAGATATTAACTAAAATGATTTTGTTTTGCCCTTAACCTTCATGCAATTGATGGCAGTAAAATCACTATGACAAAAATACCATTTTCATATCTGATTATATTTTATCTATTTTATCAACAGTGAATGTATGCTATATATGTATTTTTTGTTTACCTTCTTAACATTATGTATCTGATATTTGATATTATTTCATCAAGTATCAGTCAGTTCTATAATATTTTCGATACAAATTAGCCTGTGATGGCATAACTCTGTATTTTGCCTTCTGAGGGTTCAAAAAACGACAATTTTTTTCAATCAAATTGATTGATCTGATGAAATGAAATATTTTCACTCTGTATTTATAGATGCCGAAAAAGTAGTTAACACTATTCAAAGAAACAATTACTTCTCAATTGCCATCCATAAAAGTCAGTTTTCAAGAATTTCAAAATTATTTTGATAATAATGAAGAAATAAAATATGTTTTTGATAACGTTATACACAGATATATTATAAAGATTAATTAAAATCTGTTGAAAAGTTATAACGTGAAATAAAATAATTTGTTATATTTGAAATATTTTATTTTTTTCTCTACAAATCAGCTGGATGCTTTGACTGGAACTTCTGAAAAACTGCAAAATAATTCCATAGTGACAACTGTATATAAACATAATCCTTAGTGCCTGTGATACAAACATATAAAAAACAAGTTTATTATTTTTCAAAATCATTAATGCATTAATGAAATTTCCACTAAAGTTCAGCCGAGGTATTTTCTGGATGACCTGAAAGTCTGAAATATTTATAACACAAACAGGTATAACAATAACAATGACTAGGAAAACCATCACATTTATAAAATGTTGCAAGTATTGAAACTCAATCCAAAAAATCTTCTTTAACAAATACCTACCATCATACCCTAACTTACCATTAAGAACGTGCAAATAAACACTTGCTGAATCCAAATTCGAAGGATTGCAGGTATAATTTCCTGCATCCTCTGGTTTGGTTCTGAAGATGGTGATAGTACTGATGGTGGTGTCGGTACCCTTCCGCGACATGCGAATGTCGATTGCACTCTGGTCATATTTCAGGACTCGTTCACCATCATGGTACCAGAAGATGTAAGCAGGTTCTTCTAGGGACTGAGTGATGACACACTTTAGTTGAACAGTGCTGCCACGTTTGACGTAGATATCAGATTCACCTTCAATCTCGATTTTAGGGACTGCAAGTAAGAAAGGTAAAGTGCTTATGATTCAGAACTTATATATTTACTATGATACTACTAACATTTCCTTCAACGTAAATCTCACAAATCTCAGTAAGATTTACATGCAGTACAAAGATTATAAGAGAAAAATAATATGCTTTATTGTATGCATGGTGCCATCATGGTTACAAAGGTTATTGGAAATATAAAATAAAATAACAAAAAACTAGGTCTAAGAACATGAATCAAGTAGTTAAGGGGTGTAAACAGATATAAAACACACAACTAAAAATTTATTTAAAACCAAATTAAAAAAAAAAGTATTTCACAATTATAAAAATATATTTTTTACACGATATAATTGATTTGGGTATTGTTTGCACTGTCTCTGTGAATTTCGAGGATAAAGATTTCAGATTTCTGTGACGGAATTGGCTGATACTTATGATACCTTCTTGAGAAAAAAACACTTCAATGTGTCATTTTCACTTAACTACACTAATATACTATTGTCTGAAGAAGGTACTGTGAAGTGAATTTTTTTTGCTGTTGTGTGTATAAACTCATAATTTCAACCCAAACACTCAGTTTCTAAGAATATTGAGTGTGAATTTGGTGTGTCATATTGGGATTTGAATCACACCAGAATGGGGAAATTTTGACCGTTGAGATAAAAGGTAAATTCATTTGAGAAGCATGTAGTGTATAACAAAGCTGGATTTAGGTTTAGGATCTCACAAAATTTAACTCTTCTGTCAGAATCATCTTTATTGAATTCATAAATCATTTTCATTTTGTAATGGTGGATTTTTTGTAGAAGAATAATTCTGAAAATGTTTATACGAATCACTCCAGATGCTCAAAACAAAATAGTTAAAGACTGCATATTTTTCATCAAGACAACATGGACAGTTTCCATGAATTTGTTCAGCAATTCCAATATATATTTATTATTTACATTTTTGCCCAGATGAATATCGATAAAACATGTGCCCTAGCAGATTTTCTATTTTTGTAGTACAGACCCACTATTTCAATCCACTCTTGAAGTGTATAAACATGAACCATCTTTCATACAACAAAACATAATAAACAAAATAATAATTAATTCAAACAGGGTGAAAATAAAACTCTATTAATAAAACTAAACTGAGTCACTATTTCGACAGTAACTAAATAGTTAAATTTAGGACTATATTGTATACTTAAATAAAACAAAATGAGTTCCTATTTCTGTTATTTTCACTACTAGTTATCAATAATACCCAATTGGAACATTTCAAAGACTGAAATCAAGTGTTCAGGTTGACCTTCTAATATGAAATTGAATAAAAACTTAAGAGTATTTTATTGTTTTGACAATGCTTATCTTTGCAATGTCAAAAATGTTGCAGGGACTATTACATTCTTCTCAATGCCTGTTTCACATACCGAGTTATCAACATTAAGAAAATATGAAAATAGATTTCTTCAGAAAATGAGTTAACTCAATTATTGTGAGAGTTAGAGATATTCAATACGAATTATTTTGCAGAAAAAGGAAAGATTCAATATGAATAAAATAGATGACAGATCTGATTCATTTTAAAGAAAAGAAGACACTCACCAACTACATTAAGAGTTATAAAATGGCTCATCTTTGGTTCTGTGCTGACTTGACATTCATATTGTCCAGCATCTCTTGCTTGTACATATTTCACCTGAAGAGTCCAAGTATCGGTTGCTTCTACAAAAAAGGCCTGAAACCTCTCGTCAGCTATAAAAGTATACCTGGAAGAAAAAAATGTCAATGAATTGAAAATTGAAATTTTCAAAAAGTACACTAGAAAAAAATACAACTGATTTAAAAACAATTATTTTATGTCTTCTAATTTTTTTCTCACTTTTCATGTTTTATCATTTTTCATAATTTATTTTCATTATTTCATTTTATTCATTATTTCTTTTATTATTACTGTTTACATATAATTGACAATTCACTTGTTTAACCTATTTATTAATTCATTTTCATTTTTCAGAATAATTTAATTTCTTCACAATCTTACATATTTTTTTTTCAATTTCATACTCATCTTTATATCTTACAATGATATTCATATTCAAAAATTCTTATTTTCAAAATATATAACATTCAACTTTGAAATCCATTCTTACTCCACCACAAATAGATTCAATATTTTCATTCAAAAACATAACAATTATTTCTTTTGTTTTTTAAATGCTTTATTGAATTCAACAAGCTACCTAATGAAATGAAGAATAGTTCATCAGTCATAGTTTTCAAAAAATAAATTAGAGAGTAGGTATATAAAACCATAGCATCAGTTAACCATTGTATTCATTATGTTTAGATCAACTTTCAAAATTAAATTTGATTGTAAATGTTTTTTTTAGTGATTTTTAGTATATTTGCTATTTATATGAATATGCATGTAATTATGTTTGCATATTTGAATAAATACATTATTCTTCTATTGTTTCACTTTTTTATTTTTTGTATTTGTTTTTGTTAAAGAACTTTATTCAGATAATGTAATCATAGTTACAATCAATATTTTGAATAGTTATTGAGATAGCAGCACTATCAAAAAAAAATCCAAAGCAGCACCAACATGCTGGTCTCGGAAAACGAGCTAAAAACAATATAATAATACTTTATACAGCACAACAAATTAATACTAAATTGATGGATGTAGCAGTTACTAAGTGGTAGAAAATCATAATGAAGAAAAGATAATTGAAACTTTCTATGTTTTTTACCACTTTTATTTGTGAATGTCCTTATAGGACGAAACTGCAGTAACCTTAGACAAATAAAAGTAGCAAAAAACATAGAAAGTTTCAAGTCTCTTTTCTTCATTAAAATAATACTATCAAAATTCACTCAAAAATTCATAATTCAAATGTAAACAAAATAAAAATCTAAAAGTAATTAATACAGAGAAATTAAAAGATTTAAACTTTTCCTTCGTTGAGTATGCTAGAATAAAAACTCTATTGTATTCTTAAAGATACTGATATTAGGGCCAACAGTTATTTCCTTGGGAAAAATATTTAAAGTTTTCATGCATAGTGTAATGGGATTATTTAAGCCAATATTACTATGTACAGATTCTAAAAAGAAATTATTTGGGTTTTAACCAACTCATTCAAATATTTTTGTGATATTTTTCCTCTATAGATTTCAAATCTGCTAACATATTTGATAATCCTTCCCATAATTTTCATGATCTTCAAAACCTGCTGTATTGCTACTTTTCGTTTCATCTCAATCAACGGAATCTTTGGAATGGAGTAGTGAGGAAATACAAAATATAAGATTATATGTCCGAGGTCTGGTCAAAATTTTCGATACTGACAATATTCTTGGAGTTTTTCTGGTATAAGTAATTCTGGTTATTCTACTGATGCCAGTTGGGCACCAAAAAAACCACTTATGCATGAGTTAAACAAAAAACTTACCTATCTACGGTGAGGATATGGGCATCTCTCCTTCTTATCCATGACACAGACTTGTTGCCAAGTTGTTTTATTTTGCAAGGGATATAGGCATGAGTTCCTAGCTGGGTGGTGATATTTGTGGTGGTGGTCGGATCAAAATATGGACCCGTATATAACCCTGTGAATCGTTTAAACAGCGTGAGCTGCTTCTCCTTCATGGAAGACTAGCAAAACAAAAATAAAAAAATCACAGACTGCTTTAAAATACCACAAAATATAAAAGCTAAGGGAAGCACTAGCCTACTAGCTTTCACTGACCTGTGAAGAGTTCAGGAAAAACCAGCATCCATAAAGTATAAATGAGAAGCCTAGAGGGGAATTCCATTTTGTTGGATTGTTGGAGGAATATTTTCAACAGATGTTCACTACACGTTAGGTTGGTGCTATCGAAACATACATTTTTATCATTTGTTTTCCTGCTCTCGTCACATTTCTGATTAAAACCAGAGGTCAACAAATTGAATCATAATAAAGTTGTTCCAAACTACAGGGGTGCTGGAAAAATATCTCTTTTGTTTACGTAGAAGTTGTCGATTTGTATTTTCCATATCTAAAGGTTAATTTCACTGTTAACATAAGGTTAAGGCCTGTGGATAAAAAAATTTATATTAGTATATAAAATGTAAGTAAATTGTACTTGTATGTTACATAGAATAACACAATTTAATTGAAATATTTTATGAATTTGCTTTGTTTTAGTAAAACTAGACATGTTTCTTGAAGACAAAATTAAAATCTACCCTGTCATTCGAATTGTTTTTTATTTTGTCTAAAAGCTGAATAGAAATAATATGATGAAAATCTCAGATTGAATATGATAAAATTGCAGATCAACACATTTCATTGATCTTTTTGGTCTTAAAGTGAAAATGTGTTGTTGTGCATTGAAACATTACTTTTACAAACCCAGAACTCTCAAATAACTATCAAACTCTAACTTCAATTCATGACCCTACATGAACATTTTTCACGGAAAATGGACTTCATTTTCAAGGATAGAAACAACAAAAATTCGAAAACATTGCTACTTACTACTAATTCAAACTTGCAGAACTGCAGCTAACGAGAATAAAACGTTTTGTACAAAAATGTTCACAAACAAATGTGTATTTTGATTTGGTGAATAATTTTTCATTAATAATTTCACAAGCTCATGAGCAATACTTGGGTGACATTTTAGTAGAGATCTCAGTAGCTGTCAAAAATCGAATCAAACATAACCAAACATTTCTGAGGAATTTTCTTTCATCAGGCAAATTTTCGAAACCCAACAGATTTGTGTTTGAATTAAATGAACATGACTTCATGTTGTTTAATTAGATTATTGAAGGCAGACATTACGAAATTTTCGTGAAAACTACTGAATTTATTATAACAAAACGCTTTTTGCTTCAAGTTAACAGATGATCGCTCCAATGAAACGCCCTGAATAGCACGAACAGTGAGGGTACCAATAATACTACATTACTCTATTTAAACAAAAAGCATCTAATGCCCCGTGACTCCATGACTTCATAACTCGTATCACAGAAAATCTTACTGAAGATACAATCTGGGGGTATTATGATGTTGAGTCGAGTTTCTGTGATCTATATTCTCCGTTGTAAATTTAAATTATTGGAAGTCATGGGATATATAATTCAATTGCAGTTGAGAAATTATCACGATGTCATCTCGGCAGGTAGGCCAAGTTTTATTTTACATGTTCACGTTCACAAGTCGACAACATTTTTAAGTAAACAATAATCATCTCAAGATTGTCAAAAAGTTCATAGTTCCCGTTCAGCACTGAGTGTCTCTTCTGTGAGATATTCTGTGATATCACCTGTTTATCTTTAGTTGTGTTTTGTCAGCAATCAGATGACTCATTTCTGTCAAAAGTTATTCGCTATCTCTGCTAGACCTAGTAGAGAGTAAATAACTTTCGGCAAGAATGACTGATATGGAATAAGATTAGGGAGAAAAATACATATTTTGTCGAACCCATTTGAACAAGGCAGCGCCCTCTCTAGTCTATGACTTGGGCGCCCTCTCTGGTCGATGTCTTGTTCTTCTTTTTATTCTATTAGTTTCAACTCGGACTCGGAATTTTACTTCTAGTTTTAAAAACCAACACTAATGACAGTTGGCAAGAAAAATCGAACACTAATTTCCATTAGGTTAATAAAAAATAAGTAACGGAAAAACAAGAATTGAATTTTCTTGGAAAAATGCCTGGAAGTGGGAGTATTTCTGAAATGAAAATCATTCAAATAGTAACACTCGGATTATTTTTTTCCACTCTGTTGTTCGTATCAGCAAAAAAACATGCAGAGAAACCTGAATGGGCTAAAAAAGATATCAGAGACTACACAGATGCCGACATGGAAAGACTGTTAGATCAATGGGAGGAAGATGAAGAACCACTAGAAGAAGATGAGTTACCAGAACATCTTCGCCCAATGCCTCAAATAAACCTTAATCAGTTGAACCCTGATGATCCCGAAGGGCTTTTACAAGCCACAAAGAAAGGAAGAACCTTGATGACATTTGTACAGGTAAGAGAAGACCTTACAAGAGACGAGACTGAGGAAATAACCAAATTGTGGCAAACCAGCCTATGGAATAGCCATATTCAGGCTGAGAGATATCTTGTCGATGATAACAGAGCTATATTCCTTTTCAAAGATGGTTCGCAGGCATGGACAGCCAAAGAATTTCTGGTAGATCAGCCAAAATGTGAAAGTGTCACAATAGAATCAAAAGTGTATGAAGGAAAATACAAAAAAGCTAAACAAGAATTGTAAAAATACTCATTTCACTTCATTTATATTTTGTTAATAAAATTCAAATATTAACCCGTCATTTATAATTTTGGGTAAATCCACTTCCTTGCGCTAAAAAAGACAAAATTACTGTGCAAGAAAAGATTGTTGTTTAAAGAAGACTGCTACGGTCACTAGTTCAATGTAGTACAAACAGATGAAAATCTGTGTTAAGTGGTTTTCTACATAGCAAGTATTGTGACTTATGTCATTGTAAAATTTGATGGAGATGAGTAAAATTATCTATCATGAAAACATCATGTGCAATATCAGAGAGACTTCTGTCAGTGCAGATTGCATGGTGATTAAGTTAATGAATGAAAGCTACAAGTAGTCGAATAAACTTCGAATAATATCACGAAATATTCATCTTTCCCAACTACCTACACTGTAGAGGTTCTGGAAAATGCCTGTCGGAAAACAACTACTACTACGCTAGATATTGATATCCAACAGACATTTATGCAAGATACCTCACAGAGGTTGAAAGTCTTGCAGATGTTTCTTGTTCATCCAGAAACAGAACCATGCTGAAATTATTCGAGTAGATCACCTACAGAGCGGTTTCGAGGTATTACTTCTCATCAGTGCAAGAAAGATCCCAACACGGCTCAACTGCATGTATGAAACCTTTATCTAAGAGAATATTGTTAACTATTAGCAGCTCCATATTGTGAACAAAGCCCCAAGTGGGAAAATACATATATTTATATATAAGTTGTCCTAGTAAACCATTATTGGGAAATAAGATTTAAAAGAACTGATCTCTGAATCTATAAGAAACAAGCTCATCATAAAGAAGTCTGAATTAGGAAAATGGGGTCATGTAAACTCTCGAAAATATAATCCAAATCTAGTAGGACCTCACCTTGGAATTTTCAGATGAAATATAACCTTTTGTCATGATTGAAGGACTTGCTTAATAAATTATTGAAAACTCAACCATACTCAAACTTTTTTGTGAAAGGTATTTGAAACCCTCACCAAAATATAGATTTATTCAAATCATAAATACGATATTTATATATTACTAATTATTTGAGAGCATGATAACTTTAAGACTACAATTCGATCCAACCAAAAAAAACAATATTCCCTGAGGCTTTTTACAATTATTCCTTAAAACATCTTAATTCAAACAAAATGGTGTGATGTTTACCAGGTGAATTATTTAACATCACTTCGATTTGAAGATTGTTTACAATAACTGTTGAGAAAGGAAATTAAAAAAAATTAATCACGAAGTAAAAGGCGGAGGAATTTTGGAGTATAGTTTCGGGGATTACAGATATTATCTGGAAATATAAAGATTCACCAAAGAACTAAATATTTCTTAAAACAAAAATTATTGCAAAGTTATAAAGTGTACAAGTTTACAAATTGTATTCCTAATACAAACGTGCAGAATCATAAGTAAGTAAGGGTATATTGTTCCAAAAATTCCCTCAAAATTTCATATTGATTCCAAGATCACTTCGGATGATAGAAACTTTATGTGTTTCACAAAATTAAAAATCCATCTTCTTTTATTAGAATTAATTAAAATGAACACTCCTTGAAAAGTAAAAAAGAACAAATATCTACATGTTGAAATCATTGTTCTCAAATGAATGTTTGGATATGAATTGTTTACCTTGGATCAACTCTTTCACCTTTTTCTCGGATCAACAACTACAGTTTCAATTGAAAATAACAGCTGAAGTATTAGTAAAAATATTAACTAAACTGAAGTAATTTCCAATTGGAATTTATTTTGGTTCTTTAATATTTGATATATTTCTAAAATAAATTGCACCTAATTGTACAGTGAAACACGTGTTTTGTTTTTGTAAAACTGTTTAGTGAAAATCTCATAATTAAGTGTTTTTCGAATAAGATATAAACTACTTTTACATGAAAATTGAATTACATGAAAAAGGAAAAGTTCTATCATATGTTCATGTGAAATTACTTATCTCGAAAGGGTTTTTTTTCTTCAAATTTGTATCTGAAATAAACATTGAATTTCTCACAACTTTTGAAATTGTGTGAACAAAACAGAAACTGATGATATAAAGTAACAAATATAGTAAAAAATATCAACGAATGTCACAAAAAGATTTGAAGCTTTATAACTTCTATTTATTATATGCGAGTGCTTTTGATAGCTGGCTGTGCTATCATCTTCTTAGCTCTAATTAGTTGCATCATTAAAGTGTGCACCATATGGGAAACTTTTTTTTTGAAAAGTTTCAATGAAGTTTAACTTCGGTACTTGTTTGTGCTTTAAATTTAACTTGAAATGATGCGGCCAACTGCGACCCACTGACGTTCAGTGTTTGTCGAATTCAACTTTGTTTTTTGAAAAAAATTGAAAAAGTGCATTTCTAGATCGATTTTAACAAAAAGTTACTTGAAAAAGTTATATCCATATGCCAAATTTTATGCAACTAGGATAAAGTTAACGTTTTGCTTATTTTTGACAGATATCCCCTTTATTTTAAAAAACAATTTCGGTTGTCATCAATTCATGTATACATAAAAAACTCATCATGGAATTTAACTTTTCTGATACATTTTTACTTATACGGACATTTTTAGAGAGAAATTAAAAATTCGTAATAAAAATTTTAACATGACTGGTGCAAAGTTTCAATCACTTGGCTATTTTCTTAAACAAACCTTTGATTTCGAAAAACAGAGGCAACTAAAAAAAATGCAAATAATTTCGATAGAACTATTATTATTATTATAAATTTTAAACAACAATAATATTATAGAAAATACCAATGGGTACAAAAAATTACTTATTGATCTAAATGAGGTTGTCAAACACTTATAGCCTACATTTCAGTATGTCCTCCACGTTCAATACATATTATGGTCCTTCTACTGACATCTGTAACTGCATTTTTAATAAATCGGGGATTTATATTTGCACAGCAGTCGCAAATGGTATTTTCCAGATGTTGTATGTCAGTAAATGGTCTACTTCGGTACACTTTTTGTTTCAGGTAACACTACAAGAAAAAGTATAAAGGCGTCAAGTCGGGTGATCTAGGCGGCCAATAATATTCCCAGTTACGTCCAATAACTTTGCCTCTGAACATTTGTTGGAGGGACTGTTTTACAGCAACCGTGTGATGTATTGGTGCACCATCAAGCTGATACCATAGGTCGTATTTAATATTTAAAGGCATATTATCTAAAACTTCACTAACCTCATTATTTAAAAGGTTGAGATAACCGATGGATGATAAATTTTCCCTAAAGAAAAATGGTCCAATTATTTGGTCGTTAAGTATCCCACACCATACATTAGTTTTAAAGCAATACTGATCACCACATTCAACTGTGAAATTGGGATTTTCTTGGGCCCACCATCGGCAATTTTCAGAACTTACCGTTCCATTTGAAAAGAACGTTGCCTCATCTGTCCATAAAATTTTATACGGAAACTTTACATTTTCTTCTCTCTCTCCTTGAAACCAGAATGAAAAACCCAAACGGACATCAAAATCTCGTTCTTTTAATGTGTTAATAAATTTTGGCTTGTAAGGCCAAAATTTATTCTTCAATAAAATTTTTCCAACACTTTCTCTCTTGTAATCGGTATTTTTTATAATATCGGTTATGCTCGTTTGCCCGTGTTCAATAACTTTTAAACAAATGTTAAGTTGGGCCTCCTCATCATATTAACTTGGAGTGTGTTTTTTTTAAATTGATTTGCTATGGTCGTGTTTCTCTGAATTTCGACATTATCCTTGACACAGTAGTATGTTGAACATTTTTTCCTGGATGCCGTTCATTAAAAATGTTAGCTACTTGCCGGTATTAAAACTATTTCTATTCTTTCCTGAAGAGACAACATTATTGCAACAATAACTGTTGAAAAAATCTGACAAGTAAATCAACAACTTGACACTACCATAGCATGCATTTTGTTTGTCAAGACCTACTTAAAAATTTTATTCAATGTGATTAAGCATCCTTACCGCCCTAGTTAGTGTTTATAAATAATCTGTAAATACTGAATATTGAGATTTTAGTATAATTTCAACTCTAGTAATTTCATTAATACTTATTGCAGTTTTTGAGTTGTGTCTGCTTTTTCAAAATTGAAGGTACTGACGTTTCTTCAAGAAAATAGACAAGTGATTGAAACTTTGCACCAGTCATGTTAAAATTTTCATAGCACATTTTTAATTTCTCTCTAAAAATGTCCGTATAAGTAAAAATGTATCAGAAAAGTTAAACTCCATGATGAGTTTGTTATGTATACATGAATTTATGACAATTAACCGAACTTGTTTTTTAAAGTAAAGGGGATATCTGTCAAAAATAAGCAAAACGTTAACTTTGCTGCATAAAATTTGGCATATGGATATAAAATTGCCGTAGACACAACTTTTTCAAGTAACTTTTTGTTAAATTCGATCTAGAAATGCACTTTTTTCAATTTTTTTCAAAAAAAAAAGTTGAATTTGACAAACACTGAACGTCAGTGGGTCGCAGTTGGCCGCATCATTTTAAGTTGAATCTAAAGCACAAAGAAGTGCCGAAGTTAAACTTCATTGAAATTTTTCGAAAAAAAAGTTTCCCATATGGTGCGCACTTTAATGGTGACACTGTATATAGGTAATTTTTTAGCTGACCCTACAATTGCTATTTCGGAAACATTAAAACCTACAAAGTCCGTTAAATTGGACAAAAGTTTTCTACTTTGGGAAACTAGAATATTTTTTCAGATTAAAATTATCAGTGGTTGTTTTTGAAATACTAGCCAAAAATTGGAATTGTTGAATTTCGTTTTTTTGTCTCTAACACCTCCATTTTGGATGATGTAAAACAAGACGAGAAAACTTTGAATACTATTTCATATTAGTTATAATCTGATATAAACCAATTTGTAATGCGACATTTCGGTCGCTGCATTTCACCATCAACTTAATTTTTTAAATACCGACCTGTATTGTAATACAAAGCTGAATTTGTTATTATAGTGGCTACAAAAATTGATGAAAAAACAAGAGGTCAGTATTCAAAAAAAATTAAGTTGATGAAATCCAGTGAACGAAACCTTGCACTGTAAATTGGTTTATATCAGATTATAACCAATATCAAACAGTATCGAAAGTTCTTCTGCCTTTTTTCTTCATCATTTAAAATGGAGACGGTAGAGTCAGAAAACTGTTTCAAAAACAATCACTTATATTCTCTATCTGTGAAGATTTTAGTTACCCAAAATAGGGAACTTTTGTCCAATTTAACCGACCTTGTCCGTTAGATTACAATAGTGGGATCAGCTGGAAAAACTATGAGAATAAAATTACATATAGATGAGTTGAGACTTTATGAATCAGTTATTGGAAGGTTATCAATTTTTCGCACTATTGACAGTTCGGGGCTTTTACTTTAGAAAAATTGGAAATTTGTCAAATGATTCGAAAAATTGAACAGTCTCAGTGTGAAATTTTTTGCCATGAATGATGAAGGAAAAATCAAAAATCTTGTCGAGACTTAGATAAACATGTTGCTGAAGTTCTTACCTAAATGATGAGTAGCCGATAGCTATTGCTAATAGGAGCTAGATGATTTAATATGTATTGAAATACACTGTTTGGACAAACTTGGAAATTTTTCATTCATTTCAAGTCAAAAATACTTTTACATTATTTTGATTTTAACTTATGACATTTCGTATTTATTTTTCACGTCAAAATTGAAAAGTTCTTCTTCTTCTCAAATATTGTAATACATACAGCCAGGTTCAGTCTTCAATATTAAAATTTATACTTACTCTCAACTCTCAACACACAATCGAGGATAAATGGTACGACAGAAGAAATTACAAGAAACATAAAAATTACAATATTTTTGCTTATATTTATTTGAATTAGATGAATGGTATCGGAGAATACTCATGAAAAAACTATATCACTGCAATATCAATGTAAACTTCATTTGAGATTAGCAAGAGTACGTGATGGCGAGCGATCGCGCAGGTATAGACTCTCACAACTAAATAACTATTGGATTACGATAAGCTCCTTGCCGGCCAGTGTCGTACCTATAATTAGTTTTAATTAGGGTAATAAATGGAAGATGACTTCATTGTAATTTCTTTTCATATTTCATTTAGTATTATAGGTAGTAGTACAGTTCATTAAAATGTTATATAATAAAACAATTATCCAAAAATAAACTTTTGCTAGGCAATGACACTTTTTCAGAAACACCACAAATTATTCAAACAATGCCAAACGCCAACAGCATTGGAGGACAAGTAATGATACGCCTCTGTACAAAGCATTTGTATGTCTTGCAAGAGCTGTAGTGGGAGTTACATTAAAAATTAGTTTGTGCGCATGGGGGCGCGCTCGCCATCACTTTTGGCGCTTGCTACAGTATTTTCATGACTTGATTAGTAATAAATAAAAATTAATCCAACCACGCAACATGAGGGGTTATTCCATAATCAGTTTCATTACAAAGATTTGTCACTTTCATTTTGAAATTCTCAGTGGATCTTTTGGATAATCTTCTCGGATGAGTTTTATTTTTTGGAAATAAATTCTTGGCAACATTGATCCCTAAATTTTTGTTTTTGGTTACTTGTCTCAAAAATTTTCGATAACGTGTATCTCTTCTTTTTAGCCATTGTTTTTACCATTTCCAGGTGTTTATCGTGTCCCGGATTCAACCCTACATTATTCAATTGTTCTACATCAGTAGTATCAAGAACTGGTCGGAAAGCAGAAAGAGCCCGGGAAACCCCTACCTGAAATGAAATTGTCATATTAACGTTTTCAAAAAAACAGACAACAAGATGTGTTTTTTGAGTAAGTTATAATGGATTTTCATCAAAGTTGTTTTCTGGCGTATAATCGTATTTGAGGGTGTATTCAAAAACGATTCGTAGTGTTAACAATAAGATTCGCCAGAATGGAATGATTCAATTTGTGTCAGATGTAAATTTGAATAATAAAAACAAACTTCTCAATTTTCTCTAACCTCAATTAGAATCGGATTTTGGCATACAATGTTTTGCATTGATATTACAAATGTACTTGTGATGGAAGATCAGTTTGATCTTCCCCTTGACGATGATCACTTGGTGATCGAAACACGTGTCGAGGTGTTAAAATAACGGTTTGGTGTTGGGAAAAAACTTCAGTAATATTCATTACAAATGTAGCTGCATATTTTAAACCAGTGTACCAGAACGTACAACTGACGCAACGTAATGTCAAATTCCTCTTCAAAACTAACCTCACGCTAGTTTTGAATCATGTTCAAATCATAGTTGATGTGACGTCATTGTTTCAACGCCAGAAGGAATGTATTTCAACCACAAGACAAATAGGTTTTAAATACATCAGCGCCAGAAAACGCCTCAAGTATCAGTCAGTTTTATCATATGCGATAGTATTTTTTTTTTCAATTTCAAGTCAATGAAGCTTGAATATATTCAGAATGATAAAATCAAATACTATTAAAAAAGTACTACTAAATATCACTAACTACATTTACTTGTCCGTGCTTGACCAAATGTTCTGTTAAGTCTGCACCCAACAGTTCTACGTGGACATCCATTCTGATTGTTATGAATTTATTTATTATCCATAATAAAATTACAGTTGATATAATGCCCCAAGATAGTAAGCAAAGGGCTGTTAGACATTGGACTCCAAAGAGATACCAGCCTCCACCTGGAAATAGTATTTTCTCATTAATGTTCATCATTACCATGATTCCTGGAACAGTTTTTTCATTAAAAAAATATTTTGTACAACTGCTATAAAAACATCAATGAACACAATGGAAAAAAACCTGAAAGTGAATAATTTTATACATTTATGTGAAATTTGTTTGCATGGTTTAGACTATGTGAAAAATATGGTGTATTTAATATTTTATTCATACACCGATATCTTCGCTATAAAAGAGGGTTCCAAAGCGCCAACAGTTTCTGTAAATCTGGATTAAGGAGGCCATGGTTTTCGGTGGTAGTCTGTCAGATGTATTTTAAAGTATTGAGCGAAAGTTAATTTTTGTAGGGATATCAAAGTTTTTTTATAGACTTTTTTGATAAAGAAGTATCATTCATAAAACCTGTTCCGAACATGAACGCTCATCCAAATTCTTTCGTGAATTCAACAATAAATGCAATAGAAAATAAATAATTGAAAATCAAATGACCCTACAGACAGCTTCACCAATTCAACAGCCACCAATTCAACAATCACCAATTCGACCATTATTAATTCAACAACCACCTACACCTTTCACAACTAACGTTACACTTCATAATACATGACTACTTGGAAAGATAAGGCCGATCTGAAGATAAATATGATGCTAGAACTTCTTATAAAACAAAAAATACACTGAGATCTATACTCACACATAGGTAATAGGTACAAAAATCCAACAACACAGAAAGAAATATAAAAAACTTACATTCATAGATATTCTGTTCTTTTGGTAAGAGTTATAATGGGCAATTATTAGGATCAACATTTGCAGAACTAATTTTGAAATCAGACAGTTAACATCGAGTTGAATGGAATACCTACTCCTCCCGATTTTAAAGAAAATGACAAAAATTTGGCGCTAGTTATTTTACCACGGTCTGAGGGAACATAAAAGATATATCAGCAGATTCAAAAAAAACCAAATCATCCTCTGAATTGGTGTTTCAACCGTTTTTAAACTATTTTGACTTTTCAAAGAAAATTGCTGATAAACAAGCTTTAATAATTGTAACTCTCTTGATATGTTATTTTTGATACCAATCAGAAAATTTGAAACTATCACTTTTGGAAGAAAGTTGACTCTGGTAATTTTTTTAAACCAGTATTATCAAAAATAAAAATCAACTAAACCTAACCTAATCTCCGAAAGGGATGTATTCAAATGTTCTCATTGATGGCAATGATCGCATATCAAAAGAGATGAAATTATGAAGTTTCATCTAAATATTCCGATTGGAAGGCTAACGGGTAGAATCAAATTTTCTCATTGGTAGCAATGTTTAATAACAAAGATGAACATACGAAGTTTGATTGGAAAATTCCGATGGTAAGGCTTTGACAGGCAAATATTTTGAAAAATCACATTGGTAAACTACCCCCATATATAAGGGTGGATTTCATTGCTTTTTTTCTGGTCAGAAAAGTATTTTCTCCCGTAATAATTTCAAATTAATGAAATTTCAATTTGGTTTCCAAATCAGGAAAGACAGAATCAATTTACTCTGAAATAGGTAATTATTTTGATAACGGCAAAAACCAAAAACCACTAACCACTGTATCATAATACAGTTTTCTTCACTGGCTTTTAGTTAAACTCAAAATATATAAACAGCACACCTTTTATTAAACCGCTTCTTCCATTCGTTGTACCCAGAGGATAAGGATTTTCAGCAAATATTCCTACTGCAATAATTCCTAAAAAGGTATATATGATGAAACAATTATATGTCATACAGAACATGTTGCGAATTTAACTTTCTTATTCTACCAATTGAACGATTTGTGTAGGTACCTAGTTACTGTTTTTTTTTGTTCGAAAAGAAATCTAAAAAAAAAGTAATTATTGTGAAATTAATATGTTCTTTGTCGAATCAACAGTAAACAGATTTTTTTAAACTATCGAGGATATGTATCAATATTTTTCATTTTATTTTCAACCAAGATAGCGCGCGCATTTATATTTGATTGGGATCCAATGAAGAAGATAAAATTATTTCCTTTTCCTTTACAAATACTTTTGAGGTATAGGGAAGATTCAAATTTTTTAATCGATATCCTAACACTAAAAAAACTTGTATCAAGCCGTAGTATGTGTTCCTTCCCGAAAGATAGTCAACTATTTGACAATAGAAAATCGTCCAATCTTGGAGCAGTTATTTTCCAGAAAATTGGTTGTTCATAGCGTGGTTTGTCGAAATTAAAAACGGAAGTCGAAAACATTTCATGTTTTGTCATGAGACAATACCATTGTCGAAATCTGAAAAAAGCAATGTTCAAAAAGCATATGTTGTCTCCACAGTACCCATTTCTGCATGAGAGTGGAACGGGTTCCATTGTTTGTAAAAGTGCAGGTGCTCGAATGAAATGAATGCCATTTGATACAATAACATCTCAGTTTTCATTGGAGTTTCTAGAATTATTCAGCGTCTCCAGGAACGCGGACCAGGCCGTTTGTGAAATTTCATTTTATTCAAGTATAGGAACCCGAAGTCGAAACACCAAATATGAAATTGTTTTTCTGTTTTTTAATTATGGGCTAGTTCACTTTTACATCTTTTGTTTCCTGTTTTTACCTTTCATTTTATTATTTTGGTTGAGCAAATACTCATCGTCCCCTTCAGTCATAGATGTTTTGTGGCGCTCATGTATTCAAAATAACGTATTTGTCTGCGATTCAAATACATTCGTTCTGGCTTTGAAACGATGACGTCATATCAACTAAGATTGAAACGTATTCATGATGATTCAAAACTAACGTGAGATTGGTTTTGAAACGGAATTTGCCGTTACGTCAGTTGTCAGTTCCTACTTTATTTTGATGTAGTTTATAAAATGCTGAAAACTTTTTTCAATTACGCTTTAAGGGTGTAAAAAATAAATCTGGGAAATTATTACTTGCACATATCTGATTATAATTGAGGTTAGAGAAATTTGAAAAGCTTTTTTCCTACTCAAATTGAATCCTACTACGTCCTACTCAAATTGAATCATTTCATTCTGGCGAATCTTATTATTAATGACGTCAACACGAATCGTTTTTGAATACACGCTTAAATACGATTAAACGCCAGAAAACACCTCATAACTACAGAAGGGACAGTTGACAAGGGATTATATGCCTAATATCTATTGGTTTTATGTGTATTGAGATTGGGTTTTATATTATATTGAACTTTGTTTTCTTCAGTTATTTTCAATATCTTACACCATTTCATTCCGTAATATTCTATACTAGGTGCACATCATGCCTAACTATATTTGCACACAGTAAATGAAATGGTACATGAAATCGGTCAAACGAATCTGTAGCCAAATAGGATAGAAACATGTAATGTCCATTTCTCAAAAAACATGTACAAGAACTTACAAACGATTTCAATAAAATTGAGTTGATCAGTGAAGAAAGGTAGTTTTGGTTTCCCATATTTCTCTCTATAATAATGGCTTTCGCTACCATTGAGGCGCATTAGGCCATATTTATTTTTATATTTTGAACATCGGATTCAAGCAAAGTGACGTACAGAAGCACATGAATCTAATAAAAGTTTTACCCCAAATACCCCCAACGCCATGGACAGCACTGGCTCCAACAGGGTCATCTACGCCTGCCTAAGAAAATGGACATATCAAATTAAATAAAGATGTATAAAGATATTCACTTACCAAGTCAAAAAGAGGCATAGAGCCACATACTAATAGAGATCCGATAGTCCCAATTAAGGCTGCTTCCCAACCTTGAAAGTTAATATACACAGAAGATGTGAAAATAAATTTACTTTTTCTGTAGCGATACTTTGAAGAAAGAGAAGTATCATTGATGTAAATTAGAAAATCGGAGGTTTATTAGTCTGTTCACAAAACAGATGAAGTTATATAGTTGTAAGAGAATGCAACATTCGCATAATTTTTCACAGGTCCAATATTATTGATGGTCGACCATTTTCAGACACAGGAAACCTCATATTTCACTCTTATTTGTACCATCATGTCTTTGCGTTTGTATATTTTCATTTTATTCTCTGCAAAAATTGAGTTTTTTGTATTTGTGAATCTGGACTTTAACTTTGTGAACATGTAAACTACACATGATCACTTCATTCTGTTCGGTGAACGGACTATATTAAACTTCATTCACCTTTATAAAGGAAGCATCCTGCTGTTATGGACACAAGAGATCCAAGAATTCCATTAATAATATCGATAGCATCAATTTTTCCTTTCATTTTGATCATAGTATAAAAAATGCTTGCTGTACCGCCTCCAAAAGTAGACATCATCGTCATGACTGCTGCTCTAGCGGCATAATGCCATTTTTCACCACTCAACTGAAAAACGCCACTACATTATCGTATACCTACTGTCATATAATAAATATAGGATGTAGGTATAGTTTATTGGTCTTTAAGTAGTCAGTTGACTTCCCTAAATACTCGCAGATGTGTGATGTTACTACTTACCCCATAAGTACTACCTGAATTGAATGCCAACCAACCCCACCATAATACGAAAAGACCCATAACAGCGTTCACAGGATTCCCCAAAGGTAAAGGGGCAATTCCAGCATCGTACCTTCCCAGACGGGGTCCCAACATTAGCGCACTGGCAAAAGCTGCACTTCCACCTATTAGTGAAGGAATAAAAGTGTATTACCTGTCTCAAATCAAATTACCTACTTTGTAGGTAATATACTGGCATGAACGAATTGTTTTTTCAGATAATTTGATTTACAGCCAGTCTCCAAGTATGCCCACTCATTTTGTGTAATGAAACGTCTGTGAGGCAATAAAAACCATAGATTATCTATTGCTCACGGTACTGCTTGATAATATTGAATAAAACCTTGGTTATGAACAATTGGCCTGTAGCTAATTAATAGTTTCTATTTTATCAACTGACTAGCGACTCTACTGGCGCGCACACACAAAAAAATTGATATTTATGTACAAATTTTTTATACTTTGGGTCTTCCAATTTTATTGAAATAAAATAGTCCACATTACTTGCTGATAATTGAGCTTCGCATAAGTGAAAGAATTTTTAAAATCGATTAAGATGATTTTTGAGATTATCAATTATAAACAATCAACAAATCGCATCTATTTATTAGGTTAGATTAAATATGCGAATGTATGGCTCAGTGAATTATGTTATACGGTTATTTAATGAATAACTTTCATTGGTATGAGTAGTGTTCTATATCAAGCATTTGGTTAAATTATAATAGTTTCAGGATAGGTAGGTATGCACTTCGAATTAAACTTTGAAAATAGGCATTTTCATCACAATTTTTTTTCTTTTTTCTGTGCATATGCGTCAGCATGAGCTTAGTTTTTCATAGTTTTTTGTAAAGAAATGATTTAATATATCTTAGTATAACGAATCACATCAGAACAAGTTAGAAAAAAGAGCAAAACTATTTTACTTTTGTGTGTCCTAGTTGAAAAAAAAATTAAAGATTATTTGTTTGAAAACTATAAAACGGTGTTATAGAGTAAGAGTTTTAAATCATTTGAAATCACTGTTTTATAAACTTTTAAAAACCTTGTTAATATCGTTAAAAATAATTAAATGAAGTAAAGTGTGTGGCTGAAGTGATACTGGTTTCCGATCGAATATAGAAAATAGATACACCAATCAATAATGTATTTTATAATATATATAATAATGATACATATTTTCAGCATTATGACCCTAAAGTTAGCGTTAAAATTATAATTACTCTTTTAAATATTATGTATGATTGGTGATCAATTTCTAATTTAATTTTGAAATTTTTGCTATTGGCGACAATGAAATGTTATAACTTATTAAGAACACTTCTCCAACAAATTAACGAACCACATTGAATTTCAAAATATTTTGTTTGCGTTAATAAAAACTCCTACTACAATGTTATATTTGTCAAATCCCTCGTATATGCAATTTGTGAATGCGATATATTTCGACTATGGTTCATGCTTTAGTTTTTATCCGCAAAAATATAAAAAAGAAGCACGAAGTGTACCTACCTATTTAGTTCGCAAATCTGAACGAGTTTAAGACGTGTATTTATTCGATTACCTACTGTTTACTTCTAAAGGATTCTTTTTTGTATTTATTATGGAGCGTCAATCACGTAATTTAACCCGTGATGAATGTGCCCAAGCACTAATACTTTGGAAGAAGGCTGGAGTTACCGACGAATTACTCCTCAATTCAATGTGTTCCACACATACATCACACGTATCTTGCAAAGATTCCGTGAAACATGCGATCATGCTCGTAGATCAGGGTAAGGACGAAATCGAGTAACTACCCCTATTCAGGATGGATGTTTGAGGATTTTAGCACTTCGACAACGATTTGTTACACATCAAAGTCTACAAATTCAGTTTCGTAACGTGCATGCTATACAAATCACTACGGAAACTGTTCGCCAGCGACTTGGGAAGTACAACATATAACACCTAGGATTGCAGCCCGGGCCCTCTATTAACTGCAGACAATCGTGAGGTGAGACTAAGTACGTTTTGCCAGGGAACACGTCAATTGGTTAGAGGCTGACTGGGTACGAGTGTTGTTCACCGATGAGTCCCGATTTTGTTTACACAATAACGACAGACGTGTGTTACGACGTCCCAATGAACGATATGTAACTTTTCACAAACCACATTATTTGGTGGAGGCTCCTTTATGGCGTGGGATAGTATTTCTTTGACCGCACATACGGACCTCGTGGTTATACACAATGGGTCCGTTACAGCTTAAAGGTATGCAATGGAGATCTTGGAGCAACACGTAGTACCATTCGCCCCTTATATCGGCGAAAATGTCTTACTAATGCAAGACAACGCCAGATCCTATGTTGCACAGATAGTCAGAATTTACCTCGAAGAGGTTGAAATTAACATCATGGCAACTTCTTTCCAACAATATTTTGTTTGCAGTTTACTTTTACGTCAACCCTCGATTGGACACAGTAGAGGAGAGTGACCAAATATGTAATACTACTTTGTTTATTAGACATAATTTGCCCAAAAGTTACAAATAAAAAACATTTTGTAGTCATTAATAATAATCATATATTTACGCTTCATTTTGTAACAAGTGTTGGTTACATTAACTAATTTTAAATAAAATTTAAATAAAAAACTAAATAATGATAAAGGTATCTAAATGTGGAATAGGTACCCCATGTATGGAATACTATAAACACTATGAAATTTTAACTTTGACTTAAACGATATTCTTTGGAAACATTGGTATAACATAGAAAGGAACACAAATTTTTTGCAAAAATCATAAATTCAGGCATCATACTCTGGTTCTGGATTTTTTTTTCTTTGGACATTTATTTTCTTTCTTCTATGAGGTCGTTCTTGTAAGATGAAGATGTGATGACTGCTGCAACAGATGTTTTTTTCTCTCTTTCAGAAGGTTTACTTTTCTTTTTTGGTACTGGAGAAACTACTGTGAGAAATTCCGGAAGTTGAGGGCACAAGTTCAATATTTGTATCTTGTCTGGATGTAGAAACTTCAGTTAAAGGCTTACTATCATCAGAGGTGTTCTAAGATTGGCCATCAATTCTTCTGAAGGTTGGAAACTTGTCATTGGTGTAACGTCGACTGTGCAACCATCTTCAACTGCATCTTGTTCCGTTGGCTGCTATCTCACCCTTTTTTACTTTTAAATAAGCCCTACCAAATAGCTCCACAATATCATATAAGGGCTTAGTGCAGTGTTTCTCAAACTTTTCGAATTCACGGCTCCTTTATGTTTTTTGAAGGTTATTGCGGCGCCCCGAACATAAAGACTATACTAGATATTTAATTAATAAAAGTAGGTAGGTGGCTGTCTGAACGGATTGCATTTTGCAATTACCGATATTATCATATTATCAGAGGATTTTATTATTAGGTACCGACGTATTACCTTTACTCTCAGTTATCTATGTTGTAAAACGTTGTACCTTGAGACTCACCCGTGGCCCACGGCGCCCCACTTTCAGAAACACTGGCTTAGTGGTCTATTGTTGTCTCTGATCCACATTCGTATTTCTTCACTGTAATACGTTTTCAGAGGTCCCATAAACGTTCTGTCTAGTGGCTGGAGCTTGTGGGTTGTGTAAGGAGGTAAGGACAGAATGTCTACATTATTTTTCCTAGCAAGTTCTATCACGTCGATGTTACGAGTATGGGAAAAATTACCATCTAAAATCAGTAATACTTTCGATTCCGGAATAGGGTTGGTATGTTTAATAGGAGGTTTGAACCACTCAGTAAATATGCTCATTTGGATCCATCCTGACGGATGTGCAATGCCAACAGTGCCTCTCATTAGCTGATCATTAATATTCTTACGAGGGAATTTAATAAAGGGAGGTACAAAATGACCAGTAGCGTTCATATCAACAGCAATTGTCATAAATGAATCCCTTTCAGCTGAGGTTAGTGAAGCTATCTGCCGTTTCCCTCTATGGGCAACCACTTGGGTATCTTGCTGTGTAACACGGTAGCCCGTCAACATGATATATGCGGTTTGGACTATATTTTTCTTGGGCATAAGGGCCTTTAAGAAGATTAAAGAATGTGTCTACTTTTTCTTCGCTGAATCCAAATGCTCTAGCAAAAGATGTGCCAGTTGGTCTTCTCACTGATAGTTTGTCCTTATGGCGCTTAAGAAATAGCTCAAGCCATTTCTTTTCAGCCAATCCTGTGTCACCAAACGGATTTCTCAACTGATTACAGCTTGCCAACATGTACGCCATTCTTCGAACATCGCTTCCCGTCAAGCCGTGAAACTTGCTCTCCATAGTTAAAATGTAGTCCATCAAAGTATTTTCAAGAGTTGTCCCTAAAACAGTTGACCTCAGTGTAGTGTAACTGCGGCTTATTCTGGCGGTAGTTCGTTTTTCTGGCATAATCGAAACAAGGTAGACCTCGGCACACCAAAGTGTTTTGCAGCTCACAATCAACTCATTTTTTCTCTCTTACTAATTTAATAGCTTGCGCCATGTCCTCTGGATTCCAGTCTTTTCGTTTTGTGTTTGAGATATCATTCTAATGAAAAATACTTTCAATTTATAATTAACGCAATCATCTAATACTCAAAAGAACCAATTATGGAATATTCCATAATTGGATACTATGATTTGTCCATATTTGAATTTTCCAACTACTTAAAACTGACATTTATATTTGATAAGTTAATACAATGAAATACCGCTAAAACCCACAAAAGAACATCTAAATAATGTCTACAAAGGTATAACAACAATACTGTGCATTTTTTATGCAAAAAATACGTGTTTTTTACATACCTCAGAAAGTTATGCGACAGCGACACAATATACAGCTACTGTGAAGAAAGGGCTCGCTCGACTAACATGTTATGACCTGTACGCGCGGACGCGAATACGTAGAAAGTGACGAACACTGTTTACTGCGTGTGTCACTTTCCGTTTGATAGAAATGCCTGTATTCCATATTAGGGATACTATTCCATATACGGTCACTCTCCTCTACTACGATTAGTAGTAGATCCTATGTAGGATCCTGAAAATGTTTCATTTCTTCTCTGACTAAATAAAATTGATTCATTGAAGTGGTGCGTTAATTCCTTGGAGAAGTGTTTTAATATGTATAACATTACGATAACTTACTCACTAGATCACTAGGACAATTTAGCGACCTTATGAATTGTTTACAATTATGTACAAAATTTACCAATTAGGTGCACAGCTCCTGATCCTGCAATGTCAACAGCTCCAAGAGCCTTTAAAAATCCGTGGTCGCCCCATATCCAACCAGCAGGGATACAATATATTGCAGTATTCAGAAAACTGAACATACAGTACGCTTTAAAATTACATCTGAAACCAACACAATATATATATATATATATATATATATATATATATATATATATATATATGTAGGTATATATATAGGTATTTTTTATTGTTAGCATACAATATAGTATGAAGGTGGAATGAACTCGTCATACAAATCAAAATTGATTTGGTTCACGGCATTTGTGCCATCATGAAAGGTACAATTTGTCACTAATATGATTAAAATATATATATATATATATATATATATATATATATATATATATATATATATATATATCTATATATATACCTTTCTGCCATAGCCCCGCTAACTATTGTTGTCGCCGTGGTAGCAAAAGATAATTGAAATATGAATGCTGCGTAGATTGCACCTTTTAATGGATCCTTCAACGAAGGATCTATGAAGAAGTCTCCAAGAGCTATAAAACCATTATTCAAGTCGCTTCTACCAAAAGAAAAAGCGAAACCAAACATCCAGTACGTCAAACCTATAATCCCAAATGAGAAATTATTGATTTTCGTTATTATATTACTCTTAAACCCACTACTGATATGGAAAGGGGTATAACTCACCGCCTAATACAATGTCTACTACATTTTTCATCATAATATTGACTTCGTTTTTGATGGAAACACAACCTGATTCAAGCATACCAAATCCTGGAATATTAAAAAAATAACAGAAAAAATGTATTTCAACAATATAGGTTTGCTGAAAAAAAATGGCTAAATCTGCTCTAAATTGTTTTTCATTATAACCGAACCCACACCTGTGAATTATATAAACTAAGATCTGAAGTATTTGAATTTTTTCTTTTTTTTTACACACATTTTGAACAGTATTTATATTTGTTGTGAGACGTAAACTTCTAGTTTAGAAACTTTTTATATATATTTTACTTTTTCTATATGACGACATTAATTTTATTTTTATATTTTTTATGTATTCGCAAGATTTTATGCTAATATATTGGAGACGAGATGTAAATTAGTAATTAACAATTTTGTATGTATGTGTGTGTATATGTATGTTGTATCATAGCACATGTATGTATATATATGTTATTGCTTTATGACAATCTACAAGTGACAACAAATCAATTTTATTTTTAGATTTTATTGATTTCTTTTAAAATTGTTACTCACTGAAATGTATTATTAGTCTTTGACTAAATAAAGGATTTATATATAAAAAAAAAAATAATATAATATCCTCACCCGTCTGCATTGTGAATATCATAAATGAACTTGTTATCACCCAATTTGTGTCCTCGGGATTGATATCATACAACCATGGTATAGTTTTGGTGGATTCATTTGTCTTCGATTCGTCCATGTTATTTGAATTTACTAGTTGTAATGAGGTAGATTTTAACCGCTACATGTCATTGTTGTCGCATTTTTCTCGAGTAAACAAGTAAATATTTGATTGCGGTAGTCTTCACATAATTGTACAGCAATCTTCTTAATTCATAATTGATCAACCCTTGTATGTTGCGTTCTGTTTCTCATTATGTATATATAAAAATTTAATAGAAATAATAGGGTAGTTTGGAACACTTTGTTGGAAACAGTGATTAAAGAACTGACATTCAACACTTTTCTTTGTCAGGGTGCAAGATGATTATCAACTGCCATGCAAATTCTAGAACAGGAAAAAGACCAGAAGTCCTTGTATTGTCCAGCTATTCCTGGATTTCAGTTAATTCTTAAAAACAATGTAAATTCCTACTGGCATTCAAAAATCAAAATCCACACTTAAAGCCAGAAATATCTTTCGAAATGAATGATTTTACAATTTTGATAATTGATTCATTGAATCATAAAAAAAATAATAGTAGCCCTTCTGCACCCTCGAAAAGATTAAAACTTTCCACTACCTTCCTCATCATCATGCACCTGGGATTAGAATTTCATATTGAAAGGTTAGTATCAATTAGAAGGTTCAAAGAAAACGTTGTGTATTGTCATATTTTATATTGGAAAACATCAATCCTCCGAGATACATAGAAAGTAGAAACTTTGACAAATTAAAAACCTTATATACAAATATATTACATCTTCTATTATTGTTTCTTCACTCATAACAATTTCAATTTACCAAGGGTAATAGAGAGACATTCATCAGCTCGAACATTGATATAAATCATGATGAAAACAGTTTCAAAAAAAAAGGCAACACTTGAGTAACATTAAATTTTATTTTAAATATTTACATAAATTACAAAGTCAATGACAGAGAGAAGGCATTGTTTTAACAAATCTTTTGTTGAAAACATTTTCCCTTCAGTTGTTGATAATTGTGGTCATACACGGTTAATAAACGTTTTGATAATGACATGCATCGTGAACCACAAAATAACCAAATTATAATCTAAATGGTAATCAAAATATGTATATTACAGTTGCTTCATAAATAATAACAAATAAATAAAATTAAAAAAATGAAAAGACAACCATAGTCATAATTCAAAATAATAATATCGGATGAAGAATTCATTTTTATTGATAATTAAGCTACATAACTGTACTCTTCACTTGAATGAGGAGTTCTCTCTATGTACTGTTTGTCAATCAACGATTCGATACATTTCTTGATCAACTGAATGCTGGGTGCAAATGATACTTTCGACTGAGAATAGACCTGTAAACAATATCAATAAACTGTTAAATCAATCATTAAAATTCTCTATAATGGACGCCCAACATGGGGTCTCTATTATATCAAGAATATCAAGTAAGATCCATCCTAAAATAATTGAATAATATATTATGGAACCATTTTATCAACATTATATAAAATTAACTTGAGAGATAAAATAACGCAAGATGATTTCATTTAAAGAATTAATTTTTATTGGCAATTGAGCCACATAACTACAGTGTTCACTCGAATAGACAGTTCTCTCAATGTATTGCTTGCCGATCAACCAATCAATAAATTTCTTGATCAGTTCAACTGAGAATAAACCTGTACAAAATAACCAAAACGAGTGGCAGAAGGAATGGCTCCAGACGAATTCGAAACTAAACGAAATAAAGCCATCCGTTAAACCCTGGACACACCTACCAAAAACCAGAAAACACCAGGTAATCCTCTGTCGACTTCGTATTGGACATACCAAATTTTCGCACGATTTTCTTTTATCACGCGAGAAACAAACTATCTGTGATATATGTGATACAGCAGTAACTGTGAAACACGTTCTTCAAATTTGCCCCAAGTATCAGGAAGCAAGAATAGAATTCGGAATACCGAACTACGAGAAACTCTTAGTGACACTTGCAGTATTGAAAATCTCATGTCATTCTTGACAAATATCAATATGTATCATTTAATTTGAACACAATAATCATGTAATGTGAAATGTAACGTAGCGCTAATAACCCTAGTGGTTGATGCGCTTATCTTGAAAAAAAAAAATTATATTATCTTCAATTATATTATCTCATTTGGCGATCTCATTCAAGGGAAAGCTATGAAATGGGGAGTGGTTTAAAGTTAACTTGTAACAGAATCTCAGAAACCCCAAGAACATGTATAATTATCCACAAAATATAACAGGTACTTGCCGCAAGTCAAATTAGAGGTGGCTGGTGCTGGATGACCTGAAGATATCAACGCTGGATCAGCGTATCTCCCCTACAATAATCCAGAACTGTCAAAAACCAGTGATGAGAATGAGCTAGCTAGGGCCTGCCGAACAGACAGATCACAGATCATAATTGGCTGTATTGCTAATGCACACAACCTGATCTGAGGGATTGCTGACATCAATGAAAGAGGTGTTTATTATGAACCATGGAATATATCTATTGAGAAAAGCTGATCAGATCAAATTAGAATACTCTCTAATTTGAAAATGGAAGATTTTTTACTTTGATTGTATCGAAACCCCTGAAAATCCAACTGGGAAGCCAATAAGTCAGAATTGTGAACTTGTTTAGACCAAAAATGAGTGGATAAGCATTTTTATAGACAGCCAGGTTACGCTCATGCCACTGATGTACCCAAAAATGTCATCTGGAGTCAATCAATCAATCAATTTATTAGTTAAAGAAGTATTCAAGAAATGTTCAATTGCAATAGAGGAGCCTACATTGTAACATACTAACTTAGGTAACAAAAGACACCAATCAATCTAACATTAAAATTAAAATCAAAACTAGACTATCACAGTCAAAAAGGAGTATTTGTAAACAAAAGAATAGTACTTATAACCAGAAAAATATGCACAAATTACAATTACTAGCACCATAGGGGATAAGGTGTCAAGGATCATCAGCTCCATATATTAACCCTGAACCAGCTGTGGGGTACCATAATCTATTATGAGAAACT
Source organism: Leptinotarsa decemlineata (assembly GCF_025532065.1). Lineage (NCBI taxonomy): Eukaryota > Metazoa > Arthropoda > Insecta > Coleoptera > Chrysomelidae > Leptinotarsa > Leptinotarsa decemlineata. The sequence goes on along the minus strand of NW_027412549.1, from coordinate 883,981 downwards.
ATATCAGGAAATGAGTCAATAAGAAACGAAAGTAACGAGCAAATGCATCTTGGAACACACACGGGAAAAATCTTTATAAAGGAATGTCTGAAAAAATAAATGGAGAACTGCTTCAACACAGCAATGATTGTCCAATAATAAACATAGAGCTACTCACTGGACATTGTCACCTGAATTGAGTCCTTAGCTGCAGGTATTGCAAGAAAGGTACAAATAACAGCTAAAATGATGAGGTACTGGATCATAAAAGGCAAGCAATGCTCAATCCAAATTATGTCCAGCAGAATATGACATATAAAAAAATTACTAATATGAAATTAAAACAGCGTTATTTGGTATAGTTCTGGGCACTGGTTTCGTCTAAACTTGGACAAGTTCAATATTATAAGTAATTTTCCTTCGGGTAAGCCAAATAATTATTTGATTTGCTATGTAAATGAAACATGCATTCTTTCTGAAAATAGATTTTTTTGTGTCTTCTTCAGATCGTCACATTTCTGGTCATTGTATTAACAATACCAGTCCAAAATTTGAAATTTGAGTAAAGTTGTATTTTATTCATATATCCAAATTACATCCCTGAGATGAGCTGATATTTTTTCAACAACAGCCTGATTTGACATACCTCCTGAATCAGAAGATTGTGCTTGAGGACTTTCCTGGATTTCATTATTCTGACGATAGCTGCTTGCAGGTACATTTTTCTATCTTCCTCTACTGAATTCAATGTCTGTTCTACTTCGTGGGGTGTTTCTTTTTGAATAGCAGCTGTAATTCGGAATTTGGTTCTTTTATTGGAGTAATCCATATTCAGCCTGAGGGTGACTTCTGAGGAAAGCTCCTACAAGTCTAAATTCTAACAAACTCTTGATTACAAGATTAAAATACTCACCTCCGAGTCTGCCAAAAGAAGTTTCGAATCTATAAGACTAACAATGTCTGTGAAAATGTTCGTTATTCAGCTGTAATGTCTCCTTGATATCCTTACATGTCAAAGAGTCTGTGTTTTCAAATAGTAGCAATATTGCCATCTGGAAAGTCTGAACGGTGACAACATATGATTTTTTCAGATGACCAAGTTTAAGTTCAGCTTGACACAGGTGATGCAACCAAGTTAATTTCCTGCCGTTGAATCTGTTGTGATAGAAACTTTCAAACTGGAAAGGAATAAATGAATATAAGCTGGATAAATTTTAGATTTAGATCAAATGTCATGTTAATTTCAATAAGTAACTGTTACCTATTTCCTTTCTATTGAAATAAGTATATAAAAATTAATGATACATTTTGAATAGAATAGAATTACACATCAATAATGTTACTACTTGAAAGCCTATTTTCCTATAAGTGCAAACTATTTAAAATTTTATGAAACTCGTAATTTCACTGCACCTCTCGAATAGATTATACAAATTGATTTAAAACATACTGACCATTTGTACACTTTTTTCCAGCTGTTGAGGCAGTGAGAATGAGGTGACAATAGCCTGTCCAAGTGGCCAAGCCCCAGCTTGCAACACATATATGCTGAAATTGATTCCTAAATCTATATTGTCTTGCTTCAAAATCGATCCAAACTTATTATTCAGATCAGTGCTAACAGACATGTCAGTGAACATCCTATGGAGTTTGCTGGTGAACTCATAGCCACAAGCCTTAAAAAAATAACTTTTATTAAATGCATTCAAGTGATTGTCTAAATCAAAAATTATTTATGGATTTATGTATCAAAGTATTTTTGGTTACACATTAACTTCAACATGTATATACCTGCTTCAGTCTATTAATCATGGCCTCCTCTGCATCCATACTCTGTGTCTGCTGATGGATTAGTCTTTTTGCTAACATTCGAGAGTAAAATTTCTGGAAAACGTCTTTATCATCTATGTATTTGAAAATTATTATACTTTCAGCCAGTTTTTCGTCTACCTGAAAAGTATAGTCGAAGTAACTGATATAGTAATCTTAAAGGTGTCGGCGAAGTCAAAGGCCAAAAAAACCAATACAAAAAAATTATGCCGCAACGAATTAGTCCACGTGGACTGAAGAATTAGCGGTTCGTATTGGATAATTTTTACTAACCGAGTTTTATGATTGGCTGAAGAGTCATAAAATTACATTTGAAGTCATGTTACGGTGACCAACAGAATGTAGCGATGAGTACAGCCGTTGTGTGTGTTATTAAAGGGGAACTGCTGGAAGGTAGGGGGCACTATATCTTTTACTTGAACTATACCATAGCAACAAAAAGAAAATAAATAATTTGAAAAAGGAGCCGAAAATTTCTAATGCAATCAACTTTTATTTCATTTTCAATTCTTCTTTATTTTTATTTCAATTTCTATTTTTAGTAAATTAAGACAGGAATCTGCGTTCTTATAAAAACTCTCTGGTAATGTCAGTGTTTTACTGGTGGTAGTTCTTGTTCTTCTAGTTATAACTTAGCTAAGAAAGCTTTTCAGCTTTCTTTTGGACTCGGTAGTAATATTTTTTTAAATATAATTCTTACAATCACAAACCTTTTTTCAAGTAATAACTACTGGAATATAGATGTATTTGCTAAAAATTTGGTCATCATATTTTATTCAGTACGAAACCCAATGTTTCCACAAAAGTTTTAAGGCATATTCGATTGGAAAAATAGTAGGTGAAAAAGAGAAGAGAAAAAAAAAAAAAAATATTTTCATAAGTCAGCTTACAACCGGTTACACTCGGTTTAGAAAAATAGATATTGCCAATTTGATATGTATTAGATGATCTTTGATTTGACGTGGACTTATATGTTAGGTGGACTGTTTTAAAGATGAATATGGAGCATCGAGTTAATAATCCACGATTGATAAAAACATGGTGCAGTGAGCCATTGGCTTACTTTTGCAAACGTACCAAACTGCTCTTTTCTGAGGCAGAAATACTGAATTCATTAACTGCTTCTTTCAGAACTACCAATATGAATTACTGTATTGCAGGTGTGATTCCTTAATAACAATATTCCTCTTGTTGAAATCATTTTTATACAATAACAAGGAAGACGTCAATGGACCTATAATTAGAATTACAATTATAGGTAAAGACACAACACATTAATTTTAAATTTAAAAGTAATAAATGTTGAAGCCATTTTTTTGTATGAGAAATATTTTCAGCTTTGAGTTGAATATGAATAGATTTGGTGTATTTTTTATTGAAATATCTATTTTGTTGAGTAGTTTCAGCTTTAGGTGTAGCAGTGGTATTTCAGTGTGGTTCAGACAACATCAAATCCCTAGCTCTAGAGGGTAAGCTGGTTCGATGAAATCTGCATAGCAGATTTCATCGTCATTATTATTATTGAAGATGAGACAGATTTTCAATTCCTAGGCTAAACAACTTAAAACTTCAACAATGCTGTTTTACTGAGATTCAAAGTTGAGTAATTTTTCTTGGCTCATATCATCACTATCATATATTGTGTCCGATATTTCAAAGAGTGTTACTTTACATTGAAAAGTGATACTAATGTTTATATAAACATCATATGCAGCAATGCATACTCCTGAGAGACTGAAGATGATATATCAGGTAACTCACATATATTAAAAAGAGGCCATTCAGTCTGAGTTGAAGCTCAATTCCTTAGTTATCATTATGACTGCCTAGCAAGTAGCCTGAGGGTTCTTTTTTATCAAAACTTCTTATGTGTTCCTCAAACTTTAGCTTATCATCTAAATATATACTCAAAAATTTTGTATATGATTTGTTGTTGGTATTATGCCTGTCTAGATGAAAGTCATTAGAGATGAACTTAAATGACAATATAATTGGTTTTCTTTTTATTGAAACAAAGGTAATTTGAATCACATCATTGTTTAATCTTCATTAAGCCCTTGGAGATATTAGCTTTATGGAGTTCAATTATAAGTTAATAACACATTAGCGTTGTGTCACTCGTAAACATGGTAAATGACCCTCGAATGTCTATTTTTGATTGAGTATTTGTTTTTAACAATCCGAGTTCTGTTAGAGAGGTATGATTCCTCCTACCTGTTTGCAATTTTTCCGAACCCATAACAGTTTAGCTTTCAGAGCAGCATTGCGAGATCCACAAAATTGAAAGCTTTGGAGAAATCACCAGAACACAGCCCTGACAGAGTCACTGTCGTTCAGTTCTATATAAACTTGACAATAAAGCAATAGGTCTAAAATTAACTGGCCGATACTTGATGAAAATCTATATTAAAACTTATGAAAACTTTTCACTGTGAAATTTGTAGTGAAAAACTTTAATTAAACTGTATTAGGTTATGTTTACTCAAAATTGAATACATCTACTTACTTCTGTTTCGCTAATTCCTTTACTAGATTTCTTTAGGAGAGTATCACAGTATTTTGCCAATAGTTCTGGACTTCTACAGGAGGATCTGCCTTGATTCGGTCTGTGATTTATAACCGAATTGCAGGCCTTATCCAGAGCACCCATGAAGTTCTGGTCTGATTTAAAAACGTCCTGTATCAATTGCTTATATTTTTTATATACAGCCAAAAGGTTCTCAACAAAGTTTATGTGGATATTTTCTCCTTGTAAGTTACCGATGGCCTGGAAATGAATAATCAATAGTCAGATTTGATGTATTGCATTTCAGATTGTTAGATTTGACAACAATAAATCAGCAACTATAAAAATTGGTTCACATTATTACTTACTACTAATCCTTGAGTTTTAATGTGATCAAGCACTGTATCAACAAGAACAATCATAGCATTCTGAACACTTTTGAGTAAGTCATACATATTGGATAGATCTTTCCTCCTTTCTCCTTGAACCATATTCATACACTCGCTGTATAAAAATTGTAAATGTTCAGCCACCATATGAGTCTCGCATCTGTTGGATACCTTAAAAAGAGTCAACATAAATGCAAAAATAGTAAATGTTTACAACTGACTCTCACTTTAGGTAGAGAACTATGGTGAAGAAACCGCCTCGCTCTAAATAACTCTTCTTCTATTTTAGCCTTAACCTTTTCCATATATAAACTGACATTTCTCTCTTGTAACAAACCTTCTGCATCTCTTTTGAAATGTTCTCCACTGGCATCAAGAAAAGGTCCTTCAAATAACTCTTGATACAATTGCAACTGTCCTTTTTTTCTATAGCCCTGCATCTAGAAGAGAGTCAAGAAATGTTCAAACTCAGGGGATCTTTAGATTTGGCAAATCTTCGTTTCAACAGCCGTGCAGCTTTAAAAATATTTTTAATTACTTTTACATATTTTGTCCATTAATCAATAATCTAAAATCTAAACTTTTTCGCTCAAATCTAATATCGAACATATGGCCATTCAAAAGTAAAAAATCGACTATTTCAGGAACTCTGTATTGTTTAAAAAAACTCATGAAATTAGACTTTCCTTCAACAATTGCCTGATTCAGACCTTCATTCACTTGCCACTTCCATTCTTTTTCAATAAAAAACATTTGATTTCCTCTAATTTTTTTCCTAGAAAACTACAACATAATTGTTCATGTTGTTGAGGAGGTGTACCTTTTTTACTTGGAAAAGGTGTGGTAATTTGGTTTTTTCATGAAAAGTACCAAAAGTTTACTGTCAAAAAAGTTAGGGCAATTTGAAATAAATAATGGCAGCGTAAGCAGCGCCCTCTAGATGTTACATGAAAATTAATACGAAATTATGATTTCCCACGTCAAAAAAACCCAGGGTTCCGAATTTTGTGTAAATAACTTATTTTTTGCAAGATTAATTTTCAAAAAGCGAACAAAAAAATTAAATTTCAACACCCCGTTCTCCGAAACGAAGCATTTTCGGACACAAGTTTATATAGACTTTTTTTCTTAAAATTGTCTCAGGAATACGTCACTTGAATATTTTAACGTACTTATGTTACACCCTGTATGTTATAAAAAAATGGACATCCAAACTTCAACATCCTGTATCTTACAAATTAGTGACATATGATTGAGTTATGCCTTTGGGTCCAACAGAAGGCCGGGTACTTCAATTTGACAATATACCAGAAAATTTGACAGAACGCCATTTTCCACAAGAAAAGTGAGCCTTTATATAGCTATCGAAAGATACCGAATTTTACCTCCTTATGACATTTAGAATGCACTTTCCATAAGTGACTTCTTTGTGAAGTGTTCATTTTAAAAGAAGTCTGAATTGACACGTTACACGTTAATAAATAAGAAAGTTTATTTTGTCTTCTAGGGCAAAGCTGAATAATATTTCGATTTCTTGGCTGCGACTTTTCGTGATATTGCTAGTAAATAATAATAGTGAAGAAACCTCTTAGGAATGCAAGAGTAAAAATTAATAACAGTATAATAATGAATAAAAAAGGTAGAAGTTATTATGCTTGTGATATGAAACATGAATTAAAATCAATCCAAGGAACGGAGAATGAATTGGGGTGAATTGTAGTTTATGCCTTGAGAAGTCAAGCACTTCAACTGCTGCCTTTGAAGTCTACCACAGTAGTACAAGAAACGTCAGGCATAAAAATCTGCAGACCATGGCTAAAAACCCGGAGAAAAAGCTTTGACACAAATAAGTACTTTTCATGTCATAAAATCAAAACAATTTTTTTTTCAAAAAATTTTATTTTGCGAGAAAATGTTTCCATAAAAGTTGTCAATCTTTTTCTTTATGTATTAAAAATGTCTTAAAATCCAAAACAAGCACTTATCTCAATCACCATAAATGCAACACTCTTCTCGACGCGCGTTTCATCAATGAAGTTGGCGACATGAGGAGATGAAGATAACTAATTCCTAGCTCTAAAACTCTCAATTTGTGTCAAACAGAACGCACTTTCCCTTTCCGATACACATCAATGATTTCGGGTATAAATTTGCGGGAAATTTTCTAGTGAAAGTTTCTGTTAATTCAACACAGTGATTCGTAAAAAGTAATACAATGGGCGCTATTTGGAATGGGACCTTTGTCACTGTTCATAGTTCCCATGGTACACTTTGATATTTCCAAAGTTTCGAAAGCATTCAAAAATCTAGTGCCATGTACCTCCCTTATATGGTCACCCATATACATTGTCCACATAAACAAAATCGAGTCTATACAAAGAGGCTTCATGTAATATATTACTTACAAGCTAGAAGTTTACCCTGAACAAGGCATCGACAACAGAATACTACTGAATAAATTCAATCTATTATCCCTTCAAATCCGAAGACCCTACTACTCTATAATTTTCATTTATAAACTAGTGAATAATCTGATTGACTGTCCCGAACTACTCTCCCACTTCAACTTTCATGTTCCACGAATCATTTCTAGAAATGAACTGACTTTTTATCTACCAAATTCTAGAACAAACATATTACTCAAGTCACCAGTAGTTGCAATGAGCAAACTTTACAATCAACTCTGTGAAAATCTCGACATTTATTATGAACCTATTGGTCAAGTTAAGAACCACGTTAAGAAACTTTTACACTCTAGTCAAAATACATGAGCCCAAATTGAAAGTTATTCTACCATGTGAGCTTATTACTACTACTGTATTACTGCTGAATCATGTTTTTTTTTTGTAATACACCTGAACTATGTTTTTACTTGTTAGCTCTATATCTGACTTATGTTTTTTTTCAATTACTCTCCTAGCTTGCTGCACACAAGTGTTCCACCTAATTTTTTACTTAACTCTCCTAAATGTTTACTTTATTTTATTTTTTGTTTACTCGCTTCGGGTGTTTCTAGTTGATAAATTAGTACTGTATTCATGTATATGTGTGTATATATGTATGTGTATTGTGTATATAGGCAGATATAAACTGTAACATGCTTGTTAATAATATTTGTATGTCTTGTTATTGGGATATTTTCCTGTTTAGACATTAAACATTTTTTTTTCAACAATTTCTGAGTTTTCACCCATTCTATGGCGACAATACATTCTTCGAAATCGAATATGTGCTGCGTGTTCATTGAAATAAGTTTCAATTTTTCGCTTAGTCCATCTGATATATTTTTTGTTGAAGTTCTCACAGCTTATTTCATAAATCCCCGACTTTTCATTTTCCGCCATCGTCTTTAGAGTGAACTAGCATTTTTTGAAGTGAGCAAGAAGTTTTGAGTACTAGTTTCATGCTAAACTTTTTGAAAGTACGAAGTAATCTGTAAGTGTATATTGCTTCATACTGAAAGGACAATAACATTTGAATCCTTCTTTTTGAAAAGTGGAGTTTCAAAGATCCTCCCTAAATTCACTTTTCCTCATCAACTCATCTACAATAATTGAAGAATGCCTGTTGCTGTCAGCTATGTCCCTAAAAACATTTTTCTCAATATCTTACCTTTAATCAAGGGGAACGTAACAAGCCTATGAACAAGAAAGTTCAGACCTTTTGTGTCGTGGATAGTGATATCAGCTATCAGAAATATATCTGAAAGTACTGGTATTCTTCCTATGAACATCAAATTCTAGACACTGGTTACTTCTAATCAGTAGGACATCCAAGAATGGTAACTCATCGTTGTTTGTAATTTCATATGTGAACTTGATTTTTGCGGTTCTATTGTTAGGAGTGGAAACAAAGTCCTCTACCTTTGATTTCTTTGTACAGAAAACATCCCATTGAATTTCTTTTTATGAATAACTCTGTTGAAATCAGCGGGAACTTGCACAAGAAAAATTCCTGCTAATTTATACCCTAAATCATGGCTGTGAATTGGAAAGTGAAAGTGTACCCTGCTAAATATAAATATAGAGTTTTAGTTTTCTTCATCTCCTATTGAAACATACGTCAAGAAAAGTATTGCATTTCTGGTGATTAGATAAAATGCTTGTTTTAGAGTTACTCTACGCCAAATGTTCCAGTTTTGCTTTTTCAAAAAGGTGTAGAACACCTTGGAGAACACCATTTTTCATTCCTAAAACTTCACCTCATTCCATTCCTTTCAGCTTAAATCAAGTTTCAAGTTGATTTTTCCGTTATAATCACATTTCATATCCTTTCTAATGATAGTTAACATTATATATTATCAATTTCTTGTTAATTGAGAAAATTAATTAATTTCTATGGCTTTTCTTGTAACAGGCTTTTGCACTGCCCTATTACCTTACATAGCCTGAACAGACATAAAGTTATAATCTTCATACTTATTTGGGTGGTAATAAGTAGATCATTAAATTAACTGCGATTGATTTTTTTTAAAACAAAACGAGCGGTGTAGGCAGAAACAATTGGATGATTTTTTGTATTTTTAATAACTCTGATGAATATGAACAAAACTATTGTTAGGGAGATTACAATTTTCATAAGTGTTCAACCCAATTACATTTTTTGTGGAATAACATTTGTATATTGCTCAAATTCTTCGTTACAATGATAAAATTGAAAATGTATATTTCTTAAAATGTAAATACTATATCACTACATTTTTTAATGGGAAATTTTCTTTCATAAGTGTCACTGAAATCTGAAGTCATATTTGCTTTTCAACCGGTACTATTTAAAATCTAATACCCAGAAAAAAAATTATGATTTTTGCAATATCTCATATTGCAACGGTTTACAAATATTTCATCCGATGTAACATTACATTTTACAAAATTTAAAAATGATAAGAGAGTTATTTCAGTTTTCTTGGAAATTTTCTGATGATGTGGAAAAATGATTCATACAAAAGATGGTTTTCATATTTCCTACCACTTTCATATTCAACTAGTTTGTGAATACCACACAAACCTTTTTTCCACTCCTAACCCCTCATATTTCATCCCCTGTACCTTTCGATCGAGTTTTTTACTTTTCTTGTAATGAGCACTTTTTTCTATACAAGCATTTGTATGCTGTTTTTATTTTTTTCTCTCGAAAAATTATTTGCATTTGTTCACTTATAAAGTGATGATATCATTTAGAAGATGATTCCAATAATAGGGTAACGTTGATGAAACAGAAGTTTTATACTGTGTAAGAACATGCAATACTGAAAGTAAAGTGTCACTTTACTAGTTTCTATTACCAAAAGTTATTCCTGAAATACTTGATTTTTTGACAGTTTTGACTTTCAAATGGCCGAATTTCCGAAAGTAGACTGGAGCTCCCCAAGTTTTAACATCAGTTTAATTTTTCTTTCAATAACTAGCATGTTAAAACAAATATTCACTTTAGATTTGGTTAAACTAAAACAGAATTGTTTATAGACACTTTATTACCTCAACAAAACTGAGAATTGTTCCTCTAACAGCTTCAATTGGTATACTTGGAGGTTGCTGGGCTCTGTCTTGGTCAATAGCTTCTAAAAGTAATTTTACCAATCTCTGTCCCAGGGGAGCTATCATTCCACTCTGCCACACTTCCAGTGCCAACTCTCCAATCTCCATCTGTTCCCCTGCAAAGGAAAAAGAATAAAATATGTGAAAACAGTGCACGATGAATTCAATAATAAAGTAAGGTAAATGATAATTATATCAAATGTTAAATACCGCCCGTAGAATCTGAACTTCCATATATGATCTCGGCATCAGAAAGCTTTTGCGTTTTGATGTGTTGCTGATTCAGATATAGGTACAAACTGTGCAAGTACTGACTCCCAACAGAGTACTGGGACCAATACAAAAAATAATTTTTCACCAAATTTTGTTCTCCTTCTTCCTGAACTTTGTTTAGGAGTCGAGCAACATGATCAATAAGGTACTGCTTTGTTTCAGCATACAGTCTATCAGCCATAGGTTCAGGATGGGCTACACAAATGGAATAAACATCTCTGAAAAAAAAATTTATTATAATCGAAACTTTCCCGTCCTACGGTATATTAGACACTCCAAAAAAAATACTCACGAAAATCTATCATTCCATACTGTCCTAGCTACATGGTCGAGCGTAATTACTCCTTTGATGGTTTCTTTAATAGCCCCCCAAGTAGCATTAAAATCCACTCTTCTCGGTTTTAAAGACATTTTACCGCCTAACAGTGAAAGCTTGCAGTCACAATTTGACAATCTTCAAAGTGACAAAGCGAAAATTAAATCTAAAAATAAAAAACAGTTTTTTGAAATACGCGCATTAGTCTAATTTGAGGATAGGAAAATGTTGGTTTATTAATAGTATATATACCTTGATTTTCAAACGCCCCCGACCCAATTTAGTGATTATAACCTTCCTGGAATGTTCAAAACACAATAACCCATTAATGAAAATAAACTTACGTTAACAACTCTTTTTCTGGCCTTGATAAAAAGTATTTTATTGATGTGTTTTTTCTGAGTCGATCTTGAAAATATCTGACTATTTTATTAAGAATTAACACAATAACACTCACGAACCCACATATCACTTTATTTGGAAAAAATTGTAAAAATTCATAACTGACTGACTGACCGACTGACAGGTTTTCTTTGTGCCTTCTTGGGCTGACCGTGAAAACGTTCACGAAACATATTTTTCAGTGTTTGGATCCACGGTTCCATGTTTTTGGTTCTGTGATCTACAAAACACTTGAAAGAGAAGCAGACACTTTCCATTTCAGGCGAGATTTTATATTCATCAACAAAAACTTTCGATGGATTACATTAACCAATAAAAAATGCTAAAGTTTCGAAATCACTAATATATGAATACGTCAAATTCATCGGTGAACTTAACTATTGTCAGCGGTCCGAATTATTTCTATATCTATAGGAAAACGTTGACAGCTCGGTTTCTATATCAATCTGCTCAATTTGGATGAGAGCGTAAGGTTATAGGACGAGATAACCTTCAAATTGACTGTAATGTGTGATGAGGTTTCAACCTAAATGACTCAAGTACTTGTTGTGGTTTTTGTAATGAAGTTCTGCGAAATACGTACATATTTTCTCAAGAGTTTTCATTAGCGGTGAATTGGTTCAGTGGTTACAGGCCTAGCTCTCATCCCTGGACCCCGACTTAGAACTTAGAACCCAACTCCAGCCAGATATTTTTCTCACAAGAATTTATCCCGGTGGGTTTCTCCCACGTTGCATGACTGACGAGACTATGTCTACCTATGTTGCTTTCCGGGTGACTCCTGTCATGCAGTTGATAAAATAGCATACTCAGAACACGAAAGAAAAAGAGTTTCGTTGATATTTGATAGTAGACTATGTCTACCTATGCTGCTTTCCAGGTGACTCCTGTCATGCAGTTGATAAAATAGCATACTCAGAACACGAAAGAAAAAGAGTTTCGTTGATATTTGATATTTCCAAATGTATTTTTTCGTAAATTGGATTGAAGTAGGTACTCATATATTATAATTTTTTTTTGAGATTATATCAAATCAGAACTAATTTATAGGTGCTAACTTTGATGTAATTCATTGAAATATGAAATAATAATATAAAATATAATACAAATCTGATATTCTAAGTCTTCCTTTTAAACTTTCGGTTTAGGAATCAGATTCGATTTTTTCAATATTATTTTGCGGTTTTTGATTTTCAGTTCATACAGGTGAAGAATAATTTTGTTTTCTCATTCTTTCTCATTATTATAAAAAAGAAACTCTTAATGATAGTGTGATATAGAGGATTTTATCGATCAACTGTATTTAATATTTTCAAAAGGTGATTTCAAAAACTTTAGAATTAATCCCTAATTGAAAATTGAGTGGTGTAAATATCACTTGACAGGGTCTGACTGTGGGATTGAAATTTTTAGGTTGCACGATGCTGAATTGACTTGGTTTGGGATGCCTTAAAAATATGTACAGTAATCAAAATACTGGATTTTATTCCAACTGGATGTGAATTTTCATCAAATTATACTTACATTATGATATATTCAGTGAATTATTCGGAAGGTCTACGGTGTGGGCCGACGTAAAACTCAAGAAAAACATTGATTATTGCTCCAAAAAACCGTAGTCATGAACAATGTAATAATGGCAATCTCATAATGAAGTTTTTCTCGAATAAGTAACCTAGTATCGGCCAATTCCATCGCTTTTCTTTATAGAATTTTTAATATTTCACCGAGGTAGTGTGGGTCAACGACTATTCATTTTCTCCTCTATTCTTTAAGTTTTTTGTCACTTGGGCCATCAAAAATGCTAGCTGCAAATTTTCTGTTCGGAAATCCAATTATCATTGAAAAAATAAATAGATATATCAAATATACAATCACTTTATTTATATTCGCAATATCTTTGTATGTAGAAACCATCGACATAACCAAGAAACTCTGCGTCATGGGACGTATACTAAACAACAGATTATAGGCGATAACGTCATAGGTGCAAGTATGGTAACATTATGAGATACAAACGCTATATCTTGTTTGAATTGATACCAATTCCTCTTGGAATCATGTTAACAATTTTGTAATACCTAGCGAAATCTATGTATGGTAATATAAATTTTAACTTCGGGAAGAGTCAGATTTCTTTAATTCATAATTTTTTTAAACGTGTGATCTTGTAACTTACGGCAAGACCGAGAGTGTTTATATAAATGTTACGGGCATTTTGATAATTCCGGGCACTATTAATAATGGCCAGTCTGTATTCATAATGCCCGACTCAATTGGGCAATGTGATTAAAACAGCATGAATAATCACTTTTCCCGGCCATTATGAATAATGCCCACCCTATCTTGGGCAAAGTAATAAAATAGGTGAACTGTAGTGTTTTTGTTTATTAAATGAAAAAAAACTTACAAAATTTTGAACATAGTAGTTAAAAAATAATTATTTAAAAAGTAATAACATCAGTAGTTATTTTATCGACCTTTTTTTTTGGGTAATTGTTACCTTCCACAATCTGAAAAAATATAAAAATTATAATGGAGAACTTTATACAAGTGTAGAAGGGCAAACTTTTTAGTTTACCCCGATCAGTTACTGCGTAAAAATCAAAGTAGTTTTCACAAAGAAAAATCTTCTATTTATCAGTAACTTGTCGTATTTCACAATTTTGCCTATCAAAAAAATTATTAAGAAATTATACTTATCTTTTACGTTTCGGAGGCCAAAATCTGCCTACGTCTTCAGAAATGGATAAAAATTCGAATATATACGCAGTTTTCCTTTTTTTGAGAGCTCATTTCTTTACTTCTTCGATAGATGTCAAAGAAGTTTTGAAATATGAAATATTTCTTGCCGCTACAAGTAGAGAAGTATTTATGCTGCCCGGTCCAAGTGATAAATTCAAACTATCTCAAACACTGACTTATTACATGGACCACGGGCTGTCGGACAGTATTGATAATGGCCGGTCAAAGTGATAAATTAATGACTTTGCTCATCGCTCTTGGGCATTATTAATAATGGCCGGTCCTTATTGATAATTCCCAGTTAATCACGTTGCCCGTAACATAAACACTATTATTCGGAGTGTTTTGAAAAGTCAGATATATCTGTCACATATCTCATATCGAAATCCCAGCATTAAATGTTTTGTCAATTCAGCCTAATGAGTTCTTTTTTTGATGATCTCCGTTGCACGTGGGCGACGGTTAGAAAGAACGAGCTGGGGGGGGGACAATGAATCCGTGATTTCTTCCTGGCTTTTGAAAGTAGAAAACAGAGAGCTCTGGGAGCTCTTCGCCTAAGGCAGCGGTCTTGAAGTGGTACGAAAGTTTTGCGGGAAGTAAGTCTGCGTGAATTTTGAGGAGGTTCGAAAACTTAAGAGTTTGAAGGGTTCTCATGACGGCTGATCAAGAGGGGTATTTTGTTTTGGGAGGTAGTTTTCCTGAGTGGAATCTTTAATTTTGTTATTCTTAAAAAACAGGCGATTAACGCGATTTTGGGTAGTCGTTTATTCTGGAGTGATAATCGAGCAGTGTAGTGCAAATAGTTCAAATAGGGGACGAGCAGGAGAAAAGGCAGCGGTGAGTTAAATATACATAGTGTACTAACCATTTTATGATTTTGGAATGGAGTTAGCTATAATGAATTTGTATACAGAGTGGACCTAATAATTGCCTTATAGATATTTGGCGGTCAGAAATCATCGGCCAAGTTAGAGTATTTCGTCACTCTCGTATATTATAGTAATTTTCGGCGAAGGCACAAATATTGAGTTTTATTTTTTTTGAGATTTGATTATGGTTATTTTTTTTAATTTTTTGGTTTGTTTTTGTTCTTTGTCTATTTTGTTATATAATTGTTTTTTTCCTTTATTTTCTTCATTATTGAATATAGTATCTTCTGAAGGTTTTAAGCATGCTTTTATTTCAAAATCTACCATAGTAACCTTTTGAAAAGAAGTATCTGCGAATTTTTAAGAACTTTTCTCTCTGCAACTAGAGACCTCCTCCTAGTGCAGGAGGCGGAATTCAAGCCTCTTTCAGACTTGCCTACCATCCAAAATTTGATGTGGAGAAATTCGCATCTGGTGACAGCAGTTGTCATATTTTATTTGAATAAAACAAACACGGCACTGGCGAAAGGGTTACCAAGGGTTGATAGACAGTTATCGACGTATTATTTCTCTGGTGACTCAGCCACAGACTCAGCTATAAACCCGTAGATGTTTCAGTGGGATAGTATATATATAATAATAATAGTAAAACCGTTTCGGATTTACTACAATTTGAAAAAAAAACAATCAACTTCTAGTTTATATATATATATATATATATATATATATATATATATATATATATATATATATATAATATATATAATATATATCTTAATATTTTCTCAACTGGTGGAATTTATATGGATAATTTTTTCGGCAATATTTTTCCCAGACTATGAACATAATGGAATAAAATGGGTTTTCTGTTATTCAGCTGTCATTCTCTTACAGGCGACAATATCTGAAGTTGAAAATTGTGCGAGCTAAAATTCAACAAAATTTTGTCTTTTAACATGCGATTCCTAACACCTTTTTCATTCACTAACATGATCCACTGGATGTATGTATACTTTTATCTCACTTATAAGGGATTATTCCAATTCTCTAAGGCGCATGTAAGAAATTACGAGCTATCCCTGTTCAATCTGAATTTTATACTTTAACTTCTGAATAAAATTATTAGCACACAATTTAAGCCGATTTCTTTTCCTACACGCCTTAACTAATGCTCCTTTTTTTGTACTACAGTTATCGTGGTTTTGTAATCAAGTTGATAATTCCACAATAACATTGATTTAGCTAAGGCCAGGCCCGCCGTAAGCGGGCGTGCAAGGCGTGCACTGCGCGCGGGGCGGCACATCCTAGGGGGCGGCAAATTAAGCGACTAATCACGTAATACTCAAAGTCATTGTCCTATTAAATAGCCACCCCATCTACAGCTTAAGAAAAGTCATCGCATAGAAAAATTTCACGACCGTCGCGGCGTACAATCTTAGCTTCAACATCACTATCTTCTAGCCAAAATCTGTTCCACTATCACTTAGGAGTAACCATTCCGTTAAGGATCAGATCTTTTTGATGATGCCTAGTTCGTTCTCGAGTCTCTCCTTCGTATTCCAAAAGCAGGATTCACTAGACTCTTGATGATTCCTCTTTTGGTAGATTGATAGCGGTTGGATTAGGATTCAGATACTGTCCCTTGTGAATGGGTTTTCGGTATACAGATGTTTCCCATTTATTGTAGGTCTTCATCAATACGTCTAAGAATGGCAATTCGTTGTCAACCTCCTTCTCCATTGTGAAGGTGATGGAAGGTTTTACGCTGTTGATGTGTTTCAGAAAGGTGTATTCCCTGTATTCCCATGGTTCCATACTATGGAGGTGTCGACAAACCAGACTCTTGTGAGCTTCTTTATGGTCAGAGTTTGAAATCACTCCATATATATGTTGGCTATAACTGGTAAAACAGGCGATCCCATTAGCAGTCCCCCCATCTTGCTTCCTTTAGTTGGAAATAGCAGTTACGTATACAGTATGCTAGTAATCCATGATTACTTCTATAGGTAAGTTCGTTCTATCTTCCTGGTCCTCGTCTTCGGATAGCTTCCTCTGTATGATTTGAAGTGCTTCTTCGACCGGAACTTTGGTGTAAAGGCTTTCCACGTCAAAACTGATTAATTGATCTTGCTCCGTGACTTCGATTGCCTCTAGTAATTCGACAAAATGCCTTGAATTCTCCACAAAAAAAGAAGTTTTTCCTTGTAGTGGTTGTATAAGTTTTGAATAGCTGAATCTCTGGAACTAATGATCGGTCTGAGCGGAACAATTTTCTTGTGGATTTTGGGTAGCCCTCACAGGTGAGGGGGCTTTCTGTGGTGCGGTGTTAGTAATGATCTCTCCTTTTCCGAAAAATAGATTTGATGTCTGGTACAACTTTTTTTCAACTGATGCAGTGGGGCCCCATACAATTTTCATGTATTAAATTGTCCCTTCTGAAAAACATCTTCGATCTTCTGTTCGTAGATATCCATATCCATCACAACAGTAGCTGTTCCCTTATATGCAGGTAGGATTTTCGTGGTGTTTTATCTCTTTGCAGGCCGTTCAGAGCTCTCCGTCCTTCATCGATGATGTTAGATGTTAGAATTGGTTCCCGAGCCAGCTGGTTCTGTGATTTTCCATCTGAATTCTTCTGCCTCGGTCTGACCAATTAGGCTGGTTGGTTACTCTTATGACAACTCTATAATATCCAGATATACCCCTAAACGATTCTATTAATTGCAAGTATACCAGTTATATTTATACTAACATTAATATATACCAAAATCAGAAAATCTACCTAGTTGAAAGACTACCACGTTACAACTTCACCAGTTTGAAACTACCACGTGAAAAGTATACCCTAATAATCAATACCATTTACAACTCTACCAGAATCGAAATCAACCTCAAAAATGCCTACCATCTACACTACTACCATACACAAGACTACTTAAAACATCTCAAGTCCATAATAACTATACCAGAATCAAATTATATCAATGTAGGGCGGCATAATCTACCACGTTACAACTTTACCAGTTTGAAACTACCGCGTGAAAAGTATACCCTAATAATCAATACCATTTACAACTCTACCAGAATCGAAATCAACCACAAAAAAGCCTACCATCTACACAACTACCATACACAAGACTACTTAAAACATCTCAAGTGCATAATAACTATACCAGAATCAAATTATATCAATGTAGGGCGGCATAATCGGTATTGCACGCAGGCGATCAAACAGGTAGCGGCAGGCCTGGCTAGGGCTACTCTAGGAAATAAACCTAATCAGTTACGAAACTTTTTTTTGATTGTCTTGTAGAAGGGCTGAATTAAGATTTCATCTATGCCGGTCATGCATTGTTGTTTGTAAAACTTGATTTTGGCAACTTTGAGAACTGCTTCACCAACAGGTGAAGCACATTATTGTTTGTCATTTTCAGATTGTTTGTAATATAAAATTTGTCAATAAATATAAATGAATATTAAAGTAGGTATATCTTTTAACAGAACCTGTAATAGTCAAAATTTCATGTCTCTCGACGCGCGCTTCGCTTACCAATTTAGCATTATCGGGAGACGATGGAAACGAACATTCACATCTAAATTTTGCTATATCAGTCTAGTTATTTGTGGTATGGATAAAAAAAGCAAAATTATTTTGTGAAAAACGTCTTCGAATTGTAGAAGCTGCTGCATCAATAAATAATTAAAGAAGATATTCGTTCCATTACAATTATTCACGACTCTTATCCACCACCAAGTCGAATGTTAGATAATATTATTGACGAAATTCCTAAAACTTTAACATATTTTTTGCATTAATTAATTGTGAAGAATAAAAATGGCTCTAGGAATGTCATTGTCAATGCTGGAATACATTTTCTACTAGAAATGTACAGTGCTTCAAAATCAGAGCATTCGATAGATAATTACAGATACTGTACCTTTGCTAAACTAACAAGACAAAGCACAGTTGTGAAATTTTCATTATTGCCACATACCTACTCTTCAGCAGTTCAACACCATATTTATCAAGTGCATTATCAAATACAAACATGTCTAGTAAGAGACATTGATCTTAAAAAATTGGGATGAGTGCAAAAAAATTAGGAATCCTCTGTAACTATTGCACTACAAATGATGAACTGTTGTCAGTTTTCTCAACGACAACCCTCGCTACACTTCTTACTGAATGTATCCCACCCACGTTTGTCGTTCTAAATTTTACGACCACAAACTCATTTCAGTATTGAGTGAATTACCGATAAATGTTAGGGAACAATCTAAGCCGCACAAAGTTTGGCTGAATGGGATGATCCTCAAGATCATTTCCGAAATTTCCCCTGGCTAGATGTTTGTTTCAGTTCTAAAGATCCATTAACTTATGCTTCTGAAGTCACGAAAGTCATTCTATCATCCATGGATGCATATATTCCTTTCCCAATGAAACCTTGGTTCAACAAAAATTCCGAGCAAGCTGTCGCCTTCAAAAATCTCGCCTGCTGTCAGCGACGCAAGAATCCCAGTGCCAAAAACCGAACTGGGTTTGTTAATGCTCGCAACAACTGCAAACTTAGGATAAATGAAAGTAAAGAACTTCACAATCAGAGATTTAGGGATAAACTGCTTACCAATCCCAACGGGTCTAGATACTTCCGGTCGGTAGCTAAAGCTGTTTTTTTTCTTGGTGTCATCAGTATCGACTACATTGGCCATTAGCCTCGTGTTCTGAGTAGGCAACGTTAATAACTCCCCGTACAACCTAGGGAGTATCATGACTATTCGAAGTCCGTCAGCCATGTAACGTTGCAGAATCATCCCAACTTCAACTAGATAAATTCTCTCGAGGGAAATATCTGGTCGAGGTTGGGATCGAACTCACCAACTTCCAATCGTGAGTCGGGCGCATAACCACTGCGCCAATTCACCGCTAGCTGAAGCTGTTAATCAGAACTTTACAAAATCCACAATTCCACCACTAATATGAGCGGATGGTTCAACAGCCATAGAAAAAGCAAATCTACTAGCTGAACAATTTGCGTCACACAGTCAAATTAAGATAATATGTTCTGGTTGAAATTTTGAAAAGAAAGCTATCATTTTCAGTCAGTCCGTAATACAACAAAAAAGTATTACCAATATCTCGTACCTTATATAGACACTTGGTTTTAATCGACTCACTATCAAGTCACACAGTCGATTTTCCGGGAAAGGCACTACCCACTATTCCCACATTGGAATCCACAATGCTAAAAATAACTTTTTGACAGCGTCTAGTCAGGCGAATATTGAAACAGCTCATTATCAACAGGCTTCTGGTCCTGATGAAATACCCGTCATCGTACTCAAAAAGTGCGCAAATGAACTCTTCTTCCAATTAACTATAGACCAGTCGCTTTGCTATCAGTGATATCAAAACTCATTTATAAAGCCGTAAACCACCATATCCTCAAATATTTGGAAGGCTTCAACATCTTGAGCGATTATCAATATGGCTTTCAGAAAGGAAGTTCAACAGGCGACCTTCTATCTTGTATCACCCATATTTGGAATAATACAATCGAGAAACATGGAAAGTCAAGAGCTGTTGCGCTTGATATTTCTAAGGCCTTTGACCGTGTGTGACATGAGGGTTTGCTGGCCAAACTTCGATGCTATGGCTTCTCGAATCACATCTGTGTATGGTCCTCCAGCTTTCTGAAAGAACTAGTCCTGCAAGTGGTCGTTGATGGATATCTCTCGAATACTTTCACCATCAACGCTGGTGTTCCTCAGATATCCATATTGTCTCCAACCCTCTTTTTATTGTATATCAACGACTCCTTGGAAAAAACCGAAAATCCAATATAATGTTCTGCTGATGACAGCACACTTGTCTCGTCACTACATCTGTATTCCAGGATATCGGCTGCGGATACACATCTTCACCGCAGCAGGAGGTTGAATATCTTAATGAGGATCTAGGAGTAATTTTGAAATGGGGTTGAAGTAACCAGGTCTCCGAACCGGATATAATAATGTCAGGTCAGACAATTCCGCTTTCTGCTTCGATAAGTTTATTGGGGTTTAAAATGGTCACTAATATGTTTTGGCACAATCATGTCGCTGGAATTGCAAACGCTCAAAAGCTTGGAACACTGTTCCGAACCAAAAAACTGTACACACCTCAGTAACTTTTGACGCTTTATTGAGCTCAAATCAGACCTTTTTTGGAGTATTATTCTCATGTATTGGGATCCATACATACCCTGAGGCTGCTGGATTCCATCTAGAATCAGGCATCCGCCTGATTGGAGACGCGAACGTCACTTGCAACTTTGATAGTCTGGAATAACATCGGAGAAAGGTTAGGGATTTTTCTCTCTTCTATAGATAATTTCACGGAGGTGTTCATGTGACTTGGCACATTTGATTCCACCAAAAGCGGCACATATCAGAAATACGCGGCGACGGACTGTTGCTGCTCATCGTTTTGAGGTTCAACTAAGTACACCGCGAACTTCACTGTTTTTAAGAACTCTTTCATCTGGAGAACGGCGTTTATGTGGAATAAACTTCCTGAGAAAGTTTTGCAAATGGATTTAATCTCCAGCGATTCAAATTCAATGTGAATCACTACTTTCGCACAGGCACCGCTCTAAGAGCGCCTTGAGGATTTTCCTGTAGTTCTTGGTACTTGAAAAACAACGAGAATTTATCAAATGATGAGTTAACAACAGTTAAACTCGATTGTGAGATTGAGAAAGTTTCATTTTAGCCATTTAGAAATCTTGTAAGTAGTGGAACTAATGGCTAAAAACAACTGTCTAAGTCTAAAAGATTCGAGATCTGTAAATGACAGTGAACTTTTGGATGCTTTCGTAAGTCTAGAAATACAAGGAAATACAATAGGAAATACAATAGGACAAAGGTCCTATTCCCAAGAGCCCATTATTTACTTTTATATGAATCCCTCTGATAAAAATTAGGAAAATATTTCACGAGAAAAAAACACTGATTTGTAGCTTTGAAAGGTTGACAGTGAATGTATATTGTTTGGTTGGTAAAAGGAACGTTGAGAAGAATTTTTCATTTCTGGTGTTAGAGACCAGTGCTTGTTTTGAATCTCTTGTACGCCAGGGAATCCAGTTCTACCTTTCAGACATGTATTAGAAATATTTAAATGACATTCTAATCCTTTGATTACACGTTTACCTAGAAACTCCAAGGGTTTCCAACTGTGGCTCATCCTGTGCCATACCTACCTTGATCCAAGCTGCCAAAAATCGATTCTGATTCTATGTCAAGGTTCAAATATTTTGAGGCGATTTCCCGAAGTTAAGAAAACAGTGTATAACGTCCTCTATCATGATAGAAGAATTTTTGAATTTCTTCGTATAGGCATCGGTATCCTCCAATGGTCAAAGATTTGTTAATGAAACTTGACCTATCACAATGCGCTGTGTCTTCAGTCAATGCGCAAGCCCGCCGCGCCAGTGTGACGTAGAGATCAATAGGGGACAGAGCTTGAATCTCATATACCTCAGTGATATTGGTGATTGTTCATTAAAATAAGTTTTGGAATCTTTTGAAACATGTAAGTACCCTTTGACGATTTGGAAAACATGTTGGACTATGTTTTTAATGTTTCAGTTATCTGAGTAGACGTGTTTTGTTTCAATTCGCTAATCAACCTTCCACTGTCGCATTTAATCTCTGAGCAGAAACATATATTCAAATTAAGATAATATATTCTGGTTGAAATTTTGAAAAAAAAGCTATCATTTTCAGTCAGTCCGTGATACATCAAAAAAGTATTACCAATATCTCGTACCTTATAAATATAGACACTTGGTTTTAATCGACTCACTATCAAGTCTCCAACCGCCGAAAATATACATTTTATCGCTCAACTTTAAATTATTAGGTATGCCTACTTTTAAGTTTCTGTTTTGCAAGTACATAATTGATAACAAGTATGATAAACATGTAGCTGTAGTCGATTGCAAACATCATTCTACTTGCATATCGATTATTTTATACGTAGGGGGTGTTAACGCATATCTGAATAATTACAGTGGCTAATTTTTTACATTAATTCCGAGAATTGTTTGTCTTCAAGTAGGAGCTGAAATTGATTTTTCGATCAAACTTCTTGACGCAGGCGTGGGTAACGAGAACATGTTTTTTGAGAAACCTCTTAGAAGATCTCTGTTTTTATTTTTAGATGATGATGTTGTACAAATGCTCGTTTCATTGGATTTGAAACCCATTTGAAGTATACCGGTTTTGAAAGAAATTCAATCCGTTCGTACCCACCTTCAGAATTCACATTTTCCTTCTACTGACCTACTAATATATTTCCAACAAGTAAATGTTTTCAATCAGTTTGGAAGATTTACCACTGATTTCACAAACTGTTGTATATATATGGAAAAGAAAGTTTATGGCCTTCTGTTTCTCCATCTTGATACAAAAAATGTGGGAATCTTCCAAAGAAACGAAGGAAGCAATCAATTTCATAAAATTAATGAATGAAGTTAAATTTCATTTGCATGGAACACTGTCATCCTCACTGCTTACATTCCATGTAAGTGAATTATTACTTCTTTCATTAATTCTATTGTGTAGGAATCCTGTGAATGATATCTGATTGGATTCCATACGAATGTTTGGAATACAAACGGAATAGAGAAAAGTGTTTTTCGTATAATTCAGCGTTCAAATAAAAGTATTTGTTTCAAAAGTATTTTTCTTTTGTGTAATTCATTGTTTATATGAAAAAAGCTGTTTCGAAAGGGCTTTTTCTTCCAGTTTGTGTCTGAAAGTAACTTCTTTGCAAGATCTACACATCTTTGTATAGAGTTAATTTTTTGAAATTGATTGCTACCTTCAATTTTCTTTAAAGATTCCCACATTTTTGTATCAAGATGGAAAAGTAGAAGGCCAAAAACTTTTTTCCCTGAAATTAATCTCCCCTAAAAATATACCCTCCCGATTTGAACATGGTGTATATACTATTTGTCACTGAAATATGCAATTGTGCGAAGTAGAATTAATTTTTGAATAATATAGGATTCATTCCTTGGGATTTAATATCACATCATTTTTTTATTCTGGTTGTATTGTTATCTCTGAGTTTCAACGATTGAACCCTGTACTTGAAATAACTCTCAAGTCGTTTATGAGACGTACCAAAGTATTTGTTCTAGAGTTGATCCAAGGTGCTTGCTGTTTTATAAAAAGATACGATGGAATTGAAAAATTAAGATTTCGAGTGATTGTGCTTCAACAACACTCGAAAAGTTAGTTGAATTGCTCAACAAAATGAATGACAAAATATAGTTATTTTCAAAGATCACATGTCTCTAGAAGAAAAATCGAATGTTGCTTGCCTAGTGTTTGAATGGAAAACGTGTGTTGTTAAAATCTGCACTAATATTATAAATATCAAAGTTTGTGAGGATGGATAAATGTATTTATGTATGTTTGGGGCTTTTTCACGCCTAAACGACTGAACGGATCTAGACGAAATTTTACATAAATACAGCGTATACATCAGAATAACATATGGGCTACAATTTACAAAGATTTTGTGTGAGTTTGGCCATATCGATAAGTATTAAGGAAGTCGGAAAAATTCTTTCTCCCTGAGAGCTATTTTGGCGTGCGCTGCCTATAGGTACCGTTAGAGTTACATGAAGATAATGTATCGTAAGACTGTTTATCTTCAATAGTTCTAAATAAAGGTCCGCGATAGCATATATCTACCTCTTATGTGGTAGCCACTATATGCAAAATACTGAGCCACAAATACAATTAAATTGTATACTTTTTTACAATGCACATTTTAGAATATATGTCAAATTCTTATACTTTATAAATTTTATACAACCTGAAAATCCTAAACATACGTAATGAAGGAAAAAAAAGAATTTGTTGGAAGCCATGAAAATGAACAAATCAATTAAAAACCAGAAATATATAACCCTGAACGAGCAACTCGAGTTATGAAGGTCTCCTCTCTTCAATTTATAAGTTTAACAACCCCTATAATCTTCAGTGTTGAATTTTAAAGTTGGCACCCTGGTCCGTACAAGTACCTGTCGTTCAACTACCTTACATCTTACCTGAAAACTCCCGATTTAACCAAGTTTTCAAACTTCACAATTCAGTTTTATACTTGATAATGGGGTTAAACCCGAAACCGGTCGTATAAATAAAATTAACTAGTGGTAATTAGACAAAAGTATTTTCATTCATTTCATTGAAGTTATACAATTGTCGTTTTAAGTATTCAATAAATAAACTTTGTCTTTTACACTAACTAATTTGGATGAATCGTTTAAAAGTTATCACGATAAGATTAACTTGACGCATCGCAGTATGCCATTAGGTACGCCTCACGTCTACTGTAAGACGACGGAAGACGATGCGCGGTGATAGAGGGGCGGTCTAAGCAATGAAGCGCCATCGCCGAGACGCGGGCAGACGCGTGAGGGCAGATATCATTGACGTGTTAGTTTTACGAAATGTCTTTATAGGTAACATAATTCGATTCTCGAAGCTATTCATTACTTAGTGCAGTTGGCTTCATTTTCAGTTACTGTGTTTTTAAAGTAAGAATATAAATTACTAGATGTTGCCCGTAGATTCGCCCACGTAGAATTTGGTTTGTCACATTCAGTTTCGTGACAGATCATTTTAAACAAATAGTTATGAAATTCAATATAATCTTTGAACCCCTATTTTCCCACTTGAAGGTGGACATTCCTGATTCCCTTCCTTGATGCTTATACTAAGAACCTACCTGCATATTTCAAGATTCTAGGTTCAGTAGCTTCGGCTGTACGTTAATATTAGAGTGTCAGTCAATGAATAGGTATCCAATTATACAATACTAGTTGTTCCCCGCTGTTTTAACCGACGTTACCGTGCGAACCTACCCTATATGTTATTCCAGGTCATGATCTATATATATATATATATATATATATATATATAACAACTTACATTTGAATCAAAAAGTGAAAAACGTAAATATATACATTACATTCATCCATCCTCATAAACTTTAACCATTTATAATACTAGTAGGAGTAGGATTGGTAGGATTACCAATGTATTTCATTCTAATCCTTAAATTTCTTTTGCTGATGCTATTCAATATTATATAGGTGGGTACCTATTGATTGGCTGACACTCTTATATCAACGTACAGCCGAAGCTACTGGAATTAGAATCTTGAAATATGCAGGTAAATTCTTTGTATAGCCTAAATATACATCAAGTAAGGAAATCAGGGATTTCCACCTCCAAGGGGAAAAAATTGTATTGAATTTTGTCAGTTTTGAAGTTGGAAATCTGAAGTTTTGGATTAATATAAAAATATTGTTTATTTGTTTAAAATGGTCTGTCACGAAACTTAATGTGAAAAACCAAATTCTACGCGGGCGAAGGCGCGAGCAACAACTAGCTAATAATAAAATAGCTTTGTGCCCTAGGGGCATACAGGACAACGCCTACTGAAAGTCTTCACAGTAAATCTGGAGAATCACCGTTGCAAGTTCGACGAAAGTATTTGAGCCTAGCCTATGCATCAACAGTTTCGGCTGACAACCAGCATCCAGTTTACCTTAATACATTCTCAAACCGCTTCCGAAATCTGTATGAAACCCGAAGTAGCATAACACATACTTTTTATCAAATAATTAACAATTACAGCTCCGAGTTGAACGTTGCCTTCCCAATAACCCTCTCCAACAAAACCTCAGATACCCCTCCTTGGCTCATTGCATTGCCATCATGCAGCTTATACCTTACCAAATTCAATAAATCTGAAATCACTCCCAGTCTGCTCTACAATCACTTCCACTCATCACTGAGTAAATATCAAGAATACACACATACCTACACAGATGGGGTAGCATCAGCCTTTCTGAGCCCGAATATATCAAGTGGTTTCAAACTGTCTAAATATTGCAGCGTTTATAGTGGTGAACTTTTCGCAATCCTTCAAGCAATCAAATTTTCCGTTGATAAAGAAATCCCGAACACGTTAATTTTAACAGACTCTTTAAGTTCCCTGCAAAGTATACCGAAAATATATATTCTGATCACCCGCTGACAAGATCCATCAAAAAGTATACTCACACAATTATGGGAGCTTCCAGAAGGCTACAATTCATGTGGGTACCGTCACATGTCGAGATTTCTGGCAATGAACGAGTCGAGAAAATCGCACGTGAAACCGTCAATAAAACCATTCAAGAACAAGATGGAGTACATTATGTTGACCTGAAAGCATATATGAAAACTGTGGTTTCTAGTTACTGGTCATCCATGTGGTCAATATCTAAAATGAAATTGAAAGAAATTAAAGATGACATCAAACCATGGAAAGACATCCCCAAACAACGAAAACAACAAATCATAATGACTCGTTTGCGTACTGGACATACAAAGTATACTCACGAACACTCAAAGAAGAAGGAGAAAAAATCTGTTATACATGTGGGGTGCCAATTTCAGTTAAACATTTTATGGTGGAGTGTCCGATCTTCGTGGATGAACGACTGAAGTACAATATTAGTGGAAATATAAAGACAGTGAAGTTACAGTGAACTGTAACTTCACAAACATACTCGGATTCCATTCTGAAATTGATTTACTCAACAAATTGTGAAATCCCAAGTATCAGACAACCTCTCTTTCTTATTCCAATGTTAAATTTGTAAGAAAATACTATTGTAAATGATAATGTTATGTATGTTCATATATGTATATATTTATTTTTCTATGTTGCTAATAACCTTTGTGGTGGATGCAACGATATTTCTAAATAAAAAAAAAGTTTTGTACAGGAGATCCAGAATATCTCAATAGGCTATTCTAAGTATTGTGTTAGGTACATAATTTTTACAAATCTTATATACAGTGTTCAAATTTAGTTTACCTAACTAGTGTCGACAAAATTATTCCGTATTTCATAGTATTATAACCGGTTGTCAGAACCATTGTAAAGTTGCTCTTGGGTCACCAAATCACTTTTCTGGTAACTTTAAAGAAAATGCTGCTTGTGCTGCCTATTAGAAACTAAAAAGGTCCGTTTGCTAAGAAAATTTTACCGCGTTCTTTTTTCAATATAAATTTCAAAAAATCATTTTTATCTCAGGCACTATCAATAATATGATTAAATCAATTTTTGTTTGATTTAAAATATTCTACAAAAGAGGTTCCTTGCTTATATCACTCATAGGTATATGAATGTTATACGCCAACTGAAGACGCCAACTTAGTTGGTGCGAAACGCTCATCGAGACAAGTATTTCATTTTTGGTGATTCGGAAAAGTGCTTATTTTTGGATTCCGATATGTTAATTATAAAAGGATATAAAAATGAGAAGTAATAAACATTGAATATGAATTGTGAAAGTAGATATAAGAACACTAATTTGTAAATTGGAAGATCAAACTCTTCCTCTTGAAGATGATCACTTGGTGATCGAAACACGTGTCGAGGTGTTGAAATAACAGTTTGGTGTAGGGAAAAACTTAGTAATATTCACCTGAATCGGAATTGATTCATGCATTGAACAATAAATAAAATGTCAATAATACACTAACCAAAATTAAAATCAAGAAAAATGATCATGGAAAATGAAAAACGAATAAAAAAATATTCCAAACCATGCTACTTTACGACGTTTCAATTGTTACTATCACAATCGTTTTCGGATGATCAATAATAATATATTATTCATACAGTGTGACAGTGTAAAACACATATTTTTTAACCGATTGGTCGGTCGGTAGTCGGTCGGTTCGACGTGGGTGCTTTGTTCACTCACTCAAATCGACCGCCGTATTGGTCGGTGGTTCAAGCCCCAGGCCGAGCGATCGATTTTCACTTGCTATCGTCCAACCAGGTTAGGAATCACACATTAAAAGGTAAGACCTTGTTAGTCCTTAGCTCGCACAAGTTTCGACTTCTGAGGGTTGTCGTTCGTAGGGGTGCAAC
Organism: Leptinotarsa decemlineata; assembly: GCF_025532065.1. NCBI lineage: Eukaryota > Metazoa > Arthropoda > Insecta > Coleoptera > Chrysomelidae > Leptinotarsa > Leptinotarsa decemlineata. Next base: position 855,142 of record NW_027412549.1, on the reverse strand, counting down.
AGCTGGTTAACGGAAAAACAGATTTTAACAGACAAATTTTTTCAACAGATCATGTAGAAATTCGCGAAGCGTAGTAGAACATCCAATTTCAAGAATGAGTCTTCGTTATCAGTGCAAACTTTTACTATTGTGTGGTCAGAATTAAAAAACCGCAATTTTTTTATTTTTGATAATGAAACATGCTAATGAATATTTTATCATTTAGCGGATATAGGTACGATTATACAGGCAAATAATTGACTTCTGGGTCAGAAATATCATGAAATCTCATTCTGTTATTCCACCAAGTTCACATGAATACAAAAATATAGGTAATCTTTGTTCTTTATCGCGGGTACAGTAAAGGATAATTTCACTTTTCTTATTCGTAGCAGAGTACAAAAGAAGGAAAAGAACATTGAAGGCAGATGTGAAGATAGAGTAGCAGGGAGAAGAAAAAGTAGAATATAGGTTGTTCAAGAAATTATTTCTGATTGGTGAATGAATGACGTTTGTGAGCTTTGTTGAACAATGACATGTCGAAAGTTGGTAAAATCGACAGGATATTGTTGATGGTGGTTGGAATACATAAACCGCAAGACGTGTTTCGCTATGCAATAGCTAACCCAGGAGTGTTTTTACTCAGTCAGGCATGTGTGAACGAACAGGCGTAGTAGAATCAAGAAACATTTTTCGCGAAAAAATGGACTTCAAGAAGTAGTATACATTTTTCAACTTCTTAGTTACCTTCTCTTCAATTCTCAATTTTGTGTTGATGATTAAGTCTAGCTTCTTACATTGAGATTGCTGAGGTGATTTTCTCATTGGGTGTTTTCAATTGTATATCATTATATACTCGTAACTGGTAATCAAATTTGACCCTGAAAACGAAAAATCTTTCATGAAATTTGGTGTTCTTGTAGACTATTCTTTATACAATTACTTATAAAATTTTCAAACAGAAAAATAAAAGATTCGATTGGATTTGATTTGACTTCTCGAATTTTCACCTGATGAAGACAAAATAATTACAATCGGTTAAAAATAAATGTATTATAAGAGTGTACATGTGTACATTTATCGGGTATAATCAAAGTTTTTACTTTCTTTATTCATTATCAATTTTTCTACAAACAGGTTTTTTTGTTCAAAATGTAATTTTTTGCAATTTTAGTGAGTTGAATTGTCTTGTTCACCAATTTGGATCTTATGAACTTTCAGAGTTCCTCCAAATTGAAAGGGAAATATTTTTAAGTAGAGATATTTTTTGGTAAAGAAGCTTTCTACTACTTAATTTCTTACAAATGTGGAAAACTTCCGAAGGAATGAAGAAAACAATTGAGTTTGAAATGAACACTTTACAGAGATATGTAGATTATGCATATACGTTTTTTTCAAACACAAAATGTGAAGAAAAAACTCTTTTCAAACAATTACTTTCACATGAACATTGAATTACATAAAAAAGTCCTTTCTATACTAAAACCAATAATGATTGAGAGTAGAAGTAAGCCCAGAGACAGCAAATCGGGGGCGTGCTTATTAATTTTTGAGAAGGTTAAGAATGAAAGAAAAATTCTAAGTACAATTAGTTAAAATATTCATACACATTTTTTATTTATTTCATTAAAACTTTGTAATATCGTAATTTACCTAATCGTTGTAGTCATTAGTTGGGCCTTATGAAAACGGAGTAATAATCGTGGTAATTATAGTAGGTACTAAATAAATTAACAATATTAATAAAAAACAATATATATATATATATATATATATATATATATATATATAACTTTTTTTCACTATTGGGTTGCAGCAATTGATAAGTGAACTCTTTATAACTATTCTCAAGCTTTCGAGTAACTTAAACTCATCGTCAGGGGTACTAGAAAATACAAATTACAAATTTTTGATAATAGAATATAATATAAATGTAAATGTACAAATTTTCGTCTAATCTTCAACCTCAGATTCGTCACTGTTGCTACCGCTATCATCAAAGTGAATTATGATTGGTTCAATATTGTGTTCAATACGGTTGTCTACGTCCCACATTTTTTGCACCTCTTTTAAAACATGCTGCATGCATTTCTTCCAGTCTTCTGCAGAAACAGTTCGAATAGCTTCTTGTAGGTGATGTTGCACGTCCACTAATTTAAATGTCCTGTTTTCTCGTGCCACAAATCCTTTTACTTGCGCCCAGATTAATTCTATTGGGTTTAATTCGCAGTGGTATGGTGGTAACCTTAAAACTGTAATTCCACGACTTAACGCCATTTCATCCACTGCGAATTTTTTATATTTGTCTGTGTGTAATTTTGTTAGCTGAAGTAGTTCTGCCTTTAAACTATTTTTGTTATATTGGATGTTCTTATTAATTAACCATTGTTGAATTGCTGCTTTTTTCCATGATTGTTTCGGTAATGGTTCTAAATGTCGACTATGGTATGGGGCATTGTCCATGACGATGACAGACCCAGGTTCCACAAGTTGAATGATGCCTTCAAACCATTTTTCGAACACCTCCGCATTCATCTCTTCATGATAGTCGCCTGTTTTCTTAGATTTAAATATTAATTCACCATTTGGTAAAAATCCACTGTCGCTTCCTATTAATGCGTAACTATCAGACGACTACCTTTTCCAGATGGCTGTTTTAACCAACTGACAAATCTTCAATAAAGGCTTGTCGTGCACTTGTTATATTACCATCCTGCCATACTTTTTTGACCGTATGTCCTTGGTTAACCCATGTCTCGTCCATGAAGTACGATTTTTTTTTGAGCTTCCGAAATTCGTCAATTTTTCTCAGATAGTTTCTTCTCCATGCTATTATTTCTTGACGTTCAATGAGAATGCTTTTCCTGTCAACTTTTCCGTACGTAAATTTCATTTCGTGTACAAGTTTCCTAAAAGTTTCTTTACCCATTTTTGGGACCAATTCATGATCGCTAAGTGCCTCCAGAACTGTTTGTAGTGTGGGCAGCTCATTTCTGAAAAAGAAACGAATAGTTCTGCGTATACTGGTTTTGGCTTCTTCATCAACTGTGATTTTTTTCGTCCGCTACTAGTTTTTGGCGTTTGTACGTCCCCATGAATTTCTGCTTCTCTTAGTATTTTGTAAATCGATGATTTTGGTACACCGGTATAATCAGAGCACATGTCAACTAATTTATCTTTTGTAATTGTGGAACTTAATGATGTAGAAATGTCCGGTTGGTTATTCGGAGGTACACACGTAGAATTACAGCACATATGCACAAAGTCATCTTTTGGTGGCTGATGATCTCTTTCAAGACAGTGAAATACTCGCCGTACAATTTGTTTTTCTCTTATTGACCGAGACTCCGACCGTTTTACCTTTTTCGACGTGGAAGGCCCGACCATGTCTCCCATTTCTTGAGTAGTTTGAGAACGGTGTAGAAATATAATTATGTAACTCTTAAACACTTATTAGCACTATTATTTTCACCAATTGTTATCACAACACGTCGATTGCTGACTAACTTAACTGTGAAACGTACAATTCACGCTGTATAATTCACAAACCAATGATACGCTCATGGCTGCAAGTACATTAGTGAGGACTGCAACGATGAGATGGAAGTTACGGTAAAGTGACAAAGACAGAAATATCGTTGCGTACAGCGTTGCCACTAGTTGTAATAAATATCTAACACTATACAGAAAATAATGAATTTTAACTGATCAGTAATCAGGAAATGTATAAGTATTACTCATTACAAGCTCATTACTGATTTTTGTCATAAATAATACCTTTTAATCGTACTAGTATTGTGTATTATCTATAATTTGCCACAACCTACAACTCTACTGCTTACTATATTTTGATTCTGCTATAAACTGGTAACGTAAAATTTAGATATAACAACGCGCTTTACTCTCAATCATTATTGGTTTTACTATAAACAACTGTTTTTTTAATGTTTCCCACATTTTTTACATGAAGATGGTGAAGTAGAAAGTCAAAATGGGTTCATGTTCAGTTGGATTAGGTTGTTTCAAAATGTGTGCCCGTTTTTATGAGTCTATTTGAAACTGTAATATCTCACTGAATTCTTTTTCAATTTGATCAAAGTAAGCGCCGTTTGAGTCAGAGTACGTTTGCCAATGTATCACTAGTCGGTCAATTCTGTCAGAATAAAAATTAGGCGATCGGGAGTCGATGAAGTCGACGAAGGCCGTTTTTGTCTGGTCCTGATTGGCGAAAGATCTTCCGGTAAGAACATTATCGAAGTGCTTGAAAAACGGTAGTCGGTTTACGACGGATCTGGGTATAATTATGGGTGAGGCAGAACTTCAACGATCGAATCGTTTAATTTTCGGATGGTGATGTATGAAACGTGCGGACGCGAGTTATCATAGAGCAGGATCGGAACAGTTGACCGGCAATTTTGATTACATTACGTCGATTTCCTCACAATAGGACCCCGCTCTGCTGGTTTGATACGGTTGCAGGAAATTATAGAGAATCACACTAGTCGCTGACCACCATACAGTTACCATGGTCTTTTGGTGGGTTTTTGCCTTTGGGAAGTGCCAGGGGTATTTATAAACTTTCAACCACTGTCGTATACGATCCACTTTTCATCACACGTGAGGATACGATCCAAAAAAGAATCGTTTTGGTTGCGCAAAGGCAAAGAAGAAGGGACTTCGAAACGTGACTGTTTCTGTCGATCGTTCAAATCATGGAGCACCTACTTTTAGAGCTTTTTGACATTTCCAATACGTTTCAAACCATCTGGAAGCTGGAGCCCAGTTCTTCCGCTATCCCACGCACCGCTTGTGATGCTGGGTCAGTCTCCATCAGGGTCCTCAAATCCTCGTCCTGAATTGCTGTATGTCGACCACTTCGGGGCTTATCTTTGAGGCTAAAATCTCCGAAACGAAATTTTACAAACCAATGTCGGACTGTGAGTTCATTAACATTAACACATTGCCAAATTTCTGGCTAATTTTTCGGGCTGTTCGGGTTCAATTTGAGTTTGTATAGGAAAATTGGCCAAAAATCGCTTAATGACTTCATATAAGCTAAAAAGAGTCAATATATTAAAAAAATTGAAAAAAGTGAACAGCATCAACGTATACCGGGTGTCAACGAATCTATTAGACAAGTCATAACTTCTAGACTATTAGGTGTATCAAAACGAGATTTTTTCACTTTCCGGTCACTTCCGGTTTCAGCGGAAATGGCTCCGGTTCTGAATTTTTAAATGGAACACCCTGTATATTGTAACATTTTTGGATTTCTGAGACAATTCTGGATCAGAAACTGACATTTCCGGAAGTTTTTCAGCCTACTTGATTTTTTCAGAGTCACTTTTAAAATTGCATCTAGGTGGCCATGATCGGACGTAAACTAATCTATGGACCTCAGGTGATATCAGAAAATTGCAATAGCGGAGTTTTAGTGACTAGTGTGTTGAATATGAATGAGACAAGTTTACAAAATAACATTTTCGTGTCTAACTATTATTTTTCAAATGGCGACCATTTTTTGACAAGCACTTTCCGAAAAAAGGATTTTTTGACAAATCTAACGATACTAATTTATTTGCGATTGGATTACAAATAAGAACATAAATTAAATATTACTGAGGAAAATACTCGATACAAATTCATTTACTTTTGTCAAGGGTGCCATGGATAGGAATGATGCATAATATTTTGCGGTTATTTCCATCAAGTCCACTTTGGAGAACAAAACGCTCACCTAGGTTATGACAGTGACATAAGCTTTATGAGCAGAAAGTAGAAGTTTCTCTTGATTTTCGTTAATTTTAGTTTAATTTTTCGTCGAAATAATGTATACTCAAAGTGAAAAAGTGGATATGTTGTTATTGTTTGGAGAATGCCACAGAAATTCAAGGAAAGCTGCTGAGTTGTATGCTCAGAGATATCCCAATCGGCAACACCCATCTCATCAGTATTTTCCCTATGTTGAGAGTCGTTTTAGGCAAGAGGGAAATCGAGACGCAGAACAGAGGTTTGTCATAAATGAGGAGACTGAGATTAACGTTCTTGCTATGGTAGAAGTTGACAAAACGGTTTCTTTAAGAGAAATTAGTAGAGAAAATGCAGATAAGTCACGAATCAGCAAGAAAAATACTGAAAAAGCACGGATATCGAGCATTTAAATATCAGTTACATCAACATTTGTATGCTGACGACGGCAATAGAAGAGTAGTATTTTGTGATTGGTTGCTTCAAAATCATAGAGTTAACCCAAATTTTATCAACTTCATTCTATTTTCCGACGAATCACGGTTTACAAATAATGGCATGTTTAATAAGTAGAATTGTCGGTACTGGGCCCAACAAAATCAACATGCAATGAGAGAGGGCAATTTTCAAGAAAGGTTTGGCGTCAATGTCTGGGCTGGTATCGTTGGAAACAGAATAATTGGTCCAATATTGTTTCAAGGTCAGTTAACAGGGGTTAGATACTTGGGTTTTCTTCAAAATGAAATCGAGGATCATCTTAATGATATGCCTTTAGAAGTTTTACGGCAAATTTACTTCCAGCAAGATGGAGCACCACCCCATAATAGCAGAGACGTACTTGATTTTTTAATAGAGCATTTTAATAATAGAGTTATTGCAACCAACGGTCCAGTACGGTGGCCTGCCCGCTCACCGGATCTGACTGTGTTAGATTTCTTCATTTGGGGATATGTAAAAGAAAGGGTCTACTATGCAACAGCCCCAGCCACTCTCGAAATCTTAGAAGAAAGGATTCAACAGGCATTTAGAAGTATATCGCCTCAAATGTTACAAAACGTGTTGAGAGAAACAATTGAACGAGCTGAAATGTGTCTTGAACAAGGAGGGATGCACTTTGAAAATTTACTATAGTGGAATTTTCAAGAACTTAGGATATTGCAAAAAATCTAAGTGCATCGCTGAAATTATTAGTTAAATTTGTTAAATTTGTTGATCCAATCGCAAATAAATTAGTAAGGTTAGATTCGTCAAAAAATCCTTTTTTCGGAAATTGCTTGTCAAAAAATGGTCGCCATTCGAAAAATAATAGTTAGACACGAAAATGTTATTTTGTAAACTTGTCTCATTCATATTCAACACACTAGTCACTAAAACTTCGCTATTGCAATTTTCTGATATCACCTGAGGTCCATAGATTAGTTTACGTCCGATCATGGCCACCTAGATGCAATTTTAAAAGTGACTCTGAAAAAATCAAGTAGGCTGAAAAACTTACGGAAATGTCAGTTTCTGATCCAGAATTGTCTCAGAAATCCAAAAATGTTACAATATACAGGGTGTTCCATTTAAAAATTCAGAACCGGAGCCATTTCCGCTGAAACCGGAAGTGACCGGAAAGTGAAAAATATGTGAAAACATTCCTCTCCACATACCATTCAACTATACCAAATCTCATTTCAATTCTCCTAATAGTCTAGAAATTATGACTTGTCTAATAGATTCGTTGACACCCGGTATAGTACAAATTTCTATATCGATCACTATGCACCACGACACAGTAGAATAAATATTTATTGATATACAGGGTGTAACATAAGTACGTTAAAATATTCAAGTGACGTATTCCTGAGACAATTATAAGAAAAAAAATTTATATGAACTTGTGTCCGAAAATGCTTCGTTTCGGAGATACGGGGTGTTGAAATTGAATTTTTTTGTTCGGTTTTTGAAAATAACTCTTGCAAAAACTAAGTTCTTTGCACGAGATTTGGTACCCGGGTTTTTTTTTTGACATGGGAAATCATAATTTCGTAATAATTTTCATGTAACATCTAGAGGGCGCTGCGTGCGCTGTCATTATTTCAAATTGCCCTAACTTTTTTGACAGTAAACTTTTGGTACTTTTCATGAAAAAACCTTATTCTCACACCTTTTCCAAGTAAAAAAAGATACACCTCCTCAACAACGCTGGAGGTGATCGTTTGTGAGATATTTACAATTTTCTATATCGATGCATATTACTTAGCTCCTAGGCCGCTAAGTGAAGTTGCTGAGAACATTACAAAAACTAAGTATGTGGTGGATCTCGTCAAAATAAACAACTTTTACTTATAAAATATTTAATGAAGAATGATTCGTTTTCGAAATATAGATTGTTGAAATTTTTCAAAACATGGTAGGTTTTTGTCATTAGTTTTTTGCAATTTTAGTTATTTTCATCAAACTTTATACGCAGTATACCCGTACAGACTTCTTCTGAACTGAGCATTATGGAACTGCGTATTCAGTCCAAATAGAAAAATTGTCAAGTTTAATTATTCAATTAGAAAATGCTATATTTCGAAGTTTGTAAAAAAACAATTCGGAAAAGTATTATGTTATTTATTAGGAAAATAAACATATAAAAATTGAACGCAACAACTATTACAACAACTGTTCAAGGTGACGACCCCCCAACAGTAATACAAGCTTCTGCTCTCCTCATCAAAGAATTCCACACCCGTTGAAGAATGCCCGGAGTGCTCCTTATCCTTTCGCAGCAAGCTATGATGCGATCCCTCAACATTTCCTCATTTTCAATGGGGCAAGCATAAACTAATGATTTTAGGTGTCCCCCAAAAAAAAATCGACGGGATTGAAGTCCGGTGACCTCGGGGGCCAATGCTCAGTGCCTCCTCTTCCTATATATTGTTGGGGATATGCTACGTCTAAAAAATTTCTTGCTATCACACTAAAATAAGCAGGAGTTCCATCGTGCATAAACCAAGAGTGATTTCGGAGACCAATGGGAACATCTCCTATAAGTTGGGGAAGCTCGTGTTCCAATAAATGTAGGTAGGCATCTCCATTCGAACGTAAGGGGGGAAAATAGGGCCCAATTAAATGATCCCCAATTATGCCTACCCATACATTAAAAGAGAATCTGTCTTGAAAATGAGTTTGCGTTATCGCATCTGGGTTATCTTCCGCCCAGATGTGGTTGTAATGGAAGTTCATGATACCATTTCTTGAAAAATTAGCCTCATCTGTGAAGAGGATTTTCGATAAAATTTGCGGATGTTGTTCGACTTTTCTTTGAAGCCATTGAGCAAATTCGATACGTGGTATCAACCATTTCAGCATTCGTAAAGTCGTGCATGGTACCAAAAAATCACTGTATAAACTCCGAACTGTGAATTTGTCAATTAATAGTCAAAAATGTGACAGCGGACTTCTATTTTTATAAACAAACTCTCATAACCTACTCGATTTAATCAACTTAATTTGCAAGCGGAGAGTGACAAAAATTATTGAAATCAAATTTGGCTACAAAGTAATATGCATCGATATAGAAAATTGTAAATATCTCGAAAACGATCACCTCCAGCGTTGTTGAGGAGCTGTACCTTTTTTACTTGGAAAAGGTGTGGAAATTAGGTTTTTTCATAAAATGTATCAAAAGTTTACTGTCAAAAAAGTTAGTGCAGTTTGAAATAAATAATGACAGCGTACGCAGCGCCCTCTAGATGTTATATGAAAATTAATACGAAATTATGATTTCCCACGTCAAAAAAACCCCGCGTAACGAAATTCGTGCAAATAACTTATTTTTTGCAAGATTTATTTTCAAAATTCAATTTCAACGCCCGTATCTCCGAAACGAAGCATTTTCGGATACAAGTTCATATAGACTTTTTTTCTTAAAATTGTTTCAGTAATACGACACTTGAATGTTTTAACGTGCTTATGTTACACCCTGTATAGAGCTACAAAAACACATGACATGAAAGCGGACAACACTTTTGAAACAATCTGATAGAAGGGAATTGAAAGTGAATCGCTATATAAGTCCTGTTATTCAGATCCAAGCCAAAGCAACAACCAGCGTATTATTGTAAATTGGGATCCTTTATTCAACTATACACACATATACTGTACACACCTCAGCAACTTTTGATGCTTTATAAAGCTCAGATCAGATCTTATTTGGAGTATTGTTCTCATGTATGGAGTTCCGTCAAACACGTACCGCCAGAGAAATACATTTTCGCAAAAATACCAAAAACACGTTGTTTAAAGGAAGATAAGATTTTGAGATTGGTATACGAAGTAGCTTTCTCCATTTCTTCATGGGGACACATAAAAAAATAACCTAAAGTCGGTATTCAGGCCAATGAAAACCATCAAACAGAGTACATAAGGTTAGTTAAAGATCCCAGAGGGCCGGTATACCACCAATATTGCTAAAGGTCATATCGTAGAAAAGAAGTATAAGTACCCGGCTCTCTGAACACAAAAAATTTGTTGCATGGCGCATACCAACAAATCAGCAATAGCGGGACATGCATAAAGAGGGGGCACTCACGTGATCGCCTTTGAATAGACCAAGTGGTTGATATAAATGATTCTAACTTCAAAATGTCAAATAGAACGTAGTAGGTATATTCTTTAGACGCTTCGATAGTATATGCAATTATTTCTTCAACGATATAACCCAAATGACCATTTCTATTCAAAATGGCGGCATAGGAGGCAGCTTTCACTGCAAGGCCAACTGGAGCCCAAAAACTGCAATCATTCCATAGATAGCCGGCAGGCCCGGATCTAGGGGGGGGAGAGCAAGCCGGGGCCTATACCCCGGGCGGCAAGTTCAGAGAGCGGCATAATTCACTATTTACAGACGAATGGACAACTCATTATTTACTGAAGAAATACACTACGGAATCAACTGAAATAAAAATCATCAATAATAAAAAAAATTAAAACTAAAACCTTAGATAACATTAGGACTGATACAATCGATTAAAATGAGGGATAGCCTAAAAAAACTATTCTGCTCAAAAGTACTCAAGAAAATGAAAGAAGATATGAGGAGTATATAAACAAACTCAATAACTTAATAGATCGAAAAAAAAATGAATATTATAAAAATAAGTTACAAGAGGTAAATGGTAACTGTAAAAAAACTTGGGGAAATGATCAAAGATATCACGAACATGGATACAAATAAAATAATGTAAAAAACACACCAATCGTCAAAGAAAATGGTGAAACTAAGTTGTAATGAAGAAAAAGCTATTTGTTCAAAATGTAGGTGTAGATATGGCAAATAAAACTGAAAAATGTGACTTACCCAAAAACTTAATAAGTAAAACAAAGGTGGCATTCTCCTTATTTTTTGAACCAGTGACAAAAAATGAAATAATATGTTTAATTTCAAAGCTTAAAAACAATAGTGCACCAGGTCCTGACGGAATTACAAGCAAACTGATAAAGCATATGCATCAATACCTATTGATATCGTTAGTTCATTTGATAAATTTAATGTATGTTACAAAAAGGGCAATATACCGTCTCAGTGGAAAGTTAGTAGAGTCTTTGAATCTGGTAGTCAAAATGATTTATGCAACTACCAACCAATTTCTGTCATCGATAATTTTGCTAAACTATTCGAACAATCTGTCAAAAATCGAATAATAGATTTCTAAACATCATGTAATAACACAGCAACAATTTGGGTTCATAAACAAATCAAATACTGAAAATGCCGTGCTCGATTTCGTGGAACAAACAGTGGGAGCCTTGGACAAGTCTTTGAAATGTCTTGCGGTATTTATGGACTTGGCAAATGCTTTCGATACTGTGTCCTGTGAAATCCTACTCAAATTGTGTAATTAGGATATTAGAGGTTATGCTCTGGAACTTATGCAAAATTACTTAAAAGAACGGAATCAAACTGTTTAAATTGGTAGCAAGCTTAGTGCAACATTACAAATCAATGTGGGTATACCCCAGGGCACAGTACTTGGCCCGATCCTTTTTCTTGCTTACATAAAGCAATAACACAAATTAATGAATTTTACGGTCATATAGTGATGATGATACGGCCATGATCTTCACTGGTGAAAGTTGGGATGAAGTCTATAAAACTTCTGAAATAAATCTGAAGAAAATCATTCTCTGGGTGAATAATAATTTATTAAGTTTGAATATTAAAAAAAAGAAATTCATGTATTTTTCGCTGAATGCAGATGATCAGCCACAAATTAATGAACTTAAATTGCACGAATAGTTTCAGTTGTAAATGCCCAGTTATAGAAAAAACAGTGTCCATTAAATATCTGGGACTTGTTATAGATCAACATATGAGATGGGACAAACAAGTATCATATGTAATACAAAGGATGAGACTACTAATGCGTAAATTTTATACTCTCAGAGATATTCTCTCTAAAAAAAAATTATTATTAATATATCGGTCCTTGGCAGGATTTATTATGAGATATTGTATGACATCATGGGGTGGTACTTTCAACAACCACATTAATAGTTTACAAGTTTGCAAATAGCACAGAACTCAATTTTGAAAATACTATTGAAAAAAAACAGACGATTCTCAACGGATTATCTATATCAAGAGACGAATTTACTTAACGTAAGATCATTATATAGTTACCTGTGTTTAGTATGGATGTTCCAAAAATTCAGCAACTATTCAACTCATACAACAGTAAAAACTAGAGCAATCGAGAAAATGAACATTAAAATACCACTCTATAAGAAGAGACACAAAGATTCGTGTTCTACTATGGTCCAAAATTGTACAACCTACTCCCAGTAGAATTGAAAATAATTAAAAAAATTAATTAATAAATTCAAACACAACCTCAATATATACTAAAAAAAAGTTTTCTACATTGAATAACCTAATCATCACCATCTTTTCTTATACAAGCATATAGTCAACTCACATATACTTTTCTTTTAATTTTTTTTTTTATTTTGTTTGTTTCTGTTCGTTTCTGTTTCCTCTGAGTTTGTCATAATATTATTATATTTATGCCATAGTATTTAATTCTATGAAATGTATGTAAAGAACTCTCATCTGAATGAGTAATATAACACAATACAGGCATTTTAATGTCTAGGTGAAAATTACTCATTCAAGATGATTGAAATTCAATGATTATTTATGTCATACAACAAACTGTATATTAACCAGGAAATTAAAAAAAATATATTTAACTTTGACTTACACTGTTATTCGCAAGGCGCGTAGGCATATTTTAAAATACGCGCCCGCTCGCCCGCAGGAATCGCGGCAGCACGCGTCTGGCTACTGTGTGTGCAAAAGAGATGAAACTATATTTGAAAATCGCTTCGTCGATCTCTCTCTACGACAGTATTTTATTATAAACATGTGTATTATTTGTTTGTGTTTATTATTCAGTACTTGTCGATTATATTAAATAGGTATGTCGTGGCCAATCTTATGATAATGGGTCCAATATGACCGGCATCTATAAAGGAGTACAAGCCAGGATTTCAGAAAGGAATGGGCTGGCCGAGTTCGTACCGTGCTTGCCTCACTCCTCAAATCTTGTTGGTGTTCATTCTGCCTCTTCATGCCAGGAAGCTATTAACCTATTTAGACTGATTCAAAAAGTATATTGCTTTTTTGTTGGTTCCACTACTAGGTGGAACACTATGAAAAAATATGTTAAAACAAATTTAAAAGGAAGTAGCCAGATGAGATGGTCAGCGAAACACATTGCTGTGAATGCCTTATTGAATAATTTGTGTGGAAGTAGTGGAAGCCTTAGAAACTTATCATGCTCCAAAAGCTAAGTATGAGTGCGAGGCAGGTCATCTCGTAACTGCTATAAAGGATTTTAAATTCTTAATTTAACTATTTGGGCGAATATGCTTCGCGAAATCAATCGAGTGAATATAGAAATTCAGAATGAAGATATTATCCTTGCTCGTTTCGTCGTACTATTGGATGGTATGCTCAAAACTTTGCAAAAAATGAAACAACATTCAATGAAACATAAAAAAGGCTGGAGAAGTTGCTGATAAAACTGGTTGATCCTATTTTGCACAACAAACAAATTTCAAAACTTGAAACATATTTTGATGAGATGTGTGAAGACGAATTACAAACAGTCTAAACTGTTCAACTCTTTTCTAAAGGAATAATGATGGTATTTGATCGAATGATATCAGAAATTAAAAATATGTTTGATTGTGCTATATACCATGCTGAATTTGAATTTTGCTTTCCTTAATAGTACCAATATTTTGAAAATGTCAATTGAAGAACTGCAAAAGTGCGGGGAGTAGATCTGTCTCGAAAATACGATCGAGATTTAAGCACCGTTAAATTCTGCCAGGAACTCTACGGTTTTTAAACAACAAGCTCCACTTTTGTTTGGTGCTAACGGTTTCTATCTCTCGCAACAGATCTATGCGAATGATTTGTAGGATGCTTTTTCTAATATTTGTATTGCTCTACGCTTCCTACTTCATCCGAAAGCTGCAAGGAGAGTTTTAGAAAACTGAAACTAATTAAAAATTGTTCTATGAACCAGGAAAGCTCATCGAGTCTTGCAATCTTAGAGATAGAAAATCGAATGGCATATGAGTTGGATTATGATAAGTCCTTATATTTATTTGCTGAATAAAAAGATCGGAGAGTAGAATTATAATTTCAGTTATAATTTCAATATTTTCATTATACATATTTTTATTTTAAATCCTATCCGGTGCTATGTGTAAAATATAATTCATACACGTTCATGTCTACATATCAGTAAATAAATAAGCCTGACACAGAAATAACAGCGATGGATGCATTATTTCTAAATGTCACTCAATTGTCAAAAAATTGTGGATCCGGGGCTGAGATTTATTTAATTTATTTTTTTATTATCTAAAGAATATATTGACGAAACAGGTACATGTGAGAACTTGACAAAAAATAAATAATAATTGCAAAAGAAACTTTCCCTCGGTTATGTCAAAGGTGCATATTTGTTCCATCCTTTACATAAAAGAGGACATATGTTTCTCCACTCACAAGCGATTTTGGTGAAACTGGTGACACGTGTGAATCGTTGTATTTGTGCCACGCGCCAGTATACGGGGGTCTGCAGTATGCTGTATGCCCTCGGTTAGTAGTCCCACTGTGATTGAAAAGTGCATATAGATTATAACAACAAGTAGCCACATTTTCTGCTGCAAAATTGTCCATATCCTGTTATATCCAAGCAGAAACTGAACAAATTCATGGCCAGACAGTAGTTCAGCAAGGAACTTCCAATATTTTCTGGACAAGCTGGAGAGTGGATCAATTTCGTTAATCAGTTCAAAGAAAAAACTAAAATTTGTGGATTTTCCAATGCCGAAAATATTGTGCGACTTCAAAAATGTCTAAGAGGTAAAGCCAGGTATTAATACACTGGATACCCGATTCGGTAGACCCGATGTAATTATTCAAGACCTAATAGATTGTGTGAGGAGGATTCCCGCTTGAGAGAAGACAAATTAGACAACATTTTAGACTATTCCAATAAAATTCAAAATCTGGCAGTTACTGTGCAAAGTTTAAAACGTGTTGAATATTTGTTGAATCCAAACAGTCTGTCACAATTGTAGAATTTTCTCTTTGGCTTGAAGAAGTAAGTGAGGCCATAATGTACGTTGTTTCTGAAAGAGAACTGGATAAAAAGAAGAGATATGTCTGTACAACATCCATTCAACCAGATAAACCAAAATTCAGATGTAAATTCTGCAAGAAAGACGGACATGAAGTAGAGAAGTGTCACAACTTCAAAAAATTAGAAGTTGAGAAATGTTGGGACTGGGTGAAAGAAAATAAAGTATGATTCAGTTGTTTAGGATCATCACATCACACAAAACTTTGTAAAAGCAAGAAAACATGTGATGTTAATGACTGCCTTTAGTAACATCATCCTTTGTTATATAAAGAACCCGAAACAGTACTGGAAAACTCTGAAAATCCAGTCTGCCATCATTCCGCCAGGATCCAGGAGTCTGAATTTTTATTGAGAATAACTTCTGTAAAATTAACTGGCCCCAAAGATAAATTCAACACCTATGTTCTTTTTGATGAATGTTCTACAGTGAACATGCTGTATTGGCTGAGAAATTAGCTGAACTCAGTTGGGCAAATTCTATGACCTGCGAAGAACTCCACTCGAAGAAGATCAGTTTGAAGATTAGAGAAAAAATGAAGATACTAAATACGATTCAAACGATGTTAGAACTATCCATAACTTATCTCTTCCTGTACATTCAATGAACTCTAAAAGTCTATCTAAGAAATGGAATCATCTTCCACAAGTAAATATTGAATCTATGCACTGTGTGAAACCACAAATTCCTATCGGAATTGGTCTCATCATTGCTAGAGAAGTTCACGAAGGAGAAAAAAACCAACCTATTTTATCTAGATCGAAGTTACGATGGGTTGTGCATGGAATCAACACAAAACAGTATTTTGGACGAGTAGATCAAGAATTTTCCGTTTTTATAAACCATCAATATGACGATTTTGACCAACTAGTTGAAAATTCTTTCTGTAGCAGCTAATTTCTCAGCCAATACAGCATCAACCATGGTCACCGTAGAACATTCATCAAAAAAAGCATAGGTGTTGATTTTACCTTTGGGGCCAGCATGGGATAAACCATTACTAGATCAAGCAACTAGTATTTTACTGAAGACAGTTTCTGACACTTTAAAAAATAAGGCTCGTCTTCTCGCAGTAACTGTGAAAGAATCTGGTGCTTGGTTAAATGTTGTTCCTGTAGCATCACTTGGGGCTCTATTGGATGACGAATCTTTCAGACTTGGCATCGGATTTTGACTTGGTACACCACTGTGTGTTCAAAACTTTGGTAAATGTGGTGCATTTGTGGATGAATCAGGTACTCATGGGTTGAGCTGCCGTTTTAGCGCTGGTCGTTTATCTCACCATTATGCGATTAATGATCTAATTAAAAGGGCTTCAACTTCAGCAAAAATTTCTGCGATTTTAGAACCCATAGACACAAGTCGAGACGACGGAAAACGGCCGGATGGTACGACACTTGTTCCATGGAAAAATGGTAAATCTGTTGTTTGGGACTTTACTTGTGTAGATACATCAGCAACTTGCCATCTTCCTGCTACTTCTGCGAAAGCCGGTGCTGCTGCCTCTTTAGGAGAAATGTCCAAACTACGGAAATATCAGAATTTGGGAAATAATTATATCTTTCGCCTAATAGCTGTTGAAACTTTTGGTGTTTTTGTCTCTGAAGCCTTATCTTTCATCAATGAAATTGGAAAAAAGTAACCGATGACCCACGAATCAAGAGCCACATCTTTTCTCATTCATTAAATGAGTATGGCCATTCAAAGAGGAAATGCAGCTTCGTTTTTCGGTACTCTTCCTGATTCCAAAAAACTTGATGAAATTTACATGTTTCTTGAAAACCAATTTTATAAAGAAAAGAGAGGTAATAACAAACCACTTTATGGAATTAAAATGAAAGCAAATAGAAAAAATACGTTCAGCAAAATTCTCAAATGGGTTTCAAAGTAATTTCAAATTGTTCAGTGATAAATTTTTCAGTCAAAACCCGTGGGTTAAATAGTTTAAAAAATATTGGTAACTAAAAAATATTGGAACAGGTTCACACGCAACGCAACTGTAAAGCAGTTCCAGCCTGCGTTAGATGTGCCGGACGGCACATGACCAAGGAATGCAAAAGACCTAAAAACTCGCCCTTGCGATGCTTTAACTGCAAGGGAGAACACCCAGCGAGCTTCTATGGATGCCCAGAACGCCCTGAATATAAAAGGGCCTCAGATAGGCCGAACGAAAACAGACAGACCACAAACCCAAGGCCTGTCGGAAGAAACTCAATCAGAAGCGACGTCTCGTATGTGAGGGCCGTCTCATCGTCAGAGAACGCCTGCAGCTCTCCCGAAGGTCTCCCAACGGCCTTAGGGCAGCTGCAGGTGCTTCTAGTGAAGTTTCCGGTACTGCAATCCATGCTTGCCGGAAAATAAAACAAGAAACAGTGCCTAAACGGCCGCAAAGCCAAAGAAGTACGCTGCGACTTCTACACACAGGGCAAAGAGCCAAAAGAAGACGACAGAAGACCATGCAATCCCTGTCGCCCCGCCACAGGAACCCAAGAAAAACTCAAACAGCCGAAAGGATAAGGGGCCCTAGGCCCATAAATCTGACTTGAACAAGATAACGAACACTGAATTATAAGCATTGAGTTATACATTTTCAACATTCACTTAAATGAGTAAATATGTTTTAAGTGAAATCCATCCATTGATATTTCAAAGCTAAGTATCTTCTGAAGGAATGAACCTATTTTCAAAAGCAAAGCAGCAATAGATAAGGAATCGAAAGCCCCTTTCTTTGAGATATCGCTTTATCTCCTTAATAATTTCATGAAATTGGATGGTCGGAGTTTTGCAATGATTTTAGATCAAAACTTGTTTCCCTTATAAACAACATAATTTTTGTATTTCTGCGAAAAACTTCATTCTTTGGCAGTTATACGTCATGCGGTAAAATGTTTACAATTATTCCATCTATTTTACTAGCTTTCTTCGTTTGCTATCAATGCCGATGTCTTAACATGAATTCTCGACAAACCACCAAAATCGATCGTTCTCTACGCTGCTGCTGTTAGTTAACCCCTCCGTCATGATTCACCATTGATTCGTCTATTTCCACAAGAAGGTAGGCAGATACATAATATTCATTTATTGCAGGTCTGCAGGGGATGCGTTGACCCCATCAGTTGGCACCGGAGGCGATGATGGAATCGTTGGGGGACCCCGGACGCCCCAACAAATCGCTGCTCAGCGAAGGCTGCAGCAGACTCAAGCTCAGGTGGACGAAGTCGTGGATATTATGAAAACGAACGTAGAAAAAGTTCTGGAACGCGATCAGAAATTATCTGAATTAGATGATAGAGCGGGTAAGTGATAATATCAATTATTCATTGACAAAAATCAAATCATGCTTATCAATCAATCTGGTTTTCGAAAAAAACATTCTTATGAAACATCACTGCAGTTATCGCTAATTAAATTTACTTGCATGAGCTTGAAGGTGAAGAATGAATAGTTCCAACAAATTCAACACTTCTCATTCCTCAAAACGGATTCAATTTTCCTCGAAGCGTAAGGCTACACCGGTGTCTCGTGAATACCGTAGAAATGTTGAAGCTTGTAATATAGCGATCGTAATTCCGCGATATGTTGATGGATATAGGTCTGAGACCTCACGACGGCCCTGCTTCTGGTCTTTGGGACCTCTATAATTATCACGTGACTACGGTAAAGTGAAGTGTTGCAGAACTTTCCTGGAAGACCTCGGTGAACGCCTCAGTTCCCGACTTCAGCTCACTCAACATAAGGAAAGCGATTTCAGGTCTTCAGTGTATTTGAAGGAGAACCTATACGTTGGCTTATCTTGTATCTTATCTGGTAATATCTGCAGCTTTCATATGAGCTTTCTGTTTAACTCTGTCACCAAGACGGTGACAGTGCCGAAAACTAAACTGAGTTCATCAGCCGCTCGGGCAGCTACCGTGAAGAGAATTGCTTCTATTCCTGATCATGGCGTGGACTATGCAGAGAAGGGAATCCAAACTCCTGATGATTTTACAGGCTCCATCCAGTACCATTGAAGACGATACATTCTTACGATACATTCTTACGAAACTGCAGCTGCATGAACAGGTGTTTGAGTTTGGTGAATAAGTAGGAAACATTCTCGTTCATCGTTAAAACCTCGTACATCGTTGAAACCTTGTTTGAAACACTCGTAAAATGTTATTCATGTAGCAAGTGTTTCCTAAATTATATAATCCAATTTTTCAGCAAGATTTTCAGGACAACTGTCTATTGATTCGTGAGGAAGAACATGTTCCACAGAATTTGTATCAGAACCATGTCTCAAGCTGCAATCGATCCTTCCAAGTTTTGAAGAATTTCGAAGAGGGATCGATTCGGCTCTTACTCCATGAAGCTTTTCCACTGAAAGGGAACCAGAACCATGAGGACTGCAATGACCTATGTCCATTGAGCGCATTGATAAAGAAGAAAGTGGATCAATCACTTGCAAAATTAACATTGATAGAAGACTGATGAATATACACATATCTCGGCTTGTTTTGAAGAGATTTTCGTTCCGTATTGAAAGGAGGGCAATGCATGATATCATCAAAATTATGTGAAGGAGGAATAGTGCCAAGAACCGAAGCAGCATTACCAAGTTGAATAGCAATACTAATTCTTTCTATCAAAAAAGAGGAAGAACGGTAATCTTTCGTTGCTTGGCCTAATCGCCTTCCGAGTTCATGAACGAATAATCCAGAAGTTAGTTACTCGTTTATGTATTGAAAATTGAATAAATGAACTACTACTATTTCCTAACTATTTGAAAATAATATTTCAATAACTTTTTGAGAAAAATCATCATTCCTTTTTTTAATTTTGTACATTGTCGGAAACTAACTTTCAGTAACTCTTTTTGTAGTTGAGTGCCGGATCTTAAAACCTCTAATATCCCAAACTGATTTTTTTTATTCCAACTCGAAACGTTCCGAAGAAATGGTGAATGGAGAAATGCGAAAATGGCGAAGGAGACGGGACAATTTTATAACTTACTCCATATTTATTTTATAAATGTATTAAAAAATTGAGAGACTGACTATAAAGAACTAGATTTTTATTTTATTTCAATAATGAATCTTTCATAGCAGTACGGACTGTTATCATCACTGACTTGTAATTATTTTTCGGCAGATGCGCTACAACAAGGAGCCTCACAATTTGAACAACAAGCAGGAAAACTCAAGAGAAAGTTTTGGTTACAAAATTTGAAGGTGAGTTTTTTTCATTCAGTTTCCTACAATTCCAAATACGTTGATATTTGAACAAGGATTATTTTCATTGATTTCATGAATGCTTGAAAAATATTGTTCAAATATTTTAGTTCTGTATGGCGACATAAATATTATATTAAGCACACAATTTCTTCTACATCGAAGTTAGATCTTCGAAAAAATGATGACTAAATAAACCTTATAATTATCTTACCCGTTTGTTGGTTGGTAACAAATTATTATCTCTTCAACTTTTTTAAGTTGTATAAATAAATTAATTTTATAACTGTTATCTATTATTCAGATCAGTTTATATTTCCTTTTTCCAATATATTTTTGTATCCCACATTATCCTTGGCAAGCGGTCATTTTAGTTCCGTATGTTTTTTAATATCTTTTTTTTAATATTTTTAGGTTTCAAATCCTACATCTTTCAGACAGTAAACCATGATCATTCAATTAAAAACATAAATATTTTTAAAAAAAATGTTAACTTACCAAGGTGAAAGTAAAAATGGGAGATGAATCTTTTTTTTATGGATGCAAACTATGGATTTATTTATTTTTTTATGTACGTCGTCCAGGATCTCAGCATAAAAAATAAACTATTGTCAATCTCATTCAAACTTATTTTATTGAATTCAAACCTAGAATCTAATTTTTATGAGGAAAGCCCTTCTCAATTTATTTTATGATTGAAATTGTTTCTCTACACTCTTCTTCTCGTTTCAGATGATGATAATAATGGGTGTGATTGGACTCGTAATTTTAATCATCATTGTCAGTGAGTATTACCTAAATTATTATTATTTATGATTCTGTATATTACAAACCGTTTATTAATAATGAAAGAGTTGCAACAAGAAATGCAATATTTAAAAAATGTGTATTCCTCTCACAAGGCCATTCAGCATATTTTCTTTGAGTCAATATGTATATCTTTCCATCCCAAACTATCAATAATTCTTTGAAAACATTGATGAACCCTTTAATTAACTAGCTGATTTTTTCCATATAGTGAACTTCATGTAACTCATGGGCCAAAAGATTCGGTAAATGAATGAAATTTGTGTTTTGATGTGAAGGCTTTCTGTCTGTCTTTCTGTCGTAGATTATCTGAAAAAACTCTCTTCTTCTAATCACCCCGTATTAGATAAGAAGTAATTGATGTTTTATCATCACATGTGAGTAAGCAAGCCAATGTAATTCTTTCACCGTTTGAGGTGAGATATGTTTGGTGGTGACGAAAAAAAAATAATTCCTCTGTTCACTCATGGTTGTTTTATTTTGGAACACTGCGAAGTCCCTATTAATCTGTACTGTTTAAAAAATTCAAAAGTCTTTCAAACTTTTCTAATTGATACCTACTATAAAGGAACGTATTCGTTACATTATTTCAAACTAAGTTACTTCGTTTTGTCAATTTTCTAAAACACTTAATTGACTCATGAAACCGTTTATACCTTCTGAACCAGGTATGATCATTCCAACTATGTTAGCCAAAATACTCATAATATTTAGGACTATCATAGGACAAGCACAATACCAAGGAATTGTCTGTCTTTATAAAAGATAGAAAAGACTTGGAACTGCAGAATAGTTGTTCATATTGGATGAGAGAAATTGGTTACAAACCAATAAATCCCTCCTAGTACAGTTACCCAGATATATCATCATAAACAAGAATTTCAATGGGTTTATTTGAAAAATGTTGATAGACAGATGTACCGCTTTTGAAGGTAGTTTGGTCTATGAGTTTTTGATGGTTGAAAATCTAGAATCTCATGTGGCTTGAGAAAATCTTCCAAGATTGATATTGCTAGCACAGTTGAAGAATATCCTAAATATAAATCGGACAGCATAGAAAATAATAATCTGATAAACTGAGAATATTGAATTCCAGAATGCATATTTTCTAGTGAATGAATTTCGTTCAACCGAAAATATATCGTATCCATTATGTTCATTTAAGAAGAAAGAGCTAAAATAGGAACTGTACTGAAGATTTGATTAATTGAAAAGAATGAAAAAGGTTAGCCTTTTTGGCTGTAGGGCATATAGACCCTACATAACCGAAGTAATCATAGAAATGAATACGAGCCCGTGCTATGAATCGCACGTTAAAAGATAAGACTCCGTTAATACCTAGGTCGCACAAGTTTCTACTTTTGAGGGTTGTCGTTCGTTGGGGGACAACAGCTGGTTAACGTAAAGAAGATTTTAAATAGAAACAGATTTAACTGTTAAAAAACTGTGAGATACTAAATATGTGTATCTATAAAACTAACTCTACTGAAATATTGCAGACAACAGCAGTCTCAGCCTCTATCATTCAGAAAACATTGTGTCAGCAAGAGACAAACTGTTAAGATTCAAGTTTTGCTATTATATCCTTTTTATTATTCAATGATTAGGATGCTATATATGTTGGACTAGTAATTTTCAATTACATAGATTTATGACATTGCTTACAACATGTGATGATTTATCCCAGATATCCTTTCTTTCATTGCATGGTTCATATTCTCACCGCACACGCTATATATGCACTTTAGTTAGTGGTAATTATAATAGTAATAATAGTGACTCGGGGAACTGGTAGTTAATATAAACGAGTTGAAAAAAATGTAAAAACTTTGAAACCTTACTTATAGAGCGTTTGTCCATTGTGATGATTAATATCCTGAAATGATACTGTTAAAATTGAAACATATTTCTGTCATAGCTTGAATATTTCTATCCAAATCACCAAATGAAAACATTTAGATTATTCCATTTTTCATTTATTTCCTTATACGAGAATGTTTTCCTGAAAGACACCCTTATGCTAGGATTTCAAATTACGCCAATAACGTTATTTCGTAATAAGTTTATAAAATAAGTTTTATAAAATAGTAGAACATGGGGTAGGTATAGTCGAAGTAAACGATATTGTGAACATTTACAGTTGGTGGCATTCTCAATGGCCAAAAAAACCAATACATAGAAATGAACCGCCTGCGAAATAATCCACGTGGACTGCAGAATACGGTTCGTATTGGATAATTTTTACTAACCGAGTTTTATGATTGACTGAAGAGTCATAAAATTAAATTTGAAGTCATGTTACGGTTACGAATAGAAATCTGAGAATGCGGGGATAGTTATCGCCGTCGGGTTCACTTCAGGAACTGATCGCGATTTGAGTGTGGGAATTCGTTATTGGTGCAGTTATAATTATTTGAAATTTTTGTTATATGTTTGAAAGGTGGCGTCCTTGGAGGAGTACTAATAGTAATAACGAGTGTGATAACAACGCAGACTTTTTTCAGTGTAGTGATTCCAATAGCGATGGTGAACAATGCAAAAAAGAGGTACCAGTGAATAAGATTCGGATGTATTTGATAATGAAACACAGAGAGTATGTTTCAATGTATATAAGAATCTACATCTCAAGTTTAGTTTCGAGGGAAACCAACTATTACAAGCAACATCAGATTTAACCGAAATTCCTTTCCCAACTGTACGTAAAATAGTCAAAAACAAACCTCACGAACGCAAGACGCGATGTAATACAGGATTACCAAAACCTTTAGATGTTCATCTAATAAAATCATTGAAAAAAACAATATACGACTGTTAGAAAAGCAATGAGATTCCTACAACTGAAACGTTAAGGAAAAAATTGAATATTTCCGGCCATAACGTGCGCTGCTGTGACAAAACACTTCACAAAGAAACTAGGATTTGGATTTGAAAAAATAAACAAACGTCAAGCAGTTATGGAAAAGAGAGGAGTAGTGGAATATTGTAACAAATACTTAGAACATATAACTAAATATAGACAAGAACAACGGCAAATTTTCTATTTGGACGAAACTCAGTGTGACATTCACGACATAGTTACGATGGTAGTACGCCTAACATGCCTACAAACAAAGGATCGCAACTAATCATTGTGCATTGCAGAGGAAGTAAAGGATAGGTTCCGAATTCTTTGAAATTATGTGGAAAAAAACTTGAGGACTGCAATGTTTACTATCATAAGCCAATATTTTCGAGGAATGGTTTGAAAACGCATTGATCCCAAATTTGGATGCGAATAGTGTAATAGTTCTTAACAATACTTCCTATAATTCGCGACAGCACATCAAAGTACCGAATAAAAATTCGAGGAAAGATGAAATACAAATTTTTTTAATGGATAACAATTTGTATTTTGAAGATTACTATACCAAAAACCAACTACTTGAAGTTTTACAGACAAAAACATTTGAAAAAGCGTATGCCCTTGAGAGTATTGCTGAAAAGTAGCATAAGGCGCAAAAATAATTTTCCAAAATTTGATAAGAAGATTGAGTAGTCATAACACCCACCATACCACTTCTCTGTTTGAAATGTTCTCTATTGATTTTTTTTTCTAATAATTAAACCTAAATATCATTTTCAATTTTCCAAAATTTGTTAAAATATTTTCAGTGAATTCACTTATTGAAAATTGCAACTTGTCTAATATTACCTAATATTTGAATAAACGTATGTGATTGGTGTAAACATGTTAGGTACTGCAAATGGAAAATGATATTATTTGGGAATAATATTTTGCAAACTATAGGTTCTTCCAAGAGAACCACTTATTGAAAAGAATTCATTTAGCTTTGCAGACTTCATTTGAAATGTTACTCTGGCAAAGTTACTCACAGACCTGCCGCACCTATAAATATAGGATGCTTACCTAACCTAACCTAACCTAACTAGCGTCTGCATTTTACGAGTTACTGAGCAAAAAGTAGGCTTTCATACACATAATTGATCTTACTGACTGTGCCAATTATTGGTTTGGAACACGAGAACAACGTTCCAAAAAGACTTTATTCGGATTTACAGACTGTATTTATGATGTTACTCTTATGAAGTTTCTAAAGGAATTGCCACTCCCGTAAAGATGGGAGGCTTTTATAACCTAATTATCGTCATGATTGTATGAGTTTCTGGGAAAGTTAAAAGGAGGGTTTCAAATACATAATTTGCACGAGTAAGGTGTTTCTGCATGAAAACTGCATGATAGGAAATCGATAGCTTTTATTTTTTTATTGGCGAAAAGAAACTCTTGTTTGTGAAAATTCTTGTAAAACCAAAACAGAGAACTTTCTAAGTTCAGTCAGAATAATGACTTCATTTGAAGATCCCATTGACATTATTAAAAATATATTTCATTATTATGATACTATTTCTGTAATTGGATCCAAGAAAAGTTTTACAGTTTCATTTTCATATCAGAGAAAAATAGAAAGGGTTTTGAAATTCTCCTTCAAAACTAGTCAAAAAGAAAAATACTGTGAATCCGTATTCAAGTACCTACCTCTTGTAGCTCATTTATTTCTAATTTAAATGTTTTGTTTAGTTCATTTCTTATTCTTGAAAAACTCAAATAATTATTGAATACTTGATTGAAAAGATCCAAAATTTAGGTATCAGTGTATTAAAATTTTCTACTAAGTGTTTCTTAGCGCCTATTTGTATTAACTCACTATATCAAAAACGGAGTCTTTAATATTAGACACCGTTGAATGTTATATTTGTAACCATTACATATAGATTTATATTAAGTAACACGTTATATAATTTTTTTGCAGTCCGAGTTATTGGCATGAAAATAAAACTACAATTTTTGAATGAATTCGATACACCAAAACAAATATCACTTAAAAAATGTCATTAAAATAAAAAAATAGAATGGATTGACGTAGGATCATAAGATGATTGGTTGAAAAAAGTGTAAACAATTGTATCGGACTATATGAAATCTGTAATAAAAAACCCATAATTAATAAGATGAAAGAACTCTTGATAGTCAAGATTTTGTATGTAGGCTTTTTAGGTATATCCTACGAGATCATTTCCAAATTTTTTTTGTGTACATTCTTAGCAAAATGATGAAAACATTTTGAGCCCTCAAAATGTTTATAAACAAATTATTCGGGTTTCCTGAAATAAGATGCCGTATGAGAGTGATCTTCTCCATCTGTAAAGAAAAAAATCCCCGTATTTAAATATTTTTTGATGTTAAGAGTGTACACTAATTATGTTATTTCACTAAATCACTACATCAATAGTTCAGGCAAATAAATTGAAAGTGTATTTTTTTTTAATTTGACAGAAGATTTCCATTATTCTTATTTCGAATTATGCATTGCAAACAGTAACAAAATAGCCTGAAATCGTATCAACTTTATATTGAAATCTTTGGTTTCGAAAATTTTATATTTCATTCCGAATGTTTTGATGTACTATTTGCCTGGACTATGAAATATATCGTGTAGTTTTTGGGCGACATGATATTCCGTTCATATTTGTGAAAATCCAAATATAAATAGTATCTCATAAAAAACTTGGCTTTTACAAAACATTGGCACGTATCTCTATGATGTAAACCGTTCGATAAATTCAGTGGATTGTCAGAAACACATAATTAGAATGAAGAGAGATCCATTCATCGACTTTGTCATTTATTTTTTTGTTCAAAAATAATAATGAGATTGAAACGGGTAAAAAAAAACCAAAAATCTCTTGTTACTAGTGTGAAGACTATGATTTTATTCTATGAATATTTTTTACTGCGGCGGAAGCATTGCACTTCTACTGTTTATTGTGTGGAAAATTTCAACATTTCGAAAATAGAGACATTGCATTTGTTTTGTTGAAATGATCCATAAGATAGTTGAGGTACGAGCTGACCGACTATTTAATTTTTTGATGTTAGATTGGAGTCTCAACGACCTAGATAGAATTTGAACTCTCGAATTTTCAACCGAATCGGTAAGGATGTAGAATTAATATTTGGATATGATTTTTCCAAACGAACTATTTCTTTCGAGGTACCACTAGATTGGGAACTCGTACCTAGATTACTGAATATGTAAATATACTATAGTGTAAGTGATCATATTCAGAAAATATCAGTGAATATATAGAGTTTCTTGAAAATATTTTGAGTTGAACTTCGTTTTGTTAGAAGGAAATGTTTATAAATGTATATAGCATATGAATCGCTTTTTAATAAAAACTGAAATATTAGCAATTTCTCGATGTTACTTTCTTGGTAGATTTTTTTAATTTGTTAAATTGTATAATTCCAAAATTACATTAATAAAATATGTGGCACAATGTTTCCTTCATTTCGAAATCAGAGAGGTCCTGGACCCTAAATAACGCGAGAGAACCTACCAGTCTCTACAAAAAAGGTAGTTCATTAGGTTTACTGCATGTGTTACAACGCATACACTTGAAACTAATACTTTTTTATACATTTTTATGCTTGCATTTAACATCACATCATTCATTCATATACTAACATTGAAAGACAGACAGATTCAACACCAAACAAATCCAAAATGTGTGTTTTCTTTATTGTAGAACGAGGTGATCATATTTTTTTGGGTAAGTATCTCAGGGTGAATAATAATTTTAACTACACAAGGAGTTTTTAACAAATACGGGTATTATGACATCAACTTCAATAAACATGGGTATTAAACATTGATAAAAGATATTTCGCAAGATTTCACTTGTAATTAAGTTTATGATAGTAAGGTGAAACATTACCGAAAACAAAAAAATTCAATTGAATATATCTAATAGTAAATTTTTACCAATCATTTGGGCTGTATCGAGAATTATTACAACCTGCGCCTTTCCAGACAAAATACGCATTAGGTCCGAAAGAGAACGGAAACTAGCGTTCGTCAAGAAATACAATCATCGTCACAAATAATGCAATCACATGAATCGAACGCTATGAATTTAGATTATTTTTAATATATACTTGCAAAATAACATTGGAATATCATAAGTTTTATCAAAGTTTCATCTGTGGAGACAAATTATGAATTTCATCAGTTCGGACTTCCATTGTCTAATATGATAATAAAATGAATTCAAATTCCTGAAAGAATCAATTAAATTAAAATAAATAGCTGAAAAATAACAATTATTAAGCAAAGAAACAACCTGAAATGAAATTACAATAAAATGAAATACAAGCAACAATTGAAAGTAAATGAAAATAATAATATTTCAAGCCAAGTTACTTCACGACATTTCAATTGTTAGTATTCATAATCGTCTTCAGGTGATGACTGGACTCATTCCTCTGAGAGATGACTATTTATAGATCATTCGAGTGATTTCACCTATCCCCTCTTCCCTCTCTCCTCTTCGCCGGTTTAGCAGGAGCTGATCGTCTGGCGGGAGTTGGCCGTTTCCGCTTGATTATGGGTTTCCATATGTTGCGTATCTCTATGCTAGCTTGGCTGAATGCGTTGTTGGAAAACATATATGCAGCTTCTTTGTACTTCCCCTTAAACCAGTGTTTCTTTCTGTGGATGGTCTCAGTTTGGGACCATTTAATGTTATGTTGATGAGTTCAAACATGCTCAACTATTCCCGATTTGCTGGTTTCTCCTTGCTGTGTGTTTTTGTGCTCGGCAATGCGTACTTTCAATGACCAAGCACAAAAACACACACAGCGAGAAGAAACCAACAAATCGGAAATAGCTGAGCATGTTTCAACTCATCAACATAAAATGTAGTTCCAAGTTGAGATCATCCACAGGGAGGAACACCGGTTTATGAGGAAATTCAAAGAAGCCGCATATATGTTGTCCAACAATGCATTCAGCTAGCACAGAGATACGCAACATATGGAAACCCATAATCAAGCGGAAAACGGCTACCTTCCCCCAAATTGGTTAGACCCCTATTTTTTTGTAATTTCATTTAGGTTTTTTTTGTCAACCACCTTCAAACAAACGTTAAGACAAATTCAGAGTAACAATGAGACAAAAGTTTTATTTCGAAACATCGATGTCCAACATTGAGGATAACAATGTTCTATGTAAATGAAATTTCACCTCTTTCATCTACTGTATTGTATAGCAATTTTGTGAATAATATCTGATTCAAATCCGTAACGAATGTTCAGAGTGCAAACTGAATAGCAAGAAGTGTTTTTGTACGAGGACTGTTCAAAAAATAAAGTGAATGTTCAAATTTCGCGGGCTACGTACATTCTAAAGCGATTTTTTTGTTTTTTATGTTGGTACACTCGTCTCGAACATATGTTCACCGTTTCTGTTGTTTAGCCTGTTTAGTTTGTTGGTAGTGTTTTGCGTGTTCGGTAATTTTCTGCTATCTAAAACACTGGATCAAAACATTTGCACCAAATTTTGTGTAAAAAATGTAATTAAGTGCTCAAAAACACTTGAAAGTGTTCATAAGTTGTACAAGCTTTTCACAGAAGGTCGGCGAGATGTGAACGACGACTTACGCCCTTGATGCCGCAGCACATCAACAGCGGATCAAAATGTTGAGGAAGTGAAGAAAACTGTTAAGGAGAGTCGTCGAATCACTATTAGAGAAATTGCAGAGGATGTCGGCATATCCATTGGATCATGCCGTGCAATTTTTTTGAAAATTTTGAGCATGAAGCGTGTGGCAGCGGAAGTTCGTTCTAAAATTGCTGAATTTTGACCAAAAAGAACGTCACTTAAATGAAATGAATAAAAACACTTTTGTCTAAATACCACTGGTAAATTTTATTTATACGACCGAGTTTGACCCCATTGATAATGGGGTCAAACCCGAAACCGGTTCACCCCATTATGATAATGGGGTCAAACCCAAAACCGGTCGTATAAATAAAATTTACCAGTGGTATTTAGACAAAAGTGTTTTCATTCATTTCATTTAAGTGATCATGAATTACCATGTCATCAATCACACATAAAAAAACTGTCGCATGAGCATCGCTCAGGAATTGTTAAATGACGTCAACGGCCATCCAAATTTGCTTAGAAGGGTAATTCAACTGGTGACGAATCATGGGTATATGGTTATGATATCGAAACCAAAGTCCAATCGTCCCAGTTGAATAGCCTAGGAGAGCTTAGACCAAAAAAGCACGCCGAATTCGATCAAATGGCAAGGTTTTGCTCACTGTTTTCTTCGATTACCATGGCGTAGTGCATCATGAGTGCTTGACACATGGTCGTACGGTCAATAAGGAGTACTATATTGAAGTATTGCGCCGCTTGCGAGAAGCAATACGAAGAAAACGTTCGGAATTGTAGAAAAACAATTCATGGCATTTGCATCACGATAATGCACCTGCTCACTCGTCATTGCTTAGATTTTGGCCAAAAACAACACCGTAGTCATGCCTCAGCCACCGTTTTTCACTAGATTTCCCTCCCTGCGAATTTTTCCTGTTTCGAAAGTATTTTTCCTTTCGTGTAATTGAATGTTTACACGAAAGTAGTTATTTCGAGTTGGTGTTCGAGTTCCAGTTGGTGTCTGAAAGTTACTTCTTTATATGATCTACACATCTTTGTAAAGAATTCATTTTGGAGCTATTTGCTTTCTTCCTTTCTTTGGAAGATTCCTACATTTTTGTATAAAGATGGAGAAGTAGAAAGCCAAAACTTTTCTTTCCCAATAGACTGTATGACGGCAGACAGACAGACAGTTTCGGTAAGTGGAGGAGTCGGCGCTGAAAGTCCAAGGCCCAATTCACACAGAACGGACGTCTGGCAGAGACGAGGCGCGGACCTTTGTCCCTTCCATTCTGTATGAACTGGGCCTGAGGTCCGAAAATCGCCAGAATGGACCTGCTCAAATTTGCACGTGTTATTTCAGTTTCAACTGTAACATCCGAATATTTTGGTACGGTTATTTTTTTGTATTTTCAGTAATATCAACATTTCATTCATTTTCATTTCATTTATTCTTCCTCAGATTTGAAAACTTGTAATAGTCACCACGAAACATTGTCAGCCTCTCTCAAAAATACTTTAGTCTCCCTAAATAAAGTGAAGTAAGAAAAGCTTTTCCTTTTTTCATTTAATTGTAAAATGAATTTTGTCCTAGATCCTTCTGAATTTGTTATACTTTTTGCATTTATGATATACCTACCCACAGTACCCCTTGATATGAAATGAGTAGATACCATAAAAGTGACAAGAAAAAAAATCTGTGAAGGATGTGAATCACATCAAACATAATAAAATTGTTTTTCGTTTTTTGCTTCTATCTAAAACATGCTCTTCAAAGTTTACTTAATTATTGGTACTTGTAATGCACTGTTTGGAACCTTTGGTGTAGTAATGAATATTACTGGAGTTTTATCCCAACACCAAACCGTTATTTTGAACACCTCGATACGTGTTTCAATCACCAACTGATCATCTTCAAGAGGAAGATTAAACTTTCTCTTGAAGGTGATCACGGTTTGGTGTTGGGATGAAACTCCAGTAATGTCAATTATTTGTGTTTTTTAACTTCTAAACATTTTACATTTCATTGTGCGATTTACTTCAAGGTTTTGAAAGACTAAGCAATTGGATGCAATATTCTAATTTATTTGAATACTGTAGTATCACAAACCAATGTGTTATTGTTTTGAATGAGTGTTTGATGTTTTGTACAGTAGCATAGGTTTTACAGGCTTTTAAAAAACGCTGTGTTAAAGCTAAAAGCCAACTTTCTCGATAATCGCAGATAGCTTACTTGTATGTCATTTTTCTGGAACCCATTCTGTTTGAGGGGAACTGTGTAAAGTAAGTAGATTTGCCGATTCTCTTCAAGCAAATTTTAAACAATTTAGTGAGATTCATGCCGGACCATCCTGCTGCCGCCACCGCCGCAGCGCCAGCGGGATCCTATCAATCTCAACCATTGCAACCGGTAGTCAACTCCCCAGAGGCAGGATCCGGGAACGCACCAGGAGCAGCTGTTCAAGCGGGCTAAAAGTGATTTTGGACGTATTTTCATACAGGGTGATTCGGAATTGTATTGTGTCAAAGCTGAACTGAGCGTTAAACTCGAAAACTGTCTCTAATTTATCTTAAAAACATTAAAAACTCTTTCATTACTTGAAATTCCGAAGGCTTCTACATTTTTTAATACACTCTTCTTGATTTCCAACGTATATTTGTAGAACAGGAAGTGATACGAAATTATTTGCAATCAAATTTTCATCATACAAAACTACGCTGTAGATTGTGTGTTTACTAATGTCATCTAATAGACCGTATTCCATTTAAGAAAAGGAGGAGAATTCTTTGCTACACTTGCTGTCTAAAATATATTGTGAACTGTCAATTAAAATGTCAGTTGTTATAAATGCCTATCTGTATATGATATATGTCTATTCTACCATTCAATCAACAATTAGCAGTTACAGTGTACTGAAACTACGAATGAATTTTTTTTTTAAATGGTGTTAGATTGAATTTTTGACATTCATTATTAAGGTGTGTTAGCCAATCAAATGACACCTCTTTTGTCAAATTAATTAGTGTATTGTTTAAGTTTGATTAATAGCGAATGAAACACGGGCCCCAAGACTGCTGTACTATTAAGGATGATTAACTCGAATGCGATATGTTGCAGGTGTCCTCATCCGGTTCCTAGTATGACCAGTTAGGCTATTCAGCTCTGAGAATTATGGAAATAAAGGTTTTTATTTGATAATAATTGGTTTACATTTCAAGTTCTTCTTTAACAAACACTGTAAATTTTCGCACTCACTAACAAAGGGTAATGTTCCTAATAAATATGAATGGGAGAAAACAAATCATTAAAACAGCATTGAAATGAAACTTTGAAGGAATGACCAGTAAGGGGTTTCAATGCGCTCGCATTCTTTTGGAATAATATTCAGAAAAACAAACAGAAATCATTTTCTGTGATACAGCCCTACATTAGTCGTTATAAGTGAAAAATCATTCACTACGTTTTCAACGTCATCACTTCCTTAGTACATAAAATTCGCTTAGGTATATGTTATGCTCCCTTGTTGAAAATGTTGATATTCTGACAACAATCTAGTATTCTTATATCATTTCCCAGTTTGTGTTCTGTAAGATAAACGACCATGTTGTAGGAGCAGCCGAGTAAATAATTCTGAATCACCCAGTATATACCAGTTGTCTCACTTAAAACTATGAGGCTAACTATCTCAGAACGAATGGAAGTATACTCAGAAGTCAAACTCAGCAATAGTGATGCACTCTAAATTCATAGTGGTTACAATTGACGATCTCATAAATTGAGCAATTGCTTAGCTTGATGATCAACGAATGGCTGAATGAAAAAAAGCTTTTGATTTGGGTGCCTTTTTCAATCTAAAACACCCGCGCAATGCGATTCATTAAGTCGTTTTCATCTGAGATGTTCAGAACAACAGTTTTATTCGAGACCCCTTGTATAAATGAAATATGTTGATTTGTTGATCGCAATTTACAGAGATTTTCCATTTTCTTTTGAGGTAACTTCAACTATTGGGTTTTATGAATTTAAAGATTGTTTTCATCGATTATCCAAAAAAAAGTTCCAGTAGGCTACTTTTCGAAAGAAAACCGTGACCATTTTCTTTTGTTCTCGAATTTGAATAACTATTACCGTTACCTTTTGTTGAAACTGGGGAAAAACAATTAAATTGATTTCTTTCCCATTTCATATTTCACTAAGTAGCGTTGGCAAACTCGGCTTTGCTTTATATATTTTGAAATTGATTTTCAGCTTTTCCTTGCAGGTTTTGATTGACAATATAGGTACCTATTCGAGAAAGAACTTCATTTTACAGTTGAAATTGTGCCTGAAAATTCAATTTCAGTGTTTGTTACATTGTTGTTACTTTTGAAGAAAATGGATATTAATCAGTTTGTTGTTAATGTATGCATTTATTCCCTTGAATTTGAATACGGCTAATTCCAACGATGTAATCTCACACTTTTGAGAATGTATATAATCACATTGCTATATCAACTAATCAGTTAAATTATTAGTTAAATCAGTTAAAATACCCTGGTGTTTTGTCTGGTAGGTATACCTCATTTGAAGAAGTAGGAAATATTTTTATTTAAAAAGGTTGAATAAATCTCACTTCTGTGAGATTATGTTGTGGCTGTTTTTTACCTATTAAGTCAATATATTGAATATTATTTTAAAGTGTATAATAAATGAATAGTAATACAAAGTTAGT
This sequence comes from Leptinotarsa decemlineata, assembly GCF_025532065.1. Lineage (NCBI taxonomy): Eukaryota > Metazoa > Arthropoda > Insecta > Coleoptera > Chrysomelidae > Leptinotarsa > Leptinotarsa decemlineata. The sequence goes on along the minus strand of NW_027412549.1, from coordinate 820,486 downwards.
TTTATTCACCATCTACACAAAACGCTAGTTTTTTATCATAACTCCAGATGTTTCAAAGGTTACATCTCGAATACAACTAATCTTCGGCCAGATAAGAGAAGAGAAACCTCAAACGTTTTGGTGAAGCAGCACAAACCAAAGTTTTGAAATAGTTTGCAGCAGAATAGCCACCCCTGTATCCCGACCTTAAACCCCACGATATTTTGTGGGGTCATTTGATAACAGATTTGATAACGTGAAGATATCCTAATAATAAAATAGTTAATGAATTTGAAAAATGTATATGGACAATTAAGCAAAAAGAAATATTTTAATTTGGAAATTAACTCGATCATTACATACTCGAGAAAGAAGCTCTCAAAATTATTTTTCCACTCATTTCCGATTTTTCAGGAAGAGATTCACAATTAAAATGAAATACTTATTCGTTCAATTTTGTGTTAAAATAGCGACAAATTAGTTCTAGTCAAGGAAGCTGTTGAATTCAAAACCTTCTCTACAAAAAGCTGGCGACAGAAACAAGGTTGTTATAAATTTGTTTTTTCAATAATTGTATTCTACAGTTTGGCATTCTGAAAAAAGCGATAATATATCAAAATTACTGCAGATGTTAAAATACCTTATTTTTTGTATCCATTTACGCAGTTATGTCTCCTTAGTCATAATAAAAAATTTTCATCACCACTTATGAAAAACAAAACCACGTTTCAAATAAATGAACTCTTTGCAAGTCCATTATTTTATAAAAAGAAAAATTGACTTTTGTGTCGCAAACATGGCGATTGATGGACACGGCTTACTGATCAAACAAAAATTCATTTGAGTCTAGACGTTTTAAAAAATCACTAGAATCACAGTGATAAACACGCGTACCTTCTTTACCATAATATATCTTAGCACGTTCAATACCTCAACTAAATTTAGATCGGTTTCTGTAATTTTCTGAAATAGTACCTATTATTACGACGAGAAGCTTAAGAATTAATTGTTCTTTTTTTAAATTTAATTTTTCTACTGTCAGTTTTCTTAGTGTGAGTTAAATTACCATATAATTTTTTATTTCTATATCTTATTTTTGTTAAAAATAAATCGTTTATTAGTGTCTATTACACGAAAATATACGTAGTAAGGTGGGTAATGAACACGTTCTTACCTGAATATGTGTATACATTTTTGTATAATTTTTTGTAAAATTCATATACCTACATCCTGTTTTTTACCAGCGTCATGTTGAACAAAAATGCATATTTGAAATTTGGGCGGCCTGATGAAAGTGTATGAGTAATGTAATTTATGCAAAATTGGAATTATGTATTTTCCAGTTAGAATTGCACTCTTACTGCTGTTTACAATGAGCCATTTATATTTTTAATGATAATCCCCTCAAAACAGATTGTAACAAATTTTGTAACAAATTATACACATTTTTCTATTCAGTCTTGAATTTTATTGGAAGGCAAATTGGTGTTGGAATCGTCGTGAAGAGCAATTTTATATTTTTTATTAAAAAATGGATAGTGTAGCTGGACCTTCTGGTTTGTGTAAGAAAAGAAAACTATGGTCTAATTCAATGGAATGCGAGAAGTTGATTCATATTTTGGAATCGGATGAAGAAAGTTCGGGGTCGTAGGTATTCTCGGGTCAAGTAGTGATTGCAACATTGGTTGCTCGGTATGTCCAGAAATAGATTTTTATTGATTTTGAGATGTTTACATTTTTCCGATAATGACAATAACTCCTACGATCGATCAGGAAAGATACGTTGTATTATGGATTATTTTAAAAAGAAAATTAAATCTATTTACAGTCCAGGAAAAGAGCTCTATCTTGAAAAGTAAATGATTCTATGACGAGGACGTCTGCAGTTTATTAAAAATAAACGCCAGAAATATGTTATAAAACTATAAATATTAAGTGAAGCTGATGGATTGGTGCAGAAATTTATGAAATATGCCAGGGCAAATGATGAAACCCGTGGATCGGGCCATATCTACTTTGTCAAAAGTGATAGAGAAGATTGTAAAAAAAGGTTGCTAAAATTTCTGGAGATGCACAATATACTGAGTAGCTCACAATTTGGTTTTCAAAGATCCAAAAGTACAAATGATGCTATCTTTGTCTTCCTAGAAGAGTTATATGTAAGACTCAATAAAGGTGAAGTGGCTGCGGCAGTATTCTGCGACTTTTCTAAGGCCTTTGATTGCATTGATCAGAGTGCTGTTGAAAAAATTGTTCCTTTATGGGACCAAAGGAACAACCCTTAATTGGTTCCGATCTTATCTTTCAGATAGAATTCAAATGGTAAAGTTGCAGAACAAAAATTCTAGTCTTTCAAAAATCACCTGTGGAGTCTCCCAAGGATCTCTCTCTCTCTTCTCTCCTCTGACTTTATGCCTCCAACTGTCAACTACGAACTGCTTTATAAAGTTCTATTCCCGAGTAGAGAGGACTGGATCCTGCTGGAGAAGGAAATATTAAGGGCAGATAGGTTCACAGGTGGATCAAAAACACCTTCCGGTTCTGGTGCAGGTATTTTCAGTCGCAGATCCAAGACAGAGTTATCTACCTGCCTAGGAACTTATGCGACTGTATTTCAAGCGGAAATTTACGCTATTGAATTGTGTGCGGAGAGATTGGATAAATCCAACCTCACTCACAAGTCAATAAAAATATTCTCGGACAGTCAAGCGGCGTTGGCAGCTCTTGGTCCTACCGAGCAACGTCTAAATTGGTAGCAAACTGCCTCGATAGGAAGACTAAGCAGATTGTTTCTGGTCTGGATTCCTGGCCATACTGGCCTGGAAAGCAATGAAGCTGCTGACTCTCTTGCAAAGGAGGGTGCTGCAAGTGGCTTCATTGGACCAGAACCGTCATTGGCATCGCTTTGGGCTTTGCCAAACAAACACTGAACACCTGGATGGCAAGAAGAGTTATGGACTTCTGGCAGAATCTTCCAGGATTGGCTCAATCCAAGGCGTTTATTCACCCTTCGAAGCTTGATTCCAAACAGTTGTTGGGCTACAGTAAGGATGAAGTACGATGTCTAACAGGCATTCTTACCGTCATTTGAATCATCACATGCAGACTTGGACTGTCGGAAGACAGTGTCTGGAAAATGATGAAACTGCAGAGTATATACTTTGTGCCTGCCCCGCTGGTTACCGAATCAGGTTCTTTGAGTTCGGCAGATCCGTACTCTCACCATCTGACCTGAAAGACCACTCACCATACAAACTGATCGGCTTCGTTAAGAAGCTGGGTTTATTTGACCGAGTGTGAACAGCTGTGAGCCACAATAAACCCTTATTGGTTGCGGTGGAGGGTCGAATAAACCCACTCACTTTAAACCTACCTACCTACCTACCCCCAAGGATCAGTGCTCCGTCCCATTTTGTTCCTTATGTGAATAGATAAGGAACAAATACAAGATAAGGAAAATACAAGGAAAGTTTACAATGTTTGCAGACGATACAACTTTACTATGGCATGGAAATAATACAGACTCTCTGAGAAATATAATTGAAACTGATTTAGAGAAGTCAAATCTTGGTGTGATTCCAATTCTTTATGTTTCAATGTGAATAAAACTAACATAATCTCGTTTAAATTTGTTTTGGGAAACCTCTAAGCCTTCAGAAGCATGTCATCGAAAATAAGACGTGCACCAAATTTTCGGGATTATGGATTGATAATACCCTGAAGTTTGATGAACACGTAAAACATCTCAACAAAAAACTTGCATCTGGCTGCTACGCTATCAGAGTCATCACCAAGGAGTTGGGAATAGTAGCAGCAAAAACAACTTACTTTTCATTAGTAGAGTCTCATCTGAGGTATGGTATCGCTTTCTGGGGTTTATGTAGCAAGCAATTGATGCAATCAGTGTTTGTTCTACAAAAAAGGGCGATAAGGTGTATACGTAGAACCAAGCGTTTGGACCACTCTTCATAAAGAGTAGAATACTAACAATCTACTGCATCTTCATTCTAGAAACAGTGTGTCTAATTCAAATGAGAAAAAAATACTTTTCCTTTCAGAAGAATATGTAACACCCGGCAAAATACCAATATACCTCTGCCAAGGCCAACTTCAACAAAAAATTCCACAATATTTGAGAGTCAGAAGATATTCAATTATCTACCATTTGAAATGAAAAGTATAGTAGAGTCAAAAACATTCCGAGAACTTGCGAAGGAATTTTTACTCACGTCTTATGTCCTGTCTACATATAGCATTAGAATCTATATTGTTCCATTGTTACTGTGAATTGACTGTTTTTTTTTTATTTAAGCTTCATTAATAAGATTTTTTTCTTTGACAATAAAGTACATTTTTGATTGATTTGCAGAATTAAAAAAAAATAACTGCCACTGTTTGTTTGTGATTCCTGTGAAAGAGCTTCAGAGTGTTTCTTGAACACCTATAGATGTAATTGACATCTTATTTAAAATTTGCATTAGTTTCCTACTTACACCCATAGGTGTATCATTTGTTCAATTTAGTTATAAACAAAATTTCTTTCATCATTTAATATAGGTAGTTTAATAAAACTGTCTTAATAAAATTCCACTATACATAATATACGATAGTGGCACTGCTACAAAAATTTTAAATATAGGTAGACATTGAACGTGTTTATATCGTGACTATAATAATGATGTAAGTTTATTAACCACATATCTACTGTATAATAGTAGGTGTACAGATAGAACTGAAAATAAATTATTCAAGTTAACACTATTGCAACTGCAACACGTTTTGTTATATAATTATTGCTTCTAATTGGAAGGGATATATTTTCAGGAGAGATTAATTTTTGGGAATATGAAAAATGTTTTTTCCTTCTTGTGACTCAATGTTTACATGAAAGTAGTGGCGAGAAGGCTTTTTTCCAGTTTGCATTTGAAATTTACTTCTCTGAATGATCTACACATCTTTATAGAGTCCATTTTGAAATTAAAAAGAAAGATTCTCACATTTTTTGTAAAAAGATGAAGTAGAAAGTCAAAACATTTCTTTCCCATAATAGCCTCCTCAAGAATCCATACTACGCATGGATTTTCATCGAGTATTGGCCAATTCCATCATATAAAAATAAATGTAAACAAATGATGGGGGGTCAAGTTCTAGGAAGAATATCTACAATGTATATGGAGACAAGTCCCCAGTAAGCAACCTACCAGGAACTGGTGATAAAAATCAAAGGACTGTACATTAATTTATAGTTTTACTTAAAAAAAAATTGGAATCTTAACGATACAAATGTACATTTTTAGTCAAATAAACCAAAACCCATGTCGTCATCTTCTGATTCTGATTCCTCTTTTTTCTCTTCTTTCTTGGATTCTGAAATAAAATATATTCAATCAGTCCTAATACATAATACAAATATAAATGTTAATGAGAAATAAACTTCAGTTTCTAAGGTTGCAGCATTACTTTCTCAGGCGAAAGATGGTGTGTTAGATATTCATCATCCAATAATTGAAAGATATTTTCAACTGGAAAGCACATTTTGTTTAATTTTTAAATAATACAACATTCTCATACCATTGAAATGTCTGGTATGAAACATATGTCAAATTTTTCATTAAAAAAATAAATAAACATATTGGCAACAGCGCCTATATCAAGTTGAAATAAATTATAGGTACCTAGATATTCTACTTTGAAAAAGGAAAATTATCTTTATAAATCAACAATTAAGGCAAAATATAAATTATAGTTCAATACCACCTCCACAAGACACATAAAGAACAGTTGTTTTATATAGAGGAATATAGGTTAGGTGCGCAAAATGTAATATGTCACAGAATGTCTCAGAACTCGGAACATAAGTAAACAGAACAGCACGCCTCTGAAATATGTCATCTTTGTTTGTTTCATACAGGTAACAGATTCATTGTCCTTTATTAGCTATAACCGATGATGCCAAATGGTGAAATAGAAACGAATCCCTTTAAATGTTGAATGCATTATTTCATTCCTCTTTTTTAAGTATTCAAATAATTTTTTAAAGAAAAAGGTTGAAATGATAAGTTTAAAATGCGTTGTTTTAGAGCTCTTTTATGAAAACTACTTGATTTTCGTCAAGAGGAACATTTCCCATTGACTTTAAATACATTTTACAATGTTGCCTCATCTACAAGTCAAGTAAACCTGTGAACAACTCTACCATCTGCATTATAGGGTACATAGACAATGCAGTGGTATATAAACAAACCTGGTAGTCATTATACCAATTTTAACAAAGAGTGGCTTGCAGTGTTCTTTCAGGCATACCACCATCATTAACCTTACTGCTTTTTTTGAATGGCAAATATTTCTTGTACCTTGGATGTTGCATCCCAATGAATTATTTCATGGCAGATGTCAGACTGAATAAGACTAAAATATACCAGTTTCAAGACTTCATGAGAGAGTAGAAATATGTGTTCACTAAGCTTGAATTTTATATACTCAACGTGATTGCTCCAGGTGAGTTTAGAATCAATATTGACTTCTAGGTATATTATGTCACACACTTGTTGAACTGATGTGTTGTTCAGTTTCACTAAGTGGATGCTCTCTATTGAAGAATTTTTTTGTAACAAAATTTGAGTTTTGGTTATATTGAGAACCACTCTGAGAGTTGATTTGTAGCCTTCTGCACACTTCTAAGCATAGTGGGAATACTATCAGCTGATATAACAAGATTGGTATCATCTGCATACACAATCGATAGAGAAGCAGCAGAACAGTAAGTCGGAAGGTCATTGATAAAACAAATAAACAGCAGAGACCCGAGTACTGATCCCTGAGGTACGCATGTCGATATGTATTGAATATCCGAGAAGGTATTGTTCTGATATACTCTTTAGCTATGACCATTAAGGTAAGTAAGTAACAATCCTATTCAATGCTGGCCCTCTCACACCATAAAGTTCCAATTCATATAATATCAGTGGAAACAGTAGAAAATAATTCACTTTTGCTATATTCTTTGCAAGTGCCAAGAAAATATTAAATTTTGCTTGTTACGAAATTATTGAGAATTTTACAAGTGAAAAAAGTGGCCTCTATAGATAAACCTTTGGACTTACGTTGAAACTAGTCTTTAGTTCTATGATACCAAAATAACACTTTCATAATACCTTTTTTGTTATAACTTTTCCAATACAGCACCATATGACATTTGAAAATCTTTATTTCTCTGATGAATCTCTTCACAAAACGTCAAAATAGACTACATCAATTTCATTCAATATCTAATAAGTTGAAACTAAAATGGACTGCTTTCAAAGTGCACATAAATATTTACTGACCTCCCTTCCAACTTACAAATTTTTTATGGAATGTTTTTGTCTATTTGAATTTCTATCGTTTGTATCATTCCTCAAAACTTGTCATATTTTGCATATGCCACAATAAGTATAAAGGATTATTTGTTTAAACTATTAGCCCATGGAAAAAACAGTTCACTGTAGTTACCAAAAAAAATTGAAAGTTACATGTTGCTCTTTGGAAGAGAGAATCTCCAAATGGTGAAATTTTGTCCAGACGTTCTGAATGTTATTTGTTTGAAAAAAAAATGGTTAGAACGTGTATAACACATATTTTTCATGGTTAAATAAAATTTCAATAACTTACCTTTCTTTTCTTCGGCGGCTGCTGGTGCTGCAGAAGCTGCTGCAGCAGCAGGAGCAGCTCCTCCAGCTGGCATGGAGCTCAATTTCTCACGTCCTATAAATGTAAAAAATATGACAATTTCGAAATAGAAGTGTTGTTTCATTACTTTTTTCTAGTAGATATCAGATAGAAACTTAAAATCAGCATGTTTCATACGAAAGATGGTAATTATTAAAATCATCATGTTTTAATGTTAATAAACAATACTGAAAACTGTGGTATTATAACACGAGTAGTATTTAAATTAACAAATTAAAATTTTGAGTACCATATGAGTCCAAAGTGGTTTCCCTTCAATGGACTATTTTGCTTCGAGAGTTCTGAAGTCACTTCAAACAGTCTTCACAGAAATTTGAGTGTAAAGATTATGCTGTGAAACAATAAAACTCACTGTGCAGCATAACTGATCCCAAATGCATGGAGTGATGTAGAGATTGCACAGTATTTAACAAGTGCTAGTTCGGCATGGCAACCATAGCATTGTGAATATTCAAGAGAAGGAAAATCTTTCTTGTTCGATTGATGATCTATTCATTTTGTGAATTCATATTTAATATAGTACAGAAAAAATAATTATTGTCTAATTTCTACATTAAATAGAAATTAGGCAAAAGTTAGTTACTCTATCCTATATTTAAAATATTTCACTACTTTTCAAAATGAAAACTCAAAAATGGTAACAGTATAAATTTTACAAAAATGACCCTATGTAAAAATATTCCAAATAATCTTTCCCTATGAAAACTCATGAATAATGAAAAAAATTACATACAAACTTCTCTAAACTTGAAGAACGCTTACATTCTCTCATTTTTTGTAACATACTACATATCCAACTTTATTTTTCAAGTCCAAGATTTTTTAAGACGTGTGGAAATTGAAAATTTGGTTAGTCCTATCCTTCAGTGAAAATAAAAAAACAGTTTCTTCTTTGAAAAGTTTCCCTTCATCACTTCTTTCATAAGATGAAAGACTAGACTAATCAAATACTGACAATTCAGCCTCCTTTTCACACTATATTTCTATTCAAATAATGACTTCTTAGTAATTACCGTTGATAATGTTGATAAAATTTACACTGTGGTTTCCAGTGATGTGATGGTGACCAACATAAATGAATAATCTCAAATTTGTAAATTGCACAATAAACTAAAACAGCTCTGACTAAAAATATTTTTTTTTACATGAAAAAAGATGAATTTGCGCAAAAAAAAAATATGAAGCAAGATGAAACAATGTGTAAAGGAAATGTGGTGATCATTTTTCAGTACAAAAAAGTGTTTTCAAAATCCTGTGCTGGCAACAATGCGAATATTTACACAATTTCAAGGGTAAATAGGTGCCCTCAAAATGTTGAACATAAGTTAAAGCACGAGAACCATAGAACATATTTAATGTTAGTATATATCAATAAATGGGAAAGAAAGTTTTTGGCTTTCTACTTCTCAATCTTGACACAAAAATGTGAGAATCTTCCAAAGTGAGGAAGCAATCTATTCCAAAAATTAACTCCATACAAAGATGTGTTGATCATGCAAAGTAACTTTCAAACACAAACTGGATGAAAAAGCCCTCCCGAAACAGCTATTTTCATATAAACATTGAATAACATGAAAGAAAAATGCTTTTGAAAGATATACTTTTACATGAACGCTGAATTATACGACAAATACTTTTCTCTATTCAGTTTGTATACCAAACATTTGTATGGAATCAAATCAAGATATATTTGACAGGATTCCTACACAATATAATAAATGAAAAGTAAAACATTTCACTTACATGGAACAGTGTCATCACTGCTAGACATCCGTCTCTGCTACTGGAGCCGAAGGGGCAAGTGTCTTACAGGAAACATCAGATGTCTAGCAGTGAGGATAATAGTGTTCCATGTAAGTGAAATTTTTCTTCTTTCATTAATTATATTGTGTAGGAATCCTGTGAATGATATCTGATTTCATTTCACACAAATGCTTATATAAACAAATGGAATAAAGAAGTGTTTTTGATAATTCAGCTTTCATATTAAAGTCTTTGTTACGAAAGTATTTTTTTTTTCCTGTAATTCAATGTTTATATGAAAGTAGCTGTTTCGTGAGGGTTTTTTCTTACAGTTTGTGTCTAAAAGTTACTTCTTTGCGTGATCAACAGATCTTTATATAAAGTTAATTTTTGAAATTGATTGCTTCCTTCCTTTCTTTGGAAGATTCCCACATTTTTTGTATCAAGATGTAGAAGTAGACCAAAAAACTTTCTTTCCAAAAAAAAATCTCTCCTAAGAATATACCCTTTAAATATCAATTAACTTTGATAATAAAGCATGGTACTAACCTTGGGCGATGAGTTCATCAATAGATTTTCCACCTAGTTCAGCAATGACCTTTTTCAGCCGTTCTCCTTCAGCTTCAATTCCTACAGATCCTAAAATTTTTTCAAGATCAGCAGCAGATGGGGAAGTTTTTCCGCCCAAAACGGCCAAAAGATAAGCAGCCACGTAACGCATCTAAATAAAAAATTAAAAACATTTCAATGATTCCACACATAAATATACTCATTAACCTAACATTATCTTAATCCGTAAAAATCTGAATCACTTAACTTCAATCTGATTGGAAAAATGTGTATGCAAGAACAAATAATAATCAAAATGAATGTGAAGTTAATATTTTTTCAAAATTACTTACTTTTAAGTCTTCAAGACACGAAACGTGTATGCCACACAAGTCAACTTAAAGAGAAAGAAATGAAGTGAAATAGGAACTAGCCACTCAGGGAGAACTGAAAGTGGACAGTGTTGTATGACTTCTGAATCTTCTTCTTCAATGGGACAGCATGATATGACACATGGAATAAGTAGCGTCCTCTGAGATAGCGTCTGCAGACAGTAGCTGCTACTAATAGATAAATTGCCATTGATTGTCTACAAAAGAAACAGTTCATCAGTTTTTTTGACTTTTTATAGCAAAAAAGTCAAAAATAAACATCAATACGATCAACTTATCCTCAGCTGGCAACAGTTTTTTTGGAAAATTTAATGGAAATATCTAGTAATTATCAGTGCATTTGACAATTGAAAATTATTTTCCTTCACTACAAAATCATAACGTTATTCTGCAGAGTTCATAAAAGACAGATACTTGAAATTCATTCCCAATAATCTGATCTTATTATTTCCTATTGATTTTATTCATTTGATGAAATATTGATTCGTTGTTTTTCATTTGATAATATTCAAATGCATATATTGTATTCTTCTGTCAACTGTCATTTACTTTCGAAAATAACATATAGAATGAATACAGTTTATAGATAAGTCTAAAAAATGTAAAATAATTCAGCACATCCTACTCCACACAGCCGAATTGAAGAGAAAAAAGTTCCTAATCATTCCTTCCTTTTCATCAGATAAACAAACATGACTATTCAGTAAAGTACCAGTAGAAGTATCAGAAAGAATGGGGAAATTCGATATGTATTTGAGGTGAATATACAATATAGATATACAACATGAAATATCAATGTTACTGAACGAAATTTTGGTCATTTCTTTAGGTAACTCCTGATTCAATCAAGTGTTTGAAAAGCGTGCCGTGACTGAAAACAATAATACAATTTTTAAATCAATTAGTTTACAGTGATATGTTGATTTTGAGCATCTGCATAGCCTTCTTTTGTATGATAAATACATTGTATAAATGAATTTCTCTTCAACAAACAAATTCTGCCGGAAACAGATTCGAGCAATGTATAATAATAGTAATATAATATAATAGATCTGAAGGCCGATAATTTGCTTGCCTTCAGATCTATGATACATAGAGCATTTATGATACCGTCATCAGAGGAGGCTTTTCAAGAAGAAATTAAGATTATAAAGCAGATAGCATATAACAACCATATTCTCTTCAACTTAATTGAAAAACTGATCTCTAATAAGAACAATAAATTGATCATGAAGGAACTATAACTAAATCAGGAAGAACATAAAGAAGGTAAAAAATATGCTAGCATAATAAGTTATTCAGGGAAGCTCTCAGAAAATATAAAGAACTATTTTTCAAAACTCAACATAAGCACATCATTTTCTAATAAGAATAATTTAGGAAACATGTTATTCAACGCAGAACCCAAAAGGAATGAATGGAAAAAATCGGGCATATACAGACTAGAATGTAGGGACTGCCCAGCAGCTTATACAGGTCAGACAGGCAGAAACTTCGACATAAGATACCGAGAACATGTATTATCAGATACAAAATCAGCCTTATATGGACATCTAAAAAAAACAAACCATACAAAAAATAAAGAAAACATGAAAATTCTTCATACATGTAACAAATGAAGGGAGATGAATTTATTGGAAGCGTTGGAAATAAATAAATTGTACAAGGACTCCAAGTTCATAACGCTCAACGACCAACTAGATCTATGCAGCTCGCCCCTTTTGAATTTAGGAATTTTAGGATCCATCCAATAGTTGTTAATCGTGACATATTGTAATTCTGGTAACGTGTTAGGTCAGGTACCTAGAGCAGATACCTGTCCACACTATCTAAGACGCAACTTGACAATTTGTGGTAGTTACTTGAAAATGGCCTTATAAGCCGAAACCGGTCGTAACGAATAAATAAACACAGTAGAAACTAGACAAAAGTATTTTCTTTATTCTATATTCAACATGAATTTCTACAAAATAAATAAGTCATCAATCGAACGAGTTAAAACTATTATTATCTTAGCTTCTAAGTTATATCTTATTATATATTAGCCTTGCCTATTCAAAATAAAATCACTTATTAAAAACCATCACAGTATTCATTCATAAAAAAATTCCACACATTATTTGAAAAAAAATAACAAGGTCTTCATTAACATCTGAAAAATCGATAAAACGTAAAATTATTCATATAAACGAGATACTCATCAATAAATTCCTGCAAAATTTTTATTATTACATAAATCTCACAAGCTGCGTGACGTTTATTTATATTTCTTTCAATTATTTTGATTGATGCAACTAATTTTCCTTTATTTTGAGTATTTCAATAATAAATTCTACAAAAAGGATTTGAAACTTTATATCTTCTATTAATTATCTGCGAGCGCTTTTGACAGTTGGTAGTACTGCTTCAAATCCTTTTTGTAGAATTTATTATTGAAATTCTTTCAATTAATATTTCAACAGTCATCATTGATGTTATTTATGTGAGTGTCGTCACATTTTTAAAGAGATTGAATGGTACTGAAAAGGAAACTGCGTATGCGCAAATGTCACGAAAAAAAAAAGAAGAAATTGATAAGTAGGCACTTTCAATCACTTTTTGGCAATATTTTTCTTATAGTTTGTGCATTACTCAAAATTGACAAACGTCGACCATGATTATATACGGCATTTGTGACCAAAAAGTACAGCAACAAACTTTGTGACAGCCATTTTAATCTCAAAAAAGCGACTAACTTTTAGTGGATGATTTCTGAAGAAGATTTAGCCGTTTTATAACGAGCCAGCAATGGTAAAAATAATAGTGTTAATAAAAATTGTTTGTGTTTGTGTAAAATATTTATAATACCTGCTCCCATTCACGCCGGTTGGAGGCCGGGCGGACCGGATGTCTACGTGGGAGTGGGATCGCAACAATACTATTTTATGAAGAAGACAATAGTTTTATTTCCAAGAAGAGTAGACCTCATTTCGGACACAGACTTGCAAACTGCAAGACAGTCTTTGTCCCCCGACGAAGCTTTTGTTATGTAACAGACAGTTACGTAACAGGAGGAGCATTGGTCAAATGCGCCTGAAAATAGGAAGCAACGACCATCCAAAATAGAGAGAGAGAGAAGATTTAATTTGGAATAAGATTATTGCCAACAAAACGCACCTTAAATTACAAGTTTTGTTTTCCCAAAGTCAAGTCAAAATAAACAAAGTTTGAATTTGACAAGATTTATAGCTATACAGGAATTTATTATTAAACAAGAATAATGGAGCTTAAACATCGAGATAAATCTACCTTACAATCAAATGTAGCTTTGACTTTTCCAAAGATATCTAATTACAAAGCATGTCAAGATTATTTTCTATCGAAATTGATGACCCACAGGAAGAAGTAGTATGAAGTTTATTTATTTGCCTATTAACCTTCACCTCAATTTTAGAGTTCCATCTGAGGACAACATCAATAGAAATGTAAGTATAGAACATCACTTTGCTATGAAAAAATTGGTAGATTCTGAACAGAGATTGAAACATAGAAGGGAATTGGCTGACAAACAGAGACTGAATCTGGAGGAGCAATGGAAAGATCTCATGGAGAAAGAAGATCATTTCAGAGAAAACTTCATATATTTTAGTAAGGTAAATTGATTGGAATGTAAGATGAAATTGAAATGTTTGAAATAATAAACCAAATGATCGATTCTCATCAAGCTTGAATTCATTTAAAATTTTTATATTCAAGGTACACTTTTTTGTCAGGTGGTTTTATATGAATTAACGCTCCTGAGGAAATTATTTTATAGCAAAAAACGTGTCACGTGAAAATCTCACAATAAAGTGTTACTTGATTACGCCATGGATTTTCATCACGTGTAGACCAATTCCATCATTAATTTCAATTTGCAGTTTGTACATGAAAATATAGAAAAAAGAGAAAGAGCTCTGCAAAAAATTGATAAAATGAAAGAGATACGAGAGGAAAGAGTCCAAAAAATACATGAAATGGCTGGTGAATGTTATCATATGCAAGAACTAAAAAAGACTATGGACAAGTGTATAGCCAAGATGAACATTTATGAGGTACATAAATTGTAATGAGAATAATGATAGTATTGAAGTTCTATTCCTTTAATCTTTCAGAATTTTTTGAGTAAGGTTGTTGACAGTGTTCCAAATGAATTCAATGATGTTGTAGATATACTCATGAGGTATGAAGCACTTATGGATGCTCAAGCAGAATTGCTACGTATGCAAGAAATGGATATGCAACGACTAGAAAAATTTAAAACCAATTTTGTAAGCATTGCCTGTTTTTAATGATTCATTACTATACCGGAGAGTACAAATCCCATTACCTTTCCTGGTAACTATACATCCAGTACAAAAACAAATTGATTGTCGTATATCAAGTGCCCAATCCTTAAATATTTTACTGAAATAAAAATCTGCTAAGATGCGTGCTGTCTATTTCCAAACACTATCACTTGGAAATAAAATGGATGACTGAATAATTCAAAGTGAAATATCAGTAATTTCATTAGAAATAATTTTATGTTGATGAAATACTGTACTCTTGGTTCTTATGTTTTGCAGTTGTAGCTATTCAAAGTGTTATAAATGAGACTGTTTGCAAATCTATTTTTTTTTGTTAACTAGCGGTCGTCCCCTCATGAACAAGAATGCTCAAAGATGCAAACTTGTGAAAGTTGAGGATTAGTAAGGTCCTACTTTTTAACGTGCGTCCTAGCATGGATTGAATGAGACGAACTAACAACTCAAGGTAATCAACCAGCTACCCTCCCTCCAAAGACTGTGAAAAGTGTTGTTACATAGATAGCTCCAACTGAATTGGTTATATAGTGAAGTATAATAAAGAACCTTTAGTGCCCATACATCATCACCATCCAGGACTTCTAGAGCAAGTGTCGACTGATATTGAAAGTATAAAGAAATTTGTGTCACCCACAAAAAAGAATAAATTGGAAATGAAAAGGTTTCTCGATCGCTGAATTATTAAATGAATAACACTGAAAACCACCCAAACTGGTTAGGTCGTGACAAACCAACAAAAACATAAAATATTCAGTTTCACTACCAGTAGAAAACACTGGAGTCACTTGAGCATAAAACTTTTGGGTATAACTCTTAATGAGAAATCAGTCTGAAGTAACCACATAGATATGCTGATGAAAAAACTACCAACAACAAACAATACAAAAGGACAATCACCGTAATTCAAATGTACATCAAACTAAGGTTCATGCCTTTACCTATCCTGTTTATATACAATGCATAGGTACATCCAGCGTATCTACTCTCTACATAAAAAAATTAAACTATATTAGTTGTAGTTATAATAATAATGAAGTTTATTTAATGAAATATACATAAAAAGTATAATTACAATCTATTTGAATGATAAATTCCTTTGAAATTCTGCTAAAACACAGTTTCACTGTCTTATGGACTTGGGGTTTTATTAGCATGCTGATTGCTCTCATGTTATTGCTGAATGTGTTTTCGTTCAAAAATTGAAATTCATTGATATATGGTATTACTTTCAATAAGTGGACAAATACAACCTTTTGAAGTTAACTACGTGTGGTAAGGTCAACCATAATACTTTTTAGGTAATCATCTAGTTGTTTCAAATGAATATTGAATTTTGAAAGTTTAAATTACAGCATAAACAAAATGTCTAGGAGTTTCAATAATCCAGTTTTCTATTTTATTAAGTAATTAAGTAGTTTGAAGTCATCATTCCATTTCACATATTTATCAATTATTATTCCCAAAAATTTGACACAGTCAATTGGTTTATTTTTACATTAAAACAAATATTCAGGGATCCTAAATTCAACAAAGAATTTCGACAAGAGAATGGGATATATTTTGTTTTCTGAAAGAATGAATTTTCCCTTCAGTTTTTGAACCAAATAGATCATTGGGATAAATATTAAATAAAATCAGACTCAACACAGAAACTTGTGGCACACCATACACAAATATTCTCTCTTTACTTGAGGTTCCATTCACTCGATAAATTCTGCTGGTCAAGTATGTTTTGAATTATTTATATACAAAACCACGAAAACTTTTTTTCTAATTTTCCCGAAAGTAATGTATGGTTGACAACATTTTATCAGACAAGTTGAAAAAGATTCGATCACTACAGTAAGTGACTGCTTCAGAATCTTCTCAATTGTCTATGCAACTAACCTATCATCATTTATTTTTCAGTTAAATGGTCAAAATCATTAAAGTCTAATTTTACAGATATTTTTACTTACATTTATAGTATATTTTAATTCAATATCAGTATTGACTTTTTAGACAGTATTGAACCTGCTACAGATTTTCTCATGAATGAAAAGTAAACTATTCCATATTATTCTAAGAAAATTTTATAAAATTTGTTACAGTAATAACTATGAAGGTACCCATATTATTAGTTTAGAGTTTTAGACTGTATTCGATATCATATCCATTCAGTTTATTTATAAAATTTCCAATCCCAGCCTTACTTGCATCCAACCTGCAAAAATGTATGTTTCCAGTACCCAGAGGTATAACCGTTTTTTGGAAAAAAAAGAGATTGTAATGAAATATTTTCATTTCAGGATGAACTGGTAGCTGATAAATACGTTAAAATTGCCTGTTTGAAAACTGAACTCTCTGATATCGAGGCATGCTATGAGGCAGCCCATTCAAATTGTCAAAAATGGGAGAATATTCACCACATTGTAATACTGGAAACTCAAAAAAAGCTGAGTGAAATAGAAGCCGTTAAAGATTCATGCTGGCAAATCTATAAGGATATTTGCGATAGGAAGGGATTACCAACAATTTATAAAAATAATTATCCTAAACAATTTGAAATAATAAAAAAAGATCTGCTGCAGTGCAAACTTGTTAACGAGAAGATAGTTTCAATAGAAGACGAAAAATTAAGATTATCAGAAAAGGCCTGTCCATCTAATGGAACTAGTTAAAAACACATGAAGTGTAAGGCTTCACCAAACCATAGGTTTTGCACTCAGCACATAGATCTCACGAACTGTGTGAGAGAGATAAAGAGAGAGAGAAGATCCCACAAGCAGTGAGAGGTTTTGATGATTCAGAAATCCCAGCTCTTGAATCAGTATTGTGCTATTTTCTAGTAGCAAACAGAAAACAAAAAACATCCTAATATCAAATGGTTTTCCATGGAAAGTAGTTTGAAAATCTGGAAAATATATACCTCTTTTCTACAGGTGCACTAACTCACTTCACCTAATAATTGAATACACAATTTTTCCACAAATTGTATCTATTTAAATCTTATTCTGATTTGGAAAATGTTCAAAAGACTACTACATTTATAACGAGCATGATTGTGTTATATTTATGGTAGCATTTCTGATGTTTTAGTGCTTTTGCACAATCGATGGGCATCCGAGCAAGATAGTGGTGAAGACAACCAAGACATAAGTAAATGTTATAGTATAAGAAAAATCCTCACAACTAGATGGCATATTTTGTATTTTTTAACTAACACCTCTACTACATCAACAGTCTATTATAACAGTATGTTATATGTTTATTTATTCACAACCCAAACTCAATTTATATTTTTCAAGTTTCACAAAAATATAACCTCTAATTAGAAATATTCTCCAGACTATTTTATTCTATATAAAAAAGTGTTGCGGGTCCCAATATGGGAATCAAAACAAATATATATATATATATATATATATATATATATATATATATATATATATATATATATATATATATGTTGAATTTCACCTATATTAAGTTGACACATTTGAAGATTGGCTTTAAATCAAATCGTTTTAATGAACCATTCAATCAGTCCAGTCTTCCTTTACCTACACCGAAGGCTTATGGACTGACAGCTATCAGAAAAAACTACTCCCCTGGCTAATACCACGAAGGGCGTTGGATTATATCAGACAGGTCTCAGTGCAGAATTCTCAGAAACAATTCCTGCATATGATTTTGATGATGCAACTGTAGATAAGGGAAGACTGGCCTGAACAATTTATTCATTTTGACAATTTGATGAAAGTTGAACTGTATAAACTTTCTTTTTTTTTTGTAAGACACTAAGATTGATGAAGCTCACATCGAAAAATGTTTGCCAAAGAAAACACCTTGTAGAACTTTGTGTTTTCAATGTATATGCATCAGAAGATATTTAAGGTGCACTCTAGATTATAACTGTTTGAAAATACAATCCTGGTACAGTCTTTGTACTTCTTGAAATGCCAATCACTTCGCTAGCAGTCTAAATTATAACAATCTGAAAATACAATTCAGTCTATGTACTTCTTAACATGCCAATCACTTTGCTGGCGGATACAAAGGAGATTATACCCCCTGTGGGACACATCAGATTTTCCAATGATAGTTCCATGTGTTTTCAGAACATTCAAAGGCTTTCTGGATGAAAAATATTCTTCATTTAAATAATACTTCCATAGGGAATATATAGGTGAGAAGAGTATATTTGTAAACTAGATGTTTTCAGTCCTCTTATGGTGGAATACAGTTCATCTTTCAATGAACATGTCAAATACCTTATGATAAAAGATTTAAAAAAAATGGTTCACAAGAATCTCTAAGCATTTATCAATTGCAGCCAAGATAACAATATATACAATGTAATACTATTATACAACCTAATTTTGACTTATGAATAAGCTCATGGTTATATGGTTTGAATCAAAATCAGATATGAACATTGCAAAAATTACAGAATCGTGGTATGATAGTGATTTTTAAATGTATTGACTCATTGTAGTGACTATCAGTTCGAGATAGATTGTACAGATCAGCAGTGTTATTTATCTTCAAAATAATCAATAATATGTTACCATCATATTTCAGAGAATTCATTAATTATCACTGCAATACTCATAATGATGAAACAAAACAAGTTAATAATTTTCACCTACCACATGTAACCTGCCTTCCACAATAAGAATTTTGTTTCATAATTGTCTATAATAATAATAAACAGCTTTATTTCAGAGTAGATTACAAACTTTTATTGCAAAAGGTGGGTAACATAGAATGAAATGGCGTCAAACAAGAAGGTACAGATTTTTTGTTATAAATATTTTTAAATGAATGTTCCAGTGAGATATGCGTTCAAATCATAGGGCTCTAAGTCTATGAGAAGTTTTGAAAACATGGTTGAATAGCTTGATTGACATATAGTGGGCGCTTTTTTCAGTTACTGTTAGTCTATGAAGGGGATATATATATATATATATATATATATATATATATATATATATATATAGTGGGATACTTATGAGCAGGTATATTTTCAGTGAAGAGGTGTGAATTTTTATAAATGAACATTAGGCATTCATAGATATAAATTGCGTAGATTGTCATTATATTGGTGGATTTGAATACTGTTCTGCAAGTTTGGTTATAATTTAAGTTGTTTATTCCTCTTATTATTGTTTTTTGAACTATGAAGATTTTTTCGATATTTCAATTGCTACCCCAAAAAATAATTCCGTATCGAGCAACCGATTCGAAATTAGCCGTGTATATTGTTTTTATAGCCTCGTTGTGCAGATATTTTGATGTATCTCTAATTCCATACGATATTCCACTTAGTTTGTTTGCGAGGTTATCAATATGAGAAGTCCAATTCATGTTCTCGTCTATGTGGATTCCTAAAAATTTGGTGTGGGACAGTTCAAAAGAAGAGTTTTGAAGGTCCACCCTAACTGGATAATCAATGTTGTCTTGGTTTGTTCTAAACAAAATCATGTGTCTTCGATTCATTTAGTACAAGTTGATTTTTATTGAACCAGTCCTTAGTTTTGTTTAATAGATCTGTACTATTCAACATCATCTTTGGGAAGTTTTCACCACCTGATAACAGACTTGTGTCATCTGCTAAGATAGTTTTGAACTGATGTTGGTTTAGGTTTGGATTACATAAGTCGTTCAAATAAATGACGAACAAAAGAGGGCCGGCAATGCTCCCCTGCAGAATTCCCACGTCTGTGGGAAGGGTTTCGGATTTATAGACTCTTCCATTTCGTTTTATTTTTACAGATTGAAGGCGATCTGATAGATAGGATTCAACCCACTTTAGCGCTGAACCTCTTATTCCATATGTTTCTAATTTCATTAACATTAGTTGATGATTCAAGCAGTCATATGCTTTGGATAAATCCAAAAACATCCCGAGAGCTATCAATTTTTCTTCCATTACGTTCGTTATATTTTGTGTGAATTGATATATGGCCGTTTGTGTTGATCTACCCTGTAAGTATCCATGTTAAAGCCTACTAAATAAGTTACATTGATTCATAAACTCTATAATTCTCACTGACATTGCTAGTTCGAATAATTTTGAATAACTGGGAGGGATGCATATTGGTCGGTAATTTTCTAGGCTCTCTGGATCATTTTTGTTAAAGATTGGCTCCACAATGGAGGTTTTTAATCCTGTTGGGAATATGCCATACTTCAGTGAATTATTTGTCAACATTTAAATCGAAAATAAACCATTACTTGAAAACAAAACTCATAGCCGCCCTTGTTTCCTCAATAATGATGTTGACTCAATGATGTCACAGTATAAAATGATAGAACCATTTTTTCATTATAATGTTTAATTCAGTTAGTAGTAATGTAATGTAGTAGTGATGAAATTTTAGTTCTCTACCATTAGATGTAGATCACTGTGTCATTTCTAATGGTACATTTTATATATTGTATGTATATTAAGATATTTTCTATAGAATAAACACATTCATTCAGTCGCACTCTCCACTACGATAAATAATGATCTCAGCCCGTATTTCTATATATATTTGAAAATTCAAAATTTCAAGAGTTTGTAAAAGTCAATCAACATTGGTAGATTATATATCAAACATCAGAAATATTCTGTTTCTTTTCTTCATTATGCTCCCCTGAAAATCAGATCCGTCACTGAATCACTTACTGGCGAAAAAGTTGAGAATCTCGATCAAACTAAACGGCGGTCAATAATCCCAAAAAACGGCAAATATGATGGTCTCAGACAATGGTCTCGGTTCAATCCACAGTGTTGCCTTCCTCATTTCATCTGAAATATTTCTTTCAACTTAAAAACTTTGAAAATTAATGAGTATCAAAAGTTTACACCGTTTGTTTGAAGGTGATTTGACAATGTTTCATGGTGAATTCCATTAATTCGGACTTTTATTGTCTAATATGATATAAAATGATTTAAAATCCCTGAAAGAACCAATAAAATTGAAAATCAAAATGAATAGCTGAAAATAAAAATTATATTGTGGTAAATTCGTGAATTAACTGTCTTCAACAAATTTATTTCCAACAATATTTCAATTATCACAAACTAATTTATTTATTACAACACTTAGCAACTAACGCTCAAGTTATTTCTTTAGCCGCTCGATTCACTTTCTGAACTGCCCTCTTAGGTCGGGAAGACAGGCTTATATCGGTAAAGGTCCTTTCGAGAATTCTGTAGACGGTTCGGTACTCGACTAGAATTTTACCGGCGGTTTCAGGCTGCTTCTTTCGCGGTGAGGTCACGTGTTTGTTCGATGAGTCGCCTGGCGTATCGGTCAGAGACGGCTTCAGATTCGTTACAATATGAAGCAAAAAAAAACTGAAATTTAATTACAATGAAATAAAATACAAGAAAAAATTGAAAATTGAACAATTAAAGAAATAAAAATTGAAAGAATTCAAGCCAAGTTACTTCACGACGTTTCGATTGTTAGTATCCACAATCATCTTCGGATTGCTGGACCTATACTTAGCTTTCTACTGTGACTGGACTATTCCTTTGAGAGATGACTATAGGTCATTCGAGTGCTTTCACATATCCCCTCTTTCCTCTCACCGGTTAATCGGGAGCTGACCATTTGGTGGGAGTTGGACGTTTTCTGCTTGATTTTGGGTTTCCATATGTTGCAAATATCTACGCTAGCTTGGCCGAAAGCGTTGTTGGACAATATATATGCGGCTTTTTTGAATTTCCTGCTAAACCAGCAGTTTTCTTCTCTGTGTGGATGATCTCATTCTGGGATCACTTGATGTTATTTTGATGAGTCAAACATGCTCTGCTATTCCCAATTTGCTCTTGTTTACAGTAATTGTAAATCTGGTAATCAAGAATAAGACTGCCGAACAAGTCTTCTGGTGTAATAGTATTCTCGTATTATTCAACGAGTGAAAAACACGACAATTGAAGTGAAGTGAAAAAGAAGTCGGTTGACCTGAGCCGATGGCGAGCAAATCATTCGAGTAAAAGATATTTCTCACGAGTTGAATACCATACTTTCTCTATGACATATCAGGAATATTTTAAAATGAAATCCATTTGTGAATATTAAATTTCATAATCAGAGGCATTCTGCGAAAAAATATGTCATATTTTCGTTATTTTATTGAATTTTAAATAGTTTGAAAAAAAAGCAAATAACTGCAATTGGTGTGATTTGAACAAAAGATCATCGATTTGAAAGCCCATAGTTCAACCGGTGCTCCATTTTACCAATGTTGGTTATTGTAAAGTAGGTAAATATACATATAATGTATACATGTCTGTGAATAAAAGTGAATTTTTTTGTTTTTCGAACACATTTTTGTTTCAACTCAAAATACCTAAACGAAAGTAAATATTCCTACATTTAACAGATACTACTTTAGTTAGATTTTGTGCAAATAAATATATCAAGATTATAGAAGTTTTTGAAGTATTTTTAGACGAAGATTATTTTTGTCGAAAACAACTCTTTTGCTTTAACTTCTCAAATATGAAGAATTAGAAACTTCAATTCTGAAATGAAATCAGAAACTGAACTTGGTCAACTGATGATTTTGTTCGAATATTATCTGATATACCATAACAATTGTTGTTCTTGATATTTTCCATGACAACACATCAAACTGTTAGTAATTCTGACACTTTTTTTTTCGTAAATATTATTTTGTGATTTAATCTTGATTTTCTCGGTCTTTCCTTTGATTTTTTTTTCTGATGAAAATTTCACATGGAAAAATGAAAAACGAACGATCTCCCCGTATCACTTTTCCCAAAATTAAGCCTCAAGATGCAGTGTTGGACTATATTCAATCAAAAAATATGGAAAAGTTGGATAAGTAAGTATTTACTTTGTTTCAAATAAAATTTTAGTAAAATAGGTACAGGTTTACCTGTATTGACAAAACGGAAAAAAACATTTAAAATTCAGCTACTGTTTTGAAAAATATAAACTCTTTTTCTACTTTCAATTTTTAATATTCCAGATTATATCCAGAATTCGATGTTGTTCGGCAAAATGACCCATTCTCTAATTTAGCTCTTCTTGAAATTAAGCTGAACAAAACTGAAAGAGTGCTTCGCCAAAAGAGAAAAACTTTAGTTGAAGCCAGAACAAATCTCGATAAACAGTGGAAGGAATTGGATGAAAAAGAGAAATCATTAAGAGAAAACTTTAAACATTTCGATCAGGTATGCATTTGCAACACCATATACAGATTTTTCAAAATTTGATTCACCAATTCACACATTTTGTAAATTAATATCTAAATGCAACAGTCTTTAGGTTGGAATGAAGTTTAGGTTTACCTTTTTGAAGTCTCGAT
This sequence comes from Leptinotarsa decemlineata, assembly GCF_025532065.1. Classification (NCBI taxonomy): domain Eukaryota; kingdom Metazoa; phylum Arthropoda; class Insecta; order Coleoptera; family Chrysomelidae; genus Leptinotarsa; species Leptinotarsa decemlineata. Next base: position 796,455 of record NW_027412549.1, on the reverse strand, counting down.
CTACTGTATAAATTCTGATTATTCAAATTGATCATTGTTAAACTCATACAGAGCAAATAAAAAAAAATACTGTCTAATGACAGTGGCTAGAAAAAATACTGTCTCTCGACGCGGGTTTCGCTAACCAAGTGAGCAACAGATAGTATTTTTGTTTTCGTGTGGATATTCATATTATGCCGGAGGTTCCAATTCTACCTACCAAGTTATACAGAGCAAAGCATCTCACACACACACACACACTCTTACACGCGCGCACCCAAGCGCACACACACCCATTCAACTAGAACATAATAATCAATATCTTGTATGTCTTATCCTTCACCATTACACAAGAAATCTCACAAATGTTATAATGGGGATAAAAATTATATACATTAACATATAAACATTTTCTATTGTTTTATGATCTACAATCTACATACTGAATGTTTTTCCAGTTTGTGAGGGAGAACATGGAGAAAAGAGAGCGAGCACTGAAGAAGATGAAAGATGATGTAGCTCTGAAGGAGCAAAGAAGGAACGATATACAAATCTGTTTACTAAATTATATTGAAATGAAGCAAGCAAAATTTGACATGGATGCAAAAATTAAAGATTATCGCCTATATGAAGTAAGTCGCATCTCCACCAAATTAAAAGACCAATGTTAACTTTCTGATATACAATCTTATTGACTTTACTTGTAGGATTTTTTAAATAAAGTTGTAGAACATTCAGAAGAATTCACCAGTATCCAGGATATGATCAATCGTTACCTGTCACTACTGAATGCTAAAAATAGTTTGGCACAGCTACAAGAAGATAATTTGAAAGCTCTTGAAAATGCCAGGAGTGATATGGTGAGCAGGTGGAGTTGCTTCACCGGCATTCAAGAATAATATGCAATCAAGAATTATCATTATTTCATTTATTTAATAAGTTGATAGTTTTATTTTGTTGATATCATATTTGATGAAAATGTTGTATTCCTTCAGGTATCTGGCATCTGATAATAATTCTCTTGAGATAGTCATTTTCAGGAGTAATACATTTGTGACCATAACATTCTGGGTTTTTATCAAAATTAATAAATATTATATAATAAGTATAGCTTGGAAATAAGTTAAATTCGGGCCTCCAATAAAACTTTTAGAGAAGGTGAAAATATGTGATATTTTATTCTTGGGTAACTCAAATTTGTTCTTTGATAGATTTTTAAATTGTTTCGTGTTTGTTTTCATTTCATTTTTTGAATATACGTTTATATTCATTAGTTTGACCATTTCAGATGAAACTAATTGAAGAAAATAATTTCGTCATCATGGGTTTGAATAACCAGATCGCCAATTTACAAGCAAGATTTGAAAATGCCAACATTAAATCTCTAGAAAGTGAACAGCTGGTACTTCAGATTAAGAATAATGCGGTCAGTACATTGATACTTTTAATTAATAATCTCAGAATCAGAAGTCATTCATCACTAATAGAATACATACAGGGTGAATCTCCTACAAATTTTAAATGCCGAAATTTTAAGAAACAAATTTTATTCAAAACTCACTCTTGTTTATTCCAATAAATGTTCAAGGGACTTACATTTGTATTCGGTATGTTGGAGGTTTTCATTTTGAATGACTGATTCAATTTTCTGAACATATGTTTCTCGTTCAAGGATAACGATGGCATTTGATTTATCAGGTTTCGTGAGAACCAGATCATTCTGTCTTATTTTTTGTTGTATAGTTTTTATTATGCCTGTTTCTTTACAGTTCAATGAAGAGAATGGATGATTCTGAATAACTTGCCCCAATATCCCTATTATCTGTCCGTTTCAATGCAATAGCTGTATCTATCATCAAGTATCTAAACTGTTTTTATTAATTATTGTTGGTGTATATTTTGGCCCTTTGAAAATGTCCTTATAGGACGAAACTGCAGTAACGTTAGTTACAAATAAAAGTGGTAAAAAACATAGAAAGTTTCAATTCTCATTTCTCCATTGTTCACTTATTCACAATTTCATTTCTTACATTATGGAATGTTGCTGGTATTTTCTCTTTGCTAAAATTTGTATAGTTTTCATGTTTGTCAATATATTTGAAGAGTTACTTGAGTTTGTTTCAAACTCTGAAATTGTTAATCTACAGGTGAAGAAAATGAGCGAAATTGATCAAGTTAAAGCATCCATCTGGAATGTCTACACTCATATGGCGCATTCGAAGAGACATCCAGTGAAAATAAAGAAAGATAATGTGGAAGAACAGATGATGTACATAAAACGAACCCTCACGGAGTTGTCGAAGGTCAACTTGATTTTACGTAAACGTAGTAAATCGCCTGCGAAAGACATAAGAATAAAGATCAATTAGATTACTCGTCTAGGAATACGAAAATAGCGACCTCTTTTGTATATTTTTATGATCTACTATAAGCAGATATAAATGTACTAAGAAATTACAATAAAAACTATTTTATCACTATTGACCTATTCATGAATAAACCTTTCTATAGTTGTAAAGTTTGAAGTGAAAAGTAACCTAATGTAAGCTAACAGAAATATTAAAACATTGGAATGAACACTTGAATGTACAATATAAAAAAGTCATTAATATTTGAACATATGACATTCTATCATTATAATTTCTTCAAATAAAATGAATCCAGTTTTGTGAATAGCCTTTCCTTAAAAGGATTTCTCGTGTATGCCAGAAGTTAGGTAAGTGTCACATATTTCTGTTGTCTGCAAACTGATGTTTTCAAATTTATGTAGTGATACTTAACTTCATTGACAAAAAAATATATAAATTTGTTTATTTATCACATCTATCACATCATATTCTTCGAAAATTGGTGTAGATTTATAATTATTGATAAATTCTGTTATTAGTATTTTTAATGTACTATTTATTACCTATTTTAAAATAAGAACATTCAAAAAGAGGGCGATTTGTTTGTAGGTCACTCTTTACTATACAAACAAAAATATATATTTGTAGATGAATCATTTCATATTGATAAAATTAATTAAAAAATATTTATGTACATATTATCATACAGCAATTTCATTTGATAGTATACATATACAGTTCAGATTAATGAGACACTCCTTACTCATTATCATTAAATTTATTCAAAAGTTCGAATGTCTTCAGGCAGTTCAAAAAGAAATTATTTTCTATTCAAACATGAAAAGTTTGCCCTTCATTATGTAGTACCATACCGAGTCTTCCCAGGAAGTTGATACTTTTAAAAAACAATCTGAAAAATGTTATTACCTTATTTTTTTCCAAAACTGCAATGTTTTATAACAAATCTTGATCTTCAAAAATCATGAAAACTTTATATCATTCTAATGTGAATCTTGAAAACTATCATGTTATGTATTAACGAAACTTGCCACTTTTTCCACACCAGAATAAAAATAGTGTCTCTGAGAGACAATAGATTCATTTTACGCCAATTTAATTAGACTGTAAAACATCTAATCACAATTGAGTGCTGAGCACAATGGAACAAAAGGGATACTTGTCAACTCGCAGACACACTGGGTTTGTTTGACATCAGGCAACCTTCTAGCTTTTCAAATCATCTAGAACAATTCGTTCAGGCCAGTCTCAACTCCCTACACTGTAGGTAAATGGATTGACACTTATCAGAAAACAACTACTCCCATGCCTTATACCACGAAGGGCGTTGGATTATATTCGACAGGTGTTAGTGCATGATTCTTCACTGAAGTTATTCCTGCATATGCTGTTGGCGATACAACTGCCGCAATAGATTTTCAATTAGTATAACACACTTGAAGACCAGTTTTGGACTGTTTGGCCACTCGTCAGTGTAAGGTAGTGTCTATCATCAACATAAAGTCACTGATTTCCGATAACTGAAAATTGAATTCTTTTAGAGTATTATTCTTTGAACTTACTAGGTTAAAGCGGACAACAAACAACAGGTTTGTCATCGCCCTATCTGCCTGTGAACGAGGTAACCAACCACATATCCGAAATTTTACCAATTCCTCGTATATGGAAAGAAAACTTTTCACATCACCAATAGGTGCCCATCACCCTATCAGTGTAGGGAGTTGAGACTCGTGACGACTGTTCCTTTAGACGATTTGATTTATAACCAGTCTTCAAGTATGCCCACTGCCCATATTGGAAAAACTTCTACTTTTTAGTACTACACATATTAATTTTTTTTTAATCTGCTATAAAATTCTGTTACAAAGTAAAACTGAAATATCTTTCGATCAAAATTATGTACATTTTTCATAACATTTTAAATCAAATATTGTAATTAAAAAACATATTCTAAACAATTTGTATCATTCTCAAGGTTGTCCCTTCAAAATCATAAAATGTATGTTATGTTTGCCAATTATTCTCAGTTTCATTCATAGTTGTAATCTCTATTTCATTCATTGCTGAATTTTTCTCAAGCAGTCAAGCAGAATCATGACAGAAAAAGTTCTCTTCTTCATCTTCACAGTCTATACAAAAATTATGGAGAACACATGTGGCTTCCACTAGTTGCTTTATCAAAACCACATCCCCATTCTCAATATTCTGCAGATGCTGAAATCGCCCCTTCAGTAAATTAAAAGCTTCCTCTGCAATATTATAATAACCAGTTTTATAACGCATATTATCATTATCAAAAGGATGTAGCAGCCAAGAGTATTTTGGATGATCTTGATGTCCTAGAAAACAATAAAATATGTTGATATTGTATAAGATTCGTTTTTTATTTTTTGACTCTAAAGAGTAAATTTACCGTTGTAATCGTTTTTCAGGAGATTTCTTCTAGAGAAAAGTATATTTTTCAAAAGTCTAACTAACCTACATGACTGAAATCATTTTGTTATATGATAATATTCTCAACTATGAGATTAATAAGTGAAATAACTAAAAATAACTTGAGACTAAATTATGAAGAGAGGATTACAAATTGTGAAAGTAGTTTTTGAAAAAAATATGTAAATTTTAAATGAGAATTTGGGTTTTCTTTCTAGTTTATATCAACACCTGACCTGCACAGTTTCAAAATGTTATAGATTGTTTGACTTGATGCATAGAAAACTATTTATAATATAATGTTGGAGTTTTGTAGATGTAGACATACAATAGACTTCCAGTTAAAGAAAATTATGGTCTGTATAACTTGGATTCTTTGTACCAGCCTAGAGCTCTATAGTTTCGAAATTTTGAAATGCTTGAGTTGCCTTTTATGGTTGACAACTACTGGAACCAAATAAGCTGGTTGTGGTATTTTCGACTAATTTGAAAAATATGTTATTTGTTGAGTGAATTATCTGTGGACTTTGATTTCAATTCTCAAATGTATTTTATTTCATAAGTTTCCAAATTTTGAAAATAACAAGTTTCTTTGTCAATAAAGTTAGAAAACCTCAAGATATTGAATGATACTGCCTGTATTCATAATTTATTTACAGGCATAGAGACAAAGTAAATCTGTTCCAACTATCAGTGCAAAATATATAATTTCTCAAATCTATTGCATTTTTATCTAAAAATAATATATGGGAAGGAAACATTTTTTTTTCAATAGATCAACATGTATATCTAAAAATACAAGGTAAAAATCAAGGTTGTCACTATATACTAAATTCATAGTAACAACTAGTGGTGAAAAAATAGAAAAAAATACCAACAGAAAATAAAACTTTTTACAAAAATCTTGACATTTTCAACCAATGTTATGTTATAAGTGATCATTGAGGACCCAAACATTAAGTTTATTTTGCCAATGCTTACCAATTAAAAAGTACTTTCCAAGTAAACCATTTTTTACCTCCAGTGGAAGAGATGATTTATTCAGAACAACTTCTGGAACATCAGATTCCTCGCTGATGAAAAAATCAATGAACTTTTTGTTAACTGTAACTACCCCTACAAACAAAAGTTACACTCTTAATGCAAAATAAATGGGTAGATTTTACCTTGAAGAACAACACTGTTGAAACCATTGTTGGAAATATAAAGTAGAGAATTTTTTTCAGGTTTTGGAATTTTTATATGTGATACTCCAATTGCTCCTATTACACCCTTTAGATCACAAGATTCTTCGAACAACCGAGCAATGGATGGGTATTCACAAGAAGCAGGCCACTTAATGTATTCTGATTTTCTGCAAGATAAATTTCTAGTACCTAAAATTTACTAAAATGTATTATGTTTTGTCAAAAATGATGATATTGGTAATTTTGAACTTAGAATTGATACACAAAATTGATTTCCAATATTAAAATACATTTTGTTACAATTAACATCAATTTATTTTTAATTTAGAAAGAAGTTGAGTTCAAAATCAATTTTGCAAAAACAGAAGTGTCTACAAATGACTTGGAAATAGACGAATTTTTTATTGAAAACACTTTTCCCACACACGCGTTTTGTTAACTATGTTACCATCATCAGGAGATGACTAGAACTAATTTTTATGGGTATCTTGATGTTTTTATATACAATGAAATGAAATTAATTTATAGAACAACTTATTATTTCCTACCACGTAAAAACGGCTACATCCATCAATTTATTAGAACAAGTTATTGTTATATTGTCATTTTTCCAAATAACAAAAAATTGTAGGGCTACATTTTTTTGTACATAGATTGGTCACATTCACCTTGAGCAAAGAAATATATGAAATTATCGAGGAAATAGCTGAAAGTAATCAGTATCCTTCTAATATAGTGAATGAGTTAATTCCGAAAAGAAAATTTAGATAGTGTCTTGGTAGGCGTGTCTTGCAAGTATTTTGTTCTAGTGTAGGAAACATCAATTCCTTTTAGAAATTGAATATAAGAGGAAAAGAAGCATTTAAATACCTATGATATACGATTAAAATTGACTAACTAGTATAAAGTATTATGATGTATGCAACGTAGATATGAAAGGTACATAAGAAAAGAAAAATAATTAGAAACAGAAACTGACAGAGTACATGCTGTGTGCTAACAAGAATGTTTGCAGGCAGCATGTCAAAGGAAAAAATCAAAAGAAGTAATGTGCTATCAGATGTAATAGGACAATGGTATATGAGTATGATACCTAGAAGAGAAGAAAAAGTATGTATACATAAATTAATAGAATATAGTTCTTCAAGAAGAGAGGCAGACCAAATTTGGAAAGATATAGTGTAGAGTGTAAACCATTCTATATGAAAGAAAATTAAAAAGTTGTTGGAAAAACAGGGTCTACTGAAGAACTTTGTTGAAAAACAAAGGCTCGAAAGTAATATCAATTTGTTAGTTCTTCGAAAACATAATGAAAAAATACATTTTGCTAGGTTTTCACAAAAATAGGTGAAAAACTTCAACGCGATTTCCACCAGAAAATAGCTTTTTCTCGTATATCTAATACTGTATTAGACACGCCTGAAGAAGCCATTATAGAAAAAACTTGTGTTGTAGTTTTGTAAACCATTCGTGTTAGTCTCACATGAAGTGTTATCAATACATTGAGAATTATTTCATTGGTATATCTTTCATGATAATAAATAACAACCTATTTTAATAATATTATGTACACAACTCATGGTGATATTGAACCTTTCAGATGTCTTCTTGAAATGTTCCTGATTACCCAAATACCATAATAAGACTAATGCTGCTTTTTGGGGTGATATTCCTTTCATACAGAAGTCACTCTGTATCACTTCTGAAACAAAATAAAGTAACATTACTACCTGTATGATTAATTTAAATTAGTTAAAAGATATGTGATGGAATTTGCCAATTCTTGATGAAAATCCATAATGTAGGTACTCAAGTAAATGAAATAATAACTAAATATATCTGAATAGTGCTTTATATAAGTTAACAATTTGAATCAGGACTTACCTGAAACTTTGACAAATGTTGTCCTATTAACTCTAAAATGATTTTTGAAATCATCTGGGTTCAATAGGGGATCAATAACTGCCTTTGAAAAAACGTTTATTTTTTTCAATTTTTTTCTAGGTTTTTCTGTGTCTTCATCTGAATCATCACTACTGCTACTGCTTGCAAACAAATAAGAGTATTCTTCACATTCGGAAGAGAATAAAAAAGATTCCTGAAAGTTTGTACAATGTATGTTCTGATCGATTTGCATAATTTATTGGTGTTTATTTGTTGCATAACATTTTTAGTAGGTATTTGGAAGTACAACTTTATAATGTTTGGGAAAGAAGGTTTTTGGCTTTCTACTACTCCATTTTGACACAAAAAAGTTTGCGAAAGAATTTTTTTTTGTGTAATTCAATGTTTATATGAAAGTAGCTGTTTCAGGAGGGCTTTCTCCCAGTTTGCATCTGAAAATTGCTTCTTTGCATGATCTACACATCCATGTATAGAGTTACTCATTTTGAAATTGATTACTTCCTTCCTTTCTTTGGAAGATTCCCACATTTCTTTGTATCAAGATGGAGTAGTAGAAAGCCAAAAACTTTCTTTCCCAAAAATTAATCACTCCTGAATATATAAGCCCTTCAATTCAAATTTATAATGTATTTTATAGTTTAAGTTTTCTTGATGGTCAAGCTAATGTATACATTCCATTTTTTTATGTAGGTATATTTATGAAGGTTTTTCAAAATTCAAAGATATTTTGTGATTATTTATCAGCTGTGAACATCATTCAACATATCAAATTATTTTAAATTTTTGATTCATAATGACTATATATTATAGATATATCATTAATAAAAAAATAAATGCAAACCTAAAATTTACAGAATACTTCAATTAATTTTAGAACTGACCATAAGCTATTGTCCTATTTAATTCCTCTGTTTGATGAATACTTTGTTTTTTTAATCAAATCAAGTTGAAATTGACTAACAACTGTATTATTAGAATATTAATGGAGTTTTTCCCCAACTCCAAACCGTTTCAACACCTCCACACATTTTTCGATCAACAAGTGATCATCTTCTAGAGGAAGATTAAACTGAGTTTAATCTTTCTTTTGAAGGTTCCAAACAGTACATCACAAGTATATTATTAGAACATAAATATGAAGTAAAATCTAAGAAAAATTTAGTTTTATAAATAATAATTTGTCCGCCAGTCGTAGGATACGAAATGTTTGAGAATGTTTCATTTTGAAGTTTGTTGAAATCACACTTACAATTGTGAATTTATTCAAATTCATTTTGTCCAATGATAATATATGCTATGATGATTATCTGAAATTCATATAATAAAATTTAGAAACACTTGAAAGTTTTGTTTGTATTCGTATCTATTAGTCCGCCGGTCTCCTAACTTTGCTATTTGATTATAGCCACAGCGCCACAGCCACAAACTACTTACTCTAGCTTGCGGCTTGCGGCAGTGAAAAATAAGTTGAGTTTGGCTTCTTTCTTCTTCTATTCGATTCAATGGTCTCAGCAACTAAGGCTATCCGGCCAGTTTGTAACGAAATAAATCAGTCAGTGTTGACACAGAATATCGGAACTATGTGGTGTTGCCAACTGGATGAATTATAAAATCGCTACACATGAAGCAAAAATCCGCACACAGCTTCATATTCCCTTAAATCAGTGTTCCAATATAAACGAACCCTAAATTGTTCTATCTATTACCATCTTTCTCTTGCTTACATTTAGGAAGAAACAACTGAATTCCATCTTTTTGCAATAATGCCATTATTGCGTTTTGAAAGCAAGTTCAATATTTCAACATAATATCTATGTTTTCTGTTCCCATATCTCGCCTAAAAAGATTTGTTCACAGAGCTTTTGTCTGATAAAATACATTTCATTGTCACTCTTATGAAAGTAGTCAGGAGAAAATTTTGAAGACTTCATCGGATAGGCGATTTTGTGTATTGATTATTATTAATATCAGGTATAGATTATCCATTTTGAGTATTGTGAACAGATTTAAATCAATTTCCATTCTATTGATTTTACTTTTGTGGCACATGTATTTTTTCTGAGTTGGCTACGTTGTGTATTTACTATATGTATTTGATGTTTTCATTGCAGTAACTTTTGATTTAGTTTTCTTGAAAATTAGCTGAAGTAACGTTTTGTGAACAATCAAGGCAGTTATTCATCAATCATATCACAAATAATTGTTAAACATAGATTAGACATGCAATTGACCTTATTGAGCTTAGACAAGGAAAGATATATGGACTCGTAACAACCAACAGCATGCTGAGGCAAATCTGCACCAAACGCTAAACGCCAGTGGCGTATCTATGAGAAGGGTTCAAGACATAATCCTTCCATAATCTATATATCAAAGCAGTATGGATTATTAAGTGATGCGACCCCGTGGTTACCAACTGCGTTAAAATAATGACATTTGATAATTTGACACCTGCTAATAAATAACCTATCTTTCTGAGTTCCTTCTGCATTTTCATTTTGGTAAATGAGAAATTGACTTCCAGAATATGTCTGAAAAGAGATTTCCAGTCGTTATATATGAAGTTGGAGCTCCAAAATGAAGAATCAGTATGAAAAAATATAAGATGGTCTGTCCCAATTATGAATAAGGTCAATATCTCAATGGAATTGGAGATTTAAAATTCGAGAGGCAGAAATTTTTCGTGTGATTTCTAAGATGGCAATTCATATGGTAAGTACTCTTTTATTATAGTTTCATCTATCCACTTCAGGGTTCTTATATACAAATCCTATTTCTGGTTTCCACTTCACTTTGTTTGCATTGAGATCAGCGTTGCCGTTATGGTACTTCAGTACATTTGGAAACTTGAAACACTTTTAGAACTCCTTCAAATGTTTCAATACTTTTTCACTATTTTGTTTTTGAAATGAGTCAAACTGCCCATATACAATTGTTACATTCATTACACACGAACATTTTTGTTATCTTCGACATGAAATAATTTCTACATGGTCACATTTACAAAAGTTAATACGTTGTCTCGTGTTTCTCATTTTTTTGTTGATTGGAAACGATGGATGTAAATTGATTATATCAATCATCCATGGATTCGCTTGTTTTGGATCTTGTTTCTATATTTGGATCTGGTACTTTTTCTGAATGGTAGTGGCAACACTGAATCAAGTTGAACTATGGAATACTAAAAATCAATTATTTACAAAAAATCAGTATAGTCAGACATTTCAAGGATTTTCATTAATTTTCGAGTGAAACGCAAGTATTTTGTCCTTAGCTTTGTACAATTACCATTGGCAACACTGCTTGTCAGTTACCGAAAGTGTGACAGAATACAAACAGTTCTGTCTGACATTGTATTATTATATAATCGAAAAGAAGAAGAAGACAAATATTTGAAATATAGTCTTTGACTTTTTGGTATTTTGACATCATTCATAATAATAACATTATCATAATTGTGAATTTTCTGAAACGTTTTGCTCACGAATTTAAGACGAACATAATGGTTTGTGATAAGTGCCAGAAAAATGCATGAGTGAGTGATTACTCCCGATCCATGGAAGACTGGTGCAAGAAACACTACTGAATCTGGTGGCAGGAAAGTTAATGAAAACAAGGCTCTTACAGCAGCAAAAAATAGATTCAGTTCACAGACTACCTCCTTTAGAACTTGCAAGTATGCTTGTACATAAAACATTTTTAAAAGTACGTGTTTATAATTTTTTCTGTTTCAGAATTTGCAGACAGAAAGTTCATCAAGTAGGGTCGCATTATTGTCAATCTTGTGCCTATAAAAGAGGAATTTGTGCTATGTGTGGAAAGAAAATAATCAGTACTAAAAATTATCGACAGTCCTCTGCTTGAAAAGGATTTACACCCAAACCGGCATCAACTTTTCGCCCATCCTAAGTATGGAACAAGAAGACTAAATGAAAACCTGTGTACCGCCTAAGGACACCTATTGAATGTTACATGTATTAGAGATAACATTTTTACATTACTATTGTTTCAGATATTTTCATACATCCAGTTAAAAATGTATAGTTGTTGTAAATGGGCATTTTGTTTTAAGAGTGACCAAAATGTTTGTGATTTGATTCAATTTATAAAATATTTTAATAAACAAGTTAAAACTAATTGACAGAGGTATATTTCTGAAAGAGATTAGTTTTTGGGAGGTTTTGGCTTCCAACTTATTCATTTCTATTTCTGCTTTTCATAGTGGGAAATAATTTGCGACGAATCTTCCAAATCGAAGACGTTGCACATGTGCCTGATGGTTTTACTTCAACTCTGCGCGGCATTAGCTGGGTGGGTTGTTTGTTTTTCTGTTGGGTATTTGCCACACGTACCTACAAAGTCGTAGGTCTGCATGAGAGGAAAGGGGCAACCCGGAGCATATATATATATAGAAATATCAATCTCTATTAACTTACCTATACAGTAGGTTCTGGTAAATGCCTGTCTGAAAACAACTACTTCCCCCAGCTAATATCACAGTGGACATTGAACCATATCCAAGATACCTCAGAGGTAGTCTTGCAGATATTCCTCGTTCATCCAGCAGCAAGACCATGCTGAAGTCAGTCGAGTAAGTTGGGAGAGATGAATATTTCGAAATTTTATTTCCAAAATTTCATTTCCTTATACGACTATCTTTCCTCAATACAGTCTTCAAATTTACTTTTGTCAAAGGCATATTATTTGGAAGAAGAATATTTCACTGAAAGGCTTTGAGTTGTCTGCCAATTTGTATTCGTTTTCTTTAATCTTTTTTTTTATAATTTTTTTTTCGGTATCAACGGCATCGGTTACTTTGGTGATTAGCCAAAATTAACAATATTAGTTAATAACCACCCGAGCCACCTAGGAAGCGTCATGGCTATTCACAGTCCGTCAGCCACGCAACGTTGTTGAAACATCCCAACTTTAACTAGATAAATTATCTCAAGAATATCTAGTCGAGGTATGGATCGAACTCACGACCATTCAATGGTGGGTCGGGCACATTCCGCTGTTGCACCAATTCAGCGCTTATATTATATGTATGTCTCTCAGTATGTAACATTTTATTTTGTATTCATACACTTTCATAATTTGAAAAGTTTTACACCCATTAGGGTCCTTGTACCAAGGAACTAATAAAGATTATCTGTCTATCTAATTCAATGTTTGTATGAAAGTATGCATGATCTACACATCTTCAATCTTTTAGAAGTTTCTCACATTTTTTTGTATAAAGATGGAAGAGTAGGAAGGCACAACCAACAAAATTCTTGAAATTCATCAAATCAGTAGGGAGACCAGTAGCAAATATTGTAAACAGTGGAGGAAGTTGATTCAGTCTTGAAAATTAGAATCAAACTTAATGCACAAAAAATATAATCAGACTAAAAATATATTCAGCTCTTTCCGAAACACCAAATGTCTTTTATCGGAATATACTTCTTTAGAGAAAATTCGAACTTCGGATCAACCTAAACTGTATTTATATTACCGTTACGATCAACCTTAAAAAGTAAATCGAAGCCATTTTTGTCATTATACCGGGTGTCAACGAATCTACTAGACAAATCATAACTTTTACAGTATTAGGTGAATGAAAATGAGATTTGGTATAGGTAAATGGTGTGTGAAGAGGTGAGTTTTCACATATCTTTCACTCCCGGTTTTACCGGAAATGGCTCCCGGTTTTCAATTTATATTGTATCATTTTTGAACAACTACCTAACTAATAATTTCAGCAAGGCACTTACATTTTTTTGCAATATCCTAATTTCTTGAAAACTCCACTATAGTTAATTTTCAAAGTGCATTCCTCCTTGTTCAGGACACATTTCAGTTCGTTCAATTGTTTCTCTCAACACGTTTCATAACATTAGAGGAGTTAAACTTCTAAATGCCTGTAGAATACTTTCTTCTAAGATTTCGAGAGTGGCTGGGTCTGTTGCATAGTAGATTCTTTCTTTAACATATCCCCAAATGAAGAAATTTAGCACAATCAGATCTGGTAAGCGAGCAGGCCACCATACTGGACCATTGGTTGCAATAACTTGATTATTAAAACACTCTATTTAGTAATCAAGAAGGTCTCTGGTATTATGAGAGAGTGCTCCATCTTGTTGGACGTAAATTTGCTAAAGATAGATTATTAAGATAATCCTCGATTTTATTTTGAAGAAAACCTACTTACCTAATCCCTATTAAATAACCTTGAAACAATATTGGCCTAATTATTCTGATTTCAACGATACCAGCCCACATATTGATGCCAAACCTTTTTTGAAAATTGCCTTCTCTCATGGCATGTACCGAAAATTTTGCCATTATTTGTAAACCGTGATTCGTCGGATTCATATAGTCAGTTTCATTCAATTCAATGTAGCATAGTAATAATTATGTGATAATTTGTGTTAAAGAAAAAAGCCATGGAAAAAAAAGTTTATTCAAGTATCATAGTATATACAAATATGTTATGCACCTTTAAAATTTGTAGAACCTTCAACAATAACTTTTAAAAACATATATCATTACAGTATGTACATAAAATCGTTAACAATTTCAATATAAAAATCTTAAATATAGGGTATATCTGAGAGTGATCTCGTTAACTGAAAAACAGTTTATTGCTTAAATGTTACGTTAACAAATGTTCAGTCCTCGATCTAATTTCAATATATACCTTTTCAGCTGCTAAGAAAGTTAAAATACTTTCAATATTAATAAGTATAAAAATTCTGCAGTTTCATATAAAATTTTAGGATATTGAATTACTCTAAACTTAATATTGGGACCCCCGTTTATATGAATCATGATTAAAAGAATGCTGGACCTATGGGATCAATTTTGAAATTCTCTATAAAACAAATACTTATCCCAAATTGAATGCAATACTTCTAGAGTCAGCTGCTAAGAAAGTTATTACTATCTTAGTTAAAACTTCAGGTTAGACTGAATGAGATCAAAGACTGCCACAGTCAATATGTAGGTAATATCTATAATTGAGCATAATAATTGCACCATATCAAAAACTGAGTTACAACATTACTTCTCTTTATTATTAGTGACTATGACATTAGTCACATTGGATGGGTTGAAAACCCATTGCTTGAAGGTGCTCTCCAAATTTCCATTTGAAGCCACCTGTACCACATTTGAGTCGCCCAACTCGATCTTCCGAGGAGTAAAAGACGCTCTGCTTCCACCAAGAGTAGGCAATCCTGACGGAATTTTTGAATTACTTCTTATTGACGTAACGGTCACATTTTTACTGAGTGGTTTTGTCTGATACTTTGAGGTAGTGTATGGCGTGGAACTAACCGAAGATGACATCAACTCAAGAAGAGCTCTGTCGTTCTCCATCTCTAAGTTGTGGGAGTCGCGCCTCTCAGGAGAAGTCGGAGGCGTCTTTGCCGATGTCGAGATAGGAATTCGCGACTTGACGACAACTTCCGGTTTGCCAGTCTTTGGCGGACTCTTTTCAAAGTTAGATCTGAGCAGCTCGATTTGCGACTGTCGCTTCTCGGGTATCCTCGACGATTCGTAGCTCGCAGTGGTGAACTTCATTTCAGGCAGTTTTTTCAACTGTTGTTGCTCCGCAATCTCTTGAATCTTGTGCAGCTCATTCTCATCAACCTGCTCGTTTACTATGATGCTAGTAGGTTCTTCATTGATAAATTCTTCCAGATTCTTATCGAACTCCTGGATATTGCTCTCGAAGCTTTCTAGCTTTGAGTCAAAACTTTTTACGTAGTTCTCAAACTCTGTATCTAAATTTCTCTTGGACTTTGCTTCTGGAATTATCTGTATCTCTGAAATATTAGTTTCTGCACTAGTATTTGGAGTAACCTGGATCTCGGTGATGTACGTGAATGAAGAACTCTCTACGGAGTTGTCAGGGGTGTCGAGCGGGAAGATCTTAGTTGACGAAGAGAACTGACCTCCTGTTAGCTCTTCATTGTCCTTAGACACATCAGCTGCTACACTATCGCCATCATCTTTCAAAGCAGTCAGGACTTCCTTAAGGGTTGCGTTTTTTATCATATCAGAGTTTAATGCAGTACTGTCCATAGCTGTGGTATATAGTTCGCTTGGATCATTTATGCTAAGCTCTAGACTGTGTAACTCTGTGTCTCCATTCGAATTAACATTCACATTACATACATGCTTTAGAAATCTTTGGATTTCGCGTCGTCCGATTTTGGGACTATCTCCCTTTCCAAACTTCCATATGAGTGCCGAGATACTTTTATATCGTCCGGAATATTTGTGCCTTTGGAGGAGTATGTATAATCGTCTTGATTACAGTTCAGCTGTTCTGTGTACAAAAAGTTTTGAGTAATGTCTAGCAAGTCCGGTTGTGAAGATTGGATATTAAGGGTCACCGCAGTCTTAGTCTCATCCGTGTTTTTATTGCCGACGAGCGTATTTTGTATTGCTTCCTTTTGGTTTTTCACCATGGAGTTTAGCAGCGGAATTTTTGAGAGAACTTCCTCTGGTTTAATATTGGAAGACGTTCGGACCTCTGTAGATTGACAGTCCCCTCTGATGTCAAGCGAATCATCTTCCAGTCGCAGAGACGGAGAAGTGTTGGTAATTCCAGTCTCTGTCATATTCTGAACTTGATTTGGCTCAGATTGGGTTTCTGGCGGCAGAAGGGGAATGTCTTCAGGTACTCTTTGTCGACTACTTATTCTATTTGGCACTATAGAAGATTTAACGGAATTTTTTGATTGGCTCTCTTTTTGTAATGTGGGTGTTTTTGATTTACTGAAATCTTCTGAAGGTTTAAATTCCGGAACACTGATGGTATTCACATTTTCGAATTCTGTGTTTTTTTCAAAGGGTTCAAATATTCTGTTATTTACTTTGCGGGGTACCACATTTTCTTTTGGAAAATTGAGCTCATCACTTGAGTTTTGAAAAACAGGTATTTCGTCCATTACAGCAGATTCTTCTGCAGTTCCCTCTCTTTGAACTTGTCTATTAAGCTTATCGGCTCTCACTACATAGACTTTTTCTTCAGATCCTTGCGAACCCAAACTAGGCCAAATAAGATTTTCCACTATTTTCTGGACATTCGTTTCCTGTACGTCTCTGTCAGGCGAGTTAGTATTTCCAGATTCTCTTTTAATTTCATTGATTTTGTTCACCAACGCGTCAAATTCCGGAGTCTCTTCGCTTACACTCGATATATCTAACATCTGCGAGCTTTCGTTACTCAAACTATGATCCTCGTGGTCCAGTTTCATAATAGCATCTTCCAGATTACCCCATTCAGTAGATTTCTTCAGTCTATTCCGTTGAAAGGTGTTCAAACCGTCAAGAATTAGCGACAGACGTGGTTCCCTGTTCAAAATAGGATCATCCTCATCGCTGTTTCTTCCGCCTTTATGTTTCGGGTCGGATATATCCAGGCTCTGTGCTCTCTCAAGCCCATTAACAGACTTTTTGGTTCTGATTTTTGAAAGATCTCGGTGCTCACCGTTTTCCGGTTCTGACGTTCTTCTTCTTCGGTTTGATGGATGGTTATATCTGTAGAGTTGAGTTCTATCGTGTTAACGGAGGATTGATTATCCGTTTCCAAGTCAGAGTCTGAGTTGTAGGCCTTAGCGTCCTCTTGAGGAGACCCTCTTTTAACGTCGATGTACTCCCATTGAGAGTCTGGTAAAATAGGCGGCGCCTCTTCGTCTTCGATGGAGTGGATCTCGTCAAAGTTAGTGGGAAGTTTGAGGTCATCAGGAGGAGAAGGCGCTTTACCCTTTTTTCTGATGGCTCTTGCCTCTTCTTCTCTTGATTCTCCAACGTCATTTTCTCTAATGGGTTTACCTTCATCCCCTTCCTTTTGGCTTTTGCGATTTTTGAGAGCAGCGTTGGCAGCGTTCAGCATTTGAGGGGGTAATTCCAAGGGATACCATCTTGGTTTCGTTTGATTCCAGAACCGTTCAAACTGTTCCTTTCAAAAGTTTCCTGCGCTTCCATTGCCTTTTTTTCGCGACGTTTGACGGGAGGCGCAGGTTTACACAAATCGTCCACTTCGTCAATACTCATGATTTCCAAGTGTTTTTCTATGTTTATGTTATTCTCGTTTTGTTCCATACTTTTGGGACTTTTCTGTTGCAATTCTAGAGGCATTACACGAATACCGAATTTGGAAAAATTATACTCGTTTTTTTGGGTATCAGCCTGGACTTCTTGGGTACTATCTTTCACCCTGAGATTATGCTGGTGGTCGGTCAAGATACGTTGCTCTAAATTACTTTTCAGTTGTTCAGGATTCAAATGTTTCGATGGCTTTTTAGCATGAGTCTGTTTGGTTAAAGGCGATTTGGAGTCTCTTCTTTCCAGAGTAGTCATATTACTTCCCGATTTTGCAAACTGGAGTAATTTGAACTTAGTGAGCCGCCGTATTCCTCTCCAAATAGTCTCTTTTTCGCTGCTTTCTCCACCTGAAACAGAGTTTTCATTATGAAAATTGTGTATTTGTCACTTTAAAGATAAATAAATTTATTTCGGTTCTGAAGTATCACGTAAACCATCTGTTATGTGCTTGGTGCATATTGCAGATACTTAAAATGAACAAAGTTCTAATAAACAAATAAAAATAAATCTTACATGATATAAATCAGCGCAGGAAGAGCTCCGATATACTGGATGACTTGGCTGGCCTCCTTGACCTGAAGTATTGCTATGGAATGATTTTCCGCTTCTCGCTTCGATCATGACGTCGTAGGGACTAGCATAACTCAAAATCGTTAAAGCATCTTCATAAACCATGTGCTCAAAGTTGATGGTTATGCTAGAGATTCTGTCGCCCGGTGAGAGTTTTCCAGATTCGAAAGCTGGGCCTCTATGCAAGACATCTTTGATGTAAATGCCTTCTTTCATGTTACCACATATGTTGAATCCCAAACCTGTGAAATCGTGACCTCTGAGAGCGACAACTTTCGCTTCATTTTCCTGAAAACAAAAGACAATATGTCTGTCGTTTCGATATGAAAACTGTAATAACATAAAAAAATTCTTATGATTTCTTGCTTCGTATTGGTTAGGAATAAGAATATTATTTGAAATTCGAAGGGTTCATATGTTCACCTCTAAAGCCATATCATCCAATGTTTTTCTTTTTTCAGATTTGGTAGTTAAAGCCGAAAGTGGAGACCATTTACTCCATTTCGATTTGCTGGCTTCTGATTTGTTTTCCGGAGTTTTGGTAACTGACAAGTAGCTCGCATCTGTAAGTGAAAAATATTGCAGAAATTACTCGAAATGTATGCTACGAAAAAGTAGGAGAAAAAAAATGCTTATACTTATAGCTTGAGGTTTTAAAGAAACATTTCGATTCAAAGATATTTCGTAGAAAATCTGAGAAGAGCCACCTATCCGATACCTTACGTATCCCTCTGCAATCGGTGTATAATGGTTATCCCAAACATCTATGAATTTCAATTTTGAAAGTTGAACAAATTAATGCAATAGCTATTCAAAACATCTACCAAATAAGTCGATTTTGGCGACAACTGTATCAGTCGGTGTCCCATACGAGTATATGATTTCTAAAAAAGCTCATTATCTATTTTTAAAGAAGAATTTTGGTACATACATATTTTGAATCTTATAGCATTTTTGATTCTTCGAATAATAAAAGCGAATTACATTTTTTTTCTACTTGGCATCAAATTAATACTTGGTTTGAATTAAAATGAACCTTTTCTGTAAATGAAGGTGTCGCAACGAAAAGAAAAATTTAATAAACGATTAAAAAAATCGACAATAATGAACGAACTGTGCTCACTACTGAAATACTTTTTACAGAAAATCATATTGCTCACTCATAAAAATTATTGAATTTTCATTTACATTCCACAAGTGAGATTTATTAATTCTAAAACGTTTGTTGTTTGACTCACCTTTGAATCCAGGATTATCGAAAGCATATTCGGTTTTCCTTTTTCAGGATCGGTTTCTAATATCAGGTGGTCTGAAAAAAAGTAAAATGCAAAAAATTAAAGAATTGAAGTGATAAATAATGAAGGATCTGGTCGCAAAAATTCAAAAGAATACAAAAAAAGCAGTGAAGCATTTATAAAAAGTAGAACACATTCAAAGACATTCAAACAAAATACACAGCACACAGAATGATCCCTTGTTAAAAAAAACTTTGATTAAAAAGCAAAGGATGAAAAATTAAAAGAGTTGCAGTGAAGAACTGGAAAAAAAAGGAAAATCTAGAGAAAGTTTACAAAGCCACCTTCCTGAAATTTTATGGACAAAACAATTCAGAAGATACTACCAGAAATGCAGTTCCAATTGATAGAAAGTTCCTACAAACAGTAAGAAGAATACCTAGATAAAATACAAGAAGAATTCCATCTGACAAATATGTGAATATAAAAAATTAAACAACATATGTAAAATACGCATCAGAAAAACCATAAACATTTGTGAAATGTTATTTGATGAATGAAAAAAATTACGGAATTATAAGTAGGGGAGACCGGGTATGGTTGTCTCACGAGTTGGTTGTCACAGCGGTCATATTGGAAAATTGAACAAACGAAAGAGTTTA
The DNA here is from genome assembly GCF_025532065.1 of Leptinotarsa decemlineata. Classification (NCBI taxonomy): domain Eukaryota; kingdom Metazoa; phylum Arthropoda; class Insecta; order Coleoptera; family Chrysomelidae; genus Leptinotarsa; species Leptinotarsa decemlineata. Next base: position 776,017 of record NW_027412549.1, on the reverse strand, counting down.
TCGAACAAAATCGAAGGTTCGCGAAAGCAATATCTCCATCCTAACTTCACTTCAGTTCACTCTCATACTTTGTGAGGGAGATATGTACATTTGTTTTTTTCGGGTCTCATAAGTATACTAGAATGTAGATTTATATATTATTTCATGTATTTTTGATGTGACATATGTGGTTCACAGGGCCGTAGCGAAAAGAAAATCCAGTGGGGGAGGGAATCAAAATTTTCCCAACCCCACCAGCAAAATTTCCCAACTTTCGAAAAAATTAAAGCCGTGGGACTAGTTACTACTATAATATATTAATTTTCGTACTTAGCTATCCAAAGATTAGCTGAATGCTTATGCCGTTAGGGTATGCACAAACAAAAATAAATTTTGGTAATTATAAAAATAATAATGAGAATTATTCTACTTTGGACCAAGGCCCTTGGTCTTCCACCATATCCAACATGTATAGGAATATTAAATACAAATGAAAGGAAACAACACTTGAATAATATTGTGCTTATTGTTTTCTACTATTATTTTTTATATCTTCACGGCCCAAAATTTCCCAACTTTTCCAGGTCGAAAAACAGCGAAAAGTTGAGAATTATGTAAAATTGTCACTTCAAAATTTGTGGACTGTTCAAGACTGTTCTCTTACTTGGGAGAAATTCAACTTTTTTGAAGTTTTCAAACAACTCAGAATTTCAAAGTATGAGATCTCCAAGTTATGCATGTTAGGAAATCCCAACCTTCTCCTGGTTCTTTACCTTTTCTTATTACGTGTCCCTTTCTTTTCTCCCATTTTTATTTTTTTAATTTTTATTCATTTTTTACTATTTTTTTTTGTATCTTCACAGCCCAAAATTTCCCAACTTTTTCCCAAGTCGAAAAAGCAGGGGGGAAGGCTCCCCCCACCCCTAATGGCGACGGCCCTGGTGGTTCATGATATCACTATTCGTTTTTTTGAATGAATTTCGATTCCGTGTTATTTCAGGGGGTTATATTTTGAAATGTGTTTTGGAGCTGGTTGTCTCAACATTGACGGAGGCTGGTAGTCACATGTGACAACCAACACTATATATGTGTGCTGCATTTTTTGTTGGCTTTTTGAGCTTCTGCTACATACAATTTTGTTTGATTTAGAAAAAATCATAGACATGTCATGGCATCTTATGAGAAAGTCTGAACGACTAGTATTACACACAGTGATACTACGTGCTGCATAAGAAGTGATTTTCGTATTAATTAATTTCGCACTCTGACATGGTTTTGGCACTCTGTCGAAGAGATAAGCAATTCGGTGTTATCAATACCATCAACAAAAATTGGTTATCAAAGGTATCGACAAATCTTCACCGACAAATAGAAGAACAAATCAGAAAGATACATACTCATGGCTTTAAGTATTTATTTTGGTTCGTCTCCCAAGTATATTCGAAAAACAGCGTTACATTTACCGGGTTACATATGCCATACAAGGCTACCAGGTTATATTTACCATAATTATGTTTTCGAATATTCACTGAATTTTAGACTGACTGCATTGCGGCTTGATGGATATTTTCGGTATTTTAGTTACCAGAGGGAAGTTATTTGGAAGAAATATGTTTTTTTCCTACAAATGAGACACTTTTTTCTCTTTTTGGATAAAATTAATTACGTATATTATTCCACTTTCAATGAAAATATTCATTTGAATGTTTTTTATATCTCTACTGTGACAACCATCCCCGGCCGGGGGTAGAAGGCACACTTTTTCTTTTCCATTAGAATTGTTATATTTCCTCTATTGATGATGTTGGAGAGAAAAAGAATATTTTTTCCAAATGGGTATAAAACACTATCTATTGATAAAAAAATTCATAAAAAAGGACACTAAAAATGCAAAAGACAAAAAATGTGACTTTCAACCCGGTCTCCCCTACTAGTGTTTTAAGGTAAGTTGCACTTATTAATTATTGAATTCTTCAGTTACTGGCATGTGGCATGCGGATACGGCGTTCTTTTTTATGTAGTTTTGTGACACTACATGAAAAACTAAGAAACTTGTCAACTTCTACAAAAAATTCACTATGAAGCCAATTGTTTTTGAAATGGAAAAAAATTGTACAAGACTTTTAGTGCCCCTTTTGTTAATCGCGAATTTTTTAATTATATTAAGTTCCTTGGTATTTCGATAGTAGGTGAACTAATTACTTAGTTCTCCATATTATTTTATCATATTTCTAAAAAAATATGTTTCGGCATATTTTATTCTGAACTTGACTTGGATAGTATGATGCCTTGCCATTTTAATTTATCTGTTTATTAGAATTTATAGAATATGAGGATGACCGTGTACCGAAATGAATGTTATCGAAAATGAAATAAAAATTATAGGAATTTACGATTCAAATACTATTTCTAGTAGTATCTACAAAGGTGATATAAATATATATACAAAAAACACATCTTCACTAGGCAGCTACAGATGTCTTTGTTTGATTAGAGTAGATAAGGTAATTATCGTTGTCATCTTAGCTGATATCTTCCATGTTTACTTTCCATTGTTAACGCATCACGTTGTCAACACGATACATTCCTTTCGGCTAAGTATATTGTTATTGTGCACAAGCCAAAACAAAATTGGTCATCAATGTAAAGCACGGTCAATATTCTTGATCAATAAGTCTATATCGGTATACGAGTATGTCTATATCTATCGTTAAGGAATATTCAAACATACTGACAGCACATTGATGGAAATTTATTTTGACGTTTATGAGGTGAATGATCAATATTTGCATTCTTCGAAGTGTGAGCATCTTTTTGATCTCTACGATTTTATGAATTTCCAAAAACAATCCACAGTCATAGTAAAAATGTCTTGTTATGTTATTGATAAAACTAGACTAAAGCGTATTGATGACATCTTCAATATTTTCATCAATGTATATGAATAAATAACTCAGACTGTCTAGGGGTCTAGGGGGTTTTTGAGAGAGAAAGCATCTTGACCAAAAATAACCTTTAACTAGATCGACAAGTTTGTTTGTTTTCAAACTGAACAAGCTCAATATTCATGTATTAGATGGTTTCAGTTTGAAGTAAATCTTTCAAATTATAATTCGTAGACCAGACAAAAATTGTTTGAATATGTACCACGTCGTCGTCCGTTTTCACTACGAAACTATTTTTCAAAGGAGTTTGAATTGTATCCTTTCTAAGGATCCACTGAAAACCAATTATGTCGTTTTGCGATGTCTAATTACATTTCTCTGTACACGGTACAGGTAAATTCTTAGACACTAAATTTCACATTCCAAAAGCAGTAGCTCTTAACCAGCAAATAGAATTTCCTACAGGGTGTTTGCAAAAAAACTGTGCACTGAAAAAATTTAATTCCATCATTCATCTATTTTGCTTTACATTCACAACTCATGCTTCAAATTCACAACTTATGGGATTATAATTTCACATCATAAATTCAATGGATTAAAAATTGTTGATAATTTATTACCACTTTAATTGCAGCTGATTAAAGTCTAAATTCGGTAAGAGTTAAGCAATTCCACTAATGAAGTTCAATATTTGCGCAAATTAGTGATTTGGAAAAGAAATTACATTTTTATGATTTTATTAGTTAGGTACTATTATTATTATTACTATTATTTATTACTTACTATTATCCCGATATGTTCGTTTGAACATATCAGGATAATAGTGTTTAAAGTTGAACGTGTTAATATTTCTGACAATTTTTTTAACTATTTATTTCGAAATGTGAACACAATAAAAAAAAAGTATGCAATAGAATTGAGAAAAATATATGGTTGATGCAAAATTCAATTGAAACGATCGCTTTAGACTTTAGAGGATGGTTGCTTTTTTGTCACTATGACATACCAACATGGATATACAGTGTCGTCCCCAAAGTATGCACCATAAGGGAAATTTATTTATTAAGGGTTTTTCGACAAAAAGTTATTCTTGATAAAAGTTTGTGCATCCCTAAAACTAAACATGCAACAACAAAATACAGTACAACACAAAATCAAATATTTGATTTTGTGATAAGAGTGGAGTACTCTTATTTTGAAAAATCTCGGGAAATGTTATTTGAAAAAATTGTTCAGCATTATAAAATATATCTAGGAAGTTTTAGGTTTTACCATCTATTTTAAAATGGGGACTACGAAAAAAACATTTTTGCTAAAACGATAAATAGACACAATCGTATATACGACGGTTCAAAAGTAATAAATTGTTTATAGGTGTAACAACTTTTTTTATTTATCTGACAGAAAATACATGATATGGTTTTAATTTTTTATTAGGAAAATAAAAAATTTAAATAGAATAATTTAACTTGAACTTTGTTTCATAAATGATGGAATTGATTAATCTACAATTTAATATATTATAATACTACATTAGAGCATTATCCAAATTTGATTCAAATAACATACTGATAGTTTCATTGTGTTTTTTCTGTAAGACTCTAATATTGCGACTTGTATTCTGTAAAACTTCCCTATCTTTATCAATTGTTGGATAATTTAGGTTAACACTAGGTACTGCAGTATTTTTTAATTTACGACGCAAAGGCAAACCTATAAAAAAACATATTTATTTTAAGCAGTACATTAATAAAATAGGTTTTTACCTAACAATTAATTTTCAAGGTCCCGTTCATAATCATTTTCTGTAAAATGTTTGTAACAAACAAATCCATTTTTGAGAGTGAATTTATCCCCTCTTTTGCAACGACGGATCCATTCTTTTTGCAAAGTTGTGGAAACCATATCCTTAGCAATAGGAAATAAAATGAAATATTACATCAGTAACACCACTTTTCTTCAAAGTCAACTGATTGCTTTTGCAAGTTGACACTACACCAGGCATTTTAACTAAAAATTACAAGGTTATTTAATGGTTAGACAATTATTGCTATTACTTACAAAAATGTGAATATTTCCCATTTTTACCTGAATTTAATTTAAAAATGTTCAAAAAACAAAAAAAAGGTTCCACAATGGCAAAAAACAAACCTCAAAACGGAAGAAAATAACAGAGTCTTATATGGCGTCTACTCGTTACACCAGTTTAAAAAATGTCCAAAAGCACAAAATAATACTACGTTCACAATAACAAACTCAATGTTTCAGAAACCTAATTGGTATAGTTAAATAAAAATGTATTCAAAATAAACAAAAACAATGTAATACTGTCCGAAAATAATCCTCAAAAAATGTTAAAATATCACAGTCTTATGGTAGCTACTAAAAGTGTCACCAGTGTTACGTCACATCTGCTTGGCGCTTGTTTAACATGGCGATATACAGGGTCCTGCAACAGTGGCGCGGTGTTCCATATCTCAATTTATAAAACAGTTAGGAATCTAAATTTCTATAATATCACCTCATTGCACGAGCTAGACAAAATAAAAATATTGGCGGTCACACAGGGTGTTCAATTTTTTTCTGGGCTGATCCCAACTGTGTTTTTTTAAATAGCAACCTATATTTTTTATTGCTTTTTCGGTTTCTACATAGAAAATAAAAGACACTTTATGTATATCTTCACTTCGAAAATATTGACGGTTTTCGAGATATCTAGCATGACAGATTTTTTCCCAATATTCGTCACTCAGGATATTTGAAATTATAAAGTTGTGCCAAGTCCAATTGCATTTTTTTGATCAAATATTCTACAGTGGTAACTCTCTCAAACGATGTATCTGAAGTAGACCTGTGATATACAGGGTATGAAAAACCGCTTGCCACATATTGTAAATAAAAATTTGCAGAATCTTCCTTATTTACGAAATAAATGTTTGTACCTATCACAATTTTCTGAATAGAAAATTATTTTTTTCATTGGATGCAGAATTTTTTCCATAAATCGTGCAATATTAAACCAAACAAGATTAAATGAAAAAACATTGTGAATATTACAATTTTTTTTTTCATGTTATGGTGTATATTCATGAATTATTCAGGGCTTAAGTTCTAGATATTTAAATTTGTCAACTGATAAACTACAAAACTAAAAAAGAAAGAGTTTAATGAAGGTTGATAAGGTTGATAATGAAGACATGTCGATGTCTTCCATTTTCTTGAATGCAGAGCTGAAGTCTATGTTTAAAAGACTGTTCTATCCTGTGCAAGACACCTGGTGCAATGCTGCCAAAAGCATTCGTTATTCTAAGTCGCATATTTTCGGAAGAAGTTGGTGACTAGGTGGATCGGTGGCTCGACGTAAACCATATTTTTTATGTATCCTCATAAGAAAAAATCCAGTTTTGTTAAATCTGGTGATCTAGCGGGCCACCGTACAGGCCCATTCCGTCCTATACATTTATTGGGAAATACTTCATTTAGATGATCTCTCACTTCTGCCGAATAGTGAGCAGGTGCATATACATTGTTACATTCATATGTACCTGAAAAAAGTATGGACCAATTACATATTCTCCAATGATGCCTCCCCAGACACTTATCGACCACCTATATTGATAGTCCACCTGTCTCAATAAGTGGGGATTTTCTGTCAAATAATAATGGTAATTATGTCGATTCACAAATCCACTTTTATGGAATGTCGATTCATCCGACCATAAAATGTTATTGAAAAAATATTCGTTTCGACGAATTTTTCCCATGGTCCAATTGCAAAATCTCACTCTTTTCTCGAAATCGGTATACAGTAGTATGAGATGGATGAAAGCGATGTTTCTTCAAAACTCGTTGCACTGATCTCTCACTTATATCCACTATTTCACCAATTTGTCGTTGACTCCTACTACGATCTTCAACAGCAAGAAAAACTTGCAATTAATTATCTTCATTAGTAGCTGGCTTGATGCGCTCATGTTTAGAATAATTGATACATCCAGTTTTAACAAATCGTTTAATTATATTTTATTCGCTGAAGATTGTTTTAGACCGAAAAAATATGGCACAAACTTCGAGATTATTGAAATTATTGTAATTACTCAAGAACGTACATTTTGCGGTGTAATTCAAAACTTGTTTATCTAGCAACAGGTAATTTTAGGCACACCCTGTGTGACCGCCAATATTTTTATTTTGTCGAGCTCAAGTAATAAGGTAATATTAAAGAAATTTAGATTTCTATCTGTTTCCTAAATAGAGATATGGAACACCGCGCCACTGTTGCAGGACCCTGTATGTAAGTAAGCAATCCTGTATGTCCATAATCGTTGGACTGGATTTTGGTTTAGATGTTATAACCATTATACCCATGATTCGTCACGCAAAACACTCCAATCTTTTATGCCTCCCGCCAACAAACTAAACAGCTTAGACTGTGAACATATGTTCGAGACGAGTGTACCAACATAAAAAAATTCATCAACGGAATGATAGCGAAGAGGAAAAGCGGTCAATATATGACATGACATGTTTCTTTTTCTGAGTCAAGCCGAATACATCTTGTAAATCAATTTTCCTAAAGATGGGTACCTTAACAGTGCATTCTCTATGCATTTTTCAAATCAAATTGAATATAAAACACATTCTTGAAAATAGTTCTCTCACACAGGTACGATACAGGAAAATGTGATAACTTACATTCATGAAATACATAAATGAAATTATCTTATAATGGCTTTATGAAGTTATTCAGCAGAGTAGATCTGGCAGATCTGAGGGTTATCTAAAACTCTCTGTATAAATATTTAGAATCTGGGGCATTTTACACGTAGGAAGAGTTTTTAGAAAAAATAAACCAATATGTTTTGGTTATGTTAGGTTATTATATACTTTTCACGTGTCAATTTCTTATACAGGGCGTTCCAACGAAAACTTGACCCCCCCCCACTGTAAGTCAGAAACGGATGTGTAATCAAAAATTTCAAAGAACACGTTAATTTTTATTTCTAGGGAGACATTGGGTGTGTGTGACGCCATGACAATTGGTTGACCTTGGACAAGGTGCATACAATGTAGATTATCCTTTGTACTAAGTACAAACTATCTTGTACAGAGTACACATGACAGTGGAATTTGCATACACGGTAAAGATATCCTTCTTGAGTATGAAGAATAGATTGCATACACGGGTTCAGCATAATCCTTCAAGTGTTTGCATACACGGTAAAGAGTGGGTTTAGCATAATCCTTCATGTGTACTCTATACGAACTAGTTTGCATAGAGTACACATACACGCACATACACCAGCCACCCAATATTCACCAACACTAGCTCCTACTACATCTCACATCTACCCTCCACGAAGTTCCAGCCGCAAATGAATGCCCGCACTTCTTTCTGTAAGCTCATCGATTAGGAATGGTAGGGCTGTCCCCCCTCCACTATGACATCTGTACAAATTAGTTTGCATAGAGTACACATACACACACCAGCAAGCCAAGATTCACCAACACGAGCACTCACCACACCACACATCTACCCTCCACGAAGTTCCAGCCGCGAATGAATGCCCGCACTGCTTTCTGTAAGCTCATCGATTAGGAATGGTAGGGCTGTCCCCCCTCCACTATGACATCTGTACAAATTAGTTTGCATAGAGTACACATACACACACCAGCAAGCAAAGATTCAACAACACGAGCACTCACTACACCTCACATCTGCACTCCCTGAAGTTTCAGTTACGAATGATTGCCTGCCGTACTGATTTCGCCTTCTGTCAACGCATCGAGTTGTGAGTGGTGGGGTCGCTTGTGACGTCGACTTTATTGGGACGCTACCTCTCGAGACAGAGAGTAGGAGAGTACACACGTCTGCACTCTATGAAGTTCCAACGACCACTGCATGCATGCATGTTCGTATCGCCGATCGCGTTCTGTCGGCGCATTGAGTTAGAATTGGTAGTGGGGTTGTCCGTGCCGAGTGCCCTACTACCGATGTGTGCGCATTTTTGCCTAGATTGTGGTGGGAGGTGGCTCGCTATCCATTATATAAGGAATGAATATTTCCATATGAAATCATTTAAAAGAAAGTATCTGCGGCAGTTAGAACTTGTTTGTGAGTGAGTTATTCAGTGCCATATCTGCAGCAGTTAGCAATTGTGTGAGTGCGTTTTTCTGTTGAAAACTGTTTATATCTTCCATTCAATTATTCATCATGCCTGTTTCGAAAGTATACTTGCAAAAAATCAATGTGAATATACAGGAAGTGGAAGTTTTGGAGCAAAGGGTCTTATCATCATTGCCAATAAATGAAGCATATGTAATAAGGAATATGACCCTTTTTTCCACTCGGTTTGGTAAATCAATTTTATTAACTTTGGAAGATGTGAGGAACAATAATAAATTATTCAAAACATGGCTACCCAAACAAATCTCAATGCAATTTAGTGATGATGATATAACTTGCATCAATTCATCGAGTGGTAAATATACACTGGTATATTCAGGTCAGAGTCCACTTGTATGTTTTCTATGTGTTTCAGATATGGATTTCTCCGACTTCGAGGTCAACGCTGCCATTGACAACATCATGCCGGATCTTAAGGAGGGTGCCATGACTGCCTCCATCGAGAGTGAGCTTTCAGATCCTAGCTACGAGGATGTCATGAGTGTGCTAGGTGAGGGAATCATCCCGGATATGCTCTCCCAGATCCGGAATGATGAAAATCCAGCCCCAACTACGGGGTCGAAGAAGGTAGTGGCCTCAACCCAGGAGGTGGAGGCATGTACATCATCGGCGAACCCATCGACATCGTTGGCGACCCCATCGACTCCTGCAGCAGCCGCTACCATAAACAATACTCCCGCCACCACCGTGCTTATCGAAGGGGTTGACTCTTCAGAAGAGGAGAACGCTCTAGTTGAGCATATCGTCTTGTCTCTCAGGAAGAAGTACGATGCTGCTAAACTTGCCTGCCAACAAAGTGAGACTGCAAGGGAAGATAATCAGCATCGTCAGGAAGAGATTGTCAGGCAACGAGCTGAAATTGCTTGGAAAGATGCAGAACTTGCCCGGGAATCTGAATTTCTTGCTGAGAGTGACCGGTTAGAAGCTGAGCGTCATAAAAAGAGATATGCTCGATTCAAACGTATCAAGGGGAGAATGTCCAAATTACTTCTTCACTTGGGCAACCTCTTCGATGAGTTGTAGTAGATTAAGTTGTAGGTTTTTTTGTTTCAATAGTTTTCAATTGCCTTAATAAATAATAAAAAAAATGAAATATGAAATGAAAAGAAGAGTGTACATTCGATCGGTTTGGTACACATTGAACAATGCGTTGGTTGGGGCATTGTTCTTCATTTCATCCTATTATTATTTTTATTAGGTTGAGAATTATTTTTGTTTTCAATTTCAAGCTCTTCTAGAAGAATCGAGTACTTTCTGAGTACTGAGTACTCGAATACAAAGAAATAAGTTAATACCGATACAATTTTAACGTAACATGTACGATTTTCATTGATGGCATCCATTTCTTCGAGCCCTATTTTCTTTTTTTTTTGTTTCTCATCTTGATCTCTCATTTACGTAGTCAGATATCTATAATTTCCGGTTTCTATTTGACGCTAAAGTTGAGACTCGGCTTACTATTGTGGTGTGCTGTTCTCATTCATTTCTCAATCACATCCCTTATTACAACTATGCGGTAAAAATGTAAAAAAACAATTATGAAGTACTGACAGTAGCGAGTACCGTATTCGAATACTTCACTGAGAGTAATCGAGTACTAACGAGTACTTTTGAGAATCGGGTGCATACTGATTCTTTGTACTCGAGTACCCCATTACTAAGCAATATTACAAAACTCAAAAAAAAAACAAGATACTTCTAATATAATATTATTCACTAAACATTTAAGAAATTTTATTGGTATAGTCACAAGTGAATGTTGTTTTAGCAGTATCCTTATTAACGTGAAGTTAGCCACAGATTTCCCACACTTTCTGACGTAGGGAAACTCTAACGTGGGATAGAGGAGCAAACACAAGCGGTGTTGTCAGATTGTTTTTTTCCTTAACTTCTTACGATCAACATTTCTTTAGGTAATTGGAGTCGGGTAGTGAAGTAATTCGATACGAAGCTTCTAATCATTCACAATTTACTCAATATATTTCGAGTGCCAAAATTTCACAAATATGGGTACACGTTGAGATAGTTGAGATAGGTATATACCTAAATAATTTGTTCGACCCTTGGAGACAGGAAAAATTAATTCTACAGGAGAATCAGCAATCCACCCAAAATATTTTGAGTGTCAGAAATTCTATAATTTCTCAAGACAGGTTATAAGTATACGGGTTAAAATCAATTTGTTTTGTCGCAGAATAACGATCGGTCAGTAACAAAAGTATGGCTGGGCAATTAGTACCAAAAATAATTGTTATGTTAAAAAAGTTGATTGAATGTTCGACCAAAGACATATCAAAGTTCACAAATACGTGACTTAATCAATTTGTTTGACCGAAATTAACAAAAAAATTTTTGAAGGCTCTAGAAGCAATCCATTTGAAATGTCACAAATTTTTGAATATGAAATTCTTTCAGAGGATTGAGTTCATTGACACTGAACAAAAATATATTTGCTTGAGAAAATATTCATGAAATTGCCTTCCGATTTCTTTGGATGGCCGTAGGAGACTTGAGAAAAAATTGAACTTTTTCTTGTACTATGAAATTTCTATATAGAGGTCCGCTTCCACTGAACTGAAAATACTGTAAGAAAGAGCATCTGAAAGCATTCATGCTGTATTTTTTGTTCAGTGGCAGCGGAACTCTATATGGAAATTTCATAGTACGAGATTTTTTTTTAAATTTTTTCCAGGTCTGCTACGGTCATCCAAAGGTATCGGGAAGCAGTTTTATGAATGTTTTCAGATGCTCTCTACAACTGTCTTTTTTGTTCAGTGGCAGCGGAACTCTATATGGAAATTTCATAGTACGAGAATTTTTTAAAATTTTTTTCAGGTCTGCTACGGTCATTCAAAGGGATCGGGAAGCAGTTTTATGAATGTTTTCAGATGCTCTTTACAACTGTCTTTTTTGTTCAGTGGCAGCGGACCTCTATATGGAAATTTTATAGTACAAGAAAAAGTTTTTTTTTTTTTACAAGTCTGCTACGGCCATACAAAGGGATCTGAAGGCAGTTTTTTGACTGCTTTCAGATGCTCTTTCTCACGGTATTTTTAGTTCAGTGGCAGCGGACCTCTATATGGAAATTTCATAGTACGAGAAAAAGTTTTTATTTTTTTCCAAGTCTGCTACGGCCATCCAAAGGGATCTGGAGGCAGTTTTATGAATGTTTTCAGATGCTCTTTACAACTGTCTTTTTTGTTCAGTGGCAGCGGACCTCTATATGGAAATTTTATAGTACAAGAAAAGTTTTTATTTTTTTCCAAGTCTGCTACGGCCATCCAAAGAGATCTGAAGGCAGTTTTATGAATATTTTGAAATGCTCTGTCTCACGATATTTTTAGTTCAGTGGTAGCGGACCTCTATATGGAAATTTCATAGTACAAGAAAAAGTTTTTATTTTTTTACAAGTCTGCTATGGCCATACAAAGGGATCTGAAGACGGTTTTATGAATATTTTGAGATGCCCTTTCTTACGATATTTTTAGTTCAGTGGCAGCGGACCTATAGATGGAAATTTCATAGTACGAGAAAAAGTTTTTATTTTTTTCCAAGTCTGCTACGGCCATCCAAAGGGATTTGAAGGCAGTTTCATGAATATTTCATGAAGGCAGTTTCATGAATGTTTTCAGATATTCTTTCTCACGGCATTTTTTGTTCAGTGGCAGCGGACCTCTAGATAGAAATTTCATAGTACAAGGAAAAGTTTTAATTTTTTCCCGATCCTCCTGCGGCCATCCAAAGAAATCGGAAGGCAATTTCATGAATATTTTATCATGCAATAATTTTTGTTCAGTGTCAATGGACTCAATCCTCTATAAGAATTTCATATTCAAGAATTTCTGACAATTCAAATGGATTGCATTATTGCCTTTAAAAAAGTTTTTCTGTTAATTTTCGGATTAAGTTGCATATTTGTGCACTTTGATATGTCTTGGGTCGATTCAATCAACTTTTTTAACATAACAATTATTTTTGGTACTAATTGCCCAGCCACACTTTCGTTACTGACCCATCGTTATTCTGCGACAAAACAAATTGATTTCAACTCTGACAATTGATTTTAACAATCTGACAACGCCGCCTGTGTTTGCTCCTCTGTCCCACGTTAGAGTTTCCCTACGTCAGAAAGTGCGGCTAGAAATCTGTGGCTAACTTCACGTTAATAGTATCCTTATAGTATACTATACTCAGCATACTTTTAAAACGGATTGAGTTCTGAGCACATGATAATTAGGTATACTTATCTATTTACACTCAGGTTCAATAGTCCAGTCATTATAGTAAGTTCACCTCGGAATTCAAGATACCCAGCTGTAAGTCTGTAAATACTTGTATATTGACACCCTAAAAGTTGTCTCAAAACCTACCTACCTACCTATTAAATTTCAAGGTCAAAGGTCACAAAAATCGGTTTTTTGCGCTTTTTTTGGAAATATCTCATTTCCTATGGGTTTTTTGCTATTTGTATTTATTATCAATATTGTAGAATACAAAATTCTCTACAAATTTTGTTTAAAAAATTTTTTATACGGTGAACCGTTTTCGAGATAGAGGGCGGAGAGCACGCGGTCACAGCATCACTTCAGGTCAACCGGTGCCTCCGGTCGAAAACGCGCCATATATAGTTGATGAACTATCGATAAATCAATGATTATAAATATTTGTCAATTTTTATTAACTATCATTTTATCATTTTTTTCCTAACTTATCCACTTTTTATTCAGTATTAATTTATTTAACAACACTTACCTGCCCATGTAATTGCAGAATTGTTAATGAAAATATAGGAATTATATTTGAATTCTAACCTAATTAATATTCATAACTTCTTACATGATGAAAAAAAAAAAACAAATAAATTATGAATTAATCTTTTTATTAAAAATATCATTGAATACATTTATTTATATTTAAAGTAAAAAAATGGAATAAAGGGTACAAAAACTACAATTTATAATTTTAATCATCTTCTTCCTCTTCATCGTCGTCTTCTGGCTGCTGGTAAATTTCAAACTGGTCTTCATTATCGTCTTCAACGACATTTGTCTCAAGTTCTTCCATGATTTCGGGGTCAAAGGTTCCATCTTCGTTAATGTCGCTCTGATATGGTAGAACATTAAGGCAAGCTTGCCCATTACATTGGCCACAAGCTAAAGAGCATTGCAAGCCCGCTTTCCTGCATCCGCATCGCGAACCACAACCACTCTTGCAGTTGCAGAAAATTGTATTTAGCAAATCTTCTGGAGCAGGTGGTAAAATTGTCATGATAGGCTCCAGAAAATCGTTTCGCATTGCCCAACCCCATACCTTGGGTTCCAAATCATGTCCTAATCAAGTTTGAACTTTATAATATACACGGTTGAAATGTTGATGAGCAGCTGCACTTGTTGGTGGAATATTTGAAAGCTGCACAGGTTTATTAAGTTTTGTAGACTTTACGTAATGCATATAACGAAGATGATCGAGACTTTTCACAGATTTCGAAGCATTATAGACTGCCAATAAGGTTTGAGTTCCACTCTCTAATAATATCTGGGCCGAACAATTTTCTTCCTCAAATGCTGCAGCTAGTTCATCCAAATTTGTCAGTTTCTCAAAAACTTTTAAAAATGATTTTTTTCCCTTTTTAAAAAGCGCAGAAGTTGTGTCACAGCAACTTAATGCGTGCAGAAATAAAATATGTTTTTTAGAATGAGGATAATTATCAAAACTTTTAGTCGAGTATATCTCCGTTTTTACATTACCTTTCCCAACTTTTTTAAAGAAAATTTCTTGTTCGTGTACAGTGTACGCCCAATTAAAATGACAAGTAAATCAATATCTTGTCCTATTATAACTGCAGTTTTTTTAGACTTTGATTCTTCAATTGCAGTTTCAACAATAAGAACATCCGCATCATCTCTGGCTTGTTTAGCAGTAATATTTGCAGCTTGTAATTTTTCAATTAACATATTAATGAACTTATCTTTGTTATTTCGATTTGACGTAGTGGAAGAATTTTAAAATTTACAGATTTTAAAGAGGCACTAAATTATTTTCTATTTAAAATGTCATTACTGTAAATGGGAATGTAATTATATTATGATTTAAGTTTTTCTCTTAATTATTTTTTAATTTTAGTAAACGGTTATCAGTATTATTGAATAGATATAGATTTAATGCATGAAGAAAATGATAAAATATAATATAATAGTTAATAAAAATTGACAAATATTTATAATCATTGATTTATCGATAGTTCATCAACTATATATGGCGCGTTTTCGACCGGAGGCACCGGTTGACCTGAAGTGATGCTGTGACCGCGCGCTCTCCGCCCTCTATCTCGAAAACGGTTCACCGTATAAAAAATTTTTTTAAACAAAATTTGTAGAGAATTTTGTATTCTACAATATTGATAATAAATACAAATAGCAACAAACCCATAGGAAATGAGATATTTCCAAAAAAAGCACAAAAAACCGATTTTTGTGACCTTTGACCTTGAAATTTAATAGTTGCTTACACCCTACCATATGTAGGTTTTGAGACAACTTTTAGGGTGTTAATATACAAGTATTTACAGACTTACAGCTGGGTATCTCGAATTCCGAGATTCTTACCTAATTTAAGCTTAAATGACTGGATTACAAGGTATTACTATCTCACCAAATGAAGAGAAAATATCCTCTGAATACGCCCATGTTCACGACCATTCGCGAATATCAATGTAACAACGTTTTTATAGTCGGGCAGACCTTGACGTTATTCAAATAGTTTCTTCACGTAGAATTAGATATCCATCTTTTCTTGTGAGATCCTGAAAGACATTGCCATTTTTTCTGGTACACATGCTCTAGGCTATAGTAAGTAAATACGCATTAATGGAGTGGAAAAAAGTGACCGCGAACGGGAAATTAATGAAGCCTGACTCATATTTAATTGTTTTAGTACTCATACTTCAGATCATGGGTGATAAATAATGTCAATGGAAAACAGATTTATAGGAATAATGAGAACTCAGTTTACATGTTAAAAAATTCTGAACAAAGGCCGAGGCCGCACTACGATTTTTTCCGCAAGTAAACCGCAAAACCGCCCGAGATGCACACACTACGATTAAAAACCGCGAAACTGGATACTATTTTCATTTTGAAGATGGATTTCAAGAGAGCTGTATGTATTGTTGCTCTAATACTAAGAAGCAGAAAAAGAAAACGTCATCAAATATTTCGCAAATATTAGGTATATCCACTGACTAGCCGAAGATTTGAGAAAGGTTTCTTTTATAAAAAGTATCAAGATTTAGGAAAATATCCTGAGCAATGTTTCAACTACTCTATCAGATTTCACTAGCCAGTTTCGATAAAATTTTGCATATTGTACGTCCACACATCATTTACATGAATACAACATTTTGTCTTATGTATTTCACCAGAAGAGGGCGACTCTTCATGGCGGTGTGCCGAATAATGTGCCGCCATTGTCTATATCCTTAGACAATGGTGCCGTATTAAATGTGTGCGCTCCAATATAAGTTTTATGAACTACAAATTTTGGCGCGGTTTCTTCCGCTAGCCATTCTGTAATAAGTCGCGGTTTCAAAATCAGACGCGGTGCTGTAATGCGGCCTAGGACAAAGAAATATCCCAAACAATCCATTGAATTTATTCTTGGAGGAGTGTGAAATAGTATCATTACGTCTTTGTGGATTCTTCAACAACAAATATAACAAATACACTTGACTAATGATGTTTCTGACGGGATTTGGAAAGTACCGGCTTTCAGAAAACATAAGAAATTGTCGCCTGAATAATAACAAAAAATTAGCAACAGCGGAACATGCACTTAGAGAAGGTACCCAGGTTATCGAGTTTAAAGAGACCCCAGTCATCGATAGATCTCATATTGGAAGAGGAGATAAAAATTCAGAAGCAGATAAATAATTTCAACCATGCCAAGCCCACCACCAATGGAATGAATTCGAAAACCCATAACAATACTGTAGTATATCTACTTTGAGGACATGCAAAACATTTCGGCCATTTGGCCTCACGGCCAACAAAACTGGAATAAAGTTTTGACACGAAATTGAAATCTGTTTACTAACCCGCCTAGATTTCAAGATGCTGGCGGAGTCCAGCGTAGTCGCAGTGTTGACGGCTGAGCTGAAGAAGCTAAAGAAAAACGAATTGATCGATTTAATCCTTACTTTGAAAGCACCTACGTCAGTGACAAACATTCTATTAGTGAATTACGTGAGTAAACTTAATAGCAACAATCGGTTCAGTGTAGCAGAGAAGTTCGATGATTGTCAGAATAATCCAATCTTTGTTTCATGTGAAAATAGCCTTAAAGACTTGGAGAGAGCAAGAAGTGATATAAGTTCAATTAGCAAACTAGTCTTTCATTTAGAAAAGCGCACACAAAAGCAAGAAGAATGCAATATAATAATGAAGAAATCCATTGCGTCATCTCTTAGTAACAGTTCGAGTTCATCTACTGATCTACTAAACAATCATGGCTTAAATTCAGATGATAAAAAGCCAGAAGATAAGAATAGCTATAAAACATTTAGCGATACCTTAAAAACAATTGTCGATAAACTAAGTACAACAAAAACATGAAAACTCGGGAACATTTATCGGTGAACACAGCTGATATCAACAATGTGAATCACCAACGGAATCCCCCATTCAAAAGAATATATCAGACCAATTCGATCATCGGAAGCAATAACGACTCAAAATGTTGCAGTAGTTCCAAGAAGAGGATATTTACATGTGTCTCGAATTGGGCAAGAAGTAACTGCCGATGACATTTTGAAAGTAGGTACTTAAAAAAATCTGCACCTGAAATTGACATTCACCTGCGAGAAATGGCACAGAAATGATCTAGTTTCTACATACAAAGTATCCTTTCCACTAGATAAAATTAAAGTCGCCTATGACCCTGCTATTTGGCCGAAAGGTGACGAAGTTCGCAGATTCCGGTTCAAGGACTCCAGAACGAGCCCAACCACGTAGTTTACAAATTGAACAACAACGATGCACCATTTGATAAAAATCAAGACAGTACACCACAATGGAAGGAAGATGGGGCGAGTATATTTCGTATATTTTATATTAATGCTCATATTAATGTCTAACCAACAAGATTGAAATGTTTGATGTATTTCTACAGGGGCACAAATTTGATACTTGTGAACATTAGCTGAATGCACCTAATCTTTGTAGTATAAACTTAAATGGTTATATCTGTGCTGCTTCCTTTTCGAGAATCTATATGATTCACGGGGGAACTGCAATATTTTCGAAAAACGGTATTACTTTTAAAGTACTAAACGTTAATAAATTTAATATAGAACAGGCATGTGAGTTCTGTGCAATCGAGTTGCCAAAGATGAATCTTACTATTTTAACTTTGTATAGATCCGGCAAGGGTAATTTTGATGTATTTTTTGAAAAATTAGAGAATGTTCTGAGTCAAATTATTTCAACTGATACAAGAATAATAATAGTGGGCGACATCAATATAAATTTCAAGGTTAACTCAAAAGAGTTGAATGATCTGAATTGTATTTTAACGTCATTTGGTTTATTAGCTACGTTAAGTGATTATACAAGAATCACATCTACATCGTCCACATGTCTGAATAATTTAATAACAAATCTCAGTGAATTCGTGTATATGAAAGTGGCGTCTTAGAACCTTGCATTTCTGACCACCGTGGTCAGTTTATGAACATTCCGGAAAAAGGAGTTGTAAATTCAAATTTTTTCTATCGAAGGTCTTAAGAAATCTATTTCAAATATAAGAAATGCCCTAGACTCTGTTGATTGGTCAATTTTTGAATCTAGTGGAAATGTTGATTACCTAGCAAATCTTTTGGTAAAATCCTACAACGATGCGGTGACAAAATACTGCCTATCAAGGAAATACTCTACAAATAAAAAATACATTCCAGTTAAGTGTTTCGATGATAGTCTTAAATCTATGAGAGATTCGCTATCAGCTCTGAAACTTAAAGCTGATGTAACTAAAAAACACTGATTGCAACAACTACACCCGATTCAAAACTACATACAACTGTTCATTGAAGAAAGCAAAAAAGTCAGCTTATGACCGATATATTACTTCAGCTGAAAACAAATCGAAAGCATGCTGGCAGACAATAAACTTTGAAAGAAACAAATATCTCCATGTCAAATCGGTTCCTGATCTTACTCCTGACGATTATAATGATTTTTTTGTCAATATTGCTGTTGACATAATAAAGTCCTTACCATTGTTATCGCCCAGTGAACTTCTAAATTTCAAAAATTTTCCAGCCCCTTGCGAGTCATTTTACTTATCACGGTAACACCTCCAGAAGTAATGGATGCCATACATCTCTGAAGCAAACTAAAAGCCTCGATATTCATGCACTCAACTCCCAAATAATAACAGATACTAGTGACATTATTCTAGTTCCACTCACTGATCTGATAAAGTCAATCTTCATATCAGGAATATTTCCAGATTGTTTTAAACTTTCCAAAATAACACCTTTGTTCAAAAAAGGTGATAGAAATAATATCAACAACTACCGTCCTATTTACATTATCTGTTTCTGCGAAATTGATAGAAACAATTCTGAATAAATGATTGAGGTATTATTTTGAGTCAAATAATTTGTTTACCAACATCCAATATGGTTTTCGACCAACTCGCTCTACTGCTCTCGCTGTCATGAATGTCGTGAAAGACATAGTATATCTACATTGGAAGATGGTATGCAAGCGGCTATCACCTTGTGTGACCTTTCTATGGATTTGACTGCGTGTCATGATATACTACTTGAAAAATAAAACTACTACGGGGATACGGGGGTACCACTCAATCTGATACAATTCTATTTGAAAAACCGCCTTCAAGCGGTAAGTATTAAAAATTCCTTTTTTTTTTCAAACACAATAAACATGGTGTTCCTCAAGGGTCAATATTAGGACCGTTATTGTAAGTAAGTATATGGTTCCAATTAAAACTTATTAGTTTGCAGATGATACGACGTTTATATATTCTGGCAAACTGAGATTAGATTTGCACAGAATTCAAAAAGACTTAGACAATGAATCTGAAAACTGGTTTGCAGCTAATAAACTTAAACTTAATAACGATAAATCACAGTATCTTTATTTTTCGTCTATGAATGATTCAATTATCCTTAGATTCACTGAGGAATGCTCGACGCTAACAACAATAGCCGCCGGTTAGTTTTTGGGGGCCCCATGCAAAAATTCAGTTAGGAATAGTCACGACAAAACAATTTAACCGATCGCGAAAGAATAGCACCTAAAGGCTGACTTTCAACCAAAAGAGGTCAGATGTCAATCTTGCTGAAGTGCCCATCAGTAAGTTGAGGAACGCTCGGAGAGCGGGGGTGGATGGAGTGGTGTAGTAGGTTCTCCTCGCTAACTAGCTGGGGGGGGGAGCTTCTACTTTAGGGCACTCAACCCGAGAGGGGGCATGGGGGGAATCAATTTATGAACGAAACAACCCAAATGATGAATCATACGGTTTCATATATTGAGCCATCGGGAGTTTTTGAAGGCTTTAGAAATGGAATCATAGTTACAAATTCCATGAATTAGACGGCAACAAGAATTTTGAACATTTTGTATTCTTTTTTTATCTGATTCATATAAGTATGGCCATATTTGAAGTCACAGTAGTTGAAGTGACTTAGCACCAAACTATCACAGAACATATTTTAGAGATTGGCTCACAATAAATCGATTTCTTAGCTATTCTCAACGTGTAATTCCAATATTCTTTCAATATAAAATAATAAACAATTCACCAATTGTTTGAATGAGTTTGAACTTTGAAGCTGTAAACTTAGACTTTTCGATATCAGAGCTCGGTCCATATTTCGACAATTTGACTATCTGCAAAATAGAAATTTGTTAAAAAAATACGCCCTGTTGCATGTTTAATTGTCTAGGAATTCCGTATGAATTCGTGCTTGTACTGCGGGACGATAAAAGGCGTACCTGAGTAATAACAGGCAAAATATTTATTCATATTTGTTTATAATTCCGTGGCTAGAACCCATTGCAAATTTGCATTCCTGACTCATGACATAACGCAATGTATTTATGGGTGGAGTGCGTAAGATATGCAGAATAAATAGACATTAACTGTATATATCCGTTGGTGAACTTCCTTAGGAAGTGACAATGCAAGAGGAGGTATTAACGTTTTTCTATGCATTCTGTGGCAAAAATCACTACATAGTATAAAACGAAGTCGCTTTCCGCTGTCTGTCCCTATGTATGCTTATATTTTTGAAACTACGCAACGGATTTTGATGCGGGTTTTTTATTACATAGATTGATTCATGAGGAAGTTTTATACGGTGTGTAAAAGCCAAATGGAACAAATTCATTATTTTGGTTACCTACGGTACATATTTTAACAGAATCCAGAAACACGTCAAATTTAAATAATAATAATAATAATAATATAATTATATACAGGGTGATTCAAAAGTACTTTGACAAACTTCAGGAGGTGATTCCTCACAATATTCTTATATGAATTGTCCAAATAAATAAATGTCCGGAAACGCTTCGTTTCCAAGATACAGGATGTTGAAGTTTTATTTTTGTTTTTTTCAAATAACTTTTGAAATACTGAACTTAATTAAACGAAACTTGGTAATAAGAGGTTTTTGAGGTGTCGAATTCGAACCTGATATTCTTACTGCTCTTACTCGTAGGGGGCGCCACCTACACGTCTTTTTCTTTTTTAAAGATTCATTACTTTTTTGGGCGTACTTCTAGCACATTTTTCAGTAAAAAAATCGATTCCTCTATCATATCTACGTAAATAAGCTACCCTTGTTACTAGTCGCTGTAAGCAATCGTTTTCTAAATATTTGGACTTGAAAACTTCAAGTCGATTATTTGATAATCGATGCATGTTGAAGTTATACGAATACGAATATTTGCTTTTTTCACAAGAATGCTTTGGAAATGAATTTGACGTTTTACTCATTTGAAGAGGTAATTACTGTTGGGTACGTTCCTTTATGACATCCTTAAGCGAAATAGTTATTTTTGTATCAAGGGTGCATAATCAGTATTTGTTTTAATAAAATTTGCAAGAAATGTCAACATTTTATTTCAGGAAATTTTGAATATGTAGAATAAACTAAAATAAACGAAACTAAATTGTATTCAAATAAATTGTTGGAAGGATGCTTAATCACGTTGAATAAAATTTTTAAGTAGGTCTTGACAAACAAAATGCATGCTATGGTAGTGTCAAGTATTTTGATTTACTTGTCAATATTTTCTTAATAATGTTTGCATGTCTTCAGAAAAAAGAAATAGTTTTAATATGTGGTGAGAATACACCAATACGGCAAGTAGCTAACATTTTTAATGAACGGCATCCTGTTCAAACATACTACTGTGCCAAGGATAATGTCGAAATTCAGGGAAATAAGATCCGTAGCAAATCAATTTAAGAAAAAGCACACTCCAAGTAAATATGATGAGGAGGCCCAACTTAACATTTGTTTAAAAGTTATTGAACACGGGCAAACGAGCATAACCGATATTATATAAAATACCGATTACAAGAGAGAAAGTGTTAGAAAAATTTTATTAAAGGATAAATTTTGGCCTTACAAGCCAAAATTTATTAACACATTAAAAGAACGAGATTTTGATGTCCGTTTGGGGTTTTCATTCTGTATAAAATTTTATGGACAGATGAGGCAACGTTCTCTTCAAATGGAACGGTAAGTTCTCAAAATTGCCGATGGTGGGCCCAAGAAAATCCCAATTTCACAGTTGAATGTGGTGATCAGTATTCCTTTAAAACTAATGTATGGTGTGGGATACTTAACGAACAAATAATTGGGCTATTTTTCTTCAGGGAAAATTTTATCATCCGTCGGTTATCTCAACCTTTTAAATAATGAGGTTAGTGAAGTTTTAGACAATATGCCTTTAAATACTAAATACGACCTATGATATCAGCTTGATGGCGCACCAATACATCACACGGTTGCTGTAAAACAGTCTCTTCAACAAATGTTCAGAGGCAAAGTTATTGGACGTAACTGGGAACATTATTGGCCACCTAGATCACCCGACTTGACGCCTTTAGACTTTTTCTTGTTGGGTTACTTGAAACAAAAAGTGTACCGAAGTGGACCATTTACTGACATACAACATCTGGAAAATACCATTCGCGAGTGCTGTGCAAATATAAATCCCCGATTTATTAAAAATGCAGTTACAGATGTCAATAGAAGGGCCATAATTTGTATTGAACGTGGAGGACGACATACTGAAATGTAGGCTATAAGTGTTTGACAACCTCATTTAGACCAATAAGTAATTTTTTGTACCCATTTGTATTTTCTATAATATTATTGTTGTTTAAAATTTATAATAATAATAATAATAGTTCTATCGAAATTATTTGCATTTTTTTTTAGTTGCCTCTGCTGTTTCGAAATCAAAGGTTTGTTTAAGAAAATAGCCAATTGATTGAAACGTTGCACCAGTCATGTTAAAATTTTTATGACAAATTTTTAATTTTTCTCTAAAAATGTCCGTATGAGTAAAAATGTATCAGAAAAGTTAAACTCCATGATGAGTTTGTTATGTATACATGAATTGATGACAATTAACCGAACTTCTTTTTTAAAATAAAGGGGATATCTGTCAAAAATAAGCAAAACGTTAACTTTATTCTAGTTGCATAAAATTTGGCATATGGATATAAAATTGCCGTAGACACAACTTTTTCAAGTAACTTTTTGTTAAATTCGATCTAGAAATGCAATTTTTCAATAAAAAAAAAAGTTAAATTTGACAAACATTGAACGTCAGTGGGTCGCAGTTGGTCGCATCATTTCAAGTTAAATTTAAAGCACAAACAAGTGCCGAAGTTAAACTTCATTGAAACTTTTCGAAAAAAAAGTTACCCATATGGTGCGCACTTTAATGGGACACTGTATTCTTCAAATAATATAACGAAAAAAAATTTGAAAATAGAAATCTACAAAATCGGAGCTGTTTATGTGGACTCTTGAGGAAAATAGTTGAATCGACTATAAAGTTGCTTTCTATACAACTGCAACAAAAAATGCAGTTATACTTTCCAAAAAGTGATCCATCTTTTCTAAAACCGAATTTGTTCAACGTCTTGTAGATTACCATAGCTATTAGAGTTCTTCAAGCTAGTTAACATATCCGATAGAAATTGACTACTTGGTTCTCCACTTAACGACTCAACGTGATGGGAAATTGAAGAAAGAACTGTTAGTTCTGATGACCCTAAAATCTCGGTAATTTGGCTCTTTTACCTTTCTATGTTAATAAACTGATTTAACCTGTTCCGCGGACAAATCGACGTTAAGGCTTACATATCGCCTCTTCATGAATAATTATATTTTTGAGAGAATAGACGGCTCTCTCACGTGTAATATGTCTCGAGAGATAAGTATTCGGTGCACAGGGCCGAGACTGAAAATGAGGCCGTGCGGAAAACCATATCAAGTAGTACAGTTACCGAGACAATATTGTTGAGATGTAATGAAGTCTTGGAAGATATTGGGCCATGTGAATGGATAGAAGTAAAAGCTTTTACTCTCATTCCATACCAATCACCAGTTTACACACTGAATAAGTCTGTCTCAAAAAATTTATGTCACATTTGAGATTCAAATTTTTACTTTTTGATTCCAAAGGAACTATTTTTGTCATAATATCGAACGAAAGTCATTTTTTGTGGAGGTATTATCACCTTCCAAGATCTGAAAAAAATAAAAAATTTGATAAAGAAACTGAAAACGAACAAAATAGGTTGGCAGAAAACCTGAAACCTCAACATTTATATAATGTTCTTCTTGCACCATGCAATTTCTCGACTGCAAGGACACAATTAGCTGGCGCAATTTTCAGGCTATTGCAAGGAAATATAACACGCTTTAGATTTATTGCATTTTATCTGTGATTTAGTGACATTTTTGGTGATTTTCAATGTGACCAACATCCCAAAATTCACTGGATATAATTGAAGATAGCAAAATTACAGACAAGTTTTCTTTATTATGCATTTGGATCTGTGGAATGAAAAAACACGTTTGAAACAAATGTAATATCAACATGTAATAAATAAATACCATACGGTTTGCTCAACATTTTGTTATGTTGGTAAAGCATGACAGCTGGAAAATCAGTTGATGTCACATAAAACGATCCTTTATTGCGAAATATATTGCATGCAAGTTTTTTCCATTTTATTGCCCAAATGTAGAGCGGCTTTAAAGTTATTATTGCTACAATATTATTTGTCCATTGTAAATAACTGGCAGGTACTTGGTGTTTTATTAAATTATTAATAATAAAAGGAAGAAATCGACCAGAAAAATTATGCATTTTTTTCGTAGTAGGTACAAGAAGCACATTTTAATGTTATAGTTGGAAAAATGCTACTTCCTATTAGAATTTTCAAGATAAATGAAGTAAAAAGTGACATATAAAAAAAATCAAGAAAAAGTGCGTGTGTTTAGATATAAATTTGTTGGTTTTTGTTTTTTAACTCACACTGTATTTTCTCAAGTTTTGAAATGTCGACAAAGTTTTCGAGAAGAAAAAGTAAACAAGTTAAGGAAAAAAAAGTTCAAGTTGCATAATTTCCAAATAAATTAAAGAAAACAGTATAATCCGCTGATCCATTTGCCGTATTATTAATTACAAACCTATTTTAGGTAATTTGAATCATTTCCAAACAACATGGATTAATGATTTTTGAATTTTTATTCAAAAACTGTGCAGTCGTCGTCGTTTGTTTCTTCCTACATCGGGTTGTTTGACATGTCTATAGATGACGTGATAGTGCTGTCATATTGAATTTGGAGAAAATGGCTACTACTGAGTGTTAAGTGTTTCATCATTAAAAATATCGACTTCGATGAACTATACTTTTATTATCAATTCAAAATTTCTTACCTCTTGAACAACTGAATTTCGCTGTGTACAATGATTTCGTTGTCACTCGATATACATATCATTAAAGAAACTTGTGGTACCTATCATGTTGTATATCAAATTAAAAGTCTATAAAAGCTGAAGAAAATGACACTGGTTTGAACTTTCTAGACGAAATAATATCTGAGATAACTAATTTCAAAATAATAAAAGCAAAGTCATTTTTGAAATCAAAAACTGTCCAAACAATCTAAAATTTTGAATATTTCCAATGGGTAGGTACTATTAGCAAACCAAACTTCATAAACATGGTCCAAATTTTTTTTCTATTGGAGCATTTCATATGGAATGACATTCAATAATTATTACTGAGCTAATAATTGATTTCAGAAACACAACCGCTTTACAAATCAGTCCGTTTTACGTCAATCGCTGATGATACCAAACGCCAATCGAGCACGTCTCAGTCACATTTGAGTAATTTGTCATTCCTAACTTATGTAAGGTTACAATCAAATTGGATTCTACAAGTAACATTGTAATCACTGCTTTGGACCTAACATGATTTAATTTTGAAAAATAATTTGTTTATGTGAAAAAAATTAAATCAATGAAATGAGTTTTTCTTCTTATTGGAAGACTGAATTCAACATATATCAAAAAGAGCAAGAAAAATTTTCAATTAACTACAGACTAATTATTTTACTAGCAGTGACGTCAAAAACAATGGTGAGAGCTCAACATATATCTGAATATTTAGAATGCTTCAAAGTCTCAGGATAAAATTTTTAGTTGTGGCATATAAAATAAATATTAAAATAAGTTTTGCCCGAAATAACTATGACACATCCAAAAAAAGCACCATCCCAATCACCAGAACGTCTACACTCTTCTCGAGGAAAACTCAGTTTTTTCGTTGTCTGAAGACGCCAACTGGGTTGATGAAACACGTGTCGAGAATATTATTGAAGTTCTGGTGATTTGAAAAAGGGCTTGTTTTTTGGGTTTATTTTAAGCCAGAGTTTCCAGTTTCGACTTTATTTATCATAACAAAGAATAAAATTAAAATTTTATGTCAATAATACAAATAGTAGTAGTATAATTTTGCCAAAAGAACGTTTTTATTGCACACAAAGCACCCATTTGATAACTACTGTTTGCTATTGATATATTTATGCCAAATAAACAGTTTATTTGGACCATGTTACTTCGTGAGTATTTTTGATTTTCAGAGTAGAAAATGTCGCGTAATAGGTATAGTTCAAGTAAACGGTATAGTGCACCCTATATACCTATAAATGAGTGGGAAAATAAGGATTCAAATAACAGAGTGATGATTGAAAATACTTCTGAATACTACTTACTCGCACTTGAATTCAAAGAATTCGAAACCCATCCTTTACTTACTCCGCAATGCACATTGATTAGTCGCGATCCTTTGTTTGCAGGCATGTTAGGCGTACACATTCTCGAACCATCAGTCCACCCTTTCGTAACTGTGTCGTGAGTGTCATACCAAGTTTCGTTCAAATAGAAAATTTGCCGTTGTTCTTGTCTATATTTAGTTATTTGTTCTAAGTATTTATTACGCCACTCCACTATTCTTATGCTTTCCATAACTGCTTGAAGTTTGTTTATTATTTTGAATCTAAATCCTAGTTTCTTTATCCAATTCTGAAGAGTTTTGTCAGAGCAGCTCACGTTATGTATATTGTTTTTTTCAATGATTTTATCAGATAAACATCTAAAGGTTTTGGTAATCCCGCATCACATTGCGTCTTGAGTTCATAAGGTTTGTTTTTGACTATTTTAAGTACAGTTGAAAAAGTAATCTCGGTCAAATATGATGTTGCTTGTAATATTTTTTTTCACTCGAAACCAAACTTGATATGTAGATTCTTATATACATTGAAACATACTCTCTGTGTTTCAATATTCAAATGCATCCGGTTCTAATTCACTGGTATCTTTTTTTCGCATTGTTCACCAGCGCTATTGGAATCACTACACAGGAAAAAGTCTGCGTTGTTATCACACTCGTTATTACTATAAGTACTTATCCAAAAGGACGTCACATTTTAAACAAAAATTTTAGGTAATTA
The DNA here is from genome assembly GCF_025532065.1 of Leptinotarsa decemlineata. NCBI lineage: Eukaryota > Metazoa > Arthropoda > Insecta > Coleoptera > Chrysomelidae > Leptinotarsa > Leptinotarsa decemlineata. Next base: position 747,885 of record NW_027412549.1, on the reverse strand, counting down.
TAACTTCACCAATACCGAATTTCAACACTCAAATCGCGATCATTTCCTGAACTGAACATTGACTACACAACGGCGGTACTCATCGCTACATTCTGTTGGTCACCGTAACATGATTTCAAATTTAATTTTATAACTCTTCAGCCAATCATAAAACTCGGTTCGTAAAAATTATCCAATACGAACCGCCAATTCTTCAGTCCACGTAGACTAATTCGTAGCGGCATTATTTCTTTGTACTGTTTTTTTTTGGCCTTTGAGTTCGCCGATAGCTTTAAGAATTACTATATCAGTTACTTCGATTATACATTAGCCTGTACACTATTGAGAATATCAAATCCACAAAACATGAAAAGTCTCATATGCTCGTTGCAACTACACCTTATGCTTGTCCCAATCTTTTCACAGCATCCCGTATAATCCAACTGACCTCTTTTAATGGCCATTTTAGAACGTTTAGCCGGTAAAAATGTGAAATTTGTCCATGTTCCACTAATACGCTCGATTTTCTCTCAAGTTAATGAGCAGATGAACAATTTCTTCCGATCTCTACGATGAGTTTTTTCTTGTCTAAGAAGAATGTTCATGATCGTCGTGCCTTCTTGAATACTGATTAACAGTTTCCTTATTGTCTACAACATACTTGGACGTTCGCCATTGTTATAGCCATTAAGATATCGCCTGATAAGAAAAGACAGTTAATATGTAAGAAATATGTAATTAATATTACTCTCGCCGGATTACGAGGAATTCTACTAGAATCAGATATTATATTCAATGTGTTTATGTCACGTTTGGGTTTGACTATTATTTATCTTCTGACATTAACCGGGCGTAAAGTGAAACTTCCAATATTGAGACATATTTTTATTCAACTGATAAAGACTGATAAAAGTATTTTAGAATATTTTCTACTCAAAGATGAAAGCTATAAAATTTTCAAAAGTTTTACAGCGACCATTTCTTTCAAAGAGATAAAATGATGAAATAATTGATGGCTAGACCGCCAAAATAGTGTATTACAGCGATGAAACGATTCCCCCCAACAACGTTAAAACTGACAGCGATAAAACTGTCAGCCCTAAAATTAACATCTACTTGTCATTATGCATCGTTCAAATAACTTCATTCACTGTCACTGTCCTGATAGAACTGAACCAATGGAATCAAATTTTCAAATATGATTGTGACTGGGTAATAAAATTTTGCAGGAATGCTTCTACAGAAATTCGCAAGTTTCATTTGATATAATTATTATGACAGTGACTAGACCCTTCCTCTACTTAGACAATTAAAATGAATATGTAAATCTGATAAAACTCACTGATAAAACTCACCACCACTAATTCACATAACCTCACGAAAATAAAACAACAACCTTTCAATTCAAACTCAATTCAACCCCACAAAAAGAAATCTAACGGCGAAAGGTCTGGTGATCGTGGTGGCCATTCGATAGTGCCCCGCCTCCCAATCCAGTGATCTGGAAAAGTCTGATCTAAATACTGCTGAACAGGCAGAGCATAGTGCGAAGGAGCCCCATCTTGTTGAAATATTAACAGATCCTCCCGATAATTGTGGTCATTTTCAATAATATCAGTGAGAAGGGGATTAATAGTATCTTCCAGCAGCTCCAGATACATTGGTCCGGGTAAATTGCCTTATAAAAACAATGAGCCAACAATACGGTCACAAAAAATTCCAGCCCAAACAATTAATTTTTGTGGACGTTGAGTATGCATTTAAAGAAAAATGTGAGGATTTGAATCAGCCCAATAGCGACAATTATGGAGACTCATTTTAAGACTGTATAAATTATGTGTTTTGAGTAACTCCTTGGCAAATTATACCTATAGTCGAAGTAAACGATATGGTGCACTCTTAAAGTTAGCGGCACTCTCAAAGGACAATAAACCGATACATAGAAATGAACCGGCTGCGAACTAGTCCACATAGACTGTAGAATTGGCGGTATATATTGAATAATTTTTACCTACCAAGTTTTATGATTGGCTGAATTGTCATAAAATTAAATTTGAAGTTATGTTACGGTGACGAATAGAAATCGGGGAATGCGGGGATTGTATCGTCGTCGTGTTTAGTTCAGGAACTGATCGCGATTTGAGTATTGAAATTCGATATTGGCGTAGTTATAATTACTTAAAATTTTTGTTATCTGTTTGAAATGTGACATGCTTGGACAAGTACTAATAGTAATAACGAGTGTGATAACAGCGTAGACTTTTTCCAGTGTAGTGTCTCCAATAGCGATAGTGAACAATGCGAAAAAGAGATACCAGTGAATAAGATTCGGACGCATTTGAATATTGAAACGCAGAGAGTATGTTTCAATGTATATAAGAATCTACAAGTTTGGTTTCGAGGGAAACAAACTATTAAAAGCAGCATCAGATCACCTTATGAACACAAGACGCGATGTGATTCGGGATTACCAAAACCTTTAGATGTTCATCTAATAAAATCATTGAAAAAATCAATATACGACTGTTACAAAAACAATGAGATTCCTACAACTGAAATCAGGAAGAAATTGAATACTTCCGGCCATAACGCGAGCTGCTGTGAAAAAACACTTCAGAATTGGATAAAGAAACTAGGATTTAGTTTTGAAATAATAAACGAACGTCAGGCAGTTATGGAAAGCAGAAGAATAGTGGAATTACGTAACAAATACTAAGAACAAATAACTGAATATAGACAATAACAACGGCAAATTTTTTATTTGGACGAAACTTGGTATGACACTCACGTCACAGTTACGAAAGGGGGGACTGATGGTTCGAGAATGTGTACGCCTAACATACCTGCAAACAAATTTGATAAGAAGGTAATAGAGCTAATTAAAGAAGAAGTATCTGATATTATCGAAGAAGACTGGCAGAAAATGATTAAAAGAGTAATTTTAGTTTTAGTAGTTTAGTTTTAGTTACTGGACACTTCTATATTATTAGTGGAAATAAATTCATTATTGATTTAAAAGACGGTAGTGATAGTGAAACAGAGAATATGGAAGAGGAATTATCAGAAGCTTTCGAAGAAAGTTAGTGAAGTGTTTTTGAAGCGATCGATTGTTCGCACTCAAGTGCGAACTTAGAGTGGAATACAGCAAACATAAAGCTAGTAACGAGCCTTGGAGACAAGGGAGATTACGACCTCGTCCTCGAGTCATGTAAGTACCAATCTGAATGATTCTTGAAAATGGCTCAAAGCAGGAGCTGAAACGATGAAAATTACAGACGATGAAAATTACAGATTATATAGTTATTGTGATTCTTATGTAATCAGAAATGATTATTAAATAAAGACATTAGTTTGCTTCCTAACTATATTATTAAAGGGGAGCTGTTGGAAGGTAGGTTGCACTATATCGTTTACTTAAACTATACCTTCAATGCTTGGGTTATCTATAATATTCTCAATTTGTAGGAGGTAACAACTAGTTCTATTATCCAAGGTGTTTGTTATATATTCCAGATTTTTGCGATTGTATTCGGTCAGAATGTACTTACTATCAATTTAAATTTCGCTATGAAACTGCAGTTTCTAGGAACTTGATTCTCGAATCGGTATTCCCGACACAGCCGCTGATATAATGATTAAAATTAATCGTATTCCGACGACTTGACTATTTAATCATCATTACTGAATTATAATTGATATTTCGAATCAGCCTTACGATTTCAATGGACACCTGAGTTCTATAATTGTAAGGATATTGGTATTCATTATGGAAGACTGCATATCTTGACATGTATGCGTTTTATATGGATGTGCCAAGCGGGAAATCATAAAACCGCAATTCGATGACAAATTTGTCTTTACTGGACATCTATATTAATATTTCATGACATGATGTCAAAGAAACTTGAATGAGCACAATACGGTAATGGTTGAGGATTGTTCCCTCTCAGCCTTCAGTGCACATTTATTCTGCACAGAGCACAATAAATGCCTGAGCAACAGTAAAGTTATTCCTTCTTGCCTGAAAAGCTACTTGTAAATCCCGCTATCTTCGCTCAATTTCATAAAATTCTTTTTGACAACACGTTCACTTGTTTCTTCCAAAGAAAAAAAATTAATATCAGATCATCTGAAAGAACAATTCGTTCAGGACAGTCTTAGCTTACCAACACTGTAGGTTAATGGACTGACAGAAAACAACTACTTCTCTGGCTAATACTACGAAGGGCGTTGGATTATATCCGACAGTTATTCCTGCATATGATGTTGACGCTACACTGCCGGATTCTCAATTATTGGAATATACTTGCAGGCTGGTGTAGAGCTGTTCAGCCACTTGTCAGTGCAAGGTAGTATGTATATCAATACGAAGTCGATGACTTCCATAATTGAAAATCGAATTCGTTTCATGGTATCACTTCTCGAACTAGGCTTGAAGTTCAATAAAATTCCTTCAGAATTTATTTCACATGGAAACAACTTCAGATAGGTTGACGTCACAAGTTTGCATATAGGGCGCATTTTCATGAATTCTTCTTTGGCACAGACACGATATATATTTTTCGTAAACTATTATTCTTGTAATGAATATCGTCGAAGAAACAACAAAATGACACAAGTTGAATGTTATTCAATATCCAATAACTAAAAACTAAAACGCACTCAAAAACAACAGAACAAATAGTTCAAAACCAAAAAGAAATGACCGAATCTCTTCAAGTATTGCTAAACTGATACCACATAAATTTTTGCGTCTCGTACTCACTTAGATTTAGAGCCTTCTGACACATGTTTGGCATATCTTATCTGCGTGAATATCGAGATGAATATCTATAGTTACTCATTACTTTCTTATATTTTCATTTACAGTTCTTATATCAGAATTCATAAAACTATTACTTTCAAACTGAAAAATATCTCGTAAAAATCATAAACAAGTCGATTTTTAATTAAAATACCACTCATTTTTTGAGAATCGACATCTTCAAAGTTAGTTATGATGTTATTAGAATTTTATCTCAATATTCAAATCTAATGTGAAAAAATGGATTACTGGTACTGATGCATTTCATTAGTTCGGACTTCCATTTTCTAATATGATATAAATTGATTTGCATTCCCTGAAAGAATTAAAAAGATTAGCTGAAAAAACAATTATATTAAGTAAAAAAACTGAACTTGCAATGAAATAAAATATAAGCAACAATAAAAAAATATCTGCCAATTTTAATTCAAACAACGATAAAAATAAAAACAACAATAAAAATTAATTGGCGCTCCGGGGTGACTTCATTGATTCCAGTGGCGCATTTGCTTTTTCAGCTGCAGGAAAACCGAAACGGAAAAACTGCAGCACCACCAAAAAAAAATAGAACTATTAACACAAGATGCAAATTAAAAAAATTATCAAGAAGAAATGAACATTAAAAGATTCCAAAACAAGTTACTTCATGACGTTTCGATTGTTAGTATCCACAATCGTGTTCGGGTGATAAGTGAGCTAATGATTGGTCTGAGCGGAAATCCTTCATGTGGTTTTTGGGTAGTCCATACAAGTGAGGGGGCTTACTGTGGCGCGTTGTTAGCCATGATCTCTCTTTTTCCGAAAATAGAATTGGTGTTTTTTCAAAGGCTGGTACAACTTCCTTTCAACTGATGCAGATGGGTCCCTTACCTTATTCGTGTATTTTCCTTTCTGAAGCACATCTTCAATCTCCTGTTTGTAGAGATCAGTATCCATCACAACAGTAGCGTTTTCCTTATCTGCAGGTAAGATCTTAATGGTGTTGTTTCTACGTAGCCCATTCAGAGCTTATGTCATTGCTTATGTTAGACAGATTAGGTTTGACCTAGTCACCCCCCTCGAACATCAATCACTTATCGAAACCCTAGAGAGACAAATTGGAGAGGATACTTATTGTCATTCAACGAGGCTCTCGAAGGGGAGGTGATTGAAATAGAGAACGATAAAAGCCTTGAAAGAGCAGTGAAAAAAGTAAGCAAGGCAATAATTGCAGCTAACGAGGCGAACTGTCCGGAGAAAACAAGGCAACAGTTTAACAAAACAGTCTGGTGGAACAAACACTTAGAAATCCTCAGAAGGAAAGTGCGGAGGCTATTCAACAAAGCTAAAATCAACCAAGACTGGGCGGAATACAAGGCTACACTCACACAGTATAATAAAGAAATTAGAAGGGCTAAGAGGCAATCGTGGAGGAAATTTTGTGAAGAGGTAATGGATACCCCCACTTGTTCGAGAACCCACAAAGTGCTAGCTAAGGAGGGTACTATAAACCAGGTAGGGTTCCTAAAAAAGGACGATGATACCTACACAACAACATTTGGGTAAAGCATAGAAATGCTCATTAAGGCACACTTTCCGGCCGCAACAATTCTAAAAGGCCCAGTGGCAGTGTACTGTCCGCAAAGCAAGCCGAATAAGCCAAATGCCTCGGACTGGAGACTAGCTACTGAGATAACAAGGCAAATAGAATTAGGTGGGCTATAAGTAAATTTCAGCCATATAAATCTCCAGGAGAGGACGGAATATATCACATCCTACTTCAAAAGGGACAGGAATCACTGATTCCATACTTATGTAGAATATATAAGGCTTGCATAGCCATGAGATACATACCGAATGAGTGGCAAAAAGGCAGAGTCATCTACATACCCAAGATAGGGAAGGTAAACGATATGACGCCCAAGTCATACCGACCAATTAGTCTAGTGTCTTTCCTGCTCAAAACACTGGAAAGACTGATAGATAGATATATAAGAGATGAGGTATTATCAATAAACCCTCTCAACGAACGCCACGCGTACCAGCCAGGTAAGCCAACAGATATGGCATTAGATGATCTTAACAGGCTAATAACAAAATCCTTAGAGGATAAGGAGATAGCCATGGCAACATTCATCGACATCGAGGGTGCCTTTGATAAAGCATCCACAGAGTCCATCACCAAAGCTCTAGATAGAAAAGGGTTCAACCCCCTGTGTAAGTGGATGAATGCCAGTCTGGAACAAGGGTAATCATCTCATCTATAGGCGAAACCACAGGAGCGGTATTATCGCCTCTACTGTGGACTATCCTAGTGGACGAACTACTAATGAAGCTAAAATCCAAAGGCATGCATTGTTTAGGATATGCCGATGACCTCGCGATATTATCGCAAGAGGCAAATTCGCAAGAACTGTTTCGGAGCACACACAAACGGCTCTAAACATAATAAATAAATGGTGCCAGGAGGATGAACTAACAGTAAACCCTCTCAAAAATACACTAGTAGTCTTTACAAAAAAGAAAGTACTTAGAGGGCTGAAGCCACCAATACTGCACGGGGTAAAAATTCCAATTGCACAAGAGGCAAAATAATTGGGAGTCATTTTTGACCACAAGTTGACATGGAATCAACACCTACAAAAAATAATCAAAAAAGCACGATAGCCTTCAACTTGTGTAGAAGGATGTGCGGAAAAAATTGGGGTTTACAACAAAATATGACCATATAGCTATATACCAGGGTTATCTTACCCATGATAGCATATGGCTCGGTGGTATGGTGGCCAAAAACTCAGCAGGCTGGGGCGATTCGAAGGCTAAGTGGCATTCAAAGGCAAGCTTGCCTGGCTGCCACGGGCGGTATGAGAACTACCCCAACAGCCGCATTAGAAGTCTTGCTGAACCTAACGCCACTACATCTATATATTCAAGGGGAAGCCAGGTCAGTCATCAGTAGACTGACCAGAGGGCAAATGCCTGTAAGCATGCTGCACGGTAAAAGGTACAACGAGCTAAACAAAGAGTTGGAAAACGACCTCATAATGGGAATGCCATCGGATGAGATGCTTCCCCAGTATAGCTTCGGAAAAAACTTCAAAACAATTATAACAGGCAGAGAGGCATGAAAGGGAGGACCTTTCAATAAATGCAGATATTGCCTGTTACACAGACGGCTCAGAAACTGAAGAAGGTGTAGGATCAGGAATCTATATAACTAAACCAAAGACAAAAGTCTCACTAAGCTTAAGTAAAAAAGTGACGATATTCCAGGCAGAAACAGCAGCAATACGTCACTGCGCAGAAGAGTCACTAAGGCAAGAGTTTAAGGAAAAGACTATTGCAATATACTCTGATAGCCAAGCAGCTATAAAAGCAATTAGCTCCATGCAGGTCAATTCCAAACTGGTCTGGAACTGCCTAGAAAAGCTACAAGAACTAGGTAGTCAAAACAGACTGTCATTAGCCTGGGTACCAGGCCACACAGGATACAAGAGCAACGAAGAGGCTGATTCATTAGCACGAGAAGGAGCACGACGCTCCCCCATTGGCCCAGAACCCTTTTGTGGCACAGCAAAAGCGCAGCGAAAAAACTTGTAACAGCAACTGGAAGGAAAAACAATCTCAAAAATGGTGGAATAAGGCGCCGGGTATGAGACAGGCCAAAGAGTTCATTAAAGAGCCATCGCCAAAATTCACGGAGTACCTACTAAGTCTGAATAGGCGATCAACTAGAGTTCTGGTCGGGCTATTGACGGGACACTGTAGACTCAACAAACTCATGAACAACATCGGACTGGTAGACACAGCCCTATGCAGGCTTTGCCAAGAGGATGAGGAAACCTCCGTACACATACTATGCTATTGCGAAGGTCTGTCAAGGATAAGGTTTGCAACATTGGGGGGGGAAAAAAACTACAACCCTCTCAATATATGAGGAACTTGAGGTCTGGCCTATGGAGTCTAGTTACAAGGACGGGCCTAGACAAGAAACTCTAGCATACATGAGGGCATACACAATAGATCTGCAAAGGTCGCAGTGTAGTGGCAGTTCAGCACAGAATAGCACAGCAAACATCTAATCTAGATGTTGGAACTGGTTCTCGATCTAGCTGTTCTCTGATTTTCCATCTGAATTCTTCTGCCTCGATCTGATTAATAAGAGAACTGGTGGATTCCACTGCAGTTATCACTTCCAAAGTGGGCACAGATGTTGGTGCAATGGCGAAGTTTAGACCTTTCCTCAGCAAGAATTCCTCTATATCCGTGAGCGAGCGGGAACTCATGTTGATGACGTTGGCGGCTTCATAGTTGTCCTGTTTTCGGTCTGCATTTGGGCATTGTTTCCTCACCAACTTTCCCCTCTTCCTGTTGTGGGTATTCTCCATGTCTTGTCGGATCTTCAAGCACGTACTTTTAATCTGGGCAAAGATTGATCTATGATCCTCTTCCAAGGTCTCTCTTTTCATTTCTTCGAATCGTTCTGTGGCATCCTGCATCAGAGTTGACCTCTTCCAACGGTGGTTATAAATTTGAAACATTATCAGTGCTCGGCGGGCGCGTTCCAATATGCGTTTTGCTATCTCTCCTGGGATTTGCGATTTCAGCAGAAATGTTATCTTTAGCTCTGCACATGAAGCTGAGGTGAGTTTTTTCTTTGGTAAGCTTGACCATAGTCTTCTCATATTCTCGGAATAAGTCGCCAGTTATCACCCGAAGACCATTATGGATACTAACAATCGAAACGTCGTGTAGTAACTTGGTTTGGTTTTTTTTCAATTTTTAATTCTCATGTCGTTAATAATTTTTTGTAATTTGCATCAGGTGTTAATAATTAAATTTTTTTATTGTTTTGGTTGTTGCTTGTATGTTATTTCATTGTAATTTCAGTTTTTTTGCTTAAGTTAATTGTTATTTTTCAGCTTATGTTTTTAATTTTCTACAGATTTTTTCAGAGATTTCAAATCAATTTATATCATATTAGACAATGGAAGTCCGAACTGATGAAATGCACAACGAACCATTGTCAACCACCTTCAAACACTGGTACTGATATAATGATAATAAACGTACTACTTCAAACTTAACTATTTGTTGCTTATTTTCAGAGTATATAAACATATGTCACATTAATTTATATTCTATATAGTATATGTCTATTTTATGAGTGTTTTTATATGCATATATATACTTATTATACTGCAATATTCATTTCAGCTTCAATATTATGTTTGCACCACGCTCACATAAACTTGTATAAAATTTATAAAAATGTATACATTTCTGAGAAAAATAGAGATTTAAATTTTTTCAAGTTACTCGAAAATTTCTAGTGATATTTGAAAGCAGTTCTTATATAGGAAGACTACCCATTATTGTCAAACACCAGAACTGCAACTCTCTTCTCGACGCACATTTCACCAACCAAGTTGACGTTTTCAGGGGATAAAGTATGGACTTATTCCTAACTGTAATCCTGGCTTATTTATATTTAACATAACACTCGCTTTCACTTTTAGACATACCTCAATGATTTCTTGACTGAAATTGTTAAACAATTTTCTCGTGAACTTTTCTGCTGATTTTCTTCATAGTGAAGGTCTGTTTGAAATAGGACCTTTGTCACTGTAAATAGTTCTCATGTCACATTACTATTTCCAAACTTTCGAAAGCATCCAAGTCTAGTGTCATGTATCGATCTCAACAATTTAGGGCAGTCGGCAGTGTTAATTTATTCTATGGCCGTTCTCCAGGATGGGTTACACTAGACTTTTCTGGTATCCCAAATCTGAAAGGTGATGTGTGTTCTTTGAAACAAGTTTCGCTATGTCGTTTGGTCTACCCAATATACTTTTTTTTACAGAACCACACAACTTATTTGATACGACTCCTTCTTTGCAATGTCCAACATTTTATCTCTAAGGTTTCATTAATGTACCCTAGTTCATATGAAATAATATTGAACTCTGAATCTGTGTATTATTGAAAAATCGAAGATTTTCGAAGATTGTCTCTGAAACTACTTAGGGGTAACGTAAAAAGCCCGCGGAAAAGAAAGTGGCTGGTGTAAGCTATCAGAAATATGTATAATGAATACCAGTATTCCTCCTATATACATCTATATAGTTCTAGACTAGACTCTGGTCACTTCTGATCACTAAGATATGATCAATTGTATGTAAACTCGAAATTTAAAGATCTGCCAAGAATAGAAACAAAGTGCTCTACCCTGAATTTCTATGTATCAAAAATCGCATTAGATAATCTACATATCGGATCCAAGTTCTTTTTTGCCATACATGCTCTTGAATAGATTAGCTATAATGGGGTTCATTTCCGTTGCCGTACTGTATGTAGAAATAGTTGTTGAACTATAGAAACAATTCTACTCCTTGCCAATTTTTGGTAGTTGTATGTAGTCTTCGATTACTCCATCACTAAAACATTGACCCTCAAAAGATGCTCCAAATATGCAATGGTTTTTCGTACAGTAAATACCAATATAAAAAGTTTTTTGAAATACAATGTGTTATAGTATTTTTGTATTCCACTTATACAAAAATACTTAATTAATAGCTAATAGCTGAATACTTTTAGAAGCCTTCGTTGAATAATTATCTGACTTTAAATGCAAAAAAACTCTGTTTTCATTATTATAATACGTTCGGTATTGTCTGAGAGTGAAAGAATTCCAAGAATGCAAACAAAGAAAGCAACATAGTCGTCTCAAGCAAGTGGCACTGCAATTATTCCACAAAATCACTGAGATATTCTAACCGCTATGCCCCTTGAGGACGAAGATGACGAGCCATTAAAAAAAATTACTTGCGACAAACAACGTCAAAAGACGCGGCCAACGCATTTTCTAATATTGCATTGAAAATAGTATTAATTGATGTCGGACTGGGAATTATTAGAATGATTTTTTCACTTATATATTCTGTACGATGCGCAAATAATTGAAATATCGTGAAAACTAATTTTGTTTAAATATTTTATTTTCAGGACAATTTATATTTGAAATAGTTTTTCATTTAGGATTGCTACCTTCTACAGATCTATAAAATAATCAGAGTATTAAATTGATTGAAATAAAACAAGTGCAGCAGAAAGGACAAAAAATTACTGCAATTGATAAATAGCTTTTTAAAAAAATTAATATTAACTTGAATTTTAAAATTTTGCACATAAAATAAATATGTATCATCTGGTGACGTTTTTAAAGACTATCCATTTTCTTTCCCCAACCTACTTAAATCAAAACATTATAATTTGTAGTTATAATTCGTCTTTTGATGTAAATCAATTTGATATTATTTATTGAGAACGCTCTTCGAATACTGTGGCATCCGTTTCTTGATGATAATCTACATTTTTTACACGCTTTATATTAGCTTCACCTGTATGTATGTATGCTTGTTTGCATTTCAGTTTGTTTGTAACTCTCAAGCCGGGATCTGTATTTGACAGAAATATCGACATTATTGCTTGATCTATTCGCGGGCAGATGGCGCTATACTTAACCTCCATGATACAAATCGAACTCACTTTACATGTATTTCTTCATTTGAAAAGTGTATTTTTTTTATTAACACGCGCGCCTGCTGCCTTATTTGTAACCCTCCTTTGCGCGCCTGCTGCCTTCTTTGGGCTTGGTAGTTGATTTTCAGACTCCCTCTCCGGAATCGGTAAATATCAATGGTCATTTTTCCAAACAATATACGGCTGTTTGATCTCAGAGTTTAGATAAAATTAATATAGTTCAAAAAACTAAAAAACACGCTTTTAAAGAACATCGAACTAAAAAGTTAAAAAAAAATTTAACAAGCTTAAAAAAATAACGAACGAAAAATACTAGAATTATTGTGAAGAAAGCGTGGGCCCTTTGTGCAAATTTTTTTATATATCAAGCGCCCGTCGCTTTTTTCACAATAATACTAGTATTTTCCGTTCGTTATGTTTTTAAGCTATTTTTTTTTATTTTTCAATTTTTTAGTTCGGTGTTCTTTAAAATCGTGTCTAGAGAATTGGCGTCAATGATTATACTCGTCAAAAGGATAGCTCACTTTTTCTGAAGACAATCATTTCAATGATACTTTTTTAATTATATGTGTAATTGATGACTTGTTTATTTTGTGGTACTTCATAATAACTTTAATGAAATGAATAAAAAACATTTTTGTCTATTTTCTATTGTATTTTCTTCAATTCAAACAGCCAAGTCGGTCCTATTGATGGGTGCAGTGTGTCTGTTGACGGTTTAATAGGGAATGTTCCTCCTGACGAAAATCAAGTAGTTTTCATAAAAGAGCTCTAAAACAATGCATTTTAAACTTATCATTTCAACATTTTTCTTTAAAAAATTATTTAAATACTTAGAAAAGAGGAATGAAATAATGCATTCAACATTTAAAGGATTCGTTTCTATTTCACCATTTGACAACATCGGTTATAGCTAATAAAGAACAATGAATCTGTTACCTGTATGAGACAAACAAAGATGACATATTTCAGAGGCGTACTGTTCTGTTTTCTTATGTTCCGAGTTCCGAGACATTCTGTGACAAATGACATTTTGTGCACCTAACCTATCTTCCTCTATATTAATAAATAACAAAACAACTGTTGTTTATGTGGCTTGTGGAGGTCGTATTGAACTATAATTTATATTTTGCCTTAATTGTTGATTTATAAAGATAATTTTCCTTTTTTAAAGTAGAATATCTAGATACGTATAAATTGTTTCAACTTGATATAGGCGCTGTTGCCAATATGTGAATCAGAAACAAATCCCTTTAAAAATTGAAACCCAACATTTGAAACATCAATTTGAATACTTTTCGAAGTGAATTTGAAAAACTCATGAATTAAACTCAACTTTATTTTGTTCAAACTTGCATTTGCTGTAATAACCCAAATTGAGGAACATTCCCCATTCAAAGCAATATCTTTTTATACCGCCTTCAATAAAACAATGTTTTTTCTATCTCCTTCAACTAAATACTTATTTGTTATGCAATGGCTTGGTTACTAGTGGACATATTTTTACATTTGTCGTAGTTGATTTGTTTTTACTTCTGTAGTTTCTCTCATTTCTGGACAGACTATAAATGAAAAGTAAAAATAGAAAATGAAGCCCATCGGGTAAACATTTTCTCAGAAATTCAATCACTTTCGTAAAAATTAACACGCTTTTCAACTCACTCTATCAGTCATTATAAAATTTATCTAAATAATGCCTATCCATTCCTTAACAACTTTTTCGGAACCGGTCAAGCAGCTGATATATTTTATATATTTAGAGACGTTGTTGATGTATTGAACACAAATCATTTCTTAACGAGTCCACTATTTCCAAGTGAAACAATGTCATGATATCAAGGCTCCAACGATAAGTTACAACTTTTTGTCATTTGAGTAGTAACCACAGGATTTCATCCAAACTTTTTTAAATGTAATTCAATTTGTTCAATGGCGAAGCAGTTTTAATGGCGTTTCATCGATTACCTCACTGAAAGCAATTACACCAAAACAAAAAATTCAACAAAACATATTACATTGAATGATATTGAAATGGAATTACCTACATGAGGGCAAAGACCAAGGAAAATCACTATATGGAAAAAGTACGTTCAAAATTGATATATATGGAATCGGCTACTTAAGTTCTTTCAGTTACTATTCAATATCAAAGAATTTGATATGACATAGTAAGTAATAAGGGCTTAAGAAATATTCAAATCATGTTTGTCCATTTCAGACTCATGATGGAGGTTTTGAAAGAACTAGTATTTGTGTCATCATAGAGCAAAGAACCATCCAAAAGTGAAATTTTTGGTGATCGCCAAATAGTATTACATAATTTTTTTTTGTTATCGGTCTGAAGAAGTAATGAAAAATGCTGTGCACGAAATCAGAGTCAATAAATTCCATATAGTCTAATCAACAAGTTCAAAAACATGAAAAATAGAGATGAAGGTCCTAAAAATATGAGCGATAGTTCATTCGATTCGTAATCACCTCTAAAAAACTGGTTTTGAAGGAGTTTAGTACAGGTAAAAAAAATTGTTATTAACACAATAAGATTAAAAAAAATGGTATTTAGTTTTTCACTTGAATGAATCGAGTCCCGTAAAAAAAAAGTTTATCACCATTTTTCAAAAAGTTATTCAACTGTTAACTAACAAATTTTTTTCCCAATCTCCGTTGGAATAAATAATGGGATAAAAGGTATAAATAATTGGCCTATAAATTTTAAGCTTCGTGGAGCCCTTTTGATATATATATACTTCATACGATCCTGCGATAAAAGTGCATGAAAATTTATTAATTTGTTAATTATGATTTTTTATAACTATTGCAAACTGAAATATGTAAAAGTTGTTGATAATTTTTTTTTTCATATTTAGCTATGTCAGTTTTCACATTAAACAATGGCAGTTATTAACATAGGATATGAATCTTTTACGTAATTTGTTTAATAAATTGTTTTAAAAAATAGAGAAATTCAATATTTTGTTGTCTAGAGATAATTATGATTTTTTTTAAATTTTTCTAAGTTTCAATTTTTAATTGTTTGAAATAGATTTTTTTATATTTCGATTGTTTAAATAACTAGTTGAGAAATAATTTTGCTTTTGAAAATCATAATTTACACTTTTAAATAGTTTGGCAAAAATTTTTCTTATTTATTATTTGATTGTTTATTAGTTTAACAATTTGTTATACACAAATATTGACCAACGTTATATTTTTTTTCTGAAGCAGATTTTAAACAGCTATATATATAAAAGTGCCGCTACAATTACCGTATCGTATGCTATTAGAAAGTATAATAAATAAAAGAAAAATTTGATTGCACTTTGGAATAGTCTGTGAAGCATATATTAAATGCTGCTACTTTATGCTGAAAGGGATATGTCGAGAAATTATCTGTGAAAATGTCTGTATAAGATGGTTAGTGAAAAATTGCAAAATCATGTTTATTATTAATTTCAGTTATAGTCGAGTCTAGCTAGATTCAATTGTAATGCCATAATGTAGTTTCCAGTTTAGACACTTTTCGAGCTATTTGTTGTAAATGTAAGAACTATCATTCTACTTGGGGTTAAATAAATGTCTTGTTTGTTGTTATGATATTATGAAAAACGTCACAACTCACTTGTTTTTTTTCTGATTTTCTTCTGCAGAAGTAATCCTATTCCGACCAATAAGAGGGTTAGGAGAAACGTCAAAATCACACTAAGAGCGATGGATCCGGCACCGTAGCAATTAGTCTCTTCTTGCGCATTTGCATGAGTCGCATAAGACAAAGTCAGCAGAAAGCACAACAAAAAACACTTTGTACCCATGTTGGTTTTCGGTTTTCAATTATCCATCTTCTTTGATGAATTTGATCTGTAACAAATTGTGAGAATGAAGATTCAGTGTCTATAAATGTAAATGTAATAGGCAAGCAAAATGCCTATGAAAAAACGATAAATTATAAAAGAGTGTGGTAATTCAGGGAAATTATAACAGCTCTTCCAAATGACTATCCGTATTTTTCGAATACACCCAGTAAATTATACTCTGAATGGATTTTTTACACTCTTATCACTCTTGCATTTGTGTTTCATTCAGATTGTTTTGGGTATAAATAGTTCCACAAATAACTTCAACACGAAAGTCGAATGGTGTTGAACGCGGTTACCTAGCAGGCTATCTAACTGGATCGATTTTACACGAACATAAGCTTTCACGGCCGGAGTCACGATTAAGAACTACAAAACGTTCGTCTGATATTGCGGAGGTCATATTCATTAGTATATGCGTTGACTGCAACGATTGAGAAATACTAGAGAGATCCGTTTTTAATCGCATCTATGATTTCAGGAGATGATGAGGGTGACGAAAGCGATGGTGTTTGGTGTCCATGTGAATGATTACACGTATGCTATTTTATCCTGATTGATCAATGACAGGTATGCTTAAGGTGGATTGTCGATAAGATTTTTGTTCTATTTCGTTTCTGGCCTTTTTGAGTACTGGACACCTATCACGTTCTTTTGACTCGAACACCTTCTTCTTTTCTGTTGAAACTGTTGTGATGCTTATACAACCGAACGACCTGCACCGGGAAAAATGATTGAAATTTACCTCGGAATTTTCATTTCGAACGAAGAAAATTACTTCAGTTTTATTGAAAATATACTTTCTCTATTGAATAATTTACACCCCCGTGAAAATAAGTAAAGAAGGTGAGTACATTTCTTGTAAAATTTCAATAACTAGTCCAATAAACAGATGAATTCATTGAGTTTTCTCGTTATGCATATAGAGTGTTTTTTTGATTACAAGTATATCCTAACCTCACATCGCGAATTATTTCATACTGTATGGAATAGTACAACATATTTTAACTGATTTTCAAATAATTACAGAACATATATTTGAAAATGTTTGTGATAATTACTGAATGGTATTGAGAAAAAGAGAAAAAGAGATATACTCGATAGCTGTGGCGTGAATCATCAGTGACGCCGTATGCACTATCCATTTTAAAAATGAATTTCGATGAGGAATAAAGTTTCGTATTGGTGGTTGCAAATATCGGACAATGTTAAATCGTAATTTCATTCACCTAAAAAATATCTGAACGTTTTATTCGTATCTCTCATAATTTTGAATAAATTTGAGGATTTGTGTTTCTTATTATTGAACTTGAAAACATTTTTGCGATGGAAGGTAAGTTGAAATTGAAGGAATCGAGAAACACTTTAGGACCTTTTTGTTTCTGTTGAAGAGGTGAACAAAACACTTCATCACCACTTCATACCATATCATTATAGCTATATTTGCTATATTTCAGAAAATGTTGGAAAACATTTGGAAAAATAAAATTTTTTATTTAAACGGTTGAATATGTATCAAAAATTTTTGAGAAATATTAATATTGAATTCAAACTAGTAGTAGTTTTTCTCTAGGAATGTGTGTTCGTCAACTTACTGTATTTTTAGATTTCTAAACTATTCATTTGATGATATTCATTTCTCTTTTAGGATAATACCACCATGAGCAAGAAAGAAAATGTGTTAATTTGAAGAATGTTTTTTTTTTATTTTGTACTGTTATTTGACTTTTTTGAAAATGAAAAAAAATGTTTTGTAGAATTTCATTTCAAGAATGTATATGAACTTATTTTGTATATACATATTTTTTTTAATATATCAATGTGTAATATGTCTTGTGGATTCAATTATCTAAATTATGAGGAAAAATGGTCACTTAAGAGTCAAGAGTCAACATCCGATTGAGGTATATATAGTGTATTCAAAACTACTCTGAATACGGACCTTCTTACAACGGAATATCCCAAGGTAATATAACCCGTAAATGAAAAATTACAATGTAAAATTTTATCAGACTATAGAATTCCACTGTGAAATTATATAAAAGTGTAAAATTCTACTGTAAAATTCTGTGAAGAGTGTAATATCTCGATATAAATTTATATCGCAAATTTACCCTATAAAGTTTTATTTCAACACAAAAGTACACTCAAAATGAAAAATTACACAGAAAAATTCCACACTTGTCTTTGGGGTAGAATTACAAAATAATATTCCGCATGGAATGTGAGATCACACACGAAAGTAATTTCTCGCTAATATAGGCGGTAATTAAATTGCCACCGGTACCGGTGGAAAAATTTTTACCGGTGTGCCTATAAGTCGTGCTCAGCAATGGATTGAATTTGACAGGACAAGTTACCTTATATTTCATTGCGTGGTCTATTTCTGTAATTGCGGATTTTTCCCTTTTCATAAGGCGGCTGCTACGCCTTGAATCTTGTACCCTGCTATTGATGTTGTGTTTGACAGTTTCGATGTAAACTGAGTCACAGGAACAGGAAATCTTGTAAACACCGGCAGATGCCAGAGGCTTTCTTTTGTTTTTGACCGATCTAATAGTGTGCGTAGTTAATTATTTGGCTTGTAAATGGTCTTACTTTAAACAGTTTTTCAATGCGGTTCGTGACTTTGTTTGCGTAAGGCAAGTAGACTTTGTTCTTATAAGCCTCGTTTAATTTCTTGCGTTGTACACCCATTGGCCCTCTAAAGCTTAGTCTAGATGACGAAGTTTTCCTTTAAGATGTGTGTTTTTATACTGGCATGTTTTTGACCTGGATGGTGGGGTCAGTTCTTCTTGAGATATCAATCAGTATTGAAAGGTTTGCTATAACCTGTGTGACCTAGGTTTCCGTCACTTTTTCAGTTGACCAGTACATCCAAAAACCGTATCTTTCCTCCGTTTGTGTTTTCCATGGAAAACCGGACGCAAGGCCTAATGCAGTTGATGTGGCTTAGAAACTTTTCTTATGCTTGTTTTCTGTGGTTCCAAATAACAAAAGTGTCATCAAGATAGCGAAATCAACTGTTTCTTATCGAAAAGTTCCTTGTAGAAATATTACCACAGGGCTGAGAGGACTTACCATGGCTACCCCATCCATTAGTTCGTGGAAACAGTTATTCCATTGGAAATATGTAGTGGTGAGACCATGGTCGAAAAGGACATGGTCGCCTGAGAAAATGTTTTGATCTACTCTAATGTCTCCTTGACTAGTACCATGGTGAAGAGAGAAACGACATCAAAGCTGGCCTGGATAAAATTCGGCTGCAGATCCAAAGTTGCTTACTCCATGGAGTGAGTTGAGTTCTTGATGTACGATTATTTTTCTTCGTATACTGCAGCCATATAATTTTTTTTTGTGGACATCAGAGCCCTTTTTGTTCTCACCACTACATATTTTCAATAGAAAAACTGTGATTACGAACAAATTAATAGGTCGCCATGGAAAGTTCTCTTAACCCTATGGTAAAATTTCTACAAGGAACCGCACTTTTCATATCTACCTGTTGCTTTAACTACGTTGATAACACTTTTGTTATTTGGAACACGGAAAACAAGCATAAGAACAGTTTTTGCATCACAGTAACACAGAGAAGATACTTTTTTGTATGTTATTGTTATTTGTTATATAACATGACAATATCGATGATGGTACTCTGGAGAGATAAGTACCATTATAGTACCATGTATATTCGAAAAAATTTATAAAAATTTCATTTTTATTGATACATACATCATTTTTAATACATAAATCGAACTGTCGGAAATAAGTATCAATAATTGCAGATAAATTTTTAGAAATACCTAACAATTTTCTTTTGAGACTCTAAAATATAAATAATTATATATTTATTGAATATACCTAATTCAACAATAAATAATTTTAATACTATAAAAATGATAGAGAACTGTGAAAAGTCTTTAATAAAGAGTGGAAACATTAAGAAGAAAGTACGTAGTATTTATTTACAATGTTGTTCTACTATGAAAAGAGTAGATTTTTGATATCTATGTATGGAGGTAGGTTTATTTTCTCTTGTCCACGTTACAAAAATGTAATTATTTATGTTTTTCAAGAAATCGAGTAAAGCTTTGAAGGTCTTATTAGGTAAGTATGGAAAAAATTGTATTCAAGGTCAAAGGTCAAAAAATGAGTTTTTCGCGATTTTCAGCAAAACGGTAAGTATAACAATATAACAATTTAAAAAGTTGTAGAAGTTGTAATCGTCATAATATGCATGAGTACGCCACGTACTATATATATCTTTGTAGTTGTAATACCTATATGTTAAAATATTTTTGTATCGGTCATTGTAACTTACACTTATAATATAAAATATACATAAGTTATAACTATAAGAATATCAGCTATCAGCTGCTGAATATCACGAAAAACTCATTTTTTTTCAACCTTTGACCTTGAATAATTTTTTTTCATACTGTCATACATACAATCTTATTGATTTTCAGCTTGGTGGGAATTTACGTAGCTTCGAATGTCTAAATTGACCGGAAAAGTATAACAAAACTTTTCTATTCGTGGTACTAGCACATCGAAGTATTTTTTATATTTTGTCAGATGATCACGTGGTACGGAAACTAATCTAACTTTTTCAAAATTTGTTTAGGCAAATTTATTTTTGCGTGCAGTTATAAAGTAATGTTGTCTCGTCATAAAGGTTTTCTTTTGAGGATTTTTTTTTATCATTTATTTGATTTGATGATGGACTCAAATGTGCCAAGTCACTTGAACACTTTCCGTGAAAGTACCTACAGAAGAGACATAAATCTCCAACATTTCTTCGATGTTCCAGGCAATTCAATCAGACGGATGGCTCTTTTCTGGAAGGAATCCAGCAAATTCAGGGTATGTTTGGGGGCAGACATCCATACATGAGAACAATATTCACTCTGAAGGAATCATTTAAATTTTGAAAACTATATATTCATAAATATTTTTCTCAAAACATTAGTTACCATGAGTCAGAATTTCCAAACCCAAATAATTGCGATTATTTTTCTCTCTATATTATATAACACCTAATTTGACTGTATGCTTTTCACTAATATCATACAGTAGACGGTTTAATGACTGTTTGCCTGATAATTTTGTTTTAATCGTATTACTAATATATGCCAACAAATATAACACGCTTTATTTTAACAAAATGATAAAACATAGAGACGAATTCTAGTTTACTTATATTTATAAGCAGCGGGGGAGGAGATGGACCTCTAAAAGTAACTTTAAATACAACTGTCTCATGGGCAAGGACGTTGGATAAAAGATAAAAAAATTACACTGCAACTTCCAACACAAAAAGGCTGCAACGGCAACACTATGTCGCCACCTTTTTGTATTGGGGGAGGCAATAGCTTTGATCCAGGAGCCCTGAATAATGAAGACCAAAATTACTGGTATCACCCCTTCTCTGGAACATAGTTCTGGATACCCTGATCAAATACCTCAACAATATTAGATTCTACACAATTGCGTATGCAGATGACATAGTTATCTTGCAGACCGGCAAATTTGTGAACACACTGTGCGATAGACCGCAGGATGGGCTCAAATTAATAGAAACATGGTGTAAGGAACACTCACTGTCGATCAATCCCAAGAAGACTGAGATGATCCTTTTCACCAGGAAAAAGTTCATCGGGCTTAAAACCTCCCGAAATTTTCAAAAGCAAACTAAACTTATCTAAAGAGGTGATATACCTTGGTACTATCCTCGACAGGAAGCTAACATGGAACTCTCACCTACAGAGTAAGGCAAAAAAACATATGTGGCTTATGACCAATGTCGGAGGACAGTGGGACGCGCATGGGGTCTTTCATCCCGTGTGGTCATCTGGATCTACACTGCAATAATAAGACCTATGTTAACGTACGGAGTCATTGCATAGGGACCAAAAGTTCTACAAGCAACGGCCATCCAAAAATTATATCAAATACAGACTAGTTTGTTTAAAAATCACAGGAGCCATGAGAACTACACCAACGGAATTAATTACTGGTCTGACCCCTTTGGACCTGTACGTTAAGGAGCTTGCGTTAATGGCCATGTTACGATTGCGCACGGATGGTGTAAACCTCGAAGTAGGCTCAGGGTGAGTGTACTCCAGATCACTAAGCCTAAGGATTAAGTGGGGAATGAGAAAAAATACCAGCGTGGTCCAAACAGAACTGGCTGGTATCTCAATCACCACAAAAGAAATAACCAGGAAAGGAATTTCTGGCAAAAACATAACAATCTGCCCTGATAGCAGACAAGCTCTATTAGCCTTGAACAGACAACGTGTTACCTCAGGACTAGTACTAGAGTGCCACCAAGATTTAGCCAAAGCCTCGGTAGATAACATTATCCTGAGGTGGGTTAAAGGGCACGACAGAGTAAAGGTAATCGCATTACCGACTCTTTAGTCAAAGATGGGACTGGACTAAGAATTTTAGGACCCAGTGGCACTTACGGCCTGATGACTTCGACAATTGCGGAACTAACCAAACGTGACACCCATGCTCAATCCCTAAAGAGATGGAATGAAATCAAAGGATTCAAGCTTGCCAGAATCACCCTGAGCAGGAGGCTCCGAAGAAATATCTGGCGATGACCAGGAAAAATCTACGCTTAACAGTAGGATTTCTGACTGGCCACTGTCAACTAAGGAAACACCTTCACAATATGAGGCTAGTAGATACACCGTTATGTAGGATGTGTGAAGAGGAAGATGAAACTGTCAGGCATGTCCTATGCGAATGTCCAGAGTTATCGTCAATAAGAGGGTGTGTGTTCGGCGTGTCTTTTTTGAACGGGTCAACTCAAAAAATTGAAATTTGGGATAATGAAATTAATGCATGAATACTTTATTTTGAAGTGAAATTAACAGATGAAACTTTCAAGAAGACGACTGAGCGCCATCTGGGAAAAGAATTAAATTGAAAGGGGGGTCTTGTGACCTGAAGCTCCTGAAGAATACTTCACAAGTCTAGAATATGAAGTCAATATCTTCAGCTACTACAAAATGGCGAAACATTCAATAATTTCCTGAAGACAATCACATTGATATCGATATTTCTAGAAACATTCCTTTTTATCTGCCATATGGCAATTCCAACAACCCGATAGTGTTTGTTAAGTTATTTTTTGTTTATAAAAATGACAAAAAAATGTCAGTACGACAATGAACATCATTGTTCAGTTAGAATATTCTCATTTAGTTTTCGGTTTTACCACGTCAACAATCTCTAAAACGGTCACTTCTCGTCCATTGGAAGAAAAAATTGAAGCGATTTTTATTTACGGTGCGACGAGTAACTTTCACGAGACCGAAAGGATGTTCAATGAACGTTTTCCGAATCGTCCTATCTGTAGAAAAGATTTGAGGGAACTTGTATCCAAATTTACAACTCTCAGCAAAAAGCCCCCGCAGGTCATCCGTCCATTCCGGAATAACAGCAAGTGCAAATAATTGGAGAGATGGTAGTAAATCCTGAACAGTATACTTATTTCGTCGCAAATGTTTGTGAGGTGTCTCCCTCTAATGTGTGGAGATTTTTGAAGAGAAATAGGTATCATCCATAGGAAATTAAAATGGTACACCAATTAACTGAAGATGGCCCTGATCGAAGAACAGAATTCTGCGAAATCATGACTGAAACCATTGCAAGGCATCCTACCTATCACCACAATATTTCACGTATAGTCAGTGGGCATACTTGAAGACTGGCTATAAATCAAATCATCTAAAAGAACAATTCGTTCAGGCCAGTCTCAACACCCTACACAGTAGGTTAATGGACTGACACCTATCAGAAAACAACTACTCCCCTGGCTAATACCACGAAGGCGTTGGATTATATCCGACAGGTGTCAGTGCAGGATTCTTCACTGAAGTTATTCCTGCATATGCTGTTGGCGATAAACTGCCGCAATAGATTTTCAATTATTGGAACACACTTGCAGACCGGTTTCGGGCTGTTTGGCCACTCATCAGTGCAAGGTAGTGTATATCATCAACATAAAGTCGATGATTTCCGATAATTGAAAATCGAATTCCGTCAGAGTATCATTCCTCGAACTAAGCTGAAGACTACAACAAACAACAGGTTTGTCGTCGCTCCATCTGCCTGTGAACGAGGTAACCAACTGCATATCCAAATTTGCCCAATTCCTCGTAAAAGGAAAGAAATCTTTCACGTATAGTCAGTGGGCATACTTGAAGACTGGCTATAAATCAAATCATCTAAAAGAACAATTCGTTCAGGCCAGTCTCAACACCCTACACAGTAGGTTAATGGACTGACACCTATCAGAAAACAACTACTCCTCTGGCTGATAGGTGTCAGTCCATTAACCTACTGTGTAGGGTGTTGAGACTGGCCTGAACGAATTGTTCTTTTAGATGATTTGATTTATAGCCAGTCTTCAAGTATGCCCACTGACTATACGTGAAAGATTTCTTTCCTTTTACGAGGAATTGGGCAAATTTGGATATGCAGTTGGTTACCTCGTTCACAGGCAGATGGAGCGACGACAAACCTTTGTTTGTTGTAGTCTTCAGCTTAGTTCGAGGAATGATACTCTGACGGAATTCGATTTTCAATTATCGGAAATCATCGACTTTATGTTGATGATATACACTACCTTGCACTGATGAGTGGCCAAACAGCCCGAAACCGGTCTGCAAGTGTGTTCCAATAATTGAAAATCTATTGCGGCAGTTTATCGCCAACAGCATATGCAGGAATAACTTCAGTGAAGAATCCTGCACTGACACCTGTCGGATATAATCCAACGCCCTTCGTGGTATTAGCCAGGGGAGTAGTTGTTTTCTGATAGGTGTCAGTCCATTAACCTACTGTGTAGGGTGTTGAGACTGGCCTGAACGAATTGTTCTTTTAGATGATTTGACCACAATATTTGTTTTAGTGACGAATGTACTTTTCTTTTAACGGCAATGTTCACAGACAAAATTGCCGTTATTGGAGTGACACGAACCCTCACGTTTTCCGGGAAACATATACCCAATATCCAGAAAAAATTCACGTTTGGGCAGGAATATTGGGAAAACAAATTGTAGGATCTCTATTTATTGATCAAAATTTAACAGGGGAACTGTATTTGAATATGCTGGAAACTACTGTTGACCCTCTCATCACTGAAATCGTCGAAGCGAATCTTAATGAATTCGATATGGATATTGTATTCCAAGAAGATGGCGCACCACAACATTACTCCAGACAAGTAAGAAACTATTTGGATACTAGATTTTCCGGTCGTTGGATTGGCCGTTGAGGTTTTTTTTTTATGAGGCTATTTGAAGCAAAAGGTGTACGAAACTGAACCTGCCTAATATTGATATACGGCAGAGAATAATAAATATTTGTAGAGATTTTGACGTTACTGTGTTCGAAATGTTCGGCGTGAATTATCGGATAGGCTGTTCATATGTCAAGAAGTTCAAGGCAACCATTTCGAGCATCTTCTGAACTGACCTCAAGCTTATTACCTCATATTATGTATTTAAATGGCAATGTATTCGGACAATTATTAAAACTTCCGCCATTTTGTAGTAGTTGAAGATATTGGCATTATATTCTAGGGTTGTGAAGCATTTGTCAGGAGCTTCAAAAAGATGTGTCACAAGATCCCCCTTTCCATTTAATTTTTTTCCCGGATGGCGCCCAGAGTCGCCATCTTGAAAGTTTCATCTGTCAATTTCACTTCAAAATAAAGTACCTATTCATGCATTCATTCCATTAACCCAAATTTCAATTGTTTGAGTTGACCCGTTCAAAAAATAAAAGGGGGGGACATTAAAGAAATGCGCTCTCTGAAATTTCCAGGTTGTTATCTGACCCTTTTTGTTCTATAACGTCAATGATTCACCCGTTAGATAGTCCAACCCTATTAGACTTTCATGGTTTTCCTAGAAGGCTACTATACCCAACAAAAACTTTTTCGATTCATTTTTCAAAAATACATTAGTGTTCTCTTTTTCTGGAAAGTAAAAGTATTCAAGTAGGAATTGATTACTCTCTAGTTGATAACCCAAATCGTAATTTCTTGAAATATATAACTGACTTTTGGCTTGTTCGCATGGTAGGAATTAATCTGTGTTAAAAATAACACTTGAAAGATTTTTTAAACCTCTAAGTAAATTCGTGACCCTGTGACCCTGAACTCGGTTTTCTTCCGTCTACATAGTTTTTATCCATTCTTTGTCCTAATTATATTATACTTTACTCTATTTGGTTTAGAATAGGCATGATGACAGTAAGTGAATATTACTAAATTGATGTGTTTCTTTAATGAAACCCTATTAATGGATTGGGAAACAAGCATTGATATCTTAATCGCCAACCAGAGCGAATTACGTCACGTTAGAATAAACAAACAAATATGACATCTTGTATAATACAACAGTGATATTTGACGTTAGTTTTTCTGATTTTCTTAATTTTACAGTGACTTTTTTCTTTTGTTGTTGTAAAATCAAAAGTGAAATAATATGAGCCATGCGAAACCAGGATTTACGAAAGTGAACAGCGGCAATGTGCCCAGAATCGACTTATTGATGGAAGAGTGTATGTTATGGCATCAAACAAAGACTTTTGTTGGGAAGAATCCAGGAATGTCTAAACTTCCATGAAGGTACAATAGTAATCTTTGGAAAACGAATAATAAAAATAAGTCCAAAGTCTTTGAAAGATACTTTTAGTTTATTATTAGAGGTTATGCTATTGAATTAAAATGACATTTCTAAAACTACGTACTTACCACACACAAACATTGATTCATTTATTTTAGGTCTTTCATGACATCTTATGGCGATGATGCAATAAGTTACGTACAGTTGAAACGTGAAGGAAATCTTTGCAAGGAAACGTAACAAGAGTGGCAGATACGTCAAAGCGATCTTCACAAAAAATAAAGCTGAGTACTGTTTTTTTGTACGGAACGAACACAAATAAGTTGTTCGGAGTTTTCATTGATGTATTAGTACCTACACTGAGGGACTGCACACCATCGCTACACTTAAGAATTCATATTCAGAAATATGGAAGAGCTTCTAGTTTTTCTATGTAGTCTACTTCTGGTGTTTAGGTACTCCATACTAATTCTTATCATGTTCCATTCGGTTGTTGTTTATTTTATTTTTTTACTTTTTTTACTTCTTTTTGTACTTTTAGCTATAAACTCATAAATATGAAAAATTCTGTATTTAGTTTCACTTTACTTTAGTTCGTGATAGGTATTAAACTTCAAAATTCAAACAATGAATGTTGATGTATTGGGTAAAAGGAGGATACGTAGGGTGTACCTCAACGAATTTCAAGTTGCTAGAGCAGTGGCATTGATCGAAGTAAGGTATTCAAGGCATCGTGTACCCCAAATGCCTAATGTGAGTCAATCTGCGGTTTCCAGACCTTGGAATCGCTACCAAATTTACGGTATAGTAAAAAGAGCCCATTATCCCAATCGACAAAGGGCAACAACCCGCAGAGAAGATCGTTTGTTACGACTTTGGGCAATTAGGGCAAAATGGCCTTATAGAAGCTACGGGAACGCTAATTTAGAACCAAACGATACGAAACCGACTTCACGAAGTACAACTCCATGCAAGACAACCTGCTAGAGCCCCTAGATCAACTCCAGCTCATCGAGGAAATCGTAGAAACTTTTGTCAAGAGCATCGTAATTGGAATTTAGAGCAATGCAATGGGCCAATGTAATGTTTACAAATGAATAAAAATTCATGTTTTTCAACAATGACGGACGTGTTCGGGTATGGAGACGTTCCGTTGAACGCTATTTGAATGACTGTGTGCAAGAAATTGTTCCATTTGGAGGTGGATCGATAATGATATGGACTAGTATAACTTTGACAGGACACACGAACCTTGTGGTATTTCGGGAAGGGACTTTAATGGCTGTCCGTTACATAGAGGAGATATTGGAACCTCATGTCGTCCCATTTGCAAAAATATAGGCGTTGGGTTCATTTTACAACAAAATAATGCCAGGCCACTCGTAGTCAGGGTCGTGAGAAATTTCCTACAGGAGCACAATATCAATGTCATGAGATGGCCAGCTAATAGTCCGGATTTAAATCCTATTGAGCAGCTCTGGGATGAACATTTGAAGGATCATCAAACCTTCCAAAATCTGAACCAAGTTGTAGATGCTCTTTTGACGATTTACGAGCAGTTACCACAACAAATAATTGGAAATTTGGAGGAAAGCATGAAAGGGGTGGACATACTCACTAATAATGTACATTTTTCTTAATTTTTTTCTGAAATAAATTTTGTTTGTTTTTGACACTCATTTGTATTTCTTTTTAATACTATTACCAAACAGCATTTTGGAAACAATGTAAGTTAAATTTAATAAAGGCACCTGTAAACTATTTTATTAATATAAATGTTTGACAAAATCATACATATTTTTTACTTATTGCATTTTAAGGACATGTCTCTATATTCATTTTGAGTAGTTTATTTGTCAACATTATATAAAAGTGTCATTTTTTGGGTTAGAAGGGCGTGGATTTTTGGAATTTCTTCGTGACGTTTCGCTGGCATGAGTGGATAGCGTTTTCAGAGGTTTATAAACCCCGGATTAATATCCGATGAAATATTAATCCTATAACATTCAGGAGACATCAAAATTTAAAAACACAATCCGTCTTGCCATTTTTTTCAAAGACAAAATTAGGTACAACTCTTCGTATGATAAAGTTTCAAATTATCAACCTTTAAAATTAATTCAAATTCATTTAGAATTCCTTTCTTTTTGCCATGCCATTTCTATTTGAAGAATTTTCATTATCAATACAATTTCTATGAAATTATATTAGTACGTTTCAACTGAAAATTAAAATGATTATATTTAGACTTTGTCATCGAGTCATGAAAGTACAGTTCCAAGTGATTCTTGAAAATGGCTCCAAAGCAGGAGTCGAACCGTCGAAAAGATGAAAATTACAGACGCGGTTCAACCCCTACAACATTATATCAAATTTCTGACCACGGAAACATATCCGAACATGTCCAATCTCCTGATGCTTTGTTTTAATTTTCCCCATATCAACTCGATGGAATTGAAAACACAAAAATAGGGGGAAAGTCTCAGTATGGTGTGTTCATACACTTCAGCAATACTCTCAATAGCATACACTTTTTCAAAAATTTTTCTGTAAAACTTCAAGTAATTGGTTTTTGGTATAGTTATCATCAAAATACAAATTGTTATTCATTAAAAAACTTTGTATTTCATCTTTTCTCGAATTTTCATTCGGTACTTTGATGAGCTGTCGCGAATGATAGGAAGCGTTGTCAAGAACTATTACAGTATTCGCATCCAAATTTGAGATCAATGTGTTTTCAAACCATTCATCAAAAATATTAGCTTCCATGTTCTTATGATAGTCAACATGCAGTCAAGTTGCAGAAAATTTGCCGTTGTCTATATTTAGTTATTTGTTTTAAGTATTTGTTACGCAATTCCACTATTCTTCACTTGTGTGTTTGACGTTTGTTTATTATTTTAATCTAAATCCTAGTTTTTTTATCCAATTCTGAAGAGTTTTGTCACAGCCACTCACGTTATGACTGGAGGTATTCAGTTAAAGGTGCCGTCTGGTGATAAGAAATACCATCAAGTAAGTGCATTTGCCACTATTTTGCGTCCAATCTCGTTGCAAAGATTCATATCAGATAGACACACACCGTACCTATCCACCAAAAAACTTCATAAAGTAAAGACAATTACAAAGTTTTTTCTATCGTAGTTGATAAAGATATCTATGAGGGTCATATTTTTCATTGAGTTCGCTACATATCATCATTGGAGTCACAGTATCAATAAATAATTACTGAATATAAAATGGACGACGTTAAAAGAATGTTTGCAGAAATACAAGAAAGCAATAAACTAATGAACCAAAATATCAAAGAAATAAAGAACGACCTAAAAAACCTTACTACAAAAATAGTAGAAGTTGACCAAAGAATTCTAAAAATTGAAACTGAAAACTCTTCATTGAAAGAAAAACTTAAAATAGCTGAACGAAAATTAAGGCGAAATAACATAATTATTTTTGGGATACCTGAAGAAGAACAAGATCCTTTGAATTACTTTAAAACGATAATCGAAAAGAACCTCGAAGTCACCTTAGAAGAAACCGAAGTAGATTATATCAAGAGAATTGGACTACCAAGCAATAACAAACCTAGACCAGTAATCTTGGAGCTCGTGCGAAATTTAAAAAAAGCTGAAATATTCAACAAAGTTACAAAATTTAAAGGTACAGGTCTCTCAATTACAAACGACCTTAATAAAGAAGACAGAGAGGAACAAAGATTTCTATACCAACAATTGAGAAGTGCCAGACAAAACCATCATCGAGCAGTACTGAAAGGAAATACACTCACAGTTAACGGAGAGAAATACACATATCAGCAGCTGAAAGAAAAAGAAAACATCGAAGAAAAAGCTCCTCTGCTCGTGCACCCTCTATACCACAAAAATAACAGTGAGCTAAATACTCCAATAAAAATTTTAGAGAAAAACCAAGAAAACCCTCTTTTCCAAATAGGCACCGAAGGGTTCGTTGCTACAACCATTCCAGTTCAGAACGAAACTACACCTAGAAAACCCCGAACGAGAAAAGGATCTGAAAATCAACTGCGGAATCAGTTTAGAAAGAAGTGAACTCTCAATATTTTTCAAATAACTGTCAGTATAACTATTTCTACTTTCTTTACCACTTAGTGATTTACTTTATATAATTCTTTTTTTTATTTGTTAAAATTGTATATATAATAATACTCACAACAAATGGATGATTACATAAGAAATTTTGAAACTAAAGACATTGAAACTCGTCTTATTTTAGATAACTTACAGCTTTCCGAAACACTGAATTGCACCGAAGAAAACCTTAAATTATTTCACCTCAATATTAGAAGTATTAGAAAAAATATGGATCTACTCCAAGTATTCCTTCATCAGGTCAAACAAGACTTCGACATAATAGTATTGACAGAAACATGGAATATAGAAGATGAAAGTATTTTCAATGTTGATGGGTATAACTTGAATCTATAATTCAGGCAACTTAAATCGAAGCGACGGCATAATTATCTATATCAGAAAAGAGCTGAACTATCAAGTCCACTATCCGTATATAAATGTAAATAAAGTTATAGAAATTAACATTAGATTTGAATCAAAAAATATAAAAATAACTTCAGTGTATAGGTCCCCATCAACCTGTGCTAATGAATTTTGCAACAGCCTCATAAAGTACCTGCAAATTCCAAGAAATATTGAATCAGATATACATATCATTACTGGTGATATAAATATAAACATATTAGATGACAAAAACGATGTAACTCATAACTACCTTAATATCATGAACTCATTTGGTTTTCTTTCTTATATTAATAAATACACGCACGTACAGGGCTTAGCAGCAACATGTATAGATCATTTTTTCATAAAAGATCAAAAAGAAATTTTTACTTATACACCTTACATAATACAGGAACATATAACTGATCATCTTCCTATAGTTCTCCAACTCACATCACAGAAAAAACGTGTAAATAATCCGTCCATAATGAAATACTACCTGGATAAAAATAAGTTGATAAAAAATATTCAGAAGGAAAACTGGTATGAAATCTACACGGCTGAAAACATTGAACTTTCAACAGAAATACTCGTCAGAAAAATACAATCAGCAATCGAAAGCAGTACAAATAAAGTGAAAGTGAAAAAAGAAAATTTCAAACGAAGTCCCTGGATTACCAGCCATATAATTAAACTCACGAATGAGAAAAACCATATTTATAAAAAACTTAGAATTCAATCAACAATAGAAAATAAAACAAAGTACAATCAAATGAAAAATGAACTACATAAGATCATAGATACGGCAAAGAAAAAGTACTATCAAAAACAAATTGAGAAAAACGGTAATAACTCTAAAGGTTTATGGAAAACTGTAAACGAATTATCTGGAAACAAAAAAGAAAAAGTGATGAATGAAATAAAAACAGAGACAGGTGATATAGTAAAAAATGATAAAGAAATAGCAAATGAATTTATTAGTCATTTCACTAACATCGGTAAAATACTGGCTGAAAAAATTATAGATAAAAAACAACTACCCCGTTTCTCAAAAAAATTCTTATGTAATTCATTTTTCCTAGAAGAAACTACTCAGTCTGAGGTCTTGAAAACAATACATGAATTAAAAAATAAGAAATCTCCAGGAATCGATGGTATTCGATCAGAAACTTTAAAACTAATAGCGCGTGAAATTGCTGAACCCCTAACTTACATCATTAACCTCACATTTTCTGCAGGAGAATGCCCTTCGGTATTCAAGACAGCGGTAATAAATCCTGTATTTAAAAAAGGTGACAGATCTGACGTGTCAAACTATAGACCAATTTCCCTTATCTCAAACTTGGCAAAAATCTTTGAAAAAATTTTGAAAAAACGTATTATTAACTTCTTGAATAAAAACGACATTATATCAGATCGCCAGTATGGATTCAGAGAAAAGAGATCAACAGAAGATGCTATAAACTATCTGATGAGTAAAATTAGCCAATATGTCGATAAAAAGAAACCTAGTTTATGTGTCTTTGTGGACCTAGCAAAGGCTTTCGACACGGTAAGCCATAAACAACTACTGGAAGTATTGGAAGGGATTGGATTCAGGGGAATTCCATATGAATTAATGAAAAACTATTTAACATCAAGAAATCAATGCGTAAGAATAAATAGACATTATAGTGAATCGAAAGAAGTTGAGTATGGTGTGCCTCAAGGAACAATTCTGGGTCCAATCCTTTTCAACATTTACCTCAACGACTTATATATGCAGCTAGTCAAAGGAGATATTATCAGCTACGCAGACGACACCGCTATACTATATACTGAAGAGAACTGGATAGAGTTAAAGAGTATTGCAGAAACAGATTTCAAACAAGTTATCCAATGGTTCAGTAGTCGTCTACTAACAATAAATTTTGACAAAACCATTTTCATTCCCTTCACCTCATACCCCAAATTTCTTCCAACATATAAATCCCTCAGTATTACTTTAAATGATAAGGAAGTAGTGAAAATATCCACAGCAGAAAATATAAAATACTTAGGTATCATTGTAGATCCACACTTGAAATGGAAGGACCATATAAATGTCACTGTAAAGAAACTCCGGTATGTGCTTTATAGAATGCGGTATTACAATAATATTCTCAACATCCAACAAATGAAAACGCTATACTATGCTCTTGTACAAAGCCTCATTAATTACGGTATAATTGCATGGGGAGCAGCATATTCCAATCATCTGGCTCCGCTGGAAATGATACAAAAGAGAATTCTCAAAGTTATTTTCCGTAAGCCACAAGACTATCCAACGGAAATGTTATATAATGAAACCAAAGTAATGGATGTCAGACAGCTATTCTTCTTGAAAATAGTTCTTAATCTACACAAAAACAAAACAACGGAGACTAGTAGTAGCCATGTACATGATACTCGAAATAGGAACTATATACTCACAATACCTAGACCGAAAAAAAAACACCCTAATGAGAAATTACACCTATTTGGCGCCTCGATGCTACAATATGATACCTAATGAACTGAAATTAGTAAATTCTATATATTCATTTCACAAGCAATTGATTGCCTGGATAAACGCCCAACCACGGAAAAAAATCCACCAGTACATTGACCTGAAAAATCATTACTAGATAGACTGTACCTTTGAGTGTAAATGTGTACTCGGAAAGCTAATGAATGAAATCTTATAATAAATTTTAATGTAATCCTCCTCGGATTTTATTAATGTTGTATTGTGAATAGTCTTTATAAAAGTGAGTATAATTATCGTGAATATGTGTGTGTGACTGTGCAGACTGTGTTATTGTGTCAATATGTATTAATTTGCTAATATATCCGTAGTTATTAAATTATTCCTACCCCCTCCACATACAGGGGAAACCCTCGTGGAGTTCAACCATATTTATTTCATTATATATCGAAATTTTGTATCATTCTTTGTATTAATATTGTGAAATAAATATTATTATTATTATTATTATTATTATTTCAGTTGTAGGAATCTCATTGCTTTAGTAACAGTCGTATATTGGTTTTTCAATGATTTTATTAGATGAACATCTAAAGGTTTTAGTAATCCCATATCACATCGCGTCTTGTGTTCATAAGGTTTATTTTTGACTATTCCACATACAGTTAAGAGAGGAATTTCGGTCAGATCTGATGTTGCTTGTAATGGTTTGTTTCCCTCGAAATCGAACTTGAGATGTAGATTCTTATACATTGAAACATACTCTTTGTGTTTCAATATTAAAATGCATCCGAATCTTATTCACTTGTATCTCTTTTTAGCATTGTTCACCATCGCTATTGGAATTACTCACAGGAAAAAGTCTGCGTTGCTATCACACTCGTTATTACTATTAGTACTTGTCCAAGGACGCCACATTTTAAACAGATAACAAAAATTTTAAGTAATTATAACTGCACCAATATCGAATTTCAACACTCAAATAGCGAAGAGTTCCTGAACTGAACATTGACAACACGCTGAGTATAAACATCCTCGCATTATATTCGTCAACGTAACATGACTTCAAATTTAATTTTATGACTCTTCAGCCAATCATAAAACTCGGTTAGTAAAATTTATCCAATACGAACCGCCAATGCTTCAGTCCACGTGGACTAGTTGGCAGCAGATTTATTTCTCTGTATTGGTTTTTTGGCCTATGAGAGAGCCGACACCTTTAACTATGCACAATACAGGTTATTTCGACTATACTCGAAACTTTATAAATAGGATGAATAGTTTCAGATTTTTTCTTCATTCATTCTCATCATTTAATTTCGTTTTATTGTTTGCATATAATTGACAAACACTCAATATTAAGCCCTTTCAATGATTCATTTTCATTTCAAGTCACTTGTGTATAAAAACGACCCTTTCCCAATATTGCTTAACTCAATCACGTTCACTGTATACCGAATTCAAAATAAATGTAAATCCTGAGAATAACTGAACCACGTATTCAGGTTACTATTTTGTTATTTCCATTGGTACGACTGCAATATTGGTTCCGCAAACATGAAAAATGTATGTGAAAGATAACCTACATAACTTGTCGTGCCTGATTTGTTTGAAAATTATTACCATAACCTTCTATGCTAATGCGATTGCTCGAGAGATAGTAGGTAAATAGAGATATTATCGAATTCATTTTTACTTTGAGATTACGCACAGGTACTCCATACTCTATCATTAAGTAGTAATGTCTAAACTTTTCTTTTGTGTAACTCTGCAGTTCGATGGATATTTGAGGGTTACCTTAGATGTTAGATGGCATCAGGAATGTGGAAATGTGGCATGCTGATATGCTTAAAATTCAGTGATCATTACCTAGAATTAATGGCAGCTTAAAAATTGAGAGGACAATTAGTGAATACAGTGAGTACTTGAAAATCGCGTAAACCTTCAATCGTTAAGGTTTATTTTGGATGAATTTCTCCGAATGGGTTAAGTTGGCAACAATGTACAGATACTCTTCATTCAACCTTTGGTAATTAAATACCAGGAGAAACGATTGTTTACAATTAGTTTGGCAAATTCATTTTGGTGGTGCGTCCGTCAGTGAAGTTATCGAATCGGAGGATGACCTGAATCGGCTGTGATTCTCCAAAAAACATCGATGCCTTGAGCGAGATGAATGAAGAAAATTGACGTGTGACATACTATCAGACAGCAGTTACTTTTGGTATACATTGAGCTTGTCGCCTACTTGTCCGGCACAGCACAGCACAGCACTGCGATGTCCCTCGCCTGATGGGGACGGGTAGTAACATCGCCCACTTGTCGAGCTACAACCAGCATACTGAAGGTACTTTTTGTTTAATTTCAAGGGAATTTCACTTTACATCGAGCGGTGACAGAAACATGTCTTATCACTAGCAGTTCTGACGAAGAAGTCTTCATTATAGGTAGTGGCCGCATTATTGAATGTTAAAGATAATAGTCACAAAAAAGAATGTTGTGGGTCTATCCCATTAATCAAAAGAGGGCAAATCTGAGAGAGTTTCATCATCTTTTCAACGATCTGAAAGAAGACGAGGAGCCTAAAATTTCAATATGTGCGGCTTCCGTAAGAACATATCGGTGACTCACATTTTGGCCTGCATTCCTTTCATTAAAAACCCAGGTTGTCCTACGAGCACACCTATCTTCAGCACCATGAATAAAAATAATTTCAGTTCTTTCTTGTAAAGTGTACACCATTACGATTTGTATTACTGTCGGTACAACTGACACCACTTGACAAACATTTTAAAATCAGAAATAACTAATTCTGATAAATGTTTTCACCATTTAATTGTAACTGACGCCAAAAAGCAACTGTGTGCCCTTATCTCATTTTCAGCTAAAGCAAAAAGCTCTGTGTAAAAAAAGAGACATAAACATACCGTTATTGAGTCAGTGGTAGCGTTCGTTTCCATAAATGTTTGCATTTTGTTATAATTCATTTTCTTTTTGCCCTATTTTACAAGAACGGATCAACCAATTTCAGTTTTTTAAACGGGGTTGAGGATTTTTAATCTTTAAAATGATGTGTTACAAGATAGGGGGTGCCATTTAAAATTATTAAGTGGGGGTAGCTAGGGGTAAGGGGGTTAATCCTAAAATACCACTGACCACTGGCACTGATTTTAAACTTTCCCCTCGATATGTAGGGGTGGGTATCTCATGCATATATATATATATATATATATATATATATATATATATATATATATATAATCTTAACGACTGGAGAAATGTACGGTAAAACAGATTAACAGGGTCTCCCAGTCAAAAAATTAAATTCTGCTTTACTTTGCCAGGTGATTTCACTTGGTGAAATCAAAGATAATATCACATACACGGATCAAATACCCGAAAAACCAGTTCAGCATATATGATAGGAGAATTGAATTTTGTGAAATAATGACTGCGAGAATTCAAAATGACCTGAATTTAATAAAAAATATTTGCTTCAGTGATGAATCAACTTTTTTTCTTAATGGCTTTGTAAAAAAACATAACTGTAGATACTGTGATAATGAAAATCTACACTTGTTTCGAGAGGATCATACGCAAAATCCACAAAAAATTAACGTCTGAGCTGGAATTCTGGGAAACGAAATAATTGGCCTTATTTTTATTGAAGAAAATTTAACTGGTTAATTGTATTTAAACTTATTGGAAAATGTAATCGATCCACTCACAACACAGTCCTTAGAACGCCAAGTTGATGAAGAAGACAACCCGCTCTTGGATGAACAAAATTTACATTTTCAACAGGACGGCGCACCGCCACACTATGCATTGCATGTCCAACAGTGGCTCGATCAACGGTATCCTGACAAATGGATTGGCAAAAGAGGTGCTCTGAAATGGCCGGCGAGATCTCCGGATTTGACGCCATTGGATTCCTTTCTCTGGGGTTATTTGAAGACAATGGTATACAAAACTCCCCCGCAGGACATTCAAGGTCTAAGACACAGAATTACTGATACATGCAGACAAATTAATAACAAAACATTTACAAAAGTCCGACAGGAATTGGGAGAATAGATTATACTTTTGCTTAGCTACCAATCGTGAACATTTTGAACACCTAATAAAGTAAGGTACATTTATTTAATTGCAATAGCTATTATTTTATTTTTTATTATAATTAATTTTCTTTTTGCTCTATTTTACGAGAATGGATTTCAGTATTCTAAACGGGGTTGAGTGAGTATTTTTAGATCTTTAAAATGATGTGTTACAAGATAGGAGGTGCCATTTATAATTATCAAGTGGGGGTAGCTAGGGGTAAGGGGGTTAAACCTAAAATACCACTGGCACTGGTTTTAAACTTCCCCGTCGATAACTAAATTGACGTGTTTTTTGCCTACGGCAAATTCTCCCTGCGAAACGAAGAATTAGGGGTGTGGGAAGTTTTGAAATAGAGGCACTGTATAAAACATTCTATATGAATCCAGAGCTCAGACAAATTTTCCTGATGCAACATCGGCTATACTACAATTCCCTAATAGTAGGCACAAAATTCTCCGAAATATTATTGCATTTTAACGAAAACATTGTTGTGATTTTATATATTTTATAATTATTTTTTCTCTTCTGTTTAGCATAATTTCCGTACGCCACTGCAAGAGACAGATTAGGGCAAAAACGTCAGTCATTTCTGAGAATTCAGTGCCTTCTATTTTGGATTTTTTTGAGGACGAAACACAAGCACTACAGGAAAATCTTGAAGGCGCTCTCATAGCGATGCTTGTGCGAAAGTAGCGATTCACATTGGATTTGAACCGCTGGAGATAAAAACCATTTGGAAAAACGCTATCAGGAAGTTTATTACACACAAACGCAGTTCTCCAGATAAAAGAGTTCTTAAACAGTGAAGTTCGAGGTGTATCGAGTTGATCCTCAAAACGCTGAGCAGCCACAGTCCGTCGCGTATAATTCAAACAAATTTTGGAGAAAGTCGATATGGGATTATTATTATATATTCCATTACAAAATTTAAATATCAATTGAAAAAAATCTAATTAGTGGAATTTCATAGTTTGCTTTTTTTCCCTACCTATTACAATTGAATTCGTTTTCAACATGTACTTTTTCAAGATATGTTATGAGTTTATTGTGAAATATCTTATTTCTGTTATTTTATTATACTTTGCAGTTAGTTATAGTCCCTAATTATAAACATTTATTGTTTCTTGGGACAATAAACTAAATTGAATTGAATCCTAATGACGAATAGTTTGTTCCTAAATGTTTTCTTTACTTTTGAATAAACTTTAAAGATAATCCTTGTATATTCAAAATTTTATATATGAATATGTGGGATGATCCAATTTCTTATGGGGAATTTATGATAAACTCAATCACCATTACATAACTTCTCTTCATTAGAGATGCCATCAACGATGCTCACGCACCGTTAACTTCTATTAACGTGTGAAATTTGCAAATAAGGTAACATCGCATCTAAGAAATATATTTTTTTAAGAAGTTGAAAATAGCGAAAATAATACAGGCGTAACAAGCTAATTTGTTACTAAATACATTATAATGTGTTTGACACATCAAATGTAATCAACACCAAATTATTTTTCGATCAACTGGATCAAGTAGATATATTATGGAAAAATAATGAAAAAACATTTCCATTAAACACGTTAAATCCGACGCTAAAAAGTTCAATTCAACCAAATTTAATGATTTTTCTACCTTTCTTAGTCAATATGGCTGAAATTTTCCAAGAATATTTGTTACCAAATAATTTTCGATATTCTGTCAATGTCTTCATGAGGAAAAATACTTTTCGGTTCCACAGTTATTGAGTACCTACTACCTTTTATTTGACATTGCAATTTTGTTGAATACTTCTTCCCTCCGACTGTTCCACTCATACGTTCATAAGTCGAGAAGAGGAAGAAAATCACTAAATCTCACGCTGACGTTTGAACAGTCACAATTTTCAGATGCAAATCATTTTGGTATTCAACAAAATTTTCTCCGCTGTAATATTATTGAAAACTCTAAGATCAATTATGGTCTATACGAAGTAAATCCGAACACCTAAATAAAAGACTACTAATAAACAAATCCCTGTAGTTTATGAAAAATAAAGTTGATTTCGAAAAAAAATTATACCACACCGCCCATGCCATACAAAAAACTGCCGACGTTCGATAACTAATTATACATCAAATGTATGCCAAAAAAGGGTAGTGAATAGGTATTTAGCGATGTGTTTTTCGTGAACTCTGCTCAACTTCAGAAAAATTTCCTCAAACATTTGAGGAAATTTTATATTATATTTTCGAACAATTATGAGTCTGTTTTTAATCTTTCTCATTTTTACATAAGATTCAAAGGGTCACAGTGTGACTTTAGACAAGTTGATTTGTCATATAATTTCGCCAAACAACTTTGTTCATAAAACTGTAGATTTAGGTTCTACTTCCCCTCAACTTGAAAGTTGACTGTACAGTAAACGCCATATCCTTGAATATTTGGAAGGCTTCAACATCTTGGGCGATCATCAATATGGCTTTCGGAAACAAACATCAACAGGCGACCTTCTATCGTATGTCATCCATACGTTGGAATACCTAAAGCAATCGAGAAACATGGAGAGTCAAGAGCTGTTGCGTTTGATATTTCTAAGGCCTTTGACTATGTGTGGAGTGAGTTTGCTGGCCAAACTATATGTGTTGTCAGATCATTTTTGTGTATGGCTCTTCAACTTCCTGAAAGATCGTTCCCTGCAAATGGCCATCGATGGATATCTCTCAAATACTGTCACCATCAACGTTGGTATTTCCCAGGGATCTATATTGTCTCCAACCCTCTTTTTATTGTATATCAACGACTTATTGGAAAAAAACAAGAATCCAATAACTATATTGCTTTGGTGACTACAGCACACTTGTCCCGCCATTCCATTTGGATTCCAAGACATCGGCTGCGGATGCACATCTTCACCGGCAGCAGGAGGTTGCATATCCTAATAAAATTGAGGTGAAAGTAAATAGGTTCAATTCAATGCCACGAAAACGCAGGCATCGGTTTTCTCCCAGAAGATGAATGTGTCAGAACCGGATATAATACTGCCAGGTCAGTCAATTCCACTTTCTGCTTTGATAAGTTTATTGGGGGTTAAAATGGCCATCAATATGTCTTGGCAGAATCATGTCGCTGGAAGTGCAAAAGCCGCTTCTAAAAAGCTTGGAGCTGTTCCGAACCAGAAAACTGAACCCACCTCATCTACTTTTGATGCGTTATAAAACTCAGATCAGACCTTCTTTGGATTATTGTTTTCATGTATGGAGCTCTGCCCCCAAACATACTCTAAAGTTGCTGGATTCCATCCAGAAAAGAGCCATCCGTCTGATTGGGAACACGAACATCACTTGTAACCTTGATAGTATCTGGAACATCGAAGAAAGGTTGGGGATTTGTCTCTCTTCTATAGATACTTTCAAGGAAAGTGTTCAAGTGACTTGGCACCAAGAGCGGTACTGTGGCTGCTCATCGTTTTGAGGTTCAACTCAGTACACCTCGAACTTCATTGTTCAAGAATTCTTTCATTTGGAGAGCTGCTCTCGAGTGGAATAAACTTTCTTAGAACGTTTTTCCAAATGTATTTAATCTACAGCGATTCAAATCCAATGTGAATAACTATCTACTATCACACAGACACCGCTCTAACAACGCCTCGAGGAATTTCCTGTAGTGTTTATGCATTCAGTATAGACCCAATATACAAACTGAGTAATACGTTGCTGAGTCTTGTAATTCGTCAAACGCCAAAATTGAAGTTTTAACATGAAATAAACAAAAAACCCCACAAAAACCAAAGCAAATTTTGGGGGAAACGCATAGAAGTCCGTAGATCAAAATTACACGAGTTGTGACTCAAACAACGTTGGTATCTATTTTTCCGTCGAGAAAAATGTGAAAATCACCCCCTAATTACCACTCCAGTTGAAAATGATTGTTACCGCTTTAAAATTAACTTTATTTATGTACTTGTAATATTCTCTAGAAAAGACCTACAACAAGCTATTACTTCGTTTGTATTGGGTCTGCAGACACCATGAGTCCTTTTTTTAAATTTTCTTATGAGCTACATTTTTACTAGGATAATTTATTCAGAATCAGTCAAATC
This sequence comes from Leptinotarsa decemlineata, assembly GCF_025532065.1. Taxonomy (NCBI): domain Eukaryota; kingdom Metazoa; phylum Arthropoda; class Insecta; order Coleoptera; family Chrysomelidae; genus Leptinotarsa; species Leptinotarsa decemlineata. The sequence continues at coordinate 705,909 of NW_027412549.1, read as the reverse complement.
TATCCACTTCTGACTGCATACTGCAGGATTTCCTGTAAATCCATATGTATATACTGTAGATAAAATTGAATACATATTTTCTTTGCTGATTTTTGAAAATATAATCAAAAATCCATTCAGCGAAAATAATTTCACTGTTCACTTGCTATAACTACGTCATTATATTCAATAGATATGTGTGACCGATGACTTGTTTATTTTGTGGTAATTCATGATCACTTTAATGAAATGATTAAAAACATGTCTGTCATATAAATAAAATTAACTAGTGGAAATTAGACAAAAGTGTTTTCATTCATTTCTTCAAAGTGTTACAAGTGTCATTAAGTTTGTTACAAAAAACGCCAAAAAATGTATAGGACACTAATCTCCGGCCATTCGAAAGAGATTCGAAACCGACATAATAATAAATCAACGCCGCTGAAACTTCACATGCCTAATACATTCTTATGCTGAGAGTCCCCCATAAATATTGACAACTTTTCCATTCCACATTCCATCGGTATGCTTGACCGAACGTCGTTTAAATAAGTAGGTAGCGAAAATTTCAAAATTGAAGGTGCGACCTGTGCCAAGAGAACACCTAAGTCTCACAATCGAATCAGTACAAAACTGATAATGCTATCAAGGAGTTCGTGATTTGAATACAATAACATTAATCTAGGTAAAGATTTTATCAACTTACGTACTTATCTGCGTAATTAGCTTTTATCCGATTTTGATGGTGAGAATTCAAAACTAATTCCGAGTCGGCAAAAATAAACACAGTGTCTAAACCGTAACACTACATAAATAACACAACGATCGAAGCACAGGTAGTTTCGAAAGGTGATCACAAAACAGCCCGTCGCTGACAACAGGTGGAAAACAAACGACGCAAATCAGTGTGCCCCAGCCGACTTAGCCGAAGCGAATGAATACGCAGGTGTGGCGAGATACCAACCTGCCAGAGGGAATCTGTGAACTTACTACCTTGAATGACCGACTAGGACCGAAACCTGCTGCTTGAATCGCTTCTCCGTTCGACTGGTGGTATGGGGAGAAGATGCATTCCTCGGCTACCCCAGGGACGGATCGAGTGGTATTTTTTGTCGTCGCTTTTTTTGAATAACTCTTCTGAAACAGTTAGTGATACCACTAAGTAGGTGAGAGGAAACTTTAATAACCACCATTGAATTTTCAGTGGTATAATAATCAAAAAGTTCATCTACAATTTCATCGATTCAGATCTGAGGAAGCATTACAATAAATAAAAAAAAAAGCATACGCAAAAGTGTTACATGAGGCCAAGTATTCATTTAATCACAGTTGTTTCGAAAATAAAAATCATCACTAAAAGCAAAAAAAAATATGAAGCATGGTAAGAGATAAAACAGAAAATGGCAAGGAAATAATAGATGATATAAGAGAGATCCTTGTACTTTGGAACACTTTTCCTCGAACCTTCATAATTTGAGCAAGAACTGACTTGAAGCATTGATTTTTTTAATACCGTATAATGATATGATCATCAAAATATTCTAATGCTAGGAAAATACACACGATGATTTATTTGTGAGAAAATAAAAAAAAAACTGATTGGGTTTTATGTCCCAAGGTACAAAGTGAGGCTTGTGCTTTGGGACACCGATATTTGTACCTTGTGACAAATATCTTCAGGGTTTTTATTGAAATTTAAAAAAACATAATACATTGTAATAAGCCGTGAAAATATGACCCATATATGCTTATTTGTCAGATAAAAAAGTGACAACTGAAAAATCAACTCTTAGAGAGCATAAGTAATAAAAAGACTAGTTTTTTAAATAGCATTTATATTTATAATCAATTTTTCTAATAAATTAGTAAGAATGAAGATTTCACATATACCTAATTTAGTTTAAGAACTCAACAGTTATGCTTTGGAACCACTAATTAACAATTAATTTACGAACTTAGGCAGATCGAGACAAGATAATAAAATATATCCTATTTTTTGGACTTTGGATCACATTTTTGACAATAATTATATCAAAACTGGTACAATCTTCGTGCACCCAAAAGCAACAAGTATAACACATTGAATCCAGTCTTCTTTACGTGAGGTAACAAAATTATTTTTTCCACATCCGACACAATTATTTTCCTCTTGATCAGCATCACATGAATCGTCGTCACTTTCTAAAATCACATTAGTGACTTCCTCTGAACTAGAATATTCAATTTTGTTCTTGAAAACTCTATTTTTTACAGTCTTCATATTTTTTTGTAATGCATTTTTCCTTTTCTTTGCAGCCAACTGCTCCAATTACAGTTTTTCAGGAGTATCGGTTAAGACTCTTGTTTTCTCACGTTTTCTTCAAAGCTACTGCATACTGATATGCTAGTTTCAAGAATTGCTCGTTATAGGTATGCCATAATGAAATTTGGATGCTGTTAAACAATACTCGACTGATTGCTCTTCCTTTTCATCATTGAAGACTCTCTTCACAGCATTATTGGGTTTATAAACGACAGTTGTAGTTTCGTTTTCTGTATTCAGCTTTACGACCTATTGAAGATTTTGAAACCTTAAACTCTTCGGCATCTTTTTGGATAGAACATCGTTTTTTAATCAATTTTTTAACGGCATTTTTAACATTTTCTGTAATTGGTTGGGGTCTAGTAACGTTATTTTTACTCCGATGCATCTTAAAAGAATAATTATAAGTAAACTAGAGTAGGCTATAGAAAATATCAAATGCTTGTATACCTAGAGACAGTCCCAAGGTAAAATAATATCACTGTCCCAAGGTATGAATTTCGTTTGTTTTGCAAAAAAGTGTGGTTGAATTTTTTCAATCGGAAATACAGTATTCAACTGGTAAATAAGTTATTACAAATGTAGTTGTCACTTAGTTATACTCATATCAGATTACTTACTTTAAAATTATCACGCATATAAAAAAAAACGCACGCGAAAAATTTGACAACGCACCGCAATGGCGTGACGAGTCAAAATGGCCGACTTTGTTGAGTGCAATCAAATTGTTGTTTTAAATGACCGCTAGATGTTGCTTGAGGCAATTCTCGGGCTAAATTTTATAATGATTATGAACTTGTCCCGAGGTACATGGAGTCCCAAGGTACAAGGATTTCCCTACTTGTCTGCGATAAAAGTATTATTGCAACAGTTTTGGCATCACCTATTACTCTTAGGTGAAAAAACCATATATAAACATTTTGGAGCAACGTTTTTTTGCAACGACACATGGAAGTCACACCTTCTATATTCCTTCCATGTACACTCAAGTGATATTTTTGATATCATTCATTTTCAAAAACTATTAATCCAGTTGGAGTTGATTGCATCTCCACTGAAATCTTGAAAAGTATTCATTAGCGAACCGTTTAATTGCTCCAATTAATCGCTCAATCGAACTCGATCAATTCCCTGATAAACTGAAAATTGATCTTCTTTCACAAATTTTGAAAGGAAGGTATCCCAATATAATGGAAAACTACAGACTCATAACAGTAGATACCCACGGTATTAGGCAATGTGTTTGAGAAATGTGTGTAGGTATTTATAAAATGTTTAATTTTTTGGACAAACTCAACATATTAGGTATTAACAAAGATTCAACACCTATTTTGGCCTGGTGAGTCGACTGAATGTGCTTTATACGAGTTTTTTGAATATTTTCATGATGCTCGTGATAAGAAAAAATACGTGGGTGCTCTTTTTTTCGACTTATCCAAGGTATTCGACATCATCAATCATGAAATAATCCTGAGTACTTTTATGGCTGGAGTCATACTTAACTCTTAGGAAGATGTGCGTGAAATTTGATTAAATGTCAAATCATAATCATACGGTAACAACTATGGATTCCCCCAAAGATCCATCTTGGGACCTATGATGTTTCTGCTATGTACACTTACTGCGTTACCGATAGCCCTGAGAAGCTTCAAGTTAAACTCTATGAGCTCTCTGTCGAATTTACAGATTGGTATACAAAAACAGCATGTAAAATTTAGAATGAAAATGAAAATATGGCATGCAACATGCTCAATCAAATAATTACAATATATACCTCTACTGAGAAAGGAGGCAGAACTGGAAAGTATCATGAAAAGTAAATTCATCAACATCCAATATATGTAATGTGTGTGCGGTAACTGTAATTCAATTCAGAAATATCTTGAATTTCAAAATTATGATCCATTTTTGAGTGTTTTCTGATATAGGATTCAAGAAAGGGAACAGTGTTGATTTCCGAGAAAACTTCTCCCAAAAGAAGTACATTTTCATTTAAAATTCATATTATTTCGTAAGACAACGATAAAAATAAAAATAAAAATAAAAATAAAATAAAAACAACAATAAAAATTAATTGTCGCTCCGGGGCGACTTCATTGATTCCAGACAAAATTTATCATAATAGTATGACTGCCTGACGTAGTAATATTTTTGAGCGATTGGAAAAAAGTTGATTCCAGCGGATTGAAAACATATAAACTTTAAGAATAATTAATGTATCTTCTCAAATAATATTCATTAGAAAGCATTATCTACAAATGGACTAAAACAGCTCTTTATTACTACTAACAGTTGTTAAGGTTGTGAATCTATTTATTATTTTTCCTGTTTAGTAAAATTTCCGTATGCCACTGCAAGAGGCAGATTAAGGCAAAAACGTCAGTCATTTCTGGGAATTTAATGCCTACTATTTTGGAATTATAGTGTAGATAATAATACATCCTCGTATACTACAAGCATTGGCTGCCGTTACACACCTGTTCAAGATCAAGCGAAGGAAATACGTTTTAGGTGGTCAGAAGTAATAAAGAGGAATATCTTTCGCATTATTCAAATCATTGAATTAAGGCAGTTTTGAGGGAAAAATGTGTTTAAATACTTTGATTTGACCAACTTCTACAAATTTGCAATGCACTGAAGAGAGTGAAGTAAAAAGATTTGATCCACTTTGGTATATTCCCAAAAAGGGCAAGAAATATCTTCCAAATAACTATAGACCAGTTGCTTTTCTATCAGTGATGTAAAAAAAAACGAGGAGAAAGTCGTAAGCCACCATATCCTCAAATATTAGGAAGGCTTCAACATCGTGAGCGATCATCAATAGGTATGGCTTTCGGAAACAAAGAGGCGACCTTGTATCGTATGTCACCCATATTTGGAATAAAGCAATCGAGAAACATGGAGAATCAAGAGCTGTTGCGCTTGATATTTCTAAGGCCTTTGACCGTGTGTGACATGACTGTTTGCTGGCCAAACTTCGATGCTATGGCTTGTCGGATCATTTCTGTGTATGGCTCTCCAGCTTCCTGAAAGAACGTTCTCTACAAGTGGCCTTCGATGGATATCTCTCGAATACTTTCACCATTAACGCTGGTGTTCCCCAGGGATCCATATTGTCTCCAACCCTCTTTTTATTGTATATCAACACGTTATTAGAAAAAAACAAGAATCCAATATATTGCTTTGTTGACGACAGCACACTTGTCTCGTCATTCCATTTGATTTACAGGATATCGGCTAAGGAGGCACATCTTCACAGGTAGCAGGAGGTTGCATATTTTAATGAGGATCTATAGTAATGTTTTCGAATTGGAGTGAAAGTAACCAGGTTCAATTCAATGCCACAAAAATCCAGGCATGGTTTTTCTCCAAGAAGATAAATGTCTCCGAACCGAATATAATAATTTCAGGTCACACAATTTCGCTTTCTGCTTCGATAAGTTTGTTGGGGGTTATAATGAACACCAGAATCACATGTCGCTGGAATTGCAAATGCTGCTTCTCAAAAGTTTGGAACACTGTTTCGAACCAGAAAACTATACACACATCAGTAACTTTTAATGCTTTATAAAGCTCAGATCACACCTTCTTTGGAGTATTGTTCTCATGTATGGAGCTCTGCCCCCAAAAATACCCTGAGCTTGCTGGATTCCATTCAGAAAAAACCATCTGCCTGATTGGAGAGGCGAACATCACGTGCAACCTTGATAGCCTGGAACATCGAAGAAAGGTTGGAGATTTGTCTCTCTTCTACTGATACTTTCACATGAAGTATTCAAGTAATTTGGCACATTTGATTCCACCAAGAGCGGTGCATATCAGAAATAAACGACGGATTGTGGCTGCTCATTGTTTTGACGTTCAACCCACTACACCTCGAACTTCACTGTTTAAGAAGCCTTTCATCTAGAGAACTGCGTTCATGTGGAATAAATTTCCTGAGAACATTTTTCCAAATAGATTCAATATCCCAGCGATTCAAAAACCAATGTGAATCGCTATTTTCGCACAGGCATCGCTCTGAGAGCGCTTTAAGGATTTAGTGCTTGTGTTTTGCCTTAATAAAAAAATAGGAAGATATGATTGGCGGTTTAATTGGCCCTCAAGTATATCTGAAAAAAAAAATGGAAAAATTCACAAAGTAAGACTGGAAATGAAAGTGACAAAATAAAAAAGATGTTACACCAAGCTGAAAAACGTATTCAATATAATGAAACCAATGAAATACTTTATTTCATATGCTGGTAGCTCTAATATTGATTATTGCAAAGAAGCCCTTGATTCAGATAATCGTTTGATATGTCAAAGGAACCAATGTATGAGGCTGTATATGTTCTGCAAGAGATTTGTTCAAAAAATATGTGTCAGATTGAATAGTAAATAGGGTGAAAATTTCATATGCCCTTGACGTCTAGGACCAAATTTATGAAATAATTAAGTGGTTTTACATATGGACTCATGAAATTTGAGACTACTGTTTGATCTCTTCAGGAAGCTCTGTACAGCGTGGCCCTAACGGAGCAGTCCAATTCGTGTTTTTAAATAGGCCACCTCAAAATCACCTTTATATATTACTAACGAACCGCCCCGGCTCCGCACGAGTTCAATGCTGTACTAAATATAAATTCACTCACCGGAAATTTAAGTGGTGATATTCAAAAATCCTGTCTTATTGCACATCTTAAATATAAAACGAACCTACATACAAAATTTCAGCCTCCGAAAAGTTGCCGGTATGGAGAGACAGTGATGAAAAAGTAACTTTATTTTATGAACCCGCATTTTTTCACCACGGCTGGCGCTTCAGTTGGAATATTTAAAAAGTCTTTCTTATTGCACATCTACAACATAAAACGAACCTACATACAAAATTTCAGCCGCCGAAAACATAGCGGTAGGTACGGAGAAAAAGTGATTAAAAATTAATTTTCATACTTTGTGATATTGATGACTTATTTATTTTGTGGAAATTCATTTTCAATTAAATGATATAGATAAAATACTTTGTCTGATTTCCACTTACTTAATGTATTGATATTAATAATATCAATATTAAATGATATATTAATAATCAATATCAATATATCATTTAATTAATTTTCATACGTAAACGCGCTCCTTTTACCCCCACGGAGAGCGTCCCAAAATTTTCTATTGTTCAGTATACGAGGCTTATTTTTCTCAAAAACTATTTATTTACTCATCAATTTCTATTATGCCCCCTTCAATATCCCTCCTCAGGTATAATATACTTGTGCCAGCGTTTTTTCCAATCCTAGAAACAGTTTTGATATGTTCTTTTTGGTATGACCTTGAGCTCGATCAGTGATTTGGTTTTTATTTTGTCAATTGTCGCAAAATACCTTCCTGTTATGGGTTCTTTCAATCTTGGGAACTGGAAAAAGACACAGGGGGTAAATCTGGTGAATACGGTGGCTGAAGCATGATTACGGTGTTGTTTTTGCCAAAAAAAAACGAGTGAGCAGGTGCATTACCGTGATGCAAAAGCCATGAATTATTTTTCCACAATACCGGACGTTGCCTTCGTATTGCTTCTTGCGAGCAGCGCATAACGAGAATACTCCTTATTGGCCGTACGATCATGTGACAAAAACACCTGATGCACTACGCCTCGGTAATAGAAGAAAACAGTGAGCAAAAACTTGACATTTGATCGAATTTGGCGTGCTTTTTTGTTTTGACTCTTCTGGGCTCTTCCATTGGGATAATTGGACCCTGGTTTCGATAACTATATAACCATGATTTGTCACCAATTATGATCCTTGTAAGCAAATCTGGATCGCCGTTGACGTTCAACAATTCCTGAGCGATGCTCATGCGACGGTTGTTTTTTGTCAAAATTCAGCAATTTTAGAACGGACTTCGCTGCCACGCACACACATGCCATTGCATGCGTGCCATGAGCCAATCGATATGCCAACATCCTAAGTAACTTTGCCGAATACCTTTATGCCTCTCACCAAAAAACTAAACATGCTAAATAGCCGAAACTGTGAACATATGTTCAAGACGAGTGTAGCAACAAAAAAATATAAAAAAAATCATCGCGAATCTAATGTACGTATCCCTCGAAACTTGGACATCCACCCAATTTTTTGAAGAGACCTCGTATACCACGACACTGTAGAATAAAAACTTATTGAGATATGAAGCTACAAAAACACATGACATTAAAACAGACAAAACTTTCGAAATAACCCAATATGTCTTGGTGAAATCACTTTACAGGTCATAGCAAAGATTTCTTCTCATCAGAAACTTGGAACTCTATTTCGAACCAAAAAGATGTATATTTCTGGAACTTTTTATATTTTACAATGCTCAAACTAGGCCTTCTTTGGAATATTTATAGCTCCCCAAAGTATATCTTGCAATTTTTATATTCTATGTGTTGGAATTTGCCGCTACTTATTCAGGTAACACTTTATTGTGAGATTTTCACTAGACGGTTTACAGTTTAATACATTGGGTATGAGAACGTTTCAGGATGCTATTGTATAGCGAAACACGTATAGCGGTTTTGTAAACTGTTCAGAGTGAAAAACTCAAAATGAAGTGTGACTTGAATAAATTCTAGACTCTTTCGAGAAAAAAGCACTCCGCCTGATTGAAGACATAAACAATGCTGAAATGAATTGCAACTTTCGCTAGGGCCAACAAAAAAGTTTTTCTCGTTCAATGGAGCCGGTTAACCAATTGCATTTATCGTACTAACTAATATTAAATCTTCGATTTTGTCGATTATCTGACGCTTTAATTGAAATCAAATTTGGTTGAGGCCTTCCCAGAGTTTAAATAATGTAAAATTTATCATCATTAAATAAAGACTTGAAATTATTTGTCAGCAACCAATCGACTATATCGTCAGATTTTTTCATTTCGTCCAACTTATCCATAATAGATGGTAAAAAAAAACTTACCGCAAAGTGAAAACCTGAAGTCACTTTGAAATTGAAATAAAACACTTTAAAAACACATTAAAAATATTACCACAAAGCACTGCTATAATACAATACTGCTTGTTTCATACACAAAAAACAAATATTGTCAAGAAAAACTAAAACGATTTACCGAAATATTTTTCAGTCCCGGTCCGTCGTGGCATCCCGTCCGAATAATTACAAACGCAATCGTACACTAACGAAGACCAACTGGAGGCTAGCCTCCTCTAACGCTATAATTTCTGCAACTTTAAATTACAAATCGGGACGTATGTCGCTGGCTGATTCGGTTTCGCGGAGCTTGTGTTTTTTAAGGCGGTCGGAGGCTTGGCTCCCTTGCAACGTATGGCATTTATTATTTCGGGTTGATGGTTTCTTAGTTATTCATTCGTGGGCGGTGCGGTTTGTTGATGCAGGATACAGTGTGGTACGTACTACGTAGTGAGTGATAGTGTTTTTTCGGGCATATTATGTATTTATATTGAAAATTAATGGTAAAGTAATGATACCCAAGCATTTTTAGAAAAAAATAATCATAATTATTTGTCAATATCTTTTAATTCATTGCGATGAATATCCTCAAATTTTATGGGGAGGCTAGGCCTCCCTTGCCTCCTCTGACGAGCCGCCACTGCTTTCGCTCGGATTTTCTCTCAATACTTACCTATCCATAAAAAAGTATTTGTCAAGCCGGATTAGACGAATGGTAATTGGGGTGAAGTCGGCGAAATACCTCAAAATTTGATCATGAGTATATAACTATGTTGTATAAAATAGAAAAATTCAACATGAATTGAATTTTATTACACCTAGTTAATTACGAAAAATAAATGGTGACTTTTTTTACAACACTAGCAATCCGCCCGGCTCCGCACTGGTGCAATGCTGATACTAAATATACTACAGAATGTCTTTGTATACAACGTTCACAGTTTTTTTGTCAATACGCAATACAAACATGTTTTCTTTATAGGTAACTCTTGAAAGGTAATTGGCCTGGTACCGCCGCATTTTTTAATATGTAATATCTTCGAAAATATCCATTCAAATTACATGCTGTAAGGGGCCATATTGATCACATTATGGACAGATAAGATAAAGGATATATTAAAGATAAGTTTATGAACGCGCCTTTTTTGCGGCTGGCGTCTTATATACTTGGAATATTTGAAAATCCTTTTTTATTGTACATTTGGAACATAAAAAGCACCTAAACATTCACACACCGGAAATTGGAGGACATGGAGAAACCCGGCTGGCCACCCAGTTGGAATATTTCAAAATTCTTTCTTACTGCACATTTATAATAATAAACAGTAATGAAAGGGTAATTTTCATTTGTAAATGTGTCCCTTTTACCCCCACGGAGGGCGTCCCAGTTAGAATATTTGAAAATCCTTTCCTAGTGCGCATTTGAGACCTAAGAAGCACCTATATACCAAATTTTAGCTTCCTAGGACATACCAGTATGGAGAAACGGAGATGAATGAGTTTTTCTAGCTTTTCAATGTTTCTATAAGAATTTTCGACCAGACCCGTTTGAATATATGTTAACTTTTTTTGAGAGCATAGTTTTTTTAACATTTTTTCAATCCTTAGTTTCTTGGTAAGTTTAAAAACCTTGTAGAATACTGAACCGTTGAAATAAAACAAAAATGGTAATAACTGATAAGACGAAGTAGATCATAATTTTCGAAAATAGTCATTTAGATAAGAAAAATTTCATCAAATTGAGATGAAAATCATCTAATTTGATAGAAAATCATAAAAACATAACCAATTAAAACACTTTAACAATAAAATAAATTTTTTCCAGGGCTTGATTTTGGTTTTTTAAACCGATAGTATTCAGCATTAAACTTGCTCTCAGACAAGTGATTGAAAACGAAAAATGTCTTCGAAATATTTATTTTACAGAGTCCAAAACAAACACTACCCCCACATACCCGAACTTTTCTCGACGTCCATTTCACAAACCAAGTTGGCGTCATCAGGAGATGAAGTCACTGAGATGAGTCTAGTTCATTTCCCGATGATGGTGAAAAAGACGTCGAAAAGAGTGTTGCAGTCTTAGTGTGTGTGTATTTTCTATACATTTTATAATCCACAGTTTCTATGTGAAAAAAAAACGACAATAATATACCAACACTCTAACTGAAATCAAAATAAGTCTGAAGACTGTATTGAGGAGAGATACATACGAATAAGAAAATGAATTTTTCGAAATGAAATATTTCCCAACGTACCTACCTACACAGTAACTTCTGAAAAAAACTACTTCTCCGGCTAATACCACGATGTACATTGAATGATATCCAGCAGAAATGTTTGCAAGACACCTCACACACATTTGACTTGTAGATGTTTCTCGTTCCTCCAGCAGCCGGCCCACGCTGATAGATGAACATGAAATGAATTTCACTAGTTCGGACTTCCATTGTCTACTATATAAAATGATTTGAAATCCCTGAAACGAGTAAAAAAGAATAATTAAAAAAGAATAGTTGAAAATAACAATTATATTAAGCAACAATAAACCTGAAATGAAATGATAGTGAAATAACCTACAAGTAAAAATATAATAATTGAATAAATAAAAGTTAATGGAATGAAAAGAGAAAATAATAAAAAATAAAAAGTGTAGAGATTCCAAGTCACGTTAGTTCACGACGTTTCGATTGTTGGTATCTACAATCGTCTTCGGGTGATGACTGAACATGAAATGTTTCTTCCCTGCTTTTGGAAATTTGTTCACTTTTTTTTTCAAATTTTCAAATGAACTGATGTTAAATGAACAGAAAACAGAAGTATACTAACTTTTCAACAAGAAACTCAAACCAAGCTGATAAAACTGCAGTCAAATTTTTGGGGTTTATATTGATACACATTTATTATGGGTAGGACATATAAATAACATATGTACCAGGCTGAGTAGGTCAACAGACGCAATTAGAATAGTTAAAAGATCCGTGAACCAGAACGCAGCCCTGACTACATATCATTCTCTTTTTCACTTAGTACTAAGATATGGAATAATATCCTGGGGCAGTGCATCAAAATGTCATCTTGAAAAAGTATTCATCCTGCAGAAATCCGCTGTAAGAAGTATAACTTCTGCCAGAAGGGATGAAACTTGCCGTCCAATATTTAAAAATCTCAAAATAATGACACTGTATTCAGTTATTGTTTATGAAAACCTACTATATTTTCGACTTAATACAAATAATTGTACCTCTCGAACAGACATACACCATCACGATACTACAAATACATCAGACCTTGTCATGCAAGCAAATAAACTGAAATGGATGGACAATGTTGGCCTTAAGCTATACAATGCCACTAGACTTTCGCAATTTGTTCATTAAAAGAGTTAAGTACTTACTGAAAATCGTCTTTAGACATCAATGAATTTTATGGAATTGTCCAAATGAATAGAGATGCCTTCAAAGTGGACACCTAAATAATATGTTCCCAGTTGACTAATATGTATGTGTATTGAAATGTTAATCATATGTTTGTACTGAACATCTTGACGATCTTGATGTTCTTGATGATCTCCATGTAATATTTCAACCTTATGATTACCGTCTAATTTTCAGACTCTAAGATGTATGTAATCTGATTTCAGATGTGTTAATTTACTTTAACCACCATTGATTGTGGAATCTTAAGTTGTTTGTAGCCTGATTTCGATTGCGCCATTTGTTTTGTGTTAATCAAGACGAATGAAGATATTATTATTATTCCACAGTAGTATGCGCTGGTCAGGCCCTATCCCACTCCCCACACTGTGGGGTAAGTGATCATTGGGTCCGAGAATCATGTGCCCTGAGCAAGCGCATTGAGCCAAGAATGACAGTCTTTTGCATCTGTGCGGCTAAGATTTCTGCCTTAGGGCAGCAAGCCGGTATGATTTTAAGATTCGAGAGTAGAGAGGACATCATTCCACCAAGGACTCCAATAATCAGAACAACCATTTTGACAGAGTGATCTGGATAGAGTATGCGGAGTTCGAAGAGAAAATCTCGATATTTTATTCGTTTTTCTTCCTTTTTTCTGACGATATTCGTCTCGCCAGGAGCTGAAAACTCCACGACAAATATCGTTTTGCTCTGGTGGTTGAGAAGGACTAAATCAGGCTTATTAGCTTGTATAAGCCTGAGGGTGGTGAACGAATAGTTCCAATAAATTCGGCACTTCTCGTTCCACACAACGGATTCAATATCCCCTGGAGCGTAGGGCCACACCGGTGTCTCGTCAATACCGTAACAGTGCCGTAGATGGTAATATAGCACTCTAAGGGCAGCGTTATGTCCATGGATATATGCCGAGACCGCATATGCTGGACATGCTGATAGCAAAACATTAGGGTCTCGGGCGCCTCGCGGTAGGCCCTGCACCTTTTGTCAGGAACCTCTATACCCATCACGCGACTGCGGTAAACTAAGGTGTTGAAGACACCATCCTGGCAAGCCATGATGAACCCCTCAGTTTCCGACTTCAGCCCACTCGACCTGAGAAAAGCGAACGTCAGGCGCTTTGATAAGCCAATGACTCCAATGTTATTGAAGAAGACCCCATGTATTGGCTTATCCTTGTGTTTCCGCAGAAGTAAGGTGATCTCTGCGGCTTTTATCTGAGCTTTTTGCTGAACGGGTTCCAACTTGGTGACAGAGTTGTGGTCACCTCGTTCAGTGTCGAAAACTATACCGAGTTCATCAGCTGCTCGGGCAGCTGCCCTAAAAAGAAATGCTTCAATTCCTGCTCTTTCATGAAAACGGACCATGCAGAGAAGGCGATCCGAACTCCTGACGACTTTACAGGCTGTATCCAGTACCATTCTGTCATGTAGACACTCCAAACTCAAAAGTCCACGGCCCCCTGTTGTCGGGGAAATATTACCGTGGAACGGACGATTTGGGATGCAAACTCCTATAGAGATGCATCATTATTCGGGTCTTTACGTCAAGTTGATACAGCTCTTCCTGAGTTCACTTCACTACTCCAAACGAGTAGAGTAAGATTGGAACGGCAAGCATATTTGTTGGAGCAACCTTGTTCTTCCCTGACAGTTCCGATGACCAGATGTGTCGAAGTTTGTGCTGATACTTGCCGCGGAGAGAGTTTTTCACTGCTGTTACCTCTTGTGAGTGGCGTTGTTCCACCCCGAGGTGAGTATACGTCTCTCCGGCATCCAGATGGTGTAGGATGATTACATCTACGAGCTGCACATCCTCTCCGTAGTCCCCGCATCGTCCTCTTTTGAGATGGACCATTGCACATTTGTCTATCCCGAATTTCATACCGATGGCATGCGTGTACTCTTCCACCACCCTCAAGGACTGATGGAGATCCTTCTCTCCAGAGAAATTATTATTATTATTATAAAGCTGTTACTAGTTAAGAAATCTTCCTCTTAGGCAAAAGTTTCATACATACAGTGGAACCGCGTCGATGGAGTCCCAAGCACACTGCTGTTTTGGTCAGATCTTTCCTTCGCTGATAAGAAGTAATACTATAGTATCTTTATACTATGGTAATATCATAAAACCGTTCTGTAGGTGATCTAGGGGATTGATTTCAGTGTAGTCCAGTTATTGGATGAACAAGAAGCATCTGAAAGAAGCATCTATGACGTATCCTGCATAAATCTCTGCCGGATATAATTAAATGTCCATTGTGGTATTAGCCGGGAAATTATTTGTTTTCCAGCTGGCTTTCAACAGAACCTACTGTGAAGGTTCTGGCATCGATTACTCTGGTCATTAGCCTCGTGTTCGGTGTAAGCAATGTTAATAACTCATCGAGCCACTTAGCACTTTCGGACTTGGCGTACACTGTAGTGTACGTAAGTTTGATCATCACATATAGAGGATTTCTTATTGTGGAGCGCTTTGAACCCAACGTACATTTGAGTGTATACCTAATGAATGTTAGATGAGATATAAATGAACTGTCATCTATGAACGAATAACTGAAACTATCGAAAAATTACCCCTCGGGAAGGCAGATGGCGACATTTCTCCACAGGTCTCTCGGATATTCATTATACTTGACAGATAGTTTGAAATATATTCGAACAAATAATACAATGTTACAATAAGGTTTCAAAGTGTGTGTTTTCATAGATGATCGGGGCCTAAAGTTTTTGTGTAGGTTTTTGGGACTGCCAAACGCCTGTACACAACAGTGCACACTGGGATTCGACGATTGAAAGGTATGCACAACATTCTAACTTTTTTATTTTCAATTCGAAAGGAATCCAATTATTTAAGCGTTTTTTCAAAAAATGGCTAAGAGGAGAATGTCTCATGACGAATTGTTTGAGCTGATTCATCAAGACCTGTCGGATATTGACGAAGACGATGGATGGGAATCAGATTCTGGTATTTCTACGTGATTTTCAATGTTCTTTCTAGTGCTAATTATGAAATTATAGATGTAATCGCGCCTCTTCGAGGTGACGATGTGGAAGATATTTTCCTGGAAGAAGAAAACATCGAGGAACAGAGACCTGATGTCCTTGAAAGTGAATATGTTTCACAAAGTAAAACAATTGTCAGCGACAAAGAATATCCTTTGAGTAAATCTGCTCGAATAAAAAATTACTTCGAAAATAATGAATTGACGCTCAAAAAAGACATCTGTTGGCGAAAAATGTGAGATATATTACCCCAAACATCACTTGGCACAGGCCAAAAAATGATGAAGTGACTGATCTTGAAAGTCCTTTGTATTTCTTTCGGCAGTATTTTACTCCTGAGCTTATCTCTTCCATGGTTGAGCATACAAATCTATACGTTGTACAGAAATTTATGAAATGCCCACTAACAACTATAGATGAAATGGAGACACTCATCGGAATACAAATAGATTACGTGTGCCCATGATCGCCGATGCAATGCCTCGCGATCGATTTCACCGACTGCGAACAGCCTTGCATTTCGTGAATGTACTAGAAAGGAGCCCAAATTGCACGGATAGAATGTGGAAAGTACGGCCATTATATAACACCCTACGTGAACGAATGACCACCCTTCAATTGGAATTGGAGCTGAGCATCGACGAGCAAATGATTCCCTTCAAAGGGAGGCTAAATGTGAAGCAGTATATAAAGGGAAAACCTTGTCCATGGGGTATCAAACTGTTCGCTTTGTGTGGGTCGAGTGGCCTGATGTATGATTTTCTCATATACCAAGGGAGTACAACTGAGCTGACTATTGAGCAGCAAGAAGTTTTTGGACTTGGAACTTCAGTTGTACTCAAACTTTCTGAAAGGATCGAGGGAGTCAACATACAACTTTACTTTGACAACTATTTTTCGAATTATAATTTACTACAGTATTTGAGAAATTCATACATTTACGCTTCTGGTACCGCACGGGTGGACCGTTTTGGTAGACCTCCCTTCTCCTCAGACACTGTAATGAAAAGTAAAGGTCGTGGATATGCGGAAGAACTCATCAGTAACGATGGCCAAGTGGTGCTCACCCATGGAATCGATATAGCATGCACAAATGGTTGGATCGAGTACCGGCAGAAGGCTGAGGATTGTTGCATTTTCGTGTTGCTGAGGGCCTGATTGGTGGGACCAGGGCTGAGTCGACACCGAGATCACGGCCTTCAAGAGATTCGCCAACAATTTCACCGATGGTAAGGATCAGAAACCGAAAAGAAATGAAGACAGTAGACGAAGTTAGACTCGATGGAATAAAGCACTATCCGGAATTTGACAATAGGAATTTTGCAAGTAGGTGCAAAATGCCGATTTGTAAATCTCAAACACACATTTTTTGCCAAAAATGTCAAGTCCATTTGTGCATAGCAAAAAAACAGAATTGTTTCACATTATACTATACAACAAAATGAATAAAAATTACCTCTAAAAATGAATTGCTTTATTTTCTATTGGTAGCAATATTACCATTGAGACCGAGTGTGCACTCTAGTGCACATGTCAGAAGTCGAAATCGACCATAGATATGACATTATGATGGGTAGCAAAATTCTTTAAAGAAATCATAAATAACGTATATATACTGTGTTTCAATTTTTTTGGTAGACTAAAAAAAACTCGAGTCCGAAAGGGGGAGCATCATGACTATTCGCAGTTTGTCAGTCATGTAACGTTGCAGAATCATCTCATTTCTTGAAAACTGTGACTGTTAGCAAGCATAGTCTGCATTTTTCTGTATTTTGAAAGCATATCTACATGTAGCACAAGTATAATAGTATTACCTATACTAGCATTATACAGGGTGAGTCAACAAGATTCCCTCGGTCCATTGCTATCAGGAAAAATAATTTTTCGAATTGCTCAATTTTTTTTCGCAGTCATATCGATAAATACTATCTTCTAAAATTATTTTCTCGCACACTGGGTAATTCAGCCGAGCGTGGCCAACCAAAGTTATATATTTTTTCATGAAGCATCCAGCATATGAATACGTTATTCGATTACTTATTTTTTTAGCTCCCTAATTTCTATTGCGGCATTGCCGTTATTTCAGAAAAACCTATTTTGCTACAGCAATTAAGCGGATATTTTTTAGGAATAGTTAGTCAACATCACTTTGATAATTTCTGAAATCTCAACTTTTGGAAACAATATACAAGGTGCTCGGTAAAACCGAGCGAAAACATTTTCAAACAGACATAATTCAACTTTTTCAAATGGAACATCCTGTATTTTTGTATGAAATGTTTCAACATTTCACTACATTTTTATCAGAGTTATACTATAGAAAAATTTGATAATTTAGAAATTATACCAAGTTTTAGTAATTGTTGTAACGACAAAAAAATCTATTTTCTTACGTTCACTTACTCGAATTTGTTTTTTGAATATTCAAACTAATCGCTACTACATTAGCATTTTTCATACCATCTAGTGATAGTTATCAGCGGTTTCAACTGTGAGAAATGCGTAAAAAACCTAAAGAATATTTATACTGTTTTTTTTTTCTTTAAAAACCCAGTTATCCATGACTGACATAAAAAAATTAATCTCGGGATTTGTCAATAACGTCATGTGTTGAGGTTTTTTTTCGCGTGTAGATTGAATCATTTTCATTATGAATTATGTATTGGAAGATATGGTGCAAATTAATGGTTTATGCTTTGGGAGAAAGTGACAGAAACTGTCTCCTTGCATCTAGGATTTGCAAAGAGAAGTTCCCCGAAAGAAGACAACCAGATGAAAGGGCATTTCACACTCTAAAAACAAAATTTGTAAGAACTGATATTGTCAATCACGAGAAGTTCGAACGTGTTTGCCCTGTAACAAATGAAGAGAATGCATTTCAAATTGCTCTTCACCTTGTTGAAAATCCTCATGTGAGTACCTGAGACCTGAGCAGGGAATTAGGATTTTCACAAACCAGCGTGTCTCGAATGATACGAGCAAGCAAATTTCATCCTTACCACATGCAATTAATGCAAGAGTTAAGAGGAAGAGATTTTGAAAAACGTGTTCAATTTTGCCGATGGGGCATAGAAAAGATCAATCAGCAAAATGACTTTTTCGATTTCGTGTTATTTTCTGATGAAGCGACTTTTCATAAAAATGGAACTGTATAAGGCGTTATTATGCAACGGAAAACCCCCATTTTGTTCGTTGCCTGAACCATCAACAGTGTTGGTCACTGAATGTTTGGGGTGGAATTCTCGGAACAAGAGTTATCGGTTCGTATTTTTTGGATGGACATTGCACTGGAAGAAAATATGTAAATTGTTTCGGCATTAGTTTCCAAATTTATTGGACGGAGTTCCATATTGAACAATACTTAGAATGTGGCTACAACAAGACGGTGCACCACCACATTCTATAAAACTGAGGTACGGAAATACCCCAACAAACAAATTGTTTATTGAGGTATATCAAATGGATTGTCTACCAAACTCCTCCAACATCTATAGAAGACATGAAACGAAGAATCACTAAAGCTTTGAGGGAAATCACAGAGGATATGCTGGAACGTGTAGAGATTTCTTTAAAAAAAGACTAACATTATGTGTTGCCAAAAATGGTCGCCATTTTGGAATCCTCGATTCAATAAAAAAATTAGGCATTATTGTTCACATTGAAAAAATTTTCAGTAAGAGAACGTAAATAAATGAATTTTTTGTGGGTACAACAATTAATTAAACTGGGTATAATTTGTAAAATATCTGTTTTTCGTATAGTATACCTCCGATAAAAAATGTGAAATGTTGAAACATTTCACATAAATGAAAAAATACAGGGTGTTCCATTTGAAAAAGTTGAATTATATCTGTTTGAAAATGAATGAAACTCGACCAGTTTTACCGAGCACCATATATATTTTTTCCGAAAGTTGAGATTTCCGAAATTATCATACTGATGTTGACTAACTATTCCTAAAAAATATCCACTTAATTGCTGTAGACATGCAGGTGGTGAATTAAAAAAATATTGTCTGCAAAATAGGGTTTTCTGGAATAACTTGGCAATGCCGCAATAGAAATTCAAAAACAAAAATTTCTTAAAGAGCTTAAAAAAATATGTAATCGAATGACGGATTCATATACTGGATGTTCCATTTAAAAATATATAACTTTGGTTGGCCACGCTCGGCTGAATCACCCAGTATGTGAGAAAATGATTTCGAAAGAAAGTATTTATCAATATGACTGCGAAAAAAAATTGAGCAATTCGAAAAATTGTTTTGCCTGATAGCA
Organism: Leptinotarsa decemlineata; assembly: GCF_025532065.1. Taxonomy (NCBI): domain Eukaryota; kingdom Metazoa; phylum Arthropoda; class Insecta; order Coleoptera; family Chrysomelidae; genus Leptinotarsa; species Leptinotarsa decemlineata. The sequence goes on along the minus strand of NW_027412549.1, from coordinate 685,962 downwards.
ATGGACCGAGGGAAGCTTGTTGACTCACCCTGTTGTTACGGTTTCAAAATCACTACCTCAATTTTTAGTAAACCCCCAGTAGATTTTATAATGGAGAAAGGAAAAGTCTATAAAATTCCACATAGTTCATAGTTTACTTAAAATATAGCAATTCATTTCGTATTACGATTTATTATGACCCTGTATATTCCAGGAATATATGAAACGAGTCTTCGTATCATTGCTGGAATCGGCAGATTCACAAAGTTTATTTATAAGACATCGTTTTTTTCTACAAATAATTCATCTGTCTTTTATGACAGTTCATGTCATTTCGACATTTGGAAACTTCAGAAAAAAAACGTCTCTTCTTTCTTTTCTTGGTTTTGGACCAGACACGGGAAGAACATCGCAATTTTGCGGATTTGAAAGAAGGTTTCAAAGTATTACTGAGTCGACAATTGATTTATCTCAAGGGAGATAATCAATTATCTACTGTCGTAGGATTTATGTAGGAATTACTTGAAACTCTCAAATTGAAGTTTACCTTGTCGAAGAACTCAGACATCTCAAAAGGCCACACTCCATCTCAGGTATGAACAAACATTTTGTGTTTTATTGATACGACCTTTTTGCTTGCAAGAAATTATGTTCAGACATGTATACAATTTTTAGGCCTTCATTTTCCATTTGCTTGTTCGTTGCTAACTGATAACGCCCTTAAAATCTCCCCAACTTTGAGAAAAGCGGTTGGCGAATCTCCACTTCTTGGACACCTAAATGACTCACCACTGTTAGTAGCGACATAAGAGCGGATGATAGTAAACCTCATGTCTCTAAGAAGGTAATATTGTTCCTTTTTATCGTTCATTTTGGTCTGAACGGGACGCATTAGCATCAAAGGAATAGCACTACCAAAACTGTCAGCGCTACTGCGAAACCCACTTCATCTAGCTATAAAGTACCTACTTTTACTTAGTTTCGATTATATTAGTTTAGTGTGTTGTAACTGAAATTTTAAAACCTTTGCTACCTTTAAATAACTGTAAACCGATGGAATGCATACTAGAGGGTAGATAATTCATCAGTTGAATTAGACAACTAGGAAATCATTGTGGCAAAATCCTTTCTTTTAATATCATTTATTTTTCCTTGCTCTCTTTCCCATAACTTGCATCAATAAAAGATTCTAAAATTAATTTACTCCTTTCTTCTTTCTTTATACCTACTCCCGTTTCCACTGTTGAAAAGCTGGTGGGGCATTTGAGGAGGTAATACTGTACTTGTGCATGTAATATGCGCTAACTGCTTGCATTTCAATAAGTGTTATACTACGTTTATTGAGTTATATTTTCTAGTATGTATTAGTTATTGGAACTCTAGAGGTATTGTTTCTTTGGTCAGCAAAATATATTGAAAAATCGCAAGAACAAACTATCCTGCAGAAGAGATAAATCCAACTTTTCTCCTTGGTGACAATAATAACATTAAAAAAAGAGATGAAACATGAAGTTTGATTTAAATATCCCGAGGGGAAGGCCTTGGCCAGCAAAATATTTTGAAAAATCACAAGAGTGAACTTCCCTTGGAAAGGGGTAGATCCAAGTTTTTTTCAACGACGGCGATTATGGCATAAAAAGAGAGATAAAAATTTGAAGTTTGATCGAAATATTCCGACGAGACAAGAATAGACAAACTACCCTTCGAAATTACGAGTACATGAAAGGCAGATAAAATATAAGGGTGGATTTCAATCCTATTAAAGGTGACATCAATATCAAGTGAAATTCATGTATATTTTTTAATATAAACATGATATACAGATTATGAATGTCTTATTTGGCCATACTTTTCTGGTCAGCAAATTATATACAGTCTTGGAATATTTTATTTCGCAAGGTAACCTTAGGACTGTCAAAGCAGTTTTTCTTCCAGTTTAATTCAAGAAGGAGGCACATTATGATAATTACTAATATCAGGTATTATATCTTGTTGTGTAATAACTTTAGAGGAATCATTATAAACATTCTCATAGCATACGCCCAGCCGCGTTTGTTTGGAATGCGGAGAATTCTGGCAAGAGATGCGTGCAACTACCATTCCCATTCTCAACGGCAGTGAGACCCATCACGTACAAGGTGGTCCACTTGAGATTGTTATTAAGATTCGTTCATCAAAGCAATCAGTCCGCGGTGCGTGCAGACAATCATTGTTGATTATTGCAAAGATACCAGAAATGAATCAGGAATGTTAGTTTTTCCAAGATGGACCAGAATAACATCCACAAAGAACAAACAGGTACGGCTTGGCAAATCTAGCTGTGTCTGAGATGCGCGAACGATAAAGAAAGATGGTAACTGTGCTATACCAACTTTTATCAGAAAGACCAATCAAGAAGAGAATTTTGGCTTAAGTAAATTCGGCAAGTGTTGTTTAATCTATCCAGAAATGAGAGAGACTACAGCAGTATATCTATATATATATTTTAGTGCCTTAGGCGTACTGCATTCAAATTATCTACTCTCAACGAATTGAATATATGAATATCATTCATAACAAATAAAATAACAAATCTACTATGACAAATGTTAAAATATGTCCAGTAGTAACCAAGGCGATATAGATATTCCTTTGAAGTATACTGTCAACAGACACATCGCACCCATCAATAAGACCGACTTGGCTTTTCGGGGTTATTCATGACATTCTTCAGTTTACTTCGAGAGCTCGTTGAATAAACAGCTATACAACATGAAAGCTAGTTGTTCGGAAATAGTGAAGCGTCCGAAATTGTCACCATTAAATATAAATGAAAAAACAGTTGTTATGAATGTATATAATTCTTTAAGAATACTATATCTGCCCGAAATAAAAAGTAAGGAGGAAGTAGTGCAAAAAAGCGCGAGTATGACCAGTGTCAATAGATCGACAATTTTTAGAATTCTCAAGGAACTCAAGGAAAACAACAACTTTTTCGAGCCGAAAGTATCCACTGGTAGAAACTGTTTGGTTATCGTTGAAGAAGTGAAGAATTCTATTAGGGGAACAGTACACTCTTTTTAAATAAAAAACGAAATGTCACGAAATAACAATAAATAAAGTTTTGTCAGTTATTCGTGAAGACAGAACTCGATTATGGAAGATATTACATGAGCTGAATTTCACTTTTGGAAAGCAAGGTAGAAAGAGCATGTTAATAGAAAAATCAGAGATTGTAGAATGAAGAAGAAACTATTTAAGAGAGACAAAGGAAGCCAGAGCACTAGGTAAATCTATTTTTTATTTGGATGAAACATTGGTCAATGAGGGTCATACCGTCTCGAAGATTTGGCAAGATCAGAACATCAAAAGTGGAAGACAAGCCTTTATGGAAGGTTGGTCCACTGATTTGAAAATTCCAGTTGAAAAAAGTCGTCGTCTTATCATGACTCACATAGGCAGCAGTGAATGATTCTTGAAAGATGGATTGATGGTGTTTGAATCGAAGAAAAATGGAGATTATCATCAAGAAATGGATGCCATAGTATTCGAAGAATGGTTTAAAAACATACTTGTTAAACTTCCGCAGAAATCCGTAATAGTAATGGATAACGCAAGTTACGACAGTAGACGAGTCGAGAAGCTGCCGACGTCGTGTTGGAAGAAAGCAGATATTACTGAGTGGTTACAAAGCTATTCCTTTTGAATCGACCATGTTAAAAGCGGAGCTCCTCAACGTGGCTAAACGTCATAAGTCAAAATTCGTCAGGTTAGTCACCGATGAGATGGCGAAAACTAAAGGAATGTCAGTTCCTCGGTTGCCGCCTTATCTCTGTGAATCAAGTTAAAGGATTCATCGCAAGGAATAATAAGACCTTCAAGCTGTGTGAAGTAAAGAAATACCTATATAGTGCTCTGATAACAGTCGATCAAGAAGCTTGGGAAAAATGTATCCACAAAACAATCAGAATCGAAGCAGAGATGTGGGATCTGGATGATCGCATACTTCAGAAAAAATTATTCCAATTGTCATCAATCCTAAGGAAAACTGATTCATCCAGTGAAGAATCACTCAACGAATACCTGTAGACTTTTTTCAGATTAAAATTATCGCAATGTCTTATTCGAAGTAAGTATTCCCATTAAATCTATAAAATTGTTTCTGAATCAACTATAAAATCCAATAAGGAATATGAATCTTCATTTCAAAAGCAATAAGAATATATAAAGTATATCTCTCAGTGCAGCCACACTTTTCTACTTCCTGAAAATGTCAAAGTCGAAGCCGAAACGTCGAACAACTCAAAATTTGGAATGCGGTTCAACTCGAAATCAGATGTTCAAATTTCTAACCACGGAAACCTATTCTATTTGTATACTTATCTGGTGATGTTTCGAATACTTTATCCATCTTCATTATCATACCGACGATCAATTTGATATTATCAGTGTCAGTATCGGTAATAATAATAATATCAAATTTATTTACATCAAGAGACGAATCATAACTACAAATGATAATGTTTTGATTTAAATAGGTTGGATAAAGAAAATGGATAGAGTCTTTAAAACGTCACCAGATGATACATATTTCTTTTAATAATAATAATAATAATAATTCAATGATAATAACCTTGATACATGAAAATTGTGCCAAACATCTTTATAAATACAATCTGACATATACATCATCATATACAAAGTATATGAACATATGTGAAAAAAAGAAAATAACACTTGATTAAATAACTTTAAAATATGTGTTTAATAGCAATATATGAATTAAATAAAATTATTCAGAAATGTAGTTGATGAAATGTATATCATGATTTATTGAAATTCATTATATCATTATCCATTCTTTAGTTTTATTTTTATATGAAAAAACAAATTTGGAATTTTTTATATAATGAGACAGCTTATCAAATATATAAAGAATTATATACATGTAATTTTTTTGTTTTCTTCACTCAATTTTTTGAAGAATATGTTAATTAATTTCTTGTATCATAATCATGATTATTATATTGAACCTTTGATTTATTTTTATACACATAAATGATTGTGAATCATGATAGGTAGATAATCTATAAAACATTATCCATGATAATAATTTAAACAATTTTCACCAAATTTTTTTCAATCATCGGTTTAGCTATGGTGTTAGCGAAACGCGTCAAGAGTTAAAAAAAAGTTTGTGAAAATGGTTTAAATATTATCATGGATAGTGTTATTAACGGGTCAGTCCCTTTCATGCAATATTGCATCTATGTAAATTGTATCTATATAAATAGATACAATTCATATAATATTTTGGAATATTGGTTGCCTAAAGATTATAATATGATTTTTCGCCTACTGTTGATACATGGTTTTCGTCAGGAAGTGTTACGATTCCGGATGGATTACCATCTTCATCTTCTGAAGCGTCATCCTCATATTCCTGTTCCGATGCAGTGTCGCTATCCTCATCATATTAATTGATAATGAAAGCATCCACATTGATGTCTTTATTGGGTTCATTTGACATGAAATCGTATTCAAATTTTCTTGCTCGTTCACAACGAGATTTCCATTGCTCGCTCGGAAGAAAACTGTTCACAAAAATCGTCGCAATATTGCATGATATCGTAGTATTCGAAAGTAACATTTTTATTTGCCACCTTATCATTCAGTCCATCCGAAACTAACTCAACTGGATTCAAGTCTGGGTGATATGGCGGTAATCGTTCAACGTTGTGATTTGGCGCTAGGAAGAACTGATCTTTTAAATCTATTTGAAAATGTCACTGACATTTTGTCGATTTGTTCATTATGATATGGTGCGTTATCGATCACCACGAATCTTATCGACGACAAATTCGAAATCAATTGTTCCGACACCCATTTATTATAGTTATCAAAATGTACCTTGTTGTGGTGATCACCTGTATTACAATTTGTAATACAGGTGATCACCACAACACAATTTGTAATACAGGTGTTGTATTACAACCTTCCGTGGTATGATAACTCCAACCTTTTTGGTGGGTGTGTGTAGCGTGACTGTTTCAGCCATATAAATGATAGGTCGACATTGTTCTCTATAGGTCCGCATTTTCTTCTAGAATTATATCCTAAGTAGTAAAATAGGCTGGCGTTCCATCTGTCATTTTTCACCTTTTTCACCTTTCTTAATCGAAATCCAAGTTCATGAATTTCTGTTCGCAAAGACTTCTTGCTACGCTGATAGTCTCGGATGATAGTTTTATGAAATATCCCGAGTTTAGGAATTCGTTTCTCTTCAATTTGGAAATTAGTTATGCATGTGTGTAAAATTGACAAATCAGCATCATCCATCACAATTCTGGAATGTTTGATACATTTTTTGGAGTTGACAATGTTTTTTATTCAACATTTTCTAATTTTTTCATCTCTGATTTCAGTTTTTGTATAGTTCGTACGCACCCTGTAGAATCAACTACTCGTCCTTGAATCCTCAAAGTTAAAACATAATATTGGTTACAATTTTTCTTATTATTACTATTACTTTTTACCTTCGCAAGATGATTTTTTATTTCATCTGCCGTTGCTTTAGCTTGCATAAACTTAATACGTTGTTCACAATTTCTCTGCTTTGTCCATTGAGAACCTTGTTTTTCAGTTTACTGATCAAAGACAAATTACTCACAGTTCACCATATAGAATGAATTCTGCACGAATACGATGTTCACTACACGAGTTTCTCGATGTTAATGAGCTCTCGCCCCACCCGCTGGCTAATCTACTGCGCATCCAATATTCAGAGACACAAATAGACTTGCCAAACTGTACCTATACTACAAATTACCTTGCAATTACACATTGAAAAAGAAACTCCCCCCGCCACGTTTGTCTGCCTGCCTGAACAAGATAACCAACACTTGTGAGAATTTCACAAAACCGCAAAACGTGCTTCGTTACATAATCGAAAGTTTTCATAGTGTTCAGTGGAAATCTCAAAGTGTTTCTAGAATTCATTGTGGATTTCCATCAAGTGTCGGCCAATAAATTCACATATGAACACTATAAAGTCAAAAAATATCGAAAAGATTTTCATTGGACGGAGTGATTCAAGAAGAAGGTGTTTGAGTATGATTAATTAATGTCTGGTGTAAAATAGTTGAAATATGACGATATAACCGTGTGAAGTCGGGGTGATACCCGAGTGAAGTCGTGGAGCTTTAAAAAAAACGATTCCTAATATCTTTGAGATATAACGAAACAATTCATATTGTTCTTTTTTTGAGAGTCAATGAAGAAGTCTGCGATGCCATGTGTCTATCATGCTAAACCCATTTCAATGTTCGAAGAAATTGTGGTAATTGGAAAGCTATTTAGACAGATATTAATTTTATCAAATTAAATACGTTAGTATTTGTGCATTTCATGCACATCATAATTACCTTAAACCATACAATTCAAATAAACACCTTATAGGTGTTATGGCAAAATTAAAAATGTCGTTCAACAAATTAAATTCAAGAGGTCTCATACACTAATAGAACACGCTTGTTGAAGAATGGTTTCAAGTGCATTGGTTTTGTTTTAGGTAGTGAATCGCTTTAAATGTTGAAGACACATTTTGTTTTGTGTTTGGTGTTATGTGTTTCTGTAGCTACATATCTCAATAAAAATGTAATTACAATTAATTGCAATTAATACAAATCATGAAATTATGAAACAACAACAACCAAAATTAATTGGCGCTCTGGGGCGACTTGATTGATTCCATTTGTGCATTTGCTTTTTCAGCTGCAGGAAAACCCAGAAAAACCTGCAGCACCACATCATCTGAAGATTTTAATCTATCAATGTCCTCTCTTTCCTAGAATAAAATGTAGGGTGTCTCCAGAGGCTCCAATAAATTCAAGATATCGCTAGAATATTTAGTGACACGACTATCGTCAAAATTAAACCAGTCCGTTTCGTCTTTGACCAATGCGTAATAATGGGGAATGCTCCTCCTGACAAAAATCAAGTAGTTTTCATAAAAGGGCTCTAAAACAACACATTTTAAACTTATCATTTCAACCTTTTTCTTCAAAAATTTATTTAAATACTTAAAAAAGAGGAACGAAATAATGTATTCAACATTTGACAATGTAATGTATTTCACCATTTGACAACGTCGGTTATAGCTAATAAAGGACAATGAATCTGTTACCTGTATGAAACAAACAAAGATGACATATTTCAGAGGCGTGCTGTTCTGTTTACTTATGTTCCGAGTTCCGAGACATTCTGTGACATATGACATTTTGGCACCTAACCTATCTTCCTCTATATAAATAAATAACAAAACAACTGTTGTTTATGTGGCCTGTGGAGGTGGTATTGAACTATAATTTATATTTTGCCTTAATTGTTGATTTATAAAGATAATTTTCCTTTTTTAAAGTAGAATATCTAAGGTACGTATAAATTATTTCAACTTGATATATGAATTAGAAACAAAACCCAACATTTGAAACATCAATTTGAATACTTTTCGAAGTGAATTTGAAAAACTCATGAATTAAACTCAACTTTATTTTGTTCAAACTTGCATTTGCTGTAATAACCCAAACTGAGGAACACTCCCTATTACCTAATTCAACGCCAGAATCAAGGTGAACAATGACTGCATGAAGATTATAATAGTGGTCTGCTAGATTGAAGTATTGATCTATTTTGAACCTTCGTAAGAATTTGGTGCTTCCGTCAGGGGTTGAGTCATGTTTGGAGATCATCAGTGTTATTATTAGATTGACTGGTGCCTCAGCTATACTTGTTGTCTTATAATAGTCAGTTAGTTTGGTGCATGTTTGGCAATACGGTTGATCATCACCCTTTAAAAGTTTCATTTTCAGATGATTCAACAATAAGCTTTGCACGGACTGGTTATCAGTCGTATTAGGAAACGCTAGTTGAAGTTCCAGAAAGTCAAATACGTTTTTGCTACCTCTTGAACATTTACTACAAAGTAAAACTCAATAAATATTTTTTCTACTGTGTCGTGGTATACACTGATCGATAGAGAATTTTGTACTCTATAGGTACATTGATGCTGTTAATTTTTTTTTCAAATTTTAATTTTTTGCCTCTTTTCGACTATACTATGACGTCATTAGGCGATTTTCGATCAATTTTTCTTCACGAATTCGAATTGAAACAAAGCGCTGCCGAAACAGCCCGAAAAATCAACCAGGCATTTGGCAATGATAATGTTAATGAACACATCCTTCGAGGTTGGTTTGCGAAAATTCATTCCGGAAATTTTAGTCTCGAAGATGAACTCCGAAGTGGTCGACCTACCATAATCCAGGATTTGGAGGATTTGAGGACCCTGGTGGAGACTGATCCATCACAAACGGTGCGTGGAATGGTGGAGGAACTGGGCATCAGCTCCCATGCAGTTTTTGATTGTTTGAAATGTATTGCAAATTGCAAAGTTCGAAAAGCTTGAAAAGTGGGTGTCCCACGAATAGAAAGATCAATAGAAGTTGTTCTTCTTTGCTTTTGTGCAACCGAAACAATCCTCTTTTGGATCGGATCGTCACGTGTGATAAAAAGTGAATCCTTCACGACAACAGGAGTCGTCGAGGACAGAGGTTGCACATCGATAAGCCACCCAGGCACTTTCCAAAGGCGAAAACCTAACAAAAAAGACCACGGTTACTGTATGGTAGTCAGCGGCTGGTGTGATTTACTATAACTTTCTGCAACCGGACCAAACCATCACATCAGAGTCCTATTGTGGGGATATTAACGAAATGTACCAAAGATTGCGTCGGCAGCTGCCAGCCCTGGGCAACAGAAGTGGTCCGATCCTGCTCCACGATAACGCCCGTCCGCACGCTTCACAAATTACCGTCCGAAAATTAAACGAACTGAGCGTCGAAGTTCTGCCGTACACACCATACTCCCCAGACCTCTCGCCAACTGACTACCACTTTTCAAGCACTTCGTTTACTTCATCGAATTCCGGGGATACAATTTTTATGGAATTAATCGAATTGTGGTACGTTGGCAAAAGTGCACTAATTCAAATGGCGCTCATTTCGATTGAATTGAATAAATATTCACTGAGATATTACATTTTAAAGTCGTCTCATAAAAACGGACAAAATTTTTGAATCAACCTTATACCATATTTTCTCCACACTATATATTCATCAATAGCTGTTGCCGTAAGCATATGTAGCGTAAATCCATCAATCACCCTGTAGATCAAAGAAGTTTTTCTGACATAAGTCCGGCCGTACACGGACCACATATTTGCAGTTGAGGCAATCACAACTTCGCGGTTGACCCAACCACATTATTGTGGTCTACTTACTTACTTACTTAAACCGCACTTGCAATTGAGGCAACTGACATCTATATTTTGTGGTGTCAGAGTTTAGTGCCAGTTTCAATATGGATTTTGAAAAAGAAGCACTACTACTTCTTATTTTGAGGAGAAGGAGAAGACGTAGGAAGGTACGATCGTTTTGGGTACATCCACTTCTGGTTGCGCGACAACAGGAAGGAAATTTTTATATTTTGTTTGAAGGTGGTTCACAATGTTTAGTGATGGTAATTAAAAAAAAAATTTAATTACTTCAGAATGTCCATTAGTTCTTTTGATGAATTACCTAGAATTTTGAAATCAAAAATTGAACGCTGTGAGACCAATATGAGAAAAAGTACACGACGGTGTACGCGGTTGTGTACGAATGCAAGTTTGTGGTTAGTGTACGGCGGATGCCGAGATGACATCTCGGCGGAGATCAGCAGCAAGTTGATTTCAGACGCCCGTTTTGACTTTTGTGAACGTCCGTGTATGTGTAGTACAGTATTTCTTATGGGCGACTTGAGTTCGCTGGATCGCGACTGCAATTGTGTGGTCGATCCGACCGCAAAATATGGCTCGTGTACGATTACCATTACATGAGAGTTGCATACGCTATTTTTTCTAAACCCGATAAATAATGAAAAACTATTAAATATTATATTTGTATTGAACACATTTACAGTAATTAACTCATATTTAAAAAAAACACAAACTTAATGGTATTATCATGGATATATGAAAACTATAAAGATTCTAATTATATTTATATTGAATATAACAACTGTAATTAATCTGATCTTTTAAAAATATTGGAGTCGATGGTATTCCTTCTATATCGCTGTTTTCAGACATTTTGATAATATAGGTAGGTAATATGAAAACTGATTTTGACAAATAAAGCAATTAGTTACTTAGGTTAGAATCTAGGACAAACAAAGGAACATGATTCTTGATTGAAAAATTATGGGTTTCTATTGGTTGATAATCTGTATCGTTATGAAAAATCTGTATCATAATGGATATCATTATGAAACGGATCATGGTCATATAAGTGTATTGTTAGAGTACGGGTGTAGAAAAATGTGATTTTCGTGCTACAGCTGTCATATTCAGTAGTTAATTATCGGTCAACATACATCAGCTCCGAATAAAATTTTTGACTAGTCTGATGATTGAAAGTAGACATTAAGAAAGAACAATTTCTGGTCATCACGTTCAGTACCTTAGTATTCGTTTCCTTTGCCTAAATCACATTTGAATTGATATTTTGTACTCACCACAACCCATAAAGTCATAAAAAATCGCCTTATCACCATTGAAAACTCGTTAATTGGTTTGACAACTGGCAACAGCGAGCTGTGTTGTTCTACGTCTACAAGGCTTCCATCTTGGATGTTTCATACATGGACTGTCAGTTTTGTGTGAAAAAAAAAGTTTATATTTCGTTACTAATTCGTGTTAATATTCGTTCGATAGGCAAGAAGTGTTTTTAACTTTATTTTGTGTGTTTTGTTGCAAAAATACAGCAACATGACGCAGCAGTTGCTTCCTATAAAGTTCCAGGAACACTTACAGGTAAAAAATAACAAAACGCCCCTTGTCCAGATTTTTCGGTAGTTTTTTATCGTCGTAGTGTTTTCCCAAATAATTATCGATCTTGCGAAGTGCTGTGATCATAGCTTTTAATAATAGAATTATACAAGAGTACATTCCCTCTTCGAAAATTTGACATTTGGAAATTGAACCGGTACTTTGTGTGGGGGCGGCTTGCTTTTTGCTTCATTATTAAATTGATGATTTTTCATTATTACATTGATGATTTTTCATTATTACAAAGACTCGTGAGGTATTTCTCCTTAAAATACCACTTCTCGTTTTTAATGGTGGCTAATAATCCCCCGAGAATTGGGTCATTATTAAAGGGTCATCACATGGAGGGGTGGATTCCTACGAACTTGTTTTACTATTGATTACCTTCTTTAATTTCCTTTTTTGTGTTTCAAACATTCCAAGCCCCTAGGACATTCATCCAAAAGATACATCAAACTAAATTTCTATTTTTTTTCAAGTTTTATAAAACTTTTCTCACTTTTCACTATAGATACCATATTCAAATATTTTTGTACAAAATATACTTCAGATTAATAACTGAAAACTGAAAGAAAAGTAGGTCAGATTGGAAATTTTTATTCATTATCTCATTTTAAGATTCATACCAAATGGTGGTACCATGAAATTTACCTTCAAAATTTTTCTGTTGCTCATTTGGCCTCTTCAGTTTTTCAATTAACCCTATGCTCTTAAAAAGAAGCCCCCAATAGTTCATTGATTTATATTATCCTCTTCTGACAATTTTGGTTTATTGAAATGGATTGTATGGCAGTGCATCTTAGGGTGGATTTGATTTGTTTTGATTTGTAAGAAATTTTAGCCAGTTAATCCTTAATTTTTAGTGGCGACATTGTACAGTGTCACCATGAAAGTCGGTAACATATCAAATTATTATTATTAATACACTTAATGAAATTGGCTTGTGCTTTGAATAAAACCAAAAATAACATGAACACTTGACTAATTGTCAGTTCGTGTCAAAATTGACAATGGAAAGAAGTTTCTTGTACAATTTTATGACCCTGTACCAAATTCCATCAATCTAAGACAATTTTTTATTATAAATTTAAAATAATAAGTCGGTAGATACATTCAGTTCATATTTTCTTCATGAGCCACATCATGTGAATTAGTTTTTATTTCAGTTCTCAATATCTGGAACCTATTTTGTAAGAAAATTTGAATGACTAGATATATAAATTAGGCAAAAGTGTAGCAAATTAGTGAGAGCTTCACTATTTTTAGGAAAAATAATGCATAGTCCACTTTTTATGCAATAAGTACAACTGATGGATTAAAAACTGTTCAAATTGAATGTAACTGTTATGAATTTTAAGTAAAAATATGAAAAATAAAATTTAGTGGCTAATTGAATATCACAAAATACATAGATTAAAAAAATTATCTTCTTACATGTCAGTATGTTGCTCTTTACGCCCAATTCAAACGACAGTTCTTCTGCATACGTCTTTAATGGCATTTCTTATAAATTGGCGTTGAGTTTGAGTTTTATATTTATACAATTCATTTTCATTGTATTCTTCAAATGATGTCGTCAGTGAAAGGTCTACTTTCAAAACTCTCGGCTTCGAATAACCCTATAGAAAAAAGTCCAATGACTTTAAATCAAGTGATCGGGATGGCCAGTAATAATTCCACTCGCATTTTATAACTTAACCTCTAATTGTTTGATTTATGCACTGCTTTACTGCAAGAGTTTAGCGTAAACAAACAACTTTTCTACTGACTTTTTTCGAAATTCTTTGGAGAAATAACGTTTTTCAATTTTGTTTGAAAAAAAAAGCCAATTTTGGCAGCTCTAACTAATAGTTAGTAACAAGAGTTGGTGTTATTTTTGGTCTAAACTCTAAACTAACATTAAAGTCCAATGTCACGTGAATCTATAATTGAAAAAATTCCTATCCTATTGTAAAAAATTACCTCTGGAAACCGGATACCACATAAATGACCAGAACAGTTGACTCATCCAACATTAAAGCTGTGTTTTAAAAATTTCACAAGGTTTATGGGTTACATTGATTTCTCATGGTAGATTCATACACGAAACCTTTACTTTTATACTTTAAAAAAGTTGTTACTATGTAAATCAATACATCCTATCAGTGTGGTATGATAAAGAAAGATAAAAGTTTGGTATTTGAATCAACTATTAGTATCTCAATCTTTAGAAAAATGAATAAATCAAGAGTTCTTTAAAAAATCATAAATAGCTGTTCATATGGATCATATATTGGAAACTAGTCTGAATCATGGCAGTTTCAGTTTTTGTTATATACTTTTCAGTAAAACCTGTTTTATTAATCATATAATTAGTGATGATGAAACGTTTTGCAAGATAATCTATAAGTATGTTCCTTTATGGAAAACAGATGTGAGGAGGTTGAGTGGTAGAATATAACAATTTTCAAAACTGTTCAAAAGTTTAAAAACCTTCAAATTGAGACCTTCCAAGGAATTCAATTTTTTTTTAATGAATTTCATAAAACAATGAATTTTTTGTGTTTGAAAAATGTGGTTAAATTAACTGGTTTTCAGAATAAGTTCACTCTTACAATGGAAGCAGTTATAGGTATCATGAATTTTTTTCTCTTAATACATTCAATACTGTAAGACTTATCGATTTTTCTATACCGTGTATGAAAACAATTACAATCATTTGGAACTGCTTACAGTATTTACACTGAGATAAATTTATCTTGATATCAGTTGTGTATTGTGTATTATTTTTTTATCTCTGAATCTGAGGAGATGAAGTTCAAATGAAACAATAAGTATTGGAATAATTGCCATTGAAATGTGAAAATAATGGCTTAATCTTATGTTCTGTTTGTTTAAATCAAGTTACCAAAAAATTTACAACAGAAATGTTAATAAAACAGTATAGTACATCCATTATTAATAGTCTCTCAACTTATTTTCTAGGCTATGTTTAATGTTGATTTTTTGAAAAGATGCATAATTCTTTCACGATATTTAAATGCTCACAGAAAACAACTTATAATCTGAGGAATAACATTTTTTATGTACATATTTTATAATTTTTATATCTTACTTCAGATTTATTGCTCTTGATTTCAAGATTGACAATAGATGCGTTTTATTACTGGAGTCAGTGGCAGTTCAGAAATTGACAGTATAATTAGTTGACAATGAGTGTTTGATATTTGAAAAATTCATCTCGTTTGTACAAATGTGAAAGTGAGATGTGTTATTTCTGTAGGTCAACTCAGCCAGATAAATATCATGTCCAAGTTTTCCAGCCTGTCTGATGAGGCGCTAATGGAATAAAAATTGAAACAATGAATTATTGTAAATTGAATTCATTCATATACAAAACTGATATTTGTTATTCCTGGCGATCGATTTGACTCGACCATAAGGGAAGAACTACAAAGAATTTTTGAATATTCATGTCTGATGGCTAAATTATAATTTACAATTTTACAAAACATGTAGCAAAGTATGAAATACTAAATATTAATAAATCCTTATGTCTAGTGACTATATTACTAAAAGATGAAACAATTCTGGTACTTACAAGAAAAAAGATGTAACAAATCTGGCACAGACAAATAAAATTGTAAGATAAGAATAGCTTCGAAAACGCTATAGCCTTTTCAATTGATTTGTAAAGACCTGAAGTGATACAATAAACAGATCTAAGTTTTCATGATATTGATTTCCCAGCTTCAAAATACGAGGCATCGGACTGTTCAAAGCATAATTGGTATGGAAAAAATGTATATGAAAAATGTCAGGATTTCTCGTATTTTTTTGTTTAATATGAAAAGTTTTTAGTTGAAGTAGTTCTGTATTATTATTATTAATTTGAAGAGGAAACTCAAGTTCATAGAAATTCTCCTTATACATCTATAAGAAAGTTTTCCAGGCCTCTTGAAGGGGTGAAATATTCCATATTCCAGTGAAATATTGCTACCTCCTCCGACGTCCTAGAAAACTCTGACGTGATGTTTTTATTTTTGAATCGACCTCCAGGAATAGTATATTTCATTTTTATAGGTGTACAAAATAACTTTTTTATTAAGACGAAATTTTTAAATTTTCACCCAATTTGCAAAATGTCAGGATGCCTGGTTGAATCGACCTCTAGGAAAAACAATTCTCAATTTTATAGATGGTTACAGTTAATTGCCAGTGATACGAATTTTTTATTTTTCCACCCTATCTACACCCCTTGAACGGTATGTATTACACTCGCAAGTTTCTATCATAGTATTTTCTAAATCTGAGGCATTTTAGGGTTTTTCCTATTATTATTTCAATTATTTTTTTTCAGCTCACCAATGTTGGTATCAACGCTGCCAACATCACATTTGCCACTCTCACCATGGAGAGTGACAAGTTCATCTGCGTGAGAGAAAAGGTTGGTGAAATATCCCAGGTGGTCATCATCGACATGGCTGATACGTCCAATCCCATCCGTAGGCCTATCACCGCAGAGAGCGCAATTATGAATCCTGCTTCAAAAGTCATTGCTCTCAAAGGTATCGGTATGGCCAGTTTCAAAAAATACTTTTTTTGAAGTATATGTCATAAATTTGGCAACTATTCAAAACAAACAATTCTGATCCGTTTATAAATGCAAGTAAAATGCACGTTGGTTTTGACGTGTTGTGAAGGAACAAAACAACTCAGTTATAAATTATGTTGAAAATGTTTCTAAAATGGCTCCTTTCATCTTTCGTGTACCAATTTTCTGATAGGTAAACAAATGAGTTCAGAGTTTAAATCGGTTGCTTCTAAAGTCGATTACCACTTCTAACAATAGATTCTGAAGTTCTCCCGAAAATTTACCTTTTCAAAAACTATGAATTTGAAAATAGAATGTTTCAATGAGTATTATGTATTTGGTTATTGAACTTCGAATTATTTCATTAATGATTGAAACAACTACACATCGAAAAAGCAGAACAAATAAAAATATGAATTATGAAAAATCGACAGGACTTGCTCTCTTCAACACTATGTTTATGTTCAGTAGTGACACTTGTAGTATTTTTGTAGGATTCAATTGACAGCCATAATTTATTTCTAACAATTTTAAAAAATTCAAATTGTTTAGTATTGGCACCCAGAATGAACTGACAAGAACACCTAAAGCATAGTTTTTAACTTACAAACTTTATCCTTGAAAAAATCAGGGTACATACTCTCAAATGCTGGATATCGAATGGATAGTTAATTTATTTTGACAAATAATAAAAATTGGGTAACATCTCAAAAATGTTTACCTGCATCGATATTTGGAGTGTATTAAAAACTATATACCATTGCAGGTTGGAAACTGTATGGATTAGGTTTTAGGGTATATTTGTTATATAACCACTAGTAGTGAATATAAAAATTTAGAAAACACAAATATCATGGAGAATTGATTTTTAATATTTACCATAGACAAGTACAATTATTGTTTGTGCTCATCAGGTTGTCTCTTATAAGTAAAACACGTTTTTTATTCAAAAAAAAAAATAATATGAAGTCTTCCAAGTTTTTCCAGATGACAAAGTCGTAAAGATCGTTTCAAGGAATTCAAGATAATAACTTTACATGTACTCTACATTTTTTCAATTATGTAAACAAATTTAAAAAAGAAGCCGTTTTACTCTAAGGTATGATATTCATGATAAAGACATCATATATAATTTCAATGTACCAAAATACTGGTCTAGTAAGCTGTAAGTAAATTGAATTGGCTCTACATTTTCAAGGGTGTAATTCTGTTTTAAATAATGGGCATCATCACTGTTCCTTATATTTCTGAGAATGTAATCTGAATTGAACAAATTTCATCATTCTTAGACTAATTCTTAAGTGAACTAGGCTAAATATTTTTGAGATTTTTTCTAAAATGTAATAATTCTGAAGAACTGACAGTATTAGTAGCACATATTTATTTGAAACTAGCTTTTACCCGCTGCTTCTCTCGCATTTATGTGATGAACAATTTTTTTATCTTACATAAAAAATAATTTCTTTTTTAATAAAATATTTTACTTCTAATATCTCCAAGAACATGTGTAAAAAATTTCATGATGATCGGTTGAGTAGTTTTCGCGTGAAATCATAAACAAACTTACATTTATAATTTATAAGCTTTTACTTGCGGTCGCATTTATGTCATTAAATAAGTGTCAGTACAATAGAAATGAATCAATATGAGAAATATATTTTAATGCTTGGCTGGGATTATCAATTTTTAAAAATTATTACATACGATGAAGTTTCGAAAATTTAAAATATGCTTTATTGAAATGCAACAACAAATGTTAAAATATATTTCACTGTAACAAAAATAAATAATTTTCAATTTTTACAATTTAAAAAAATAACCTAATCTCACCTAAAAATAAAAATGAGAAGAAAACAAAAATAATTATAGAAGAATTCCTAAGGGTTGGAACTTCATTACTGGAATGCTAGATGACGTTAAAGTAGCTACATTTTGAGATTTTTTTGACAAACAATTTTTTATCTTCATAATTTTTTTTAATGAAAAGTATCCTATGTTACTTCTAATACCTCCAAGAACATGAGTACAAAATTTCATGATGATCGGTTGAGTAGTTTTCGTGTGAAACCGTAACACACAAACTTACATTCGCATTTATAATATTAGTATGATTATATGTATGTGGAATTATCAAGTAAATGAAAATTCATTATCCTCTACTGAAGTTTCACAAACTACAAGTAAAATAACATCCATGCCTTTGACAAAACCATGAATTATCATATAATCAATTTATGAATTCAGGTAAGGCAGGTGTGGAAACACAAAAAAACACTCCAAATTTTCAACATAGAAATGAAATCCAAAATGAAAGCACACACAATGTCCGAAGATGTTATTTTCTGGAAATGGATCAGCCCTAACACTTTGGCTTTAGTCACTGAAACATCCGTATACCACTGGTCCATGGAAGGAGATTCGACTCCACAAAAAATGTTTGATAGGTAAGAACGCAAGTAAATTTTTAAAAACTTGAAAAACATGCCTTGGAATAGAAACAGTAAGTACTTTAGACCAATAAAATCTAATTACATATCTGTCTTTCAGACATTCCTCTTTGAACGGTTGTCAAATCATTAACTACAGGACAGATCCAAAACAAAACTGGCTACTTTTGGTTGGTATCAGTGCTCAACAATCTCGAGTCGTGGGAGCTATGCAGTTGTACTCTGTGGAAAGAAAATGCTCCCAACCAATAGAAGGGCATGCCGCCTCTTTTGCCACCTTTAAAATGGAGGGTAATCCCGAACCATCGACTCTCTTCTGTTTCGCAGTGAGGACTCTGCAGGGTGGAAAGCTGCATATTATCGAGGTGAGAAAATCGCAAGATTGAAAAAATTGGGTTTTGGATTATTATTATTCTTCCTAAAATCATATTTCATTTTCATAGAACAAGTTTTTTCTGGAAAATATATTTGCAACACAGAAATTTCAACTTTGTAGTCCTGTGACTTTTCAAATAGAATTTTTTCAAAATTTCCACGTTGGTTCATGTCGGATCATGCATGAAGTTTGGCAAAGGTAATCAACCTCCTAGACATACACCCTGACTTGGTCAATCATCGTAGTCAGTCATTCTATACAATAAGATTTTGCAAATGTCTATCAAAAGAATGAAACGTTTATATTGGACGAGAGTAATACATACTCTGACTTGGTCAATCATCGTAGTCAGTCATTCTATACAATAAGATTTTGCAAATGTCTATCAAAATAATGAAAAGTTTATATTGGACGAGAGTAATACATACTCTAGATAAGCCCTGCTTCTCTTTCGACTATTCTACGTGGTACGATTAGGCAAATGCCATAACTTTTAGAAGAAAAAAAGTCTTATGTATCTTCATTTAAGGAGTATTGAAAATACCCTGCTATCAAATTTTTAGGTCTACACATTGATGAAATTGAAATTTATTGAACCCATTCTCTAAATGATATGTCATTTGGGTATTAACAAGGATACAGGTTGTATTCATTCGCTCAACTTTAGTCAATAACTAACATTTTAGCATTCAAATTTATTCCAAATTCTATTTATAGCAGGAGTTAACTTGATGATTTCAATTAAACTTGAGTAAGGACTATGTAAAAAGCCAATTCTTTATAAAGGAATACTTATGTTAATAATTTGTGAACGTATTGAGAAAAGAGAGTTATCAATTTTTCATAACACTTTTATGAAAACATGAAGTTATTAGGCTTATTTTATTGAGTCGAGAGTCTTTTCAAATAATGTTTGTTTTCTGTTGAGAAAGTAGTACTATGTACTTTTCAGGTTGGTCAAAGTCCTGCTGGTAACCAACCATTTCCCAAAAAGACCGTTGATGTATTTTTCCCTCCGGAAGCACAAAACGACTTCCCAGTGGCTATGCAAGTTTCCGCCAAATACGATGTCATCTATCTGATAACCAAGTACGGATACATCCATATGTATGATATTGAGAGTGCCACATGCATATACATGAATCGAATATCGAGCGAAACCATCTTTGTTACTGCCCCACATGAAGTATCTGGTGGTATTATTGGTGAGTTTTTAGTTTTATTTATGGATAGTGAATATCTTCAACTTTTTGGTTTACCAAACTTTTTTAGGTGTTAATAGAAGAGGTCAAGTCTTGTCAGTTTCCGTAGACGAAGAGAGCATAATTAGATATGTCAATACAATTCTTCATAATGCGGATTTGGCGCTACGTATGGCCATCCGTAGCAACTTAGCAGGTGCAGAAGAACTATTTGTCAGCAAATTCCAGATGCTTTTCCAAAATGGACAGTATGCTGAAGCAGCGAAAGTTGCTGCCAACGCACCAAAAGGTATTTTATTAAGCATTTTTTTCTGGAAGGACATTGGTAATATATTGTTTGTTATATTCAACTAAGAGATTGGAAAATATTTTATATCCAAATGTAACAATTATACCTTTTGTCATTTTTTTAGGTATCTTGAGGACTCCTGCTACAATCCAAATGTTCCAACAAGTGCCAACTCAAGCTGGGCAGAATAGTCCACTTCTTCAGTACTTCGGTATACTTTTAGACCAGGGAAAGCTGAATCGGTATATTTTCTATTTAGTGTAAACGTTCTGGAACTGATTTAGGTATTTTTTATAGATACGAGTCTTTGGAATTGTGCAAACCGGTTTTGTTGCAAGGACGAAAACAGTTATTGGAGAAGTGGTTGAAAGAAGATAAACTGGAATGTTCTGAAGAATTAGGAGATCTTGTCAAACAAGCTGATCCTACTCTCGCTCTATCTGTCTATCTTAGGGCCAACGTACCAGCCAAGGTGAAATATTGGTTCATTATTGTGTTAACTCTGCTTACATGAATAACAAATGATACATTTCAGGTAATTCAAAGTTTTGCTGAAACTGGACAGTTTCAAAAGATTGTCCTCTACGCCAAGAAAGTATCTTATACTCCTGACTACATATTCTTGCTTCGCCAAGTTATGCGTACGAATCCTGATCAAGGAGCAGCTTTTGCTGGTATGCTGGTTGCTGACGAAGAGCCATTAGCCGATATCAACCAGATTGTAGATATTTTCATGGAGCAGAACATGGTTCAGCAGTGCACCGCATTCTTGTTGGACGCTCTGAAGAATAACAGGCCCACCGAGGGACATTTGCAGACAAGGTTTGTGCTTTTTCTTAACAGTTTCAAAAGTTTATATGATTGTAATTCGAAATATATGGGACAAAATTAGTGAATTAGAAAATTGGTTTTGAGATGCACATTCTTAGCAAAAAAAAGAAATATGTAGTTGTGCGATTATTCAAAATAATTCACTGGAAAGCAACCAATGAAAAGTCACACAATTGATTGAACTTATTGCATAAGAAGTGAATTGAATATTTGCATTGGCCATAGCGTTTATTATGCAGTGACAATCTCACATATTAACCTTGATATATAGGTTGGGGCCGAGCCAGAGAATCCTTGATAGTTTTTGTTTCCCATAAATATTTTCTACAGTGCCTGCTATATACATACTTTAGTGTATCATGTTTGCTGGAAATGTTATAGCAGATTATCAATGTTACAATAGAACAAGTTATACCACATTTCAAAATGAGTAGAAGCCTTTATATATGAAAGATACTATTATGGTTTCAAAATTTCCAAGAATTTTTAGATAATTATTTTCAAAAAGAAAACATTACTTCAGTTCTTTGAATATATGTTTTTATAAAAGATCTTTCATATGTGTATCTGTATTTGTAAGTTTGCATACAGGTACATAACTATGCAAATTTTTCTTTATTGTATTTTAAATGATGCACTATACATATAGCTGGGAAAGAAAGATTTTGACTTTCTACTTTTCCATCTTCATACAAAAAAATGTGGAAATCTTGCAAAGAAATGAAGAAAGCAATCAATTTCAAAATAAACTCTTCACAAAGGTGTGTAGATCGTGCAAAGGGTAACTTTCAGACACAAAATGGAATAATAAAACCCTCTTGAAACAACTACTATCACATGAAAATTGAATTACATGAAAGAAAAAATAATTTTGAAAAAGACACTGAAGAGGAATATGAATCGCAAAGTGACAGAGGAAACAAAAAGACTGAAAAATATTACTGTAGATGAAGGGCAATTCAGCCTATAAATGAGTAAAAGAACATATAAAATAAATACACATTAAAAAAAACATATTAAATAAGTTAATAAAATCATTCAATGAATACACAACAAATAGCAAAACATTGAAGAAAAAGTAGATAGAGGATGTAAAGTAAGTGATTTTATGGGTTTCTGGGCAAAACTCCGGGTATTGCCATGGTGAACCAAAACATTGACGCCGGTCGTGAAAGCTTACATTCCTAAATGATTTTATGGGGTTCCAGAGAAGAGAATATATAAAATATGTTTGTCATTTATGTTTTTTGTCATAGGTTATTGGAAATGAATCTGATGTCAGCTCCTCAAGTAGCTGATGCCATTCTTGGAAACAATATGTTTACGCACTACGACAGGCCACATATTGCACAGCTCTGCGAAAAAGCCGGTCTGTTGCAACGAGCCCTCGAGCATTACACTGATCTGTATGATATCAAACGTGCAGTTGTACATACTCATCTCCTACCCGCAGATTGGTTAGTCAACTTCTTTGGCACACTGAGCGTCGAGGACAGCTTGGAATGTTTGAAGGCAATGCTTACTGCCAACATCAGACAGAACCTGCAGATATGTGTTCAGATTGCTACTAAGTACCACGAGCAGCTAACAACAAAGGCTTTGATTGACTTATTTGAGAGTTTCAAAAGTTACGAAGGTATGTCATCGTTAGTGTTAATTTATACTTACAATTTTATTCATTTTCAAATGCATTCAAATATATAGAGATCTATACCTTCTGTTCAAAAACTATGATAATTATTTCATGAATGCTCCTGTAAAATATTAGAAAAATTAGACTCTAATGAAATCTCTAATATGAACAGATTTGTGTTTTGAAGTAAATGAAGGAATGAGGACATCCATATATACATACATATTAAAATCTGTTAGAGTTGTTATTCAATTTATGTTTCAATTGTATCTGATCTTTTTTCATTGCACAGATTCAATAATTACGAACCCTGTCAACTGACTGAGCTACCGAGAGTGCAAATTATAATTACAGTAATCTAGAAATAATTTGTTGACTGTAATAACATGTCATGAATACTCTCTTGATTACCTGATACTTTGGGTCATGGAAAACTGTATTATGTGGGCTTCCACAAGGATCTATTCATATGATGATTTGAAACAATATGTTGAATATCATAATAAAACTGTCAATTATTCATCATCTGTCAAGTTTTTAGGGCTTCATATAGATGAAAATTTATCTTAGTGGGAACATATCAAAATTTTACGTAAACAAATGTCCCCATAATTGGAGTACTTTTCAAAATTATACATTTTTGTTACATGTAAAATATTTGAAATATTTTTTTTTTGTGAATTTGAAACACAGTATTTGATATCAGTTTGGGGAGCAGCATCAAATGATCTACTCAAACCACTGAAAATACTACAGAATAAAGTTATAAAATGTATTTTTGAATCAAGTTATGAGGAACTAATTAATAATTTATACAAACAAAAAAATAAATTAGACATATCAAAGATATGCATATTCGAAGTTGGCACCTTTATTCATTTGGGGAAAAAATGAAACACTCAAATTTGATTTACGAAATATTTAGTGATCGACATAACTATTCAACAAGACATTCAGAAATCTCGTAAAGTTTTTAATATTAGATCAAGTATTGGTAAACAATCGATTTATTGGAGTGGTTTTAAATTATATAATAATCTAATAAATTTTTTGAAAAATGTCAGCAAAATTAATCTGGAAAAGTCTAAAAAAATGCCTTTTGTTATAAACCATTATATTATTATAAATATTTTATATACTTCATACATTTTTATTTAGGCGAATCAGTTGAACTTCTTTTTGAACTTTTCTATATTGTTTTTTTTCCTTGTATGAATATTATATGTTTCTTGGAAAATTATTTCTTAATTAAATAGTTAATTTAATAATTTTACCTTTTTATGGAAGCAATGTATTTTCAAAAACAGTATTTTAATTTATTTACAATATTGAACTCGGGTAATTTTCAGTGATTTCAATTTTTTCTGAATTACATTTACATTTAATTTCATATTTTTTATTTTTCAGGACTGTTTTATTTCCTGGGTTCGATAGTCAATTTCTCTCAGGATCAAGAAGTCCATTTCAAATACATCCAAGCAGCTTGCAAGACAGGTCAAATCAAAGAAGTAGAACGGATTTGCAGAGAATCCAACTGTTATAATCCTGAACGTGTCAAGAATTTCTTGAAAGAAGCCAAGTTGACCGACCAACTGCCTCTAATAATTGTCTGCGATCGTTTCGACTTCGTTCACGATTTGGTTTTGTACTTGTACAGAAATTCGCTTCAAAAATATATCGAAATTTATGTCCAGAAGGTTAATCCCAGTAGGCTACCGGTAAGTATCAATATAACAAATAATTCACATATGAATTCAGGACATTAAAAAGTGGGATCATGTGTTTGTATTTAACATGTCATTTTAGGTTGTTGTTGTGCGGCCTCTTGGATGTTGTCGGCCCTGATGTCGATTAAGACAAATTAAAAACTTGATACTTGTCGTGCGAGGTCAGTTCTCCACCGACGAGCTGGTCGAAGAGGTAGAAAAAAGGAACAGGTTGAAATTACTTCTTCCCTGGTTGGAGAGTAGAGTTCATGAAGGTTGTGTAGAACCGGCTACACACAATGCTCTAGCGAAAATTTATATTGATTCAAATAATAATGCCGAGAGATTCCTCAAAGAAAACCAATGGTAAATTGCATACATGAATGAAGTAATTGGATATGTTAACTTGTTTTTTTATAGGTATGATTCACGTGTGGTAGGAAGATATTGTGAGAAACGTGATCCTCACTTAGCGTGTGTAGCATACGAACGTGGTCAGTGTGATAGGGAACTGATTGCTGTATGTAACGAGAACTCTTTGTTCAAGTCTGAAGCTCGTTATTTGGTGCGCAGGCGTGATGGCGAATTGTGGGCTGAAGTACTTCAAGAGAGCAACCCATACAGACGTCAGTTAATTGATCAGGTTGTTCAGACTGCTCTGAGCGAAACTCAAGATCCTGAAGACATTTCTGTAACTGTTAAGGCATTCATGACAGCCGATCTACCTAATGAACTGATAGAATTGTTAGAAAAAATCGTTCTTGACACCTCTGTTTTCTCTGAACACAGAAATCTACAGAATCTTCTCATCCTTACTGGTATGTATCAATTGGTTTTCGAGGAAAAATAAATGATATATTTAAAATTAGTTGAGTAATAGAATTTATCCTGTAAAAATTAATCAAACTTTCATTATGATGATTACACTTTTCAAAAAAAAAACTGTTACACAAATTTTGAAATTATTCAAAATTCTCAACAAATTTTATCTTATCAACCCACTGAAAAATTATTTGACAAATATAAAAATCTTACTGAGAATTATTTGAATATTCTATTTTGATTTATATATTTTTAAAAAAAGATAATATTAAACATAGTCGAACGTATCAATAAAGATAAAATGAACAAATCGAAATCTCAAAGAAATTTTCAATATTTGTTTCTTTTCTTTTTTGTTTCTTTACCAACAAATGTTGAAAAAATTAGATCATTCAATAAATTGAAAAATAAAACAATCATCAACTATCATACAATAATGTCTCTTACTTAATTTAATTTACTGATCTTGATCTCAGAAAGAAGATAATTCAACATTTTAAATTCAATTATTACTGTTATTTTAATATAAAAAAATGAATGAATGAATGATTTATTTGGTAGGAAGATCCTAATACACAAACATAATATACATAATATTTCATGTTATATAGACACACATAGTAAGGTTATAGCACATACATACATATAGGTACACATAAATACATAATATATACAGTCACTTACTATCTATTCTATTGTGATACCTTTTATATAATCAGTCAAATCTTTTTTGAATTGAAACAGGTTTTGATTATTCTTCACATTTTGGGGAAGTTTGTTATATTCAATGAGGCCTTTATATAATAAAATTTTCATGGAGTTTGATAAACTACATTGTGGCAGGTGAAAATTGTCATTTTGTCTAGTAGTGTAATTGTGAGTGGAATTTCTATAAATGATAAATTCTTCGAAATAAGAAGAACATATGATTGGTTATCTAAAAATAAATATCATTGCTGATCTGTAATACCTTTCACGAATAGACATCCACTGTAATGCAATGAGCATAAAGCATATACTTGCATAACGATTACATCCAAGAACCACCCTCACCCAGCGACATAATTTTATTTTGGTCAAAACTGTATTACAGCGTACTTGCAATAATCAAAATGGGGCTGTATTATATACGGTTATTTTCGCATTTGTAGAAAGGTGTTTCGAAATTCTAGTGAAGAAATAGCTTTTTTGAAATCTTTTTAGTCATATAGTTATAGTGTGCACCAAAAGACATACTGTTGTCCAACATAAAACCTAAATATTTGAATTCTTTCACAAATTCAAGTTTCTGACCATCAGCATACAGGGAAAGAGTATTTATATTTATTTGTTTATATTTGTAAGAAAGAGGTTTTAGAATCATAGCTTTCGTTTTTGAAGTATTTAATTTCATTTTATTTGCCGAAAAATAATTCTCAATTTGATTTAGAGATGAGTTCATCTTTTCTATAGCTACTTTCAGGTCTTTATGTGCTATAGATAGTAACGTGTCGTCAGCAAATAAGTTGATGAAGTCACTAGTGTGGTATGTGTTTATGTCATTTATGTAAATCTATATAAATACTCCCAAATTATTTCACTTCGTGACTCTAAAAATTGTTTATTTTGAAATTTCATTTTTTGAAAGTTGTATTTTGAATTATAAGTAAACATTATTATTAATATTATGTGCTGCTTATAGGAATGAGAGGTGATATTTATTTTATTTTTTTTTCAGCTATCAAAGCCGATGCCACTAGGGTTATGGATTATATAAATCGTTTAGACAACTACGATGCTCCTGACATTGCGAACATCGCTATTAACAATCATTTGTACGAAGAGGCTTTTGCCATTTTCAGAAAGTTCGATGTGAACACCTCGGCTATTCAAGTTCTTATTGAACAAGTGAACAATTTGGATCGTGCATACGAGTTTGCAGGTAAGCAGTTTTAAATTACAAAAATACTTCGTGAGTGTTATAATAATATTTTTACCACAAGAAAGTGTTGATATAAATAAGATTACTTGTCATTTGCTCAATATAGTATTTTTACTAAGGTTTGGTTTGCTGAATGGCTTGGGGATGTGCGAGGGAATTTTCTAGAGTATTTTTTCTTCAGACTCAGCCTGATGTGATTGATATTGAATCTGGGATCCCAAAGGAGTTCTAAATTTTTAAAAGGAACACTTGTTCGCTGAATCTGCAATATTATGGCATAGACTTTTCTCCTTTAGTTTTTTTTGTCTGAGGATACATAAAAGTAAAGTTTGTTTGACACATAGTACAGATATGGACACCATCTCAAACAGAAAATAAAACATGCATGCATTACATCCATCATGATAAAAAATTGCCACAGCTTAGGAACCTTGACTCGTACATAACAAAATTGAGCATTCAAGGTTAGGTTATTCGCTATGTCTCTGTTCTGTGAGTCATTTTGCATGAGAATGACCATTTCAAAAAATCTTCATCGTACAATGACATCAATTTTCATAACAGAGTGTCGTTCTCTATAAAAAGATGAAATTCTCTACAAATAATATTACAGCTATTAGGAATATTCAGAGAATATGTTTACAAATGAATAATTATATTTTTGATATATACCAATTTTTACTTGTATGATTCGGATTCAGTGTTCTGGTGTAACTGTACCAAAGTGATCAATACATTATTATTATATTTCGTTTTCAAGAATGTTTATCGGTTGAAGTCTATCTCTGAAATTGGTTTGACAACTGGTTGCTTTTTCAGAACGCTGTAATGAGCCTGCCGTTTGGAGTCAGTTGGCCAAGGCACAGCTCAATCAAGGCTTGGTCAAAGAAGCAATTGACTCTTATATCAAAGCCGATGATCCCTCTGCCTATATGGCAGTCGTCGAGACTGCCTCACAAAACAACAGCTGGGAAGATTTAGTACGCTATTTACAAATGGCCAGAAAGAAGGCGAGAGAAAGCTACATTGAATCTGAGCTCATATATTCCTATGCCAAGACAGGTCGCCTAGCCGATCTAGAGGAATTCATCAGCGGTCCAAATCACGCTGACATACAGAAGATTGGAGATAGATGCTTTGATGACAAAATGTATGATGCTGCCAAGTTGCTTTACAACAATGTATCGAACTTTGCCAGACTAGCAATCACTTTGGTGCATCTCAAAGAGTTCCAAGGAGCAGTAGATAGCGCTCGTAAAGCTAATAGTACAAGAACATGGAAGGAGGTCTGTTTCGCTTGCGTAGATGCCGAAGAATTCAGATTGGCTCAGATGTGCGGAATGCATATCGTTGTTCATGCCGATGAGTTGCAAGATTTGATTAACTATTATCAGGACAGAGGTGAGGTGAATTGTTTTGGAATAGCTGTTGATTGAATCTGTTATTGTTTTCTTTATTTCTTGAAATAATGTTTCTATTCAGGATATTTCGAGGAGTTGATTGGATTGTTAGAAGCTGCCTTGGGACTAGAAAGGGCTCATATGGGCATGTTCACTGAGTTGGCTATATTATATTCGAAATATAAACCAGCCAAGATGCGGGAACATCTGGAATTATTCTGGTCGAGGGTTAATATTCCGAAAGTTCTTAGAGCTGCTGAACAGGTTAGTTTTTTCAAGTACTGAAACAGAGACATTTTTTATGCTTTGAAAACTGGCAAGTTTATTCTGTGATAAAAATTTATTTTATTGTATAAAATTGTTATTAACTTACTATTAGAGATAATAAAGACGAATTATTATTATCTCGTACCTTTCCCGTAATATTTTTTGACTGGTGTTCACTTTTCTGCTAATCTCTAAGTAAGGTGAAGTGGGGCAAGTGCATAAGTCCGCCGAAAAGTACCAACACCACTAGCATTAACGACTGATTTTTGAGGTCTTGTTAAAATTTAACTTTGCAAACCATACCATGCACTTCTCTTTGTATTTCTCTATCCTATGTTTTGTTTTACTCATTTTTTATTTAATTTTTAAATTCCCGACATGGGCGATGGTTAAAATAGTTGAAATGATCTGGATAAAAAGTGAAATATGACAAAAAGTGGGAATTTTTTTTGGGAAGTAGATTCTTTCTTTTCTTCTTTTTTTTTAGTATAGAATGGTTAAAAAATTTGTCGCATTTCACTTATATTTTTAAAATAATAGAATATTTCAGATATCAAAAAATGCTTGTGAGAAAGATTTTACAAAGAGCTTCTTTGCTTTTATTTCTCCACTTTTATACAAAATGTGTGGGGAACTTTCGATGGAATGAAGAAAGCAATTGAGTACAAACTGAATAGTGATTTCAATTGAATTTAATGTTCAAATGAAAGTATTGGCTTCAAAAGTAATTTTACTTTCTGTAATTCAATATTTATATGAAGGTAGTTGTTTTGAAGAAGCGTTTTCTTCCAATTTGTATCTGAAAGTAAAAGTTTATTTTGAATTTGATTGCATTCTTCATTCCTTTGGAAGTTTCCCAAAATTTTGATATAAGGATGGATTAAAAGCTAAAAATGTTTTTCCCAAAAATTAATGTCTTCTGAAAAATATACCCTTTTAGTTTTAAACATTTTTGACTGTATATAAGTATACGGAATCATATAATAACGACTTGGGCACATGAAATTTAACTATCTTGACAATCGCCCATATTAATTGGTTTATTTACCAAGAATGATATCTTTCAATGCTAAATTTTTTGTTGTTTTTTTAATAGGCACATTTGTGGGCCGAACTAGTATTTTTGTATGACAAATACGAAGAGTATGATAATGCTGTCCTGGCTATGATGGCGCATCCAACTGAGGCATGGCGTGAAGGTCATTTCAAGGATATCATTACAAAGGTGGCAATATCGAGCTATACTATAAAGCAATTCAATTCTATCTAGATTACAAACCTTTGCTGTTGAATGATTTGTTGCTGGTTCTTGCTCCAAGGATGGATCACACTAGGTAATGTGAAAATGTATTTATCAAATGAACAAAATATATTGTTGAACAAAGATTATTGAAACATTTATTGATTACCGAAAGAATCGAGTTTGGATCATCATGAGATTCCTGCTCTTCAAATCATTAGAGAACATCAGAATTTATATGTTTCAAACGTCCTTGTATGAGAACTCGTTATTTGAACTGATTATTACTTTTATTTATTTTCAGGGCTGTTTCATTCTTTTCTAAAACAGGTCACTTACAACTTGTGAAATCATATTTGCGGTCAGTGCAGAATCTAAACAATAAAGCAATCAATGAAGCTCTCAATTCACTCCTTATAGAAGAAGAGGACTTCCAGGTATGTTTTGCTGTAGTTATTCAAAATTAACTAACATTTGCGAATGAAATTAAGTTCTGATAAAATAATTCATATCATCGTAATTCAGTTTATTACATTTGCATAATTATAAACTACCAACTCTTAGCAAACCATCTATTTTTTTGTTTGTATCATAATTCAGTCATATATAAGGAGTTTTTATTGAAGGCTGATCATAGTCATTTGTTTGAAACAATAGGGTTTGAGAACATCCATTGACGCTTTTGACAATTTCGACAACATTGGGTTGGCACAAAAGTTAGAGAAACATGAGTTGACGGAATTCAGACGGATCGCTGCTTATCTCTACAAGGGAAATAACAGGTGGAAGCAGAGTGTTGAATTGTGCAAAAAGGACAGACTTTTCAGGGATGCTATGGAGTATACTGCAGAATCGAGGAATCAGGAATTGGCCGAAGAATTGTTGGCTTGGTTTTTAGAAAGGAAGGCCTACGACTGTTTCTCAGCATGCTTATATCAGGTGAGACAAAAATAGCCCTAGGGTGGTTCTCTATGGCATACCAAAGTGCCTCTGCATAGTTTAATCCAATTATTGGAAATAGGTTATATATTTCTGATTCAATTTTGATATTTGCTTCCACAGTGCTACGATTTATTACGGCCTGATGTCATTCTCGAGCTTGCATGGAAACACAAAATAATGGATTTTGCCATGCCCTATCTTATTCAAGTAACAAGAGAGCTGACGACCAAAGTAGAGAAACTAGAACAATCTGAAGCAGAAAGACGGAACGAAGCTGCTGAAGAAACGAACAAACCCATGATGATACCCGAACCTCAGCTCATGCTAACTGCCGGTCCAGGAATGGGTAAGGAATATTTCTAATAATCAAAGAAGCAGTAAAATATCATGCTTTGTAATTTTTATCATGTTAACAATACAAAATTTAGTAGAAAGTTAATGAGAAAGTAAATATACGGGATGGGCCAATAAAAATATAATAGGGTTTCTTTCAATAATATTTATAGATGGATAGAAATTTTATTATCTAAAGAACAGTAAAATTATTGCTGACAAAGTTAGTTATTTATTTATTCATTAATTTATTTACCATGTTGCCTAATTTTACAAACTAATCAACAAATCAACACCATGTACTATAACTATCAGCTAGATATAAGAAAAAAACAAAGGCAAAAATAAGCCAATCAATTATAATCTTTTCAGTCTTTTTAAATGATTCCAAAGGAAAATTGAAAAGTTCTAAATCCACATTGTAAGTGTTAGCAAGTCTCAAAATTCTACCTATAGACTCATTATGGCCGTAGATAGTATGAAGAAAGGGTACTTTGAAGATTTCTGTATTTCTTTCTGGTTTTCTTTGGATTCACATTTAAAGTTTTAAGTTTAACACGTTCCGGGGAATTAATGCTACCATTGATTATTTTGTGAATTACCATAAGATCTGATTCTAATCTATACTTATATCTGCACTATTCTTCAAGTATATCAGTCAATATCCACAATATATGATGGGCACCAAATTGTGGAGTTGTATTCAATTATTGATCTAACAATTGAGCGATATATTATTTATAAGGAAGAGAGAAAGATAATTCCTCATCATATATGTTTCCAATTATTCATATCTTTTCAGATAGTCCTAGAATATTATATATAACATTGTGAATATTCATAGAATCTACAACAAATGCAAAAGAAACTTCACAGGCAGTTGAACAGCATTTGCAATATACATTTTTCATGTGGTTGTTGTATTGTTGAAACTTCAACACTATTAGAATTTCGTGAAAATGAATATCTAGATTACATCAGAAATAGACAATTAACAGGAACGAAGTTGTTGGATTACATTTTGAAATCAGACGATGCAAATCGAGTTGAATGGAACATGATGTAAATAATTGCCAGTGAAACAGACTTAAGCTTAAAGAATCAGAGTATAGTCTTGTATCTGCAAAGTTTACCTAAAACAACTCCTTGGAAGTAGATCTTAATTGGCTAGCCATCTTGAAGAAAGATATGGATATGCAACAGACTACCTTGTACCTTGAATGTTTCAAAAGTAAATCAATAACATTGATATATTTTACATTTCGAAACTCCTTCGACATATGTCAAGATGTTTTGAAAATAAAATTAACCAATGAAAAAACTGCAAGTCAGATTTTTCAATTCTGAAAACGGCGACAGATTTAAGCCTCCGAAACATTAAGATGAATATTTGATAGGCAAAATTGTTAAATAACACAAGTTACTGATAAATAAGACACTTTTCATGTAGTAATTCATATAGGTGAACTAAAAAGTTTGCCCTTTCTACGCCTGTATAAAGTTCTTCATTACAATTTTCATTTTCAGATTGTGCAAGATGAGAATCACTCCAAAAAAGACTGCTAAAAAACTTTGATCTGCTCTACAAAAATTAATTTTGCATTATTTTTTAATATTTGCTTATTTCATTTAGCTTAAATAATCTTCGTTGACAGAAATCATTCATCTAACTGAATTCTATTCCTCAGGCATACCGCCTCAGCAATATGTGCCGCCCCAAGCGTATCCTCAACCTGGTTATGCTCCCCAAATGCCCTACCAAGGTTATCCTGGCATGTAATATAAGGCCCCACTCTTCAACCAAGTTTACAGAAGGGTCTGATCTGTAATTGTCCAGACAATTGATTTGGAGGAGATAGTGCTTCGGAACAATAGTGAAGGTCTTACTATTACGAATTAGATGTGTAAAATATTTCTAATAGAAAGGTGGATGTAAATTTGATCAAGTTAATAGGCTGGGAAGTAACAAAAGAATAATTTATACATTGATGTCAGTAGTAGACTCATCTGGAAGTTTCAGCATGCTACTATAAAGTATGTCGTATCTAGATTGTTTTATCAATATGTTGATAATTGAGATTATTGAAAAAGTATTACATTTTAAATAGTGTTGGCACTAATTGGCAAAAATCATGTGAAGAGGAGTTTACATTCATCTTTCGATCACTAGCAGAAGAGTTATATGTTTTGTGTTCTACACAAAATGCCTACAACTTATAGTTAAAAACAATAAATTAACCATCGTTGACCTAAATTTGCGGTTTTTTCTGGAAGTTTGCTTTTTTTTATCAAATAAATTTTGATTTTTATGTTTTAGTTGAATCAAAACACAATTGTTGCATTAATTTCTAAGAATGTATATATACTATAACGTAAATGCACTTATACTAGTATGTATATAATCCAATTTGTTTTATCGTACTATATCCCACTTTTGTTTTGTAGCCTTTTTATCATTCCTTATTTAAATATAGATATATGTATATGCCGAAAATGTTTATTAACTTATTACATTGAATATCGACAGTGCTTTGCCAATATCCATGTGTGATTTCTGAAATTGCTATTCAAATAAATTTTCTAAAAAAAAAGGTGGATATTGGTGAATATATATGGAGAATATAACACTTTTTTTATTAGGCAATTATTAGTATTTTTCCTGTTAAAATATAAAGCTATGAGATATTTTGGGTTTTTTTATTTGCTTCCAATATCATGAACCTATCCTTATTATTTTGTTATGCAATAAATTGAGGAGTAAACAGAATGTCACACATTTTATGAATAAGTATTCAAAGATATTTCTTACTGTTTTTTTTTTATATTACCAAAAAACAGTAAGAAACATTGAGTCCTTCACTAAAAAATGTCTTTCAAAGATATTTTTTTTAAATTTACAAAAATGATATCTTACAATACAAGGAAAATGTCTATTTTTAAAGCAACTTATCCTTTGGCGCACTATTCAATGTAAATGTTTGAGTTTATCAATTCACAGACATGCTATTAAAATTGATTAATTATTAGTAATAATCAGAAGTTTCTTCATAGTAGGTTGATATGTTTCAACTGATTTTCAAAAGAGTACATGGATGAATTTAATAAATCAATACCATATCTAGTAACATGGCAAGGAACTCCGGTTCTACTTGCGATAAATCTGGAGTCTCGAGTCAATTTTGAATTGTTGGTGCTCCAAAGTAGATAAGTTCAAAAGTAAAGGAATATCAGGGTACTCCAAGCTTAAATGTACATCGTGGGGTGAATACTGCAACTAGGTAACTACAAATCAGCTGTTTCGGGAAAAACTCAAATTCATGTTTTTTTACGATTTTGGTAGAATATGAAGGCTTCATTAAATGTTATTTTACTACCATTTTTAAATTTTAATGTTAATTTAGATACATAATATTCAAATATAATAATTTATAAAAATTTTTTTTGTGATAACAAATTTGATAAAAACAAACAAATCAATATGTTGTTTTAAAAACCACCTTCATACCTAGTTACTTGAAAATCTTTCCAAAGTTCTTCGTGTATTGGTGGTATGGAACTGAGATAAATTTATCTTGGTTTTCGTCGTTTTTAAAATTCCAGATTTCGTTCATTCTTAACCTAAACTTTTTCTTCCTAATTATAACATCTAAAATAAAACAAGTCATACACTACATACAGAATTTATGAAATTAAATGTAAGGACTCAATGCAAAATATGGACAGACAAAAAGATCTATTAAAATACGATATAAGGAACACTTAGCAAACTTGAAATATGGAAGACCTGAAAAATCAGCAGTCACTCATCATATTTTGTAACAAAACCATTTCATAGACTTTAGTTCTTTAAGATTAGTTAGACAAGTTAACAACAACAGGCATCTAGATGCCTATGAGAGTGTAGAAATGAGTAAACCTAATAGCAATGCTAATAGTATACTCTATAGCTTGTTAAAATAATATTTTAATTATTAGATTTATCTGACTATTACATAAGGACACATAAAATTAATGAGCCTTTTTCACGAGAGGCAGTACTAGTAGTAGGGACAAACATAAACTATTCACATGTAAAACAGTAAAACGTAATAATGATTTATTATTTAAAAATATAAATCTGATATAAAAAATTATTTTGTGCTAGTATAATGCCAACAAAGCATTGCTATTTTGCGAATTGTACGCCGGATAATCAATATCCGGAAGAAAACGTGTTTTTTATACCATTTATAAAACCTCATATTAATAAGGTTAGATGTAAGAAATGTATACATGTTTGGAAAAGAGTAGATTTAACAGTGCAAAAAATGAATAAATATTCATATGTATGCTCTAAACATGAAATCAACAGTAAACTTTTCATAGTTAATTACCATTGATTAAAATGAGATATAACCTCATATTTCACTCGGAAATAAATCTGAATTCATAATTATTTTAAATTTCTTTTATAATAGTTTGAATCTACCGCTACTCTTTTACTAGAGTCTGTATACTAACCTGTCTATTGATTCACTTTTTTTTCCACTTACTTTTAAATTATGGCATGCAAGCCAACGTTTCAATGTTACAACATTGTTATCCTTTACAGTTGCAAATTTTAGTTTTGCTTCAGGAACATCTTCTTGTGTTAAAAACATTTTTTTTAAATTGTACTTTACCATATGTTTATAAGAGGATTAGGCAATGTTTGTCTCTACCGAACTACTAGCGCTGCTAGTGAGTAATTTTTCGTACTTTAGGAAAAAGGTTCATTCAAGACTAGTAGATAAGGCAATATTGTGAAATAATTTTAAGACACTTTCGGCAAATTTATAATACTCTACGATTTCGGGTCACTATAGTCTGCCGTATGGTTGGCAGGTTCAAGTCCCGTCGTATGTTCCGCACATACCATGAACCGTTTGTGACCATACTTAGGATTTTGTTTTGGACCAGTTCCAGAACTTCAACATGAGTATTTGCGGTTTGATCCAAACTCCTGAGGCATTCATCATGATTGGTTTGAACATCGTTTCATAAAAAAAAAAATTTGTTCTTAAGACTAAGTTTGCTCCGGCGGTTAATGAGGAGATATAGCTGGGATATCCACGCATTGGTTTTAGTATTCACGGTTTGAATGTGTTGGCCCAGATAAGTCTGCGATCTATAGTAAGACCCAGATTCAGAGAGCTCCAGGCAATGTCTTGTCCAGCCACGTTTACTCATAGTTGCGAGTGGATACGTTCTCTACACAGTGCAATCGCTTGAGATTTTGTAAGGTTTACCCGGATTTTCCAATCCAGAAACTATGTCTCTCAATCTGATACTGCAGTTTTCAGGTATGCTTCGCCGAATTCTCTCGCCATAGACGAAGGGTTAAGGGCGGTGTCATCTGCGTAGAGAGACCTTGACGTGGTCTACTCTCGGGAGGTAGCTGATGTAAAGGCTATATAGAATGGGGGAAAGCACTTCTTCTTCTGGCACTCTAGCCTCTATCTCTCTTACCAGAGATCGGATGTTGTCTAGTTTAACTGTAAATGTTTGGTTCTTCATGTAGGACCCAATCTATTAGACTAGGCCCAGAGGAAGGTTGAATCATATATGTTTGGTGAGACCTTCGTGTCATACCCGATCGAAGGCCTTCGAGATGTCTACCAAAAAAATTTTCACGTGTCCTTTAGTTCATTTCTTGGATTGCATTTTCAACCAGTCTTAGAGCTTGGAATTCGGTAGAATGGGCCCTCCTGAAATCGATCTGTTCATCCAGCCTTTGCAGGACTACTCTCACCACTTATTTGGCCATGGAGCATAGCAGACTCATTGACCTGTAATTTTGGGCTAAGCGAGGGTATTGACCCATCTTCGGTATCATTATAACCTTAACATGCTTCCACCGCTTAGGGAAGTATCTGGGACTCAACAAACCGTTGAAAATGTTCGTGAGTGACATTACTTGGTTTTCAGAGAGCTTTTTTAATATTCTATCCGGTATTGAGACAGCACCTGAAGCTTTATAAGCTTTGATATCTAGTATGACCCCGTTCAGTTCTTCAGCTGAGGCGGGTCGGATGACGTCCTCGTCTTCGAATAGAAGTGTTTCTTCCTCGATTCTTGTATCTCTTTCGATTTCGTCATTAGGGTCTGCGTTCAGCCTGAATTGGCTTTCCATAGAATCCACTGTGGCCTTGTCATTTGTTGAGAAACAGACTCCCCTTGCCCCATGTATGTGTACTATAGCATCTCTTTTCTTCTTTCCACTTTTGACTAATCGCCAAAGTGATCCATCCCTGGATGGATATTCCTGCCAACTCTCGTTTTTAAAGTAATTGATAACTTACTTTGCTTCATTGGCTTTAGCATTCGCTCTGGCCCTGTCTTTCGAAACATAGTCCTATATTATAGGTTCTCCTTAGACGGTTTTTTTCTCTAATCATTCGATGAAGACACCGAGACGGCACTGAATGTGTTTCTAATGTGCATCTAATGCTGCAGTGGTTTCAGGGTGTTAGAATGATGGGGTTTCTTCCAGTCGAGCCTTGAAGGCCTCCCAGTCTGTCTTGAATTTTTTATTTTGGCTTTGTATTAGAGAACCTTCCCTCTGGATCAGCATCACTCGGTTGTGGTTCAGGCCTAGCTGAGAGGTCACATATATATCTCAGGACAGCGTTAATTTCCTGACAACTAAGATGTCAGGAACATCGGGACAGTGACGTAACTGGTAATGGGTAGGTGCATAGAGTGCTCTACCGGTAATGTAACTGACCCTGCTCCACTGCACGTGTTTTACATTGAAATCACCTGCTGCATCGTCGAGGTGTCTGTTTCAAGCAAGAGAGCACTCAGTGTATCCGGTAGTAGGTAGTTTTGAGCGATACGACAAGGTATGCTATTTTTATATCGACAACAGAAGATTCAAAAGTGATTTTCAAATACACTAACAAGATACAGATCACCAAATAGGATCGATTAATCCTATTTAATAAACTACCAAATAGCTAATTTGAAATCAAGCTTAACACTGAAAGTGTTGAAAATAAAATTGAGACGAATCTCCTGGTACAAGTGTTGGTTTGAAATGCAGTATTTAAAAGAGTGAGTCATTACTTCACAATACAGGAAATTATCTACATGGAATTTTAATAGATTCAAAAATGAATAATCAATGAACTTTTTGTAGTTCCAACTTCCAAAATTTTGAAAGTGATTGTTTTGATTGATTACCCAGAAAAATAAAAAAACGAATATTTTTATTGATATCTTTTTTGAATAATTTGTCTTGATTTTGGTAAATGACATGCTGAAACGTTATGTAGCTTATCATCTACACCTTCCCGTGCAATTTTTCTAGCCAGTTTTTTCTTTACATATTCTTTAGTGTATGGCGTTTGTAGGATATCTATAACATCATTAACTAGTTCATGTTCCACACATCTGAAAGAGAAAAGATAAAAAATTTCGATAAATCATTTTCTTTAAAATTTTTCCAAAAAATGAATTGGTGGATTTCATTTAACAAAACTTACAGAGGACACGGATTGGTGTTTACAATCCGTTCAATAGGTTCAATGGAAGGAGATGTCTTCACATCTTGGATAGTCATTTGATCCGATCTCATCTTTTTCTTGTGCACCTGCGAGTCCAAAATAAAAGAATCAACAAATTTAGTTTCTGTATGATTTGATTTCTGTCGATAAAATGGATTGGAATCCATTCATTAAATAAAATTCGGTGTTTTACTGAATATTTTGGTTACTGCTTCAAAGATAGCATTTACATAATAACATTCAAGCTTTTCATGGCTGTTGTCAAAGTTTTCTGTACCTACTATAACTAATATAGACCTATAGTTTGTCACCAAACTGAATTTTCAAATCCTCTGGGAGTATGTAAAACTAACTATTATATAAATTAAAATATATCAAAGTCATGTTTCATTTTATATTATTTTATTGATTCCATTATTATTATCTAAGAAGTTTGATATTTTTTATGCAAGATCAGAATATTGATGATATTATCTGAATGATAATTTTAAATTTTAGAAAATTTCAATTTCTCTCATTTTTTCATAACCAGTTTCAAAGGAAATAATTCTCTCGTCTATTGTATTTAGAAGTGTCCATTTTGTGTGATTAACTCAGTTCGACTTTATTATATATATGAAAACTTACAACATCCTATCAACAAATGTGGTTTGTAAAAAAACAAGGAGTACCATCATAACTATAACAATAGTAAAAAGCAGTGAATAGAAAAAATATCAGTACAAAATATAATGTAATGAATCTGAAGTCGGCCCTGACCGATATCTCAGCGACCAAACATATGACTCATCGCGAAAAGAATGCGGTCGACAAACCGCAACGACAATTCTAGATGAGTGCCGAAATGACGAGAGAGATCTGCAGTGATCGTTGCCGCTATATAAAGCCGGCCTCCCGTCCCTAGAGGGAGAATCGCCGTCAGGCGGCTCCGGCAAGTATAGCATTTTAAATGTACTAACCATATATTCTCTTTCAGGAAAACCGCGATTCAATTTCAAAATCACATTTCTCAGCTTCACTGGGAAACGCCCGTCTATCATAACTCTGGCCGCCGTTAGTTTTGGGGCCCCCATGCAAAAATTCAATTAGGAATACCGCGACAAACAAGAGCCAAATAAAATTTAAAACGAGAAGTTAGATAGGGAAATAAAAGCACCTAAAGGCTGGTTTCCAACCAAAATAGGTTAGATATCAATCTTGCTGAAGTGCCAGCAGCTGGATTGAGGACCGTTTCCTTAAGAAACGGGGGTGGAAGGTCCAAACCTGCGGAAGCGATTCCGTAAGGAGGGAGCTTGCGACCTGGGCACACAACCCGGAAGGGGCATGGGGGGCCTAGAGGGAGTCAGTCTGTACCGAGAAAGTGAATCGTTCGAACTGTAAAGATAAATTAAGCGTTAGTTGCTAAGTGGTGTATATAAATTAGTTGTGATAGTGAAGTATTGTTAAAATAAATTTGTTTAAGACAGTTAATTCTAAAATTCTTTACAATAACAATAATAAGGGAGACATATTCCAGACGAGATTGGACATATGCATTAAAAAGTGTTATGAAACATTCTTGGTTTTGAAAGTTTCTACACGTCCTGAAGATAAAGCCAAGCATTTTTTTTTTGCAGAAGATGTGATTTGATTAATTTGTGACGTGAATATCTGAGCTTTGTTCTAATATGACGTCATTTATTGCATAGTCAAACTGTATATTGTTGTGCTTGAGGGTGTATTTCATAAATTTACATTTTTTAATATTCAGTGGAAGCTTGTTTAGTATGCACCATTCATGTATCGAATTAACTTCCTTCTGCAGAATAAGACAGTCCTTGGTTGATTCAATGGGTCTGAAAATCTTCAATTCATCAGCAAAGAGTAATATGTTACTAGTGATATTTGAAACAATATCATTTATAAACGAAGAAAATAGAAAAGGAGCTAGATAACATCCTTGAGGAGCACCACTAGTTGAAGTGAATTCTGTTGATTTGTGTTCTTTTTGTATTCTACAAATAACGTACGATTCTG
This sequence comes from Leptinotarsa decemlineata, assembly GCF_025532065.1. Classification (NCBI taxonomy): domain Eukaryota; kingdom Metazoa; phylum Arthropoda; class Insecta; order Coleoptera; family Chrysomelidae; genus Leptinotarsa; species Leptinotarsa decemlineata. The sequence continues at coordinate 644,554 of NW_027412549.1, read as the reverse complement.
AAGATAAGACTGTAGTTAATTAATTCGATTTTACTTTTTTATGAACTGAAAAGTCCTATAATATTCTATTTTATTCATTCATATAGGTTTCAGATCTCTCAATATTTATAAATGAGATTTCGTAGCATTCATCAAGAAATATTATTCTACATATTCAAACTGGAAATAAGTTATTTCAAATGAAGCAATTAATATTGACAAAGTGGTAGGTACTCAAACAACTTACCAAATGTTTCTCTTTATAGTAAACAGTAACGAGAACTTCTTGAATATTTTTCTCTAATATCTCTAGGTATAAAGTAACGTTATGATAAGTAATAGTTTCATTGTGTCCTGAAATATGATACGATTAGTAACAGACAAAATAAAAATTGATGGATGTAGCCGTTACTACGTGGTAGGAGATCATCATGAAAAATTAGAATAAAAAACATACTATGTTTTTATACCACTTTGTATTTGTAAGTAAGGTTACTGCAGTTTCGTCCTTCGAAGACATTTTCAAAGGAATACAACTGAAATAATTAACAATATACCTACATCCTTATCTATACAATCACTGTTGGTAATAACAGATAGTCTTTAATGACTTTATTACCTGTATTTTGTTTAAGTGTGACAATAAGAAACAAAAACAGTTTAGGTACATTTTAATAATAGATACAGCAATTGCATTGAAGCAGACAGATAATGAAGATATAGGAGACAATGAAGTCATTTAGACCCTCCATTTGCATCATCAAACCATAGAGAAACAAGTACAATACAACCTATACAACAAAAATAAGAGAAAACGATCTTGTTCTTACAAAAGCTGATAAATCGAATGTTATCCTTATACTTGAACGAGAAGCATATATTCAGAAAATTGGATCAGTCATTCGTAGATGACCCATCGAGAAATGAATGAAAAATTTCCTTTCAGATACTGAACTTATTTTCACTGAATCAAAAAATCACGAACATGAACCCCTCTTGCTCTAAACTATATGGCCTAATAAAAACTCATAAACAAGATAACCCCATAAGACCGGTAGTTTCGTGAACAGTCCGGTAAATGAACTAGGAATAAGGCTTACAAGCTGTTCAAAAATATTACCAGTTTCGTCCCACCTCACATCATTAAAAATTCGCTCACTTTAGTGGAAAAAATAAGTAAACCATACCACCTCACATAATTCAATTTTAGTTTCATTCGATGCAAAGAGTAGGTAAGTATATGTCTCTAACATAGGTACATTAAAACGAATGTAAGTCACTTATTTTGAATATATTGGATGGAGCCAAAGTAGACTGCTTCCGATTTCTAAATCGAAATAACTTAAGTAAGTAATTTCGATTTAGGCATAAATCGAAAATTTTATAAAGAGGATTCAGGTTTACCAATGGGCTCACCCCTTAGTCCACTTTTAGCAGACATGCTGGTTATGAACAGTTTGGAAACCACTATACTAAGTTCCGACCTGGTACAGATATGTAGACGACATTATTGCCTACTTCAGAGGTACTACACGACAACTGAACCAATTTTTTGACATTCATGAATAATCTTAATAGAAACATAAAGTTTACACTCGAAACAGAGATAGAGAAACAGATTAATTTCTTAGACTTGACCATCATACATAGTCATAATAAATTTGTGTTCGATGTACTCAGAAAACCGAGTTATACAAATATTACAATCCGAAGTGATTCTTTCCATCCCGACAGTCATAAATTAGCAGCTTACAATTCAATATTACACAGATCATTCTCTTTACGTTTGTATGCTAACAATCTAGATAGGGAAATTAAAATAATGAAACAGATAGGACAAAAGAATGGTTTCAAGGCAAAGACAATCCAGAAGTTACTCAGAAAACAAAGCCTCAAATTTACGTACCGATTAATAGTATACCCCCAGATCAAACAAACAGAAATAAAAAAATTATAACTTTACCATATTTTGGTTCAAATACAAAGCGGTATAAACACTAAGGAAGTTTTCTTATTTTTCAACAGACAAAGCTATCTTCAGTTCTGAATTCTTTTGTGAATGATTTTATGCAGTGAATGATAATATTTTTGCTCTTTTTTAATCAATTTGATACACTCACCAAGAAGTTGTATAAGAGGGTCATTCTTGCACCTGAACATCTTAAAAAGAGTTCCAATGCCCTTTATTATTTCGTTGAGTTTGTGTTCCACTTGTTTCAATTCCTCGGCTTTTTTGTTGGTTTTTTCTTCAATACTCGCAAATTTGTTTCTCAAAGTCACAATTTTATCTTCTTGTTGCACCCGCCTCATTTCATGTAAGGCATTCTGCTCATCTGAAGGTATAAATATTGATATATGTTTTGTATGAAATTTTAGATACCCATGCAGTGAACTGGTTTTTAATATTTTTCAATGTACAGGGTATCCAATAGAAGCGTCGTGTACCATATCAAGTAGGGTTTTTTAAAAGAAATAAGATTTGTTTTCCATATTCCATCATAAAAGTACGGTATGCACAAAAATACTGTCAAAAAGTGGACCTATTCAACCGTTGAAGAGTCTCTTTTGCTATAAAGAAGTTTCTAATATTGGGTGATTTGAAACTCGAAAACGATGTTTTCTCGATTTAATTCTTTCAAAAGAAATACCCGATATTTTTTCACGATGTGATTTCTCCCTTAAGATATCTTTTTAAAAATATGAAGGATAGAAAAATGTTATATTATTTATACGATGGTGAAAAATACTTTTTATAACATATTCATAACAAAACGGACTATTCAATTGAATAGATCAACGTTATTTTTGACATCACTTTCGATCTGGTCGTAAGAACTTTTCTGAATGAATTCGGATATGAAGAGCATTGCATTTGAAAAAAATAACTTTATATAATACGCTTCGACTGGCTACCCTGAATTTTGGAGAGTATTCCAAAAAGCCCAATTAATATCTAAAACTTGTATACGATTTTTTTTTATTAAGTTCACTCTTTCATCTGAAATTTCTAATGAGAGTTAGGTGTGACACACACCTTTTTTTTTAGAATAGAGCAAACATTGAAGAATAAAATACGAAATGGTGCCATTGTCTAAGTAATGCCGAATTACTTTCGTTGATAATCGGGTTACTGATGTTTAATACTGAAAACTGATAGATTAAATATTAAATGTCTATAACACATTGCACCTATCACTTTCAATCCAGCAAATGTGTTTTCGTACCAATTTGGAACTGCAATTTTCCCAAATTATCGGTTAGTTCTTCCATCTCCTTATTCAAGTGATTGACATATTTGAACATACCGAAATTCTCTTCTTCTTGATCTAGGAATTTTTTTGCTACAGTTTGTACCCGTTCTTCTCCTGTGAATTCCTAAATTCAAAATGTAAGGATTCAAATCAACTTTCAATTCTTTGTTGTTTATTTGGGCAAATGGAGTTAAATAATATTTTTCACAAACGCATGGTTTGATAGCTGTTAATAGAAAAAATGTAATGACAAACAGTTTGGTGAACCAAAAAAATCGCTCATTGGGTACATGTATTTAAAAGAATTGGACTGAATTTAACCCACGTATATCGTAAGATAAACAACAACCAGATCTATATGTCGACTGCTTAAAGCAGTCGACTTAACCCCTTTTGTGCAAACAGCAAAGAATTTTAAACCTGCGATTGTTTTGGGGGCGAAACTTTCAAACCTTTATGGACAGCATTATTTGAAGATATCTTTCCAGGCGTTTTTCCATCTGGCCCTTGAACATCTGACGTTTCATCATTTGTTTCTTCTCCAGATCTTTCATCACTCGCTTTTGTCCTTTTACCGCAAAAAACTCTTGCAATTTAGCATAGTTATCTTTTTTTCTATGCAGCACTCTCATTTCCTGAAACAAAAGTTATTAATTTGAATTAATACCTCATGACCGCATAGAAGAATCAGTATTAGGTGTAAGATATTAAGTTTCATGGCATTCTTATTGATAAATAATTGTTAATGTTTTCTTCTTGAATGTATCTTACTTGCACATGAGTAATCAAATCGTTATGGGCTTTTATTCTTAAAAACTGCAATTTTGACACCCATTCTTCCCGTTGATCATATGCTATTGTAGCTTGTTCGATCAAGTCTAGCATGAATTTTTTTCCTACGCACAAGTTGTTTATCAAGGTGTCCCAAATCTTATTAAACTCATTCCTGAAAATAACAAGAAATTCAAACATATTATGTTTTACTTATATATAACAGGAAACTAAAATCACCACCGTTTCAGTACGGTGCACAAAGTGATTGAATAAATACTACAAAATAATCTATTTGGTATTCACAGAATCATGAACATGTTTATAGCGTTTTGATCGAATTTACATAGACGTCCAGGCTCAAAAACTTGGCCAAATTAAAAATCTTATTGTTGAAGTACCTATAGATACTTCATTTTAATAAACACTGGGACTCGATAAATTATCATTTATCATAATCAAACCTCATAATCATAACGTTTTGTTTACTTTACCTTGATGCCCAACTAAGTTGGGCTCAAAAAATTGGTTAAAGACTCATTTATGTTGTTCCTCTCCACGGAAATCTTTAGTAAAAGGCGAAAGATTTATTCGCACTGAAGAGAAACCAGAGTGTCGATGCTTGACGATCATCTTCAGTTCATTCAGGATTTGGAGACCAGCTCCCCTACCCTTTCGGCTGATCATTGGCCTTGAGATGGGCCAATGGGTACATGACTGATGGATGACGGCATGAAGTCCTTAGACATCAGTGCCGCCCTTCGCGGGATACCCCTACCTGGCTGGGGTGGGATGGATGAAAAAGTTATTCATCCTTTAACGGGGGAAAAAGTGTCGATGTAAGTTGTTTTGAAAGTATTTGTTGTGTTTCCCTACACCTATTATAGTAAGCTGCGAGTGGTGTGCTCTAGTAGATACTAGACAAACTATTGAAGCAGTAGTTTTTAATGGTTTTATTGACCACTCAAATATTTTGGGAATGTTTTGAGCATTGTGTAAGTAGACAATGCCCTTACTTCTCTTAAAACCATTGTCTACCATTGTCTTAGACAATGATATAAAGATACTATGTTATGCTTCAGATAACAGGCGTAGTCGTTTGAACGTTTAAAGACCATTACATTTCATGGGATGCCTATAAGTTAACATCCTTTACAAAATTAAAATACCAAAAATTAAAAATATACGAAATCATAAAGCTTGCGAATCAAATAGCTAACTTATAGAAATGGTTGTTATATAAACAAATAGTAAAAAAATAGTGTTTTCATAAATTACGGCAGCATAGGTATAATACATTACAACAACATATCTACTCAGATTAAAACATGTGGAATTGTAACAGAATCATAACATCATCAATAAAAATCAATATTGATTTTTAAACAAATAGAGTTAAAAATTATGGAAAATTATGGAAAAATAAGAATACGAATAAATTTGAATATTATTTTTTTTTTCATTGCTTTCATTGAATTTTTCATTTTTTAATGTCTTTGGATTATTAATAACTAAGGGGAAAATCAAATTTTTTTAATTTTTCCAACGGGAATCTTTTTTGAAGACTTTTAAGAAAAGCTCCAAGAAGTGAAAACAATTTGAGGTTTTTAGTTTAAAAATTATCAGGGTTTTCATGTAAATTTAAAACTTGTAAAAATTAGTTAATTAACTAAAGTATATCTTGTGATGATTTAAACAGACAGAACAGATGCACTGTTTGGAACCTTTGATGTAGTAATGAAGATTACTGGAGTTTTTCCCAACACCAAACCGTTATTTTAACACCTTGACACGTGTTTCGATCACTAAGTGATCATCTTCAATACGAAGATCAAACTGTTTGATCACTAAATGATCCAAAAGCGACTTATTAAATTAAGATGACACAAAAATTCAAATTATCTTCTGATTTTGGCAGATACAAATCAGTATCAGCAAAAATATTTTGGCAGATACAAATCAGTATCAGCAAAAATATTCATTTGGTTATGATGATTATAATTTCTCAATGTAAGTTATCTACGCTATAACAATTAAGTTAAAAGCAAATAGAGTAACTTTCTTCGAGTCATCTACGAGATGATGATAAAAAACCTTTTTGTGATAGACAGATGAGGTATTTGAATCATTTATATTAAATTGTGAGCAGATTTTATTTTTTGCTCCCTGCTCAGTGGCAAACTTTCGTAATGTTTTATGATTATATATTTTTGTATTTAAGATGATGCAGAACTTTTTTCTAAAATAAAATATCTGTGAAGAATGAAGTATAGACTTTGATACTCGCTATACATATACAGGGTGGGCCATCGAAAACCTGACATAGAGATTTTGGGTACCTACTAATCTTGCAAATTCGAGAAAATGCTCAGACAGGTCGACTTTTATTGGTAGGGGAACCGTTTTTTCCCCATTTACAGAGTCGTCACTTCAACCCCGGTGCAGAGGGGTGAATAACCCTTGGAATTTTAATAGGGAATAGGGGGAGAATCGCACATCGTTTGGAAGATCTTGGAATTCTCTAAACAATGGTGTACATTTTTTAAAATTTAGACATATTTGAAAGAGTTCTTTCCGATAATTAACTTTTTCAATATTGTTAATAGTAACAAATTGTTTTACGCCACTGCTCAGTTGGATTGTATTTGGAACTCTTTCATTTGTTTCTTACGCTACTTTTTTGTTAATTTTTTAGTTCTTCTCTGATAAGAGGTCTATTACAATTGAGAAATGGTTAAAAATACTGTTTATTCTATTTCTCATTTTTATGTTAAAAGTAATATTTACATTATTACTAGTTGTGAGTGCAAAATTTGAGCACAAGAGCACAAAACCCACAAAATGCATCCTTACAAGATTAAATTAACGCAAGAACTGAATGAAGATGATTTCGATCGACGCTTGCAATTTTGCGAGTTGATTAGTGAAGGAGCGGTGGAAAATCCACATTTTGTTTTCAACATTTGCTTCAGTGATGAATGTTTTTTTTTTCTAAATGGCACAGTTAATCGCCATAATTGTCGCTATTGGGCTGATTCAAATCCTCACATTTTTCATGAAGTGCATACTCAACGTCCACAAAAATTAAATGTATGGGCTAGAATTTTTGGTGAGCGTATGGTTGGCCCATTGTTTTTAGAAGGCAATTTAACCGGACAGATATCGGGAGGATCTGTTAATATTTCAACAAGATGAGGCTCTTTCGCAATATGCTCTGATGCCTGTTCGGCAGTACTCAGATCAGACTTTTCCGGATCACTGGATTGGGAGGCGGGGCACTATCGAATGTCCACCACGATCACCAGACCTTTCGCCGTTAGATTTCTTTCTGTGGGGTCATTTGAAAAGCAGAATTCACTGTACTCCTCCTGCATCACTCGGAAGATTTACGGCAACGAATCACAAATGAATGTCGCCAAATCACTCCAGAAATGCTCCACAATGTTCGAGAATGTTTCCAGCAGAATCTCTATTATTGCATAGAAGCTGGAGGTGCCCATTTTGAGCATATGCTAACATAAGAATATAGTAAGTAACTTCAACTCTAAATTTAATATGGTTCGTCCAAATAAAAAAAAATGTACACCGTTGTTTAGAGAATTCCAAGATCTTTCAAATGATGTGCGACTCGCCCCCAGTTCCTTATTAAAATTCCAAAGGTAGTTTACCCATCTGCTCCGGGGTTGAAGTGACGACGCTGTAAATGGAAATAAACTGTTCCTCTCCCAATGAAAATCGACCTTTCTGAGCGTTTTTCAGGATTTGCAAATTAGTACCCAAAACCTCCATGTCAAGTTTTCGATGGCCCACCCCGTATGCGAACCGCGTGATCACCTACCTTTCAATTAATAAATGGTTGATCATCTGTCTGAGTTTAATATTTTCTGAAGAAATAGCACAAAACTTTCTTATCTGAACTTCCAGTTTGTTTTCCAATGTTTGCACGGTTTTTTCACCTGCCAATACTCTTTGTTGATATTTCTCATCAGTTATCTGCTTCGATCCCAAATCCAGGACCTTGAACAAATGATTCAATTATAAAAATTTCCATTGATCTGTTTAAAAAAAGACTAATGAGGTCTTACCTTTCAGCGTGTGATTCCTAGCTTCATAATTGAAATTAAATTATTTAGTACCTACTGAAAAATCTCACCTTTTTCTTGACTATTTTTATCTGTCCATCGATTTCGTTCAAATAAGATTTTTGGATTCGTATTTCTTCATCAAAGTCGTCATATTCTTTGAGTAAATTTGAGAGTTCATTAGATCTTTTCTCATCTTCTTTTTTTCTAGCCGGGGCGGATGCAACAGCTAAGTCTGTCAATATATTTTTTTGTTCCTTCTTAAATATATTTAAACACGCTCTTGCTTTGCTAGCTTTCCTCCAGTATCTCCGAATTGTGCTCGATTCCGATCTAATATGGTGAACTGAAAAATCCGCACAAAATTACATAGTGTAGAAAACTTTTGAAAAAATGATTCTTACTGTCCTTGCCAAACGTCCAAGTTCTTGCTCAGCTTGTAATTGCAGTTCAAATTTCTCATCTTCGGTGAGATCATTCTTTTCCGACGACGCCATTTTTCCAATTTTGAAAATTTGACATTGTCATAATACATACTTTCAAACTCAAATTCTCCAGATCCGGCATTTAAATTTGGAAAAATAAATTTTTATTCGTTACCATTACCAGTGGCGAATACGAAATTTTTTCAATTATAAAATTAGTTTAAAACCCTCTATTTAGTAACCTGTTTTTCAAAACTTTTTCCGGGGAGTACCTATGGACCGCCCCGAACAAAATTCCTGGCTAAACGCTACTGGTCATTGGGAAACTACTATGGGAAACAAAAAAGGTCATGAAGAAATAAGCAATATTAAAAAAAAAACATAGCTTCAAGCATGTAAAAAATATTCAATTCTTTTTCGACTCCCATACAAGGAGTTGAATCCATTATGATTTATAATGGACTGTCATAAATCCTTATTCCATTGTAAATAGGTACCAATATCTTTTCAAGAACTCAGTTTTTAATGCACCTGAACTAAAGTCTGAGTGAATAACATTATGTATAAAAGTAAATTTAAAAAACATTTTGAATAAGATGCATTTCTAATAAATTTCTTGGAGTATCGTATTTTTTATGGGTCAGTGGATATATAACATTTCATATCTTAGAGGTCTTCATGTACTCATGTTAAAAAGAACTTATATATTTTGATGAACAATATTCCCAGTCATTATTGTGTCACAGAATGCTTTGAGCTGTGACCGTGTCGTATGTCGGTGACCACAGTATGCTTTTATTTTGCGACTACAATTTCTGTTTGGATTTACTAAAATGCTCAACTAAGTTGAGCTCAAAAAATTGGTTACAGACTCATTTATGTTGTTCCTCTCCACGGAAATCTTCAGTGAATACCGAAATATTTATTCGCACTGAAGAGAAACCCGAGTACCTACCGATGAAGCTGATTTTGAAACTACTTGTTATGTTTCCCTACACACCTATTATAGTGAGCTGCGAGTGTTTACTTTTCTATACGGTGTACATGCAAAGTTGAATTATATGTGGCCTAAAAATATTACTTTAATTGATAAATGTATAATAATGTAGTATACCCTTATCTACGTATTAATTTATACTTTGTATTTGGCAGTCCGAGGTTCGACCTATCGCGGGTCCGCAAACGGATCGCGATCCGTCTGTTGCTTGCCGACCGTTGCTAAATTATAGCGTAACCAGAGTACGCTTTATTTTGCGACTACAATTTCTATTTGAGCTCAACCAAGTTGAGCTCAAAAAATTGGTTAAGACTCATTTACGTTGTTTCTCCCCATGGAAATCTTTAGTAAAAGGCGAAAGATTTATTCGCACTGAAGAGAAACCAGAGTGCCGATGACGAAATCCATCTTGATTTTGTTCAGGTTGAAAATCTCTTCCCGTACCCTTTCGACTGTCTCTCGCCAGGAGGACGAGTGGTTCATAACTTAGAGTGTTTTTTGGTAACGGCATAAAGGTCAATGACATCTATGCCGCTCTGGCCTTGTGTACCCCTTCCTGACTGGGGTATTGATGAACAAACTGTTCATTTTAACAGACGTCGTGGGGCCTTCACTCAACCGAGCGACGGGGCCTTCTGAATCGAGTGGGGTCGTCTATAGTGTAATCTACAGCTTCCCTAACTAATGGGTTATCATGAGTTTTCGCTGACTCGAAAACTCTCTGATTCCTCAACTGAATGGACTGCTGTATGGTTAACAGCTTCAAATCTTTGCGGATGGATTCATTCCGCACGAACCATGGAGCATTCACCAGCATCCTAAAAAGTTTGTTTTGCAATCTCTCCAGAATGGAGAGATTTGTCGAAGCGGTTTGTCTCCAAGCGCCTGAAGCATACATAATGACAGGCTTGAACATCGTGTTCTATATTAAAATCTTGTTCATAAGATTGAGTTTAGACTTTCGATTTATCAGAGGATAGAGTTTGGCTATCCTCATTTGTACTATGTCTTTGATGTACTCAACGTGATTTACCCAGGTGAGTCGGCGGTCTACCCAAAGACCTAGGTATTTGACTCGCGTTTGCCATTCGATCTCCCTGCCTGAGATCGTGACTCTTGTGTCTGGAGAAACGTTGCGCCTCCCCAAATGTGCCTGGGTTTTTTCTGGGTTCACCCGAATCTTCCACTGTAGGTACCAGCGTTCGAGGTCGTCCAATGCGCGTTGCATGTAGACGACCGCCAACCCCCCGTCCCAGTATTAGGTGTAAGATATTAAGTTTCATGGCATTCTTATTGATAATTGTTAATGTTTTCTTCCTGAATGTATTTTACTTGCACATGAGTAATCAAATCGTTATGGGCTTTTATTCTTAAAAACTGCAATTTTGACACCCATTCTTCCCGTTGATCATATGCTATTGTAGCTTGTTCGATCAAGTCTAGCATGAATTTTTTTCCTACGCACAAGTTGTTTATCAAGGTGTCCCAAATCTTATTAAACTCATTCCTGAAAATAATAAGAAATTCAAACATATTCTTTTTTACTTATAACAGGAAACTAAAATCACCACCGTTTCAGTACGGTGCAAAAAGTGATTGAATAAATACTACAAAATAATCTATTTGGAATTTACAGAAGCATGAACATGTTTATAGCGTTTTGATCGAAAAAATGGGCATAGACACTTCATTTTGATAAACACTGGACTCGATTAGTTATCATTTATCATAAACCAATCCTCATAATCATATCGTTTTGTTTGATTTACCTTGATGCCCAGCTAAGTTGGGCTCAAAAAATTGGTTAAAGACTCATTTATGTTGTTCCTCTCCACGGAAATCTTTAGTAAAAGGCGAAAGATTTATTCGCACTGAAGAGAAACCAGAGTGCCGATGAATATTGTTTTGAAAGTATTTGTTGTGTTTCCCTACACCTATTATAGTAAGCTGCGAGTGGTGCGCTCTAGTAGATACTAGACAAACTATTGAATCAGTAGTTTCATTGACCACTCTAACACAGTAGTTTACTGTGACTCAAAATGACTCAAACATGTGACACACTCACTTTTCTTCAAACAACGGATACATTGTCTATAGATTTTTAGACAATGACGGAGACAATGGTAAAATATTTTAATATAGGTAGGTTGCGAAAATAAAACAATCATCTTCGGGTAGAAGTAAAAGAGCTTGAGAAATCTCCACCCAATTTTTTTCCGTCGACAATTGTGGTTACTTGATAAGTGGAATAACACCAGAATTAAAGCAATGTTTCTCGATGCGCGTTTCGGTAACCAGATTAGCATCATCAGGAGATGATATATATAATCTCAATTCTGGTGTGAGAAAAGTATTTTCATTAGATTTTTCGGAGTTATGCAAATGGTAATTCAGTATTTTGATTATCTTTTCAACAGGACCATATATAAAATGCTATTTTTCATATTTTCGCAATTCGCCTTGGAGATAAATCAGATTCGTGAGATATCCATCATCAAGAAAAAAATAGTGTTCAACTTTTACTCAAAGACGAGGGTGTACGGTGTACTCAGGATTTGTTTTTTCGAGAGGGATTGACAATGAACCTTTCAATGATATACAAAAATATAAATAGAGGTAACTACAATAATGAAAATCCTCATGTCCATGAAATCATAAACTACCTATATTAAATTGATGTATGTAGCCGTTACTACCTGGTAGGAGATCATAATGAAAAGAGAAATGAAAATGTCTATGTTTTTACCACTTTTATTTGTAACTAAACGTTACTGCAGTTTCGTCCTATATGGACATTCTCAAACTTATACAATAAACTTACAAATAAAAGTGGTAAAGAACATAGAAATTTTCATTTCTCTTTCAACTACCTATATTTATTATATTTCTAATAATTATACTGACATTTGCAAAGCGTTATCTATAAATTAAGTTTACTCATATTAAATACTTGAAGAAAGTGATGAAAACTGTTTTTTGTCAAGAAAAAAGTCACCAGGGACATAAGCGTGCCATTTGAGTCGATTTATACATATGATAGTGCCTAACTATATCACTGAATGATCAAGTGACATATTCAATTATTAAAAAAAAACACAAAAATTCAAATTATTTTCTAATTTTGGCAAATTTTCATCATTACAAATCAGTATATGAGCAAATTCATTTTTTTTGGTTACAATGGTTTGAATTTCTCAAGGTAAGTTATCTTACGTTATAATAGTAAAGTTATAAGCAAACTGAATCACTTTTTCAGAGTCAATTACAACATGACCATAGAAAATATTTTTGTTATAGCAAACTAAGATTATATTTGAATAATATTAATGTCCATACTTTCATAACTTGATTTTCATATTATTTCACTTTACTGTAAAGTTGGAATTAGTAGTTATGTCAGAATGTCTTTTGATAGTCAAATGAAAGTTTGTCTAAGAAAAATTCTGTATTTTGACTGAGAAAATCGACATGTTTGAATGAGATCTAAACAAATAACGTTATGTATGTGAAAGAATAAAGGAAAAATATTTATTTTGAATAAGATTAACATCTAGAAAATTTTTTAGTGTATTTTTCATGAGTTATTGGGTTTATAGAATTTCCTGACCTAGGAGATCATCATTATGTTAAACTTCTTTTATTTTATGTACCTGATCAAATAATCAGTCTTTGAAATTTCAAATATCTCTAATTATTATAAGAAACCAGATCCCAAAGTGCTGCATAGAGATGAAATTGAGAAATGAATTGGGATAAAAAATACATAAACAATGAAAATTTCTCTTATAAGTTTGTATTTGTGAAATATGAACAAATATTTCCAACATTACAGATGACTACAAAAATTCCAGCTCATTAATTGATCAGCCTCACTAAATTCTCTCGCTGGAATCTCTTGGACTGTGTCAACATCTTCAAATAAAATATTTTCGTTATTCTGCTGTTATTCTCCATATAAATATTCAATACTCACAGCTTTTTCATCAAAATATACTCGTGTTATCAATGCTGACACTTTTTTTTCAATAGTCCCTAAGAAAATATTCACATTGTACACGTTAATTGAAGAATTTTCGCCTGAAAATAAAAAATAAATAAACGGAAATATTCAATATGATATTACCAACCCAGAAGGTCTAATATAGGGCCTCTATCGCAGTTCAACATTGTAAAAATGTTCTCGATGCCTTGTAGTACCATGATTAGTTCAGATTCAGCTTTCTTCGCATTCTCTTCATCTTTAATGGTCTAGAAACTGGTTCATTAGATATGTGCAGGAGTATATAACGACAGAGATTCGATAAATGGAAAAAAATGTGTTGGATATTTGGTAGCAAACTTCACAATTTGTTGAAAAGGGGATATTTTAAGGAGAGATCATGAAGATATGTAGATCATGCACTTCATTCCATTCAGTTCGTATTGTAGAAACTTGCAGTAGAATTGACAAATTATTCTTACACATGAATGCTGCACAATAAAATATATGATGGAATTTCGATATAAAATTTCACTTATAAGGAAAATTTCCATAACCAGGTGTACTTCGAAGTTTTGGGTGAACATACTAGTTTTTGAATAAGCACCTTTTTTAATAATCATGAAAAACGATCGATACAATCCTCGCAAAAACTTTATTTCACTATTACAATGGATTTTATCTACCTTCTAACTGAGAGAAACGTCTGTGCTTGACTTACACCGCTTTGTAAAGATGGAAAAGTAGAAAGTCACAAGATTTTTTCTTCAAAAATTATAACTAGTTACCTGTTTTACGGATTCGTCTAAATCTGCCTGAAGTAAATTCAAATTTGCTTGTCGCTCAGTAGCGCGAATCTTACCGATTTCCACTTGTTCATCTAAAAATAACGAAATATTCTGAGAGTAAGTTGTCCTGTATGGAACTGACTACCAATAAAAAAGAACGACACATTATTTTAGCTTATATACCAATTTTCTCTTCCATTTCTAATATTCCAGAATTTAATTGTTCAATTTCATGGTTGAGCTCGTTAACGTAATTGAAGAGGGCAAAATTTTCCTCTTCTCGTTTCAAAAACTGAGAAGCGATCCGCTGGACATCATCTTCCTCACAAAATCGCTGAAATATGTCCACTGAAATACTGAAAATACGTGACTGTTTCACCCAACTACCCTCACCTGTATTTTTTCCATAGTTTTTTCATACACATCTAATTGGTTTTCTAAGCTCTGAATCTCTGATTCTTTCTTTTTTCTTTCTTTCTCTTCCAAATCCTTCAAAATGCGCCTTTGACCCTTCACATTCAGAAACTCCTTTAGTGTCAAATCGTGATCAAGTTTTCGTTGAATTTCTCGCATTTCCTGAAATTATATTCAAATACTAAGACAGATTCTCTGAATTATTTTTCCTAAGAAAATTTTCCGATGAAAATTATGTTGTTAAAAAAGGTCGTGTACACAACTGTTAATTTAAAAAAAAAACTTGCCTCAGAATGAGCTAAGAAATCATTTTGCGCTCTTTTTTTGAGCGCAACAAGTTTTGAGCACCATTCTTCACGTTGGTCAAAAGCTACAGTAGCTTGTTCTATCAATTCTGCCATGAATTTTTTTCCTCCGCTAATATCTTTCAATAATGCCTCCCATATTTCATTGAAATGACTCCTTAAATACATCAGAGGCAGAAACTCAAATTATTCCCTTTTTTGGCATTTGTGAATAAAATACCTTTCTTTAAGAAGATGGTCGATTTCTTCACGCAGTTTCTTGTTTTCAGTTAAAATGCAGCAAAATCGTTTTATAGAGTTGTCTAGCCTATTTTGTAATATTTTAATGGATTTTTGTCCACTCATCAAACGGTTCTGGTAGTATTGATCGGTTACTGCCGACTTAGGTCTCAAATTTTTAATATCACCCTCTATCTGCAAAATAAATCTTTTTATAATCTTTGAAATATTGGTCGCCGTAATAACTAAAACTTGCAGATGGATTCAAATACCTAGTCAGTTATAAGGGACAATCAACACACTAAATCTGGTCAGATAGCTTTTTATAGAACAATTTATCGTCTTTGTACATTTTTGAAAATACCTAGACCCTGGATATGTTTTTTTGAACACAGATCCGCATTTGCTTTTCGAAAGGAGGTAGTAAAATGTTATCTTTGAACATTCTAATAATTTCTAATTTTTCGGATTTATTTATTATTACAATTTAAATCAAAATTCATGCATGGTTTCAGTTTTCTGTTATTCTCACATATGGTTTCTTTGTAAGGGGAATCATCATCATCACCAGTTGGAAAAAATATATCTAAAAGAAAAATTAAAATCAGTGGATAGTACAATATTTAAGTATAAGCCTTCATTATTCTAGAATTTAATTATTTACTGCATCTCTAAGGTTTCAAAGTGATTTTATATTATTTTTCAATAAAGAAATTATATAAACAGAGGACGGTTGTGCTGATAACGACCGCCTTCAGAGATGGTATAGTCTATCCATTCCCAATTGGAACGGCAATAAAAATAAGAATACAGTCATAAACATTTCTTGCCTGTGGCCCCTAGTCGCCCATATAGTAAAGGTGCTATCAAATGTAGTTGAGGAGTAAAGGCTTGGACTGGCTGAATACTGATTTTTTGTCCGTTTCACAATATTTCTTTATCAGTGCCGTGTGCTCGTGGGGTAGTGAGGGGTTTTGCAAACCGATTTTTCAAAACTTTTTCTAGAGATCAATTACCATAACACAAAACTGATATTTTTGCACTGGACACGCGTTTCGCTAACAAGGTTACCATCTTCAGGAGAAGCAAATAGATACTGAATCTAAAGACAAGGGTTAGCTGTTTATATACCTGGTCCGATGTGGACTTTGTTGAATGATGATTATCCTAATTGATTTTTCGGTAATTAACTAGTGGAACTACTACCTGCAAATGAATTTGTCAACAATAGATTAAAAAGCGGACAAATTAATTTGCAGGTAGTGGTTCCACTAGTTAATTACCGAAAAATCAATTATGATAATCATCATTTAACAAACAAAAACCACATCGGACCAAAAAACTTTAGGTATATAAACAGCTAACCCTTGTCTTTAGATTCAGTATCAATTTGCTTCTCCTGAAGATGCTAACCGTGTTAGCGAAACGCGCGTCGAGTGCAAAAATATCAGTTTGGTGTTAGGGTAATTGATCTCTAGAAAAAGTTTTCAACTTTCACACCAAAGTTCCAATCTCATCGTTTAAACCGATTTTTGTGAAAATCTTAGTGTTTTGGGGGACTTTCATCAATATGGCTTTCTGGAGACCTTTTTGAAACAAATGATAACATTACGTGTGAGGAATCTGTGTCAATCGACAGGGATCCGGAATTTGAAAATAAGGACTTACACGTTCAAGTTCAGCGAGTAATTTTAAATATTCATGAATGCTTGAAGAAAGAAAACTGTCACACTTCACAGAATGCTATTGTGAATAGAATATGCGAGTTAACGAAACTATCTCGTTCGACAGTTCTTCGAGTCATTAAAATAGGGGATGTCATTGACCATGCAATGAAACGAAAACAATGGAATAAAAAATTCGCAAACGTTGATGGTGCTACAAAAAATGTGATTCGGCGAACAATTTATGGTATATACCAAAAAAATGAAGTAGGTACCAACCTTGGAAATGATTTGGTATAAATTACTCGATTATCCCGATTACAATTACAAATCTTTAAAAACTCTACGAGGTGTCTTATTGTCTTATGGTTTCAAATATAAAAAATTGATCAATCGGATGGTCATAATGGAATCGACACGCATTGTTTCAACTCCGACAAGAATATTTGAATGAAAAGCTACCGAGAA
The DNA here is from genome assembly GCF_025532065.1 of Leptinotarsa decemlineata. Lineage (NCBI taxonomy): Eukaryota > Metazoa > Arthropoda > Insecta > Coleoptera > Chrysomelidae > Leptinotarsa > Leptinotarsa decemlineata. The sequence goes on along the minus strand of NW_027412549.1, from coordinate 627,212 downwards.
TCCAGCAGACATATAATCTACCGACGACGAAACATGGGTTTGACACCCATGATGTTGTCAAATATGGCTGGGTAGACGAAACCAAGTATTGTGCTTTGAACACACCTTCAAGGGAAAACGTGTTATAATTTTGCATGCCGGGAATGAAAGTGGTTTCGTACGTAACGCTTTGCTTCTATCGGCCAAAAATATAAAGTATTCGTCTGCTGATTACCACGAAGATATGACTGCGGCTTTATTCGAAACTTGGTTCAGTGAGCAGCCTCTCCAAATATTCCTCCAAACTCGGTTATTGTTATGGATAACACTTCGTATCATTCTCGGTTATTATTGACTACAATACCAAACAATAACACAAAAAAAGCAGTAGACATTGTTGATTTCATGCGAAATCATGACATGGACATACCCGAAAAGATTCCAACGAAAAAGGTATTACTGGCGACCATAAAACAACGTAATTTCAAAAAAGAGTATATTATTGATTCGATGTGTGAAACACGTGGTCATATTCTCTTACGTTTGCCTCCATACAATTGTGTGTTCAATCCAATTGAAATGGTTTGGGCCACAATGGAAGAAAGCTTGCGGAAATGTAATCAGTCACCGACTTTGAATGCTGTAGTGCTTGACAATATAAGGCGAGTGGTGAATGAAGTACCTAGGTAATGGTAATTTGTGGAAGAACTGTGTGGCCCACGTTATGAAAGAAGAGAACAAATGTTATGTGCAAAGTTCCATAAATCCGATCGTTATTCAACCCGATGATGATTCCACCTCATCCGAATATAGCGAAGAAGAATTTTGATTTTTTTAGCAATATTGTTGGCCTCTATTATTTTGTAAATATATGTTTGATGAGAATTTGTTGTGATTATTTGTGTTTTCATTGTATTTTAGAGTTTTCGACTCGAAAATCAACTACCTCAAATTTCGAAGTTTTTCATAATTTCCCATGGTGAAAAAATTCACTTGAGATAACTTTTTCATGAGATGATCAATTGTTATGATTGTAAGAATAAGTAACTGAAAAACTACCACTGAAAAATAATATGCCTACGCCTATGTCGAGGCGGGAAGTGAGGTGTAGTTAAAATAAATGTCACGATTGCATAAATATCGAAGTGAAAGACAAATTGAGAGAACTGGCGGCCCCCTACGCCAGTAACCAGGCTGGATGTCGACGAGGGCGTCAGTTCTATACAAATTTTGAAAAAATATGAAGCACATGTTCATGTGAACGAAAAAAATAAAAGATCTCCCGATGAGGAGGCGACTGTTACATTATTATTCATTAGTTTTTTAACAAAAAAAGTATGAAAAAGTAAATAGGATAGCTGCATTGCGTAAAGCATGAGCGCTGCGACCCCCCCCCCCGACGAAGCTCCTGTTAATTATTAACAGCTTGGTCAAATGCGCCCGAGATAATATAAATATCTGCTATATTAGAAACTCAGAGGGATGTCATTAGCGATTTATAGTGAACAAAAAAATCAAAGATGTTACAGCATGAATAATCTGTAACATTGCTCTTGAACGACAAAGAAAATTATACTTACACCTAAATTATGTGGAACCTTATTTTTCCATGTGTGATTTCATCACTTCCTCACTTTTTTACCATTAGAGAAAATTCAGGCAGCGATGGTTAATAATTAATGAATGAAAAGGGGGATATTTCATTGCTCTGAGGAAAATTAAGCATTAGAGTTAAGAGGAGGCATAATTTTCAGAAATTGAGGAAAAAAGTATGTTGATGCTCGCTTGACGATTGTTAAAGAAATCACTTTCTCCACCAGAATTGGGAAAACATTATTCTCTAAGCACGTTTCGGTAAATCACAGAACAAGTGTGGGACTGCCACCTTAGGTAAACAGCTTAAAACTGTTTTTTTTTTCATTTTACTGTTTAGAACCACCAGAATACATATAGTTATTGATTTTTGTAAACTTTTAGGTTCATTTTCAAATATTTTTGAGATTCTATTATTCATTTTTTCTCAACAAAACATTCCAATAACTGATTTGTTACCCAGACAGTTATTAGCCTCTGTAAACTCAAACTGAAAATCATAAGACATCTGTATCTCTAGTGAAGAGTTAAAGTCGATCATTATGTTAAATCGTTTCAAAATGATGGTAACATAGAGTAAAAAAAAACGGATTGAAATATTTCTGATCACTTTTATAATTTCAATATCAGCACTGTAAAATATATACGTTTGTAAAAACAGCATGAAAGACAAAAAATAACCCAAGTAACAAACTAAAACATTTATTCATCACATAAAAAATAATTATGGTCAACAAATAAACTTAAACTCAAAATAACGAAACATAACATCAATTCTCATAAATATAACATTCTTCCTCAATGCCCTTTACACAACCATATCCTTTCTCTGATGGATCTGCCTCTTGTGATGGTTCAAGCTAGCTCTATACTTCGTCTTAAACTTGCAAAGCCCACATTCGTGAAGATCCATCTCATCTTTCTTGAGGTGTTTCACTGAATGTTCCTTCATGTGGTGGATCTTTTTTGTTTCATAGGGACAATAGTGACATTTGTACCACCAGCAATGTTTGGATGGTTCAATCACTTTCGTGAAAGAAGAACAATCAATCGGGAATTTCTCTCTATTACCCTCCTCTTCAACTTTAATTTCTTCTGGTTCTATTTTAACTTCCTGCTTCATCTGATTATGCTTACACCTGTGATTATCGATGTACTCCCGATATTTTGACCTGCACTTGCAGAACTCGCATGAGTAAATTGTTTTATTGCTGTGTGTTTTCATATGTCTCCTAAGATGTTTTTTATACTTTGACTGATAGGTGCAATCGTTACATTTGTACATAGTTAAGTCAGTCAGTTTTTTATGTCTTAGCATGTGTGACGTGAGACTGGTCCTCCATTTTGATTCGAAGTTGCAAATATCACATTTATGGGTTTTGATATTATCAGAATTTTTGTGGACTAGTAAATGGGAAATGAGGCTGTCCCGACGATGTGTTTTGTAAGGACAGTGCGAACAAGGAAAGTTGCAAGGTGCTTTACTTCTTGGTTTCAACCTTGGGGAGAAGTTGCAGCCTTTGTAGGTACTGAAAAATAAATATACTTTACTATGTCATTTCAGTAAGGACCTGTATACTACGTCAACGTGTAACATAAAATCCCATTATATCTAAATATAGGTAATAGGGATAATTTGTTCAAATAAGTTTGTGATGAAATACAAAATATCATCATAGCAGTCAATAAAAATAAATTCAGACAATTTATTTTGTTTATACTGCCAATCAATATGACCACATCAAAGTAAGGTTAGGTTTAGTTAAGTGAATGTCAAATACTGTTACCATAATCCATTCTTCACTGAATATATCCTGAGTTCACTAAGTTTAATTGGTTAAAATGTGTGCAAATCTAATAATTTGCCAGTATACAAATTTGATAACATCCCTTTACTTATGGTCTCATGATTTTATTTTGAATCATTATTGATGAGCCTGTGTCTAAAAGCAGAACTTTCAATATTATTGGATTTCACAAAATTTTTGGTCATGTAGGAGGGATATTTTTGATACTATTTCCAAAAAACAAAACAGTAATATAAACTTAACAAACCCCAAAATAGAAATTTCAAAATATATGAATAAACATAGAATTATTCAGTTCCGAAAATTATAATTACCAGTAAAAAATATTGATGTTGACATCACTTTTCATTTTGGAATGGAACTGACCGATACTTGTTAAAAATCCATATCAAAACTAACTAATATGATTTATTTTGATTTATATGATCATGTAAACCTTTAATAGTGAAAATCAAAATAAATCTTATTAGTGAGCTTGTTTGTCATTTCTATTTCTAGACAATGTAAATACAAGATTTGCTCATATAATTTCAATTATCACAGTCAAAGACACAGTAAAAGTTGAAGAAAGAATTCTAGAAAACTTACTTGATATCAGAATGTCATTTTTACCTATGTTTGAAATTCTTAACGAATTATCAAGAAGAGTGATAATCCATAAGTTTCTCCCCAAGATTGTAATCTATCATATACCTATTTCAGTTTGGCGGACTATACTCAATTCCATAATAGTAGGCACTAAAATCTCAGAAATATTATTGCATTAAAACAAAAACATTGTCTTCAGATAGTGATTTTATGTATTTTATCATCTGATACAATATATAGAATGATAATAGATATAGAATCACAACCTGACAACAATGTTTTCTTTTAATGCAACTATATTTCTGAGACTTAAGTGCCTATTATTGTGGAATTTTAGTACAGCCCACCTGTTTGCCATTAGACAGACTATTTAAACTGTCAAACTGAAACTCTTCATTATTGTGTAATAAGTTTTCAACATATAACTCAGTCATTTTGTTGTACTTATAGTATTTCCACTGATTATGGAGATTTTCTTGCTCATCAGTATTCTAAGCAAATGGTAGTCTATCAAATGTATACATATACTTTAAGTTTTTTTATAAATTAAGAAAATGAAACATAACGTCAACTTACCCTTCAGTTTTCATATGTATTGCATTCTCCACCTTGCAAGGTCCAGATCCTATATCTTCAAAGAATTCATCATCGGGCTCGCTTTCTTCCTCCTGTTTGATGAAATATATGCTGCTTTTGAACTCACTCTTTGTTCTTGCAGTATATTCATAAACATTCTCTAATTTTATTTCTTGATTGGAAGGAATATTCTCAAAGGACATGTAATTTATTATTAACTGTTCAGAATCGCTGCACTGGGCAATGAAGTTGAACTGATGTTGCAAAGATTCTATGCAACTGTTACATGCAAGAGGATCAATAGATATGGTCAAATCCTGAAATCATAAGATCACTTCTAATATATCTACACTAAAAAACTTAATCTGTTATCAAACTTACGATCTCTGAACAACATCTTTCTAGAATATCTTTCAAGAACAAGTCTTCTGAATTACTTAGGGATGTCAAATAATCCATAGAGTAATACTTCAAGCAAAATCTGCATATATTTTCCTCTTCTTTCTTTATAATGTCTCTACATATATTTTTATTCATTATAATATCTTGTAGATTGGCCACTTCAGTTACACCCATCAGGAAAGTTTTCAAGTATATATCTTGAGAGAGGCATGTCGATTTAAATTCGAAAGATTTCTGTAAATTTTTTGAGCAGGCCGAACAAATCACAGGACCTTTACTCACAGAAGTATTCTAAAAAATAATAATTCACCGTTGGGTTTAGAAATACGTGTGCCTATCTTGTACTTACCATCTGTATGGGGAGAATTTCCAACATTTTTGTGGTAAATTATCAAAAACTTTTGCATCTTGAGTTTTTTCAAGCAGACCCGACAAATCTTTGATGCCTCGAGATCCATTTTATTATAAATATTCCCACAATCCCATTAAATTACAAAAACAATATTGTTGACAGTTTGAATCTTCAAAATTCAGAAAAATAAAATTCAAACAAACGAAGACATAACCTATTTTCAGAATAGACTTTTAAGAAGAAGAACAATTTGGTGGATTCAATTCCCAGGACAATTAGGCACTGAAAAGTTGAATTCAAAAATGTTCAAATTTGAATGCCAGCGCCTCTTGTGGTTGTCTTATAGAAAACATTCCAAAAAAAAACGAATATCGTAATTTTTTTTATAATAATATGGTTTTTTTCACCTTCCATCAACTCTTCAATAATAACAATGAAAACAACCCCAAGAAGACGCCGGATACTCTGTGAAAAATTGGAACTAAGGGGAGTTATAACGATGCAATCATCCAATAGATTTCATCAGTGGAACGTTTTTCGGTAGATCTGAAAATTCGGCATTTTCTTCTATGTATTATGTAGAAATTGTAGTTTTATTTGCAATTCCAAGAAGCAATTTTCACAAATTTGTTCAAGGGTAACGTATACGATGAAATCAAATTATTTGAAAACTGAGGCATATTCGTATTCCTATTACTAATTTTTTAAAATAATTATTTTTTCAACCGTAAATTGCCGAGATCTCAACTCTGGGATTCTAAGTCTGAGCCAACTTCGATCCGGAGAATTTATCGAGTTGAAAGTAAATTGATTTCTGCGGATACCAATAATGATTGATCCATATAATGGGGTCGTATAGTTACTAACAAGTCCTACCTAGAACATACTGCTGATAATAAAAAAAATTATAGGGTCCATGGGATTTGAACACACGATCTTTGGATTACAAGGCATATGTTACAACTACATACGCCAACTCACGTTATTTTAAGGAAGATTATTGATTAGTCATGAAGGACTTTCTACAGTTGGACTGAATACTACTTCGTCATCGTCAGTAACTTCACAGGGATTTAATATTACCAATAGCACGAACTGCATGTGTGAACTTTTCTAAATTATTTTTTGGTAGGTGTTCTGATTGAAGTCTTTCTATCAAAGAGATTTTCAATAAGAGTTGTACAAAAAATAATTTTTAAAGAATTTGATTTCTAGGTAGCCGTGGAAATATCAAGCTTATGACAGTTTGGTGACTTTTATAAGTAATTGATAAATGGTTATTGACGGTGTTTCAAAAAATCGACAAAAATGAATGCAAATATTGATTATTCAAACGAAGTTCTTATGAAATTATTTATTATACACGAACAGTGTGATCAAATCATTGCCAGAACTTGTAGAAAATTCTACCAAATGTATCCTGAATTAACACCAATGAACGAGAGGAAGTTTGTAAGATTACAAAATAATTTCCTTAACTATGGCTCCATGTTAAAAGCGCCTTCAACATTACCAAAACCTGTTACTTCAAATGAGGACAATACTGTTAACGTTTTGGCATATTTTTATGCATATCCAGAAGCTTCCATTCGCAGTGTAGAAAAAGATTTAGGTGTATCACATGCTTCAGTACAACGAATTTTGAAAAATCACGGAATGCATCCTAATAAATTTACCAAAGTTCAAGCTCTAAAGGCAGAAGACTTCGAACGTAGAATGCATTTTTGTGAATCCCTTCTGATTCATACACAGGAAGATCGGGAATTTTTGTCAAAAATAATTTTGAGCGACGAATCAAAATTTACGAGGGATAGTATTTTCAATAGAAGGAATAAACATTTTTGCTGATCATAATCCTCATGTTACAAAAGAAATGGGTTTTCAAGAAAAATTTGACCTGAATGTTTTCTGTATTCTGAAGAAAATAAAATTAGCTTTTTTATTTATGAAGACACACTGAATGCAGAGAGATATCTCCAAATATTAAGGACGACTGTAACCGATTTTCTTGAAAATATGTCTGGATCCCCAGGAAATTGAAAAAGCAACCACAAGTCGCGTACAAAAAAGCATTTTAAAATGTTTAGAATGTAATGGACAACATTTTCAGCATTTATTGTGAAAATGTGATATTTTGTTTACAATTTTGTTATTTTGAATCGTCCTATTCTGTTATTGTCTGTACTTTCATATGTTTTAGCCCACAAAATCTTACTTTTTACCTAGAAATGACTGATTTTTGGTACAGTTGTTCCCTGGAAACTTTGAGCCATAATTAAGGAAATTATTTTGTAACCTTACAAACTTCCTCTCGTTCATTAGTGTTAATTCAGGATACATTTGGTTGAATTTTTTACACGTTCTGACAATGATTTGATCACTTTGTTCATGTGTATAATAAATAATTTCATAGGAACTTCGTTTGAATAATCGATATTTGCATTCATTTTGGAAGATGATTCGAAACACCGTCGATAACTCTTTGTAAATTACTTATAAAAGTAACCGAACTGTTATAAGCTTGATAATTCCACTGCTACCTATATCCAAATTCTAAAAAAAAAAAAATAATGTTTCTAGAAGAAGCGACTTTATTGAGAAAACTCGACGATTTAGGTATAGGGACATGATATATCACCTTGAAGCATTTTTCACCATCTTTCAATTTACCGAGTAATATACAGGGGGTTTCATTTGAAAAAATGAACTTTTGACTACTTTTATGCACAATGGAAATAATAGTAATTTTAGCACGCCCTGTATGATATGGAGTCGATGTCTTGGTGTTATTTGAATATTTCGAGTTTGTCCAAACTATCATCAAAATATCAACTTTTCATGAATTGAGAGTACTGATGTACTTAATTTCAATTAAGGCTATGTTTTGGACCATATTTTTTTATCTCGAAAACAACTGCAACTCCATGCACCATTGGTGTAAAGTCGGCATCGGGCACACAACATGGGGCCTCAGTCGTATCGAAAACGTTCTTTATGCACAATATGTTATGTTGAGCAACTAAATATGTTGCATGAATACTCCCATAAATTATCGATCATCCCAACGTGTTATGTTACTGAGTTAACTGACAATTTACCTTTCTCATTTGAACATCCAACTCTTTCAGTTGCTCCTTTTCATTCTTCACACAAATAACCAATTTTTGGAAATCTTCTAGAAGTTTGTGAATATTTTTACCGAGTTTTTTGTCATTTCTTCTTTGATTGGTGCAGGTGGAGACCTTTATATCTTCCGAAACTTTTTCTTTTTCTTTTTTAAGCATTTCGATAATTTTTCTTTGTTTTTCTAGTTTTGAACCAGTCTCATCTAAAAAGGCTATTCTATCATCTTCCATTATACGAAGCTGAAACAATTTTCAAATTTCACCATTTTTATATTCTGAAATTCTTTTATTATCCAAAAATCAGATTAAAATTACAAATGAAGAAATTATAATCCAATAAAAAACAGAACGAAAATTCAATGAAGAAATAGACAATATTGCGTAGAAAATTGTGTTCGGAATTTAAAATCTAATAGTCATAATTTTATTTCACTCTAATACTAGAGGTGTTTACCTGACGACGAAGTCTAGACAGTTCTTCCTCAGCAATAGTTATCATCTCTTTATCGGTACTTGAACTAGTGATTCTTGTTTGGTTCATGATTTTGTTTTTGTTTTACTTGAGAACAATTGGGCACTTTCACTAATATTTATGTCAGAAATCAGAAGCCTGCTATGACTCAAATTATATTTAGACGTTGCCTGGTTACCAAAACAACCATTATATATAAGAGAGGTTTCTGAAGTGGAAGAATACAATAATAGTTCACAATGTTTGTTTGAAAGTGGTTGACAATGTTTCGTAGTGCATTTCATCAGTTCGAACTTCCATTGTCTAATATAATGTAAATTTATTTGAAATCCCTGAAAGAATCTGTGAAAAATCAAAAAGATTAGCAAAAAAAATAACAATTTTATTAAGCAAAAAAAAAACTGAATTTACAAAGAAATAACATACAAGCAACAACCAAAAAAAAAGAACTATTAACACGAGCTGAAAATTATCACCCGAAGACGATTGTCGATACTACCAATCGAAACGTCATGAAGTAACTTGGTTTGGAATTTTTTTTATTTTTAATTTTCATTTCTGGTTAATAATAATTTTTAATTTTCAGCTTGTGTTAATAGTTCAATTTTTTATCTTTTTTGGTTGTTGCTTGTATGTTATTTCTTTGTAATTTCAGTTTATTTGTTTGATAACATTGTAATTTTTTTCAGCTATTCTTTTGATTTTTTACAGATTATTTCAGGGATTTCAAATCAATTTATATTATATTAGACAATGGAAGTCCGAACTGATGAAATGCAATAGTTCACAATATTCAGGGCTGACGTAAATAGTCTTCCCTTTTCAACTTTTGAACAGAAAAAAAATTCAAATTTGGACAAAATTTCTGATACTTTTGATGAGAAACACAATGTAGAGTGTTGCATCACTCGTCGTCAAAAGAGTTCTTTCAGAGATATCAAATATCATTTTAAACGATGGAAGTAAAATTCACCATGAAACATTGTCAACCACTTTCAAACAAACGAATATGAAACTGTTAATAACTCGGGAAAATGTTGGATAGAAATTGAAATAGCTATCAAACAAGTTATTACAAGACCCCCTTTCCATAAAAAAAAAGTTGGTATCGCCCTCTTGGTGGCGATACCAACTTTCTTATTCCCAAGTAACTTGGGAATAAGAAAAAGTCACAGAGGGTCAAATCTGGTGAATAATGTGGCCGAGGCATGATTACGGTGTTGTTTTTAGCCAAAAAATTACGAACAACCAATGACGAGCGAGCAAGTACATTATAGTGATGCAAAAGCTATGCATTGTTTTTCCACAGTACTGAACGTATTTTTCGTATTACTTCTCGCAAACGGCGCATTACTTCAAGATAATACTCCTTATTGACCGTACGACCATGTGACAAGAACTCCTCATGCACTACGCCACAGTAATGGAAGAAGACAGTGAGCAAAACCTTGACATATAACAGAATTTAACGTTTTTTATCTCTGATCTTGGTTCTCCTGGGCTCTTCCATTGGGAAGATTCGTCACCAGTTATGACCTTTCAAGTAAATCTGAATCGTCGTTGACATCATTCAACAACTCCTGAAAGATACTTATGCGACGTTTTTTTTAATCATGTCCAAAATTTACCAAAAAATTGTATGGCATGAGCCAACCGATATGCCGACATCCTCAGCAACTTCTCTAATAATGATTCAACGATTCTATATAACAATTTCCCCACTTTCTCAACATTTTCATTGGTTGTTGATGTATTGGCGCGTCGTCATTCACATATTCTCGACCTTCTGTAAAAATCTTATTTCACTTGTAAATATTTTTCTAACTCAAGAGTACAATCACCGTATGCAATTGTGAAACATTTCAAGTGTTTTTGAGCACTTAATTCCATCTTATCACAAATTTGATGCAAATTTTATGCATCTCACCAACAAAGTAAACATCAGCTGAAACTGTGAGCATAGATTCGAGACGAGTGTACCAACATAAAAAAAATTCTAATCGAACGTACATAGCCCACGAAATTTGAACATTCACCTCATTTTTTGAACAGTCCACGTATGCTCATTTTTTTTATCGGTTGAAATGCGGGTCTGGTACATTTTATTATTAACACGCTTTTATTAGCTTCACCTGTATGCATGTTAACACCCTTTTAATATTAGCTTCAGCTGTATGTATGTTTGTTTGTTTGTCAGTTTGTTTGTAACTCTCAAGCTCGGGATATGTATTTGACAGAATTATCGACATTATTGCTTGATCTATTGGCGGGCAGATAGCGCTGTACACAACCTTCTTGATATAATCCAAACTCACTTTACATGTATTTCTTCATTTGAAAAAAGTATTTTTTTTATTAACACGCGCGCCTGCTGCCTTATTTGTAACCCTCCTTTGCGCGCCTGCTGCCTTCTTTGAGCTTGGTAGCTGATTTTCAGGCTCCCTCTCCGGAATCGGAAAATATCGATGGTCATTGTTCTAAACAATATACGGCTGATTGATCCCAAAGTTTAGATAAAATATATATAGTTTGAAAAGACTAAAAAAACACGTTTTTAAAGGACATCGAACTAAAAAGTTAAAAATATTTTTTAAATAAGCTTAAAACAATAACGAACGAAAAATACCAATATTATTGTGAAAAAAGCGTGGGCGCTTTGTGCCATATTTTTTGTACTTATATCAAGCGCCCGTCGCTTTTTTCACAATAATACTAGAGTTTTTCGTTCGTTATTGTTTCAAGCTTATTTAAAAAAAATCATTTTTAACTTTTCAGTTCGATGTTCTTCAAAAGCGTGCTTTTCAGTTTTTTTAAAACTATATTTATTTGACTGTTAAACTCTGTAGACGCTGCCTAGCATTCAATGGTTTCATCGTTTTTATGGATTGACCTAAAAAATCTTTTACAAATTTCGAGTCTAAGAGGATAATTGAATTGGAAAATATTTTGATTCATTTTTCAGCGGTAGGGTAGACCGGGGACAATTGAAACAGGGGACAATAGAAACAACCGCCATAGTAGACCGATTTCGCGTTTTAAATCACGCGCGCTTATACCAAACGAAGCGCCATTAGATGAAGCACGTAGCCATCTATCGGCCACTGACGGCAGTTGTGAGTGTATGTGCACGTCCATGATAACTTGATTTCCCGCTATCGAAGTAAACTTTAACATTGATAAAAACGTAAGTATCCAGCTTCGACTATATTTATTACTTTGTTTGGTATATGCCCTTTACTCGGGATACTTTAAATTATTACTCTAATCCAAGAGTAAGAAAATATTTGAGTGTTCACTCAAAGATGTGCTGCAGGGACAGTTGAAACACATGACATGGGGGACGAATGAAACATGTTTCAATTGTCCCCGTCGTGAATTTTTCATGTGGTTCATATTGTAGGTTGTGTAAGGCAAGGCGCGCACTGAAGTAGTGTGGTAGTAGCGAGGTATTGGAATGGTGAGCGGTATAGGGATGGTGAGCATATGGCGTGGCGATCAAATAGCAACGAAGTGGTATGGAAATGGTGTAAAGCGCATTGTAGTGGCAAACAACGTTGGTGTCACCGATTCATCATGTCGTCCTCAGAGGATGAAGATGTTCTTTTACTTGTGCAACTTGCTAACCTGAATGCTAAAAATCAGGAGAAGGAGAAAAAACACTATTGGGTTCATCCCCTATGGCAGAAAAATAAAGAATTTGGAATTTTTAACGTATATAAAAAGGATTTGAACTTGGACGACCAAAAATTTAAACTTTTCTACCGAATGAAGAAAGGGACATTTTGCAAGTTGCTGACAAAACTACGCTCTATGCTTCAAAAAAAGGATACAAACTTCAGAAATTGTGTGTCTCCCGAAGAAAGACTTCTAGTAACACTGCGGTAAGTACGATAGAAAATATAAATAATAAGCACTTAAAATAATAAGTATTTATTAACCAAATGCAAACTTATAAAACATTATTTTGTAACGCATACTTAGAAGGTATCTGGTAATAATGAGGTTTTTAGATAACTATACTGACTATTTGGTAATAATGTATCTTGTGTAGGTAGCTGATGTACTGTCGAAAACGAAATATCTTCATAAGATGGCTGTGAATCAGCTGTCTCACATCGAGGTGGAGTACAGTTAGTACATGCTGCAGATGAACGGATGGAAGACATGCTGTCTGCAGCAAGCGATGAATAAGTAGGAGTTGGGGAGAAGAGAGGTGCAGAAGTAAGAGGTTCATCCAAGATTTCACCGGCAAGATTTAGGACTCCCACTTTATATTTTCTTTTCTGCTTGTCCGTCATTTTTTTCAAGTCTGGCAATAAACTCAACAAAAACTGCACATCGGCGTCATCATTAGTTAAAGCAGGTGGTCTATAGGATGCTTCCTTTTTTTTATTGAAATATTCCAATGCAGATTTGTTAACGTCTTCCAAAGTTACTTGATTCTGAGTATTTTTTATTATTTTAGGTTTCTTTACACCGAGTACTGACAAACTGGATACACTTCTCTTTTGTTTTCCTTGCTTTGGATCACGGGAATCGTTTTTTACATTTACATTTGATACATTCTGGTCGACTTCTTCAGTAATCGACTGTTCACCATCACTATCGTTATTTCTCCCTTGATTATTTTCATACGTTCCAGTTTTCTTTGCACTTCCTAATTGTTCACTTTCAAGCTCTTCGGTCTGTAAGTCTTCCGTAAATATTTCTTCATCAAGTATATCTGCCGCTTCATTATCCTTTGGTGCGCCAACATTACCCTTAGGTTGACGTGACTTTGTGAATGGTAAAACAAAACATATGTACTCCGAGAGATAGTAAGGGCGTTTTACTGATGCTCCAGATCCAGATGGCACGTATGTCTTTAAATGTTTTGTGTAACTTCCACGTAGATTCTTCCACCTTTTCTTGCAGTCCGCAACGGTAGCTGTAATATTAACATATATATTATATATGTATATATATATATATATATATATATATATATATATACTGGGAGTTATGGAACCTGCCAAATTGTGCTGGGAGTATAGATGGTGAACACATTAGGATCAAACGTCCACCAAAGTCAGGTTCCGAATTTATAAATTACAAAGGGTATTTTTTCATTGTTTTGATGGCTGTGTCAGATGCAGATGGATGTTTTTTGGCCATTGATGTAGGAGAGTATGGCCGAAACAGTGACGGGAGGGCATTAAAAGAAAGTAATTTTGGAAAGAAATTAGCCAACGGCACTTTAGACTTACCAGACCCATCTCCATTACCAGGACAAGACACAAATTTTCCATTTTATTTTGCTGCAGACGAAGCTTTTCCATTGATGTGTACTATGATGAAGCCCTACCCTAAAAGAGGCTTAACAAATAGGAGAAGGGTGTTTAATGGAAGGTTATCAAGAGGTCGCAAATCAGTTGAGTGCGCGTTCGGAATGATGTCATCCAAGTTCAGAATTTTACACACAACAATTGGTCTTAATATAAATACAGTGGACAGTATTGTTAAAGCAGTATGCGTATTGCATAATTTTATTAAAAAAGAGGAAGGTGTATTTTCGCGCCCACGAGGAAAGAAAGGAAACGATGATGACATAGAAGTAGAAAATGAAGAACAGCGTGATCCAAGACTCTCAAATCAAAGAAGAGCTACCAATCCAGCAATTGCTACACGAACGAAACTCTGTGATTTTTTCTTCACAGTGGACGGCTCACTTGAAGGTCAAAAAAGATTTTGTGTATGAAGACAAAAGTATTAACACTTATAAACAATAGGCATGCGAGTACTGGAGAATCACAAAATAACCAATATATTTTTCAAAGAACCAAATTTTTTATTACTTACCTTCTTTCCCTATGTCTTTTGCAATTTTGGACCAAGCCCGCTCTTGCACATGGCTCATATGATAATCCTCCCGCGTATTATCATATAGACAGGGATATGCCTCTACAAGGGTTATAAAATGTATGTTGAATTCATGGTCATCTTGCATGTTTTTTCGTTTTCGTATAATTTTATTTTCATTCACAAATCCACGTCGTCACCAGTCGCTTGCCACTCGAAAATTAAGCTTGTCCGAGCTCAGTGGCACCAGACTGACATCACGCCACCTGCAAAATACCACTTCACCACTATTCCATTTTGATACGCGCGTCTTCATTTGTTTACATAGACTTTACCGATTCCACGTGCCACTTGGTCATCACGCCACCGCCACGGCACTTGCTGACCACTTCAGTGCGCGCCTTGCCTAAGGGTATGTTAAGGTGTTAACTTTTGTTTTAGGATGCCACGAGTAAGAGTGAGAAAAACTTAGAGAGGAATAAAATCCATTTTGGCATATGAAGAAGCTTACAAAGTGGTAACTGAAAATAATGCTTCGATAAGGTCTGCAGCAGCTAAATATGAACTACATTACGTCTCTTTGAGTAGATTTATTAGGGAGAAAAAGCAAGCAATTGAGCAAGAATCCGCCGTTCCTGTCACTATGGGTTATCATTGTGTGAGGCGAGTATTTGACGTCAACCAGGAAAAAATTATTGTTGGCTATATAATCAAAGCAGCGCATATATTCTACGGATTACCACCCAAAGAAATTCGGAAATTATCTTTTCAGTTGGCCGTGAAATATTCGCTGAACATACCTGATACGTGGAGACAAAATGCCATGGCAGGAGAGGATTGGTTTTCTGGATTTATGAAACGCAATCCAAAACTTTCAATCCGCTGCGCTCAAGCAACAAGTCTTTCCAGAGCAACTAGTTTCAACGTTACGAACGTAAAACTTTTTTATGACAACCTAGCTAATGTTATGGACAGGTACAAATTTGAATTTTGAAATATATATGTCGACGAGACAGGGGTCACGACGGTCCGAAAACCTGTTAAACAGGTAGGCGCACTGACATCAGGAGAAAGAGGAACGCTGGTAACCGTAGCTTTAGCTGTAAATGCTGTCAGTAACAGTGTACCCCCATTTTTATATTCCCACGAGAGATACAAGGATCATTTCGTCCGCGACGGTCCAGTGGGGTGTATTGGAGCAGGAAACGCGAGCGGCTGGATGCAAGAAGATGAGTTCTTGATATACCTCAACCATTTTCAAAAATACACCAATGCTTCAATTGAAAATGAAGTATTGCTTTTACTTGATAATCATCAGTCACACATAGGTATACGATGCTTGGACTTCTGCAAAGAAAATGGCATTGTCATATTGTCTTTCCCCCCACATTGTTCCAACAAACTGCAACCGCTAGATCGATCTGCCTACGGTCCTTTTAAAAAGGCTGTAAATTCAAGTTGCGATGCCTGGATGAGAAATAACCCAGGCAAAACAATGACAATTTACGATATCCCGCAAGCATAGTCTAACTAGCTCTGCCGTTAGCCCTCACACAGTCAAATATCGTAGCTGGATTTATCAGCACTGGCATATGTCCCTTTAATAGGGATATATTCACGGAAGTAGATTTTGCTTCCTCGTATGTCACGGATAGACCAGCATCACCAGGCACTCATCACACTTCTCCAGCATCGCCAAGTACTCATTGCACTCCATCAACATCTCCAAGCACTCATCGCACTCCACCAGCATCACCAAGCATCTCAAAACTCATATTTTCGCAAGCTGACGCAGAATCAAGCACCTCAAAATCTGTATTTTCACGTGCTGATGCAGAACCAAGCACTTCAAAGGCTGTATTCTTGCCAGAAATCGTTAGACCGTTGCCAAAAGCTCCGCCTAGGAAAACATGTTACAAACGAAAAACTAGAAAATCTGCTATCTATACGGACACTCCTGAAAAAAATGCAATTCAAGAGGAGTATGACGCAAAAAAGAAAAGAAAGGTTAAGAGAAAAGTTACGGAGTTCAAAGACATACCGAAGGCAGTTCGTCAGCTCAAGAAAACCAAACAACGCCAAAACAATCAGGAACAGAGTGAAAGCGACGAAGAAGAAACTTACTGTCTAGTGTGCCTGGAACCGTATGGCAGTAGTCGCCCTGGAGAGAAATGGGTGCGGTGCATTGAATGTCGTCACTGGTCCCACGAAGAATGTACTCGACAAGAAGATCTTTACATGTGTCACAATTGCTTGTCAGAATGAATATTTTTAATTATTAATGTAATTTATTTTGTATTAGAATAAATATTTCTCTAATCTGAATGCTGTTTCAATTGTCCCATGTATATGTTTCATTCGTCCCCGGCAAGAGGACGATTGAAACAGTTTGATGAGCTACAGTTTTTGTTTTATATCTTATTTATCTATCATTTTAGGCGAACGAAATGATGTAAATAGAAACCCGATTGAATATGCTCCCTTTTACCCATGTCATAATTAAGAAATTTGTGATAGTCGCAGAGAAAAAAATTCAAGAAGCAAAAATGTTTCAATTGTCCCCAGTCTATCCTACATTATAGAATATAAAATGCTTTTAGGAATTCTTGCAATAATGAAGTTCTACTTCAAGGTTAGAACAAAAGAAAAAGTAAGTAGAATTGAAACTGTTGAGTATAAACGCTGCTATTGATTCATTGAGACAAGTTTTTGAAAGTAATTAAACTTGATGATAATATAAAAATTTGTTTCGACTAATATCAAATAAAGTTTGACTAATGTGAGAATTGTTAGTCAACATTTGTTAAATTCGAATATGTACAAAGTATTCTTCAAAATCAATTTGTTTTCATTTCGCCACTTTTCATGTCTTTCAATTTTCAATGAGAAATAATATTCATTGGCACGAGATTGAAGGAAATAAACTGATTCGTTAAAGTTCCATTCTACTGAAAGGTTGGCAAAATATCCAATTCTGATGTTGATGGTTTATCGTTGACATCCCAAGAATATTCATCAAAAGCAGTTTTCCCTACAGAATTACATCAATTCAATATTCGATACTTTAATACAGTTCATACATTCATCAAAATTATTTAGGAGTTTATTGTCGAATATATTCTTACCTTCATTCTCGAAATATTCCGTCAGTGCAAAGAATTGGACAGAGCTGTTTGAAATCGTATGGATGGAAAAAAACTTAACTAATGATTAGTGATATACTGTGAGTTTGTATGTATACGATATAATTCTAGGTAAAAGGCCATAAACAATATCAGTAATGTATCCAGACAAAGTTGAGTGGTTTAGTTCATGCATGTGTTGGTGAAGTCCACAAAAAAGATAAGAGAAACATAAAGGAACTCATTTTACATGAAATAGTTTTATCGATGTTTATGATGGCGATAAAAGAAATCGAAAAAGAATAATACTTTTCAGCGACTTTTTCTAAAATATTTTATAAATCAGGAAAAAACACACTCATTGTTGCTATCTTGTACCATTTGAAAAATTAAATATGTGTTCTCATTGATCAATTGAAATTGTAAATGTATTCAAATATTTGGGATTCATGTTGTCTATGTTTTCTAAATAGTTTTCCAGCAAGAAACAGAAAACAGATTCATATATAGCTAGTCCGTTTAGTCTGTTTAACACGAACACTATTATTTTCAAAGGTTTAGAGCACTTCAACAGTCTTCCTGAAAATGTAAAAAATTCAGGTAGGTAGTGTGTTTCAGTTCAAGCACAACTTGCTTCGACGTATAAAATAAATGTTGAATATTTTCCTAAATAACTTTCACTTATTACTTAGATCATCTCATGTGGTTTTGTTTGTTAATCTGATGCTTTGTATATACTTATTACCTTATTCATATATACTATAATTCCAAAATAGTAGGCACTGAATTTTCAGAAATGACTGACGTTTTTGCCTTGATCTGTCTCTTTTACGTAAATTAATTATACTAAGCAGATGAGGAAAAATGATGATAAAAATATATAGAGTCACAAGCTTGACAACAATGTTTTCGTCTTAATGCAATAATATTTCTGAGAATTTAGTGCTTACTATTATGGAATTGTACCTATAGTTGTGTAGCTTGGATGAATCTATTTTTTATTTTGAATAAATGAAATAAAAATAAATTAATACATGAATTATAGAATTCGTATTCTGTATGCTGAGGTACTTTGTTGCAAAAAGGCAATTTTGCTTCATTAACAAAAAAAAAATTCTATCCTAGGATGGCCCTATGTACAGGGTGTTCCATTTGAAAAAACTGAAAAAAGGAGATTCCGAGACATTTGGTGTTGAATGAATCCAGTCTTTGAGATAAATTTCACTATAACTTCTGAACCACCCGGTATAAACTCAAACAACCCTATGTTATTGAGAAACGCTATGCCCAAGTAATTCAATCGAATGAAAATACCCTCAAGCATAAATGCTTTGAGGGTCCACCCTCAATTTGTATGGTTCTTCATGAGAAATAATTAAAATCTGACCGAATGCACTTCTTCTGACCATTGAGGAGGCTACCTAATTTTGCTCTTCATGGTGGTCGTGGCAGCGGACGACAACGTCCACCCACAAAGAGGATACGTGGATACCATGTGATATCGCGGGGCTTCTTTTTGTCCATCAGTAAAAGTAACTTCTATGTGAAATGTGAAAGTTTTTATCAAATCTGAAGTGAAGGCCCCCTTCATTCATGCCGGTATCCAGACCGGGTGATTCGGATTACCACGAAAGAGGCCATGTATGAGAAAAAAAACAAAAAGCTCTCCCAAAGAGGAGGCGTACTTTGAAATATTGAACTTAAAGAAAGAAAAAATGTGAGAAATGAACTGTAGGGTGACACCTTTGTATATAGACAATCCAATATAGAAAGTTGACAGCATTGCTTCGAGCAAGACTGCTGCGCCCTCCCGCGAAGCTCCCGTCAACTGTTGACAGAAGGAGCTTGGCCAAATGAGCCCGAGAGGGAAGCAACACCCATACCACATTATTTCTGTATACAGTAGTTTCACTCAGCGTCGGTCCCTTTGATGTCGGTGTCCAGGAGTTTCATTTTTTATAATGATGACGTATTTGACACTAATGACATTTCTCCCTACTACAATCTCAACCAAAGCGTGTATACACTGCTCAACATAACAACTATTCATATAAACTGCTCAAAAAAAAACAGTCTATGAAAACCATGTTGGGCACCTGAGAAAATTGTACAAATGATAATTTTGCATTTGTGTAATATTGAAGTAACCCAGATCATTTGGGCAATGATGAACTAAGTTTCAAGTAGATTTTAAAAATTCATGGAATCGGCAGATGTTCATATTCGAATGTGACAAAATATATTTTCATTTCAACAAGAAAAAAGACAAGATAAAGAACGTGTTTTGTTATTCATGAACCATGGTACGAATCCATGCGAAATTTCTTTGTAGTGATTTTTGGGGCCAAATATAGCATATTCATTTATTGATTGGAGAATTCAAGATGGCGGACGAGTTTGCCGATTCGATTATATTAAGGACCAATTATTAAAAATATTCCTAATCGAATTCATCACTCAAGATTAAGGAATCTGTAGAGCCTTTTCTTTCTGAATTATGTAGTTACTATTCAGGACTTGAAGAAGTAAAAAAGTAATTAAGTATGTAGTGTTCAATCATACAAAAATAATTTTTTTGTATGTATGTACTAACTATAAATGTATGTGAGAGTTTTCGGAGTCGGAAGTTATGAATTATTTACACTGTAAGATAATAGGTTGTTTTGCTGCTTCCAGCTTTTATCCAAGTAAAAATTGATAATAAAATCACTGACAAGTCCAAATGCATTTTGACTATACCATTATATATGTTTTCCGACAGAAAACAACTACTTCTTTAGCTAATAACTCGACATATATTGACAAATGTTGATATTTGAATCTATACAAGTCTAGATGTCTAATCAACCCCGAAAAGTTGCTGCGTAGATTAAAAACAGTTATTCTAAATGAAACATGTCCTATTAGTCAGCAACTTCTTATATAATGTAAATTTGACTATCAAAAATACCTTACGACTGTTAACCTTTCGGAATCCAAGTCGCCTCAGACATAATTGCAAAGATTCTCACTTTGAAGAAACAACTTTGCAAGAGCTCTCTAGGACAAATAGTGGGACTTCGCCTGATTCGAACAAGGAACCAACTGCGAACCGTTTTGAAGTATTCCTCATCAGTGCAGACGATGCTATCACGGTTGTATACACACAGGGACTCGGCACAGTATAGTTATATAAGTATACTGTGGACTCGGTATTCCTCGTAGACAGCTCTTGCAGAGTTGTTCCTTCAAAGAAAGGATTTTTGCACGTATGTCCGAGATATAATTCAACATCTGTTGGGATAGTTGCCAGAGAAGTAGTTGTTTTGTCAGACACATGCCATACAATGTATACAAAGGTATAGACATTTCCAAAATGAATGTTTGCAACTGTCCTGCAGTCCCTAAATAATTTCAAATACGTTTTTCCTCCTGACCTGACTGATAAGTACAGTAGAAAAAAATAAAACTATATAGCCCATAGTAAATCTGAAAAAGCTTTAGTGGGGTTGCAGTCAGAATTTTTGGTACTAGGTCAAAGAAGACTCCTTATTTTCGTCAAGCTTTCGATAGTTTATTTCTACCTTCCTTAAATAAGACATCACTTCAGGCTTTGAATACACTTTATTCAGAAAACTAACAAATTTTTCAGTAGGTTGGGTGAAACCCATGAAATTCGACAACTATGGAAGGTTTGCATGCCTGTCTTAAACTCGTCGTTTGCGCAGACCTAAGACATCGACGCGTGGGTCTGCGCGTAGGAAAATTCAAACCACAAATCAGCCTTTATGAAATTACTGTATACAAAATACTGTGCCCATACAAAGAGAGAGAGATAAAACACCTCATCAGCACAGTTTTTGGATACAATTTAAAGACGAAACATTCATTTCTCTCATAAAATGTCAAGGTAGTAGGGTAGTAGTACGGTTAGTTCGTGAAAACATCAATACGAATAGTTAAGTCAATCCTAAGTTATAGGAATTTCGTTTAAATTGTAATGATACTTTTTAGGAGAGATTTAGTGTTAGGGAAATAGCTTTTTGGCTTTCTATTTTTATACAAAAAATGTGGGAATCTTCCGAGGAAAGCAAGAAACTTCAAAATGAACTCTTCACAATGATGTGTAGATCTTTTTTTTCAATTAAAAATTCATAGATTGTTAAAATTTCCCATTAGTCCTATTTCTCGAAATAGGTATAATTGAAGAATTCAAAACGAAACCAAATTGTTTTTCAGTGACTCTCTGTCCAGTAGGCTAGTGTAACATGAGTAATAAACAGTTTTTTTTCTTTCATTATTACTGAGCCATACTTGTGTGATAATGTTTGACGCAAAATATGACCGAATCGATAAAAAATAATCAATTTTATTCAAAGTTATTTGCAATTGTGCAGCTAGGAAGCAAGCGCAAACTCACAGGTGAATGCCGTCTCTTGCAATGTTGCCAAATGTATTAATGAACTAGGCATTTATAATTCGGAGCGAATATAAAACAGGGCACCAAGTTTTTGATAAGTAATCAAGCCGCTATTATATCTCTGTGCAATTTGGCTTAAAATAATTATTGGCGAAAACATATTAAATGGTAAATTTCTTGAAAGTATCAATAAATAGATTATTTATTCCTTTATTTTTATTGTTTCTGTTTTTATTGCACATCATCCTCCCTTATGAAAGAAGTTGAATTGAGAAAAATTTTCTGAGCTAGTGGATATAATAATAATAATAATATTGATAACAATAATAATACATTTCAATCAAATTTGATTGTTATATAAAGTTAAAAGGCTAACTTTGCATGATAGCAAGTCATCATTCAAGTCGTTCGACTTGACCAAGAACACTTCTGTAAATTTACCGCCACGTTCTCCCGTATAATAGTTACAGAGTTCAATATATTAATGCATATTATATCAATGCATATATTAATAATCAAAGAACTGTTTTAAACATTTTTACCTCAATGACTTCGCACACTTGAATGTAGGTATACAATAACTATAATTGTAATCTTTTTAATATCTGATAGAACTGATTTATTTTCATTCGTTTAATTCTAAATAATTTCATACCCCTTTTGAATCATATTTTTTAAGAAAGCTAATCATAAAAAATACGAAATAAGAAATTAATTGTTGCTTGCGACTTTGTTCGTGTGGACTTCAGTTTTTCGGTTTTTCCGAATTTTCTGACAGTAAAATGTTGTCTATTTTTGATTTGTGAATATGAATGTATCCAATCAAAGTTTCAGTAAAATCAACTGAACATTATTTTATATTTTTTCCCAACAGATGTTTCATGTGATTCTTTGAATCGATATTTAGGGTTTTATTGCGTTCATAAAAATCCTTTTATGAAATGTGTTGCTTCTGAGCATCCCACCGATACAACAAATAAAATAAAGATATAAATCAACTGTTGAATTCAAGCAAGCAGACACTTTGCTGATTTGAGTAGTTTTTCATTAGTAGCAGAAGCTTAGATCGAATATACTGAAAATTCCTTTTATCTATCCCATAACTTCAATATGCTCTCTATCGCCAAACATTTAAACAAGTAGTTTGAAGATGAGGAAGTTGAAAACCTTGGGAGAATAGTTCACTTTGAAAATATAGCCTGATCATGATCATCATTATTATCTCAATCGGATGTTTCCTATTCCATTCAGGATGTGTAAATTCCTGTAAAAATTTTCAATAATATTTAACTAAATGAATAAACTTTCACAAACATCACCATGAATCATAAACTTCTTCATTTGAAATTATCAAACATACATTTCGATATATTTTGTATAGCTGTTGGGAGGGAATTCAGTTTTTGGGTTTTTCCAGATTTTCTAATAGCAAGAAGTTTTTGTATAGGTACCCTTATTATTGATGCATAAGAATATCGTTTCACAAACTACAACCAATATTAACCAAAGTTTCAGCCTAATCAAAGGAACAGTATTTTTATAGTATTTTTTTAACAAATATTTGAAGTGATTCTTTGAATTGACATAACTTTTTTATTCATGAACCAATTGAAATGAATCAAACAAAACACATTAGTGGAAACCATACCAAAATCGGTTGAGCCGTTTTTAAGAACATCGAATTTTTACAAAAAAGGCTATTTCTTTTTCTTTATTTTATAACATGATGAGTTTGAAACAATATGATTTAAGAAAACGCAGACAGAACTGCCTCTATCCTTAAATTTTCTATGTTCGACTACAAATTAAAAAGTATGACAACGCCGCACGAGAGCACAACAATCGCGGGCGGGTTTGAAAACAAACGATCTCTGAATAACTTTTGGAACAACTCAGTTTCGTGGATTCTACCGTGAGTTGCACAGGTAGATTTACCTGTGATGAGTTGACGTCAGATTCATTCATTATTTTTCGTTTTGTGTTTGTTTTATTTGTTGATGTTCGTTATTGAAATTGGAATAATTCACAGGATTGAGGAAAGTGACCCATTGGAATAACACACTACCTAGGTATATAGTAGGTAAATATTGATGTAATGAGTATCTGCAAAACATTGTTGTAATGTCGATTCCTTGGTAACGGTATTGCTTGAAGGCTTTGGGACTATTGAAGTTACCTATGGGTTTGACCTCGTGTTGCACTTTACTTTTAGGTATTATGGATTTGCATATTCCGAATGTGAATTATGATAAAAGTTTAAAGGTACGTGTTTGCACATAAATTATTAATTACCTAGAAGCCCATCTACTATGCTATTCTTCTGTTTGTATTGACTTGCAATCTGGGATTCTGGGAAAGGGCTTATCAACGTATCACTGAATTATTTTCGATTTGCTTGCTTCATGCGATCCCAAAATTTGAGTTTTGTAATACTGCGTAAAATTAATAAAATAATATTGCCCTGTCGTTGGTATTGTTGATTCCCTTGAAAAAGTTGAGTTGCCATAAATATGTCTCGCAAAACTAGTTTTATAATCTCCAATATTTCTTCTCATGGTCTTTGCTGCCTACCCGATTTTGTCTTCGTCCAATATTTAAATGAATTGCTAATGACTATTAACCGAGAGCATCAAGTTTATAAAATATTCATAAACCATTTTTGTTCTAACGAATTTTGAGTATCCCTAAATATACCCTTCCTACTGATATCCAGATATAGGTACAAATAGGTAGATAGGTATAAAAAGTCGAAGTATCTGATATAGTAATTCCTAAAGCTATCGGTGAACTCAAAGGTCAAAAAAACCAATACAAAGAAATAATGCCGCTACGAATTAGTCCACGTGGACTGAAGAACTGGCGGTTCATTTTGGATAATTTTTACTAACCGAGTTTTATGATTGGCTGAAGAATCATAAAATTGAATTTGTAGTCATGTTACTGTGACGAATAGAATGTGGGGATGAGTATTGCCGTTGTGTCGTCAATGTTCAGTTCAGGAACTGATCGCGATTAGAGTGTTGAAATTCGATATTGGTGAAGTTATAATCACTTAAAATTTTTGTTATTTGTTTGAAATATGGCGTCCTTGGACAAGTACTAATAGTAATAACGAGTGTGATAACAACGCAGACTTTTTCCTGTGTAGTGATTCCAATAGCGCTTGTGAACAATACGAAAAAGAGATACCAGTGAATAAGATTCGAATGCATTTGAATATTGAAACACAGAGAGTATGTTTCAATGTATATTAGAATCTACATATCAAGTTTGGTTTCGAGGGAAAAAAACTATTACAAGCCACATCAGATTTGACCGAAACTCCTTTCTCAACTATACGTAAAATAGTCAAAAACAAACCTGATGAACGCAAGACGCGATGTGATGCTGGTTTACCAAAACCTTTAGATGTTCATCTAATAAAATCATTAAAAAATAATATACCACTGTTACAAAAGCAATGAGATTCCTATAATTGAAATCATAAAGAAAAAATTGAATACTTCCGGCCATAACGTGAGCTGCTGTGACAAAACTCTTCAGAATTGGATAAAGAAACTGGGATTTAGATTTGAAATAATAAACAAACGTCAAGCAGTTATGGAAAGCAGAAGAATAGTGGAATTGCGGAACAAACACTTAGAACAAATAACTAAATATAGACAAGAACAACGGCAAATTTTCTATTTGGACGACACTTTGTATGACACTCACGACACAGTTACGAAAGGGTGGACTGATAGTTCGAGAATGTGTACGCCTAACATGCCTGCAAACAAAGGATCGCGACTAATCATTGTGCATTGCGGAGGAAGTAAAGATGGGTTCCGAATTCTTTGAAATTATGTGGAAAAAAACTTGAGGACTGTAATGTTGACTATCATAAGAACATGGAAGCTAATATTTTTGAGGAATGGTTTGAAAACACATTGGTCCCAAATTTGGATGCGAATAGTGTAATAGTTCTTGACAACGTTTCCTATCATTTGCGACAGCTCATCACAGTACCGAATAAAAATTCGAGTAAAGATGAAATACAAATTTTTTTAATGGATAACAATTTGTATTTTGAAGATAACTATACCAAAAAACAACTACTTGAAGTTTTACAGACAAAAACATTTAAAAAGGGTATGCCCTTGAGAGTATTGCTGAAAAGTATGGACACACCATATTGAGACTTCCCCCTATTTATGTTTTTTCAATCCCATCGAGTTGATTTGGTGAAAATTGAAACAAAGCATCAGGCGTAAAAATTTTTTTCCAAAACTTGATAAGAAGGTGATAGAGCTAGTTAAAGTAGAAGTATCTAATATTACCGAAGAAGACTGACAGAAAAGGATCAAAAAAGTAATTTTAGTTGAAAAAGACTATATGGAGATTGGACACTTCCATATCAATGGTGGAAATAAATTCATTATTGATTTAAATGACGACATTGATAGTGAAACGGAGAATATGGATGAGGAATTATCAGAAGCATTCGAAGAAAGTTAGTGACGTGTTTTTGAAGCGATCGATTGTATATATATGTGAGTAAGTACTTAGGTTAGGTTAGCTCTATATCCAATTTAGAGCCTTTGTACCTTTTGTACTTCAATTTGTTTACAAGTTCGATTAGATCAATACTGGAACTGAACTGGAACTAAAACCTGGTAATTTTGAAAAGTAAAATAAAATTGTATTTGTTGGTAAGAGCAAACGGAAAAAAATTCTGTAGTTGATGCCATTTTTATTAATATTCTTTTCATTAACTTTCCTTTGGTTAATGATTGTTCAATACGGTTTTCTCCTGTTTTATTCTTCGTTATTATCCACTATTTTTGAAGTGATAATTTTTAATGGGAGGGTAAACCGCTTCGTTGCGTAACGCGTTACAGCGCCAAGCTGTCTGTCTTCCCTTTCTCTTACGCATACGTCAGCGGAAGGCAGGCTCCTCCTCTCTCTCGTCGGATAAAATCTCAGTGTTGACATATACCATATACTGTTGATTGACAGTCTCATAAACATCTAACCAGCAAGCACGTTATATTTTTTATCACGTGAAACGTTGCTCAAAAATAATGATACTAATTTTGTGTATGTACATTATTAGTATCATTATTTATTTCCACAAAAGTAACAGTTGGCTTATGTTAGCTATAATATATGTACCTACATACACAAAATAATCAATAAAGGATTTTATTAATAAATAACTATTCCTTACATTATCATATTATCAAAATCTAAGTAATAACCTTTTCTCAAGTTAAACAAATTCACTATTAAATAGTTCAACTTATATTAGTTTGTTATCACTTGTGTATAGAGTTACCTCTTTGAAAATTATTGCTTCCTTCCGTTCTTTGAAAGATTCCCACATTTTCTGTATAACGATGGAGAAGTAGAAAAGCCAAAACCTGTGAATGCCAAATGCCAAAAATGAATCTCTCCCAAAAAATACCCCTTTCAATTCAAACAAGATTCCTATGACTGGGATTTACTCAAATAAGCGAATGAATGTCATTAGTACTGTCAACGATGACATGAGTAGATTTAACTCATTCGTGACACGAAGTCGTAATTTTAAAATAATAATAATGATCTATTATTTACCATAACATAAAATATTCTTCAGTAGATCACATAACGAGGAAAATAAATGGATTATGGCTAGGTCTTAAAATCAATTCTTCCACACAAACCACAACAAAATATTCATTCTAGCTAGAGTTACACCAGGATATAAATAGAACTCAAATATGGTTGCAATTTTGAATGTCTTCTGGACTCCTCTAATTAATGAAAAATTTAGATGTCATTGTTCATACTGAAAAAAGTGAACGTGAATAAATGAACTTTTTGTGATTACAACAATTACTAAAACTTGGTATACTTTGTAAAATATCAGTATTTCGTATAGTATACCTCTGATAAAAAATGCAGTGAAATGTTGCAACATTTCATACAAATGAAAAAATACAGGATGTTTCATTTGAAAAAGTTGAATTATGTCTGTTTGAAAATGAATGAAACTTGACCGGTTTTACCGAACACCCTATATATTGTTTCCGAAAGTTGAGATTCCAGAAATTATCATAGTGATGTTGACTAACTATTCCTAAAAAATCCGCTTAATTGCTTTAGACATGCGGGTGGTGAATTAAAAAAATATTGTCTGTAAAATAGGTTTTTCAGAAAACTTGGCAATGCCGCAATAGAAATTCGAAAACAAAAAATCTAAACAAATACGGAATTGAATGACGTATTCATATACTGGGTGTTTTATTTAAAAAAATATAACTTTAGTTGGTCACGCTCGGCTGAATCACTCAGTATGCGAGAACATAATTTTTAAAGATAGTATTTATGGATATGACTGCAAAAAAATGAGCAGTTCGAAAAATTGTTTCCTCTGATAGCAATGGACCAAGGGAATCTTGTTGACTCACTCACCTGTACTTGCAATCTGAAATATCCTTTTTCCTTGACTAATTTCAACCTTGGGCTTTGCTTATTTAGTTTCTAAATCAACTAATAATCTATTTACCTTATAATCTTGATTCGTGTTTGACAAAGAGTGATGAGTGTTTTGGAGAGAAAATATCTCGAAAAATGTATCATCATTAGACGTATAAACAAACCGTAATATACATATCATGCATAAAATGAGATGCATTTGCACTTTGGAAAGCGCAACTAACTTTAATGTGATTTCATTGTCTTCTATTGTGCATATGTTAGTATTTATGAATATTTATGTAAGCACTCTATCGAAGTATTTCAGTTCATACTAATTTGGTTGATTGTTGCTAACTCTCGTCTCATAATCAATTTTATTAAGTGAAATTTTGTATTTTGAGTTTGGCATTTCCTTCAATTTACATTTAAATTGAAGGAAATGCATAAAAAATAACTTTTTCAGTTGTTCAAATATAATGAAACGATGCCAGTCCTTCAAAATTAAAAAACAATGTATTTTTCCGGAATAGAAATATTTTGGCTTTCTACTACTCTAATACTCCAAAAAAATGTGGGAATCTTCCAAAGAAAAGAAGGAAGCAATCACTTTTCAAAGAAACGACTCTATACATAGGTGTGTAGTGTTTTTCAGACACAAACTGGAAGAAAAATCCGTCCTGAAACAGCTTCTTTCATAAAAACATTGAATTATACGAAAGAAACATTCTTTCGATACAAATACTTTTATATGAACACCAAATTATATAAAAAACACTTTTCTCTACCCAGTTTGTATTCTAAACATTCGTTATGGAATTGAATCAGATATCATTCTCAGGATTTTTACACAATACACTAAATGAAAGGTAACATTTTCACTTACTTGGAACATTTTCATCCTCACTGGTAGACATCGATGTTTCGCCGTAACACACTTGCCTTAGGGCTATTCAGTACCAATCTGGATAACATTATAAAAAAACACACAATTCATTCATAAAATTACGAGACATAAAGTCGTAATTTGAGCTTGTACGCCACAACCTACAATCAAATAAAAACTTTTTATTTCTTGACAGAACCAGATTTATCAATCATGTTTTTTATTTACACGCTTTATATTAGCTTCCCTTGTATGTATGTATGTATGATTGGAATATATAACATGTATGTTATATATTCCAATATGTATGTATGTTTTTTGTAACTCTCCTTTTCATTTCATATCGTGATCTGTATTTGACAGAATTATCGACATTATTGCTTGATCTAGTTGCGGGCAGATGGTGCTGTACTCCTTGATATAATTCGAACTCACTTTACATGTATTTCTTCATTTGAAAAAAGTATTAACACGCGCGACTGCTGCCTTATTTGTAACCCTCCTTTGCGCGCCTGCTACCTTGTGCTTGGTAGCTGATTTTCAGGCTCCCTCTCCGGAATCGGAAAATATCAATGGTCATTTTTCTAAACAATATACGGCTGATTGATCCCAAAGTTTAGATAAAATAAATATAGTTTAAAAAGACTAAAAAACATGCTTTTATAGCATACGAACCTAAAAAATGAAAAATAAATATAGTTAAAAATAAAAAACACGCTTTTAAAGAACATCGAACTAAAGAGTTAAAAATATTTTTTTGAAAATGAGCTTTAAATAATAACGAACGAAAAATATTAGTATTATTGTGAAAAAAGCGTGGGCGCTTTGTGCCATATTTTTTGTATATATCAGGCGCCCGTCGTTTTTTTTGCGTAATTATTATAAGCTTATTTAAAAAAATTTTCAACTTTTCAGTTCGATGTTCTTTAAAAGTGTGTTTTTAAGTTTTTTAAACTATATTTATCACTTATAATTGAAATGCTTCATTTCGTGCTCAATATTGTGTGAGTGAATTTGATTTCAATTTAAGACCCAAAAGTATGGGGGATCAGAGTGATTGATTACATAATATTTGGTGGTCTTTACAACAATGACAGATATCTTGGTAAATATCTCATTACGTGATCAAAATGATATTGTTACGACAAAGTTGATGTTGGTGTATTCAGAAAATCATTCAAATTATTGATTTAGTGAGTATATTCTGTGGTTCAGAGTAAGAAGGCACTGTATCTGCAATAAAGGAGAATCTGAGACACACTGTATAGTTGACAGTACACAATTAGCAGCAAGTAAAAGTTTGTTACAGTTGATACAACTTTGAAATGATGTAAGGTTTTCGATACAGAGGCATTTAAACTCTGCTCAATGATTCAAGTCACCTTCACATCCTTGACCTCGAAAATTTGTTAAGTGTGTCAGACGCAACTTTTCCCTCGAATCAACCTCAGACATGGTATCATTTGTTTTATTTGTGAACAAACCAATTGTTACTGAATCATTTGATTAGTTTTTTTGATATGAAGTGCAACTGAACTAGGGTCTTATATTATACAAGGTCAACAGTAGTGTGTGAGAAAATATATGTATGCAAGATTGTCTAAGAAATGTTGATTATTTCACAAGAACTGGATAGTTTCGCTCTTCTGATTTGATATAAAATTTTGAATTGAAAAAATATCAAGTGAGTTTTCCTTTTATTAAATTAAGAAAATGTTGTCTCTTATCGGTCGGTCGGTAGCCAAGCGGTTCGGCGTGAGTGATTTGTTCACTCATTCGAATTGACTGCGGTGTTGGTCGGTGGTTCAAGCCCTAATCTGAAAGATCGATCTTCACTTGCTATCGTCCAACTTGTGTTAGGAATCACACGTTAAAAGGCAAGACCTCGTTAATCCTTAGCTCGAACAAGTTTCGACTTCTGAGGATTGTCGTTCGTAGGGGTGCGACAGCTGGTTAACGGAAAAACAGATTTTAAACCGATTTTTTTTTAAACAGATTTCCACTCTAAGTTCAGGGTGGAAAGAAATTTCAATTGGCGGAAAATACATTTGATATCAAACGATGAAGTTATAACTGATGCCAGCGTTTTTATTAAATTTTTGATTTTCGCCAATTTATGTCTAGTGTAGTTCTACTTTTTTCATTATTCTATTTTATCATATTTATCATACTGTTAAATATTTCGAACTTTATTCACACAAATGATGTACAAGCAATTAAACAAAATGCGATATAGCACTAACATTCTCCCATCATGTGGAGAACCGGGATATTAAAGTTTTGATAAAGGACTAGTTGAAAATTATCTTTCGTTTCAACACAAGTCACCTTTGCCTAGAAATACTTCTTCTATTTGCTGTAGAATGTCATTTTTTCTTAGAATCATTGTTGATAGTTATCCTTTGACCCATCGACCCCAGTATATATCGGCTAGTCCTTCAGCAATTCACCACTGTTTTCAGAGCGTTAGGTCTGTTCTCCTCGTAAGTGGAACTCCAGGTCTAAAGAATAAAAAATGGTTGGAGGTAATTGCTTCTGGTTCACGACTGAAATACCTATGTGTCAGTGGTCCTAAGTAACTACATCTGCTTCCAACAAGAGAGTCAGTAAAGCCTTCTTTAGGGTGCTTACACTTCTAAGTAATTGAATTTCACATCGTATCTCTAAAATGATGCATTCTCAACAAAATTATTTCCAGAATAAAGTCTTTTTATCATCATATTAGTTAAGCTGCTGTTGAAAAATGCATCAACTCCGATATGTACCTACAACCTCCATAAAGTTAGCAAGGCAACTTGCAGTAAAATTATTGAAATATACTTTTTCAATTGTCGAATAATTGGCGAGAATTTGTCGTAAAAGAAAAATGATTATCGTGCATCTCCTTTTTTTTGGAAAATATTGCGTTTTTCGTGTCATACCTTGTACTATATGGATATTTTGAACCATATGGCAAAACCGCAACAGGCGTATTTGATTTCTTCATATATTTTTTAAAAGGATCAACAGTGAAAAGTGTTAAAATAAATTTGTAATGTATCTACGTAAAAATTATCGATCCATTTTTTTGTTTCATAAATTTTTGTATTCCTATAATTATGTCGATTATTTTTTGCAATTAGCAACCTATTGACCAATTGTATCTCTTTCGCCAATCGCCCAGTACAGGTCTGAATAATTCTCAAATGTCGAAATTTTTGTTATTATTATTTGTCGAGTAATTGTCGTATCTCTTTCGACAATTGTTTATGAAGGAAAAACAATTGTCGCTCTTCAACTTTTTTTTAAATAGGTGGTTCTGCTAACTTGATATGTAGTTACCACATCCTCCCAAGTAGAAATCCCTAAAAGTCTAATCTATAGACAATTACTCGACAAATATTAATAGCAAAAATTCCGAGTATTACTGAGACCTGTACATGGGTGACCCTGCTAACTTTCTATCAAGTCAGCAGAGTCACCTATTAAAAAAAAGTTGGAGAGCGACAATTGTTTTTCCTTCATAAACAATTATCGAAAGAAATACGACAATTACTCGACAAATATTAATATCAAAAATTTCGACATTTGAGAATTATTCAGACCTGTACTGAAGCAGAGCCACCTATTCAAAAAAAAAATGTTGAAGAGCGACAATTGTTTTCCATTCATAAACAATTGTCGAAAGAGATACGACAATTGATCAATAAGTTGTCTTTTGCAAAAAAATAATTAACAGAAAAACAGATCACTTTGCCTGCTGGGAGAAATTCATAATTCTTCTTTATTATACCTAGGTACATACGATATATCAATCTGCTGTTTCGACAATTGAACAATACTTTTGTTTTTGATTGATCTTTATTTATAAACGATTGTCGAAAGAGATGCAATTGGTCGATAGGTTGCTAATTGCAAAAAATATTCAACATGATTATAGGATTACAAAAATGGATGAACCAAGAAAATGTATCGATAATTTCCACGTAGATACATTACAAATTTATTTAAGCACTTTTCACTGACGCTCCTTTTAAAAAATATATGAAGAAATAAAATACGCCTGTTGCAGTGTTGCCAAATGGTTCAAAATATCCATATAGTGCAAGGTATGACACGAAAAACGCAATATTTTCCAAAAAAATACGTTTCAGGAAATTTTTTTATATGGACTGGGTTACGAAAATTATTCGACAAATACTAGTAATGAAAGTTTTAATAATTCAGTTATATTAAAAATTTTACTACAGGTGCTGTGCTAACTTTATATCAAGTTAGCAGGGCTACCCCTTATAAAAAAAAGGAGAT
Organism: Leptinotarsa decemlineata; assembly: GCF_025532065.1. NCBI lineage: Eukaryota > Metazoa > Arthropoda > Insecta > Coleoptera > Chrysomelidae > Leptinotarsa > Leptinotarsa decemlineata. The sequence continues at coordinate 593,344 of NW_027412549.1, read as the reverse complement.
GCGAGACAATTATTTTTCTTTCACGACAAATTCTCGACAATTATTCGACAATTGAAAAAGTATATTTCAATCATTTTACTGTAAGTTGCCTTGCTACATCTTCTCTGATCCAAATAATCTACATCATAACTTTGACCAAATTAAACCGTTTTCGGTTCAAAAAAATCTATCACCACATAAGAAAATGAATAAAAAAGGCTTCTAGTTTCTGTGGGTGTGGCATTTTTATTTCGTGTACTTAGGCGTTTTTTGAAATTGTACCCCAATTATTAAAACATCTTCAAATATCAGCACGAGCAACAATTCAACAAGTGCAGTATTGAAAACTCAAGTATGATCAAGTTTCTGAATCAACAAGATTGTATAGTTAATATTTCAACTCAACCACAAGCTTTGAAAATCTTCCGTTGGAGCGAGAATGAGCCCCTAAAAACTCATCTTGAAATTTTGTGAAGCCTTCTCAATAACACAAGTCTCTTCCACTTGTAAAGTTGAAAAATATTCGATAGGTATTCTGGCATTTCCGAGATGTCTATATTGGCTACATATAAAGTGGTTGTCTTGTTCTCGAAGCCAACATGATCTTGGCGATGTCAAAAATTCAAGGTCAGTCACCCATCGAATATTTTTAACAAAATGTACTTTACTTGATTGCTTTGCTAAGTTGCATTTTTAATGGTCAATTTCTGAGACTATCAGTGGATTTTCGAATGTTACTAATGATTTCTGCATTGGCCTTGATCTAAATTTAGACCAACATGTATAGAGAGAGCACGTATCAGAAAGATTCCGCCACGTTCCTCAAAGCTCTTGCGATACCTTCTTATGGCTTCTCATGGCACATCTTTCAATGTGTACATCATATACTGTCTGTACTGCATCACAAGGGAAAGAAAATTTTTCAACAGGCGAACTATGACCTAGTTCAATCCGTTGAAAGTTGATAGACAAGACATATTTCCAACTCAAAAGAACTTTGACTTTGTAAGTCTATGATTTCTGGCACAATGGTAGTATCAAGGTCACTACTGTTTCTTTCAATGTGTCTTCTAAGTGCAATCCCAAGATCAAGCGAAAATACTGCAGTGTAACAATCACCCATCCAAATGATGATATTGCCAGGCGTTGTTTGATTCAGATAGTGGCTAATCTGAGGATCACTGGAATAAATGCATCTGCTAATCACCTCTCGCGATTCAGCTAACATGGCAGTGATGACTTTCCCAGGGATAGAGGGGTCTCTCAAACTTAAACAACCTGTCCACTTCTGGAGTTTGCACTAAATCTTCAACTATCAAGATCTGAAGCCTTCAAGGTGCATATCTACGTTTCAGGATAGTGTAAATTCTTTATATTCCTCCTGTATTCCATTGTCAGCAATCTACTTATATCTGTCATTGAGCAAGAGCTAGTGCTTCGGTTATATCTCTCCGAGTTTTAAAATTTGGACTCAATCTTCACTTTTAGTATAAAATCATGAACTTCAATTCCTTAAAATATAATATTATTGGTCTAGGGTTGAATTTTTCATTGGACCAAATCATTTTTGTTTCAGTTTGAGATCTGAAAACCCGTTCAAAATGTCGCCCTGCTCATCCCAGTCTTCTAACCCGAACAGACCCTCGTCTGATGATTCATTTTAAACATGTTGAAATCTCTTGAAGAATACGTAGTAGAAATGGAAAACCGTAGTGCCATAGACCAAGCGGAAGCGCAACATTTGAGCGAGGATGTGTGGACGCAGCTACAGCAGAAAGAGAACGACTTGCAGCTAGCCGCGGAGCTGGGCAAAGCCCTGTTGGAGAAGAACGAAGAACTGAAGAAGCAGCAGGAGGCGCTGGTGGAGGACTATTCGAAAAAACTAGAGGTAAGTGAATATTGAATAAGAGAAGATAATTCGGTACTGGACTTGAACTGGATGAACAGACTTTCTGCTAATAAAGCGAAGAGTTTGTTGTTGATATACTTATGATGGTGAATTGTGGAAAAACATTTTGTGTATTACCGCTGAAGAATAAAAGCAAATTAATTCTTTTACTTCATACACAGGGGAGCACACAATATCTTAATCTAGGATATCATTTATTATTTTGGTAGAAATAGAAAGAGAAAGCAAGAGAAAAAATTGAATGAAACTATAGTTGCAAAATACTTGAATTGACTTCTAAAAGAGGGACAAAGCTCACCTGACCCTCGCTAGACAAGCTGGCCCCTTATTTTTGGCTTCAACTATGTGACGTAGTTGTGGAGGTTCTTTCACTTCAGGAAATATTCTCTTCAATTTGTTGCTCTAATAAAACTCGCACAAATGTTTATTACAAATATCTCGAGCTTCTGTGAAACTATATGAATTTCCATGACGGAAAAATAATTATGTATAATTCTGACCACGAGGTATTTCGAAATGTGTTTTTAAGGAAACTCCTTAAGGCGCTCTGAGAGCGGAGCCTGTGCAACTAGCGATTCACATTGAATTTGAATCGCTGGAGATTAAATCCATTTGAAAACATTCTCAGGAAGTTTATTCCACATAAACGCAGTTTTCCAAATGGAAAAGTTCTTATACAGTGAAGTTCGAGGTGTACCTTAAAATGATGAGCAGCCACAGTCCGTCGCGTATTTCTGATCAAATAATCAAATGTGCCATGTCCCTTGAAACCTTCCTGTGAAAGTATCTACAGAAGAGAGGCAAATCCTTAACTTTTCGTCGATGTTCCAGACTATCAAGGTTGCTAGTGTTGTTCGCGTCTCCAATCAGGTGGACGGCTCATTTCTGGATGGAATCCAACAGCTTCAGGGTATTCTTACGGTCGAAGCTCCATACATGAGAACAATACTCCAAAGAAGGTCTGATCTGAGCTTTATAAAGCATCGAAAGTTGCTGAGGTGTGTACGGTTTTCTGGTAATGAACAGTGTTTCAAGCTTTTTAGAAGCAGCCTTTGCAATTCCAGCGACATGATTGGTGTATTTTTTAACCCCCAACAAACTTATCGAAGCAGAAGAGGAATTGTCTGTCCTGATATTATTATATACGGTTCGGAGACATTTATCTTTTTGGAGAAAACTGATGCCTGGATTTATTTGGCATTGAATAGAACCTGGTTAGATTCACCCCAATTCGAAGTCACTTCTAGATCCCCATTAAGATATGCAACCTCCTGCTGCTGCTGAAGATGTGCATCCGGAGCCGATGAACTGGAATCCAAATGGAATGACGAGATACTAGTTTGAGAGCGTCAAATTGTTATTTTTCTTAGGTTGTCTTCCGTAAATTCTCGCTTTACCTATGGTGAAGATTTTCATGAACCTAAGCAAGGGCCAAATAGTACTCCTGACCATTAAAATAAACTACTCATAGTTTTTTTACATTACAATTTGTTATGAACAAAAATTACAAATCCTCCTTCGAATAATAGAATTGTTTTTTATAATTGTCCAGCATTGTACTTGCAGAAAATATTGATTTCATTATTAACTGAAATGATTGATTTAATTGATTGAATGAAGAATAATGAAATAAAATAATTAATAAGCATATTTACTACGAGTTTCTTCTCACTCAATAATTATATTTCTTATTCACCACTGAATAAGGCTGATTTCATAGTTTCATAGTAGTTTGATAGTTGATTGGAAAATATGGTCCCGTCATTATTTTTTATTTTAAAGAGAAAAAATTTTGAGCAATTCTCAACATGGTCACTTTCAACCACTAGACAAAGAGACAAGCAACCCTTGAATCCTCAATGAAATTAAGGGTCTTGTGATATCTGATTTGAAAAAATTATTGATTTATCTGTTCATCACTATCAACTTGTTAAATTTGATATAGTAAAAATGAAAAAATAAAATCGACATTTTTTAACACAGTGGCCGTTAGAATTAAAATGAGGAGATATGTCAACGAGATTTCGCTTTTCGCCATTTACAAAGTACATATAAATATACATATTAAACACATTAAATTTAAAAATAATGAAATATTTATATTTCTTTGAAATACAACGGAAATATATTCAAAAACTCCTCAATAGAATAGTAACAGGCTTCAACAGTGCTTTAATTTTGAAACTTAATTTTTGTCCAACATAACCACTCTATGCCGGGGACTCTTAGTGAATCTCCGGACCTAGTAGGAGAGTCGTGTCCTATGGTTTGGGTATTGTAATGATATAGGTACAAAAGAGAACAGGCATTACCTTCTTTTGTAGAGTAAAAATCCCAATAATATGGAATGAATTTCCCCTAATAGAATACCATATGTTAAAGGACTATGAAATGAGCTGAAATACGTAGACTTGAGGAAGTTCATGAGTTTTACCCTACGGATTAAGAAAATAGCACTGTGTATTCTGGAACGATTTTATCTGATGCACTGGGTACAAGGTTTGTCGTCATACATGAAAACGGAACAGTAGAAAATTGAAAATAACATATTCAGTTGTTAATAGAAAATATCCATTCAAATTGATTTTGAACTATTTCCTTTTCAATTTAAATGAAATTCCTGTGGCTGGGATTGAAATAACTTTGACCGTATGAATGCGTATATGTACTGTCATGGTGACAATACCGGAGTTGTCTCTTCCCGTGACATAAAGTCATAATGTTATGAAAGAATTGAGTGCTTCGAAACTCGAAGTACTCCGTTAAGCATTTTAAGCATGTAAGTGAAAACCTCTCTCATATATTGCGAAGCGTTCCTATGAATGATTTCTGTTTGATTTCCATTTGGTACAAACTTAATGAGAAAAAGTGATGTTCGTGTAATTCATGGTTCATATGGGAGTTTGTTTCGAAATGAATTTTTTCTTCCAAGGTATTCAACGTTCATGTGAATGTAGTTGTTCGAATAGGTTTTTTTCTCTCTCAGTTTGTGTCTGAATAAAATTTCTGTGCATGAATGAACTTCAGATCTTTGTGAAGAGTTTTCATCATGCTACTTTTATTTCTTCCTTCCTTTGGAAGTTTCCCATATTTTTGTTAAAAGATGGAGAAGTATAAAAAATATTCAGTTGTAAATAGCAATAAAAATTGAGATGATTCTTTGTTTGTTGCTTATCAAAAGTTCGCGTATTCTTCGACCGTTGAAGAGACCTCCTGCTATGGTCTAATGTCAAATGTCTTCGAGTTCTTTTTCCGTTGACAGATTTAAATCCACCACCACCAAAATTTGAAAATGTCTACAGCGGCTGCGCCAATTTTGTTATTGAGAAAACAATGTTTCAAAAACTTTCATTCTTAAAGAAAACAAAAACGTTATAGACGTATGACAAGTGTGATTAAAATACAACTAGTTTTGCCACACACGACATGAATACATGAAAAGTAGTGCAAAATAAGTGTTTAGGTACACAATGGCGTTGGTGCCGGGGTTTGATTGAACTTGATCTTTAAAAGGTCACCTTAAAGATGAATGGTAGAGGTCAGTCACGGGCTTATAATATACGTAAAGTTAAAAAGAGAAATCTTTTAGATATTACTTAATCGCTTTATCATAGCCACCCACCAAGAAGTTGAAAAGATTTCCTTCCCAGTAAGAATCGACGGGTTCCATCAATTTTTTCTCTGAACGTGAACTATTGTTTTTGTTTGCTTTTTTTGGTTCACCCTGTATTTAAATCGACATTTCCTAGTTGGTTACCTTAGGAATAATTTATTGTAGTGTGTAAGCACTACCACTTGCAATATAACTATATGAAAAGCTTCATTAATCTTTTTAAGAAACAACAATACTTATCTCTTGTTGATGTAGAAGAATTCCTTTCTCTAGAAATAATCCTTTGAGTTTACCACGAGTAATAGGTGATATTTATTACTCCTGCCTTCTTATTTGTATTTAATGAATGTATAATTCTTGGCAATTCAGTCATCGTTAACGATTTAAATTTAGAAAATGAGTTGCTAATAGATGAATAATTTGTGCATGGCCATCACTCGGAAATACTATTGAATGATGAAATGATGATTTTTGTACTCATTCAGTATATACCATCAACTGTTGAAACATTTTTTTTCAGTAACAAGTTTATCTTATAAACTGTATCAGTCAATGAAATTTGAAGTATCTTCAGCGTTCAGCGTGTTACGGCATTGCGGTTACAGTGGATAACATAACTATCTGTTTCCAATCTAAAATTTTAAATTTTTTTAAAAATTAAGAGTTTTGAAACTGGTCATCGCTCAAAGATGATTGCTAATATTAATAATATATTGAAATGATTGAATTTGTGAATTATTGGAGGGTTTGTGACTGAAGCTATTTGATAAGGATTTTTTGGTAAGTGTATATAAAGCAAAATCCATCGACTTCTTATAATCTAAAGTTCATCCTACCACATATGATCTCATATCAACTAAGTTAAGCCAGGTACCCCAGCTAGTTATTGATGATAAATGACCTTTGATAAAATTCATTTAAAAAAGTATGTTCACAACTATCAATTAAAATTTTGAAATGGGGTTGTATTTATCTACCTAATCACAACACAAAACAAAATAGGATCCTAATACCCCATGCGCAATCTATGATTTTTGTTTGAACTACACCAACATTGTATGTAACTTTTAAAATATGTATTTGTATATAGGTTGGGTGAAAATAGTACTTCACAATTTACACAACACTAATATTTAATGCTAACAGCTGTTTCGACACACTGTGACATCTTCTGAGCGAGTTATAAACTAACCTACGTATATGATGTCATCTCCTCTAATACTAAAGGTTGCATTGGTAGGTAGAGAGAGGTATCAAGTATCGACACAAACCAAGTTGGCGAAAGTGCTTGTTTTGGATACGATGATGCACTGATGCGTAAAACAAAACCAACGCAACTGCAACCTTTTTTTATTCACGAGTGTCGCATCGGTTTGTCAGACCGCTTGAATTCATTCTCTGATTCACTGATGCGTAAAACAAAACCAACGCAACTGTAATCTTTCTTATTCACGAGTGTCGCATCGGTTTGTCAGACCGCTTGAATTCATTCTCTAGCGGAGTCTAGCGCGATGGTTTTTATTTTGCGATAACTCTTAACATATTAATCTGAAATGTTTGGTGTGAAGGGCGATTACAATGTGCTTGAAATGCTTGAGAATTTATATCCTATCCATCCAGCTTTCCAATTACCAAATTAAATGTAATCATTTTTTAACATTAAAATGGGTATGGTTCTATCCTTAAAAGATAGATATATGCCATTGCTGACCTTTTTGTAGACCTTTAAGAGAGGTTGGGTATCGTTTTCGATGAAAAGCCCGACTTTTTACGAATAACATCGTCATATTTAAACCAATTCACACAAAAAAGTAATGGTTTCTGTATGTTGGTCAACGGCTGGTGTGATTCACTATAACTTTCTGCAACCGTGCCAAATCATCACAGCAGAGTCATATTGTGAGAAAATCGACGAATTGTGCCGAAAATTGCGCCAGCAGCAGCCGTTACTGATCATCAAAAGAGGTCCGACCTTGCTCGAATTGAGCGTCGATGTTCTGTCTCAGCCACCATACTCCCCAGACCTCTCGTCAACCGGCTACCATCTTTCCAAGCACTTCGATAACTCTCTCACTGGTAGAACCTTCGCCAATCAGGACCAAACAAAAATGGCCTTCGTCGACTCCGAATTCCGAGCACCAAATTTTCATGCTAACGGAATTAATCGACTTGTGTTGCATTGGCGAAAGTTCACTGATTCAATTGGCGCCTATTTCGATTAAGTTGAGTAAGAGTTCACTGAGATATTACAGTTTGAAGTAGACTCATAAAAACTTATGAAACAACCTAATATATTTACAGATTTTGCAACAGGCATTATTAAATGTAATATTCGCCATCAACTGAGTCAGTTTTCAGTTCACTTTTACCTCTCCGCATTCATTGAGAAATAATTTCCGCTAATTCAACCCAGATCGTGACCTATGACTCGTCGTATATTTAGTTCAGCTTTCTCGAACACACAACAATAGCTAGTTTCGAAGATTTATTATTCTCTAGAAATGTTCCGATTATTTCACACAATACTATATAGGATAACTATGTGTATTCGAATTTACGTAGCGGAAACGTGAAAAAAAAACAACTCGTTCTCATAGAGAAATTCACGATACACAATGATACCAAGTGGAATACCAGTGATTCATGAGACGCATCAATCATTGAAGGTAAAATATAGCGATTATATATTTATTTGAGGGTGATTTTCCCATTTTGTGTAGCTGGAAAAATAGTGAACTTTATTTTAGTCATAACTCTCTTAGTTTTGATTGCTGATGCTAACTTGGTTAGCGAAACGCTGCCGTTAGATAGCATTTTCGATCTGGAGAATTTTTTTACAGAATCACGTTAAAAGGTAAGACCTCGTTATAGTCCTTGGCTCGCACAAGTTTCGACCACGTAGAATCACGAATTTCCTAAGTAAGAGTCACTAGCTAAACCTTTTTCTTCATCTCCAAATGTCAACTCCATTGGTTTGCCTACTTATCCTCTTGTGAAATACTCAATGAACATACAGCAGACATACATAGGAAAGAGAGAATCTTATATAAAGTACTCTTCTCACTTCATCGAGAAAATTAGAATTTTGGACCTGCATCCGAATGATTTTCTGGTCAGCTTCACCATGGTACCAGTCAAGAAGACGTTGGAGCAAATCAAACAGATTCTTTTGGGACATCACGGCCCTTTTCGACCATATTCTCACCACTACATATTTCCATTGGAATAACTGTTTCTACAAACGAATGGATGGAGTCATCATGAAGAGGCTTCTCAGCCCTGTTGTTGAAAATTTGTACATAGAATGTTCCGAGAAGAAAGCGCTTAGCATCGCTTCATTGAGACCTACTTGTTGGTAGAATATCACCAGAACAGTTTTACGCCACATAACTCCATTCATCCTCGCACCCAGTTTCCCATGGAAAAGGAAAGCGAGTAAAAGATGTCGTTACTGAAAGTGCCAATCAGAGGAAAAACTGACGAAAAGTTTATCGCAAACCTATTCATACTGATCGGTATCACTGGAGGAAATGAAAATAACATTTAGGGCATTAATGTACCATGATGAAAACCCCTGTCGAGCATGTCAACAGGATTCGTGAACCATATCTTCTTGAAGACGATCTTTGTGATCTACGAGTGGACGAAGCTCAGCAGGCCAATGGGTTTACAGCGCAAGAAATCAGAGGTGGCCTTCATGCTAGCAGAAACAAAGTCACGGGCCGCATTAAAATACTGTTTGTAAGCCACATCATCCGCCGGAGAAATCCATAAGTGCAGAAAATGTCTTAGCAGAATTATACCACGCAATAAAATACTAATAAACTGCAGTTCTGTCCAACACAACGCGTTACATGAATGACTTCATAAAGAGGCCATTGAGATTTATAAACATTCAAATAATGTCAACAAAAAATAACGAGGTATACGAGTCAACAAAACGTGGTATCCTTCACTCAAGAAGGTCAGCACACGTGTCAACAACGTGGACCAGTCAGAACTACTTACCACAAGTGCGGACCAATCGGAAGTGAGCATTCGCATAAACCCCCCCCCCAAAAAGTATAAATACGTGGGAACACGAAGTTCTCCAGTTATCAATAGATACTTGCAGCAACAGGCAGATAGATTAGAGGAATCGGCCAACCTGTGGAAGATCAGTATAAACCCTAACAAGAGTCAGGATGGTACACCCGGAAGGAAACGTCATCTTCAGCGGACAAGAGATTTCGTGGACCAATAAAGCTAGATACTTGGGGGTCAACCTAGACAATAAATTAACGTTCAGGTCTCACGTACGACGAAGAATAGGAATGGCGAGATCTGTCCGACAAAACCTATTACCAATAATAGGTCGAAAAAGCAACATGGGAAAGTGAAGCTGCTGCCTGCACTACCTGGGGCCAGTGCGCAGCGACATACAGAAAACAGATCCAGTCCTTTATGAACGCGTGCGTAAGGGCCGCTGTAAACTCTCCAAGATATGTATCGAATAGGTACATATTCCGGGATCTAGACCTGAACATACACTACGTAGACGCATACATGAGGTAACACGTAGAGGACACGTTTGACAGAATTCGAGCGCATGACAATCCAGCGCTAAGCGATCTACATAACGCACTGAATAGGGATGACACCAGATTCCAAGAGAGGGACAACCAGACTTCAAATTGATCTCATTTTCAGATTCACTGAGAACCAACACGTGCTTTCAGTTAGGAAAGTCATGACAAAACAATTCAACAGGTCTGAAAGTAAAAGCACCTAGAGGCTGACTTTCGACCAAAGAAGGTCAGATGTCAATCTTGCTGAAGTGCCCATCAGTAAGTAGACGAACGCTCCGGAGGAGCGGGGTGGATGAATGAGATGGGTTGTTCTGCACACATTAACCGTGTGGAGAAGATTTCAACTCAGGGCACTCAACCCGGGAGAGGGCTCTCCAGTTAGTCGTTGTTGAGACTTTGACATACTACCTTCGTCCTCGCAGTCGACGCATATAACACTGAGGATGTTTGTCCCAGTAGCCTACCAGCCCGGATTTTTTTCTCTAATCGTGAGATCAGCCCTGAAAGCCTATTTATTATACTTCCTGAATGAATTAAATTCGTTCCTGAAGATGAACAATCCAACACATTTTCAAATCGTATTGTATTGGGAGGATTTTCCCAAGCAAACAAATCGAAAACTCTGTTGAAATTACTGTTCAATGTGTGTTATAAAGTCAAATGTAAAGATTGTTCTAAGTACTTCTGTGTGAAATACCGTAAACATGAATCGAAATATAACTGGACAATCCGAACAATTATTGTGAAAAGCCATAGACAAAGATGTTTCCGTATATATCACAGATGTGATATAAACTAAGTTTCGTTGGTTACACTAAGGTTTCAACCAGGTTTCTGTTTTGGGAACTAACTGAGCTTACAATAGTGAAACACTCGATGACTTCTGATGATTTCAAAAGAAGTAGGTCACAAAAATCAAAATTTCATAGATGATGAAGGTATTTCGGAAAATTACAGATCTTTTACAAAATCCAAGTTGAGAGCTACGTCACAAACAGTGACATGATTCGTATAAAAATTTTGAGTTGTTTTTCCTTTCTTAGGGTTAGAATCTGAATTTTTTTCAGTTTATAAAAATACATCTAACCTCAAGGAAATGTTGAATAATGAGAAAAATGGTTTTAGGTCCGTCAGATCCTACTGCTTCATTTTTAACTTATTCTTCTGATTATTAATCAAGTTCTTGTATCTCTGAGTACCTATCCGAATCTTTTACGATAAGCCTCATTTTAATCCGCATTTTCATTAGGTCAGTTCGCAACCCACATCTTCTTACAAAAAATAAGCGGTTCGTTTTTTATTCGACAGTCGAGGTCCTTCAACATAAAATTTTCATTAATCCTGGCGAGTGCTCACCGATGCATTAGAATGTTGTTTAATGAAAAACATAAATAGCACGAACTCCGCTAAAAAAAGAAATATCTTGGCTGTTAAGTCATGCTCTCTCTATAAGAAAGATCGAATTCGATATTATGAAACGTCATTAAACGTGACGATGGATATTGTAGAGATTGTCAGTAGTGTGGAAGGCGTTTCTGTGTATTTCGTAAATTGCCAAACCAGTCGTGGAAGACTATTTTGATTTTTTAACTTTCGCTTAAAAATCCCTTGACAGTTCCAATTCTTGGTACACTATTTTTCTTTCAATTGTTTCCACACGTGACGACTCTTTTTCTGCCTCAATTAAATCCCCAAGACAGGCTAGTTTGCAGTATTTATAGCGTTGAAACATACTATACGTTTTATGGTTTCGTGGAAGGTATTCCGACGTTTCATTAATCTCATTATCTCTCCTAACTTAATTATAAAACCACGAAAAATTGTCTCGGCGTATGAAGGGTCAGTGAAACGTTCCACAAGAATTGGATTTGATTTTATTACATATATATTCTCACAGTTTCTGGAAATGATTGGTGAAAGTTATCCGCAAATAGAAATACTTATGAACAATAATTGATTAAATTGGTGGATGTTACTAATTCTGTATCTGTAAAGTAGGGAGGGTGAGTGTAGACCCACAGTACTTAGGCCACATGTGACCCATTGTACATCCTCCCGAGGAGTTGTCGTCCTAGGTTATCGTCCATCCTGTCCTTACCAAGAAGGTGAACAGGTCACTAGAAGACATCTCCTTTATTTGGCAGGTGCAGGCCAAGACTCGCCGAACACACACACTCTCTTTGGCAACCTTGAGGTGTCTCACGGTGGTTTCCGCGAAGGGTTTGGAAGGTGCAGCGACATTACTGTCGTTGCGCGGCGTCTTCAACCTTCTTGGGGTTCCCTCCGTGGAGGTGCACAAGTGAGGGAGCTTTCCTGCAGGGACAGCCGGTTCCTTGCTTTTATTCAAGGCGGAGCTTTTGCCGCCCGCCGCAGGAAGTGCCCTTGCTGTTGGAGGTGGAGTGGGGGAGGAGGAGCGTGCACTTATAGTTGCGGCCACTCCTGCCTCTTTGCTCTCTTTCTCCTTTTGTCCTCGGCACCGCAAATGTGCTTATGCCTTGACCTTTATATTACATCACGAGGTGATCTGCTATGTCCAGCCTCATTCCAAGCAGTAGATTGGGTGGACATTTCTGTTCATCCCCAGCCACCGCCTTAGATTGAGGTGAGCACTTCTGTTCAGCCTCGGGATTGATTTTTGTTTCTATTGTTTCTGTTTTTGTTTCATTCATGTGTGTCCCCACGAGTAGCAAGGGAAGAGTTGGTCACCTCTGGCAGAGCCCCGCATTACTCAGCGACCATTCAGCTGTCGGCACGATTCCTTACACCTTAGCTTGGGTAGACTGGTCTACGGTGGCATGTTTTGCAAAGGCTTTTGTGGAGTTTTAGTTCTTCTCACCCTACTTATTTCTGCCCGGCAACCCCGTCCGTAAGGCCACATTGGCTTCCCGGACATGGCCTCCAGTCCCCTGGCTGTTCCCCTATCCACCACCTGGAGACGCGCTCGATAGGTAGCCCAACCCACTGGTGGATATTACTAATTGACCAAATGAAAATGTGAAATTCAGATTATTGAGTATAGCTCAAAGTCTTATTCTTCAGGAGATATGATCGGCCAGTACTTGATGAAAATCCATAAATATTCAAGAAACACCTCACTGTGAATTTTTCTCTAAACCGTTTTACAAAAATGCAACACGTGTTTCGCCATACAATAGCTTCTTCAGGCGTGTCTGTACACTTGAGACATGCCTGAACAAGCTGTTGTATAGCGAAACACATGTTGTATTGTGAAAATTTCACAATTATACTCGATTCACCAAAATTCTGTCATATTATCAGTCTAATAAACGGTTCAAAGTTTTTTTACGGATCCTTATGTCATGTGAATTCCATGGGAAGTACTTTATATTGGAACACAAACAGATTTTCGCTTACTCCTGGTTGTAAAATAAAATCGTGTGCGAAATGACAATATTTTTTTCCTTAATGTTCTGAGAAGGGGAAGCAAAATGTTTTTATTTGGACCAACAATAACAGACTATTAACAATAATTGTATCTCTGTTAGAACAATTTTTCTCAGATGGAAAACAACAAAAATATTGGAATGTTCCCAACTTTGCACGATTTCCTCTATGCTGCTTTTACAAATTTGATTACTTAATTTCTTAATTTCAATTAGTTGCTTCCACAAATATGTTTTTGTTTGTTTTGTACCTTCAAGTAGAATCGGTTACTAAAAGAACGAATAACTTTAAAAATATGAAAAAAATATTTTGAATCTGAACTTTCATTCATTGCCTTCAGAGGCAATTTTCACAAATTTGGCAGAAACGTAAGAAGTTATTTAAACCGAAATTATTCACCAAGATGGATTGGTTGACTAGGTCGGTTTTACTGACCACCAAGATGTCCAGACCTGAATTCTTTGAATTTATTTTTGAAGAGGTTGCTTAAAAGAACTTGTACGTATGCAAATGCATCAACCACATAAGTAGATTTTCAACCCTAGAGGCTAAAAGTATGTAAGACTTGTAAAAATACTATAGAGCGGTGTTGATCTTGTATATGGGGCAAAGGCCGCCATTTTGAACATATGTCGTAATTATTGAAATTGACGTAAACTATTATAACATTGATGAATGAATTTTAGTTATATTTCCGTTTTAGGAATCACACGTTAAAAGGTAAGACCTCGTTAGTCCTTAGCTCGCACAAGTTTCTCAACTTCTGAGAGTTGTCGTTCGTATGAGGGTGACAGCTGATTAACGGAAAAACAGATTTTAAACAGATTTGGAATTCTGAAATCTGTGAAAAATCGGTAAGGAATTGCGCTTTTGACAGTATCATAGTAATATCACAAGTTTCAGCTAGAAATATATCAAAAATTATACTATTATCATTTGTATCAATACAAAACTCACTTGCTCAAGCAAGTGAGTTTTTAAAGGGATTGTTACATGAAACTCATATATTTTTTTACTATGGATTGGGCAATGTTTAGATACAAATTCATGAGTAACTGATTCTTGTGAAATATGCAAAAATAAGACTTCCATTTGATTAACTAATTCTAAAATGAAAAAATGGGTAATCAAAAGGATGAAACGTTTAAGGATGACGTATACAAAAGTGTGCGAAGTTAAAAATATTCCAATATCTTTTGTTTTGGCAATATTTAAAAAACTTGGATACTTTTCCTGAAATAATTTTTTTCGGAACAGGTAGACCTAGTTAGTGGGTTATCCCTTGATTACTGAAAACCTATACGTATAAGTTTATCTATAGTGCGAATAGGTTGTTAAATGTTACATGTAATTTTCAATTTCAGAAGATGAACGCGTGAAATAATATGAAATAATGCAGATGGATTTGTGCCAAAGGAATTGTTCTATGAAAAAAATAATATATCACGAATTATAGAAGCCGTTATGATCTACATTCTTTGGCACCATATTTTTTTAATGACTGCAATCGTATATGCTTTGTTTTAGTTGCACTATTCGGTACATGATGCTTTTAATGAATGAAGGCATGGTGTACAGTCACACTACTTGAGTAGCACTGATAACGGATTCTCATTGTTATCCTTCATTTACAATTGTGAGATGTTTCAAGAACTGATACTTTTACACTTGATTCCTTATGGAATCGATAAATTACAAGAATATATTTTTACCTAAAAAAGAAATATTTAGGTTTTAATGATATTTTGAATTTTGCTGAAGACCCCTCTCAATGATTACATTCGAATATTTTATTGTTTGAAATACACACGGTCATCATATTCGAGCCTGCATATATAATATCAGATTAAATTGTAATTGCCTTCTCTTTGCTTTAGCTCAAATAGCGTTCATAATTGTGTCTACTCGGTTAAGCACCTTATTAAAATCAGGAGGTAAAACCTTGGCTGCCAAAACCTGCCCAAACAGTGTTTCCATGATACATTTGACATTTCGCAGTAGGGTCGTCGCTATAAATAGCGACAAAGTTGTCCAAGCACTCTTGTTGTTGCGAGTAATTTCTAAAAATGTTTCGTACAAATACTATCCATAGCAAACTGTGGACTCATCGTTAATTTTTATTGCTACTTATTCCGATCCATATAGGTCTTAATATAAAGAAAATCAAAAACATTGAATGGAATACGGTTTCAGTGGGATAGCCAGAATTTTTCAACTTCTGAAGGGGTCGCATTTTCAAAAAGGTTAAAAACACTGGCCTGGTGTGGTTAGCCAGTTATATCATATGTTCTCTTACTGTTACATTTTTTTGGGTGCCTAAGGTGGAAAGTTTTCACTTCACTATCCCTTCTGCAAAACAGATAATTATTAGGGGATGTCGGTTGCTGACTCCGAACATCTTTTATTAAATACGGGCAGGTTTATATAAAAAATCCAATTGGTGGAGGTCAATATTCTGTGAATTTCATTCTATGTTTGTCGATAAGCGATTGAGTTTTAACCTGAATAAAACATTCAACATCGAATTAGAAGGACAAGAGACTTTTCGAATGAACCATATAATTCAATCCTCCCACGCCTTTGAAAAACTAGGGGGGATAAGAATTTCATATAATTTGGACCCCCTGTAAAGAAAAATTAGGTTAGGTTAGGTTAGCGTCAAAGTGAGTGGGTCTATTCGACCCTCCACCGCAACCCGCAAGGGTTTGTTGTGGCTCACACCTCTTCACACTCGACCAAATAAACCCAGCTTCTTAACGAAGCCGATTTGTTTGTATAGTGAGTGGTATTTCAGGTCAGATAGTAAGAGTACGGCTCTGCCGAACTCTAAGAGCATTATTCGGTCCCCAGCGGGGCCTGCACAATGTATGTGCTCTGCTATTTATTCATTTTCCAATCAGAGGCGACACACACTGTCTTCCGACAGTCCGAGTCTCTGCATATGATGATTCAAATGACAGTGACCTGGAAGAAGGCCTGTTAGACATCGTAGTTCGTCCCTACTGTAGTCCAACAAATGTTTGGTATCAAGCGTCGAAGGGTGAGCCAATTCTAAAAGATTCTGCCAGAAGTCCATAAATCTTCTTGCCATCCGGGTGTTCAATATTTGTTTGGCAAAGCCTAAAGCGATGCCAATGACAGGTTCTAGTCCGATGAAGCTGCTTGCAGCAACCTCTTTTACAAGAGAAATTAACGAGTTGTTTGAAACTTTTGATTACACGTTTAAATCTGAAACCACCACCCATCAAGATTGTTATTTATAAAATATCTACCACTTTCGATGTAGTTTGCAATTTCGTATAGTTTGGAACTGAAGTACTTATAGGTAAACATGGAGTTTTCGGTTTTAAATTATTTTTTCACGTATTCCTAACTGGAAATTGTACATTATACATTCACAATGGATTTTCAACAACTTGGCATTTGGTATTCATGCAATCTCTCATGATATCGTCTTTGCATATTTTCAACTAATAAAACAATTTAGCCACTAGTTTAGTGTTTCATAACAACCACTTTCTACATCATAGTTGTATAAAATACATATTTACAAAAGTTCCATTATATTTTATTGGACTAAGCCATCCAATCAAATCTGCTCAAACCAGTTCTCTTAAAATTTAGTCTGGATTTTTTAATAATGAATTTATCCTACTTGACGAGTTTTTTCAACCTTCAACCTTAATCAACAATTCCATGCATATTCCAAAGAATTTTAACATTGACACATCGAAGGTGGATGTCATGATAGCATCCTTACTGCATCTACTTCATCTATCAGTTCAAGAGGGCACAATAATTACACGGTCTGATTTTAGATGGTTTGAAAATTAAGCAAGAAGGGAATATGTATATGTGTAGTATTGGTCAGTTTTTCACTTCATTTCGGAATTGAATTCTACTCTTCATTGAATATGAGCGGTAGGTACACATAGTGTCTATACTCAAATAAAAAAAACTCTCATTCTTATGATCCAGAATGAAAAATTCATATAAGAAGAGCAAACTTCAAATGCCTGTTTGAATTCCATTCGCGGATTAGGCGAGTCTGAAATGCTGTAAAATAGTAGCACCCATTTTATTTATATTCTAATCGTCATTCAGATTCAATACAAATCAAAGGTGCATTACTGCATACAATTAATCGATCTAAAATTAGCCTGGGTCATTAAACGGGGTTCGGTATAAAATTAGACTAAATCCAGGTGTTTTTGTTTGATTTTGTTGCATCTGGTGTTTGTATTTGAGAGATCTTGGAAGTTCAACTAGCATATAAATATCAGCCGTCTGCGTGATTGTAAATCAGAGGTAGAAAAGTTCCAGTTGATTAATTTTGTACTATAACTTGAAACTGATTCAGAAAGCAAGGCTAACATCAAAACTTCGTCTACAAATCTGAATTTCAACTCCAATAAATTCTCATAATTTTAAAATTTTGGGTTTTCTTATTGTATGATCATAAAAAAGGCGCATTTGACATTTTACTCATCACTGAAATAATAAATTTACACAGTTGTCCTTTTTCTGGCACTTGTTTTGTGATATAAATAAAATTAACAGAAAATAAAATCTTTCTGACGACTGTGTCGATGAAATATACATAAGTATTCGAAACATTCACTTCTCTCCAAAGATGCTACACAATAATATCTGACAAAGGCCTACAGCAAAACAATTATTTTCCTTGCTAACCTACGGACATTGAGTTACATTTTGAAAATTTGAATTGAAGGGATTATATTTTTAGGAGTGATTAATTTTTGGGAAAGAAAGTTTTTGGCTTTCTACTACTCCATCTTGATACAAAAAAAAGGACGAGGGAATCTTCCAAAGAAAGGAAGGAAGTAATCAATTTGAAAATAAGTAACTTTATACATGGATGTGTAGATCATGAAAGTCCTCCTGAAACAGCTACTTTCATATAAACATTGAATTACACGAAAGAAAAAAAAAATCTTTCAAAACAAATACTTCTATATGAACACTGAATTATACAGAAGATACTTTTCTTTACTCAGTTTGTATTTCAAACATTCGTTGTGGAATAAGAATCAGATATCATTCACATGAGTTCTATTTTAAATGAATGGTAACGGTGTTCTATGTAAGTGCAATTTGTTATGAATTCGGAACCAACGTAAGAGGCCAGTTTCAGTTAAAAAAATAAGGTGAATGTTCAAATTTCGCGGGCTATGTTCACAGTTTTAGCCATTTAGTTTGTTGGTGAGAGGCATAAAAGTTAGAAGTGTTTTGTGTGTTAGAATTTGCGTCAGATTTTGTGTAAAAAAGGAATTAAGTACTCAAAAACACTTGTAATGTTGACAGTGGCAAACTGTGATTGTACTCTGAGCTAAAAAAAAGATGAGAATGACGACGCTCACCCTGGGCCCTCCAGCACATCAACAACCGATGAAAATGTTGAAAAAGTGAAGGAAATTGTTATGGAAAATCGTCAAATCACCATTAGAGAAGTTGCTGGGGATGTCGGCATATCGGTTGTCTCGCTTCATGAAATTTTCTCGAAAATTTTGGGCATGCAGCGTGTGGCAGCGAAATTTGTTCTAAAATCGCTGAATTTTGACCAAAAAAAAAACGTCGTAAGAACATCGCCTAGGAATTGTTGAATGACGTCAACGACAATCCAGATTTGCCTAAAAGGGTCATAACTGGTGAGAATCATGGATATATGGTTATGACATCGAAACCAAAGTCCAATCGTCCCAATGGAAGAGTCCAGTAGAGCCAAGACCAAAAAAAGCACGTCAAGTTCAATCAAATGTCAAGGTTTTACTTACTGTGTTCTTCGATTACCTTAGCGTAGTGAATCAGGAGTTTTTGCCATTAAGTCGTACGGTCGATAAGGAAGATTACCTTGAAGTTAAGCGCCGCTTGCGAGAAGCAATACGAAGAAATCGTCCAGCATTGTGAGAAAACAATTCATGACGTTTGCATCACGATAATGCACCGGCTCACTCATCATTGCTTGTTCGTGATTTTTTGGCCATAAACAACATCGTAATCATGCCTCAGCCACCGTATTCACCAGATTTGGTCCCCTGTGATTGTTTCCTGTTACCAAGATTGAAAAGACCTAAGAAAGGACGACGTTTTGCGATGATTGAGGAGATTAAAACCGAATCGCCGAAAAAGCTTAAGGACATACTAAAATGGGCTTATCAGAACGGGAAAACGGCTGGCACAGATGTATTATATCTAAGGGAGACTACTTTGAAGGAGACAAAATAGAAATTGATGAATAAATGAATATTTTTTTTAAAAAGTGAACATTCACCTAATTTTTTGAACAGACCTTGTATAATTGGAAAACACTTCGCAAAAATATTATTTCATCGAAACTCTTCGAACCTCAATATGAAAAATCCAAACAGTCACGATAATGTGAGTGTTGAATTGGTGCAGTGGTGGTGTGCCCGATCGAAAAGTCGTGGGTTCGATCCTTACCCTGAGAATTTATCTAGTTGAAGTTGGCTGACGGCCAGCAAATAGCCATGATGCCACCCTAGGTAGCTCGGGGAGTTATTAACATTCCCTAACCAGAATACGAAGTGAATGACCGAAGAAGCAGATGCCTTTGACACCAAAATAATATCAGTGTTAATACACATATGTTGCTGGAGTCAAACAGTGAAATAATAATTAGGTTAGGTTAGGTCCAAAGTGAGTGGGTCTATTTGACCCTCCACCGCAACCCGCAAGGGTTAGTTGGAGGGTAACACCTATTCACACTCGACAAAATAAACCGAGCTTCTTAACGAAGCCGATTAGCTTGTATGGTGAGTGGTCTTTCAGGTCAGATGGTAAGAGTACGGCTCTGCCGAACCAGCGGGGCAGGCACAAAGTATATGCACTGCTGTTTCATCGTTAATGAGGTAGTCGGATAGTCAAGTTGCAAGATTCTCGCCTTGATACCCGCGAAAACCTTCCCATATGAGGGTTTATGCACGTCAGCTACAACTGACGATGCCTTACCACAGATTAAATTAAAATTTAATCTGTGGCCTTACATTAAACCGTGAAGGTCTTTTCCGGTTTTGGTGAATCATTACTTGAGCGCAAACGTTTGCTAATCTCCTCATGGTGGATTTGTTCCTCCACCTGAGACAGATTCTGCGTACGCTGCTCAAGAATTTGGTGCAAGGCGGTTTAATAAGGTACCCCGGTCTTGAGAAGACGACTCAGTCGTTTCTTGGCTGCACCACCAAACCTAAATTTAGAAATAATAGTACTCAAGATGTTTATTAAAAACCTGAAAAACAAAAAATCGTCGAGAATTCATAAAATATCTGTTCTTATATATGAAGAAAAATTCATGTTGTTACGAAACTCATCACATATTTAGCTATTAACTTCTATTGAGTAGAATAAAGAGCTGTCAACAATGAAGAATTTCAGACTGATCAGTTCAGACTGAACGTAAACAAGTTTCATTGAGTCTAGTAACATTTCAATACCCATCAGAAAATTCAATTTAAATTGTTTTCGTGCAGACTTGTTGAAAATTCTGGAAAGTTTAAATATCAGAAATGAGTTCGGTCTAGGTTGGAGTCTCGCAGTATCGATTTTCGACATTCTGTGTATAAATATAATGATCAGAAATGATAAAGTTTGTTTATATTAGGTTGTTTCTTGTATCTCCATATCTCAATAAATATACTGGTATATACTGATCAATAAAATATTTTGTACTACATTCATTAATACTGTTCGTTTTTTCTTTAGATTTTCAGACAATTTTCGGCAACGAATTCAAATTGAACCAATGACAGTGGTAATAACCGCACAGTTCGAAGTTGGTTTGCGAAATTTCGATCGTTCGAAGATGAGCTTTGAAGTGATAGACTTACAGTAATCCAGGACGAGGATTTTAGGACACTGGTGGAGACTGACCCATCACAAACGTTGCTTGGGATGGCAGCTTCCATGCGGTTTTTGATGGTTTAATACGTATTGGAAAGGTCAAAAAGCTCGAGAAGTGGGTGCCCCACGATTTGAACGATCGACAGAAATTGTCACGTTTCAAGGTGTGTTCACGTTGCTTTTACGCAACCAAAACGATCATTTTTTGGATTGGATCATCACGTGTGATGAAAAGTGGATCCTCTATGACAACAGGAGACGTACAGGACAGTGGTTGGACATCTATAAGTACCCCTGGCACTTCCTAAAGGCAAAAACCCACCAAAAGAAGACCATGGTTACTGTATGGTGGTCACAGCGGCTGGTGTGATTCAGTACAACTTTCTGCAACCGGGCCAAACCATCACGGCAGAGTCGTTATGTGAGGAAATCGACAAAATGTACCAAAAATTGCGTCAGAAGCAGCTGCAGAAGCCGCACGTTTCAAAAATCACCGTCCGAAAAACAAACAAATGGAGTGTCGAAGTTCTGCCGCACCCACCATACTCTCCAGACCTCTCGTCAAATGCATATCATCTTTTCAAGAACTTCGATAACTTTCTCGCCAGGAGAACCTTCGCCAATCAGGACCAGGCAAAAACGACCTTCATCGATTTCATCGAATCACGAGTAACCATTTTTATGCTGACGAAATCAATCGACTTGTGTTATGTTGGCAAAAGTGCACTGATTCATATTGTTCTCATTACGATTAAATTGAGTACGTATTCACTGAGATATTACAGTTTGAAGTAGACTCATAAACAGGACAGAACTTTTGGAACAGCCTAATGAATTCATCACTTACATTATGGAATATTTCTGGGGAAATTTTGTTGGGAGGACTTCTTATTCTAACTTTGGGCTCTGGATTAGACTCTATCCACTGGTTCAAATAGTTGTTAACTAGCCACTTTCTATCCACCTTGTCGTAATAAAGAGGTACCTACCTCATATCATTGAAACGCAACATAACTTGAAAAACTCATATCAAGAAGAAATTATATTTTTACATCGTTTCACTCTATACAGTGTGGTCCACTAAGTCTGCAACAAATGGGAAACTTTTTTATTATCGATTTCTCAGAAAATTGTATTCTTGACAAAAGTTGGTGCATGTTCCAAAACTATACCAAGTGTACCTGAAGTGGCTTTATGACAAACACCATACAGGATAGGCCATAAAATATAAGGTTCGTTCAAGAGTACCCCTACCAAGTACCCTTATTTCAAAAAATATAGAAATATGTTGAAGAGAAAAGTTGCTTAGAATTAAAAGTTATGTTCAGACACGAAGTCATGGCCTGCTATTCGAATTTTTTTTCTTTTGGAAAATTTTGAATTACCCCCGTATGATACATATTTTTACTATTTTCATTTAATATGTATTTGAAGTAGCCACAATCAAATCAGTTTGGATTATTTTTCATCAAATTAAAGTGTATTTGTAAAATTTACTTGGATTTGTATTTTTTTAGGTGACCGTCAACTTCATGTTTGTTGCAACGATATTTAACAGAACTCAGAATAAAACAAATACTCTTTTTAACGAGGCAAATACTTTACTAACTAAATGTTCATATGAATAAACTGTCAAAAAAAGTATAAAATTTCTTTTATTCTGACAACAATGCCTCAACTAGAACAGATATTAAAAAATAATCCAAAGTCTATCGCGGATAGCCATGAATAAAAAACACATACGCCTCAAAACAATACTGTAGTTTGATAGTGTGGCTTCTTAAAACTTGCCTGTAAAACGTTTTCATATTTTTCCTTGATTAAAAATGCCTCGCCCAGTATTATTAACGTTAATTGAAAAGGCAGAATTATTTTTAATCTGTGGTGATGGTTATAAAACAATGCGCGAAGCTGCAAATATTTTCAACGAGCGGCATCCAGACAAACAAATTTGCTATTCAAGTGTAAGTAGAAGTTTAAAGAATTTCAAACAGACCGGCTCACTAGAATATAAACATAATACGGAGCGTACGAAACCTGTATGCACAGGAGAAAACCAGATTTACGTACTTCAAGCAGTAGTAGAAAATCCTAGAAGGTCCACCTAAGAAATTAGTGATTATTCCGGCATGAAAAAAACCTCTCTAAACCGTATTCTGAAGAAACATAAGTACCATGCTTACAAACCTATATTCATTTGTACATTTCAAGAAAGAGACTATGCTTTGAGATATGATTTTTCCATGTGGATACAGAGTGAAATAGAAGAACAACGAGATTTTCATCGATGAATTCTGTTTGGAGATGAATCTACTTTTACAACAAATGGGGTTCTATCGTCACAAAATTGCAGATGGTGGTCAGATGTCAACCCAAATTGTATTATTGACAACAAAAATCAATACTATCAGAAAACAAACATTTGGTGTGGTATATTAAATGATAAATTACTAGGTCCGTTTTTTTTTCACGAGATTTTGAACGGCAAACGTTATGGTTCCAACATGATGGATGTCCTGCCCATTCTACTAGAAATGTTTCTCAGTGGCTGAATAGGACATTTCGTAATAAATGGTTAGGACGAAATACCGATCCCCGATGGCCTCCTTGTTCTCCAGACTTTACACCTCTAGATTATTTCTTATGGGGATACTTAAAACAAAAAGTCTACAGAGATCGCCCCTTTAATAATGTTGATGAGCTTGAAACTTCAATACGAGTTCATTGCAGAAATATTCCCGCTAATGCTAATGTGTTGCGATCTACATTATACGAATTTTATTTCTGACCGGGATATTATAAGCTTATATCGTCATAGTTACGCTATCAATAAAGAGGGTCATAACTCCCTTGGGACTTTATAGATTTTATAATTCCCTCTACCTTTCACAAGTAAAAATAAATAGAAATGAAAACTGAACCATATTTTATTTATTCACGTCATTACAAATAATAAATGTACAATTTTGAAATGTTCCCTGAAAATTACTTCCGCCACTGGAAACAATTTCTTCTTTTGTATGGCTGGAGCTTCTGTTCACTACAGTCGAGGTACCTGCCTCTTCTGATGACAAAGTAGACAACATACGCGCCGTTTTATTTCTCAATTCGATGCTATCCTCCAAATACCCCTCCGCCACCGTGGAACTTTTCCAACCTCCGTGTTTTTTTAAGTTAGTCATAGTTGCTCCTGCATTGGCTAGAGCAGTAGCAGAAGTGCGACGAAGGCAATGTCCCGTATAGGAAGATGAGTTTGGCAATCCTAAATACATTGCGATTTTGCTGGGGATTTTCCCAAACATGTTTTTTCCAATTGGCTGAGATGTACATTTATTTTGTCGGAAGCTCAAAAAAAATCGTTCAATACCTTTAGGACGCAAAGACATATAAAGTCTTAATAAAGGCAAAGCGGAGAACTCTTTTTCATCCACAACTGTAAATTTCTTCGATACACCAGTTTTACTTTCCGGTACGTTCACTACCATAACGGAATCCCGGTCCTCTATATCCGATATCTTCATATTCAAAGTTCCTGACTTCTGCATCCTCCAAAATAACCCATAATCAAAACAACCTATAACAAAAAAAAGGAAATAAATACACACAAAAAGGAAAATAAGAAAAAAATTACCTTATGCAATAAATGAATATCATTAGGAGCGTCCTTTAGGAATCTGATAACATCTTTAGGAGATAAAACAGCAGACTTTTTCGGCTTATAACTCTTACTCTTCCGTTTCAAAAAAGCCTGTAGTTCATTGAACTTGGTGATATCTCGTTTCTCATGTATAGTCACCATCGATTTTAGCATTGACCATTTAGTCCATAAAGAATTCGGACTATACGTTTCTGACTGAAACGAATAAACACAATTACTACCAAATCTACCGAAAAACATAGAAAATTCCTTACCAGTTCTTGAAAATATGCCAAAAATACAGTTTCAGTGACATCTTTTGGCATAACATTTTTCCGTGTCAGCCAGTCCAGATATATCTTGTATTCTTTTTGGTATACGGCTTCACTTTTCGATGGAATTAATGATTCTCTTGCTTGTTCAGCTTTTTTCAAAATATCCTCCATTATATTTGGGGTAGAAAACACGTTTTCACCGCAAACACAGCTTGATAACAAAGTTCTGTTTATAAACAAGTAACATAGCAACAACCTAGCAACAAGAAAACTCTACTATAATCAACGGTACCTGATTCAAATATACCGGAAGGTAATGAATTGGTACATTTTTCCGTTTCAAAAATGAACAAAATTTTATTGAAATCGGTCAGAAATAAAATTATCTATGTACCGCGGGAATTAATGAGCCTTAATAACCTCAGGCAATTGCTGTCCCTCGGGCCAGAGGCCCTCGGGACGCAAACTTTGCCATCGGTAATTAAGGCCCTCCTAATTCCCTTGATACATAAATAACTATAATGAGCGAACAATTGGATGCATTGACAGAGAAGCTGGACATACAGAGACACTTCGATAATTTTTATTGTTAGCACTTGTTGAGTTGTTAAGTTACCTACTGTATTTTTCTGTACTATCGCTTATTGTTTCTTTTTTGTTCATGGCTATCCGCGATAGATTTTGACAGTTTATTCATATGAACATTATACTTGGTGAAGTATTTGCCTCGTTAAAAAGAGTATTTGTTTTATTCTACAGTTCTGTTAAATATCGTTGCAACAAATATGAAGTTGACGGTCACCTAAAAAAATACAAACCCAAATACATTTCACAAATATACTTTAAATTGATAAAAATACTCCAAACTGATTTGATTGTGGCTACTTCAAATACGTAATAAATCAAAATAGTAAAAATATGTATCATACGGGGTAATTCAAAATTTTCCAAAAGAAAAAATTTTTAATAGCAGGTCATGACTCCGTATCTGAACATAACTTTTAGTTATAAGCAACTCTTCCCTTCAACAAATAAGGGTACTTTATTCTTGAACGAACTTTATTTTTTTGGCCTATCCTGTGTGGTGTTTGTCATAAAGCCATTTCAGGTACACTGTTAAATGAGGACCTCAAACTCAAACGTTATGAAACTTTTGGACCTTACCAATAACTATTAAAATATAATATAATCATTAAAATTTTGTTTATAAATGACTCCAGGTTTTATGTGCCAATATTAAAAAATGTGTATGCTTGAAGAAAGAGAATATAATGCAACATGGGAAATATTTTATTGGATTCACTCTGAACACCATTCTTTTGTTCAGTGTTCACTTGGATAGCGGCATTTGACTTAATAAAATGATCCCGCTCTCCATAATCAGGTAAAAACCATCTAGAATATTATTTTGATGTCACCCACGCGGTTGACTTGGTCACCGCAATAAATGAGTCACGCAATACTGTATACCTTTACATTCGACGTCAACAGGTAATGCATATATATGGCAGAATGAGTCACAGTCACACGAGGATAAATCTCAACTTCTGTTATTCACCTTTCATCACGTAGGCTTGTTCGGTACCGGATCCTGATGGTGGGTGACCCTGTCTGGTCAGCAAACTCGAAAACCCATGCGATATCCTTGGATAAATGAAAGGTGGCGATCGGTGTGAAGTTTCATTCACAAATCTATTTGTTCTAGTTGAACAACTTTTTTTGTCACAATTGACTGAAGTTTGTTTACGTTTGAGTAATAAGAATATGATTTCCTTTGTTGTGAGGTTTTCAGTACTGAGGGACTAAAAAATTCTGAAAAGATCAATAATCACCAGTTTTTTTAATATAATCTTTATTATAGACTCATTATATACAATCTTTTTTTCAATTGTATCCTTTCATATGATTTCAATTTTTAAATTTTCACTTATTTGTCATATTTTTTATATAATTTGTTATACTATGTAACCGTTAAAAATTCCAGGTGAAGAACATCTGAGAACTTAAGAGTATTAGTTGATATATCTGTAAGAAATATAGAAGTCAGAAATATGTGAATTATTTTTTACTAGCGACTAGTATAAATACATATAAACGCGTGCGATCCCTGTTAATCATAAAGTGCTGTAGAGCGAAGCGCTGACTTTGACACGCTATTTATAGGCACGCGCCGCGGGTCCCCCGGCCGGTACCGCCGCAACCGCTATGTCTCTGCAATCAAAACTGTTACATCTTTTAAAATAATCATTAAAATTACATGCTGTAAAAGACCATATTGAACTATATTAAATATACAATGTATTTAAGGTACTTTTATTTCGTAACAAATACAAAAAAGAAAATACACCTCTGCATTACAAACATATGCCTCCTCACTCACAAGCAATTTTGGTGAAATTGGGGATAAGTGTGAATCGTCGTATTCATTCCACGTGCCACTATAAGGATATCTGCAATATGATGTGTAATAGCTGTTGTAAGTAGTCCCACTGTGATTCAAAAGTGCATATAGATTGTAACGACAAGGAACGACATTGCCTACTGCATAATTGCTCATATCTAATTCTTCTAAAAAAAGTCAATGACAACATTCAATTTGCCTCTGAATCTTTCCGTTGGAGATAATCTTTTAAAATGAATTACTAAAATACGGGGAAAATTATGGATTGATAGGGACTTTGTGAAATTTCTTCTTTCCTTGCACCTCTTTTGTGAAGAAATCCAAGCATTGTGACAAACTCAATTGGACAGTTCTTTGTGATATAGAGATAGACAAATCCAGATGTTGATGAGGCATATGGTAAATTAATAAACACTTTTAATTCTTGTTCTTTCATAAAAAAATACGAAATTAAAAAAATTCATAACCTTGTTTTGGTAATCAACTATCACAATTAATTAAAGAACGTGATAAACATTTTTTTGTAAAAAAAACTTTTCCCAATTCCCAATTTTTCATTGATAAATATTCTTACTTCAATAGATTTGTTAAAAAACTACAAGAGAAAAAATTAAAGTGTTACCAAGAACAATTCACAAATACTACTCCAAACATAATGTGGAATAGCATAAAATCACTGTTACACAAGATCTACAGACGAGTAAGGAAAGTATTTTCATTTTCAGGTCTAAAAATTGAACATATACAAGTAGGTAGCATTGATTTTTTGTACTTGAATAGTTGTTGTTTTAAACGGATAGGAAATATTCCTTTACTCAGTGATGAATATAATATAATGATATCTTAAAACCAGTTTGCAGGAACCACAGTATAATAACATCAGTTCAAATCCAATGTATGTCATTCCCAAAAACACGTTTACAAAATTAGCTCGCTTAAGAAGCCATTTCAGAAACCTACCTAAATATACCGGGTGTCCCAGAGCTTTTAGGCCAGCAGATATCTCAGTCACCTGCAGAAAAAATTTAAAAAAATATGTATATCATAGAAGACCACCAGCACTTTCATGTAGCAGAGCAAAATCCACCCCCTCGCGAGCAACCCCTGCGAAACCACCCCTAACTTTTGTTTTTCAAATGGCAACCCCATGTTGTTTGTCGTTCAACTGACAGCTCTTGTTATTTCTCAACCAACGATATATCATAATTGTTCGAGAAAATTGAATACGTTAGTGGGTACTATTAACTGGACTGATCGAATTGTTCTGCATTGTAGACACCAGAAAAAGTGGACGCTACGCAGAAAAAGAGGCGATAAAATGTTAGAACTTTTTGTGCTTCCTTTCATTCCTCTGATATCTGGATGACACATTGCCATCAGTCGTGATATTGTTGTTGTAGGTATATCAAAATGCCTTTTACCTTCACTCCCAACGAATAGGTTGATATGCTTTTAATTTTTGGTGAATGCCGAAAGAATAAACGTGCTGCGGAGAGGCTGTATGGGCAGCGCTTTCCTGATCGTCGACAACCAGGTCGTAATACGTTTTCGTATGTAGAAAATACCATGCGAACGGGATCATTTCCAGGAAAAACAGATCAAGTACATCCTACTCCCGTGCGAACTGAGGAAAATTGCATAAATGTGTTGGCCTACGCCGAAGCACATCCTCATATTTCGGTTCGTGCATTGGCGGTAGAGATTGGGATCAGTAAGTCATCTGTGCAAAGAATTTTCAAACAGTACAAGTATCATCCCTTCAAAATTCATTTACACCAAGGACTCAGACCTACCGATTTCGAAAGACGAACGGCATTCATTGCTCACATTCAAGTTTTAGTCCATGACAATCCAAACATCCTCAATCAAATCTTGTGGAGTGACGAATCCCGCTTCCATAATAATGGTACTGTTAATCGACATAACATGCACTATTGGTCACAGGACAACCCTCACTGGATTAGAGAAACCAATTTCCAAACAATGTGGGGTGTGAACGTGTGGTGTGGTTTACATAATGGACGACTCATCGGGCCCCATTTTTCCAAGACACTTTGACGGGCCACCGATATTTACATTTCTTGGAAAATTGTTTACCTGCCCTCCTGGAAGATATTCCACTTGAAGAACGACAACAAATGTGGTGGCAACAAGATGGTGCTCCTGCACATAACCATAATGTAGTTACTACATTCCTCAATGATACTTTTCGAGACCGTTGGATTGGAAATAGTGGACCTGTGCGATGGCCTGCACGTTCTCCAGATCTCACGCCACTGGACTTTTTCCTGTGGGGATATCTGAAACGAGTTGCCTCCGAAACACAACCAATGAATATTGACGATTTAACCCAAAAATTTTAGAGGCTTGTCATACCGTTACTCCGGAAATGATTAGGGCTTCCTGTACTCGCGCGCTGATTCGGCGACTTGAAGCATGTGTGGCAAGTGCTGGCCAACATTTTGAACATTTTCTGTAGTATCATGTATCAAAATACAGATGACCTTAAACATTAATATTTCATTTGTGTTTTTATTTTCTATGATTCTGCATGTCATTCTACCTACCATGATACATCATTGACCGAGAAATGAAAAAGACTGTAAGTTGAACCAAAACAAACATGGGCGTGCCATTTGAAAAACAAAAGTTAGGGGTGGTTTCTTGGGGGTTGTTTACCAGGGGTGGATTTTGCTATGCTGCATGAAAGTGCTTGTGTTCTCTTATGATACATATTTTTGTTCTAATTTTTGTTCTGAAGGTAACTGAGATATCTGCTGGCCTAAAAGCTCTGGGACACCCGGTATAGGAATATTTCATAATATTGTTACATTTTTCACCAATAATTGACTACACTGAATAATCAAACTTAACTCTATTTCACTTTAACTCCTTCAACTAAAACTTCAACTATTATTTGAATGTCTATCGCCTTACTAGATCACTTCGCGTACCGCACTGTAGCTTCCACTTGACTGTGTACTTGACTGTCTATCGCCTTACTTGATCACTTCGCGTATCGCAATATATCTTCCACTTGACTGCTTCGATATGTCCGCCGCCATCACCTAAATATCGTAATCGAAATCGTAGAATTTTCGCCGAAGTTCTTGCTGCTTCTCGAGCGGCAGGGAACATTGGGCATTCCCGCGCTCTTAGCTACGTCACATTTGGTTTGTGGTTACCAGTGGCGGCCGGCGTTACTTTCTTTCGGGCATGATCTACGACAATATTAAAGGTAAGTAACTTATCAACCGTATATTTTCAAAAGTTCAAGAAGTTCGTTGAACACATCGAGTGCATACATCTACGGCATAGATGGAATTGAAAGACACCAAAGCACATCAGGAACTATAAAACTGGTAGTAATAATGATAATGAGGGGTGAATAGGTAACCCCCACCCTCACGATCCATAGATAGTGAGTTTGAACCCGACTTAGACCAGATATTTTTCTTGAGGTATTTTTTTAGATATTTCTTTATTCATCCCAAGAAAAAATCTGTTTATATTTGAAAGCTATGAGTAATTATTACATTTCCAGGAGTTAATTTCAAAAATTATCATCAGATACCAATATAATGTTATCAATAGCAACAAAAAGTAAAAATGTTGCCAGAAAATTTGTCATTTAATATATATAGTTCCCAATTGTCGTATGCAAATATAATCATTTTGAGATCTTTGTGAGTTTTTCCTTTAGGAATATCGATCGTAATTTTTGTATAAGTGAAATAAATACCTTATCTAAGTATTACGTTTCATTTTAAAGTGTACATTGTCGTATTTACCGTATTTGCGATCAGTGAAGGTTATGCAAAAAGCCCCTATCTTTCTGAATGCCATTTGATGACGCATCAACCTTCAGCTTCATATTGAAAAGGATAGATAAGCCCATATCAGGCATACCATAATTAAAAATAGTGGATACACTGAACAATTTCGTTTTCAATGTCGGAATAAACAGTAAACTTCCATAGAACGGTGTACTGTATAAACAAGGATTATCAATATTTATTTATTGTGATTTGAAATGAATTCCGGTTACTTTGCCTCTTATGATGCCCTTCAAATGTCCATTGAGGATAAATAAACCTTCCACAATCTTAAAAATAATAAAAGATAAATCAATAGAGAATCTGCTGAAGTGTAGTAAAAACGCAAACTGAAAAGTTCACTCCGAAAAGTTACTGCGTAATATAAACTACTAGAAAGTCCAATTAGTCAGTAACTTGTATTCATAAATTTTACCTACAAATTGAAAAAAATCAATTGAAAAATTTAAATATTGATATTTAGCTTTCTTAAGTGGTTAACATTTCGGAAAACAATCCTCTTCTGTTTTCAAAACCTGTATTCACTATATCTGAAGACTGTATCGAGGAGAGATCATCCAGCAGCAGGACCATGCTGAAATTATTCGAGTAGATCACCTGCAGACCGCGGTCCCTCTCATCAGTGGAGGAAATATCCAACCCAAACAGCAGAGTGCCTGGGACTTGATTCATTTCAACGAGGCTCAACTACATGTATGAAATTTTCGTCTAAGAGAATGGTTATTAACTAGCAATAGCTCCATCTCGTGCACAAAGCCCCAAGCGGCAAAGAAATATCCCATGTATAGTAGAAGTAACCTTAATTGTGAATACTTAAAGCTATCGGCATCTCAAAGGCCAAAAAAATACAGAGAAATGATGCCGCTGCGAACTAGTCCATGTGGGCTGAAGAATTGGCAGTTCGTATTGGATAATTTTACTAACCGAGTTTTATGATTGGCTGAAGAGTCATAAAATTGAATTTGTAGTCATGTTACGGTGACGAATAGAATATGGGGATGAGTATCGCCATTGTGTCGTCAATGTTCAGTTCAGGAACTGATCGCAATTTGAGTGTTGAAATTCGATATTAGTGCAGTTATAATTACTTAAAAAAATTTGTTATTTTTTTAAAATGTGGCGTCCTTGGACAAGTGCTAATAGTAATAACGAGTGTGATAACAACGCAGACTTTTTTTTGTGTAGTGATTCCAGTAGCGATGGTGTAGAATGCGGAAAAGAGATACCAGTGAATAAGATTCGGATGCATTTGAATATTGAAATACAGAGAGTATGTTTCAAGGTGTATAAGAATCAAGTTTGGTTTCGAGGGAAACAAACTATTACAAGCAACATCAGATTTAACGGAGATTCCTTTCTCAACTGTTCGTAAAATAGTCAAAAACAAACCTTATGAACGCAAGACGCGATGTGATACGGGATTACTAAAACCTTTAGATGTTCATCTAATAAAATCATTGAAAAAAACAATATACACGACTGTTACAAAAGCAATGAGATTTCCACAACTGAAATCATAACGAAGAAATTGAATACTTCCGTCCATAACCTGGGCTGCTGTGACAAAACTCTTCAGAATTAGATAAAGAAACTGGAATTTATATTTGAAATAATAAACAAACGTCAAGCAGTTAAGAAAAACAGAATAATAATGGAATTGCGTAACACATACTTAGAACAAATAACTAAATATAGAAAAGAACAACGGCAAATTTTCTATTTGTACGAAACTTGGTATGACACTCACGACACAGTCACGAAAGGGTGGACTGATGGTTCGAGAATGTGTACGCCTAACATGCCTGCAAACAAAGGATCGCGACTAATCATTGTGCATTGCGGAGGAAGTGAAGGATGGGTTCCGAATTCTTTGAAATTATGTGGAAAAAAACTTGAGGACTGCAATGTTGACTATCATAAGAACATGGAAGCCAATATTTTTGAGAAATGGTTTGAAAACACATTGATCCCAAATTTGGATGCGAATAGTGTAAGAGTTCTTGACAACGCATCGTATCATTCGCGACATCTCATCAAAGTACCTACCGAATAAAAATTCGAGGAAAGATGAAATACAAAGTTTTTAAATGGATAACAATTTGTATTTTGAAGATAACTGTACCAAAAACCAACTACTTGAAGTTTTAGAGACAAAAACATAAAAGGACACACAACAGGATGACACGTTCAGATGTAGCAGGGCCTAAAGGATGACAGCACAACCAGTTGTCGAAAGCGCTCGCAGATAATCAAATAGAAGTTATAGAGCTTCAAATCCTTTTTGCAACTTACATTAATAGTAAAACATATATATATATATATATATATATATATATATATATATATTATATATACATATATATATATATATATATATATATATAAATATATATAAAATAATATATATATATGTATATATATAATATGGTTATTGTGATTCTTATATAATCAGAAATGATTATTGTTGAATAACAAAATTAGTTAGCTCCCTAACTATATTATTGAAGGGAAACTGTTGGAAGGTAAGTTGCACTATATCGTTTACTTGAACTATACCAATACTGTAACAGAGATCAAAACGTGTCTGAAGACTATCGAGGAAAGGTACATCTGAACGAGAAACATCTGCAGGACCAACTTCTGTAAGGTATCTTGCAATGTATCGGATATAATTCAATATCCAGCGTGGTACTGGCCAAGGAAGTAGTTGTTTTCCGGCAGGCATTTACTAGAACCTACTGTAAAGGCAGTTGGGAGAGATGAATATTTCGAAATATTTATTTTCTAGGATAATATGGGAGATATTCGTTAACGTAAAATTTTGATATGTTCACATCACTATACATTTTTTTCTCTGTAAAGCCCTGCAGATTATTAATATTTGATAGTTTTATTATGAAAACTAATATTTAATGATGATTACATAGCTTCCATAATACAAATGGCGCAAAATTAATTGGCGCTCCGGGGCGACTTGATTGATTCCAGTGGCGCATTTGCTTTTTCAGCTGCAGGAAAAACCTGCAGCACCACATCATCTCAAAATCTTGATCTGCCAATGTCCTCTCTCTACTAAAACAAAATGTAGGGTGTCTCCAGAGGCTCCAATAAATTCAATACATCGCCAGAACACTTAGTGACACGACTATCGTCCAACTTAAACCAGTCCGTTTCGTCTTTGACCAAGTCGTAATAATGACCAGATTCAACGCCAGAACCACAGTGAACAATGACTGCATGAAGATTATAATAGTGTTCTACTAGATTGAAGTGTTCATCTATTTCGAACCTTCGTAAGAGTTTGGTGTTTCCGTCAGAGAATACGTCATGTTTGAAGATCTTCAGTGTTATTATTAGATTGACTGGTGCCTGAGCTATACTTGTTTTTTTATAACAGTCAGTTAATTTGGCGCATGTTTGGCAATACAGTCGCTAATCACCTGATAGGAGTTCCATTTTCAGAAAACTAATTGATTCTTTTAAATCGATGAATGAACATTTTTTGTGATAAACAAATGACGATTTTTTTTGTTATTTAACGATGATTTGTGGTGTTTTAGCCGTAATAAAATTTCATCAAGATCAGAAAGCATATTATTTTTTATTTCTTGTAAAATATTTTCTGTTATACAATTTTAATATGCAATTGCATTACTATGTAATCCACGTATTACGTTTGCATCTACCCATCAGCTTATCTACGCAATCTCTTGTTTTGGTTTCATAAACACCAATATTTTTTGTAAAATAAGAAATATCGAAATATTCTAAGTAATTAAGACATTAAATTAACTTCATGTTCATTCAAACGAATATCGTTTCGGCATTGTATCAGATAATTGGGATCTGTAGTGTAAAATGATTTCGAAATAATAGTAATGAAAGTAAATGTGGTAAAGAACGACCTTGCATGCGGTGATCTTATTCCAACAATTGTTCGTTACTCATCAAGGTAGTTGACTGTTACTGAATATACATTAAATTCTAGTTGAGGAAATTGTTGAAGTAGGTACTTATGAAATATTTGATTAAGGTTTCATCGGAATTTCCTAAGAGGGGACAAAATAAGCATTAATTATTAAGTAGGTATTAATAAGAATTACATCCGTATTTGTTTGGGAAAATAACCATGAATTTAGTAACCATTTATTCTTCGGATGACAGATTCTAACATTACAGAGAAACGCAATTCAGTGTCAAAATCTTCTATTCAATGGAATTAAATTAAAAATTCAAGGAAAATATATTGCTTCAATGTCATCTTTGTAAAATACAACTACTCTTTTGGCTAGATTTTGGGTTAGTTACCTTTCCACAAGACAAAGAAAAAGTTACTAAAATATCTGTACCTACTCGAAAAGTAGTTTCTCTGAATTTTATATAAAGAAAAGGAACGTTTTGTGAAAATAATCTAGTTGTCATTTGGAACAGATGAAGCCGGAGCCCAAAAACAAAGCATCGTCATCTGAAACCAGACAGCGGTGTTTCAACCCGATAACGTTTCATCAGTGGTGCTAGGCTGTGCTCTGGGTTCATCTCGTTGTCATGCAGTGAAGGACAAAGGACAAATTTTTTTCAGCTTTCGTTGCTAATTTCATAGTTAGTTAACCATGTGCTTTTTGCATCTGATAAGAGCAGATTATTTCGATCTTTTTTCGATCACCACATTCAGAAACAAACCAATCTAACACGAGTGACTACGAGACTGATGGAATGGGTGTCATGAGAAGATGGGAGAATAAACGCAATAAGCCCAAGAGGCTGCAGTGTTTTCTGGAGACTTGGACTAAATGGACAAGTCAGACAGCTCCCAAGGCACAAAAAAAACCGAGTGACTTCTGAATACGTCAATGGAGAAACATGTCCATGACCATGACCTTTAAAAGGTTTACAATACTCTAGAACATTATTTTGATCCTAAGGTTCAGCCAGCGTTTGCAACCTAAGCGCAAAAAATGTGTTTATTTATATACATATAATGCATGTTATATACATATAAATCTTCCTCATGAATCACCCTATCTAATAAAAAACAACACATCAAAATCCATTGCGTAGTTTTAAAAATCTGAGCATACATAAGAACAAAGGGGAAGCGACTTTGTTTTGTACTATGTAGTGATGTAGGGATTACCTCCTATAATGATTTGAAAATATAATTCACATTTGAATTGAACATATTTTTATTATATACCGTTTCAAGAATTCAATTACGGAAAGCATGTTTTTTTACTAGTTTAACATCATATAGTTCTTCCTAATTTTTGTTTATAGAGGAACTTTAGTAATAGCCAGTGACAAATTTTTGTCAGTCATTCATTCCCAGCAATGATTCCAGAAATGCTTTTCTCAATTGTTATGAAGCGTGGTGGACTTCAATCGAACTATCGTGGTTAGAACATTCAAAACATTGATTTTCAATGTTTTACACTGCAAACAATGTTTCTAGTGTTTGATGACTGATTTTGGATTGTTTTTCTTATTTAGTGAACATAATAATGGCACTGTAAGAGAGACCGGGTATGGTTGTCTCACGGGTTAGTTGTCATAGCGGCCATATTGGAAAATTTTACGAACGAAAGAGTTTGCCGAACAAAATCGAAGGATCGCGAGAGCAATATCTCCATCCTAACCACAGTATTTTGTATACAGTAATTTCATAAAGGCTGATTTGTGGTTTGAATTTTCCTACGCGCAGACCCACGCGTCGATGTCTTAGGTCTGCGCAAACGACGAGTTTAAGACAGGCATGCAATCAAAGCGTTTAAACACTGCTCAACATAACAAATATTCATATAAACTGCTCAAAAAAATACAGTCGATGAAAACCATGTTGGGCACCTAAGAAAATTGTACAAATGATAATTTTGCATTTGTGTAATATTCAAGTAACCCAGATCATTTCGACAATGATGAACTATGTTTCAAGTAGATTTTAAAATTCATGGGATCGGATGTGACACAATATACTTTAATTTCAACAAGAAAAAAGACAAGATGAAGAACGAGTTTTGTTATTCATGAACCATGGTACTGTGCAAGAGCTCTCTAGGAGGAATAACGAGTCCCTGTGTGTATACAACCGTGATAGCATGGTCTGCACTGATGAGGAACACTTCAAAACGGTTCGCAGTTGGTTCCTTGTTCGAATCAGGCGAAGTCCCACTATTTGTCCTAGAGAGCTCTTGCAAAGTTGTTTCTTCAAAGTGAGAATCTTTGCAATTATGTCTGAGGCGACTTGGATTCCGAAAGGTTAACAGTCGTAAAATATTTTTGATAGTCAAATTTACATTATATAAGAAGTTGCTGACTAATAGGACATGTTTCATTTAGAATAACTGTTTTTAATCTACGCAGCAACTTTTCGGGGTTGATTAGACATCTAGACTTGTATAGATTCAAATATCAACATTTGTCAATATATGTCGAGTTATTAGCTAAAGAAGTAGTTGTTTTCTGTCGGAAAACATATATAATGGTATAGTCAAAATGCATTTGGACTTGTCAGTGATTTTATTATCAATTTTTACTTGGATAAAAGCTGGAAGCAGCAAAACAACCTATTATCTTACAGTGTAAATAATTCATAACTTCCGACTCCGAAAACTCTCACATACATTTATAGTTAGTACATACATACAAAAAAATTATTTTTGTATGATTGAACACTACATACTTAATTACTTTTTTACTTCTTCAAGTCCTGAATAGTAACTACATAATTCAGAAAGAATAGGCTCTACAGATTCCTTAATCTTGAGTGATGAATTCGATTAGGAATATTTTTAATAATTGGTCCTTAATATAATCGAATCGGCAAACTCGTCCGCCATCTTGAATTCTCCAATCAATAAATGAATATGCTATATTTGGCCCCAAAAATCACTACAAAGAAATTTCGCATGGATTCGTACCATGGTTCATGAATAACAAAACACGTTCTTTATCTTGTCTTTTTTCTTGTTGAAATGAAAATATATTTTGTCACATTCGAATATGAACATCTGCCGATTCCATGAATTTTTAAAATCTACTTGAAACTTAGTTCATCATTGCCCAAATGATCTGGGTTACTTCAATATTACACAAATGCAAAATTATCATTTGTACAATTTTCTCAGGTGCCCAACATGGTTTTCATAGACTGTTTTTTCTTGAGCAGTTTATATGAATAGTTGTTATGTTGAGCAGTGTATACACGCTTTGGTTGAGATTGTAGTAGGGAGAAATGTCATTAGTGTCAAATACGTCATCATTATAAAAAATGAAACTCCTGGACACCGACATCAAAGGGACCGACGCTGAGTGAATCTACTGTATACAGAAATACTGTGTCCTAACGTCACTTCAGTCAGAGCTTCAGTTCACTCTCATACTGTGTGAGGAAGATACGTACATTTTTTTTTTCGGACGGCAAAAGTAATTTTTTGTTCATTTGCGATTCATGATGTCACTATCCGTTTTTATGAATGAATATCGATTCAGAGTTATTTCAGGGGGTTATATTTTGAAATGTGTTTTGGGGCTGGTTGTCTCAACTTGACTGGGGCTGGTAGTCACATGTAATAACCAACACCATATATGTGTGCTGCATTTTTGTTGGCTTTTTGAGCTTCTGCTACATACAATTTTGTTTGTTTTAGAAAAAATCATAGAAATGTCATGGCATTACACGCAGTGATACTGCGTGCTGCATAAGAATTGATTTTGGGATTAATTAATATCGCACTCAGACACGTATTTATTTGTAAAAAATTCACTGTCGAAGAGATAAGCAACACGATGTTATCAATACCATAAACAAAAATTGGTTATCAAAGGTATAGAAGAAATAGAAGAAAAAATTAGAAAGATACACACTCATGGCTTTAGTATTTATTTCGGTTCGTCTCCCAAGGATATTCGAAAAACAGCGTTACATTTACCGGGTTACATTTGCCATAATTATGATTTCGAATATTCACTGAATTTTAGACTGACTAAATATAATTTCGCTAGAATGGGTATTTTTAATTTACAAGCATTGCGGCCTGATGGATATTTTTGGTATTTTAGGTACCAGAAGGAAGTTATTTATTTGGAGCAAATATGTTTTTTTCCTATAAATGAGACACTTTTTTTCTCCTGTTGGTTATAATTAATTACGTATATTATCCCACTTTCAATGAAAATATTCATTTGTGACAATGTGACAACCATCCCCGGCCCAGGGATGGTTGTCACATAAGAATTGTTATATTTTCTCTATGGATGATGTTGGAGAGAAAAATAATATTGTTTTCAAATGAGTATAAAAACACTATTTATTGATAAAAAATATCATTGATAAATTATAAAAAAAGGATACTAAAAATACAAAAGACAAATAATGTGACTTCCAACCCCGGTCTCCTCTAATGTACGAGGTATGTTCAGAAAATAACGGGCTCGTTAAGAGCTTGGCGACTTCCGTTTGTTAAAACAAATAGATCAACGAATTTTGTGTGTAACACAGTTTGTGAAATGTCTTTTTTTTGTAATGTACATGTACCTATGTATCTATTTATATTTTATATATAGCCTAGTGCTCACGTTTGACTAGTCTGATAAAATTTTATGTGTTATGTAATGCAATGCAATTGTAAAATTTTTAATGATGAATAAATTCTATTCTATTCTATTCTATTACAAGTTCAACGCCGTAGGCGTGAAGCAATCCGAAAAAAACGCAAGGATTTGTCATGGTTCTTGCACCACAATAATACAGCTGCTCACACATTGTTCGTGAATTTTTGGCCAAAAAACCATTCTGTAGTATACTATGCCGTCGTTTTACAAGCATCTATGACATTAAAAGCGCATCGCTGAAAGAGCCAAAAGCTATACCAAAGATCGAGTTTGAGAAGTGTTCGGAGGTTGAAAGAAGCGCAGGCCCAAGTGCATAATAACTAGTTGGGACTATTTTGTGACAACATTAATGTAGACGAATAAATAAATATTTTTTTTCAAAAACGAAAGATTTCCGTTATTTTCTGAATATACCTCGTATGTTTCAAAAATATAATGAACATAGTCCAACCTCAAAAACGTGACAAAAATTTTGAAATCAATGACAGCGTAACAGCTACAAATTTTTTTTGGGTTCAAAGTCTTAACACAAATTTCTCTAACAAATCATGCAGGATACACATCAAAAATAAAATAGCTAATTTCCTGGTAATGCCACAATACGAATAAGACAACTGCGGTTACTTTAAATTAATTACTTCTGCTACATAACCCTGCCGCAGATTTACGAGCCATCATGTTTGCGGCGTGATGAAAATCTGCGAGCTACCTTACGTAAGATCCATTCGATGGTTTGCACCTTCTTCCGGATTTTGTTCAAGAACAAGACCAGAAGAACAATGATAGGAAGGAGACACGATTGAGCGATGTGTACGCCAATCAAGATCCAAGATTATACGTTTCCTCCGCTTGTTTCACCTTCTTGTTGGTTATAATTCATGACAAGAATTAACTCCAGATAAAAACACTTCCGGATGAAACTTTTGGTTTCATTTTATTGTCGCAAAGTTGCATATTTTCAAATAGTATTGAGAGTTATACCAAAAACTCGTTTAACTATTTTTGTCTGTATCTTCTTTGTTCGCAAAAATATTGAAAACTTTGTTGAGGTAACTTTTAATTAGCTACCAAAATATGTTCGAACTATTTATAGGATGCCATCTCATTTGAGCGACTCGTAACTTCACTTATTAATAATATTGATAAATTAAATTGAATTCGATATTTCTGAGAGTACCTACTTTATGTACCATTTTCAAAAACTTATCGTTTCGATCCATTCTTATTTTAATCAATCAGGCAAGAAGTACGTGGAATGTGTCTATATCAAAATCCTCTAATATGATCAGTGAGATTTTCTTTCCATATTGTACAACGTACAACGGCCAGAATTAAAAAATAAAATGTAGAGGAAAGACAAACATGTTAAACTTCTTCTTAAACTTTTGGAGGTTGTACAACTTGAAAAAACCTCATTGACAGAATAATTTACAAAGTGCTAACGAATTTCATAAAATCGTAACATGGGGTAGGTATTCGCTATTAGCAAATTTCAAAAATAAAAGCATATATTCATTGAAAGCTTTGTTCGGAACACTAACCATACTGTTTTGTTTTCATTACTCGTAGTTTCAGTTTGTCAACTCATATCGGATACACAAATTGATGAGGTAATGTGCATTCATTCATCGTTCCTACTGGACAAAAATGAGAACTGAAAATAAAGTGCATTTCTTTCACACCCCCTCCCCCTATTATTTTTTGAACGGATCAACACAAAAAAATGAAATAAGGGAGAATGAAATTAATGCATGAATACTTTCATACTTTATTTTGAAGTGAAATTAACAGATGAACATTTCAAGATGGCGACTTGGCGCCATCTGGGAAAAAAAATCAAATAGACACATCTTTTTGAAGCTCCTGACAAATGCTTCTCAACCCTAGAATATAATGTATATATCTTGAACTTCTACAAAATGGCGAAACTTTTAATAATTGCTTGAATACATTGACATTTAACTACATAATATGAGGTAATAAGCTTGAGGTCAGTTCAGAAGATGCTCGAAATGGTTGCCTTGAACTTCTTGACATATAAACAGCTTATCTGATATTTCACGCCGAACATTTTCGAACACAGTAACGTCAATATCTCTACAAATATTTATTATTCTCTGCCGTATATCCAATATTGAAGCAGGTTCAGTTTCGCACACCTTTTGCTTCAAATAGCCCCATAGAAAAAGTCTAAAGGTGTCAAATCTGGCGAGCGGGCTGGCCATTCTGTAGGACCTCGACGGCCAATCTAACGACCGGGAAAAGTAGTATTCAAATAATTTCTCACTTGTCTGGAGTGATGTGGTGGTGCTCCATCTTATTGGAATACAATATCCATATCGAATTCAATAGGATTCAAAAAATAAAAGGAGGGGACAATAAAGAAATGCACTGTATAATTCCACGCTCGATTTCATGTATTAGCTTAAAATGTGTCTTCATGTTGAAATTTTTAAATTGTACATGGATATTTAAAAATATGATGGTTCATCAACAAAAGGTTACCGAAACTGTAAA
Source organism: Leptinotarsa decemlineata (assembly GCF_025532065.1). Lineage (NCBI taxonomy): Eukaryota > Metazoa > Arthropoda > Insecta > Coleoptera > Chrysomelidae > Leptinotarsa > Leptinotarsa decemlineata. Next base: position 550,719 of record NW_027412549.1, on the reverse strand, counting down.
TTTTACTGCTTCTAACTGAATATCGATCTGTAAATGGTATTTTATTATTAAAAATTATATTTTACTGTAGGAATATTGTATTTGCTACGTTTTACAATTATAATTATATTCATATTTTAGCCAAGCAACCCGAAATAATTACTTTACTGGAATAATTTTGAGTTAATATTGTCTGGTCATGATTATATACCGTTTCAAGTTCACAACTCGAAAATGTTTTTGACCTTCAAAGTATATTCTATTCATTTTTTTAAATAAAATTTATCAAAATCAAACATTGAAGAAATGGACGAGGTTTCATTTAAAGATGCCATGTTTTTTCAAACTGTACATAAAGTGAATGGGCATACTTGAAGACTGGCTATAAATCAAATTATCTACAAGAACATTTCGTTCAGGCCAGTCTCAACTTCCTACACAGTAGGTTAATGTACTGACACTTATCAGAAAACAACTACTCCCCTGACTAATACCACGAAGGGCGTTGGATTATATCCGACAAGTGTCAGTGCTGGATTCTTCACTGAAGTTAATTTCACTTCAAAATAAAGTATTCATGCATTAATTTCATTATCCCGAATTTCAATTTTTTGAGTTGACCGCTCGAAAAATAAAAGGGGGGATATTAATAAAATACACTATATACTACGTTCTAAAAAGATATGTGTTAAAAAATTGGTTCCTCCCATCCCCCATGATTATGCCAAAGTCCATTTTCCACACCTTTTAACGTGTGATTTCTAACACGATCGACCAATTTCAATTCTTAGGAGAGATTAATTTTTGAGAGAGAAACGTTTTGGCTTTCTAGTTGTCCATCTTTATAAGATGGGAATCTTCCAAAAAAAGGAAAGAAGCAATCAATTTAAAAAAGCCACTGTATACAAAGATGTGTAGATCATGCGAAGAAGTAACTTTCACACACAAACTGAAAAAAAGCCTTCTTGAAACAGCTACTTTCATATAAACATTGAATTACATGAAAGAAAAATACTTTCGAAACAAATACTTTTATAAAAACTTACTTAAATACTTTTATAATACCACGAAGGGCGTTGGATTATATCCGACAAGTGTCAGTGCTGGATTCTTCACTGAAGTTATTCCTGCATATGCTGTTGGCGATACAACTGCCAGAATTGAATTTCAATTATTGGAACACACTTCCAGACCGGTTTCGGGGTGTTTGGCCACTCAGTGCAAGGTAGTGTGTATCATCAACATAACGTCAACGATTTCCCATATTTGAAAATCGAATTCTTTCAGAGTATTATTCCTCGAACTAGGCTGAAACGAACGACAAACAACATGTTTGTCATCGCCCCATCTGCCTATGAACGAGGTAACCAACCGCATATTCGAAGTGTCCCAAATTCCTCGTATGAGGAAAGAAAACTGTACATAAAGTAAGTGGGCATATTTGACGACTGGCTATAAATCAAATCATTTACAAGAACAATTCATTTAGGCCAGTCTCAACTCACCTACACTGTAGGTTAATGGAGTGACACCTATCAGAAAACAACTACTCTAGCTAATAACATGTGCATATGCAGGAATGAATCAGTGAAGAATCGTGCACTGACACCTGTCGGATATAATCCAACGCCCTTCGTGATATTGGCCAGGAGAGTAGTTGTTTCCTGATAGATGTCAGTCTATTAACCTACAGTATAGGTAAATTGAGATCGGCCTGAACGAAATGTTCAGACAATTTGTTCTCAATGGTTTGATGAAATGTCTAATGTGAAGCACATACGAGATTTCGGAATAGAAATTGACAGATAACTGAAATGGGATAAATACAAAGTACAATAAAATAACAGTGGTCTTATGGATATCAGTCAAATATTTTGTTTGAAAATTCGAATCATACAGCACAAGAAACAAAAAACGCTTAGCAAAATAGAACATGAACATGACAATCTTCATAAAGCTATTATGTAAACGAGGACTATTGGACATTTCAGTGTTTGGCACACAATAATACGGGTCTAATCATGTGATATAACTAGGTAAGATGTCGTTGTAATTTATATTTTCATTAGATATGCATTATGATCATTATCATTATTATTAATGATGATATCAACCGCTTTTGTGATCGTCTTTCCAAAGTACTTTTTCTTTCGTATAATTCTATACATGGTATATAGAGTATGTTTTGAACTTAATTGGTTTCTTCCTTTCTTTGGAACTTTTCAACAATTTTTCATATGAAGATAGAGAAGTGAAAGTCAAAAAGCTTTTTTAAAAATATTATTTCTTTTTACTTAATATCTTTATATGCAAGAGTTTCTCAAAAGCCATGAACTTATGCTTGGAAGTGCATTCATGTGCAGTATTTGAAGCTAAAAAATATGCATGTAGAGGTAATATGTCTGTTGACTTCTGTCTGCTTTGAAAATTCTGAAAATTTGCAGAAATTAACGTATCGCCAGTTTTTCCAAGTGAAATCTAATATGGGTGAATAATAAAAGGTAAAACTAGAACTTATAGCGTAGAAATTATTCGAAACAAGCAGTTTTCCCCAAAACCAGAACTGTAATCCTCTACTCGACATGCGTTTCACCAACCAAGTTGATGTCTTCAGTTTTATCTGTCGATTAGTCTTACTGTCGAGTAGCCTTAACTGCTTATAGAATATATTCGACGGTTCGAACTGTCTATCGTGACTAATCAACAGTTTGAATTATTGATCATAAAACAAATTCTTTGTGAAATAATAAATAATAAAATCATTTGAATCAACAAAATCAGTCATAACAACTGCTTCATTATTTTTTCTAAAAATTTTATTTATGAAAAACGAAATAAAATATTAATCAAAATTCAAGTTACACTTTCAATACTTCATCGACTTTCAACTCGTTAACATTTTTCGGTCCGCTTTTCTTTTCCATCGTCGGTTTTTCGTTGAGCTGCATTTCCAACATTCTCGCCAGCAGCTGCCTGGGTGGATCTACTCGCTTGAAATCATAGAATATATTTTTTTTCTCCATATATTCTTTACATTTCAGCTTCAACGGGATTTCATCGCTGCTTACTGGACCGCTTCTAGATTTGTACGTGAATTTGGGAATTGGAAGTTTGGAAGGTTTTTTCGGAAGGAAAATATATCTGTGAAAAAATTATTTATACTTGAGTGACTGGGAACGTGGTTTCATGTAAGCTTTCTGTTCATTCTCATTAATTAATTAAAAATTAAACAAAATTAATATTTATGAATAAAATATATAATGAATAAATTGAAAGAAACTTGGTAAAGTTGAAAAAATAAAATTTGCAATGGTGAAATATTGCATGTCAAAACCAATATATTATTGTATTAATGTCCCCCCCTTTTATTTTTTGAACGGGTTAACTAAAAAACAAATTGAAATTTGGAGAATGAAATTAATGCATGAAACTAAATTTTGAAGTGAAATTGACATATGAAACTTTCAAGATGGCGATTGGGCGCCATCTGGGAAAAAAATTAAATGAAAAGGGAAGTCTTGTGACACATCCTTTTGAAGCTACTGATGAATACTTCACAACCCTAGAATATGAAGTCAATATCTTCATTTACTAGAAAATGGCGGAACATTTAATAATTTCCTGATAACGAACACATTAAAACCTATCGATATTTCTAGAAATATTCTTTTCTATCTGCCATATGGCAATTTTAACAACTTGACAAGGTTTGTTGAGTTATTTTTTGTTTATAATAACGTCAAAAAATGTTAGTACCACAAAAAACATCATTGTTCAGTTAGAATATTCTCATTTAGTTTTCGGTTTTATTAGTAGAAAGGTACCACGTCAAGAATCTCTAAAATTGTCAATTCTCGTCCATTGGAGGAAAAAATTGAAGCGGTTTTTATTCACGGTGCGAAGCGTAACTTTCACGAGACCGAAAGTATTTTCAATGAACGTTTTCCGAATCGTCCTATCTGTAGAAAATATTTGAGGGAACTTCCGGTACACAACAACCGGTAGTGTACATAACAAAAAGCCCCCAGGTCATCCGTCCATTCCGGAAGAACAGCAAGTGCAAATAATTGGTGAGATGGTAGTAAATCCTGAACAGTCTACTTATTCCGTCGCGAATGTTTCTGAGGTGTCTCCTTCTACTGTGTGGAGACTTTTGAAAAGGAATAGGTATCATCTATACAAAATTAAAATGGTACTCAAATTAACTGAAAATGACCCTGATCGAAGAACATAATTCTGTGAAATCATGACGAAAACCATTGCAAGGTATCCTACCTATCTCCACTATATTTGTTTTAATGACAAATGTAAATTTTTTTAAACGGCAACGTTCACAGGCAAAATTGCCGTTATTGGAGTGACACCAATCCTCACGTTTTTCGGGAAACACATACCCAATATCTAGAAAAAATGAACGTTTGGGCAGGAGTATTGGGAAACCATATTGTAGGACCTCTATTTATTGATCAAACTTCAACAGGGAAACTGTATTTGAATATGCTGGAAACTACTGTTGACCCTCTCATCACTGAAATCATCGAAGCGAATCCTAATGAATTCGATATGGATATTGTATTCCAACAAGATTGAGTACCACCGCATTACTCCAGACAAGTAAGAAACTATTTGGATACTACTTTTTCCGGTCGTTGGATTGGCTGTCGAGGTCCTACAGAGTGGTCAGCTCGCTCGCCAGATTTGACACCTTTAGACTTTTCTATGGGACTATTTGAAGCAGAAGGTGTACGGAACAATATTGGATATACGGCAGAGAATAATAAATATTTGTAGAGATATTGACGTTACTGTGTTTGAAAATGTTCGGCGTGAGCCATTTCGAGCATCTTCTGAATTGACCTCAAGCTTATTACCTCATATTATATAGTTAAATGTCAATGTATTCAGGCAATTATTAAAAGTTCCGACATTTTGTAGAAGTTGAAGATATTGACATAATATTCTAGGGTTTATTCTAGGGTATTTATTTTTTTTCCCACATGGCGCCCAGTCGCCATCTTGAAAGTTTCATATGTTAATTTCACTTCAAAATTAAGTATTCATGCATTAATTTCATCATCCCAAATTTCAATTTTTTGAGTTGACCGCTCAAAAAATAAAAGGGGGTATATTGAAAAATACACTATATACTACGTTCTAAAAAGATTTGTGTTAAAAAATTGGTTCCTCCCATCCTCCATGATTATGCCAATGCCAAAGTCCATTTTCCACAACTTTTAATGTGTGATTCCTAACACGATCGACCAATTTCAATTCTTAGGAGAGAATAATTTTTGAGAGAGAAACGTTTTGGCTTTCTACTTGTCCATCTTTATAAGATGGAAATCTTCCAAAAAAAGGAAAGAAGCAATCAATTTAAAAAAGCCACTCTATACAAAGATGTGCAGATCATGCGAAGAAGTAACTTTCACACACAAACTGAAAAAAAGGCTTCTTGAAACAGCTACTTTCATATAAACATTGAATTACATGAAAGAAAAATACTTTCGAAACAAATACTTTTATAAAAACACTGAAATATGCAAAAAAAAATTCTCTATCCAGTTTGTATTCCAAACATTCGTTATGGAATCGAGTCAGATATCATTCACAGGATTGCTACACAATTTAGTAAATGAAAGAGGTAACATTTCACTTACATGGAACACTGTCATCTTCACTGGAGGACATCCGCAGTTTCGCCGTAAGACACTTGCCTTATCGACTCTTTAGCACCAAATCTGGATAACTTTATGAGAAAAAACACTCAATTCATTCATAAAATCATGTCAGGACTGAGTTGAATCTACTCATGTCATCGGTGACAGCACGTAATGACATCCATTCGCCTATTTGATTAAATCCCAGCCATAGGAATCCTGTTTAAATTGAAAGGGTATATTTTTAAGAGAGATTAATTTTTTGGGAAACAAAGGTATTTTATTTTCACTTCTTCATCTTTATACAAAAAAATGTGGGAATATTTCAAAGAAAGGAAGGAAGCAATCGATTTAAAAAATGGTAACAAAGATGTGTAGATCGTGCAAAGAAGTAACTTTCACACACAAACTGGAAGAAAAAGCCCTTTCGAATTACCTACTTTCATATGAACATTGAATTACATGAAACAAAAATACTTCTGAAACAAATACTTCTATATGAACACTGAATTATACAAAAAATGCTTTTCTTTATTCAGTTTATATTTCAAAGATTCTTTATGGAATTGAATCAGATATCATCCAAAGGATTCCTACAGAATATAGTAAAGAAAGATTCACACATTTTTTTGTATAAAGATGGAGAAGTAGAAAGCCAAAACCTTTCTACAAAAATTTTCAATTTGTACAACAAAGTATATACCGATCTTTCAAAACAGTTTGTAATGTAATTTTCCATCATTGGGTAAGTGGAGAGGAGATTGGCCCTTTCACCATGTATAGAATTGATAGTCTTCAGATGAATGTATTCAGAAATTTAATATATTTCGAATATATTCATATTTGAATATTCTTTAACGAAAGATGCAAGCAGAACGATTGGAATTGCATAACATTCACAGCTTATATGGTGATATTTTAATCCGGATTATTATGAAAATCATCAGTACAACTGAAAACTGCTAGTGAAAGGAAATATCATTTCATGTGTCGAAATAAAAGTCATATACATTGGTCAAAAGGGGAGAACTTTCTCCAAAAGAATAAAACGACCTAGAATACCAATTCAACATTTTTGAATAATGATGTATTAAATTTGTGAAAGAAAGGTTTGAAGTTCAATCTGTTGAAATATGACCAAATATAAATGAATATCTTTGTTAAATGTATTTTCTCATGATGGGAAAGTTGGTAAGTACTAGAATTCAGGTGATTTTTATTATACGCCTATTTAATTGAGCTTGTTTCGTGAATGGATACAATTATTACCCACTGTTTAAATAAGGTAGTGTATATCATATACAGGGTGTTTCATCTCATACGAGCCACCCGTATATTTCTTATCCCATAGTGAGTGGAAAAATTTCACGAAATATGTCGAATGATTTTGTTTGGGGGACATCTTTTGACGTATATTTTAGGCTTGAACGAGCAACTCCCTAATAGGGGCTCTTCAACCCCTCAAACTTGAATAGGGGAGAGGGGTTGAGTGATACTTTATTTGAAAGGCCTTGAAAGCCTCTTTACAACGGTGTATGAAAAACGTAAATTTGATGAATCGTTTTCGCCAAAAATCAATTTTACAGCTCTTATGAGCCACCTTGAATAATTTGGTTATTTTTACATGTACAAGCCCAGTTTTATTAAGCCCTTTTTACAAACTTAAACAATCTTCAAAAAATCACATTCTTGAAAAAATTGAATTGTTTTATCATCATGCTTACAATCAAAAAAATCAAATCTGCGTCTTTAAATCAAATGTTCAAATTATTCTTCATTGACTTCCATACAATAATACAATCTTGACTGAAAACCGCCTCTGACATGGTTCAGCATAATTGGAGTTATTTGACGACACTCATTCACAATTCTTTGGCGTATATAGTTCGTCCAAATTTTCAGGGTGAGTCACAAAAATCTTGGACTTGAGATATCCCCACAAGAAGAAGTCCAGAGGGTTCAGGTCAGGAGATCAGACAGGCCACTCCAAAGGACCTCTTCTTCCAATCAAACGATCGCGATATTGCAAATTGAGGTATTGGCGAACTGGTGCGGCGTAGTGCGAAGGAGCTCCGTCTTGTTGGAAATGCAGTTGTTGTTCAAGTAGTAGAGAATCGTTTTCTAATTGTTCAGTTACGAACGGATCAATCGGATTTTCCCGCATTTCAAGATAACGTTCGCCAGTTAAATTACCAGGAATAAATAGAGGTCCAATTAGGTGGTATTCCAAAATACCTACCTAAACGTTTAACTTTTCTGGATGTTGAGTGTGAGCTTCTCGAAATACATGAGGACTTGTATCGCTCCAAATTCTACAGTTATGCCGGTTAACCTCTCCATTAAGTAAAAAATTGTATTCTTCAGAAAAGCAAACGTTGTACATGAAATTTGGGTTATTGTTGATACGCTCGGCCATAATTTCGTAAAACTCTTGCCTTCGATCCCAATCATCATCATTTAATTCATTTAATTTTGTACGGATGGAACTTGTGTCTATGTAAAATTCTGAAAACATTAGATTGACTAATACCGGAAACTGCAGAAAGTTGTCGTACAGTGTTTGACATAAGTTGGACATGTACCAATACCGCCAGAGCTGCTCTTTCATCATTCACAATTCCAATGGGTGCCCTTTTTTTATCCATTACTGAACCCGTCTCCACAAATTTTGAAATCAATTCCAGTACGTACTTATGTGGTTAAATATCCTTGTAGCCGCTATGGCACAATTTTGTTTTTGGTAATAAAAGCTAACCAGCTCAACACGTTCTTGCAATGTGTACACCATATTTTTTTAAATTTTAAACAAATCAGCAAAGTAGTAACTCAACAGATTGATTTCAATTCTGAAATGATCGAAGAAACGTTACAACCAGATAATCACCTTCTAAGCACAAAAAAATTAAGGCAAGATAAGGAAATGTTTCGCTGTTTTTTTTATTTATTAGTTTGAGAGAAAGTATTATTGTATGGAAGTCAATGGAAGACAATTTGAACATTGGATTTAAACACCCAGATTTGATTTTTTTTATTGTAAGCATGATGATAACACAATTAAATTTTTCAAGAATGTAATTTTTTGACGATTGTTTAAGTTTATAAAAAGGGCCTAATAAAAATGGGCTTGTACATGTAAAAATAACCAAATTATTCAAGGTGGCTCATTCGAGCTGCAAAATTGATTTTTGGCGAAAACGATTCATCAAATTTTCTTTTTTCATACAGCGATGATAAGAGCTTCCAAGACCTTTCAAATAAAGTATCACTCAACCTCTTTCCCCTATTCAAGTTTGAGGGGTTGAAGAGCCCCCTATTAAGGGGTTGCTCGTTCAAGCCTAAAATATACGTCAAAAGATGTCCCCAAACAAAATCATTTGACGTGTTTCGAAAAATTTTTCCACTCACTATGGGATAAGAAATATACGGGGTGGCTCGTCTGAGATGGAACACCCTGTATACAATAATTCCATGAAAATGAAAAGATAAATAGATGAGTACTATTCGGATCATTCACAATTTAATTTCAATTTAAGAGCCACCGGTGGACAGTTTTTTTAACCTTCTGAGCGTAATAGTACCGGAAAGTCTGTGTTCGATTGAAGGCAAATTGAGAAAAATCAAAACGAGTACTTCATAAAAATCATTGCGTAAACACAAGCGGCACATAAGTGGAACCACCTATTGGTAGATATATATGATGAAATATCTACTTCTATAAAGTTAGTTTATGTCTGAATTTAAAATAAATTGATATTAAAAATATAGTTCAACTGAAGAAAGTTGCATTTTCTAATAAAAAAATCATGTTATGTATACAAATGAAACGGACTTAAATTTTCTTTTTTTGAAATTATGTGTACTTTTTTTTAATCAATAACAAACTTTTTTTACTACTCGGGTAAACTATTTTCTTGATATTGATATGTATTAATTTTAGACCTTCTCAAAAATAGATATTTCATGAATTTACCTTGTACAGTCACCTGTGACAAATTTTTCATAGCCCTATTTTAATTATGTAGAAAAACATATATATAATACGGCGCTACTTCAAAGAAACGTGTTTGTAATAAAGCATTGTCAAAAATAAAGTTTTTTGTAGATTGCGCCGAGTCCTAATTTGCAACAATGGTGTTATTCACAAAAAAAATGGAAAAAACAAAATCATCTTATGCAGCTGAAATTTTGCAAGTGAGCTGAATTATATTTAAAACGACTTTTTCAAATTACTTTTTTCGAAATTTTGAGAAATAACCACACTTTTGGAATTCATTCAAAAAAAATAATAATAATGTCACCAGTCATTTCGGATGAACAAATTGATAATGCGTATCTAAAAATCCATTGACCGTACTGTAAAACGTATAAACCAAAACGTACTTTTTGTACAACGGGTGTAATTTTCTCTCGTCTAAATCCAACATTCTTTTCTCGACACTTTCGAAGGGTGGCATCGTGTCCTCGACGTTCTTCAGATCCGGATGTTTCTCCAGATTATCGAGGATTTTCTGTTCGGCGTCTTCGGGCTTCATCTTTGGATCGGCAAGTCGTTCTTTCTGGATGATGTAAGCGGATCCGCACGTTCTATAAGGTGTTCCTCCGAAGGATGATAAGTCTGGATCCTCTTGAAAAATATAGAAATGTGTTTCATATAATTGGTCGACACTTGAACGCACCAGTAATATCACTCGTTTATAAATGCTTTGGATGTGTCTTACAGAATAAATAATAATTTTGGAAAATTTATCAAAAACGAAAAAGACAAAACTCTAGTATCAGATAGATCAGGAGTATATAGTTGACTTGTGGTTCTTGCCCAAAACTTTATATTGGCCAAACGGAGAACATTTTCCCAAGGTATGAAAGAACACAGGAGCACAGTTCAAAACTTAATCTTCAGGAATGCTTGGAAATCAATAGATTTGAAAAGTCTGAGAATTTACGGAATGACTCAATAAAATTGAATAGTTTCCTTTGTTGAATATTTTTTTCTAGCGTGGAAATTGGTAACTACTTGACACGTAAACTCAGAAAATGTGTTAAATATCTTTCTAAACGTTTAAATTTTCAATGTTTTTGCCTAAAACCAGTCATTGAGCAGGTAGCAGGTAATTTGATACAAGTTGTTGAATTATATAAAGCACTTTTTAGGTAGAACTCAGTTAATATGAACACGCTTGCGGATGTTACTGTATAGTGAAACACCTGTTGCGGTTTCGTGAACTGTTCGTTGAAAATCTCATAAAGTGTTACATGAATAATATAAATAATAATATAATAATATAATAGTTTTCAGCGATTTACAATAAACTATTCATGGGTATCTGTATCTGTAGAGTAGGGAGGATGAGTGTAGGCCCACAGCACTTAGGCCTCATGTGACCCATTGTACATCCTCCCGAGAAGTTGTCCTTCTAGGTCATCGTCCATCCTGTCCTTTTCAGGAAGGTGGACAGGTCACTGGGAGACATCTCCTTTATATCGGCAGGTGTAGGCCAAGGCCAAGAACACACACTCTCTTATTGACGATAACTCCAGACACTTGCATAGGACATGCCAGGCAGATTCATCTTTCTGTTCACACATCCTGCATAGAGGTGTGTCCACTAGCCTCAAATTATGGAGGTGTTTTCTTAGTTGACAGTGGCCAGTCAGAAATCTTACGGTTCAGCGTAGATTTTTCCTGGTCATCGTCAACTGCCCAGGGTGATCCTGGCAAGATTGCATCCTTTGATTCCATCCCATCTCTTTAGGGATTGAGCATGGGTGTGACGTTTGGCTAGTCCCGCAATTGTCGAAGTCATCAGGCCGTAGATGCCACTGGGTCCTAAAATTCTTAGTCCAGCTGCTTCCTTGGCTAAAGAGTCGGCAATGCGATTACCTCCGTCCCTCTGTCCTCCGATATTGTTCATAACCCACATATGCTCTTTTTGCCCAGTCTGTAGAAGTGAGAGTTCCATGTTAGCTTCCTGTCGAGGATAGTACCAAAGTATTTCACCTCTTCAGAGAAGTTTAGTTTGCTTCTTTTCCTGGTGAAAAGGACCATTTAGGTCTTCTTGGGATTGATCGACAGTGAGTGTTTCTTACACCATGTTTCTATCAATTTGAGCCCATTCTACGCTCTGTCGCACAGTGTGTTCACAAATGTACCGGTCTGTAAGATAACTATGTCATCTGCCTATGCAATTGTGTAGAGTCCATTATTGTTGAGGTGATTAATCAGTTTATTTAAAGTTTATCAGTTTAAAGTTGAGTTTTTAAAGGGATATATACAGTGTGATACACTTAAGATGAAGACACCCCTGTTTTTTTAGTCATTTTTAAAAGCAGGTATTTGACTTTGGGTTCAGACGTTGACCTTCAGGGGCCGCACTTTTCGCAATACTTAGCCCGAGTGACAGCTTTGAACCCAGCCTACTGTGTTCTGGCGGAAAGGCAGATTCTCGATATTTTGCTTCGCGTTGATAATACCGAAATAAGTTGTCTAAAGAAGTTGCTCAGAAATCGATTATGAGCCTACATACCGAATTTCAACCCAAAATTCGAAATTTGAATTTTTTTGTAATTTCCATATTCAAGTGTGATTTTCAAATAATGGTTCTGAATAAGAAGCTACAAAAGTAATAAATTCGTTATAATGTGAGAATAAGAATGAAAAAAATAATATTCATCACGAATAAAAATAAAATTTTGATTCTTTAATACACTTCGATTGGAGTAAAAAGTTTATTCACGGAGGGTGCCGTTCTGTGTCAAATACAATTTTGTTGCGGATGTCTTTTGTTAATCTTGAGCAGCTTGTCTGCTACCTTGAGCACCATCACCAAATAACCTTTTCATTTCAATTTTTTCTCGTAAATTAAGACGTTCAGTTTGCATTTTGTCATTGCTGTTGATGCATTTACTTTCAAACTGACATTTGGGGTACAAATAGTTCATTTGTTTCCATGACACTCATGCCCAAATTGAAAACTGTTAAAACACAAAATATGAGACTGCTTTGAAGTATAGAGAATGACGATTTTCTATCCAAAATTGGGCAAATTCGCAATCAAACCGCTAAAAAAATTAGGTAGGATTAAGATCATCCTCGTTTAATTCGTAAACTGGTCTTATTTTGAAAGGATGGAATTCTGTAGGTAAGTACTCAAAATTCGAAGACCACTAGTAACTGGTACACCAGATTTTATAGCTACCAATCTGATAGATTGTCGGTTATCTATTTGCAAATAACCTAAAATTGCCACTTCAACTGCTTCATTTTTGACACTAAGAAATACTTCATGTTTTCTGCTGTGAATAGAAATGGAGGTTCTAAATGTATCCATTAATTTTCTAATGCATTGATGTATCTTGTTTTGGTCTGAATTATTCGTGTTCAAAATATCTTGCAACAATTTTAGCACATTCGTTATTTCGATAGTAGCTGATATCACTATGGGGAGATGTCAGCTCCCAATATTTCTAGTTTTGCATACATGATTTTCTATAAATTCTTCTCAAACGTTGAAGTAATCGTTAACAATTGTAACTGTAAACAACTGTTCGTGTGAATTCGTTTTTGGGCTAGCTTTTTCCCTGAAGTTGGATTGGCAAATAGGTTGAAAGAGGTAGCCAGCTATATCACCTGATCTTTCACCTTCGTCTTTATTTTTCGAATGCTCAAGGTAGATAGTTTTCACAACCACTTCTGCATATCCCGGCAGAGAAATGTTAATAGCCAATTGCTGGCAGCGGACAATTTCAACTGTGTGAGGGTAGGTTAAAAAAACTTGACTGAATTATTATAGGACAATTGGTGAAGGCCCATTGTAGTTGTTTTTTGTCAGTTCTCCCTAATAAAAAATCGAAAGGAAATGTTTTTTCTCGAAGTTATTAAACACATCATAAATCTCTTAAATCTTTGTATAAAGCCCTACTTGCGGAATATTCTGCAATGACTTATTGATAATGAAATTTAAAAATTGATAAACTGAATGTTACTTGAGATGAATCATTATCAATTTCTCAGAATTCTAACTGATATTAATCTCAAGTGGATTTGTGCGATTTGCGTTAATATTTTAGAAATCGTAACTAATAAATATACTATTCTGTATATAACATATGCATTGACGGTTTTCGACATGCTAATTGTAGACCAAGTTTCTGCTGGATTGAATAATTGAGATGTATAGGTGAAACAAAATGAGAAATCCTAATTTATTTCAAATTGCACTTGAGGAAGTTTCATTGCAAGAAAACAGCTGGTGTACTGACAAAATTTAATTCATAATGATCTTGTTTATTATACGCCTTGTTATGCCACGTTAATTATTTAACTCTCATTTTCAACAACATAAGAACTACCTGAGTAATAATTTGTTTCGAAAATAAGGCAAAGTGAAATTTATGTTTAACTATTCCTGATAGAGAAACTTTGTTGCGTGTTTACAACCAAACGCCATTAATTCTGGTTTAACGAGTGCACTATATACTTATTTTTACCTTTTTTTTTCAGGTAGGGCACATTCGATAATAGGCATACCTGTCTTGAGTAAAAAGTACACGTGGTGAGTTTTTCAATATCTATTATTGAAATCATCTTTGAAGTTGAATATGATTAACATAACCTCAACTTTATGACAACATATAATATGCATAAGGTGCATTCCATTTAAAACGAGCCATCACCCTGAATAACTTTTGCTACAATGATTTTCAGGAAAAATAAAGAAACGAGTCAACAATAGTATACAGGGGGGCACATTTGACATATTCACATTTTATGTTACTTCCCATTTCGCACCCACAGAGCATGTCACCAATTTTTTTTTAATGGATCACCCTATATTGTTTTGCATTATCAGATGCTCCATGATGAGCAGATTTCAACAAAGTATGAAACATATGGTCTGAAGCTTTTGGTTCGGTAGCTACAAATTATTTGAGTTGAAAACGAGCCACTCAGAATAACGTTTGAAACAGTGATTTGCAGGAAAAAAACAGGTCAGCAATTATACAGGAGGCCACATTTTGAAATATTCGTTCTAGAGACATATATGAAAGCAATAAATCAGAAAAATAGATTTGTTATTAATTCTTGAATCAAAATCTGATGACTGGACAATGAGGAGAAAAAAAATCCATAGTAAATGTTCAGACACGTTTCCACCAACTTCCATACAATGGTACAAACAAGCTTCCATTGACACCCTCACAAGGTTGCAATGCCTCATGATATTCTCTCTCAAATCTTCTTGTGTTGTTGATTCTATCTCATACACTTTAGACTTCAAATGACTCTATAGAAAGAAATCTACTGAAGAGAGATCCTGAGACCTTGGTGGCCATTCTGTAGGACCTCTTCTGCTAATTCAGCGACCGGGAAAATGATCATCCAAAAATTGTCGCACTGGAGCTGCATAATGAGGAGGTGCATCATCCTACTGAAAAATAATTTCGTTTTCGAATAGATTTATATCCTCAACTGCCCTATTGATGTACGGTATTATTTGATTCTCCAACATATCCAAATATTTATCACTAGTGAAATTATCATCGATGAAAAAAAGTCCTATGATGTGGTCACCTAAAACTCCTGCCCAAACATTCAGTTTTTGAAGTCGTTGGGTACGTACATTCATCCGAAAAACAAATTCTATACAAGAAATTCTGATGCAAGTTGATCCGTTCAGTGAGACTTTCAACAAAACTCGATACGTCTATCGAAATAATCTTTATTCAATTCATGAACTAGTTTATTCTTATATGGATGAAATTTGTACTTATGAAGAATCCTGAAAACATTTGTACGACTGATTCCTGATTCTCGAGATAACTTAGTAAGAGATTGCGAATTTTCCATTAGTCCAACGTGCCCTAAATCTGCAGTACAAATAGCTTCATCGTTGACAACTCCTGAACGGTAATGCGTTTTATTGTTAACAGATTCAGTTTCCATAAATTCGTTCAATAATTCCGAAACGTATTTATGTCGTACATTTCTTCCTGGATGATTATCATTGAACAGCTCTAGCACTATTTCCATTCTGGTAGTACAAACTTGCTATTTCAATCCGTTCTCGAAGCGTATAAACCATTGCTTCTCAAGAATTCATGAAAACAGAAACACCAATTGTAACTTCACCTGTTAGGTAATTGTTATTGTAGAATGAGACAAATACAAAATGAAGACAATATCGAATTCAAACTTAACTCAGCTTCCACACTATGAGCTTCAGACCATAATGTATTGTACTTTGTTGAAATATGTTCATCATGGAACATCTGATAATGCAAAACAATTGATCCATTAATAAAAATGGTGACATGCTCTGGGAGTGGGATACGAAAAGTTAGATCAAATGTAAATATGTCAAAATGTGTCCCCCTGTATACTATTGTTGAGGCGTTTCTTTATTTTTCCTGAAAATCATTGTACTTAAAGTTATTCAGGGTGGCTCATTTTCAACTCAAATAATTTATAGCTTCCGAACCATAAGTTTCAGACGATATGTATTATACTTTGTTGAAATCTGCTCGTCATGGAGCATCTGATAATGCGAAAAAATATAGGGTAATCCATTTAAAAAAATTGGTGACGTGCTCTAGGGATGCGATAGGGGAAGTAACAGCGAATATGAATATGTCAAAATGTGTTCCACTGTATACTATCGTTGACGTGTTTCTTTATTTTTCCTGCAAATCATTGTACCAAAAGTTATTCAGGGTGGCTCATTTTAAATGGACTGTATACACTGTATACATGTTTTCAATAAAAATTGTAATATTTCTTTCACAAAATAATTTTGCAATAAGCTGAACATTGTTATTGAGACCTTGATACTTCTACAGGTTCACTAACCATATATCCTTCAATACTGATAACTGCTTGATTTATTATGGTTTATTCGTTTTATTTAAATGAAGTGAAAATTGGGTGACGACATAGTAATACTCATTCCTGATGAAAACTTTATCTGAAAATGATAACAAATAAAAACTTCAAAAAAAAGGACTAAATATTTTTTTCTGAACTTTCTTTTCGAAAAATGTCTAAATCATTCACAAAAACATCTGGTCTCATCCCGATTGTATCTGTAGAAAATATATGTGAATAATTCTTTTCTAAATAGTTTTCATTGGTGTTTTTTATTCTTTTGTTTATTATTGAAATATTTGATAAAAGAAGTCCTTAATATGGGGGTAAAATTGAAATAGAAAATATTAAAGGTTTATATACACACTGATAATAATGTAGCGTTAATTTTCAGAAATATTTTCCAAAAGTAGATGAATGATTTTTCAATGATAGTGCACAAAAATTATTTCTATTAATTTTTTTTGCTTCAAGCATAGGCATATATGTGCTTATTATCTTTCGATATACAGGGTGTCCCATATGAAACTTCGCGGGCAAATATCTATAATAATGAAAGAGAATATCCATTTTTCCTGAAAGCAGATGATTTTTATGTCGAAGGGTCCTCTTATTTACGTAGGCGTCATCCGTTAGGGCGTCGCAACACCGACGCCAATTTTTTTAAAACAGTAACCCAGATTTTTCAATTCGTTTTTGGATTTTGCATTAAATTCTGAATTCAGCCATATAGCACACTTGTAGTTTCTCTTGAATACTGATGAAAAAAGGCTATTTTATTATGTTTTATAAAGAGGGGAGTCAAAATTAATGCAATTATACGAGTTCAATAAAATTAATCTATCGGTTATAATTGCATTGCCTGTTCAGTTTCATCTAGTTGTGCGTTTCTGTGAAATCGCAGACAATACAAACTAAAATAAATGTTTCAAAGTACCAAAAAAAAAATTACTTTGACCATAACTCGACCAACATGACGATAACGAGAACTGCTTCTATTCACGTAGAGTACACATAATGCATTGTTTTAGTAATTCTCGATTCGTGACAGCTGAACCGTCTCTCGCGATATGGAAGCACAAGGATTTGTGATACTTTTTTTTAATCATCTACATTTTGTGGACGTCGCTTATGAACTAAGTCTTCAATATATCCCCACAAAAAGAAATCTAGTGGAGTAATATCTGGACTTCAAGCTGGTCATGGTATTGAACCCTTATTCCCAATCCATTTCTCATTAAAAGTGTCATACAAATATTTGGTTACTATTCTATCATTATGCGGATGTGCCCTATCTTTTGGAAACCACATATTCAGTCGAGTTTGTATTGGTAAATTCTCCAAGAGATTCGGCAACACATGTTGAAGGAAAGCCAAGTACCTCTCCTCATTGAGAATTCCTTCGAAAAAATGAGGTCCAATCAAATAACCGTCAATGATTCCGCACCAAACATTAACCCCCCACACAGACTGAAATCTCGTTTCTTGCACCCAAAATGAGGGTTCGCGTCAGACCAATAGTGACAGTTATGTTTGTTTATTATACCTTTTTTATGGAAACGGCTTTCATCCTTCCATAATATTTTGTTCATAAACTGATCATCATCATGAATACGGGTGGACAACCATGCAATGAAATTCAATCTTCTATCAACATCTCCTAAATATGGGAATAGATTATAGTTAATAAAAATGAAACATAAAGATTATTACTTGGATATAGTCCTTCAGTGAAATGTATTTTGTATGGATGGAATATAACTATATAACTATAACTATAGAACTATGCGGTTCTAATACCATTTGACCAAGCATTGCAACAGTGTGATTCTGCTCATCTGTAGCAGTTTTTTGTTTTTTTCTCTTCCGTTCATTGAAACATCCAATTTGTGGATGTTTTAATGAACTAGTGGATGAGCTAGCGATTGTTTTGTCTGACGGTAATCTTCTGTCTGGATACCGATTAGCGTATATTCTCACTGCTTCTTTTGAATTCCTTTTCGCTTCGCCATACATACATATCATATCCAAATTTTCTGCACAAAACAAAACTGAATACACTTTCGTCAAACCTATGGAATATGGAATATGGATATTCTCTTTAATTTTTCAGATATTTGCCCTCGGAGTTTTATATGGGACACCCTGTATACTGTTTATATTGACCAAGAACACTGTAGAAAGTATCAGCATATCTAGAAACTGGTGTTCCATTCTCTTAGAAAATTCAGAAATAGATCTTCCAAAATAATGAAAAAAAGGGTTAGAATGATAAGTAGTAGTGCACAGTAACAATAGCAATTCAATGCTTAAGTGATAGTAGGTGTTTCGAGAGGGATTTTTCTTCCTTTCTTTGAAAGATTCCCACATTTTTTTGTGAGAAGATGGAGAAGTAGAAAGCCAAAACTTCTCTTTTCCAAAAATTATTCTCTCCTAAAAATATACCCTTTTCAATTTGAATTACATAATATATTATCATGATGTAATCTAATGTTATCCATAATGTCTTGGTAAAAGATGGATACAATTCTAGTGAAATGCAACTTTGAAATTTTGATAAAAAAATAGATCTGTCCATTTATGTCCAGAAGTAAGAGGATTGGAAAAATTCAACCTCATACACAAGTCAATAAAAATATTCTCGGACAGTCTAGCGGCACTGGAAGCTCTTGTCTACTACCAAGCAATGTCTAAATTGGTAGCAAATTGCCAAAAATGACTCTCCTCGATAGAAAGATTTAACAGATTGTCTATCGTCTGGATTCCTGGCCATACTGGCCTGGCAGACAATGAGGCTGCTGACTCCCTTGCAAAGGAGGATGCTGCAGCAGCTTCATCGGACCAGAACCTGTCTTTGGCATCGCTTTAGGCTTTGCCAAACAAACATTGAACACCTAGATTTATGGACTTATGGTAGAACCTTCCAGGATTGGCTCACTCCAAGGCGTTTATTCACCTTCCGAAGCTTGATACCAAACAGTTGTTGGACTACAGTAGGGATGAACTACGACGTCTAATAGGCCTTCTCACAAGTCACCGTCACTTGAATCATCATATGCAGAGACTCGGGCTGTCGGAAGACAGCCCGAGTCTCTATTAGGAAAATGGTTGGAACTTTGTGACTACCCCGCTGAGGACCGAATCAGCTTTTCAGAGTTTGGCAAATCTGTACTTTTACCATCTGACCTGAACGACCATTCACCATACAAACTAATCGGCTTCGTTAAGAAGCTGGGTTTATTTGGCCGAGTGTGAATAGGTGTGAGCCACAATAAACCCTTATGGGTTGCGGTGGAGGGTCGAATAGACTCACTCACTTCTGACCAAATCGATTATTTTCAATAATGAGCTTCATAATCGCCTACAGATTATAAGAGGGCGCTATTACTTTTGCTGGAATAAAAGTCATCTTCCCAGAGGCTCGTTGTTTTTCGAAAGAGTGTACCAGGAAATTTACTTATACTGCCCTTTTAAGAAATATTTAAAGAGCTGAATCTGTCACAGAAGAACTGCAATTTTGAATGCATAACTGCTCAGCGACAGTATCCTATAAGATGAGTTATTTGAATCCATTTCCTGGAGCTCGTAGTTCCTTTTGTGGTTGACATGAAGTTTCTGGCATAAAGTGCCGGTGCTCGACGCCGATCATCGGTCGGTATGTGCCAGGTCCCGTTCCCACATGTGGTTCACTATTGGAATTTAGACGACCGGTATAAAATCGGCCGTCCACAATCGGTGTGTGTGCAATTAGCCTTTTAGGGAACAGCCATTTTAGAAACATACTAAAATGTAATTTATTCAATACGAATCACAAAAAAATGTTTTTACTTTTTGGTGTAGGTTCACCTTCCTGATTCTAAGAAAAAGGTTTTCATGACAGGTTTCCCAAACTCCAAATAGCTGAATTCTTGGCAGTATTTTAATGAAAAAATGTTATGTTTTCGTTTTATATTTTTTATGGAAATGGTTTTTCAGTTGTCAAGCAATGAAGAGTGACAACCTTTGTTTCTGTGAACTGGTAATAAAACAAATGTATTGTTGTGGGTTGTGTATAATGTGTCGATGTGTGCGCGGTCAAGTTTGATGGAAACTTATGATCAACAGAAACAATTAACTTCATAATAGCATGGAACAATAATAGTGCTCCCACGATAATTATCATTAGTTTTGCAATTAAGTTACAATCAACTTTCAAACTAGAGTAAACGACCTTTGTAGGGCTTCGAACGCATTACACGCATCGGTTGTAATGCTTTTGTCTATTGCTTTGAAAATGATTCATTATTTTTATGATCATTAACTTATGATCAACTTTGTTGATTCTCTGACGGTATATTATAAGACTAAATGTTCTCTACTCAAAGAATACTATTTTCAAAACACCTGTTGTTTAAAATTCACAAAGCTCATATCGATAATTTTTTTACTGCATGGCTTCCTATTCATCAAAAAATTTCTTCCTAAAGTTTGAAAATGGGCGACTTATATGGAAATATTTCTTTCCTTCACTAGTTCAAAAAAATTTCTTTATTTTGGCGAATAAAAAGCCATAAAATATCGAGTAAATATTCAAAAACAGCGCCTTCTTATTGAACACATATTTGGGCTCTTTTCTTGGCCCTACTTGTTGCTTTCAACCCAATTCGGCCATAAATTCTATCAATTATAGTTTCAGTATAATTTATCAGTTCATCTACATTATTGTTTTATTTTGTACACCTCATTTTTCAGACATCCCCAAACATAAAAATCTAGAGGTGTCATGTCTGGTGAACAATGGGGTCACCGAACAGGACCATCTATTTCCAAAAAAGTCTCGTAACAACTGAAATTATGTGCTTGTGCTCCATCCTGCTGAAAATAGATTATCTGACGAGCCTCACAATTAATAAATGTAACGGGGTCTGTTCAAAGAACCATGGTATAAAATTGGACCGATAATTCTGCCTCTAAATAGACCACACCAAAAATACTAAATTGTCTTTGCGGCTTGTGAGGATGGACTGGAAATTATGTCTATTCCAATAATTAAAATAATTTTTTTTTATTATATATCCCATAATTTGAAAAATTTGTCTCATTGCTCCATATAATATTTCTATAAAAGTTTGGATCTTGTCTGCATTTACTCATAAACCACCGACAAAACTCTAATCGTCTCTCAGGGTCACCTGCTTCTAGTTGCACTGTTCTTAACTTATGAAGAAATCTCATATTTGTCCAGAACTTGTTGAATAACATACGGTGGAACAGCTATTTCTCTAGATAAATCTCTGATGGAATTATTTGGATTTACCTCAGAGTAGGTTACAACGTCAATTTCTGTATCTTCAGATTTTACAAAACGTTTTTCAGTTCTTTTCTTCTCAAAAAACTCTTTCATCGTTCCTGAATCTATGACGAAGCACAACAAAAAAGACGCCGTACCAAAATTGGGCTTTGAACATTCATGAGGTTTTGAGTGCCAAAACAAAGAAATTGTTTTTACTAGTGAAATAAAAAAAAATTCGACATAAGTCGCCCATTTTCAGCTTTAGGAAGAAAGGTGATATAAGGTTTGTTGTTGAGATTGTTATTACGAATCAAAATGCATGATAAAATAAGGGTGTTCCATTAAATATAATATATCATTTTATGTAATATTTTAAAAACGCGACTGTAATTTTTTTTGTTTTCTGCATCGAGAAGGCCATTAGTTCGTCCATTTAACCGAATTCGTAGTATCAATAATAACGGAGTTGGCGATGGTGCCGACTTAATTTGGAACACCCTGTATATTGAAGTATCTTAACTGTATACTACAAGAACACTGGGTTTTATGAAAAAATTCAATCACAAGTGAAATTGATAACATTCGATTTACTAGTATTTCAATCGACGCATTAACCTGCTGAGATATTTCATAACATATTCCATCGAATATATAGTTACAATTTCATATAGATAATAATCATCAGAAATTAGTCTAACAAAATACGAGATGATGGAACGCCAACTACAGAGAAAGGCATTAACTACGTTACTGCGAGTCTCTTGAGTGTCATTTTTATTCAGTACCAATTCTTTTAAATGGCATCTTTACTCCTAATATATATGACGAAATCGGTTGATACTTGAAGAAAATCCGTTACGTATTTAAGTAACACGTTTCCGTGATATTTTCACTAAACAGTTTACAAAACAGCAACATGTGTTTCACTATACAATGGCTGAACACGTGTTGCCTAACACCTGTTGCCTAACACCTGTTGCCTTTGGGGAGTTGTGCCACCACTTACCCAAGCAACTGGTGCAAAACCAGACCAGCAGCCGAGAAGCACCCGGGAGGGATAATACTATTCTCCCTACGTGGCCCACCACCGTGCTCACCACCCGGTAGATCCAAAACTCGGTTCCTAAAATGCTAACAAGTCTCTCCCCCTCCATTACTTTGTCTCTGACCCACTCGGGGGGTCCGAGGCAACGTGATGGGTTCCATAACGATGACTTGCTTACTGATGACAACCCTGGCAATGACAGCAGATGCTTTTGATGGACGCATCAGCTAAGAGATAGCCTTATGCATTGCTAAGAGAGTAGTGAGCTCGCGCTAAGAAGATACATGGTGGAAAGGCAACATACTCTGTAGAGCATGCGCGCCTTTTCTGCCCAAAACCTTAGGAATTACGAATCTTATCTTCGACGGCAGGGCTATATAACTCCTCTCCAGCCTGCTAACGAAGTGGTGGGACTGGCAGTTCCACCACCCTTTGTCGCGGCTGGAGAGTGGACTCGCATCACGGCACCAGTGGATACAATCAGAACACTCAGGTCGCTCCACCGAATTAAGCACTTGAAGCGTCAAGAACTGGCTCGTATATATGCCTAATGTTCTTTCAGGAGAGGCTGACATCTGGCAAATTAACGACTCCATGTACAGCGCCGTTCAATCGGTTTCCGAATCGAAAGGACGGAATATTGACTTTGCGTGTTTGGATTGAACGGCGGGGACACAAGATGTAGAGTAAGATCAAGTTGGCGAGACAACACACGACTCGTATCCAATGCCTGATGGATTACAGGGCAGCCAATAGACTATTCAAGAACGTTATGCGGCGAACAGCCGCCAAATTACGACGTATCCATCACACTTTGAGTCAAGGTGTGCTGCTGATCACCAAACAGCATTGCTTCGATAGGATACGAACACTAGTGGTTGCTAAAAAGTCACTAGTGAGGCAAACGATTTTCGCGAGAAACCTTCTCGCTTATTTCAAAAGCCTTCGCATGCTGATCAGGTGAAATCCTTCTGGAACGCCATTAATGAACACCCGCAGCCACTCAATCTAGGCAGTTCGAAGCTTCCAGCAGAGACCTTTGGGGCAGCCTGATAACGCCTGAAGAGCCGCGGTAGATTTTAAGAACTTTACTGCTCTAGACCCAGATTAACTGAACACTTTGGCTATGGCCTGGATTGTATGCTCAGATACCTAGCAGTACCCGACAAAACAGTGAGATCCCTTGTACAATTAATGACACTCTGCCTTTACCATAACATCTGATCAGGCTAGAATACAAACAGAAGGGGTATTGTTCAGGGCGATTTCCTCAGTTCCCTTATTTTCTGCATCTCACTAATTCAGTCATCTGTTGCGCTCAGAAATCCTCGAGGGTATAACTGCGGCACCCCCGAAACCGAAGGCATTAAATCATTTGTTTTATATGAGTGATGTTGAACTTTATGCTACTAGAGAAAAGGATATCCATCAGCCCATGACTGGTGGAAGAGTACACGCATCCTATCGGAATGGAGGTTGCTGCGTCGAGTATGTTTGCCGTTCCGATCTTACTCCTTCTTCGAATAATGAAGAGAACGCGATGTAATACCCGAAAAATGATGCATCTCAATAGGAGTCCGTTTCACGGTTGTAGTTCCCTCGACAACATGAAAGCAACTGATATCATAAAAATTCTGAAATTGAGAAATAGTGAGACTGCAAATATAGTAAAGTTTCAGAGCATGAATAGACTGAAGTTGAGTACCAAATACATCTAGTTCTCTACTTCATTTCCTTGAAAATAGGTCAGTTTGGGTGTATAGCCCCACCAAAAAATTTCTCAAAATGTTGGCATCTAGTATATCATGCCATTTGCTCTGTTACATAAATTACCAATTACCTGTTCGTTCTCTGCACAACTCGGGGGGTGATTTTTCTTCTGTCTTCTCCGGTTTCTGGCATTCCTTTTTCGAAAACACAAACCATTTTTTCTTCTTGCCCTTTCTGTTGGCCTTACTCGAACATAAGCCTTCCGATGGTTTTGTACTTAAAGCTCTTGGGAATTTTACGATTCTTGCTATGCCAAGAATTATCGCACTTATTGATTTTGGTGTGATGTTAGATGCCATGTTTATGAATGTTTACGAAAGTGACAGGTGCTTGGAAAAGTTTGTGACAGTTTTGACATTAGATCTAGATTAACCCTTACAAGCACAGTGTACCACACCGTCAGCGGCCATGGAGATCCTTCTAGATCTACCTCCTCTCCACATTTTTCTGGAGAGAGAGGCTAGATGAACTGCATACAGACTTGTGCACATTGCCAATTGCACAAATTAATTTAATGCAGAATACAACAGACTGTTGGTTGACAATGGAAGTCACAGCATTCTGGAAACGACCTCTGACTT
Source organism: Leptinotarsa decemlineata (assembly GCF_025532065.1). NCBI lineage: Eukaryota > Metazoa > Arthropoda > Insecta > Coleoptera > Chrysomelidae > Leptinotarsa > Leptinotarsa decemlineata. The sequence continues at coordinate 525,554 of NW_027412549.1, read as the reverse complement.
TATGCCTCCAACTGTCAACTACGAATTGCCTTAAATAGTACTGTTCCTGAGTAGAAAGGACTGGATCCTCCGGGAGAAGGAGGATGGTTCACAGATGGATCAAAAACACCTTCCGGTTCTGGTGCAGGTGTTTTTAGTCGCAGACCCATGACAGAGATATGTTTAGTGCCTGCCCCGCTGGGGACCGAACCAGGTTCTTAGAGTTCGGCAGAGCCGTACTCTTACCATCTGCCCTGAAAAACCACTTACCAAACAAACTAATCGGCTTCGTTAAGAAGCTGTGTGTATTTGGCCGAGTGTGAATAGGTGTGAGCCACAATAAACCCTGTGTGGGTTGCGGTGGAGGGTCGAATAGACTCACTCACTTTGGACCTTACCTAATCTATACGAATAAGTTTGGATCATGATGTAGAGATTTATTGATATCACATTTAAAATTGTTGGTATTCAAGTTGGAATTTGAATTGAAGGATCGTTATCCTATTTTCGTAAAGTTATATGAACCATTGAAGTGTGGTCTTTAAGCCTAATTAGTCAAAATAACACGACTTTTGTCATGTTGTTTCTGATTTGTGCGAGACGTTTCTCATCCGAAATATAGAGACCTGTTCTGTAAACTCCGTAGACTCTTCCAGCTGATTCCACCACGTCTGTCTGTTTTTTCTGTTGAAATCTGTTATTCCGTTAACCAGCCCCCCCTACGAACGACAACTCTTAGAAGTCAAAACTTTTGTGAGCTAAGGACTAACGAGGTCTTACCTTCTGACGTGTGATTCCTAACACGGGTTCCAACCCGGAAGTGAAAATCGATCGTCTGGCCTTGCGGTTCAAACCACCGATTCGCACAGCGGTCGAATGAGTGAGTGGAGCAACCACCCACGTCAACCCACCAGGCTACCGTCCCACCAAACTGATTGTGCCTGACACAGACGGTGACATGTTCTCCTATCTGAATTTTCACCACATAGTCATAGTTTAGGTAAAATATTTCAAATAACACGTTGTTTGTAGAAGTAACATGTTGTTTGTTTCGTAATCTGCTCAGTCTTCGATGTTATCAGATAGGATATTAAGATAATTTGATAAAATGTCATGAAGATGTGTTTATTTTTTGTGTCACGATTGTTTGACAATAGCTACTTGAAGATGAGACTAAACCAGTGTTGCCAATTGATTAGTAGTTGGAATACGAGGTCCGGGCTATTAAATAACGAGACTGGTTACGAAAAAGGGTTTTATAATAAAAATTGTTCTACATTCGAATGCTCTCCTTCAATATACTCCCCTCTCCTCGTCTTCTTTGGTGAGGACCTTTAGGAGGCCGTTTTTGCTTTACCGTTTCCATCGACTCAAATCGGGTTCCTTTCAAAGCAGATTTTATCTTCGGAAACAAAAAAAATTGCACGGTGCCAAACCTGGCGAGCACTGGAGTGCGTTTATCGGTCAAATACCGGAGTTGAAACAGTGATATGGCGACCTGGGCGCTGGTCATCTTCAGTGCTCTCTCGGCCCTCACTGAAGCGCTTACACCACTCAAAAACACGTGCACGAGATAGAGAATTGTCCCCATAGGCCTCTTGTAACAATTTATAGCACTCAGTCGGAGTTTTTTTCAATTCAACAAAAAATTTGAGATTGATACGTTGCTGCTGTTTTTCGTCACACATGGTTTTCGGCACGAGAAAAAAACACTTTCGTTTCAAACCACTACTGCACAAATACTATAATAGTGACGAAAATGTGTTTTGGTACGTGAATAGAGAAGATGTCCAGATACCCAACGCACTACTCGTTATTTTTCTACCCCTCTAGGCGCGCAGTCTCGTTATTTCATAGTCTCGCAGTCTCACGTAATTGTTTCAAATCAATTTGAAACAATTACGTGAGTGTCGGAAAAGTGCTTTTTCTATAGTCAGACACTGTTAGTATTATTTGTAAATATATTTGTAACAACTATCTGCATCTGTGCCACATCTCACTTTGCTAGAAACAGTTTAAACTCTGGAGTAGTAGTATCTAGTAGTAGTAGTATCTAGTATTTTGAAGATTAGTCAGGCAATAACAGACACTGATGAGGTGTAGAAATAGAAACGCTTCGACTCCGCACGGGTGCAATGCTGATACTGAATATACATATAAACGCGTGCGATCGCTGCTAATTATAAAGGGCCAAGCGTGGCCTTCGACGAGCTATTTAAAGGCACACGCCGCTGGCCCCTCGGCCGGTACCGCCATCGCTTGGTCTCTGCATTTTAAATCTGAAATATCTTCGAAAATATTCATTTAAATTGCATGCTGTAAAAGGCCATATTGATCTATATTGAATGCACAATGTATTTAAGGTTCTTATCTCATTAAATCGCTTCGTAAATAAAGAATAAAAATTGTCGTTTTGGTTATTCCTGAGAGATTGACATTGTACAATGTACTACTGCAGTACATTTTTTTACCTATCTCGTAGGGTTCTGCCACCGTTTGCAATGTAAGCGCAAGAAATGTGTTTATTTACGACATCACATTAGAAACCTCTTAAATTATCAGTGTTTATCTAATATATTATGCATGTTATATACATATAAAGATTCCTATTGAATCACTACATCTATTAAAAAAGCCCGCATCAAAATCCGTTGCGTAGTTTTAAAGGTCTAAGCATACATACAGGGTGTCCCTGGACTTCCTCTTTTCCTCTCGGGAATGTATAGATGGGATCAAAATATCACCAGTACTTCATATAACTTTTTTTCCTAAAATCCTTCGTTACCAAGTAACGGCCCTCGAAGTTACAAAATGAAAAATGTTTTTTCTTTGATAACTTTTCAAGTGAATATTCAAAATCATCCAAATTTTGGTAATTGACTAAACAAATGAATTCCTTCGATGAGCTTTCATGCAGGAGTCAGTTGTTTTGCTACAAAGTCAGGAACGGACTACCCCCGATGGTCCACACCCCAAAACTTTGAAATGACAGATATTTTTCAATATTTTTCAATATTTTTCAACAAAATAAGGTTACTTGGACAATTTTATGAATAAAAGTACTCGTGTGGAAAGTCGATCGGAGCAACGAGTCTTGATAAAAATGTAGTTTCACTCGACGACATCAAACCCGCTCGTCCACCATTATTTGAAATGAATAAGTATCAAAGCAGAAATGATAATGATAACGTTAATTCAACAACATTTATCCTGAGATGTCTACCATTATTTGAAAATATTAGTTTTAAGGAAAATGGAAATGATAGGTAAAATGTTCATAACGAATTTTTATAATGCAAACACGTTTAACTAACGAAACTCAAGAGCCTCAAGAGCAAACAGAAATGAAAAATCCGCTACAGAAACTGCTCGATATGACCACCTTCTCTCTCTATACATTTTCTTAGTCTGCGAAGACACCCTCTCTGTACTTGAAATAGCATTCCAGGGTCGTTTCGTATGGCTTCACAATGTAATGTTATTCTATTCAACAATGCATCTCTTGTGTGAATAGGTGTAGCGTAAACAAGGCTTTTTAGATGCCCCCACAGAAAGAAATCCAATGGATTTAAATCCGGAGACCGCGATGGCCATGAATATGGCCCACCTCTACCAATCCATCTATTGTGGAAAATATGGTTCAGATGGTCACGCACAATCAAACTAAAATGAGGAGGAGCGCCATCATGCATAAACCACATATCTCTTCGGGTTTGCAATGGAACATGTTCCAAAAGTCCATTCAAATCGTTCTGAATGAACTCCAAATAACGTTCTCCATTCAATCGGTCCTGTAGAACGAATGGTCCTATAAGATGGTTTCCTATGATACCAGCCCAAACATTCACGTTGAATTTCCGTTGGTGTTTGGTTTGCAATATCCCATGGGTATTTTCTTCGGCCCATATATGGAGATTATGAGAGTTGATAACTCCATCTCTACTGAAACCTGCTTCATCAGTGAATAAAACTCGAATAATAAAAGTCATATCCTCTCTTTGCCTATCCATGAACCAATTGGCATATTCCAGTCGTGCTGGAAAATCTTGAGGTGTCATGGCATGTACCTTCTGGATGTGAAATGGGTGGAGCAGTTGTTCCCTAATTATTCTATGAATAGTGGACTTGGATGTATGGAACTGTTCTGATAGATTTCTGATGCTCATTGAAGGATCATCAGCGACGACTTCCAAAATATTTTCCTCCAATACAACGGTACATACAGTCCTAGGAGCGCCCTCACCACCTCGTTTTGGCAAAACTGTACCTACAATAATATCGAAATAAAACAACGTGCTCAAATTATCAATTATTACATACCTGTCTCCCTCAAGCTGCGATCGACACGCTCGAATGTTTCTCTTGACGGTACCGTTCGATTGGGAAATGCTCGGAATACAGACGACGAGCTTCTGCAGCATTACAAAATGCTCGTCCATAAAATACATGCATATCTGCATATTCATTAAATGTAAACTGTTCGGCCATATCAAAAAAATTCAAAATATCCTATAGAATATTGACAATACAATGATAGTCATATGACAACGCACCACTCAACAAAACAAAATCGCATTCCAGTTTCTCATTTTTTATGAAAACTTTCTAAAAGGTTTTTTTTGTCAACATCTGTGAAAGAAATGGAACATAATTATTCCCTGGATATTTTTCACCTGATCATGTGCAGCCGTTTTTGTAGTTCATTCGTTTGCTTTTTATTAGTATAGTAAATATTTTTCCGATGTGCGTTTTTTCAGCTAAATTTAGATTCGTGTTAAAGAATTTCTCCCATAAAATTATAATTATCAGTGAAACTCCTCAACAGTTTAGCTGTGAAGAAGAATTTGAAACATTCGAATGTTGAGTTTCATGAGATTCAGATAATTGATCAACACGAAACGTGATTATTCCACACGTATTATGTACATACAAAATATGGAATGAATTCGATATTTCATAGTAGAGTAGCATGTTAGTTTAAAAACACCACGAATCTACAGAACTTGATATTTCTTTTGAAAAAATATCTGCTATCACAATTGTGACTTAAACTTCCATATAGGTACTGTACTTTTTGTTTACGACTTCATTTTAGCATACTTTGTATTATTCCTGTTATAAATGTTGTTGAATTAACGTTATCATTATTATTTCTGCTTTGATAATTATTCATTTCAAATAATGGTGGACGAGCGGGTTTGATGTCGTCGAGTAGAACTACATTTTTATCAAGACTCGTTGCTCCGATCGACTTTCCACACGAGTACTTTTATTCATAAATTGTCCAAGTAACCTTATTTTGTTGAAAAATATCTGTCATTTCAAAGTTTTGGGGTGTGGACCATCGGGGGTAGTCCGTTCCTGACTTTGTAGCAAAACAACTGACTCCTGCATGAAAGCTCATCGACGGAATTCATTTGTTTAGTCAATTACCAAAATTTGGATGATTTTGAATATTCACTTGAAAAGTTATCAAAGAAAAACATTTTTCATTTTGTAACTTCGAGGACCCGTAACTTGGTTACGAAGACTTTTAGGAAAGAAAGTTATATGAAGTACTGGTGATATTTTGACCCCATCTATACATTCCCGAGAGGAAAAGAGGAAGTCCAGGGACACCCTGTATAGGGACAGACAGTGGGAAGCGGCTTTGTTCCATACTATGTAGTGATTTTCACTACTTATGTAGTCTTCGAATTGTGAAGTACGTGATTATTCAGGGGAAAACTCTAGTGATAACTATCAATTTTTCAGTTTTTAGATTCACCCTTCAATGCAATAACAATACAAAACAAACATAACATTTTGTAACTTCCTGACTCATATATAAATTTATGGTGCTAATATAATAACGAACTCATTCGCCTTGAGAATCGCGTATTGGAAAGTGGTTTATTTCTTTGTTCGGAATACCGAATGAGTAATAAAACTCTTGGGAAACGCTAACGATGCAATGCACTTAACTAATTTATACTCTATTTGACAGTCAAAGTTTTCTTAATTCGTTTAGTTGGAAATTAGGAAATTTGTATGAAAAATCGATTAGGTGCGCTTAAACGCAATCCGTAATTGTTATATAACGGATGATTTTCTAAATTTGTGTGGTAAATTGAAACGTTTTCAATAGAAAAAACATGTGGAGAGATTACTAATAATACATGCAGAATTTTATTTGAGGTGTAAATATGTACCTAGTCCCTAGTTCTCAATAAAATAATATTTAATTATACTCAAACGGTGAGCTTTTGTTACCACGTTTAATGTTACCCTAAAGGTATCTGATATAAATACTGGGTGTAACTAAATAAGTGTAAAACATTTAAGGAGGTGATTCCTCATCGAAAAAAAGGTAGGATCTTTCATATAAAGAAATTTCATTGGAGCATCCCTTGTTAAGATACAACCCCTTGAAGGGGGTACATAAAATTTGTATAACAATTTTTTTCACAAGCACTAAAAAAGTTACAATATTGAAATCAACCTGACGTTTTGTACTGCCAAAAAGACACTTAGCCAGAAATTTATTTGGTGGAAAACGCAACCCCTAAAATTTATTTCCAATGTACCTTTTTGTCTTATTATTTGTTTACCATTTAAAAATGTATTTCCGATAGCCTGTTTCGTTCTAAACAAAAACTATCTCTTTGGTGTTTTGCTCAAAATAAACCAGTTCGCAGCAAAAAATTATTTTAGGAACAACTACAGAGATACATCGTCATAAATGCGAAAATACGAAACTAATCTATCTAGTAGGTCGCTATTAGCGACAGTGACAATTAAATTGGTATGACGCTGTCAGTTTGTGAATTTTCGAAATTGAATTAATACTAATTGTGCGCTGTTGTTCTGTTCTTAATTTGTTACTTTAATAATTCACTTGTTATTAAAATGACATACACAAATGAGGAAATTGCTGATATGCATTACGTTTACGGTCTGTCGCAGGGGAATGGGTTAGAAGCTTCTAGAAGACATGCTGAAATGTATCCTCAACGGCAGCATCCTTCACATAGAATATTTGCTCGACTTCATCAACGAGAATATGGTTCATTCGACAAAAGAACGCAGGATTGTGGTCGCCATCGAAAAGTACGCTTACCCATATGTGTAAAATACGTCAGGACATTGCCCCTGTGAGCTTTATACTGACCTAATTTATAATTAACTTTTGTATTTTAAAAAGTTAATACATCTAATCACTTGGATGACTTTACTGAATGTCAACTAACAGGTGTTTTTCAAATATCCCCTTTTAAATCCAAGTCAGACCATCCCATATAAGAGAAACAGGTCTCATAATTTGAGGAAGCAGTACTTAATTTGATTGAAGAACAACCTACTACCAGTACTAGAAAGATTGCTTTCCAGCTAAATGTTGATCATTTGACGGTATTTCGAATTTTAAAGGAACCCTTACCATCTGCAACGAGTACAGCCACTGTTACCGCGAGACTTTCCGAACCGTTTTGAATTTTGCAATGGGATGTTGGAAATTATTAGAAGAAATTGTGACTTTCTGAAGACGATAGAATTCACAGACGAATGTAGTTTTTCTCGGGACTATTGTCGCTATTGCTATTGTCGAAACTAACCATCAAGAACAGTTTTCTCTTAACGTGTGGCTCGAAGTTATTGGGAATGATTTAATTGGGCCTCATTTTCTACCTCCTCGATTAAATGGTGAGGCATACGTTCAATTTTTAAGAGAAGTGCATCCAGTACTGCTGGAGGAAGTTCCTTTGGGCGTCGGAAGGGATATGTTTTTTATGCATGATGGAGCTCCCGCCCATTTTAGTCAAGTAGCACGTCAGCATTTACTGAAACATATGTAAATCATGGATAGGTCAAGGGAGGAAAGAACTGGCCCCTCGATCCTTATCTCTCAATCCTCTCGATTTCTCTACTTGGGCATTTACAGCATTTGGTTTATCGTACTCCTATTCACATAGAGGACTTAATAAACCGGATTATCGATGCGTGCAGGGTAATCAGAGAGACTCCAGGAATATTTGAGCGAATACGTGGCTCAATGCGCTGACATCTAGACGCATGCGTAATGTCTGAAGTTAGACATATTGAACATTTACTATGATTTCTACATGTTGTGTGATTTGTTATTAATGAATTAGTTTTGTTTATTACCCTTTGATCGTTAAATGCAGGTACTAACTACAAATAACAATAAATCCAGTTCGCATTTATGACGATGTATCTCAGAAGTTGTTCGTAAAAAATTTTTTGCTGCGAACTGGTTGTATATTTGGGCAAAAAACCATAGAGATATTTTTTGTTTAGAATGAAACAGGCTATAGGAAATAAAGTTTTAAATGGTAAACAAATAATAATTTAAAAAGTTACATTGGAAATAAATTTTAGGGTTGCGTTTTCCACCCCTTACAACCATGGGGTAAACCAAATAAATTACTGGCTAAGTTTTTTTGGTAATACAAAACGTGAGGTTAATTTCAATATTTTATGTAATTTTAAGGGGGTATCTTAACAAGGGATGCTCCAATGAAGTTTCTTTATATGAAAGAACCTATCTTTTTTTCGATGAAGAATCACTTCCTTAAATGTTTTACACTTATTCACTTACACTCTGTATATTGCTTTTTTCTCAGTTTTTTAGGAGATAAAAATTGTGTTTAAATACCCGTTAACGTATACGTATAGAATGAAAGTGAATATCCATTATACCATCATACCGACTGAGCAAGGATCATCAAAAATTTCATGACATTGGATCCTAACAAATGTTGAGAACATTATTTCTGAAGCTTCTATAATATTAGGTCTTTCAAATTCATCAGCATTGAATTATGTTAAAAGATTTTTTCTGGTTTGTTGGACGTGGTCTGCAGTTTTTACGCCTATAGTTTCGTCTACGACTGCGGTAGATATAATCAAAGGCGATGATGCAATGGACAAGGTACTGTGTAGCTGTCTTCACAGCACATACTACCATGTGAGGGCAGCTAAAATACTTCGTCCTTTGACTCATCGCTTTCGATAATATCTACAGCAGTTTTAGGCGAATCTTCGGACATGAAACCGCAGACACCGCCAACAATCCGTAAAATTGCTTTGAGGCAGTTTTCTTCGACCATGAAAGTTTACACTCTTTGATCAACAACAAAAAACTGACTCGTCTTCTTTTTGAAACGTCGAGAATTTGAGAAGCGCTTCAAAATTTACCTTATTCATGAAAATGAAAATTTCTATTTTTTTACCACTTTTATTTGTAACTAACGTTACTGCAGTTTTGTCCTATGAAGACATTTTCAAAGTTATACATTAATACATTAATAATAAGTAACTGCTGTAACTTTAGTTACAAAAAAAGTGCTAAAAAAACTGATGAATGATGATCTCCTATACCACGTAGAGAGGACTGGATCCTCCTGGAGAAGGAAATATTAAGAGCAGATGGTGTTGGTTTACAGATGGATCAAAAACATCTTCCGTTTCTGTTGCAGGTGTTTTTAGTCGCAAACCCAGGACAGAGATATCTACCTACCTAGAAACATATGCGACTGTATTTCAACCGGAAATTTACGCTATTGAATTGTGTACGGAGAGATTGGAAAAATCCAACCTCAAACACAGTCAATAAAAATATTCTCGGACAATCAAGCGGCGTTGAAAGCTCTTGGCTCCTACCGAGCAACTTCTAATTTGGTAGCAAATTTCCAAAAACGACTCTCCTCGATAGGAAGACTTAACAGATTGTCTCTGGTCTGGATCCCTGGTCATACTGGACTGGAAGCAATGAGGCTGCTGACTCCCTTTCAAAAGAGGGTGCTGCAAGCAGCTTCATCAGACCAGAACCTGCCATTGGCATCGCTTTAGGCTTTGCCAAATAAACATTGAACATCTGGATGGCAAGAAGATTTATGGACTTCTGACAGAATCTTCCAGGATTGCTCACTCCAAAGCGTTTATTCGCCCTTTGAAGTTTGATACAAAACAGTTGTTGAACTGCAGTAGGGATGAACTACGATGTGTAACAGGCCTTCTTACAGGTCACTGTCATTTGAATCATCATATGCAGAGATTCTGACTGTCGGAAGACAGTGTGTATCGCCTCTGTTTGGAAAAATGATTAAACAGAAAGCATATACTTTGTGCCTGCCCCGCTGGGGGCTTTATCAGATCTGAGCTGAAATACCACTCACCATACAAACTAATCGGCTCCTTAAGAAGCTGGGTCTATTTGGTCGAGTGTGAATAGGTGTGAGCCACAATAAAACCTTGCGGTAGAGGGTCGAATATACCAACTCACTTTGACCTAACCTAAACCACGTAGTAACGACTACATCCATCAATTCATTATCTTATCAATTTCCTTATTAACTGTGTTTCAGTAATGCTCATTGTTTCCAGCTTAATACCTGATAATATTTTTTGCGTCGTACTTTGACCCTTTATTTTCCATTTGATATTATACAACCATAGTCTTCATCTGATGATGAAGAACATGCACTCACAAGAACCAGAGAACTAAGTACTTGACATTTTCAAGAAACCATTAACACACTAGTTTATTGCATGTTTGTCTAAGTGATAAAAGGTTTAAATTATTGAAATTTTGATAAGAAAGATATGTCATATGGATTATAAAGGGATATATATTTCGAAAGCAAGTTATATTCACCCCCACACTGACAGTAACATTTGGATATGTCTACAGAGTTTTTAAAAGTTGATTACATCTGTAAAATAATAAATAATGTGTGAAAAAGTCTTTTTTGATGTTTCAAGTTGTCATAAAAAAGAAATATTTGATGGACAAGCTGTGGTATTAATTAAGTATATTTAAAATGATTTGTTTTAGTGTTTCACCAGTTTTATACATAAGAGAAATTTCTGAAATGCATCATAGTTCTCAGAACTCATTAAGCGAACAATTGAAGCAGCTAAAATACCTGCTTCAAGAACTTCACGTTGAAAGATATCTTCGTAGCAAGTTTTTCTTCAATTTTATATTATAATGAACTTTAACAATTCTTAAAAGATGATTTCTTTCAAATGCAACTTGATTAATTACTGGATTGATAAAAGCAACAAAAGTTGATTACACAGAACAATCTTCAAGTAGGTACTTTTTAGACAAATAGCACATCGTATGTAACAAATTCAACAGTCTGGTAGGTATAAAACCGCCGTAGTTAGAATACTTGCATACATTTGGTTGTGGTTGTTGTGGAATTGGCCGCGGTGGTAGTGCGTCCGACTCACGATCGGAAGGTCGTGTGTTCGATTACCGCCTCGACCAGATATTTTTCTCGAGAGAATTTTTCTGGTTGAAGCTGGAATGATTCTGCAACCGTGTTAGGAATCACACGTTAAAAGGTAAGACCTCGTTAGTCCTTAGCTCGCACAAGTTTCTCAACTTCTGAGAGTTGTCGTTCGTATGGGGGCGGCAGCTGATTAACGGAAAAAACAGATTTTAAAACAGACAGATTTTCCATTCCAAACTGTATATACTTTAAAATTCATAACGTATTCAAAAAACAACTTTATTGTTATACAACCCGTTACTAGTAGTAGTTACTAGTAAGGGTAGTGTTGTGTAGAATTAGTAAAAACACGCCCGAAGAAGCCATTGTATGGCAAAACACGTGTTGCGTTTTTGTAAAATCGTTTTTGTAGAATCAAGTATCGGCCAAGTATTCCTTTTAAATTTTGTCACACAGGACTGAATATCATGGTACTTCAAATGCGGCACTTTATATTTTTCACAAAGACAGCAGGATTATAATTCAATTTTATTCAGTATCTAATTACACGAAAATAAAACGCACTCAAAGACACTATAAAACCTCACAAAATGATGGAATCTGTCCAGTGTTGGTGACCTGATGGAAATACACCGCACAAAAATTTGAATTGCGTGGTATTTGTAGCCACTTCATATTTTTACACACGTCCAAGTCCAACTCAAAAAAAATACGTCACGACTCAAAAAGTTTATTGACCACGTTACATACTCAAATATGTTTGTAGCAAGTCATCTACAATCAAAATGAGTCATAAATATTGGACAACACATATATTTTTAAATATTTGACAACACCAACATTTTAAAAATTATCTAAAATATTTCTGCAGTCATGAACAAATATCTACCTACACAATATCAACACAAAGCTTGACCAATCTACAAATGAGAAAAGAAGAAATAACTTCCTTAATTGGCGACTTGTTTATTTTGTGAAATTCATGTTCATTGAGGATACACTACAAAAACACACTTTTGTCTATTTTCCACGATATTTCTTCATTGTTGACTAATTTCCGTTGACTAGTTTCGGTGTATCCTCAATGAAGAAGAAATAACACGTAACTATTTTCGAAATTAGGTTGCAGATATATGTTCTGAATATTCATTGACTGAGTAAAAACAGAAAATGGTTTTTCACTGTTTTTATAAACTTAGATTGTCTGAGAACTTTAAACTTAACAAAGAAGTTATAGCCCAAGCTTTTTTGAGATGTTGTCAAATGAAATTGTTCTGTTCAAACTGAATTGGCATTCCGTGTGTTATAATTATGTAGGTAAATCAGACTGTCTGATCAAAGAACTCGACTTTTTGTGAATTTCAACTAACACTGCAAATATGTATAATAGTAGGGAGCCCACGATGCAAAATGGGGATTTACTGGAGCGTCATAGAAACATATTAGGTTGCAAAGCTTAGATGATAAGAAAAAAAAATGTTATATAATATATACCTTTTCATCGGTGGAGCAAGCGGCTATAGATTTTTAAATATATAAAAAATACTGATGCATGGACATACTCGAGCGCGTGAGATATTGATAGCATCAATGTCCTACGTATTTTTAATAATGTTCGTATGTTAATCTGATCGTTTGCATGATGCGGGTGGTTGTACGCAAGGTTTAAAGTGAAAAGAAAAAAAAATTAATCGAGCGCGTCAGATTTTCTAAGGAGGTGTTGAATGCACCAAAAAAAAAAGCTCTCATTCGATAATCTGACGATTTCGATCTGACGCAAACTCGCAGCCATTATTATAATGTGCAAAAAAATCGCGCGTCAGATTGAGATACATATGGTTCATCTTTGTGTTCTAGACGTGCTGTCTCATAATCTGACGATTATCTGACAAAAAAAAAACAAATTTTTTAATCATTGAACTTAATTAATTGAAAAGCTCGGAAAAGAGCACGCAAATAATATGTGTAGGTTTTTTTATAGAATACTTGTATTTATAAGAAAATAATTTTAAAAGAATGCTCAAAAAAATTTAATTTTTTGTAATCAATTGATTAATAATCATCATCTTCATCACGAACGAGTCTCTGTGATCAGCTGCGATGGCGTCATGGCAACAGAAATTCAGAGTGGGGACGGAGTGAGAGAGTAATAGAAAGAGAAAAAGTGAAAGAGGAATAGAAACGCTGAGAGGGAAATAAAGGTATCACACAGCTGCACGCATTAAACTTTATCGACGAATTTTTGTTATTTCGGGTTGCGGAAATGGTCAGATTATATATTTTTCGTTATCCTTGAATTATTTCCTTTAAAATAAGAAAAAATTAGCTACGCTCGGGAATGTCGAAATGACGTTATTTTTTACAACTTTGCTGCCCTCCCCTTTCTTTACGTCACTCTCAAATTGTCAGATTAGTGGAATATACACTTTTTAGCATGTAATTAACTCACCCTACCTTAATCTGACGTGCTCGAGAATTTCTGATTCAATTTTTTTTTACTAATTTGATCCTTTATCCTTCACGGGCGGCCTTATATATGAGACTCATATTTGGTGGAGGTACTTAACCAAGTACAAGGTATCCCCTTGTATAATAATCTGCCGCGCTTTACTAAATCCTGAAATCCTCGCTTGGGATCCCCTTTGATAATGTAGGAGAGTCACTATCTTAAATTTTATGGAAAGACGTTAGCAATGTTCTCTATAATTAGAGTAACTGATGATTCGTATAGCTTTCTTGGTTCTTAAAAATATTCGCAGCTCCCATAGAATTTACCCATAACTAATGAAAGACTTTTAGTCTTTAGGTTGTTTTTAGAATATGGGGACTAGTTACGTCTCTCAAGTGATACAAATACGATCCTTCTGACGTCACATGTTTTGACGCTAGCGGTTATTTATTTGAATTTCTATCGTTTATATCATCTTTGAAAATTGTCGTTTTTAAACGACAACCAAGCTTGAAATATTATTTTTCGTTCATAAAAATATCTGCTTGTGGCCTATTTTGTCATCGGAACCATATTTGGGCATGCAAAAAAATGTCGACGATCTCCAACCAATTATTGACCTAGATTTCAATTTTTTACCTATTATTCAAGAATCGTTTTCTCCTTCCTACGCGACACACTTTATCGAATTCACTTGTTTCATCCGTGTCGATCGGTGATTTAAATTCGTTGATGATATAATATCTAATGAGTCGATCATGGTTCGCGATATTACATTTCGTTGGCAATCGATTATTACCGACAGAACCCAGAAATCCATATTTATTCAGATTTAAGTTCGTAAAGTACTGGGTGTCTGAATATTTTTGAAACATATGAAATATTTTTCAATATTCCACTTCTTCTCAAATTCTTATATACCGTGTGACACAGACTTATGGTACACCCACTTTTTCTCCTTTATTTTTCTAGCGATATTTCTGAAACTTAGAACATTGAATATGCTCACTAGACGGCACTTTTGAAATATTTGTAAAACAAATTCAACTTCCGCTTTTCCGGAAATGACAACAACTTTTGATTTTCAAATGGGACATCCTATATTATCACAAGAACGGTTAGGGAAGATCACGAGAATCCAACGATACCAGGTTCGATGGTGTTATCTCTAATGACTACGGAGATATCGCCATTTATTTTATACATAAGCTCAATGATTAGGACAGAGAAACTTTTTCTGGAGTGCATCCAACTCTCTCTCTCTCACTCATTCAGCTTATGGATAAAATAAATGGCGAAATCTCCAGTTCCAGTATCAACGCCATAGTGGTCGTTTAAACAACTAAAATGTTGATGTTAAATGGGCCTACCAGGTGCAAAATTTCACTTATGTTAACGCCCACTAATAGTTTTACAATTTTTGTATGGAATGTGTAATGGACTCAAATATCCTTATGCGACAGGCATGATTAAGAAAAGAAGGTGACCTTACAAAGACGCCATCTATGCAATCATAAGAAGACTTAATCCATGAGTATCAAAAATAAATGAGACTCCCCAAGGTGGTCATTTGTAAAGCCAACAATATTTGTTATGTGTCTTCCTCCGCAGCTTTCACTGCAAAGCAACTGGTTGAAACCAGATCCCAAAAACTTAGTATGCATCATCCAATACCAGCGCTACTTCGATCCATTGTATTCTGATTTAAACTAGTTGTCTTGCAGTGAAAGCTGCTGCGAAACACAGGATCAATCTCATTGGGAATTGAGGAGTTTCGATAATTTTTGATTTGTAGATGGTGTCTTCGTAAGGGGAAATGTCACCGCCTCTACACATCTAATAGACCCCCATCTGATAATTCATCGATTACCAAATATTTGATCAAGATATTCAAGAATTGGATGAATCATATCTGGACTATCTGAATTCAGAGCCTTCTAATTTCTTAACAAACATCGTAGAACATTAGGAAAAATAAACCTTTCAGAACACAAAATGAACAGAATTTAAACAGAACAGAACTCCGTCAAGGTTAGGTACTTGAAAATATGTCTTCCTAATTAACATTACAACAAAATTTCTAACTAACGATCAAAGTTATTTGTTAACACACTGAGTTCACACTAAAAAAACAAGTATAATCACCTTTAAGTCTACCAGAAATTCATATGGAAAATACACTAGTGGAAAATAAACAAAATTCTTGGGAATCAATATAGATGCGTGTCTGGAATTCGAGGAGCATATAGACATTATAAATAAGAAACTTTGTTCCGGGTATTTTGCACTTAGAATAGTATGTAAGGAACTAGGACTAGGAACTCATAGACTCCCATCAAGGTATGCAGAGCATTTTGGGATGTATGCAGTAAACATATGTTTCAATCTGTTTTCATCTCACGGTATCTCTGTGGAGCAAAGTGGAATGATCCATGCAAGCTACTATTTATAGTGCATGGAATTTCAACTGTGACTTCATTGTTTGTTCTTGAAACAGTATGCCTTATACACAAGAACGAAGGTACCTTTACTTCTCACCCTCACCACAATACTAGACTGGCTTGCCAATAAAAGGTTCCTATTCCAAGTATTCCTATTCAAGAACTCAATTATATATAATGGAGTGAAAATGAACAAGTTATATTCCTAATCGTTTATCAGAACGTGTCACGCTACTATCTTTCAGGAAACTTGAAGGCAGTTCTTGTTAAAAAGGCTTACTATACACTAGATGAATTTTTTGAGGATAACTTCGACACATAAACATATATATTTGTTTTTTCTTTCTCTTGATAGTGTTTTTTTATACATGTCATTTATTTAGTCAATTTTATTTTTACTCATGTACAAGCTTACATTTTAACAAACATACTGCTTGAGTGTTTGCAAATGTGTGTTTATATGTTTGTACATGTATATATGTATGTATATACATTTCTTTAATGTCCCCCCCTTTTATTTTTTGAACAGGTCAACTCAAATAATTGTAATTTGGAATAATGAAATTAATGCATGAATACTTTATTTTGAAGTGAAATTGACAGATAAAACTTTCAAGATGGCGACTGGGCGCCATCTAGGAAAAAAAAGTAAATGGAAAGGGGGGTCTTGTGACACATCACTTTGAAGCTCCTGACGAATACTTCACAACCCTAGAATATGAAGTCAATATCTTCACCTACTACAAAATGGCGGAACATTTAATAATTTCCTGAAGACTAACACATTAATATCGATATTTCTAAAAATCTTCCTTTTTATCTTCCACATGACAATTCTAACAACCTGATAAGGTTTGTTAAGTTATTTTTTTTTTTATAAAAACGACAAAAAATGTAGTACGACAATGAACATCATTGTTCAGTTAGAATATTCTCATTTAGTTTTCTGTTTTACTAGTAGAAAGGTACCACGTCAACAATCTCTAAAATGGTCAATTCTCGTTCATTGGAAGAAAAAAATTGAAGCGATTTTTATTTACGGTGCGACGCGTAACTTTCACGAGACCGAAAGGATTTTCAATGAACGTTTTCCGAATCGTCCTATCTGTAGAAAATATTTGAGGAACTTGTATCCAAATTCACAACTACCGTAATGTACATAACAAAAAGCCTCGAGGTCACCGGTCCATTCCGGAAGAACAGCAAGTGCAAATAATTGGTGAGATGGTAGTAAATCCTGAACAGTCTACTTATTCCCTCGCGAATTTTTGTGAGGTGTCTCCTTCTACTGTGTGGAGACTTTTGAAGAGGAATAGGTATCATCCATACAAAATTAAAATGGTACACCAATTAACTGAAGATGACCCTGATCAAAGAACAAAATTCTGCGAAATCAAGATGGAACATTGCATGGCATCCGACCTATCTCGATAATAATTTGTTTTAGTGACGAATGTACATTTGTTCAAGAGGCAATGTTCACAGACAAAATTGCCGTTATTGGAGTGACACCAACTCTCACGTTTTCCGGGAAAACATATTCCCATTCAAAAAATTAAGGGGGGGATGATGTTGAAGAAATGCACTGTGTGTACTTAATGATTTATTAATATTATATAGTTATACATTACATTTCATCAGAAAAATGTTTGTCAACAAGATGTAGTTTATACTGGTTTTTTGGTTGATAACTTTCACAATTTAAAAAAATAAAAGATAAATCAGTAGAGAATGTGTGTTTATATAGACTGTCACGTGTGACTTCTGGAAATTCCATACTTTTGACTCGTGTCAAAAGAAATTAGAAATATCACAGTTTGAGGTTTGATTTTCATATTGAATACATGTTTTGAAAACGGAAAAGGATTGTTTTCCGAAACGTTAACCACTTAAGAAAGATATGTATCAATATTAAATTTTTTCATTTGACTTTTTTTAAATTTATAAATACGACAAGTTACTAGACTACACATAAAATTTGACACTTGTGACTACCATCTAGAATACATAGAATTTGTTCTTACTTATTTCACATGTGTAAATCTGTTTTAAATATTTTATCCGTAGGTTCCTTAATGTTGTGAAAAAATAATATTTTTGCAAGGTCCTTAGTAGTATATACTACTACCTGCTCCAAATTTAAATGATGCCACTTTTTTAACAACTGATATTTGACAAGATGTTTGAAAAATTGCTGTTGTCTCCAAAAAACTTTCCTTTTAATATTCTGGGCGGAAACGGCGTATGTTGGGTTTATGTTTGAAAAAAGACATTGCACACGTTCCACGTTAGTAGTTGTCTTTCGAATCTCAATTGTCCTTGATGAAAAGGAAGTGAGAGATTGTTTCACGTCACAAAAACGATTTATTACACATTGAACCGAAGCGACTTCTTATATAATGAACATCCCTTGAATGTTAATTGCTTCCTCAAATTTATGTTCGCTATTCTTTTTTTGTATCTGGTTTCTTCTCCCGAGTTTTGTGATTTGGCGTCGACTCGTCTAGTGTGAAAACATTACAAAAATATTTTTCAATTCAATCAGAGATCCTCTTAAAATTCCCAAAACAGGATTTCAGTTCGAATATTATTGAACACGGCATTTATCAAGTCCTCTTCCTCGGTCTCTTCTTTTTCTCTTGCAAGATCATTCGAATCCACACAAAGAAACGAAGTGTTTTCATTGATAACAATTCGACCCAGAATCTAATTCTGAAAATGTATTCATTCGAAAGGAACCAAGTTCAAAATCTTGGACGTATTCCAGACATCGAATATTGGATATTTTATGACCCAAATTGTTGGATATAAGCGTAGAGTGGTCCTTCTCACATACATTACAGAGGCGTTGTGAAAATAAATGAGTCATGCATGGGGGTTTCGTAAAAGTGTGAAGTGAATAATACTGAACGATACTAAATAGTCAAATGTAACTGTTTTGTTTCTAAAGATATATGAAAATTGCAAATTCTATCTTTCCATCTTCTTTTTTCGAAAATTTTTCGAAAATCTGGTCACGGGAATTTTCTATATCTTAGCGACCTTAAATAGAGTAAACTGAAAGAACAATTTGTTCAAGCCAGTCTCGACTTACCTACACTGTAGGTTAATGGACTGACATCTATCAGAAAACAACTATTTCCTCTGGCTAATACCACGAACGACGTTGGATTATATCCAACAGGTGTCAGTGCCTTCACAGAAATATTTCCTGCATATGCTGTTGGCGATACAACTGCTGGAATCGATTTGCAATTATAGGAACGGTCATACTTGCAGACCGGTTTCAGGCTATTTGGCCTCTCGTCAGTGCAAGGTAGTGACCAACTTTAGGTTGATGATGGCCACTACGGACGGTAGCCTGGTGGGATAACGTGGGTTTTGCTTCACTCATCCGATATGTAAACCGGTGGTTCGAACCACAAGGCCGGACGATTTTCACTTCCTATCGTCCCAACCTGTGTTAGGAATCACACGTTAAAAGGTAAAACCTTGTTAGTCCTTAGCTCGCACAGCTTTCGACTTTTGTGGATTGTGGAAAAACGTTTCATGGCTTTTGCACAACGATGATGCACCTGCTCAGTTTTAATTGCAGGCATACAGCCACCATATTCACCAGATTTGGCCCCCTGCGACTTTTTCCTGTTCCTTCCTAACATTAAAGAGACAACATTTTTGCCACGATTCAGGATAAATCCAAATCGTTGAGAGGGCTCAGGACATACCAAAAAGTGCATATTACAATTGCTTCAAGGATTAGAAAAAAACTATGGCACAATATTTTTTGAGAAAAATGAAAATTCACCTTATTTTTTAAACAAACAGCGTATCTAAACGAAATAGGGTGCCAAAGAAGATTACTGTGGTAAATAAAGCAGTATGCAGTTATCAAAATCGGAATAAAAAATATAGGATTCTATTGAAAATTTCAAAATTGAGAGTAATCCAAAAAGGGATTATTTGTATTAAAATTCTATACAATCTGATAGGCTACTGAGAGTTGTTCAACACAGTATAAACAGAAAAACACAAAAAACTCAATAGTATTCAATGAACTGGCGTTTCTGGTTGGAAGAAGTCAGAAATAATAAAACTACCGAAAATCAATTTCTGCCAATGCTTAGAACTTTTATTATATAATTCTCGGGACACTGAAATACATGTAATTGTAATAAATAGGGCCACATGTTTTTATTATATGCTATATAGTCGAAATTCCGAGATGAAAGTGTAAATTTCTAGTTTTAAGTCGTAAGTTCGGGTTTGAAGTCGAAATTCTAATATTACAGTATTCATTTTAAGTTTACTTACATATAATCATGGTAATACAATAACAATTGGTGTCGTATTTTCCGTCGATTAGTTTTGTAGTCTAGAAAGGCCGACGAAACATCGGAAAAGATAGTTTTCAAGACAATGAGGAAAGAAATGATAATAAGTTTATGTTTGAGAAAAGGCGGGGCGTGTCATTTTTTTCAAAATGATTCAACTGTGCAGGGCCGTCGCCATGGGGGGATGGGGGGAGCTTTCCCCCTGCTTTTTCGACTTGGGAAAACGTTGGGGAGTTTTGGGCCATGAAGATAAAAAAAAATAATAGTGAAAAAATGAATAAAAATTAAAAAAATAAAAATGAGAGAAAAGAAAAGGAGAGGTAATAAAAAAAGGAAAAGAACCAGGAGAAGGTTGGGATTTCCCAACATGCATAACTTGAAGAGAATTTTGAGTTGTTTGAAATCTTCAAAAAAATTTAATTGCTCCCAAGTAAGAAAACCGTCCTGAATAGTCCACAAATTTTGAAGTGACAATTTTACAAAATTTCCAACTTTTCGCTGTTTTTTCGACTTGGAAAAGTTGGGAAATTTCGGGCCGTGAAGATAGAAAAAATAATAGTAGAAAACAATGAGCACAATATTATTTAAGTGTTGTTTCCTTTCATTTGTATTAAATATTCCTATACATACTGGGTATGGTGGAAGACCAAGGACCAAAGTAGAATAATTCCCATTATTATTTTATAATCAGCAAAATTTATTTTGTTTGTGCATACCCTAACGGGCATAAGCATTCAGCCAATCTTTGCTTAGCTAAATAAGAAAATTAATATATTATATTAGTAATCAATCCCTCGGCTTTCATTTCTTCGAAAGTTGGGAAATTTTGCTGGTGGGGTTGGGAAAATTTGGATTCCCTCCCCCCCTGATTTTTCTTTTCGCTACGGCCCTGCATCTGTGCAAATCTCGAACGGACAACTGTGGCAAGAATAATAAATGTGGTTGCACATCAGAAATGTATAACACATGCATACTACATATACATAAAAAGTATATTAATAAGAAACACCCCATTGAGTTACAATTCCTTTTGTGAAAAAAAAATCCTTTTTGAGGCAGGTGTTCTCAAAGACTGACCTGCTTCAGATATATTCATAAGTCGCCAAACGATAAAAATAAACTCAAACTGAAACGGAACGAACGTGTCAAGGGTACCATCTGGTATTCTTTCCTGTATTTCATTTTGCACGATATAGGGTTATTCTCATTCTCTGTGAACTCCGGCAAGGGAGTAAGACGCTCTTTCTGTGGCTTCAGGTTCATTTGAAGATTACACACTATATCAAATGAAACACATTCATTTTAATTATTTACTTTTCTCGTGCGGTTGTCAATGTTAAAGTTTTTAATTAATTCGTATTGAAAATTATCCATTTTTTCTCAAAATTACTTACATATATCTAGAACCATAGTTTCCTCATATTAAGAAAAACTGTCGGGTACAACAACAGAGACTTCCGAACTTTGACAATTGATAACGGCCATTTTTTTGAAGCTACATCTGTCAATTTAGTTGTCATTTATTCGGTCTGTTTTACCAAATCATCATGAACGGATATAACATTCAACAACACGTGCAAATAATAATTGTTTTATCAAAATGGGTATTCTATTCGAACAACGTACCGCGCGCTTCGCCCATTTCACGGTCGCCATAATAGTCCTACCGAGAGTACTATTCGCAATATGGTGGATAAATTCGAGTTCACTGGTTCAGTAAACGTTCAACTAACACGTTCACTGTATGTGGACCAAATGCAAGATCTGCCGAAAACATCGCCGCTGTATGTGATAGTGTGCAGAATAATCCAAGGCAGTCGATTTCGCGTCGCTTATAAAAAGTCGGCCTTTGGCAGACCACAACTTGGTGAATTCTGCGTCGTTACTCGGGCCTGCACCCGTACAAAATTCAACTGACCCAGGAACTGAGGGAAAAGAATCATAGACAACGATGTGTGTTCGCTGAATGGGCTCTGAAGCAGTTGGAAACCGGTCCTAATTTTCATCAAAAAATCATCTTCAGCGATGAGGCCAATTTCTGTATGAATGGGTACGTGAACAATGTTGTCGAATTTGGGACGGCACCAATCCACAAGAGATCCAAGAGCGTCCAATGCATCCCGAAAAAGTCATTGTTTGGTGCATATTTTGGGGTGGTGGTATCTATCCATATTTCTTTGAGAAAGACGTTGGCCAGGCCAAAACTGTCAACGGTGACCACTTTAAGTCGATGATTACCAACTTCTTTTCTATATTCGATATTCCGCAAGAGCGATTTGAGGGCATGGTCATCTCACGTATAGGTGATGTGAACTGGCCACCGAGATCGTGCAGACTTCACCTCGTTATACTTTTTCTTGTGTGGGTATTCTCAAGTCGCAGGTGTATGCGAATAAGCCACAAACCACAAAGGTCCTCAAAACCAACATAACCCAGATCATCGGTCAAATTCAGCCTGATTCAGCTACGAATAAAAAAAAATCGATATCTCACTCACACTTTATTTGATTTGAATTTAAAGATAGAAAGCGCTTAATAAAAGATCCTATAGAAGCTTAACTTTGCAACGAACCACTGTTGATACTCTCGTATATGACCCCTCTGGACCTGTACGTTAAGGAGGTTGCGTTAATGACCATGTTACGATTGCGCACGGCTAGTGTAAACCTCGAAGTAGGAATGGGTCAATTGAGACTGATCCTATGGCGAGAAGCGCTTACTGCGAAACCTCTGCTGCAGGCAATCAGTGATGCAATTGAACCCAGGTTTGTGTTTAATAAACCATACAAAATACAAATGAAACAACACTGGGTCAAATGCCACAAATGCAATACACATATATACAGACGGCTCAAAAACCAAAGAAGGCTCAGGATGTGCAGTATACTCCAGATCACTAAGCCTAAGGATTAAGTGAGGAATGGGAAAAATACCAGAGTAGTCCAAACAAAATCGCCACAAAAGAAAGAACCAAAAACATAACAATCTGCACTGATAGCAGACAAGCCCTATTAGCCTTGAACAGACAACGTGTTACCTCAGGGCTGATACTAGAGTGCCAAAACCTTGATAGATAATAACATTATTCTGAGGTGGGTTAAAGGGCACGACAGGGTTAAAGATAATCGCATTGCCGACTCTTCAGCCAAGGAAGCGGCTGGACTAAGAATTTTAGGAGCCGGTGGCTTATGACTTCGACAATTGCGGAACTAGCCAAACGTCACACCCATGCCCAAACCCTAAAGATATGGGATGAAATCAAAGGATGCAATCTTGCCAGGATCACCTTGGGAAGCTGGCGCGGAAGAAATATCTGGCGATGACCAGAAAAAATCTACGCTCAACCGTAGGATTTCTGACTGGCCACTGTCAACTAAGGAAACACCTCCACAAGGTGTTAGTGGGCACACCTCTAAGCAGTATGTGTGCCCACTTGCTCATTCAAGTTGTGAAGCCAAGCTTCGACAGCGACCACCAAATAAGAAATCGCTTTCTGTCTTTCTCTACAGCCAGGCAACTAGCTGAAACCAAACAACAAAAATAAAGCATTCGAGATCGTAAACCTGCCATTCGTTTCATCATTGGTGCTAGGCTGAACCACGAATTTCAATTCAATTTGTCATCTAACTATCCGTGAATAACCCCGTATATCAAACCGGAAACCACCGAATTGTATTACATGTGTTGAAGTTACGTTAGTTACGAGTTAAGCACATCTTAAAATACTCGAACATACTCTTATGGAAGGTTTGGTCCGTTAAGTCGTTTAAATATATACGTTTCGGTGGTTGGTTTGGTTATGGATCGGCATCTATCTAGCATAAAGCTCACTTTTGTTCAACTGCTTTGACAGGTGCAACAAGGGTCATGCCCTGATAACTTTTTTATTGATGTTAAGAAAAGGAAATTTCTCTTGCGAAGTTTGTTTATGCTCATTTATTCACGAACGGTCATGAATAAACAGTTTATCTGTTTCAGGTAATTTGAATATACGAGTAACAAGTTTTGAAACGATGCTTATTGTAGCATCAGGCATATTTTCTCCGAAATAATGATCTTGATTGCAAAATTTCTTTATTGTATCAACTTCTGAACTAATATTATAAAGAAACATAGAATATTTATTCAAGTACCTACTTGTGAACACGTTCAAGATTGATTCAATGAAAAATTCCTAATACAAATGAATTCCACGACATTGTTACATCTGTTATACAAAAATAAAGCCAAGCTCCGTTTAATTAGGCTATAAAAAGATTTGACTTTGTTTGTAATAGACAAACTCTAAAACAAAACTGCTAAAATGTAACCAAGATATTAAAAATTTGATGCCTTGGGTTGGATACGTTTTTGATGAAATTGCAACTATGAATTGCACCCATGAACGTTAGTTTAGGAATAAACGTAATTTCGTTCAAGAGCTAATTATAGGTCATGTACTAGTTATTTATATGAATAAATAAATTAAAAACCCTGTGATAATCGTCTTTCATCATGTAACAAATCTATGATCTTGAGAATTTGATAAGATCTCAGTAAATTAATAAAATCTATGATAATACTAAAAAAAAAACGTTTTATATTATATTTTTCACCATTCTGAGAATAGCAAATTATTGATTCTCTTCTGTTTAAAGTTTTTTTCAAATAATGTCCATGTCCAAGTTTTTCTGTTTTCAATATTGTTTTTTCGTATTTCCTCATTAACTGATTCATGACATTCAATTTCGTTTTATTGTACTCGTATTTGGTTTTGTTCTAACACTGTTAACAAGAATGATTATAATTGGAACAGATTCATCTCGCGGTCTGATTGTAGCATTAATGTTTGTTTTAATAAAATACGTAATTGGCAATAACCGTTCTATATGAAAATTAGGTCTTTCACTTCGTATTCTTCCACAGTTGATTGCACATGTATTCAGATTAACAGGTGTGTTTATGTAATACTCATTTAAGCTTATTTTGGGTCGATTAATGTACTTTTACTTTCGTCGAGCCAAATTGTTCGACTGATATAATTGCTAAAATCAATATCATCACTAAATATGATAAAACTGTAACTGACCGCTGACTGTTTATGTGTTTGTTTATGCGATTATCCGCGCTAATATAAAAAACGGTTCAACCGATTTTGGTGCGCTTTTCACTATACTATAATTACAAAATAGTAGGCAAACATACTCTGAAGTTGCTGGATTCCATCCAGAAAAGAGCCATCCGCCTGATTGGAGACGCAAACATCACGTGCAACCTTGATAGCCTAGAGAACATCGAGGAAAGGTTGAAATTTTTTCTCTCGTCTATAGATACTTTCACGGGAAGTGTTCAAGTGACTTTTTAGTCTAATCAACAAGTTCAAAAACATGAAAAATAGAGATAAATGTCCTAAAAATATGAGCGATAGCTCATTCGATTCGGAATCACTTCAAGAAAAATGTTTTTGAAGGATTTTGCTGCAGGGAAAAAATTGCAATTGTTATTAACAAAATAAGATTTAAAAAATTGATATTTAGTTTCTCGTTAATAACTCAAAAAATATTAATATTCAAGCAATTTTGAAAAAAGCTCGTTAAAGAGGAGGAAATTTCCGATAAAAAAGTTCCGACTCCCGAAACTCGTATCTCCATTATTTATAATTTTAATTTGACGTTGAAAATAAGGTTCCGCGCTGCTGTTACGGCATGCGCGCGCTGCCGCTAAAGATAGTTTATCAAAAGAAATAATTTTTCATAACATAAAATGTCATTTTAAAAATTTGAAAAAAATCTAGTATCTTCTTAACACTTGAATGAATCGAGTCCCGTAGAAAAAAAAGTTTTATCACCATTTTCCAGAAAGTTATTCAATTGTTAACTAACAACAATTTTCCCAATCTCCGTTGGCATAAATGATGGGATAAAAGGTATAAATAATTGGCCTATACATTATAAACTTCGTGGAGCCCTTTTGATATACAGGGTGTCCCTGGACTTCCTCTTTTCCTCTCGGGAATGTATAGATGGGGTCAAAATATCACCAGTACTTCATATAACTTTTTTTCCTAAAAGTCTTCATAACCAAGTTACGGGCCCTCGAAGTTACAAAATGAAAAATGTTTTCTTTGATAACTTTTCAAGTGAATATTCAAAATCATCCAAATTTTGGTAATTGACTAAACAAATGAATTCCGTCGATGAGCTTTCATGCAGGAGTCAGTTGTTTTGCTACAAAGTCAGGAACGGACTACCCCCGATGGTCCACACCCCAAAACTTTGAAATGACAGATATTTTTCAATATTTTTCAACAAAATAAGGTTACTTGGACAATTTTATGAATAAAAGTACTCGTGTGGAAATTCGATCAGAGCAACGAGTCTTGATAAAAATGTAGTTCTACTCGACGACATCAAACCCGCTCGTCCACCATTATTTGAAATGAATAATTATCAAAGCAGAAATAATAATGATAACGTTAATTCAACAACATTTATAACAGGAATAATACAAAGTATGCTAAAATGAAGTCGTAAACAAAAAGTACAGTACCTATATGGAAGTTTAAGTCACAATTGTGATAGCAGATATTTTTTCAAAAGAAATATCAAGTTCTGTAGATTCGTGGTGTTTTTAAACTAACAAGCTACTCTACTATGAAATATCGAATTCATTCTATATTTTGTATGTACATAATACGTGTGGAATAATCACGTTTCGTGTTGATCAGTTATCTGAATCTCATGAAACTCAACATTCGAATGTTTCAAATTCTTCTTCACAGCTAAACTGTTGAGGAGTTTCACTGATAATTATAATTTTATGGGAGAAATTCTTTAACACGAATCTGAATTTAGCTGAAAAAACGCACATCGGAAAAAATATTTAGTATACTAATAAAAAGCAAACGAATGAACTACAAAAAACGGCTGCACATGATCAGGTGAAAAATATCCAGGGAATAATTATGTTCCATTTCTTTCACAGATGTTGACAAAAAACCTTTTAGAAAGTTTTGATAAAAAATGAGAAACTGGAATGCGATTTTGTTTTGTTGAGTGGTGCGTTGTCATATGACTATCATTGTATTGTCAATATTCTATAGGATATTTTGAATTTTTTTGATATGGCCGAACAGTTTACATTCAATGAATATGCAGATATGCATGTATTTTATGGACGAGCATTTTGTAATGTTGCAGAAGCTCGTCGTCTGTATTTCGAGCATTTTCCCAATCGAACGGTACCGTCAAGAGAAACATTCAAGCGTGTCGATCGCAGCTTGAGGGAGACAGGTATGTAATAATTGATAATTAATTTGAGCACGTTGTTTTATTTCGATATTATTGTAGGTACAGTTTTGCCAAAACGAGGTGGTGAGGGCGCTCCTAGGACTGTACGTACCGTTGTATTGGAGGAAAATATTTTGGAAGCCATCGCTGATGATCCTTCAATGAGCATCAGAAATCTATCAGAACAGTTCCATACATCCAAGTCCACTATTCATAGAATAATTAGGGAACAACTGCTCCACCCATTTCACATCCAGAAGGTACATGCCATGACACCTCAAGATTTTCCAGCACGACTGGAATATGCCAATTGGTTCATGGATAGGCAAAGAGAGGATATGAATTTTATTAATTGAGTTTTTTATTCACTGATGAAGCAGGTTTCAGTAGAGATGGAGTTATCAACTCTCATAATCTCCATATATGGGCCGAAGAAAATCCCCATGGGATATTGCAAACCAAACACCAACGGAAATTCAACGTGAATGTTTGGGCTGGTATCGTAGGAAACCATCTTATAGGACCATTCGTTCTACAGGACCGATTGAATGGAGAACGTTATTTGGAGTTCATTCAGAACGATTTGAATGGACTTTTGGAACATGTTCAATTGCAAACCCGAAGAGATATGTGGTTTATGCATGATTTCGCTCCTCCTCATTTTAGTTTGATTGTGCGTGACCATCTGAACCATATTTTCCACAATAGATGGATTGGTGGAGGTGGGCCATATTCATGGCCATCGCGGTCTCCGGATTTAAATCCATTGGATTTCTTTCTGTGGGGGCATCTAAAAAGCCTTGTTTACGCTACACCTATTCACACAAGAGATGCATTGTTGAATAGAATAACATTACATTGTGAAGCCATACGAAACGACCCTGGAATGCTATTTCAAGTACAGAGAGGGTGTCTTCGCAGACTAAGAAAATGTATAGAGAGAGAAGGTGGTCATATCGAGCAGTTTCTGTAGCGGATTTTTCATTTCTGTTTGCTCTTGAGTTTCGTTAGTTAAACGTGTTTGCATTATAAAAATTCGTTATGAACATTTTACCTATCATTTCCATTTTCCTTAAAAACTAATATTTTCGAATAATGGTAGACATCTCAGGATAAATGTTGTTGAATTAACGTTATCATTATTATTTCTGCTTTGATAATTATTCATTTCAAATAATGGTGGACGAGCGGGTTTGATGTCGTCGAGTGAAACTACATTTTTATCAAGACTCGTTGCTCCGATCGACTTTCCACACGAGTACTTTTATTCATAAAATTGTCCAAGTAACCTTAATTTGTTGAAAAATATTGAAAAATATCTGTCATTTCAAAGTTTTGGGGTGTGGACCATCGGGGGTAGTCCGTTCCTGACTTTGTAGCAAAACAACTGACTCCTGCATGAAAGCTCATCGAAGGAATTCATTTGTTTAGTCAATTACCAAAATTTGGATGATTTTGAATATTCACTTGAAAAGTTATCAAAGAAAAACATTTTTCATTTTGTAACTTCGAAGGCCCGTTACTTGGTAACGAAGACTTTTAGGAAAAAAAGTTATATGAAGTACTGGTGATATTTTGACCCCATCTATACATTCCCGAGAGGAAAAGAGGAAGTCCAGGGACACCCTGTATATATACTTTCATACGATCCTGCGATAAAAGTTCATAACAATTTATTGATTTGTTAATTATGATTTTTTATAACTATTGCAAAATGAAATATCTAAAAATTGTTTATGTCTGTTGTTGCTATGTCTGTTGTTGCTATGTCTGTTTTCACATTAAACAATGGCAGTTATTAACATAGGATATGAATTTTTTACGTAATTTGTTTATTAAATTGTTTTAAACAAATAGAGAAATTCAATATTTTAGAAAATTTTTTTTGCTATTTTGTTGTCTAGAAATACCTAATTATGATTAAAAAAAATTCTTAATTTTAATTTTTAATTGTTTAAAATCGATTTTTTTATATTTCAATTGTTTAAATAATTAATTGAGAAATAATGTTGCTTTTAAAAATCATAATTTACACTTTTAAATAGTTTATGCAAGAAAAAAATGTTTTATTCATAATTTAATTGTTTATTAGTTCAACAATTTGTTATAAAAAATATTGACCAACGTTATATTTTTTTCTGAAGCAGAAAAAATTTATAGAAACAGCTATATATAAAGAAGTGCCATATTTTTTTTTATTTATTATACTTTCTAATATCAATCATTTATTGAAATCTATACATACATAAAAGAGGAAACAAGGCAACGCTTTGTTGTAAAAAATACTATAAAAATATTGTTCTGGTTGAAACTATTTTACCAATATTTACAGTTCGTAAAATGATATTGTTATGAACCAAAGATAGGGAATACAAAAACGTTTTACTTGAAATGAAAGGGGTATATTTTCAGGAGAGACTATTTTTTTGTGAAAGGTTTTAGCTTTCTAATTTTCCGCTTGAAGCTATTCTCGCAAGCGGCGCATAACTTCAAGATAATGAAAATAATACTCCTTATAGACCGTACGACCATATGACAAGAACTCCTGATGCGCTACGCCACTTGGCATGCTTTTTTTGGTCTTAGCTTTCCTGCTCTGTTGTTGGGACAATTGGACTTTGGTTTCGATGTCATAACCATAACCTCACTTGATTAAACGATATAAATCAAGATTGCGAGAGCACAAACATAATGTAAAGTTGGAAAAAAAAAACATTTCAAGTCTAAAATAAACCAGTCAGATAACAAAACTGGAGAGACTTGGAAGATTATAGATAAAGAATTAGGAAGAAGCACAAACAAATCGCAAAAAACAATAACTCTTAAACATGATGATGGGTCGACAATTGACTCAGAGGAAGTAACTGAACTATTTGCTGAATATTTCTCAAATGCAGCTGAAAATTCCATATCTAATCACTTCGGGCAAAACTTGTCTTAACCCTGTACCGTTAGTGAAAATATGACCATTATTGAACTGTTCCAATCCTATCCGGTAACGGAATATGAGATAACAAATGCCCTATCAAAAATTAAAAACAAAAAAACGGCAGGCTTTGATGAACTATCAATTGTAACAATTAAGAAAATAATACTTTCTATTATCGTACCTTTAACGTACTTAATGAATCAATCTCTTATTCAAGGATACTTTATATATTGTATATAAAAAAGAAATCCAACAGAAAGGGACAACTATAGGCAAATATCTTTGCTTTGTTCGATATCAAAATTATTTGAAAAAGTTGTACCACTAAGGTTATGGATCATTTGGAATCAAATAGGCTGCTATGTATATCTCAGTTTGGTTTCAGGAAAAATAAATCTATAGAGACAGCTTCCTATCAGCTTCTGAATTATATTCACACAGAGATTGATAAATAAAATGTGGTCTCACTAATTTTTGACTTATCAAAACCGTTTGATACAGTGTGTGCGGACTTTCACATCAAAAAACTGTCAATGCTGTGGTTTCCACGAAATATAACAAATTTGATACAATCCTATATGACTAACAGAGAAATGGTTGTAATCTGCAATGGATCGACATCTGAGTCAAAGACGGCCACATGGCTCTATTCTAGGACCTCTACTGTTTCTTCTCGATGTCAATGATCCTCCTCAACATATAATGGGAGACTACGTCACAATGTTTGCTGATGATAAAACGATAACTATAGCAAGCAATAATGCTAACAAACTCATCAGCAAATCTGAACACATTATTGATCAGTTCAGTACCTGGTGCCAAAGAAATAAGCTTATTCTAATTACTTCTAAATCGATCAGTGTTAACTTCCACTTCAGAAGAAATGTTCTAATTGGTCTAATTGGTCGAATATTATGGCTTGGGACAGAGCAAGGGATTTTTCCAGAGTCTTTATAGCACAGAGACACATAATAAGGCTAATCTTCAATATGGACTTCCGGAAAGCTGCCGGTCCGTTTTTATAGACAAAAAAATATTGACAGCTCCCTCCGTCTTCATTCTTAAATGTATTTTATTTGTTAGGCAAAACCTTAATTATATAAGACTGCTTCAGAAAACAGTCATAATACAAGAAATGGTGATATTCTAGAAATCCCACGGCGTCTCATGACAAGCAAATCACCTCAGTATAATGCCATTACGTGCTTTAATAAGCTGCCAAATATAGTTGAAAAATCACAAGTGACAAATTATTTCATGATTTCGTTAAAACTATGCTTTTAGAAAGATGATATTACAGTTACCAAGATTTTTTAATTGACAGTCTCACAAACAATCAAATTCACAGTGGACATAATTTAATTTATATTAAATTATGTGAATGGTATAAAATGTTCACTTAATTTGTGGGCATATATGCTTATTTGTATATAGAGGTGAATCTTTGTTCAATCAGTCAGTTGTTACTAGCTTGTAGTACAACTGACTTACCTTATATGCCCAAGTGTATGGAAAATGGCGAATAAACATTATTATTATTATTATTATACCCATGACGGTATTCAACAATTTCACAGCGATGCTCAGGCGGCGGTTTTTTTGTTCAAAATTCAGGAATTTTGGAAGGAACTTCGCTGCTACACGCTTCATGTCCAAAATTTAAAAAAATACATGGCATGAGCCAACCGATATGCCGACATACTCAGCAACTTCTCTAATATTAATTCGACTATTCTTCATAACAATTTTCGTCATTTTCTCAACATTTTCATCTGTTGTTGATGTGCGTCGTCATTCACATCTTCTCGGCCTTGTGTAAAAATCTAGTACAACACTTAAAAATCTTTTTGAGTAAAATCACCGTATGCCACTGTCAACATTTCAAGTATTTTTGAGCACTCAATTTCATTTTTACACAAAATTTTATGCAAATTTTTGATCAATTTTGTTCGATATCAAAAACTTTTATGCCTCCTACCAACAAAGTAGCATGCTAAATAGCTGAAACTGTGAACATATGTTCGAGACGAGTATACCAACATAAAAAATAAAAAAACAACTAATCGTCGAGGTTTGCTTTTGCACTGCATTAATTTTATTCAATATAGCTTTGATCAGGAACACGGTATAATGGGACAGATGTATGTACTCGTAGTTTTCTGATTGTATCATAAATAGTTATGTTACAATTGTGTATATACTCGTATAATAACTAATTGGTAATAACCGCTTTATATGAATATCTTAAGGCCGATGTACTTCCACTGTTGATTGCACATGTATTCAGATTAATAGGTAACAGTTATGTAATACTTATATGCAATTATTCTCGTCTCGTTCATATACTTTTACTACAGAGTAAAATCTTTTACTTTTCACGGAAACTGGAAAAAAATTCTAAAGCGTAGTGTGTGACTGTTATAGTCGACTGAACTGATTGTAATTTAGGACGGTAGGCGGTTGGTTTGGCGTGAGTGGTTTGTTCCACTCATTCAGTCGACCGTCAGGTGAAACGGTGGTTCGAGCCGAGAGGCCGGACGATCGATTTTCACTGCCTATCTTCCAACCCATGCTAAGGGTCGCATGTTACAAAGTAAGTCCTCGTTAATCCTTTGCTCGCACAAGTTTCTACTTCTAAGGGTTGTCGTTTGTAGGGAGGCGACATCTGGTTAACGAAAACACAGATTTTCAAACAGATATAGATACAATAAAGAAATATCGAGTTCTGATGAACCGGAGTGAAATTACTTGAGGTGCTTATTTAAATAAATGTTACCTGAACTTAAATATTTGTTTCTTCAACGATTTATCATGTATTCCACCATATTATATTCTGATAAAGACCTCATGATCAAAAAGATTTGGATATCGCAATGTTTATAATTTTCATCGTTAAACTTCCAAATGAATGAAATGTTATGATTATTGTCCTGTTCAAGGAGATAGCAATCATGAAATTTGTAACAATTATTATTAATTTAGTTACTTCATCATCAATTGTAAAAAGAAGCTTTCTATTCGCAATTTTGCTCCAGTTTTTTATATAACTCATTATATCACGTAAGAATTGTATCCTTGCACCACATATATTTAGTTTTACTTTCGGTTAAGGATCGTTTTTTTTATTATTCATAGTGTTCACTTTTTAAAGAGACGTATAATTATTTGAAGGTGGTTGACAATGTTTCATAGTGAATTTCATTAGTTCCGACTTCCATTGTCTAATATGATAAGATAATCTGAAATCCCTGGAATCCCTGGAATAAAACTGAATATTAAAATGAATACCTAGCTGAAAATAACAATTATATCAGTTTAAAAAATGAAATTGAACAATTAAAAACAAATAAAAATTAAAAGATTTCAAGTTAAGTTACTTCATGACGTTTCGATTGTTAGTATTCACAATTGTCTTCGGACGATGACTGGACTATTCCAAAAATTTTTCACCAAAATTAGGTCCAGTAAAAATTAGTGAGAGTATCGAAATCTTTGAGGCTGACTTTATCAAGTACTTCGGCATAACGATTAACAAACAGTTGGAATGGGATCATCAAATCAATTATTTGCTGAAAAAATAAACAATATGAAATATTAGGCTGCGGCGGAGTGAGTTGAACCTATTGACTAAACTTGAAGTTATTCAAAAAATACTTTCTAAAAGTAATCTATAATAAAAAATATGATTTTTCAAGTGAACATCTTTTCAAACTTAGTATAAAAAGGAAATATGTCAATTACATTTTTATAACCTTTTTCTTTATATGTATAAAAATAAATTAGGCGTTCAAAATAATAATCATGAGTATGATACAAGAAATAAATTAACATAATCTTTAAAAAATAGAGCGAAGAAAATGATATCTCAAAAAAATTACATGTATATAATTTCTTATATATTTGACTAGTACTTTGTTGCTGTATCGCTGATGTTCCAATGTTTTGACAGAATCAGAATCAACGAACTTAGGTGTGCGCAGCGTTATAGAACAGTGCATTCAAAAAAATTGTTCTACAGCGCCATCTAGTGGCGAGTTACAGAAAAATGTCTAGCTTAAAAACCTTCTCTATGAAAAATTACTCATACAAGTCAAGTTTCATCACGATCGGTTGAGCGATGTAGAAGTTTATCACTTACCAACCAACCAACCAACCAACAAACATCCATTTTTATATAATAGATAAGCTGCGTCATTATGTAAAAATTCCAAGTCTTTTTTTTTTCATATAAAAATAAAGTTGAAGAATGGATAATAAGGACTTCACGAATTTTTTTCCATGATATAATGAATTTCAATAAATCATGATATAAATTTTATCAACTAGATTCCTAAATAATTTTATTTAATTCATATATTGATATTTAACAATTTTTTTTCACATATTTTCATATAATTTGTATATGAATATATATGATGAGATTGTATTTATGAAGTTGTATATCTTTTTTTATGACTTACCTTGGTACAAGTTTCACTTCTCAATTAAGGAGCTCAACCCAATTGAAGTACCAACATCTTCCGCCTACTTTCAAATTTGACACTCATTATATCAGCAATTCGCTTCTCACTGCACACTGAATTTTCAAAACACTTCTGTGATACTTATCTCCAACAAAATGGAATCGTGTCTCTAAGTGCTTGGATTTCTTAAGTACGTTTTTTGGCACTGTCCATAAAAAGTGTTGAAATATCATTTAAATTCGTTATTTCACCTCAATAAGCGTTTATCCAAATGAGTTATTTAATGACTGTATTGGAAGCTACGGCCTCAGTTGTGGACATAATTCTTTTTGTGGCTGCATCAACTAACAGATGCACCCAAATATTTGCATACGGATCCTACTCGTAGTTCGTCACCCGGCATCACTTTTATAGTTTCTGATTCACTATTTATTTTATGATGAAGTCCAAAATTAACATAGCTTCCAAAATATCGAAAAATTCGTTCGACATTTCTCCAATCTGTCACTATCGCATTATTGAACATGAACTTGGCGAACACGGCTTGACAATGTCAAGTTGGCACTCCAATTCTCATAGTTATTTACATTTGGGGATAAACTGATATTGGGTGAAAACTGTTTTTATGTTATGATCTATAAATTAGAGATCTAGTCAAAATACGATCGGCAAATTTCGATTCTTGTTTCATCTATCAATATGTGTACAAATTTGGTTCAATTTCATTTCAGACGTCGAGAGTTTTTGGCAAAACAAAAGCGAATCGGTGAATATGTAGTTTAAAATCGCAATGGTTCAAAGTCCGGCTATGTTCTGGTCATTTCAGTGATCATTGCTTGCTAATTCATCGACTTGGAAAAGTTATGCTTCAAAACTACTGAAAGTTGACTTCAAAATGTGTCAGTAAACTATCTTGATGAAATCATTTCCGACTGAACAGTACACATTATTCATTTCATTTACAATCCAGGAAGTATTTACTAAAAATATCTCATTGAATACTGTTTAATTTCTAAAGTGAATCCGTTCATTCATATCTTTGTCATTAAGTTTTTGATTTTAATGCAACTTATACATATATTTTCTCTGTTTCAAACACGCTCATTTTTTTAACACGCTTCTATTAGCTTCACCTGTATGTATGTATGTGTATTTGTAACTTTAGAATTATCGACATTACTGCTTGATCTATTCGCAGGCAGATGGTGCTGTACGTAACCTCTTTGATATAATTCGAACTCACTTTACATGTATTCCTTCATTTGAATAAATATAGTTCAAAAAAACTAAAAAAACTCGC
Source organism: Leptinotarsa decemlineata (assembly GCF_025532065.1). Taxonomy (NCBI): domain Eukaryota; kingdom Metazoa; phylum Arthropoda; class Insecta; order Coleoptera; family Chrysomelidae; genus Leptinotarsa; species Leptinotarsa decemlineata. The sequence goes on along the minus strand of NW_027412549.1, from coordinate 489,154 downwards.
TTTTAAAAAATATCGAACTGAAAAGTTAAAAGTAATTTTTAAAAAATAAGCTTAAAACAATAACGAACGAAAAATACTAGTATTATTGTGAAAAATGCGACGGGCGCTTGATATACAAAAAATATAGCACAAAGCGCCCACGCTTTTTTCACAATAATACCTACTAGTATTTTTCGTTCGTTACTATTTTAAACTTATTTGAAAAAAAAATATTTTCAACTTTTCAGTTCGATGTTCTTCAAAAGCGTGTTTTTTAGTTTTATAAACTATATTTATTGCTAATTAAGTTCGTGACAGATTATATTGATTATGATAAATAATAACTTCATAAGAGAATAATTATAATTTTTCCAACAAACTCTTCATCGAATTGCTTACGTGTCAATAAAAAACTGTTCGTACTTATTAACAAAATGAAAAATCGAATATAACTGAATAATTCCGTGAAATAAATAAAAATCGATCGAATAGGCCTAGCCACTTCACTATAGCAGCTGGTACAATAAAGATAATGAAACAAGAGGAAAAAGGAAACTGTGGATATTTTGGTATCGTATATCACAGAGGGTGCAGCCCATGAATGAGTGTGTGTGAAATTTTATTTGAATACATTCTGATCCACTTCCAACTTCCTCTGTTTTAGGTAACCGGAAGAGACAGAACGTGTCTCATATATACTACGTACGTGCGTGACCGTACATTCTAGTTTTACTAGCATAATGACAATATGAAAGTATCCTCTAATATTATTTTTATCCTGAAAATGAAAATAGTAAAAATTTATCTAGTTATTCAAATTTATGGAGCGTTATAGAGTTTAATTATGAACCACATTCATTATAAAAATGTTTCATCTAATGTCCTGTACTAATATAATAGGCAAAAATTGCAAAGCCGATCTGCAGTTGTTCTTTTCTATTAATTAGAAATCATGTTATTACTTTACGGTACAGATCATAATTTTGAGGGAGACACGGTGACACTTTGACTACCTATGTGGCATAATGTCATGTTCAAAATTTGTAATTTGTAATATATATAAAATCGAGAAAGGTTAATGCAGTCAAGCTGCTGGAAAATAATTCCATGAAAATCAAAAGATAAATGAATAAGTACCATTCTGATCATTCCCATGTTGGGCATCGTCAGTACCGGGCAGGCGGTCCTCGATTGAAGACAAAATGTGAAAAACCAAGAAAAGTACCTAAAAGAAATAACTGCGTAAACGCAAGCGGTTGATTGGACAAACCACCAACACTGACATGAAAACTTGGCAAGTTGACTTGGGTGTCATACCAATAGGTGGTTCCACTTATGTCTCGCTTGCGTTTATGCAGTTATTTCTATTAGGTACTTTTCTTGGTTTTTTCACATTTTGTCTTCAATCGAGGACCGAATGCCCGCTACTGACGATGCCCAATAGGCTGAAACAGTTGTCTACCGGTGGCTCGTAAATTGAAGTCAATATGTGAATGATCAGAATGGTACTTATTCATTTATCTTTATATATATATATATATATATATATATAAAGATATATATATATATATATATATATATATATATATATATATATATATATATAAAACAATATTTTCAATTTTTTTTTTCAAACTTTACGTCATAGGCATATTATGTCTAAAATTATGGAATTAGATCAGTTTTCATCACCGTAGTCAGTAAAAAATAAATGAATATCAAAATTTACCAATAAGGGTTATTATGATATTATGAAAGGTTTACAAAATCGCGACACGTGTTTTGCTATACAATAACTACCTCAAGCAGTTTTGTAAACTTTAGATAGTGAAAATTTTACAGTAGTCAGTGTTTTCATAAACATAAAGGTGATTTCTTTGGATCCAAATGACTTCAATAGATGAATAAAGAAAGATTCCTATGTGAGTATAATATTGTTAAATCTATGATATAAATAGTTTAATTATGAAAAGTACACAGAGTGGCATTTTACAGAATCATTATGATGAAGACACTACTACTCATTGAAGTTTATCCAGCATCAAACGCTTGGTGTCAAATTCACGACTGAAGTCTTATATACATAATTCATGTTGATTTTTTCTATTTCAGGCAGTTGAACAGGACCGCCATCTGCTGCGACGCAAACTCAATTCGAAAGAATCCGAACTCGACTCCCGAATAATCGAGCTGCAAAACGACATCGTCGAGCTCACTTCGAAACTCGCCGCCAAAGATAACCTCGTGAAGCAATGGGAGAGGGAAAAAAGCGGCCTCGTAACAGAACTAAGTGCTCAGAACGCCAGACTCACATCGCAGCTCAAGGAGGCGGCTCAGAAAGAACAGCAGCTCCTGAGAGAGGTGGAGGGGTACAGGGAGCAGCTGACATTGGGGAAAAGTAGCTTACAGGTGAGGTGTTGTGCTAGGTTAGTTTGAAGTTCTTTAGCACAGAGTTACAGTACGCAATGCCGAAAAATATAATATAGTCCCCTTTTTTCATTTCACCGTGTATATTCGAATTGGCTTGTCTGTTATTTTGTAAAGAAAAGGAAAAAATGAGAATATTAATGCAATGAAAATGTAAAAAGTAATTGAAACAGTAAGGATGATATGCCAAATGTATTATAACAATAGATTAATTAATGTTATAATAATATGAACTTTGGTTATCCGGGTTGGGTAGCCGTGGTCCAATAGAGAGATTAACTCCGAACGTTTCGCGCATAACTACGATGGGCATCTTCAGCGGTGGTTGGCGGCAATTCGTAGCTATCTCCTCTTTGGTAAACTCTTTAATGAGGCCCTATCCCCCCATGCCCCCTCTCGGGTTGAATGCCCTGGGTTGGAATCTCGTCCATCCACCCCCGCTCCTCGGGAGCGGTCCTCAACTTACTGATGGGCACTTCAGCAAGATTGGCATCTGACCTTCTTTGGTTGAAAGTCAGCCTCTAGGTGCTTTTACTTTTTGATCTGTTGAATTGTTTATCATGACTTTCCTAACTGAATTATTGCATAGGGTCCCCAAAAACTAACCGAAGACGAATGTCTTTTTAGTCGCGAGCAAGTGTTGGTTCTCAGTGAATTGAGTGAATCTGAAAGCGTGTCATTGATATTTATAGATAGAGTGGTGGGGAGGACTCTCCTGATTGGCTCTGGCATTGTCGTATTTGATCGGGCATCGGCAGAGAGCTGGATACCATGTTCCGGTGTTTACACCGGAACAACTTTGACATACTACGTAGAGTCTCATTAACGAGTCTACTAACGAGAAGGTCGCATTGCTGACAACTACCACTGAAAATGCCCTTTGTAGTTATGTGCGAAACGTTCGGAGTTAATATCTACATTGGACCACGGCTACCCAGTCCGAATAACAAGAGTTTGAATTTCACTTCCGGCCGTAAAAGTTTAAAACTTCATTATAAAAATAGATAATGGATTCAAAAATGTCCTTTCGATTTCTAATATAATTCAACGACTCCGTACAGCAACACATGAACAGCGTAGACGGCCTCAGAGACGAACTGGACCTGGCGACCGAAAAAAATAAAGAACTCGAAAGGCGGCTTCACATGGCTTCCGCGGAGCGCGACAACATCGCATCGGCGTTGGAGGAGGCATCAGACAGGATACTGCTGTTGGAGAGGCACACTAGGGAGCAAGACATGCGCTATCAGCAGAGCCTGAAGGAATACAGCCTGCCGCAGGAGAAACTGTCCATCGAGGAACGGTTGAGCGGTAAGTGTTTATGTGTTCTTGAGTGGGGTGGGATGTTGGAGGAAAGGTCCGCGACACGGATATTCAAATTTTATATTCACATTTTTTGTTATTGTCAAAACAAGATAAATTGTCACCTTAAACTTAAATAACATCAACTCGTAGCTCAAAATGTTCACTGAACGCTGAATGAGAGAGGAACAAGACACAGATCAAGATTTTTTGAACTCAAGGGTTATCTTTCTCAAGCCCAATTGAAAAACCGACTAATTTCTTTGGTGGAAAATTGCCCAAAATAGATAAAAACTTACATCTAGTTTTTTTATTTTTTTCCAGAAGGGCATTACCAATAACGCACAATTACCTACAGAACAGATTGAAATTAGTGGAAAAATAACACGTTAACATTTTCGGAAATAAACAATTTTTCAGACACGAACAAGCAATCAAACTATGTGTCCAGGAACGCCTGTTTTTTTCTAATGGGAGGTTCAATATTTGAGTAATATATCATGTTATTGGAAAATAAAAAATTGTCAAAATACAACCAAAAGAGGCAGGAACTCGAGAGATCATTGTTCATGTGTTTTCTGTTGAAATGAAATATATGGTACTTGAATTGTCAATACCTGAACACTTTTTTTGTTTCTCAATCTGATTGTTTGTGTAGTGTTAATCTTTTATTCGGATATTTCTCTGATTCCAAAATTCGTATTTCATCAAAATTCATTTGATTTTTTTTTGTTCATTTGCATGTTTGGCAAGTGTAGAATGCCTGTGTTTTTCTTTAAATTATTTTTTGATGTCATATTTATGTTCTTTCAATCGATACATAAAACATAGTTTGCCGTGTCCTATATATACTGTTAATTTTGTGGAAATTGATTTGCCGAATTATTTCCTTTGTAAGAGACACTTAATTTCATTTGAGAAAAAGCTCGAAAGTTGTTTTCTTATATAAAAGATTTTAAAACTTTTTTTTGAGTTGAAATGTATGTTCTGTCTGGTGTTTGGTTGTCATTTGATTTTTAAATATTGATATAGTCAATTTTTAGATATTAGAAAGTATCACCTTTACTTTCACAATTAATTGCAGGTACTTGTTTTCTCATGATTCATAATCTATGTTCGTTATCAAACCTGCATTGAAAAGCTACCTCAGAAGTGTAGTGCTGAATATTGAGCGTATCAACACTGATTATTTTATTGGGAACAAAATTTTCAGAATTTCAGCAAGTTACAATAATAATAATAGGTAATAAAAAATATGTTTCCTTGTTGGTTGTCACGGCGTTCAATGAACATTACTATATTTTCTCTCGTAGGAATCAGTTAGTAGATAAACTCGTTGATTGAATTTCATCAATATATTGATGGAATTAGGTTGTGACAAAACATGACACAGGTATTTTTAGAATGATGTAGGAATGTAGATGGTGTGATGCAAGAGTCTTTCTCTTTAGGGAAGCTATCTCAGGGTTGACAGAACACGAAAAAAGGGTTCAACAATACATATTTTTAGCCAACAGAAGTCTTAACTTCGATTTATAAAGCTTTCTGCCTTCCTGCACATTTCATTGTAGACAACTATAACTAAACTAGAGCGCAAAAGTATATAATATCAGAAATATAGATATCTAATCTTCAAAAATTTCAGAAACTATGGTCATCTTTGATGACAATTTGAGTTTTCTGTTTGCTCAGATGCAGATGAATACCACTTATGAGATTTGTGGCATCACACTATGCTATCGAATCAGTGGGGGATGCTTTTGTGTTCTGGTTTGCCCTCGTTATATTTCCCTGAAAATGAACAAACTGACATATACTGTATGCATACAAAACATTGACAAAATGTATGTTTCATTTTCTTCATCTTTCATCTGCATGTCGATTTAAGATAACATATCATTAACACCACCAATCATACAAAATCTTCATTTGAAAAACAGACTCTAACACATATGTAGGAAAACACGGGAAGATCTCCCCTTACCAAGACGTCATCTATGGGAATGACAAAATACTTATGAATATCAATGATGAAAGAGGCTCCTAAAGGCAGTCCGTTCCAAAACCAAGATTCTACATCGACCGCTGAACGAGATTCCTCATCATTCTCTGCAGCTTTCACTGCAAAGCAAATAGTTGAAACCAGAGCCCAAAAACAAAACATTCGCGATCCAGTACAAGATAGAGATTTTTGTCCTGCTATAGATTTCATGAGTGGTGCTAGGCTTGCAGTGAAAGTGCAGATGAAGGCAGAAGACGAATCTCGTTCGGCGGTAGAAGCTTGGCTTTGCAACGCCTTTGGGAGCCTCAGTTATTATTGATATTCTTGGTTTGTCTTCTGTTTCCCTAAGGGAAGACCTATGGTATGTCAAAATAGCCAAAGTCTAGTATTGGATCATCTTTGCTCTGATCTCAACTAACAATATATGTCGTACTAACCCCAACAACTAACTGTGTGTATTGGTCTGACCAGCCGGTGAACATCGATCTCTCTTATCAGAAATGGACATCTCAGAGCCGACGTTATCTCAAGAATGTATGTCGGTATACCGCCAACTGAGGTCACTAGTTGCGCAGCTCAAATCTCACTCCGACGACGACAGTGGACTGCATTCAGATTGTTCCACCAGCTCCATGGATGATTCCAGGTAACTACTCTACTTCACTATTATTAACAAAGTACTTTTTGTCACAAATAGAAATCGTTGTGCGAACCATAGAGACATCCTTCTCTCATCTGTCTGCATGTTGGACTGTCGCACATTCCGATTATAGGATTTGTATTTTCATTACGTACCGTCACACTGGTGCTAGGAATCGTACGTTGAAATGTAAAACCGTGTTAATCCGCAATTCGCACTACTTTTTACTTCTGAGGGTTGTCGTTCATAAAGGGGCGACAGCAGGGGTCTCCTTTGCACTTTCCTGCATTTAATATTGACAACTTCCATCTCCTTGTGGAAATCCATGTAAATTTTGTAACCTAGTCATTCCTTCTTGTCCAAATCTTGATTTTTTTATGGAACTTCTGAAATTTCTGTGAACCACAAATTTCCATAATTGGAGGCCTGACTATGTGTATACAAGTTTACTACAACAGAACCCAAGTTATTTTCAAAAATGGAGCTATGCCCAAACAAAGGAGAACGTCTATTTACATATAGATAAAACTTGAAGTCAATGGAAATTCGAAACTTCAACGTTCAACAAAAAAAACTTGTTTGAAAGTGGTTGACATTGTTTTGTGAATGTTGCAAATCAGACTTCCATTGTCTAAACAGATTTATAATCTATGAACATCAAATACAATTTGTGATGAACTGTTTGGAACCTTTGTCGAAGTAATTAATATTACTAGAGTTCTATCCCAACACCAAACCGTTATTTTTAACACTTCGACACGTGTTTCAATTACCAAGTAATCATTTTCAAGAAGAAGATTAAACTTCCTCAACGCAAACCGCAAACGGGAAAGTAGTTTTCATTTGTTGTGTATCGCCACACTTGCTTGGCTGAACGATTTGAAGCAGGTTCTGTGTTATATTTGGACCTAATTTCTTCTGATCTACGACAATCCGCTGAAGTAAGGAAGGGAGAGCACTGGTTATTATGGCTTCTCTTCCCTGCGGGGCTCTTGTTGTGTTCTAGCCAAAGTCTATTCCAACAGTTTAGCTTTGCAATGCCATCAGTAAACATTCTGCGGAAGATTTCTCCTGATGTGGCCTAGTATCTTGTAAAGATTTTTCTTTGTGTTACAGAGCCTGAATTCCTGATCAATCGGGACCGATTCCTCTCTTGGTTGATACAGATGTTTTTCCCACTTTTTGTGGGTCTTCTTCACCTTTATGTTTCAAAACAGCAAAAAATTATGGACTTCCTTCTCTATTGTAAATGGTGTGGTCTCCATGGTCCATAGTATAAAAATGTCGTCAGCGTATTTTCACCAGACTTGGAGCTTCTTAAATAGCCAGCCTTTGAACCACTCCACGTATATTTGTTGAAAAATCTGTTTTTCCGTTAACCAGCTGTCGCTCCCATCCTATAATTCTCAGAAGTTGAGCTAAGGATTATCGAGGTCTTACCTTTTAACGTGCGATTTCTAGCACGGCATATGTTGCATATAACTAGTGACAGTCCCTCGTATTGCGCGAATAATTTTTTTGGCATTTATAATTTATCTTGATTATTTTATTTACTGTTTGTTGCTTGTATATATTGGACATTAAACGTATTTGTTAAATAGTTTATTCAAGTCACAGTAATTCATTTGCTCTACAATTCAAATCATCTGAATATTTTGGTCCGGTAATTTTCGAAAACTTTGCACATTTTATTTCATTTGTTTTTCCTATGTGTTTTGTGAACAGTATTTAAATACATCAAAACGGTTTGTTGGTAGAAAAGTTAAAATGAAGTGTCTGTCGAGTTATAATTTCTTGTCAATAATGACCTATATCTGATTAGTTGGATGAAACAAACAAAAGCAGAGTACAATAATGGATTATTTTTCTTATGATGGCTTCTTTTCCTTAGATTTTCACCGGGATTGCTCAGCGAAGTAGCTCAGGAACTAGTCGGATTGGTATTGGACACAGACGTAGTTAGACTTCTAGAACGGCTAGAACAAGCAAGAAGAGAAATTCAAGAGAGAGATGAAGAACTGGCTAGAAGAGCGGATAGAATAATGGAGCTGAATAGTAAAGTAAGTATTTTATCCAAGCTACTTGTCTCTAGAAACAAGAAGCATTATGAGGTGATATTCCATCATTCACAGAAATTCTCTTAAAAATATTTCCTACCTTTCTATCCTTCACCACGTTATCAAATGATTTTTGACATTTCCCTGTCCATTTGAATATGGTATTTTTGTCAATAAGTTATATAAGAATTTCAATTTTCTTAGCAAATTTTGTACAGAGTTTGAATAGTTTGACAAACCCAGAAAAGCTCCAACTTTTGTTTCATTCTTGAAATTGGAATTCAACTCAAAATAGTTTTTTCAATTTCTGACATTGTTTTTGTACAATGGTTTTTCATGACATTTCGAATATAAATAGATGGTCAGTTTCTCAAGTACAACAAAGAGTATTTCAGAAAATGAAATTGGTGAAAATATAAAACTTAAACTACTCCTTTATTTATTTGATAAAGTGAATCTGTTTAGACCAACTAAAATAGTTGAACCTCTGCAACAATTGAATTTATCAGGAGGATATTTTAATGTACTTGTATATTTTACCTATATTCGAGATATCATGGAAAACAATAATTTTACAAAAACAAAGTCAGACAAGTGTGCTGTCGCCAGTAAAGTGAAATATTAGATTTGTGTGAACGTACTTTGAGAAAACAGGAGAGCCATGAACACAGACGATCTGTCGAACCATGAAGTTTAATTAGTAAACTCTCAGGGCAGACATGGCCAATACAGATCAATTAGCGTAACAAACAAATGAATGTTTGCCAGGTTCTGAAAATAACGTCGATATTAATTGAAATCATCTAAATATTTCTCTCTCAAATTTGTGAATTGAATTATGAAGGCCTCAGTATAAACAATTTGTTTGTAGGATTGTACAGTGATGCTAACCAAGTTAACATCATCAGGAGATGACCGAGACTGATAACAAGAATACTGTCTCTCGACGCACGTTTCACTAACCAAGTTAGTCTAGCGAAAAGTCATAATCATCTCCTGATGATGCTAACTTGGTTATCGAAAAGTACATCGATTGACAGTGTTCTTGTGTGAGAAAAGTGTTTTCAATAGAGGCATGGCATATTAATTGGAATTCTTCAAAATTCCCATTTTTGTCTCACCTGGAAACTTTCCAAATGTAAATAACTTTTACATCAATATTTTTTTCTTATTTCACAGGCATCTGTTTGCGAAGTGGAACTAGCTTCGGCAATGGAGGAGCGAGACAGGGCTCGGCACGATGCCTGTGATACGTCTTTGGCACAGGACGACATCGTCGCCAAGGCCCGTGAGGACAGAGATGCGGCAGTTCAAAGGCGAACGAAAGCCGAGGTAGAGCTAGCCAAAACAAGGGTGGAACTCATGCAGGCCAACAGTCAACTATTGGAATCCATCCAACAGAAAGTGGAACTGAGTCAGCAACTAGAGCAGTGGCAGGTAAATACACTTAGGATTTGAAAGAGATATGCATTTAATTTCTTCCTAATTGCCTGAGAAGAGGGTCAAAACTTTGAACTCATAATAACTGTACAGGTTCCTTCCTTCCTGAACTATTTTCAAAAGTATATACTTTTGTGAACCTTAAGAGCAAAGGATATCAGAGTGCTAGAGTGTCATACATTTTGAACATAACCTACAAAAATGTTTGTCAACAGTGAACATGTGCAAAATTAGCCTGAGTATATGACATACATACTACCTGCAGTGAAATAAATAGCTGAAACTGTTGAACATCTGAAAGATTGTGTTTACAATGTTTACATTTCATTATTATGATGGCAGTAGAAAATTAGAGTCATTAGTGATTGTTTTGAATAATCTATTCAACAGGTTTTCTGCATTTTTTTTAATTTTGATAATCTGCTTCCACATACAAAAACTGCAAAATTATTTTCTCGACAGGCGTTTCACATTTCAACTATCTTTATACCAATTATTTAATCCAATGCATTGTTCAATTATATCTAACAAGGTGAACTTTCACTTTTAGTGAAAGTATAAATTCGGAAAAATCTTAACAGGGTGGATTATGATTACAACAAAGTATGAACACTTAGCTGTTTTCAGACTTTAGAAAATATCCCCAAATCTAGTATCATATATGCCGATTTCAAAAACTTGAGTTGCAAAATATATTCATTTGTAAAAACTCTCAGGATATTTATTTAAAAAGTGATAGGCACTGCTCAAAAATATGACTCTTTGTCGAATCAAAAGGTACTAATTTAATTTCCTGTGCTGATGAAAATCATGTAAATATCTAAAACAAATAGATGTTAACTGAAATTTAATATATTACATATTTGTGGCATTAAAATGAAATTAACCTGTTTTAATTTTTAGATGGATATGCACGAACTGTTGGATGAGCAGCTCAAAAATAAACTCTCGAATCAAGAAGTTAAAATGAGGAAAATAGACAGTGATCCTGTACCACCTCCGAGAAGGAAACTTTTGGGTTTTTTCGGTCGATAGCACATTGAGGAAAGTGAAAAGAATTTTTTTACAGATAGAATTGCTCATCCTGATAGGTAACTAAGCAATCCACATTACAGAGCAAGTATGAATCATTTGTTGGCCAGAGAAATACACGTCGACACGAGGACTTAAAATGTAAATGGTGTTTCACTAAAATAGTTTCAGGTTTTTCTCTGTTTTATATATTTACAAACAATAAACGACGGTAAGGTGTTTCTATTGACAGTGCAATATGGTCCAAAAAGTGTGTGTGAGCTTTATACTCACTCGGTACTATTGTATATAAATAATTTAGTAATAAAATATAACTCGAGATATACTGGTACAAAGGAGAACACCAATATGTGCGAATCCAGTTACTTCAGGTAATGGAGCATTCAGCAGCATAAAGTAACTGGGTTGTAAATGTTTTTTCATATAAGTCATCATTAAACTGGAAATCAATGCTTTGAGAACAAAAAATAAGACGGGAGTACTCACACACCTGTGTATCTTGCTTTTCGATTTCCAGAGGATAAATGTAAGTGGATCTCGAAAAAAATTTTATAAATGATTTTCAACACTAATTTCGTCTTGATTTTTATGTTGTATGTATATTAAATTTCGGCATATTAAGTATTTTTTTAATTTGTATTATATTTTTTCATAATTTTCAGGCATTTTTTAATTTAGTCATCACTTGTGTGATTTCTCATTTAGTGTGATTTTTTATAAGTATTTATCAGTAATTTGATTGTAGTATAATTTGAAATATTTTACCTGGCAAGGTATTCAGCAATTGTATCGAAACACTCTGTATAAACCAATTATCAGTACTTTGTGCAATTGAACCAAGATAAATAATTCGGAAAAAGTTTATGAATGAACTTATGATATAAAAAAAAAAGTTTTAATTTGATTATAAAGAATGAATATAAGGTGGTGATGTTCATATATTTATTAGCCTGTAGTTGTAAATTTAACTATAAAAACTGTGATTTTAATAAATTAAAACCTTTTAGTACTTAATAGTGTATTCTTAGTAGTGCAATTTATTATATAATTAATTGTTGTGTATGTAGACTCGATTAACTATTTATTTTAAATAATAAAAAATGAAATTTCACCTTTCAATAGAAGTTTCATTTACCAAAACTACATTTATTTCATGGCTTTTGATAGATAGATGTTCGTTTGTGCTTCTAATGCACACGTCAAGATGGGTACATACTAAAATATATTCAAAATAACATACAAATTACAATTAAAATGAATCAAACAAGGCAAAAGTGCACAACTCTATGAACAAATTATCAAAATAAAGATAATCATATTCCACTCATGTAACAACCCAGATCAGCATTAAAAATGTCAGCGATTGAGTAATTAACTGTCCTGTATAAAAGTAAAATATGTTTAATTTTGGTTTTGAAATTATTATAGGATAACCTCTTCAGATGTAAAGACAGCTTATTATAAATCCTAGGTGTGTAATAATTTACAGAATATTGGCTCTTCGTTAATCATACAAATTCAGGGGCTAGGAGAGCTGTATTTCTTGTGTTACAATGGAAAATTTCATTTGCAAAAGTTGGTTCTTGAAAACAAAACGGTAAGTCACAAAGATTGTTATTCACATTGAAATGAAACTGTTCTCAAAGCTCGATAAAAAAAGTAGTAAATAAATCCATTAAGAAGGAACATCCTTAAGGCCCAAAGCAAACCAGAAAATAAAACCAGAATCGAGATATTCCACATCTATATTGTGCCAGTTACATAAAGTAAACCTTAAAAAGACTTGTCCCAAATAGGACACATTATAATTAATACAATTAATGCTTAATTCTTTAACTGCTGGTAGCATTTCCATGTTCAACCCTGCAACAAAAAAAATTGTAAATATATATTCAGATTGTACTATTGAGTATTGAAAATAAGTAAATTACTGATTTCCCAAACTCAATAACTGTAAAAACTATTCTTATTGTACTTTCTACCAACCAAATTGGTATCACCCAATTCGAACTCAAATTTATATCTAGATAGGTGAACTTTTAGTTGATATCAATGAGCATAATCACTAAAAATCATTTCTTCACTGGAGGAAACGATTCTGATTCATGCAGATTTTTGGCAACTTGATGTATTTATTATTTCACAAAGTCATCACTTAGACCATTAATTTTGAAAACAATCTTCAAATATTCTTTTTAGCATGAGCCACTTGGACCCAGGAGTTGAAATCTCATCTCGCAACCCACACCTTATATTTTTTTAAACAAATTCAAGAGAATTCAAGTCAAGAACATTACTCCAAATATTGTGCATATAGAGTGTGTGTGATTTCAAACCGCAACAACGAAAAGGGCCATTAGGCATATTTTTTATTGGAAAAGTGAATAGCCCATTCGATTCGAGCATATTTCAAACCTCTACATACCTTATAGATCGCGTTAGTTATACGATAATAAATTCCCAAATTCATAATTTTTTGACCCTATAACAAAGTGTATGCTTCAAAGAAAAGGTGAAGTACCCTTCGAAATGAGAAACACATGAAATATTGTATGATTTTTACTATGAAAGAGTTTTACAAAAACCGCCACACATGTTTTGCTATACAATAGCTATTGTATAGCGAAACACGTGTAACATGAAATATTCAAATACGAAGTTTCATCATCGTAACAGGTACAAATAGATGTCCCTAGTTCAACCAAAAATCAAAAGTTGAAATTTTTTTATCCATATCGTTTGATTTTTTGGTATAATAAACTGTCAATCAAAAATTGTAAAAATACCCCTTTATATGCTTTTTTCAACATTTGTCTCAACCCGTGACAAATTTTGACAAAAACCTTATGATTTCATATTAAGTTGTCTCTTTTTGACAGTTAGGTATTTGGTGAAGAGAGTTATAAAAGGATTTTGCGAGTTTTCAAAATTTTATGATGCACTGTTTGGAACCTTTGGTGTAATAATGAATATTACTGGAGTCTTTTCCCCAACACCAAATCGTTATTTTTAAACCTTGACACGTGTTTCGATCACCAAGTGATCATCTTCAAAGAGGAAGATTAAAACTAATCTTCCACTTTGAAGATTTAAAAATAACGATTTGGTGTTGGGGAAAACTCCAGTAATATTCAGTTTTCAAAATGGTAAATCTCAACTTAGTCGAGTGAAATGAGATTGTGCGCTTTGTTGGTGATAATGCTCGATCAATGAGAGTGGCCGCGGAAGAATTCAACAGAAGAAGATCGTAAACCAATTCACCATACAACCGTCTCCAGGATCAATACATTATTCAATAGAACTAGGAGAATAAATGAAACACATGTAACGAGACAAAGAGGGAATATAGAGATAGAAAGACAAATTTTAGAGATTATTCAAGATAACCCGAAAAATAGCTTGCTGCAGATTTCACGAGATTTACACGTTAGTATATGTAAAATACGTACATGTTTGAAAAAACAAAGTTATTTGCTTCAAACCCAAAATCATACACATGTTAGAAAGAGGCGATGAGGAACGAAGGTTGGAATTCTGTTTATTCTGCCAAGGTGAATATTTAAATAATAATAACTTTCTGGGCAATATTCTCTTTACCGATGAGGCGACATTTACCACTATCGGTACAGTGTCCACTCAGAATTCCAGATACTGGGCAAGGGAGAATCCACACTGAATGATAAATGCAAAAAGACGATATTCACAAAAAAATCAATGTCTGGATAGGAATATTCAAAAACCGTACAATAGGCCTAGTGTTTTTTGAAAACACACTAAACGATGGAGGATTTCTTAATTTTTTGACAACGAAATTCTTGGATTTCATGGAAAAACTACTCATTGAAGAACGCAGAAATGATTTATTTCAGCCAGACGGTGCCTCCGTTCACAATGTGATATCTTGATAAAAATTTCAGGAAGATGGATTGGAAGGAACAGCCCTTTCATTTGTTGGCCCCCTCGATCACCAGACCTGACTCCATTAGATTTTTTCTGTGGGGATATTTGAAAGAAAGTGTTTATAGAAATAGACCACGAAATTTGAATGAATTGAAGGAGAAGATAAGGCAAAAGTGTTGTGAAATAACACCAAGCCAATGTGCTCATTCATGCTAATTTAGATTTTTATTGAAAATTATTTATTATAAAAGTAAATCATCTCCCAAGTATCAATTAACAACACACCAGGCAACGAGCTTCGAGCGGTGGCAACCGGGCCTGTAGTTGGAGATTATGAATCGCTGCCATCGTCGCCAGCACTCCCTTGTCGCCGAGTCGACTGATATGACGTCAAGCTTGACCATATTCAACTATTAATTTGAGTGGGAAGATAAAGAGTGAAATTTAAATTTTTTTGCAGATGTACTATTTGAAACATAAACTTTCAAATAATGAAATTAAAAAAAATTGTTAAATGAGCCCATTGAGGAAGACCCGCCAGAATTTGAGACGACTTTATGAAAATTGTATAGAGTTTGAAGGAGTATATATTGAAAACTCCAATATCTGACTGTTCCATTTATCATTTAATTTATTTCTGGTGTTGGTAATTTTTCTAAAATGAAAAACACGTTTTCAACTTTTGATTTGTTGATTTTAATTAAATTAGATACAACTCCATGAAACGATTTCAACCTATGTAACTTCGTAGCTGAGTATGTAAAGTATTATTTCATTGAATGGTTACTTCATCTTTTCTGTAAAGTTCATTGAACTTCATACAGGGTCAGTCAAAAAAAAATGGATTTGGAAATTTGTCATCATATAACTAACATCCTGTATGGGATATTGGACTGAAACTTGAAATCCAGATGTTCGAAATATTCCCAAATCAGTGGGGTATCCACTTTTCCGATAAAAAATGGCTAATGGTCCTTTTCAAAATTTCAACCCATTTTGCAGGTCATAGTAAGCCTTGAAAATGAGAATAATTCATATCTGTCAACATATTTGTATAGAGTTCCTCGAGTACCATAATTTGAAACTGTCAATTTTCAAAATGGGTTCACGGGTTCCAAAATAACAGGGTGTTGCGGTTTGAAATCGCATGCACTGTATCCATCGATATGCAACAAAGAAGTTAAAAAATTTAAACCTTCCAAATCAAAAGCAAAGTCGATAATGAATTACAATTTAAAAGTAGTCTTCCTACAAACAGGACATTCATTTTTTGAATAAATTCAAGACATTTTCAAACTATCTAAAAATTTAAGAAAATGCTGCAACATTTTTGTACTTAAATTCAAAAGGTTTTTTTTCAAGTAGTTTTTCAGAATATCTTCTACATTACAAAGTGTATGATTCCTCAAGAATAGTTGGTGCCTGTATTTTAAGGATGTAGCAAGATTAATGTGATACTAAATTACTGTATTTCAATAACAAGAAAAGAAATTTTATATTTTCAGTGTATTTCACCTGATTACCTGATTGGCGAAACGTAAGTCAAAAAAAATGTTTTCACAGTTCTGGTTATGGCAAAAGTAATTTCGTGAAATTCATTCTACGCTAGTTCCTGTTCTATCCATTAAAGTTAACTGCAAAAATAAAGTAACTTACAAGTAAGTTCTATAGTGCATATTGCAATCCTCTGTATATTAAATCTAAATCGAGAAAAAACAATAATTAATATAAATAGAAAGTGATATTTAAATTATGAATTTAAGTTTTTCAAAACTCTACTAGCTTTCACAGTATGAAAACCTCTACATTCGAAACAAACCATTCCATGCTAATTTCAGTAGTAAAACATCTTGGTGCTCGTAAGGAAATTTTACTTAAAAAACTAGATCTCTTGGACCGACTTTTGTTGAAATACCTGAAACCAGTTTGGCTATAGTAACGATTCAACTCAGCACAACATTTTCCGCATTATCACATAACAAAACGTGAAACATCGGCCACCCCAAGTTGATAAAACCGTTGGGCATCGATCCTGGAGTACCGTAAACAGCATACTTACAAACAATCTGTTCAAGCATCCTTTGCTTCCCTACACACTTTCTTCGTCTTCAAAGGACACTCCAACTCATGCGCAGCTACCCTCTTGATTCCGGCGCGATAAACACAGCTCTCTGATTCATATAGACAGGGCAGCTCCATCGATTCGGTCATCTTCTCCAGGAAATGATTCCTCGTTCCTTCGATCTTGCCCTCACATGACGGGCACTTTTCAAGCTTCGTTTTGCAGACATTGCACAGCGTGTGTCCTGTGACGCACTGGAGGATCGGCGGAGCCATATAATCCTTGCAGATAGGGCACTCGAACAGCCGTCGCAATATCTTGTCAGTGTGCGAATCACGCGGTTCCAGAATGCTGATCTTGAAGGACATCTTGTTGGAACGGAAAGTGCGACGAACACAGTCTCGGGCCATCTTGGTGGTGAGGCGACGGAAAATGGCTTTTCTCTTTTGCCGATACGTGTGATCCGCGATTTTGCACACGCCTTAAAGGAACAACTATTTATTCAATGGAAATATGTCAGATTTAGATGATGAGGTCCTTTACTTAAGGTCTAAGGCTTTCGCACAAAGGTACTCGTTTAATTAAAACTTCAGTATGTATCTTTCGTCAATATAGTAATTTATTCAATGAAGAAAAGAGAAATGAAACTTTCTTTTGAAAATGTCCGTATAGGACGAAACTGCAGTAACGTTAGTTAGAAATAAAAGTGGTAAAAAACATAGAAAGTTTCATTTTTCTTTTCTTCATTATGATTTCCGACCACGTAGTAGCGGCTACATCCATCAATTTAGTTTATTCAAGTTTTCAAAGCTAATTTAGAAAAAGAGCAACCTTTGTAACATTACAATTACAGCCCTTCAACATATTTGTGAGGTTTTATCAATTTTTCTGTGACAATTGAAAAAGTAGTAGACACGCCTCCTAACCAATCACAGAAAACCAGATACATAACTTACTACCTTCGAGGCCGATCACAGATGAGCAAATTCATAATTTTACAGTTGTGTTTCAATTATTTTCGATCTTGAGAATCTACTTCTCAATTTTGAATATGTTCTCAAACATAATACTTAATCATTAAACTGACAGTTCTTGAAATATTATAGTTTCTAGTATAAAACAAAAATTTAATCTTGGACTTGGGAAGTGAAAACGAGCATACTCCACCAAAAGTTTGTAATGTGGTGAAAGAACTAATATTTTCACATAAGAATAAAATTAGAATACAGTAGAACCCCGTTTATCCGAGTCGTGTTTAACCGAGCTCCGGATTAACCGATATTATGTACTGGGTGAGTTAAGCTTGGGATTCGGTGCACGCTTCCACTATTCAAAAATCTTGGTCAAAAGTTATTGACTCTGAGGACTTTTATGACATTGAAGAAGATATTCCATTGAATGATTTGGCTTCTAAATTGAAAAGCCGTGAAGGTTCCGGTTCTGTCAATGAGACATAGAAAATCAAGGAAGAAGAAAAAAGTTTGTTTGAAGTAATACGAGCATTAGAGGGTTACGAGAATGTGACGGATGCCTTGCAGGAAACCAGAGAAGTCGATGACGATGACGAAGTGGTAGATGAAGAGCCTGCCACTAAGATATCCCATCAAGAAGGTTTTGCTGCTTTAGAAAAGGCTTTAATTTATATTGAGCAGCAACCAGAGGCAACACCTGCTGATCTACTTCTTAATAGATGGCGGAATATTGCAGCGAGAAAAAGAGGATGCAATATGAAACAGAAGTGAATAGATAGTTATTTTACTGTTTTGTAATGTACTTATCTACATTCCACATATCTATTAACATAATTAATGTTTTATTGGGCGAATAATAAATAAATCCGGATTATTAGAGTTTTCATTTATCCGAAATGGCTTCCCTCCCTATTACCTCGGATAACCGGGTTCTACTGTAGTTATAAATCGCATAAAATGTATGTTATTCTACTCACAAGAAATTGGCTATTACTAGCTCAAATAATTTGAGACGCTTGCCTTCGGCATGGTCGAAAAACTTCATTTTCACAAGTAATGGCCACATTTCCTGCACTTTGAATTATATACTATTTTACCACCTCTATTAAATACTACTAGAAATATGAATGCTGTTTGAAGTTTCTGAACTAACTCAAAACGATTCATACAAAAAAATGCATATCCATCAATATACGTTTTGAAATATCTCTTTTATATAAAGTAAAACCGCTAGAATTCAAAATAGTGACTTTTAGTTGACAAAAGCATTACTTTTTTTTAATCCCTTCCCCTTTTCATTAAGAGACATACAAGGTAATATTTTTCAAATTCAATGCAAAAGAATTTATCCAAATTACTGACTATAGATCTAATTATTGCTTGAGTATATCTCCATTGAATTAGTTTATATACAGGGTGTAACATAAGTACGTTAAAATATTCAAGTGACGTATTCCTGAGACAATTTTAAGAAAAAAAGTCTATATGAACTTATGTCCGAAATTGCTTCGTTTCGGAGATACGGGCTGTTGAAATTGAATTTTTTTTTTGTTTTTTGAAAATAACTCTTGCAAAAAATAAGTTATTTGCACGAAATTCGGTACACGGATTTTTTGACGTGGGAAATCATAATTTCGTATTAATTTTCATGTAACATGTAGAGGGCGCTGCGCACGCTCTCATTATTTATTTCAAATTGCCCTAAATTTTTTGACAGTAAACTTTTGGGTACCGAATTTCGTGCAAATAACTTATTTTTTTGCAAGAGTTATTTTCAAAATGCGAACAAAAAAATTCAATTTCAACACCCCGTATCTCCGAAACGAAGCATTTTCGAACACAAGTTCATATACACTTTTTTTCTTAAAATTGTCTTAGGAATACGTCACTTGAATATTTTAACGTACTTATGGTACACCCTGTATAGAACATTTTGAAATAGATTCAAAATGTATGTTTTTGTTGCGTTTTAAAGGTATAAGTCACTCAAAATAATAATAAAACTTCATAGTCAATATGATTCAATTGAAATATGTGAATTATATTAAAAGCAATATAGATTTACGAAAACATTAAAACAACAAAACATGAAAAAAGTTAAACGAGAGACCATGAATTGTTGACAGTCTTCGCCATATTGAAGAATATAGAAAGTAACTCATTTTTGGACATTAATCAAGATACCCAGTATAGAAGTCTTGGTGTTCTTGAAAACTTAATTTTTATCGAGCACCAAATATAAAATATTTGAATTGTGAATAACAGACTTTTTATTATCATTTCAGTCTTAAGGCTTTTAACTTTTATATAATAAAAATGATATATTTTCAATGAAAATCAAGTAATGAACCGTTTCATTTTCTGAAAGATCAGAAAGAGTGAAGAGAAAGACAAATACTTTTCAGTAAATTATACCTTGATGATAGTGATAAAAATGTCTCCATAGTATGCTTTTTCTTGTACTGGTATAATTTAAAAAAATCTCAATCAAAGATTCATTGACAACAAAGCCTAATAAAGAAAATGAGAAATTAAGTTATGTTGTTGAAATATTTTATATGTTAAAATGTTTTTTTCGTTAACCTGCTGTCACACCCCTACGAACGACAGCCCTCGGAAGTCGAAACTTGTGTGAGCTAAGGACTAACGAGGTCTTACCCTTTAACGTGTGATTCGTTGGATGTTAGGAATCAGACACAAAAATAAATAAAAAATTCAACAAAGGTTCAATCCATTGAAAAATTTTGCTAATTCATTCAATCTTTTAAAAGACTGATAATGCTTCAATTAGGTTCTTCAACAAATTAATTAACCATACGAAAAAATCTGAGAGATGCAAATTATTATCTCTGACCATAAGCAAAAAGTAGTTGTGATAGGTACACAGTTTTTTGTTAATGTGTTGTCTTTTATTTTATTGTATTATTAACTAAAAATTATCCTTGTTATTACAATATTTGAGAACAGGCTCAAAAATTTCACTTTTCAAGTATATACTTACCTATGGAACATTTTGCACAGTGTTCTTTATCATTGAACAGAATTATCTTCTGATTGGTGGAAATTATTGAATACTTCTTATTATCAGCTTGCAATTTCACCTCATATCTGTGTTGATCTGGTTCTAAGGAGCAAACACTTATCCCGAAAGAACAATCATCAAAATCAAAAAATATCAAATACGTTTTTCCATCTTTCACTAAGACATCCACATTATAATATCCATAGACGTCCTTTATCATTAAATTATTGAAATGGAAATTGGTAATGTGATTTTCTTTGAAGTGATTGCTGATTGCCTGCAATTTTACTTTTTCGTGACATTTCGCTACTGGACAAGTTATTTCATCATCTGAAATTTCAACTTTCTCTGTCTTTTCTTGACCAACAAGTTTCAGATTTGCCACCACCTGGAAAAAATATTATTTCAGTTGGGTGGAAAACAAATATTTGAAATATAGGACTCAAGATTCATGAAAACTATTGAGAGAAGATCCTAATCTTCCCAATTGTTTCTCGTGTGGAAAACAAATATTTGAAATATAGGACTCAAGATTCATGAAAACTATTGAGAGAAGATCCCAATCTTCTCAATTGTTTCTCGTGTTAGTTATCTCAGACGTCTGTTATGTGGTAATTCACTTATTACTTTTCTGTGCCTAAAAACTTTTGATATTGATATAAAACTTCAAGTATGTTATATTGAATTACAATAAAGATAATGTTATCATTTATCGATCATTTTTGGATAACTTTGAAGAGATACCTGTTTATATTTGATTCTAGTTAATTTGCAGATATTATCAATATAAAATGCTTCTTTACTGTTTTTAAAATGATATGGTTCATTTTTATAACTTGCCCAAGTAAGTTTTTACTTTTCTTCGAATACGCAACAGCAGCCACGAATTGCACAAAAAAATGAAAGAGAATCTTCGATTCAGTTATGGATATGAAAAGCTTTTGACCCATAAATGAATAATGCAAATTAATCCTTTTACTGTAACCAAAACATAAGTCGCCTACATTAAAATGCTTCTAAAAAATAGCAAATATTTTTATTCCTGTAAAATTCCCCGAAGAGACATCTCAAATATATCAATTACTGACATCTTCAGATGATTTCAAATTATATGTCAAAAGTGCATTCAAAATATATCTTACATATGTCATTCAAAGATATATTGAAGATGTCTTTCAAAGATATCGCAGATATTTGTAACAAAAGATATTTTCGACGCGTCTTAGGACATTATTGCATAAATTAGGGACATTCTTAAAATTTAAGTTATGTTTTGAAGTGTACATCTTCAAAATGTTTTTTGAGGCATCTTCGTGCTATAAGAACCAAATTGTGGGGGTACCAAAATCTATGGTACAGGAAATAGTTTGATAAATAACAGGGTATCAGGAAAATACACTTGAAGAAGCAAGAAAAAAACTTTAAAGAGATCGTCTAAAAAAATTGGAAGAATTGCTTCAACCCAGCAAGAATTCGTTCAGAATAATTACAAGGTTACTGGACATTGTTCATTCAGAAACCTTAATAAAAAAATACTTTAGCAGCAGGCTGTATAACAAAAGAACAGAGATATCTCGTCATGTTTCATGCAAATATGAGCCACTGGATGACACAAGGTAAGTAATTTATGGACAACCCAAACTTGGACCTAAATTTTTTCCAGAAGAATGTGACAAAGATCCAATAAAGGGCCTTCTTAACCTAGTACAGGGAAAAAAATAAATAATTCCGGGAGGCTGCAGTCTTTTCTAAAAAAAAAACAGTACATTTAAAACAATTGAAATAGTAAAAGACAAACCTCTTCCAATATGTAGTTTCTAGTATTCTCTATTTGAGCTTCGCAAGAAGAACACTTCTCTGATTTAACTTTGCAGCTGTTGCACATTGTATGTCCAGATAAGCATTCGTAAATAGGCGGTGCCATCTGTTCTTCACAACTGGGGCATTTCAGCATGTTGCTGAGAGCAGAATTCTCTTCTTCCTTGACAACCTTCTCTACTTCTTCATCATCATTCACCTCATCTATAATAACATCTTTACCCATTAGGAGTTCATCCAATTCATCTTCAGCTTCAATTTTCTCATCAACAACATTTACAGTACAGGTGACGGTGCTTCCACCGAATGTACGTTTGATCATTTCTCTATCGATTTTGGTATGAACATGTTTCAGTATACCTTTCCTGTTATTCCTGTAGATGTGAAAGTTATATTTGCACTCTCCTAACAAGCATTTGTAGCAATGCACTTTTTCATTGAAAGGAACTATGTTCTGCTCAGAAACAATAATGGAATGTGGTTTTTCTTTTGAGCCAAACACCATTTCAAACTGCTTATCAGCAGTACCAAATGAACACACAGAAATTCTGAATCTGTCTACGTCATTATCAAAGAATACCACGTAGCATTTATCTTCCTTTTCTAAAACGACCATGCCAGTCTTGGTGTGTACATTTTCACGAATCATTGTGTTTGTCTGGAAAAATTTAATGTGTTTCTCTTTGAAATGGGCAGCAATCTTATCGTACATTACATGTTCAACGCAATCTGGTGCTATGCATATCAACGTACGATATTTACAATTTCTCTCATGTTCTCTCACCTCTTCCCACTCTATCTTTAAGGGACAACCCTATAGATGCAAGGGAATTTCATGAATTTTGCCAAATTCTCATACATAACAGCTCTCATTTTGAAACGAGTGTAAATTGTACATCTGCCACATTTATATTTTGCATCTACCTCGGATATGATGTACACTGGAGGGTAGGAAAGGTACTGATTGCAAAGTGAACACTTCAATAATTTCACAATATCCTCTGTCAAGACCAAGTTGGTGCTCAAATCTGGTTTGGAAACTTCATCAGTAAGTTTCTCGAAAGCTTCAGCATCAGCAGAAACTTTGTCAGAAAGTGTGTCATTAACTTTGTCGACAATTTCATCACTAACTTTGTCGGCAATTTCATCACTAACTTTGTCGGCAATTTTATCACTAACTTTGTCATCTAACTTGACATGATCTTCTTTGAATTCTTTGTCAGACATGGTATCATTAACTTTCTCATCAACTTCATTGAGAACTTCATTCTTGACACAAACTTCATCCTTGATAGGAACTTCATTCTCAATGGGAACCTCATTAGAAACTTCGTCAGAGACGTCCATCTGAAATGGTGATATTGAGAAAGTATTAAAAATTGATGCTATTTCAAGTACAGGTACTAAACCTAAGTGATTCATAAAAGAGAATGAAATAATCTGATTCAATAAAATGTACTGTAGGAGTACCCCGAGATTCTGTACTTATTTAATTTTCATAGACGCTATTAAAAGAATATATATTTCAGATGATGGGATGTTGAAATATGTAAATGATGGCATGTTGAAATATGTAAATGACATAAACTTCATCATTTCACAAAATCAATTCAAACAACTTGTTGTCAACTGCCATAAAAGCATCACAGTAATTTAGTGATTATCACAAACAGCAAAAACTAGTTACATGCAATTCAAGAAATTCTGTGTCTTATTTACACATCAATAACACATATTTATTCACCAATACGAAAACTCACTTGGAAACTCCGTGCACATATTTTTTTCCAAATTAGTCACTTTTTGTATGCAATTCAAAATATAAGAGTCAAAGTTTCAATAATTGTATTAACTCCCTTTGCCATGGCATGATGCAGTCAACCCTTCAATATTGTTTGATTGATTGATCAGGATACATAAAATGTGTCAATAAGTTTGGTCATATATTGGGTACAGACATAAAACCACAGTTGACAATAATGAAATGCTTCAAGAAAAAATTGAAAATAATTTTTCAGCCTTTTACAGCATTGACAAATTTTTAAATTTTTTATGCTTATTTGCATTTTTTCACTTTGATTTCTCAAGATATTGCCAACAAATAGTAACAAATGCTCTATTGAAGTGAAAATATCATTCACATCATTCTAAAAATGGAATAATTTGGTGATTTTTTTTTTTATTGAAAACATTCAAGATAGGTGAATAAAGGTCAGTAGTGAATATAAGGTGCCATTTTACTTATTTTCATTACCAGAAGCGGTTTCAGGAAATAGACGATTTTTCAAAAGTTTGAACTTTTAGATGTCTGTATCTCCGAAATTTAACTGGAGTACCTCATTTTGACTTCAGACTCGTGATCAGCAGACAAAACTGAGCAAGTCAAATATATTTTTCTCTAAAGCTCAAGCTGCGTATCCGAATAACTATCATAATTTGTAGTTGAGAATGTGTGTACATGGTAACTTATAAATAGCACTTTAATGTACATATACCAGATCAACTTTTCTATTCCGAAGTCAGATCAACAATGTATAAATGGCATAAAAAATACCTGGGTATAATTTACTCCGAATCCCTCAAAAAAAAAACAACTGATATTAGTAAGAAATTAAAAATTCAATAGAGTCGTGAATTGAATACAGAACCTAGTTAAAAAAAGGGGGCCTGTTTTCAAACTAGCAAGTACCTATTCATTGTTACCCATACAACTTGGTTGATGAAATGTGCATCAAGGAAAGTATTGCATTTCTGGTGATTGGTAAAGGTGCTTGTTTTTGGATTTATTCTACCCTAAAGGTTCCAGTTTTACCGTTTATTAATATATTACCTAATTTGTTGTTAAAATATTAGTCTTGAAAAAGTTACATGTATCTGTCAGATTTGCAATATTGGAACATGGAATAAATCCAAGAATTTCCGTTTCCTCTTTGAAGTGTATGGACGTATAGGATTTGTGTAGTAATAGTTCAGTCGTTTGTGTGTTTGCCGTCGGAAGACGTGCAAGCAATATATGAAATAAAGAAACATTAATAAGAAGTTCAGTATTGCATAAGTTCCCTTAGTGTATATTACACAACGGAAAAAGAGCTGTTCATATAGAGCGGACAAGTCTAAGACCATTAAATTAACGAAGAAAATAAACTCAGGAATGAGTCACAATACAAATGTTCATCCTAACCTCACAAATATTATCTACTCTAGTAACTTGTTAAATGATGGTGTAAGAATCTTCTATCGCGATTCCATAAAAAAATACACAATTATGAACTTATGGAATTAAATAATTGAGGCATAATATTTGCCAGCTTTACCCACTTCCGCAGTCTCATTTCCGGTACCTGTTATAATTTAATGTTTTATTTTATCTGAATGGTGTCAACGTTTAGCGGTATTTATATTTTACTTGTGACCTGAAAACCAAAAATTATTATTTGAATTTACCCTACCTTGTTCTCAGTTTCTTCCATTAGAAAATATTAAAACTTCAAATTAAATTTTTAAAATCAATTTTCACAAGCCAGTCTAAAAATTCCAATGGCGTATGGATGGTACACGATGTTGTCACATCAACTTTTTTTGGGTGAGACAGCAATGATAAAGTAGGGATATGAGCATTCTGTGATGACGGTGTCACCCAACGATTTGACATGTATAGATTGAGAAGTAAATAAACACATCTGTTTAAAACAAAATTGGTCGTCTGTTATTCTGATTGACTATGGACTGTCATTCTAAAAATTGGCTTCTTGAAAATGTCAAGTTGATCGTGTTTTGTTTACCAGTGAAGTTTCATAACAGTGGAATCAGTATGTGTATTTTTGGGAAAGAAAGTTTTTGGTCTTCTACTTCTCCACGAATCCACTCATGCCATCGATGACAGTACGTAAATAACATTCATTCACTTATTTGATTAAATCCCAGCCATAGGAATCTTGTTTAAATTGAAAGGATATATTTTTACAGCTACCAACTGAGTCATGGCCGGTGGGAAAAATCGTATCTGCGTTAAAGTTTGGATCGGTGTATGACAAAGAAAATATTAAACTCCATCACTAACTGAATACGGTCGTGAATTTGGATGTTTACGGATTTGAAACGTATTCATGATGATACAAAACTGATGTTGGTTTTGAACTGTTTTGAAACAAAATTTGACGTTACATCACGTCAGTTGTCAGATTCTGCTTTATTTTGATCATTATAGTTTATAAATTGCTGAAAGCTTTTTATCAAATACGTTGTAAGGATGTATAAAATAAAGCTGTATGCACAAATCCGATTCTAATTGAGGTTGGCGAAAATTAAAAAGTTTGTTTTCATTATTGAATTTGACATCTGACACAAATTGAATCATTCCATTATTATTATTATTAATGACGTCACTACGAATCGTTTTTGAATACACACTCGAATACGACTAGACGCCGGAAAACGCCTTATAATAATAATGTCTTTTATTTACCAAGGTAAAGAAGAGAGTACATAAAGGAAAATTCAATGGGTTTGGTAAAATCCTGGAATCCTATAACGATCAAAATAAAAAGTAGAAAATGATGTAAATTCCGTTTCAAAACCAAGCTAAGATGTTTTCTGGCGTTCAATCGTATTCGATCATGTATTCAAAAACGATTCTTAGTGACGTCATTAATAATAAGATTCGTCAGAATAAAATGATTTAATTTATGTGAGATGTCGAATTCAATAATAATAACAAATTATTCAATTTTCTCTATTCTCAATCAGAATCGGATTGGTGCATACATTTGTTTTCATTATTATTACAAATGTAGTTACATTTTTGAAGTCAGTGTACCAGAATTCTTTCTTCTATTCAAAATATGGGCTAACAACAAAAAAAAGAAGACTGAAAAGTGACAAAGCGTAATATAGCGTTATATTCTATGGTAGAAAATTATATTAAAAAAATGCAAACCCGTATTTTCTAACAAGTTCGTTCGACATCTTGTGCACAAATAAATGCAAACGACTATTCTCTTGCTAGTTAACGCATCAGAGCAGAAACATAGTAGTGTGGAGTGTTCTATCGCGTCATAACCCCACCACCGTTCTGACGCCGATCGGGAATCGACCGATCGCCATCACGACAAATCGCGTCCCGATACACTGTACTTCAGTTTAGTAATACAATTCTAAACATAATGAATATATGGAAACGATATAATTGTGGCGCGTCACGACACAATAATATAATTCCGGCTTTACACACATGACATTTTCAAAATTTACAGTGTAATATGTGATAGAAAATCAAGTATCTGAAATGACTTTTGAATTCTTCATCTGGATAACCAAGAAATACACTCAAATAATCAATAATACGTGGCCTAAGTTTTCGGATTTCTCGATTATAATTTTGTAAAGTTGCATTCCACTCTCCATCTGAACTAGTTTCTGGAGCACTATGGCGACGCATCTACAAATCTCCAATTGCTGTATAAGATTACATTCAAACTCAATTTAATAATTTATACTTCTTTTCCAATATAAATAAAGTTAGCTTGTAATTATTGAAACTTGTTGTTGACGTTTACATAATCTCATTAAAACTTTAACTTCATTTTTTCTCGGAGTAACAAAAGACAAATTACTCTGAGCATTTTTTCAACCTCGTCATTTGTGATGTTTACAAGGACGCCCAAAACGTTCCATTATCCATTCCACTTGATTTACGACAATAACGGTCGCAAGGAAGTGGAACGTGAAAAACTGCGGTCGTGAGATCGTTTAATGGAACGCATTCATGAATACGTTTCAAATCATAATTGATGTGAAGTCATCCTTTCAACGCCAGCCAGAATCAATGTATTTGAATTACAGACAAATACGTTTTGAATACATGAGCGTCAGAAAAAGCCTCTGACACCTGTTAAATTTCTAATTTTGCCAGATTTAGCACATAAAACGCATGCGATCTTCAAGAACCACAAAAAACACTTTATTATATATACCTAATTATTACTGAAAAATTATTGGATCACTAAACTTAATTATTAACGTACACTCTGCCACGATCTTAGCTCTGATCTTATCTAAATCCAACATATATATCTATTTCTCATATGAAAATAAACACAGCTAAATCAATAGAAAATCTGCCAAATTGTAATAAAGGGCAAAGTGAAAAGTTCACCCCGAAACGTTACTGAGTAATATAAACCATTGAAGAGTCTTATTGGTCGGTAACTTGTAGGTATTCATAAATTTGTATACAAATTGAAAAAAAAAATTAATATTTATACTTGGCTTTTTTTTAGTGGTTTCAGAAAATCCAGTTGCAACTGTCGCGAGAGTCTACAAGTGCTACCAACAATTTCAAGTTTCCCTATTACTCTATTCAAAGGCGTGAATAATATATATTTGTCAGTTTGCTCAGTGAAGAAATGCTAACAGATGATGTTTCATTAAGAAGGGGTGGACATAACTTTCAAGGGAACCTACTATTCTGTAATTCATATGGGGAGACTTTCATCAATGATTATCATTGAATTGGCAATACTTTTTCAAAAAGTACTCCCTAAAAGTATATTTGAGAAGGAATCAGACGGTAAAAGGTTAGACCTCATCAGTGCTTAGCTCGCACAAGTTTCTCAACTTCTGAGAGTTGTCGTTCGTATGGGGGCGACAGCTGTTTAATGGAAAACAGATTTTAAAACAGAAACAGTAGTTTGTTAAGAGGACTAAACAGGATTTAGTTAGTTGGTGTTTTCAAATGATGTGACGTTGGTGATATAAAATTTGAAACTTTCATAAAACTATAAACAATTTTTCCATTTTTCTGATTCACCTAACCCAGTTGCTAGATCTCCAGTCCATTTGAAGTATCTGAATCAAAAATCTTTTATGCATGTAATATTAATTTTAGCTCCAATGAAATCATATATATTTATATCTTTATTGAAAATCGGAATAAATACTTCCTGTTTTTATACTACTTGTATTTGTAACTAACGTTACAGTACTTTTGTCCTACAAAGACATTTCCAAACTAATATAATAAACTTGTGATGTTAGTTACAAATACAAGTAGTATAAAAAGATAGGAAGTTTTAATTCCCATTTTCCATGATGTAGTACCAGCTACAGCTATAGAATAAAGAAAATAAAATTAGACAAAAGTTATTTTCTATATTCAATATGAATTTCTACGAATAGGTCATCAATCAAACCAGCTACATCCATCAATTTCTTAGTTCTTTCTTCATGCGATTCCAAGTTTATGACCAAATTATCTGTGACAAGTGTAAATCGCAGAGAGCATACATCAAATTTATAATTTCTTATTTCACTCACCAACTTAGTTTTGAAAGACAACTTCACTTCAGTTTAGATTGCCATTTGGAAAGAATTGATTTCAAATTACTGCTCAAACTTATATTGAGTGCTCATTTTTTATACAGAAATGAAGAAGGTGCAATCCAAAAAAGAAGAATATTCACAGAAATAAGGTCATTACTTTCAAAATATTAATTCAAAACTTCAATGAAAGGTTCTCAATGTAACATAAAACTAAGATTAAGGCATTTTCTATTGAAAAACATTTTTTAGATCTAATTTTTATTTTTCTTTTTTTTTGAAAAATATTCTTGATTGAAAGATACAGCATTCATATCAATAATTACGTTTTCGTTCTCTATAGAATAAAATTTTTTAATGAAATGAAAAGATTGTCTTTCAACAAATTTGCACTTTTTTCCACCTAGAGACTTACCAAAATTTCTAAGAAATCATTTGAAACTATCTAAAAAAAACACTTGACACTCTTGTCAACCTTATGTAACGTCAAAGGCCAAATTATAAGTATATACTAATAAAACATACACTGACAAACATTAATAGAAATTTAAAAAAAAATGAAAAAATCAAACTCAATTAATGCTTTTGAATTTTGGCTGGAGTATCTGAATCATTTTCTTCAGAATTTCTTTTCAAACCACCTTCGATCTTGGCTTTTTATCATCACCCTGAGGCAATTCAACCTTCTTTGATAACTCTTCAAGGGTGTAGTTTCGAGTTTTCTCAATATCAGCATCACAAGTGGAACATTTGCTTAATGAAGATTTGCAAGTGTTGCACATAGTGTGACCAGTGAGACACTGGTAGATGGGAGGGCTCATGTACTCCTTACAAAAAGGGCATTCCAGTAGTTGAAGCAGAATTTTCTTGGCTTTTCTTATGATAGCATCTTTCACCTCCACCTTAGAATCATCTTTATCCTTTGATTTCTCACCTAAAAAAAAATGTATCATGTCTTGTAACACCAATATCTATGAATCTTAATTTACATAACACAGTCCAAGATATCATGGCTGGCAGTGTTATGTTATTTTAGCAGAGATAAATTTTGAGAATACATAGTAAAATGTACTTGAGATTTTGTCATTCTTGTTAGCTTGAAAGCATGTTCATGAAGTCAAATTGTGATACTCTAACGTCAGATCGCTGTTATTAATAAACGCTGTTGTGTGATTGTCAGTTGTTTTTGAAGCTAAATGGATTGTGGTTAGATTACGAGATAGATTTGTTAGTTATTCTTCTTCAAAAAAATAATGTTATTGTCACATCCTAAGGACAATATCATTTATTACTTATTAGAGTTCTGATGCTAGGATGTTAAAAATGATAGATTCCTCAGATATCTGAAAAAATGCCCAGCTTTCGAGCATAAAATGATGTAGATCTGACAACATACCTAGTATTTAAACTTTAATTTGTATCAATTACACAATCATTCATCAAGGCGAGTTCTATACCGGATGTCAACAAATCTATAAGACAAGTTACAAGTTCTAGAGTCTAGAGTATTACATGTATCAAA
This sequence comes from Leptinotarsa decemlineata, assembly GCF_025532065.1. NCBI lineage: Eukaryota > Metazoa > Arthropoda > Insecta > Coleoptera > Chrysomelidae > Leptinotarsa > Leptinotarsa decemlineata. The sequence continues at coordinate 457,663 of NW_027412549.1, read as the reverse complement.
AAAGGATTTGGTAATGTAAATGATATGTCAAGAGAAGAGTTTTCACCTATTTTTCACTTTACGGATTCACAAAAATGGCTTCGGTTTTAAACTTCAATAGTGTATCTAGGTGAACATATTGTTCAAAAACTAATCTAAGGACTTAGGGTGATGCCAGAAAATTACAACCGTCCTGTCGATATACATTGTGACAACTTTATCAAAGTAAAAGGTAAAGCAAAAGTTTCGTGTATGCCAGTAATGGCAACGTCATTACCTAAATGAGTTTTTGTTTTCCAAAGACTTGATAAAAAATAACTAAATTATGCATCATATCTGTGACACACTTGACAAAATAAATAAATTATTATCCAGTTTTTTCCTTAGTATGTATGTTTTTATTTTACTTATTTTCATTCCAATCACAGATGAAATAGTATTGAATTATAATGAATTATAAAAATGAAGTAAGTGTAAAAACTTTCAGAAATGTCACATTCTGATCCACAATTCTCACAGAATTGTTTGTAACTTTACAATATTTTCATTATCTGTTCATTTTCAATCCCATAACTTATGTTTCTCTATTACTTTTAGAATTACTGTAATGGTTTGAATTCTTATTGTATATTTGTTTTAATGTAAAAAATTATCCATATAGCTAGTGGGTCTGCAATTTTTCGAATTTCTGAAATACACAGGGTGTTCCATTGAAGAATTTAATATGATGGAACTGGCTGATATAAACAAATTTAAATAAATTTTGTTGTTTTTGTTTATGTAGATATTTTCAGTTGTTCGACAATTGCTATCAAGAGCGAAATAAGTGGTTTGCTTGATTTCAACTAAAATTGTACCTGAATATTACTGGAGTTTTTTTCCCAACACCAAATCGCTATTTTTAACACCGTGACACGTGTTTCGATCACCAAGTGATCATCTTCAAAGGAGAAAATTAAAATTAATTTAATCTTCCTCTTTGGAAATGATCACTTGGTGATCGAAACACGTGTTACTCCAGTAATATTCATTACTACATCAAAGGTTCCAAACAGTGCATCATAAGTAAAATTGTACCTATTCAAATATGTTCATAACACTATATATTTGTATTGTATTATTTTGTTAATACTTTTATATCAGTTTTCATATTGCTTTTGTATTTTTTATGTTAAATAAATGAATATTGCAAGATTTTCACCTGAGTTTACAAAACGGTAACATGTGTTTCACTATATAAAAGCTCCTAGTTAACAATAAAACATAAGCTAATTTATAAGTGAAAAATATGCAAAAACTGTCCTCTTCACACACCATTTATATATACCAAACCAAATCTAATTTGAATACATCTGATATCAGAGAAGTTATTGCTTGTCTTGATAGAGTCCTTGACACACTGTATAAAAGTTATAAATCAATAAAGAGCATAATTTTTTTTTCAATTATTCAAAATTTTCGCAATACTTTGGTGAAACATATATATATATATATATATATATATATATATATATATATATATATATATATATATATATTTTCTTTATTTTCCATAAAAAATTTATAAAATTACAATTATTCAATCTAATTCAGCAAATAGATCGGTTTGTTGCTCATAAGGTATAACCTTGTTGAAAGGAAACAGTCCTCAATAACCATATTTCCTTCAAGTGATGAGATATGAATTGAAAACTTCTGAATTTCAACAATAACTTACTGTTTTAATAGTTCGATATTGAATGTGGCAGCAAAACAATTGAACTACTTGTAGGTTATTGAAGCAGGTAGTGTATCAAAGTCACCAAAGATTGTGAGTTGAAACTCAACTTTAACCGCATATTTTTTAGCGAGAATTTTTCTAGTTGTAAGTTGTGAATTGAATCAGAAAACTTACCTTCTTCCACAATATTGATAGTGTAAGTTATCAGCCCAGGACCAAACATTCTCTTAACACTGTCCCTATTTATTTTAGTAGTCATTCTCTTAGAAATTTCCTTCCTGTTATCTTTATAAACATGAAACTTTGATTTGCAATTTCCACTCACACATTTGAAACAATGCTCTCTCTCATTGAATAAAATAATATTCTGATTAGTGATAGAAATAGAGAAATTACTCTTATCTGATTTTAATTTTATTTCATACTGACAATTGTCAGCAGGGTCGGTTGAGCAAATGCTTAATCCAAAATTATTATCATCGAAATCAAAAATGCTAATGTACGTCTTTCCATTTTTCTCCAGGACATCAATGTTATAGTAAGCATACACGTTTTTGATACAAAACATATTAGTATGATAAACTTCGCTATGTTTCTCCTTAAAATGATGAGCAATTTTTTGAACTTTTATGGATTCATAACAGTTCGCTTTGGGACAAATAACAGAGCGTTGCTCACAAACTTTCTCATGGTCTTTGATATCAACAAAAGGAATTTTTTTCCCGCAGTCTTTATAGTTGCATGGAAAAGTCATCAACTTTGCAAGATGTTCATATATCGTAGCTCTAGTGTTAATAGTAGTCTTTATCGCACTGCATCTACCACACTTATATTGGTTTCCATCTTCTGAAATGAGAGCTACTGGAGATACAGAGAGAAAACTGTCGCATAAGGAACATTTCAGTTGTTCGATAACATTCTCTGGAGGGATGAAGAAGGAATCCATGGTTATTTTATCTGGAAAATATATGTGAAAGCAGGATATTGTTGATCGATTGAAAGGTGACCACAAATTCTCTTACAGTATAATTCGTGGTAACCAACCTAAGTGATGTATTGACGAACTTTAGACAAAACTTTTGGATGATACCCAAACAACACGCCACCAAACCAAGAACAACGCCAAACGCCGCTTAATCAATAAAGCGGTAAAGCGCAAGAAAGAAAAAAAGATGCAGAATACACAGAGGTTATAATGCGGTGGTGCCAACATATAGGTATTGCCAATTAATTAAATGGATTCAGTCTGTGTTATAAAAGCAGTGAAATGTATACCATACTTTTCATATATTCAACCTCATAAAAACTATAATCGGCTTACAATCGGCTTAAGTAGCAAATACTCTCAGGAATATTTACGTCTAGCTGTAGGAACTTAAGGTTGGTATTTTTGAATCTTCTCGTCTATTGGGTAGGCTGTAAAGATGTCTGACCAATGACGTTCTTTCATCCCCGAATTGTTGTCCCACCCATACTAAGCTGCTCAACTCATCAGGTTGATTAATTTGGAAATAAGTTAGTATAAGTAAGATGTCTAATAAGTTAAACCTTTGTATCGAATAGTTACAATAAATAGTTATCTGTGCTATCTTTCGCATTTCTTCAATTTGACAAGCCTTGTGTGTAACACAAATACGGACAATAAAACAAGTGTACGTCAAAACAGTATAATATAGAGTTCACTGTATCAAAGTGAAGCCAAAGCAAGATTTATATTAATCTCAGACGAACAAATTTGCGCAAAATTTGACATCTACAAGTAGGTATCTTCGGTTTAAAAAAATCTGGAGCCGAACTAACAGATTCAGTTTTGAGACCACACGATCATAGAGACAACCGAGTGAAATATATTTAACAAACGCTCAATTCTACATATCTGAAGTTACAAGTCAAACATTATATTAGTAACATTATCTGACTTTTCTCCGATCGCGACAGAGGACGGTTGTGCCGATAACGACTACCCTCAAAGAATGCACATGGAAGTCCTGGTCGGAGTGAAGTCCAAAGAGTGTAAGCTGAAAATAAAGTAACATGCGACTCCCTACGCCACTAATTAGGCTGGATATCGACGTATTCAACAAGGTCGTCAGTTCTATAAAATACATGAACATGTGTATTACTATTTTTTTATCCGAGGGTCTCGCCAGAAGGAGGCGACCGGTAAAAAATAAAAGTGTTTTTGTTAAAAGAAAAAGCGAATGAAAAAGTTTGAGTGGTCGCATTGCCTCGAGCAAGACCGCTGTGCCCCCGGACGAAGCTTTTGTTCACTATGAGGTATTATTTGTCATCATAAAATATTTAACAGTGGTATATTCTATTTGGAAAAAAGTTTTTGGCTTTCTACTACCCCATCTCGATACAAAAAAGATGAGGAAATCTTCCAAAGAAAGGAAGGAAGTAACCAATTTGAAAATATGTAACTCTATACATGTATGTGTAGATCATGCGAAGAAGTAACTTTCAGACACAAACTGAAAGAAAGTCCTCCTGAAAGCTACTTTCATATAAAAATTGAAGAATTACGAATTACGGAAGAAAAAAAATTCTTTCGAAACAAATACTTCTATATGAACACTGAATTATATAGTATAATTATACGGTATGTTGTTCTATGTTTTATAACAACCTTTGTATATAGTTATGTTGCAATAGTTCAGATTCACGAATATTTTTTTATGAATAGAAAGTTAAGTAAGGACAAATATACAGGATTTTCGTCCAAACTTACAAATATGTAAGTTCAGAAGGAATCCCTGAATATATTTTCCAATCGAATGGAAGTAGGTACACTTAGAACTACATTAATTTCATTCAATTCAAATTTGCCGCTCACAAAAGTGACAGATGTAATACTAAGGAGAGGGGGAAGGACACGAAAAATCGCCCCTTGAAGATCAGAGTGCCGCTTTTCACTTACGGTTTTGTGTAGTTAGGATGTTCTGTGGCAGTGTTGTTGCTGGCGTGTTCTGTGATGTCAGTTTATTTATTTGATTTTGATGATTGACCAGACAGAATAAAAATTCACCAATATTTTGATAGTAAATAATGATGTGCTGTTCGCCTTTCTGTTTATTTCTCTTCTTCTAATTGATTATTTATTCATTTCTATTGTCATCATGGATTACAGTTGGTATTGTAAGTTCATTTAATATACTTTTATATTTGGTATTTAATTTTCAGTACTCCGAAATGCTCGGTGACAAGATACTAGTTACGGCTTCTGCCTTGGTATGGCTAGTGATAAAATATTTTGTAAATTATCAAGAGTAAGAAGCTGAAATGATTTCGGAAAATTGTGATCCAAGAGCTGCTGTTTTTCGCCGGGAAAACTGAAATAGATTTCTCTTTATAATTGAGGTTTCTATAAAGGAAAACGAATCTTTGAAAGCGTATACTTTTCCAAAAATAATCAATAATAAGGCTATGTCAAAGAAAGTAGTAGAAGTAAAGTGGATGAACATTTTGAGGATTGGTTATCTCAACAAAACTGAAAAAGTATCTTGCCGTACTGTTTGGTAATAATTACCATTTGAAAGAAATATTAATGAGAATATTACATTATTTGCTACGAGTTCCATTCCTCGAGCTATGAGTAATCGAAAACAACTGAACGGTACTTGATGAAAATCCATATTAAACTTACCAGTACGGTATACTGTGGAATTTTTTCTATAAAAGGTACTGCCCAATATCAATGCACATCATTTCTACTTGAAATGAAAGTGAAACACACATCAATGATTTTGTAAAACCTTTTTAAAGTAAGGATTGACCCATAAGGAATGAAAGTCCATGATGAATGACACTGTCATGAGAATTTTTATATGAACAGCAATGAATCTCATATCTTCAGGTTGCTCTAATATGTAGAGTATGTGCTAGTAAATAACTATTTACCATTGTATTTATTTACCTACCTCCATTTCGTACTGTCATTTTTATATTCTGCTTTATTAGCAATAAGTAATAAAGACGTCATAGCTTCAGGCGTAAACACTTTTTTTTTCATCAGTTTTGTTGAAGTGAGTTTTTCATCAATTCAAAAATAGACAAGTTGCACTTTATGCCTAAGTATTACTTCAACCGCTATTATGGATAAGTACTGTTATAAATTATCCCCTGAAAACAAAAAGCCGGCAGAATCTTCTCTGCTCGACTGAGATTTAGTCAAGGTCACGTTCAGCCCCACTTGTGTCTTGTGTCTCTTCTTGAAAGCTCTAGAACGCCCTGTCTTTCTGACAGTCATTCCATCAGCTCCATTGGGTTAAATAGCAATAGAGAGAGAGAGAAAGAGAGAATATGCTTTATTGTATACATGATAAATCATGGTTACAAAGCTTAAAAATAGTACAAAATAATACATATAAAATATTAAAATCAGTAAAAGGTGTGTGTACACACACACCAACAGACACACACATGCATAGTACATACATTAAAACACAATAAAGTTCTAAGCCTGAGTCAATTTTTAAAAGAGAGAAAATATATATATATATATATATATATATATATATTATATATATATAAATAATATATATATATATAATATTATTGTTTTGTCTAGTAGTGTAATGAACTTGGGGTGACCCAAATCTGTCAATATGTGTTTTTTATTAATGTAACAGTTTCAAAAATGTATAAAGCCATTACTGTTAGAATTCCGAATTGTTTGAATAAAGGTTTGCAAGAGTCGCGATAATTAGCTTTGGACATATATCGTATAGCACGTTTCTGTAAAACCAGAATACTATTAAAGAGATAACTACTGCAGCTTCCCCAGAATGCAATACCGTAGCGCAATCGGGATTCGATTAAAGAATAATAAATCAATTTTGCCGATTGCAAATCTAATTCCTTGGCTACCAATTTAACAGCAAAACACCCAGATGATATGTTTTTCCTTAATGCTGAAATATGTTCATCAAATTTTAGTTTACCATCAATAAATAGTCCTAAGTATTTAGTATATCCCTTACTTTCAATGCTACTTACTCCAATATTGATATCATTAAGCGTACATTTGAAAGTAATTAGATTTGTTTTTTTAATATTAAAAGAAAGTATATTACACTCACACCATTTGGAAATTTTGGATATATCTTCAATGATTATTTTATTTAAATTCTGGAGAGACGGACTGTGCCAGATGATGGTAGTATCATCGGCGAATAATGTGAATCTACCGGATATATGTATACTTGTCAAATCATTTATATATAATAGAAAAAGAACTGGACCTAGGACAGACCCTTGTGGAACGCCAGATCTAATTGTTTCTAATGAGGAAGATTCTGTAGACTTGACAATTTGATTTCTATTCAATAAATAGGACTCAATCCACTGGTATGAATACCGCGACGTAGTAGAGACAGTCGGAAAGTGTAACGCGGATTGAGCTAATAATTATTTAGCTTTTTCCGATAACAGAAGAGTATAGTGAAATATGATGACTTAGGCTGCTTTTTTCAAAAACGTTAGATACCGTTAATATCGCAGTTTAACGGTACAATGTTGCTTATTCTACAAACTGATGATGTAAATTGAGAGGTACATGTGAATTGTAATGCCACTGAATATTATTCCAGGTCATGTGTGCAAATGTATGAAAGTTTCATTTCTTTGAACTACTTTTGTGAATCTATATGGTGTTTATCATCGAGTCTATGTTTATCATTTTGTGTGCGTTGAAAATTTTATTTCCATTTGGATTGAAAAATTTATATTACAGTGAATTTATTAAGCAGTTTTCTTAGCTTTTCAGGGCAAATGTTCTTGTTGAAATCGAAATACTTCAAAACATATCTTATTGTTCTAAACTAAACATATCTTTGTTCTAAACTAAACATATCTTTGTTCTAAACTAAGATATGTCCATGTTCTCTCTCAAGCTCTGCATTGGGTCGGGAGCACAGAACACAGAACAAAACAAGAATTTGAGCACAGAATACTTAGTTTGAATATTAGCTCCTAGTTACTTCATATATACATAATATTTATGTTTATGACGTTTATGTTATTTATATCTTATTTATTGTTATATATTTTGATACGTCCATATGCAAAGAGTACACCAAATATCTCCATACGTCCTACTCGGCCATAGAAAAAGATCTAATTTTTGTATGGCCTATGTGTGCTGTCTTTTATGTCCTGCATCACATATAATTGATATAATTTTGTACTTCCTTAGGAGTTGAGTATAATATTTTCGTTCGTTCAGTACAGAATATATATTTGACATGTTTAATAAAAGGATTTTTAGCATTTTTTCAAAATGCCTTCATAGATATTCTTCATATTTGGGAAATAATGCTAAATTTCAGCCAAGAGAAAAGTTTCATTTCAATATAGTAGAAAACGTTATGAAAAACATTCGAATAGATTCTATTCAAGAATGGCACAATGTGAGGCAAGCTATAATGAGCCACGAATATAACAGAGGTCAATATAATGCCAACAATGTAGATGCTGTGATTTTAGGACATTGTACTTCTGCGAGAAACTATGATTTGGGGTCCTCCTATATCAGCTTCCTCAAACAAGAAAATATTAAGCGGAATGTAGCAACTACAAGTAAATATTTGAAATTACTTTACTACATGAACGAACAACACCTCAAAGATGGTAAACGATGTCCAAAGGAACAAGAAGAATTGATTCTGAAACATTATAATGATCTACGAGAAGAATTCCCAATTTTAGATTCTTTCACCCTTGAAAATGCTGTTACAGCTCTCTGTCTTACCAGTCAGTGGAAAAAATGCTTAGAACTAATGAAAGAAATTGAAATATCTACAGTCCCAAATCAAGCGTCATATAGTGCTTTGATATCTGCTGCTTTTGTTAATGAAGAGGAAGATATGGCTTGGCAACTATTGAATGAGATGTTAGCAAATAATAGAACTCCTCTAAGTATATGTTTCCTCACTTACCTTGGTACGTTGAGACAGCAGAAGAAAAAGGAAAAATTAATGGAGAAATTGGAAATGTTATTTTCATTTTTTCAGGAGAGCGACTACATGTGTGATCAAGAAACAGCCAAAGTCATTTTGAATTTATGCAAAGGAGATGGTTTCAGAAACAAATTTACTTCAGTAAGTCAATTTATTCGAGTTTGATTATTATTTTGAAAAAGAGAACAGAAAAGGATTACCCAAAAGTAGGATTCATATTCTGAATAACTCATTCATATTTGAAAACATAGGGATTTTACTTGATAGTTGCCACCATATCTAAGAATGCAATCTACACATATATGGGAGTAGTTTAGTTGTGAATTTTGACAATATTTAGCTGACCCAGTCCTTCCCATTGAAATATTTTGATGATAAGACTCCATAATTTTATATCTTCAGGGTTATCACTGCCGAAAATGAGAAAATTTGGTTAAACCCATTTCGAGGGTTACTTTACTCAATCAAATCAACTATGTTGTATAATTTTTGGTTTACTAGTATTAACCACATAGAATATTAAAAATAATAAATTGCAGATTTATATAGCATTTTGTTTTCAAGTTATTCAAAATAAAAAAGGTGAAAAATCATAATTTTGACATTGCTTTTGTTCCTTCAAAATCTCAGATATTAATTCACCTAGAAAGTTCAAACTGGTGTCATTTTCTTCAGTTTTTTATAGGCCTTTCATTTGATGTAAACCATGACAGTAAAGAACTACAATAAATTTTTTACAAAATAAAACAAACTTTTTGAAATATATCAAAAAGACCCCCCTCGACTTTTACTAAGAAAGGTTTGTTGTTTGTATACTACTCTGTTAGCCAAGTTTCATTTTTGCTAGACTGTTAGCCTCTACTTTTTGCTAGACTTTGGCTAATGTAGTTGACTGTATTTATAGGAAAATATTTGGTTTAATTACTCCCTTTGTTTCTATTAAGGTTCTTATGAAAATGTTGGAAATGGATTACAAAAGCACCAGCTCATTTTTTTACTCCAAGCCAAGTAAATGTATTAATTTTTCAGGCAGTACCTTTTTTGCAAAAGCTTGATCCAAGTACTGGAAATTACAGATTCCTTAATTGAATCAGAATTGAGCTCTTCATCACTTTTGTTGGAGATACAAGTATTTGAGAATGACAAAATGAACAGTGCCTCTGTGACGGTGACTTCAATTCTAGTTTCGGAATCCAATTTTTTTGTGTATATACAGGTTATTTCATTAAACATGCAGTGAACATTCAGGGGGTTATTCCCCAGAACATTTTTTTGAAAACCCTGTTAATAAAAAGGAGTAGAAGAAAACAACAATTTATGTTAAAATTAATTTAGATTTTTTTTCAATTTATTGATGTTCCCGAAATAAAAGTATGGCATACCTACTATACATATAATGATTTTCGAACATTGAAACATTGTAAAAACGACATTACTATTGCCCGATCCTCGGACTTGAACATACTGGATTTTTTCCTATGAGGCCCAAAGGAAATCACTAATTTATTATACTCTTCTGCAAAATGGGAAATATTTATAAAATTGGATCACCACTGGGTGTGACTCAATGAGACCTGACCCTGATGTTTTTTTTTAATTTTGCCAATCATTGAGAAAATTCTTGTATTCAAGCTGAAGATAGTTATTCTCAACACTTATTGTGAATATAGAAACTTTGTTAACGTGGATTTTAGTTTTTAGGTTCTCCGAAGATTTACAACAGCAACTCGTTTTCATGAATTTTCCTATCTTCGATTCATTAGAAAATCATTTTACAAAATATAAATATGGTAATATAGGAATGTAGGCTTTCACGGGTTCCGGGTTTTGCCGTGGTCTTCTTTGGTTATAATCTTCAAACGTTTTAACTGCAACTGCGGCAGTCATCTTCAAATTGACACGTGCCGCAGTTGCAGTTGAAACGTTTGGAAATTATAACCAAAGAAGAACACGGCAAAACCCGAAAACCAATCACAAATATAAATATCTTAGCGTTTTAGCAAAATCAACTGTTTTCCAGTAAATGTTTGACTTTTTCATTCGTGAACCATTCAAAATAAAGAAAACACTACGTGAAACGTACCTCAATGCGATAATGAAAATTGCATTCAAATTGGTTAGGCCATTTTTGAGATAAAAGAATACTAACGCAGAGTACAGAGCACAAAGAGCAGAGATGTGAATTTGAAGATGAGATAGATTTCATTGCAATGATAATCAATTTTCTATCTGTCACTTAAGGTTTTCCAACTATCTATGTTAATATTATGCACCTAAATGAGGGACATTAAATTACTAGAATAAAAAGACTGTCTCTTTACATGCTCTAAAAAAACATGATTTTTGGTGACATCAATATCAAGTAAATTTTATATGAGTTTTTCAATATAAGCTTTTTATTCGGATTATGAAGGTCCTATTTGGGTGAACTTTTTCTTGCACCTAGGTAAGTATTTTATTTCTTTCGAAAATAATTATTATACTTACAAACGTGATCATTACTGTTACTTACACATCAATTTGATTTTAGATAACTTACCAAGGAGTTTGCAAAAACTGTCTTGAGAAACTGGATTACTTTGACTTAAAGGATGAGGAATTTGATGACTTGAAAGATAAACTCTTCAAAAATGTTATTATAGGCAAAGATGTGTTTGTAAAAACAAATCCAGAAGAATTGCAAAAGTTTACTAGATTTGTCGAGGATATGGGAAAGTTTGATGTGGTACTAGATGGTCTAAATGTTGCTTACACTGCAGGAACAAGACAACCTCCTCATGTCTTGTCGGGAATGGTAATATAAAGATTCAGATTTTATATTCCAGTTTTATATTTGAACTTATTTCTCAGGTAGCTGCAGTTGTATCTCATTTCGTTAACCAGAACAAAAATGTTCTAGTTCTTGGCAGAGTCCACATGAATAACTGGCCGAGAACCAACTGGAGATACATCAATGAACATGCAACAGTTTTTCTTACTCAAAATATTTCCCAAGATGACCCCTATCTTCTGTACTGTGCTCTAAATTCTGGAAAAGATACTATTATCGTTACTAGAGATTTGATGAGGGGTCACAAGTTCCTTTTGAAAAACCCAAAAGATAAAATATTATTCAATAGGTGGTTGACACAGCGACAATACCAGTTGATAACTATCAAAAACAGTAATAAACCCATTTTCAGGTAATTTGAAAACACTTTTATATAGGATTGAGAAGTTTACATATTTAATTCTGAATTACAATTAAGATGAGTTAGTAATTTTCTTCTCTTAGTAATGCAATATTTTTCAGGATTCCTCCTCAATTCAGTCAAGTATCTCAGAAAAATGGAACAACCTGGCATATCCCATTTGTGGAAAAGGGTGCCGATAATACCAAAAACGAATTTCATAAGACTTGGCTTTGTTTCAAAATACAGTAGATATTTTTCATTGTTTTTTTTATTTAATTTTAGTGTACACAATTTTCACTGTAGTATTACTAATGAAACCCTTCAAAATTAGGAAAAATGATAATCTGCAATCTGGGAATTTTCCAATTGTACGATTTTTCAGCGTTTTTGAGTAACTTTCATAATGCTTCCCGACGTGAGATTACAAAAAATGAATGTCGATTAATAGAATTACAAAAGTTCAAGATGAAAGACTGCATTATTAAAATGACCTTATGAAGATTACACTCTAGTTTTTTAATCTCATACTGAGTAACGGGAAAATCTTTTTTCATGGTATTCTGTCAATCGTAACCAATTATATTCGAATCTTTCATGTAATGAATAAAGGTATTCCAATACCGGATACCTAAGAATTAAAAATTAGAAGTTTCTGTTCATTCAGCTCCCAACGTATAAAATACAAAAGTCAACAATCCATAATGTTGTACTTTTATCAAGTTCTCAAATTCAGGGCGAGTCCACCAATTAATCCCCGTTGTAATGTCATAATATTTGTGCATGTTGATCAACAAAAACATCTTTTCAAATCATCCCAGCATTTAAGAAATGTAGTCTGCATGATTTGCAAATGAAGGTATTTTTGAGTAGTCCGAATTTGCTAGCATTTAAACTCGACAAAACTACTTCCACAGACAAAAAAAAATTGAGAATTCACCTATATATGTTTGATGTTCCAACAGCAACACAGGTACTGCCTGATTCAGTTTCAGAAATACCGATACAACAATCTCGAAACCAATTTCTTGCAGATCCTCATCTGAAATATAGGCAGAAATGGTATTATTTCAACTGTCTTACACTTTTACTAACTGCCCACATCTTTAGTTGATATTTAAAAAAGAATTGTAATTTTTAAAACCAATTAAAAGGCAATTTACTAAAATTGAATCTGAAAATTTTTGCAGAAATGTTTTCAAGATAATACTTTCAGGACATTCAAAACAAGACACTCAAGTCATCAGCTTTTAATCAATATGTAAAGTATACATAAACTTTATTCTATTCATTATCTTCCTCATCATCATCTTCCTGGCTGTTGATCTGGAAGTACCTAAGTTCGTAGGAATCTTTACCAGATGCTACAACTCTCAACCAATCACGAAGATTATTCTTCTTCAGGTATTTCTTTGTAAGGTATTTCAGGTATCTATAAAAAAAATACATCTTTAGAAAACATTTTCCAAGAACTTGAAAATAACATCAAACAAATTTTCCAACAGGATAATTCATTATAGACATTGAAATTGACTGTTGCAGTACTTTGTATTTACTCGGCTATGAATCCGGTAAACATAGCGAGCACAGCCTTTGATCTCTGCAGTATAAAACACCATTAAATCCATTGAAATGAAAATGTAATGGAGCTGGGACTGCAGTAGTTATATTTTTTAGTTACCTAAACTTGTACATACCTTTTGGAAAACGGAATTTCTGAATTGACAACTACTTTTGTTCCCTTCTCTCTTCCCAAAGTCACAACATGTTGACTTCCTTTACCAGCGGCAAAATTTTGAGTTTTTCCATTAATCTTTATCCTCTCCTTCAAATAGCTTTCCTAAAAAAATATAATATGAATTTTCAACACAAGACTCTCGATAAATTGGGCAAGATAATTGTGTTATATTGAAAACCATTATCAACATTACAAAATATTGAGCAAGAGAGGTATTGTTATATATTTATGTGACAAAGTTCTATGGTTTGGCTCTAGATAATTTTTTCATTTCACATATATATGTCTAATGAAACATACATGTAATATCCTAATATATAAAATATAACAGAATACACAATCCCAAGACAGTAGAGGCGATGGTATTCCCCTTATGCAATCGATAAAACTCAAGTCAGTCCATGAATATAAAAAATAAACGAGTCTCCCAAAGTTGGTCCATTGCAAATCCCAACTTTGACATCCACCGCACTTTGATTAACACTGCAAGACTCAGGGTATATCTAATATCTCAACTTCAGCCTTTGCAGTTTATATTCAGTGAATTGTGTCACATTGAAAATTTTGTGTGTTCTATATCTTAGCAATCTTCACTGAAAATTGTATCGGCTGAACGCTTTCATGCATTCTCGCTTGCACAAACAAAATTGCATGTGCATGAAGACAATTGAGTAAATATAAAACAGGTTTTGAAAATTATGCTACTATTGAATGGATCATACATCATTGTTAATAAAAAAGCAGTACATGAATACGGATGAGCCTGGAACTATTATTTTTATGTAAGGTTTCATAATTGGGGGAAAATCCAACAAAGTAGGTGTATAGGTTGGCGCTTGTCTGTTCACAGAAGACCTTTAGAATAATACCATAATTCAACATAGGTTGATAAAATATACATCTCTTAGGAAACTATAATAAAGCATAATTGTTGGAGTACTTTGTATTTACGTGATCATAGTTCAAATCGGTAAACATAGCGAGCACTACCTTTGATCTCCACAATACTAAACACCACTATGAACATTGGAATACATTTCACGTGGAGCTGGGACTGTGGAAGTTTCATGAATAATAAAAATACCACTTGAAATAGGCTTTAGAAAAAGTACTTACGAAATTTGCAACATCCAAAATGCTATCTTCACTTGGTGTGTGCAGTCGATCACGAATTTAAGTGCGACCTTCTTCTTTTTCAGACCTTTACCGCGAATTTGGGGTTTCTTTCCCTGTGGCTTGGTAGCAGGAACGGCGGCCTTTGTCTGGAATCCACAACAAAGTTAGTTGTGTTTCAGCCAGACAAAACGAGTTTGACGAAACACATCGAACGAAATACTGAAAATTATCTATACAATATCTGTGAAATAGATTGGTTGGTTCATAGATCAATACCACACAAAAATAAATAGTATTTGAACACGTGACTTTCTAAAAAATTGGTCAAAAAGTTTATAAAAATATTCCTAAGCATGGTAAGAAAAATAACCACCAATTGAAAGTTTAATATTATCAACTAAAAATATATAAGGATGTTGAAATAATTACCGGAGACATTTTACTAGTATCTACAAACACAGGATGCCAGGAAAGTTACTTGTACTATGCAACTTCACGCACCGACGTCGCTTAACAAAAGAAGGAGAAATGAAGGAATAGTGACGATTGACGTTTTTATAGGTTTTAATTTTGACATTATCCGCAAGGCGTCGTAAATTTGAAATTATTACAGTGTTGCCGTTCACCGTCATTTCTCAATCTAGATTTGAGTTCTGTGTTACTTACAGAGCAAAATAAAAACTCGACAACATTGGCTTAATGCGTCTCAATGGAAGCCACAGACTACAGAAACTGTTTACAATCAGTATTCTGTGATGGAAGAAAAAGCCATTAACTAAACAACATGATTTCGCACTAATAAATTTGAGTGTTTGCGACCTCCCTTGATGAAGCAAGGTATTTCAGGTTCCCAACATCCATTTTACGAGAAAAACCTAGAACTTACCTCTAGTGGTAATATTAGAACCGAGTTAAACGGTGAAAAAACAAAATATACAATCATTAAAAAAAACTATAATACAAAAGTAATACTTGATCATATCACAAAACACTACGTCTGAAGACAGACAGCGGTATCTTGTTAGAAATGGATCGTTATTTCTCTCAGTTCCAATTTCTCACAGAGAGAGCCTTTCAAAGTACAGATGCTTTTCAAGGAATGTTTTTATTATATTATTGATCGGGAAGTATTATCATATACTTTTTTTTATTATTGATGATAATCCATTATTGGAGTCGATTGTATCATTATAGATAATTAATTGTGGTTGTAATCTGATTTTTATTAATGTTTATCAGATAAACACAAGTGGCGCTAGCGTTTAGGGAAAGTCATTCGATTTCAAGGTCATATCGAATTAAAATTATGGGCTATGTTCCAATTTGAATATTTCGAAAAAAAAGAGTTTGCAGAGATTCATGCCTCCCCGAGGTTGAGAGCCCGGATTATTGAGGAAGAAGAACAATAATTTTTACTTTTGTGTTTCGTTGTTTTAATTTCATTTGATTTAATTCCATCACTTTGTATTTTGAATTTTGATTATAAGTCAATTGATTATCAAATAAAAAACTATGACTTGAGAAGTAGTCAGTCACTACAAAAATTCAATTTTATATAGAATATTAGTTCTATATAATAGAAATACAACTTCTGTGAGTATTTGGACTCAAAACATTTGAATTTACACGAAGCTAGAAGTTTCCCCACAGTATTGCTGTAAGAAGAAGCTAGCACCTCCATGTCATTTACTCCTGATTGCTTTCGAGCGGTCTTCAACATGCTGCTTGGGCATTTCAGCGAGATTGAGATATAACCTTTTTTTGGTTTGAAGTTTGACCTGTTTCCAGTCGGCCTATGGTTCTTCGACTCCTCGTTATCAGTTGTTCTTTGCTTTTCGGACTCTACTGTGTGTAATTCACCGATACACTTATAGCGTTTTCCATTGATAAAACCAGTGCTAGGCAAATGTATATTTTATGTTCCATTGGTAAAATGAGCATATCGAGGCTTCAATGCTTGACAGGACGATGGAACGTAAAGAGAAAATACAAATGTTAAATCAATTATTTTTATCGTTTTCATCAAGTACCTAGATATGAAGAAATTGAAACAGTAGTTGGAATAATGATGAAGAAATGTTAAGCAAAAGTGAATCATTGGTATTTTTTTATATTGAGAAAATTCAGAAAAGAGAGAGAAGCAGATTTTGAGCTAACCGATAAATTTTGGTAGTTACAAAAAATGGAAGGTGAAAAAATATTGAAGAAATCAATATAAATTCTTTAGTACCTCCTTCATATATGGAATATTTCAAATCGGGGTTTTCTTTTATTTAAATAAATAGTGTCCGAATTTCTCCGCATAGGTGGGGTAATTTCGGATAACATCTAAATTGCAAGTAAATCGAAGAAACCCTGTGTGTTTAGTAAATTGGAAGAGCAAAACTATTAGAATAAGCATATTTTAGCTCCAGCCCAAAATCCACACCAAACAGTGACTTTTTCGGGGTGTATCGGAGGCTCTTGGATCTCATGTAAATTAGATTCGACCCAAATTCCACAATTTTGTTTGTTCATGTATCTATTCATCCAATAATAGGCCTCATCGCTGAAGATGATTTTTCTAAGAAAATTAGGGCCACTTGCCAACTACTTCATAGCCATTCAGCGAACACACGTTCGTTCATTGTCTATGGTCCTTTACCTTCAGTTCCTTGGTCTGTTGAATTTTGTACTGCTGCAAACCCAACTCAGGACGCAAAATTCGCCAAGTTGTGGTCTGCGAAAGGCCGACTTCTTGTGAGCGAAGCAAAATCGACTGCTTCGGATTTTCTGCACACACAGACAACGGCTACATTTACAGCAGAAATTACGTGGACTCAAATTCACCCATCACATTGCGAATAGTCCTCTCGGTAGGACGATTAAGGCGACCGTAAAATTGACAAAAAGCGCGGTACATTGCCCGAAGAGAAGAACCATAGCATCAAATCTGCCATTCGAAATGAAAACCCAAGAAAAGTCAAAGTATTTTCCTAGGATATGGCTAAAGTATGCGAATGATGTTTTCGCGATATTCGATATCAAAAAATCGAATATTGGGGACTCTGTTTCCTTTTTAAATAACAGATTGCCTTCAATAAAATTCACGTATGAGTTTGAAAATAAAGGACAACTTCCATTTCTTGACGTTTTGGTAATGAGGAGTCAGTATAGAGGGCTAGAATACGACGTATTTAGAAAGAAAACATGCACGTACAGGTATATTCCTGACAGTTCACATCACTTTGTACAGCACAAACGTGCTGGGCTGAATTTTCCAGTGCATCGTCTTTTGACTTTTTCTCTTACAAATGAGAGGTTCACAAAAGTAAAACGTACAATAGAGAAATAGAAGCCAATTAACGGTTTCTCGAGGGATATTGTAGATGCTATAATAAGGAAGAAAAAGTTTAGGTTAAGAATGAACGAAATCTCGACTTGTCAAAACGATGGAAACCAAAATAAATATATCTCAGTTTCATACCACCAATACACAAAGAACATTGGAAAGATTTTCAAGGAACTTGGTATAAAGGTGGTTTTTAAAATAAGTCATACACTACAGAGCCTTTTAGGAAATCCAAAAAACAGTCGAGAGTTCGGAAAAGTCTGGAATTTACGAAATTAAATGTAAGGACTGCGATGCAAAATTCAAATGGACAGACTAAAATATCTATTAATATAAGATATAAGAAACACTTAGCACACTTAAAATATGGAAAACCTGAAAAATCAGCAGTCGTCCATCATATTTTGGTTCAAAACCATTCCATAGACTTCAGTTCATCAAGATTAGTTAGACAAGTTAACAACAGGCATCTAGATGCCTATGAGAGTGTAGAAATAAGTAAACATAATAATATTATGAATAACGATGGTGGACCAATACCTATAGCCTGTAAAAATAATATTTTAATTATTAGATTTACCTGACTATTACATAATGACATATTGTAAAATAATTTAAGACTAGTAGATAAGGCATATGTATTGTGCAATTAATTTAAGACACTCAAGACGCAGGTACCTAGAAGAGGTATCTACGGTATAAATAAGGATAATACTGTATGTTTTGTTTGATCTTCCTCCTGAAGATAATCACTTGGTGATCGAAACACGTGTCGAGGTATCAAAATAACGGTTTGGTGTTGGGAAACACTCCAGTAATATTCATTGTAAATACAGAGAGGTAATATCTTTTATGATCGAAATGCGCTAACCATATTTTTTTCAACAAAAAATCTCAAGTTTTATTGACCTACATGAAATACAAAAAATGTTACTAACTCTAGAAAATATGTTCGAACCCTAAGCAAACAAATGCAATCATCACTGGTGTTATGGTATGGCATGCATGACATATTCGATATTTGAGATCCTCCTAATCTACTGAAGACATTTGGCATACATTTACTTTAGATGGCTACAGCGATTTCAAATTGGATTTAAGAAATATTTATTTGAAACTCAGTGATCTATTTCATTATTAACCTTATCAGACCATGCCTTGATTACAGTAGAACGTATTATTTTATAATAATGCTCTTATAACACCGCAGCGACTTCTTGAGGTTAAGTGGAAGAGCAATTAATAACTATTTATCGTTATAAAAATTGAACTTCGCCTTTTGTTTTCAACTTGCTCATGTTTTTGTCCATCCTGTTCATTAACTGTTGAACCTTATTAGTTGTAAATAATAAAGACATTTATTATTATTATATATGTAGACATCATTTGGAATTGAGGGTAATCATGTGCGAATTGTGGAAAGAAGCACCATAATGTTATCATATTATCATTGTATGGCCGGAGAGTGGGTATGTTCTTATAGTTCAAAAAATGTGTTCAGTAGGAAATCTGAATGTCGAAGTCCTGTTCAACTATCAGTGTAAAAATATTGTTCAATGAGGTATCCATTGTAAAGTTCACACCATGAACATGTTCATACCCCATTTTGTTTTTAATTTCTGCTGTCCAATGTGATTGCGGACCGGTAATGTGCATTGTGTTTTTCCGTTAACCAGTTAACCAGCTGTCGCCCCCCTGTGAACGA
The DNA here is from genome assembly GCF_025532065.1 of Leptinotarsa decemlineata. Lineage (NCBI taxonomy): Eukaryota > Metazoa > Arthropoda > Insecta > Coleoptera > Chrysomelidae > Leptinotarsa > Leptinotarsa decemlineata. Next base: position 437,945 of record NW_027412549.1, on the reverse strand, counting down.
CAACTCTCAAAAGTCGAAACTTGCGTGAGCTAAGAACTAACGAGGTTTAACCTTTTAACGTGTGATTCCTAACACGGGTTGGACGATCGTCCGGCTATGCGGTTCGAACCACCAGTTCGCACACCGGTCGATTGAGTGAATGGAGCAAACCACCCAGATCAACTCATCAATCTACCGTCCCACCACAATACCACCAGGCTACTAACCCCAAGCTCTTCTGCCAACACTTAAACTGAAATATGTGGATTTATTTCAGCATATGCTAGAATATTCAATGAATGTTCTTCATTTCTAGCTGGTGCTGATTCCACTTTACGAACACTTATATGTGATGGCAAATGACGATGAGGAAAACGTTCATGATATAATCAAGGTGTCTTGCAAAAGTTCCTTCGGGATTATCCGTGTAGACAAGCAACTTATTCGTTTGGAGTCAATGGTAAAGGCATCATTATAAGTTATAAACTTCATTTCATTGTGTATCAACTATACTGGAATAAATGAACTGACATTTGATCCATTGTGGATAACTGACACTTTTGTGCATCTGAATGTTTGTTGCTAATAAGGTTATTATTCATTTGAGTGGAAATCTTTGATCCACATTTCGAGAGTGGTTTATAACAATATCAACATAGTGACCAAAAGTCTCAAATAATTGGGTGTAAATTTATGGGGGTGACATTTCAAAAACTGGAGTTATGGATAGTTTTTTTAAGAAATGTTAGCATGATGTCGACGATGTTCCCAGAAAGCATTTCAACGTTACTCCAAGCTGACTTAATTTCAAATCTGCAACTCTTCTCGTGACGAAAACATCGCGTTACCAACTGAATTCACTGAATAAAAATAATGTTGTGTATAATTACAGTGGCACGAATACTCTAACATTTGAGGGATCTGTCATTTGAAAAACAAAGTTGGGGTGTGATTTCTTATGAATTGTAATGGTTAAAACGATTTCAAAGATGACTTCAAAAGGCATTCTGACGTTTTTTATAACTGCCTTTGTTTCATTTTTCTAGACGGAGATATCGGCTGTTGACTTAAGTCTGGGACACTATGTATAAACTATATTGAACGAAAAAAGAAAATTAAAAGCAAGGATGAAACAAATTAGGGGATTGAAACAAATTATTTTTTTTTGAGGTTGGTACCAGCAAAGCCATAGAGCCATAATTGTAATATAGGTTACTAATTTGTTTCATACCTACTTTTGATTTATTTTTGTTGGGTAATTTCGATTATATACAAAAATATTGATTCATCATTTAAGTTAATTTTTTCAAGTCGATTTTTTTAAATTACCTTTTATTTCGTATCGGATGGCCAGGCCATCTCATTAATAATTTTTCAGTTTTCTTCGCAGATTTGAATGGCCAGTTTGGTTTCGGTTATTTTGATTTCACCAAGGTTCTAAAATGTTATTCGTTTGACACTCACCCAGCGCTGGTATGATGAGTATTAAATTAAACGTATTACTTCATATCTTCTAAACTATTGAACCCATTTTGGTGAAAATTGCACTGTTTCCTGAACCACAAAAAAGCATAGTCATAATTATACCAAAACTTTCCGGGAATGCCTGAATATACATAATTACATACATATATACCTATACAAGTGTAATTTTTTTGTATATTCATTCAGAAGCCCTAATGAAAATATTGCAGTTTGAATGATATTACATAGAAACTTTGAATTCATAACCTCATTTGTTTAAAAGTCCGTCTGAATGTGAGCTGCTCTAACTGATCGAAAAAATCCTAGGTCTGTTAGTAAATTTACATCGGTAATGAGGATTTTATTGATTTTATAAGTTTATATATGCGGGTTTTCTAACTATGATTCGCCGTGAATTGATTTTGATTTTTCATAACATCTTTGATTAAATTTTATGAATGATCGATTCCGTATTGTCAATTGACAGATTTGAAAACTGTCAGTCGACCGATTTGAAAAGTGTCAGTTGACCGATTTGAAAAGTGTCAATTGACCGATTCGAAAAGTGTCGAATGACCGATTTGAAGTTTTCATTAACAGATTCATTCGATACTTTTAAACACTTTTCTTTTTGGAACCGTTATGCTGTAAAACGAATCAAACGAAGATCCTCAAACGAATTATTGAAAACTTTTCTGAATATTTGAATAAATATTTTGAATAAAGTGTTTCAGTCAAAATATGGTCCTTATAAGTATTACTAAAAGTGCATCGCTCCCCGTTTTTTAGTGCCGCCTCTTCCCTACCGTGAACCCAACCTCGAACTCCCACCATCGATTTTCGAGCAGCACCTCTGACGGAGCCGTCATAAACCAGCCTTTCGTTCGACCGATTGTCGAAAATCGAAAGAAAAACTTACCGTCCGTGACTCAAGACTAGATAGTTTCATATCATCGTTATGATATTCCGATCTGTACTCTGAAAAGAAGTGTTCGGTGAATTTTTATTTAGGAATTTAAAACACAGACATGTTAGTGTGGCTAGTGTTCAGTGGTTTTCTCCTGCTCGGAAGGTCCCACGCCTCGGAATCCTTCGATTATGCAGGTGAGTCGGGGATTGAATTTCGTCAGTGGGTTACTTTTTGGAGACAATTGAAGCAATTCACGAGTGTAAACAAACGTGTTGGTCTATGCATCCTGCGATTAATTGCTAATGAGTTTCACTGACTTGTGGACATCTAGTTTTCTGTGTCAGTACCGAATGTCTTGACAGGTGTATAATAAATACAAAATGGCGAGCAGTACCTTGAAAATATAAATAAAAATGTAGCTATTACAGTCTTGTGGCGGTCCTTGACACAAGTACCTTCTCTATTCTTATTATATTTGAGTGCACAAAGGCCTCCCCTTTGAATGACTCTGACGGCATTGAATTCGTGAAATTGATTGTTTTCGCAGGTGGTATTGATTCATTCAATTGATTCTGGCATGTCTGTAATAACGTGTGAGAGATATCGGCTATTGTTTAATAGGACAGCTAATGTAAAATCGTTATTTGAAAGAGAGAGCTTTCAACAAAGCTTGACATTTCACTATTGTAGTGTTATCAGTCTCAGTCTGCATGCAGAGAACCTAGATCCGGTACTAACATGAATATATTTGCAAGCCTCTATTTATAATGCCTCTTTTGTTCAGTTTCTGAAATGTACTGTATCTAACCATTAAATATCAGACATGATTTATTCTTTTCGTTGCTGAGTCAACCCCCATAAAATCATGAATCAGTTACTATGTATCATATTCGTAATGTGAAACGTACTGTTTATTGAAACCATATATTTCAGTTTTGAATAGAAAATCAGCACGAATCGATGTCAGTTAATTAATCAATCAATCAAATATGCTTCAATGTCAGAAGAAACAGTTCTTATCGACAAAATCATTGTACAAGTAAAACAAGTTGAAATTTTAAAAACAATAAAATGGTACTGATAAACACTCAATAGTAATAAAATGTGTATAAGTAAAATGTACTAGCCAAGTGCTAGCTAGTGAAATGAATAAGTAGCTACAATCACATGATTTTAATATAAAAATCAATCATATTAAGGAGACAAGCGTATTTAGAACTTAATATTAAATAATATCAAAGCACATAACATCAAAATAAAATAGGTGTTTCTGAACAAACTCATTGATTTCCTTGAGATTTTCTTGTCCAAAATAAGTGTTTTAAGTTGAATCTCCAGAAAAGGGTTTGTTCCGAAATGCCTATTTTATTTTCATGTTTTGTGCTTTGATATTATTGAATATTAAATTCTTGGTACAATACTGTATAATTTTGAGTAATTTTCGGTGTTAACAAAAAATAAAAATAACTTTGCACCAAAAACTTTGAAAATTAATTTACTTTCCAAAACAATTGACCATGGTTAACACCATAGTTGTGTAATTCGTAATATTACAGGCTTTTAAAATGAATCGTCGTATACAGGATGCTGTCTATTTATAGTTTTAGCAATTTTTTTTTCATAGTCCCCATAAAAAAATGGGTAAAAAAATAAAACTTCACTTAGATGGCCACAACTTCAAATCTAGATGTATTTTTCAATGCTGAACAACTTTTCTAAATAAGATTTCCCGAGATTTTTCAAAATAAGAGTACTTTACTCTTGTCACAAAATCAAATATTTGAAGGCTCCTTGTTTATTACGTGTGTTGTACTGTATTCTGTTGGTGCAAGCTTAGTTTTCGTGGATGCACAAACATTTATCAAGGATAACTTTTTGTCGAAAAACCCTTAATAAATAAGTTTCCCATATGGTGCATACTTTGGGATGACACTGTATAGAAGAATATCAGCAGAAGTTTTCCCGAAATATTGATATTGAATCATTTTCTGTTTAAACTGAAGCTGAAATTGGTTATCCTTATAGGTTACTGAGGTTGATATTTATTTTCTCAATAAAGTTAGTTATCTACTATGACTTCATCTCATAAATTTATGTGTTTAAAACGAGAACAAGTTTGTTTTGTTAGCGATTTCCTGGCTGTATAAAATTCTAGGAACACATTTTGAATGTAGGTAATATGCGTACCTACTTGAAATTATCACAGGTTTGAAATATAGGAAGGGTATAGTGGTACGAGGTCTGTTCAAAAAATAAGGTGAATGTTCAAATTTCGCGGGCTACGTACTTACATTCGATTGGCAATTTTTTTATGTTGATACACTCGTCTCAAATATATGTTCACAGTTTCATCTGTTTAGCATGTTTACTTTGATGTAGAAGTTTGAAGTGTTTTGCGTGTTCAGAGATTCTCTGCCATCGAAATAAATTCATCAAAGAATTTGCATCAAATTTTCTGTAAACATGAAATGCTGACAGTGGCATACGGTGATTGTACTCTGAGTCACAAAAATGTTAACAAGTGGCACAAGCTTATCACAGAAGGTCGAGAAGATGTGAATGACCACACTCCCTCTGGACGCCCCAGCAACCGATGAAAATGTTGAGAAAATGAAAAAAATTGTTATGACGGTAAAGACAATCCACATTTGCTTAAAAGGGTCATAACGTATATTGTTATGACATCGAAACCAAAGTCCAGTCGTCCCAATGGATGATCTCAAGAAAGCCAAGACCAAAAAGCACGCCCAGTTCGATCAAATGTTAAAGTCTTGCTTATTGTTTTCTTCAATTACCGTGGCGTAGTGGTATTGTGGAAAAAAAATTATGATTTTTGCCTCACGATAATGTACCTACTCACTCATCATCCCTTGTTCGTATTTTTTGGCCAAAAACAACGCTTTAATCATGCCTCAGCCACCGTATTCACCAGATTTGCCCCCCCTGCGACTTTTTCCTCTTCCCAAGATTGAAGAGACCTATGAAAGGACGGCGTTTTGCGACGATTGAGGAGAAAAAAACCGAATCGCTGAGAGAGCTCAAGGAAATACCAAACAGTGCTTATCTGCTTATATGAAGGGGACATAATAGAAATTGATAAATAAATATTTTTTGTGAAAAATAAAAACTCACCTTATTTTTTGAACAGACCTCGTACTCTGAGAAATATATGTATCTATATCTTGGAATCTGGTTGAGTCAACTTTTGGCTGTAGTCATAGATTTCAAGTTTACTTAAAACTTTTCTTTACTTGTAACTGCAAATGACGATACATTTGAAACTTAAGCATGTAAATAATGAGTAGGTAGATCTAATACGAACCACAATAAAAGTCCCACTAAAAAGATATAATTTCAACCTTAAAAATTTCAGACTTTACTGATACTGGAGAAAGTGGCTTGAACATTTTTGGAACATTAAATTTGATGTACTTTTGCCATCGGAGGTATTGTGGTTCATTAGACACAAGGATTATTTATTCGGTACAAGGACTATTTATTAGGTACAAGGACTTTTTCTGTTGTTACTGTATTGAATGGCTGTGGCCGATCGCACAATGGCCTTCCCTTTAGAATAACTGACGGCAGTTATTGTAAAATTGTCATTTGAGAGAGATGTTCCTACAAAGCTTGGAATATCGCTTTTGAGTATTATCGGTCTCAGAAACTACATGCAGAGAATGCCGTTCCAGTACTAACATGAATAGATTTGCAAGTTTACATTTGCAGTACCTATGCAATAACGGCTCTTTCTATAATACCTCTTTTGTCTAGGGTCGGTGCTGACATTGAATGTGACAAAAATGTTTTAGAAATACCGGAATATGAGACACCAGTGTGAAGGTAGCCATGGGTTTCAGCCACGAATTGGGGGAATTTACCATTAACGGGAAGGAGTGTGCCAAGCCACCATTGGTCGTTAAAATTCATTGCTAGCAATGAAAAGTTGTCTTTCATAACAATAATTTCATGGCCAGCCATGAAAATTTTCACATTAAACGATAGTTTTCAACTTTTTTAATAACACCTTTACAGTCCACGATTTTGTCGCGGGAAAAGTACATTCACTGTAATTCCTTCCATCATTTTGATTGAAAAAATCATATGTTTTGAAAAATTTGTGCTGCTGGGGATATTTTCACATAAAACGAAAGCATTCGGCGTATTCTATGATACCTATATTGTCCTCGATTTTGTCGCTGAAAAATACACCCCCTGCAACCCCTTTAATCATTTCGATGAAAAAAATCATATCTTTTGAAAAATTTGGGGTTATTTTCACATAAAACGTGAGTGTTCGGCGTATTCTATGATACCTATATAGTCCTCGATTTTATCGCGGAAAAATACATCCCCTGCAACTGTAAAGGTATTGAAAACGTTGAAATCTATCGTTTCATGTGAAAATTTCCATGGCTGACTATGAAATTATTGTTATAAAAGACATTTCATGGCTAGCAATAAATTTTAACGACCAATGGTGGCTTGGCGCACTCCTTTCCGTTAATGGTAAATTCCTCCAATTCGTGGCTGAAACGCATAGCTGCCTTCACACTGGTATATGAGACATAGATTGTTGCTTTAGTTCTTGAGTTAATCTCCGATAACCAGCAATCAATACTATGAATGAATAATGAAAAACCTATTGCTCATATCAACCATATATTTCAATTTCGCAATATATTGAAGAATAAGCAATATTACTTCTCATTCTTCAGTAAACCAGAGACATTTAAAAATCGGCACCAAACCAGCTGGTTCTCCAAATTTGAACAATTCAGACATTTCAACGGCTCGTTTTATTCTATACCCAGTATAGAACACGGGTGTGAAGTTATTCAGATCCACAGATGACACTGAGCGAAATATTTTAAATTATAAATTTTTCGTATTCCAAAAACACTTTATTGTGAGATTTTCACTAAATTGTTTTACAAAAACGCAACACGTGTTTCGCCAATCAATGGCTTCATCTGGCGTGTCTTTCAACTAATTCTACACATTCAATACTAAATATATATATAGTTTATGGAGTACCTGAAATCAAAGTACCTGTAAACGAAGTACCTGAATTTTAAGTAGCTGATATTTTACCTGAGTTTCTAACGAATTAAATTACCTGCACTTATGTTCCATTTTCACATTTGAAAAAATATATTCAGTAACGGAGAGTTATTGAGTTCTAATTGATCATTCAGTAAATTACTCGAATTCCTGAATCTATTGATTTCTAAACATTCTAGAAGATTAAGTTTCAAACTCTTCTCTTCTAAATGTAACACCTCGTACTCATGATTGAACTCATGTCCTTCTGCTAAAATATGGTTTGCAAATGTGGAATTGGTCTTTCTATTTACAAAACTACTCCTATGTTCTTTAATTCGTTGGAAAAATGTTCTTCCTGTTTGGCCTGCACACCCGTACCAGCATAAAGTTGCTGCATTCAATAGTATGCTTCACAGATTATTGAATATTCCACTGTCTGATAGGGATTTCCAGAAAGAGCTGAATTTGATCAAACAAATCGCGATTAATAACGGTTATAAGGTAGATATTGTAAGCTCCATTCTTTCCAAAAAACGACAAAAGCAAGCCATGGATCTGGTCTACCCATATTCAAGATGCGATAACGTTAGTTATAAGACATTGACATATGTGGGGGAACCAAACAGGAATATTGCCCGTTTTTTGAAGAAAGAAGGCGTAAACGTAGCTTATAGAAAGAATAATAACCTAAGTAAATTTATTAAAAACAATAAGGACAAAACTTTGGTGTCGGATAGATCAGGAGTATATAAGCTGACTTGTGGCTCTTGTCCAAAACTGTATATTGGCCAAACAGGCAGAACATTTTCCAACGAATTAAAGAATATAGAGAGTAGTTTTGTAAATAGAAAGACCAATTCCACATTTGCAAACCATCTTTTAGCAGAAGGACATGAGTTCAATCATGAGTACGAGGTGTTACATTTAGAAGAGAATAGTTTGAAACTTAATCTTCTAGAATGTTTAGAAATCAATAGATTCAGGAATTCGGGTAATTTACTGAATAATCAATTAGAACTCAATAACTCTCCGTTACTGAATGTATTTTTTCAAATGTGAAAATGGAACATAAGTGCAGGTAATTTAATTCGTTAGAAACTCAGGTAAAATATCAGCTACTTAAAATTCAGGTACTTCGTTTACAGGTACTTTGATTTCAGGTACTCCATAAACTATATATATATTTAGTATTGAATGTGTAGAATTAGTTGAAAGACATGCCAGATGAAGCCATTGTATGGCGAAACACGTGTTGCGTTTTTGTAAAACAATTTAGTGAAAATCTCACAATAAAGTGTTTTTGGAATACGTTAGTTATGGATTTTCATCAAGTATCGGCCGATTCCATCACATATATATATATATATATATATATATATATATATATATATATATATATATATATATATATATATATATATATAAATTTTTCTTCAACGCATTTGTACACCTACCACCTCTAAATACTATTTTTCCAGGTCGTCTTATAAATCTTATTACTGTTGATCAATTGAACAAGATGAACTTCACCTCCGAGTTTCACAGGTCGTCTAAGAGGGTGGAAATGGTGTAAAAATTAAAAAATTATATGATTGAAAATTGTTTTCGTACACCAACAACATTGAGATATTATGTTCCTGGTGATCGATTAACAAGATAAACCTTACGCCCGAGTTTTCCAGGTCGTCTGAGGGGGTGGAAATGGGGTCGAAATATTTTAAAAATTCATACCACGCAAAAGTGACTTTGTAAGGTGAGATGGAGATGATGTTATCCCTGTTGATCTATTGACCGAGACGAACTTTACCTTCGAGTTTTCCGGGCCGTCTATGTCGGCCAAAATGACACAAAAATGAAAATGAAAAATACTGTAAGTTGAATGTGTATACACGTACAAGATTGAGACATGTTATTTCTATGTCACAAGGTCCGAGTTTTCCAGTCGACTGAGGGTTTGGAAATGGAGTGGAAATATAAATATTCATGTCAATGCAAAATGAATTTATACATTTATAAAATCGAGACATGCCGTTCCTGGTGATCGATTCAACACAAAAATATCGTTAGAGTTTTCCAGGCTCTGTCTGGGGAGGGGGTTAAATTGAAATGAAAAATGTAAAAGATCATCTCAATAAAAAGGATTTTGTGAACCCATAAAAATGAGGTATGGTATTTCTGGGAGTCTATTCAGTAAGATAAACATAACGTCTGAGTTTTCTAGGATGATTGACTGGGCTATTTTTCGTAATATCGATGTTTTGCATCTCCGTCAGACTATTTCCCGTACCGAAAATGAACACTAAAAAGCTGCATCTCAGTAAATCGAATCATTTAAATTATATAGAATTGTTTATAAAAATCAAAAATTCGTGTGAAATAAATTTTTAATAAAACATTTTTTCCATCATCATAGACGAGATGTCTTTTTGTTGAATCAGTCGTTTGGAATAAAATATCTTAATCTGGTAAGTGTACAAATTCAGTTTTCAATTATAATTTTTCCAATTGTTCACCAATTTCCAACCCTTTAGACTGCTTGGAAAACGTGGAAAATTTTTGACGATGAGATTTTTTTTTTCAAGCTATTTACACTATTTAAACCTTCAGACGGCCTGGAAAACACGAAGGTTATATTTATCTTGTTGAATCGGCAACCAGAAATAACATATCCATTACTACCCTTTTGAACTGCCTAAAAAACTCGTAGTAAAGTTCATTTTGTTCAAATTATCACAGAAATAACATATCTCAATCTCGCAGATTCACAAAGCCGCTTTTTTGTGGTACTTCAGAAACGGACGTGTAATCGAAAATTTCAAATAACACGTCAATTATCATGCCTAGGGGGACTAATTCTGATATGGAAATCATACCCGAAACTTCACTCCCCTGCGGTCAGCAACTACCCCCCCCCCTATTTTTTTCAATGGCAGGGGGTCGAGTGATACATCATTCGAAAGGTCTTTTGTCTCTCTATTGTTTCTTTAATTTTTTTCGAAATTGGTCCAGTTGTTATTGGGAAATTAAATGTTGAACGTTTCATTTAAAAAAAAAAACAGAAAATTCGCTGTCGCTCATTTTATTGAGGAAATCAAGAAAAGTAATATCAATGGCAACACAATCAACGGAATAAGGTTTCAAAATAACCTCCATCTAGTTCCATACAATAATACAGTCTACTTTCGAAAGCTTTCCTTACATTATTGAAGATGTCCGGAGTCAGAAATCGGCATTCCCGAACAATCCTCTGTCGCAGGTCTTTTAGATTTGTGGAATTCATTTAATTAGTAGTGAACGTTTTAAAATGGATGACACTGTTAGTTTTTTCTGCACTGATAGTTTTTGTTGAATCTAGTTGTCGCAGAACAAAATGTAGATTAGTTGGCCACTGAACTTTTTCACGAATTATTATTCAGTCATCCTTGTTTACTGTGTTCCAACATGGTTTATTCTACTGAAGAAAGAATAGAAATCATTGCAACCTACTATCGAAATAATGAATGTGCTAAAGCTGCTGCAAGAATTTATAATACGAATCATCCAGACCACAATGTGAGCCATCAATAATTCAAACAGATAATGGATAAGTTTCGAACTTCAGGTTCTGTTCATAACATAAAACATGAAGTATCCCGTCCTGTCAGAAATGACGGAGTTGAAGTTGCAGTTTTAGGACATGTACAAACGGATAATCGACAATCTATCAGACAAGTAGCTAGAGCGTCTGGTGTATCAGCTACTAGTGTTTTTCGGATTTTGAAAGCCTACAAATCCCATCCTTTCAAAATGAGAATAGTCAACTTCAGTTTTGTGAGGTGTTCAGCGAGAAATTGACCAATAACCCAAACCTATTATACAATACATGTTTTTCAGGCGAAAGTTCTTTCATGTTGACTGGTGAAGTGAATAGACATAATTGTCGTTACTGGAGCGATGTGAATCCTTATTTGGTGATGAAAACACATTCACAAACTCCACAAAAATTGAATGTCTGGGCGGCATTCTCGGTAATTATATTGTTGAATCATTCTTCATTTAAGGTAATCTCAATGAAGAAACATACTTAAATCTATTACAAGATTGTGTGGATCCTTTGATTACACAAATTTTAGAAATTGATGACAATTTAGTAGAAAATGAAATAACATTCCAGCAGGATGGTGCACCCCTACATTTTGATGTTCGGGTTAGACAGTTTTTGGACGAACGTTTTCCAATGCGTTGGATCGGCAGAAGGGGTCCAGTAGAGTGGCCAGCTAGATCACCTGATCTTACACCGATGGACTTCTTCTGTGGGGGGACACTTTAAGTCGAAAGTATACTCTACTAAGCCTACAAATCTAGGAGACCTGCGACAGAGAATTGTTCGGGAATGCGGATTGCCGACTCCGGACATAACGCTTTTGAAAGTAGACTGTATTGTTGTATGGAACTAGATGGATGTCATTTTGAACACTTTATCCGTTGATTTTGTTTCCACTGATATTGTTTGTTGTTGATTTCCTCATTGAAATAAACGACAGTGAATTTTCTGTTTTTTCTCAAATGAAACGTTCAACATTTAATTTCTCAATAATGGAAGAACCACTTTCGAAAAAGTTACAGAGGTAATAGAGGAACAAATGATCTTTCAAATGATGTATCACTCTACTCCCCATGCCATTGAAAAAAATAGAGGGGTAGTCGCTGACTGCAGAGGGTTGTAGTTTCGGGTATGATTTCCATATCAAAATTAGTTCTTCTGTTTGAAATCTGTTTTCCGTTAATCAGCTGTCGCCCCCATACGAACGACAACTCTCAAAAGTTGAGAACTTGTGCGAACTAAGGACTAACGAGGTCTTACGTTTAACCGTGTGATTTCTAACACGGAAATAAAATAAATAGAAATAAAAATTGACGTGGTCTTTGAAATTTTCGATTACATGCTCCTTATCGTACTCAAAAAGTGCGCAAATGAACTCGCATCAGTATTATGTAGACTTTTTAACCTGTCTTATAAGAAAGGGGTTTTTCCTCCTTGTTGGAATAAGATTGCTCGCGTACAGCCTATTCCCGAAAAGAGCAAGAAAAATCTTCCAAATAACTATCGACCAGTCGCTTTGCTATCAGTGATATCAAAAATCATGGAGAAATTCGTAAATCACCATATCCTCAAATATTTGGAAGGCTTCAACATCTTGGGTGATCATCAATATGGCTTTCGGAAACAAAGATCAACAGGCGATCTTCTATCCTATGTCACTCATATTTGGAATAACGCAATCGAAAAACATGGAGAATCAAGAGCTCTTACGCATGCTATTTCTAAAGCCTTTGACTATGCGTGGCATGATGGGTTTGTTGGCCAAACTTCGATGATATGGATCATTTTTGTGTATGGCTCTTCAGCTTCCTGAAAGAACGTTCCATGCAAGTGGCCACGACGGCCACTTGCATGGAACGGCCTCGAATACTTTCACCATCACACCATTAATGTTGGTGTTTCCCAGGGATCCATATGGTCTCCAACCCTCTTTTTATTGTGTATAACGACTTATTGGAAAAAAACAAGAATCCAATATATTGCTTTGCTAACGGCAGTACACTTGTCGCGTCATTGTAACAACATTTATCCTTTAAACGACCTTTTTTGTGGAGGACTCAATAACCTTCCACAATCTGTAAAAATACATGAACACACATACTGGATGTTTTTTTGATAATTCAGTTCATTTAAGGTTCATGTTTCCGGAAATATTACGGGGTAGCTTTTCGGGGTGGACTTTTCAGTTTGCCCTTAACTTACACTTCAGCAGATTCTCGATTGATTTGGCTTTTATTTTTTCAGATTGTGGAAAGTTATAAACCCAACAAAAACAGTATAAAATGTCAAAAATATGTCATTAACATATTGATCCGACGCATAAAGAAATGTTTTTAGTTGTTTTTTTTAACAACCAATATTATGAGATTGTTCATTATTAAAGGTTATTAGAGATAGAGATTAACTGCTTTCATTACTTTCAGCAACAGAAAATTGGTTTTTCATTTTGCATGGACATACGTGTATTGACTTTTAATATTCTACAAATTGGTAAGTGGTCGATTAAATATTCAAAATAATTTTGTTGTACTGGCGTCAACAATGAATCACATTGGAGCATTTGAACGAACCACTGACGTACCATCGAGAAACTAGTGAAACTCGAGAAAGGATAGAGATGGTGATGTGATTAAAAAAAATCTGTTTTTCCGTCAATCAGCTGTCGCACCCCTAAGAACGACAACCCTCAGAAGTCAAAATTTGTGCGAGCTAAGGATTAAGGAGGTTTTATCTTTTAACGTGTGATTCCTAACACGGGTCGGACGATAGCAAGTGAAAATGCACCGAAAAATGTCCAAGACATTCTATTATTATTCTAATTTGAGGCAGAGTTGTCGAAATCAGTTTCAGTTCTCGACATAATAGCGATAGCAGGCGAAGTAAACCTGTAAAGTAATATTTAAGTATAAGCATAGGTGTTTTCAAGCTGTATTTTTGGTTCCTTGAATGAAGTTGATAATCTGCGTATTAAAATCCCAGAAGCGTAATAATATACATTTCATACCGAAAGGGTTTTTTTTTTGCGTTTTACATACAAAAGCGAAACAAAAATTTTCATTAATGTTGACGTTGAATCACATATCTACATCCTCAACAAGGCAAAAGCTAATAACGGGGTCTCATTAAAACCCGTCTCGTAGAGCTACAAAACGAAACAAACTCGCGTTACTATTACTCCCGTCCTCGGCAGAATTTTCGTTTGAAAAGAACATAAGCTATTATCCTTTTTTGCAATCGTAATCGCGCTGCTCGGCACAACAATCTACATGTAAATTTTACAGAACAAAGCGAAAACGATTTAAAATACGGCGGCAGGACAAAACCTCCTTATTCCACCCTCTGCTTCATCCCACAATGATGCCAACCGCAGAGACTAGAAATCCCTTTTTTGCGCCTCTGATGCAGGGAATAATGGAATTCGCGGAGTCTATTCAAATGAGATTATTACGAAATAACGATCAGGCAGGCCAGGTACCCACGTTTGTTTATAGGCAAAAACGGGCGATTTGTGGACTCGTGCCTCGTGCGTATTCTTGTTTTTATCGAGGGTGAGAACGCCTGTTGGTCATCATAGAAATTACTGAAAACGATCATTATTTCGGTTACTGTACATATTAAAAAAAAAAACGAAACACGTCAAATGTAAATTATAATTTGACATTATTCAACGTGAACATGCCAGCCCTACCTTCAACCTCATTCGAATGACAGGTACAACCCCCAATTTTTCAAATGGGAGGTATAGGTTTGTGGTATATCGTTTGAAAGGTCGCTTCATTCTCTATTAAAAATGTTATCGCATTCAAGTTTATTGCAACAACTAAAATAAAATAAATTAAAATCATATGGTTACCAAAATTTTATAAAATACACTCAAAAACTAAAATGCAATGCAAAACGTAATGAAACGTAGATTACGAAAAATAACTATGGATGGTATCGAAGTAGATGTTCAAAATACTCACCGCGAACGTCTTGGAAACATCCTAATCTCAAATAAAACTTTATTCTAACATTATTTAACATATCAGGCGTGACCGACCTAATCGCAAGCGTTATTCATTCTTTTAAGTCATTCAAATCTGAAATTTTAGTTTTGTACACATTGGTTTACATATCCCCATAAAATGAAATCTAATGATGAAAGATCAGTTGATCGCGCTGGCCATTTAATCGATCCTTGCCTCCCTATCCACCGATTGGGAAATGTTGTATCAAGGTATTGCCGTATATTAACTTGGTAATGTGGTGGTGCTCCATCCTGCTGAACCCATATCGTATTCACTGGAACATGAAGATATAAATTTGCTTAACTTGGAATGACATCAGTTTGAAGTAATACCAGATAATTATCGCCATTCAAGATGCCTTCAATGAAAAAGGGACCAATGATATGGTTTCCTACAATCTCTGCTCAAACATTAACCTTTGAGGGTAATGCGTGTGTTCTTCTCTCATCCAGTGAGGATTTTCCGTTGACCAGTATCGGCAATTTTGCCGATTAGCATGACCGTTAAGAGACAAAGTACAATCATCAGAAATTTTTCTAATTGGATAACATTTTTATCCAACATGTCCATCATTTGCTCACAAAAATAAGTTCTTCTATCAAAATCATCTTCCATGAGCTCCTGAGAACCCATTCCAATAATTTTGTTCATGTGTTATTTTGTACATGTCCCTATCCTTGATTGTCTTCATATTCTACTGGACATAATTTGTGTTTCGGTGCCTCCGTGATCCAGGACAACATATTCGCATAAAACATGACGAAATTTTTAGATTTGGCTCATCTGAATGGCACAGGATACACTGAAACTTCAGAAAATACTTCATTATACAAACTGATTTTCTGATTTACAAAAATCCCAACTACCTGTTTCTGTGCAACAACTTCTCTAAATGAAGATGTCCGTGTCTATTTAATGCATTGCTTGCAGTCAAGGTGCCCTATTTTGCTCACTGTCCTCTGAAGGGACAATGTCTAGTGTGAGTGTCGGTACTTTTTCAGATACAGTGTGTCCCAGCTAAAACTTGTCACCTATTAATCCCGTGAAAATAAATTGAAAATCACTCAGACCCGTCGATTTTTATTTCATGGGGAAACATCATCATTGTGTTGTCAACCCCCTCATCCCCAGCATCCCTACTTCAGAATTCTCAATGGAAATACGTTACTTCTAATAAATCACTTCGAAGGGAATTCAATCCCAAATACATCGGTGTACTAAAATTGAGGATAGATCAAGTGTTGTTGAAGTTTTAATGAAAATCAAGTTTCATCAAGATATTTTAATTTTTCATCACCTAAAATGTGATGTGGTCACATGAACGTTCAAAATGTGAACCATTCAGTTTCATTCAGAAGTATAAGCGATTTTCGAAATGTCTTCAACATTTCTGGAATCTCGGCACGACACTCCACAACAATTCTCCTGCGTAGATCATCAAGAGAATTTGGCTGTGTAATATAAACTTTGGATTTCAAATGACCTCATAGAAAGAAGTCTAATGGTGATAAATCAGGAGATTGTCGGCCATTCTATTGGCTCTCGCCTTTCAATCCACCTTCCTGTGAAATTGTCATCTAAAAATTGACGTACAGGTACAACAAAATGTGGATGAGCTCCATCTTATTGAAAGGTGAGCTGAACTTCAAGTACAATCATCGTCTTCAAGTAACTTAGTGGGTGATTCTGGGGTTCACAGTTGTATCAAGAAGTTCAAGATACGTTTGCCCGTTGAGGTTACCATCAATAAAAAATGAATCTACAATATGGTCTCCCAGAATACCAACCCAAACATTCAATTTCTGGAGGGTTTGTGAATGAGTTTCCCTGTACCAATGAGGATTTACGTCATTCCAGTATCTGCAGTTGTGCCTGTTCACATGTTCATTTGTTGGGGATGAGCTAAGTACGCTACGTGAATCGCTATTATTTTTGCTAATGACCGTGTGTGCTCTAGACTCTGTGTCATCTTCGACTGTTTGGTAACTCATTTTAACTTCCCGTTTTGTTGTACAATCCAGTGAAGCTGAAGAAAGAACACTCCAAGAAAGGGCCCTTTCAGAAGCAGGGATTTGTGCTAGGAATTCGGTGAGTTCGCTTTATGCCACAATTCATACAGTCCACTCTTGTTTTCATTTTTATTATTTTTTAAGTATTCGAAGACGCGACATTGGTGATGTATTTGGTGAAAGTATACCCCCTTGAAATAAAAATCGACGGGTGTGAGCGATTTTCATTTTTTTTACGAGTTCGCATAGTAGGAGGGTGACAAGTTTTAGCTGGGACACACTGTATAGTTCCTTTATAAGGGTTTTACTGTAGGCGTTCCCAAGTCTATTAACTCAGTACTATTTATGTTTCTCTTTGATTCATTTTCTGATCGGGTGTCGAACCGTAGATTTTGGTCCTTCCATAGTTTGGTTCAGGGCCAATATAGTTAGAACGATGAGAGAATATCTAAACACTTTTATATTGACGAAACGTTTGTTCTTGTTTGGATACTATCTTGCACTCATTAAATCGAAAAGAGATAGCTATACAAACGTGAGTCGTTGTCAGTTTTGTAAATTTTCAGACGAATTGATGAAGTATTACTATCGTTTGACAGTTCTCATTGTTTAAATGTTTGCGTATGAAACGCTTCTAGGATTTCAATTATTTTCTGATGAGGCTACATTTTCCACTAATGGAATTGTAGAGACCAATATTTCCAGGAAGTCCTTTTCTGGTGTAGGAGCCCGAATAATTGGACTTCTTTTAAGTATCGTTGAAAGTCGATCGTTTAGTTACCTTCCTTGGTGCAAAATTTTGGGTTGCAATTGAACAACGTCCTCTTAGTGTGCACAAAGACAAATGGTGCAAACTTGGTTAGCAAAACGCTCGTCGAGAGACAAGCAATTTTGTTCTAGTGGGTTCCAAATTTCACTTTCAACTTCCAAATCCCGTTTTATCTAATGTAGATACTATATTAAAAAAAATATGACTAAGGAAACCTTCAAAAATCATAATTACCTTTGATTGTAGCATATATTTTCATCGCAAAGTAAATTTGAGTATTGATGAGACTTTGATACTTCAAACCTTAATGAACTTGATAATTACCAGTTAATAACACCATTTTCACAGTTTAAGAAGATCCATAATAATTATAGTGTATTAGGACAAAGTACAAGTCATTTCATTTTGAGCGTTTTCCATATGAAACTTTTTTTGTGTTTTCTGTTTTCTCGATAAATGAATATTGTTATCTTATATACGTATATATATGCTCGGATTTGGTAGCTGCCACGGAGTCTATCAATCACGATTTGATTTCCTTGCACAAGGTATTTGTTGATCATGGACTGAAAATCAATCCTAACAAGTCGATGGCTCTACCTTTTGGAAATGATAATGCTTCAGATTTTTTGTCTGAAAACGTTATATTCAGAATTGGAGACAAAAAAATACCTATTAAAACTTCTTGTAAAAATTTGGGACTAACAGTTGATACAACACTTCGCTTCAAAGAACACGTTACAATTTATATTGAGAATCGCATACGCTTCTCTGAAGCTAATTTTTCCTCAAAGACACTTTTTATCAAAAGACCTCAAAAAATGTTATGTGACACCTTGGTTCTTTCTCATTTTAATTATTGCGATGTTGTTTACAGTCCTTGCCTTAATCAAGTCGAAATTCGTCGTATACAGAAAGTACAGAACTCATGTGTTCGTCTGATTTGTGGTATTACAAAAGTCAGTCGTATATCAATTACTGATGAACTAAAAGAGCTTAAATGGCTAAATATGCAACAGGCGACGTCATCATATAGCTTGCCAGTTTCATAATATATTTAAATCAAAGACTCCACCTTATCTACATGAAAAACTCTCTTATAGAACGGACATCCATAATTTGAATATTCGTAAACAAACCATTCTTACTATACCATCACATTGTAAAGAAATATACAAACGGTCCTTTTTCTACAATATAGCAGTCTGCATAAATAATTTGCATAAACTGGATGGATCATACCTACAACTATCGCCGTTGGTATTCAAATCCAAATTCAAAAACTACCTACTAAGTATTCAGTGAAGTTCTCAAAAATTGATCTGCTCTCTCTCTCTAACCCTTACCTTCTTATGCTTTCCTTTCCTCTCCTTCTCTTTATTTACTTATCTTTACTCATTCAGTTTCGTTAATGTATTGCTATCTGTTAAAACTGTAAATATTTCTTTGGCATTGGTGGAAGAACAGAAACGGTTTTCAACTGTTATCTGAACCAATAAGTCCAGCCATTTATTCATCAGAAAAGCATTTAATAGCACCACCACTACTGTATATTCTTCTATTTTTTCTTTGATGGGTAATAAATGTATTATTATTATTATTATATACGTATTGGACCTCATAATTATTGACAATTAGTCATTAATAACAGGGCATTGCTAAACAAAAAGTAAACTTTTAGGTAGTTGAATAACGTATTTGAATTTATGGTAGTTGAATAACGTATGTGAATTTATGATTCAATATTTTTCATTTCATGAAGGCAGAAATTTTTCATTTTCAGGTATATTTAACTTGGCCAGTAGGTCGAATGAAAAAAGTTTTCCATTCCATGGCTGAAACTTTTCATTTCTAGATATATTTGAACTCAGCCAGAAGGTTAAATGAAAACATATAAACCAATGTTTTCAGATATTTATGCTAATTAGAATCCTAACACTCCATACTCTAACTTGATTACATCAGAAACTTTTTCACCAATCATTGTACAAATAGCATTGGGATGTCCCGAAAATGAAAAAGGTAGCACGCTTGCGTCAATAACTCTCAATCTCTTCACCCCGAATACTTTCAATTCCTGATCTACCACGGCTCCTGTTTTTGGATTTCTTCCTGAAGGGCACGTCCCCACGGGGTGGTAAGCTGCCATGGCAGTCTGCGCGATGAAACAAAGCCAGTAGTTCTTAGAAAGAAAATCGTGCTCTCTGCAAGCGGGGAAAGGTCTAACCTCCAAGGTGGCCCCTATTCGCTGGAAGGCCTCGGTACGCGTCAAGTTAACGGCAAGTTGTATCCCTTCCAGCAAGGCTTCCACGTCTAGGTTTTCTGGATCGTTCAACATGTTGTAGTCTATCGAAGGGTAAAGGTATGGATCTTTGGAGATTAGTCTTACCGTGCCTATTGAGTGTGTGTGCAGAAGTACCGGGGTGAGAGTGAAGGGGTTAGGAATGCTAACGTTGAAGAGGGAATCCCAGGTTTCGTCATTCCATCCCAGGAATTTTTTTCCCAGCTCTGCGGGTGTAGAGGATGAGATGACGATTTCTAGGTCGGGGTAGTTTCGAATTTGTTCGATTCTCGTCTTGTACCATCCTGCTGCGTCCAGCGGATTTGCTATTGAAATAAAAACATGCAATTACTATTATTGGATTATATTAGAATTTGGATGATTTGCAATTCAGCCCCGGCAGCGTTATTTCAATTCATGATTTTTTATTGCTACTTAGAAGACAAGGTATCTGCATATCTATGGTATTTTATTATATTGTTATCACTTCAGTTTTGCTCAGGTTTTTGTTTCAAAAATCAAGAGGACGAAAACAATATGGCGACTCAATGTATATGTTTATCGACAGCCTTCTTTCTCAGATTTTCTGCTTAAATGGAAAGCCGCTTCCCATTTACTTGCAGAATTTCGCAGTATATCACAATATGTACCCGGAACGCTCTGTTGTGAAATTTTTTATCATAAGGGTCCTTTGTGGAATGAAGTCATCCCTTCTCTCGAACCTCAAAAACATACCGAAATTATTTTGATTCCATTATAGTATTATGGTAGGTTCGACCCAGGGTTATTAAAACTTTGGTTATGTAACAGAGTATGGTTCAAAGATAGTGTTCAATAACAATAATAAGGCAGAGGAATATGTGGTTAGAAAATAAAATAAAAGTGGAGTGAGAAGCACAGGAAAACGTTATTGATTTAGGCTCAACAAAATTTTAAATGAGGACACTTGGAAACTTGAGACATTGGAATGGTGAAACACAGAGGGGGAATAGTGAAAAGTAATAGAGAGTGAGAATTAGGAAAGTTACTTGAAAAAACAAAAGAGAATGTAAAGCATTTTAGAACAGGAAAAATCATACAAATGTGTTAAATTCCCTAGAAAGTGAGATAGAAGACGATAAGGGTAGAAAAGATGCATGAGGTTGAAACAAGGACAAACAACTAATAAGAGATATATTAAATTCTGTAGGGAAAAAATAAAACTGTAAAGAAATGGAAAATGCGTCTAGAGGTTCAAATTGAAAAGGAAAGACTTTTAGAAGAGATTAGTTTTTGTGGTAAAAAGCTTTTTGGCTTTCTATTTATCAATCTTTCTGTAACAAAATGAGAAATCTCCAAAGGAACTGGGAGATTATTCAACTTTAATAAACTTCATGAAGATGTGTAGATATGTACAAAAATTTTTTCAGATACAAACTGCTTTCAAATATATGAACATTGAATTACGAATATACTGTTATGGGATTGTAAGAGATTTAATTCACAGGAACGATACACAACATATTATATGAAAGATTATTGAGATTTATTGAATTGGAAACATTTTTGGGAGTGATTAGTTTTTTGGGAAAACAATTTTCTACTTTTTCATCATTAAATAATGGAAACAAAGCCCATTATCGAGATAAAATATCACTTACATGTATATATATATATATATATATATATATATATATATATATATATATATATATATATATCATCCCTTCATCACTTATGTGTATATATATCATCCCAATAATAATAATATTTATTTCACTTACAGTAACAAGGAGGACGTCTATGTATAACTAAAAACAAGAGCAGAGTGTAGCACTTTCTTTCAATGCGAAATTTTTTCAATTGTCTTTTGAATATACAGATGTTCATTGAGTCCTTAATAGAAATATCTAGCTCGTTATATAGTTTGGGTCCTAGGTATAGGTGACTCTTCAGATAGAGGGAGGTTCGATGAGGATTCGCTATCAGCAACCCTTTAGCTCTAGTTACGTATGTGTGGTCTTGCTGGTTGCGCTGGTTTTTCTTTATTCTTATAAACGTAGAGACATATCTCATATACAGGGCTTTTCATGATGAGCGTTAATTAGCCGTTTCTGGCAAACTATTCCACGGATCAACCTGAAAATTCGACAGTATGCATAAGTCAATATGACCTACACGCCTAAAATATTTTAGACAAGCGGCGTTGTCGCTTCTCCTGTAAAGTAGCGGCTTCTTTGATTTTTCAAATGGAACACCCCGTATATAATATCATATTATGATTCATTATCACTTTGTCAACAAATTCATAAACTATTTTCCTAGACCTATCTATTACCGTTTAGAAGATATAAATTAATTTCGATATTTTTTTACCAAACATGAACTTTTATAAATGCTGATAATCTTGAACTCTCTTGCACTAAAACGATCAAATTTGAAATGGAGTGGAGTGATACTATGAGGATCTTCACTCCGAGTCATATTTTCATTTGCCTCATACAGGGTCTTCAAAAAATGCAGATACTTTGATCTCATGAAAAAATGAGTGGAACTCAATTTTTTCAAATGGAACACCCTGTATATTTCAACATTTTTGAGCTCCACATCCAATTTTAGATTAACTTCGTTCAGATAATACTATTTCTATTTTGAACCGTTTTCGAGATAAACAACAGTCATTATTGGGCGCCAGAAAATCTCCATGTTGTCCGCCAAAGAGGTTTTCAAGAAAGATGGCAATTCAATGTATTTTGTGCCATAAAGAATGAGTCAATTTTTTATATCGAGTTTTATGATGATAATTTGAATGCATCAAAATATGAAGATTTACTTAGGAATGGAATTCAAATGATTTTAAATAATAGACCAGGAAGAGAACGTGTATGGTACCAAATGGATGCTGCTCCACCCCATAATTCTCATTCAGTCAGCGAAGCTTTAACCGAAATCTTCGAAGACAGATGGATTGGTAATAATGGACCTTTTCGTTGGCCTCCTAGAACACCAGATGGCAATCCATTAATTTATGGGTTTATTATTTTCAGTTCGTGTTTCAGCGTTAATAAAACTATTGTTTGAAGAGAAGTTTCATTCGATGGTTGGGGAGTATTTTAATAAATATCTTTTCATTGTATTGTCTGTGACTAATTGAGAAACATCAAACGAAATATGTTTTACAAAAATGAGTGATGAACAAGGAAACCATGTCAATTTCCGTTTGAAACAGTTTATCTGAGCTTCTGCATGAATGTCGCCATTCTAAACTAGCAATTATTCTGATCGCGTGATTTTGTAGAATAAATACTCTCAGCAGAGGAGCTCATACCCCAATTCAAGATTCCATAGCGCAAGTGACAGCCAATAGTTGCATAAAACAGATTTAGAAGAACCTCTCTTCCACAATGATTCGACATAAATCTCAGAGCATAACAGTTCTTTCGTAGTTTATCACATAATGAATCTATATGAGGACTACACTGGAGCTTATGATCTATGAATAGACCTAACATTTTTTATATTTATCTCAATACTCTTAATTTAATACGTTATGTAGCGTTTCTGTTATTGAATTGAATAGGAAAAAGTGGTGCAATTCAAAGACACTTTGTTTGAAAGTAGTTGGAATGAGCTTCTTCCAATTTGTACTTGAAATAAATTTCTGTGCACGATCCACATCTTTGTGAAGAGTTTATTAAAGTTAATTACTGTTTTCCTTTATATGGAAGTTTCTAACATTTGTTTATCTAGAAATGCGTAGAGTGGCAAAAGAAATGAGAAAGAAGATGGAGAAATAAAAAAGTACATTGTGAAAGGACGGTCTTGATAGTCAGATAAGATATATTCTGTATAGGAATTGTTTATGTTGCATACATATAACGAATAAAAAGGAAGTGAAACCCATTATACTAAATCGGCCCTTTTGACTCCAATTTGATAGCGAAACAGGATTGTAATTCACAATTGTGAAAATCCCTGGCGAACTGGAAAATCGGACAGAAAATAAAATTTTAATTCATTTCAAGTACTTATTTTGGAAGTAATGAAAAAATAAAAGATGCTCTTGAAATGATATTCTTGGCCCAACTAGTAACATTACAATAAAGTCTCCATATATTTTTCAGAATGCAGTTAGAGCTAGTATATAATTTGTTTTATTAAAGAATGTGATATAATCTTTTGAATTGTGGAGGAACTTTTTTCGATACTTTTAAGTGTACCAAAGTATACCTAAATAAGCCCCTCTCAATGGAATCCATGTCAATTTGAAGAATATCAGTAACTTTTTCTTTTCATTAACAAATCTAATCTTATTTGTATGTTGAACTTACTCATTTTTACGGGTGTGAAGTTATTCACATCCATAAAGTACACTGAGAAAAAAATATCGAACTATTATTTTTCCATTTACCCACTCTGTACACCTACTAGTTTTCAATATGAAACGTTTATTGACTGATTTAGTTAATAAAAAGAACCGTCCTAGTTTATTAAACTGTCTGAAGGGGTGAAAATAGGGTGGAAATATTAAGAAAAAACGTATGATGAAAAATCGACTTTGTACACCTACAATATTGAGACATGTTATTGCTGATGATCTATTCGACAGAAAAAACTCCAAGTCATAGTTTTCCAGGCCGTCTGAGGGGGTGAACATGGGGTGAAAATATCAAAACATTTCTTAACATGAAAAATCGACTTTGTACACCTACGAAATTGAAATATGTTATTCCTGATGATGTATTCGAATAAAAAAACTTCACGTTATAGTTTTCCAGGCCGTCTGAGGGGGTGGAGAGTTGAAAAAATCATATCTTCGAGAATTGAATGTGTACACCTACAAGTTTGAGATATGATATCCATGATGATCTATTCGACATAATGAATCATCAGGAATAACATGTCTCAATATTGTAGGTGTACAAAGTCGATTTTTCATGTTACGATTTTTAAAAATATTTCCACCTTATTTTCAACCCTTCAGACAGTTTAATAAACTAGGACGGTTCTTTTTTTTTTCACTAAATCAGTCAATAAGCGTATCATATTGAAAAATGGTAGGTATACAGAGTCGGTAAATGAAAAAAATAATACTTCGATATTTTTTTCTTAGTGTACTTTGTGGATGTGGATAATTTCACACCCGTCTCATTTTCACGTATATGTATGTCAAGCAGGTCGATAGGAATATTTTGATAAATGAATCATCGAATCTATTCAGATACGACAAATTTTCATCTTATGGTTGAAACTCGTGATGAATGTTGGCCTCGATCTGAATGGTTCAGTTTTGATATTCTCAACATCATTACCTGCTGTCAAATCACCATATCCTTTCAAAAAATCTTCAATTTGTTCCTTCAAACTTTGGCTAGCTATCGAGGTGTTGCTAGAAAATGGAACACCGCAAAATACATGTTCCCGTAAGGTACTGCCAACTTCTAGGTCTTGCACAATTGGTATGCCCACCTCCTCCAGATGCCTTTTGGGCCCTATTCCGGAGAGCATGAGAATTTGCGGGGATGAAATAGCACCAGCGCTTAGTATTACTTCGTTTCGTACTTTCACCCTGTTGGAAAAATACTTCAATGATTTCCCCTATTCCGAATGGATTAATCGAAATTGAAAAAATGCCACATTGAGGAACTTTAATATAATGTAGAGTTAACATACCTACCTATAAGTTTTATTATTTTTGGTGAAGATAACACCGGTGGCTTCTTTGAGGTCGTTGAATTCAATTTTTGTGACGTAACTTTCCGAGGAAATTACAAGGTTCCTTCTGTTCTTCACTGGTAGTATAAAAGCAGACGCCTGGTCTAACCTACGCCCTTCTTTGGTGTTTATTTGCAAAATGGTGGCTCCCAATTGGTTTTTTCCATTGTAGTCCGTAATGTTATATCCAAGTTGCTCATTGGCCTTGAGGAAGATTGGCGAAAAGTTGGATGGTGGCATGTGATAGTTTGTGTGAAGGTATCTGTAATAATGTTTGTTTGGATGTGGTTGGCAAATGTTTCTTCAAAATAAAATGGCAATGTTTCTTGAAATAATAATAATGTCATTTATTCATTATTAAAAATAATGAAAATAAAAGTACAAATTACATAAATGGATGAACAAATAACTGCTAATCGAAAAGTAACTTAATACTTGTTTCGAAGTGGTGAGACAGGAATAAAAATACATAAAATAAAAAAAAATATAAAACAATCTTACAAAAGTCCAAACGTTTACATTTTTTTAAAACATATATACACTTCACACATTTGCTCACACACCTAGACATACGCACACATATCTGTCTGTCTGTTTAAAATCTGTTATTCCGTTAATCAGCTGTCGCCCCCATACGAATGACAACTCTCAGAAGTTGAGAAACTCGTGCGAGCTACGGACTAACGAGGTCTTACCTTTTAACGTGTGATATCTAACACGGTTGCAGAATCATCCCAGCTTCAACCACATAAATTCTCTCGAGAAAAATATCTGGTCGAGGCAGGAATCGAACCCACGGTCTTCCGATCGTGAGTCGGGCGCACTACCACAGGGGGCAATTCCACAACAATAATAATACTTAATAGGATATATACATAGTATAAACCAGATTACATTCCAATAAATTATTGATTTTTTTTCCTTCGTTAATGTCACTAATCGAACTTCTAGGCGTTTTTGAAGAAAATCTAAGAGGTTTTTTTTTAATAGAAAAGAACTGTTGATGCTGGCTATTTTATACGGAAGAGAGTTGTATAGTTTTGGTGCAATATAAAAAAATATCTTTGTCCAAAAGATTTTGACATGAAAGGTACAATATATTTTTTTGACGGGTACCATAACAATAATATTGAATGGTATTTCATGCTGACTTTAAGGGTGTCTCAAGTCTCAGATGGATACATTTAGTTTTTTGATAATATCATTCTCAAGAACCTTTTCTGAATAATTTCTAACGGTTTGAGATGAGTTTTAACAACCCCACCCCATCCCTGAATAACGTAACGTAAATGGCTTTCGACCAAGGCATTATATAATGTCTTCAAATGTTCATAATCAAGTAACTTTTTTAGATATTTAAATTTGTAGATTATTGTTTTGGAGTTTTTCTATTACAAATATGATATGATGATTCCACTTCAGATGGCAATCTATATAGATCCCCAAATATTAAAATTCCACAGATTGGAAAGAGTAGGGCTTACTTTGAATGTTGACTTCAATGTTTTGAAAGGACGGAATGTTTGACTTATTACATGTAAAAGGCATATAGTCAGTTTTATAAGGGTTCACAGCGCGTAGTTTGTGATCCAGCCAGTTTTTCATCAATTCAATGCCTCTTTCGGCTTTTTTCTTGAGAGTATTCCAATTCTTATCTTTTTACACAATACCCATGTCATTGGCGAATCCTATAATATCACCATTATTTTTGAGGGTGAATAATCCGTTGACATATATACTAAAGATTATGGGACCGAGGACAGTACCTTGGGGAACACCGCATTCGATCACTTACTGCTCACGTTTACTCTCACAATTTTATGTCTATTTAATAAGTAGCTCTGAAAAAGATTCAGTAGGTTTTCATCTCTGACGCGAATGTCCTCTTCTAGAGACTGTGAAAGTAGACGATTACTCACCGTGTCGAAGGCCTTTGATAAATCTATGAATATACCTATGCATTGTTTGTTGTTGCTTACCGCGTTGTTGATTTTTTTTTGTCAGTTCGAGGATTGCATATTCTGTTGATACCTACGTTGTTTCTGAAACCAAATTGTTTTTTCCGAAATGATTTTGTATTTGTTGAGATGAGACGTCAATCTGTTTAAATTAGTTTTTCAAATAATTTAGATAAGTGTTTCATTAAGGAGATTGGCCTATAGTTATTGATTCCGTTTTTATTCCACCCTTTATGTAGTGGTAGGTATAATGATAAGATTTTTCAATATCGAAGGCCACAAAACAAATTTATGATATAAACTATGTGTATGAACTGTAAAAGTATAATAATACTGTTTTTTGTTTTTATTGGTATTTGTTCTTCCACAATCTGAAAAACAAAAAAATTTGAATCAACAGAGAATATGTTGAAGAATGTATAGAAATTAAATTTTTCCATTGATTATTCAATTTGTAGGCAAAATTAATAAATACGACAAGTTACTGACTAATTGGACTCTTCAGTACTTTATAGTAAGTATATACACCATAACTTTTCATTACACTTAAGAAGATTGTCTATCGATTCAGTTATGTTTATTTTTCAGATTATGGAAGGTTAACCGAGTAAATCCAAAAGTCGACTGCCCCACAAAAATTACAAGAATGAAAAAAATCATATTGAAAAAATTACAATTACAATGTGTTTTGTACATTTTCAAAAATTCAATTTGTAACGTCTAGTTTGTTTTCGTTTCTGTGAAAAGGTTTAATTACGACAACTTTTAAGCATTTGGGAAATAATCCATCAATATCGACATTAAACGCTTTATTTATCAAATATGTTGAAAGTTGATTCATTTTTTTTGGATATATTTGAGAGTTTCTGATGTTATTCAACAAAAGTAATTTTTTGTGGAGGAAAATCAGTTTTTTTCGAACTTTTTTGGGTATTTTTACCTTCCACAATTTGAAAAATATGAAAATTATAATAGAGAACTTTATACAGGTAACTTAACGGTGTAAACTAAAATGTTTGCCCTTTCTTCACCTATATATAGTACTTCATTATAATTTTCTGATGTTATATTGTCAATTCCTGGGATTTACTATTTTTCAAACTCAAAATTGTTTTCATGCCCTCTATTTCATTCATTTGCGACAAAAATATTGTTATTGTATGTTCATTTTGTTTGTGTTTAGTATTTGTTACACAAATTTAGCTTTTGGAATTATTTGCCATTTCTTTACCAATTTTTAAAGCGTTTATTACAGAAATTATCAGTTTTAAATCAGTTGTTTTGCTGCCATCAGGATTCTGTACCTATTTTATGTTATATTTTTTTAGAAATTTCATTAATAGTGCCATAAATAAATACTTTTAGTGGTATTTTATTGTTTTATTTATTCAGTCGGTACAAAACTCTGAGTCAGGATTATGCTGGTATAAGGAATTCAATTAAAATTAATAAAAACTTTTGACAATGAGAAAATATGAACATTCAAATAATTTCAATTCGATGATCATCATTGAACTATTTTTTTGTGTTTTTTGGAATATATATGTTGTCAATATTATTACCGTCATAACACTTTCAGTTTTTTTTAAAGTACTTTAGCTTTTCAATTAAACGATTGAAACTGATTTGTATTTTGTTCCGTAAATTTATTTTTCCTAACAACTTATTTTTTTCTCTGGTGAATTTTATTATCGAGGCAGTTTTCCAAGGGTTTCTTTTTTGAATTTATTTTCAGTACAATATTCACATGTTTTTCAGTTTAATAAATTTTCCTGTTCAATTTTTTCTTATAATTCTCTATCAAAGAGAACTAATTTGAATTGTTTTAATGAAACTTTTTGTATTCTTTCCGGGACGTAAAATGGGTCATAACGTAAGTAAGGATGTGTTAAATCCATTTAGAGTATTGAAACAATATATGAAATTTTTTTCCCACATCTTAAAACCCTAGTCTTCTTGTTGATTGGTCTGATAAATAAAACTTTTTTCTCCAATTACATTTCAATATTCTTGTACATTATTATTCGAAATATTAATATCTCTCATTATTATGTATATGTACGTCAACATTTTAGGCAATTTTTCAGATGATCATTAATGAAATTTGGTCCAGTTGTTGGACGTGGTTTGTAAATTCCATTGACAATAATACACACCCGTGTTAGGAATCACACGTTAAAAGGTAAGACCTCGTTTAGTCCTTAGCTCGCACAAGTTTTCAACTTCTGAGAGTTGTCGTTCGTATGGGGGCGACAGCTGATTTACGGGAAAACAGATTTTTTTTTATTATTGATTGTAGTACTAAATTCCATCACATTTCTATCTCAAAATTTCTTAACAGTAGAAAATTGTGATCATTTAGATTATATTTCCCTTCATTGAAGAACAGCTGATACCCATCGAGATTAAACACAGGTGTATCACATATATTTGCCAATATATGATATTTAATGCTCAAAATCTTTACCCATCTTTGCCGTGATATTCCTCGTCCGCCGGCGCGTTGGGGTTGTTTTTATGGAAATCTTCAGATTTCTTGAAGTATTCGAGGACGTTTAAGTACCTCCAGCTGGGATCGTTCACAATTTCCGCCCATATGTCGTAGTCTCTGCTGTTGCCCCGGCTGTAGACAAGCTCGTTGATGAGTGACGTTCCGCCAATACCTTTACCTCTAGGGGCAGCGCATTTGTGGTCGACGGCGCCTGCAAAAATGGCCATTTATTTTAAAATGTAGTGTACTGTACCTACTTTTATTCCACCAGGTAGTTTGAAGAATAAACAGACATGACTATGGGAACATAGCGCGAAATGGACATAAATATCTTTTTTGACAAAAAGGTAGTTTGAAAAGTCTTCAGAGATGTGAAATGAAAATAATAGCAAGCGCCAAACGTGATGGCCAGCAATCGCGCAGGTATAGACTCTCCCAAATATATTACTATTGGATTACGATAATCCCCTTGCCGGCCAGTGTCGTATCTATAATTAGTTTCAATCAGGGTAGCAAATGGAACATTACTTCTTTGTAATTTCTTTTCATATTTTATTTAGTAGTTCATTATATAATGATACAGTCTTGATGACTGGTTTTTTTCAGGCGAAGACTTTTTTTCACGTCAACAGTATTGGAGGACAAGTAATGAAATCCTCTGTACAGAGCATTTGTATGTCTTGCAAGAGTTTTAGTGGGGCTTACAATGAAATGAGGCGGGCTCGCCATCATGTTTGGCGCTTGGTGTATTGAAGTAGTCCATTGAAATATTTAATTTTTCAGAACTTAGCGTGCGTTTTTCAGAGGACGCAATTTTATTTTGTTGATGTGTTTGAGTTTGAGTTCAAGTTTGTGGGGTCGTAGCTCTTGTCCACCGGTCGCCATCTTGGGGAAAAAAAGTTAATAAATTAATAGTAACATAAGAGTGTTGAGAAAATGAAACATTATATGAATAACAAAATATATAATGGAAAACTAAGCGTATTACGAATATTCAAGAACCCGGTCAACTTCGGAGCGCTGTAAAACCCAGAAAAATTTATGAAATTGAACAAATTTGTAGTGGAAATTATTCATTGAAAAAACCCGCTATAAGATTACTCTGATGTCATTTCATTGTAAAATTACCAGAAAAAGATATAACGCTCAAAAGACAAGTTCAAACATTTTCTGTAATTTTTGTTTATAATGTTTTTTTTTTCATGAAATATAATAGGAGCTAAGTTGTAGGCAACTCAATTTGCTACAAATAATGTTTCATAAAATTTTCTGTAGAGTTGCTATTTTATGATATACAGCGCGAAAACCTTTTGCACCCCTTTTTCCAAGATGCCAGCCGAGGGATAAGGGTTGCGACCCCACAAACTTGAACTTTAGCTTATACTATCACCTCTACACATCAAAGAAATAAAATTGCGTCATCTGAAAAACGCAACCCTAAATGTAACTTTTCAATGAACTAATAAAGTCCGATCGCAAAATGAAGGCGAGGTTGTTGTAGTTGTGAGTGTTAAGCTGCGGGCACGAAAATGGCGACGGACGAGCGATAGCGTCACCCAGCTCTAAAAAGCTGGGTTTTTCCAAATTCTACTTTCGAAGAGGGCGAAAAAAAGGGTTAGACCTTCTCACGGTAGGCTAAGACTGCCATTTCAAACAATAACAAACACAAAAATCGGTATATAATTTCTTAGTCAGATATAAAAGGAAACATCGATATCGAAGCTTGTAGCTGAGTAGCTCCAGAATGTACGATTTTTTAGGAAAGACAAAAAACATTTTGAGAAATTAAGTTGTTGTATAGTTTATCGTTAACTTTTATTTTATAGCTGATGTTTGTGGATACTTGTTTCTTTTAAAAATTTTGGCTTGATTTGTTTATAGTAACACTGAGATCTACGCGGTTTTTTTCTGATCATGCTTTGTTGGTCGAACGGGGTTTGTTCCACTCATCCGGTGAAACGACGGTTCAAGGCGCAAGGCTGGACGATAGGCTATAGTCCGACCCCTGCACGTTAAAAGGTAGACCTCGTTAATCCTTAGCTCGCACAAGTTTCAACTTTTGAGGGTTTTCGTTCTTAGGGAGGCGACAGCTGGTTAACGGAAAAACAGATTTTGCTCGTTGCCCTAGTACTAGAAAGATACCTATTTATAAATAAGTGTCATTCTCATTTCAGTAACTGAAAACTTTGACTCTAACTTCTAGAAATAAACTTCATCTAGATAGTGTCCTGCCGTTTATTTCCGTACTTTTGATTGAATAATGAGATTTATAGGGCCCTGCAATTTCATCATAGACTCCACCATTCTAAAAAAGTTCCTTCACCGGAAAAGTTTGTACAGGAATGTACTTGCCCTGGATTTGAATATTGTTTTATTAAATACATAATTGATTTTTTTCAATACTTTTGGTTTTGTTAATTGGGTTTTGTTTAAATTATTATTTCTATCAAATAACTGAAATATACGACGGAACATTTATCCGCTAATATGTTCAAACACAATCAAATCGACGTGTTTCTTACTATATTAGCAACATAAAATAAAATTATTATTATCATATAATTTCTGCCTTTACCAAATTTCTGAGAGTTCAAGGATATCCAGGCTTTAATGATAGAAGTACTCTTTTTATTACTTCAGAATTTGAATCTAAACTATGTTACAGTAATAAATATGAATTATACAGGGTAAGCTATTTAGAAAACAAATGTCAGTTATTTCTCGTCGTTACGTCTACATTTTAAAAGTACAAGTAGAATATCTGTCAGGGTCAACGTCAAGAATGTCAATACGTAGAATGTTGCTAATTCAGTATATCTACTTTCAACAGAAGATATCAAAAATCAAGTTTTTTTTTTTCAGTTTCATGTATTGACAATTTCATTTTCGTTTAATTTTTTGTCAGCCAACATTTCTAATAAATTTCGGAAATAAGATGTTCTGTTGCTAATAGAACTTAATCAGAATACCCTGTATTTCCGTAAATATTTACTTGAGAAAGTTTTGCAAAAAGACTTTGAGTACATCGTGTGAATTACAACATATCAAACATTTCTAACGAATACATCAGAAACAATTTTCGCGAAATCAATAAATTCTCAATCTTTGACGCCCTGTATATCTCAAACCTGTGAGGTTTGGGATGTACAGGGTGTTTTTTATCAAGACGACCTGAACTACAAAATATTGAAACTTATTAATATTGGTAATAATATGAATTTTATTTAAAAATAATGACCATGTTACGATTTGTCCCACTCAGAATCAAAAATAAAAAATGTTTTTTAGATATTTCAGATACAAATTTTAATTGATTTTTTATACCAAGCATGTAAACAAACGAGTGAAACAATTTTCGTGAATATGTTGCTAATTACACAATGCACAAGAAGTAGGTAAGATTGAAAAGAGAAATCAATGATTCCTAATCTTACATTAGATTCAAGCTACCGATTTTTTTCTTAAAGCCTATTTTGAAAAATTTACACTGTTTTGACCAGTATATCCCCTGACCACACCTGTCTGTTATTCTACTATCCAAGATTTCATTTAATAAGTACTTGAAGTGGATCAATTAGCAACCGCCATCTGGTATTTACATTGGAGAGTAAACCCGATTGGTAGATATAAAAACCATAAAGATTATTACACCAGCTGCCGAAAAAATAACCGACAAGTGGTTTTTGGACAGCTGCCAACTACCTTATGGCCATTGTGATTTGGCTAAGTTATTTTGTGTGTAGAATATTTCTACTTTCTAATTTCAAAAAGCAACAATCTCTTCACGTGGTCACTCGATATTCAATTTTTAAGCCCTTGCTAAATCCCGCACTTCTATATTTCCTGGAGGCAGTTCTGAATGTTCATCAACATTAATGTTCCGTAACAATATTCATTACCACAAAATAGGTGTAATTAAAATTAGTTTCGATAATTTCAGTCAATTGAACTAGATTCGGTTTTTGTCGAGTTCAGTTAAGCGGTTATAATTAATTGATGCAGTAGTGTGCAGGGATCTTACTCTTCCGAATCGTAGTCTTTCATTTCCAGTTCATGATGAAGTCTGTTAGAAACATTTGGATTTCTACTATGTTCAATATTTTTCATTATTTCATTTCTCTTTTTCTTCTCATAGATTACAAATTTGTCACTTTTTTAGACAAGGGAAGTCTGAACCTACATTTGTAACTAATTACTCGTATGTAACGGCGAACATTTTACGTTACGTCTGGTAGAGACGAAGTACTGTTGCATATTTGGCACGCGTAACCGTTACAAGCCGCCCGATCATTTGTTGGTTTTAAGCCGTTGGTCGCATCAAAAGATTGTTATGTTACGCACGGCATTGAGTTGGGACAATTATTTAGATATCGCATATCTTTGCCTGTGTAATGCAGGGTTGTATTGTAGCCTCTTTCGGTTACCTTACGGAATAATTGAAACTGACAAAGCTCAAATGCTTTTGGAGCGAACTGTGTTATTTCATAAACATAGGAACATATTTGGTTATATTCGGGGCATTGGATATGCCGTAACAGGGTTGTATTGTAACCTCTTTCGGTTACGTTACGGGAAAATTGAAACTGACAAAGCTCAAATGCTTTTGGAGCGAACTGTGTTATTTCAAAAACATACGAACATATGTGGCGTTATATTCGGGGCATTGGATATGACGTATGGTTGTATTGTAACCTCTTTCGGTTACGTTACGGGATAATTGAAACTGACAAAGCTTAAATGCTTTTGGAGCGAATTGTGTTATTTCATAAACATACGAACATATTTGGCGTTGTATTCGGGGCATTGGATATGCCGTAACATTATCAATCACATTCAAACAAGGTATCGATGCTTCAGATGTATAACAATGTAACAAACTTTTAAATGTAAAATTAATAAATAATTGGCACGTGACAGTTTTAGTTTATTTTTCATCTTTTTGGTGGACTTTGACTGGGTAAAAGTATAACCGGAGATATCGCATCACTTGACAGAACTGGTCAGTCTATGGAACTACGTCTGCCTGAAAGTTAATATGGTAGAGGTGCACCATCTTGGCGGAGAGCCACTTCAATTTGAAAGAAGATTGGATTTAATAGAAGTATTTCTTGAATCAACGAGGTGATTCGATTTTGTAGCAGCTTCAGATATCTTTTTAAATTGTTTTCCACCCGGCGGGAATAGGAAAACAAAAACAAATGGTAGGTGGATAATGTACTATTAGTGATTAATTTAGTTTATTTGAATGAAATATAATTTCGATTTTGCTTTTTTCAAGAAATTTCAAATGATCACACGTTTACAAGGACCGGTCCAACTGTCAAAAACATTCAGTAATATGGTCTACTCTCATATCCACTACAATCTAGAGGAAGTGGAAATCCAAGAAATAACTTGATGAACAACATAACAGAAACAATTTAGAATAAAGAAGAATCACATATTTCTCCTCAAAAGGTTCAATTATGGGAAATCAATTAAGAATTTCTTTTATTGGCATAGATATGTGGATGACGTTTTGGTATGTTTTTATAGGTACCTACTAAGAGACAATTAGATAATTTTCATAGGAATATTAATAAAATTCATGAAAACATTGAATTGACTATTGAAGTGGAAGTAAACAACTCAATCAATTTTTTGGACTTAAAGTAGAATGAACAACAAACATAATGTTTGAAGGTGATTGACAATGTTTCATGATGAATTTCACTAGTTCGGACTTCCATTGTCTACTATATAAAATGATTTGAAATACCTGAAACAACTAAAAAAGAGAAGAATTAAGAATGAATAGGTGAAAATAACAAATATAATTAGCAGAATAAACCTGAAATGAAATAATAGTGAAATAAAATACAAGTAAAAATAGAACAATTGAATAAATAAAAAAATGAAAAAAGAAAATAAAACTAAAAAGGTGAGAGATTCCAAGTCACGTTAGTTCACGACGTTTCGATTGTTAGTATCTACAATCGTCTTCATCAGTCATCACCCGAAGATGATTGTAGATACTAACAATCGAAACGTCGTGAACTAACGTGACTTGGAATCTCTCCACTTTTCTTTTCTTTTTTCATTTCTTTATTTTTTTTATTTATTCAATTGTTCTATTTTTACTTGTATTTTAAATCACTATTATTTCATTTCAGGTTTATTTTGCTTAATATATTTGTTATTTTCAGCTATTCATTTTTAATTCTTCTATTTTTTAGTTGTTTCAAGGATTTCAAATCATTTTATATAGTAGACAATGGAAGTCTGAACTAGTGAAAAACAAAACATGATTTTTTCAATTTGTCACTAACCGTACTATACGGATATTACTAAACATTACGATTCTATCCATTCATTCAACACAAAGTAGCAGCTTATAATACCATGATTCACAGTAGTCAATGTTGCTCTTTCAATAGATATTTCAATAAAGAACTTAATATCATCAAGCAAATTGCGGTTAACAATCGGTTTAAAGCCGAATTAATAAACAAAATACTTTCCGAGAAAGTCTACGCAAAAGCGATTCGATAATCAAAATTATAGAGCTTTAACGTATTTTGGAGAAACAACGGAAAAAGTGGCTTCATTTTTGGGGAAACGAGATATTAAAATTGCATATGGAACAAGTACCTAATACTGGGAAAATTAGTTAAAAATAATAAAGACAAAACATCCAAAATTTGAGAAATCAGCACATAAATTAAAGTGTGGAACGTGTTCTAAGGTATATATTGGTCAAACTGGCAGAATATTAAGGAATCGAATCCAGGAACATCATATGAGCTATGTAAATAAGAAACAAATTCAACATATTCAAATCATCTTCTAGAAGAAAATCATATCTTTGACGAAGAGTTCGCAATTTTGCACATAGAAAATAAAGGTTTGAAACTGAATCATTTGGAAGCAATGGAAATTAATAAACTTGAAAATTCAAACATTCTAATGAATGACCAATTGGATTTGAATAGATCACCATTATTGAACTTGTTTTCTTAAAACCGAGAAAGAATTGTTATTGATGTACATGTGAGGTAATAATATGCTTCAGGTGATCATAATTGAACAGGTACCTTAGGTAGAGGTTTAGGTAATTTTTTGGAGGTAGTCTCAATTATGGTTATCTGTAGTATATAAATATTAGTGTAAGAAGCAATTTGAAGAATTCAAATCACTTGATAAAGCTACTGTGTTAGCGAAACATGTGATATATATTTTTCAAATAAAGTTGGTGGAGATCAAATCGTGAGGTGTAGTTTATGAAATTACTATGGATCTTCATCGTGTAACGGCCGAAAAAATTAGAAAAAAAAGAAGAAGAAGAGTCATAACCACGAAGAGAAATAAAGAAGGATTGTCGTAATTATTTTTCATTGCATTTGATCTGGAATGACTTTTACCTAGACACGCTGTTTTCTGTGGGGTACTCATGAAGCCCCAATTGTAGTCACTGAAGATCGCCGCACCAAAGTATCGAGGAATCATAGTGAAGTTGTCGGGGTATTTTCCAGCTTCGAGGAGCAACACATTCCATTGTTTTATTTCTGACAGACGGCTCGCCACGACGGAACCCGTCGAGCCGGCACCGATTACGACAAAGTCGAATGTACCAATATCTGCAAAAAATACAATGCTTAATAATTTAATCAATACTTCCTACATTGGACGTTGAAACATTATAAGTAAAATTTTTTTATACTTGCAAGTAAGTGTTCATACAAACGGGTGAACGCTCATATACAGGGTGGGCTATCGAAAACTTGACATGGAGGTTTTGGGTACTAATCTTGCAAATCCGAAAAAAACGCTCAGACAGGTCGATTTTTATGGGAGGGGAACAGTTTTTTACCCATTTACAGCGTCGACACTTCAACCCGGAGCAGAGGGGTGAACAAACCTTGGAATTTTAATAGGGAACTGGCGGCAAGTCGCACATCGTTTGAAAGATCTTGGAATTCTATAAACAATGGCGTGCATTTTTTTCAAATTTGGACGTATTCAAAAGAGTTCTTTTCGATAATTAACTTTTTCAATATTGTTAATAGCAACAAATTGTTGTACGCCACTGCTCAGTTGGAATGTATTTGGAAACCTTTCATTTGTTTCTTACGCTACTTTTTGGTAAATTATCAGTTCTCTGATAAGAGGACTATTACAATTGAGAAATGGTTAAAATTGCAGCGAGGGTTGAGTTGATTAAACTGTACTATGAAAATAGACGTTGTGATGCGAGAGCCTCTGAACTGATGTTCAATGAACAACATGGGAAGAATGTGTCGCGACAGTATGTTTTCGATTTAATTGCAAAATTTCGCGCAAGTAAAAAACGGCAAATCGAACCACCAGTAACAAATGAGGTGATACAAGTGGCAATTCTGGGCCATGTTGAGCTTGACCATACTTTGTTTCAGGGGTGTCACGAACTAACATTCGGCTTATTTTAAAAACCCACAAAATGCATCCTTACCAGATTAAATTAACGCAAGGACTGAATGATGATGATTTCGATCGACGCTTGCAATTTTGCGAGTTGGTTAGTGAACGAGCGGTGGAAAATCAACATTTTATTTTTAACATTTGCTTCAGTGATGAATGTTCTTTTTTTTTCTAATGGCACAGTTAATCACCAGTTGTCGCTATTGGGCTAATTCAAATCCTCACATTTTTTCATTTTACGAGGATATTTTTTTGGGGGATGGGGTTGGTTACCACCCTACATTTTAGGTAAATTGAGTGGCACCTCCTTATGAAGGTTGCGTTTTGACTTGGATATTTTATGCTTCTGATAAAAAAGTGAATCATATTAAAAACTTAGCTACACAACAAATACAACCTGCTGATTTCCTTGAATGCTGATGACACAGAAAATTTAAAAAAAACTGTTTTAGGGATAATAAATCCCAATAATTGTTTTTAAAGCACACACAAAAAAAGTAACACCTAATAAGGGTAACTCACATAGGAAATTTATAGTAAATGTTCAAAATTTTCGCCATTTTGCTCCATGCAACAATAAAGATTTTTGTTCGAATTTGCTCTTACATTATTCAACATCTCAGGAGTTATAGCTCGGCATTCATCAATAATTATACGACTCAATTCATCCCAATTGGCTGGCTGTGTAGCATAAACTTTAGACTTTAAATATCCCCACAAAAAGTAGTCCAGTGGTGTTAAATCTGGTGATCGTGCTGGCCATTCAATTGGACCTCTTCTGCTAATCCATTGTCCTTCAAAATGATTATTCAAAAAAATTTCGAACCCACTGGGCATAATGGGATGGTGCACCGTCTTC
The DNA here is from genome assembly GCF_025532065.1 of Leptinotarsa decemlineata. Lineage (NCBI taxonomy): Eukaryota > Metazoa > Arthropoda > Insecta > Coleoptera > Chrysomelidae > Leptinotarsa > Leptinotarsa decemlineata. The sequence continues at coordinate 398,456 of NW_027412549.1, read as the reverse complement.
TTGTTGAAAATGAATAAATTCATCTTGACATTTTGGACCCTGTTCAATTATTTCAACTATACGAGGTTGTATTGCCTCTTCAAGAAGTTGTAAATAAGAATCACCGGTTAAATTTCCATCAATGAAAAATATACCTATAATATGTTTGCCGAATATTCCGGCCCAGACATTCAACTTTTGGGGGTGTTGGGTATGTATTTCTGCGTACTGTCTTGGGTTTTCATCCGACCAATAACGGCAATTGTGACGGTTCACGCAACCATTTAAGTAAAATGAGCTTTCGTCCGAAAAACAGATGTTATGAAGCAGCTCGGGATTTTGCATTAATCTCTCACTCATGCCCTCACAAAACTTCTGTCTTCGGTCAAAATCATCCTCATTGAGTTCATGAACAAGTTTAATTTTGTAAGGATGGAATTTGTGGTTTTTAAGGATTCTTCATGCGCTCATATGGCTTATTCCGGCCATTGCTGATAAACCTCTGGTACTTAACCTGGATTGGCAATGACTTGACCAATCACTCCAATCGCATTATCGTCATTCACTACCCTTCTCTGAACATTTCTTTTCTTATTTAAAACCGAACCTGTCTCCCTGAATTTTGTGACCAAATCCAGAACGTGATTTCTGCTTAGGTGTTTACCAGGTTTTTGCTCGTTAAATTAAAATTGATGTTCTATTAGCATTTTGGTCGTTGACAAAAAAATAAAGTAATAACTGAAACCCTTTCAGTAGTAGTGTAAGGCATTTTTAAAACAAATAACAATACACGACCCGTTTAAACAAAATAATCGAACGATGTACCAATGAAATCTGGAAGAAGAGGAGTGGGTATTGATTTTAAAAAAGGGATTTTATTTAACAAAGAACTGATAAGAAGAACTGCTCGAAAAATTTTTTATTTAGGCACATACAAGTTACCGAGTGGTCTGTCTAATGTATTATTAACATGGCAATTTTGACTTCAAATTATCTCGAAAAGTAATCGTTACAAAAATTTTCTTTTAACAGAGTTGTAAAGGTATGGAAAGACCTTTAAAACAAGGTGTCACTCGACCTACTTTCCCTATCTAAATAAGGGTCGTCGGACCCACCCCTCCGAGGGGGTGCGTACTACAAAAAATCTGATTAGTCTGAAAGGTGTCCCCCTTCAATTAGAAATCGACGTGTCCGAGCTTTTTTAAAAAATCTCACTTTTTATATTCAAAAACGGCTCTGTTAAGTTTTCGTTGTTACACACTGTATACGGCGTTATAACGAAAACTTGACCTCCCTGTAAGTCAGAAACGGACGTGTAATCGAAAATTTCAAAGAGCACATCAATTTTTATTTCTAGGGGAATTAATTCTGATATGGAAATCATACCCGAAACTTCCCCCTCCTGCGGTCAGCAACTACCCCCCTATTTTTTTCAATGACATGGGGGTCGAGTGATACATCATTTGAAAGGTCTTTTGTCCCCTCTCTTTCTTCTGTAAATTTTTTCGAAATTGGTTCATTCGTTATTGAGAAATTAAATGTCGAACTTAAGAAAAAGCAGAAAATTCGCTGTCGCTCATTTCATTGAGGAAATCAACAAAAGTAATATCAGTGGCAACACAATCAACGGAATGAGGTTTCAAAATGACCTCCATCTAGTTCCACACAATAATACAGTCTACTTTTGAAAGCGTTCCTCACATTATTGAAGATGTCCGGAGTCAGAAATCGGCATTCCCGAACAATTTTCTGTCGTAGGTCTTCTGTTTTACGTATTGATGGCTCACGTTATGGTCTGGATGATTCGTATTATAAATCGTGCAACAGCTTTAGCACATTCATTATTTCGATAATTGGTTGCAACAATGTCTATTCTTTCTTCAGTAGAATAAACCATGTTGGAACACAGTGAACAAGGATGACCGAATAATAATTCGTGAAGAAGTGACAGTGGCCAACTATCCACTTTTTGTTCTGCGACAACTAGATTCAACAAAAACTACCAATGCAGAAAAAACTAACAGTGTCGTCCATTTCAAAACGTTTGCTACAATTGAATAAATTCTACAAATCTAGAAGACCTGCGACAGGGGATTGTTCGGGAATGCCGATTTCTTACTCCGGACATCTTCAATAATAGACGAACGCTTTTGAAAGTAGACTGTATTATTGTATGGAACTAGATGGAGGTGATTTCGAACACTTTATCCGTTGATTGCGTTGCCACTGATTATACTTTTGTTGATTTTCTTAATAAAATGAGCGACAGCGAATTTCTGTTTTTTCTTAAATAAAACGTGCAACATTTAATTTACCAATAACGAATGAACCAATTTCGAAAAAATATACAGAAGTAATAGAGGGACGAAATATTTTTCAAATGATGTATCACTCGACCCCCCATGCCATTGAAAAAAAATAGGGGGGGTAGTTGTTCACCGCAGGATGGTGAAGTTTTGGGTATGATTTTCATATCAGAATTAGTCACATTAAAAATGAAAATTGACGTGTTCTTTGAAATATTTTATTACACGTCCGTTTCTGACTTACAGGGGAGAGGTCAAGTTTTTGTTGGAACACCCTGTATAGTGTTATGTTGGGTTCCCGAGAGGAAACATAAGTGTTGAATGCTGGGACCAATTTCGTTTACACAAATAAAATTGATTCATTACAGATCATAGTACTTACACAGTTTTATTTTATTCTTTATAGAAATTGACTTTTTCAAATAAAAAAAATGTTTAAGATATTTGAATTATCCTAAAGATTGTCTGAGTGATCTGCCATTTCTAAGATTTGGTTTCAAATACCTATTTCTGATCATTTCCTTACAGCACAACTCGTTGGAAGGAAATTAATTATAATACAGGTGTTCCTTCTTTCCATATACAAAAACTTGCTGTTTTCCATGATGAAATTTAATTACGATCCTTTGTACTTTTTAAAAGTTAAGGCCCCGTGTAAATGAAGAGAATAATCAATAAGTGCGTTTAAAATAGAAATAATCGTGTGTTTTACCTTTTGGTACGGTACTGGTTGGTTCGTACATTTTAGCATCGACAGGCAATTTATATTCCAAGGCCTCCTGGACTCTGCTGTTTATCAACTTTTCGTAATACTCTACGGAGTTTCTGCAGCGCAGAGCCCGAACAGAAATATCAGTATAAGTACCCACCGGAACGTAAACATCGCTGGTTGAAGTAAACTCGTTAACTGAACCTGAGTTGCCCGAGACAGGTGTTTATCGGATTTTTTTATTATTTCGACTGTATTTATGTATGTATTTGGCGTTATTAGTACAATGGTGATAAGATTCGTTGAAGACTATTTAATCTCTTTTTTTTATAGGAACGAGGTGAGTGTTCCGTCAGTTGATATTTTAATTTTCATTTTATTTAGTTTTATGATCTGACCAAATAAGTGGGGAGATTACCTGGACGAACAGGCAAAGGAATTATGGTTTAGTAGCATTTCAAGGTCGATATATGATTTATGATTTTTCTGCATGGAGGTTGCTCTCAAGGTTAAGAGTAATGAAATAATATCAGTAGGTGACGAAATCATCTTACCTGCTTCATTATCAGGGAGTTGTTTACGTGTAGTTTCTGATCTCGACATCTACTTGTCGCAATAATTTTCTCATTGAACTGAACCAAACTACGCAAAACAGTAATAGACATTTTTTTCGGTGTCAACGGCATCGACTGCTATGTTCATTAATTCGTGTTCTGGGTATACACTGTTAATAACTTCCCAAGCCACCTAGGGAGCATCATGCCATTATTTGGTCGAAAATGATTTTTAGCCACTACAAAATATAATGAAGCATTACAAATCGCCTCAAAGGAAGCTTCACTTTGTAAAATTTATCAATAAATAGTGAAACTGAAAATGTTGAATGATTCAAATTCCCAAAAGAATTGTGTGAAATTGAATAAAGAACACAGTGAACACGGCGAATGTCGTCATCATTTATATCTTGAGGTCAAAGATCACCAATAGAGATTTTATGAATACTCAAAAATGCTCTAGCATCATAGTTAATAGAAATTAGAATCCGAAATATTCTTATTAACAGTCACAACGTATCTCTATCTAAAAAGATAGAGGCAACCCACAGGTAGAACTGGAGCTTCTAGCGTAAAATAAATCCAAAACAAGCACTGATCCCAAACACCAGAACTGCAACACTCTTCTCGACGTACGTTTCACCAACCCAGTTAGTGTCTTCAGGAGATGAAAGAGACTAATTTTCAACTCTAAACCTGACCTATTTGTATCTAACAGGGTACACATTTACATGATTTCGGGTAGAAATTGACGGAAACTTTACTCGTGAGTTCCTGATATAATTTGAATAGATTTAATATCATGCTACACTTAGACAGTGTTCATTTATACTTTGGCCGTTCTCCAAGGCGCTCTTTTAGTCTAACCAATATGTTTTTGTCACAGTCCTCACATATCATTTTACATATCACTGTAAGTAGTTTTGGAGAAAGTGTATCTAATAAATGTGCTGAAACGTCCCAGGCCTAAGAAACAAAACGCGTTTTTTTTGTTAAAAATGGCTTTATTCATAAACGTTGTCCCCATCAAGAACCACCCAATCATTCCAGCGCAATACCACTTCTGTAGAACGATTTATCTTTTGCCTCAAAATAGGTCTTAGCAATAACCTCTTCATTAGAGTTGAATTTCTTATCGGTGAGCATTTTTTTGAGGTCTGCTAACAGTCAGTAATCGCTGGGAGCCAAATCTGGCGAATATGGTGGATGTGGGAGCAATTCGAAGTTCAATTCATGTAGTTTTGCTCTTGTTTTGATTGACTTGTGACACGGTGCGTTGTCTTGATCATACAAAATTTTGATCTTTTCCTTATGCGGCCGTTTATGCTTTCGGGCGAGGTTCACCATTTGCTCTCCACTTAAATGATGATCGTTTTGATTCCGGAGGGAACTGATGGATCCATGTTTCATCCATTGTCACATATCGACGCAAAATTCCAGTTGGTTATATTCAAATATGGCCAAACCCTGCTCAGAATTATCAAGACGTTCTTGTCGGCACCCACTTTGAACAGAGCTTTCTCATACTGAAATGTTCATCCAATATAAAGATCATTCAAACCGATTTTGTGATTTTTTTGTTTTCTGGTGTTTCTGCCTCATTTGGACGTCGCTAAGTTCCGCGTCATCGATGTCTCTACGACCACGTTTGAAGACAACAAAACAACGTTTGATTATTGTTTCTGATGGTGTGACACTTTTCAAGCCATTGCTTCGCTTTAACGATATTTTTCCCATCAAACAGTGTAAAATCAAAAACACGAAGTTGTTTTGATCCATTGTTTTGAAAATAACATAAGTAGTGACACTCTTAGCACAATAACTCACAACCTTTGAATATAATACATTGAAATCACGTGGTTACCAAAATACTCGAAACTTATTTCATGTTGAGGTATTTATAATAAGAAAGGGAGCATAGCTATGTTCTCTTTAGATGGTATTCTTTGTAAATAATTTCCGAGTAACGTCAGTTAAAAACGCTTGTTAACTTGTTTACTATGATACAACATTAGTTGTCAGTATTTCAATTTGAGATTAAAGTTCATTAATTTCTAGCCTGACAAATGGTTAGATTAACGGAAATGCATAAAATAACAGTTTCACAAATGATTGGTTATGGAGATAAAACCCGAACACAACCAGGAAGTAGCTAGCCTATTTCATGAGAAATCTCCTAGTTTTCCCCCCATATCTCAAGGAACAATAAGCAAAATTGAAAGGCCAGTTTCATGAGCTTGGTCATATGGGGCAGATAAAATAAGCAGCTGCCAATGCAATGAGTGATGAACCCAAATTAGGTGTGATGCTTGAGTTTGAGCAAAACCCACATATCGCGTAGACATGCATCCCCTACATTCAATGTTAGGCATACATCGATAGTAAACATATTTAAAAAAAGTAAAATGCATCCGTTAAAGTGGTACCTACTCAGGAGCTCATGGAAGATGATTTTTATATTTACATAATGGACATGTTGGATAAAAATATTATCAAATTAGAAGAATTTCTGATTATTGTACTTTGTCTCTTAATGGTCGGCAAAATTGCCTCTACTGGTCAAAGGAAAATCCTCACTTGATGAGAGAAAAACACACGCAATACCCTCAAAAGGTTAATGTTTGTGCAGAGATTGTAGGAAACCATATCATATTATGATTGAACTCAATATTTTTTACGTGAAATTATTTTAACAGGATTTTCCTTTTATGAGTTTCGATTCATTTTTGTATTCATAACCCCATTTGACCCCTTTCGACGAGCGGTCTTGTGTTGTGATTTTCACAGTTTGTTGTTATGATTGAATTCGATTTTTTCAACGTGAAATTATTTTGACAGGATTTTTTTTATTCATAACCCTATATGACTCCTTTCGACGGGCGGTCTCATGTTGTGATTTTCACAGATTATTATTATGATCGAATTCGATTTTTTTCAATATGAAATTATTTTGACAGGATTTTTTCTTAGATGAGTTTCAAATTATTTTTGTATCTGTATGTCTCGTGCGTATCCTTGTTTCTATCGAGGGTAAGAACGCCTGTTGGTCATCATAGAAAGTACTGAAAATGATCTTTAATTCAATACATACAGTGTGTAAAAGCCAAATGAAATAAATTCATTATTTCGGTTACTGTACCTACATATTTAAAAAAAACCGAAACACGTCAAATGTAAATTATAATTTGACATTCTTCAACGTAAACTTGCCACCCCTACCTTCAACCTCATTCTTCGAATGACAGGTGCAACCCCAATTTTTTTCAAATGGGATGTATAGGTTTGTGATATATCGTTTGAAAGGTATCTTCATTCTCTATTAAAAAATGTTATCGCTTTCAAATTTATTGCTTCAACTAAGATAAAATAAATCAAAATCATATGGTTACCAAAATTCTATAAATACACTCAAAAACTAAAATGCCATGCAAATCGTAATGAAACGTAGAATACAAAAAAGAACTATGGATGTTAACGAAGTAGATGTTCAAAATGTTCACCGCGAACGTCTTGACAACATCCTAATCTCAAATAAAACTGTCTTTAAATATTATTCAGGCGTGACAGACCTAATCGCAAGCGTTATTATTTCTGTGCAACAACTTCTCTAAATAAAGATGTCCTGTCTATTTAATGCATTGCTTGCAGTCAAGGTGCCCTATTTTGCTCACTGTCCTCTGAAAGGACAAATTTTAGGTAATTTTTTAGATACAGTGTGTCCCAGCTAAAACTTGTCACCCCCTAATCTCGTGAACAAAAATTGAAAATCACTCAGACCCGTCGCTTTCTATTTCATGGGAAAAAATCATCATTGTGTTGTCAACCCCCTCATCCTCAGCACCCCCTACTTCGGATTTCTCAATAAGACTACTTTATTTCTAATAAATCACTTTGAAGGGAATTCAATCCCAAAGACATCGGTGTACTGAAATTGAGGATGGATCAAGCGTTCTTGAAGTTTTAATGAAAATTAAGTTTCTATTTTAATTTTTCATCGCCTAAAATGTAATGTGATCAAATGAAACGTTCAAAATGTGAACCATTCAGTTTCATACAGAAGTATAAGCGATTTTCGAAATGTCTTTAACATTTCAGGAGTTTTTGCACGATACTCCGGAACAATTCTCCTGTGTAGATCATCAAGAGAATTTGGCTGTGTAATATAAACTTTGGATTTCAAATGACCTCAGAGAAAGAAGTCTAATTGTGATGAATCAGGAGATTTTGCCGGCCATTCTATTGGTCCTTGCCTTTCAATCCACCTTCCTGTGAAATTGTCATCTAAAAATTGACGTACAGGTACAACAAAATGTGGAGGAGCTACATCTTGTTGAAAGTTGAGCTGACCTTCAAATACAATCATCGTCTTCAAGTAACTTAGTGGGTGATTCTGGGGTTCACAGTTGTATCAAGAAGTTCAAGATAGGTTTGCCCGTTGAGGTTACCATCAATAAAATATTGATCTACAATATGGTCTCCCAGAATACCAGCCCAAACATTCAATTTCTAGGGAGTTTGTGAATGAGTTTCCCCGTACCAATGAGGATTTACGTCACTCCAGTATCTACAGTTGTGCCTGTTCACATGTCCATTTGTTGGGGATGAAGGGGTTTACAACACAATGATGATGTATTTGGTGAAAATATTCCCCCTTGAAATAAAAATCGACGGGTCTGAGCGATTTTCATTTTTTCTACGAGTTCGCATAGTAGGAGGGAGACAAGTTTTATCTGGGACATACTGTATAGTTCCTTCATAAGAGTTTTACTGTAGGCATATATATGATGGAATCGGCCGATACTTGATGAAAATCCATAACTAACGTATTCCAAAAACACTTTATTGTGAGATTTTCACTAAATTGTTTTACAAAAACGCAACACGTGTTTCGCCATACAATGGCTTCATCTGGCGTGTCTTTCAACTCACAATAAAGTGTTTTTGGAATACGTTTTTTACTGTAGGCGTTTCCACTAAATTGTTTTACAAAAACGCAACACGTGTTTCGCCATACAATGGCTTCATCTGGCGTGTCTTTCGAGTTGAAAGACACGCCAGATGAAGCCATTGTATGGCGAAACACGTGTTGCGTTTTTGTAAAACAATTTAGTGAAAATCTCACAATAAAGTGTGTTTGGAATACGTTTTTTACTGTAGGCGTTTCCAAGTATATTCAATCAGTACTATTTATATTTCTCTTTGATTCATTTTCTGAATGAGTGTCGAACCGTAGATGAGAGAATATGTAAACACTTTTATATTGACGAAACATTTGTTCTGGTTTGGACACTAGCTTGTAATCATTAAATCGAAAAGAGATCAATTTTGTAGATTTTCAGACGAATTGATGAAGTATTACTGACGTTCGACGCTTCTAGGATTTCAATTCTTTCAAAATGACATCTCTTGTAATGATATTTTCACAAAAAATAAAATATGGGTACTCCATGTTACACACAAAGTCCGGACTTCGTAGCGGACCCTAATTTTTAGTTTGAAGAGGTAAATACAAGTGATATAAAAACATAGGACGTTTTTTGGGAAAGATGGGTTCTGGCTTTACTTCTCCATCTTGATACAAAAAATATGGAAATTTTCCAAAGAAAGGAAAAAAAGCAATCAACTACAAAGATTAACTCTATACAAAGATATGTGTATCATGCAAAGGAAGTTTTAAGTCTCATTTTTCATGAAGATCTCCTACCTCGTAGTAATGGCTACATCCATAAATGCATTAATTGTTTTCCAATGAAGTTTCAAGAAACGAATCAGGAATATTGTCAATTGATTTACGTTTGCTCATAGTGTAAGCGCATGGAAAATCACTCGTTTCGAGACTTCTACGTTCTATCTCCCTATGGCTGTTTTAAATAACATACTTTTTCTGAAAAAGATTATGTTGACTGATGAGGTTACATTTTCCACTAATGGAGTTGTAATACCTCAAAACTGTTTATGCTGGGCCACGGAAAATTCTCACTGAGTTATAAATTGTAGAGACCAATATTTCCAGAAGTCCTTATCTGGTGTAGGAGCCCGAATAATTGGACTTTTTTTGAGAATCGTTGAAAGACGATCGTTTAGTAACCTTCCTTGATGCAAAATTTTGGGTTGCAATTGGACAACGCCCTCTTAATGTGCACTAATACTGATGGTGCTGAGTTGGTTAGCGAAACGCGCGCCGAGATACAGCAATTTTGTTTTGGTGGGTTACAAATTTCACTTTCAACTTCTAAATGTTAATTAAAGTACCGTAAATACTATACTATATTAAAAAAAGTATGACTAAGGAACCCTTCAAAAATCATATTTACCTTGATTGACGCATATATTTTCACCAATTTGAGTGTTGGTGAGACTTTGATACTTCAAACCCCAATGAACTTGACGATAATTACCAGTTAATAACACCATTTTCACGGTTTGAAAAGATCCATAATAATTAGAGTGTATTAGGACAATGTACAAATTATAAAAATGTGCCATTTTAAGCGTTTTCCATATGAAACTTTTTTTTGTGTTTTCTGTTTTCTTGGGAAATGAATATTGTATCTTTATATACGTAGTGGACCTCATAATTATTGACAATTAGTCATTAATAATAAGGCATTGCTAAACAAAAAGTGAACTCTTAGGTAGTTGAATAACATATCTGAAAATAATTTTCTGAGTTAATTTATGATTCAATATTTTTCATTTGATCAAGGCAGAAATTTTTCATTTTCAGGAATATTTAACTTGGCCAGTAGGTCAAATGAAAAAATTTTCAATTCCATGGCTGAAGAAACTTTTCATTTCATTTCAGAAGGTTAAATGACAACATTGTTTTTTATATGCAGATATTTAATTCAATTAGAATCCTTACACTCCATACTCTAATTTGATCACATCAGAAATTTTTTCACCAATCATTGTACAAATAGCATTGGGATGTCCCGAAAATGAAAAAGGAAGCACGCTTGCGTCAATAACTCTCAATTTCTTCACACCGAATACTTTCAGCTGATGATCTACCACGGCTCCTGCTTCTGGATTTCTTCCTGAAGGGCACGTCCCCACGGGGGTGGTAAGCTGCCATGGCAGTCTGCGCGATGAAACAAAGCCAGTAGTTCTTAGAAAGAAAATCGTGCTCTCTGCAAGCGGGCAAAGGCCTGACCTCCAAGTTGGTCCCTATCCGCTGGAAGGCCTCGGTACGCGTCAGGTTAATGGCCAGTTGAATCCCTTCCAGCAAGGTTTCCACGTCTAGGTTTCCTGGATCATTCAACATGTTGAAGTCTATCGCAGGGTAAAGGTATGGATCTTTGGAGATTAGTCGTACCGTGCCTATTGAGTGTGTGTGCAGAAGTACCGTGGTGAGAGTGAAGGGGTTAGGAATGCTAATGTTGAAGAGGGAATCCCAGGTTTCGTCATTCCATCCCAGGAATTTTTTTCCCAGCTCTGCGGGTGAAGAGGATGAGATGACGATTTCCAGGCTGGGGTAGTTTCGAATTTGTTCGATTCTCGTCTTGTAAAATCCTGCTGCGTCCAGCGGATTTGCTATTGAAATAAAAATGCAATTAATATTTTGTTTTGGATTATATTAGAATTTGGATTGTTTGCCATTCAGCCCATGCAGCGTTAATTCAATTCATGATTTTTTTATAGCTACTTGAAGACAAGGTATCTGCCTAGAGTATTTTATTATATTGTTATCACTTCAGTTTTGCTCAGGTTTCTGTTTCAAAAATCAGGCAGACGAATATGTGGTTAGAAAATAAAATAAAAGTGGAGTGAGAAGCACAGGAAATAGGTTTTGATTTAGCTCAACAAAATTTTAAATGAAGACAGTTGGAAACTTGAGACATTGGAATGGTGGAACACAGAGGGATAATAGTGAAAAATCAATAGAGAGTGAGAATTGGGAAAGCTACTTGAAGAAAAAAAAGATTTAATAACTATGTTAAGCATTTTAGAACAGGAAAAATCAGACACATGTATAAAATTCCCTAGAAAGTGAGATAGAAGACAATCAGAGTGGAAAAGATGGCATGAGGTTGAAACAAGGACAAACAACCAATATGATATATATATAAAATTTTAGAGTTAAAGATAAAACTATAAAGAAAAGAAAAATACGTCTAGAGGTTCAAAATTGAAAAGAATGATTTTTAGAATAGATTAGTTTCGTGGTAAAAAGTCAATTATAGTCTATTTCAAAAGAGTGTAGAGTAATAAATCATGAAGTGTCATAAAATTTGCCTGAATTTCGTTGTCGTCCATGGGCGTAGGCAAATCTTAGGATTATTAAACTTAATAATTAAAGTAAATTAAAAATTACAGATATAGATAATAATAAAAGGCCATTTTTGGGAAGTAATTTGGTCTAAAACTAAGTACCTACATGTATTTAGGTAAGTAAAATTTCTTAAAAAAAGATTAAGATTAATTTTAGTGGTTCTTGTAAACTTATTTAATATGCAATTTGGGTTCATATACTTGAGCATGATTTCTCAAAAAAGGGTTAACACTTAGTTCCGAGGTGCCATGTCATTATAATAATCCCTTTTTGACCCTGCCCACCAATCATGCAATACCTATTAAACCCAGGTAATTAAGAAAAAGGGTTTAAATATATTGTAATTGTAATGGTCTTAAACATTCGAGTTATAATAGTAATTGTTACTACACCAATTAAACGTACAGTGATATTGTGATATAGAAATAGTGAAAAAGTTATAAAATGGGGACATTTACTCCAAAGAAAAGAAGTGTAAAAATTCTCCGCTATCTGTTTGCAAAAAAGTTATAATTTTAAATGTATATGATTGCATAAAACACGATCACCCTAGTTTGTCTGTGCAAGAAAGTGTTGAGCGATGTGCCCGAATGACTGGAATTGGACAGTCCACGATTTTTAAAATTATTGCGAGAAAGAAAGATATCAGGCCAGGTAAGTCCATGCAAGAGAAAATCAGGAAGACCAATAAAAATCTTAGATGAAGACACCAAATGTGACATTCGAAGAAAAGTTCATTCGTTTTATTTTAAAAGGAAATACCCACTCTTGAAAAAATATTTATCGAGATAAGCCAAGATAACGATATTCCTTTGATATCCAGAAAACTTTTATGGAAAACTTAAAAAAGTATGAATTTTGCCTGGGAAAAGCACAATCGAAAGGCACTATTACTGGAAAGTGATGAAATTGTTTGCTGGAGACGAAAATATTTGACAACTATAAAGCAGTACCGCAGAGAGCAAAAGAAAATTTTTTATCTTGATGAGACGTGGATAAACGAAGGTTATATAGTCAAAAAATGTGGCAAGATAAAAATATAACAAGTTCTCGCCAAGCTTTCATAGAAGGCCTTTCGACGGGTATTAAAGTGCCTTCGGGAAAAGGGAAGAGGCTTATAATTGCTCACATTGGAAGCGAAGACGGATTTTTAAAAGAAGGTTTGTTAAGCTTTGAGTCGTGCCGGACGGGAGATTATCATGAGGACATGAATTCGGATGTCTTCGAAGACTACTTCGGGGAAATGTTAAAATTTCTTTCAGCTGATTCGGTCGTGGTTATGGATAATGCAAGCTACCATTCAAGGCGTTTAGAGAAGGTACCAACTTCAGCTTGGAGAAAGCAAGGAATTATTAACTGGCTGTCAAATAAAGGTATTCAGTTTGAGACGAATTCAGTAAAGAAGGAACTACTAGCCATAGTAAAACAACATAAATCTCGCTTCATGAAATATGCCGTAGAAGATGTAGCAGAAAAGTATAAAGTAACTGTGCTGCGCCTACCGCCATATCATTGCGAATTAAATCCTATAGAACTTATATGGGCACAAGTTAAAGGATATGTTGCAAGGCACAATACCACATTTAAAATGAAAGATGTCAAGGTATTGTTTGATCAAGCCATTATGGAAATCACATCAGAAAAAGTGGCAAAAAGCAATCCAGCATGTTTTAAAAGAGGAAGATAAAATGTGGGAACTGGACAACTTGGTCGATCAGGTGGTTGACCCTATAATTATAACACCAGGGGATGATGACAGTTCTTCGGATGAAGACTATACTGATGTAGAATAATTTAATTGAATTGTAAATATACTGTAGCGGGATAAGCAATCTGGACAGAGACCAGTGTATCAGTGACAGTGACACTTTTGCTTAGGTTAGGGTTTAGAATTAAGGGTAGTCTGAATAATTATTTTCTCGGAAGGTTCTCGAAAATTGTACCTAGTAATCTCTAGAACATTCAATTAGGGTATAAATAGAGTGTTGTTAAACGTTAAGGGAAGTTCACAGTTTTAGTATTGTTCAAGTGTCAAATTGTAATAACGTATCCAGTAAAGTTCTTGTCGTTTTTTGTGAATAAATTGATTTAAAGTCCCCACAAGTGTTTCAATACGTAAAGTTCGTTCGTGTGTGTTTGTGAGTATTCCCGATTTCGGTTCGTATATATTTTATTGTTACATTTTATATTTTTTTAATAACACTGTTCTGCTGTATTAAATTTTTATTTCCTTTAATATAATTTTTATGAATGCATATTCTTTTGGCAATTATCCCACTAGCGCGCCTCTGGCTCAGTATTTATCCGTCGATAACAATGGACAAATCCCTTAAAACAGGGTGATACCTACCTGCTCTTTATGAAACGACATAATTTTGCAATGCGGACTAGGGAAGTGACAGAATTTATTGACGGATCACCCTGTAGCGCTTTTGAATACTTAATGAGATTTTATTACTCTACACTCTTTTGAAATAGACTATAGAAACATATGCTTTCAAATACAGTGTGTAAAGCCAAATGGAATAAATTCATTATTTCGGTTACCATACATATCTTAACAAAATCCCGAAAAAATGCTACGCCTACTTTCAATCCCCGTCGAATGACTGGTACAATCCCCAATATTTCAAATGGGAAGTATACGCTTGTGATATACTGTTTGAAAGGTCTCTTCATTTTCTATTCAAAAATGTTATCGCTTTTAAGTTAAGAAAACAATTAAGATATAGTAAATTAAAATCATGTGGTTACCGATATACTCAAAACTTATTCCATGTTGAGGTATTGATAAGAAAGTAAGCAAAAACCATAGCAATGTTCTTTTTAGATGGTATCCTTCAAAAAAATTGTAAATAATTTCCGTGGCAACGTTATGTTACATCATTAGTTGTCAGTATTTTAATTTAAGTTTAAAAGTTCGTTAACTCCAAGTCTGACAAATGGTTAGATTAACGGAAATGCAAAATACTAGTTTTGCAAATGATTGGTTACGGATATAAAACCCGAATACAACAGGAAGTAGCTCGCCTATTTCATGAGAAATTTCCTGCTCCACCTGAGGACGGACATATAATAATAATATTGATATATCTCATGGAATAATAAGCAGCTGCCCATGCAATGAATGATGAACTCAAATCAGGTGAGGAAAACACACATACATCGAGTAGACAGGCATCCACCACATTCAATGTTAGCCAGTAAACATTAAAAAAATTCATTCCTATAAATTGATACCTACTCAGGAGCTTATGGAAGACGATTTTGATAGAAGAACTTATTTTTGTAAGCAAATGCTGGACATGTTGGATATTAATATCCAAATAGAACACGTTATGTTTTCTGATAAGTGTACTTTGTGTCTTAACGGTCATGCTAATCGGCAAAATGGCCGCTACTGGTCAATGGAAAATCCTCACTGCATGAGAGAAGAACATTTTTGGGAGGGATTCGTTTTTTGGGAAAATAATTTTCTACTTCTTCATCATTAAATGATGGAAAGAAAGCCAAAATGCTTTTTCCTATTATTGAGATAAAATATCACATTCATGCATATATATATATATATATATATATATATATATATATACAAATATGAAAGTTATTGAGTGTCTTGATATAGAACCAGAAGTTAATATCGGACATAGCACTCATGAAAGTGGCAAACCATAGACACGTGTTCTATATATATATATATATATATATATATATATATATATATATATATATATATATATATATATATATATATATATATATATATATATATATATATATAGAAACAGAAGTTAATATCGGACATATCACTCATGAAAGTGGCAAACCATAGACACGTGTTTCGGGCTTTTGGCCCATCATCAGTATGGTGCAGCCAAGTGTAAGGATGGGCAACACTTGGTTACCAAAAGATAGAAATACAAATGCACGGAGCCACCAACAGGTGGCTCCTTTCATATTATATATATATATATATATATATATATATATATTATATATATATATATATATATATATATATATATATATATATATATATATATATATATATATATATATATATATATATATATATATATATATATATATCGGGCCGAAACACCTAGTGAGGATATTTATCTCATCATTGATACATTATGTAGCCTTCCTGTTATTGAATTGAATAGGAAAAAGTAGTGCAATTTGAAAACACAAGTTTTTTGTACTTTAAATAAATTTCTGTGCATGATCCATATCTTGTGAAGAGTTTATTAAAGGTAATTACTTTTGTCCTTTATATGGAAGTTTCTAAAATTTTTCATCTTTAAATGCGTAGAGTGGCTAAAGAAATGAGAAAGAAGGTGGAGAAATGGAAAAGTACATTTTGAAAGGATCAGATTGTGATGGCCAGATAACATATATTCTGTATAGGAATTTATGATGCACTATTTGGAACTTTTGATGTAGTAATGAATATTACTGTTATTTTCAATACCTCGACACGTGTTTCGATCACCAAGTGATTATCTTCATGAGGAAGATTAAACTGTATAACCATTTATGTTATACAGGTATACCACATAATATTATTATGTTTACTTATTTCTATTCTCATAGGTTTCCATTTTGAATCTGCTCATGAAATGGAAACCAAAGAAAAGTCAAAGTACTTTCCTAGGATTTGGCTAAGGTATGTGGATGATATTTTCGCGATATTCGATACCAAAATATCGATTATTGAGGACTTTGTTTCCTTTTTAAATAATAGATGTCCATTAATAAAATTCACGTATGAATTAGAAAATATGGAGGGTTAGAATACGATATATTTAGAAAGGAAACAAGCACATACAGGTATATTCCTGACAGTTCACATCACTGTGGACAGCACAAACATGCTGGGTTGAATTTTTTAGTGCGTCGTCTTTTGACTTTCCCTCTTACACATGAGATGTTCACAAAAGAAAAACGTACAATACAGGAAATGGCAGCCACTAACGGTTTCTCGAGGGGTATTGTAGGTGAAATAATAAGGAAGAAAGAAGTTTAGGTTAAGAATGAACGAAATCTCGACTTTCAGAAAGGACAAAAACCAAGATAAAATATTCAGTTCCATACCACCAATATATTGGTTCTTCGTATACGAAGAACTTTGGAAAGATTTTCAAGGAACTAGGTATGAAGGTGGTTTTTAAAACAAGTCATACACTACAGAGCCTTTTGGGAAGTCCAAAAGACAAAGTCGAGAATTCGGAAAAGTATGGAATTTACGAAATTGAATGTATGGACTGCGATGCAAAATATTATTGACAGACAAAAAGATCTATTAAAATAAGATATAAGGAACACCTAGTACACTTAAAATATGGAAGACCTAAAAATCAGCAGTCGCCCATCATATTTTGGTTCAAAATCATTCCATAGCCTTCAGTTCATTAAGTTAGACAAGTTAACAACAGGCAGCTAGATGCTTATGAGAGTGTAGTAATAAGTAATATTATGAATAACGATGACGGACCAATACCAAATAGCACTTGTAAAAATATAAGAAATTAATTTAAGACACCAAAGGTGTGGAATACCTGTATAGCATAAATAGGGTTAGCTTCGCAAGTTTTCCAGTTTAATCTTCATATTGAAGATGATCACTTGGTGATCGAAACACGTGTCGAGGTGTTGAAAATAACGATTTGGTGTTGGAAAAACTAATACTAAATAAGCCCTTTTGACTCCAATTCAATAGCGTAACAGATTTTTAATTCACAATTGTGAAAACCCCTGCCAACCCATGGTAGAAATCGGACAAAAATATAATTTTAATTCATTTCAAGTACTTATTTTGGAAGTAATGAAAAATACTCGTAAAAGGTTATCTTTAAATGATATTCTTGATACCACTAGTATAAGTACAATAACGTTTCCATATATTTATCAGAAAGCAGCTGGAGCTAGTAGAATAGTGTACCAAAGTATACCTAAATAACTTCGTCTCATGGAAATCCAGATCAATTCAAAGAATTTCAGTCAACTTTTTCTTCTCATTAATGAATCCAATCTTTTTTGTATGTTGAACTTACTCATTTCTACGTATATGGATGTCAAACAGGTCGATAGGAATATTTTGATAAATGAATCATTGAACCTATTCAGATACGACAAATTTTCATCTTATGGTTGAAACTCATGATGAATGTTGGCCTCGATCTGAATGGTTCAGTTTTGATATTCTCAACAACGTCATTACCTGCTGTCAAATCACCATATCCTTTCAAAAAATCTTCAATTTGTTCCTTCAAACTTTGGCTAGCTATCGAGGTGTTGCTAGAAAATGGAACACCGCAAAATACATGTTCCCGTACGGTACTGCCAACTTCTAGGTCTTGAACAATTGGTATGCCCACCTCCTCCAGACGCCTTTTGGGCCCTATCCGGAGAGCATGAGAATTTGCGGGGATGAAATAGCACCAGCGCTTAGTATTACTTCGTTTCGTACTTTCACCCTGTTGGAAAAATACTTCAATGATTTCCCTATTCCGAATGAATTAATCGAAATTGAAAAAATGCCACATTGAGGAACTTTAATATAATGTAGAGTTATAACATACCTACCTATAAGTTTTATTATTTTTGGTGAAGATAATGCCGGTGGCTTCTTTGAGATCGTTGAATTCAATTTTTGTGACGTAACTTTCCGAGGAAATTACAAGGTTCCTTCTGTTCTTCACTGGTAGTATAAAAGCAGACGCCTGGTCTAGCCTACGCCCTTCTTTGGTGTTTATTTGCAAAAGGGTTGCTCCCAATTGGTTTTTTCCGTTGTAGTCCGTAATGTTATATCCCAGTTCCTCATTGGCCTTGAGGAAGATTGACGAAAAGTTGGATGGTGGCATGTGATAGTTTGTGCGAAGGTATCTGTAACAAATATTCACGAAGAAATAGCGAAAATACAAGTACAAATTATATAAATGGATGAATAAATAGCTGATAATCGAAAATTAACTTAATACTTGTTTCGAAGTGGTGAGACAGGAATAAAAATACATAAAATATAAAATATATATAAACAATCTTACAAAAGTCCAAACAGTTCTTTTTTTTTAACATATATGCACTTCACACATTTGCTCGCATATCTAGACGTTCAATATACATATTCAGACGCACACATATATACATAGCACAAACCAGATTAAATTTCAATAGAATATTGATTTTTTTCCTTCGTTAATGTCACTAATCAAACTTCTAGGCGTTTTTTAAGAAAATCTAAGAGGGTGCTTTTTAATAGAAAATACCTGTTGATGCTAGGTATTTTGTACGGAAGAGAGTTGTATAGTTTTGGTGCAATATATGAAAAAGATCTTTGTCGAAAAGATTTTGACATGAAAGGTACAATATAATTTTTTTCGACGTGTACCATGACAATAAGTTGACACTTGTCAACCCCACCCCATCCCAGAATAACGTATCGTAAATGGCTCTCTACAAGACGTGATATAATGTTTTCAAATTTTCATAATCAAGTAACTTTTTTAGATATTCAAATTTGTAGAGTATTGTTTAAGAGTTTTTTTATTGCATATGTGATATGATGATATCACCTCAGATGGCAAACTATATAGATCCCAGATATTTAAATTTTTCCACAGGTTGGAGAAAGTGTAGCTTACCTTGAATGTTGACGTCAATGTTTTCAAAGAACGGAATGTTTGACTTATTACAAGTAAAAGGCATACCTATACTTAGTTTTATCTAGGTTCACAGCTAGTAGTCTATAATCCAGCCAGTTTTTATCAATACAAAACCTCTTTCGGCTTTTTTCCTGAGATTCTTGCATTTCTCGACCTGATACACAATAGCCATGTCATCGGCGAATCCTATAATATCACCATTGTTTTCGAGGCAGAATAATCCGTTGACATATATACTAAGTAGTATGGCACCGAGCACAGTGCATTGGGGAACACCGCAATCGATCACTTCCTGCTGCTAAGTACTTCGTCGACTCTAACAATTTGATGTCTATTTGATAAGTAGTTTTGAAAAAGATTGAGTTTTTTTTTCTCTGACGCTAATGTCAAATCTATGAATATACACGCATTGTTTGTTGTTGTTTACCGTTAATTTTTTTTGTCAGTTCGAGGATTGCATCTTCTGTTGATACGTTGTTTCTGAAACCAAATTGTTTTTCCGAAATGATTTTGTATGTGTCAATCGGTTTTGAATACTTTTTCAATTAATTTAGATAAGTGTATTATTGATTTCGGTTTTTTCCCTCCGTTATGTAGTGGTAGGTATAATGACATAATTTTTCAATATCGAAGGCCACAAAACAAATGTATGAAATTAACGATGTGTATGAACTGTAAAAGTATAAGAATACTGTTTCTAGTTGTTTTTTGGTATTTGTCCTTCCACAATCTGAAAAACAAAAAAGTGGAATGAACAGACGTTATGTTGAAGTGTAACAAAGAGAAATCTGATGAGTTCAACTCAAAAAGTTACTGCGTAATATAAACCACTAAAGATTCCAATTAGTCAGTAACTTGTATTCATTATTTTGCCTACCAATTGAATAATCAATGAAAAATGGAAATTTCTCATTTAGATTTCTTTCGTTTTGGAAAATACTCGTTTTCTATTTTCAAAACCAAAAAATTCACTCGTGAACAACGCGTCTTATATTTTCTTTGAGTCACGTCGAAAGAGTGAAAAGCTGTTTGCACTTGAGGCCGTTGTTCAGAAGTGAATTTTTTTTGTTTCGAAAATGGAAATAGATTATTTTCCGAAACGTTACCTATCTGAAGAATGTATAGAAATTCAATTTTTTCATTGATTATTCAATTTGTAGGCAAAATTAATAAATACGACAAGTTACTGACTAATTGGACTCTTCAGTACTTTATAGTAAGTACACCGTAACTTTTCAGGGAGAACTTATCAGTTTGTCTTTCATGACACTGAGGAAGATTGTCTATCGATTCAGTTCTGTTTATTTTTTAGATTATGGAAGGTTAATCAAGTAAATCCAAAGGCAGTGAGAAAAGTCTACTGCCCCACAAAAATTACAAGAATGAAAAAAATCATATTGAAAACATTAATTATATCTTTTTTGTATATTTTCAAAAATTCAATTTGTAACGTCTTAGTTGGTTTTCGTTTCTGTGAAAAGCACTTGGGAAATAATCCATCAATATCGACATTAAACGCTTTTTTTATCGAAAATGTTGACAGTTGATTCATTTTTTTGGATATTTTGGAGAGTTTCTGATGTTATTCAACAAAAGTATTTTTTGTGGAGGAAAATCAGTTTTTTTCGAAATTTTTTTGGTTATTTTTACCTTCCACAATTTGAAAAATATGGAAATTATAATGGAGAACTTTATACAGGTAACTTATCGGTGTAAACTAAAATGTTTGCCCTTTCTACACCTATATATAGTTCTCCATTATAATTTTCTGATGTTATATTGTCAATTCCTGGGATTTACTATTTTTCAAACTCAAAATTGTTTTCATGCCCTCTATTTCATTCATTTGCGACAAAAATATTGTTATTGTATGTTCATTTTGTTTTTAACACAAATTTAGCTTTTGAATTTATTTGATATTTCTTCACCAATTTCATTAAAGCGGTTATTACAGAAATCAGTTTTTAATCAGTTATTTTGCTGCCATTAGGATTCTGTACCTCTTTTGTGTTAGATTTTTTTAGAAATTTCATTAATATTGCCATAAATAAATACTTTTAGCGATATTTTATTTTTTTATTTATTCAGTCGGTACAAAACTCTGAGTCAGGATTATGCTGGTATAAGGAATTCAATAAAAACTTTTGACAATTAGAAAATACACTTTCAGTTTTTTTAAAGTACTTTAGCTTTTCAAATGAACGATTGAAACTGATTTGTATTTTGTTCCGTAAAATTATTTTTTCTAGCAACCTATTTTTTTCTCTGGTGGATTTTATTATCGAGGCAGTTTTCCAAGGGTTTCTTTTTTTAAATTTATTTTTAGTACAATATTCACATGTTTTTCAGTTTAATAAATCTTCCTGTTCAATTTTTTCTTTGAATTATCTATCAGAGAGAACTTATTTGAATTGTTTTAATGAAACTTTTTGTATTCTTTCCGGCGACGTAAAATGGGTCATTACGTAGTAAGGATGTGTTAAATCCGTTTCGAGTATTATTGAAATAACATATGTAATTTTTTTCTTTAAGCAAGTATGTCGTCCAAACCAGATTACCAGATCTAAAAAACCTAGTCTTCTTGTTGATTGGTCTGATAAATAAAACTTTCTTCTCCAATTACATTTCAATATTCACGTACATTATTATCATTTCCACTCGAAATATTATTATCTCCCATTATTATGTATATGTACAATTTTTCAGATGATCATTGATAAAATTTGGTCCAGTTGTTGGACGTGGTTTGTAAATTCCATTGATTGTAGTACTAAATTCCATCACATTTCTATCTCAAAATTGCTTAATAGTAGAAAATTGTGACTAAGATGAATTTTTGCTTGAAAGATGGGACCATCATTTTGATTATATTTCCCTCCATTGAAGAACAGCTGTTACCCATCAAGATTAAACACAGGTGTATCAGATATTTGCCCATATATGATAATTTAGTACCGAAAATCTTTACCCATCTTTGCCGTGATATTCCTCGTCCACCGGCGCGTTGGGGTTGTTTTTATGGAAATCTTCGGATTTCTTGAAGTATTCGAGGACGTTCAAGTACCTCCAGCTAGGATCGTTCACAATTTCCGCCCATCTGTCGTAGTCTTTGCTGTTGCCCCGGCTGTAGATAAGCTCATTGATGAGTGACGTTCCGCCAATACCTTTACCTCTAGGGGCAGCGCATTTGTGGTCGACGGCGCCTGCAAAAATGGCCATTTATTTGATAATGTAGTGCACTGTACCTACTTTTATTCCACCAGGTAGTTTGAAGAATAAACAGACGTAACTATGGTAACAAAGCCCGAAACATCTTTTTTGACAAAAAGGTAGTTTGAAGAGTCTTCTGAGATGTGAAATGAAAACTTGACGGCGAGCAATCGCGCAGGTATAGACTCTCTCAACTATATTACTATTGGATTACGATAAGCCCCTTACCGGCCAGTGTCGTACCTATAATTAGTCTTAATCAGGGATGCAAATGAAACATTATTTCTTTGTAATTTCTTTTCATATTTCATTTATTATTGTGAGTACCTAGTACAGTTCATTAAAATGTTTTATAATTACACACTCTTGATGAATCTTTTTTTAGACAATGCTCTTTTTCACGCTAACAGCATTGGAGAACAGAGAGCATTTGTATGTTATGCAAGAGTTGTAGTGGGGCTTATATTGGAAATTCAGTATATCTACTTTCTACGGAAAATATCAAAAATCAAGTTTATTTTTCAGTTCCATGTAGTGACTATTTCATTTTCATTTCATTTCTAATAAATTTCGGGAATAAGATGTACCGTTGCTAATAGAACGTATTCAGAATACCGTGTATATCCGTAAATATTGACTTGAGAAAGTTTTGCAATAAGACTACTTTTTTGGAGTACATCCTGTGAACTATAACATACAAATTTCAAACGAATACATTAGAAACCATTTTCGCGAAATTAATAAATTCCCAATCTTTGACGCCCTGTATATTCCAAACCTGTGCTGTTTGGGATATACATGGTATTTTTTTATCAAGACGACTTGAACTACAAAATATTGAAACAAACTTATTATTATTGGTAGATACCTAATAATATGAATTTCATTCAAAAATAATTACCATGTCATGATTTTTTCTACTCAGAATCAAAAATAAAAATGATTTTTAGATATTTCAGGTCGGTACAAATTTTAATTGAGTTTTTATTTTAACAAAACTGTAACTGCATGTAAACAAAACTGTAAACAAACGAGTGAAACAATTCTCGTAAATTTGTTGCTAAATGCACAAGAAGTAGATAACATTGAAAAGAGAAATCGATGACTCCTAATCTTATATTAGATTTAAGAGACCGATTTTTTTCTCAAAGCCTATTTTGAAAAATTTACACTGTTTTGACCTGTATATCCCCTGACCACACCTGCCTGTTATTCTACTATCCATTTTGTAACTTTCTATCAAGATTTCATTTAATAAGTACTTGAAGTGGATCAATTAGCAACCGCCATCTGATATTTACATTGGAGAGTAGACCCGATCGGTATGTATAAAAATCATAAAGATTATTATGCGTGGTTCAGATACGTCCCACACCAGCTGCAGAAAAAATAACAATAACCGAAAAGTGGTTTTTGGACAGCTGCCAACTACCTCATGACCATTGTGATTTGACTAGGTTATTTTGTGTGTAGTATATTTCTACTTTCTTATTTTAAAAAGGAACAATAGGCTGATCCCTTCACAGGTCACTCGATTTTCAATTTTCAAGCCCTTGCTAAAGTTCACACTTCTATATTTCCTGGAGGCAGTTCTAAATGTTCATCAACATTAATGTTCCGTAACAATATTTATTACCACAAAATAGGTGTAATTAAAATTAGTTTCGATAATTTCAGTCAATTAAACTAGATTCGGTTTTTGTCAAGTTCAGTTAAGCGATTATAATTAATTGATGCAGTAGTGTGCAGGGATCTTACTCTTCCGAATCGTAGTCTTTCATTTCCAATTATTGATGAAGTCTTGTTAAAATGAATTTTGAAAGAACATTGGAATTTCTACTATGTTCAATATTTTTCATTATTTCATTTCTCTTTCTCTTCTCATCGATTACAAATCTGTCACTCTTTTAGACAAGGAAGTCCGACCTACATTTGTAACTAATGACTCGTATGTAACCGCGAACATGTTACGTTACGGCTAGTAGAGACGAAGTAATGTTACATGTTTGACACGCCTTACCGTTACAAGCCGCCCGATCTTTTGTTGGTTTTAAGTCGTTGGTCGCATCAAAAGAGTGTTACGTTACGCACGGCATTGAGTTGGGACAACTATTTAGGTATCGCATATCTTTGCTTGTATAATGCAGGGTTGTATTGTAACCTCTGTGTTATTTCATAAACATACGAATATATTTGGCGTTATATTCGGGGAATTGGATATGCCGTAACAGGGTTATATTGTAACCTCTTTTGGTTACGTTACAGGATAATTATAATTGACAAAACTCACATGCTTTTGCAGCGAACTGTGTTATTTCATAAACATTCGAACATATTTGGCGTTATATTCGGGGTATTGGATATGCCGTAACAGGGTTGTATTGTATCCCAAATGCTTCTGGAGCGGACTGTGTTATTTCATAAATAATCGAACATATTTGGCGTTATATTTGGATCATTGAATATGCCGTAACATTATCAATCACATTCAAACAAGGTATCGATGATTGAGATGTAACAATATAACAGACATTTAAATGTAAAAATAATAAATAATTTTAAGGTAATATTGGCATGTGACACTTTTATTTTATTTTTCATCTTTTCGGTGAACTGTGGCTGGGTGAAAGTATAACCGGGGATGTCACATTACTTGATAGAACTGGTCAGTCTATGGAACTAAGTCTAAGTCTTGGTGAAGAGTTACTTCAATTTGAAAGAAGATTGGATTTGACAGAAGTATTTCTTGAATCATCGAGGTGATTCTATTCTATAGCAGCTTCAAATAAAGATATCCTTTTAAATTGTTTTCCACTCGGCGGAAATAGGAAAACAAAAACAAATGGTTGGTGTATACTACACTATATTAGTGATTGATTTAGTTTATTTGAACGAAATATAATTTCGATTTTGCATTTGTCAAATGATCACACGTTTACAAGGACCGGTCCAACTGTCAAAAACATTAAATAATAGGTATGCTCTACTCTCAGATCCACTACAATCTAGAGGAGGTGGAAATCCAAGAAATAAGTTAGAATAAAGAAGAATCACATAGTCCTCTTCAGAAGGTTTAATTATGGGAAATCCATTAAGCCCCTTACTTGCGGAAATTTTCATGGATAATCTAGAGAAGTCGATTTTTAAACATCCTTTGATTAAGAATTTCTTGTATTGACATAGATGACGTTTTGGTATGTTTTACAGATACTAAGTGACAATTAGATACTTTTCATAGGGATATTAACAAATTTCATGAAAACGTTAAATTCACTATAGAAGTAGAAGAAGACAACTCAATCAATCAATTAGTAGAATGAACAACAAACATGATTTTTCAATGTATCACAAACCGTCCTATGAGGATATTACTAGACATTACGATTCTACCTATTCTTATCAACAAAGTAGCAGATGGGTCAATGTTCCTCTTTCAATAGATAATTTCGATAAAGAAATTGATATCATTAGGCAAATTGCGGTTAACAATGGGTTTGAAGCCGCCAAATTAATAAACAAATTACTTTCCAAGAAAAAGTCTACGCAAAAGCGATTCGAGACGTTTTTCCTATTGATAAGGTAGATAATCAAAAAATTATAGAGTTTTAACGTATTTTGGACAAAAAACGGAAAAAGTGGCTTCATTTTTGAGGAAACGAGATATTAAAATTGCATATAGAACAAGTAATACGTTGAGAAAGTTAGTTAAAAATAATAAAGACAAAACATCCAAATTTGAGAAATCAGTAGTATATAAATTAAAGTGTGGAACGTGTTCTAAGGTATATATTGGTCAAACTGGCAGAACATTTAGGAATCGAATCCAGGAACATCATATGAGCTATGTAAATAAGAAAACAAATTCAACATATTCAAATCATCTTCTAGAAGAAAATCATATCTTTGACGAAGAGTTCGAAATTTTGCACATAGAAAATAAAGGTTTGAAACTGAATCATTTGGAAGCAATGGAAATTAATAAACTTTAAAATTCAAACATTCTAATGAATGACCAACTGGACTTGAATAGATCACCATTATTGAACTTGTTTTCATAAACTCCGAGAAACAAATATTATTGATGAAGATATGAGGTAATAATGCTTCCGGTGATCATAATTGAAGAAGTATCTTGGGTAGAGGTTTATGAAATTACTATGGATCTTCATCAATCAGAAAAAAAGAAGAATCATAACCACGAAGAGAAATAAAAAAGGATTGTCGTAATTATTTTTCATGGCATTTGATCTAGACTGACTCTTACCTAGACACGCGGTTTTCTGTGGGATACTCATGAAGCCCCAATTGTAGTCACTGAAAACCGCCGTACCATAGTATTGAGGAATCATAGTGAAGTTGTCGGGATATTTTCCAGCTTCGAGGAGCAACACATTCCATTGTTTTATTTCTGACAGACGGCTCGCCATAACTGAACCCGTCGAGCCGGCACCGATTACGACAAAGTCGAATGTACCAAAATCTGTAAAAAAATACAATGCTTAACATTTAATCAATACTCCTACATTGGACGATGACACTTTATAAGTAAAAATTATTTCTACTTGCAAGTAAGTGTTCTTACAAACGGGTAAACGCTCATATCTAAATGGGATTCATTTTTTTTTTTATTTAATTAGATTTAATTTTTTTTTGAATTTAATTTAATTTATTGATCTTTTAGATATGAATATTATACTGTTTCAGATACTTTTTGAACAAGTACTGATTTAACTTTTTGACATGGGGAGGTAGAATATTGCAGCGGCGGCTCGTCAGAGGAGATAAAGGGGCTTAGCCTCCCCATAAAATTTGAGGCTATTCGTCTCAATAAATTAAAAGATATTGACACATAATTATGATTATTTTTTCTAAAAATGCTTGGTTATCATTACTTTACCATTAATTTTTAATATAAATACATAATATGCCCGAAAAAACACTCACTATGTAGTACGTACCACACTGTATCCTGCATCAACAAAACTCAAACGTACCGCCCATGAACGAATAACAAATAAACCATCAACCCGAAATAATAAATGCGATACGTTGCAAGGGAGCCAAGCCTCCGACCGCTTTAAATACACAGGCTCCACGAGACGATCAAGCAGAGACATCAGCAGCGACATACGTCCCGATTTGTAATGTCAGTTGCAGAAATCATAGCGTTAGAGGAGGCTAGCCTCCAGTTGGTCTCCGTTAGTGTACGACTGCGCTTATTTTTATTTAATTATTCGGACAGGATGCCGTGTATTGTATTATAGCAGTGCTTTTTGGTAATATTTTTAATGTGTTTTAAAGTGTTTTCTTTCAATTTCAAGGTGTCTTCAGGTTTTCACTTTTCGGTAAGTTTTTTTTTTCATTTATTATGGATAAGTTGGACGAAATTAAAAAATCTGACGATATAGTCGATTGGTTGCAGACAAATAATTTTGTCTTTATCTTATGATAATAAATTTTACATTATTAAAACTCTGGGAAGGCCTCAACTAAATTTGATTTCAATTAAAACGTCAGATAATCGACAAAATCGAGGATTTAATATTAGTTGGTACGATAAATGCGAGTGGTTAACCGGCTCCATCAAACGGGAAAAACTTTTTTGTTGGCCCTGTGTTTTATTTTCCGTACAAACCGAATACCAAACGTGGTCTAAAATAGGATACTCCGTTCTACAGAAAGACATTTTAAATCTAAGGAGCATGTATTTTCATCTTGTACATTAAAATTGTTTAGCAAACAAAATATATCAACAGCTTTAGATACAGCTCAAAAAGAGGCCATCATTTCTTTTAATAATCAGGCTAGGGAAAATCGGTTGAATTTAAAAAGAATCATCGATATTACGATTTATTTGGGTTCCCAAGAATTAGCTTTTCGTGGACACGATGAAACCGAAGATTCGATTAATCGCGGGAAAAACAAGGAACTTTTAATGTTATGGGGCAAATATGATTCACAATTTGGCACTTTTTTATACGGTAGCGTTTTTTCGGGCACCTCAAAAACCATCCAAAATGAGCTTATAGACAGTGTGGCATATTTTATTAAGGAAAATATAAGCAAGGAGATTGAAAGTGTTTTTTGCATGGGAAATTGATGAAACTACCTATATTACCTGTACATCACAACTTTCAATCGTTTTTAGATATGTCAAAGATGGTAATGTGGTAGAACGTTTTATGGGATTTCATGATGTTTCATCTGGGCGCACAGCTGACGATTTGTTTAATTTTTCAATTCGTACGTGTGACACCTATAATTTTAGACAAAAGTTGATTGCGCAAACCTATGATGGGGCTGCGGTCATGGTCGGCCATTTAAACGGTTTACAAACTAAAATAAAATCCACAACTCCTCATGCACTTTTTACGCATTATCATGCCCATGCCCTAACTTTAGTATTAAAGCGTGCAACAACATAAAAAATTTCGCGCCTCCGGCGGGCTTTTCTGTATGTATATGGTCTTTATGACTTTAGCCTCCCCTGTTCTCCAATACACGAGCCGTCACTGGAATATTGTATAAGTTGACATCGATAGAGTTTCTACTTGACTTTTTCAGTCTGAATCTACTGGTACTCATGATCGTGGAAATCACAATTTCTGTTTAATGTTGATCAATTTTATGAATATCTATCAAAAGTTGATATAGATAAATAGAAGGTACTGTCATTATTTTCATCGAAAGGAAATGAGGTCTACAGGAGTCTAAGAAATCAGCCCAGATAATATCCTCACGGTCTTTTTTTGTAACATAAATATCCCCAGAGAATTGTTCCATATGAGATGTGAGAATGAAAAAAAAAGCGTAGTTAGCTGTATAGATGTATGCCTAAGAGTTTAACACTGTGTCCTTCAATCCAAGAAATGTTTGATGTAAAAATGATGTTTTGAGTTTTATTTTAGTTCAACATTAAATTATTTCTTTTGAACCATACGTCAGCATTCTTTTGAATTTGATTTATATCGCGCACCAAATTACCCTTGATTTTTCCGGATGTCGTAAGAGTAGTATCATCGGCGAAAACAAAACAATTATGAGGTGACATGAAGGAAAAAAATCATTTATATTGATCATGAATAAAAGAGGCCCCAGAACCGAGCCTTGGGGAACACCACATGTTTTGAGTCTGATACATTGTTCGAGTCAATTGATACATATTGGTATATGTTTGTCAGATATGAGGAAAAAAGAAACAGGGGGCTTCCTCTTATGCCATAGTCATCTTATTTTTTCAGTAGAATAGAATGCTTTCGTTAGATCACATAAATCAGCAATAGTGTGCACATTATTATGTTTTCAATTACTTCTTTGCCTCACTTATTGTGGAGGATGATTTCCTAAATCCGTATTGATTAGTGATGAATAGCTTGTATTTATGAAATTACTCATAAAGCCTATTTTTAGGATGATTTCAAATAGTTTGCAGAAAATTGGGACGATCGATATTGGCCGGTAATTTTCAATTGCATCCTCACTGCCTTTCTTAAAGATTGGGACAACTCGGGTCACCTTGAATTCACTTGGAAATATTCTTTTTTCCATACACGCGTTAAAGAGTATTCCAAGCGGTTCAATTAGATACGAGACCGTTTCTTTGACAATTCTACTATTAAGTTCGTATGCATCAAACGAGTTTGAATTTTTCAGATCAGTTATTGCCCCAGCAACTTCACTGTTCAAAATGGGTTCCATGAAAAAGGATCTTGGTGCATTTGGTTTGTCCGTTATTGATAGAGGAATATAATGGGAATTTGAGGGTGACAGATCCTCAGATATTATCACACCTACGTTAACAAAATATGTATTGAAGTCATTCGCAGTGAACTTACTTTTACGATGTTTAATACCATCTCCATTCTTTTCAAAATTGTATAAGTCTCCAACTGTCTGTAACTTTATTTTCCGAATTTAAAATAAAGTCATCATATGAACATCTTTTCACTGATAGTATAATATTTTGGTATTCAACGTTTAATGCAAGATAAGCCTGTTTGTGTGTCTCATCCTTTGGACAATGAAATATCGTTTTTAAAGCTTGAACTTCATTTTTCATGTTTTTTATTTGGTCATTCATCCAGTGGGGAGATTTTTTACACCTGCTAGACACATTCCTGACAGGGAAGTTTACGTTTATTAATCGTTTATAACAATCAATTAGAAAACCAGTCATATCCTCAATTGAACTTAGCCCATAGAAAATATTCCACATTTTTATGGTTGTGAATAAAAACACATCTTTCATTATTATAATTACAAGTTATGATCTAACTTGCAGTACATGTGTTTGTTCGTGTCAAATCTTTCAACTGAATTTTGAAGTCCGCCATCTTGACCGTCCAAGATGGCGAACTCGTTTTTCATACACTTCCATAATACGGGTATGAGTTGAAAGGGCTTACTACTGAACAGAATATGAACAATAACATGACATCACTATTAATTCAACATGAAGGACCGCCCTAGATGGCGGACTAGGTTATTTTGCACTCTTTTGATATGGATGAATATTACTGGAGTTTTTTCCCAACACCAAACCGTTATTTTAATACCTCGATACATGTTTCGATCACTAAGTGATCATCTTCAAGGGGAAGATTAAACTTTTTTTAATTTAATCTTCCATCAAACAAGATACGTGTTTCGCAATCCTACTAACTTACTGATTGTTTTGTGCTTCGGGAAAGAACTACTCTGAATAATCCACTGAAGCTACTGTGAATCAATCATATAGAAATAAAAATTTATAAGGCGTTCCAACGAAAACTCAATTTCTAGGGGGATTAATTCTGATATGGAAGTCATACCCGAGTGATACATTATTTGAAAGGTCTTTTGTTCCTCCATTACTTATGTATTTTTTTTCTAAATTGGTTCATTCGTTATTAAGAAATTGAATGTGAAAGTTTTTTTTAAAAAAAAACAGAAAATTCGCTGTCGCTCATTTTATTGAGGAAATCAGCAAAAGTAATATCAGTGGCAACACAATGAACGGATAAAGTGTTCAAAATGACCTCTATCTAGTTCCATACAATAATGCAGTCTACTTTCGATAGCTTCCTTGCAATATTGAAGACGTCCGTAGTCAGAAATCGGCATACCCGAAAAATTCTCTGTCGCAGGTCTTCTGCGACAGAGAACGTATTGATGGCTCACGTTGTGGTCTGGATGATTCGTATTATAAATTCTTGCAGCTGCTTTAGCACATTCATCATTTCGATAATAGGTTACAACAATTTTTACTCTTCCTACAGTAGAATAAACCCTGTTGGGACACAGTGAACAAGGAAGGCTGAATAATAATTCATGAAGAAATGACAGTGGCCAACTATCTACTTTTTGTTCTGCGACAACTATAGTCCGTTCATAATTTGTCGATAGCACAAAATGAGGGCCCAAGTCATAAAACTGTCGTAAAACTCGTAAAATCATAGGCGGAGGTTCCTGAGGTGTTTATTCATTAAATATAAAGCTTCAGTTTATATTCGAAACTTGCCTTGAAAGGGTGAAGTTGTTACGAACGAAAATAATTTTTGGTTTAGTACATTTTTTAATCGCATTTAATTTACGGCTCGTTGGTGTTTCGGCGTCTACGGCAGTAATTAACGTCTCTAATTATATTTTGCGAATTTGTGTGCAGTGCGTGAGTAACTTTTTTTTCATATTCCTACAAACATATACGTACCTTTCGTTTTGTTTGATTGCTTGCGATGGCTTCGTCATCATCATCAACATCATCAAGTTTTACACCGGTACTGTTGCGTACAGTCAGTAAGTCTGTCTATTCACCAAGAGAGAAGACTTGTTTTGAACGTTCACGATGCTCTGGTTTCTCAGAATCCCACAAACACTGTTCAGAACATAATCAAGAGTTGTGCCAACATGACGGGCGTAGGGGAGTGAACAATATATAGGTTCCTATCAAAAAGAAAAAAAAAGGTATAGCTAACCCAAATACAAACGAATACTTAAAGAGGGGGAGAAAACCTATTGAAATTGATGAATTTGCCAAAAATGGTATTCGAAGGAAAATTCACGAATTTTTTTACAAAAAAGAAATACCCAACTTAAACAAAATTTTACAAGAAGTTAGAGACGACCCGGATTTGCCTCATGTCGGACGAACCAAATTGTGGCAAGTTTTAAAAGAATTAAATTTCCGGTGGGAGAAATCAGACCGAAAATCACTTTCGATTGACCGGGAAGAGATAATATGTTGGAGAAGAAAGTATCTAAGATCTATACGAAAATTTCGGGCTGAAGGAAGGCCAATTTACTATCAGGACGAAACGTGGGTAAACGCAGGTCATACTCTCACAAAAATTTGGACAGATAAAAATATATCAAGCTCCAGGCAAGCCTTTATGGAAGGTTGGTCTACTGGTATTTCCCCACCCTCTGGTAAAGGCAGTAGATTAATAGTTTCTCACATGGCAGTGAAAAAGGATTTGCTAAGCATGGTTTGTTGGAATTTGAATCCAAAAGCACAAAAGACTATCACGAGGAGATGACAGCTGATGTTTTCGAAGAGTATTTTGAGCAGATAATTGAACATATACCACCAAACTCAATTATAGTATTAGATAATGCACCTTATCATTCACGACTAGTTGAAAGACTTCCAACGACTGCGTGGAAGAAACAGGATATCATTGACTGGCTGCGGAATAAGTCCTGCCTTACGAAGATGGAATGGTTAAAGCAGAACTTTTAAAAATTGCCCGGCAACACAAATCTAAGTTCAAGAAATACGTAGTTGACAAAATGGCGGAAAGACGAAACATCACAGTCCTTAGACTTCCACCCTACCACTGCGAATTAAATCCAATTGAACTCATTTGGGCACAAATGAAAAGCTATGTGGCTAGAAAAAATACGTCATATAAAATACAAGCTGTACGTGAATTGTTATATGAGTCTTTACAACATATTACAGAACAAAATTGGCGAGATGCAGTAAGACATGCAATAGAAGAAGAACAAAAAATGTGGGATCTTTACAATATAATTGATGCGACTGTAGAGACACAACCGCTAATTATTAACCTGCAAGACGACTCGGATTCCGAAGATGATCCTGTTTATTTTGAATTTGAATAGTTTTGTAAGTAATCGTAGTTTATATCATTTAAAAATAGGTATTAATTAAATAAATGTATCTTTTACAAATTGCAAGTAACTTATTATTTTTCAATAAAATAAAGAATTTTTTTTAAAATAAAAATACAGTTTACAGTACCTACAGTTTAAGAATATTAATATATTTATTTATTTAAAGTAACTAATGTTTTAATCATATACTCTACGACACTGGTCACTCATTTCCACTCAAAATACCTACATAATCGGATTAAAAGTTTTATAGCTGTATTGTATTTCTTCAGATACAAGGTGGGTTAGTCGAAAACATCTTAAACTGCCAGTTTTAGTTTGGTTTTTGTTATTATATCATAATAGCTGTCCTCTCTGTATTTCAGTTCTCTAATGAGGGTCAAACTTGCAGTGAGCTATCAACAAATTATGAACAGACTATAGATTCAACAAAAACTACCAGTGCAGAAAAAACTAACAGTGTTGTCCATTTCAAAAAGTTTACTACTAATTAAATGAATTCTACAAATCTAGAAGACCTGCGACAGAGAATTGTTCGGGAATTCTGATTTTTTACTCCGGGCATCTTCAATAATATGAGTAACGCTTTAGAAAGTAGACTGTATTATTGTATAGAACTAGATGGAGGTCATTTTGAACACTTTATCCGTTGATTGTGTCGCCCACCGATATTACTTTTGTTGATTTTTTTAATAAAATGAGCGACAGCGAATTTTCTGTTTTTTCTTAAATAAAACGTTCAACATTCGATTTCTCAATAACGAATGAGCCAATTTCGAAAAAAAAATACAGAAGTAATATACGGAAGAAAGATATTTCAAATGATGATATCTTAGGGTGGTGAAGTGTTGGGTATGATTTCCATATCAGAATAAGTCCCCTTAAAATAAAAATTGACGTGTTATTTGAAATATTGTATTACACGTCCGTTTCTGACTTACAGGGGGGTCAAGTTTTCTTTGGACCGCCCTGCCTAGTGTTATGTTCGGTTCCCGAGAGGAAACATAAGGGTTGAATGCTGAGACCAATTTAGTTTACATAAATAAAATTGATTAATTACAGATCATAGTACACAGGTTTATTTCATTCTTTATAGAAATTTACTTTTTCAAATAAAAAAATGCTTTAGATTTTTTAATCTGTTTAAAATTTGTTTTTCGGTTAACCACCTACCGCACCCCTACGAACGACAACCCTCAGAAGTCGAAACTTGTGCGAGCTAAGGATTATTGAGGTCTTACATTTTAACGTGTGACTCCTAATACGGGTGGGACGATAGCAAGTGAAACCACCGACCAACACGGCAGTCAATTCGAGGGAGTGAACAAAGCACCCACATCGAATCGCTTGGCTACCGACAGACCAAATACCTATTTCTTGTTGGAAGGGAATTATAACACAGGTGTTACTTCTTTCGATATACAAAAACTTGTCGTTTTCCATGATGAAATTTAATAACGATCCTTTTTACTTTTTAAAAGTTCCGTGTAAATCAAGAGAATAATCAATAAGTGTGTTTAAAATAGAAATAATCGTGTGTTTACCTTTTGGTACGGTACTGGTTGGTTCGTACATTTTAGCATCGACTGGCAATTTATATTCCAAGGCCTCCTGGACTCTGCTGTTTATCAACTTTTCGTAATACTCTACCGGAGATTCTGCAGCGCAGAGCCCGAACAGGAATATTAGTATAAGTACCCAGCGGAACATAAACATCGCTAGTTGAAGTAAACTCTTTAACTGAACCTGAGTTGCCCGAGACAGGTGTTTATCTGAATTCTTTTTATTATTACGATTGTATTTATGTATCTATTTGGCGTTATTAGTACAATGGTGATAAGATTCGTTGAAGACTAGTTAGTCTCTTTTTTTTTATAGAAACGAGGTGAGTGTCCCGTCACGTGATGTTTTAACTATCATTTTGTTTAGTTTTATGATCTGACCAAATAAGTGGGGAGATTACCTGGACGAACAGGTGAAAGATCAACTCTATCATACTCACATAGTAACCAGGTATTTGTGTAAAGGTAAAGAAAGTGTGGTTTAGTAGCATTTCAAGGTCGATATAGGTATTCAAGTATAATTTTTCTGCATGGAGATTGCTCTCAAGGTTAACAGTAATGAAATAATATCAGTAGTTGACGAAATCATATTACCTGTTTCATTATCAGGGAGTTGTATACGTGTGGTTTCTGATCTCGACATCTCCTTGTCGCAATAATTTTTTCATTGAACTGAACCAAACTACGCAAAATAGTAAAAGACAATTTTTTCGGTGTCAATGGCATTGACTGCCATGTTCATTAATTTCGTGTTCTGGGTGGCCACTGCTAATAACTTCCCAAGCCACCTAGGGAGCATCATGCCATCATTTGATCGAAAATGATTTTTTCATTTTCTCTTTGGTCACATCAATTTGTTCTTATATTTTTTGTTGTTCAACTATTCGTCGTGAATATCGCCACTGCAAAATATAATGAAGCATTACATATCGCCTCAAAGGAAGCTTCACTTTCTAAACTTTATCAATAAATAGTGATACTGAAAATGTTGAATGATTCAAATTCCCCAAAGAATTGTGTGAAATTGAATAAAGAACACAGTGAACAAGGCGAATGTCGTCATCATTTATATCTTGAGCTAAAAAATCACCAATAGACATTTTATGAATAATCGAGAATGCTCTAGCTAGACAACAACATAGTAAATAGCAATTAGAATCCGAAATATTCTTATTAACAGTCACAACGTATCTCCTAAAAAGATAGAGGCAACCCACAGGTAGAACTGAAGCTTCTAGCGAAGAATAAATTCAAAACAAGCACTGATCCCAAACACCAGAACTGCAACACTCTTCTCGACGCGCGTTTCACCAACCAAGTCAGCGTCTTCAGAAGTTGAAAGAGACTAACTTCCAACTCTAAACCTGAAATATTTGTATCTAACAGGGTACACATTTACAATATTTCGGGTAGAAATTGACAGAAACTTTACTCGTAAGTTCCTGATATAATTTTGAATAGATTTGGTATCATGCTACACTTAGACAGTGTTCATTTATACTTTGGCCGTTCTCCAAGGCGCTCTTTTAGTCTGACCAATATATTTTTGTCACAGTCGTCACATATCATTCCATATGTCTCTCTGTAAGTAGTTTTGAAAAAAGTTTATCTAATAAATGTGCTGAAACGTCCCAGGCCTAAGAAACAAAACGGTTTTTTTTTTGTTAAAAATTGGCTTTATTCATCAACGTAATCCCCATCAAGAAACACCAATCATTCCAGCGCAATACCACTTATGTAGAACGATTTTTTTTTGCCTCAAAATAGATCTCAGCAATAACCTCTTCATTCGAACTGAATTTCTTATCGGTGAGCATTTTTTTGAGGTCTTTTAACAGCCAGTAGTCGCTGGGAGCCAAATCTGGCAAATATGGTGGATGTGGAAGCAATTCGAAGTTCAATTCATGTAGTTTTGCCATTGTTTTGATTGACTTGTGACACGGTGCGTTGTCTTGATGATACAAAATTTTGATCTTTTCGTTATGCGGTCGTTTATGCTTTCGGACGAGGTTCACCAATAGCTCTCCACTTTAATGACGATCGTTTTGATTCCGGAGTGAAGTGATGGATCCATGTTCCATCCATTGTCACATATCGACGCAAAAATTCCAGTTGGTTATGTTTAAATATGGCCAAACCCTGCTCAGAATTATCAAGACGTTCTTGTTTTTAGTCAGTCAACAGTGAGCTCGCGCGGCACCCACTTTGAACAGAGCTTTCTCATACTTAAATGCTCATGCAATATAAAGCCATCACGTTCTTTTGATATATTTACAATGTCAGCTAACTCATGCAATTTCACTTTTCCATCATTCAAACCGATTTTGTGATTTTTTTGTTTTCTGGTGTTACTGCCTCATTTGGACGTCCGCTACGTTCCGCGTCATCGATGTCTCTACGACCACGTTTGAAGACAACAAAACAACGTTTAATTGTTGTTTCTGATGGTGTGACACTTTTCAAGCCATTGCTTCGCTTTAACGGTATTTTTCCCTTCAAGCAGTGTAAAATCAAGAACACGAAATTGTGTTTGTTCCTTTGTTTTGAAAATAACATGAGTAGTGTCACTCTTAGCACAATAACTCACAACCTTTGAATAGAATTCAAATTCGGGTTTTTCTACTGCTGAAAAAGCAAATGTGCCACTGGAATCAATGAAGTCGCCCCGGAGCGCCAATTATTTTTATCGTTGTTTTATTGTTGAAATAGGTATTAATTTATAAAATAGAATACATTGAACTCATGTGGTTACTAAAATTCGAGAATTCACTCAAAACTTATTGCAATATACTCTAAACTTATTTCATGTTGAGGTATTTATAATAGGAAAGGGAGCAAAAACCATATAGTAATGTTCTCTTTAAATGGTATTCTTTTAAAAGCTGTAAATAGTTTTCGTGGCAACGTTAGTTTAAAACGCCTTGTCAACTTGTTTTGTATGTTACAGCATTAGTTGTCAGTTTAAAATTTGTTAACTTCAAGTCTGACAAATGGTTAGATTAACGGAAATGCATAAAATAACAGTTTCACAAATGATTGGTTATGGAGATAAAACTCGAACACAACCAGGAAGTAGCTCGCCTATTTCATGAGAAATCTCCTCGTTTTCCCCCCATATCTCAAGGAACAATAAGCAAAATTGAAAGGCCAGTTTCATGAGCTTGGTCATGTGGGGCAAATAAAATAAGCAGCTGCCAATGCAATGAGTGATGAACCCAAATTAGATGTGATGCTTGAGTTTGAGGAAAACCCACATACATCGATAGTAAAAATGATACCTACTCAGCAGTTCATGGAAGATGATTTTGATAGAAGAACTTATTTTTGTGAGCAATTAGAAGACATTATGTTTTCTGATGAGTGTACTTTGTCTCTTAACGGTCATGCTAATCGGCAAAATTGCCGCTACTGGTCAACGGAAAATCCTCACTGGATGAGAGAAGGACACACGCAATATCCTTAAAAAGTTAATGTTTGGGCAGGAAACCATATCATTGGTACCTTTTTATTGAGGACAACTTGAATGACAAAAACTTTGGGCACTACTTCAAAATTATGTCAGTCCAAGTTTAGCAAATTTATATGCTGATCCGTGAAACCCTCAAATTCCAGTGAATACATTATGGTTTCAGAAGGATAGAGCACCACCACATTACCAAGTTAATGTTAATGGCAATACCTCGATAAATTTCCCAATCAGTGGATAGGGAGGCGATAATAACCTGATCTTTCATCATTAGATTCATTTTTAGGATGTTGCCAAGACGTTCGCGGTGAACATTTTGAACATCTACTTCGTTAACATCCATTTTCTTTTTCGTATGCTACATTGCATTACATTTCCGTTTTTGAGTGTATTTTATCGAATTTTGGTAACCACATGATTTTAATTTATTTTATTTCAATGGTTGCAATAAACTTGAAGCGATAACATTTTTGAATAGAGAATGAAGATACATTTCAAACGATATTCCAACCATTTAAAAATTTGGGGGTTGTATCTGTCATTCGAAGGGGGTGAAGGTAGGGGATGCATTTTTCCGTTGAAATATGTCAAATTATAATTTAAATCTGATGTGTTTAGGGATTTTGTTAAAATATGTACCGTAACCGAAATAATGAATTCATTCCATTTGGCTTTCACACACTGCATATCGATTTACATCATCCAAGAGAGGTCTGGTTGTGTAATTCAGCTGTAACTGACCTTTCACTTTTTCTGTTAAATCTGTTAAATGCGTGTGATAAACTAGATTAGTTGTACTAAATGCAATATAATATTAAAACACCTGTCAGAAACATTCGCTGGAATTTTGAGATTTGGTGAGTTGGTTAAACTAATGATAACTCTTATGTTCGTGCATAACAGTACATCAGAACAAGTTCAGTTTGTGAAAGTATTAAGCCATGTGTGGTTTAATAAACGCTCAATTTTTTTCTTTTGATTCGTTGCTTTCTGATAAGCCTAAAATTTGTAACACCATATGTGACTGACACTTTATTCATCATATATAAAAACGAAACATGAAACATATATTTGTGAGACAAATTTATTGTTTTATAGCTTGCAGGTATATTTTTGAAATAATCTCCAAATAACCTTTTTATATGCTAATAATGAACTTATTGTAATTCGGTCGAACCCAAATAATTTTTAAAATGCATAGCAACTAGAGTTTCATAATTCGTACTCGTCAATAATATATTACTTAAAAAAGTAGTTTTTTCCAGATACAAACTGAAAGAAAAAACTTTTGGAAACAACTTCTTTCCCATGAACACTGAATTGCACGAAAGGAACATTGAATTACACGAAAATCACTTTTTCCCATTCAGTTTTGACTACAAACATTCGATATAAAATTGAAACCGGTATAATTCATAGAAACACTACACAATGTGATGTATAAAATTGTATATGAGTATTGATATACCTACATATAATACTACCCTCCTCATTGGTGTACTCTGAAGTTCCGGGATAAGACACTCAAAAGCATCAATACAATACACATTTCTTTCATACAATCAACTTATATTAATGGAAGAGAGAAACATTCATAAACTGTCAATTTATGTAGGCGTATTTTTACAATTTTTGTTTATATTAAGCTCTTTGGAAGATGTCAGGAGTTTCCTCCAACTTCAGTTCAAACCAGAAAAAATGGTTCGAATGGTGAAACTGAAGGCCGAAGTTAAAGATAAATATAATTAAAAGATTGCCGAATAATGCATTTTTTTAAAGCATTACTCTGTTTTGCTGTTATGTTTGTGCATAAAAGATCGCTGATTAATTTTCTCAAAATGCAGGACATGTTGTATCAGATCATGGATTTCTGGACTCCTTGGAGACCTCAATCAATCAATCAAATATACTTTATTGTCTGAAGAACTACATCTTGTAGACAAAGTCATAAATAATAAGATACAAAAATCTACATAAAAAAAACAAACAGTTTAAACAAAATACAATAAACATAAGCTAAAAATGTGAAATACACTGAGATATTCAGCTGGAAATAACAAGACAGAAATAAAAGTTAAGATTCAAGTGAATCGTCAAGATACTCCTGAACTGAATAATAGGCCCTATCAACAAGTAGCATTTTAACTGCTTTTTTGAATTTGTTAAGCACTATAATTTCTTTAATTCGGGCTGGTAAGTGGTTAAACAGTTTGATCCCGTTGAATATAATTGAATCCCTAACAAGGGACCTCGCAGGAATAGGCAGATCTATGTTACTATTGTGGCTACGAGTATTATATGAGGAAGGGGGAGATGCACAAGAATAATTTTTTTTATCAAGCAAATTGATTCCAAGATAAACAGGGCAGCTACTGTTAAAATACCGTGAGCTATGAAAAGGGGCTTGCATGGATCCCTGGGAGCTGCTTTGCACATATATCGGACAGCCCTTTTTTGGAGCACAAAAATCATTTGAAATAAATCTCTAGAACAGACTCCCCAGAAGGCAATTCCATATTTAATATGGGGATCTATTAAAGCGAAATAAGCTGTTCTTGAATGGGAGTAGCCTAGTTCTCTAGAAATCACTTTTAGTGATATTTAGTGATTTTTACAAATAGAAATCAATTGCGTAGGTTGAAAAATCATTAGTTTATGGTCAACCATTACGAGCTTACGTCCATTTTTTTTAAATTACAATCCATCAGCTTGTTAAGTAATCAAATCTATTCCTACTTTTGATTGTTTTCCAATACCCTGAAAAGTTAGCACAGATTGTCCCACACAAGCACGTTCCGCGCATTTTATTCTGCAAAATATCAACTAGGACATCAATAAATTTCCATTAGAGCATGAAGTGGAGGGCACACACGGGTGGGATGACACATAAAAACGTGTAAAAAGGCAATAGAATCAGAGAAGAGATTATGTGAAACGTATTTATGGCAATCGGCGTGACCTTTTTGTTGTGCGACAGAATAATTGGTTAGTGAAGTTGAGCGCTACTGAGTTTCTATCGAAAAGAAGCGTTTATTAAAATTTTTAACTATCCTTC
Source organism: Leptinotarsa decemlineata (assembly GCF_025532065.1). Lineage (NCBI taxonomy): Eukaryota > Metazoa > Arthropoda > Insecta > Coleoptera > Chrysomelidae > Leptinotarsa > Leptinotarsa decemlineata. The sequence continues at coordinate 356,558 of NW_027412549.1, read as the reverse complement.
ATTTTGTGATATCGAAATTGTTTTTTTGAATTCAAGTAATATGTAAACAAAGTGTCTCTAGAAGTTTAATTTTATTTTTGATCACAACTGTAAATCATCTAGAGATCGTGAGGCATCCGGTAAGTGGAGTGCCTCAGGGATAAATACTGGGACCAACTCTCTTCCTCATACACCCAATGCAGTATTAGAAGGAAAGGCACCCTGACTACAGATTGTATAGTAGTAGTAATCGTTGTGTGTAAATTTTACCAAGCCGCATAGAACACTGGTGTTTTAAACCGATTCACATTTGTTTTGTCACAAACTCCGGACGTGAGATTGACTTAACTTTGTACATGTACTTGTGTATGGAACAAAATTCGTTTCCAAATCTAAAAATAGGTGTGCGCTTAGCGCCTCTGTGAGTGGAATGCCGAAGTACGTTGGCTCTCTTTATTACATGAAGAATCAAGAGTGCCGAAGATCGAGTAGTGTCGTCACAATATTTTACATATGGTGGGGTCCAAGTGATTGCACCATGATATTTTTATGTATTTTGCATTTTATGCATTATCTTCTCCGCATGATGATAGCACTGCGAATAGGACCGTGTTAGGAATCACACGTTAAAAGGTAAGACCTCGTTAGTCCTAAGCTCGCTCAAGTTTCTCAACTTCTGAGAGTTGTCGTTTATATGGTGGTGACAGCTGGTTAACGGAAAAAACAGATTTTTTGTAAAACAGATTTGAAATAGCACCATGATATCAAAAATCATGGAGAAAGCCGTAAAACACCATGTCCTTAAATATTTAGAATGCTTGAACATCTTGAACGATCATAAATATGGCTTTGGGAAACTTAAGATCAAGAGGCGACCTTCTATCGTATGTAACCCATATTTGGAATAATGCAATCGAGAAACATGTAGAGTCAAGAGCTGTTGCGCTTGATATTTCTAAGGCCTTTTACCTTATGTGACATGAGGGTTTGCTGGCCAAACTTCGATGCCTTGGCTTATCGGATCATTTTTGTGTATGGCTCTTCAGCTCCTGAAAGAGCATTTCCTGCTAGTGGCCGTCGAACGATATTTCTCGAATACTTTCATCATCAACACTGGTGTTCCTCAGGGATCAACATTGTTTTCAACCCTCTTTTTATTGTATATCAACGACTTATTGGAAAAAACCAACAATCCAATATATTGCTTTGCTGACTATAGCACACTTGTTACGTCATTACATTTGGATTCCAGGACATCGGCTGCAGGAGGTTGAATATCTTAATGAGGATTGAGAAGTAATTTCGAATTGTGGTGAAAGTAACCAGGTTACTTTCAAAAACCCTGGCATCGGTTTTCTCCAAAAAGATGAATGTTTCTGAACCGATTATAATAAGGTTAGGTTAGACAATTTCGCTTTCTGCTTGTTGGGTGTTGAAATGGACACCAATATGTCTTAGCACAATCATGTCGGTGGAATTGCAAAGGCTGCTTCTCAAAAGCTTGGAACACTGTTCCGAACCAGAAAACTGTACACACCTCAGCAACTTTTGATGCTTTATAAAGTTCAGATCAGACCTTCTTTGGAGTATTGTTGTCATGTACGGAGCTCCGCCTGATTGTATACGCGAACATCACTTGCAACCTTGATAGTCTGGAACATCGAAGAAAGGTTGGAGATTTGTCTCTCTTCTTTAGATACTTTCACGGGAAGTATTCAAGTGACTTGGCACATTTGATTCCACCAAGAGCGGTACATATCGGAACAAGAGTCAACCTAAGTTTCGAATTCTTTTTGAAGGATGTCAAACTTTTAGTGTGTTTGAAATAGTCATATTAGGCATGCAGTTAAATGAACATTTTATACGTATGTTATTTATATTAAGTAATTAAAATCGAGATACACACTTGAATGTGTACCTAATATCAGTACTAGATTCCACAATATCCTGGTAATTCCAAGTATAAAAGTGATGTTCTATTCAAACAGAAATTTTATTTTTTATTAATCCCTTTGTGTTTTTTGAAATCCTATCTGTCTGATATGACTGAATGAACTTACTGTGTTTTTTTCAATCGGTTGTAAAATTTCTCAGAATTCACAGAGATCGTGAAAATTTATGTAAATAAAGTCGATTAAACAACGAATCACAATTATTTTCCATATTTCCCAAAAATTGAATCAATAGTTAATGTAGTTTTTCCCACTGGATACAATAATTAAAAATTTTGAGATGATTTAACAATCTTCTCGGAGATATTTAACTTCTTCATGAATTACTTGCAAATCTAAATCGCTTTTATCGAAATATCTTCATAAAATGGGATTCAACAAGTGGAAAGATCCAATTCAAATGTATTGGTTTTACATTTCCGTTTATGTTACTACAGATGGAGCGAAGTTTTTATTATTGGACTTTAAAACGTATTTCATATGTAGGTATTTCCTTTTTGATTTAGGTTGTTCTTTTATTTTTTCCTGACAAAAAATTGTGAAACCTTTGGAGTGTGTTGAGATTGAAGGAACAGAAGGCACGAAACTAAACAATTTTTCCGTCTGCCAGTCTGATTTTAGTTCTTTGTTGAAGTTTAAAATGATTTAATAAACGCACAATCTCTAACGCAAAACTAATTTTAGAATAACTCAATTTTGAGAACCAGAAATGGTCTCGGAAATAATAAATAAAGAATATTTTTGCAGGAAACTCAAGAATGTTTTACCTGACCTTTTTTTTACGTTGTTTTATTTTTTATTACAATGCTTCAAAGGTTTTGTCAGTTTGTATGACTCTTTTTTAAACTGTTATTTCTCAGTGAATTCAATTTATTCAAAATAAGTTCCATTTGACTTATTGCCGTTTTGATTCAATTTTGCATTCAATAAAAAAAACAGGTCCACTGGCACTAAACACCAACGTTCTAACATCTACTCCAAGAAGAAGCTTACAAATTGGTGTAACATAAAGTCTTTGAGGATTTGATACTCTCATTTTGTTATTCCATGCAGCAATTTTTTACTAGTGGGATAAACTGGTTTCTCTCTACGTTTTCATCCTTATTTTTTGTTACAATTCACATATTTCAAAAGAAAATTTCAGTTTAATGAATGAATTTGATGTTTGAGAATATATTTTGAAGTAGGAAATTTTCAAACTTATCATTTAAAATACACTGCTGGGTATAAAATTAGGGTCACCCAACTTGAAGTTTTCTCAGAAATGTATGTTTTTATTTGAATTATTTTGGATGTACTATACTATATAATGCCTTGCTTCAAAATATATTTGTTTTTTCTGCGATAAGCGTTTGACAAAAACGAGCCCTTGCCTGAATTTCTAAAAACCACTATTAGTATCCTTTTTTTCTCTATAGTTTTATCTGTCAATTACCCTTTGTTTGTGTACTGTTGTCAATGTTGGTGTATCGAAATGAAGATAAATTCCGTTATTGCTGCAAGAATTGGCTTTGGAAAATGGCCGCGGTCAGCGCCAAACTGCAAAAAACATTGGTGTAAATCTCTGGAGTTAACAACGAGTATGGCGGCGGTACCACAAAACTGGTCTGCTAACTCGACCTGACTCAGGGCGAGGCAGGACTACAACAACTAGGAATGACCGCTATCTCGAATCTAGCGCTTTGAGAAACCGAACAGTTACGGAAATTTTCCTTAGAAGTAAAAGTGAACAGTTAGAAGGCGAACTAGCTCAAACTAGAGCTACTGGACCGGCTGCTTCCTGTGAACACGGGTTTCAGATTGAATTTTTCAAGAAAACACATGACTTGGACACTAGCGGATTGGATGCGTGTATTGTTTTCTGATGAATCGCAATTCTGCAGATAGACGTCTGCGACCAGGCAAGAGATAGGCTCAAGCGTGTATTGCCGAGCGATTTCCATTTGGTGGCGGATCAGATATGGCATGGGGAGGCATATCGTTTGACACTCGTACTGAGCTAGTATTCATTGAGAATGGGACATTGAAGGCGATTAGGTACCTATTTGAGGATTTACAAGACCATTTTTTACCATACTTGCTTTTTCTTGGAGACGACTCAACATGTATGCTTGATAATGCACGGCCCCAAACTGCCTGGATCGTTATTTAGTATCTTGACGAGGTTCAACTAACGCGATTTTAGTTTTTAGTTTAGTCTGCACCCCGGATCTAAATCCCATTGAACATATTTGGGATGAGCGTAACACATGTTTACGGGGACATGTGCCAACTGCTAGGAATTCTAGAGAGCTACGCGACATACCGGTACAAGAATGGGAAAATCTTCGGCAGAATGTAATCCAAAATCTGACCCAAAGTATGCCTCGTCGTTTGCAAGTTGGTAGGAGGAAACACTACTGAAACCCTTACATTTTTAACACGCTTTTATTAGCTTTACTTGTATGTTTGTTTGTTTGTAACATATTCCTTTGCACTCGATTTTGACTAACTTTAAACGGACAGATGTATTTTAAAGTTTGTACACTTATCAATAGTGTCCGACCGAAAGTTCGGTTTCGGTCGAGTTTCGGCAAAAAAAACGGGTAATTTTAAGTTTAATATTTTGAAAAACCAAAAAACCATTAATAATGAATAATTCAATGTATGGTAGTGCAATGAAATTGGTAAATTGACCAAAATAATGTTAAGAATATTAAGAGTTATTAGCAACTATATGATACATTATTTTTTTCTCTTCTCTATCATTGTTATGATAGTAAATATGTATTTTTTAATTATTTTCTTACGCTCACTGTATAATTTTTGGGAGGGGTGGAAGATAGCCTTTGGCTAACCCTTTTCTTTTTGTGTATAAATGTATTTTTTATGCATAATAAACGATACTATTATTATATTCAAAAAAAGAATCTACACCTACTCAAATAAACACCTCACCCATTTTAGTATTTTTTAAGATGCAATTAGTATTTTTTCTTAAATAAGGGGTCGTTATGTTGATTATCAATAAGAAAAAATGTCGAAGGCTGCATAACGTTGTAATTTAAGGATAAAACAAATGAAGACTGACTGACGTTTCTTTATTTTTCCCTCAGAACATAATTTTTGTAAGGAAGTTGCGGTTTCGGCCGAAACTGAGACCGTTGCCGAAATTGGGTTTTGGTTTCGGTCGGACTAGTCAAATTAGTTCAAGGAAGGTGGACTTTTTGGGAGTTACTCGCTATTGTTAAGTGTTATGGATTTGAGATTATATATACAGAAATAAGTTGGAAGCAAGTTTTGTGTCAATTTGAAAATGAATATCATTGCTAACTCGTACAGTCTCTAGGAAACAGACAGCCACTGCAATGTACTTAACTCGTAAACCTATTCAGTTGTAAAATAATCCTCATTCCACGATTTTGTAACTTTTGTAAAGCCAATACCTAGCACAATAATCGAAATGGACTATACAATTATATAATGTAATTTTTGAATATGAAAATTTTTGAGAAAAGTAATTTTTCTGTATATATAATCAAAATGAGCATAAAGAGATACCGATTTTCCACCATGACTATCCACCTGCAATTTGTAATCTTGTGTTTGTTGATGAGCTTATAACGAGTTGATAAGATCATATATTTTGTTTTGGAAGTGTTGAGTTTTAGTTTATTGCGATTCATGTACTTGAAAACATTTCTTAGTTCATTATTCATTTGATCAACTAGTGTTTCTATGAATTTCATTAGTTTGGACTTCCATTGTCTGATATTATATAAAATGATTTGAAGAACTGAAAGAAAAAAGAAGAAATTAAAAATTGAAGAATAAAAAGAATAGCTGAGAGAAAAAAAACAATTATATTAAGCAAAAAACCTTGAATGAGATAATAGTGAAGTAAAATACATGTGAAAATTGAACAAATTGATCAAAAAATAAATAAAATGACGATTGTCGATACTCACAATCGAAAAGTCTTGAATTAACTTGGAATCTCTTAACTTTTTAATTTTTTTGCTTAATATAATTGTTTTTTTCTCTCAGATATTCTTTTTATTCTTCTTCTTTATTTTTTATTCTTCTCTTTTTTAGTTCTTTCAGGCATTTCAAATCATTTCATATAATATCAGACAATGGAAGTCCGAACTAATGAAATTCATCATGAAACATAGTCAATCACCTTTAAACATACGAAGTGTTTCTATATTATCGCCTGAAATTGATAAAAAAGTGTTGTCTGCAAATGGGCTTGAAATGACAAGCCAACCAAAAAAATGGAAAATAAATAATAGTTTGAAACACTAAAAAAATAACACCGTTAATAGCAACACAAGCTAAAAAATAACTCGAAACTGATTTGAGATTGTGTGTTAATTAGTCTGAAATCAGATTTTTTACAAAAAAAAAATAGATTTTGTAAAAAACCGTGAGGTACTGAATATCCATTGTTATAAATTCTTGGTTAGGAACTGTTTGCCAGATTGGGGCCATAATAAAATTATAATTTAAAGCATCCCACGCTTTTTTACAACAATTTTTTTTTGTAAATATATTTATTCTGATTTCGGGCTTATTAAAAGTCATTAGTTACATCAAGTCATATAACTTATTATATTCATGTTGAATACAATTTTGAATTAGTTCCGAATTGTTTTTTATTTTGTTTTGCTATTAAAGCGTATTTTTTTACTTTTTTATACTATTATTTATTTCTTTCTCAACCAAATGCATATCCAAAGTAAAATTGTTCATTTCATTTCCCAGTATGATTGGTTCGAAGGTTTGAGTTACGGATCATTCTTTTCAACAAGAAACGGTAAAATGATTTATGCTTTTCACAGAAAAACGTATTATCCTTATGTGTGTTTCGAAAGTAAATTGTACTACAATACGAAAATTACTCGATTCGAACTTCCTGTCGCTGTGAACTATACAAAAAAACTGGAAAAACAACTTCCTTTCTCCCTTCAGCCCCTAAATGACTTGTCGCTATAGATTATTCCGGCCCAATAAACATTGGAACGATATCCGATGAAATGGGAAAGCAGAGTCGAAACATTTGCTTTGTTTTCCCACTGAACCGTAAGAGACTTGTAGGATGGATGGCGCAAGGGCGCAAGAAAGTTTGATTGGACTTTTCCAATTATAGTTGAAATGAATATTAAATTTCTGAATGGATGTCTAAGGTTTTGTGAACTTCCGTTATATCGAAAGGAGATTTGATTTTGAACGAAATTTATATTTTATGGAGGAATCAAGAGTTTTTATTGATGTTTTCTGGGATTTTCGTATTCCACAATTTGAAAAAATGTAAATTCAATATGAATTGAAAGGATTATATTTTTAGAAGAAATTGATTATTGGGAAAGAAAAGTGTTACCTTTCTACGTCTCCATCTTGATACAAAAAATATGGGAATCTTCCAAAGAAAGGAAGATGGCGATTAATTTCAAAATGAACTCTTTACAAAGATGTGCAGATCATGTAAAGAAGTAACTTTAAGACAAAAACTGGAAAAAGCCCTCTTGACATAGAATACAAAAAACATGTTTTTCTATTAAGTTTGGTTTCCAAACATTCGTTATGGAATTGAATCAGATATCATTCACAGGATTGCTGCAACATATGTTATATGAAAGAATTAAAATTTCACTTACATGGAACACTGTCATCCTCAATGGCGGACATTCAGTGTTTCGGAATCAGACACTCACCTTATTGCCTCTCCAGCACCAATCTGGATAATATAAGATGAACCACTCAATTTAATCATGAAATTCCGACTTTACATCACGAATGAGTTGATACAGAATTATATTCTTAAATGTTTCGAACGTATTTCTTCCTTCGTGTAATTCAATGTAGTTGTTTCGAGGGGGCTTTTTGTTCCAGTTTTGTGTCTGAAAGTTACTTTTCTGCATGATCTGTACATCTTTGTGGAAAGTTTATTCGTATCTATTTTTCTTTCTTTGGAAGAATTTTTTTGTATAAAGACGGAGAAGTAGAAATCCAAATTTAATAATATAGATAGAAAATGCTAAGAATTTTTTATCGTGATGTTTCGGAGACCAGAATCTGGCTCCGTCTTTATAATTAAAAATCGGCCATTTGGCAGTTTTTGTCTCGAGATTTTTTTTTATTTTCAAATTTCTTCGACAGATGTCAAAGTTGTCGATTGACAGTCCAAACATTCGATTAACGATAAAGTTCGGACTTCCATTGTCTAAAAAAGTGTTAAATCTATAAAACAAATAAAATGAAAATGATGAAGTATTAAAATACTGTTGTGGTTGGTTTCTGTATTTTGCTGTGTTCTTTTTTGGTTATAATCTCCAAACGTTTCGACTGCAACTACGACAGTCATCTTCAGTAGCGTGGTCAAAGGACTCTTCTTGACGTGTCAATTGAAACAGTTTCAGTCAAGGAAAGTGATTCGACCACGCGACTGAAGGTGACTGCCGCAGTTGCAGTCGAAACGTTTGTAAATTATAACCAAAGAAGATTACGGCGAAACCCGAAAACCAACCAAAACATTGACGCCAGCCGTAAAGCCTATATTCCTGTAATAAAATACTAAAAATTATTGTTTAACAACAACATTTTATGAAGCAAACAAAAAAAAATTGCGATATGTGGCATGCGTGGTAACTGATTTGTCAAACATGTACAAACAAGCATAAGTGAATAAGAATAAGTTTCCAAACTATACCTCACGACGTTTCGATTTAGTATCCAAAATCGGCTTCAGTGAAGACGTGAATAACCATTCGAAAAAATGTAGTTCTCGGCAGATATATGAGAATGTATGTTGATTCTTTGAGTTTTCGCCTCAACACGTGGTTTCATTCAAGCAGATGGTAGAAGATGAGAAGTTCCAGAATAAAAACAAGATTTTGATTTGCTCTGAACCTGATTTCGGACTGAAAACATAATTCTATACTTGAATGATTCGTAAACTTTTCAAATGACAACCTTTCTTATTTTATATTCTACCATAACTTTGTTTATTTTCCATTCAACTTCAGAAAGCTGTAAATTGAATATACTTTCTGAAACTCTCTCATATCGTGGCAATTTAAAATTTTCAAAACAATCATAGAAGTTGAATATACATGGAAAAGAGAAAATAAAATTGTATCGAAACATAGTTAATGGAAATTCAATTGTTGCTGTTGATTTATTAGTGCCATTATTATCTGTTTAAAATCTGTTAACCAGCTGTCGCACTGTTGGCAATTGAAAATGCAACACACCCTGTATTGTACATCAATCATTTATTTTCAGTTATTGTTTGACATTTTGTATGTATATGAATGACTGTCAGATACAAGTTCATCATAATATATATAAATTATTGATATGTTCAATATAACGTTTAGAAGTAACTCAGGCTTATTGTAATTACACCTTTGCACTGCCCTCATTGCATTTCCAACAGGTTATGGGCCCAGGCAACAAAGTAAAAGTTGTAATCTGTCAATAAGTGAATGTTGCATCATTGAATTTATCAATATGAGTACAAGTAATGGTTTTGGATCTTCCATTGAAAAGCTCACTGGTCGAGATAACTACAATACTTGGCGGTTCGCAGTTCAAACTTATCTCGAACATGAAGAACTCTGGGAGTGCGTCACAGGTACAGAGAAAGATGAAAAAAAGATCACTAAAGCCAAATCTGAAATAATTTTGCTAATTGATCCCATCAATTATGTTCATATCCAAGATGCACCGACAGCAAAGGCTGTTTGGGACAAACTGAAGGCAACTTTTGAAGATTCAGGATTAACAAGGAGAGTTGGATTATTGAGAACTTTAATTACAACCAGACTCGAGAACTGCAATAATGTTGATGATTACGTAAACAAAGTTATTGGTACTGCACACAAACTGAGAGGCATAGGTTTCAATATATCTGAAGAATGGTTAGGAACTCTTTTGTTGGCAGGTTTACCGGAAGAATATAAGCCGATGATAATGGGCATCGAAAGTTCAGGCGTAACCATTACAGGAGACAGTATTAAAACAAAGTTGTTGCAAGATGTTAAAAGTTCAAACACTAAAGGCGAAAGTGCGTTTTATGGTAACAGACAGTTCAAAGACAAGAAGGATAAAAATAAAGGACCTAGATATTATGAGTGTAACTTATACGGACATAAAGCAAATGATTGTTATAAAAAGAAAGACTTTCAAAATAAAAGTTACAAAAATAAAAAGGATGTGAAACCTAGCAAATCTACTAGCGACAATAAAATTAAGAACAATCACGTTGGATTTTGTGCGGGTTTTGCTGTGAATATTAAAAATACGGATGACTGGTTTATTGACTCGGGAGCTACGGCTCATATGACAATGCGCGAGGACTTGCTCACGAATTTGAGAGAATCCGAAATAAAAGAAATTGTTGTAGCCAATAATTCAAAGGTTGAAGTGAAAGCAGAAGGTGAAATACATTTGCAAATCAAAGTTAAAGGTATAATAAAAGACTTAACTGTAAAAAATGTATTGCTTGTTCCTGATCTGACAACAAATTTGTTGGCTGTCAGTCAAATTGTACAAAATGGTTTTCATGTGACATTTAATAAAGAGAACTGTCAAATTGTCGATAATAGTGAAACCATAGCAACAGCATCATATATGAATGGAATGTATTTACTGGATGTTGAGACTGAATGTACAAATAAAATTTTAATTGCATCTACAGAGGGTGACAGTTACCTCTGGTATCGCAGACTCGGTCATATAAATATGAAAGATCTGAATACCATGAAAAATGGAATTGTTGAAGGTATTCAGTTCGTCAAACAAGAAAATTGTGAGAATTGTATTCCGTGCTTAAAAGGTAAACAATGCCGACTTCCATTCAACCATATTGGCACTAGAGCAAATCAAGTGTTAGAACTAATTCACTCGGATTTATCTGGTCCAACAGAAAATGAATCTTTGGGAGGAGCAAAATATTTTTTCACATCAATTGACGACTACACTCGGAAAGTTTTTGTATATTTTCTAAAATCTAAAACAGATGTTAAAGATACTTTTAGAGATTTCAAAAATATGGTAGAAAATGAAACTGGAAATCGCATCAAAATTTTGCGGACAGATAACGGTACAGAGTACTGCAATCGAGATTTTGAAAACTATCTCAGAGAATGTGGAATCAGGCATCAAACAACTTGTCCCTATACTCCACAGCAAAATGGGATAGCAGAACGCAAGAACAAGGTGTATGCTGTTTGATTCGAATTTGGAGAAAAAATTTTGGGCAGAAGCTGTGGCTACATCAGTTTACCTCATCAATCGATCTCCGTGCAAAGCATTAGAACCGATGAAGAAAACACCTGAAGAAATGTGGACTGGGAAGAAACCCAACCTGCAACACATCAGAATCTTTGGTTGTAAAGCAATGGTTCACGTACCAAAAGCAAATCGTCGCAAATGGGATTCGAAATCTGAAGAATTGATTTTTGTGGGCTACTGCGATGAAACCAAAGGATATCGCTTCATAAGGCCAAATTCGAATAAGCTCATTAAAAGTCGTGATGTTCATTTTATTGAAAATGACACGCATTTGAAAAAGACATTGGATAATCACTCTGAAATTGAAAGCATTTCGAAAAATACCCAAACAGTGGGGGGTATTTTTGATGAGGAAAATTCGGCTAACAGTGAAACCAGGGAAAGTCTAGAAACTACTAGAAGTGATGAGAAAAATGATGAAGAAGAACCAGAACCTTTTGCATCAGAGAAAATTATAGAAAATATTAGTACCCTAGAAAATCTGAAAGACTTAGGAAGGAGACGAAACCCTTATTCAGACGAAAACATGATATATGTTTAGAGAAAATGAATATTGATGTTCAACCGCATTTTAGTGGGGGTGTTGGTAATTGAAAATGCAACACACCCTGTATTGTACATCAATCATTTATTTTCAGTTATTGTTTGACATTTTGTATGTATATGAATGACTGTCAGATACAAGTTCATCATAATATATATAAATTATTGATATGTTCAATATAACGTTTAGAAGTAACTCAGGCTTATTGTAATTACACCTTTGCACTGCCCTCATTGCATTTCCAACACGCACCCCTACGAACGACAACCCTCAGAAGTCGAAACTTGTGCGAAATAAGGATTAACGAGGTCTTACCTTTTAACGTGTGATTCATATAAGGATAATGTTCAATGGATCTTCATCAAGTAAGTCTGAATCAATCTGAAAAAAAATGGATAATGACATTTAGCCAATAAGATGTTCATGAAATCCAATCATTGGTTACACAGGTACAGACAACTTTTCTATTATAAATATTTTGGTGAGTCAGCTGCAAGAGGCTGAATTATTTTCGAAGAGGTAACTGGAAATCATATACTGTAACTATACACTTTCCAAATAATTGATCGCATAGTAATTTAATGTGAAGTTTTCAAGTTCTGATGAGTTTTAGGAAAATGAAAATCACAAAGGATTGCTAACATTGAATAATTTCATGAACTCAAGATGAATTTTTTTAACATTCTTTCTTTACTTCACTTTGTTACCATCCACATTCGATAAAACATTTGTGGTTGTAAAAAGGGAGCCGAGTCATTTTTTATAATTTGAATTGCGTATACAGCTTTGTGTTTTCTTACGGTGAAACATATTTTAGTGTAAAATGTGTTTCCATCTATAATATTTTTTAAATGGGAGGAAAAATGGAACTTGGGTCCACCGACCCACGATAAATGAAACTTCAGCTGAAGACGAAGAGAAAATTTAATTTGATAAATAGAAAGTTTGTGTTTTGATATTGTTAGAGTCAAAGTTTACCAAGTTTTTAGTTGGATTACTAACTAGGCTTCTCATTCATCTTTCTTGATAATTGTCTAAATAAACCTGTTTCAACCTGTGTAGTTAACTGTTTTCATTAAATTAATCAGACAATTCACCCTAACCGCAACTGTTCAGAACTGAAAAGTGGGTCATTAATTTTTTTTCAGAAATTTTATAATAAAATATAGCATATTTTTCACTCGTATGTCACCGTTATTTGGAACTGTTGCGCTTGATATTGTGTGTGGCATGAGGGTTTGCTTTTACCTTCAACGCTGGTGTTTCCCAAGGATCAATATTGTTTCCAACCCTCTTATTGTATACCAACGACTTATTGGAAGAAACCAAGGATCCAATATATTGCTTTGCTGACGACAGCACCCTTGTCTCGACATTCCATTTGGATTCCGCACCTCAGCAACTTTTGATGCTTCTTAAATCTCAGATCAGACTTTCTTTGGAGTGCTGTTTTCATGTATGGAGCTCCGCCCCTAAGCATACTCTGAAGTTGATGGATTTCATCCAGAAAAGAGCCTTCCGCCTGATTAGAGACACAAACATCATTTGGAACCTTGATAGTCTGAAACATCAAAGAAAAGTTGGAGATTTGTCTCTCTTCTATAGATACTTTCATGGGAAGTGTTCAAGTGATTTGGCTCATTTGATTGCACCAAGAGCGGTACATATCAGAAATACGCGACGGACTGCGGCTGTTCATTGTTTCGGGGTTCAAGTCAGTACACCTCGAACTTCACTGTTTAAAAACTGTTTCATTTGTAGAAGTGCGTTTATGTGGAATAAACCTTCTGAGAACGTGGTTCCAAAAGAATTTAATCTTCAGCAATTCAAATCGAACGTGAATTGCTACTTTCGCACAGACACCGCTCTCAGTGCGATTTAAGGATTTTTCTGTAATGCTTGTGTTTTGTCATTAAAAAAAGTTTTCAGTAAATTGTGTTTCATCTCTTAACATTTTCTTTAGTGGTACCACAACAGTGGCGATTTTAGAACCACCAAACCACATTTCTGGCTTCTTTTAGAATATATCTTTACATTTTCATTTTTGACCAGACATCTGACTTAGACATGTCCTCCATGAAGGTTAACATGTGGTAACATTGCTATATTTCTAATCCATAACAGATACGAAGACGATTAAATGGGAAACAGTAACAGTCATCGAGAACAATTCAGTGGTCGAAAAAAATTTATGGAGGCTCTCGCCCTTCTCGAGTTATACGGGGAAAACCAAAAATGCTGTTTTTAATTTTTTTCGAATGCGATTATTATTTCGGAGAATAAAATGGAAAAAACAAAATGTTATTGTACTCGAAGTGTACTATGACGATGTATAATAATAAATATTCGATAAAAAGTTTCGTGTCAACATAGCCACCATCAACTTTTTTTAAGATAATATGACGTTTGATATTTTTATAGCGTTTCGTTTGAAATAACTATCATCATCAGTGACAATTTTAAATTATGGTCCTGTCGTTCCTTCTTTTGTAAATTGTTTGGATTTCTTCAAAAATAATTCAGACAACCCAATCAGGTAGGTACCCTAACACAATGAAAATTCGTACTTTTTCGTTTTGTAAATTTTTGTATTGCCTTAATTCTTCTTTCAAGACTTATTTCTCCCTAATCAATTATAATTCGTAATATTTTTATATTATCAATCGTGGAAGTAACGAAAATATCAGTTTTTGGTCAAAATTCGATTGTTGTATACTTTGGTATGATTAAATGGCATCTCAATTCATTTACCATCTTAAACGCGTAGGCGTTGCTTGGTTTCTATGGCAGGAAAAATGAAATATATGAAGGAATTGGCCGATACTTGATGAAAATCCATAAAACAGTTTATTGTGAGATTTTCACTAAACAGTTTTACAAAAACGCAACAGGTGTTTCGCTATACAATGGCTTCTTCGGGCGTGTCTTTACTAACTAATTCTACATTCTACACATTTCAAGTACCTGATTTTTACCTAAGTTTGTAATGAAATAAATTACCTGAGCTTGTCCCAGTTTCCAGATTTGAAAAAATATTCAGTAACAGGGATTTATTCATTCAGTAAATTACTCGAATTCCTGCATCTATTGATTTCTAAACATTCTAGAAGATTGAGTTTCAAATTCTTCTCTTTTAAATGTAACACATTGTATTTATGATTGAACTGATGTCCTTCTACTAAAAGGTGGTTTGCAAATTGGTCTTTCTATTTACAAAACTACTTATATGCTCTTTGATTCTTTGGGAAAATGTTCTTCCTGTTTGACCATCATACAGTTTTGGGCAAGAGCCACAAGTCAGCTTATATACTCCTGATCTATCCGACACCAAAGTTTTGTCTTTATTGTTTCTAATAAATTTACTAATCAAATATAAGCTGACTTGTGGCTCTTGCCCAAAACTGTATATTGGCCGAACAGGCCTGATTCTGTAACAATTTTTTTAATTTTATAAAATTGATCTAGTTCTATTAATAATGTATAATTCTTCCAAGTGTTTGAATGTTATCAGTGTTTTTATATTCATTGCATTAAATAATGTGTGGACGCTATGTGCGAGGTGATACTTTGTTCTTTGCCAACAGTGGCGTATGCAACGGCTACAGCGGTTTTTTTCAGTGAAGAGAAGCACGGGTCGGTTCGACTTTCTCTTCCATCTAAACCTGAAAGCAAATTATATCAATAAATATAGCAAGTGATATTAAAATCTTGAAGTACGCCTTTCGAATGTTCGATTATATCGATAATCGTCTCCATGCAAATATAAGACAATTAAATTACTTTTTTTTTTCAGCTCCTAAGCTAGAAATTGACAATCTTGAGAACGGCTACCACGGCATCGTGAAGGAGAACGAAACGATCGTCGAGGTAACGCCGGCGATCAGGGCGTCGGGCGAAGAGGTATGCCGCTTCCGCATTGTCAACAAACAGCACCACGGCGAAGCTCCTTTCGAAATTATCCTCAAGGATGACGGTTTCGCCGAGCTGAGGGCCAAGCGAGTTCTCAACTGCGAGAAGAGAAAAAACTACAAGTTTGATATCGCCGCCGTGGGCTGCAACACCAAACAGAGCGTCAGGTAGGAATTATATATTAATAATAATTGCTGAAAATTAATTGTTACATTTTTATGAAAAAAATACAATTTATCCTAGCACGTCGTTTTTTGTCTTAGAAACATCTCACTAAGCTCATAATAATAAAAAAAGGTTCAATAATTTCCCAAATGTATACTGGTTTGCAAATTATCTTTGAGATAGAAATCAATATGCAAAATTCAAAAGAATTTCATATCTGAGAAGATTCACCTCACGTCAGAAGTGTCACAAGGAAGCCACCTAAGCCCCTTCTTGTTTAATATCTTCATCAATGATATTGAAGGAATAATGAAACATTCAAAATTTTTGTTTGAAGGTGATTGACAATGTTTCGTGGTGCATTTCATCAGTTCGGACTTCCATTGTCTAAAATGATATAAATTGATTTGAAATCCCTGAAAGAATCTGTGAAATATTAAAAAGATTAGCTGAAAATAACATTTTTTTTAAATTTATTTGATGGGCAGAAATATTGTAGGACCTCTATTTATTGATCAAAATTTAACAGGGGAACTGTATTTGAATGTGCTGGAAACTACTGTAACTCTCTCATTACTAAAATCATCGAAGCGAATCCTAATGAATTCGATATGGACATTGTATTCCAACAAGATTGAGCTCCACCACATTACTCCAGACAAGTAAGAAACTATTTGAATACTACTTTTCCCGGTCATTGGATTGGCCGTCGAGGTCCTACAGAATGGCCAGGCCGCTAGCCAGATTTGTCACCTTTAGACATTTTTTCGGGGGCTATTTGAAGCAAAAGGTGTACGAAACTGAACTTGTTTCAATATTGGATATACGGCAGAGAATAATAAATATTTGTAGAGATATTGACGTTACTGTGTTGGTACTGTAATCATATTTAGTCTTCTCTTTGAATATTTACTGTGCAATAATCGTTAATCTATTTACTTGTTTTTACTTTGAATTTATGGTTATGTCAAGTTTTTTCAGATAGTTGAGTTTAGCTTAGAATAATTTATTGGATTGAACCATGGACCGGGCTACCTGCCCGTAGCCTAACCTAATCCAGCTAGTAGGTTAGACCTAAGACTGTTACAGTGCAAAATGATAGTAAATGATAGATATTTCTCTTACAGAGCAAAGCACGTGGGGTGAAATAGTTTGTAGTGAAAATTTCACAGAAAATTCTATTTTGTTATTGAACATATTTTTACATTTGAAAAAAAATACATAACGAGTCATCATTTATTCAGATTTATGAGACATCATTATTCCAAATTTATTTTTTGTTATCATTTCCTCATTAAAGGAGTACTGATAGCAATTGATGAGACTTCGTTACTCCAAATTTATTTTTTGTTATCAATTCCTCGTTAGTAGAGTACTTATTGCGAATTATTCGAAATATGTATTAAATTTAAATATTGCCTTCATCTACCACTTTGAATAGTTACGGAATGACTTTGATTAGAAATTTATTGCAATGGATAGCTGTAATTTGTGATAATAAGTCTGTGAAATTACCTTCAGTCGAGTAAATATTTTTATAAATTCTAGGAATATTTCATTTTATTCGATCAAATAATTTTTTTCTTGATAGAATTCTTAACTTTTTTCAAATTGTTATTATATTCCATTTTTGCTTCATTGGATAAGTTTCTGTCTGAAGTGTTCATAAAATATGTCAGAAACGTTCCGTTAACAAAATCCACTGATATTACATATTGTCATTTTGAACCAATCTCAGTATTTTTATAAATAAATGAATCTGGTATATCTGTTTCTGTTCTGTTCAAAATCAGTTTTTCTGTTAATTAGCTGTCGCCCCTTATAGGAACGACAACTCTCAGAAGTTGAGAAACTTGTGCGAGCTAAGGATTAACGAGGTCCTACCTTTCAACGTGTGATTCCTAACACATATAAAACTAAACTTTTGTAAAAGTTCAGAAGTAGCAAAGTGCATCAAAAAACTATGAACACAAATTTTTTCGGAATTATACCCTCTAGTTTGTACTTCAGAATTATTTAATGTTCAGCTGAAATTAAACATTATGGTTCATTCTGTTAGATTCCAATAGGCGAAGTGAGAGTTAACAAACTAAGTATAGTTCACCTCCACATGACGCCAGCAATGAGCGTGAAAATCATTTTCAGAATAATTGATGTAATGCGCATGTAAGGAAGAACAAATTTATCATTCCGTTTCATGTTTAGTTTTTGAAAAAAAACCTGAAATGCTTCTATTTGTGTTAAAGAATATTCATGGTTCGAAGGTGTTAACTAATCGATATACGACATTAGGTGATTTTTCAAATGCATTCAAAAGGAAACATGAAATATCTCACAAAATGAAAATATTAGTAGCGAAACTATATAATTGGTTAGAATATAAACGTTAATACTTGATAAGAACCTTCACGTCCATAGGAATGTTGAAAAAAAGTTTGAATATTCGTAATTCCACGATTGTTGAAGAATTGGTTTGTGTAATCCTGCTAACGAGTTTTTTCAATTATGTATAAGCAGAAAAATTATTGATAATAATGTCAAAAAAAAGGGGGGGGTGAGGGAATCTTCCAAAGAAAGGAAGGAAGTAATCAATTTGAAAATAAGTGACTCTATTCATGGATGTGTAGATCATGCATTTTTTTTGTATCAAGATGGAGTAGTAGAAAGCCAAAAACTTTCTTTCCCAAAAATTTATCACTCCTAAAAATAGAACCCCTTCAACTCAAATTAAAAGATATTTACTATTTTATTACGAACCATGGCGATGGAACTAATCTTGTTGGAAAAAATGTATTTTTTCAACTTGATTTTCCGGTCCGACATCTTCATTTGGGTTTGAACAAGAACTTGAGGCTTCGTTTTCCTTTTTTGTAAAATCAAGGTTATGTAATATGTTGTGTAATTTTGGGCAATTTTCAATTCCACACTTTTGTTTCAATTTACATGGGTAGATATTATGACCTGGTTTCAAACAGTAGAAACATAGTTTCTTCAA
Source organism: Leptinotarsa decemlineata (assembly GCF_025532065.1). NCBI lineage: Eukaryota > Metazoa > Arthropoda > Insecta > Coleoptera > Chrysomelidae > Leptinotarsa > Leptinotarsa decemlineata. Next base: position 337,735 of record NW_027412549.1, on the reverse strand, counting down.
AGTTTCCATTTCTTGTCGATATCTAGTTTTTTGAAAATTTGGCAGTCAGTCAAATTATAATTTTTTTGGCATTTCTCATATTTTTGGTCGAAAATATACTAGCATTTTTCCTGGAGTGGAATTTCTCATTTTCGTTCATTTTTCTTTCGGAGAAGTGGTAACTACTAAAGTCAGCACAACTTGATGCAGCTATTGCGATTTTTCTCGTCCACATAGAAAAGGTTTTCAAAATAATTTCATTTTGTAAAAAAGATTCCTCAGCCCATTTGAGTCTCAGAAATGGGGGGTAAATTAGTGACTATTCCATTCAAGATTGATGGATTTTTCATGTCCCGTATTTTAAAAGAGTTCCATAGTAGTTACTAAGTTTTTGATAACATTAGAAAATGGTAGGTATGTTTCAAACCGTCCCTCCCTCGGAGGAGAGGCTCGACGAACTCTCTCTATTAGATTTGAAATTATAAATTCAGATCGTCCAAATATAACTTTCAAAGTTTCTGTTATGTTCAAAACATTATTTGGTGAAACAAGAATAGGTTGTATTGCATCTCTAGCCCTTCTTTTTGAACATCTTTGTAGACGGATTATATTTTCATCTTCACATATATCAAAAAGTTTGGTGGAACGTTTAAACTGACTGTAGAACAAAGGCCAGTCCTCTGGATTTTTGTATCATCAGAACGTCTAAAATCTGGTTGAAATTATCAGTAATCATCGTAATAAAATTGTTTGTACGAAATCGATTTAATTTTCTGTTTCTTCGATTTTCCACTCAGCAACTTTTTCTTGTAGCGTAATTTCTTCCAAATCAATGATGTTTTTGCCACTGGAGATTGTGGACTTTTTAGATGAAGAATCTAGAATTAGTTCACGTTGTAGTTGTGCTTCTTTCCTTATTAGTTCAGCATCAATTTTAGCTTTCCTCTCAATTTCGGCTCTCCTTCTCTCTACTTCGGCCAATTTTCTCATTTCTTCCAATTCTATTTTCAACATTCGTCGTCTAGAGTTTGAAGATTTCGTAATTTTTGATTTGTCTCCGGTATTAGATGGGTCTTCTTCTAATGAAGAACGTTTTTGCAAGTCCGAAACTTGTCGTGGGTCATAACATAACATACGTCGCTATATCTTTCAGGAGGAACTCCTTTAGTTTTCCTCTCACTCCTCCTCAGGTTAGGCATGGGCATATTGTAATAGATTACTTTTTGTTATTTATCTTTTGCTCGAAGGACCAATGTTCGACTAGTCAGTCCTACTGTGAATTCCTTTGATTTAAAGTCGAAGTAAACCAGGAATCAAACATTTTGTAACATTTCGAATTCTTGTCAATGTCAAAATCGTCTTTTTTTATAAACAAACCATGATTAATTATTTTTACATACTAAGTGAACAAAAGAACAAAATTAATTAAAAGCAACAACAATATCTATTAGCTTAGAGTACATACATTTCAGATACAAAACCCTTGGAGGGGAAAAATGTACATCATCATTTTTGAAACGTTATTGGGTATAATAAAATTGATTATCAAAGATTGATGCGTTTAAAAACATAACACAAACAACAGGAATGTTTCTTTCTGTGTTTTTCTACTTTATGATTCTCGGGACGGATAGTTTTTATATAAACTCAATGTAGTATCATATAATTTACATATTTTTAGGAAAAAAGTATTTGGCTTTGTACTATTCCATCTTAATACAAAAAAATGTGGGAATCTTTCAAAGAAAGGAAGGAAGCAATCAATTTCAAAAGAAGTAATTCTACATAGGTGTAGATCATGCAAAGAAGTTACTTTCGGACACAAATTGGAAAAGAAAGCCCGCCTGAAACAGCTACTTTCATATAAACTTTGAATTACACGAAAGAAAAATTCTTTCGAAACAAATATTTTAAATGAACACTGAAGTATACAAAAAATATTTTTCTCTACTCATTTGTATTCCAAATATTCGTTATGAAATTGAATCAGATATCATTCACAGGATTCCTACACAATATACTAAAAACTTTCTGTGATTTCATTTCAATTGAAAATATTTTCGAATAACAAATCAGAGGAAATACTAAGCCCGTACAATCATATTAATGGCCATATCAGATCCCTCATTGAAAAATTGAATATATACACATGAGAGATAGACAAGTCAACCTGACACTTCCTATAGAGAAAACATGAAGGTGTCAGGTTTCGCTTTCATTAATGCTGACGTAAAATAAATAATGATTATCGTTCAGTTTGTGTGAACACTTCTGATATTTCAAACGACTCATTGGTGTCGGTATTGCATAGCGATAATTTTACATACCACTGCAATACGCCCTGGTTTGTTTGTTTTCAAATTATAAATTTCCAAACGAATAAATAACAGACATCAGTAGCTGTTGTTTATATTGAAAGGGTATATTTTATGTATTGTCAATTCATTGTATGAATTGTTTATCACGGATGCTAAATATAAAAAAATGCACACCAAAAATGCATAAGTATATAAGCTAATTATCGATGGAATGAAGTAAATAATTTAATCGTCTCTACTCTCCTAGCATTTTGATATCGAAAACACCGCAATAATGAGTAGTCAGATCTTCATGAGTAAACTTCAAGAACAGATTTTTTTTAAATTTTTTCAGTTAATTGTCATACCCATTATAGGAATTTTTTAAACAGGACTGAGCTCTGTTCCACCAACGACCTCTTCGGGGATGATTTTCCGAAGATAGAAGTTCTTCGACATGGTTGATGTGTGCAGAAGTTACAATCTCCATACCTCCTCCCGCGCTCGCTTCCAAGAGGTTTTCAACTTGCCGCATGTCACTTCAGCGAGATTGATATCTGACATATTTTGCTTTGATGTTAGTCTCTGGTGCTTGAACTCCTCACTGTCTGTCTGATTTCCTGACTCTATTCTATGTAATATTTGCATGGTGGTTCCCTGTGCTGCCTTTTTGGCCATGGTGTGACTTTTATCACAGTATCAAACAGAATCAGAACGAAAGGACAGACTCTAAACACGTTAGAGTGTTCTGTTACGTAGTTGTGTTTTAGGTCTGGTCTTGGATTTTGTTTTCTTCAGAACATCTATTCGTCAATATGAAACATTGGAATTGAAATTATATTTTGCGATGACTCCGCTCCATTTCTTGACGACATACTGTGTTCAGTGTGTCGTGGAGACCACGTAGCACCAAGTTGGGGTGTGTCCGAATTTGCTTGGTTTCGCAAGAGGACATCCACGAATTGGGTGCTACAATCCAGGTCCCAGTAGATGAATCTGTGTGATATGTATGTGTGAGCTTTAGCGGCCCTTCGGGACGTTCGTAAACCTTTGGATCTGTTGCCTGTATGTTTTCGCACAATGGCTCCACGCAGTGGAGGTATACATATTTTAGGAAAGTGAGATTTTCTTGATTAGGAGCAATTCATTTCTAGGTCCGTGTTAAAAAAAATCTGTTTAAAATCTGTTTTTCCGTTAATCAGCTGCCGCCCCCATATGAACGACAACTCTCAGAAGTTGAGAAACTTGTTACTGCGTCCTATAATGGGATAAAGCTTGTGTCGAGCGGCCTTCGCCAGCCTCAACTTTTGTGTGATATGGGATCTGAATGTTAGTTTCCTGTCGAGGGTGGCCCCCAGATATCGTGCTTCATTCGTCTAAGCTATCTCCTATCCGTTGAAGATGATGCGTCCTTGCGACATCATCCAGCTAAGTAGTACCACCTGACGCTTTTCAGATGGTACTACTTAGCTTGTTGAGGTTGACGCTTTTCTTACTTGATATCGCTTCGTAGAATGGCAGTTGGAAATCCAGAGTAAAATATTTCTCACATTATAAAGAAAATGTTTTTCAGATGCTGTGTATTTTGTTGACAAACAAGAGTTTTCACAGTTCTGGTGTCTGAGAAAATTATTCTTTTAGATTCATAGGTGTTCCATGTTCTATATACTATTAATAGAGTATAAAACCTAAATATGTTTTATTTAAACAATTAGCTCTCCAAACATTTTTTTAGACACTGCGAGTCTTGAAATACTTTCATTATATTTCCTGTTTGTATCTGATAAAACATCTGTAACAATAATATACAGAAATCACAAGTGAAAACTATCGAGAAGAGATACATACATATAAAAAAAAATATTTCGAAATATCAATCTCCCCCAACTACCTACACAGTAGGTCTCTGGTGAACAGTTTTGATAGACTAAATAGGCTAAATAGACTTAATATTTTGTTAGAACAGTTGTTGAAAAATTTGCTACAGTTAATTTATATTTCAAATCATTCTAATATATTTAAAGTTTAGAGCTTTTCAAGTGCTCGTACTCTGGGGACAATTTATAATAATTTGAGGAACTAAATGCAGAAGTTCTCACCGAAATTAATTTTTTTCATCTTTAAACCCAATATTGTAAAGAGAAAATATTTCATTTTCTGTATGTTTGTAAATAGGTGAAGTCAAATATTATTTGAGTCATTATAATATTTTTGAGAAGTGTGTTAATGTTTCGTCTTCTGGAGTTATCCAGAAAGGTGCTGATGATATATTGAATACAAGTGTTTTTCCCGAAACTTCGAAGCAAATCTAGGAAAAGATATTTCTCCATGTAATAATATTTCAAAGTTTGTTTGAAGGTGATTGACAATGTTTCATGGTGAATTTCGTTACTTCGGACTTCTATTGTCTAATATTATATAATATGATTTGAAATCCCTAAAAGAACAAATAAAATTGAGAATTAAAATGAATAGCTGAAAGTAACAGTTATATTAAGCAAAAAAAAACGTGAAATGAAATTGCAATAGAATAAAAAAAAAGCAAAAAATTGAAAATTGAACAATTTAAATGAAATAAAATTGAAAGATTTCAAAGTTACTTCACGACGTTTCGATTGTTAATATCCACAAACGTCTTCGGATGATGACTGGACTAACTCTACCTCCGAGGTCATTCCAGTGCTTTCACCTATTCCCTCTTTCCTCTCTCCGCTTCACCGGATTAGAGAGAGATGACCGTTTGGCGAGAATTCAAAGTGCGCATTGTAGAGCACAAGAGAAGTACACAGCGAGGAGAAACCAGCAAATCGGCAATAGCAGAGTATATTTAGACTCATCAACATAACATCAAGTGGTCCCAAGCTGAGACCATCCACAGGGAAGAACACTGATTTGAGGGGAAGTTCAAGGAAGCTGCAAATATGTTGTCCATCGACGCATTCGGCCATGCTAGCGTAGAGAAACACAACATAGGAAACCCGTAATCAAGCGGAAAATGGTCAACTCCCGCCAAACGGTCATTACCGGCTGAACCGGTGAAGCGGAGAGAGGAAAGAGGGAATAGGTGAAAGCACTCGAATGACCTATAAATGCTCATCTCTCAGAGGAATAGTTTTGTCATCACCGGAAGACGATTGTGGATACTAACATCGTGGATCGAAACGTCGTGAAGTAAGTTGGCTTGAAAAATCTTTTAATTTTTATTTCATTTTGATTGTTCAATTTTCAATATTTTGCCTATTTTTATTTGGTCATCATTTCATTTCAAGGTTTTTTGGTCAATAAAATTGTTATTTTCAGCTATTCATTTTAAATATATCGATTTTATTCGTTCTTTTAAGGATTTCAAATCATATTATATCATACTTAGACAAATTGGAGTCCGAAGTGATGAAATTTAGTAATCTTTCACATATTAGATACGTTGCTGGGACTGATAACTGTTTCTATTCCATTACGCATGTTTGGGGTACATCAGAATGGAAATAAATGATCTCCGTGTAATTTAATGTTTATGTTTTTGGAAGAATTTGTTTCGGATGACTGAATCTTCCAGTTTGTATCGAAGATAAATTTTTGTGTATGACCAACGTACACATTTTTATAAGGAGTTACTTTCTTTGGACACCTCCCACATTTCCTAATTAAACATGAGAACACGAACCTCACCCTCTGAGAAAATTTGACGGATTTAATTAATTTTCCTCCAGACACTGTCATGAACTAATGTCGAACATACTTTCCTGAAAGCTGTTTGTAACTTTCTCGAACGAAAATTATCTTTAACACGTTTTGAGCGGTACCTACTTTCGAGACTCTAATCTCATTAAAGTAATGAATTGGGTAACGAAACACTGCGTCCGCTAAATCTCTGTCTCGTAATGATAATGTTCGCCAGTCACGATTGCAGCTCATTTGTTGCCTTTTATGGAGGTTTATTATAATTTTCATAATGTCGTTATTCATATTACCTAAAGAGTGGTTATTTCCATATAGGGAGTCTCCTTATTGCGTTTATGTAAAGAGCCATCCAAGTCTCGCACCAGTAGACCAGTAAACGTGGATCAAAAAATATCTAACTCGTTCGACTGATGATGACCTATTTATTTTGTGGAAATTCATATTAAATATAGAATAAAAAATAACTTTTGTTACATTTCTACGAAATTTTTTATTTGTTACGACCGGTTTCAGTTTATTAAACCATTATCTGATCTTGAAATTTCGAAGCTACTACGTATGGAAAAGCTTAGGCCAGGGGTCGGCAAGTAGTTTTAGGTGGGCTCCGGTAACTGTGGGAAAATTTTTACGAGGTCCAGAAAAAACAACTGATAAAATTTAAGTGCTACGTATGTATTATTTTGATTTCAAATCAAATTCTGAATTATATAACACAAGACCTAAAATTAATGTGAGAAATTACACCGACGGTTTCGAGCCAGTTTTTTTATAATCTGCATTGTTTTCTTCAGAGTTATTTTATATCAAAGAATTGTGGGAATATGAATAAATTCTTGTCTTGCAATATCGTTTTCAAAGATATCCAGCATGCGACGAAAAGCAGACACGTTTTGTATCAAATCACATTTTCCACTTCCTTGTGATTCTGTGTTGAACTCATTTGAACATTTCAAAATATCTTTTAAAAAAGCCACGACCGGCATTGTGCTTTCTGGCTCCCTCCGTATCTACGTTTTGCAAGAAGGGGGTTACTTCTTCTTTTATCAGCCAGAAACTTTCAATAAATTGACCTTCACTTAGCCAACGAACATTTTGTCGTGTTGCAGTTAAGTCAGAATACGCTGTCAGAAAGAAACTCCTTGAAATGTCAGTGCTGAAGAGCAGAATGAGATCTCGTAAAATTAATCAACTTGACCAAGCTCTCCGTCACTTCTTTCAGTGTAGCACTAAATTTTCCACAAAGAGCTGCCTGGTGAATTATGCACTGATACGATATTAGATCTGAGTTTTTATCCCCGATTCTCTTTACTACCCCTTTTTCTTTGCCAATCATTGCTGGGGCTCCATCAATTGAAAGCGATGACACTATTTCATCTTACCTAATGTTAGATTTAGTAATAAATTCATAAATGACTTTGAATAAATCTTCTCCTCGAGTATAACCTTTCAACGGCAATAATGCTAGCAACTCTTCCCTAGAAATCTGACACTCAATATCAAGAAATCTTACGAAAATAGACGTTTGTTCATCATCAACAATGTCACATGATTCATCAAGTGCTATGGCTTAGCAAGGTGCCTTTTGCAGAAGTTCAGGAAGAGTGTTTTTAATATCAGCAGCAAAAACTTCCGTTTTTCGTGTATTACTTCTCTCTGATAATGGAATACACTTTGAAATGCAACGACAACATCTTTTTTTTCTAAAAGTGCCGTGACTACTTCTAACATACATTTTTTCAACATCTCAGAATCTGAAAATGGTTTATGTTGTTTATTAAGCGTCCAGCACACACGTAGCGCTGCTTCTGTGGAGATTTCTTGGTCGCTTATCCAACGAACTAGTAATGTTGTGCTTTTATTTGTGAGAGTTATATTTCTTTACGAGCCTTACTGTCAAGTTGAAAGTTTTTACGAAATTGCTGATGAGTTGTTTGGCAGTGTCGCTTCAAATTACCACTCTTAACAATAGCGACAGTTTTATTGCATATAAGGCACACTGGAACCGCTTGAGGCCTATTAGGCAGCGTAAAACAATATTGTTAAGTCCATTCTGACAGAAACCTCCTATTTTCACTGTCCACTTCATGCTTTTTAGACGACTGACTGACAGCCTGCTTTCCCCGCCCACACGCCCGCACCCCCAATTTTGATACTCGCTCGCGCTTGTTTCAACAAAACAAAATAGTGGCAAGCCCGCACATACATACATACACACAGGGTAAATAGGAAACTAATAAAACCATGTCAGTTGTAGGTACTTGTAAAACAGGTTGACTAGGCAACTTGAAATAAAATAAGTACATACTTAGTTGAATTCTATGTGGCTTAAAAATATTACTTCAATTAATAAAGGTATAGTATATTTTATCTACGTATTAATTTTGATACTTGGTATAAAACACATTACAATATTTGGCGTTCCGATTTACTCAAGTTACCCAATTTACTCAAGTGTTGCTTCTATCAACTTTTTGACACTTATGGAAATTCAGGCTTCATTATTTTCAGCGTTGTAATTGACAGACTATTTGGGACAAATTGTTTAAATAAGTAAATTCAGGAAACTTGTCGAAACCCACAGGAACAAATTAACATAAGAGAAAAAATCCGCTCAGTTGTAGTTATTCCCAGAAATGAAGAACAAACATTCCAACAAGAATAGCTTAATCAACTATTTTTTACTTGGAAAAGCTTCCAGTGTACTGAGCGAGGAGACTATATACTGAAAAATAACTGATAAAGAAATAAAAATTTGCTAGATTACGAACAGTTAGAACTATTTAAGTTTTCAATTACCCAGCTTCATTCCACCCTGTCGTTGTCCCACGTCATTAGTTTTGAAGTTAGAACAAATGTATCATTCTTGATTATAAATTACTCGTGTTGATCAAACATCTGAACATCACACATCTGAACTGAAATACTCTTCTCGACTCATGTTTCACCGACCAAGTTAGCGTAATTAAGAGATGAACTATATTAACTCTTGTGATATTCAGGGCCGGATTTAGGGAGGGCAGGCATGGCTATTGCTCCGGGTCCTTCACAGGAGAGGAGCACCCATAATAAAGATAAAAAATATCAAAATTGTGACTGGTCAGCAAGTTTTACGTTTTTCCTACCCAACATTTTCATTTTTACTCAGAATAATTGTACAAAAATAAAAATATTGATATCGATATATCAGAAAGCCCTGATTGCAAGTTTCCATTTACTATTAATTTTTGATTCGATCGAGCTTTTCAGTGGCAATACTTTTTTTAATGTGTAATTTGTACCCACGAGTTGAAGAGAAATAAAATGAGTAAAAAATCGGAAAACGACTTTTCGTCGAAAAAAGCTCGCAAAGTTCCATTATTTAACGCAGTTATTTAGTTTCTAATAAATTGTATTTGACATTAACAAATTACTACATTCTTTGTTAAAATAATTTTATTTCCTGACAATAAATTTTTCAAATCAGATATCAATCACAGGAATGTTGTGAATAATATCTGATTTGATTCCATACAAATGTTTGCAATAGAAACGGAATAGATGAAAGTGTTTTTCGTATAATTCAGCGTTTATATAAAAGTATTCCTTTCAAAAGTAATTTTCTTTTGTATAATTAAATGTTTATATGAAAATAACTCTTTCAGTTTGGGCCTGAAAGTTACTTCTTTGCATGATCTACACATATTTGTATAGAGTTAAATTTTGAAATTGATAGCTCCCTTCCTTTCTTTCTTTGGAAGATTCCCACATTTTTTGTATCAAGAGAGAAAAGTAGAAAAGTAGACGTCCAAAAGCTTTCTGTCTCAATAAACATGACATGTCTGATCATTATTGGATAATATTTAGGAAATCGACCAAGACTATAAAATTGCCACACTAATCATTCAATCTAATCAGAGTACCTGGAAAATGTTAGTAATTGGTATTTTATGGCACAATGATGAGTTTTTCATTATCAGATTGATATTACTAGAAACCGGCTCAAATTAAACCCTGAATGCAGGTCTATTAATAGACGACTCCAATAGACTGAAACTAGCTTAACAAAAAAGTGTGAAAGATATTTCAAAGGTTGAAGTTAAGGTGGAGAAGCGACGGAGCCCATACTATAAATAATTCATTCGAAAATTTAGATATGAGTCGTGTTAAATCAGTATTTATAAATATCATGAGAGGAGTGATGCGGTTGTTTGTGTACGTGTTTCAGTTGCTTTGAATGAAAACTTAGAATGCAGGATTTCAGAACACACTATAACGAGGTTGCCGAATGTTGATTTCTGTAGCTCCAAAAATTGTCACTCGGAAAAATGTCAGGTTTATATCTCATAAAAGCTGGTTTTTCATAAATACGAAGGCAAATAGAAGATGTACTGTAATACGGAGTGGCCAAAAAGTAAGACCAGTATGGTTCTTTCTTTTAGAGGTGAAATTCGAAATAAACGACTTTCCAACGAAAATTTGCGCAAAAGCCCACTGTAACTGAAAAAGTAATGTGTCAATTTTAGTTTTGAGAATGTCGATTGCTTATCCCGGATCACCATAATACTGTAGGTGGGTAGGCCCAAAGTGCGTTGGTCTATAACACACTACTACCATCCGCGAGGGCTTCTCAACGAATCCGATTGCTTATTTGGTGAGTTATCTTTCAGGCCAGCTGGCAAGAGTGAGACAAAGCATGTGCTCTGCTACCAGAACAGATGCTGAAATTTTTTGTGAAGGTTGAGAGACCATGGTACATTCTCCTCAATATAATTAGGATCTCTTTGGCGGTTAATTTGCGACTACCTTCGTCAGATAGGTAAGTTGACACAAATATGTGTGACCTGGGAAGTGAGCCATCCTATGTTTGTAGGGTAATTACTGCACCCACCAGCCAGGAGACGAGCAACCTTTCAGGAAACTGTAGAAATCCAGGTGCAGCTTTGTCATCTTACCTGTGGACCATATACTTAGTGTCCTCTACGTTAGCTATAATGGCATATTAAAGAGCTTCCAGTTTATTGATCGATATTGAGGTTATCGAATGTTCAACGTGTAAGACTTCTACCTTATGATTTCAGCAATCTTCCCTAATGAGGGCATATGCGAGTCTTCTAGATGAATTAGATTAAACCATGCAAGGCTTTTTCATGTTATTTGGGTTTATCATCGTTTGATCGTAAACTTATGCCGACGTGCGTAGGGGAAAGTGGTTTCCTCTCTCGATTCTGCTTCTGCTGCTGAAAGAGTTGTCATAAAGTAGATTCATAAGATACCCGGCTCCTGAGGAGGCAACTAAGTTGTTCCTGGCTGCACCACTTAGCCACCTAGGCAGTAACTGAAATTGAAGAACTGGGGAGCTCTAGTTGTTGTTCAGATATTAGAGAGGACATTAGGTTCATTTGGTCAACGTCCATCTTCTGTAAACTTAAATTATTCAGGTATTTAAAGTGTCTCATCAGTACTTAGGGAAAGGGGGTCTGTCACGGCAGAGCCCCGCACCTGTGAAGTTTGAAACTTTTGTAAAGATAATGTTTTACACGATTCTACCAACGGTAGGGGTGGCTCATTTCACCAAAATGTCGAAATGAGTAACCTGATTTATATATTTCATCAGTTCGAAATTCCATTCTCTAATATAATATAAATTGATTTGAAATCCCTGAAAAAAATTAAAAAGATTAACCGAAAACAACAATTTCATTAAAACAAAAGACTGAAATTTTCAAAGAAATAACATACAAGCAACAACCAAAAAAAAATAAAAATATTAATAAAAGCTGAAAATTAAAAAATATTGACAAAAAATGAAAAATAAAAAATTAAAAGATTCCAAACCAAGTTACATCACTACGTTTCAATTGTTAGTATCCACAATCGTCTTCGGGTGATAACTGGACTTATTCCTCCGAGATCTGACTATTTATAGGTCATTCGAGTGCTTTCACCTATTCCCTCTCTCCTCTCTGGTTGTTTGTCGTAGTGTGATTTTGCTTCCTTTCACTTTGTAAATTATCACTGTCAGGCATATTTTATTTTCAGTTATCTTTAAAAATTATTCATTTAGTAAAACACAGGTTATGTATACTGAAGTAAACAACTATGTATACACTATAGGTATCCAAGCTCAGTGTTGCGAAAGAGATATCGTAGCTCCGAGCCAGTGTGAAGATAATCGCACAGTCACTTGCGCATGGCAACTCGTCGTCACGACATGCGTCGCCACGTTATTAATCTGTTATACGTGCGGCTATAGATGTTTCGCATTAAAAAGTAATAATTTGACCTAAGAAACGTTGGTATTAATATTTTTTTGTAATTTTGCAAGTGCTTTGTTTATAATAATTCATTGACCAAATGCATCAATTAGAATAGGATTCATCTTGGCATCCTGGTCGGTTAACTCGTTTTTTCACAACATTTCTGGGGTGCACCACTATACTAATGTACTCCATTCAACCCCGCGCAAGATCTGGTGATCCAGTTCGGATCTACGACAAAAGCTATTAGAATTAATGATCCCATCCACGTAAACTGCAGAAACAACTATAATTGAATAATTCGATGCTGGGACAGAGAGGAAAGACACGAAGTAGGAGGTCTCAGTCTCTCCCGATTCGTATTCGACTGGCGTACAGCTGATATTTTCATTCTGGCAAGTTATACGAGGACGTGAATCACCACTGCGTTTTTTTTTCAACAGCTTCTGAGGTCACGTTTCCGTTTTTATATTTCGTAGACGACGTACGAACGTAGCGGCTTCGTTAGTCCGGTCAACGGAAAACTTTCCGACAATTACAAGTTCCGAATATCAACCTAAAAAAAAGGCCACATCGATAAAAACACTCACAAAAAAAGTCAATAGCGACGCTGGGTGAATAAATATTTCGCACATTACCGAAAAAACTAAAACGTCCGATCTTATTCAAGGGCGGTATGGACTTTTAGTGATGGAATGGAAAGCTTGCACTCTCTGAAGTCACACAATAGTGGCAGAGATTAATCTTGGATCTCCGCGTTTTCTTAGCTCACACGAATCTAAAAGGTAGAATTATAAACTCTGGCTTATTAAGAATCCAATACAAAGAATTTTCCCACACCCAACACTCTTTTTGGCATTCGATTCGCCAATCAGTTTGGCGTCATCAAGAAATAGTCTCAACTGATTTCTTGTCAGTTAGTGTCTATTGCGATGAAAAAGAATATTGGTCAGGCTAAACGAGATAGTGAAACTCATTTCATATACGTCGCGACGCATACCCGCTTTCACAGAATATTTAATGTCGTTCAACACTTCTTGTAGGACGGCCATAGCATATAGGTACATTACTTGAAGTAATTGATGTCATTTGACTTCTGGATACTGCAAGGTGTGGCAAAACATAGGTTCCTTTTCACATCACTATTGTTGTCGTAAATAAACACATTTTTTGCGCTTACATTGCAAACACTGGCTGAATCCTTGGAGATAGATCAAAATAATGTACTACATTATTGGTCACCTTGAAAAAGTCAATAAAAAAGTCCGCGATGGTATATGTCTCTTTCCTAATGATAACCCACAATAACCATGTTTTGTCCCTATTTATGAGGCGATTTTAAGCAATACAGCATTAATCCTTATCCAATTAAGTACCTTAAATAGATTGTGCATTCAGTATAGATCAATATGACCATTTACAGCAGGTAATTTGAATGAAAATTGTTTTCCGTGGGTTGACCAATAAATAATTGACTACACTGAATAATCAAACTTAACTTTATTTCACTTTAAATACAATAAGCACTTCAACTATTATTCGAATGTCTATCGCCTTACTAGATCGCTTCGCGTACCGCACTGTAACTTCCACTTGACTGTGTCGATATGCTCGTGGCTAGCGTTTATGTATCATAATCGAATGCGCTAGAAAATTTTGCCGGAATTCCATCGAAATCGTACATTCGCGCGCTCTTAGCTACGTCACGATTGGTTTATGACTACCAGTGGCGGCTGGCGTTATTTTCTTTAGGGCATGATTTATAACAATATTTTCGAAGATATTACAGATTTAAAATGCAGGGACATAGTGGTTACGGCGGTACCGGCCGAAGGGCTGGCCTATAAAGAGTGCGTCGACGGCCGCGCTTCGCCCTATAGCATTTTATGATAAGCAGCGATCGCACCCGTGCGGAGTCGGAGCGGATCGCTAGTTAATAATGATAATCACGAGGGACCTGTTGGATATTAAAAAACTGAGTTGATGCTTAGAACTTCGTTTAGAATATCTGATGCTGTAAACTGAATTGGTGAAACGCGCGTCGAGAATAATTTTGAAGTAGAAACAATTTCAGGAAAGTTAATGCCTTATATTGTAATGTAATATCACGTGATCGACATATCGTCAAACACTGGTGACATTATAAGAAGATAGTTTTTTCGTAATTTTGCTAATGATAGACGAATTCAAAGTTATAAAACTTCTGTGTTAGTAATATGCAGATATTATACTACAAACACCGGAAAAGTTATCTCTTTCCAACAAAAAGAGAAGAAATTATTGTTAACAAACACGTTAACTTTGACAAAATGGTAAAGGAGATATTAACTCCAAAAATCCACGGCTTTCAAACCCAGGAAATAGTGACATTAACTTTGTTTACTTTATTCTAGTCTAAAAACTTAGTTTTCATCTTTGAAAACTTGAAAAATAATGATTTGTAATATAAAATAAATGGACAAATATTGTCAAAAAACTACATCAAAATGATCTCCATAAAAATACATGTGGTATTGTGCGCCACAAATGCCGAATATCGACCAGCCTGCTGTGGCCACTTCGCTTATTATTTTTCTTGTCATACGTGAATAAATAATTTTGGTGAAATATAATTTTCCCGTACTGACTCTGACTCTGCACATTTCTGAGAAAACTTCAGACTCATCTTTTACTAGAAAAATTGCGAAAAAAATGTATTTCATCAGTGTCTAGAAATATGTGACGTCACATCGGGCACGTGACCAAGTATTAGTGTTTGAATTGAAATTTTCAACATTATATTGAAAAAGATTTTAACTGTTCTTGGGCTATATTGGAACGTATCTATGGTTTTTCAACATTTACAAAAATAGTTGCATGAACCCACTATAATTATCTGAGTTCAACACGTAGTCATAATTCCACTATAAAATCAATATCAACGTTTGTCACAGTCGATAATTTCCTTCTTTCATTAATAGATGTATATTACTCATTCAAAATTCAACTACAGATTCTCAAGGGTGGGAATCTCGGATACAGTATTTCGCAGAGACTAATATGATTATGATCACTTTAACTTACAGGTAAATGGATTGATTATTATTAGATTATCTTCCACAGTCGCGTCTCGGATTGCGTATAATTTCACCACTTTAGATGTTTTAAATACATTTGTACTAAACATGCGTGAAGAAACTAATGAATTGTGAAGCAGTTGTGAACTGTAAAGTGTTATTGAACACGTTTATCATGGATTTTTATCAAGTATCCAATTTACATATGTCGAAGACGTAATATCTACCAGACTCATACTATGATGTAAATCATTTCATCTTAAATTTATTCTTATACAAACGCCCATGACTTCGTAAATTTAAACGTCATTGTTTATATGTTTAAAAACACTTTCAACTCTCAAAAATGTTTCGCTACACATATTTTTTATTTGCTTGCTACTGGTATGGTCTCTAACGCTAAACTGATTACATGACGTGCTTCGCAAAACCTCAAGTAACAGATAAAAGTTGCTAAAATTTTTTTGACCATCACTTGTTCTTGATCAGTCCTCTCGCAATTATTTATTATTCCCTAAAGTAGTATCCATCATTTTATTATTTTGTTTCAAAATTTTTTGCCCGTTCAGTTAATATTAATTCTACTGTGTCGTGGTATATATACTGATCGATAGAGAATTTTGTACTCTATACATTATCCCTGTTCTTTTTTTCCAAATTTATAATTAATGCCTCTTTTCAGCTCATTACTCTATGAAGTCGTTAAGCGATTTTCGGCCAATTTTTCTCTACGACTTCAAATTGAACCAAAGCGCTGCCAAAACAGCCCGAAAATTCAACCAGTCATTTGGTAATGATAGTGTTAATAAACGCACTGTTCGATGGTTTACGAAATTTTGTTCCTGAGATTGCAGCCTCGAAGATGAGTCCCGAAGTGGTCGACAAACAGTAATTCAGGACGAGGATTTGAGGACCCTGGTGGAGACTTGGCATCAGCTCCCACACCACCCAGGCACTTCCCAATGGCGAAAACACACCAAAAAACCATGGTTACTGAATGGTGGTCAGCGGTTGGTGTGATTCACTATAACTTTCTGCAGCCGGGTCAAACCATCACAGAGTCCTGGTGATGAAATCGACGAAATGTCCGAAAATTGCGTCAGCAACAGCCGACACTGGTCAATAGAAGAGGTCAGATCCTGCTCCACGACAACGCCCTTTCGCACGTTTTACAAATCACCATCCGAAAATTGAATGAATCGAGAGTCGAAGTTCTGCCTCACCCGCTATACTCCCCAGACCTACCGCCAACCGACTATCACAGGCAAAAAACGGCCTTCGTCGACTTCATTAAATCCTGAGCATCCTTTTTTTAATGCTGGCTGAATTAATCGACGTTGGCGAAAGTGTACTGACTCGAATGACGCTTATTTAGATTGAATTGAATTAGTATTCACTGAGATATCACAGTTTAAAGTAGACTCATAAAAACGGACAAAAATTTTGAAACAACCTAACTGTTATTAAATTTGGAAATTCCTCTCAAGTCTGGTGAAACTGGATGCAATATGATGGGTTTCTGAGACTTTGATCTTTAAATCTTTACTCATCGAAACACTTTCCAACGTAACCTCAAACGATTGGAAACATTTTGAGTAGTTAATGTAATTTTGAATAAATTTTTTTTATGAGATAATTGATGATCTGTAACGTGTTCGAGTAGCTTAAACGCCTCCAGTGAATATTCAATCAATCGTGAATCAGTAACTTAAACAACTCCTTGGATGAATACACTCATACATATAGAAATCACCTTAAATTTCATATCGTACCCGGCGGCTGTTTTCATTTGGAAATGTTCGATTATATGGTTTACATTGTAAAACAAGGAGAAGAAAGAGCGTGCTGGTAAAAGCGTCCTGTCAGCATTTCGACGAAACAAACGACTGTACAATTAAACAATGAATAACGATTATAAAGAAAATCTGTTCAAGAGGAAACGTATACTTCATCTCGTTATTTCCAATTAAGAAAATGTCACGGATGCCCTCCCGAAATGACAGTTCTAGAAATTTTCGTCGTCTTCTCTTTCTGACGCGCCAAATTAGCGAAATCATTCTGCCGAGAAACGAGCCTAATCCAAATGAGGTGACCTTATTCTTTTGTTACTTTTCCCAGTCGAAGGCGCTTAAACGTGTTATCAGGCAAGTCGAGTGTGCCGTCATTTCAAAACAAAGGAGTTACGAACATTGGACTCGAAAGAAAAGTGGAAAACGAGGTTTCTGAAGATGATGTTTTCTAGGATATCGTGAAATGCATACGAAATAAAGTGGTTCTATTGTAACTTTGAGTAGGCGATCCGTCTTGATGGAGCTAAAGAATACGTTTAAAACTCTCCGGAACGATTCGACTGAAGTTGAAATAGACAATATACGTTTGTTGAGTAGAGATATTGGCGGTTTCGATAGCTTGAGTACTCACTATGTCAAAAACTCGTCTATACTGTAATGTAACTCAGATATTAATATGTTTCACGAAAAAAAGTTTATGAAATGGTTCTCTGTTGTGGGTAGTTTCATAGTCAATACTATTTAGCTGCGCAAAGATTATCACTGGATACTGTTCATTCAAAATGGGGGTGTATAACGGAGATCATAGCTGCAGGAATTGCTACAGAGAAACAAAGACACACCTTGTCAGTTTCATATGGATGTGAAGCTCTGGATCACAGGAGGCAAGCAAGCAATTCAAGGACAACCAATATTACATGGAGATTAATAATGAATGATTTTTTTGCTGGTATCTTTTTGGCAACACTGTTTTTGACAGATCACGCGTGAATCGTGTCTTGTGTCATTGTCGAACTTGTTCAGTTTGGTCTATAATTCAACCATGAATCGACATACGAATGAAAAACGCTTGCAAATTATTGAATTGTAATATCAAAATTCATGCTCGGTGAAGAAAGTGCATCGTGCACTTCTTCCAATTTATTAGCAGTTTCGTTGGCCTTCTCAGGCCAACTAAATTTCGAACCCACTTTACATTATTGGATATTGAACCACCAACACGCATACGTAGAGTGAGGACCGAAGTAAATATTGCGGCTGTATCCGCCAGTGTTCGTGATAACCGTGAAATGTCGATTCGCCACCGTTCGCAGCAATTGGACCTCTGTTAACAAGCAAAATTGCCGCATCTGGAGTGAAGACCAGCCACAAGCATTGCAAGAGCTACCGACACATCCCGAAAAAGTCACTGTTTGGTATGGATTATGGAGCGGTGGCATCATCGGGCCGTACTTCTTCAAAGAAGACAATGGCCGGAACGTTACTGTGAATGGCGAGCGCTACCGTGTGATGATTGACGACTTTTTGTTACCAAAAAGGGAAGAATTGGACATGCCTGACATGTGGTTTCTACAAGACGGTGCTACATGCCACACGGCACGCGAAACAATGGCCCAATTAAGAGCCGCCTTCAGTGAACAGTTTATCTCACGTTTGGGGCCCGTCTTTTTGGCCGCTTAGATCGTGTGATTTAACGCCTTTGGATTATTTCTTATGGGGTCATGTTAAGGCTCATGTCTACAGGGATAAATCAGCAACGACTGACGAAGCCATTATTGAAGCATTCATACGTGAACTACCGGTCGATGTGTCAAAATTGGACCTTGCTCATGGCAATCTAAAGCGGTGCCTCGGACAACATTTGCATGAAATCATCTTCAAACATTAAATTATATTGATCGTTCTATCGATGCCGATGGAGATTTCATCAATTTTTCAAATTTTTTGTGTTGTTTTTTAAATCAAATCCTATACATCTTAAAAAATTACCCAATACGTGTTACCAAAAATTGTGAGAAAACATAATAGACTTATGGGGATGCAGTGTTATCCTGAGGCTTGAAAAAAGTCAGAGAACTCTCAACTTGCAGGAAAAAAAATCTTGATTGAAATGCAAATATATTCGAGGGGACCGTTGGCGCATTATGACGGTGCATACCTCTAGGCAAGCAAAAAATTATCAAAGTGAAATTTCGACGAAATATCACGATTGTTATTTTAACAAAAATTCTTTCAGAATAATTCGAGAGATAAAACATAGCTCTGTAGTCGAAAGCGAAGCGTCAGAGTTAAATCATGTGATATTTGTGTGAGATATGATTTCCCTACAAATTAATTAATTTGAATTTCTATACAAAAATAAGAATAACACAGTAGATGTAGATGTAAAGGGTCTTCCAACAGGGACTTCCGAACTTTGATACTAACGGCCATCTTGTTGACGATACATCTGTCAAACCAGTTGTCATTTATTCAGTCTGTTTTGGCGAATCACCATAGACGGATATAGCATTCAACAACACCTGCAAATCATAAAATTGTTTTATCATAATGGGTATTCGAGCAACGTACCGCTCGCTCCGCCCATTTTACGGTATCCATAATCGTCCTATCGAGAGGACTATTCGTAATGTGGTGGATATATTTGAGTCCACTGGTACTTGTACGTCGCTAAAACGCAAGACTTGCCTAAAACATCGCCGCACTACAGGAAAATCCTTAAGGCGTTCTAAGAGCGGTCGGTGCCTGTGCAAAGTAGCAATTTACAATGGATTTGAATCGCTGGAGATTGAATCCGTTTGGAACGTTCTCAGGAAGTCCATTCCACATAAACGCAATTCTCCAAATAGTAGAGTTCTTAAACAGTGAAGTTCGAGGTGTACTGAGTTGAACTTCAAAACGATGAGCAGCCACGATGTCGCGTATTTCTGATATGTATCGCTCTTGGTGGAGTGACATGTGCCAATTCACTTGAACACTTTCCGTGAAAGTATCTATAGAAGAGAGATAAATCCCCAACCTTTCTTCGATGTTCCCGACTATCAAGATTGCAAGTGATGTTCGCGTCT
The DNA here is from genome assembly GCF_025532065.1 of Leptinotarsa decemlineata. NCBI lineage: Eukaryota > Metazoa > Arthropoda > Insecta > Coleoptera > Chrysomelidae > Leptinotarsa > Leptinotarsa decemlineata. Next base: position 317,628 of record NW_027412549.1, on the reverse strand, counting down.
CCAATCAGACGGAATCCAGCAGCTTTAGGGTAAGCTTAGGAGCGTAGCTCCATACATGAGAACAATATTCCAAAGAAGGTCTGATCTGAGCTTTATAAATCATCAAATGTTGCTGAGGTGTGTACAGTTTTCAGGTTCGGCCGCTTTTGAGAAGCAGCTTTTGCAATTCCAGCGACATGAGTGTGCCAAGACATATTGGTGTCTCAAAAACTCTATACCTTTTGCAGACCACAACTTGGCGAATTTTGCGTCGTTACATGGGTCTGCACCTGTAAAAAATTCAACTGACCCAGGAACTGAAGGTGAATGACTAAAGCCAACGACGTGTGTCATCTGAATGGGCTCTGGAGCAGTTGGGAACTGCTCCTTATTTTCATCGAAAAATCAACCTCAGCAATGAGGCCAATTTCTGAATTGGTATGTGAACAAACATAATTGTGGAACTTGGGACGATACCAATCCACATGAGATCCAAGAGCGTCCAATGCATCTCGAAAAAGTAACTGTTTGGTGTGGATGATTTTGAGCTGGCGGTGTCATCAGTCCATATTTCTTTGAGAACGACGTTGGCCAGGCCACCACTGTCGGTGATTACCAACTTCTTTTAGATTGCATTGGATATTCTGGACACCAGACGCTACGTGCCATACAGTTCATGCCACATTTGATATTCTGTACGAGCGATTTGAAGGCATGTTCATCTCACGTGGAGGTGATGTGAACTGGCCACCGAGATCGTGCGATTTGACCCTGTTAGACTTTTTCCTGTGGGGTTTTCTCAAGTCGCAGGTTATGCGAATGAGCCACAAACCGCACAGCGGTCCTCAGAGGCAACATGCCATTGGTCAAATTCAGCCTGATTTATGCGTCAGCGCCATCGAAAATTGGACGTTCTGGATGTGCTCCACCTAGAAAAGTCTTGGCACACATTTGAACGATGTTATATTTCACAAAAAATGTCATAAATAGGTCTTTCAAAAGAATAAAAATTTCGATGATATCTCACACACAAACTTTGTTTTATTTAAATTTGAAGATAGGAAACGGTTAATGAAAGACAATGTACAGATTTGCGTCATCAATAAAATTTCCCATTAAACACATACTTTCGTATAGCGTCCTTTTTTCTACAAGTGATAAAGGAAGACAAAACAGTTAACTTCAACATCCAATCAGAGAGAGACAGAGAGATGTTGTTTTAATGATAGCTTGTACTCAGTACATAGAAGAGAGATAACTCTATACACGTGAGTCGTCGGCACTCTTAGATTTTGAGACTAATTTTCGACGTATGGCTATCATTCAGGTTATACATTGTTTTTATATTGTATGTTTGCGTATTTAAAAGCTTCAACGGTTTTAATTATTTCATAATAATAATGCTTTGTTTGTTGTTGTAATAATATTTGTTGAAGTTGAAAAATGGAATACAGAGTCAAGTGCTGATGAATTTCATGAAATTTGTCGACTCATATCGCATGTATTTCGTCTGCCTAACAACAATTATTTGGATATTTTGATATTAAAATCTAGATGTCGCCATCTCCGTGGCTCAGTTAGGATGACATTTTCAACCTCTAAATTCAACTGATATCGACTTCTTTTTGTCAGCCTTATTCAAGCCATTACATATTCTCCTCTTATCGATTTCAAACGAATATTTCCACTATAGCGCAAGGAGAAGATCGCTGATTGTTTGTAAGTCTCACTCTCGCCGATGGAAAAACAAATAATTCATCGGGTTGGTGATAAATTATAATGTCCAGCAAAAACGTCACCAAACCCTGGTGGTAACTCTCGTTTCATAAAAGCGATATATCACAAGTTACAGGGCTTGTAGCGGTTCATTATTTCTCCGCAAAACTATCGGAAGTCATTAATTTGGTTTTCCGATAGTATTTGAGGCCGTTCAACCTCGTTCAACGAGGTTTATACCAGATTTGAAGACTTATGAAGTCATTGCTACAAGCGGTTTATTCTGAAATGAGGGCGGTTAGAAAATTGGAAAGCTTTATAACAACTACATTTATAGTTTTCCTTTATAAAATTTGGTGTTTCAACACTTTCCAATATCACCATAACTATCGATGGTACGATAAACGGAATTATTACTTTTTTGTTAATTATAAAATTATCTGTTGAAATCTGTTTTTCTGTTAACGATCTGTCGCCCCTACGAACGACAACTTTCAAAAGTGGAAACTTGTGCGAGCTTACGACCAACGAGGTCTTATATTTTAACCTGTGATTCCTAACACGTGTGATTCTGTGATAATAGTTACACAATTGACGTGTTTGTGAAAATTTGGTAAATTATTATCATGGATAGAATTATAAAATTATCTAGCTTTTTTTTTCATTAAAATCACAATTTCATAGGATTCCTTTCATAAAATTCATATTAAATAGAAGAATTGGGAACTATCATGTCTACTATAAAATAATACAAGTTATTACCATTATTATCCTTCATGAAATTTTCTACAAAATAGTTGATAAGCTTTTTTTCTATATAAAAGTCATGTCACTTCTCAGAATAATCTGAATTTAATTCATAATATAGATGAATAATATAGCAATGGAAATATCTCTAAAACTATCAAATATATGATAAATGCCATCATCAAATTTTCTAGGAAAAAAGCCTCTTGCTTTTTTTTTGTAAATGCCAGCTTTTTTACAAAAAATGGTTCTCAATTCATAATATAAGTAGATATTTTCATTAAAAAAAATGTTAAAATATGTTTTTCCGTTTACCAGCTGTCGCATCTTTGAAATCGACAACCCTCAGAAGTGGAAACTTGTGTAATGTATTTTTTCAATTTCACCATAGATATGGAATACTGTAGGCCTTTTTATCCAACATCATGCTACAAAAGGAAATGTGTTCGAGTAGGATTCATTATATTTTTCTGGATTACAGGGTGGTTCGTTTACCTATTCCTCAACTAGTATCAAATTTGTCTTAAATAGGTAATGAATAGGATATTAATGAAAACATGGATATCACGAATTAGTAGCGATGGCAAGCAATTATACAGGGCTTTTCTTTAATGTCCCCCCCCTTTTTATTTTTTGAACGGGTCACCTCAAAAAATTGAAATTTGGGATAATGAAATTAATGCATGAACACTTTATTATGCAGTGAAATTGTCAGATGAAACTTTCAAGATGGCGACTGGGCGCCGTCTGGGAAAAAGAAATTGAATGAAAAGGGGTCTTGAGACACATCATTTTGAAGCTTCTAACGAATATTTCACAACCCTAGAATATGAAGTCAATATCTTCACCTACTACAAAATGGCGGAACATTTAATAATTTCCTGAAGACTAACACATTAATATTGATATTTCTAGAAATATTCCTTTTTATCTGCCATATGGCAATTCCAACAACCCGATGAGGTTTGTTAAGTTATTTTTTGTTTACAAGAACGACAATGAACATCATTGTTCAGTTAGAATATTCTCATTTAGTTTTCGGTTTTACTAATAGAAAGGTACCACGTCAACAATTTGTAAAATGGTCAATTCTCGTACATTGGAAGAAAAAATTGAAGCGATTTTTATTTACGGTGCGACGCGTAATTTTCACGAGACCGAAAGGATTTTCAATGAACGTTTTCCGAATCGTCCTATCTGTAGAAAATATTTGAGGAAACGTATCCAAATTCTCAACTACCGATAGTGTGCATAACAAAAAGCCCCCAAGTCATCCGTCCATTCTGGAAGAACAGCAAGTGCAAATAATTGGTGACATGGTAGTAAAGCCTGAACAGTCTACTTATTCCGTCGCGAATGTTTCTGAGATGTCTCCTTCTACTGTGTGTCTCCTTCTACAAAATCAAAATGGTACACCAATTAACTGAAGATGACCCTGATCGAAGAACAGAGCTCTGCGAAATCATGACTGAAACCATTGCAAGGCATCCTACCTATCTCCATAATATTTGTTTTAGTGTCGAATGAACTTTTTTTTTAAACCGGTAATGTTCACAGAGAAAATTGCCGTTATTGGAGTGACACCAACCCTCACCTTTTCCGGGAAACACGTACCCAATATCCAGAAAAAATTAACGTTTGGGCAGGAATATTGCGAAACCATATTGTAGAACCTCTATTTATTGATCAAAATTCGATAGGGGAACTGTATTTGAATATGCTGGAAACTACTGTTGACCCTCTCATCACTGAAATCGTCGAAGCGAATCCTGATGAATTCGATATGGATATCGCATTCCAACAAGATGGAGCACCACCACATTACTTCAGACAAGTAAGAAACTATTTGGATACTACTTTTCCCGGTCGTTGGATTGACCGTCTCGTACGTTCATCACTCACTGAAACAAGCATTTTAAAATTTTCCAATCTGTTGTTTATTTTGTTATTATTTAACGTCTTCTTTTCCACTAATCAATTTCAATAGTTCTGCAAAATGACTACTAGACCGGGTGAACATTAAGATTCCTTTCAATTCCATTTAAATGCTTCCTGTGCAACGGTTTGTCCCATTATAGTTGATTCACATAATGGTAGTTAACCGGTTGGAATCCTCATTCTGGTCGCCCACACAGAAATAATCTCCACTGCGGCCATTTCTTCTAATGAGGACGAAGTGAAAAGTGAGAAGCGATACCTCCTTCTCCGCTGTGGTTTATTGATAGTTACGGGACCGGTTGACAGATGCAGTGTTGGAACTATTTTTAAAGCAAAGTAGGTTCGTATTTAATCTCATTCATCTATTGGGAGTTGGAAATGATGTGGCCGTTTTGAATGTTTGTCTTGTATAGCTAGGTTACCTGGGAAATTTTCCTTTGCGCTCTATATGTAATTGTAGTGGTACCTACTTATTCAAATCATTATGTGAAAAACCATGTGGATCACTCCATCATCGTAATTAAAAAAACTATTTGAAATTAGTTATTATTTTATTCGTATGGTTTCTTTCTATGAGGGACACAATAATTGACAGCTTTATTGAAAAACACAACTTGAAATATTAATGCTTAAATACTACTTTAGACTCAAGTAGTGCTGTTATTGATTACAGCACTTGTCTTTCTTTGGCTCATTTACCCGTCTACTAATTTAATTCTCGGAAATGGCGAAGTCGCCGTTATACATGTCTGGGTCGAGTCGATGGTTAATGGAGATTTCACATGATCTTGAAAAAAAAAGATATGCATATTCCTAATCATTCCATTCTAGTCATCAGGCAAACCAACTTTTAAATTTTCAATGAGGAGGGCAATATATAAAAATAGTTGAAAATATTTAAAATGCACTGGAGTTACATTCAAAATGTTTAATTATTTTTTTGAGAAAATCTCGTCGAGATTTTGTCGACTGACAGTACATTCAAAACATTATTTCTACTGTAAAAAATGTACCATGGTAGAATAAATATTGGATTTTTCTTCTTTCAAAAACTCTCTTCTTTTGGATGACTAAATATATTGAATGAATCTTTGCTTCATCAACAAACTCTGAGAAAAAATATCAGAAAAATGTATGATAGTGGTACCTGAAGCAGACTGGTAAACAAATAAATCAATTTTTTTGAAAGTTAGTCTTCTATAAGCATAATATAAGTTTCACAAGAGCCTTACATCTTCAGTCCATACTTATAAACTTTATACGCTTGCCGTATGGAAGCAAAGGCCAAGAAAACCTAGAGAGAGAGAATATCATACGCTTGTCTGTATCATACTGTATGTTATCCTGTTTTCGAAACTATTTGTTTCGTGTTGAGATTGCATTAGAGGCTTAGGATTGCACAGTTACCGAGAAGTGCATTTGGGAATCCTACTCTTTTTGTGGTATCATAGACATAGACTTCTAAAAGAACTACAATATAAGACAAAAATATTGAGAAAGTTTTTGGCCTTCTACTTCTCCATCTTGATACAAAAAATGTGGGAATCTTCCAAAGAAAGGAAGCAATTCATTTCAAAAATTTATACAAAGATGTGTAGATAATAGAAAGAAGTAACTTTCAGATACAAACTGAAAGAAGAGGCTCTTCCGAAACAGCTATTTTCATATGAACATTGAATTACACGAAAGAAAAATACTATCGAAACAAGTACTTTTATATGAACGCTGAATTATACGAAAAACCCTTTCTCTTTTCCGTTTGTATTACATTCGTATGGAATCCAATCAGATATCATTCACAATATGGATTCAATCCATTCCGTGAAAAAAAGTCGTAATTATGAACTAATTGAGTGTTTTTCCTACACATTATCCGTATTTGCTACTGAATCTCCGATAAGGCAAGTGCCTTACGGCGAAACATCGGATGTCTAGCAGTGGGGATGACAGTGTTCCATGTAAGTGAAGTTTTACTTCTTTCATCAATTATATCGTGTAGGAATCTTGTGAATGATATCCCATTCGATTCCATAGGAATATTTGGAATAGAGAAAAGTGTTTTTCATATAATTTAGCGTTCATATCAAAGTATTTGTTTCGAAAATTTTTTTCTTTCCTGTAATCAACGTTTATATGAATGTAGCTGTTTCGAAAGGGAATTTTCTTCCAGTTTGTGTCCGAAAGTTACTTCTTTGCATAAACTACGTACCTTTGTATAGAGTGAATTTTTAAAATTAATTGCTTTCTTCCTTTCTTTGGAAGATTCCCACATTTTTGTATCAAGATGGAGAAAAGGCCAAAAATTTTCTTTCCCAAAAATTAATCTCTCTCTCTATAAGCATAGACATTCCTGAGGAACATGTTGGACTTCCATTCTCGGAAGATTTGTTAGTAACAAGTGTTGAAAGTTTCAACTTTGAAGTTGACATGATTCGAATTCGAATCGAGTCGAATCGAGTTCCAAATTCTGCTTGTAGAAAATAAAGGTTTGAAACTGAATCATTTGGAAGCAATGGCAATTAATAAACTTAATAATTCAAACATTCTAATGAATGACCAACTTGATTTGGATAGATCACCATTATTGAACTTGTTTTCTCAAAAACCGAGAAAGAATTTTTATTGATGTAGATGTGAGGTAATATGCTTCAGAATTTCAGGTTAATGATTTTGGCACAAAGATCGTAAAATTTACTATACTGAATTTACATGTATGAATTTCGAGGTTTAGATCTGAAAAAGTAATACTTTTCTATTGGCATTTCTGGAAACAAGGATGGAATCATAAAGCTAAACTAATTTTAGCCATTTCGATAAAGATGTATTCAGGACCGTAACCAGTCGGTGGCCCCTGCCGAAGGCAAAGAGTTACCCGTAAAAAATATCTCTTTTACAAACTGATGCAATCTATCAAGCAATAACGGAATGATTTTGTAGTTTGCATTAATTGACAAGAATATATCAATAGGTCGTCAACTACTTTTATAATAATCATCTTTGAACCGTGTTCTGGACTACTTCTGAATCAGAGCAAGCAAACAAACATAGTTAATAATCAATTAGTTACATAAGTGTGAAGTGTGTTTTTATCTAATTGCTTTTTAAGAAAAATTTCAACATATTTTGAAAAGTTGGTATTGGAAAAAAATTTACCAATATTGGTGTGATATAATTTTTATGTTTCAGGCCTCAAGTCTATTACGTACTTACTTTTGTGATTTTTCATTTTTTCAGTTGATCAATCGTGGCAAACATGGCTTTTAGTCCAGTCATTATAGTAAGTTCACCTCGGAATTCGAGATACCCAGCTGTAAGTCTGTAAATACTTGTATATTGACACCCTAAAAGTTGTCTCAAAACCTACATATGGTAGGGTGTAAGCAACTATTAAATTTCAAGGTCAAAGTTCAGAAAAATCGGTTTTTTGCGCTTTTTTTGGAAATATCTCATTTCCTATGGGTTTTTTGCTTTTTGTATTCATTATCAATATTGTAGAATACAAAATTCTCTACATATTTTGTTTAAAAAAATTTTTTATACGGTGAACCGTTTTCGAGATAGAGGGCGGAGAGCACGCGGTCACAGCATCACTTCAGGTCAACGGTGCCTCCGGTCGAAAACGCGCCATATATAGTTGATGAACTATCGATAAATCAATGATTATAAATATTTGTCAATTTTTATTAACTATTATATTATATTTTATCATTTTTTTTCCTAACTTATCCACTTTTTATTCAGTATTAATTTATTTAACAACACTTACCTGCCCATGTAATTGCAGAATTGTTAATGAAAATATAGGAACTATATTTGAATTTTAACCTAATTAATATTTATAACTTCTTACATGATGAAAAAAAACAAATAAATTATGAATTAATCTTTTTATTAAAAAATATCATTGAATACATTTATTTTTATTGAAAGTAAAGAAATGGACTAAAGGGTACAAAAACTACAATTTATAATTTTAATCATCTTCTTCCTCTTCATCGTCGTCTTCTGGCTGCTGGTAAATTTCAAACTGGTCTTCATTATCGTCTTCAACGACATTTGTCTCAAGTTCTTCCATAATTTCGGGGTCAAAGGTTCCATCTTCGTTAATGTCGCTCTGATATGGTAGAGCATTGAGACAAGCTTGGCCATTACATTGGCCACAAGCTAAAGAGCATTGCAAGCCTGCTTTCCTGCATCCGCATCGCGAACCACAACCACTCTTGCAGTTGCAGAAAATTGTATTTAGCAAATCTTCTGGAGCAGGTGGTAAAATTGTCATGATAGGCTCCAGAAAATCGTTTCGCATTGCCCAACCCCATACCTGGAGTTCCAAATCATGTCCTAACCAAGTTTGAACTTGATAATATACACGGTTAAAATGTTGATGAGCAGCTGCACTTGTTGGTGGAATATTTGAAAGCTGCACAGGTTTATTAAGTTTTGTAGACTTGACGTAATGCATATAACGAAGATAATCGAGACTTTTCACAGATTTCGGAGCATTATAGACTGCCAATACGGTTTGAGTTCCACTCTGTAATAATCTCTGGGCCGAACAATTTTCTTCCTCAAATGCTGCAGCTAGTTCATCCAAATTTGTCAGTTTCTCAAAAACTTTTAAAAATGATTTTTTTCCCTTTTTAAAAAGCGCAGAAGTTGTGTCACAGCCACTTAATGCGTGCAGAAATAAAATATGTTTTTTAGAATGAGGATAATTATCAAAACTTTTAGTCGAGTATATCTCCGTTTTTACATTACCTTTCCCAACTTTTTTAAAGAAAATTTCTTGTTCGTAAGACAGTGTACGCCCAATTAAAATGACAAGTAAATCAATATCTTGTCCTATTATAACTGCAGTTTTTTTAGACTTTGATTCTTCAATTGCAGTTTCAACAATAAGAACATCCGCATCATCTCTGGCTTGTTTAGTAGTAATATTTGCAGCTTGTAATTTTTCAATCAACATATTAATGAACTTATCTTTGTTATTTCGATTTGATAAGAATTTTTCTTCAGTAACTGGTACAACCATTGTTTCATCGAAACAAACTTCATACGTTTTTGAAAGTGCAGCAGGTCTTCCTTGCTGCTCCATAGCTTTTACGTTCTTACTGTAGTCTGAATATCCGTCAAATACAACAATTATTTTGGAACTGTAATGCCTTTATAAATAATTCATGTATTTATCAAAAATAATAGAAAAAGCATCTTCTCTGCTCCATACAACATGATGAAGAAGAAATCCGCCATCAATAATGAACGTCACATTATTTTCATTGAGAACAAAATCAATTGGGCTCATGTTGTCATACAATGACGATTTTGTTGTTTTTCTCATGCCATCATTATAAAATAGAGCTGTTGGATACGGACTCAATTCATATTGAAGATATTCTTCAAGATTACTTTCAAATTGTTTGCTGACAGTAATTCTTTGGAAGAGTAATAATGGATCCACTGCAACTTTACAATCATTTATTTTTACAGATTTGTTAACACTGGAAAGCGGCATTACTTTTTCGGAGCGTTTAAACTTTAATGATAAGTCGGTGATCTTCTTCATAGACTCTAATCCAATTTCGTAAGCTCCGGTTGACCTGAAGTGATGCTGTGACCGCGCGCTCTCCGCCCTCTATCTCGAAAACGGTTCACCGTATAAAAAATTTTTAACAAAATTTGTAGAGAATTTTGTATTCTACAATATTGATAATAAATACAAATAGCAAAAAACCATAGGAAATGAGATATTTAAAAAAAAAACGCAAAAAACCGATTTTTGTGACCTTTGACCTTGAAATTCAATAGTTGCTTACACCCTACCATATGTAGGTTTTGAGACAACTTTTAGGGTGTCAATATACAAGTATTTACAGACTTACAGCTGGGTATCTCGAATTCCGAGATTCTTACCTAATTTAAGCTTAAATGACTGGGTTATTTATAACTCCCTGAAATTCCAACGCTTCCTTCAGTTTCAAATTAAGATCTAGCTTTTTTCTAATAGTAGGAGGGTCTTGCTACGGCCCTGCAAGGAATTTTCAGTAACAACATTTGTCATGAAAATATATTGATTGGCGTTCACTTGACTCGATTACTCAAAACATATAGACTATACTGTTTACAGAATCCTTCTGTGTATACAGACTTATTTACCAGACTATTATTAACATCATGAGACAAGTATCAAAATTAAATAGAGTATTGAATATCTAGGTCAGGTACGGTTCAAAGTGTGTCCACTGATACCCGTGACGGTTCATTGTAGCTCAATCAACCAAATAAGTTCAGTTTCTTAACGTTTGGTGAATGATCTTCAAGTTCCGATGACAAACCTATTCGTTATGTGACTGGAAAACACAGTCATGCTGCTTTATTATTTTCCAAAAGAGATGGTACGACGGTTTTCCCGGCAGTCCATACTCAAGTCATCCCTGCTACAATATATTATTCAACGATATTCTTTGAAGGGTGTATTGAAATCCAGATTTTCAGTCCAGTTTGTCAATGAAGTCAGCAGCGTCATTACCTTACAGGTCAATGTGATCAGGATTCCAGAACAGAGACAATTTGTTAGGTCTTTCTATTGAAGAAAGTTATGGTCGATTTTATGCCAAGTTGATCCAAAAGAATTAGGTAGTGTATTGTCAGAAGCTTCTATGATATCAGGAAATGAGCAATGTCTTTATTGTTTAGGTTATGTAGTGCTGAATCCATTGATTTGCCAGACTGATGAGCATAATGGTGGTTGTCCAGAATCATTTCTTACCAATTTAGGGTGTGGTTTTTTGCGGCCCACTTTGAGTGTTATATTTCCAGTCCTCCTTGAAGAACTAGGGATACGCCATCAACTGTCCGTGCGATGATAACTTTATAGGCGAACTCCTAGTCGTTTTTTTCGACAGATGATGTCTATCGGTGGTTAAACTTTTATTGGGAAAGTGGCCGACCACTAAAAGGCCCGATTTTAGTGGTCGGCTTCTAGAGAGTAGAAAGTATTGTGAATTCTTGAGCTACGAAGCATATACTTCCACAAAACTTTCTGTAGACGCCAGTTAGAGTTGTTGTATAAGGCCCCCAGTTGCACGAATCTTTAGGCCGACTAAGTAATCGTCAAATTTTTCTAGGCTTTCATTCCACCAAGAATAGTTGCGATCATTTCTTTTGTGTGGGATAGGAGATCATTGCTTCGTGAACTGAAATGTTTAACAGTGTTTGTTTAAAGTATCCGTTGTGGTATTTTTTCAAAATAACAATAAATACATAAGGGAAATTATACGCAAAATTCTCATAAACATGTAATCTCCTACTGTCCTTATATACCTACAGACATTTATCAGAAAGCAGGCATGAATATTGACAGATGGGAAAGAAGAACTTCCTTGAATGAATCACACCGTTATTGATAATTAGAAAAAAATTTCATTCATGTTACTTTTGTCTACAAGAGTTTCCAATACTTCATTTCTAAGAAATATCCAAAAGTAATGCCAATCGAAGGCAATTGTTTTCTATTAAGTAACACCACCATATAAAACATCTTTGACACTTTTTTCAAATTTGTGTTTTGTTTCAGCGCAACAGTACACATAACCGTCTCTGACGTGAATGAGTACGCCCCCACGTTCTCGGAACCAAGCTACGTAAGGCAAGTCGACGAGGGACGGATCTACAATGAAATCGTTCGGGTCGAGGCCACCGACAGGGACTGCACCCCGAAGTTCGGGGACGTGTGCAAGTACGAAATCCTCACGTCCGATCAACCCTTCGTCATCGATATGGATGGTGTTATTAGGTAGGTAAGGGCACTTGTGAACCCAAGGTTCAGTTTTTGGGCCCAAGCTATATTCTGTTTTGTAACCCTGAAACAAGTTGATGTATTTCGTGTTTCGTTACTGAATATTGAGAAACATAAACGTTCAATGAATTATAACTATAATTAGAGTTGTTAATGAATTGTTTGTCTTATGTGATCCAGTGCTTCCTGTATCTGTTCCTTTGTTACATTGCCTGCAGCTAACGTCTCCGTTGTGCATTCCTATTATGTTCAGGTGTCCTGCCAATGAACGATGTCCATTGACTGCTTTGCTGAAGCAGTTCTTTACCCTACAATAGTAAGGGGTCTCGTCTAAACATTTGTTCTTTATTTTCCCAGTATTTACTACTCTTTATGTGACCTTGTCAATCATTAAGTTAATATCCGGCTGAAAAATCCCGGGCCTAAGAAAGAAAACGCGTTTTTATTTGTTCAAAATTGGCTTTATTCATCAACGTAATCTCCATCAAGATACATTTCAATGCTACTTTATAGAACGATTCATCTTTTGATTTTTACCAATTCATGCAATTTTGTCATTGGTTTGATTGACTTGTGACACTGTGCGTTGTCTTGATGAAACAAAATGTTTTTCTTTGCATTGAGCAATTGTTTCTTTGCAATATCGTCAAACGTTCCAATAACGCTATATAATATTCCCTGTTTGATGGTATTTCTCTTCTGAAGATAGTCGATGAATATTACACTACGCACATCCCAAAATACCGAGGCCATAACCTTTCCAGCCGATTGTTGTGCTTATGGGCGCTTTGGACGAGGTTCACCAGTTGCTCTCCACTTAGATGACGATCGTTTTGAGTCCGGAGTGGAGTGATGGATCCATGTTTCATCCATTGTCACATATGTGTGTTTAATTTAAACATGGCCAAACACTGCTCAGAATCATCAAGACGTTCCTGTTTTTGGTTAACAGTGAGCTCGCGCGACACCCACAGAGCTTTCTCACAGTCAAAACTCGTGCATTTGTTTTTTTTATGTCAATGTCAGCTAACTCACGCATTTTGTGGATTTTTTTAAGTTTTCTGATGTTACTGCCTCATTTGGACGTTCACTGCGTTCTGCATCATCGGTGTTTCTACGACCACGTTTGAAGTCAGCAAACCAACGTTCAGTTGTTGTATCTGGTGGAGCGGAGTCCATATAATACTTAAACAGTATTTTTTCTTATCAAAAAGCAGTGTAAAATTGAAACATTAAATTGTTTTCAATCCATTGTTTTGAAAATAACAAAAGTAGTGTCACTCTTAGCACAATATCTCTTCTTTTGAAGGTTAGTACTTAGCACCAACTGAAAAAGCGGTGAATGCAATAATACTATCGCCATCTATGTGTTACTTCCGAAACGTTTCAGCCCACGTAGTATTTTCATAAACTACACCTTATGATTTCATCTCCACAAACTTTATTACCTTACTTCTACATCAATAATATTTTTTTAAACAAGTTCAATGATGGTAATCTATTCAAATCCAGTTAGTCATTCATTATAATGTTTGAATTTTTAAGTTTATTAATTGTCGTTGCTTCCAAACGGTTCAGTTTCAATTTCTATGTGTAGGTAAAATTTCGAACTCTTCGTTAAAGATATTATTTTTTTCTAAAAGATTATTTGAATATGTTAAACTTGTTTTCTTATTTACATAGTTCATATGATGTTTCTGGATTCGATTCTTAAATGTTCTGCCAGTTTGACCAGTATATACCTTAGGACAAGTTCTACACTTTAATTTATATATACTCCTGATTTCTCGAATTTGGATGTTTTATCTTTATTATTTTTAACTAACTTTCCGAACGTATTACTTGTTTTATATGCAATTTTAATATCTCGTTTCCTCAAAAAAGAAGCCACTTTTTCTGTTGTTTGTCTAAAATACGTTAAAGCTCTATAATTTTGATTTTGATTATCTAACTTATCAATAGGAAAAACGTCTCGAATCGCTTTTGCATAGACTTTTTGGAAAGTATTTTGTTTATTAATTCAGCTTTTAACCCATTGTTTACTGCAATTTGCTTGACGATATTGAGTTCTATATTGAAATTACCTATTGAAAGAAGAATATTGACTAATTTGTGAATCATGCTATTATAAGCTGCTTCTTTGTGTTGATATGGATGGGTAGAATCATAATGTATAGTAATATCTGTATAGGACAGTTTGTGATAAATTAAAAATCATGTTTGGTGTCCAAGAAACTGAATGAGTTTGAGTTGTATGCTTCTACTTGTCCTTTAGTACCTGTAAAACATACCAAAACGTCATCCACATATCTATACCAATAGATAGATTTATTAAAGCTTTCAATTTAAACAATTGATAAAACTCAAGTCATAAAAATGATTACATTAACAATACAAATGTCACTTAATATTAATATAAATAAAAGCATGGTATATACAATAAGTATATGAAAATGACAGGAACAAATGAGTAAATATCACAGATAAAGATTGATGAATAGGTAGAATGTAATATGTAATATTGAAGTTACTAGGAAACTTGAATTTGATACAGACTGAAAATGGTTATTTGTCCATGAATTCTTGTAATGAATATGGCTCAATGTCACACAACAGATCGAAAACACGTTTTTTAAAAATTTGTCTTGTCCGATCTTCTTTGATAATCAAGGGTAAATGGTTGTAGAGTTTAATTGATGCGTAATGTGGCCCATGCTCTGTGTTTTTCAATCTATGTTTAGGAACAATATAATTGGATTTCTGTCGGGTGGAATACTCATGTCTATATATGTCATCTTCAAAATTCGATTTGTTCTCGTTTACAAAAAGTACACAAACATAAATATATATATATATATATATATATATATATATATATATATATATATATATATATATATATATATTATATATATATATATATATATATATATATATATTATATATATATATATATATATTATATATATATATATATATATATATATATATATATATATATATATATATATATATATAGCATATACAGTAAGCATTTTGTTACCCTTGAAGGTACCATGACAAGTATCTGTGTAATTCATATACGTAATTTCAATATACGTTTCTGCATTATGAAAATACGTTCCAGTTGTGTACTCCCTCCCCATACTAATATTCCATATTTCAGCAGAGAATAAACAGTCCCATAGTGTGCCGTTTTCAGTGCATCCATTTTCAAGTGACGTCTCAACACTCGAATTGCATAACACTTATTTGCTAGTTTTTTTGCAAGATAGTCAATATGTACCTTATAATTCAGTTTATCATCTATATAAATTCCTAACAGTTTTGTACTCGTTGAAATACCTAGTCTTTCACTACTGAGCTGAAAATACTCCGGAATAGAAATATTCATGTGAACAGTTTTGAACAAAATGCAGTCTGTTTTATATGTGTTTAACAATAACTACCATATTTACCATGGTAATTAGAAATGATAATTATTCCCTGTTTGTTTTTGTAACGTCCAGATTCATTGGACTTTTTACTAGTGTCTGCTTTGAAAGTGTGAAAAATTGAGTCAGGTGGGTGCAGCATGACTTGTGTTCCTTGATCATGTATTAATTTCCTGTTTATCGACGCCACTGGTTTGTTCATCTGTTATTGTGGATTTATGAATATATATGATACTAGTTTGAGTACTTACAGAGTTTTGTGGTTCTTTTACAAATATCTGTTTTTGCAATTCTGTCTCATCTTCCATTTCTTTCACCGTATTTTTTTGAGTTTCTAACAGGATATACTCGTTCAATTGATGACTTATTTATTTTGTAGAAATTCATGTTGAAACTAGAATAAAGAAAATACTTTTGTCTAGTTTCTACTGTGTTTATTTATTCGTTACGATTGGTTTTGACTTATAAGGCCATTTTCAAGTAACTCTTGTACTTGAAAATGGCCTTATAAGACGAAACCGGTCGTACCGAATAAATAAACACAGTAGAAACTAGACAAAAGTATTTTCTTTATTCTATATTTAACAAGATATTTAAATCAGTTTCCATGTCCATAGCTAGTTGCAGATAATGATCCTTTTCTTTTATCAGCTTATTAATATATTTTTTATTCATCTCACCTTCCTCAACTAGTTCATTTATTGTTTTTTTCAGCATGCTGGTTTCTTCCTCCTGGGCGGGTACACTATTATCTTTACAGCAGATTATTTCGTTAGTTAGTATAATTAACTCTCAAAGAGAAATTGGTGTAAATAGAAACAATCTTTAATTCGTCTTCTAGGGAACTAATGTTGCAATTTTCATAAAGCAGTAGGTTTGTATTTTCTTGTATGGGCTGAACTACATATTTTGAGAATTCATATTGATATGGTATTATTGTTATTAATACTGATATAATTTGTAAAGTATTTGTATGCACAATTTTCTATTTTCACAGAATTTGTCCAGCATTACTGATATGCTGATCAAATTTAATATTATATCCATTTCATTTATTCTCCCGAAATACTCTTCCTTCCACCAATAAAGCATGTTTATATCAATATTGATTTTTCGAAAGCAGAAATTGAGTAGCCGTTTTTCGTTGTCATCAGGAACACAGAACCACTCGACTATGAACGTTCCCACAACCACATCCTTTCCGTTATCGCTTACGACTGCGGCATGCGTCAAAGTTTTCCAGCTCTCGTCACCATCAAAGTCAACAGAGTGTGCAGACTTGGCTGGCGAGGTCTTCCGGAGAGAGTTGACTATGCACCAATGTCAGGAAAACAGGAACTGTTTCCTTCAGCAGGTCTCGAGCTTTGTGACGTGCCCTGTAACGTGAGGGAGCTGAGGACCCGAGTGGATCTCGCTACGAGGTGAGTCGTTATTCATTCCACAATTCACCAGATATAATGAGAGATGGTAGAATTATACACAAACATTAACTTATAATAAATACTTAACCATACGCCTAGCCGTCCATTAGAGCCGAGATTTGGCCATCAGTTATCACTTGAATGTCCCCAGCTATGAGCTATTAAAATGGATGTGGGGGACATAATATTACTATTAGATACCCCTCACTATGTAAAGAAATGGAGGGGAAAAATACAAATATACTAGATCCACCTGATTCTTGCACAAAGATGCCGCCTTGGTGAGTTTCACCATTTACATACCAAACTCCAGGGGGTTTGTGTCATATTTTAGTTACTATCGAATAAGTTCTGAGACATTTCAATACATTTTAAATTATATTTCTCTTTTATTCTCTAATATGCTTTTGAACGGCACTACTAATTTGTTCAATGTCCATCTTGAAGCAATAAGATCAAAGAACAGAAAACTCACAGAAAATACCTATTTCAAAAAGATTGCACGTGAATCCTTTTAATTGGCCGTGGTGGTAGTGCGCCCGACTCACGATCGGAAGGCTGTGGGTTCGATTTCCGCCTCGACCAGATATTTTTCTCGAGATAATCTATCTGGTTGAAGCTGGGATGATTCTGCAACCGGGTTAGGAATCACACGTTAAAAGGTAAGACCTCGTTAGTCTTTAGCTCGCACAAGTTTCTCAACTTCTGAGAGTTGTCGTTCGTATGGGGGCGACAGCTGATTAACGGAAAAACAGACAGAACAGACAGACTTCACTCGTTAGGCTGTTCGGCCGAATGAGACTGTAAAATCCCAGAATCACAAATTTAGGTGGACAAAAGTCAAGTCCAAAGTTTGGAATTTCTGAGTGCTTGACCTATTTATTATTAGTTAGTAAGCCGCTTAATACTAACATTTCCCGCCATTCCATGTTCACAAATAAATAGTAAATGAGTGAATCATTCCTATCTAGACACGTGCTTAATAACCAGCAGTGAGATTATCTCTATTCGATGGCCATTTATTATGTTCAAGGGGTGTGTAGCACAAAGTCTTTTTGCTTTTATTTAACAATGGACATTGGTGAGACAGTTAAGACATTATATTTCCACACTCTTTATTGAATATACATTGTAATCTACCTGTAGAGTTAATTTAAAAATTTGTAAATGTATATCCCTATTCAATAACAAAAAAACCCCAAGTTATCCCAAGGAGTTGTTCCATCAATCCTTCTAGTCTTTAAATATTGCAAAGAAATGTTTGCGTTTTTTTGCGTTTTGGGTTATACATAATTCTTTCAGACAAAACACTGAATCACGAGGAGGAAATTTTTTGAAGAGTGGGTTAAATTTTCCAAAAAAACCGCCAAGACCACATACTTCCGCTCAAATTAATAATCAAGAAAATGTGGAGATTGGGACTTTGAAAATTTGAATTTCCCGTGTTTCCGACAAAATTTCGGGAAGCTGGGACAAATGTCATAGAAAACTGGAAGATGTTTTTAATAAATACTCTAGTGAAAAGGATTTTAGTATTTCAGTTATCCAACCTACTTGTCAACGCTCAGGCCGCCCTGAAAGAAGAGTTTCCTAAATGATTCAAATACATCAGAGCAGGTTTACGCTCCAAGCCGATAATTAGTTTTGTTGTATTATTTTTCCGTATTCTGGGACTTCAAACGTTAAATGTAGGAAAGTTTTATATTTTAGCAAAAAAAATTATTTACATTTTTAATTTCTTCCGTAATCTGTTACCCCAAAGGTTACATATGGACAAGTTTCAGAATTTAATCCACCTAAATCGGCATATTTTCCACTGTGTGACGGACTTCTATGATCGGCCGAACAGTAGTGTCTAGTGGATGAGCTCCAATGGTTTCTCTTGTAATGAGATCATTAGCCCATACACGGCCGTTGTACGGCCTGATCTCATTACGGCTCAATATTTTTTTATGTTGGATATGGATGATAACTGGAAATTTATTTGCTATATTCTGAAACATAGTTTATGGCGCAAATATGCAATATATTGTGCGCAATATAAAAAGTGAAATAATTCCGGAAATTATGGTTATCATTGTCTCAAAATGTAAAAAATAATACACTGATACACAAATGAAAAAGTGAAAAAATGAAAATCATAGTAATAAATTCAAATGAAAAAAAATTATAGCCAATCCCCAAATATTGAGCTCAGAAATATAACTGAATACTTACATCTGACGTCCAACGTGGAGCTAGATCTATTTTCATGCAATGTGCAATGAAAAACTTTGTACTAAGAAATATTATTTATTTCACCTACAAAGTGTAAATTTCTGTCTAACTGAAACAGTAATATAATTGGAAGTGGACTCTGACTGTGACTCTAAAACAGATCAGAGACCAATCAAATATTAAAAGGTATATATGTATATCACATTGAAATAATATCATTTAGGATTGAAGAAAAACGTGCAGCTACCTTTTTGTAGTCACCAGCCATTGTGGAGGGGATCTGAACTTCTAATCACTTTGAAGGTTCTATTCAGAACGTTTTGTTGTTTTCATTTTCCAGAACATAGTTCCTGAGGAGGTCTAAATCAATTCTACACTGAAAATAAATGCCTTATTTAAATATTTACATATTTTTCTCCTGTGACACAGTTCCGAGGCCATCTAATGGAAAAGTCGAGAGTTTGTTTAAGATCTAGATAAATACAGTAGTTAAAAGTAAAATTGGAACCACTAAATTGAATCTATTGAAAACACTTTTCCGACTTCAGAATAAAAACGATCTCTTGTCTAATCATGAAAACATCATCAGAAAATGAATAGTCATCAATGACTAGTCATCTTCTAATGATAAAAAAGTATTTTTGGTTTGGAAAAAGTGTTTTAATAGGGTGGTGAAGATGCAGAAAAGACCATTTGATGAAATCGCTCTGAAACTAATCTATGGTTTTACCATATGGTGAAATAAGTCCTTCTGAGCAGCGTCAGTAGTTGAATACTTTTCACTTCTAGATGAACGATTTCTCCAAATTCTCCAAAATAATCGATCCAGACAAAAGATAGTCTTGTACTCCACATATTACTTTTGCAATTATCCCTCTCAAAATGAAAGTTTTAACATTTTATTCGTCATGTAAACAGAATGACTTCTAGGCTTTATAAGAAAAACAAGTTTTTCCAGAAAACATAAAATTATACAAGATATATAATAATATATAATTGATTAATATAATATGTTGTACTAAGTATTATTATAGAAATTCTGTTTCTGAAGTATTCAAAAACATTATAAAAGGACTGTTCATTAAACTGAAGTTTTGATAAAAATTGTACTGGTCTAGTACTACTACTTTTGACCATAACTTTTTCTTTCCAACTATTCTCTTGATAATTTTCAGAATGTTAATTGATGATTTTTTATGTTTCTGGTGATAAATTTGAAACTTATAGCAAAATCCTCAGATCTTTCTTGCTGTGCGCTTCACTAACCAAGTCAGCATCATCAGGAGATGACTAAAACTGTCATCTGTCAGACATATATTTTGTTTCGATACTAAAAAAGTATCGGTTAATGCACAGGTAACAGAAGGGCTTCTCAGATGGTATATAATAACCTGTTACATCATTTAAAATCTGTTATGTTTTCTTTCAATATATTTATCCATTCAGTACAGTATCATAATTCTTCATTTTTTGTAGGTAATCATGATCTTATCTAGTTTTTATGCTCAATAGTAGAAGTCCTAGTTGTATGTACGAGTCTGGAATGCCATTTTTGATAAAGTTGATCTATTATTAGTCCTAGCTGAGACTTAGAGATATAACCTTTGTTCTTATAGTCAAAGCATATACCACTGATGATATCTGCCGAAGTAGCAGACACAACTTCAGGTACTTATTTTATTATCTTTAATCATGACTTGGCCTTTGCCTTTGAGAGCCAATGTTCTTATAATTGATCTATTATTGTTAGAGTTGCACATTTTTGTGCAACTGTTTCAATCTTTATTCAAAACAAAACCTATCTCCACCCTCATGTATCTCAATATGTCATGAAATGTTTAGAATTTTTTATTGAAATTTTCGAAAATATCTCTTTTTCAATGCCGAAAATTTAAATTATAAGTACTTTTCGCGTCCATATTTGAACATGTTTTCCTTTCTTGATTCACAGTGTCGATGTAACAAATCTACATAGGTGTTATTGAAACTTTGTACATTGGCAATTATCATTCGTATCCACTTGAGTGCTTTACGCAACACAAATCTAGAATTTCTCTACATGGTGCAAATAATAATGGAATATAGTGTACTGATAGTTATTCATTTGTAAGGGCATAAAACTTCATGAAATTTCACTTCTTCGATTCTCCCTACAAAACCACAACCTTTGGCTTCATTCTGACATGGAATCGACAACGTTTCCAAAATTTCTTCGAGGACAAAATTCCTCGACTTTCCAATCGCGGCCTGACAAAAAGGGCAGTTTCTCATTTTCATTTTGCAGTTCTTACATATCGTATGACCCGTTTGACAGTTATACACCGGCGGGCACATATAATCCTTGCAAATCGGGCATTCGAAGCTCTTCCCGAGGATTTCCAAGTTGATTGGAAAAGACTGCTTGGGAAATCCCTCAGCTAAGGGTTCGAAGCTTTGGCAAATCTTTACCGAATAGCTCAGTCTCATGTCCTTCAGTCTTTTGATTTTGACAAACTTTGTAGTCATGAAGTCGAAGCTTTTCAAGTCACACAAACCTATCTTGAGGAAATGTAAGCGGTGCAGGTTATCGTTGAATGGCTTGATCTCTTGATTCTTCATTTTCAAGGTGGAATCTTCATTGTCGGAATGACAGGTTAGTGAAACCACATAACAAATTCCACAGGGTTCTAAGCAGAGGGAAAACACTCCAAAGTAGTAGTTGTAGCATGTTATGTCTCCAGTAGAGTCCTCTGACTCGCAGTTGCTGTGAACGAACAGCAGCATCACTATTTGATTGACCACAACCAGGCAGACCTGAGTGTCTGCTATAAAGTTCCAAATTTTTTCCTCTTTGAGGATTTTTTTCGCTTGTACCTCGTTTGTGAAGATATATTCCTTGTGGAATTTCACCCAATGGTCCAAGATACTAGTAACCTGGTAAGAATCCCCGCAGAAGTTGAAAGGACACGTTATCTTTCTGATCTGGCATCTCTCATGGTATTCACCGTGAGTTCGCGCTGGAATGTCGCTCATCAGGAGAGCCTTATCGTATATTGATGGGCAAAGGATTTTGTTCAGTCTACACGAACTCTCGTGTCGTTCCATGTTGTTCCAGGAGAATTGTATGCCACAATACATGCATGGGAAGGACGTTACCTTGGCGATTTGCTCGTAAATTGCATTTCTGGGCCAGCCGGGGTTGCATCTACCACAACTATGCTTTTCTTGGTATGTGGATATTGGAGGGATGGATAGGTAGCCATGACACAAGTCGCATTTCAGTTTCTCAGTTATGTAGTCGGGAAGGATGATCGGGCGTCCATTGCCTGAAAATGAAAATTTTATTATACATTCTCCTATGAATCGCACAATTATAGTCATGGAAGTAAGGTAGTTTTTGTGTTTTTTTTGTTTCAAGAGGAACTTCTTTTAATTCAGAACCATTCACCATCCCACATTTTACTCGAGAATTGCTGATGTCTGCTAACAACAACTAATCAAAACAAAACTTTATTATATAAATAAATGAACGATGGGATTAATATAAGAATTCAATGCAGAGGATATTATATTTTCCTTTACCAAGGAGAATGTTTCGAGTATTTTACTTGTGTTTATTCCATTTATAAATAATTGAATTATACTTTACTACTACCCACAAACAGTACAATGTTTAATGATTATTCACTTCAACCTAAACCACGTTATCAAATTTATTATAGTCACTTTTTCGAATTTATTGATGCAAGTAAAATAAAGGTTTATTGTCTAACAGGAGTAATCCCAATTACTAGACAAATATAATCAAGATTACAGCTATGACTAAGTACAATGGAATGGCTAATAATTTTAACAACCATTTTGCAAATTCAGATCTCAAAATTTTATCAACACAAAATAATATCGGTAAAGTGAGCGATAGCCTCCAATAGTCACACCTTGTTTTTGATTCCAGTCACAGAAAATGATTTAATAGCAATTGTAAAAAATATGAAAAACAAAAAGAGTTGTGGAATTGATGATGTTGCAATACTTATCGTTAAAAGTTGTATATATGAAATAGTGTTTCAACTCATCTGATAAATATGTCATTCGAGCAAGGAATTTTTCCTGATGATTTTGAAACAGCTATTGTAAAACCACTATACATGGACACATTCACTTTATCATGTTTCATGAAAAGTTTTGTTTTTTGAGGTTAGGACTTTCAAACTTATGACGTTAGAATTATTTTTCAGTTTACTTGCATTTAATAATGACAAAATGAAAATTGCAATAAAAACGGAACTAGGTACATGAAAACAGTTGAACGGAATCAATACATAAATTTTACGAATTATAACAAATTTGAACCGATATAAATTATATTATGTGCTGAAGAGGATATTATGATGTCTTGAAAAGAAACAAAGAATACTTGTTAATGTAATTTCAATCTTCGCGAAATTAATACTACCCATGTACTTTCAACAAAACAACCTGTTTAGTCAACATCATGCATGCATTGTTTTGACGTCAGGGATTGCGTTATATTATATTTGTTTTCATGCCACTCCAAAAATATAAACAAAGTACCTCGGAAATATGATTAGTATTATAACCACAAGAAAAACAGGAAAAGAACTGTTTCACTTTTTTGAATAACTTATGGCACAAAAGTACTTACTTGATGTTCGAAGTTGCACTTCAATTTGAAATGACACAGCAAATGAAACTAAGCCGGCCTTGGGTTTGTCGAACGTTCAACTTTTTTTCATCACGCACTTGGCATTGGTTTCAAGGTAATTACCTGCAGCTAACTAGCTACTTCGTTGAGAGCACCGAATTTTGCTATCTTTTATGCTTACTGAAATTGTGTTCAAATTGAGATAAGATACTAATTACGTGTTATCGTTTTCGGTATTTTGTATGTTTTATTTATATTCAAAGTTAGGCAGCAACGCAGTTTTTAGTATGGGGTTTTTGAACTCTGTGTTTTCGACTGAAATAAAGGTTGTTACATTAGTTATTAGAACCTATTTGATGCCAAATCCGTAATTAATGACTCAGAAAACCTTTATGAATTCTCACATAACGAAACCTTGTCAAAACACATTACATCAACATTACAAAGAAACTGGTTTTTATGTTTCTATATATATATATATATATATATATATATATATATATATATATATATATATATTATATATATATATATATATATATACAGGGTGTAACTAAATAAGTATAAAACAAACGAGGAGGTGATTCCTCATCGAAAAAAAGATAGTATCTTTCATATAAAGAAATTTCATTGAATCATCCCTTGTTAAGATACAGCCCCTCAGTTACAATATTGAAATTAACCTGACGTTTTGTACTACCAAAAAGACACTTAGCCAGAAATGTTTTTGGTTGACCCCATGGTTGTAAGGGGTGGAAAACGCAACCCCTAAAATTAATTTCCAATGTAACTTTTCGTCTTATTATTTGTTCACCATTTAAAAATGTATTTCTGATAGCTTGTTTCATTCTAAACAAAAAATGTCTCTTGGATTTTTTGCCCAAAATAAACCAGTTCGCAGCAAAAAATTATTTTAGGAACAACTACAGTGTTAAGAATTATACGTTAAAAGATAAGACCTCGTTAGTCCTTAGCTCGCACAAGTTTCGAATTTTGAGCAACAGTTGGTTAACAGAAAAGCAGATTTCAACAGATTTTTTTAACTATGAGTTTTTTATTTCTACAATCAGAAATTTGTGGTAGATAAACCACCACAATTTTAATATTTGACTTAATAATTTGTCACTACCTTTTAGCCTGCTTCAAATAGCAGACAAGGGCGTCGCCAAAGGGGGGCAGGTGGGGGCAGTTGCCCCCACGCGAGCCGCTGTGAACGAGTCACTTTTTAATTGGAAGTGATCAACGAAACAAGCTAAACAAGCGAATTGGAAAGCGATTGTAAGACTACCGGCTTGCCTGTTTTAGTCAATATTCATTTATATTCATTAAATAATATAAGATCTCTTAGGCTTAACCTAACAAATCTTACAGTTGTTGATGTCCTAAAAGAAACAAATTCCTTCTTTCCCAAAACGGAAAAAGCATTGAAAATATTGATCGCTTTACCATGCACGACCTATACAGTAGAGCGATCCTTTAGCAGCCTCAGTAGAATGAAAACATGGCTAAGAAGCACCATGGCAGAAGATCGCCTTAATGGTCTGGCCATGATGAGTGTACACAGAGCTATAATAAATAAAAATCTAAATAATTTCAATGATAAAGTGGTTGAAAGTTTTGCAAAAAATCCCCGCAGGTTATGTTTCAATTAAATATAATTTTTGTTAAAATAAATATTTATTACAGTGTTTAAAAGTTTGATTTAGTTATTGTACTATCGAGGGCTTGTGAAGTTTTATACATTGATATCAGAACCGTTCTTATTATAATCGTCATCGAGGCAAAGACTTCCAAAATGTAACGCTTCATGCTCTCAACTGTACCAGGCGTTCATATTTTTTATCCTCCATAATATTGCCCCATTGCCCCCCTCATTCATAAGCTGGCGACGCCTTTGATAGCAGACCCTAATTAATTATCCAGTTTTCAACTTCATGAGAACTAATTAAACAGTGGCCCGTTATTTATTTTATTTTTGTTCTGATTTTTAAACATATTGATTTCCAAGTGTTCTAAAAGATTAAGTTTCATACTTTTCTCTTACCAATATAATACCTTATAGTCTCGACCATGGTACTCTTCCAAAAGACAGTTGTTCAAATATTGGATTTATATATATTTTTTTTGTTTTAGGCACATTGGCAAAGGCTGTGACAGAGATACCTACTCTGTTCAGTCACAAAGAAAACTTTGCGGGGCTTCGCCAGCTGCGATTGATCTCCTACCAAGTCCTGGAGTTGGTGCAGAATGGACAAAACCACTTATTTCTGATGAAGGACATGAAAGTGATCAGATGTTCGAGTTCGATGGTGAGTGATAGATATAGTTTGAATTAAACTTGAAAGGTTACAAAAAATTAAGTTCACATTTCATTTTCAACTAATCAAACAGCGAGAGTAGCAAGACACAAATTATTGTATCTCATAGTAAATAATCAGAAGTTTTCATAGAGGAAAAATCAGTTTTCTGTCTACACAGAAAATTTTTGAAGATTGATTGGTGTTGGAAAGTGTATCTATGAAAAGTTATAATGAGTATTTCAGACGATCGTGACCTCAAAGTATTCAATGTTGCATATGCCCAATATGGCACATTTTCGTAAATTCCATTTACATTTACTTTCTTGTAGGGATGAACCATTACAAACAGTAGTGATTTGTTAATATAATTCTTGTAGATTGGTCACAGTGCCCCAGCAAACAGCATTTCCTTTTTTTTTCCAGTAATGGAGATATGGAATGTTATCAAAATATCTCGTACTTTATTTCAATCAACTTCATTTTCTTTCGGAGGAAGTCAAAAAAAACTAATTTCTCAGGTTCTCAACTATTACTAAACAGTTCCTTTTGCCCCTTTAGGTTCCAGCACTGCAGTATCTATTCCTAATTCAATTTTGGACCACAATCTACCACCTACTTTCACTGTAGCTACTTGGATGAGGCACGGACAACATCAAACTCAAGATAAACACCTTAAAGAGCATATAATTTGCACTGCCGATGATCACAGTAAGTAATTAGTACAATTTTTCTTCTCTTAATAATTTTTTCAATATATTCAAATAACCTTTCGATTAATTACTTATTTTTGACATAACGAAACCTTGTCAAAACAAATTACATCAACACAAAGAAACTGGATTTTATGTTTCCATACATCTTTCATTTTGAAGTAATCATAATTTTTATTATTCAAATGAATATATATATATATATATATATATATATATATATATATATATATATATATTTTTTTATTTCAATATTAAATTTTACAAAAAGGATTTGAAGCTTTATATCTTCTATTAATTATCTGCGAGCGCTTTCGACAGTTGGTAGTACTGTCATCTTCTTGGCACTTCTCAAACTTTTGTAAAATTTAATATTGAAATACTGAAAATAAAGGAAAATTAGTTGCATCACTCAAAATAAATATATATATATATATATATATATATATATATATATATATATTATATATATATATATATATAGCTGTATACCTTAATCTCATAGCTGTATGAATATTACTGGACTTTTTTCCCAACACCAAATCGTTATATTTTTAACACCTCGACACGTGTTTCGATCACCAAGTGATCATCTTCAAAGAGGAAGATTAATCTTCCTCTCCAGTAATATTCATTACTACACCAAAGGTTCCAAACAGTACATCATAAGTTCATAGCTGTATACCTAAATCTCATAGCTGTATATCTAAATCTCATAGAAACACTATTGATTTCCTTGAGAATAATATTTCTCAAGTTACTGTAAACTAGACATTGATTGGTAAACATAATTGTTCATTTTTTTTAATTATTATTTTTTAAAGTGTAAAAAAAATTTGATATCTCAAACTGAAATTTTTACCATGCGTTTTATCAACATGGATAAATCCTCTCCTTAGTACATGTGTTATATCGACCAGATATGTTGATTTCGTTTACAATACAGTCTGATAATTTGTTTCAGAAATGAACAGGCATCACTATGCTCTTTTTGTGAGAAACTGTAGATTGATTCTTCTTCTGAGACGTGACTTTTCAGAAGGAGATCTGAACATTTTCCGACCTGCGGAATGGAGATGGAAAATTTCCAAGTAAGTACATTTTCTGATGTAAAAATTCCACTTTCAATTTGATCATATTACCCAAATCATTTCAGTTACTGAATTTACTGTGAAACTGTTTGTTGGCTGAGAAAGCCTAAATCTCATAATACATAGTTTCGTTAATTTTATAATAAACTTTGTTTATTTTAATTTAATTCTTTAAAGTATAATATCGTACAAACAATAGAATATAGTAAGATTAGGGAAGATATTTTTGAGTGTCTGCTTCATCAAACCTCATTGCTAGATTCAATTTCTGAAAATTATATTTTTTCAACCAGTATGTCAACATCATTTCTATCCCATTGTTATTATTACAACTAGCTACTGCAGGATAAAAAATTCAATGTGAACCCAAAAAATTTGTAGAATACATTTATTATTCGGTACTGGCTTTTTTAACCCAAAAATATAATTTTAGGTGTGTGACGACCAATGGCATCATTATGCCATCAACGTACGTTTTCCTGATGTTGAGCTCTACATCGATGGTCAGCTTTTCCGAGGTGAGAAGAAGAATCCAGAAGTCATAGATGACTGGCCACTCCATCCCACGAAAGGAATCAACACTACTCTCACTGTAGGCGCGTGCTGGCAGGTGATTATTAACAATAATTCTAATTTAGAATTTTATGGTTGAAGTTTTACCTGATTTTTTTGGTTTTAACTGATGATCATATTTTCAGGGGTCTGACAACAAAATGAGACATCATCTTAAAGGATATTTGGCTGGATTGAGTATTCTAGTCGGAGAAACTGAAAAACCTGAAGTGTTGAGTTGCCTGCATCAGTGTAAGGAGAGTTTGCAGGTAAGCATTATTAAGGCTACAAGAATCATTTGTGGTCAGTATCAGTCATAATTTCTCTTGGCTTCTCTCCAGTAAATTTTTTTACAATTACCTAGTCATCATTCTATTTTTCCAGGTGCCTGCAATGGAACTCCTTCAACCAGGAATGGAACTTCTAACAAACTCGGACTTAACCGAAGTGACAGTAGAAGGTGATAATAGAACTAATCTAGAAACATTGGTCCGTAAAGTAGGTTACGCTAACTCTAGAGAATTCCCCACGCCAGGAAGACGGAATTTACGCCTATCAACTACTGTGACTTGTGACAATGGAAAACAGGTATGATTAATTTTTCATGATCGCGAGTATACTTTGTTATTCAAACTAATTATTGATCTAATGTGCCACCTATTTAGGGGAACAAGTAATTCTCAGTACATGAACTGATAAACATATTTTTCAATTGCATAAAATGTCAATAATTCTTAACTAAAGTGAAGGTGGCTACTTTTAGGTGCTTCAAGTAGTGAAATTAAAATGTTTTGAGAATAAAAATCAATGTCGTATCTCCACTTGGGGATTAGAAGAACTTTTCAGATCATGAAAAGGTTAGATTACAAATAAAAGGTTTACAAATAAAATACTTTGAAAGTTTAAATTGGGCTTTGGGTGTTTTTACTGATACCTCATATATTTTTACCCTCGAATATTGAACTTACTGTACAATACAAATAGCAACACCTGCCTTAAATGTGATTTCCAAAGGATCTTTGTCAATATTCTTCGTGAGTTGATGGTTTTCAATTATTATGAATATTTTTTATTTGGAACCATCAATTCACATGACAGCAACCGTTCAGCACATTCTTGACTTGACCAACTGGTGCATTATCGTTACTTCACCTGAGCTGTCCCATTTGTGAGGCAATAGTTTGTTGTAAAACAATATGGAATCACCGTGAAATACAGGAACCTGGACACTCAGTTTTGCCATAAAATTGTTCTACTTTTATTTTTTCATATTATTGGTGTTTTATAACTTTTATTATTCAGAACACTTTCAATATTTATGGAATGAAGTACAAGACGATTGGTACTCTTTTGTCTCTTCATCATCTGCATGATCTTGGATTGGAAGTCTTTTACTGTAGCACAACCTCTTATGCTTTTAAAACTAAAGTTATGACTACGTGTTTTTCATAAAAATCATAATCAATTGGATTTAGTAGCTTAAAATAACTCAATATTTGTATTCAGAAAGTACAATTATTTACTATGTATTCAATAATTGAAACATGTTGAAAGGTAAATGAACACTTCCCTTACTTCTAGGTCAAGGTACCAGATGCACAGACTTACGTCATGGTGCTTCGGCCGCAAACTCCAAGTATAATGTTGAATGGCACAGGAAACATGGCTAGGAAGTATGAAGATTTTAGAATGGGCGTCAGAGTATTGGCTGACTTGCACATTACTGGAGAACAAAAATTGGATAAATGTCAGTTGAGTATCTACCCCAATCTGAATCCAGATCATGAGAATTTGAGCGTTCCAGAAGAAATGCTAAAACGGCTGGGTAAGTATAACCTATTACAATATTACAACTTTTCAAATTGTAAAATATTGAATGTTTTGAAAAATGTGTTGAATTTTTGTGTCAAGGAATGGCTGCTAGGGTGTCAAAAGATGGCGTCACCATAACTGGATCAGATATGGTCTACAATTATCAACAGGTCCTCAGACAGATTGTCTACACTAATCATAAACCTGCTTACTACCTCAACAGAGTTTTCAAACTGACATGTTCTGAATTGAATGGAAGGTTTACCTCCAATGAATACGTACAAACAGTAAGTACCGATTTTGAGTTTGTTATTTGAGATCAAACATTGTAATTTAAAAGTGAAAGCCATACTTGATTATACTTTTGAGTTCGTAGAAGTTTGAAATGATAGAAAGAGAATCAAAATATTGTGACATGTGTAAAAGTCATTGCCTGCTTCAATTTCTAATTATTTTCTGCCTGTCTGCAAAAAAAATATGTTTTACATTCCGTTTTATCTCCCAAGTTTCGGCAACGACAGTCATTGCTGAGTCTTCGAGATATAACCCTTGCACATACAGTCAACGCACATACTACTGGTGACTTCTGTCGCAGTAGCAGACGAAACGTTCACTCAGTAGTTCCGTTTGACCACCGCTTATACCTTGAATTTTTTTTCTCATCATTTCGATTTTTTCCTA
Source organism: Leptinotarsa decemlineata (assembly GCF_025532065.1). Taxonomy (NCBI): domain Eukaryota; kingdom Metazoa; phylum Arthropoda; class Insecta; order Coleoptera; family Chrysomelidae; genus Leptinotarsa; species Leptinotarsa decemlineata. The sequence goes on along the minus strand of NW_027412549.1, from coordinate 286,590 downwards.
TTAAAGAAGTATTCCCGCTAACATGGGAAGTACAAATAGAAAATATAGTAATAAAACTGAGTAGCATATGTTTTGTAATAAAACAATTACGTGGAACTGTCTCGCTGGAAGTGCTAAAATTAATATACTATGGACTTGTGCAGTCTATTTTATCTTACGGATTGCCTTCTGGGGAAACTCAGCTCATGCCGTGAAAGCATTTAAAGTCCAAAAAAAAAATGATAAGATGCCTACGTGGACTTCAGTATAAAGAATCATATTAGAAAACATTCACTCAGCTCAGCCGTAAATATAAAAAATGAAACACTACACAAAAAATAATATGTGCCATAACTACAACACACAAAGGGTAATGAATTAAGACTACCTTACGCATGATTTATTTGGCTTTTTCTATAGTTAAAGTTGGTCATTTTTTCTTATTTCTTTTTCCATCCATTGAGTAATCTTAATTAGTGTGTGGAATAGTAAAAATCAATTGAAATTTCAATTTGCAAAGTGTCATAAATTGCAGTTGTTTGGTGTAATAAACTAATTCAAGGAGACTGACCACTTTTTGTTGGCTGTAACAAAAATCACCTATCTCCAAAGCAAAAAAAGAGGTAAATTCCTCACATAGAAATTCTACCAGGGCCGCACTAAGGATAAATTGCCATTAGGATGTCTGATATGTGTATAAAATGCAATCAAGATCTCGGAGATAAATATGCTGTATGTGACAGTTGTCACTGTGCGCAACATCCGTCAGAACAATGCACAGGGTTAAGCTCATCGGAACTTCGAGCTGTAGTCTTGACGAAAAGAACATTGACGTACTTCTGTCAGGAATGCCGAGTTTCCTTCAGGAATGTGCCGGCACTATTAAGAGAAATGAAAAGTTTCAAAACAGAAGTTACCTCTTTAAGAAGTGAGATGAATATCCTCAAAACAGAAGTTAAATCACTAATAACTGAAAAGATGGCTTTGAAAACTGAAATAAATGATCTTAGAAATGAAGTGAAGCAGATAAAGGTAAATGAAGTTAGTGAAACTACTCCAACTGAAAGTATCATTATGGAACTACTAGAACGCCAAAGAAGAGAAGCTAATATCATGGTAGCTAATGTTAGAGAGGCGCAGGCAACAACACCTTTGCAAAGAAAAGAAGAAGATGCAAATGTAGTTAAGGAAATACTAAAGAAAGTCAGTATCAATGTTAATCTTGACAACATTACAATATTTAGAGTTGGAAAAGTTATACCAAATAAAAATAGATTAATAAAAGTAGTTATGATGAACAAAAATGAAGCAATTACCATATTAAGAAATATAAAAAATAATAGAAACAATATTCCACAGGGCATTAGAATATTTAGCGATCAGACCAAAAAACAAAAAGATTATTACCTTAACGTTAAAAAACAATTACAAGAATTAATATCAAATGGTGATAATTCAAAAACAATCAAATACATAAATAATGTACCCACAATAGCAAATAAAGTTTCTAATGAAAAAAACTAAACGAATATCCTAATATACCGCTTAAAACAGACATTATATATGGTAATATTGAAAGTTTGACTGCACACAGAGACCAAATAATTAATTCCATCCTACCATACCAACCATCAATAATATTATTTAGTGAAACACGTACCACTGTTGACATTGAGGACAGTGAAATAATGCTAACGGGATATAAAACAATTAGATGTGATTCATCTTCCCGACATACAGGAGGGGTTCTTATATATGTAAAATCTCATTTACAATACTCCATTTACAAGAACTATACTTTAGAAAAAAATTATTGGTGCCTAATTATAAAAATAAAATACAATAATGTAAAAATGTTAATTGGTGCCCTTTACCATTCACCTAATGCAAGTCACACAATATTTATTGATCATTTTGAAAATATATGCGAAGATCTTTCTCAATCAAAATCAAAATTTATAATAGCTGGAGATTTTAATATTAACTTTGAAAGTAATGAAGTTCAATCGACACGCATCAAAAATCTATTGAATATGTATGGAATAAATCAAAGTATTGAAGAATGTACTAGAATTACTTATACTAGTGCAAGCTTAATTGATTATGTCATCAGTAACTTTGAACTTCAAACAGTAGTTCACAATATACCCAAAATAACTGATCATTCCTTAGTCTCTGTTAACCTATTAAATAGAATATCAAACTCACCAAAAACCCTTAAGAGTTATCGTAATTTGGGAAACGAAAACATGAATAAAATTTGTTTGGAATTGATTGACAATAATTATTTACTAAACTGTGTTGACATTCAAAGATTTTATGAGAATTTTATTAATAAGACTGTAAATACTGTCAACACAATTGCTCCAGTCAAGAGGTATTTTTCTCACCAAAATAGTCTTCCATGGTTTGACAAGGACCTAAAAGACATAATTAAGCAAAGAGATGAAGCATACCAAATTTTTAAACATAACAGGTGTGAAGTCAACTGGGAAAGATATAAAAGTCTAAGAAACTATGTAGTTAATTTACTGAAAACTAAAAAGCAAGAATATTATTATAATAAAATTGTTTCAAGCTCTAAGAACCAACAACTTATGTGGAAAACCATTAAATCTCTAATTAATACTAAGTCTAATACAGTTGACACAAACAATATTGAATTTGAAGGAGAAGGACAAGTAAAAATCCTTAGAGATGAAGCTGAAATAGCAGAAACTTTCAACAAATATTTTGAATCCAGCTTAGAAGAAATTGTTAAATCAATTAAGACTACTACTTCATGGAGAGGTGAAATTACGGCGGTCTCTAGTTTCGAAACTTTTAATCAACTTGAATTGAAAGATCTTACAGGAATTGTTAATAGATTGGAAAATAAATCTGGAACTGAAATCTTAGATATCAAGTTCATTAAAGCTACGTTTGGAGTCATTGGTCATGTTTTGTTACATTTTATAAATATCTCTCTACAATATGGGCAATTTCCTGAGCACCTGAAAACTAGTATAATAGTACCTGTTCCCAAAGTCAAAAATACTAATAAAGCGGGAGAATTCCGTCCAGTAAACACCTTACCAGGAATGGAGAAACTACTAGAAATGGCTGTATACGATCAGCTCCTAAGTTATGTTGAGGCCAATAATATTCTCATAAGTAATCAATCCGGTTTTAGGAAAAATCATTCTTGTGAAACGGCTTTACAACTTACGATTAGTAAATGGACTCAATCTATTGACAACGGAGATTATGTTGTAACAGTATTCTTAGACTTAAGAAGAGCTTTTGAGACAATTGACCGTAATATATTAATGAAAAAATTGGAAGCTATAGGTCTTAAAGGAACAGTGCTAGGATGGTTTAAGGACTACTTAAGCGATCGAAGACAAATCACTAAAGTGGGTAATGTTCTCTCATCTCCTATTAACGCAAAATTTGGGGTACCTCAAGGAAGTGTCTTGGGCCCTTTACTATTTCTTATATATATTAATGACATCAGTTTATGTCAAAATTGTGACTTTATGAATTTATTTGCTGATGATACAATGTTAACAACATCTCATAAAGATTTAGAGATAGCTTTGACAAAAATGAATATCTGCTTGGAGGAGATTCATAAATACTTGAACGTCAACAAATTAAAACTAAACGTATCTAAAACAAAAGCCATGATTCTGACCACAGCATATAAATATAAATATATAAACATAAATTATTATTCTTTGGAAATTAATAAAGAAAAAATAGAATTTGTCACCGAAATTAAATACCTGGGATTTATGTTAGACAACTGTTTATCTTATAATGCACACTTCAAATACATAACTAAAAAAATATCAAAGAAACTTTACTTTTTTACTCGAATCTCTTATCATTTGTCAGTTTCTTCCAAGGTCACTATATATAACACCATCATTCAGCCTCATTTCGAATATTGTAGTACATTACTATATGGATGTGATCAAAACAAAATTTCGACTTTACAAAAACTAAAAAATCGTGGAATGAGAGTCATATTGAAATGTAATCATTATACAAGCATAAAGTTTATGCTCGACGCATTACAATGGTTATCAATAAAAGAAAGGTTCTATAGATCAGCAATGATATTTATTTTTAAGACTATTAATAATATGTTACCATCTTATTTTGATGAATTCATTATTTATCGTGATAGTACTCACAACTACGAGACAAGACATAGTTATCTTTTTCACTTGCCAAGATGCAGATTAACCAGCTCAATGAAAATATTGTTTTATAAAGGTTTAAACCATTTTAATAAGCTGCCAAGAGACATAAAACAAAGCGAAAGTATTTATATATTTAAATCTAAACTAAACAACTATATTAAAACAAACACAATTTTGTAGGAAAAGACTCAATGATGCAGAACATCAGTAGTCTTAAACCTTAACATTTATTATCATGTATCAGTATGTTTTAAATTGTTAGTATAGTCTTATCTAAGTTAGTTAACTTTGAATTTTATTTTCTTTTCTATTTTATTTCTCAACATTGTTAGGTTACAGTCATATGTATGACTCTAGTTATTAATTATTATTATTGTTGGTTAAGGACATATTATTATTGTTTACTGATTTATTATTATTATTGTATATTATTATTATTATTGTATGTATATTGGGATTTCCTAAAATAAACGTATTCATTCATTCATGTTTGGCAGTGAGACAGTTATCAAAGCATCATTTACTATAACCATTGGAAATAAATGCAGTCTGCAAACATTTAAATCGAGACTATACAGTCACCTAGCAAAGAATCCATTTTATTCTGTGCAAGAATTTTTAAACTCCTAATATAAGTCAAGATGCTTTTCTTTTATTTTTGTAATGTACATGTATATATCTATTTATATTTTTATATATAGCCTAGCACTCAAGTTTGACTAGTCTGATAAAATTTTATAAGTGTCATGTAATGCAAAGCAATTGTACAATTTTGAATGACGAATAATTTCTATTCTATTCAGAATGCTTCATAATTTTTTGTTCGTAGTTCATCTCTTACTTCACCCTCACCTTTGTTTATTTGCATTCTGATTATATTGAAAAATTCAAAGGACATTTCTGAGTATTGATTTATCTTCAATCTGTAATTTGTTAGTGTTAAGCACTATTATCTGTAGTACACTCGTTACTTTTATTGGTTTCAATAATTTTGTGTAATACTCTTCTTGTAACTTTAATTTTCAAATGAAAAATCTAAAACTTAGGTTAGATTTAATAAATTGCCTCTCATCAGAACAGGCAAGGCTGCTACAATCTCTAACAAAAAAGTATGTAGTGATGAATGTAAAAAATTCATTTCATATATTTTTTCCAGCTGACTGTCATTCATCCGCAACCCAAAGAAACCATCGCCCATGCTATGGTAAACAAGCACTCTGTCGAGGTGCGACCAGCCTCTGTCATTTCGCACGACTATGTACCATCTGAGCACCTCAATCTTGTTGCTTCTGGCGGTTCGCACGCCGTTACCATCATAGTGGTTGTGTGCGTCGGCTTCCTTCTTTTCATGATAGTTCTGGGAGTGATCCGGATCAGAGCAGCACATCAACGAAACGCCAACGAGGAGGTCCAAGATGGCGAGATGACATGGGATGATTCTGCACTCACCATCACTGTAAATCCCATGGAGGTGAGTTACATTGTTTCTGGTATGTTGTGGTAAGCTCGTGATACAATTTGTTCTTTGAAACATTTGGTTTTTGTACCTTCATGTCTGACCAATAAACTTTCTGGTAATCATTAATAAAACCCTCATTGGTCATTGAATTCCATTATTTGGTTTATAAGTGCATGTATACAAAGTAATGATCTATATAATCTCTAAATTAGTTATTGTATGAATATAGTGCAATATATATTTTTTTCCAATACTTGGGAACCGTCTGACTAATCCATTTTTCTCAAGTCTTCACAAAACACTGCAGTGTCATGGGCTCATTGCGTTTTTTTTCCATCTTTTTCATGACACCCATTCCATCAATCTTGTGCCCCGTAAAAGTTAAGTTTGTACAGAATCCCTACTGGACGGGTGTCATATTCTTCTGGACATAATTTGGGTTGTCCATAAATTGTTTGTCTCCTGTGATCCAATGCCTCACATTCCCATGAAATATGACGAGTTGTCTCTGTCCCACTGTTGCATTGCCTGCAGTTTAGGTCCTTATTTTGTTCAGGTGTCCTTTCACTGGACATTATCCACTAATTATTCCGAGCCGAAACTGTTGAAACAGTTATTCAGTTCTCTTCTTGAACGGTCCCTTTATAAAGGTTGTTCCGTTCCCAACATATCTTATACTTTACATCACTTTGATGGAAATGGTTATATTATAATCTTCAAAAGTAATTTTAATATGTCCCTTGATTCAATTATGATCGAGCCAACAATTCAATTCAATATTTATGTATATTTTATGTCCATGAGTGAATTATAACATATATGTAGAAAATCTTGATAAGGAAAATACAAATTCTAAAATATTTTCTGAAATGGAAAGAATTTATCTAAATGAAACTGGTGATTTTGCAATGTTTCATTGCTGACGGGCTGCAAATAGCTATTATTCTTCTTAAGTGGTAGAGAATAGGTTACAGCGATTACATCTGTAAAAAAATATCAAAAAAGCTATTCTTTTTATCTAGAGTATCTCATAACATGTCTCTCTTTTCCAAAATTACCATTTATAGGACGATAATACAACCCCACTTTGACTATTGTGCTAGTTTACTGTACCTGTTGGACAAAAACTGTTTAATGACTTTACACAAACATCAAAAAAGAAGTATGAGAATCATTCTGCAATGCAATAAATATGTTCCAATTGATCTAATGTTAAGAACTTTGAACTGGTATAACGTAAATAAACGCCTGTTTTTCATGACAATGGTGTTCATTTATAAAATAACAAAAAAGTTAGTCCCAAGTTATCTTAGTTCATTAATTACATATAATAATGAGATCCACACTTATCCTACAAGAAACGTGGACAATTTCCATATAGCTTGAACTCGAAATGTAAGCTCAATGAAAAAATTAATCTTCAAGGGCTTAAATGATTTCAATAGCCTCTCAAATGAAGTGAAAAATTTACTGTCTTTAAACACTTTCAAAATTCGTCCAAATGAATTCATTTCACCACTGTACGCGTAAAAAAATAAATTATGGAAGGCATGTGTGTGAGTGGGTTGTGTTTCTCATGTATATTGGGTGTACATGAGTATAATATGTGTATATATTAATATCTGATAATTGTGACACTATAGGTGTATAGGTTGTGACACTATAGGTGTATTATTATTATTTAATCCAATATTCAAAACCCTTAGATGTTTCGAATGTTTTCTTGAATAGTTCTGTTGGTTATGGTTTATTCCAAAAGTAGTTCTCTTTGTTTTTTATCGAATTTATGAATTTGTAAAGTTTGGATAACATTGATATATATTAAATTTTTTGTTTTTATATAAGTCAATAGTTTTTTTTAGACATGTGTTACATAACCTCTCTGCTCTTTTTTCTGTTTCTTATGTATGATCTTTATTGATTTTCAGTATAAGTCTGAAAGTTTATTGTAATAGTTTCAGTTAATAATTACACCTCCACGCTTTCACACTCAGTTTTCTGTCAGTAATATTAAACTTGATAAAACCTTATAATGTTCTATATCTAGTTTATCTTTTACATATTTTTCAGACGGCCGAAAGAAAACTAGAAGGCAACACCATGGAATACAGTGATACGGAGCAATCTGATTCTGAGAGCTCTTCTGACGATGAGAACATGGATGGGCCTTGCAGGGTTCCCGACTCTTCAGATGATGATGACGATCATCCAAGAGGTTTGCGTAAACATGATTATCAGAATGTTAGTCAATTGGAATGGGATAACTCCACCATGTAAGGACATGCCGAGCAGATCGACTGCAGATTGAAGAAAATAAAATTCATTTATTGAATTGTTCGACATATATTTTGAAGTTGGTTTTATTTTTCATCCCAGAAAGAGCACAAAATTTTCAAGAAAAAATATTTCCATTGGATGAATTATTTGTTTCATTAAGAATCCTTCCAGATATTTTAAGTAAATATTCAAAATTTTAATGGACTTGTGGTCACTATAGTAGTTGAAATTTAAAACCAATTTCACCACGATGTCTAAAATCAGTTTTAGTTGATGTCAATTTGACTAATCCTAACTTCTACACTTTCACAAAAATCAGTTACTATCTATCTTTGGTTTCTGCAGTTGATCGTGTTTGATGAAAGAAATTCAAGGTGCAATGCAATCCTGTGCAGGTGCCATAAAGTGCACTCCCAATGCCGTACGTATGAAAACAAAGTATGCCTAGAAAGTCAGCTTTTGGACCTAATACTAAATCAGAAAATGCAGATGCCATTTGCTTTAGCATTTAAATATTGTTTTCGGCGCGTACGGCATTTGATATCAATAAATTAATCGTCCATATTTGTTAGAGATATGTATACAGTATGTTGTATATGTATATCCATACGCCCTTTTTAGCTAGTATGAACATATATTAGAAGCTGTTTACACTCTGCTTGGATTTTCGCCTTTTTTATTGGTATGGCAGCATTTTTATTTTCATAAATATTTCTTGTCAATTTACCAATATTCGTATATTTGAAAAAACTATTTTTTCAATTCATCTCAAAGTATTATTTTATTTTTTACACATTTTTTGCTATTATTGCTTTGAATAAGGGAAATATTCCATATTCAAACTGCTTCTGAGAAGGGGTCTTGGGAATTCTTTTCAAAGCAATGCAACAAGAAATGCTAACAAAAATTTTTCTGATTTTTTTTGAGGTTCCACTAACAAGATTTGTTTTAATAATATGCGCTTTTTTGTACTTACCTTTTTTAGATGTTAAGTTCTCACTTTTACACTATTTTATACAGTAATAAATCAATCATATCAATTCCTCAAATACTGTGCTATCAATTTTTTTGTTTGTAATCGTGTCGGACATTTTCATCGATTTACTAAAACAACATATTTTTGTGTGAAATGTGTTGAAACGTTTTTTGAAAAAAAACTAATAAAACATTGATTGATTTGGACTTTTGTTTCTGTAACAATCATTTTATATTTCTGAAATAATTATGGATTGCTAATAGACTTAGAAAAAGGGAAAACTTGAAAAATCCCCTTTAAAAAAAATAACATGACAAAGATGAATTCTGAAGACATAGATTAATTGGTATTAACTCTTTCCATTGAAAGTCTTGCTATAAATTATACCGAATGTCTCTAAAAAATTCTGGATTTTGGCTATTTTTTATCTTTCTTTAATAGATGAAAATGATACTACTGTGACAACCCCAATCCTTCCTAGATACAAAATTGGAGACATTCTGTAAAGTTTAGCCACACTTGTTGAGAGGCACACTTTTTTACTAAGTTGCTGAATGTATGTTGATTCGAAGAGAATGTCTGATACGCATAACTTTTCTACAAATTTTCTACTTAAGACTTGATGTTTGTCCCTTTTCTCGCACAATGTTCATCAATGTTTCGGTTGGTAGTAACCCAGAAAGATGTACATACGGTTTTGCAGCTAAAATAGTATTTTTTTTATAAGTAGTTATGGGTACTTAATAAATAATATACATATATATGTAAATGGTTACATTTTATTTTTTTGGGAAGGCAATTGGCAATATAACAAAGAGAAAACTATACTATATCATATGATGCAATATTAGAGCGTTTTATGATCCTTATATTTTTTTTGTAATAGTGTTACAGTTTAGAAATTAGTAGCTGTGATGTCAAAAATGAAAACAAAACAATGTTTAGGTTAGAAAAAATGAGCACTTTCTCTGGAATTTCTTTTACCGTTTTGTGAAAATTTCGCAAGTTTTCTGAGGTTAAGGCTAATGAATGCTCTAAAAGTGTTAACAAAATCAGTGTTGATTATTGATGTTACTTCATATATTTCTCCTGAGGATATAGAAGCTTAAAACAGGGTGATTGTTTTTATGAAATTTTTGGATGACGTTTCCTTGTTAAGATTTAATTAGTTACTTCACATGGAAAAACGATTAACCTACCTTTGTTGCAAGTTTTTTTTTATTTCAACAAGTTACCAATTTTTTTGTTTCAAAAAGTGTTCTATCAGGAAACATCTGCAAAACTCGTCAAGTGACTGTTAAAACCCTTTTGAAACATTTTGAAAATTTGGAGAATCTTGTAGAAAAGAAACTTGAATATCAATATGGAGATGATATTTTAAACTGAATGATGTTTTTGTAAATAGTTGTAGATAGTTATTTTTTATAAATTTTTAACTACTTTGAAAATTGTTGAATTTTTATTTTTCAATAAGTTTTGTTTTCATATTTTATGAAGGAGACCTAACATAAAATTTTCAGTCAAGTCTTATTTTGAATATATAAAATGGATAACTTGCGAAATTTCCACTACTAATCTACTTCATAAATGAAGTAATAACACTATTTTTGACAAATACGTAACAAAAACACTGTTACATTCCAATAATCTTAATTATAATTTATTTGTGAAGATTTATGTTACATGAAGATTTATGACTTACTGATAAATGGCTTTTTTGTGTGTTGAAAGAAAACAGAATCAAATAATCCGAATGTCTTTAGGTGTTGAAAAAACCACAATAATTATGTAATACATGAATGTATATTAAAATTTAAAAAATTGTTTCATTTTAAATTCCTACAGAAGTTATTCATGGGTGGAATATAGAGAAGGTAACAAGATTTGTTGTTGAAGAAACTACTTGGAAATGTTGAGACCATTTTTCAGATATAAAATAAATGGATTTGAGAAAACGTAGGTCCATGTAAGAACTCTGTCACATATGTATAAATAGATAAACAACAATATAATTTAACTATAATTCAAAATGTAGAAATGAAAGTTTAGTCTAAGCTCTTCATTCATTCATACATAACAAATAGATGTGTGAGAGAAAAAACTAAAACGAGCAAATTAATATTGCAAGTGAATCCTTTGAAGATTAGATGGAACTTGGTAAAAAGTAACCGAGTTATTTGCTTCCGGGCCAAAACGGAGAATCTAAGGGTTTTATTGTTGAAATTTGACAAAAATATCTGTAACTTGTGTGAACATTTTTTTTGAAGGACAGTTTTATTATTTCTTGTTTATCTGTCTTAGACTCTATGTGGCATAGAAGTTTGTGGGCGAATGTCAGGTAATTCTGAATACATCTGCTTTCGAATGTGGTACATGAAAAATGAATCTAATATCGCTACAATGTCCCAATTTAAATCTTACTTTGAAACCTACAGATAGCATAAACTTATTTAGAACTTTCTCTAGATATACTTTGTGGTTTGAACATACAGGACTCCACACAACTGAGGCATAATCAAGAACTGATCTTATCAAAGTGTGTGCTGATAAATCTCTACTAACTCATAAAATATATCCAGAGTTCAAAACATTTGAGTGAAATTTCATCTTGTTAATTTCATCTCAAATATAACTCCCAAGTTCTTCAATCTCTCCAATATTTATCAGAAGTAAGCTGGGTAATCATGCCCAATTGATGACTGACACAGTTATCTTAATTCAACTCAAAGTAATTTTTTTCTACACCAGTCGGTCAAGAGGTTCAAATCATTTTAAAGTCTCAGCAATCTATGAAAGAAATAATTGTATCTGTTTTTCCGTTGACCGGCTGTCACCCCCTTACGAACGACAACTCTCAAAAATCGAAACTTATGCGAGCTAAGGACTAACAAGGTCTTACCTTTTAACATGTTATTCCTAGCACGGGTTGGATGATAGGAAGTGAAAATCCGGCCTCGCGGCTTGAACCACCAGTTCACACAGCGGTAGATTGAATGAGTGGAGCAAAGCACCCACGTCAACCCGACCGGCTAAAATTTCTCAATATTATTTGTACAGTCAATGAACAGTAACCCTTTTGAGTTTGTTACGTGACTTGTAAGATTGTTGATAAAAATATAATGATTCACAGTGGCTACCCTGTGAATCTCTATAGTTCACATTTATTATATATAACATATAGTTTTCCTATTCATTTTGGCTACATAGAAAACTATTGATTCACTGAGGAATTTATACCTGAAATCAAAACATAGTTTGTGAAGTGATAGTTTGTGAAGAGATTTTCTCAAAAGTTTTTGAGAAATCTATAAATGAAGTGAACTTGATACCGATTTTCAAAAACAGTCAAGGTGTCTCTTTGGTAAATCAGTAAATTAGTAGTTGTGGATTTACTGCCATCTATCAAAGCATTTAGGCAATACCTCGAAAATTGCTCTGAAACAAGGCAATAACTGATGATAGGCATAATATGAGAAGAGGTACTTGAGGTGTATACAGATGCACTTTTTCAATAAAACAAATAAAACCACCAGGTCCAAAGCTAAAACTAGTTTTCAAAGATTTCAAGTACGTCTATCAAATTAGTACCCTCAGTAATACCTACGGTATCTCTAAATTCACATACCTCATTAAAATGAACAAATGAAAAGTGATGACATAAGTAGATTTAAGTCATTAGTGACAAATTCGTAATTTTATGAATGAATTGAGTGCTTAATCTTGTAACGTTTTCCAGTTTGGTGATGAAGAGGCAATAAGGCAATTGTCTTATTCCGAAACATCGGATGTCCACCATTGAGAATGACGGTATTCCATGCAAGTGCAATTTTTACCTCTTTCATATACTATATTGTGTGGCAATCCTGTGAATGATATGTGATTCAATTCCATAACGAATGTTTGGAATGCAAACTGAATAGAGAAAAGTGTTTTTTGTATAATTCAATGTTCACATAAAAATATTTGTTTCAAAAGTATTTTTTTTGGTGATTTCAATGTTTATACGAAAGTAGTTGTTTTGAGAGAGCTTTTTCTTCCAGTTTGTGTCTGAAAGTTACTTTTTTGCATGATCTTTGTAAAGATTTTATTTTGAAGTTTAATAACTTTTTTGAAAGATTCCCACATTTTTTGTATGAAGATGGAGAAGAAAAATGCCACAAACTTTCCCAAAAAAATATATACCTTTCAATATGAACTTGATTATTATGTTTCAAAAATGAATTATTTTCTACTAGTAGATTGCCATTTTCTTCAAGTAGCATTTTCAAGATTTCAATTTCAGCTATTAAAGAGTTGTTTCAGGATTTTTTACTTCACAGTTACTGAGTTCTTATACATTTATTCGAAGAGCTGGGAGGGCTCCTCAAACCAGAGTGACAGTCATCACAAAGGAATAGTAACATCAATCATCTTGATTGAGCATGAATCTTGCATTGTTGAACTGTAACTGCCACGTCTAATAACCTAAGCAAGAATATATCCTACTTCCACACGTCAAAAGCCCCTAATTCTTATTTCACACAGTTTTAAGCTTTTGAGCGATTTTCATGTGAGGACGACTGCTGGTTATATTCGAAATCCATTTTAGTAACCTATTCGTTACTAACTATAGTAGTACGCATTGCGAGGACGAAACTTCAGGCATAAAAACCTACATAACAGGACCAACAAACTCGAAAAATTGTTTTGTCACAACTTTCCGGCTGTGCAAGTTTACACGTTTTGATAAATATATTGCACATAATATAATTAAAAACACAAAACGTTCAAATGTGGTTAGAAATTCATGGACGTTATGAAATGAAAGACTGGAAATCATGTTTTCATGGACTTTTGGAAATTGGATCATAAATATTCAATCCTAATAGGTATAGGGGATGTATTACAGAATATAGGATAAAGAAAATACTTTTGTCTAATTTCTACAAAGTTTATTATTTGTTATCAAGGCCGTAGTTAGGGGGGATTGATCCCCCCGAAAGTTCTACAAGCAACGGCCATCCAAAAATTATATCAAATACAACGATTGACTTGTTTCAACATCACAGGAGCCATTAGAACAACACCAACCGCGACAATGGAATAAATTACTGGTCGAAGTAGGAATGGGTCAATTGAGGCTGAGCCTATGGCGAGAAGCGCTCAATTCAGCGCATCACTGGTTGCCTCTGCTGCAGGCAACCAGTGATGCAATTGAACCCAGGTTTGTGTTTGATAAACCCTACAAAATACAAATAAAACAGAACACAGAGTCAGATGCTACAAATGCAATACGGCTCAAAAAATAAAGAAGGCTCAGGATGTAGAGTGTACTCCAGATCATTAAGCCTAAGGATTAAGTGGGGAATGGGAAAAAAATACCAGCGTGGTTCAAACAGAACTGGCTGGTATCTCAATTGCCACAAAAGAAATAATCAGGAGAGAAATTTCGGGCAAAAACTTAAGAATCTGCACTGATAGCAGAGAAGCCCTATTAGCCTTGAACAGACAACGTGTTACCTCAGTGCTAGTACTAGAGTGCCACCAAGATTTAGCTAAAGCCTCGGTAGATGATAACATTATCCTGAGGTCGATTAAAGGATATTGCCGACCCTTTAGCCAAGGAAGCGGCTGGACTAAGAAGTTTAGGACCCAGTGGCACCTGCGGCCAGATGACTTCGACAATTGAGGAACTAACCAAACGTTACTCCCATGCTCAATCCCTAAAGAGATGGGATGAAATCAAAGGATGCAATCTTGCCAGGATCACCCTGGGCGACCCTGGGAAGCTGACGTAGAAGAAATATCTGGCGATGACCAGGAAAAATCTACGCTTAACAGTAGGATTTCTGACTAGCCACTGTCAACTAAGAAAAACACCTCCATAATGTGGAGCTAGTGGACACATCTCAATGCAGGATGTGTGAACAGGAAGGTGAAACTGTCAGGCATGTCCTATGCGAGTGTCCGGTGTTGTCGTCAATAAGAGAGTGTGTGTTCAGCGAGTCTTGGCCTACACCTGCCGATATAAAGGAGATGTCTCCTAGTGATCTCTTCACCTTCCTGGAAAGGACAGGATGGACGATGACCTAAGAGGACAACTTCTCCAGAGGATGTACAATGGGTCACATGTGTCCTAAATGCTGTGGGCCTACACTCACTCTCCCTATTCTACAGATACAGATACTATTGTAATTATAAAATCCGTTGGAAATTTTATCAAGTTCTTGGCAAAACGAATCAAGTGCTTGAAAGAGAATATTGAAAAAAAACTTTCCTGAAACACAATGGAAAAACCTTATGGCAATGTGCGTACAAACTTTTAAAGATCTTGGCGACACTACCTGTTTCCAGATTTACACCTGAAAAGACTTTCTCTTCTCTGAAACGCCTCAAAACTTATTCAAGAAACTCCACAAGCCAGGAACGACTAAACGGTTTGGCGTTAATGTCAATCCACCGTAGAATTGACATCGACACCGAGGAGGTAACTGATTTCTTTGTGCAAAGAAAGCTAGAAAACTAAATTTGATTTTGTAAAAAGATGTTAATATTTCTATAATGGTTTTTTTATAAATATATATGAACATGTATCACCATTTTTTTCTTTCGTTATTTTTATATTTTATGTTTTTCTACTGTTCCACCAAACCAAACCCCCCGAAATTGTTTTCTGGCTACGGCCTTGTTTGTTATGACCGGTTTCGGTTTGTTACAGTTACTTGAGAATATTCTAACAAACTGAAAACGGTTTTAACAAATAATAATCTCAGTAGAAATTAGACAAAAGTATTTTTTTTTATCCTATATTAATACGAATTTCTACAAAATAAATATGTCATCAATCGAGCAAGGTATAACAGACTTTCATAACGATTGAGAGTGGATCGTTTGATGTTAAATGGAGGTTATTTTGGCAAGGATATATAGAATGGCTGGGTCTAATTTGATATTTATCAATATCCACCTCCGGGAAGATGGTTCTTGACCTTATTAACATAACAGACAACTATTATCATATACAGGCAGGTCAGAGGTATAATATTTAGCTTCCCAGAATAGGTTAACAAATATATTTGTATTCATATATTTAAAGTAATTCAGTTTTCTTTGAATAGAATTACAGAATAATTACCTTTTACAACTTCTTTGAACTGAATGCTCTTGTTTTGTTCTTTATTACTGATGAGTGGAAGGTTAACCAAGAGACTAGTCTTCAAACTGAAATCCAAATTAATCTGCTTTACAAGATTGAAGTATCTAAAAAATGAGTTTCCAGCCAGCCGAAATCTTCCAGAAATGGTATTTTTCAACAAGGTAAATGCTGAAATAATATGAAGGAAAAATGTTTTTATCATCAATTTATTTCATGAAAACATTTACTACATTTTTGATGTGCTATTGCAAACCAATGCATGTGTGTGACATGTCCATATTGAAAGTGGTGCAAATTTCACAAATTTTTCCATCAATATTAATAATGAAATATGGATAGGTATTCATTTTGAAAAATATGAATGAAAGTGCTCCTAATACTTTCTACTTTCATTATACAATTAAGGAAGCACAAAATATCTCGAATATTTTGTTCAATAGTTCAAGTAATTTTGAAACAGAATTCTTGCTTCTATCATGACGGTAGGAAAAAAGGCTTTTTAGTTCAAGTTTGTTTTTATAAGCTAATCTTTCATTTATTCATAAGTTTGCAACAGAATAATTGCCCAAATTCCATTGTTTTGTGGAAAAAATTGTGAGATAATAATTTCTTTATTTAGAGGTACCAAATTAATTACGCTTTCCTACTGTATAAAACTGTTCAAAATTATTAACAATAATGAATCAACAATCAACACTGCTAAAATTTCTATTTTGACTTGGAATGATTCACAATACATTATAAATTACAGAATAGTCTACTTTCAAAGGTCTAGATTCGTGATATTTTTTCCATCGATTAATATGATCTATTAAAAAAAAACTTGTGTGAACCCTTCCTCAAAAATTTCACTAGGAACGTTAAACTCTCGAAAGTTGTAATAATAGATGAAATCTCTATTCTACTGTCATTTATTCAATTGATAATATCTAGAATACCTAGAAGTTAGTGACATATTGGATTAATTCATTGAATACACAATAACAGAACAAAATAGAGGAAATTATCATCATTAGTTTCATGGGATCTCCTAGAGTCTTTCTAAGCAAATAGATTGGCCCAATGAAATACAATATCTGTCAAATTTCAGTAATTTTTCCATTATTGAACAAATGTTCCCTAGTTTTCGAAACACTGTGGCAAAAGTTACCCTCTCCCTGTCTATTAACTGTTCCCTTGTATAAGATCTTATTGAAAAGGGTGTTACGATGTTTAAAACTTGCAGCATGAAGAAAAATAATCACATGAAAGATATCAATACTAGTATTTCTAGTATGGAGGGCGATTTAATCAAAGCGTTTGCAGAAGTCATCAAGGAGTTGTGGTCAGAAGATTCATTTGATAGAGTAGTAAATACAGCCTCCTTAAAAAATCAGATTTTAAGTTTTGCTCCTCGATTCATGGGAAATTCCCATCAAGACGCCTAGGAGTTTCTTCGTTATCTTTTAGATGGTTTACATGAAGACATTAATATAATTAATGAAAAATCTAAACAAATTTTAACGGAGACTGACGAAAAATTGAGCGACAGCGGAAATGCACAAGAGTCATGGCTCACATATTTGAGGACGCATAACTCTAAGATTGTAGATAATTTTGTTGGTTCATTGAAATTCAAGATGAAATGCACACACTGTGGACACTCATCTGTAACCTTTGATCCTTTCTGGAATTTGTCTCTCTCCATACCACAAAGAACCGACCATTTGAGTTTGTGGCAATGCTTGGATTTGTTTACAAGAGAAGAAACTTTGGATGGAATTGAAAAACCGACATGTTTGAAATGCAAGGAAAGGAGAAAATGCACAAAGTCCCTATCAATCCACAAGTTTCCCCATATTTTAGTAATTCATTTAAAAATATTTTCACCATCAGAAGGATTTAGAGGCAAATTGAATGACGTCATCAAATGTCCTCTAGAAGGATTGGATATGGACAATTTTGCAGCAGAAAATGTGGCTACTTGTTGTTATAATCTATATCACAGTGGCACTACTTACAGAGGGCAGTATACAGCATACTGCAGACACCCGTATATTGGCGCGTGGCACAAATACAACGATTCACACGTGTCACCAATTTCACCAAAATCGCTTGTGAGTGGAGAAGCATACGTCCTCTTTTATGAAAAGGATCGAACAAAATCGCACTTTTAAGATAATAATACTTCAAATATCAAATTAGAACAGTGAAAACCTGCTGAGAAGCATGATAAATATTTAAAAATACAAAACACATACAACATATATAAAATGTATATATAGTTCAAAATTGACAATAAAAAAATTAAAAGAAATCACTTGATTGTGATAATGATGTTAGAATTTTCACTTCTCTCCCACAAGGCACTACATCAACTTTGGCTTTGCATATTTTAGCAATGAGCTTCTAAAATATGGTACAAATTCATTATTTGACATTAAATTTAGTGTCAAGAAAATACTGGATAGGACACTTTATACTATTAGAGGCTATTCACTGGTTTTGACAAGATGCTCATTGAAATTAGTTATTGGTTAAAAAAAATCCTAACATGAAATAGGTAAACAGCCTATCAACCTTGCAAACCCCATGAAACGCACTTTTGCAAAAAAAATATAGGTATCTATAAAATTTTCCTCAAAATTCAGGTTTTTTTCGTCATCATGAATTCAAGGAGTACATTTTTAAGAAACAATCACCTACACTAGAACTTTAATTATCAAATTTCGATAAAAGTCTCTATTATTCAGCGTTTTCCAACAATTAATTATTTTTATACTCCATAAAATTTGTAAGGTGGATGAATTTTATAGGACAAACCAAACACAAAATTGTAAAATCAAATCAATGAATATCATATTAACATTATCAATTCTTCAGCATTTATAGTGAACAAATTTCCAAATAAAGTTGGAATGAAACCTTGAATATTTTCTACGACAGTTATATATCAAATTGCCATAAAACATATTTGAGTGAATTCAAGACTTGAATACATTTTATTAATAACTTACGGCAGTGAAGTTGAATTCATCCACCTCACACTAATTAATAATATCTACTACCTCAATCTCGATTACTCTCATAAAAGGCAAACAATAAAATTCCTTTATATTCATATTGGCAATCCTGGCTCTTTGTCGGTTAATTGCCGCCTCTTGGTTTCCTGCGCGTTTCTTGTACAGCAGCCACGAGACTTTTAACGGCTTCTTCGTGACCTGAACAATAAAACATTGAAGTTCGTTGATCTCATTCTAAACGAAAATGGTATTCGAAGTGTTTATGCCAGATTCTTGCGCTGCGAAAGCAAACACATTCATGAGTTGCCCCAAATTTAAATGTGACACTTACAAAAGATGGATGTAGCAGGTGTGAAGTATCAACTTCGTATAGAATTCAAAGTATAGTTGACAAAAATGAAAAGTCATGAAATATTGTACAAAAATTTTAGGAAGTTCCAATGAGCCTTTTTCCTGAGAATATTACAGCGAACGTGTCACGAGAGGCAGTACTAGTAGTTGGGACAAACATATACTATTCACATGTAAAACAGTGTTATTTACGTAATATTAATTTATTATTTAAAAATATAAATCTAATATAAAAATTATTTTGTGCTAATATAATGCCAACAAAGTATTTCTATTTTGCGAATTGTGAGTCGGATAATCGATATCCGGAAAAAACGTGTTTTTTATACCATTTATAAAATCATAATAATGAGGTTAGATGTAAGAAATGGATACATGCTTCGAGGAGAGTGGATTTAACAGTGCAAAAAATAAATAAATATTCATATGTATGCTCTAAACATGAAATGAATAGTAAACTTTTCATAGTTAATTACCATTGATTAGAATGAGATATAACCTCAATCGTTTATTAAACAATATCCATTTATTATATTTAATTAAATTTTATTCATTACCATCTATATTTGATTCATATTTCACTCGGAAATAAATCTGAAATTTATAATTATTTTAAATTTTGTTTATTACAGTTTGAATCTGTCGCTACTATTTTACTAGAGTCTGTATACTAAACTGCCAATTAATTAACTTTTTTTTCAGTTACTTTTAAATTATGGCATGCAAGCTAACGTTTTAATGTTACAACATTGTTATACTTTACAGTTGCAAATTTTAGTTTTACTCCAGGAACATCTTCTTGTGTTAAAAACATTATTTTTTAATTGTACTTTACCATATGTTTATATGAGGATAAGGCAATGTTTGTCCCTACCGAACTACTAGCGCTGCTAGTGAGTGATTTTTCGTACTTCAGGAAAAAGGTTCATTAATGTAAAGCAGTTCACTCCAAAGTATGGTGGCAGATGAGGGAAGGTCATTTTCAATTGACTTTACTGGGTACATGGAATTATTCTTTCAAGGAGTTATAAGAAAAATTATTTGATAGTTGAGAAAACCACACACCATCTTTTATTAACAAAATACAAAATATCTGTTATTTTATAATAATCTACCAGTCAACAATTCGTGAGAGTGTACCCAAAGACAAGGACTGTGATGGAGGGGAACAGTCATTTTACTATCATTACATTTCTTTCATCGAAATTTTTTTTTAATTATTTACAGATTTCACTTTTTAAAATAAGGAAAGAAATGAGGACCAGTTAAATTATTGCTAGTAATTTTTTGAGTTTTCTTTACTGAAACAAATTATCTCAACTTTGAGTCCTACTTTCAACTCATAATTAATAAACATCAAACATTTTGCAAATCAATAATGAAGAAGCAGCTCGCAAAACTAAAAATTTCGGGTTACAAAAGTCAAATAAGATGTTGAACAAGAGTAACTCAAATAATAAAATCCTGGGTTCATAAAACCAAGAAAAAAATCATTATCTTGAAGAGAACGTTTTTATTATTGTCAATGTTTCTCATGTAAATGTTTAAAGCTTTTTAGATAACCTACTTTCAATTGAATTATTTTTAAACCCTCACAACATAGATATTGTTTGTGAGCCAATGCTCACAATATTTGTGGAGAAGCTCTCCTACTTGCAAGACAATCAAGCCATAAAATTGTTGAAATTTCAGACATTAGAGACATTACAATCGAAAACATTAATTGTAAGTGTAGTAACCATGTAGTCAATACATGTAGAACTAGTGTGAATATTCTAGAAGGACCCTTGTAATTATTATAAGACTAATAACAATCAAAAATGTTGTTCGTGGTTACTACACTTACAATTAATGTTTTCGATTGTAAAATATTTCAGCCAAATATAGCTGACCATTTGGGTCATTTATTATTATTCTTTATGATCCCAATGAATCTAGAAAAATGGCCGATTCATCTATAAACATACATCAGTGGCACCCTGTAAACTTCAATGAATTCAGAACAAGACTAAGCTCAAGTGATATGAATAATGGATTGTTTCAACTTTTTGAACAAATTTCCTGGTATTGGTTGTATGATGTTTCTTGTCCTTCAAAGAAAAGTAGGCCTAAAAAATAAATCAAACTTGTGATTTCAAATGAATCCATCAAAGAGAGCAAAGCGTTAAGAGAAATGTTTTGGTTAATTTCTACTAGCTGTAATGTAGACCCTCAAGCTGTGCAGGTTCCTAAAGCAAAAACTGAAAGAACACAAATTGAAAATAAAAATGTCTCTGTTCCGATTCAAAAATAAGGAACTCCAGAGTAACAAACCTAAACAAGTTTGGGAAAAATAAACATTGAATTAGGAAATAAAAATAGAGCATCAGGAAACAAACCACCTATTACTTTTACAAATGAGTTAAATGTAGAAATTATAGATCCACAAGAAATCTCAAACCTTTTTGATGGAAATTTTTCATTTTCTGCCGAATTGCTCATCTCAGAACAAAATGTTTCACTTTCTTGTATCTTTTCTGTTAATACCGTCAGTCTGTATTCCCTTTCACAGAAATGGAAATTCTAATACTCTTGAAGCATTAACAAATAAAAACTCCACTAATATTGATGGTATCTCAATAGTTACTGTGAAAAAAAAGTATTGGCTTTATAATCGAGTCACAATTGTTTTTGATGAATCAGTTATATTTTGTAGGTTGTTTTTCAAAAGTATTAAGAGGGCTTTGATATTTCTTCTACACAAAAAAGGTGATAAAACAGAGATAGATAACTACAGGCAAATTTCTTTGCTTTGCTCCCTCTCTAAACTGTTTGAGAAAGTTGTTGGTAATATAATTTTGGATTACATGGATCAAAACAATGTTAACTCGAAGATTCTCACGGACAAAGTATGATGAGCTGTTTTCTCAGGTTTCGCTTCGTATTTTGTGTATTTTATCCCCATAAGGATTATTCTCACAACGTTTCAGCAAAGTCCCATTTGCAATCATCTGGTAATGCCTGGAGTTTTTCAACTAGACTATATATATATATATATATATATATATATATATATATATATATATATATATATATATATATATATATATAGTATATATATATATATATATATATATATATATATATAAAAGAAATTAACTTTAATACCTGAACAGTAGGTTGAATGGACTGACCCCTATCAGAAAACAACTACACCCCTGGCTAATACCACGAAGGGCGTTGGATTATATCCGATAGGCGTCAGTGCAGTGCAAAATAGTGGCCATCATCGACCTAAAGTCAAAGATATTTCATAATTGAAAATCGGAATTTTTTCAGAGTATTTCATTCCTATTCCTAAGTTGGAGCATACAACAAAATTTCACTCAATCTAGTGGACGAAGTACTAAACAACTGCATATCCGAAATTTGCCCGATTCCTCTGAATAAGAAAAATTTTCTTATTAGTCAGTGGGCTATGCTTGAAGACTGGCATTAAACGAATCTGAAGAAATTAACTTTAAACGTTCAAGCCAGTCTCGAATATACCTACACAATAGGTTGAATGGACTGACGCCTATCAGAAAACTACTCCCCTGGCTAATACCACGAAGGGCGTTGGAATATATCCGACAGGCGTCAATGCAGGAATCTTTGCAGAAAACTTCCTGCATATGCAATTGGCAATACAACTGAAAGAGTCGACCTTCAATTTTGAAACAGGCACACTTGCAGACCGGTTTCGGGCTCATTAGCCACTCATCAGTACAAGATAGTGACCATCATCGACCTAAAGTCAATGATATTCCATAATTGAAAAAAGGAATTCTTTCAGAGTATTTCATTACTTTTCCTAAGTTGGAGCGTACAACAAAATGTCACTCAGTCTAGTGGACAAGTACTGAACAACTGCATATCCCAAATTTGCCCGATTCCTCTGAATAAGGAAGAAAAACTTTCTTATTAGTCAGTGGGCTATGCTTGAAGACTGGCAGTAAACAAATCTAAAGAAATGAACTTTAAACATTCAAGCAAGTCTCGAATATACCTACATAGTAGGTTGAATGGACTGACACCTCCCAGAAAACAACTACTGCCCTGGCTAATAATATGCAGCAAATTTTCTGTGAAGATTTCTGCACTGACGCCTGTCGGATATAATCCAACGCGCTTCGTGGTACATGGAAGACCACAGTCTGATATGGTATTTTATCAAGTCCCAAAGACGTAATGCTAGGAGTGCCTCAAGGTTCCGTCCTAGGACAATTGTTCCTCAACTTCATAAAAGGCCTCTCTGAATTCTTTTCGGATTGTCATATAACCATGTTTGCTGATGACACCGTAATTATTGTGGCCGGCAAAAAGTAAGTTGTTATCAGACAAAATAAATACAATAGTAGATAAATTGAGTGCTTGGTGTCAATGCAACAAACTCATTCTAAATAAATTGAATAATGAAATCATTTAATTGGGAGAGATTTCAGCAGTGATTCTTACACATTAAATGGCATTCAATCATCCAGCGATGTTATGTTCAACTCAATTATGCATATTATTCAATCAAACTATTGAAAAACACTGTAGATAACTTTGGATTGTTGAATGTTTAGTTTTCGATGGCTCATTCTCACATGAACATTAATATCGTGTCTTCGGATCAGCCAGGAAGTTTTTTTGCTCAGAAAAGGTTATCGAGATAAATATTTAATATAGGTTTTCTAGATAGTTGTAGATCAATTTTCCTACGAGAGGGCCTCTTGACTGCACCTTCTATATTTATCTTGATATGTGTCTCTTTCGTCCATAAAAATATCAATATATTTGTCACAAAATCTGATATTTATGGTAGATATACCCGCCATGGGAACCTATTGAGAATTCCCCCGCATATTAACGCTAATTTACGATTTAAGATGCTCCCCACTATTTCATGCAATGAAATGTTATAATAACTTACCGTCATCTATCAGGAAAACAGAGTCAGAAAAACGTTTTAATATTGAGGTAAAGAATCTACTCTTGCAGAAATGATACTACAGTCCTGAGAAATTTTTACATGACATCGTGTCTTGACATTTTGAAAGCATTTGGTAGTAGAGCTTCATCTCGGATTGTGACGCCTTTATATTTTTTATATAAATTTCAGTGTTGTGAAAGTTTTGTTGACATCAATTATATCTAGTGCTTTTCTGTTGTTTTGAATTTTTTGTATTTTATTTTGACTTATCACAAGCACTCAGTGTATTGAAGTGACAAATGAATATGAATAAAATAAATATGAATATGATGGTTTTTCCACCAATAACCATTCATCAGAAGGACAGATGGGATAATTTCATGAGACTTGCAGAGATGAACAATTTCAGTGATTGCTTAAAAGCCCAGATACTAGTACAGTATTCCTATAGTCATCAGAGTGTGGTCAGATTACTAGAAGTACTGTTTTTTGTTTTCAACTTATAAAAATTTGAGCAAAAATTCGATATTTACTATTTTGTAACTATTTCCTAACGCAGTTTTTGATCCACGCTTACAGTAAGCTGTTTTTCAACTTCGAAACTAATATTTAACAATCCTCATTTTTCTGATAAAATTAATTTCATTCCACAAGAAGAATGTTTTTCAATAGTGAATGTGAATTTTATAATAATTGTCATAACAACTGTATCTCATAATTATCAAAATACCTTCAAAACTATCTGCCTTTCGCAAAGGTGCCATGGGTGCTGGAGACGACAGTTTTTGACAAACATGGTGTCTGCGTTTCGGTGGAAAAGTTTCCCAGCTCCTCTGCTTTTGAGCCATCGTCATGTTTTTGTTTCGACTATTAATAAACACCACAAGGGTTTTATCGGGACCTTCAAAGCTTGAACGTCGGCTTGAAGTGCTCAAAGAATCTGCAGAATCGTGCATCGAGTAAAACACATTGTCCTCGCCATCACTGTAAGGATATACCTGAAGAAAAAAGCATATTGAATACGTGAAAATAAATGAAATCATTAATAATGACTGATTATATCATACTACTCGGCTCGGCATACGGCTCAAACCTTTGTCATCTGGGCTGGATAACTCTGCTCCAATTGAGAGATTAACTTCGAACATTTCGCCCATAACTACGATGGGCATCTTCAGCAGTGTTGGTAGCAATGCACTGCGACCCTCTCTTTGGTAAACTCATTAATGAGTTGTAATGGAACCACCAAGATTTAGCCAAAGCCTCGATAGATAATAACATTATCCTGAGGTGGGTTAAAGGGCACAACAGGAGTAAAGGTAATCGCATTGCCGACTCTTTAGCCAGGGAAGCGGCTGGACTAAGAATTTTAGGACCAAGTGGCACCCACGGCCTGATGACTTCGACAATTGCGGAACTAGTCAAAAGTTACACCCATGCTCAATCTCTAAAGAGATGGGATGAAATCAAAGGATGTAATCTTGCCAGGATCACCTTGGGCGACCCTGGGAAGCTGGCGCCAAAGAAATATCTGGCGATGACCAGGAAAAATCTACGCCTTACAGTAGGATTTCTGACTGGCCACTGTCAGCTAAGGAAACACCTACATAATATGGGGCTAGTGGACACACCTCTATGCAGGATGTGTGAACAGGAAGATGAGACTGTCAGGCATGTCCTGTGCGAGTGCCCGGAGTTATCGTCAATAAGAGAGTGTGTGTTCGGCGAGTCTTGGCCTACACCTGCCGATATAAAGGAGATGTCTCCCAGCGACCTGTCCACCTTCCTGGAAAGGACAGGATGGACGACGACCTAGGAGGACAACTCCTCGGGAGGATGTACAATGGGTCACATGTGGCCTAAGTGCGTGGGCTTACACTCACCCTCCCTACTATTATTATTATTATTACTCTACAGATACAGAGTTGTAATGGAATGCTGCCAACTACCGCTGAAGATGTCCATCGTAGTTGTGTGCAAAACATTCGGAGTTAATTTCTCCATTGGACCATGGCTACCCAGCAAGATAACCGTAGTTTGAATTTAATTTCCGGCCGTGAAACTTTTAAACTTTGAATGTGTATATGTCTGTAACAGTATGAGGTGTAGCAGATGTGTACCAGCACAAAACGGTTTTGATTCTTCAATATATACATACAACTATTGTATCATTTAATATTGAACCACTTAAAACAAAAGAGTCACTCATATAAAATTTATAGTAGTATAACAACTGTGGTTGTGATAAAGCAATTTCAACTTTTGGTATTCCACAATGTTCGGTTCCACTCTATGAAGCCAATATCAAACATTTTACTTTCTTGGATAATCACTTCTTATTTGCAGAAGACTTTGCAATATTTTATTCAGAAAAGTGATCTTAGAAAAAATATACGAATGACAAGAAATGGGTAAATTATCTCAATTTAACAATTACTCTGATTTCAAACTGCATAAGAATTTCTAATTAATTAATAAATTTCGAGCAGTGAATAAATTTTCATGAAACAAATAAGTTTCCTAGTTTAAGTGGTCATGCATTCATTCTCTCGACAAGTAGAACTGGAATCTCCAGATCAGAACAAAAATACTGAAGTATTATTCATCTCCTGATGATGCTAACTTTGTTAGCGAAACGCACAAATGATATGATGTTACTTGATGCAGCACTGTATCAACGATTTGGTAACTCTCGTAATCTCACAAATTATCTTGCTAAATTATCT
This sequence comes from Leptinotarsa decemlineata, assembly GCF_025532065.1. Classification (NCBI taxonomy): domain Eukaryota; kingdom Metazoa; phylum Arthropoda; class Insecta; order Coleoptera; family Chrysomelidae; genus Leptinotarsa; species Leptinotarsa decemlineata. Next base: position 259,559 of record NW_027412549.1, on the reverse strand, counting down.
TTTATTCTGTTTGGTATTACAAATAATAGTGCAGTCTTCAAAGATCTTGCAAAAATTAAGAGGTCCTTGTATTTTCTCAAAATTGAAATCACAAGCTTCATTTTTTTTCAAGTTATCGTGGTTCTTACTTTTGATATTTATTGTTGAAAATACCTTTTTCTTCTGTTGCTTAACTGGCAGTTTTCCTTTATTTTTGCATTTTGGGCTACTAGGACTAGACCTGGTTTCATGAGCCAACGTTTTAATATTTTGACTAGTGGCATCAGAAATTCTCTGATACTCTGACTCAGACTTAGTTTTTCTACTCTCACCATCCGATTTGCTAGTGGCATTAATTTTATCACAACTTTTGCCTATTTTCTTGTGCATGATCCTCTGCTTCACACTTAATTTTGCTGGAATAACAAACAATAACAGAACAGATTTAGGATTTTAATTGAAAGGGGTATATTTTTAGGAGAGAATAATTTTTGTAAAAAAAAAAAAAGGTTTTGGCTTTCTACTTCTCTATCTTTATACAAAAAAAGGGAATCTTCTAATGAAAGGAAGAAGGAAGTTCATTTCAAAATGAACTCTTCACAAAGATATCATTTACAGGATTGCTACACAATGTCATATATGAAAGAGGTAATATTTCACTTACATGGAACACTGTCATTCTCAATGGTGGACATCGATGTTTCGCAATAAAGCACTTGTCTTATTGCTTATTCAGCACCAATCTGGATAACATTACAAGATAAAGCACTAAATCCATTCATAAATTACTTCTTTGCATGATTTACACATCTTTGTAAAGAGTCTATTTTTCATAAAGATGGAAAAGTAGAAAGCCAAAACCTTTCTTTCACAATTAATATATGATAATTTTAAATTATATCATGGAACTACAATGGCAACACTTACCTATTGAGTCCAAGTCTGTTTTACTCAACTTTCGGTCATCTTTTCCCAATTGTCTGTCAGTTTCTGTATCGGATTTTGAAGTTGGTTGACTCTGTCTTCTATTTATAATATCATGTAATTTTTCCTTGATATGGGCCTCCAATCGATCAATATTTTGCTGCTGACTGAATTGGAAAAAAAAATTCTACTGTAGCAGACGAGACCACAAAATCATAAATAACAGAAACAAAATTTGAGTTTATATATGTATGATTTACCTAGCCATAAAAGTCTTTTTAGTTCCCGGCATTTGTGTAGTTGACATTGACTTTTCAGTGTGTCCCGCTGCTGACTTGCTTCTTTCCCTTTCTTGTATATTAGGACGGACTTTTTCTAGTAATTGACCAAGTACTTTGCTACGTGATCTTGGTATTTTACCTAATGAAGCATCGGATTGTTGCAGGAGACCTAAAAGTTCAACTGCTCTTCTGATTGTATCCAACATTTATTCACGAGAAGATAAAGCAGAAAGGTATATAATGAAAACGAATAGATTTTAATGTTGCTAACGTTTTGCAGGAATTACTTGAAGGCCTTCAGCCACGAGGTATGGCTAGAAAATAACGGGACTGATTTTCTGTGAGACATATTGTCGAGTCACCTGACATCCTTCTACACATTCCAGCCGGTTGGACGACAGTAGTATGCTCAGTTGGGTCGAAACGTGTATCTGCTGCTCGTCGGAAAAATGGAAGGTATTTCATTTCAGCAAAATGTCAGTGTGAAATTTCTAGTAAAACTCGTAAATCCGCAACAGAGACTTATGTATGTATGTATGGGATGAATGTATGTCACATACACGGGTTTTTGAGTGGTAAGAAGAGCGAGAAAATATCGAAAATGATTCAAGCTCGTACTTTTTTCAACTTCTAAAATAGATGAAAACATCAAGAAAATAAGCAATCTCATCCGTCAAAACCGCCAGTTTGAATATCCGTTCAATGAAAGGGCTCACAAATGGAAATGTTTTCTAACGTCTTGAAAAACATCAAGATTCTAGATCCTAGACTGTCGGAAACATATATTACATGTGACGATGTCCAAATCAAATCATTCAAGGCAACGATAAATGTTTTTTTGACAACCAAGGACTTCAATGAGTGAACTGAGTTCCTGTAGGACAAACAGTGAATATAGAATATTATCTTGAGGTTTCAGCCACTCTACATGAGCGAGTAAGAAGAAAGCAACCAGAATTATGGAAGAACAAGTAGATAATGCTTTATCAGGACAGTGCTCCAGTACACACTGCACTGATTGGTAAGTAATTTTTGGTTACACATGAAATCCCTGAGGAATATCCCCCCTTTTTGCCAGATCCATCTAGATGTGAATTTTTATGTTTCCAAAAGTAAAGAAAACTTCGAAAATAACCAGAAGCTGTGAAGAAAAAGTGACAGAATTATGAAGATGCTTTCAGAAAAATGCACTATTTCAAACAGAGAAAAACTCTAATGGTAAACTGTAGGGATAATCGTGGGGGATATACTGAAGGGGATAAGGTGAAGGTTATAAAGGGAAAAAGGAAAAGAATCACACCAAAAATCCCTGTTATTTTCTATATAAACCTCATAAATATAAAAAATATATTAGCAAAATGTTAGCAATGGGATATATCTTGCTGATAATAGATGAGGTCATATACATAATGAAGGAGAAAGTGTGAGAGAGAAGATTTGTTCTGATGATATATTTTCTTGACAAATGTCTAAAAAAAGAAGGGGAAATGACAATAAAAATATTGACTATAAACTTCATATCTAATTATGATAAGGCTTCAGGAAAGAAATAACATTCACGAATAATGAATAATAATATCAAACCCAGAAAAAAAAAGTTTCTTCCTCAAACCAGAAATGTATCACTCTTATCGACGCACGTACAACCAACAAGTTGATATTATTGGGAAATGAACTGCGCTTCATTTTGTGATGATTCAAACTTTATTGGTGGACCGAACGTTGAGAAAAGTGTTGCAGTTCTGTTGTGTGTGAGCTGCGTTTGTTTCGTGTTCATTTTAACCTTTATTATTATGTGCTTTATTGTTTTATTACCCTAATCACGACTTCACATACATATAATTTTTAATTGGATTTATCTGTTTCTATTCAATATGAAGAAATAAATTATCAATGATAGGGTTGAATGAAATATTTTGGGGCATAGTTCTTTTGTAGTAGGCAGGACTGAATAAGAAAACATTCTGGAATTCTTAAATGCAACAATTTTGAAGAAAATATTAACCAAACATCCCTTATAAGAAATATACACTTTTTTGGTCACCCCCCGAACTTTCACTCAACTTTGAATATATATATATATATATATATATATATATATATATATATATATATATATATATATATATATATATATATATATATATAATATGTTAGATATGTAATTTATAATTGGAATTTTATCTTGTTAACTTGTATTTTTTTGTAACTCTAATTTATCTACTAGCATTTTTTAGAAACTATATTGACGAATCTTATCCTCTCAAACTTATTATTTTAGAAATTGTATTGACGTGTCTAAAAACTGTGTGTTTCTTGAGACTAATAAAATTATTATTATTATTATTATTATTTGTGAAACTGTGTCAGTTGAGGGAGTAACAACATATTCAGCCACCACAGACATCTTCAGGAGTACGGTAGACAGGTCTAAAATTTGGGCATTTTCAATTTTGTCGTAAAGTTATATTTAGCATTCCAAACAATTTTCTCTCAATTTTCTTGGGGGTGATGTACATGATGAAAAATTTTTAAAATAGAAACAAGTGCATGTTCCCTATAAATTGAATAAAGAAATCAATTTTACTGGACTACAAAGAATAAGTAGTTACCATGGTAGTAGTGACACTGTTAGGTCAATACTGTCAATACAAATATTTTAGAAGACCAAGTTGGTGGACTGTGCAAATACCGTAATATGGTTAGGATAACAGAAGAACTGATAAGAAAAAGATCAGAACACAACGAAGGTACCTTCTCCAATTCAATAACGCAATAGTTGACAATAATCATTTCAATTTCAAGGTATAATAGGCACTCTTGAAGAACTGTCACTACACCAAGAAGACATAGAGAAAATCGAACACATCAACAACTGGTGCAAAGAGTTGCAGATCTTATATCTTCAAGCGAATCTCATTTCAAAAGTCGAGAACTTGAACAAACTCAAAAAACTCCAGTATCTCAACTTGGCCATCAACAATATCGAAGTGATCGAAAATCTGGAGAGGTGTGAATCCTTGGAGAAACTCGACCTGACACTAAATTTCATAGGGAACCTCGAGAGTGTTTGTTCTTTGAAAAACAACATTTTCTTGAAAGATCTATATTTGACGGGTAAACACAATTGCAATCAATATGTTGATATTTTCCCCTCTCAAACAGTCACTGGTGATTCCAAAGGTTTGATTTTGTGACACTACGACTATAATTATAGTTGTTTCCTATAATACCAACCTAAGAAATATTGGTAGTTGTTTAAAATTTCTATTCAACATTCTACCTAGAAAAAGACATTTACAAATCACTCAAATTTTAGGAAACCCTTGCTGTGACTTTCAAGGATATAGGGATTATGTAATAGCCCATCTTCCTCAGTTACAGAACTTAGATGTAAAGGAGATAACACATAGTGACAGAATTAAAGCTCAGCAGAATCTTTCTGAAAATGAAAAACATGTTAGAAAATGTCAGGAGAAATACAGGTAGTTTTCTTCAATACTGTAGGTAGGATGCACATATATTGAACTTAGTTTTGTCACACACAATGTTTTACTAAGAATACTGGAAGTCTCATTAAAATTTCATCACAAGTCAGGATTATACCCGACATTAAATACTTTTCAGGTCATTCCGACAAGAACAAATCACACGTGTATCGAGAAGTAACAACTCAAGTATTCAAGATGAAGAATTTTGGAAAATGCAGAGTGAAAACTGCCCTGAAACTAGAGTTGAGATAGCGAATCGTCAACAAAAAAACAAAAAAACTGCTGATAAAAAAGACACCTCCGTCAAAAAATCTGTTAGGCTATTCTCGAAAGACGGTAGACCCCTCAACATCAATCAAGCTAAACTTGACTTCACATTCAGCGATGACGATCCTAAGCAGTTTGTTTTAGATATTGCTGTTTATAAATTTATGGACAGTAACTTGATAGAAGTCGATTTGCAACCGATATATGTGAAAATAACTATCAAAGGTATATTTTATCCCGTAGTTCACCATGTCTGATATTTTTTAATGCTTTTTCAAATATTTTAGGCAAAATATTCCAAATCGTTTTTCCAGAAGAAATATTCACAACTAAAAGTATTGCCCAGAGATCACAAACCACAGGACACTTGTTATTGAAACTGCCAAAAGTTAATTACAAACCGCCAATTCGCCCTGAATGCAACACCTTAGAGAAAGAAAAAAATAAAAATGAAAAAAAAAATGAATATCTGGAAGTTAACGAAAAGAATGGAATGGATTTTAGTAGAATTGTTGAATATAATAACAAAGTCAAAGATTTGTATGACGATCCAGAAATTCCTCCACTAGAATATTGTTAAGAAGCTATATTTTTCAATGAATGTAAACTTTCGTTACTTTAAATAAATGTGTCAAAGCTATTTTCAGGCTTTGTTAGCTGTGGATATTATGCCTGAAATTTTCCTCCACGACAGAGGTATGCATTAACAGGTAGTAATCAAGAAACACTATACCAGCTGGGTTATTTATTTATTGCACGGGATCACCCCTTTTATAATAGTACAAGCATCAAATATAATGAATATTCATATACAGTTTAATAATTGAAGAAAGGACTAAAAATTCAAAAGTGAGATTCGAAGTAAACTCAATCACGTGAAAATGAGTAAAAGCACTAAGATAAACATAGTTATAGATCATACAATTTAAAATACAGAAGTGAATGGCAACAATAATATAAAAGATATACTTTAAGTAAACGATCAATAGGAGAGAGCATTCTATAGTGTGTATGATGAAAGGAATCGTGAAACAGATCATTATTTCTGAGAGTTCTCTTTGGCACATGTAAGTGATATGTCTGAAAAAGCTTTTGTATAGGGAAACACATATTAGGTTTCTGTAAAACTGTTCAGTGAAAATCTCACGAAGTGTTTCTTGAATATGTTATAAATTTTCATCAAATATTGGCCGATTCTATCACATATTATCAAGTAGTATGCACTGCGAAAAAATTAGGCTATGCGTTGCCTCAGCGCCTTTGAGGTCTACCACAGTTTTAAAAGAAACTTCAGGCATAAAAACCTTCAGACCATTGCTAACAAACCTGGAAAATAGCTTGGACACAATTATGTTTTTGTAAGTTACTGATAGAAAATATCAAAATAGCAATTTGATTTTAATACAGGCATTGAAGAATCTGGATAACTGTAATTTATGGAATTATTGGGTTACCATTTTCAGTGAACCTGGGTGCTCAATATACTGTAACAATTTTTTTTCAGTTGAGTTTCTTACATTTCATACATCAGGTTTTTCATTATTCCTGCATAATAAATTTGATTCAACTTACTAATGTAAAAACATGTTTTGCATTATTCTCTTTTCATTATAATTTATTATATAGACAACATCAAATGGCAAAGGACAACTAACCTCACTTACCAATGTGCTCCAAAAGTGCCGCCAGATGTTGAGCTTGTTCACTTTGACCTTGGCCTGCTTCACTATGGCTGCTCTGAGCTTGCTGAGCAGGCGTCAGACTTTTTATAAGTGGTTCCAACTGTGTTGCTAACTGAAAATAGAGGTACAAAAGAATAATCCAAAACTTCATATCCTACATAGAATAAAAAATTGTTAATAATAAAATACTGTGGTAGTATTTCTGCATTTGATTCTCAACACTTTTAACCATGAAAAGAATAAAATAAGTGGAAATCATAAGAAATTTGTAAATATTCCCTAATTGTTGAATTTAACTTCTTGACCTGGCTTTTACAACTGTATAAATTGTGTGCTTCAATAAAGTCTATCTATCTGTCTTTACCAATTTTATATTTTTTCAGATTGTGTAAGGTGAAAACACCCAAAAAAGTTTCATAAAAAAGCCTGATTTCATTCTGCAAAAAGTTCATATACTTTGAAGTGGTAACATTAGTGCCTATCAAACTGTATATAGTCCATAACTTATAAATACATAACACACAACACTGCCAAGTGAAACTTACTATAGTACAATTCCATAATAGTAGGAACTAAATTCTCACAAATATTGCATTAAAACGAAAACATTGTTGTCAAGGTTGTGATTTTATAAATTTTATCATCATTTTTCCTCATCTGCTTAGTATAATTAATTTCCATACAAGAGACAGATTTAGGTAAAAACGTCAGTCATTTCTGAGAATTTAGTGCCTACTATTTTGGAATTATAGTATACATAACCAGAAGATACAATTTGAATTCTGAATTCAGGTCAAGAAATTACTCTTCTTATTTATAATGAAGGATAAATACCTGCTAGGTAAAAACACAAGTGCTTTTTCATTTAATTCCTAGTAATTATGAATATCCATCAAGTATTGGTCAAATCAATGAAAATAAATACCTGACTCAAGTGCTTGAGTTCATTTCTCAACGTATTGACATCAGCCCTTTGACAGCTGAAAACTTCCTGTTCAACTCTCAATCTCCACAGCTGTTCTTCCCATGAAGCATCAAACACAGAAGCCATTCTATCAAGATCTTGCTGTTGTCTGAAAAGAATGATTTCCTCATATTACTAGTAGATGGTTAAAGCAAGGGTACAAAAGATTACAGTTTTACATAGGAGTACCTTACAAATGCAAGAAATGTAACTAAAAAATAAGTAAAAAATCCATAGTCATGCAACTCTCTAACCTTTCCAAGTTCTGATCCAAATGCAAACACTCTCGAATCAACACCTCATATCGGGAGAGTAACGGTGGTGTCTGAGCCTTTCTCAAAGCAGATATATCTTTGTGCAGCTCTCCGACTTTCTCTTTAACCAAGTTAAATTGCTGGTTTAGTTCCCTTATTTGAGATTCAAATGATCGACAGTGGGAAGAGAAAGAGCTTTCTCCTTCAAGAAGTTTGTTTTTTAGGGCAGTTTGCTGTTTTTTTGTAGTAGGGGGAGCAGTGTCATATACTCTGGAAGCTGGACAATAAGGAACATTACTTTTATAAGCAGGGAAAAATTTATTAGGAAAAATGAAAAATATACCACTAGTGGTATAAAAGCATAGGAAGTTTTATTTCAAATTTTTCATGATGATCTCCTACCACATAGTGAAGGCTACTTCCATCTATTTACACAAATATTTTATGTACTTTAAATGGAAACTGACCTGCAGCTAATTCCGTCTGATGCTGACTGACAGCGGCAGGACCAATCCAAGGTTCAAGACACTGAGCGAACTCACTACGATAGTTAGTTTTTATCTGTGACGATTGCAAAGATCTACAATTAAATAGAGAGGAAAACTTCTATTAATTACAACTTATTAGTCATTTATTTGGTAAAAATAAGACTTGTCGGATTGTTCCGAAACAAATACTGTCCATATAAACTAGAAAACTTCTGCCAATTTAGTTGGTGAACACACTTTGTGAAAAGTGTTGTAGTTCTGGTGTAAAGAAACAGAATTTGTTTCAGATTCATTTTATGCCTAACGTTCCAGATCTCTTTTTTATTATAGGATTATATCTAACTTTTTTAGTATGCATAACACATTCTCTCCACTAAAAAAAATATTTACCTCACTGGTTGGCTCAAGTTCCCAACTACGGCAAGTCTTTCGATAAGAGAGGGGCATAACTCCAAAAACTGATATTTATTGGCTGCAGCAGTGAAAGTGGTGCATAGTACTAAGTGCAATTGAAGAACTGGCATAACAGTGCCTAAAAATATAACAAATAAAATACAAGTATTTGTTATTAAATTTGTTAATAATGAAATAATATAATGATGAATGTGACAACTGTAAAATACAGAAGCTTGCTAAAGCATCATACAAATAACTTGTTTTTTTGTAAGTGGACTGTAATCAAACAAAAATACAATTTTGGTGCAAAACACTGGTTATCATATAGGTATCCTTAAACACAATATTTTTCTTCATTTTTGAGGAATTTAAGTTTCATTTGTAGTACAAAGTGCTGCAATTGACTTTGTTAATCACATAACCACTGAATCAGATAATAAAAATTGTATATCAGTATTTATTGATCTTCAAAAGGTTTTCGATGTTATGGATCATAAAGTACTTTTAACCAAATTTGAGGCAATGGGTTTAAAAAGCAAAATGTATAATCTCAAATCTAGTCGTCTACAACATAGTCAGCAGTGTTCCAATTTTAAAAGTGGTTGGTCAGTCCATTCATAATTTGTAAATAAATACATTTTCAGATGTTTCAATTATAGTACCTGGCCACTGCACCACACAATACTTATAAAATTTAAACATCATCTTTCTGTGGAGAAACTGCTCGATATTTGTTCCTACACATATTCCAAAATCACATTTGGCAAATCCCATGTAGCTTGGTGAAATTTTCAACTTTGAATCAGCCCACTATTGCCTACTTCATTATGACAAGATGTAAAGTGGATAAATTCAAGTATTCCCATGATGCAGTTGGTGGTACTACCTTTCTTTTTACCCTGTCTTAATATTGGTTATTATTCCCAGACATTTAACCTCCTTTGACAATTGTATATCTTAACCTTGGAGTTAGTCCCTCTTGGTGAATGCTACAACAGTCAATTCAGATGGGCTTATGTTGAGCCCTTTTTCCCCAGTCCATCTTGTTTCAATATTGAGTGCGCATTGCATGCGTCCCCTAGCTATATTATATTTGCCCTGGACTAGAATGACAGTCACCTGTAGTAACTCATCTATTACAAGGTACCATAAAAGTAAAGGCATCCCGTTCCACTCTGTTTTTAATACAACGGTTATGTATACCAATCTTCCTCTAAGCAAGCAATCTATCCACCTGTAGCTTCTATAATCAATCTACCTTTACCTCGAGACGTATTATCATGAGCTGTCACCCAACATCCCAAAAACAGCTGAATGTTTTTTCTTGTTCTTTCAGCAGGATTTGTTCAGTTTTTGTACTCTGATCTAATCTAATTGCTTATCGACGACAAGTAAAATAAACATAATGAAAAATATATTCAATGAAAATTCACCCACAAAACAAAGAGTGGATTCATACACCCAGTATTAGGTCGAAGTCACAAGTCTTAAGGAAGTGTAAGCAGTTGATAACTAATTTTCAATGGAAACATTCAGGCACAAGCTTAGATACTATCTTATACATACATAAGTTAGGTTAGGTCGAAAGTGAGTGGATCTTTTCGACCCTCCACCGCAACCCGCAATGGTTTATTGTGGCTCACACCTATTCACATTCGACCAAATCTGTTAAAAAAAATCTGTTTTTCCGTTAATCTGCTGTCGCCCCCATACGAAAGACAACTCTCAGAAATTGAGAAACTTGTGCGAGCTAAGGACTAATGAGGTCTTACCTTTTAACGTGTGATTCCTAACACGGTTAGGTTAACGAAACCGATTAGTTTGTATGGTGAGTGGTCTTTCAGGTCAGATGATAAGAGTATGGCTTTACCGAACTCTAAAAAAACCTGATTCGGTCCCCAGCGGGGCAGGCACAAAGTATGTGCTCTGCTGTTTCATCTTTGTCCAAACAGAGGCGACATACACTTTCTTCTAACACTGTCTTACTCATAATATCTATATGCTCGAGTTGTAAGTTTTTACTAGTAACAAAGGAAAAACATCAACCCTCAAGACTTGAAACTTTGGACATAGTACTTGAGACTGGTTCGTTAATCCACCCTAAATAGATAGATAGATTAATTTATATGACTGATTTACAATAAGTTTACAGCATGTCATACATTGAAAATAGTCATAGAGAGACATGTAAGATATAAACTGATAAAAAACTTTTCATAAGTTTTGGATTTAAAAGGACATTACAATATAACATAACTTACACATTAGAATATGTTCACAAATATGAATATACAAGTGAATGATTATTGCTTAATAGATCATTAATCAATAGATTATTAATTGTTTAAAAATGCAACAATACTGTAAAAACAATGGTCTAAAAGTATATTTCTAATAGCTCTTTTCAGTTTGATATTATTCAGTGAACACATTTCTGTAGTCAACTTATAAAGTTTGAAATTTATGGAGTTCGTTTTGTACAATGTCTTCAATGATCCTCAGTAAAGGCCTAATTGTTGATTTATTCTTCCGAAAACCATCTTGGGTGTTTGATATAAACTTTTTTTTTTTAAATAATCTGTCAGCCTATCTTCTAATAATACCACCACTATTTTTGAAAATATATTTATGATTGAAATTGGCCGAAAGTTGCTTAGAATATTGGGATCATCTTTTTTAAACATTGGTAAGGCTCTTGATATTTTGAATTTGTCAGGAAAAACCCCTGAAGTGAAACACTCATTGATTAGGAGTGTTGAGAGTTCAAACAGTACTTCTGATGTCTCCTTAATAAGCAATGCATTCAATTCAAAGGCATCTACTGCACTAGAATTTTTCAGTTGTTTGATAGCTGAGAGTATTTCAGTTGGTGTGGTTGGGGAGGATAAAAAAAAACTGTGTTATGTGATGGTAATTTTCTTGAGAGATCAGTAGGAGAAAAATGGGAGTTTGGTAAAGTTTTGATAATGTTTTCTGCAACTATACTGAAAAAATCAATTCATTTTTATTGTCATTTTTACGGTATTCAAAATTTATGATTCTCCAGCTATCTTTAACTAGGCTGGTAGATCTAGTGAGAAAGTTCTCATAGGCGAGCCTTTTTGTATTTGTAATCGAATTTCTGTAGTCGGTTTTCAGTTTTTTGTGAAATAACCAATATGCTGGATTGTTGGTATTATTGCAAATTATTTTGATAGATGACAGATTTTTTCTGGTGGCTTATTTGGGGGACATATCTTTAGGGGAAAACATTTCTGTACAAGATTATAAGTACTAATCAGCCAATCGGCAGATTTGTTTACGTCATTTTCCAAAGATTCAGAAAATAAATGCCAATTTGCTTTTTTTACCAGATCACTGAAAATTGCTTTTGATTTTTTCGTCCTCTGTATTCTGTGACCCACTATTATTTCCGATCCGTTTAAAGGGACACTTATATATTGTCCCATGTGGTCTGACAAACAAGGGTCATATATTCCTACGGTACGATTTCCGTCTATATCTGTAATTATATTATCGATACAATTTGCAGATTCTCAGGAACTCTTGTATCTTCTTGTATAGTAACTTCTAGATCAAAAAATTTCAAGAGGGATAAAAATAGTAATAATTCAGAAGATTTTTATCTGAAATTGATATTGAAGTCACCAGTCAAAACTATTTTGAAATTTTTAGTTGAAATATTTGATAAGAGTTCCTCAAGGTGATCAAGATAACGATGAAATTCACCTGCACATGATCGATTTGAAGTAATCATTATGATTTTCAAACTGAGTAATTCTAAATAAAATAATAAATAAAGTGCCATGTACTCAGTTACTTGCCAAGAACTATGAGTTGACTTCTATAAATTCGATCTTTGCTCTCAAATTGACGTTGCACTTCCATAATCATGGTAGCATGAGTTTTGGCCATCGCCTCCTGCATTCCTTGGCAGAATGTGTTTATGGTGTGCTTCTCACTATCCATATTCCTTCTCAACTCATCCATGAGCCCTTTTAGAGCTATAATGCCATCTCTTACTGATGTCTGCAATCCAAAATTAACAATTTCAAACTTGATGGACATTTAGCAATAAGTTATTTTTCATGAAAGTGTATGGGATTTCATTTCTTACCTTCCAGTAAAAATTTAGCGTGATGTCTAGTTCAATAACAGAACCAATACTGGTAAAATATTAGATATAGATAGATTTATTAGAAATGATGTCCTAATATACATATAGATTATACAAATATATCAGTTGTTAAATAAAATAAAATAAACTAAAATATATAAGACCTATACAGTAGAATATAGGGGGTAAAAACGTAGCACTAGTAAATGATAAAGAGATTAATAGAGAGAAGAACGATGAACAACTCAGTTGGAATAATAGTGTGCTCGTAATTATTGAGATAAGGAGCGTTTGAAGAGTTGAAGGGTGTTACTTTGTTTAATTTCATTAGGAATCTTGTTATTTGCCAAGAATCCTCTGTGAAATATAGAGAGTTCATTGTTCTTGCAAGGTTTGTTCTTGGGACAAAAATTTCATCTCTTCCTCTTGTATCGTATTTGTGAATCTGATGGTTATATGAATTCATTGAAGTAATGTGGTGCTTTTCCAGTGAGTATCTCAAATATGAAGATCATAGAAAAATATTATAATCTATCTTTTACTGTCATCCAATTCAGAACATTAATCATTGATAATATAGGAGTATACTTATGGCATTTTAATAACAAGTGCATTCCTCTGTTTTGTGACTTTTGTAGAGTAGAGATAGAATTACCTTCTAGTAATGATATCAGAGTAGCACATTAATCAAATTCATGAGGATATTTAAACTAAACAACTTTTTCAGTTTACCCACCAGGTTCACTCACCTGCAGATCCATTATTGCATTTTGTCCCCTCTCAAGACGTTTAGAAGCTTGAGCATGTGCTGTCTCAATATCAACACATTGCCCACGAATGTCATTAGGTGAATCTCTGAAGCAGTTAACACACAACATGGCATTTTGTATTGGAGAAAACATTATGTAATGTTCACCATGTTGAGGACACTGCAATTATAAAATTCAATAATTCAGAAGTATGATCACTTACAAGGTTGGTAACAAAATTAAGTCTGATTATTCCATATTCTAGTAAATTTAGAGATGAAGCAAAATAATTTAAAAGAAATTGGAGGTGCATTAGACTCAGCCATTTTAGCTTCGCCTCTGATATGAGTAGAAGAAACAGTGAAAAGTCGTTGTGCATCATTTAAAAAACTTTCCATTCTGTCTGTTGTACACTGACTTTTTTACACTTTCTTCTATGTATCTCAGAGACCACGGTAGAATAGTCGACGCTAAAAATGATGTAAGTGGCTTTATAAAAGTTTGCTTTTTGATGTCAATCAATCAATTATAATATACTTCATTGATCAGGATAAAAATCATAATAGCAAAGCTTGTTATAACTGCTAGGGTTATCCAGATCGTAATATGCTTTTAGAAATATTTTTTTTATATTTTTAAAATTTTCAATATCCTCTATTACAAATTTCATAATGAATGAATATAGATTTCAGTTATGTTCTCTCAAAAAAAAAGAACTGAAAATATCATGGTTCGTTTTTGTTATACAAGTACCGTTGCCTTACTGGCAAATATATTGTCCTTTCGAAAGTTTTGATGTTGTGTATTTGTAGCTCCATATCTCAATAAATATTTATTTTACATTGTCGCAGTGTAAACTGACCAATAGAAAATTTTGTACTCTATACATTGATTCTGTTAATTTTTTGACTTTTTTCAGCATATTTTTCGGCCAATTTTTCTTTATTAATTCAAACTGAACCAAAGTGCTGCCAAGGCGCCTGAAAAATTAACTAGGCATTTGGCAATGATAGTGTTAATGAAGGCACCGTTCGACGTTGGTTTGCAAAATTTCGTTCCAGAGATTTTAGCCTCGAAAATGAGCCCCGAATTGGTCAACCTACAGTATTCAAGGATGAGGAGACTGACCCATCACAAACGGTTCGTGGGATGGTGGAAGAACTAGGCGTCAGCTAACATGCGGTTTTTGATGTTTTCAAAACGTATCGGAAAGATTGATAAGCTTGAAAAGTGGTTACCGGACGATTTGAACGATCGACAGAATCTGTCACGTTTTGAGGTCTGTTCTTCATTGCTTTTGCGCAACCAAAACGGTTCGTTTTTTGAATCGGATCGTCACGTATGAAAAGTGGATCCTCTACGACAACAGGAGACTTTCAGGACAGTGATTGGATGAACTACGCAAACACTTCCCAAAGGTGAAAACCTACAAAAAAAAAAACACGATAACTGTAAAGTGGTCAGCGACTGGTGTGATTCACTAGAACTGCAACCGGGCCAAACCATCACAGCAAAGTCCAATCGTAAGGAAATCGACGAAATGTACCAAAAATTGCGTTAGCAGCAGCCGGCACTGGTCAACAGAAGAGGTCCGATCGTGCTCCACGATAACGCCCGCTGTCCAAAAATTAAAGGAATTAAACTTTGAAGTTTTGCCTCACACACCATACTCCTCAGACCTCTCGAACACTTCGATAACTTTCTCACTGGTTGAACCTCCGCCAATCAAAACCAGGCAAACACGGCCTTCGTCGACGTCATCGAGTCCCGAGCACTTAATTTTTATTCTGACGAAATTAATCGAGTTGAATTACGTTGGCAAAACTGCACTGATTCATATCATGCTTATTTCCATTAAATTGAATGAGTATTCACTGAGATATTACAGTTTATATTCATAAAAACTTTTGAAATAACCCAATAGTAACTTCTAAGAATGAGAATTTGTTGCATATTGGCAACGGATGTTCAAATTTTATTGTGTGTTGAGATTTCAGATATAAATTACTGTCTGCAACTATATCATGACATATGATGTGTCATCTGCAAACAACATAAATTTGCCTATTAAAACTTTCAAAATTAAAGTAAGAAGTTAAATTGGAATAAAATTGGATGGAAGTTCAGTTACCTCTTGAATGATTATTTCATTTTCAGACATTGAAAATTACATGGGAGACTTCAAGGAATTGAATTTTAAAATTGGTTAGATCCTTCAAAAGAGTAATTATTGAATGAATTTTCATTAACTTAGGTCAGAACCATTAGAGACAGTTCTACAATTACAGTGACAATTTCTTTTTGTTTTGGGGTGCATTAATTCTGCTTTTATCGAAGTTTCTTACATGCTCTGTCGCAAATTTATAGACACAAAAGTGATACTCTCTATTGAGTGACAGTTCAATTAGTTAATGCTTCGCCTATAAAGTTTGAAACATCAGCATATACACAGATCTCACCTTTTTGGGCTCTTTCATGCATTTTGTCATATGGACCACTTCGTGGGTTGAAAACATTTTGGCTCTGTGGGTATTATCCCGGCAGTGTGAACACAAAGCTTGGCCTAAAACAATATTTTGATTTGAATGAGCTGAATAATAATTGAGAAATAATACATTTGTACTGAACAATGAGCGATATGACTGATAATTGAAATGTATTCAACAAAGTACTTCTTTTCAATAAAATCAAAATTATTGTAAAATAACATACTCATTTTCATTTGTATCAAAGAAGTTTTTATGACACAGATTCAATATTTTCATTAATTATAAATCATAACAGTTAACAATGGTCAGCAAGTAAGACTTGTTCCAGACGAGACAATTCTATCAGTTCCTAGAATACCTTTGTTTTCAAATTCAAAATTATTTTTCAATTAACATTAATATTTCCAGTTTCCATAAAAAATAAAAGAAAAATCAAAAAGACACAGTAAATATTCATTTTAATGGATAGTAACAGTTTTTGAAAAAAATAATCAATCTTTACGTATTTCAGGAACTAACTTTTAGTAAACACTCAAAATATGACACCTTCCTCTCACAATAGCATGCTGCGGATTTTTATTCACTTGCCACTTAGTTTTTTCGAATACAAAAAAAAATTCACGGTAATTGTTCCTGAAACTGAAATGAATATAATAATGTCAAAGTTATATGGCTATAAGAAATGGCACTATGTTTTTAGTCATTTGGAATGTGCCACCCGCAACTGATTTCATGTTTAGTTTGTGAAGTGTTTCATTTAAAAGAAATCTGAATTGACAGGAAAGTACCATTTACCTGTTAATGAATAAGAAAGCTTTCAATGATCTTTTTAATTTCTAGGGCAAAGTTAAGTAATATTTTGGAAATTTGGCGCAACATAATTTTCTTTTGGTGAGTGTTAAAGTCATGATGCTGCCAACAATTATTATCAAAATCTAGATCAAAACATTTAGAAAACGAATCCAAAATTTATTTTAGTTAAACGGAAGTTTTTTATTTTGTGTGAACATTTGAAATGGGTGAATGAGATCGAGAAAGGTTGGTGTTGCTCCAGTCTCTTCCAACCATCGGAGAACCAAATTTTGACTTCAGATTCATGCTTAGTGGCTAAAAATACTTGGGTGAAAACTAGCGTGATTCATTGAAATGAATATTCACCAAAACCTATGTCATAAATACAACTAAAAGCAAATAAATTAAAAAACACAAACCTAAAAACAGAAAACTTGAACAATAAAATGAAAGTTTCAATAATACCACAGGTATTGCAGTAATACATATTTGCTCTATCACGTTTATCACAATTGGAACACGGAGGGTTTTCACTATTAGCAATGTCAATCAACTGGCGCATCAATGTGTCAGCTGGGGGCAGCATAGACCCATCTTTCAACATCGTAGGTTGTCTGCAACAGATGAACTTATATCAGAACCTAGGCAACCTTAAGCAAATCCTTTTACAAATCTGGAATCCCAGGTATTGAATAACAAAAAAACCCAGATATCATACCTGCAGAACGGACAAACTAGTCTACGATCTTGCTCTCGTCCTCTCAAACACCTCGCACAAAAAGTATGGTAACAACTGAGAATGCATGGCTCTGTGAAATAATCATGACAAATAGGACAAAGCAATGGATTTTTTGGAAATTCCAAACCACTTTCCATTCCTGGCGGTTCCATTTCTAGATTGCAAGCACTGAAATCAGTATGTTTGTATTAAAGTGAACAAGTTTAATTCAAGAATTTACCTAACGAAGTAGATAATACCGAAAAACTATTATATAAAATTATTAAAATTTAAAGTACAACTTGACACTTGGATAATGAGAAGAGTCAAGAACAGCATTGACAGTTACCACAACCAGATCAGATGATGACAGAATAGTAACAATCAGAATTGGAACTCTAAGGCGGCGCCTCTGATCCTTATTCGGTATTTTCAGGGACCTTGATTATATCTCGGTATAGATCTGTGGGTCGGCTCTGCCTAATACGTACAGAAAAATTCAGGACCGTCTTTAATTTTAATACCACTTCAGATATTTTGAATATATTCTGACAAAATATTTCAAGATTGAATGCTGAACATTTTGATATGATACTCCGAACATTTTCAAATATTTATACTTTTGCATACAGTAAGGTCCATTAAGCACGCAACAAATCGATTTTTTTTTCTATTAGTTGCACAATCAAAACTAGATTACTGTCAAAAGTTAGTACATGTTCAATAACCCCATTGAATGTACTTGAAATGGCTTCAAGTTAATCAGCATACAGGGCAGGTCAAAAAAGATTGAATTCGTTCAAGTAACTTTTTTTCAAAATTACAACAAAATGTTATTTGTAAGAGTTATTTTGAATTGAAGGTAACATTTTAATTCGAGTATAAATTTTGAGAGAGATAACAGTAACATACCTGTGCTATTTGAGTATATTTCCTAATTTATTCTTCAATTTCGAAAAAAGTGAACATGTGAATGTCATTTCGATGACGTGCGAATAATTTATCCCTTTTTTATGGTGATCTAATCTAGCTTCATATCATGGGATGTATTCAGGTTTTTTTTTGTTATTAGGTAAAAGTCAAAAAAAATTCAATATCTACTGTTTTCATATGTGTTTAACTTCCTCGTCAAATTGATGATGAAATGAATGGAACTTCGCATTGCAAATTGGTTTACATCAGATTATAATGAATATGAAACAATTTTGAAAGTTTTTTTGCCTTTGTTATAATCATTTGAAATGGAGGCGGTAGAACAAACAAACGAAATTCGACAGTTCTAGTTTTTGGCTAATATTTCAAAAACAACCACCGATATTGTCGATCTGAAAAGAGATTATTCCAGTTCCCCAAAATGGGAAAAATAGGAAATGTGGCAGTATAACCTGTTGAATCACATGTGCCGTATTACAATTACAATATAAAAGTTTTACAAAAAATTAAACGGATTTATAAACGTATTATTACGAATATTTTACCGTTTTGACGTCTAATGTTGTGTTATACAGGCTGATGAACGGTGGATGGCACATTAGACGTTTTTGGTGAACCAGACAACGGATCACTTTTAAAATTTAATGGAGAGCATATTTGGACAGTCCCAACTAAAATATTTTCGATAATGCGGTGTTGCCACTTCCACTAGAAAGTAGTAGCAATTTTGATTTATCAAACGGAACACCCTATATAAAATATTATTTTTGGAATGTACAACAATTACCAGACAACTTTTCTTAATATTTCCCTATACCTATATGTTACAGTTTTCGAAATATGAGTACCTTTTCAGAAATGAAATACCCACGATAGAGAAAGTACTCACAGAAATAAATGAAGATGTTTTATTGCTAAGTTTTAAGCGGTCAACATTCCATAAAGTATTGAAACATTTGAATTTTGTATTGAAAAAACGAGGGCGCAATAGTTTATTATTGGATAGAGAGGAAATTGTGTTATGGAGGAGAGAGTATTTGACCAAAATTAAAGAACAATTTATTATATGGATGAAACCTGGGTTAATGCTGGTCATACTACCCTAAAGTGTGGGTCGATGAAACTGTAACACCATCTAGGAGGGCCTTTCTGGATGGACTATCCACCGGATTAATAAATCCATCAGGTAAACTTATATTTACCCATTCTCCTAATATATATGTATATATATATATATGTGTATATATATATATATATATATATATATATTTTGTTTCTATATATATATATATATATATATATATATATATATATATATTATATATATATATATATATATATATATATATATATATATATATATATAAATATATATATATATATATATATATATAGAAACAAAAGTTAATATCGGACATAGCACTCATGAAAGTGGCAAACCATAGACACGTGTTTCGGGCTTTTGGCCCATCATCAGTATGGTGCAGCCAAGTGTAAGAATGGGCAACACTTGGTTACCAAAAGATAGAAATATAGAAATACAAATGCACGGAGCCACCAACAGGAGCCAACCGCACATTTGTGGTTTCAGTTGATAGATCTCGTGTTCACAAGAAAACTATCAAAATCACCACGGAGGCAGCTATAGCTACCTGCGTGACATCCGGGTCCAGGAAATTATACAAATATGAAAGTTATTGAGTGTCTTGATATAGAAACAAAAGTTAATATCGGACATAGCACTCATGAAAGTGGCAAACCATAGACACGTGTTTCGGGCTTTTGGCCCATCATCAGTATGGTGCAGCCAAGTGTAAGAATGGGCAACACTTGGTTACCAAAAGATAGAAATATAGAAATACAAATGCACGGAGCCACCAACAGGAGCTAACCGCACATTTGTGAACACGAGATCTATCAACTGAAATACCTTCAAAATGATGGAACAAAACTATTCAAACGAAGTTCTTATAAATTTGTCTATTATTTTTGGACAGTGTGATGAAATTATCAAATTACCTGATTAGATTTACCTGACTATTGCATAAGGACACACTGTAAAATTAATTAAAGACAAGTAGATAAGGCAAATTGTAAAATTAATTTATGACACTCAAGTCACAGGTACCTAGAACAGGTACCTATGGTATAAATAAGGATAGCTTTGTAAGTATGATAAGTCCCGGACATTTTCGACATCGCACTAGTGCAGAACATCGAAACTACGGAGATGGAAGTACTAGACGAAGGTTCGTCAGACCACAACCCCATTCTATTCACAATAGGAAGAGGTGAAGTGGAAACAGACAACTCAACAAAGCGAGTCATCGACTGGATAAGATTCCAGCGCGCCATACACGATGCGATGGGTGAGATACCACGCATCGAAACAACAACGGATCTGGAGAACGCCACAGAACAGCTGCAGCAGGTGATTATCCAAACAATGGAAAGAAGCGCACGGGAAGTCCCAGCCCCACGCTTCAACTTCCAAGAACAGCTCCCACCAGAAACGATGGAACTGGATACTAAAAGAAGAATTAAAAGAAATTCGAGACAGGCAATGAACTACTCGTCTGGAAGAACTAAACACTGAAGACCAGTCTGCATGGAGAATGCAGAAAGTACTCAGAAAAGGACCTCGACAGCCATGCCCACCAATACACGGCGAGCAAGGAATCGTCTACACTGACCAGGAGAAGGCGGAAGCATTCGCGGACAACTTCGAAAGGCAGTGCAGAGAGAACCACGTCCCGTTCACAGACGAAGTAGACGAAATAGAGTGACAGGTGGAAAGAACAGTACGAAGTTTGAGACATCGAACGAACAACGCGCAACCCCTGGCCCTGACATCTCCCGAGGAAGTGAAAGACATACTAAGACGTCTATCCACTCGAAAAGCTCCAGGCCCGGACAACATAACAAACCGGGCACTGAAATTACTACCGCGCAAGGGTATTACAGCCATAACTAACATTATAAGCGCTATACTCATATTGCAGCATTTCCCGTACTAGTTCAAAGAGGCAACGGTTATCCACATCCTGAAGCCCAAGAAGAACCACCTGTTCCCAGACAATCACAGGCCAATAAGCTTACTACCTTCTATAAACAAAGTGTCGGAACGTGTCATCTTAAAGAGACTCGAAGATCAAACTAGAGAGCTAGAAATCCTCCCGGATGAACAATTCGGTTTCAGATCAGAACACTCGACAGAGCTACAATCCTGAGGGTGGTAGACTTTGCGACCGAAGGCTTCAACCTTGGCAAAGGACACAACACCGGTGCAATCTTCTTAGACGTCTCCAAGGCGTTCGACAGAGTTTGGCATCAAGGACTACTGGTCAAAATGAGCGATTTCGGACATTCAAAACCAATGGTGAGATTAATTCAGTCTTTTCTAGCTGACAGGCGATGCCGATGCAGAGTAGGAGACGAACTATCAACAATTCGACTACTGGAAGCAGAGGTCCCGCAAGGAGCAGTCCTTTCGCCGCACCTCTTCTCCGTATACACAGCGGACGTGCCCAAGCCGGAGAACAACAAGTTGACGCTCTGTTTTTGATGTGGTGGTGGACGGACGTGCCGACAGCGACCGTCCACAAAGAAGGCACGCGGACGCCATTGTTGGGGACGAAACTCAGTTTGTGTTGTAAATGTTTGCCGTCATAGAACGTGCCATCATTAAATTAAACATTTTTGTGAACAGTCTATAAGTGTTGAAGGGAAACAGCACTCCCATTCACGCCGGTTGGAGGCCGGGTGGACCGGATGTCCACGTGGAGACAGGATTTTACCAAATAAATGTGTTAATTGTGTATAAAAAGTCTTGAAGTTTCCAAAAAATATTAGGTGTTTTTGTAAACACCAAATCTAATTAAGAAAACAGAAGTCTTGGATTACAGCATGATTCACAATCAGACCAAGCTGTAACCATCCGAATCGAGCTGGCTAAATGCGCCTATCTGGAAACAAAAGCCAAGAACTTTGAGTGAAGTGAAGTTGGCGCTCTTCGCAGACGACACGGCCCTGCTGGTGAGATCCACGAGCCAAATGCATGACCTAAATTCATACTAGCCGACAACGGCAAGCAGCAGTCAGTTTGTCTGCCCGTAGAGTGTGACGTAGTGAAAATTCGAACATGATTGAATTTACAAATGAAGAGCTTTGACAAATTGCGCTTATTTTGGATAAGGAAAAAGAAAAGTTTAAAATAAAGAAGAAAAGGCAAATATGAAATATGGATGCATGCATGACCATGATATATTTCTTAGAAGGAAGACGAGGGCTGATATCACACATTGTTTTCGGCATAGGCCTTTTCATCACACTTTTTTTGTGCGTGTGCGTCAGTATCAGCCATCTCATGCCCGCAACTCATGTTTTAAAAATTAAAATATTAATTGAAGTTTATTAACTGTAAAAAATTTTAAAAAAGTAGTAAGTCAAAATAAGCAGAAAAAAATGTTTATACTCCATTATAAATATGTTATCTGTACGAAAAGGAACAACAAAACAGTGTTGTTATGGAGTATGTAAAAGTGATACACGATACAAATCATTCAAAACCAACACATACTATTTCATAAATTTTCCAAAGCCTTATTGTCTTGAATATCGTAAAAAAATAATCAATTCATCAAGCAAATTACATGAAAAAATGTGGCAGGAGTGACAGAGGCTTTAAATCTATTGATGATGTTACCAATGATAGGTACTTATATTTGCTCTCACTACATTTCATTGGAGAAAGTGGTCCAACTGAACAAAACCCTGATCCTTTAAGCTATCAGGAATTTCAACATACGTATATTATTCCTTATTGCATTTTTTACTGTAAGTTTCATATATATTATGTTGTATTCAATATTTTCCTCTAATAAAAATTACTAAACATATTCAATTCAGTATTTACATATTTGTCTAATTAATAATGTTATATGTACAGCCTCAAATGATTATTGGCTTGATTTATTTATTAGTTCCATAAGTAATACTCTTGTCAACTGAAATATATGTTCAGTTAGGTACATCAAATAAATTGACATTATTATTAAGAATAAAACTGTAAATACTATTTTTTTATATGTTTTTAGATAGTAAACAAACGCTGATACCTAACCTCTCAATCAGCTCACAATTATGAGCCTCAACTGAATTATAAACAAGTGAAGCACCATCAATGGTTTTTTCCAATAATTTATTTGTTTGTAGAGATAATATTCCTTGCCCAGCCATTGTTGATTAAAACAGTGCGAATCTTTTGAATTACCGCCATTTCAATATGACGGCTACGCTTGCGCTCGTCTTATGATGAAAAGGCCTATTAGAGAATGATGAATTAATATTTTATAAATATTTTATTATGTCTAAACAGCAATTCTTCCATCTCTTGATGTACACATATTTGATTTTTTACAATTTTCATTTGGACATATTTCTCAGACAAAAATATTCTGCCACTCCTGTGAATGACTATAAAATACTCTGTTGAAATAAATGTATCTATATATATATAGACCAGATGTAGAATCTGTTGTAAAAAATAGTGATAGTAGAATATTAGCAAACTCAAATTTTGGAAAAGCAAGCTTTAGCAAAAAATTATATGAAACATACCACCAGATACAGTTTTACCAAATATTAATACACTAGCACCATATGTACTGGTGGGAGATGAGGCATTTCCTTTGAAACGCTATTTATTACGACCATATCCTGGCACAGCCATCTCTGGAGATATTGAAAAACAAATATTTAATTATCGGCTCTCCTGTACTAGGGGAGTCTCTGAAAATGCATTTGGTCACCTAGCTCACAAATTGCGGCAATTTTTTCGATCTATGAATGCACTGCCGGAAAATATTGATCTATATATTTCAACAACTTGTATTTCACATAATTACATCAATGACATATTAATTTTGCTAATATTAACACTGATACCACTTCCACAAAACCTAGAAGTGAACCAATATTTAGAACTCTTCCTTAGCAATATGGTAATGCCCAACAAGACGCATTTAATCGTAAAAATTTCAGTTTTTTTTGGAGAAGTTCCCTGGCAACAGAACCAATTCTTATAAAATAAGTTTTCATTTCTATGTTGAGTTGTGGTATTATAAACCTACCTGTTTTGTTAAATTTTTCTCCAAAATTTCTCCATATTTTTTCCTTATAGATGTTATTACAATAATTTTCTGAGGCCGTGTTATATAGGGCTTCACATTTTCTCACTTCTTCTATTAAAAGTTTGTTTTGTTTTGGCTAAGGCTTTCTTCGTCACTCATAGTTTTATAAACAAGCAGATATTTTCAAACAAATAATAAACCTAAGTAAACAGAGACGTCAGCCAATGCACAACAACGTATTACAAACGTACAGTCGACCCTCCGACAAGCACCGACACGTAAAATATTCTCTCGCGTGTGATTAGGTTCATTGCTTGCAATGTAAGAATATTTATCGTGACGTTACGTATATTGGACTCGCTCTTTAGTCGTTTCATTGTTCTATTCCTGCTACCTTCCAACAAAATGTTTCATTCTCGACATTTGCTCACATAAGACTCATCAATTTATTGAATTTATCCTTGCTGCATCTGTTGAATAAGTTCTCTGTCCCACTTGTCCATATGTCTATAGTAACTGGCATTCCAATTTGTTATATAAAGATGATAGGGATGTGATTGTTGATGTCACTAATCCCAATAATTCTCTTACATAGAACTTCTTCGAGAAAATATTCGCGTCCAAATATCGATTTTAAAGTGAACCGTTGATTAAAGGAGGTACTGGAACTTCACTGTCGACTGTGGAATCATCGACTATTTTTTCCAATAACCCTCAGAAATGAAACCAATCTTCAAAATAGACAAAAACTTCTTTTCCATTTTATTAAGACAGTGAATGCAAAAAAGTTAATTCTAACTGTTTTTTATTAAAGTGATTTAATATAAAAAACAACACATCATTAACAGCAAACAAATATATTTACTCAGTTTAGTAATACACATAGCATAGTTTATAAAATATGCCCTCTGCATAGTCAGTAAATTATTACATTAAACTTTGGAAAGGAATGCATATTGATCATTTTGTCTATATTCCTTGAATAATTCTTAATGTAGAAAAGTCCCAGGGATGAAAAGTTTTGAGTCCTCATCATATATAGAATAGGCGAACTTTCGATGTACTGATGAGCAGATCATCATCAAAAAATTTTGTTTCTATCACAACGTTGCCACTGAAAAAGAAAGGAGGTTGATTATATTAGGCATTAGCAAATATTATGGATCTTAGGAAAGTGGGCCCTGCTATAAAAATGTTTAGCTTGCCACAGAAAAATCTTTGTAATAGATTCAATATAACGTGTTTAAATTAGTAACACGTTATAAAAATTATAACTGAATGAATCATTCAAATATCCACATTCGATAAGGATTAAGTGATTGTCAAATTTAGTAATACTGAATTTGTCCTAATTAATTCAACTTCTATGAATGCAGAATACTGTACACTTTACATCATTTGAAAAATAAACCTTCCTTTTTTTTATTTTTGTAATGGGTCGATAAAAGGACTTGACGAAATTGAATCCATACTTTATTCAAGTAACACTTTATGTAAGATTTGATGGAAATTGTTCAACACATGTATTGCCATACAATAGCTTCCTCAAGCATTTTCATATGAAGCTATATTACAGTGAATCGTTTGTTGAGGTTTTGTAAAATTTCCAGTGAAGATCTTCCGATAAAGCTTTACTTGCATAAAATGTATGTTTCTCTGGAATGTTCATTTGTGAAATTAAAGGGATTTATTCCAAAATGTCAGCAAATTATGAAAATATTTATGACCTTATTCATACTAATGTACTGTACATAATTCAGAAATTTCATATGATTGATAAAAGTATATGTTTCTAACCACTTTAGCTAAATCCACGTTCAATATGCCTTAACTCCTGGCTGCCTTTGGCATACTACAATAATCATTATAACACCACTAACTGTATCAGAAAACACAACAGCTTTCCGAGTTACTGTAGTTTTATAAAAACTGTTGATATCAAACGCCAATGGAGAATGCCTCAAGGTCGATATCACTGATGATACATGGCAAATCAAAACAGAGCTATCTGAAATTTGATCAAGTACCACCTGGTTGAATTGTTATTTCTGTGGATCTCTCTCTTTTCACAGGATAGTACAAGATGCTGATATAATTGAGCTATTTAGTTAAATAGGTGTAGACGTTTAGTTCACCCAAATCAAAATATACTATATTCTTTAATCATAATTATTAATGAAACACTTACTTTAAGACAGAGGCGGGCATCATTTGTGATTCCGGCGCTGCTTCCATAATAGATTGCCATGTATTTGTCGATTCTGGCATAACAAAACCAAATTCGAAATACCATTCTTCAAGACATCTTCCTTTGAATAAAACTTTTGTTCCAACCTGAATTTGTCGATCTTCTCTTTGGAACTAAAATTAAACTCTCGAGATACTGCACGACATTTAAGGATGTTTTTAGGTACTCGAGCTTCATGTTCAACGTCCGGATAACTTAGATCTTCGGAGCCTTGCCAAAAAATTTTGCCACCATCTGCGTCTCTAAGGCAAATCCAATTATTTGAAAACCTTTCAAAATATCTTCAAGATTTTTGTTTCATCTGACATCGTTGCTTCATAATAGATACATGTACATCGTCATAATAACTATTTCACAGTATAAAACTTTCTACTTTCTACCTTTGTTTGTATTTTAATTTTATATAGATATACAAAGTTTCTAGTGTGACTTCTTCTTCTTAGTTTTCCATTGATGGCTTCAGCTACCAGGCCTATCTGGCCAGGAGTTCAAGACTCATGTTGATACTACAGATAGAGCCAACACTGAATAATTTTCTACTGTAATTTGGAGTCAAATAACAAGTAATGCCCGACTACACTAGATTATAATCACTACTGTGACGCGATGCACTATAGCTACGTGTCTGAGCACTACAGTCAAGTTATGATTGGCGAACCACTGATGCGCACAAGTATTAGGTTCTACCGTAACTTCTGTACACATGAGACCAGTGATTCCAACCGTTCGAAAAAAATTCCCCCAAGCCTATTCTGAAATCCCATAAGTTCAAACTGAGGTACCCTAAATTTTTGTGATATTTTTTTCGCTTGATACAATTACGGCAGTAGATGAAAAATATAATTGGAAATTTTTCATTATGATGAAATCCAAGGAATTCACCTGTAAATTGTTATTATCATAATAGTTTTAAATAATAAGGTTCAGTATAATATAACAGAATATTCATAGAAACAGTTGACTCATTTATTGCCTTTACGTTAGTTTGTGAAATTTACCAATGAATAAATTGATTAATACATAAAACGATGACATGTATTAGATTTTTGTTGTTCATATGTCTCAGTATTTTTAAAGTCATACATTTTCACATTAAACATTTTCAACATATTAGAACACGGAGTAAAATTCACACACGAACAAAAATTCCTTTGAATGGTGAAAAGTATCATCATTAAGATTTGAAGCAACTCCAGTGATAATTCATTTCTTTGTTCATTTTCAGAAAAACTGTAAATGGAAAAATGCTGTTGTTATCCTTTTTTTTCCCTAAAAATACCCTAAATAATTTTTCACCAGCAAAGTTCCACTTATTTAAATTTTTCTCCCTAATATTGGGGAAAAATTCCCAAGTTGACATTACTGACAGAAAAAATTATTCTTCTTATACATTTATTGACCTCACCAAGTAAGGTGAGTTGGTAACAAATGTCATATAAAACCAAATGTGTCACATTTAAGTGAGCCTGGGACAACCCATCCACATTTGGGTAAAAAGTAGTATTCCCACTTTTTCCTGAAAAAAAACACTTCAATTTTTCATTGGTCGACTCCTTCTCGGGAGTCAATCTATTCATGTTCGCCAGTTTTTTCAGATTTTCACAGCATTCCCAAACCAGTCCCCATGTCAATTTTAAGTTCATAAGTGCCCCAAGTGAAGCCTGAGAGTCTGTGAAAATATTGATCCACGCATTTCATTAAGGTCTCAAACCTCATATCGAATTCTGAAAAACAAATGTGCATCAACCGAACAAACAACTGATATGTCAATTTCTTACCATACAATAAATTCCAGCTTACTCTCCATGTTTGGTTTTCGACCCCTCTGCGTATCAGATGTTTGCTAGCGAGCATATTCCTGAAATAACTGTTTATTCTCTATTTTCAAATGCGAAGTATGAATTGGCCCGCCTTTCTATCATTATCACAAGATTTCATGACTTTAATATATAAGTTTGAAAATGCCATATGACGAAACTGCAGTAACGTTAGTTACAAATAAAAGAGTGGTAAAAAACAGAACGTTTTCAATTCTCTTTTCTACAGTACTTTATATCCATTACGATCTTGAATACGGCACCGCCACTCCTTATTATCATGTCTATGCACTTGACTTACAAAACGCGGGGGTTCCGTTTCCGATATGATGGTGGACGTGTCGATAGCGACCGTCCACAAAAAAGTACGCGGACGCCATTGTTGGAGACGGAATTCATTTTGTGTTGTGAATGTCCGCCGTTATATAACGAGCCAGGACCATTTCAATACTAATAGTTTTAATAAAAAGTGTTGAGTGTTAAAATAAATAGTACTCCCATTCACGCCGGTTGGAGGCCGGGGTGGACCGGATGCCCACGTGGGAGTGCTAAGTGGAATAAATTTATATAATACCTGCTTCTATTCACACCGGTTAGAGGTCGGTGAACCGGTTGTCCACGTGAGAGTAGGATCACAACTATAATTTTTTATGAAGCAGACGATAGATTATATCCAGGCACAGTAGATCTCCAACCTCAGTAGCACACCATTCCAGACACAGGCTTGCAAGCTGCAAGACAGTCTTTGTCCCCCGACGAAGCTTTCGTTATGAAACAGCCAGATACGTAACAGGAGGAGCATTGGTCATGTACACCTGAAATATATATAGACCAAACATATATATAGACAGAGAGAGACTTACAAAACGCGTTGAATATATTGTCCTTGTCCAACTTCACGGTGATAATTCATACAATGTTCTGTTGACTGAATGAGTTTGATGACTTTTCGTGAGCGAAGAAGCAAGGCCCAACCTCATTTTCAATATGACATCAAGCCCATTGATAGTCAACCGTTAAAATTTCTTATTGCGCTTTTGAAGGAGGTTTATATCAACCTTTCATACATAATTCAAGCAATTTTGCATAAGAATAGACCTTTTCATCATAAGATGAGCGCAAGCGTAACCGCTATATTGAAATGGCGGTAATTCAAAATATTCGTACTGTTTTAATCAACAATGGATGGGCAAGGAATAATTACCTTTACAAACAAATAAATTATTGTAAAAACCATTGATGTTGCTTCACTTGTTTATAATTTAGTAGAGGCTCATAATTGTGAACAATTAAAAAGGTGGTTGATATGTCATGGGCGTCCGCAAAAAGGAAAAAAAGTGAGCTGATTGAGAGGTTAGGTATCAGCATTTGTTAACTATCTAAAAACATATTGAAAAAATTAGTATTTACAGTTTTATTCCTATTAATAATGTCAATTTATTTGACGTAATTAAAAATATATTTCAGTGGACAAGAGTATTACTTAAGGAACTAATAAATAAATCAAGCCATTAATATTTTGAGGCTGTACATATGGCATTATTAATTAGACAAATATGTAAATAATGAATTGAATATGTTAGTGATAATAAAGATTACACTCTGTATACATGAAGTTGAATGTGAAACAGAAATATACTCTTGTCCTTTCATATAACGAAGACAAGAAATAAAATACTTGGGGGTCATGGTAGTTAAACATCTAAAATGAAATGTCCATTATAATTATGTAACAAAACTTCTGAGAATGTTGTTCAGACAGTTTTATGCTTTGAGGGACATTCTAAATATATGTTCAAATATTTTATTTAAAAAAATAGACTACTTTCTTCTGAAAAAGCTTCTTAATGTCCGATGTCTATATACTTATCATTGCCTAACCTTAATTTGCATTAATAAACATAAATTTGAGCATGCACAGCCAAAAACTGAAATGAGATCTATCCGGAATCTTTCACTCAAGCTGCCTCTCTTCAAAAAACTCGCACTGAATGGTTTCTGCTTTGTCGAAGCTATACAGAGTGTAACTAAATAACTGTAAAACATTTAAGAAGCTGATTCCTCATCGAAAAAAGATAGGATCTTTCATATTAGGAAATTTCATTGGAGCATCACTTGTTAAGATACAGCCCCTTAAAGGGGGTACATAAAATTTGTATAACAATTTTTTTCACAAGCACTAAATAAGTTACAGTATTGAAATTAACCTGACGTTTTGTACTACCAAAAAGACACTTGGCCAGAAATTATTTGGTTTACCCCATGGTTGTAACGGGTGGAAAACGCAACCCCTAAAATTTATTTCCAATGTAACTTTTTATCTTATTATTTGTTTACCATTTAAAATTTATTTCCGATAGCCTGTTTCATTCTAAACAAAAAATGTCTCCTGGTTTTTTTGCCCAAAATAAACCAGTTCGCAGCAAAACATTATTTTAGGAACAACTACAGAGATACATCGTCATAAATGCTAAATACGAAACTAATCTATCTAGTAGGTCGCTATTAGCGATAGTGACAATTAAATTAGTATGACGCTGTCAGTTTGTGAATTTGTGTGTTGTTGTGTGTTGTTGTTCTGTTCTTAATTTGTTACTTTAATAATTCATTTGTTATTAAAATGGCATACACAAATGAGGAAATAGCTGATATGCATTACGTTTACGATATGTCGCAGGGGAATGGGTTAGAAGCTTCTAGAAGATATGCTGAAATGTATCCTCAACGGCAGCATCCTTCACGTAGAATATTTGCTCGACTTCATCAACCATTACGAGAATATGGTTCATTCGACAATAGAACGCAGGATTGTGGTCGCCATCGAGAAGTACGAACACCACAGCTTGAGGAAACACTACTTGATTTGATTGAAGAACAACCTACTACCAGTACTAGAAAGATTGTTTTCCAGCTAAATGTTGATCATATGACGGTATTTCGAATTTTAAAGGAACAACTCTTATAGCCTTACCATCTGCAACGAGTACAGGCACTGTTACCGCAAGACTTTCCGAACCGTCTTGAATTTTGCAATTGGATGCTGGAAATGATTAGAAGAAATTGTGACTTTCTGAATACGATATAATTCACAGACGAATGTAGTTTTTCTCCTATTTTAGTCAAGTAGCACGTCAGCATTTAACTGAAACATATGCAAATCAGTGGATAGTTCAAGGAGGACAACAGAACTGGCCCGCTTGATTCCCGGATCTCAATCCTCGCGATTTCTCTATTTGGGGCTATTTACAGCATTTGGTTTATCGTACTCCTGTTCGCGATGTAGAGGACTTAAGAAACCGCATCATCGATGCGTGCAGGGTAACAAGAGAGACTCAAGGAATATTTGAGCGAATACGTGGTTCAATGCGCCGACGTCTAGACGCAAGCGTAATGTCTGAAGGTAGACATATTGAACATTTACTATGATTTCTACATCTTTTGTGTTTTGTTATTAATAAATTAGTTTTTTTATTACCCTTTAATCGTTTAATGCAGGTACTAACTACAAAATAACAATAAATCCAGTTCGCATTTATGACGATGTATCTCTGTAGTGGTTCGTAAAATAATTTTTTACTGCGAACTGGTTTATTTTGTGCAAAAAACCCAGAAGACATTTTTTGTTTAGAATGAAACAGGCTATCAGAAATAAATTTTTAAATGATAAACAAATAATAAAACAAAAAGTTACATTGGAAATAATTTTAGGGGTTGCGTTTTCCACCCCTTACAAATATGGGTAAACCAAATAAATTACTGGCTAAGTGTCTTTTTGGTAGTACAAAACGTCAGATTAATTTCAATATTATAACTTTTTCAGTGCTTGTGAAAAAAATTGTTATACAAATTTTATGTATACCCCCTTTAAGGGGCTGTATCTTAAACAAGCGATGCTCCAATGAAGTTTATATGAAATATTCTATCTTTTTTTCGATGAGGAATCAGCTCCTTAAATGTTTTACACTTATTCAGTTACACCCTGTATATTTATGGAGTATTCTCCATAGCTTACGTTTGGAAACGATTCACGATTCTTGTTCCATCTATTAACATGTGTACAAAGTTGGGTTAATTTCATTTCTGGTGTATAGAGATTTTGTCAAAATAAACACGATAAGGTTTAATGTCTATACACTAGGGTTACTATGCATCTTCATCAATAGTAAATAAAAAATTAAAATATATAAAAAAACAGGAATGAGGCATGTGGTATCAGTATCACGGTGAACCGTACACGAAGTATTTATATGGTGTGAAATATTGAAATTTCATTAGGAATATTTGGATTAAGTCATATACCAACCATGCGAAGGCCTGTAAAAACTAAAAGAGGAGGTAACAATACGCATACACGTTTAAGAAAATGTTTTGCAACCATAGTTGATAAGAGAACACTTAATTTGGATTTCCCTACCCTAGAATTGATGCTAATAAAAGAATTGCAAGTGGATGTAGATACAACCGACCTAGAACTAACAGACATTCTACCCCTCATGCTGGCATTTTTTATGAAAAACTGGCAGGGTTGGCAGAGAAGTACGGAATATCATAGTGGTACACTAAATCTCGCAAAATGGTTTCAAAAATTCAAACGATACATCACAGTGCGAATAAATGTCCTAATCAAAAGTGAATTTAAGAAAGCCCAAAAAATGGTTGGAGCAGACCAGAAGGGGAGAACAACACAAATAAGAGTTTTCATAATAGTGGAACTCAAACAGAGTATTCAGTTCCGAAAGTATTCGCTTCTTTTTCACTATCAATACAATGCCCGCCCAAGTCCCTCCATGCAATAGTTTTTACAGAATCTGGTGGTAAGATTTTGAGTTCAGTTAAATAGTCTTTGAATGTTATTTCAGAAAAATACACAAGTAATTTTTGGCATTTATGCCAAACAAAAAATTGAAATGTGAAGAGCAAATTGATAAATTTGCTTAGAAATGTTACCTAAGTACTTTGTTTGAATAAAATTCAGGTAAGTTTATCTAGCTTGTCAATAACAATTCTGGTAAATGTTAAAATCTCATCAATATTTTTTGAAAGACATTATTTTGTAGAGGATTTAATATTTCTTACTGTTTTTTTGAGTAAGTATATAACCTTCCACAATCTGAAAAATGAACAAAGGAAAATCAATAGAAAATCTGTTGGTGTAGTTGAGGGCAAACTGAAAAGTTCACCCCTAAAAGTTTCTGCATAATACAAACCACTGAAGAGTCCGATTAGTCAGTAACCTGTCGTTAAATAGCTTATGATAATTTCATCAATAAATTTAAATCCTACTCAAAATAATGCACAATTGAACTTAATACTCGTAAAAATAAAAACCACAAAATAAAGCCTTGGATAACTGATGAACTTGTCACATCCATTACAGGAGTTGAAAAATGAACATGAAACTTACAGAAATAAGGTGTTTGTTTGAAGGTGGTTGACAATGTTTCGTGGTGTATTTTATCAGTTCGGACTTCCATTGTCTAATATAATATAAATTGATTTGATAACCCTGAAAAAAAATCAAAAAGATTAATCGAAATTAACAATTTTATTAAACAAAAAACTGAAATTACAAAGAAATAACATACAACAACAACCAAACAAATAAAAATTGAAATATTAATGAAAGCTAAAAAAATTGATAAAAATTAAAAATATCATTAACAAAAAAATGAAAAAAGGAAAATTAAAAGATTTCAAACCAAGTTATGTCACAACGTTTCGATTGTTAGTATCCACAATCGTCTTCGGGTGATAAATGGACTCAATTCCTCCGAGATCTGACTATTTATAGGTCATTCGAGTGCTTTCACCTATCCCCTCTTCTCTCTTTCCGCTTCATTGGTTTTGGCGGGAGATGACCGTTTGGTCGTTTTTCGCTTGATTAGAGGTTTCCATATGTTACGTATCTCTACGCTAGCTTGCCTGAATGCGCTGTTGGACAACATATACGCGGCTTCTTTGAATTTTCTCCTAAACCAGTGTTCCTCTTCGAGGATGATTTCAGCTTGAGCCCACTTGGTGTTGTGTTGAGGAGTCCAAACATGCTCTGCTATTCCGGTTTTGCTGGTTTATCCTCGTTGTGTATGTTTCTTGTGCTCAGCAATGTGAACTTTCAATGGCCTCTTAGTTT
The DNA here is from genome assembly GCF_025532065.1 of Leptinotarsa decemlineata. Taxonomy (NCBI): domain Eukaryota; kingdom Metazoa; phylum Arthropoda; class Insecta; order Coleoptera; family Chrysomelidae; genus Leptinotarsa; species Leptinotarsa decemlineata. The sequence goes on along the minus strand of NW_027412549.1, from coordinate 224,709 downwards.
CACCGATGTATGATTCTCCGCACTCGCAGGGTATCCGGTAAATGCAATTCTTGGAATCGCAGTCTGCGTTCGTTGGCCTGGTTTTTGTGAGGCTGCTACGGATAGTGTTCCCAGATCTGAAGCAGGTCCTGATGTTATACTTGGACCCAATCCGTCTTATCCTTTCCGATAATCCTCTGAGGTAGGGAAGTACAAGTACTGGTTGTGGCGGCTTCTCTTCCTTGTGGAGTTCTTGCTGTTATCTAGCTAAGGCCTATTCTACCATCACTTTGCAGTAACCATTCCGTTGAAGGTCATTTTTGATGATGCCTAATTCCTTTTTGAGGCCTTCCTTTGTATTACAGAGCCCAAAAGCACGGTCCAGTAGAGTCTTAATGATTCCTCTCTTAGTCGATTGGAAACCTCTAATGAAGCGAAAAACGACCAACTTCCGCCAAACGGTCATCTCCCGCCAAAACCAATGAAGCAGAAAGACAGAAGAGGGGATAGGTGAAAGCACTCGAATAACCAATAAATACTTAGATTTCGGAGGAATTAAGTCCAGTTATCACCCGAAGACGATTGTGGATACTAACAATCGAAACTTTTTGACATAACTTGGTTTGAAATCTTTCAAATTTTATTTTTTCATTTTTTTTGTTGATATTTTTAATTTTTTTCAATTTTTTCAGCTTTTATTAATATTTCAATTTTTATTTGTTTGGTTGTTGTTGTATGTTATTTCTTTGTAATTTCAGTTTTTTGTTTAAAAAAATTGTTGTTTTTGGTTAATCTTTTTGATTTTTTTTCAGGGTTATCAAATCAATTTATATTATATTAGACAATGGAAGTCCGAACTGATGAAATAGAGATAAGGTAAACTAAAATTATAAAACAAACTAAAAATGTATTTTATAGGGGAAAATTTAATTCAACCAAGGATAATTAAAAAAAAAACATGCCAACCACAAAATGAAACCTTGGGTTTCATTCCCGAAGAGATTGTCTTTCAGATCAATCATGACTTGCACAGTTTCCAAACAGTTTCGGATGTTAGAACCAGAACAAACCTAATATGAACATTTTCACATTTACGTTCTCAACTTTAAACGAAAATGTCATGTCAGTCATGTCAGGTTTGTTCTGGTTCTCAGTTTGTACTGTTTCGAATCGTCCAACATCAGTGAGTCAGTTGTGGACTGAAAAGGTCAATGCGACAAAATATTCAGAATTGAGTTGGGTGACTGTTTTCTGACTGTTAGAAACAGTCCGGCCAGAGAACCAGAACAAGCCTGTCGTCACAAACATGGCGACGCACATGGCGGGCGCCATGTGCGTCGGGCCTCATGATAACGGCGCCCGGTATCATCATCAGGTTTGTTCTGGTTCTAACATCCAAAACTGTTTGGAAACTACGCAAGACATAATGCGTACAAACAAAAATTCTCAAACAGTCCGAAATAGTCTCGGACAATTGGTTGAAGCAGAACGCATTTTGAGGAAACCAGTGTGCCACCTATCGTATATATGAAGAGATGAAGGCAAAAAAATGTTGATCACGTCTAATTTGTTATATATGCGAATCCTTGTAGTAAGTTCAAATGTTATCTAACCTCAATCATCAGTTATTTAAATCACATGAATAAAAAAACATCCTAGAACATAGGTCAAACAAATTTCCACATGAATGCGCATGAGCAACGGAAACAGTTCTCAACAGTTCAGCCTCGAAAGAACGTCACATCCATTAGAAAAAGAGATTACTAGAAAAAGAGATAACTTGAAAAAAGTCAATTCACAGGTATTCTGAGGAGTTAAAAAATGAACATAAAAAGTACAGAAATAATGTGAACAAAATTATAAAACAAACAAAAAATGAATTTTAATGGGAAAAATTTAATTCATCTAAGGATAATAATAAAAAAACATAGCAAGTTATCACTGAAATAACGAAAAAGAATAAGACAAAGTTTTCAATTAAAAATGAAACAATGAAAACCCAGCAAGGAATTGTAACGAATAAATTAAATTCTTTTTCAATTATTACCTTGTGAACATATGTGTTGAAATGTCATAAAAAATTAAGAACGTTAATGCCTTACCTGATTGTTTTTTTAAAGAACATATCTCTAAAATGCTCTAAGTTCCTCAAACCAGTACCTACCCAAAAATTGAAATTATTGAAGTTATATCAAAACTTAAAAATAACTTTTCCCCAGGTCCTGATGGCATATCCACGACTCTTATTAAGATATGCATAGGCATCTAATAATACCATTGGTTCATATAATTAGCCTAAATTTTAAACATGTTCTTATCAGTGGAAAGAATCATTGGTTACACCTATATACAAGGCAGGTAAACAAAAGTATTGTTGGCATCTATAGACCTACCTCGGTAATGAATAATTTTGTAAACATTTTTAAGAATATACTCAAGAAAATATTAACGGTTTTCATTGAAAAATATCAAGTTATAACTAACAGACAATTTGGCTTCATAGAGAACTCCAATATCGAAAGTGTAGTTCTTGACTTTGTTGAGAAAGCTATGGGAGCCTTTTGAAGAGATCAGAAAAGTATTGACAATCTTTCTTGATCATGCCAAGGCTCCTGACAAAGTATCACATGACAAGCTCTTGAAGAAATTGCATTGTTATGGTATAAGAGGATCAACACTGCCTCTGATTCAAGACTACTTGACATGGACGATGCAAATAGTCAAACTAGATCATGAAACCAGCAGTGCCAAAGAAATGAAAATTTGGATTTCTCAAGAGACATAATTTCCTATGCTGATGACACAGCTATAGTTGTAGCTGGAAATTCTTGGGCAAGGTGTACACAGATTCTGAAGAGATATTGAAAAATATCCAAGTATGGCTAAACTACAACTTAAGTTCAACAATCTGAATTTATAACATTTTCAATACTCCAAAACGACCAGCTTAATAAAGATACACTCTGTATAAATGAAGCCTACATACTCATTATTATCTAACCTGGATTTTCATTGATAAACATAAATTTGAGCATGCGCATCCAAGAACTGAAATGAGATCTATGCGAAATCTTTCACCCAAGCTGCCTCACTTAAAAAAAAAATCACACTCAATGGTTTCTGCTTTGTTATTGTCCGAGGCTATATAATATTCAGATAATAAAGAAACTCGGTGAATTCAAAATTAATATTAGAAATTTCATTTTTGAAAATAAAACTTCAATATTAAACATCTTCGGCTATTTCATTTATGGTAAATTAAATGTGCAGGATATATTTTTAACTGTCAGTTAGAGGAACAGAATAATCACAGCACAAGCATATCTTATGCTTAGGAGATTTCTGAGCCGCTGGCTGACAATATATCACTAGCAATTTAGTTGATTACTGTAAATATCCATTTTGTGTTATGTTGAATGAATTGTTGAAATTGTATTCATAAATTTTCTGGCAATGCAGTTGTCAGTTGATTGCTCAAAACACCAACGCCGATTTGAAAACTTGACAAGCTAACTTTGGTGTCACACCAATAAGTGGTTCCACTTATGTCTCGCTTGCTTTTACGCAGTTATTTTTATCAAATAGGTACTATTCTTGGCCAAGGACCCCCTGCTCGGTACTGACGATGCCCAACAGGTTGAAACAGATGTCTACCGGTGACTCTTAAATTGAAATCAGATTGGGAATGATCAGAATAGTACTGTTGGGTATTGTAATGAAGTTGCACTGCATTTAGTTTTGGAAGAACAAGAACATAAAACTTATTCATTCAACAACATACAGATAGAAATGTGAAATAGTAATTTAGTGTCTGTTCAGTTTGAATGTTTGAAAACTTCTCCCTGTTCTTCTCGTCGACCTCAGGGTTGTGCCTAGCATCCGGGAGGGGGGTGACTATACACGGTGAACGCCTGAACATGGCCTCCACCTTGAAAGGACTAGCTTTGAATGTCTTCTATTGGGAGTGGACATATTCTGCTGATGGATCTCTTGACCATTCCAGTTGAAGTCCGAATGGTGGCAACGTGATTCTTGTTGAGTCGTTTTCCATTCGAGGCTTTGGTGAACTTTGGAAATAAACACTTTGCTCCATCTTTCCCAAAAAATGCTGAGTGATTTGCTGCATCATTTCATATGATGACAATTTGTTTTGTGGTATGGTTCTCAAATCTGCATCTGGTACCCCAATGAGCGATCTTCCGACTAAGAAGCGTGCCGGATTAAGAGGTAGAGGATCTGATAGATTGCTTCGATTTGTGGTAATAAAGAATACTTCAAAAGTACGGTGAGCGTTTCCCGTGACTCGTTTCATATGATTTTTTATCGATTAGCCGGCTTCCCACAGACCTCCAAAATGCGGATAGTATGTCGGAATGAATTTCTATTCAATACCTTCGATTGAGAATGATTCCGTTAGTTGAAGTTTGTGGGATTGAATGAACTTACCCAACTCGGCTAGTTCAGAACTGGCAGAGACGAAATTCTTTCCGTTATCAGAAAAAATTTGGGGTAGCCAAGCTAAGCCCAAGGTTTTAGCGTTTTCGTTGATTCCAAAATCACTACATTCAAATTATGTTGCAGATCACGAAAGTATACCAATACCTTCGGATCGTTAGAAAAAAACTTTCGTAATTCAAAACAAGCAGACTTTAGTACAGAAAACACACCTTTACAAGCATCGTCTACATAGAAGTTTTTTCTAATGATATTTGCCGTCTCAGGGTAAGCTGATTCATTTTCAGTGGCAACATATGTAACCGTGTTCAGTTCATACACTGAGATAGGATTATCGGGACTTCGCCAAAGGATTCTTTGAAGAGATCTCTGTTCGGGATGTATGAGAACTTGACGATACGTCTTTGCAATATCTACGCATACCAGGTAGGTAAGCATACTTCCTCTGAATCATGGGTCCTACTATTTGAAGGTCATTTAGAGAATATTGAGATGACGTGGATGGAGGCAGATGCGTCGAACACAACGCGAAGTTTCGTCAATATGCTGTCTTCGCGTATAACTCCGTGGTGTGGCAGATAAAAAGAATATTTTACTGTTTCATCTTCATTAACCTTGTCCATGTGACCTAAACTTTCATAGTCTGCCATGAAATCACTATATAAATATTTGAATTCACTGTTTTCATTAAGCTTTCTTTCTAGAGAAATGAAACGTTTTCTAACTTGTTCACGCCATTCGCCTAGATTTTCCAAAGATTTCTTGAATGGAATTTCAACTATAAACCTGCCATTGCTTAGTCTACTGATGGTATTCTGTAGGAAATGCTCTTCGCACAATTTCTCTTCTTCGGAAAAAGCTTTGTCAGGAAATATCTCTTCGATTTCCCAAAAACAAGCTAATTGGTTCTGAATGCCAGGGTTGTGAGTGAAATGACAAGAAACTTTTTTCGAGAATGATTTACTAATGCCCTGAAATGACCCAACCAAGTTGAGTTTTTTTGTAAAGTTGGGTCGTTACGCCCCAGAAAAATTTGACCTACACATATTAAAGAATAGAAGTGATCCGCTCGTATCAACATATTCAATTCAACTGGGATCTGCAAGATATATGTCATGTGGAATATTTAGTCTAAAGTGGTTTGATATTTTTGTATGCGGCAATTTTCTCATGATTTGCGGAAGTATATAACAGTGAATGTTTGTACGAAAAGAATTGTGTTGAATCAAGATCAATAACCGAATCAGAATTCATAGCAGCATCTGATGCCGCTCAAGAAGATGTGTGGATATGCTCATTTCTGAAAGAACTGGAAATTGTCATCGAAGAATTGACAGTATTTGTTTGTCGATAATCATCAGTTTGGTTTAAAATCGAAAACACCATAAAAGAACCAAACATATTGACAAAATGTCATTATATGTGAAAACAAGTGAGGAATGGTTTGCTTTTTCTTATCATATGTGTGTTCAGAGGAACGTTAACCAAGCCGCCCTCAAGAATGAAGTTTTTGAAAATTAGAAAGTCACAATCTATTTTTTCAGGAACGTGAACAAATTCATTATGATGTTAATTATAGTTTTCATAGAAACCATGAATGTAACGTTTTCGACATATAAATAAAGTTTGAATATTATTTTCACTAATTTTCAAATCTGCAAAATTCAGTATTTCCTGCTGAATTCCAAAAGTAATCTGTAGAGTGAGCTCTGTTTCGTGTTGTGACGAGAGTTTTTGTGAGTTTCGTCTGTTTTCATGTATGAGACTCACTGTCTCAAGTACATAAAATTGATATGAAATTTTTCCCAGTTCATGCGAGATCACAATTGAATGAGTATGATGCCATATTCTCAAATCTTAAATCTGTTCAACATTATACAAGCTGTTTCTTTCTGTTTCATTGGGGAATTTTGGTGTTTTCCCAATTCATCATATGAGCATCATCTCTTGTCAAAATATGATCTACTAAATACATTTTCTTATATACCAATCCGAACGAACACTAGAATAATACAAGAAATCGAGATATAAGAAAATTCAAATTAGCAGAGCATATTTTGACAAAATTCTGAAGACAGAACTCAACAAAAGTAAAAGGATTCTGGATCATAATCAATTTCAATCGTATATGGCTATCTCTCCTGAAATAATAAAGTAATTGATCTGGAAAAATTTCATGCTACGTAAAATTCAACATCCACTGCACCAAATAATTTAAGAGAAAACTTCGTTCAGGCCAGTCTCAAATTACCTACATAGGTTAATGGATTGACACCTATCAGAAAACAGCTACTCCCCTGGCTAATACCACGAAGGGCATTGGATTATATCCGACAAAAAGAACAGAGACAGACAAAGGGAAGAGAGGAAGTTCCCGAAACTTCATCCAAAACGGAAAGAGGAGAGAGAAAACTCATAAACGCCAGAATAATCTGTCAAATATGGTTTATATATTTTTCTTGACATACTCATCACAAAATTGTATGAATTTTTCCCTTGTGTATGTAGGTATGTAAACAGTGATTTATCACATTGCTGGTTCTAGTATAGGGTCTTCCAACAGGACTTCCAAACTTTGATAATTGATAACTGTCGTCTTGTTATAGCTACGTCTGTCAAATTAGTCATTTATTCAGTCTGTTTTGTTAAATCACCATGGACAAAAACACGTGCGAATAATAAAACTGTTTTATCAAAATGGATGTTCTGTTAGGGAAACGTGCGCGCACGCTTCGCCCATTTTACTGTAGTCATAATCGTCCTGCGGAGAGGACTATTAGGAATGTGGTGGATAAATTTGAGTCCACTGATTCAGTAAAAGATTGACATTCGACATCAACAAAATTGTTTGATCTGTCAGGGTCAAGGTTTCTGTCACAGATCAAACAATTTTGTTGATGTCGAATGTCAATTTGTTTTTGAGTCCAATTGGCTTATTCAGCGCATTCGGGATTGGATTACAAGTCATGTCTTTTTTGAATCATGCACGTGGTTTCCTCTTCAAGGAACAGGTGGTTTTTAATTTGATAATACAATGATATATCATTGAATCTACTATATATTGTTTGTCTGTAACGTCCTGAGTTTCACCATAGTAATTTTTCATATATGTTACGTCCATATTTCATTCAAATATACTATATATTCACAAATAACTAGTTACTTATTTTAGAATTCATTGTATAATAACCTTAGTGATCCACGCGCAGGTTATCCTTTGTGGATTTTCTCTGGGTTTGTTTACTTACATTCTTCAATAATGAATTGAAAGTGTATGTATTGATTCTTTTGTAAATAATAATAATAATAATTATTATTATTATATAGTTGGGTAATCTGAGAAATTAGTTAAGATATTTGAGTTGCATCTATTTGTTTGCAAGCAGTATGTTGAATACAAAGGATACGTTTCTCCCATTATCAGACCCACATCTGAAGTCCCTCAAGAATCAAACTTATTGTTATTTCTCCTTTTCATAAATGATCTCTTAATGGAAATGTATTGTTTCAAACTTTAGTAGACCGATGAACTGAAAATGTTTCATGAAGTTCGAAATCTTGAACATTGCCAAAACACCCAAAGAAATGTCAAAATTATATTTTGAGTTCAATGTCATAAATGTCTGTGTATTAACTTTCACATTTGACTATAAAATAGAATCAACCTCACTAAACAGATACCAAAACTTAAAAGATCTCGGGGAAAGGGTAAGCAGGGGTAATGGCGCGCTCCTCTGTATCTCTGTCAAAACGGCACGTAGCAACACGAGTGACAAGTGAGGGGCGCTTAGGAAGCGCCTCAAATAGGAAACGATTCAAACTGCCAGTGAGCTCGCGTCGTCCGACAGTGAAACGCGTTTCTTTGTTTGCAGCTGCGTCGATGTAATTTTTGGTTATTTTTTTTTGTCGGTAAGTCCAAGATTCAAATGTTTATTTAATTATTAATTTCACTTTTCTGGCCATAAAACTATTCTATTTTGTATTAATGTAATCTATTGTCAACAAAAGTGTAAAACTTTTTTTAAATTTATGACAAAACCACCGTTTGGGGTTATACCGCTCACCTGAGCGCCATTACCCCTTGGTAACTTAATTTTTTACTGTTGCAGATATGCCAAGAAATCGTTAAAGGACGACCGCTAAAGCGGCTTGGACCGAAGCAGACCTTAAAGCAGCTAAAACTGCGATTGAAGGAGGTTCGTCCAAAATAAAAGCGGCAAAACAATTTAACATACCATTCACTACTTTGAGAGATCGACTAAAAAATAACAACTTGAGCAACCCAAAGCTAGGTCGCAAGCCCATTTTTACCCAACAACAAGAAAATGAAATTGCAGAACAAGTTAAGCTTGTTTATAAATATGCTGAGCTCAACAATATCAAAAACAATTTCGATCAAAACAGCAGGATTGGATTGGGTACACGCCTTTATGAGACGCAATCCTTCAGTTACCGTACGCAAAGCTGAAGCAACAAGCCTAAATAGAATTTCTGCTTTTAGCAAAGAAGAAATAACACATTTTTATGATACACTTGGCACTTAATGGAAAACAATAAATTTATTCCGAACAATATATACAATTGTGACGAAACTGGTATCACCACGGTAACAGACCCGGGAAAAGTGCTCGCCGAAAAAGGACAAAGACGAGTAGGATCAGTTACAAGCGGTGAATGAGGAAGCAACATTACGGTTATGTGTGCTATGAGTGCAGCTGGTAACTTTATATCGCCTATGTTTATTTTTGCCAGACGGAGAATGACGCCTTTATAAAAAAAAAGATGGACCAGTTGGTGCAATATACACCAACTCTAAAAATGGCTGGATTAACGAAGACCTATTTGTCACTTGGCTCAAACATTTTGCTGCATTCGTTAAGCCTACCCAAGAATCACCTGTGTTGGTAATTCTAGACAATCACAGCTGTCACATTTCGCTTCAAGCTTTTGATTTTTGCAAGGAAAACCACATTACCATGCTTTCCATTCCACCACACAGTTCCCACAGAACGCAGCCGCTGGATGTGTCTTTTTATGGGCCGTTGAAAGCTGCTTATGAATGCAACAGGCACATGAAGACACATTTAATGTCTAAAATCACCCCATAAGACGTTGCAGGTCTTTTCAATAAAGCTTACGCACAAGTTGCTAATATTAGTAAAGCAGAATCTGGATTTTGAGCCACAGGAATTTTTCCATTGAACCCAAATATTTTCACTGATGAAGACTTTCTGGCAGCGTCATTGATGTTACAAGAATCGGAAAAAATTGCTGGAAACCAAGACCCAAACGTTCAGAATTTTGAAGATGTTCAATCTGTTGATATGATAATAATTTCGGGACATGCATCTCCATTACCAGGACCATCAAATAAGGACCAATGCTCTGAATCTGTTTCAGCAGGTCCTTGTAACAAAAAAACTTGTTGATGAGCAAAGAACTACGGTATCCTTTAATTCTATAGCAACAACACCAACTATTGCACCATCTTCCAAGCCAGCTCAAAGAAAATGAAAACAACATGCTACTGTATTAACTGCGACTCCTATGAAAACTATTTTAGAGGATAAAGAAAAGAAAAAACTGGTAAAACTCAAGAAGACTGAAAAAGATGATCAATCAAAACCAAAGAAAGGTGTCAAAGAAAAGAAGAGCAAACAAATCAAACAAAAATCTTACAAGAGAAAAATTTAACAAGAAAATTCTTCAGAGACTGAAGATGAAGAACAGCTTTGCGATGATGACAGTGATGACAAAATGTATGTTGACGACGAAAATTATAACAAGTTTAATATCTGCGAAGAATTTGGAAAAAATAACGAGCTGTGGTATCGCTGCACCAACTGTGCAATGTGGGCTCACGCTATATGTTCAGGGTGGGATTCGCCGGATGGATATATAAGTGATTTATGTGTTCACTAATTTGTTTTACCTCTAATTTTCATTATTATTTTATACTATGTTATAATAATTGGAGTTTATTCAATTTTGAAGAGTTTACTATATTTGTTGTATTGAAATATACTAATATTAAGTACAAATGAGGGTAACTGTTACTAGTTTGTGATTGTAGACTTAAGTTTTATTGTATAAGGTTGATCTCATTATTATTTGTTTAATTAAATGTGTCTTACCAATTATATTCCTAAACAAAATGTGTGAGCTTTGTTACCTCGTCCCCTGAGCGGCATTACTTAAAGTCCGGGTCGGGGTAATGAAAAATGTTTTTTTAATGTTTTCCTACTAGTAGTAAGTCATAGATTTATGCTTTTGTTGTTGAATTGAATGTTACTCGATAGTTGAAGACTTTGATAATTTTCTCAATTTTGATTTATATTAAAATTCAAAAAAAAAAAAATGTTTTCCTTAAGTGAACGCCATTACCCCTGCTTACCCTACATATGATCAGAAACTTATATTTATATTGATCATCTGGGACAGCACTGCAGCTAACAATCAAATTTCTTTGTGAGACAAAAACTCATAGTAGACTTATAGCAGTTTATGGCATTTGAAAAAAACTACTAATAAACATTCCTTATTTTTCATTCACAAAACAAACTGTAAAAAATCATGTATATATTGTTTTTCAACATATGATCGTTTGTTTTGCCAAAATGTTCATAAAACATTGCTGGAGAAGTAATACTTAATCAAATTTGAATTTAAATAAAATACCTTTGTATGTATGCTGAGTGACCGAAATATCTATGGAATTCACTTTTAACAAAATTTTAGATGACATCATTGTGCAACAACATCAGCACCCAACCTGGGCTCCTTTGAGTTTGAAGGAACTACTCAATTGGCCATACATTGGAGTAGAATATTTCAGTCCAGAATTATCATTCAAAAGATACAATCGTGGTGAATATATCAGATACTTGAGTTTTTTTAGCCCTACGCATGCTGAAACTGATAATACAAATTTCATCGAACAAGTTGAAATATTGAATCCATCTGAAGAAAGAAATTCTTACACTCTCAATCTTTTGAAAACTTATACCAACCAATATTTGGAGGTCATTAAGACTATGGAAAATGTAAGTATAGATGTTTCCCTTAAATCAATATTTCGGAAAGTAACAGTGAAATTTTCACTGAATAGTTTAGAAAACCGGAACACGTCTTTCTCTATGCAATAGCTTTCTCAAACGTTTTTACACTGATTGAATTCTACTTAATTTATACTTTATGTAATAACAATTTTAATCATGTGACCTTCCACCTAAGAAATGACATTTCTTCACCTAGGTTTAGGTAAAAAATCAGTCAGATAAGATAATGAAAAATATTATTACAACATGCTATATAGTATACTATTAGGTATTGGTCCACCATCGTTATTCATAATATTATTATTACTTATTTCTGCACTCTCGTAGGCATCTATATTCCTGTTATTGTTAACTTGTCTGAGTAATCTTAATGAAGTAAAGTCTATGGAATGGTTTTGTTGCGAATTATGATGGGCGATTGCTGATTTTTCTGATCTTCCATATTTTAGGTGTGCTAAGTGTTCCTTATATCTTATATAATAGATCTTTTAGTCTGTCCATAATATTTTGCATCGCAGTCTTTACATTTAATTTCGTAAACTCCAGACTTTTCCGATTTCTCGACTTTATCCTTTGGATTTTCTAGAAGGCTCTGTAGTGTATGAATTGTTTCAAATACCATTTTCATACCTAGTTCCTTGAAAATATTTCCAAAGTTTTTCGTATATTGGTGGTATGGAACTGAGATATATTTATCTTGGTTCTCGTCTTTTCTGAAAGTCGAGATTTCGTTCATTCTTACCTTAACTTCTTCTTCCTTATTATGTCATCCACAATACCCCTCGAGAAACCATTACTGACTGCAATTTCCTGTATTGTCCGTTTTTCTTTCGTGAACCTCTCGTGTGTAAGCGGAAATGTCAAAAGACGATGTACTAGAAAATTTAGCCCAGCTTTGTGCTGTCCACAGTGATGTAAACTATCAGGAATATACCTGTAAGTGCTTGTTTCCTTCTTGAATACATCGCATTCTAGCTTTCTCCATTGACTTCTCATTACCAAAACGTCAAGAGTTAGAAAATAAGGGACAACTTCCATTTCTTGACGTTTTGGTAATGATGAGTCAATTGGGAAAGCTAGAATACGATGTATTCAGGAAAGAAACAAGCACTTACAGGTATATTCCTAATAGTTTACATCACTGTGGACAGCACAAAGCTGGGCTGAATTTTCTAGTAAATCGTCTTTTGACATTTCCGCTTTCCCGTGAGAGGTTCATGGACAATGCAAGAAATTGCAGTCGGTAACGGTTTCTCGGGGGGCATTGTAGATGATATTATAAGAAAAAAAAATGTTTAGGTTGAGAATGAACAAAATCTCGACTTTTAGAAAAGACGAAAACAAGGACAAATATATCTCATTTCCGTATCGCCAATATACGAAGAACTTTGGAAAGATTTTCAAGGAACTAGGTATGGCATGAAGGTGGTATTTAAAACATGTCATACACTACACAGCCTTCTAGGAAATCCAAGCACACCTAAAATATGGAAGATCAGAAAAATCAGCAGTTGTCCATTATATTTTGCAACAAAACCATTCCATAGACTATACTTCATTAAGATTAGTTAGACAAGTTAACAACAACAGGCATCTAGATGCCTGTGAGAGTGTAGAAATGGGTAAACATAATAATATTATGAATAACGATAGTGGACCAATACCTAATAGTATACTATACAGGGCTTTTCATGATGAGCGTTAATTAGCCGTTTCTGGCAAACTATTCAACGGATCAACCTGAAAATTCCACAGTATGCATAAGTCAATATGACCTACACGTCTAAAATATTTTAGACGAAGCGGCGTTGTCGCTTCTACTATAAAGTAGCGGCTTCTTTGATTTTTCAAATGGAGCACCCCGTATATAATATCATATTATGATTCATTATCACTTTGTCAACAAATTCATATACTATTTCCCTATACCTATCTATTACCGTTTAGAATATATAAATTAATTTCAATATTTTTTTTACCAAACATGAACTTACTCTCTTGCACTAAAACGATCAAATTTGAAATGGAGTGGAGTGATACTATGGGGATCTTCACTCCGAGTCATATTTTCATTTTCCTCATACACGGTCTTCAAAAAATGCAGATACTTTGATCTCATGAAAAAATGAGTAAAACTCAATTTTTTCAAATGGAACACCCTGTATATTTCAACATTTTTCATCTCTACATCCAATTTCAGATTAACTTTGTTCAGATAATACTATTTCTATTTTGAACCGTTTTCGAGATAAACTGTTTCAAACGGATATTGACATGGTTTCCTTGTTCATCACTCATTTTTGTAAAACAGATTTCGTTTGATGTTTCTCAATTAGTCACAGATAATACAATGAAAAGATAATTATTAAAATACTCCTCAACCATCGAATGAAACTTCTCTTCAAACAATAGTTTTATTAACGCTGAAACACGAACTGAAAATAATAAACCCATAAATTAATGAGTTAATTCAATCGTCAGTGTATTTCAAAATATGTTCAAACACATTTCCACGTCTACTTAAACAAACATGTAATCTCTTCAAAAGATTGTCATGTGTAGCGCTTCTGATCAAGTCTGGAGTCAAACTATTGAAAGCAGTTGTAACTCTCGATTCCATATCTTCTATTGTTGTTATTGGAGTAGAGTAAACCATATTTTTAATGAAACCCCACACGAAATAATCTAATGGATTGCCATCTGGTGTTCTAGGAGGCCAACGAAAAGGTCCATTATTACCAATCCATCTGTCTTCAAAGATTTCGGTTAAAGCTTCGCTGACTGAATGAGAATTATGTGGTGGAGCCCCATCCATTTGGTACCATACACGTTCTCTCCCTGGTCTAGTACTTAAAATCATTTGAATTCCATTCCTCAGTAAATCTTCATTTTTTGATGCACTTAAATTATCATCATAAAACTCAATATAAAAAATTGACTCATTCTTTATGGCACAAAATACATTGAATTGCCATCTATCTTGAAAACCCCTTTGGCGGACAACATGGGGATTTTCTGGCGCCCAATAATGACTGTTGTGTCTATTGAAAACTCCATTTATTGTGAACTTGGCCTCATCTGTCCATATGATATTGTCAAGGAAATGTTCATCCTCTTGAGTCTTGACAAGTAACCATTCAAAGAATTCCACTGTACGAGGTAAATCAGTCTCTTTCAAATGTTGGACACAGTAGAACTTATAGGGATGCCATTTATGCTTATTAAGAATTCGACAAATTGTCACGTAGGGTATACCTATCTGCCTTTCAGCCTCGTGCAGAGAAGCATTTGGAAATGCATGAAAGTATCTCAAAACTTTCATTAAGAATTCGACAAATTGTCACGTAGGGTACACCTATCTCCCTTTCAGCCTCATGCAGAGAAGCATTTGGAAATGCATGAAAGTATCCAAGTATCCCAAAACTGTTATACCATTCTCATCATCATCCACTTTAGTCTTCTTACGAATGATTTTTGGACGGAAGGTTCCATTCAACCTACAGTTTTTTAGTAGTCGATTTATCACATTATTATTCGGCTTCGGAAGTTGTGGATATTTCTCATGAAATACTCGGCATGTTCTACTTGCAATTCTATTGCACTCACCATAAATTATTAATAAATTCAAGAAATCTTCATTACTGTAACCTAATCTTGAAATTATTCTATTATAATTGGTAGGCTATCACAATCAGTCAAAACCACCAACGAAAGTCTGACGTTAAATAATTGGTTTATTTATTTTTCCAAAGCATACTATTAAAAAATATTAATGTGTAATGTTGTACGTTTGTATACATTGAGGTATTGTTGACCAATACATCAATGTATACAAATTGTAACTTTTTCTAAAGTAGGTACATACCAATTTCGAATTGACTGATCTGAGACAGTTAAAAAACTGGATCAAAAAGAAATATTACTAAGTATAAAAAAAATGTTGAATATCCAAAATAAGTGATGAATTTAAAAAAATGAGCAAGAAAACCACGCCAGTTTCCGTTTGAAACAGTTTATCTCGAAAACGGTTCAAAATAGAAATAGTATTATCTGAACAAAGTTAATCTAAAATTGGATGTAGAGCTCAAAAATGTTGAAATATAGAGGGCGTTCTATTTGAAAAAATTGAGTTCCACTCATTTTTTCATGAGATCAAAGTATCTGCATTTTTTGAAGACCTTGTATGAGGCAAAAGAAAATATGACTCGGAGTGAAGATCCTCATAGTATCACTTCACTCCATTTCAAATTTGATCGTTTTAGTGCAAGAGAGTTCAAGATTATCAGCATTTATAAAAGTTCATGTTTGGTAAAAAATATCGAGATTAATTTATATCTTCTATACGGTAATAGATAGGTATAGGGAAATGGTATATGAATTTTTTGACAAAGTGATAATGAATCATAATATGATATTATAACTTCTACTTTATAGTAGAACCGACAACGCCGCTTCATCTGAAATATTTTAGGCGTGTAGGTCATATTGATTTTGCATACTGTGAAATTTTCAGGTTGATCCGTTAAATAGTTTGTCAGAAACAGCTAATTAACGCTCATAATGAAAAGCCCTGTATAGCTTGTTGAAATCATATTTTATTATTAGATTAACCTGAGTGTTGAATAAGGCAACATGTAAAATTAATTTAAGACAATTAAGACGCAGGGACCTAGCAGAGGTATCTATTGTATACATAAGGACAATATTGTATGTAATTTAGTTTAATCATCCTCAATTAGATATAATGTATTGCTATTAATTCGGTGGTGGTAAAGACGAAATATATAATGTTCTTCCCAAACAAATTCATGGATTATCAAACCTTTGACGTTTTTAATAAATATGTCTTTAGAAAAAGGTATTTTTTCTGGCAGATTGAAGATATCAAGTTATTCCCGAATTCAAGAGTGATTCAACTACAGATCCATCACATTATGCACGAATAGAACAACTGATTTCATTCTTGAATAGTTTCATTAAATGAGCCGAAACAGTTCTAAATACATTTGCCAGTAGCATCCTTGAGATTTTGGATGGGTTCAAGGTGGTTCCCGGACTATTTGTCCGACTAATGTGTCGTGTACTTCAGAAAAAATTAAAAATCATTTATTGAACATTAAATCGAATTCATCTCCTGGTTTGGATGGAATGAGCCCCTTTTTTCTCAAAAAGTTTGCCGAAACTCTCTGCTCTCCGTTGTCAACAATTATGTCAGTCTCTTTCGCAAAATCTCGCATCCCACGGGCTTGGAAGAAGGTATCTGTCACCGCTATTTTCAAAAAAGGCGATAAACTCAATCCAATTAACTACAGGCCCATTAGTCTTTTATCTGTACCTTCCAAAGTAATGGAATCCATCATCGTAGAAAAAAAGTCAGAATTTTCAACAAAAAACGCAATCATACCACCAGAACAACATGGTTTCGTCAAAGGTAGATCAACCACCAGCAATCTACTACAATGCATGAACGATTGGACGACAGCTTACGATAGGAAAATACCGAGATATATCGTTTATCTTGACTTTGCCAAGGCTTTCGACAGGGTCCCAGTGAGGAGGCTAATGCACAAACTTGACACACACGGTATTCGAGGCCAACTAAACCTATGGATTGAAAATTGCATGACAGATAGAACTTTCTCGGTCAAAGTGGGTCACTCTTTTTCTTCGCAAAGACAAGTCACAAGTGGAGTTCCCCAGGGATTTGTTCTTGGCCCGCTCCTCTTCGTTGTTTATGCAAGTGATCTTGCTCTTCACATAAAGTCCAGCAAGTCATTTTATGCCGATGATACTAAACTGTATGGAAATGCCTTAGTCAAACATCATTCCCTTCAAGAAGACCTCAACTCGATTAGTGCGAGGATTGGCTTCTACCTCGTAACGTCGACAAATGCGTCGTACTTTTATCAAGGAAAGAACAATCCACTCCATACGTACACAATAAGCGGCCAATCGTTACGTACAGTGTCCTCACATGTAGACTTGGGAGTGACTGTTAATACCGACTTAACTTGGTCCGAACATAATATCCACATGTAAACGCGCAAACACACTGATTTACCTCATCCGCAAAACGTTCCTCCATCTATCATATTCAAGTTAAATAAAACTCTACAAACCCACGTTCGTCCAATCATGGAGTATGCAGGTCCAGTGTGGTGTCCTGTTCTGGTGCGCGATTGGGACTTGGAAAGTGTACAGCGTCGAGCCACACGTATGACTTTTGGTGAAGTGCGTCCAACCTATCCCGAAAGACTGAGGATGGCACAACTGCAAGCTTTTGACCAACGTCGACTCCGTGAGGACCTCATCATATCTTTCCGTATAGCTAAGTATAAGTACGCTAATCAGAAAGAACTTTTTGTTTTCAACAATGATTCGCGGTTACGTGGTCAAACACTGAAATTAAAAAAATTAAAATTCGCAACGAGGCAGAGAAAATATTTTTTGGTGAATCGTATTTTCGAAACATGGAATAACTTACCCAACGATGTTATGAATTCCGACATTTGCTTAATCGGCTCTATGCATATATTAATTATTTTTCTTTTCTTTTTGCATGCATTGTATCAACTTATTGATATCCTTCGTTTTTAGGCTTACATAGGACTTTGTCCTCAGCCTTTATTTATATGTAATAATAATAATAATATTTTTGAACTTTTCGGAAGCTGTGTTAACCATCAAATTTTTCTGCATAAATTATCGAGATATGGTATTATAGAATAGGTATAGTTAATTATTGGTTTGATTCATATTTATCTGATCGCCTTCAAAAAGTCAGCCTGGGTAGGCAGATTTCAAACTTGGCTCCAGTAACTAGTGGTGTATTCCAAGGGTCTTGCTTTGTTTACTTTAGCAATGATCTACTACACGCCATTGGTGAAAACAATGACTTCTGTATAATAGCTTCATATGCTGATGAAACTAATATTTTGATCACACATAATAATTATCAGTTTTGTTTTCGTCGCTGATCAATTAATAATAATAATAATAATGATTTTATTCACTTTCTGATTGAGGTATCAATACAATTCATTTAGACAATATATGAATAAAACAAAACAAGAACTTACGAAGCAGAGTGAACTGCTTGTGTGTAAGGAAGGATAATATATATATAATTTAAAATTGTTTGTATAGGAACGATGTCAAGTTATTAAGGTATATAGATTAATGGACATAGTAAAGTAGATTCGAATTAAAAATAACTTATTTACATTATGAAATTCATATGATAACACATATATTCGATATAAAGGACTCACAATATCGTGAAATCGGAAAGAATATACGTGGGGTAATGGGAAAACAGTAATAGAGATATAGTATTCATATTGTTACATATAGGGATACAAAATTGTATAAGGAAGCGATTACAGTTAATTAAGACAAACTTTGTTAGTGACACAATATAGCAGACTACATATTGAGAAATAATTATCATGATAAAATTCATATTGCATGTACATGGTATAGGACACATAGAGAACTCAGAGGTCTTAATATCAAGATGAACATACATGACGCAACCATTTTGGAATTCATGATACTGACTCTTATATTTGTTGAAGAGAGATATGTTTGAAAGATGTATTACATTGAAGCTTGAAAAATATCGTGTTGGTGCTCTATTTTTACAGCTATTTCTGCACGGGATATAAGTTTGATATATTTTTTGAGGTTTTTTATGAACATTTTTGGATTTGTCTCGCATTTAAGGTTTATCGGTAATGAGCTGAAAAGTTTTGGGCCTAAATATCGATAATTTTTTTGACCTACTGTTTTGTTCATGACTGGTATCACTAGTTATATTTATGGTCCAAACTGATCAATTCATTTCTCTGCATGTATTGGGCTGTGGTTATACTAATAAAGAAAATCTGCCTTGTATGCCAAAATCAGCTTAGGGGGACAGAAAAATAAACTCTTCCTAAACGAAGACAAAACTGTATGCACTTTATTCAGTAGGTCATGACTCTCAGATAGAACAATTTCTTTAAATGAAACAATCCTTGAATATCAAGAACAATGAAAAATGTTCGAGTTGATAATTGATTGTAACCCCAACTGGGCCAAGCATTTAGTTTCTCTACACTAAGCTGGCTAGAACAAAATATACTCTATAAATTGCTGAAAGAAAATATAGTAGAAACATATCTAGACAACTATATTCTGCAGCAGTTGATAGCCTCACGAGTTATTTATTAGTACACTGCGGTCAACCTTCTGAATGTAATGCAAAAAAGAGCTATTGTATTAACAAATTTAAATTACAATGAGAGCCGATTTTTCAAAATTGAATCAGTTTTTAACTAGACCGCAAAGATCATTGGTACGCCAGAAGACAAAACATTCTTAATGACAAATAACCACAGTACAACTTTATATCGAAAAGGTCTATTTTATAATGGTTCCAAGATAAATGATGAATCGCCCACCAATATAAAAGATAGACGTAGTTTTGAGGGATTCAAAAAAGAATTGAGATCACTGTTGTTAGAAACGTTTATCTACTCTCTCAATGAGTTTTTTATGTGAAAATATACCTACTTCCATATCTCCTTCCTTTCAATATAATTCTGTCAAGTTTTGTGTGGCTGCTGTTTTTTTTTAATGCATATTTTACTTTATTGTATTTGACACTTTTTCTGTGAACATTGTATCTCAATGTTTCAATGAAATAAATAAACTAATATTATTGTTACTTTCAAAGTAATTCCCGAATATAAAAGTACAGCACAATTTATTACTATTGAAAGAGAAAGACTGTATTCTCATTTTGAAATGCGATTTTATTTCTGTCAGTTTTTTACATTGTTTATGAATTATGTGATATTACACTGTAACTTTCCATAAAATATAAAGAACATACGTAAATAAAACATGCCTCTTTTCTAACTAGGTGATGTAATATCTAATCAGAATTTTTGTTATACTTTTCAGATAAATTTGGAGTCTATTGAAAATTTAGTGGTAGTTATTGAAGAGTTTTTGAAAGACATAGAAGAAATAGGAATAAACAATACAATGGCAACCAACACTTCAGTTCTATTTAATATAGGAAGGTCTGCATATTTCCGATTCAAGAAAATGCCCAAGTAAGCCATAGTGACAATAATTGAAATATTATTTATTTATTTATTTCACCCTAACGGACCTGGTGGCCTCATTACAAGGATGACTGTAGGAAATATACATGAATATACAAGCACTTGAAATGATATGTTATACAGGTGTTTCAAATTCGATCCTTACCATTGGGATCTCGGAAACTATGAGAGATACGAAGATGGTTAAATTGGGACAAAGTTGCGCATTTACCTGACTAACATAATGCCGTTGAGAAAGTTCTGAAATTCCGAGTACATCCGGAAAAAACACAAATTTCGGAAAAGGGTTTTTATTTTTTTCTGGCTTCATTTTTCGAAAGATTCGAAAATAATTTGCACTTCCACATTGCCACTTTTTCCCCGCTACATTGGATTCTTACTGTTTTGAATAGAATCAGATTTTACCTTTTCAATGATGTATCATAAGTTATCATTCTTTTTTGAAAAATTGGAGATATTGAAAAAATAATAATTCTTATCATAACAGGCTTTGACTTTGATATTTCAAAATTTGATTTTCAATTTGTTACACTAAATGACATTTTGTAATTGTACAAGTTATTGAATTTTTGGCGAAAAACTGCTTTCACGAATGAAGAAAAAAAGGATATGATACAAATGTATTACAAATACGATAGAAACAGTATTTGGACATCGGAAATATATTTAAACTTGTATTCCGAAAGACGACAACTACATCGAACTATGTTTAACTTATTGGATCAAAATCTCACCGAGTTTGATTCATTTGAAAAGCCGAGGAAAAAATGCGAGACAGAATGGACTAGGAAACTAAAGAAAATTTGATAAATGAGGTAAGTTAGACATTGTGTCCTTTTCAATAAAAATTAATAATTTGCAAATAAACATGAGCCCGGGGAAATTCACACGTCAAATTTCCTCCGAAATGAATTTTTGTCATACAAGTGCTTGGAGACCGGCGCTTGATATAGAAAAATATGGCACAAAGCGCCCACGCTTTTTTCACAATAGTACTAGTATTTTTCGTTCGTTATTGTTTTAAGCTTATTAAAAAAAATATTTTCAACTTTTTAGTTCGATGTTCTTGAAAAGCGTGTTTTTTAGTCTTTTTAAACTACCTATGTTTATTTTATCTAAACTTTGGGATCATTCAGCCGTATATTGTTTAGAAAAATGACCATTGATATTTTCCGATTCCGGAGAGGGAGCCTGAAAATAAGCTACCAAGTCCAAGGAAGCAGGCGCGAAAAGTAGGGTTACAAATAAGGCAGCAGACGCGCGTGTTAATAGAAATACATGTAAAGTGAGTTCGAATTATATCAAGGAGGTTACGTACAGCGCCATCTGCCCGCGAAGAGATCAAGCATTAATGTCGATAATTCTGTCAAATACAGATCGCGAGCTTGAGAGTTACAAATATACATACATACATACAGGAAAAGCTAATTAAAACGTGTTAAAAAAGCGGTTTAAAATGTTACAAAGTACACACATCTCAAAAATTGCACCCAGGTGATACCAAAAGGCGATTAGAATTTTGTAATTGGCTAATAAGAAGACCTGATTTTCCTGTTTTCCTGGAAAATGTAATTGTGACAGATGAAAGCACATTTACGAATTGTGAGATATTCAACCGAAATAACGAACACATTTGGAGCATAAACAACCCCAGGCAGTTCCGAAAAATTCAATCTCAAGTGCGATTTAGTATTACTGTGTGGGCAGGAATTTACAAAGATAGAATTTTGGGTCGGAATTCTGAATGGAGAAACCTATCATCAGTTTTTAATGTCGATTTTCGAAGAGTATTTGGATTATCTACCTTTGACTTACTAAACAACATCTGGTTTCAACATGATGGTGCTCCACCGCACACTACCAGACAAACATCTAACACCTTACTGAGAGGTTTGGTGACAGGAAATAATGGGTCGGTGAGGAGGCCAGTAAGATCTCCATAAGTGTTATGGATACATTTTTATGGGGTTCACTGAAAAATAGAGTTTATAGTCAGAGGGAATATCAAAATATTGAGGACTTTCAACACGGCATTGTTAGAGAGTTCGGAAGATTGAGGAAGAGGGAAATTAATCGTGCAGTGAATAATATTCGAAGAAGGGCACAGTTGTGTTATCATGAACAAGGCCAGCATTTTGAGCATTTGCTGTGATTTACTTTTGTCTTTACCGTTTAGTTAGTTATTATTATTTGTTCAAAGTTCTATTTTCATTGGAGAGGACACAATGTCTAATTTACCTCATACAGACCTCATTTATTGAATTTTGATTGTTGATTCTGTCTCCGTATTTTTTCATTGGCTTTTCAAACGAACCAAACTCGGTGAGACACTGATATGTACCGCTCACCGCTCTTGGTGAAATTAAATGTTCCAAGTCACTTGAACACCTCCCGTGAAAGTATCTATAGAAGAGAGACAAATCTCCAATCTTTCTTCGATGTTCGTGTCTCCAATCAGGCGGATGGCTCTTTTCTGGATGGAATCCAGCAGCTTCAGGTTTGGAATAGTGTTCCAAGCTTTTGAGAAACATTCTTTGCAATTCCAGCGATATGATTGTGCCAAGACATATTGGTGACCACCCCAACCCCCAACAAACTTATCGAAACAAAGCGAAATTGTCTGTCCTGACATTATTATATTCGGTTCGGAGATATTTATCTTTTTGGAGAAAACCGATGCTTGGATTTTCGTGGCATTGAATTGAACCTGGTCATTTTCACAGTAACTCGAAATCACCTCTAGATCCTCATTAAGATATGCAACCTTCTGCTGCCAGTGAAGATGTGCATCCGCAGCCGATATCCTAGAATCCAACTGCAATGACGAGACAACTGTGCCGGTCTTCTTCGATCGAATACGACTTGGTCAAGGTCACGCTCAGACCCGTTTGTCTCTTTCTTTCTCTCTCTCTCTCTCTCTCTCTCTCTCTCTCGATCTTTCTGGATGTCGCGTCGCTTCGACAATTATTCCTCCGGGTACCGAAGACTTCCGTCGAGATATACAAGCATCACCACGACGTAGGAGAGATCCATTCCAGTTCGGAAAGTGCAGGGCGAAGTGAGCTTATACGGCGATGTGACATTTGAGCATTACTCTGAAGTTCGGTTGAAGTTTTTGTGTCATATTGTCAGTTTCGTAGCGACAGGATTACGACGGCATGGAAGAATTTAAGAAAATGTTCAAGGCTCTGCAAGCGGGCCTGGCGGAAAAAGAACGATCACGCCGAAATGAAGATCTTGAATTGCTACTAAATATCAAGGAAAAATAGGAAAAAGACTTTCTTGTAAGTATCCAGGAGAAACAAAATACAGGGACAAAGTGGAAGATCGTGAAATATTGATGAGTATTTAGGGAAAAAAGAAAAATAAATGCTTCTGGAAAAGTTATAGAGAAAGAGATGAAAGTGCTTCTTCAGAACCAGGAAAAAAATTGTCGATGGAAGAGTTAGGAAGAAACAGGCAAATTAACCTTGATTTATTCGAGGAATCAATATCTTTTCATGTGAGTAAATGGGAGGTCAAGAAATTCATTCGAAAAAGCAAAGGAGGAGTTTGGAAAAAAATCGATTGAAAGTTCGAGAAGGTTGAAAAAATTTGAAAAGAAGCAAGAGTAGAGACAATGTTAAGAGGTTTTCCAGGAACTTTGGAAAGAATCACCGCAGCCGAAGATGATAACTGTGGAAAAAAACAAATTGAATTACATGTCTCCTCCATCTAGTAGTATTTTTATTAAAACTCGCACCTTTAAAGACGAATCTTCATGGTCAATTTATTGCAGAAAACTTGAGACCGCTGTGGAAAATGATGAGTGGAAAAATGAGAAGAAAGCAACAACCGTTATAGTGGTACTACGAGGAATGGTCTCCGAAACTCTGCAAAATATTTCAGTCAATAAACAGAAAAAAATTGAAGCAGGTATATCAGCTTTGATGGTCATTTATTGAGTACCTTCAACAAGCTACCAAGCTCAACTGATGGTGAAAACTCAAGGACTATCCGAGAGTCTACAGAAAAGTTGGCAAGACTGTCCTATTCAGAAGCATCGGATAACGTCACCCACTGGATTCATGGGTTCGTAACACGGAGCTGCAGCACTCGCTGATGGCGCGTCATAAAGAACTAAATGAGGCCATCATTTATGCCCTGGAATTCGAAGCTGCCAAAAATGCTTCGCGCCAACAAAAAAGTGCTAGTGAGGGTCATCAATGAAAAGGAAGATGAAGAAATAGACGGATTCATGGCAGGTCTACAGGATCTCCTTAAGAAATATTCGACGAATGGAATTGCATCTAGGGCAAGCAGGCGGCCTAAATGATATAACTGCGGCAGAAAGAGACATTTAGGTCGGGACTGTCGATCATGTTCAGGATTCGAGGAGAGAAGAGATTGATCATCTGAACGAGAATATAGAGATGTACATTGGCTGCTGCACTCCAAGCCTTCAGGTACTGATTTCCATGATAGAACGCAACAGTTGTCGATTGATTTTTGAATGACCACCAATGGAGCAACGACGTCAGTACTATTCGTTTCGCAAACAGCCACTGGAGATAGACTTACAGTTTATGGAGAAGCTGAAATGAGATTTGACTTGGGAATTGTGAAATAAAAACTGAGGTATTAGCGGCCAACATCGTCGAGGAATTCATTTTGGGACTAGACATCTTGTCCTCCTACAGATTCGTGGTGGACAAACTGTTGAAAATTATGAAGTTCCGCTTGATATGCCCTCTCAGTCTTATGACAGCATTAATGTGGTAATACTGAAAGATTCCAAAATCTCTCCCAATACTGAGATGATAATTCAAGCAGAGATTGTTGGACCTAGTGGCTTAGACACGGCATTGATAAAGCCATCCAATGACTCTGAAGTAGGAATTCACATGACCAGGTCTTTCCAGACCATCCCAGTAATCAACCCTAATAACAGGATGACTCAAAAAAGGTCAGGTAATGGACACCTGCGAACGGATTGTGAAAATTGACAGAATTTAGGAAGAAGTCTCCTGCTGCGTGCTCAACAATCCGCGAAGGAAGTCATTGACTCCTTCAGAAAAACGTAGTCATTTGCATCAAAAAGAACTAATGAAGGCTACCCGATTCGATTAGGAAGAAATCTGAAGGACAAAATCATTGGTCGAACGGACTCAGTTCAACATCGATACTGCGCCAAGCCTATACGTCAACCATCGTTGAGGACATGTTAGAGAAAAAGGTGATCAAAAATCAAGCCTCCCGTGGTCGTCACTTGTGGTGCTGGTATCCGACAAAGATGGATCGACGAGATGTGGATTATATTGTTGTTACCAGAAAGGGCAGTTACCCTCTCCCAAGAATACATGAAAGAGGATAAAGAAAAGACTACCTTTTTTACCGACAATGAATTATATCAGTTCAAGTGCATGCCATTTGGATTATGCAATACACTCGCAACATTTAAACGACTAACGGAGTTGGTGCTGAGAGGACTTCCATATAATATAAAATGATTTGAAATCCCTGAAAGAATCAATAAAATCAAAAAGGTTAGCTGAAAATGACAATTATATTAAGCAGAAAAAACACTGAAATTGCAATGAAATAAAATACAAACAACAATTGAAAATTGAACAATTAACAAGAAATGAATATTAAAAAATTGATAGGTTTCAAGCCAAGTTACTTCACGACGGTTCGATTGTGAATACCCACAATCGTCTTCGGGTGATGACTGGACTTATTCCTCCGAAAGATTTATAGGTCATTCGACTGCTTTCGCCTATCCCTCCTTCCCTTTCCCCGCTTCACTGGTTTAGCGGAAGCTGATCGTTTGGCGGGAATTGGCCGTTTTCCTCTTGATTATAGGTTTCGATTTTCGATATGTGGCGTCTCTCTATTCTAGCTTGGGTAAATGCGTTGTTGGACAAAATATATGCGGCTTCTTAGAATTTTCTTCTGAACCAGTGTTCCTCTCCTTGTGGATGATTTCAGCTTGGGACCATTTGATGTTATGTTGATGAGTCTAAACATGCTCTGAAACCAGCAAATCGGGAATAGCAGGATAATTTATGTGAGATTGGATTGAAAGAGTCCTTTAGGTCACTGATACACTGAGCTTTCGCAATCCCTTCACCTGTAAAGAACTTCCAAGATGAACTAAAAATAATTGAACAAATTGCGTTAAACAATCAGATACCAGTTTCTTTAATAGAAAAGATAATACCAGATAAAACTCATAAAGCGCTTATAAGTGAATTATACCAAAATATCAGAGAACACAATGCAGGTAAATATAGTAGCATTAATTACTCAGGTAAACTTTCAGAAAATATTCAAAATTACTTCTCTAAATGCAAAATAACAACAGATTTCATAAGTAATAATAATTTAGGCAGAATTATGTTCAATGCAAAACAAAAAGTTTGACAACCCTGGTGATTTCTATAGTTGACAACCCCTGTTCATCTAATTATGTCCCCATCCAACTCACCTACAAACTCCCTATATAACCCGAAACGGATCGTAAAAATAAAACAACTAGTAGAAATTAGACATAAGTGTTTTCATTAATTTTATTAAAGTGATCATGAATTTCCACAAAATAAACAAGACATCAATTACACAAATCAAGCATATTACTGGTCTGTTTTTGAAAATCTGCTTTGGATTCAATGAATGAATTGATTTATTTTTTAATATTAATGAATTATCATCATCGATTTCAGAAAATACCATTTTGCTGGACCTATACCCGAGGTGTGTTACTATGAAAAGTATATTCCAAAGATGGAAACTCAACTAACATTTTTCAACGGAATTCAAGATACCACCACTGACGAAATCACCTTCATTTATCCTAATGTTCTGAAAAAAAATCTTGCTGCGAATTCCAATGCTGAAGTCACAAATTTATCAGTGCCAGTTTTAGTTTTTTACTGCCTTTTTTGTGAAATAGGCTTGGTTGACATTAGTCAATTAACAGAACATTTGGAAAAAGAGCATACCATGGAACCAGATTTCATGTGTATTAAGTGTAATAAATATATGTCTGTTTGCAATCTTAGTAAGACCAGGTGGAAACATGAGTGTAAATATGATAAAAATTCAAAAGCAAGTATTAGTAAAAAATAAGATATCTGTAGGAAATAAGTATTGTATCTGGCAATAATTTTTGAATCATGTCTAGTTTATTGTGAAAGTTTTATAGAGAATTAATTATGTCAGATTTTTACCAATTACTAGGTTTGATTTTTGTGGGCGGGTTCGTTTTACTCTTTTGACCTTGGGATGACCTTGAATATTTTACATTACTCATTTTTCATTGAAATATATATATATATATATGATTTCCTTTTTGATTTTTTGTTCACATATTTTTCCGAACTAGAAATGAAAGAAAGAATAATTTTAGCTGCAGGTGCAGGTTTGTTAATAATTACTACAAACGCAAATTAATGATAAACAAAAATGAAGAACTATACACCTAATGTATGATAAACATCTAATTTCTAGCTATCGAAGTATTGCATTGTTCTTGGGTTTTTCAAAAATCTTTGTTTTGTCATCTGGAATTTACGTTAGAGTTATTTAAACAATTCCAAAGTTTTAACTGTCATATTCCTAAATGTCTTTGATTTTGTTATGTATATTAAAAACAACGGTTACAAGTTTCAAGCTAGGGATGATGCTTGGATTGCTTCTGGATATACCCTAAGACAAAATCATAATACCTTATCACAACCCAGCAATGATATCTAATAGTCCCCAAATTATATAACAAACTTCTGATTTCCATTAAAAAAAAACAACTTGAAAACCTTCAAAAATAATTTATAACAAATACAACTTGTTACGATCTTCATTTGGGTTTGAAGGCCTTCGTGGTTTGGAACTGTATACTAACGTTTCGTCAGCACGAGTGGCTGGCTTCTTCAGAGGTTTATTCATATTGATGGTTCACCGAATAAACCCATAGCACAATATCTCTGCGTCAACCAAAGATGAATTTTTTAAAATTGAGATTCATATAAAAATAATATGAGGTGCAATTATTTATTAAAATTATACCGAACTTATTGAGAAAACAAATATAACGGCAAATTACTATCTTATCATATTTTTTTGTATAAGATTCCAAGTTATTATAAAGAGATTACTGAACAATGCAATTTTCGTCATATTCTCTTATCGTATGAATGTGTATTTTGAGAGTCAAAATCTTTATTCTAGGTATTAAACAATATAAATTGGCAATCTAAATCGCCGATTCACAAATAACAAACTTTTTTCACTTCCACCTCTTTATTATGTAAACAAATGGTCCAATTTGTTAACACAGGAAAGACGCGAAAGAGACAAAAGTCCTTGCCACGTACCTATCTACCCGACGTCCGTTCTTGGTGAATCGGCGGTAATATCCAAAGAGAGGTCATACTTGGCCAATCTGTTTCCTAGATGAAACATAATTTAAATAAAATTCGATAAACAGCCGGATGTACGACTCATCGATCAGTCTAATTACATATTCCATGTAAAATAATATTAATATTATCATAACACGCATTAAATACAGTCTTAGCTTATATAAACATTATTGTAGGGGATCAAACGCAAAAATATCAGAAAAAAATATATACCAGGCTTCTCAATTATAAATATTTTCAATTGTAGTGATTGAATGATATGGTTTTTACAGTGACATATTCAGTAGATGATTCAGAATAACATGCCGAAAGGTACTTTGTGGTACCGTCCAACCTACTTTAATGAAACGTTGAACACACAAAACTCCAGACGCGGTTCAACCCGAACTCAAGGACAATATATATATATATATATATATATATATATATATTATATATATATATATATATATATATATATATATATATATATATATATATATATAAAAGGAGAAAAGGAGGTGTTATCGAGTGTCTATGATTTAATTCAAAAAGGAAAGGATTAGTCGGAACAGCACTCAAGAAAAATTAATGGCAAACCGCGGACACGTGTTTCTGGCTATTGGCCTCATCAGCGCGGTGTAGCCAAGTGCAGAGATGGGCAACACTTGGTTGTCAAAAACGAAAAAACAGCACAAACGAACGGAGTCACCAACAGGAGTCTACCGCACATTTGTGATTTCAATGGGGAGACCTAGAATTTCTAGGATATCATAACATCACCACGGAGGCAGCTACAGCTACCTGCGTGACTTCCGAGTCCAGGATATAAATATATAGAAGGAGGTGTTATCGAGTGTATATGATTTAATTCAAAAAGGAAAGGATTAGTCGGAACAGCACTCAAGAAAAATTATTGGCAAACCGCGGACACGTGTTTCTGGCTATTGGCCACATCAGCGCCGTGTAGCCAAGTGCAGAGATGGGCAACACTTGGTTGTCAAAAACGAAAAAATAGCACAAACGAACGGAGTCACCAACAGGAGCCTACCGCACATTCGTGATTTCAATTAGGAGACCTAGAATTTCTAGGATATCATAACATCACTACGGAGGCAGCTACGGCTACCTGCGTGACTTCCGAGTCCAGGATATAAATATATAGAAGGAGGTGTTATCGAGTGTATATGATTTAATTCATAGTTACTGTAGTCATAATCAAACTTTTTCTTGAATGTTAGAAATCCTTATTTAGACACATTTCATATTATTGCTCGCGTTCTCTTGTAAAAGAGTAGAAAGGTTAAGTCTTTTAGTCGACGATGAAATGGTAATAATTCTCTAGACTGTAATGGAGTAATAATATCCTTGGTGAAAAGGAATAACACAATTATAGATACTTACCATCTATTTCCTTATTTGTTTCCACTTGTAATACCACCAACTTCACTATATACTTTCCCCGCGACATTTCGCAGTTGTCTTCAATATATCTTTAAATTCATTTGTGTGTTCAAGGGCAACTAAAATTGACCTGTTCAGATTTGGATTGCATCCAGATTCTCGTCGAGTAAGACTGTGGAGACGACCTGGAAATAATGAACGTTTGAGACACGTCCAGGAAGTCCACACATACCGAGGTGGTACAGTAATGCTATGGGGCGGAATCATGATCGGCGGCAGAACCGATCTCGTTTCTCCAAATCGCTCCCTCACAGCTCGACAGTACCTCGACACCATTCTTCTACCTATCGTCCGTCCGTTTGCTGGTGCTGTTGGTGAAAACTTCCACCTAATGCACGATAATGCTCGTCCACATGTCGCGCGTCTAGTGACTGACTGGCTCACCAACGAAGGAGTTGATGTATTGCCATGGCCAGCACAATCACCGGACCTGAATCCCATCGAGCATGTCTGGGACATGCTTCAACGAAGAATTACTCCTCCGCATATGGGGAACATTCACACAACGTTTCAATTGAGAGAGCTTTTAATCGCTGAATGGGCAAATGTACCTCAACAAGACATTGACAATCTCATTTTGTCGATGCACGATAGATGTAGGGCCGTAATAAACCAGCGTGGAGGCCATACTTTGTACTGATTCCAATTTTTTTGTATTATGATTTTTTTTCGGGGTGCCAAAGAAGAGCCATATTTTTTTTAGTTTTGCTTATATGCGCACTCAGTATTTTTGACATTTAATAAATTTTGTTGTAAGTTACATTCGTTTAATAATCACTCGTCAACTTTTTTTCCCTAAAGCGATCCGATGTGTTGTTTTTCCGGGTGTTCATCTGTTTTGTACTATTCGATAGTCGACGTCGACGACGAATATATATATATATATATATATATATATATATATATATATATATATATATATATATATATATATATATATAGTTATATAGTTATATAGTATATAGAATGTCAGAATGTCACATTTCGCAAATTCGGATGTTACTGTGAGAAATGTGCACTTTTCTGTATTCTGTTTATACATCTTAATTCAGTTCCCCAAAGGAGAGCCGAGTCAACATTTGGGCTGTACTTCAGAACCGAAAAATATATCTAATGTTGTAAACACTAAATATGAACAGTAGGTTTGCTGTTTTCACAACGTATAGTACCTAATCTACCGTTTCTTAAAGTTATTTCCAACAAACAAGCCTTTCCCCTCATTTCCACATACTTACCCTTCGCTGATTAGTTCTATAAATACTTTTCTGATAATGCAAAACGGTTGTTTCACATAGTAAATATTTGTTGCCTATCTAGAGAGATAAAGTAGCAATGCACTTCTATGATTCATACACTTATTGGAATCTGAAGACAATTCATTCCTTTTCAATTTTGTATTCAATTTTATTGGCAATTTTTCAAGTGTCGGTAAATTTAATTTAACGAGAAAGTTACTGTGGCCTTGAATAAATTTCATAAAATTGCTGGATGACACTCTATACATCACCTACGTATAAAGTCAGTCTATCCTATAACCGGTCAATGTAACAAAACAAAACCAGAATAAACATCTACAGAAATGGTTATGAGAAGTATAATAAATATTTGTTAAATAAATATGCAATTACAGTTTAAAATAATGAATTTGTTGTACTCTATTGGAAATCAGCAAATGAATCACGGATTGAAAATATTTGTTTTGCATCCTGTAAGACAAACCCCAATGATGACAAATATTTTAACCTTTGTTTGAATTTTATGATTGCAGTGTAATTCAGTATCAGAATTAAAGGGGCCTATTGTTTCAAATTGACCGATAATCATACAGATAAATTATCCTAACTTTAATGATCACTTTAATACAAAGCGAGGAAATATTAGATTAGATACCTATCATGAAAACATAAATTTGAATTATCCCTATACTAGATTTGAATGAAAAAAAAACTAGCTGAAAATTGCAACAAGATGTTGAAATTTTCATCCCCGGGTCAACACATATTTATCATTGATATTCTAATATTCACACTCGATAAGTCGATTTTGGATATTCTGGGATAAAATGAATCTATTGAAAACACTTTTCCCTCACCAGAACAAGAATGCTGTCTCTCGACGCGCGATTCGCTAACCAAGTTGAAATCATTCGGAGATGACCAAAACTGTTATCATCAGCTCCTGATAATGCTAACTTGGTTAGCAAAACGCGCGTCGAGAGATATCATTTCTGTTCAGAAGAGGTAAAAGTATATATTTATAGTTTGAATTTTCTGTCGATCCAATAGGGCGCCTTCGAAAGGGGAGAAAATTAATTTAATTTTTCATTACCCTCAATGCCGGCTTCATCTATGGTGTAGGGTATGAGGCGAACACGGGCGCATAATCTTAGACGGTTAGGTTAGGTCCAAAGTGAGTGACAGCAACATGTAAGGGTTTGTTGTGGGCTCACACCCATTCACACTCCACCAAATAAACCCAGCTTCTTAACGAAGCCAATTAGTTTGTATGATTACTGGTCTTTTAGGTCAGATGGTAAGAGTACGGTTCTGCTGAACTATAAAAACCTGATTCGGTCCCCAGCGGGGCAGGCACAAAGTATGTGCTCTGCTGTTTCATCATTTTCCAGAGGTGACACACACTGTCTTCCGACAGTCCGAATCTCTGCATATGATGATTCAAACGACAGTGATGTAAGAAGGCCTGCCAGACATCGTAGTCCAACAACTGTTTGGTATCAAGCTTCGAACTGGATTGGCTCGCCTTGGAGCGAGCCAATCCAGTTCAATCTTTGTTTGGCAAAGTCTAAAGCGATGCCAGTGACAAGTTCTGGTCCGATGAAGCTGCTTGCAGCACACTCCTTTGCAAAGGAGGGCGTCAGTCTCATTGCCTTCCAGGCCAGTATGGCCAGGCATCCAGACCAGAGTTAATCTGTTAAGTCTTCCTATCGGGGAGAGTCGATTTTGGCAATTTGCTACCAATTTAGACGTTGCTCGGTAGGAGCCAAGAGCTTCCAACGCAGCTTGATTGTCCGAGAATATTTTTATTGACTTGTGTATGAGGTTGGATTCTTCCAATCTCTCCGCACACAATTCAATAGCATAAATTTCCGCTTGAAATACAGTCGCATAGGTTCCTGGGCAGGTTGATATCTCTGTCCTGGGTCTGCGACTAAAAACACCTGCACCAGAACCGGAAGGTGTTTTTGATCCATCTGTGAACCAACAACTATCTGCTCTTAATATTTCCTTCTCCCGGAGGATCCAGTCCTCTCTACTCAGGAACAGTACTATTTAAGGCAGTTCGTAGTTGACAGTTGGAGGCATGAAGTCAGAGGCCATTTCCAGAATGCTGTGACTTCCAGTGTCAACCAACAGTCTGTTGCACTCTGCATTAAATTGATTTGTGCAACTGGCAATGTGCACAAGTCTATATGCAGTCCATCTAGCCTCTCCAGAAAAATGTGGAGAGGAGGTAGATCTAGAAGGATCTCCATGACCGCTGACGGTGTGGTACTGATGTCACCAGAAGAAGACGCAGAGCGCCGGCGACGCATGCTTTTTGGAGATCTAAAAGACCATGCGCAAATGTAATAGCGTAAGCTGAAATTGACAATAGGTTTGAGTAAACATGTGAATATGAAGTAAATCGATTGAGATAATATAAAAATTGAACTTCGACAATTTTAGGAAAGAACTACATTTGAGACCAATTTTTTCACCCCAGAGTCAAAACACTATTCTAAATGATAAATTTTAAACCTGTTTTTCTTACATTTGTTCTGATAGTGGAGTATGTTCACTTCGACTAGTTACGGTGCGGCAGCTAGCGTTATTTTTTTTTTCAGGAGATAATTTATAACAATATTTGTTTCTTAATGTGTATAACTTCACACCCGCATGATATTTTACCTTAAGCTTTTGTAATTTTTTTAAACAGTTTGTGTTAGGCTCAAAAATCAAAGGCATGACATTGTATGGGTATATCAAACAATGAGACTCAACTTACATTATAACTTTATATGTTCCCGTGACTTCATCTAGTAAGAGATTATTCTACAGTGGTAATGAACAGCTTCGTAGACAGTTGAAAAAACTCTTGTTATAAACGGTCTACTACACTATCGAAGAGGTTGAGTTCGTTCTGTCACGTTACATAGCTGATTGGCCCGTGAATAGCGATGAAACTTCCTAGGTGGCTCGGGGTTTTATTAATATAATATAAGCTATTCAGAACACGAGGCTTATGACCATAGAAGTCGATGACCTTGACACCGAAAAAATAATACTATAAAAGCATTTCATGATAACACAACACAACAAAAAAATATTTTTTGAATGTTTCCTACACTAAATTAGTCAATTTCTACTAATTTTGGGGTGATAAAAACGAAAATAACAATGAAAAATTTTTATTAGCTCTGGTTTTTGAGATACACAGTACTTAATCTTAAAGAGTAGTTATACTATACGTGAAAAGTGAAAGTACATAAAACAATATTGTTATGTTTCTTTTAGAATATTTTAAGTACAAAATTAATAAAAAAAACATTATTCTTAGTGTTTTGACAAATAAAAGAAGTTTGTACCACCAAATTTCAATTAAGTCCATCCGATTCATTGTAATATCGCTGTCGTTTAGCTTGTCTTTTATAAAACACTTCTGGAGCATCCCTACACACAGACCAGCAGTAGTCTGCAAGCATTGCTTCATTCCAACGGCCCTGATATCTCTGTTCCATTAAGGCAATGTCTTGATGGAATCTTTCTCCATGTTCGTCACTCACAGCTCCACAGTTTTGTGGGAAGAAATTAAGATGAGAGTGAAGAAAATGAATTTTTAAGGACATGTTGCATCCAAGTTGGTGGTAAGCTTGAAGAAGCTCTTTAACCAATGCTGTGAAGTTATCATCTCTTTTGTTACCTAAAAACCCATGTACAACCCCCTTAAAGGCTTCCCAGGCTCTTTTTTCATTTCCTGTTAAAATCATGTCAAAAGCAGGATCATTTACGATTTCACGGATTTGAGGCCCAATAAAGATGCCTTCCTTGACTTTAGTATCACTCAACCTGGGAAACTTTGCTCTCAAGTACTTAAAAGCTTGTCCTTCCTGGTCCATGGCCTTCACAAAGTTTTTCATTAGTCCCAACTTAATATGTAATGGGGGAAGGAGAACATCCTTAGGATCTACAAGAGGCTCGTAAACTACATTTTTCTCATTAGGGTTTAGGTCTCGTGTAGGCCAGTTCATTTTTTATAGTGAGATTTTCTATCCCGACTGTCCCACAGACACAAAAAACAACAGTACTTGGTGAACCCTAATTGCATTCCTAGGAGTATAGCAATGACTTTCAGATCACCACAGATGTGCCACTTGTGTTGTTCATATTTGATTGATTGGAGAAGTGTTTTCATATTTATATACGTTTCCTTCATTGAACTGCATGACCTATAGGAATAGAGGGTAGCTGATTTCCATTATGCAGAAGTACAGCTTTTAAGCTTAGTTTTGAAGAGTCTATAAACAGTCTCCATTCAGATGGAGTGTGATCCAAATTCAAGCAGTCCATCAAACCATTAACATCAGAACAAACTACGAGGTTTTCTTTTTTCTCAAAAAAAAGGAAGCAAATCTTTTTGACGCTGTCTGTACGGAGATATTTTCACATCATGTTTTAGAAGATTCCACTGTTGTAGTCTTGACCCTAACAGCTCAGCCTTTTCCTTAGACAAGCGAAGATCTCTTATAAGGTCACTCAACTCTGCTTGACTAATTCTGTGCGGATCACTAGACCTATCGCTTACCTCAAAATCAGGGTCATAGGATGTAGAAGGATGGGTTGCTCCTTCTAAACAGTCTTCATCACCTTCCTCTAAAATTTCATAGTTTTGGGGTGGAGAAGGGACTGGCAAATTGTCTGAGTGTGGTACAGGCCGAAGAGCAGATGGGAGATTAGGGTATTTAACCGTTCCTCTTTTCTTCATAGATAAACCTTGCTTAATGGGAGGAGTTAAGCAGAAATAACAGTCGTCTGTATGATTGGTAGGCTCACGCCAAACCATAGGTACTGCAAAAGCCATTGCCCGGATTTTATTTTTCAGCCACTCTCGCAATATGACGGAACAAGAATTACAACATATATGAGGAGCCCATGATTTATCTTGGTCCCCAACTTCCACACCAAAATAATGTTCATAGGCTGTCTTAACGATAGGTGTCATTTTACGTTTCTGAGCCTTAAATGTTATTTCACCACATATATAGCAAAAGCTATCGACAGAATTCACACACTTTCGAGGCATTTCAGATCAGCACTTAAATTAATTTAAAAATCAACTTCACACGATAATTTCAATAGCAACCACGTGCGTACAATTGACAAACTCACATAGGTTATGTTTACTACTTAAGAACAGCTGATGAGAGGGGTGTTATGTAAACAAACATGTGTACCAACTGTTGGTGATGAAATATTTCATTTGTTGAAAACTCAATATACATATATATAATATAATGATACTATATCTTGAAAACAAGAGCTAATATATAATTGTTAGGGTCACTTTCGGTTTTAACACGTGGAAATACATTAAAATCATCTAATTTCAACCCCGAAACAAAAAACTTTGTTGTGTTGTGTAATTTATCGTCTTTTCCTAAAAGAACTTCAACTAGTACGTTTCGTTGGAATTTTCTAATGTATGCCTATTTTATTAACATTAACTTTATTTTTTCAATGTTACTATTTAATAAATCAATTTTTTAGAATTGAGTTAGTTTCAGGTTAGCTTCGTCAACAGAACTGATATTATGAATAATAATGCATTCCTGATCCGATGATCCTGTTTGAATACACCAAGCCCAGAAAAAGAAAGATGGTAAGGTATCTTATCTCAAAAAAACTAATTAAACAGGCCCTGACATCTAATAAATATATATAATCATAAATATATTTGAAATATGTATTTATTTTCATATAAATATTATCTTATCAAAATATACAACTGAACTTAATAATATCTAAAATTTAAGTATACAAAATATATAAAACCACGTGCTAAAGTTTTTTGAAATGACATAAGTTATTTCAGATTGACAAATTAATATAGTTATCAACATTACAAGGTCTATATGTAGCAAATAAAAGATGAGGTTGAATATTATAACAACCGAATCCCTTACTTGCATATCGGCCGTGTGTTACAAGACTTTTCGTAATCCCGCTGAAAAATTACATTTTGATTCCAAGGAAAAAACAAACCACGTACCTCGTAATTCTATAGAAAAGTCCCAACATCGTGTTGTCATGGAACAGCTTAACAATATCACAACAATATTATAAACAACGAGAGTTTTTTGTGTTCGCGAGTTCGCTTTAACAACGACCATGAATGAAATTGAAGAAGTTGAGCAACAAAATCAAATTTCAATAGAAATATGGGGAGAATCATGTGCAGCGAGTGTTGATTTACTGCCGAAAATAACTCGAGAGCGTAATGAAAAGTGATTTCTCACCGGCCGTTGAAAATCTTAACAGACGGAGACTGTTAAGATTAACTTTTCAATTGTCATCTGAATACTGTTAAATCAAAATAACAGTATGGGATTACGAAATATATACAGGCTGATTCACGGTGGATGGCACATTAGACGTTTCTGGTGAACCAGACAACGGATCACTTTGAAAATTCAATGGAGGGCATATTCGGACATTCTCTAGCCAACTAAAATATTTTCGACAATGCGGTGTTGCCGCTTCTATTAGAAAGCAGTAGCAACTTTGATTTTTCAAATGGAACACTCTGTATATAATATTATTTTTGGAATCTCCAACAATTGCCCGACAACTTTTCTTGATATTTCCCTCTACCTATCTGTTACCGTTTTCGAAAATAAAAATTAATTTCAATTTTTTTCTTCGAAAAATCATGACTTCTAAAAATGCCGATATCTTTTAGTTAAGAAGTACTATGATATCGAAATTTGGTTTGGAGTTAGGTGATACTTGGGCACTTCCCACACGTCAGTCTAATCTCCGTTACTTCAATACAGGGTGGTAAAAAAATACAGTTTTTTCGTTTTCTTGAAAAAGTTGCTGAAATTTGATTATTTTAAATAGAACAGCCTGTATATTATTAAAAATTCGGAAAGCTGCTGAAATTTGCTTTCTTTCTATGTATATCATACCTATACCTAACTAGTCAAGTTTCGGACTTATGAAGATTTATTTGTGAAAATGTCCCTTCAGAATGGTATTTCCATTCGGTATTTGGTAAGCAGGCCATGATTACTATTTGACAGTAGCGTTGTGACATTCTCCTAATAACATCGACATTTTCGTCACTTCAGAAGTTGCAAATACCTTCAAAACGATGGAACAAAACTATTCAAACGAAGTTCTTATGAATTTGTTCATTATTTTTGGACAGTGTGACAAAATTATTAGCAGAACATGTAGAAAGTTCAATGAAATGTATCCGAATCTACCGCCAATGAACCTCAAGAAATTTATACGAATTCAGAACAATTTCAATATGTTTGGATAAACTTTAAAAAAGCACCAAGAAACTTGAAATTGGAAATATTGATATGAATAATTATAAAAAAGTAAAACAATCATGTGGAATATTTCAAAATATGTTCGAATCTCTGGCCGTTCACTTCCAAGCACTTTAAAATGCGGGTGTTGACTGCTTTCGTGGTGGCAGATCTGATTTCATTGGGATCCAAATCTTCAAATGTTTGGGCAATCCTTTCTAACAATTCATCTCTCGAACGCACGGGTATTTTGTAAACTTTTTTTTTAAACATTCCCACAAATAAAAATCTAATGGATTAAGATCGGGTCATCTCGCTGGCCAATTCCATGGTCCCAAGCGCCTCATCCACCGATCGTCAAATAGTCTATCCAGTTCTGCGCTCACTTCTCTTGTGCAATTTGCAGGAGCTCCGTCTAGTTGGTACCAACAGTTTCGATAATCTTCGAGTGGAAGATTATTCACGAAACTGTCTACAGTATTCTCCAAAATATTCAGGTAGCTTCTGGATGTTAATGACTCCTCGTATATCACGTACCTCAATTTGTTGTCCATCAACATGCAGAAGACATTAAAACTAAATTTTTCTTGAAATCCGACTTCTTTTGTGACGTGAGGATTTTCACTGGACCAATAATGACGATTTTTTCTATTGAAAATCCCTTCTCTCGAAAATTTCGATTCATCAGTCCAAATAATTTTATTTAAAAAAAGTGGATCTTCTTGAATGCGTGTCAACAACATTTCACAAAATTCTACTCTCTGTTGAGGATCTTGAGGCTTCAGTGCTTGAATTTTGGTGAATTTATAATCATACATTTTATGTCTTCGCAAGATTCTTTGAACCGATGAATATTTTATACCCAAATCTTCTTCAGCACTTCTTATCGATGACTCGGGAAATGCGTGAAAATATGCTAAGACATTAATCTGGTTGTCTTCGAAAGTTACGGGTCGAGACAAGTTTCTTGGTGCTTTTAAAGTTGATCCAAATGCATTGAAATTGTTCTGAATTCATATAAATTTCTTGAGGTTCATTGGCGGTAGATTCGGATACATTTCATTGAACTTTCTACATGTTCTGCTGATAATTTGTCACACTGTCCAAAAATAATAAACAAATTCATAAGAACTTCGTTTGAATAGTTTTGTTCCATCGTTTTGAAGGTATTTGCAACTTCTGAAGTAACGAAAATGTCGATATTATTTGGAGAATGTCACAACGCTACTGTCAAATAGTAATCATGGCCTGCTTACCAAATACCGAATGGAAATACCATTCTGAAGGGACATTTTCACAAATAAATGTTCATAAGTGCGAAACTTGACTAGTTAGGTATAGGTATGTATACATAGAAAGAAAGCAAATTTCAGCAGCTTTCCGAATTTTCAATAATATACAGGGTGTTCCATTTAAAATAATCAAATTTCAGCAACTTTTTCAAGCAAAAGAAAAAACTGTATTTTTTTACCACTCTGTATTGAAGTAACGGAGATTAGGCTGACGTGTGGGAAGTGTCCAAGTATCACCTAACTCCAAACCAAATTTCGATATCATAGTACTTCTTAACTAAAAGATATCGGCATTTTTAGAAGTCATGATTTTCGAAGAAAAAAATTGAAATTAATTTTTATTTCGAAAACGGTAACAGATAGGTATAGAGAAATATCAAGAAAAGTTGTCGGGCAATTGTTGGAGATTCCAAAAATAATATTATATACAGAGTGTTCCATTTGAAAAATCAAAGTTGATACTGCTTTTTAATAGAAGCGGCAACACCGCATTGTCGAAAATATTTTAGTTGGCTAGAGAATGTCCGAATATGCCCTCCATTAAATTTTCAAAGTGATCCGTTGTCTGGTTCACCAGAAACGTCTAATGTGCCATCCACCGTGAATCAGCCTGTATAACAAATTATGAAAACTGGAAAGGAAGTACAACTGTTATGAAGCTTGTAAAAATTGACAATAACATATTGGTTATCAACAAGTTGTGATAAAAATAACAGGACAAAAATAATTTTTACAGTTAGACTCTGTTGCACAGCACTTTGGTTAAGAATCATTTTAGTATACTATATATTTTACATATATATATATATATATATATATATATATATTATATATATATATATATATATATTATATATATATATACATATATATCACAATATATTGGTGCATTCAATCAAATTCATGCTGAATTTTACTAGTTCGGAATTCCAATCTCTAATATGATTCAATGATTCGAAATCTATGAAAGAACAAATAAAATTAAAACGTATAGCTACAATATCATTTATATTAAGCAATAAAACGTGAAATGAAAATACAATAAAACGAATAAAATAATCAAGATAAAAGATAAAAATGATACTAGCATTCGAAACGTCGTGAAGTAAATTGATTTGAAATCTTTTTTCATTTTTTTTTTTCAATTTTTTAATTTCTTGGTTAATTACTTTTTTTTTTTACTCTGTGGTCAATTTCATCTTTTATCTTGATTATTTTATTTGTTTTGTTGTATTTTCATTTCACGTTTTATTGCTGAATTTAATTGATATTTCAGCTGTTCATTCAAATTTTATTTGTTCTCTCATAGATTTCGAATTATATCAGAATCATATTGGCAATGGAAGTCCAAACTATTAAAATTCACCAAGAAACAATGTCCCCCACTTTCAAACAAATTTTATTCATATTCGTGAATAATAATACACATTAATTTGTATGCAGAGGGTGCTATGTATAATAAACATATAATACAGAACCAAGTAATAACCTCAATATTTTTACATTTTAAATATTTACAAAAATACAAAAGTTTGAAATGCTATTCTCTCTCCACTAACTCATTAATGAATATTCAAATATTAGGGGTTTTATATTTGAAAGATCAGAAAAACTGGCAAATCACATAAACGGGAATCGGCAACAATAGTTTCGTTTCAAAAATGCAATTTCCTGTATGAATGACGTCATACTCAATGTTTTCAGTATTTATATTTTCTAGAACTAACTAAACATTTTGATCTTCGTTTCTATGTGAAAATAAAACTACTTATGATTTAAATAGATCTAGGAGCCATAATCCAACATTGTTAACAAAATATTTTGTAGACTCTGGTGTTTGAGGATGAAGCTTTTTTTTGTATGTCAAGTATTTTTCCAATAATAAGACTTCTTTACCAAAAAGTATTTAGTAAATACATTCAAACGAATTACCGCTTCAATCACATATACCAAGTTTATCTTTTTTATGCATTTCAAATTGGAGACCCATATTGCTGATTTGAAACATGACTCTGCCACCAAAAAAAATATGTTTTTTGTGAAGTAAATTTTTTGCAGATCTCATAATACATATTTCTGATTTCATCTGGTTATTTACAGGTTCATGTACAATAAACTTCCAAGTACAATAAAAAATCTGTCTCTAAAACATTGTAACTATTAAAAAATCAAAGAGTTGCTCCTGGATAAATCCTATTATTCTCTCAAAGAATATATGCATGATAACTTACGACCCTGTACATGTGTAACATTTTAGGAAGATTTTAGTAACGATGCTGTTACATAACAGATTATTTTTGGTTTTGACTTTTATATACTTTGTACATGTTCAACATTTTATACCGATTTTAATAACGATGCTGTTGCATAAATAGCAGATTATTTTAGGTTTTGACTATTATATATTATATTACCAATGTAAATTGGATATTGTGCCTCTAAGTGCACGGAGTTTGTATTTTTAATTTTCTATTTGTACACGTTTTGACATACTCAATATCATCTATAGATGATCCAACTGAATAAATATTTATCATGGGATCTCACCAATGTGACTCAATTGTAACCCCGATTATCATCTCCTTTAACCTTAAACTGCTTGAATGATCATGTACTGAAGAAAAAAGTGAGCGTCTTTTTGGTTCTAATAACAAAAAGTAGAAAGGGGTAAAAAGCATAATTTTGGAAGGCATTTTTTATAATTAAAACCAGCATAGCATTTGTCCATTATATTTTGACAGTCAACTTACTGCATAAGATTTCAATTTTTTTAATTTCTTGCTATTTTTTATATTACCATAAATCAACTTGTCAATGAGACAGTTCAATTCATCATCGACATTACGTTCGATTTTGATCACTAATATAGGAAAATAGCATTTCATGAACTGATGGTGTTGACCTTGGATTGTAATGAAACTTTTTCAAAGATTTTCTTTGAAACACAATATTGTCAATTTCGGGTAGTGCCATACACAATTTTTTTTTCAAGAAACAATGTATTTCTATCAAATTGTATTTCTATCAAAATGAATTGAAAATCTTGTAAAATAATCAGTTAATAATATTATAATTATTGTATCTGTTCTCAAACCATTAGTGTCATTCCCAAATATTGAAAAAATCACAACAAACAACAACCTTGTACATTTAGTTAACAACTCACCTTTTCTTTGAAATTTATATAGGATATTGTGGTTAAATATAAACTGAAATACAAATAAAATCCAAGCATATAAAATGATAAATTAAAGATATTTTCAAATCATATTTTTCATCATATTTTATTATTCTTTTACGATTTTTCAGATGAATTATTATATAATTTTACATGTACCATCTCACCCCAGCTTAATTTCTAAATCTTGCATATCTACATGAAACATAAATAACAAGTAATATTTGATTTTCACAGCCTAACAATGTTCATAATAAGATTGGGTTTTTTTTATTTTTACTTTATTATTATTTTTACTCTGTTTCAAACATTTTTATTTTTTTCTCATAAAGGGACTTCACTGAGATGAAAAATTCAAAGATGGAAGATTCAGATATGAAAAAAATGTGCAGTGTCTCAATGTGTAATATGGATTTGAATTTTCTCTCTTTTTATAATGGGAAAAACCGATTTAATTAAGTCACTGTGTATTTCCTATTTTCCCAAATGAAAGATTTTTGAAATGAAGTACAAGCAATAATAATGATATTTTAGCATCACTCATTATTAATGGTCTAAAATAATTAATCTGGCTCCAGGGGCGAAGGACATCAAAATAAAATGTTTACATTTGTTCAATTGCCGACATTTGGACATTTATTCACTGACGTCTTTATTGAAAAAGTCGTCAATAATCATCAGCAATTCAAAAAATTCAAACTTTTGTTGCACCTAATTATTGTTGCTCCTGATTCCAGACTTATTTTTACTATTGGTAGAAAATCTGTTTTATAAAAACTGATGAGTTGCAACCCTCTGTGAC
Organism: Leptinotarsa decemlineata; assembly: GCF_025532065.1. Lineage (NCBI taxonomy): Eukaryota > Metazoa > Arthropoda > Insecta > Coleoptera > Chrysomelidae > Leptinotarsa > Leptinotarsa decemlineata. The sequence goes on along the minus strand of NW_027412549.1, from coordinate 180,448 downwards.
TGATAGACTATATAGACAGGTTCATCCTGTATATTATTATTATTTACCATTGGTGTTTTCTTCACCTTCAGATCTAGCGACTTTCAAAAACACATCTTCAAGAGATGCCTCGCTAATATTGTAATCTTCAATCAGGTGTGGATTTTTTGATTTTATATTCTCCACCTCCCTGAAAATGGTGCTCCATTTTTGATTTTTCTCGTCTCCTTTTATGTAAAAATGTAACAAACCAGCATGTTCATCTTTGAGTTCACCTCTTGAGTTTTTCGTGAAATAATCCTTGATTTCTTCAACTGTATGGAATGTTAACGGATCTCCACGTGAGAATTCTGCAGCATCAAGCTCGTCCAGTTCATTTTCTCCACTTTTGAACAGTTTGAGCTTCAAAGTAAATCCTCCAAACCTTTTTTTGAGCTCGCTCAGGGAACCTTGTTCAACAAACTCTCCTTCCTTCATAATCTTCAATTTATTACACAGCGCTTCACATTCCATCATACTATGAGATGTTAAAATGAAGGACAAATTCTTTTCTTCCTGCACACCTTTGATCAATTTCCAACATTTCCTACGAGAAGATGGGTCGACTCCATTGGTGGGTTCATCAAGTAATACAACCTTTCGAAAGCCTATTATGGACACTGCTAGACTTAGTTTTCGTTTGTTACCTCCGCTGTAGTGACCACAAGGCTGGTCAGCGTACTTCTCCAGATCGAAATATTCCAAAAAATAATCAACTTCTCTTTTGTAGTTCTCAATGCCACGAAGTTGGGCTATAACAGTGAGTATCTCTCTGCCAGTCAGAATGAAGTTTAATGTGTCTGCTTGGGGACAATACCCGAGTTGTTCCATGTACTCATCTTGATTGATATTTATTTTCTTTTTGTCTTTCAACAAATGTATCTGACCATTATCTACTATCTCCTCGCGAGTTAACATACGGAAAGTTGTTGTTTTTCCTGCTCCGTTCACACCCAAAATACCAAGACATTCCCTATCTTGGAGCGTGAAATCGATATTTTTAACAATTTGCTTCCCAGAGTAAGTTTTAAAAAGTTTATTGGCCTTTAGAGTGCCATTGCTATCATCTCTCTCTCCTGGTCTAATATTGTCAGTATTTTCATCTCTTTTGAGAAAGATTTTATAATAACAGCTGGAAATTGTATACTTGACCCAGGAAAGTGCTCTTCTAAACGTTAATTGTCCAACAGAATATTTAGGAAAAGATAGATGACACAACTGCTAAACATCAGATAAAAATTTTCTCTCAACATAAGCCCATAATTTTTGAAATTTAAGCATTCCTCGGAAGTTTCTATGCAACATTCATAACCACTATAAGAGCACCTGCTATCAAGCTTCTTAGGCACAACTTGGAAATTGTAGACGTTAACAACTCTTCGGGAGAAATCGAGAATAGAACCAGTCAAAGCTACTTGGGGTATAAATAACATACAGATATATTTGATTTCCAATCCTATGCCCTTGTAGTAATTACTGCCTGATTCCATCAAAACCCCAATAACAAGGGCCATTATTACACCCAAAATATGCCCATAATAACAAGAAGAGCAAAGGCTCCTGAAGCAGAGCTCTTACGGGTGAATAAGTAAGTGAATGGTATACCACACATACCATACACAATTAAAATTGCCAACAGCATACCAAATTCATAGATTTGTCTGAAAGGAGGGGAAGCAAGGCAAACAATCAAAGTCAGTGGAAATATCATAATGAAATATACAACTAGATCGGATAAAAAGTTGGTAATCCAATAAACAACAGGCTTTACTCCGCACATATACTGCAGCTGAATGAACCTTGTAGAAATCTCTGTGTGTGGGAATATGATGAAGCTGCCGAGGATGAATAAACAGCCTATGGGTATCATAATCAACCACAGTACTGCAAACATGGTCTCAGAGTATTCTACTGGGGATGCGGAGGTGTCAATACTTTCCAGAGGCCAGTAACTGGTTGAAATAGAGTATTCACTGCCTAGTAAGGTCTTTACAATTGCATTCGTGATTAAATTGAGAGAAATCGGTAAACTGTGAAGAGCAACAGCGTTATACATAGCTACAGCTCTAATGCTCCCATTTGTAACAAAAAAATTCGCAGCAGCAATCATGTGTTCCTTGTAGTAGGCAATGTTATCCTCTCCTTTTTCAATTATTGATTCCTCCACGTCCACAACATTAAAAGCTTCACTACCACCAGCTTCGACTGCTTGTCTGTAAAACGATTTTAGAAGCTCCATGCGGGAATTAGTTGGTGAGCCATTATAAAAAACAGAAGATTCTCCATACAGGTTTAGGCGGAATGCAAGCGATGGTCCCTCGTCATTGAAGTTACTCTTTCCTTGGCTTGTAAGGTAAACAGTCAGCGAGAAGAAGAGCAATGCTATCAACAGAGGTATTATGTAGGCCCATCGTTTCGTTTTCATAAATAGGTATTTTTTCATTAACAGAGTGCTGATTGTCATTTTGGTTCGAGATGAGGTGAGTTTGACAGTTGGGCACAATGGCGATCTCTCGATTTGATCATCCTCACCACTACTTTCAACTCTGGCTTTCAAAAATACGTCTTCAAGAGTAGTTACGGTGACAGAAATGTTCGCAATTCCTAATTCGTTTTTCTTCTTTTCCAGCTCTTCCAGCAAATTTGCCAATTCTGTATTACTTTCAAAGGGCAACACAAAAACAATATGATTCCCATCCTGAGATTTCAGTTGATTTCCGTGGATATGTCTGTCAACTTCTTTCCTAATAAGGGATATTTTATTTTTCCTAAGGGCTGCCTCATCTGTGGTTTTGTCATCATTCAATATCAGTGATAAGTGATAACCAGTGTCATATCTTTTCTTCAAGAACATTGGCGTTCCATAGCACTGAAGGGCTCCATCAGCCATTATCGCTATCCAATCTCCTAAGGCATCAGCTTCTTCCATGAAATGTGTTGTTACAAGAATAGTCTTTTCTCCCCGCCAGGACAGCAGCAAGTCCCATAGTTGTCGACGAGATTCTGGATCCATCCCAGAAGACGGTTCATCTAGAATCAGGACATTTGATCCACCTACCAGGGACATCCCTAGACACAATTTCCTTTTCATACCACCAGAAAGAGTGTGAGCTAATGAATTTCTTTTCTCGTAAAGGTTCATGTCTTTCAGAAGTTTATCTGTTTCCAATGCAGCATCCTGAGATGTTCGGCCTTTAAGTTTGGCAAAAAATAGCAGATGTTCTCTGACTGTTAAATCCGTAAAAAAAAGATTATGCTGGGGACAAAGTCCAAGGTTTTGTCTTATTTTGTCCATATTATTTTTTATATCAGAGCCGTTTATTATTATAGATCCTGAAGTCACTTCTAGCATGCCAGTTATCATGGACATTGTGGTGGATTTTCCTGCACCATTATGGCCAAGCAAGACAGTTATTTGGTTTTTGTAGATATCTAAATTTAGATTACTTACTGCCATTTTGGAACCGTACCTCTTATATAACTTATGAATTTCTATTCCTTTGTCCATACCACGTCCTTCCTCAATATTTTCTAAAGGAAGGGTTTCACAATTTACCACAACATTATTTATTTTACTGAATTTTTTTACCAAATGGTAAATAGGAAATAACAGTGACTTGCGAACACCATATTTTCCTGGGTTAACACCATCCATGTAAAACGTAAATAACACGAATAAGAGCATGTCAAACCACAGCATTACAAAAACATTGAGCATGGTCACATCATTAACACCCCCACTACTTGACTGATAAAAATTATTCCACTGAATTCCCAAACCTCTCTCTTCATAAACGGATATTGCAGAATAACCGTAATGTAATGCCATGTTAGGTAATAAATTCAATAAAATGTTTACAAACCAAGAAAGCTGGTTTGATTCGTGAAGGCCTAAAGAGTATTTAGGTACACAGTAGGATAAAATCCAAATTAGGATGCCAGTAACCATGGCAGTTGTAGGCTTACTGAAAAAGGAACTTATAGCAAAGCAGAGTGTTATAGATGTCATACAGTAAAATAACAAAAAAAAGAATAACAGCAAAAAGTTACTATGCTCAATTGGCGGGTATTCTGAGCCAAAAATAGGTACTTTCATTAAAAAAACTATAATAGATACCGAAAAGAAAATAGGGACCATTCCGTAGATCATCCATCCTAGCCAAAGCATCCATGATTCCATGCCAACCATTTTCAAGAGCTCCTTGATTCCCGAATGCTTCTCTTCAACAACTCTTTTCAACACAGCAGGGCAGAGGAATATGAAACTGAATATGGTCATCACAGGCAAATATTCCAAAAATAAATTGGTGATGCCTGAATCCAATATGTATGGAGGATAAGGAAACTCCTGCACTTCTATAGTAACATCACTTTCCATATTGAGAGAGTACTGAATGAATGATAAGTCTAACATATTTTGAACAGAAATTAAGCCCTTCCAATAGTAGTTGCTTCCTTGTCCAGGTACGAATGGTGAAAAGGGCGGTAAGTATCTTAGGTTAGTGGATATTTCGTTTTCGTAGTAGGGCCGGTTTTCATGGTATCTAATGGTGTATTTCACATTTTTCGGGTCGTTTCCAGAGAAAACTATAGCAATGATCGTATAATTATAAAGTTTGTGATAATGTTCCACCATGTTAACTTCAGTCCCAAACCCAAACACTTTATCACTAGGTATTTGAAAATTGTTCCAAAATATTTTCATCACACTGGTGGTGAAATTGTTCTCTGGAGTATAAAGAATGTATGTCGATCCAACATCGATGTCTTTGGAAATTGACATTACTTCACTGCGACTGGGATAGGTAACTTCCTTTTTACTCAGTCCATCAATTTTGCTTCTCCCATATGCTATCAGGAAGAACAAAGCGATTGGAAGTAACGACTCCAATATAGTGAGAAACCAATGCCTTCTTCTGATTATAAAATTTTTCCAAATAACTACTCTGAATTTATTTCTCATTTTGACGTTTGTATGTAAAAATATTTATCAGAGAGCTGTTAGTTACTTCTTCACTGACATTCTTCTTCTTAATAGAAATGAAACGTCAAACATTTTTATTTATATTTTATTCCGGAAGTGTATACTCTGCCGACCACGGTAAAATATACTTTTCTTATATGACCGACAGATCGACAAACTTACAATACCAATGCGAATCTCCATAATTGTGTTAATTATTTAATGCCGTTAAAGACCACTTTGTTCATTACTTCAACGATATTACCTAACTTAACAAACTAACCAGTTACAATAGCGATGACAGCTGTCTATATTTGTTATAGTCCCGTCTTGTCGGCAAACTATACATTTTTAGAGGCATGTTTCGGTTTTCTGTCAGGAACGTTTTATCAAACAGATAAAAAAAAAGCCGCTCAACTGAATACTCGACGTGGTGTTGCGTAAATCTTTTCAGTCTACCACCGCCTTACTGATTTTGGACGATCCAGAAAGTGAAGTGTTGCCAGATGATATTTTCGGTATTCTTTTGAATTCAAGAATAAATTAAGATAACTCAAGTAGATCTTTCTTCATAGAACTAGGTCAGACACCATGGTTGTTTTTACTAGAGTTATGAAATGTATGAAATGAAAACATAATTTAAACATGACTTCATAAATGGATATTATATGGGCATGGAGAGCAGTTACAATTTTTTATAATGTTCTTTATACAGCTTTGGACTATTAAGTTTCACTAAAAAAAATAAAACCTCAATTTTTCCAAAAATGAACATTTTTTGTATTCTCTGTTATCTGAGAGATAAATGCAAAGCTCTGAGAAACACTTGCCGCCAAGCACATATAAATAAAATTGAGAATAGCATCAACAATAATCCGAGAAGTTACTGGAATTATATTAATAATAAGAAAAATCACACTCACTACTATCCAAAATGTATTATGATGACAATGACTTTGTCATCAAAAATAAAAATAGCAATTACATTTTGAATCTTTTTACACACTATTTCTCATCTATGTATAGTGATGAAACAGTTGCCAAAATCCCTAGATATAAATTCAATAGGACAGTTGATATATGTAGTTATAGCGTTGAACTGGTCAAGTCATTATCCTGGTCTGATGGAATCTCCTTATTCTTAATACCCTGGCCAAACCCATTCACATGATATTTAACTTTTTTTAAATAATCCATCATTCCAGATTATTTAAAAAACAGTTTTTTGAAAGTGGATTGCATAGTGACATTCAAATTCATCGAGCAGTTTCCAATCAATCAGAATTACCCAAATTGTTAGATAGTCTCATAACAAAAAAGTTATCATAGAATTGTAAACATATAATCATAAATCAGCAACATTGATTTGGTCGTTGTAGATCTACTAGGACACATCTGCTCATTCCTTAACACTCTATAATGAATGCCTTCGAAAATAGACACCAGGTTGAATCTATTTACACAGATTTTTTAGACATTCGACCGAGTAAATTACAATTTGTTCTTGCATAAACTAAATCTGTTTAAAAAAAAATCTGTTGGAGTATTCAGGAAAACATTCTGAAATGGATTGAAAATGATCTTACCTACACAGTCCAATATGTGAAATAAAGTAACTCAGTATCTTCCTCAATCGCACTTTCATCTGGTGTACCGCAGGGATCTCATTTAGGACCATTACTTTTCAACCTATTTGTGACTGATATTATTCTTTATAGTGAATGTCTTCTGTTTGCTAATGAACTGAAGATTTTAAGTTATTCATGACTCATCTGATACTGAATTATTATAGTACGATTTACTTTATTTTCTATGCTGATGTGATATAAACTTATTGTAATTGAATTTAGGCAAATATCATTATTTTACTTATTTTTCAAAACAAAAATCCCATAAATCGTCCATAAAATATCAAGCAATCAGAACTGGAAACAACAAATACAATCAAAGATTCAAGAATCACTCTTGACCCAAAAATGTCATTCAAACCCCATATTGCAAATGTTATTTTTAGAACAATGAAAATGTTAAAACTTCACTGTTAGATCTGCAAATTAGTCCCACATCGTTTTTCTTAAATACCATGGAGAGGCTATGTGAGCGGTATATAAGAGATGAAGTACTTGTTAACAACTCACTTCATCCAAATCAGCATGCATATACCCCGGGAAGGTCTACTGATTCGGCCCTTCACCATGTGGTTGGCAGAATCGAGAGATCATTGGATAACAAAGAATCCACCCTAGGTATATTCATAGATATTGAGGGAGCGTTTGATAAAACAACCTTTCCAACAATTACCCAGCAACTACACTCCAGGAATGTACCCCTGGTAGTAGGAGAATGGATACTCTAGATGCTCTCTAGCAGAGCAATAAGTATTAACGTAGAAGACATCACAGTAAAAGGACTGGTCATGAAGGGATGTCCACAGGGAGGGGTCTTATCACCCCTTCTCTGGAACATAGTTCTGGATACCCTAATTAATCACCTTAACAAAAATGGATTCTACACAATTGCATACGCAGATGACATAGTTATCTTGCAGACCGGCAAATTTGTAAACACACTGTGCGATAGAGCGCAGGATGGGCTCAAATTGATAGAAACATGGTGTAAGGAACACTCACTGTCGATCAATCCCAAGAAGACTGAAATGGTCCTTTTCACCAGGAAAAGAAGTTTAACGGGCTTAAAACCTCCCGAAATCTTCAAAAGCCAACTAAACTTCTCTGAAGAGGTGAAATACCTTGGTATTATCCTCGACAAGAAGCTAACATGGAACTCTCATCTACAGAGTAGAGCAAAAAGAGCATACGTGGCTTATGAGCAATGTCGGAGGACAGTGGGACGCGCATGGGGTCTTTCACCCCGTGTAGTCGCCTGGATCTACACTGCAATAATAAGAACTATGTTAACGTATGGAGCCATTGCATGGGGACCGAAAGTTCTACAAGCAACGGCCATCCAAAAATTATATCAAATACAGTGACTGGCTTGTTTAAACATCACAGGAGCCATGAGAACAACACCAACCGCGGCAATGGAATTAATCACGGGTCTGACCCCTCTGGACCTGTACGTTAAGGAGGTTGCGTTAATGGCCATGGTACGATTGCACACGGCTGGTGTAAACCTAGAAGTAGGAATGGGTCGATTGAGGTTGGACCTATGGCGGAAAGCGCTTACTGCGCAACCTCTGCTGCAGGCAACAAGTGATGCAATTGAACCCAGGTTTGTGTTTAATAAATCCTACAAAATACAAATTAAGCAGAACACAGAGTCAGATGTTACAAATGCAATACGGATTTATACAGATGGCTCAAAAACCAAACAAGGCTCAAGATGTGGAGTGTACTCCAAATCACTAAGCCTAAGGATTAAGTGGGGAATGGGAAGAAATACCAGCGTGGTCCAAACAGAACTGGCTGGTATCTCAATCGCCACAAAAGAAATAACCAAGAAAAGAATTTCTGGCAAAAACATAACAATCTGCACTGATAGCAGACAAGCACTATTAGCCTTGAACAGACACCGTGTTACTTCAGGGCTAGGCACTAGAGTGCCACCAAGATTTAGCCAAAGCCTCGGTAGATAATAACATTATCCTGAGGTGGGTTAAAAAGCACGACAGGAGTAAAGGTAATCGCATTGCCGACTCTTTAGCCAAGGAAGCGGCTGGACTAAGAATTTTAGGACCAAGTGGCACCCACGGCCTGATGACTTCGACAATTGCGGAACTAGTCAAAAGTTACACCCATGCTCAATCTCCAAAGAGATGGGATGAAATCAAAGGATGTAATCTTGCCAGGATCACCTTGGGCGACTCTGGGAAGCTGGCGCCGAAGAAATATCTGGCGATGACCAGGAAAAATCTGCGCCTTACAGTAGGATTTCTGACTGGCCACCGTCAGCTAAGGAAACACCTACATAATATGGGGCTAGTGGACACACCTCTTTGCAGGATGTGTGAACAGGAAGATGAGACTGTCAGGCATGTCCTGTGCGAGTGCCCGGAGTTATCGTCAATAAGAGAGTGTGTGTTCGGCGAGTCTTGGTCTACACCTGCCAATATAAAGGAGATGTCTCCCAGCGACCTGTCCACCTTCCTGGAAAGGACAGGATGGACGACGACCTAGGAGGACAACTCCTCGGGAGGATGGGTCATATGTGGCCTAAGTGCGTGGGCTTACACTCACCCTCCCTACTCTACAGATACAGATGCCCCTCATGTAATGTGGATATTGATATGCTAGAATGTGTTCAAAATAAGTTTTTAAGGTACTCTGTATACATACTGGAACATCATATTGATGAATACAACTATAAAATCATATTGGATATTCTCAACTTGAATATTCTGGCTCATAGAAGATTACAATGAGATCTTTCACTAATTCACAAAATAAACAATGTTATTATAGCAATAATTCCTCGGAAATTGATGAACTTTAAATGTGAATCCAAAGAGAAAAAGAAATACAGAAATCTTCAACATACTAACAATGGCCAGAATGAGTCTAGGTCTCTAGGTATTATAGAATTTTGAGATTTGCAAACACATACAATGTATATTTGATTACATATATTACATATTTGATTTTATTTCTTCAGTACATGTATCATTTGATGCCATAAAAATACATATATACACCCTTATTTTTGACAAAGTTCTCAATAAAATTGAAACAAATAAAATATTTGTACCCATTAAAAAAATTGAATATCTTTCTATTAAATACCGACAATTTCATTCCAATAAATAAAATGTTATGATGGATTAATATTTTCTATTATATGCTGAAGATTAAAGTCTTGCATGAAAGTTGATATTGATTTTATCAATCATACTCGGAAATGAAAAAATAAAAAAAATACAATAATGAAACAAGAATTGAATGTAAAAATCAATATATTACTTATATTGCCGATGATAACTTATATGATTTTCAGTTATATGTACTAAATCTTGAAAAAAGATTCAGTTTTTCAATTATATTAAAAAAGTATGTGAACTAGTTCAATCTTCTCCAGAATTGTTTTTTTCATCTTCTTCACTATAGACTTGGCCTTCTTGTTCCTTTTCATCATCGTCATCACCTGAGACTTCCGCATTCTCTTGCTCTGCTTTTTCCATCTGCTTCAAGAGCTCTGCTTCATCCGTTGCAGTCACTACTTTAGGCTATCACAGAAAGGTCAATTCAATTTCCAGATCAAAAAGAGCACCAAATTAAAATGATAAAACATTCTAAACATATGCAGAGAAAGACAAGACTTATTTCTTACAGTTCTATCAATTATTTTATGATTTTCAATAACTTTCAGAATGAAGGAGCAGGATTTAATTTTTTTTCAGATATACATCCCTTCAAAAAAGATCTGACGTTTCAACAGCATTTTCTGCGAATTAAAGTCCTAGACTTTTCCAGGTTTTTCCTAATCAATTTGCTCTGTATTCCACTATCTATACATTTTATTTCGATAAATCAAAAAGTAGATACAATTGTGAAAACAAAATTAATGGATTAAAGTTATATGAAATGAACTATGGTTTAAAGAAACTGATCACAAACAATAGATAAGCTTTATAAATAAGATTTCGGGGGCAGAATGGGTGACATGCTGAGTTCATATCCAGAAAGAAAGTGACAGCAATCAACTAATGCCAGTCCACTACCCTTCAAATTAACTGTGAGATTCTTCAGGACTCTGTCCTTCAATTTTTATCAATTATACAATTTTTTCAGTGCATGTTGGTAACATCATTTCGTTGACAGAAAATGCCTCTTATTAATTTTCGAAAAATATTTGTCAAATTAAATTACCGTTTCAATTAAAAATAAGTTCAATGGTTTGATGAAAATAAGCTGATAGTTAATAAATAAAAAACGGTTTTTATTAATTTTATTCTCAGCATAAAGGAAAAACCGATGGGTCATCTATTAAGAATAGGTAATAGGTCGATTGCATAAGTTTAGTTAATCAAATTTTTAGGTGTCTTCGTAAAAACTTTAATCTTTCTGTTTTTCTATGAAAAGGCTAAGAAATATCACGAATTGGTCTGTTCTGTTGTCTTACTACATACTGTTATTCTAGATTGAAATATGGCATTCATATTACAGAATAAAGCCACGAGAAATATATGTATATATAGATAAAAGGTGAAACTGGAACGAGCCCTTTTCAGGAGATGAAGAAAACAGACGCTGAATCGCGCGTCGGGAAGAGTATTGCAGATCTGGTGTTTGGAAAAAGTGCTCGTTTTGGATTCCTAACAAAGTTAACACAATTTCATGAATGTTCACATGCTGTGAAAAAAATGTTATACAATAGCTTTTATTCTGTACTGGAATACTGAATTTTGAATTTCAATTACTAGAGTGATATTTTTTGTCATGAAAATATGTATATGTAGGTATTTATATTTATACTGTAAGTGTAAGGTATTTTCATCTCTAAACTTTATTTCTTTTGACTTGTCGTCTACAACATATATGATATTTTGAACAATGAAACTTCTTTTTTTGAATACACCGATACATTACTTGATAAAAATAAATAATAATATTCATTATAGCAATTACAAGTTTTCACAATATAGATATATGATGAAATTGGATGATACTTGATGAAAATCCATAACTAATGTATTGAAAAAAGATTTTATTGTGAGATTTTCACATAGTGAATAAGTTTTTTTACGATACAGATTTTATTTCCATTACGCTACCTCATAATGTAAGCAGTGTGGAGTATAATGCTTACATTGTAAAGTAGTGTGGAGTACTATATAGTGAAACGCCTATAACAAAGTCTGTCTTTCACATAGATGGCGCCTTCGTGACGGGATATGTTATAACCGTTTACTACTCAGAACCACTGAGGAGACTTTGGTGGGACAAAATAACACTGTCTAGTGTTGGATCACAAATGCTTTGAATGTTGATAACATATTTTTCAAATCCGTCAGCTTCAGTGAAGTTGAATATATTTCATAAAATGTAAGTAAGTGCTATACTATCCTCTTACATTTCTGGTCTTATATTCCACTTCAATACTAAGAAAAATTTATATAAATTTTTTTAACTTACAGCCATTTGGATATTGAATTCACCTCCAAGTTCTGTTATGGTTAGTTTAACCTTTTCAATGGCATCATTCAAGATCTTCAAACCATCTTGCTTCTCAGGTGTTGAAGTTGTCATAACTGAAAAATAAGTTATTATTTTTTGATGAAGAACAGAGTCACGTAATTGAATTCTTCTTCCAAAACAAGCACTTTTCTCAATTCACAAGAACTGGAATACTCTTCTCGACGTGCGTTTCACCAACTAACTCGGCGTCTCAATATGTGTTTCGCCAACTTGGTTGGCGAAAACACATATGAGAAACGAATTCTGGTTATGGTGATGGGAAATGTCCTTGTTTTGGATTATTTTACGTCAGAGGTTTCAGTACAACTTCTCTAACATTAGGTACTGCCAGGTTGAAAATAAGTGTGTAATACCTGAAAACTGAGTTAATATTGATAGTCCTTAGAATACTCATACAATTATCATTATTATAGTGCCAGTAAGTGTATTTGTTACAAGACATTTCCAGTGTGACACTTGATATTGCATATATTTTGTGATGCAATAAATATGCAAAAATAAGCTATTGTATATTACAAGTTTTATGTTTCGGTAAACTGTTAAGTGAAAATATTACAATGAAGCTGATAAGTAGGATTTGGAACCTCTAGCATGAAATGCTAGTGGTTCTTGTTTCTTGGGATTAAAAAAGATCATTATTATTATCATATTGCTAAAAGATTTGAAAAAATTACTTATGAGAAACCAAGTGAATAATTTTGTATTTTACTTAACACCCGCCACTTCGATTACGAATTGAGAAAATTTAGTTACAAGAAGCCTCAGGCTCTCCAATCCTGAGCTGGTTTTTATTCAAGTGAATATTTTGTATTCTACTACACCTATCGCAACTTCATTAATGAATTTTAAATAGACTATTGAAACCTAAAAGCTGAAGGTGGATATCAAATGGGCCGCCTACAGCTAACATAATCTTTACCTTTTCTCAACATGTTTAGTATTTTGTGTTTCTTCTGGTTTTATCATATGATGGGAAAAATGATCTTTATTATTATAGTAGGAATAATTTCAACGTTCATACACAAAAATGATATAGGGTTAAATTCTTTTGGAATGTTATTAGATAATGCTTCTTTTTGTACCATATAAAGGTGGAGCAATCAAATTTATTTTTATGGGTAGTTCCTCTGTTGACAATTCTAGACCAGCTTTCAAGGCAGCTTTGACTGCATCAATTCCTTCATATCCATAACAAGCACATTCAATATCTGCCCTAATTTTAACTGCCTGAGAGGTGAGTTTCCTTTTGATATTTCCTAAAAGAACTTCTTTAGTTTTGTCGTCTAGCTCACATTCAGCTAATATGGAAGGATCCCTGCAAAAACCAAGTTGAAATCATATTGAATTGTCATAGATTCGGGTGTAAAGCAATGAAATATTAAGAAAAAAAAATTTGTAAATATATATTTGTTGTAATGGTTAAACTTACTTTTAGACAAATTATTGGATTTACACATTTTTGTTCGCTGATCACTTTTGGCAACAAAAACTCATAAAATGACTACTTCTTTATACGATAGCATGCTAGAAACCTTTATTCACTTACTACTTCCATTATCCTTCCATATTTCCAGCAAACTACATCATAATAGTACTAAATGAAACTTTTGGTGGTTGTGTTGGCAGTGAAACAAAATTAAACCAGAAATAAATGTGATATTGTCAAATATATATGACTATTGAATAAATACAGAACCCCAACTTTCATGTCAATTAGAATATGCCTTCTACAATTAATTTCATATCTGTAGATTATGTAGTTATATAATTTGAAAGAAAGTTGAAATGACAAATTGTATTTATTTGCAGGAATGTAGGGCCATGTTACATGAAATTTCAAAAATTTAGCAACATAAGTTATGTCTCAAATTTTACTCATAAGGATAATGTCAACAAGAAACTTATAGTGAAGCTACATTATAACTCTTAGAGGACTTGGAATTATCCTCTAAGGTTTAATTTTGCAAAATAGAGGTTTCTATTTTGTGAATATGTTTGAAAGAAGTGAGTAAAGATCCACAACATACAATTGTAAAGAGAATGTACCATTTTATGAGTTTTTATTACAAGTGAGTGCTTGAAATTTATATTTCCAGAAGCAAATTTTGATTTCAGATTTATTTTCAGTAAGCAAAAAATAAATGAGTTCACTAGAAAATTTTTTTTCTCATCTTGCCTTCAATCGAGGACCTCCTGCCCGTTACTGACGATGCCCAATAGGCTGAAACAGCCTATTGGGCATCGACATGTCTGTATATACCAAAAAATACTTTTACTTACAAAACAGCTTGTTTGAAGAAATCATAAGCACTAGCTTTATTCTTTTTATATTTTTCTTCAAAATACCAAGCAGTTTTTTGATAAAGTTCTTCCAGCTGTTCATCATTCTCATAATTAAGCAACTCTGCAACATGCCTGAGGATGGAATTAACTGCTTTGGCTTTAGCAAACCGTTCGGTACACTTTTCAACGTCCTCAGCACTGACACGTCTCTTAGATAAATCTATGTAACCTTTTTCTTTGTCCACCCTGATAACTACGACTGGTTCTGTCTTTCCTACTCGAATAAGTTTGTTTATAGATCTGATACGTCTCCTCGACAATTCCGAGAGCAATATCATACCCTCAATATTGTTATATTCGAGTAATCGGACATAAGCCCCCATCTCAGCAATTTCTCTAACATTAACCATGACGACGTCTTCTATTTCCGGATATTTCTCTTTATAAAATCGACAAGACAGCGGCATCTTGTAGAAATATGTTGGTTGTATAGGTTATATTCTGAAAAAACTGAATAGAAACAATCCGGTGAAAAAGAATCATTTATGGACTGATTAGGTTTAATGTATATTAGCTTCAAGTTACATTGCATCATTTTGTAATTCATTAACTGATACATACCTTTCTTTTCACGTGTACCTGAAATTCACATTAACTGTACTGTATCTTTACTCTTTACAGAATCACAAAATCACAAGTTAATGCTAAACGAAACGAACACAGAATAGTAAATAATTGATTACTGTGCGTTCCACTAAGCTCTCACAATGATCAAAATTCTTCTTTAGCCATTCCACTTGACGACCACGGTCGTTGTGGTTGCGGCGAAAACGTCATTACTTTCTCACGGCAAGCTCCAACGACCCATCTGAAGAGGTGGATCAAAGCATCAAAGTGGATGTTGAGAATATTTCGGGGCAATTTTTGAAATGACATTTGAAGCTTGAAGATGGCGATACGAAAAATAACAAAATATGTGATAGAAAATCATGTACCTGAAATGACTTTTGAATTCTTGTTCATCTGAATAACGATGCATTACCTTCTCATAATGAATAATACGTTGCCAAAGTTTTTGGTTTTCACGATTATTATTTTGTGAAGTTGCATTCCACGCTTTTTCTGAATCAGATGAACAGGTTTCTAGAGCATCAAAATATATCAAATTGTCGTAAAAGACATTTTAATTACATTCAAACTCAATTTGTTCAATAACTTCACTGAAATTATATATAAAAAATGACTTACACCTACTTCTTTTTTAATATAAATAAAGTTACTTATGACTTTTTGTTAAGGCTTACCTTCCTAAACTTCTACTTTATATTTTCTATCCCTTTGAAATGTTTACATGAATGCTTGAAACGCTCCTTAATCCATTCCCCTCGAGTTTGCGACAGTTACGCTCGTAATTAAGTGGAACGAGAAAACTGCGGTTGTACATTGTGAGCGTGATCGTTGTAAACGCTTAGTGGAACGCACTATTAGCATTCTCTGGTATATTTTTTCTTTTTCTTCCATACGCCTACGCCTCGGAGTACCAAAAGACAAACCTACGCTAAGATGCCTATACGCAAGTGAATGATGTGATACGCTTTCGTTTCAGAAATTGTTGTAGACCAATGAACCTTTTTCCTGAAGTACGAAAAATCACTCACTAGCAGCGCTAGTAGTTCGGTAGGGACAAACACTGCCTAATCCTCATATAAACATATGGTAAAGTACAATTAAAAAATCATGTTTTAGAAGAAAATGTTCCTGGAGCAAAACTAAAATTTGCAACTGTAAAGGATAACAATGTTGTAACATTAAAACGTTGGCTTTCATGCCGTAATTTAAAAGTAATTGGAAAAAAAGTGAATTAATAGACAGGTTAGTATACAGACTCTAGTAAACGAGTAGCGGTAGATTCAAACTGTAATAAAAGAAATTCAAAATAATTATGAATTTCAGACTTATTTCCGAGAGAAATGTGAATCAAATATAGATGGTAATGAAATAAATTTAATTGAATATAATTTAATAAACGATTGAGCTTATATCTCATTTCTAATCAATGGTAATTGACTATGAAAAATGTACTATTAATTTCATGTTTAGAGCATATATATGAATATTTATTCATTTTTTCATTATTTCATTTCTCACATCTAACCTCATTAATATGAGGTTTTATAAATGGTATAAAAACACGTTTTCTTCCGGATATCGATTATCCGACGTACAATTCGCAAAACAGCAATGCTTTGTTGGCATTATACTAGCACAAAATAATTTTTTATATCAGATTTATATTTTTAAATAATAAATTAATATTACGTAAATAACACTGTTTTACATGTGAATAGTTTATATTTGCCCTTACTACTAGTGCTGCCTCTCGTGACACGTTCACTGTACTATTCTCAGGAAAAAGGCTCATTGGGGTAGTTCTGACGTTGCCGCAAGATGGTGTCAATAGTTTATATTTCTATTTATTTTAGCAAAGAGTTCACTTTAATCGGTGTACTCTTTGGTCAATTGATCCTTGATAGATGATGTTGCCCATGCCCATACCACAGTTATACTCCTTTTAGTAAGAGCAGAGACAACCATTGTCTCTGGTAAGAGAATATTATTCGATGCCCATATTAATGCGTTAGTTAACATTCGCCGACATATTATGATTGTATTAAATTTGAAAAATTGTCTTTGCTGGTAATTAATAGATTTTGTCTGTTGTTCGCTTTTCGGATAAATTATTTAGCACTGGGTGACATGAGGCTATATTGTTTCTAGTGTGGGTATTCCAAAAGTGATGATATAAGTATAATGTTGCATATAGTACGTGAGATAATTTGTAAAATCTGTTTAAAATCAGCTGTCACCCCCATACTAACGACAACTCTCAAAAGTTGAGAACTTGTGCTAGCTAAGGACTAACGAGGTCTTACCTTTTAACGTGTGATTCCTGACACGGTTGCAGAATCATCTCAGTTTCAACCAGATAAATTCTCTCGAGAAAAATATCTGGTCGAAGCGGGAATCGAACCCACGGTCTTCCGATCATGACTCGGGCGCACTACCACCGCGGCCAATTTCACAATATTTGAGAAACAATATAAAGTGGAAAGTCATCTTCAGTTCAATCAGGTTGAAGTCCAGCTCCCTTACCCTTTCAGCTGATTATTGTCGAGAAGGACCAATGAGTTCATGACATATATATATATATATATATATATATATAGTAAAATGGATTAACAGGGTCTCTCAGTCAAAAAATCAAAAATCAAACTCTGCTTTACTTTGCCAAGCTTTCGCTTCTAATGGGAAGCTTCTTCAGGGCCTATAATTTAATGATTTTTGAATATTTTCGACTTTGAATAATATTACAAATCATACTTACAGTAAAAATGAGTGAAAAACAATAAATTGAAGATAGAATTGACATAAAAGTTAACATGTATACGATTTTTTTTGTGGGTTTGACAAATGTCATACCTTCACATAAATGTCATTTTTCAATGGGTATGATGATTTGATAATTTTTTACTGTAATGAAAGAGTTATTGATTGATACATCTTTCATTATTATTATGTTTTTGATGTAGTTCTAGTAAATTACTATATATACTGCTGAGATTATCAATGTCAGTTTTCTTATTCATACAATCAGAAGACTTATTAATTTCCACCATTTCAAGAAAAAGGCGTTTGGAAATATTTTTTTCTGTATGTAAAACTTTGATATTAGAGAAATTTGGTTTATGACATGTTTCTATAGAGTGTTGTGCTAATGCACATGATTTTTTATTGAGCTTTATATCACTTTAATGTGATATGTGTTTTTCACTCATTTTTACTGTAAGTATGATTTGTAATATTATTCAAAGTCGAAAATATTCAAAAATCATTAAATTATAGGCCCTGAAGAAGCTTCCCATTAGAAGCGAAAGCTTGGCAAAGTAAAGCAGAGTTTGATTTTTGATTTTTTGACTGAGAGACCCTGTTAATCCATTTTACCATACATTTCTCCAGTCGCTAACATTATCCAATTTATATTATATATATATATATATATATATATATATATATATATATATATATATATATCATATTTTAGATCATATTTAACTCAACGAGTTCACGCAGTTTTTAATGGATCAACACTATCCTCTAGTCAGGAAATTACTTGTGGTGTACCTCAAGGTTCAGTTCCGGGGCCACTTCTTTTCATTATTTACATTAATGGTATTTTATTCGCAGACGATGCTACATTTTATCATTCCGATTCAAAAAATCAGTTAGTCCGGATGTGCTTCTGATCTCATATTTCTCATTATTCCATTCTCATGTATCCAATGGAACTGTGTTATGTGGCAACTCTACACATGCTCATCGAATCCTGACATTACAGAAACGTGCTGTAGGAATAGTCGCCGGTTTAGGTTTTCGGTATTCTTACCGAAATTACTTTCAAAAACTCAACATATTAACAGTTCCTTCTATTTATATTTATTTGAGTTTACTGGAGACTCACAAAAATTGCCATACATATCCTAGAAGTGACACAAACCATACATATAATACTAGACATGGTTCTTTCCTTCTAAATAAAAGATTTAGAATAGAGACTTCATCTCGAAACAGTTTAAATTTGAACCTTTATAATTTTTTGCCAGAGTACTATAAAAAATTGAGTTATGCCGAATTTAAATTTAAGTTAAAAAACTCTTAATAGCTCACAGTCTCTACACAGTTAACGAATATTTTCAGATACCGACTATATGTTGACACAATAATTCTTTATTATACTTTTTTATTTTTATCTAATTTGTGTAATATCCTGTCTGTATATTTGTTTTTACATGTGTCTGTATATGTGCATGTATATATGTATGTATGTATATATTCATCTCATATTTTTATTTATTTTGATAAGGTGCTTTGATTGTCACATACCTATATCTTGTAATTGACCCGCTACAAATAATTTTTCTCATAAGGTAGTCAATAAATGAATTATTATTATTATTATTATATCAGTGAAGGATTATTGTTCAATATATTAATCAATAGATTATTAACTATTCGAAAATTCATTAATATTATAAAAACAGTGATCTGAAAGTACATCTCTAATAGCCTTTTTGAATTCAGAATTTTTCAGTGATCGCATCTCTGAAGTCAACTTCTTGTAAAGTTTAAAATTTATGGAGTTCGTTTTGGATTTTGGCAACGCTATTTGGTTAGCAGATCTAGTATCATGTGTGTGAGTATCAGAGTTGTAAGAATAGTTTCTTTTATTCTCGTGTATTTCACAGACAGTTTGGAAAATGTAAATACATGGAAGCGTCATTATGATCAGTTTCATAAATAAGTTGTTGAACTGCGCCTTGAAATACCATCAAATAGATACTGGGCAATTAAATAAGGCACACCTTGATTAACGTTTTAATAAGTAATCACTTCGTCGACATAACATACAACATGCAACTCACACGAGTACAGAGCTAAAAAAAAAAAACTAACAGATGACACGTCAATTACAGGATTGCCAACATACTAACTTCAACACCCACCCCCAATTCTGGAAAGTGCATATGCCCAAAATATAAATATATTCAGTATTCACCCATTCTGTAATATTGAGATAACATTCATTTTCTCCCTAAAAATAAGAAATCTTGATAAGGGTAATGCTTTAGTCAAAACATCTGCAATTTGTAGATTAGAAGGAACATAAATCAACTGTGCAACACCTTCCCTAACACAATTTCTTACAAAATGATGTTTAACATCTATATGCTTAGATCTTTTGGTTTCTAATGTTTTAGCAATCTTAATACATGACTGATTGTCCTCATATACCAAAATGGGTTGAACTTCAATAAGCATATCTTTCATCAACTGTTTTAAAAATAAACATTCAGTTAAACACGCAGACAGTGCAACATATTCTGCTTCACACGTTGATAATGCTACTACAGATTGTTTCTTTGATTTCCACAGCACTGTATTATTATTAAGTCTTAGAACAAAACCACTAATACTTTTTCTATCTAGAGGATTATTCGCAAAATCTGCATCAACAGAGGCATGTATTGTGAATGATGTTTGATTTGACTTGTAAAAACATAAACCATAATATTTTGTCTCCTTTAGATATCGTAGAATACCTTTCAAGTGCTTCCAATGAGATAAATTGAAATTATGTTGAAATTGACTGAAATATGTTATTGCAAAAGCCAAGTCTGGTCTTGTACCCAACATTATGTACATAAGACTGCCAATTAATTCCTTGTAAGGCAATTTATGTGAAACAGAAGTACTTTCTGGTTCTAGATTTAATTTTGGTACCATCGGAAGAGAAGCTCCCTTACAATCAGTCATACCAAATTTTATCAAAATTTTCTCTATAAGATTTCTCTGTGTAATGTACACTTTTCCTTGGGTTCTTTCAATTTCTAAACCTAAAAACAACAATTTATCATCAAACATGACTTTCATTTCAAACTCTTGTGACAGCTGTTTCATAACCAAATTCAAATTGTCTTTATCATCTGAAATTAAAAATATATCATCTACCCATATCAATAAATATGTTTCTGCTCTAATGTAGAGACACGGGTCTACCTTTGAACATATGAATTTCAATGAGTTCAAAAATGCATTCAACCTTTCATACCAGCACTTTGGACTCTGTTTGAGTCCATATAAGGCCTTCTTCAGCTTGCAAACATGATTAAGTGGACCATTGACTCCCTCAGGCAGGTACATGTAAACTGGAGCATCCAAACTTCCATTTAGGAATGCTGACTTCACATCCAACTGGCCCATGTGATAATCCCTCTCCACAGCCAATACTAGAAGTATTGGGATTGTTACCATACGTGCCACTGGTGTATACACATCTTCATAAGGTACTTCATCTTGCTGGAAACCTCTTGCTACCAACCTTGCTTTCTTTGTAGATTCACCATTGATGTTTTTTTGTGTAAAAACCCATCGTGAATCCACTACAGTAGAATCCTGAGGACATGGTACTATATCCCATGTTTGGTTCCTGGTCAAGTTTGATATTTCTTCTTTGATGGCATTCCTCCATCCTTCATCCTTCTCAGCAGCATCATAACTTTGTGGTATATCAGATGGTAAGTAGCCTGTAGCCAAAGCAATCATAAGGTCCACATCATAGTCTTGAAATCTAGCTGGTATTCTTCTTTCTCTGATGCTCTGTCTAATTGCCCCATTTCCTTCCTGCTCAGCTTGGACTTCATTTTCAACTTGGACTTCATTTTCTTCTTGTATATTTATGTTTTCTTCAATCAAGTGGGGCAAAATAATTTCATTCTGCTCATGTGTTGGCGTCACAATATTGTTTTCACTTTCATCAAATACAATGTTTCGAGCTATAACCAACTTTTTCTTCTCAGAGTTCCACATTCTGAAACCATTAGGTGCATAACCTAACATTTTCATTTTGATACTATGTTTCTGAAATTTGTCTGTTCTATCTTCTTCTGGTATGTGAACGTAGCCTGTGCATCCAAATATTTTGATGTTATTGAGTTCTACATTATGTCCATACCAAATATTTTCTGGTAATTGGCCTTTTTCTAATGTTGAGGTTGGTAATCTATTATTAAGATAAGCTGCACATCTGATAGCTTCACCCCAAAATGACTTTGACATCTGCGAATCAAGTAGCAGACAACGAGCCATATTCATTAGTGTCCTATTGAGACGTTCACTAACACCATTCTGTTCAGGTGTCCTAGGGACTGTATATTGTACTTCCATACCATTTTTCTTACAGAAGTCTTTGAAATCTCTGGAGGTATATTCTCCACCATTGTCACATCTAAATTTACTTATTTTGGTTTGGAACTTATTACAAACCATTGCTTCATATTCCTTAAATTTTTCTAAAACCTCACTTTTGGTTTTCATGAGGTAAACACATGTGAAGTGGGAGAAATGGTCAGTAAATGAAACATAATACTTCATTCCATCATAAGTTGCAGGAACAAATGGTCCAGCTACATCAGAAGACACCACTTCTAATATTCTTTTAGATTTTTTTTCAGTGGGCAAAACTTTCAGAAATGAGGAACGTGTTTGTTTTCCTTCCATGCACACCTGACAAATGTTCGTTATGGGATAATAGGAAGAATGACCCATTCTCCTATGTAACAAAGAACTCTTCTCATTGGAAGTCATATTTGCTGAATCTTCTTCAAGTACAAAGTCAATAATATACAAGTTTCCTCTGATGCTTCCCTCAATTACAACTTGGTTCTTTTTCCCAACAATTTGCACATTATTGCCATCAAAAATCACTTTGAAGCCTTCTTGTTGTAGTCTTTTTACAGAAAGTAGATTGTATGGTAAATCACAGCATTCCAGAACATCTTTTATTTTGATGTTCACATTGTCTTTATTTTTCAAGTACAAGTTTCCACTTCTGTTGGCTTTGATTTTTACATCCCTTTTGGCCACACCAATGGAATAATCCACGAATTTTTCCTCCTTCAAATATTTTCCTGTATTTGAACAAATTAAATGATTTGTTGCCCCAGAATCAACAATAAAAGAAATAATTGTGGAGTTGTCAAAATTATGGGAAGTGACATTGTTGACAGTGACACACATCCCTGTTTCAGTATGACCAACATTAGCCAAAAAGGTTATGTCCTCTTCTTCTGTTTCTGAAGCGATATAAGTGCGTGACTTTTCCACTCCTCGTAGCTCCGGGCAGTCAACTCTTTTATGTCCAGGTCTGCCACATTTGTAACACTTATACCGGAAATTTATGTTGCTAGAACTGTTACCTTGAAAATATTGTCTATTGCCTACACTGTGTCTATTATTTATGTTTCTCACATTGTGTATTTGTCTTTGTCTATTTTCATGACGGAATTTTTTTCCACCTCCACTGACTAGAGCGATTGCTTCCTCGCTGTTAACAGAGGCACTACTATTATTCTGACGAGCTTCTTCTTGTAAAAGTTTGTTTTTCACAAAATGAAAATTCATTTCAGTAGGGTTCTGGCTGTATAGAACGTCTATTGTAGTAGTAATAGCTTGGTAATGTTCAGGCATCGCAGCCAGCAACTGGGAAATAATTTCTTCATCCTGGATTTTTCCACCACTACTCTTCAAATCTTGAACAGTCTTTTCATATTTCGTTATGAAACTTTCAAGGGAACCACTTTCATACATCATGTTTCTGAGCTTTCGCTGTAAATTCACTTGAACTGATAGTCCACTTTTTGTGTATGTCTTTTGAAGAGTCAAAAAGATATCTCTTGCAGATTTCTCATCTCTTACACTATCAAGGATATTATCCGCCAACGCCTGCACTATGATATTCCTAGCTTTGACATCCTGTTTCTTGAATTTTGCAGTTTGTCTCGTAGTTTCGTCCGTAATTTCCAGAACATCTAGTACCTCATTATTTTCCAGTACTAGTTTCATACGAAACTCCCAATTTGAGTAACGGTCCCATCAAATTGTTTCAATTGTCCAAGTGACACTGCCATCGCCATTTTGGTTTCCAGAATAATCACTCACTCCTCTGACGCTTTCAACCTCTATCCCAATTCTATATTAGTATTTCAAAAGTCCAAGAAAAGGTTGTCTGGGCCCATAACCTTTTGAACTGCGCCTTGAAATACCATCAAATAGATACTGGGCAATTAAATAAGGCACACCTTGATTAACGTTTTAATAAGTAATCACTTCGTCGACATAACATACAACATGCAACTCACACGAGTACAGAGCTAAAAAAAAAAAACTAACAGATGACACGTCAATTACAGGATTGCCAACATACTAACTTCAACATAAGTCACGGCAGTGCTCTCTAGGACCTACTCCGGTTATCAGGCGTATATCCTTTTTTTGAGACCTGAGAAATTTTGCGGCATAGCAGAAATTACCCCATAATATTGTGCCATAACTAATTCGGGAGTGAAATTAACCAAAATATGTATTTCTCAAAATTTCTGGATTGACAATACATCGTAGCCTTCTTAGAAGACCTTTGTTTAAATTTTCTGTATGCGTGTACCAATTAAGAGAGTCATCGATTGTAATACCCAGAAGTTTACAACAGTTGTTTGTTGAAATGATTAATTTTTGAGTCTTCTGATCATTTAATTGCATGAAGTTGACGGAAAACCAATTTTTTGCATTGTGATGGATGAAAAAGCTATTCGTCCGTTAACGGGGGACATGAGGGCCTCATTAGACAGAGTGTCGGGGCCTTCTATATCGGGAGGGGTCGTCTACAGCATAGTCTATAGCTTCCCTAACTAACGGATTTTCGTGAGTTTCCGCACCTTCGAAAACTCGCCCATTCCTTGACTGAATGGACTGCAGAATGGAAGGCAGCTGCAAATCTCTGCGGATGGCTTCATTCCGCACGAACCAAGGAGCATTCACAATCATCCTCATCAGTTCATTTTGCAATACCTCCAGAATGGAGATATTATATTTCGCCGCTTGTCCCATACGCCTGAAGCATACATGATGATAGGCTTGAACATGGTGTTGTTGATGTTAATCTTGTTTTTCAAGCTCAATTTTGACTTTCTGTTGATCAGAAGGTACAGACTTGCAATCAGACCCTCGATCCTAGATTTGACGTACATAATGTGCGGGTTCCAAGTAAGCCTACGGTCTATTAGAAGGCCGAGGTACTTTACCCGCGCTTGCCAGTCAATCTTCCTTCCAGAGATTCTCACTTTTCTGGCCGAAGAAGATAGCAATCTTCCCATGGTTATCGCCTGAGTCTTGTCCGGGTTTACTCGGACCTTCCAATCGAGGTACCAGCGCTCGAGGTCGTCCAATGTACGTTGCATGCAGACGACGCCGAGCTCTCGACACATGGAAAATGAGAGAAGAGCCGTGTCATCGGCGTACAGGGATATCTTCATACGCTCGGACCTTGGGAGGTCACTGGTGTAAAGAGAATACAGCGTCGGAGAGAGCACAGCCCCCTGTGGCACTCCAGCGAGGATCTCTCTGTTATCAGACAGAGAGCCCTCCACTCTAACCTGAAAGGTTCTGTCTTTCAGGAAAGACCCAATCCACCGGATCAGGCCCCGAGGTAGGACGAACGCATTCAATTTGTGCAGAAGGCCTTTGTGCCTAACACGGTCAAAGGCCTTGGAGATATCTAGTAGCACAATATGTACTTTTTTATTGCTATTGAGCTCATGGACGGTGTTTTCGACCAGCATTAGAGCCTGCAACTCAGCATTAGAGCCTGTTCTCTTCTGAAGCCAAATTGTTCATCAGGCAGAACTTCTTCGTTGAGCCATTGAAGAACAATTCTTTCAGTCAGCTTAGCCGCCGACGAGAGTAAACTGATCGGACGATAGTTCTGTGGGAACAGCGGGTTCTGATCCTGTTTTGGGATCATAACGACGATCGCATGCTTCCACCTTCTGGGGAAGTGTCTGAGGACCAATGAACTGTTTATAATGTTCAGCAGACATTCGACGCAGTTGTCCGGGAGCCTCTTCAATAACTTGTTAGTTATTGAGTCGACCCCCGGAGCTTTCTTGGCATTTGCGGCCCTGATGTATCCCTTCAGCTCTTCCACAGAAGCTAGACGGATGTCGTCGTCATCTTCCCTGAGGATTCGGTGAACCCAATATTCCAACAGCATATCGCGGTCGATGTCGTCATCATCGTCAACGTTAAGCTGAAACTGACGTTCCATCGTGTAACAATATAAACCATGAGTAAACTAACAATATACTTAGAAAGAAATATGTATTTCGATATTGATGACAGAGTAATTTGGGTTTATAATCAACATATAAGAACAAAAGGTACGTATAATTTCTTAAAAAATTAAACGCAATTCCGGCCTCACTATTGGCTAATCTATATATGATGTTGATAGAAGGGTTTTGTTCTCACTGTTCTTATTTCAGATTGAGTCATTTATGCCAAAATTTATTCGCTATTTTTGGTCGACATTTTATGATCGAGCAGAGGGAGAGCGAACAATTTTTGGCAGGACAGACAGATTTGAAAATAGCTTAGTGTGAACAAAACGCACCTAGTATCACAGAATTCACAGATGTAACAGGACTTTAAAATATTTTTATTTCATTTTAAAAGGCTAAGAGGAAAGAAAATATTTCCTTTTCAATATTCTCATAAAAATAAAATTTGTTCACAACGCGAACAAACTAGATGAAAATATGGACAAGGTTGAGGAGCTAATTGTGAAAACAAAAATGTCATGGTTTCTGGAATGAACAAGTGGAAAGTCGTCCTCGTTTTGTTCAGGTTGGAGCCTGGCTCCCTTGCCCATTCAACAGATGTTTGTCAGAGGTCAGAGGGACAAGTAGGTCATGACTGATGGTGGGATGGCGACATAATGTCCTCAGACATCAGTGCCGCCCTTCACGGTGTACCCCTACCAGGCAGGGGTGAGATGGATGAAAAAATTGTTCATCTTTCAACGGAGGACATAGCGGCCTCATTCAACAGAGTGTCGGGACCTTTTATATCGGGAGGGGTCGTCTACAGCATAATCCATATGTGAACTTGAGAAAATAAGATGAATTGAATCTCCACTTAAACACCCTTTTATTTCAATAATAATTAAGAAAGTTACTGAACAACGTACTGTACTCCTATCTAAAAAGCAACTAACATTCTCCCTTCCAAATCTTTCCACCCATACCTTATCTATTTTTATGAATCCTTAACTACCAAAAAAACAATGCAACAAAAGAAATGTGTAATTCTACCCGCAGCCATCATTTGCCTCCATCGATGCCGTCGACAGTGATGCCAGTTCACACTCGGCCATTCCTGACCAGATGATGGCTGGTATGTTGTAACTGAAACCAAAAAAAAACGTTTTGATCAATTACATCGTTTGCTCGAAGGAACCAGAAGCCCAATTTGAGATTCCATTCCTTCCAAGTAGTACTATAGCTTCGGGACTAAGAGTCCTTGCACTTTCTCATGGCACAGGGACACGTTCCCGACGGCCCAGCGTGGCACAGGGATACGTTCCCGACGGCCCAACATGTACACACCTTATTTCAGAAGCAATCATCTACAAGGGTCCATCTTTTCATATGTTCTGCAGCATAAATACCCACGTAGGATGACCGTGTTCCTTTACATTCGGGTATGTTCGTAACCTCATATCGATCGTTTTCTAGTTGCCGAGATACTCGAAATGGACCCTTCCACTTAGGAACCAGCTTCCGTCCTGAACCCATGTTTACAATTGAAGAAATTTTCACTAACACGAGTTCTCCGACGCTGAACAAGGTGGTGCTCGATGCGAATCAAACTCTTCTTTTTGACGAGTCTGGTTATAGTGAATCCTTTGGGCAGCCAGCTCACGAAGCTTACTAACATCCACAACGTTCCCATCTTCTATTTCGACAATATTGTGCGAACCTGTCCTTTATCCAAGGAGTATTTCTGTTGGGCTAGTATTAATACTTCTATTCCAAGTATTATTGATTCTCAACTGTATATTGGAGACGTTCTCATCGCATTCGTTATCCTCTTTGTTGGCACCCATCGTGGCTAGACAGTCTAATATAGTTTTGTTGTATCTCTCCACCTGTCCATTATCTCGTGGCATCCCTACTGCATTGAGGTGGTGACCGATATTCTTCTCCAAACAAAACTCTCTGAATCTCCTCGATGTGAACGCGGTACATCTGTCGGTAATAATTCTTTTGGGCACTCCAAAAAATTGGATAATTTCATTCAAGGCAACAAGAACATGCTTTGTTTTGGTATTCTTTACCGCCTTGATGAACGTGAATTTCGTGAAAGCATCTACCAAAACCAACACCTGAGTGTTCCGCTGTTTACTCTTACAAAATGGGCCTATATGATCAATGTGTATAGTGTGAAAATGCCGAGCAATCTTTGTAATTGGATGTAAGTATCCTAGCTTTTTCCCCGACGCCGTTTTGTGATATAAACAATTTATACAAGCCTTCACGTATTTTTTTATAATTTTTCTCATTTTTGGGAACCAATATTTATTTGATATTATCTCTAAGGTTTTGTCGAAAGCAAAATGGCCTACGTCATCGTGATTAAACCTCAAAATCTGCCATATGCAAGCTTTCGGCAATACCGCCCTGTTTCCTCGATCAGTACGACGGTATACTCTTCCCCTCCGAACATCATATTTTTCAAAAATGTCTTTGTTGCTGTTTCGATCACCCGATAAGATAATATTCTTGATAGCTTTTATGTCCCCATCGGAAGAATCCAATCGCCTTTTCCATTCCATCGGAAGAATCCAATCGCCTTTTCCATTCCATCATTCAGCTGTACCATTCCAGCAACACCCCAGCGACTGGCATCTGTATACAGTATGGTTTCTTTTCCATTGTCAAAAAGAGTAAGTACTGGGGAGGACGTCAATATTTCTTAGAAGAACGCAAAGGCATTCTCCTGTTCGGTTTCCCAAGTCCAAGGATGATTTTTAATAAGTAGCTTAGTGAGGGGATTCACCTGGAGCGCGAATTTAGGTACAAACTTACGAAAGTGACCAACTAGTCCTAAAAATTTCCTGACCTGATGTATATTACCTGGGCGAGGAAAACTTCGTATCGCAGCAGTTTTGCAAGCGCTGGGCTTTATTTCTCCATCCTGTATTCTGTATCCGAAATATTCAACCTTATCAGCTAAAAAGGTACACTTTTCAATGTTCAACTGAACACCATGATCGTTTAAGCGCTCAATTACTCGACGCAGGATATTTAATCCTTCGGGTATTGTTCTAGAGGGAATAAGTATATCGTCCAAATACACAACTTTATTGAATCTCAAATCACCAAGAATATTATCCACAGCGCGTTGAAAAAAATAGGGGGCATTCATTAGGCCAAATGGGACTTTGAGATATTCGTATTTGCCCTCCGGGGTGATGAAAGCAGTGATTGGAACAGACTCTTTCGAAAGTCTTATTTGGTGGTATCCTGATTTCAAGTCCAATATAGTAAAGAATTTCTGACCGACTAACCTGTCAATCAAATCCTCAACGACAGGCAAAGGGTAATTTTCTTTGATTGTTTGTTTATTAACCCCTCTGTAATCGACACACAAACGAGTATCACCATTTTTTTTCTTAACCATTATCACAGGACTCTGTATTAATTCGTTGATCAACTCTCGAAGTTTACATTTTTCACAATCAGATAACCTATATGGCCGATGAATAATAGGAGTGTCTGTCTTCAGTTTGATGGACATTTCGATATCAGTTATCGTGCCTAATTTTCCTATATTGCTTGTAAAACAATTTGTAAATTCTTTTATAAGTTCTCGTATTTCATTTTGAGCTGACGCCTCTGCCACATCAATGTGGACGACCTGAGGCTGAACTTCAATTGAGTTCACGGTCAGAGCGTAACTGAAAGTTAATCGAGAGCCAATCCGCGAATAAGTAATTCCAGGATATTCACTAAAATTTTTTCCAATCACTATCTCCGCACCGGTATACAAGTGTCCACTAGCAATATTTCTATTGATAATGCGACATCATCTATTTTGACATTACATGCGGCCCGCTCTGTTACTAGTATTTCAGAACCTCCAAATGCCGTTAATATAATTTCGTTGGGACAACTTTCAACCTTCAACTGAAGTTTGTCTGCCATTGCGTGTGTAACGAGGGAACACTCGCTACCAAAATCTACAAAACATGTTTCCTTCTGATCCCCAATGAGAATACTTTTGAAGAATTTTTTTTTATCCCGATTTTTAGTTACCAGTAATACCCGCTTATCATCCCTTGTGACTGTTTCTTTCTTTTTATCTAATTGTATGTCGGTTGTTTTCGACTTTTTAAAACAACTATCCACTGTGTGCCCCTTACGACGACAATAATTGCAGTATTTTATCGCATCGCCCTGTGAACGATCTAGATGACAATTCATTTGCTTGTGGCCCACCCCGTTACATCGAAAACAAATATTTTCTCGAGTTGTGTGAACATTCTTAAATCTCTTACCGTCTTTACGAGAACTGTCGTTCCATTTTCGTGCATATTTATCTGGGGATGAACCTGACAAGTTCGGATCGAACGACTTCAAATAAGTTGCCAACTTCGATGGATCATCGATATTGGCGGCCGTAACAGCGAATTTTATGGACGTATTGTTCAAACCACCCACAATTAAATTGACTTCGTTGGCACCACACAGTTTTAAATTCATTTTCTTTATGAGAGATAGTTTTTCAAAACAAATAAACTCTGATTTGGCTTAGGATGCAAAGCGTGCATTTCTGTCATTAGACAGTGTAAATCTCGATTTGACGGAAAAGTTTTTGATAAAAGGATTTTCCATTCCCCCCCAACTTTTTGGCATACAAGTTATACTTCTATACCAAGTTTCACCAGGCCCTTTCAATTTATTAATGGCAAGATGACATATGTGTAAATCATTTCAATGATATATATCTGCATACTCATCCATTTTTGATATCCAAACTAACACATCGTCATTTAAAGGGTTGAACTCATGAACATCTATGTCTTTAACTGACATTCCCAATCTACCATGATTTTCTTTCCTCAAGTTATTAACTATTTCTATCAAACCTGTATTGCTGCAACCCTCCGAAGAGCTTGGGGGTCTGAACACGGTCACCATCACTCATCTGCTCATGGGAGCTGCCACCTTTCCAACTTGTGGTTCTTTTCCTATCTCCTCTTGTTCGACTTCCTTTCGGTATCCTTGGGGAACGAGACCTAGAACGCTTCCTCTTTCGACTGCCCATATTTGATGAAATTTCACAAGTTATTTGCCGTTGTATAATCCCACTTCTGATGTGAACTTGAGAAAATAAGATAAATTGAATCTCCACTTAAACACCCTTTTATTTCAATAATAATTAAGAAAGTTACTGAACAAGGTACTGTACTCCTATCTAAAAAGCAACTAACATTCTCCCTTCCAAACCTCTCCACCCATACCTTATCTATTTTTATGAATCCCTAACTATCAAGATATGTGTGATGCCAGTTCACACATATCTTCCCTAACTGACGGTGGAATGAACAAGATCGGAATAAACATTATATATTTGGAAATAAAAGCTGCTCTATATGGTTTACAGTCATTTGTTAAAAACCGAACCAATATTCGAATCCTTTTGAGAATCGATAACGTCATAGTAATATATTTTATCAATTACAAGGGCCGCGAGAAATTTGCACGATTAAATTCAATTACAGAACGTTTATGGATTTGGTATGAAACCAGAAAAATATTGGTGTTTGCATCGTACATACCATCAGATAAAAATAATGGAGCAGACAGCGAGTCATGTTCTTTAGCTATCGAGTCTG
Source organism: Leptinotarsa decemlineata (assembly GCF_025532065.1). Lineage (NCBI taxonomy): Eukaryota > Metazoa > Arthropoda > Insecta > Coleoptera > Chrysomelidae > Leptinotarsa > Leptinotarsa decemlineata. The sequence goes on along the minus strand of NW_027412549.1, from coordinate 148,680 downwards.
AATATAAACTCAGTGATAAAACATTCAAAAAAATCTAAAAATATTTTGGAAAACCAAATATTGATTTATTTGCTACAAAATTGGACAACAAATGTGAAAGATATATATTGAGTTTTCCGGATCCGGGTTCAGTTGCTATGGATACAACTAGTATTTTTATGCTTTTCCACCCTTTTTTGTCAGTACAACAATATTAGAGAATATAGAAGAATGGCCTACATGAATGTTGTCGCCCCCCTTTTTTTGTCTTCAAATCGTGGTACCCATTGTACATCAATATGTTGATTGAGAAACCTCTGATATTGAAACCTAACAATTCAGTATTGCTATCTTCTCTCAGGAAAAAACATCAGCTTCACAAAAATATTTTTCTGATGGTAAGGAAAATTGTCTGGCAGGCATTTATAAACCCAGGCATCTCGCCATCTGCAGTAGAGATAATTATTTTGTTGATTACTCAGTGCACTCTTAATTAGAAATTAAGAAATATTGGAAGTTTTATGAAGGAAGACACACATTAAACCTTTTACATACCTATTCATTGGTAAATTCAGTAATGAATTTTTATAGATCAGCCCTAAATCTGATATTTTTACCTGAAAACGAAAGTATAATTAAAAGGTTTTTGAAAGGAATTTTCAACATTAGGCCTCCTCAGCTAATAACCCTAGAATCTTGAACGGGTTTTGAAATACTTGTCATGCTTATACCCTCTAGAGAGCAACCGACATTGAAACTTGTTACACTGGTTACTGCTTACAGAGCGTTATCTAAACTCACTTTTCGTTTTTTTCCCAACTGAATAAAATGAGTACAGTAACAGATCACTAAAAACATATGAAGGAATTGATATGTTCCAAAAGTTATCACAACAAAAATACCTTCTCTCGACACGAGTTTTGTTAAGCAACTTAGTATCATCAGGAGAGTATTAGTCATCCGATGGTGTTGTTAACTTGGTTCGCAACATGCGCGTCGTGAGATTATTTTTGTTGTGGTGTGGGAAAAGTATTTTCAAAAGATGCATTAGTGACGATTTTCAGACTACCTACCAAAACATTTCCTTTCACATTCATCAACAAGTTCAATAACACAGTTTATTAATAATTGATGAACTTTTCAAGGGAAAGGGTCTTTAAAGCAATTGTTTTCTTTGGTAACTCATATAATTATTAAAACAAAAACAGCAATTTACAAAATAAGAAGTTAACTAAGTTTCATATAAAAGAAGGCAGGATTTGTTGTTTCAAAGAATAGACAAAAATATGAAAATTCTTTAAGGTATATTGAAAATGATATTAAAAAATTATTACAATATAATCTGTATTTTATATTTCAACACATGACTTTCAGAAGTGATACTAAATTCACAAATACTACCTTCGGCCTCAAAGCCACTCATATTTTTTTTTAATGAAAAAAGTAATGGCGAAAACTCCATAATTTTGATCAGTCTTCATTACCTAAATATATAACTCCTATGCTGTACACTTACTAAACTAATAATTTGTATGAGTTGAGCTGAAGATGGTGACATTATAATTAAACTGCAAATAAATTAACTTCACATTTTTCTGAGCATTAGTAGTAATTTGAAACAAGAGCATGAAATTTCGAACATATTTAATCTGGAAGTAAGACATAAAATTCTTACAAACACTCAATATTTTACTTAAAAAACTTATCACGATGTAAATCAATGGGAGTGCTCATACACCACACGTTTACTTTGAAGTGTGGTGTATGACTGCTCTCATTGATTTACATTGTCACAACTTTCTTAAAATGAAAGTACATACAATATAAAAGTTTCGTGTATGAATCAGCTTATAGCAAATATGTAGGGCGAAATAATTGAAGCTTGATTATTGTGAACGCATTGTGGTTAGAATATAATTTACTTATACTATTCTCTAGAATTTATGTACAGTGAGCATGAGAGAACTGTTGTCATAAAACAATTTCGTAGTAATTTTGCATAAGGATACCTAATATTTACTTATTTGTATAAATCACTGAATCACTTATTAGGCTAGTAAATAAGTACTCTTATAAACTTAGTACCACAGTTTTCAGGTCAATTGCATGGTTTAAATTGAAGGATCCCATAATATCTCTCAATGCTGCCGAATATATTATATCACTATCACTTCTTGCAGTATTGGTTTAAAAAAATATTGTAATCTGAAACAAAGTTTAAAAATTAATTATAATTCATTGATTTATCTCATGAGTAGATTGAGTTTTTTTATTTGAGGATGTAATCATTAATTAGATTAAATCTTGACATCTTCTTCTGATTGAAATTTTTCATTAAAGCTGATTATTCCCAAAAATTACTACGTGTTAGAATATATAATTGTATCCAATTGTAATTGGAGTCTATGGATTTTAGACTGAGGTCAGACTGAGCCTCCTACTAGGAGGCTGTGAGGGCACTTGTATGGAGTAAGCACATACTGATGTATTGATAGTATATTATTCAATGAACGAGAAATGTGGCCATTACTCTTAAGAATGAAGTTTTTTGTCGAAAGCCAAAGACGAGCGTCTAAGTAATGCCCATTTCTCGTGAGTATATATACAGTTTCTTATACCTACGGCAGGAATATTTGAAAATAAGATTTGGTAATGAAGTTACATTACAACAAAATAAAGGAATGAAAAATCCACTAAAACCAACAAAAATTAAATTCGGTGAAAACTCGACAAAGGAATTATATAAGATCCCAGGCGCTGAGCATCCACATCTCCCTAGGGTGGCGTTATTCAAGACGGATCGTATTACTGCGCCTGTAGAACAGCAAATAAGTAACTCACTTCTCTTGAAGCTTTAACATCTGTTCTTTCCACGAATTGCTTGTACTGCTTCTGTGTTTTCGTTGATACCAGTATCGAATCAATTTTACAATCCAAACTCCAAAGCCTTGATAAATATCTTGTATCCGTCGTGGCTCACAGGTTTGAATTTGACCTATTATATCTTCCAAATGCACCTATTCATGTCCTGTTTCAAATGGTTCACAATAATTTACTTCATTTTTAGATGTTCTGTTAAAGGTGCATAATAATTTGTAGGTTGTATTATTTGATTTTTTGTCTAAAAGTTACCTCCGACTTGTAAGAAATACATAATAAAGTGTTAAGTGGTTAATAATCTACTTATTTATCAAGTGGTTAATAATCTACTTATTTATCTGAAACACCCTAAATCTTGCAAGCCTTCAGATGAAATATTCGAATCGTCAGATTTTTTTGCTTTTTGAATAATTTAATCGAAGTTGATTTTTTTTACCTACCTTCAATCTACATAATAAATAAATAAATAAACATATATTTATTTGAATTGAAAACTGTTTATTTATTCTCATTTATCAGTTTGTGAAAGATCCTGATGAATATTGATCAACTTTTAAGTCTTAATAAAAAAAAAAAACATTCTTAGACCTAACATTATTTATTTATTTAGTGTGTGGCTTCTTTACGATGTGATGAAAAGCAACTATAAGTAAAAATAAAAATGTAAACAAAAAAATACATAACACATAATATCCCAGATCCTCTGACAAACTATACATTGATTACGTAATTGTAATCAATAGTTATAACTGCTTGCGTAAATCAGATTGATGATTACTTCAGATAACCTGATTATTATAGTTAGATTTTATGTAATTATGATTACTTGTAGTGTTATCTTGGTAGAGGATAATTCTAATAAGCGATAATTGTCAATCCCTACATGTGCCTTCAATAACGCTATTTTGTCTTTCATTTGAGGGCTCATTACTTTTGCGAATTTTTCTGTCTTCCATCTTGAAAGGGCTGAACATTACATTCATCTCCAAAGTTTTGATCAACTCTTAAAGAGTACTGATAATATATTTGTCTTTCTTTACCGTTCTGATCAAACGTTGGAAGTGTCTACGTAAACATAGTCAATGACTCATATAACTATTCTTGAAATCTCCAAAAGTTATATTCTGAAAACTATTTTGAAACTCTATTTCTCTTAGATATACAATTTTATCACCTTTGTTGAAGAAAAACTGAAAAAAACTTGAATTGCAAAGTACTAAAGGTTTTCCGGCTCATGCATGTATGGAAAAAAACGGAAGTGGCAAGTAAATGAAGGTACACGGTAGTTGTCTCCAAAAGTAGATGGGAGCACCAAATTTTGATTTCAGATCAAATCAAACTTATTCATCCAGTTCTCCTCTTGGGTAAAAATAAAGTTATAAATAATAGAAATATACAAGACATAGTTAATTTATGAAACATATTAAAATTTGGTTAAAAATTCAGAGATGTTATAAAATAAATATCACGATGTTTTGTAATTGAGATCGGGTTGGTTTATTCCCAATATGTACAGGTAATTTGATTCAGTGATCAGTGATAAAAGGTAAAACTGGAGCCTCTGGCATATAATAAAACCAAAACAAGCACTTTTCTAAAACACCAGAACTGCAATACTCTTCTCAACACAACACCAACTTGGTTGGTGAAACGTGCGTCAAGAAGAGTATTGCAGTTAAGGTGCATGGAATAGATAAGTGCTTTTTTGGAATCATGATCAGTGGACAAAAATAAGTGAATATAGTTAAAACATTGAAGCAAGACAGAAAAAAGAACCGATATTTTACTTACTTAGGATTTACACCTCTTCTGTTTCTCTCTCGTCCATCTTTGAATTTCTTGGTTCTTTAGAATCTCCTATTAGCTCCTACCTCGTTTTCTCCCTTTTCCTGAGATACTAGTAGTTTTACTGACATTTTTCTTTTCAAGTTCTGGGGAAGTTTCAGGGGTGGTATCGATTGAATTTAAAGGAATGTAATTTGTTGCTGGACATTCTAAACATTTTATGAAACTAGATTCATCGTTTGTTCTCTTTGAATCAGAGTTATTCCTTTCATGTAATTTTTTCAATATTAGAAGTTCTTTGACTTCTTTCTCCAATTCGAATAAATATCTTTCAGACTCTGATAAATTTTCTACGACAACATCTATATGTTTTTGTAGAGCATTTTGGATTTTAGTTATGGCAATTAAACCTTGCGTAGTTTTCTTATCAATTTTTAAACCTCGCAGGATTTTATTGAAAGTTTCAGATGCAGGTTCTGAATTTTTATAACCAGTATTTGAATCACTAAGGTTGGGTATGAGAATTGGTAGTTTATCAAAACCTCCATTGTTATATCTTAGAAAAAATTGTGTGTACGAGTGGGTAGCAGCATTGCTTGTAACATCATTGGATAGTAGACAACAAGAAAATGTTTCGGATGGAATACTGAAAAAGTCAATCAGTTGCTTGTGAATAATTTTATCACGGAGAGTGAATTTTGTATTGACAATACCACGATACTTGTACCAAGCTACAACTCTTTTGAACTGACTTCCTAGAAATTCAATTATTTTCTCCCCATTTATTTTTCCTGCACCATTATAAAAATAATGGGAATGAGGACAAGGCATTATAGAATTGATTTTCACAGTTTTGCTTATGTTCAGTTGACGTTGATCATTATCTGTTATAGTTGTTGTTTCCTTATGGACAATTTCTCCGAGTAGAAAACCCTCCTACAGGAATAAAAGATAATAAAGGGTTTACATGAGTTTGTAACTAACCTGTTGAAACCGACATTTTGCGTTTTCATAAAGTAGAAATGATAACGCAGGACCTGACAGAGATACCGAAATTGTTGTAGTCATTCTGTAGTTACTTGTAAGTATGGAAATCCTAAAATTATTAAACTACAACAGAAACCGCATATAGAAAATAGTAACACAATAACAGAAAGTACCCAAAACCGACTTGTACCAAATTCTCTGTGAATTTGTGACTTTATAACATTAAGACTTTGACAGTGGAAGTGTTTTGTGGACATTGACAGTGGCACCGTAATTCCACAACCTTACAGAGAACTTAGTAGCAAACAATATTTATATTTTTGTAGTACACACTTCCAATGTAATGATTTTGAATAAAGAGTAAAACTGAAACGCCTGCCGTGGAATAAATCCAAAAACAGGCTTCCGAATCACCAGAAATGCAATATTTTTCTCAACGCACGTTTTTTCTAATAAGTTGATTTTGGATTGAGATGATTTTACTTATGTATTACGTATTTTAGTTTATGTATAAGCGAATATCTGAGCCATCTCTTTGTTCTTCATTGTTTCTAGGTAGCATTTTTCCTCAGTTTTGTGTTGACTATGGCGCCACCTATTAGCAAACTTCACATGTCTAAAATTTCGGGGGATGAAAGATGAGACTGAGAGTGATGAAAAAAAAACCTTTCCTTTTAATTTTTTGAGGTTAGTTAAACGTCAAACTTGTAAATGTGAGTTTTTGAGTGTATTATCATCGTATATAGAAGTAAACACTTCTATACTTATATACGGTGGTATTATTTAAAAATTGGTTTTGAAATAATTGAATATGGGTAGTCAGGTAGGTAAATTGCATACTACTTGAAAAATGATTCGATTAGTAGACCCTAAGACACGATAAAGCCTTTAACCGAGATAGTTGCTAAATACTTTCACCTTTTTTTATTCAAAATTTCAAAATAATTTTTATTCCAGTGTTCATTTTCAGATTGGTCAGTTAAAACTAATCTGTCAAGATAATTCTTCCAGGTTTATTATCTTTTGTGAGAGGATCCTGGAATACCTCGGAAACCAGTATAACAATACTTGTTATGCTGGTTGAATATCATTCTGATGAATTGAAATGGGTATATATTTAGAAGATACTATTTTTTTGTGAAGGAAAGGTTTTCTACTTATCCATCTTTATAGGAAAAAATGTGGGAATTTTCCAAAGAAAGGAAGTAAGCAGAAAATATTAAAATGAACTCTTCACAAAAATGTATACATCATATAAAGGAGTAGGAAGCCAAAACTTTTCTCTCCTAAAAAGTATTCTCTCCTAAAAAATACTCCTTTCAATTTAAACAAGATTTTGATTGGTGGGATTGAATCAAAGAGGTGAATGAATGTCATTACATACTGCCATCAATGACCTAAGTAGAATTAAGTCATTCGTGACATAAAGTCATAATGTTATGAATGAATTGAGTGCTTCATCTTGTAATGTTATCCAGATTGGTGTTGAAGAGTCATTTAGGCAAGTGTCTTTTTCGGAAACATCTATGTCTGCCATTGAGGATGACAGTGTTCCATGTAAGTGAAACTTTTACCTTTTTGATTACTATACTGTGTAGCAATTGTGTGAATTATATTTGATTCAATTCCATAATGAATATTTGGAGTGCAAATCATTGGAAACATTGTTTTTCGTATAATTCAATGTTCATATGAAAGTAGTTCTTTCGCAAGTATTTTTTCTTTCCTGTAATTCCATGTTTAAATGAAAGTAGCTGTTTCAAGAGGGCTTTTTCTTTGTCTCAAAGTTACTTATTTGCATGATTTACATATTTTTGTGAACAGTTTATTTTGTAATTAATTGATTTCTTCCTTCCTTTGAAAGATTCCACATTTTTTGTATAAAGATGGAGGTGTGGAAAGTCAAAACCTTTCTTTCAGAATCATTGTAATCCTTATATCATTTTAATTATAACCATGAATTGATACATAATCTACATTATTTTTGTTAATGCAAACTTAGTATTCAAAATGTGTGTTTCAAATATGCACATGTTTACTCAATTACAATTCTATGAATTTTTCAAGTTTCCTATTTTGCAGCAAATTGACTTAAACCAATTGCTGATTTCTGAACAAATTAATGTATGGGGGGCAAATCAGGAAGTTTTAGAAGAACAAGCTCTGAAAGAGTTGGAAATATTTGCTGAAGATAATAAAACTTCTATTTGTAATGAAGTAGAGGATGGTGAAATTCAAGAACTTGAAGACAGTTCTTCCAACAAATTAGGAGACATCACTCTGAATATAGATAAATATATACAGCAACAGGAAGCATTGAAAAAGCGACAGGAATTCAAAAAATCTTTAGATAATAGTAGTGAACAAGTTAATATTAAGTTTGACACAAGAAAAAAACGGAAAAGGAAAAAGCTTTCAGAATCCATAAAAACAAATTTTAATATAGTTGCAGAAATTAGTGATAATACAGATTTTGGATCTATAGAGCATAATTTGAAGTCTATTAGAACAAACAAAAGGTCCCAAGTACAAGAAAGCCCTGCGAATGATATTTCAGCAGAGAATATTACCAAAAATATAGTGGATGAACACTTTGACAGCGGTAGGGATGATATATCTGGAAGTGAATATTTTCCTTCTGAAAATGAGAAAGGTAACATTTTTGTGTCCTAAATTATATATCAGATTTAAATGTATGTGATTGATTCAAAAATAAAATTCTCACTCATATTTTGCCATCACAAATATATACAATTCCAAATTTCAAACAGTTTGGTGAATTTGAGTATTTCTTTATTTCTCTGATTTGTGAGTATCTTCTTTTCCAAGAAAAAATAATATATATAATGATATATATATATATATATATATATATATATATATATTTATATATATATATATATATATATATATATATATATATATATATATATATATATATATATATATATATATATATAGAGCTGGTAAAGAAAAGGCACTTGAAAATTATTTTTAATATTAATTATTTGTCAACTGTAGGTATATTTCTATATATGTAGCACAGGTAATAAGCTTGAAACTTTGGAAAAATTGTTTTCCTCAAATTGCAGATAGTGATCAGGAATTTGAATTGCCCCTACCAAGAGCCTCGAAAATTACTAAATCACAAGCTCGCAAAAGAAAAAGAGAAACTGAAATTATCAACAAAGTTGAAGATGATGGTGTTTGGCAGTGTTACAAAGCAAGACTTGATGTCTATTATAAGAAACTCGAGGAGGAACTGGATTTGAGGAGACTCCACGAAGATGATGATTCAAGAGAGAAGAGTGACTTTCATTTGTTGAAAGGAGGCTTGAAGGTCCCTCTCAACATTTGGGATAGGCTATATGGGTAGGTTAACATTGAGGTCAAAATTAGAGCTAGTGAGGTGATTTGGTATGAATTCTCAATGCGTCCTTCAGTTACAACAAAGGATCCAGGGTAATTGAAAAATTCATTTGCTGTTATTTAATGTTTTGATTCTCTTAGAGTACTTGATAAAAAGTCATATTTTCGAAAAAAGTAAGCACTGAGTTCTGCCTAGAATTTAATATGAAGAAATGTCTGAAAAAATGGAACAGGTGTTATATGCCCAAATCTTTTTTGATATCATTTTTTTCAGTTATCAACAAGATTCTGTAAAGTGGCTTTGGAAAATTCATCAGAAATCCACTGGGGCATTATTAGGAGATGAAATGGGACTAGGAAAAACTGTACAAATTATCGCTTTTTTACAAGCATTGGAAATAAGTAGAGTACTATCTTGTCACGGAAGGTCAGTATTTTTCGAGGTCTTCCAATTGATACTTCTGCGGTTGATTTTTATTCTATTTGGACGAAACATACTTATTTCTAAATATGTTTTAGGTTCAATGGATTGGGACCTTCTTTGGTGGTTTGCCCGGCAACTGTCATTCATCAGTGGGTCAAACATTTCCATGAATGGGCTCCTGAGTTTCGGGTTGCTGTCCTTCATCAGTCAGGAAGTTTTCAAGGTATTATTGATATGATATTTTTGAATAAATTGAAAGGGTTGTATTTTTATATTCTTCAATTTGCTTTAGTAATCATTTGAGAGGTGAAATTGATAGATAGAATAAATACTTTTCCCACATACCTACCAGAACTAATGATAATTTCATTATGTATAACAATGAATATCAAAAACAAACACATGAATCATATCGAAATTTCATACTAGAATATTTTGAATGTTTTCTCTAGTTCATGGCAAAGAATGGATACGGGAGCCTTTTGCAAAAGTGTCAAGGAGTCAAGCACCCACATCAACCTGACCTCAGAAATGCGACGGTAGCCGGTTTGGGAAGATTCCTACAAAAAATGTGGGAATCTTCCAAAGAAAGGAAGGAAGTCATCAATTTCAAAAATTACTCTTTACAAAGATGTGTAGATCATGCAAAAAAGTAACTTTCGGGCACAAACTGGAAAAAAGCCCTTTCGAAACAGCTATTTCGGTCGGTAGCCAGGTGGTTCGACGTGGATGCTTTGTTCACTCACTCGAATTGACTGCCGTGTTGGTCGATGGTTCAAGCCCTAGTCTGAACGATACCCTTTCAATATATTATTTTTACTATATTGCTCATATTTAAAATTTTTGTAGTTATGTTATGGGCATAAATTACTTCTAAAATTTGATACATATTTCACAACTTTTTGTTTTATAACTTCAACAATTTTCAATCTTATTTTTGAAACAAACACACGTTTAACCAAACAAATTGGCGTCTTCAGGAGATGAAGAAAAGTTCTATCTTCTTTTATCTTCTGAAGAAGCCAACTTGGTTGGTGAAACAAGTGTCGCGAAGATTATTGAAGTTCTGGTGATTAGGAAAAGCTTTAATAATCATAAATACAATAAAATATATTCTCATCTTCTCTCCTTATACAATGGTTTCAATAGGTAACAAAGCAGATCTTATTAAAGACATGCATGAAACGAAAGGCATAATAATCACCACCTACCTTGGCATCCTCAAATACAAAGACAACCTTCTCGATCATAATTGGCACTACGTTATTCTGGATGAAGGCCATAAAATCAGGAACCCAACAGCAAAAGTAACTGTGGCTGTTAAACAGATTAGAACTCCCCATAGGATAATGCTGACTGGGAGTCCAATGCAAAATAATTTAACAGAACTTTGAGCTTATTCGACTACACAAATCTGGTATGCTTGGGAATTTGTCAACTTTTCAGGAACATTTTGCAAATCCCATTTTGCATGGAGGATTTGCAAATTCTACACCTATGCAGGTAAGAATAAAGTATTCTAATCGGCATATTTAAAACACTGTGATGTTTCTCAAAGAATGGGTCACCTTTGAGGCTTTTACTATTCCGTCATTCCAGTCTTTTCTGTTTCTTCTGCTTCAATCATAACTGATGAGAATAATTTTAATTTTTCAAAAAGATCCATTGGCTCAATGTCATAATGGCCTCCCACAGAAAGAACGATTTGAAGACCTGCACACTTTGCAAGCAATCCTTGATATTGAAATATTGTGATATTTGTTCTTACTCATCTGTTGACTCATAATCGAAAAGCTGTTTCTTCCATCTAAACCTAGAAGCTTTAAGTTTTATTTCATCCAGTCTAAATGCTTCTCCAAACTCTGTTGCTGTCGCCAGTGCACATTCAAAGTTCTGCTCCTGATAATCTTTCAGCTATTCAAGAAACACTGTCAAGTAATCCACTGCAACATCTAAATTCATCTTTGTACTTTGCTACATCTTGCTCATGTAGTTAAATTCAACTAGGATATCATACCAGACTATTAATGCAATTATAAATTCAAAAGTTGAAATTTGATTTTCCAAGGATTGCCATTCACTGATAGTAAACAATCTGTGCTTGTTTCTCATGAGCTTGACAGAGCATTACAAATATTGCTCAATTGATATCTGACAGCTCGGACAGATTCCACTCTACATTCCCATCATGTTTCTGATAGAGGCTTCAGAGAAATGTCTACATTTTCTTTGAGTACAGGTCATCTCTGGCTGGAGCTTAAAAAATCGTGTAGAATCTCTGCAATATTCCAAAAAAGGTTTGAGCTTCAACACTAGGAGAAGCTGCATTGCCTACAACCACGTTCCAATTGTGACTCCCACATGGCAAAAACGTCAAAGGGTTCAGTTCAAAATTCTTTATTGAACTCCTGTGTATATAACTCGTATATTTGCTCAATTGTCATAACTCTGTCATCTGTAATTTTGCAGAGACAAACCAATTTGTTTAGTTCTGATAGCATACATTGAGTCAAACTTTCTGCACTTTCTACAAACCAAATGAAATATTCCTCAACTTTCGCAGTATCTTGAGGTATTGTTTTTGAAATAAGGGATATTTGGCAAGTTACCAGTTTTGTCTAGAGAAACCATCTCTTTATGACAGGGAAATGCCAAGTTGTGTTAAGTGTTAAGGCAAAAATTGTATGATTGCTAAGAGCCTTTCCAAAACATCCTTCCACTTCTGAGCTTAGTTTAGGTCTCAGAATTGATAGTTTTGTTGGCCTATAAGATTTTTTCAGATCATATTTTCTCTATGGGCTTTGCTATTGTGGTTTTTTAAAATCATGTTCATGTTTTGCCAATCATTGGTAACCTTTGAACTCTTTGTAATGACTGATATGTTTGAAAATAATCGACATGTAAAATAATACACAGAATCATTTCACTCAGAAGTACACTAACCAAAGCCTTTTTTGCTGTTCTCCATTAGATAACTGTCTGGTATAGTGAATGATACTAAAATGATGACCATCTGAATTTTTTAGAAATTCTCTATTTGTTACATATGTGGGACCCTTTCCAACTATTCCCAACTATTCTAGTTCGCTGTGACTGTGTTGAATATTTTGGCCATAAATATGGGTCACTTGCATCATAATCTTTGTTTTCGTCACTTTCTTCAGCTTTAGATTGACGTGCCGCTTTTTCTACTGATGATGGTTGCGAGAAAGAAAGGTTTACTGAAAGCTGTGGAGAGGTTGTCTGGATGGATGACGTTGAAGGGCCTATACAAGTTGAATTTAAAGAATTTGAATCCTCTATTTCAATACTTTTGACACTGAATTGAGAACAAATTTCACTGTTCTTGTTTTTAATTTCAAGCAAATCGTCTTTCTTAGTTTCAGTTTTTAAATTTTTTTAGTGAGTTTCGAAGCTGTCCTTCAAGTTCTTTCTTCTTTCCAACATTAATTAACGTAGCGTAATCACCCTTAGAATTAAAAATTCGGCCCTGTATGATATCGGTTTTGGTTCAGACGTCACGTGAGACGTATTTGTCATTTGCGTAGATATCAACTGCACGATTTTGTAGGTGTTTTTGGATGTTTGAGGATAAATGGTCAATACAAGAAACTAATATCACAGAGAGTGTGAGTCAGTGTATTCTAGCTGTTAATTGTGCTTGCTATTCATCTTTAAACAATGGTTGCACCACGTGCGTTAAATGAGAAATGAGAAGTGATTGTTGTAATGTTTCTGGATTTCCACAAATGATACAACTTTATCATTTAGCAAAGGATATATTGTTGAAAACTAACTAAACCTAATCATCAAATCGTAATCACAAAACTAATGGTGTTCGATGGTGATATCTCAACAACGACCTCCAGCCCTTTCCGGTACGCGTAGGTGCCCAGGAATCTGGCAGATCGGGTTGCGCGACGACATGTTGATTACTAGCGATTGTTCATAAACAGGATGATATTTCGATACATTACAATTGTAATTTTTGGTGAGGCTCATTACAATTGTAATTTTTGGTGAGGCTCATCACAATTATGAGACTCTATGAATGTTCAATGAACGTTTTCCAGATCGCCCTATTGATAGACATTTTTTTAAACAGTTAGTGAAAAAAATTCATGATCACGAGAGTGTGCAAAATAAAACACGTTCTGGGCGATTAACTACAGGGGAAGATAAACAAATGGACATTATGAGCGAGTTTGAATAATCCGTCTTCATCGACTAGAACTGTTCCCTTGAATTGTGAGCTTTCGCAGATGACGGTATTGAGAGTTCTAAAAAAAAAAAACAATTTCATCCCCACAAAATAAAAGTGGGACATGAATTGACGGAGGATGATCCAGACCGCCGTCTAGAATATTTTGAAATTGTCTTTAACAATATTTTGCAAAATCCCATCACTGAAACACATTTGTTTCAGTGATGAGGCTACTTTTTTTTATAAATGGTCACGTGCACAGACAAAATGTGAGCTACTGATCCAATGAAAATCCTCGACTTTTTCGCGAAACTCATACCCAGTGTGGTGACAATTCTGGCTTCCCCTGTATATGTGTTTCTATTACCGTCAATATATTTCATTATAAAAAACAAAATAGCATAAGGTAGTCATAATAAGAAAAGTCAGGTGGTTAAATTTGATTATTCTATTAAAAAAACTGACATTTTTAATAAAAGTTCTTCGAGTTGTTCAAAGCAAGAATTAATTCCATACCCAACACCAAACCGATATTTTAACACCTTATCACGTGTTTCGATCACCAAGTAATCATCTTCAAGGTGTTAAAATAACATAAATAAATAACATAAATAAGTGTTGGGAAACTTCAGTAATAGTCATTAGTACACCAAAGGTTCTAAATAGTGCGTCACAAGTATACATTATAGGTCCGTTATTCATTGAAAATCTGACTGGTGCCCTCTATTTGGAAATGTTGGAAACAGTGATAGATCCTCTGATAGTGGCAACTGTCGAAAATAATTTATACGAATTTGACATGGGCATTATTCTGCAACAAAATTGAGCTCCTCCTAATGTTGCAGTTGCTATGAGAACTTATTTGAATACTGTTTATGCAGGACAATGGGTCGGGCGCCGAGGATCTGTGGAATGGCCTTCAAGATCACCAGATCTTACACCTTTAGATTTCTTCCTATGGGGTTATCTAAAATCTGAAGTCTACGAGACTCACTGTCACTCTATGCAGGAGTTGCGTGCACGGATTACGAAAATGTGTGCAAAGCGTCAGGATTGAAACTAAAAATAGACTCTATTTTTGCCAGGAGGTCAACGGGGAACATTTTGAACACTTACTGTAAAAACAACAAAAGTTAGTGTTAGTTTAGTTGCCTTCCTGTTTGTGGTGTAGTTCTTTGCATGGTTGAATAGAGAATAAAACCCCTTTCAAATGAGCTATCACTCACCACCCTATGCTATTTAAATTTTTCGACAGGGTTGCTCCCCTCCAGTGAGGGATGAAATTAGGGGTGAAATATTCATTCAAAAATGTACACTGTAGAAAACAAAAATCAACGTGTCTCGGCGATTTTCCTAACAAGACTCCAGTAAAAAGTTAGATAGGGGGGGGTTAACACTTATGATGTGCACTGTATAATAATCAAATTTCATGCAAGTATTATGATGTGATATTTCAAACGATTCTTTGAAAGCCATTAAAATAATATCTAAATGGGCCGATGTCTTCCTTATTTATGAACCTCAAAGTTCTCTCTATGGGAGAATGCAAACCAAAGTTTGTAGAGTGAACTGGATATGAAACTGGATGTGGATATGTAGAGTGAAACTGGATGACTTAAAAGTCTAGTCTAGCTGTTTCAATTCAACAAGTTCAGGACATACAATATCGACATCTAGTAACTTGATTATAAAATATAGTACAAATTGATGTCTTCTTTCATGTGGTGGATATAATTGGACCAAATCTTCATTTTTATCATTTTCTTAAATTAAGGTACTTGAAAAATATTTTCCCTCGTATAAATATTTTCGCTTATATATAAATATCTTCATGTGGTCTATTATAGAGGCATGCTTGTCCTTTTTAAATTATACCTTATGCTGAGACAGATTGTTGTTAAAGTAATAAATAAATTCAAATTGTAATTTTTTTCTGAAATACATTTATTCCTTTGTTATACAAATATGATTTGCATTTTCATTTCTAGGAAGCCACAGCTCTGTCTGTAGCTACTACTCTCAAGCACATTATCACTCCTTATATGCTAAGGAGAAGTAAAACTGAGGTACAACACCACATATCTCTACCAAACAAAAGTGAGCAGGTTCTTTTTTGTTCCTTGTCTAAAGAACAAACTGATTTATATAAAAATTATTTAATGGTGAGTGCAGTAGAAGTTCAATAATTGTGGGGGTTATTTCATAATTAATGTTTTAGAGCGAACATGTCAATATGATTTTGGGAAGAGGAACCAAAAATTGGTTTTCTGATAACCACATAAGATCCAACGTTTTGGTGGCAATTACAAAGCTGAGGAAAATATGCAATCATCCTGATATATTCTTGAACGAGGAAGAACCTAATGATATTGTGAGTATGAAAATGAATAACTTCAAAATGTTCACATATGTTATTTTTGCGGACGATACTAACATCTTGGTATTTGCCAGAACTATGTCCGAAGTAATTGTCAAAGCTAATGAAGTAACTGATCAAATTTTTGAGTGGTGTTAGAACACCACTCGCTATAAATGGCCTGCTGCTAAATTCTGCTAAATCTCAAATGCTCAACTTTGTTACTAAAAATATAACAATTTATAAAAACTATTTGGTTAGATTAAATAATGAAACTTAACATCAAGTTAATTGTACTAAATTCTTAGGTGTTGATATTAATAATAAACTTACCTGGAAGTTCCATGTTTCCATGTGTCAAACTGAAGCTCAGTAAACATATATATATACTTACTTTGTGGGTTAAAACAAACAGTCGCTATTGATGTTCTCAAGCTTTTATACCACAGTTTAATTCAGTCAGTAATTTCCTATGGTCTTGAACAGTGGGGCGTATCAGCTAAAGCTGATGAAGTTTTCGTTATTCAGAAAAAGGTAATCAGAATTCTGGTTGGTGCATCTTCAAGTGAACACTGCAGGCCATTATTCATTCGTTATAGTTTATTAACAATGCCTAGTTTGTATATACGTATATATATATATATATATATATATATATATATATATATATATATATATATATATATATATATATATATATATAAAATAAATATAGTTTTACAAAACTAAAAAACACGCTTCCAAAGTACATCAAACTAAAAAGTTAAAAATACATATTTTTTTTAAATAAGCTTAAAACAATAACGAACGAAAAATACTAGTGTTATTGTGCTTGATATACAAAAAATATAGCACAAAGCTCCCATGCATTTTTCACAATAATACTAGTATTTTTCGTTCGTTATTGTTTTAAGCTTGTTTTAAAAAAATTTTTTTTTAACTTTTTAGTTCGATGTTCTTTGAAAGCGTGTTTTTTAGTTTCGTATGCTATAAAAGCGTGTTTTCAGGTCTTTTTAAAATATATTTATTTTATGTAAACTTTGGGATCAATCAGCCGTATATTGTTTAGAAAAAAAATGACCATTGATATTTTCCGATTCCGGAGAGGGAGCCTGAAAATCAGCTACCAAGCCCAAGAAAGGCAACAGGCGCGTAAAGGAGGGTTATAAATTAGGCAGCAGGCGCGCGTGTTAATAAAAAATAATTTTTTCAAATGAAGAAATACATGTAAAGTGAGTTCGAATTATATCAAGGAAGTTACGTACAGCGCCATCTGCCCGCGAATAGATCAAGCAATAATGTCGATATATGAAGGAGGTTACGTACAGCACCATCTGCCCGCGAATAGATCAAGCAAATTCTGTCAAATACACATCCAGAGCTTGGGAGTTACAAACAAACATACATACATACAGGTGAAGCTAATAAAAGCGTGTTAATTAAAAAAAAAAAACAATATTTCAATTATTCCTAGAAATGAGCAAATCCATTAACATTTCACCAGAAATAACTCTCAACTACATCAACCTTATAGTAGATTGACAGTATCAAAGAATCACCCCATTTGCATTAGGGTTAAGCTATATAATAAGCTTAGCGAGGACATTAAATTCTCAAATATCAATGTCTTTGTAAGGCGACTCAAGATTTTTCTATTGCAAAAAGTATACTACTCAGCGGATGAGTTTCTCCTTGAATCCTAATTTGATTGTAGCTTATTAACTTTTTTTATGTATGTTTATGTATGTTCGTTTGACCTGTTGAATCAGCCAGTATTTTATGATGATGTTATGTTTTTTTTTTTGTCTAATGTGATTGTGAAGGAAAACTGATTCAATAAATGTTCGATTGATTGATTGAATGAGAACTATTTTGTTCGTATTTAAAGGAAGACATTGGTTTACTAGAAGATGAGAGATTTGGTTATTACAAAAAATCAGGCAAAATGGTTGTTGTTTCTGCCTTATTGAAGATATGGAAGAAGCAAGGCCACAGAGTTCTCCTTTTCACACAGAGCAGATCAATGATACTTATATTGGAACAATTCTTGCACCAGAACGGATATAAATATTTGAAAATGGATGGCTCGACATCTATAAGTAAAAGACAACCTCTCATAGATAAGTTCAATCAGGTGAGTGAAACAGAATATTATAAATAGATTCTAAGAAGTATTGGTTTTGTTAATCTAGTAGCCCAGTTCTAAAAAGAGTCTTGACCATAAAAAAAAACAAAATTGAATTATATACATCATTAAATATCTTCTGAGAGGTTCCATAGTATTGACCTGTTTGAAAAAGTGGATCAAATTTCTTTAGAACTGGGTCACTGAATTTAGAATATATCTAACTTAACTGACTCAGTTGTTATTATCTGTTGACATTTTTGATTTTGATTATTGACACATATTAGGATTCCTCCTATGATGTTTTTCTCTCAACGACGAGGGTTGGAGGACTGGGAGTGAATTTGACTGGTGCTAACAGAGTCATTATTTTTGATCCTGATTGGAATCCAGCGACAGACACCCAAGCAAGGGAAAGAGCTTGGAGGATTGGTCAAGATAAAGAAGTAACTATTTATCGGTTGCTCTCTGCCGGTACTATTGAAGAAAAGGTTTGAAATGTTTTCGATGAATTGTTTTGACATAGAACTGAACTTTTTCGATTCAATAATTCTTCATGACCTCTTTCAGATGTATCAAAGACAAGTATGGAAGCAACTTTTGAGTAATAAAATACTCATCGATCCAAAAACTAATAAGTTTTTCAAATCGTCAGATTTACATGATCTGTTTTCCCTTCAAGAGCAGCAAGGTGGTAATCCGGAAACCGCTAATATATTTCATGATTCTAGGGTAGGTCAAATTCTTGACGCTGTTTGACTTGTAAAAGCAGATCCATAACGTTATTGTTTGCATTATCTGACACTTTAGGTAAGAATCCAAGACAACATTAAGAAGAAAAACAAAAAGAAGAAGAGCGGAAAATCTTCAATTCAAGAACCAGAGAATCTTTTTACAGAGGAAAAAATTCAACAGATGAAAAACTTGGCTCAGCAAATTGCAAAGAGCCTGTCAAAACAACCTTCATCATTTCAACTCGAACTGGAGGAAGAAAGGCTGAAAAAGTTGCAGGAAAAAGAAGAGTTAAAAAAGTTGACGCCTCAGGAATTGCTACAGTATAATAAAAAGAAAGCTATTGAAGAGAAACCTGTTGTTAATGAAATAGATGGTTCTGAAGCTAAAGTTAGTTTTTCTGAGGCCTTGGAGTACTCGAAAAAAACAGCTGATTTACATCATGACCTTATTTCTCACAAAAAGGATCCACTTGAAGCGAAGAAGACAGTAGATGAAATCCATAAACAAATCACCAAAGCTCCCGTCATACTTTTAGATGAGTTTACAAAGGACCGCGAGAAATCTCCTAAAAGAGAAAAGAAGAAGAGGAAAAACAAATGTGTTACTGATATTTCAGGAACAATTGACGGCGAGCAAGTTGAGGGGTTAGTGAAAACTGAGATTAAGAAGCGAAAGAAAGAGAAGAAGCTGACTGCTGATTCCGAATCTCAAGATGATTATGTTCTGGGCAAGCTGTTTCAGAAAACAGGTGAGAGACTTGCTCACTGTTTTTTGCTGATAGGTTATTTGATATTAGACTTTGATGAAATCTGTCAATGGTGATATAGAACCAAGAATTATAATATGGTTTATTCTAGAAAGAAAATTGGATATGTCATTCTAAATGTTATGTATTTTTATGGATAATTGAGAGTAAGTTTTTTTGTGCAATTATTATTTTTTATATTTTCAGGTGTTTCGGGGGCATTGAAACACGAATCTATTGTAAATGGTAGACAAGGAGGAAATCTCAGAATTCATAGCGAAGCTAAAATGCGAGCTGAAAAGTCTCTAGAAGCACTTCGCAAGTCCAGAGTGGATAACTGGAGGTGGTGAATCCTTAAAAAATTAATTTTCTATAAATATATCATTTGGTTATTAGAAGCACTTTGCAGTTCTAGAGTGGATATCCGCCGTTGGTGAATCCATTTCAAAAAACCTTTTTTTTATGAAAGTTGTTTCCATTTATTTGAAGCCCTTTGCAGGTCCAAAGTGCATAGCTGAAAGTGGTGAATCGATTAAAAATATTATTTTGTTATATTTAAATATTCATTTATTTTTTTGTACCTGTTGTATAGAATTTTTATTAAATGTTTTGATATATTCTTGTCATAATTTTTGTACTTCTAATTTCATTCTGTAATTAATAGTGAATCATTAGAAAATTCGGCAAATACAGAATTTTTGGGGATCTTTTCAGATCGAAAACAAACGTGGAATAATCACCTAGACGGTATATTATCCAAACTGAGATCGTACAGTTTTGTAATAAAAATCTCCGTAACACGGTATCAGGGGAAATCCTAAAACTACTATATTTTGGACTTGTACAATCAAATCTCTCATTTGGTCTAATATTCTGGGGTCAAGCACATAACTCTGGCCAACTCTTCATCACACAAAAAAAATATACGCTGTATGACTAACATATATCAAAAACAGCTTTATGTCAGAACCATTTTGTCAATCTTAGCATAGTGACATTACTTGTCTATATATTTTTTTACAATTGTACATATTTTGAATAAAAATTATTATCTCATTGCAAGGAAGGATATGAACTACCATACCACTTAGTATAAAGACAGGATCAATCAACCCTTCTTAAAACTTGTCAATAGGACAAAAAAATCCACATTATATGGGAATAAAATTCTATCACAAAATATGTGAGTTGGAAGAGTTAGAGGATATGTACAAAACACTTTTTAACAATAATTTAATGAAAATGTTGATTCAAAAAAGCTATGCCAGAATTTTAATTATCTAATTATATTTTATTTTGTCTCAAGTATATGTTCTAATGTAGAATGTTTCAACATGTATAATGTCGAACTATTTTTTACATATATTGATTTAAAATTATGAACATTTGTGGTTCTGATGTTTCCCACGGTGTCTTCATATATATTTTTGTTGTATCATAACATTCGAAGGAAAATAAAATATGTATTTATCTACTATTTCCCAAATTTCCTTTGAAGGATACACTTGAACCAGCCTCCAGCCTATTATAATGAGAAGATGCCTCATCTTGCTGCAACTTGATCTCAGTTGAAAACACATTTGGGTTTTTCTGAACTACTTTTTAGGTACTATTATTTTTATTCCATCAATAAACAGTGAGTGATGAGCATTCTGAATATTTATTGAGATAAACTCAAGAGAGTTTTGAATAATTTTGTAATTGATATTTACAAATCCTTGAGTCCTTGGAGCTTATTTTTGACCAAATGAATGAAGGTACATAATTTTAATTTGTGTAAGGAAGACAAATCTAATAGTTTTTTGGCTAATCAACTGTTTAAAATATTTTTGTAGGGTAACTTTGATCCTACTCTACACACCTTTATTAATCTTGAAATACCATTTTCATTAATAACTCAAGTGTAAACCTATAATACTGACAAGTACTAGACATCTATTGAACACTTTACTTAAAGCTGATGATGTCATATGAGGCTTGATAATGAAAGATTCAAAAACCACAGTGTCCGATTCGAGTAACTCTGCAGCAAGGCCATATATCTCATTCTGACAAATTAACGGACTTCCTACAACAAATTCTGCCTCTGTTAAATTTGAAGTGATTTCGAAATTTGGGAAAACATAGTTTGCCACGTGCACGTCCATTGATACCACAGTGCCATTTTGCAAGGTGATGAATGTACAGTTTCTGATTAGTTTTGGGGTTGTTCCCACATCAGCGATTGCTCCATTGTAAATACCATTTATTCCGAGAATGATTATGTTGTTGAACCTTGAAGGTAACTGCTTTTGTTCAATTTCTAACGTAATAGATTTATCAATTGATTGCGCATATATCTTTGACATAGGTCGATTTTTCCAGAGGTCGAACACCTTTTTGTTGATGGCAATGCTTCTTTCTTTCATCAGAACTCCTAAATAAGTTTTTTGGTTCAGTTCATAAATAGCCTGTGCCAAAAGGTTTTCAAATACTGGAATTGCATTTACATCTTCAGTTGATATATTCAAGTAGTGCCAGAGTTGAACTGCTTTCTCTTGTGCAAAGTCATACTTTTTGAAAACCTCTAAAAGTTCATCAGTTTCCAGCGTAACCACCTTGGAAAGAAACATATCCCTACAGGCTGCAAACAAATCCTCTAAAGTTTTTCCCGTTCCGTTGAGAGCTGCATCGATGGATTCCTTAGAGAAGTTTCCCTTTTTGAATTCTTCAAATGGATCTGGATCGTTGTAGCTCATGGCGCTTGTGAACTCCCCATTATTTATACCAAGCGCTGTAATAAAGTTCCTCAGTGGAAGCCCGGAAATATTCAACTTGATGGAAAAAATCTCTTCATAGAAATTTTTGAACGTGATTTGGAATTCTTTCAGAATTACTTCTAAGCCGTTAATGCTGAGGAGGTTGGCCGGGTTTATATTTAAAGTTACTAGCGCGGCGTTTGTAGAACACAGGCTTATATTACCTAAGCCATAAAGTTGAACGATATCACTGACAGTGATAACATTCTTTGGCATGTTAGTGAACGTGGTGTTTACTAAGAAATCTGCTATCTTATTTTCCTGAATGTTGAACAACACCTTCATCAGGTAATCGTAGTTTTTGGTATTGGTCATGTTCGGAGATTGGGTGGGTATGAGTTCTGTGGTTGAGTTGCCCTGCATTGGAAGGTCCGTAGAATTTTGACACCAATTTTGCGAGAATGCGCAGAGCAGAATTACTGCTCGGAGACTCTTGCCGGTTAACATCGCCATGGTAATTCTGTAATAATAATATAATAATAATAATAATATTTTTATTCACCATTTTTTATACACTTGGGTATATATGGTAAGTCAGTTGTACTACAGGCTAGTAAAGATAAAAAGAGTTGGAGATTGAACACAGAAACAACTCTAAATATACACATATACACATACATATATACACACATATACAAGTAAGCATAGATGCCCTCAAATTAACTAAACATTTTACATCATTTACATAATTTAATCTAAATAAAATTTCGTCCACTGTGAATTTGATTGTTTGTGAGATTGTCAATTAAAAAATCTTGGTAACTGTAATAGCCTCTTTCTAAAAGCATAGTTTTAACATAATCATGGAATACCTTGTCACTTGTGATTTTTTTAACTTCATTTGGCAGCTTATTGAAGCACGTAATGGCATTATACTGAGGGGATTTTTTATAGCTTGTCATGAGATGCTGAGGGATTTTTAGAAGATCACCGTTTCTTGTATTATGACTGTGATCTGAAGCAGTCTTATCATATAATTTATTGTTTTGCCTAACAAATGAAATACATTTAAAAATGAAGATGGAAGGGGCTGTCAATATTTTTTTGTCTATAAAGACTGGCCGGCAGCTATCCCGGAAATCCATATTGAAGATTAGCCTTATGATGCGTTTTTGTGCTATGAAGACTCTGGAAAAATCCCTTGCTCTGCCCCAAGCCATAATATTAAGACTTATATGAGGGCAGGCCATGGCATAATATATGCTGAGTAAGGCAGTTTCATCCAAAAAGGATTTCAGCTGTTTTATGGCATAATATGCTCTATTTAACTTAGCACATATATAGTCCACCTGCCTTTCCCAATTTAGATTGGCGTCTAGGAACGTCCCTAAAAATTTCATTTCTTCAGAAGTTTTAATGTCATAACTAGAGTGTCGACCAATTGGAATATTTCTTCTGAAGTGAAAGTTAACACTGATCGATTTAGAAGTATTTAGAATGAGCTTATTTCTTTGGCACCAGGTACTGAACTGATCAATATAATGTTCAGATTTGCTGATGAGTTGCTCAGCATTATTGCCTGCTATGGTTATCGTTGTATCATCAGCAAACATTGTGACGTAGCCTCCCTTTATATGTTGAGGAAGATCATTAACATAGAGAAGAAACAGTAGAGGTCCTAGAACAGAGCCCTGTGGCACCCCGAGTTTTACCGTCTTTGACTCAGATGTAACTCCATTGCAGATCACAACCATTTCTCTGTTTGTCATATAGGATTGTATCCAATTTATTATATTTTGTGGAAACCCGAACAATGACAGTTTTTTTATGAGAAATTCCGCGCATACTGTATCAAACGCTTTTGATAGATCGAAAAATAGTGAGATCACATAATTTTTTTTTATCAATCTCTGTGTAAATATAATTCAGAAGATGATAGGAAGCTGTTTCTATAGATTTGTTTTTCCTGAAACCATGCTGAGACATACATAACAGCCTATTTGATTCCAAATGATCCAGAACCCTACGTGCTACAACTTTTTCAAATAATTTAGATATCGAGCATAACAAAGATATTTGCCTATAGTTGTCCCTTTCTGTGGGGTTTCCTTTTTTATATACAGGTATTACGAGTAATTTTTTCAGAACTTCTGGAAAGTACCCTTGTATAAGTGATTGATTCATTAAGTATGTTGAAGGAACAACAATAGATGGTAATATTTTCTTAATTGTTATAATTGATAGTTCATCAAAGCCTGCCGTTTTTTTGTTTTTCATTTCTGATAGGATATTCGATATCTCATATTCCGTAACCGGATAAGATTGGAACGGTTCAATAATGGTAATATTTTCAGTAACAGTACAGGGTAGAGATAAGTTTTGCCCGAAGTGATTTGATATGGAATTTTCAGCTGCATTTGAGAAATATTCAGCAAATATTTCAGTTACTTCCTCTGAGTCAATTTTAGACCCATCATCATAGTTGAGAGAGTAAAGAAGAAGTTATAATAAATCCATCTTATGCAGTTTCAACTTATGTACAAGCATGTGGTGAGATTCGAGTTATACTTCATTTATTTATCAAAAAGGTAAAATAATAAGCAGTTTGTGGGTTTTTTGAAATTTGTCATTTGTAGAAGATTGCAATTCCCACAAGGACGTAACAGCTGACTGCTGGTGTAGTCTTCTTTCAATTTAACACATAGAAATTTTTATTTGAAAGAGTTTTCTTAATAATTGAAAACAACACCTGCCGATTTTCTTAGAGTTGATGAACTCACCAATACCTCAAGCTTTCGAAACATAAACAAACAAACAATTAAATTCCACACTAGTTACAAAACTGTGCATGAATACTCAAGTAACCATAAGTTATTTACAGCTATAGACAAAATTTAAATTGTTTTAAGAGATGAAGCATATCAGATTTCGCGAAAAGAATTGATTTGTCACAGGAAGAGGCCATTATTAGAAATGCTTTACCAATCTTGATGTATCCAAAAAGAGTGTGGCATAGTGGCAAAGTCATTAAGAGTTGAAGAAAAGAAAATTGAAACTTTCTGTTTTTTTACCACTTTTATTTGTAACTAACGTTACTGCAGTTTCATCCTATAAACTAGTTTAATATATAAGTTTGAAAATGTCCTTATAGGACGAAACGTTAGTTACAAATAAAAGTGGCAAAAAAAAATAGAAAGTTTCAATTCTCTTTTTTTCATTATGATTTCCTACCACGCAGTAATGGCCATATCCATCAATTTGTCATTTAGAGCTGTCCACAGATGAATAAGAAAGCAGACTTGAATAAGAAATAGGATCAGTCAAACATAATTTTTGGAAATGAAATGACAAAACATTACTTCAATTGGTGGATAAGAGTTCGATCTTAAAGTGCCAAGAACTTTGTCAAGAACTAAAATGCAATGAAATCTATTGTATCATACATTTAGTTTTCTTTTTTGTTTCTCTTTCTGAGTAGGGGAAAGTCGGACAAGTTGACGAACTGGGTAAGATGACGAACGGCTAGTAATTTCTTTAAACGTAACTATGTAGCATGGTGCATGGTGCCGCCATCTCGTCAACATTAGGGGAATTAAGTAAGGAACGCAACCCTGCAACGCTGCGGAACAGTTGGCAGCTACAGTGGAAATTAAGGTATCTCGCATATCTGCTCTAACATAACCATTGTGTTGAATAAGCATCCTAACCAACTGTTGAAAGTATGTTGACATTTGATTGTGCTCAATTATTAGTAATGAATGTATTTCATAGCATGTCACTACAATTAATATCGATATCATGTTTGTCGTGGAAATATGCTATCCGGTTTCAAACATAACCTCAACGGGTAAGATGGTGCGGGTAAGATGATGAACTTCGTCATCTTACCCACACTCACCCACGAGGTCGTCATCTTACCCATGCACAAAGTTTCGCACAGTAAATACATTTAATTTTACAGAATGCCACAAAAATATACAAAGAGGTCCGAAAGGCGGTCCTGGAGCGAAGTGAGTTTGATTGCAGCGTTGGAGGCAGTATATGGTGGTGAATCTTGCAATAGTGCTGCGTCACGCTACGATATCCCCGAGGCAACTTAGACGCTATATAAAGAAACATCGAGAAGGAGCAGCACTTCCAGAACATGGTGGAAGATACCGCAATACTTTCAGTTCAGATCAAAGTAAGTCTCTTGCCGACTATATAACAGATATCGACAGAAGAGCTTTCGGGCTTACGAAAGTTCAGCTCGGGAGACTAGCATTTGACTATGCAGAGCAGAACAACATTTCACATCGGTTTAATAAATCATCAAAAATGGCAAAAATAGCAAAGACTGGATAACGTCTTTTCATATGAAATTCAAAATAAGTCTCAGAACTCCAAAGCCTACATCGATAGGACGTCTTATGGGTTTCAACAAAATTGCTGTTGAGGAATTTTTTCACATCCTTCGAGAAGTTCGAGATAAATACAATTTTGAGGCGATACGTATCTACAACGCAGACGAAAGTGGTTTATCTTCTGTGCCTACCAAACTTCCGAAGATTTTAAGTCCTACCGGGGCTCGACGTGTTGAAAGAATAGTGACTGCAGAGCGTGGCAAGAATAGAACTGTAGTATGCGCCGCAAACGCACTTGGACATTATGTCCCTCCTTTTTTTATTTTCGGAAGAATATGAATGAAAGACGAGTTGCTGTTTGGGGCAACACCAGGGTCCAGAGGAAGTGCTCACAAAAACGGTTGGATGTGTACGGATATATATCTGAAATACCTGAAACACTTTAAAACTCATACAAACCCCACACCTGAAAATCCAGTGCTTCTATTGGTTGACAATCATTCTTTCCACATTTCATTGCAAGGTATCAACTATTGTCGAGAAAACGGAATAGTAATGATGGGATTTCCGCCACACACTACACACCGATTACAGCCTTTAGATGTGTCTTTTTTTGAGCCTTTGAAAACATATTTTTATCGAGATTGCGATTCCTTTGTTGTCAGTAACCCTGGTCAAACAATTACTGATAAAAATATTTGTAGAATTTTTAATAACTCATATCTGAAGGCTGCAACGGTTGGAAATGCGGTTAACGGTTTCAGAAAGTGCGGGATTGAACCATTCGATCCCTTCATTTTTGGCGATAAAGAATATGCGGCAGCTAAAACAACAGAGAAGGAGAATTATTTACAAGAAAACAATTTGAGATCTGTTTCAGATGAAAAAAGAAAAACGACAAATCCGACAAGCAGCTAGTGAATCACTAGATGATTCAGATGAAAATGATTTGGAGAGATCTGTTTCAGATGAAAAAAAACTATAAGATTCGACAATTAGATATGGAATCATTAGATGATTCAGCGGATGCTGCCTCTAGCACATTTCGTAAACACAGTTGTTAATTATTCTTCTTCACTACAGTAAGAAGTAGTGTTTTGAGTACTTACAAAACGCCAAATAAAAATGAACCTTCCTGCACAACCGCAACATTGGCCATATCCAAAGTTAAGAAGACAATTTTTCAAAAAAAATCTAGTTCAAGCCGAATCCAAACCTAAACCATAACTTCATCCGAAATATTTGACGCTACTCCGGTCCAAGTGGAATCCAGAACCATGCCTCATCTGAAAACTCAACTGAAAGTTACGTCACAGAAACCGACAAAAAGAAGGGAAAAAAAGTTGTGTCACTCTTGGACATACGGCCTTTCCCAAAATATGAACGACCAGATAACAGAAAACGTAGAAAAATGACTACCAGTATTATCACTAGCACGCCTATGAAAAGACAGTTGGAGGAGAAGTTAGAAAATGAAAGGCAGAAGGAAGATGCAAGACGAGTGAAAAAACAAAAATATGTTAAAAATCAGAAAGAAACAAAAAACAAAAAGAAAAAAACATGCGAAACCAAAAATAAAAACGAAAAAATTATATTATGTCCTGCTTGCGATGAACGCTTCGAAGATCCACCTACAGAAGACTGCATTCAGTGCTCGCAATGCTTGATATGGCGGCATGAATCTTGTACCGATTATTCCGGTGTACAAGCATTTATATGCGACTTATGCTAATATACTTTAACTTACCCGCATATGTGCGTCATCTTAGCCCTCCTTCGGGTAAGATGACGAATTTCTCAAGTACATAATTTTTTATTTTTGTAAACAAAACATTTAAGTTTTTTGGATACGATTTCATATGTTCTTGTGTGTTACATATTTATTATCGTATATAAATAAACAATTTTGAAAATAATTCAAATGCCAAGCTGAAATAATTTTTTCTGTTAACGTCGTCAACTTACCCGACCCTCCCCTACTCCGAACGTATTTCGAAAGAACACCTATTGGTCTGTACCTATTTTTAAGTTTACTATTGACGAGATTACAACCGCACAAGAAAATTGATTATTGTATTATTTATTGATCTCAGCGTTAACAATTACTTGAAAATGATTCATAAAGAAATTTTTGAAGCAACTGGGAGAGTAAATAAATATTTTTAACCAAAGAAACTTGCTATCTTTCTTTCACAATATGAGGCCTTTGGACAACTGAACATCCAATTCTTTAAAACATGATATTACCTAGACAGTAATTTACTTATTTTCCAAATTCACTCTAGGGGAATTATACACAAAGTGGGTGTGAACTGTATACGTGACCCATTATGTAATCAATATGAGCCTGATTAATACATGATTTAGTACTATATATTGCTTTATGGACAAATATATTCTAATGAACTGACAATTCACATTCTCTAAAGAAGAGATGAAACTCACGAAAGGATTTGCAAAACCTTTTGGAACACTCATACGAAGCACCAAACTGTTTGTCTACACTAGTTTTTCAAAAACAACTATATTTGAGTATATCTTCAAATTGCTAGTGGTTTTTGTAAATCATTTTTGAATGAAGTCAAACAATCTTACGACATAGTTCAAACATGAAGATTATAAAGATAAAAATGTGTCTGATTTAGTTACTCAATATTTATAACGCAAGAAAATATTATTGCAGGTAGGCACATTTGACAAAAATGCTTAGTTAGAAATTCGATCTATCGAATTTAGATAATGCAAGTAGGTTAATGAAAATTAGATAGTGCCAATTTGCATAGTTACATAATTAGATAGTTATGAAAGGTGAAAATTAAAATTTCCTGTTTTCATACCACTTTTATTTGTAATTAATGTTACTGCAGTTTCGTACTACAAGGACACTAGCGACTCGCCCCGGCTCCGCACGGGTGTAAAGCTGATACTAAATATACTACAAAATGTCTTTTATATACAACGTTCACAGCTTTTGTGCAGACAATACAAACATGTTTTCTTTAGAGGTTACTCTTGAAAGAGCAACTCTTAATTTCACAATCAATACAAAAAATATTAAAAAACATACATATAAAGTACAGGAGTCCTGGTATAATTTCAAAAAAGCCGACTTTCAACAGCTAAGTATAGAGGTGAGAGATGCCGACTGGAGCCCCGTTTTTGATGAAACAGATGTAAATAGGGCTCTGGATAAATTTTATACAGTTTTGAACAACGTGATAGCAAATAATGTACCTAAATATATATTTTATAAAAATGCGAAAAAGTTTCCAGTTTGGTTTACAAATGAAGTTAAAAGCGTACTGAAAGAGAAGAATTGCTATAGAAAAATTAAAATGAAATCTAATTGGAATAATGAGAAATATAAAGAATTACGTAGGAAGGTTAAAAATCTAATTAGGAAGGAGAAAAAGCAATACATAAAAAATTTGGAATCGAATGTTACTAAACACATAAATCAATTCTGGAATTATGTGAATAGTAAAAAACAAATAAAACTTGCTTGGGCAGCTTTACTTATAAGGGCGAAATGGTGGCAGATGAGGGTACCGCAGAATCGTTTGCAAATTTTTCTCATCTGTTTACTGTGAAGAAAAAGCATCATACAATGTAAACCTGAATGATTCTAGTATGACAAATGACTCCTTTCAAATACATACAATAACTGAACTTGACTATAATGAAGCTGTCAAAAAACTTAAACCCAAAAAAGCTGCGGGAATTGATGGCATCCCTCCTTATATATTGAAGGGCTGTTATGTATGGTCAAGAGGTCCATTACTTCATATTTACAATTTAATAGCTGAGTCAAATATTTTTCCTGAATTTTGGAAAACATCTACCTATTACCATACCTATATTCAAATCGGGGAATGAAATAGAAATTGAAAATTATAGAGGTGTCTCAATTATGTGTGCTCCGTCTAGGTTATTGGAGCAAATTATATATTCGAAACTGTATAAATTCGCAAATAAATACATAGCACCTGAACAACATGGGTTTATGACCCAGAAGTCAGTAAATACTAATTTATTTATTTTTAGCAACCATGCTTTTGAAACTTCACAAAATAAATCTCAATTGGACATAGTATTCACAGACTTCCGTAAAGCCTTTGATCAAGTAAATCATGATGTGCTTTTGCTAAAAATTAGTAAATTTGGGTTGTCGAGGAATTTTCTTGAACTGATTAAAAATTACTTGAGAAATAGATATTTCATTGTTAAACATAATGGGAACACTTCGGGAAAACTTTATGCTAATTCCGGTGTTCCTCAGGGATCAAATCTAGGACCTCTTCTATTCTTATTATTCATTAATGATTTACCCTCGGTCTTACATCAATCACATTGTCTGATGTTTGCAGATGATCTCAAAATTTTAAACGTATCCAGACTGTTAGAGACTGCGTATCATTGCAAAAAGACATCAACAACATTGTGAATTGGAGTTATACTAATAAGTTATTTTTCAATATAAAAAAATGTTATACGTTAACAATATCCCGTTTGAAAGATGTGATCAAATTTGAATATCATATGGATGGAGAGGTCCTGGGTGAAAAAACCGAGGTGAAAGACTTAGGCATTACTTATAATAGTACTTTTTCCTTCACAAAGCATATAATGGTATTAGTAAAATCTGCAAATCGTATGTTGGGATATTTAATGAGACAAACGCGTGAATTTAATAATATAAATACAATTAAATTACTCTACTATACTATAGTTAGACCAAAACTGGAGTTTGCTTCAATAATTTGGATAGGAGAATACAAAACTACTTTAAAAGAAATTGAAAAGGTTCAAAACAAATTTCTTCGATATCTCTATTTTAAAAAATATCATAAATGGCCCGATTACAATTTAATACGAACATCACGGCTAAGGAGCGAATTCAAAATATCAGCCCTGATATTCATATATAAAATAATTAATAATCGAATTGATTCCCCCGAAATCCTACACTTGATTCCGTTTCATGTCCCTTCACGCAGTACTCGACATACAATTATGTTCAATATTTCTGTGCCAATATCTAGCACTAGATCACCTCTCGCTACCATGTTGATATTAGCTAATGAATTCAATGAAATAACGGATATTGATTGGTCTTTACCATATTCCAAATTCCGTAACACAATACTGAATAATATACTGAATATATCTTCGTGAAAATTAAATCTACCTAAATCTGTACCCCAACAGTTCTTATAGTAGGTACGTAATAAAAATATATTTCTTTTTTTAAGTTGAATTTACATTGTATATATTGTTAATAATAGGAATCCATGTAATAAAACTTAACAAGTTTGTATGGATCAAATAAATAAATAAATAAATAAATATAATTGGTCCAGTACCGCCGCATCCCCTATTTCCCTGCATTTTCAATCTGCAATATCTTCGAAAATATTCATTCAAATTACATGCTGTAACGGGCCATATGGATCACATTATGGACAGATGAGATAAAGTAATAGTAAGTAAGACACCAGCCAAGCGGCTGATGTCTTACTTGGAATATTTATAATTTCTTTTTTATTGCACATCTGGAACATTAATTGAACCGACATACAAAAATTCACCAACCGGAAATTTAAGGGCATGGAGAAACAGTGATGAAAAGATAATTTTGTTTTATGGACGCGCCTTTTTCCTCCGCGGCTGACGCCCCAGTTGGAATATTTAAAAATTCTTTCTTACTGCACATCTACAGTATAAAACGAACCTACTTACAAAATTTCAGCCTTCAAAAATATTCCGGTACGAAGAAACAGTGATGAAAAGGTAATTTTATTCAATTGAGTAGAACTGGTCGATAATCCATGAAAATCCATATTAAAACTAATTAAAACAGTTTATTGTATGATTTTCACTATATTATAGTGAACCAAGTGATCACCAAATGATCATCTTCAAGAGGAAGATCGAACAGTTTGATCTTCCTCTTGATCACCAAGTGATCATCTTCAACTTGGTGATCGAAACACGTATCGAGGTGTTGAAATAACGGTTTTGTGTTGGAAAAAACTCCAGTAATATTAAAATAATTCTGAATATAAACTGTTTCAAATTCCATTCGTAGTGAAGAAACAACACTTCAGACACAAAGGATCGACCTGAAAAAGCATACAAAAATTCTCTAGCGTAGAAACCCAAATATTTAACAATAATTCATTACAGTAAAATGAACTTATTCGAGATATTTTTAAACGAGGTTGATCTCCACCAAAGGACGTGGTGTAATTTATTCAAAATATCCTAATTTCTCCTTTATTTTGATATCTACATTATCTACTACACAGGTCATTATTATTCTCGTGCTCTGAGTAGGCTGTGTTAATAAACCCCAGATCAACGTTCTGCTACTGTCACTAGGTGCATTTTGTTATCTCCAATCTTATGCTTGATTGAGCTACTCACACCAAAAGTGAATCATTATCTCTGCTGGAGTTTTCTGATAGAGTATAGAATGCGAAGAATTTTTGGCAAGACTAACTCCATATGAAGTGCCAACAAATGTCACCTATTGTACTAAATATTTATGTTATGGCAATCCCCGTGACATTACTTATCATCCAGTTCTTTTGCTGATAGCTAAGCACTAAGACGTTCGGACCGCATAAAAGGATAAACAAAAGAGGTTGACACGTTCAGTTTGAGTAGAACCTTGACGATGACAGCACGACTAGCTATTGAAAGCGCTCGCATATAATTAATTAGGAGTCATGAAGCTTCAAATCCTTTTTGTAACTTATATTAATATTAAAATACTGAAAAGGTATATTTACAGGTAGACTTTCGAAAAATGTATCGATACCTGACTTTTTCAGGTATATTTTTTCAGGTAGATTTATTACTTAGGTAGACGAAGAGGTACTAGGTTATAGTATATAAGGTTGTAATTTAGAAGTAACTCTCAGTTATGCTTGAAGAAGCTATTGTATATCGAAACACGTGTCGCGGTTTTTGTAAAACCCTTATAGTGAAAATCATCGAATAAACTCTATTGATTAGTTTTTTAAATATGGATTTTCATCAAGTATCGGCCAGTTCTATTCAATTATTGATGAAAATAGCTGCGTAAATGCAAGCGAAACATAAGTGGAACCATCTATTGGTGTGACACCCAAGTCAACTTGCCAAGTTTTTTATGTCAGTGTTGGTGGTTTGACCAATCAACCGACAACTGCGGTAGTAGAAATTTGGAAAGCTAACTTGAAATGCCATCGGAAAACGAATCCACATGTTTCTAGAAATGATAATGCAGTGATAATGCAAGAAAGGTTAATGCAGTCAAGTTGCTGGAAAATAATTTCATGAAAATCAAAAAATAAATAGATAAGTACTTTTTGATCATTCCCATTCTGATTTCAAACCACGAACACTGACATAAAAACTTGTCAAGTTTACTTGGGTGTCACACCGATAGGTGGTTCCACTTATGTTTCGCTTGCTTTTACGCAGCTATTTTTATGAAGAACTTTCTTGGTTTTTCTCATTTTGTCTTCATTCGAGGACAACCTGCCCGGTACTGACGATGCCCAATAGTCTGAAACAGCTGTCTACCGGTGGCTCGTAAATTGAAATCAATATGGGAATGATCAGAAAGTACTTATTTATTCATATTTTGTTTTTTATGGAATCATTTCCAGCAGTCAAGCTGGAAAATATGATAAGATATGAAAACAAAATATGAATAGATAAGTACGTTCTGATCATTCCCGTATTGATTTCAATTTACGAGCCACCGGTAGACAGTTGTTTCATTTTCATACTATTGGGCATCGTCATATATATATATATATATATATATATATATATATATATATATATATATGAAATCTGAAGTTTATATATATATATATATATATATATATATATAAACTTCAGATTTCATATATATATATATATATATATATATATATATATATATATATATATATATTTTTTTTGTGGCAAAGTTGCGTATTTTATAGAACTATTCAATGATGTGAAAAAATCGAATATAGCTCTTTTGGTTCTGGAGATATACAGGAAAAACCAAAAAATCCCAAATTATTTTTTTGCATATATCTTCTTTATTCGCAAACATATTGAAAATCTGTCCACATTTCGCTATTGGCACTTGATGTAGGCTATCAGAATATGTTCATGAATTTTTTATACAGGTTGTCATCTGATTTGGGCCACCCCCATCTTTGAATTTTTAAATACGGACCTGTATTTTTTGTTGTAATTTTTGTATCGTCAACGTTCACTTCATACTGAGAAATCAAATTAAAATTTATATTTCGGGGTGTTTGGGAAATATTTGATTATAATTGTGTGAATTATTCCCTTTTGAATTACGGACCTATAAATTGGTTGACTGAGTTGAATAAAAACACAATACCAACTTTCACGTCTCCCTATGTACCGTAGAGTTTTTCGAGAGTTTTTTTATTTTTAGGTACCTATTAATTTTTTTATTGCTCTGTGCGTTTTCTACAATGAACTTCGAATAGGAAAATCTTTTATGATTATTTGAAACATATCAAAATCAAAAATATATTTATTTTATGTGTTTTAATAAGTAGAATAAAATGATAGCAATAATAACATCCGAAACGAACACTATAGGTAATTGTAATGAAAATTAAATTGAAGTAATTTATATACACAAAAAATTAATGGCGCAATAAATATCGGAATTGGAGTCCTTTCATTTCGAGACATTTTTGAACTCGGTTTTTCAACTTATTCATTGCCCTCAACACACTAATTTGCTGCATTGTTGCGAAATCATTCAAAATCCTCATTCTCGAGTCTTCCACATTTTCTATCTCTCTGCCAGCGTAAATCCTATTTTTCAATGTTCCCATAGAAAATACACCAAAATAGTAAGATCTGGCGATCTTGCAGGCTATTATATTGGCCCAATATTTGTCTCGAAATAGAAGGACTCCAATCCGAACATTTATTGTGCCATTATTTTTTTGTGTATATAAATTACTTCATTTCAATTTTCATTACAATTATAGTGTTAGTTTTGGATATTATTATTGCTATCATTTCTTTTTCTGCTCATCAAAACAGATATAATATATTTTTGTTGTAGATATGTTTCAGATAGTCATAAAAGGTTTTCTTATTTGAAGTTCATTGTAGAAAACGCTCAGAGCAATGGAAATATGAATAGGTAACTAAAAATAAAAAAAAACTCTCTTAAAACTCTATGGTACATAGGGAGACGTGAAAGTTGCTATTGTGTTTTTATTTAACTGAGTTAACCAATTTCTCGGCCAATTTAAATGGCTCGGAGTTATTGGGATGTTTTAATTGGGCCTCATTCTCTACTTCCTCGATTAAATAGTGAGACATACGTTCAATTTTTAAGAGAATTGCATCCAGTATTGCTGGAGGAAGTTCCTTTGGGCGTCAGAAGGGATATATTTTTTATGAATGATGGGGCTCCGCCCATTTTAGTCAAGTAGCACGTCAGCATTTAACTGAAACATAGCAAATCAGTGGATAGGTCGAGGAGGACCACAGAACTGGCCCGGTCGATCCCGGATCTCAATCCTCTCGATTTCTCTATTTGGGGCCATTTACAGCATTTGGTTTATCGTACTCCTGTTCGCGATGTAGAGGACTTAAGAAACCGCATCATCGACGCGTGCAGGGTAATCAGAGAGACTCCAGGAATATTTGAGCGAATACGTGGCCCAATGCGCCGACGTCTAGACGCATAAATAATGTCTGAAGGTAGACATATAGAACATTTACTATGATTTCTACATGTTGTGTATTTTCTTATTAATAAATTAGTTTTGTTTATTACCCTTTA
Source organism: Leptinotarsa decemlineata (assembly GCF_025532065.1). NCBI lineage: Eukaryota > Metazoa > Arthropoda > Insecta > Coleoptera > Chrysomelidae > Leptinotarsa > Leptinotarsa decemlineata. The sequence goes on along the minus strand of NW_027412549.1, from coordinate 112,178 downwards.
ATCGTTTATTGCAGGTACTAACTACAAAATAACAATAAATCCAGTTCGCATTTATGACGATGTATCTCTGTAGTTGTTCGTAAAATAATTTTTTGCTGCGAACTGGTTTATTTTGGGCAAAAAAACCAAGAGACATTTTTTGTTTAGAATGAAACGGTCTATTGGAAATACATTTTTAAATGGTAAACAAATAATAAGACAAAAAGTTACATTGGAAATAAATTTTAGGGGTTGCGTTTTCCACCCTTTACAACCAATGGGGTAAACCAAATGAATTACTCGCTAAGTGTATTTTTGGTAGTACAAAACGTCAGGTTAATTTCAATATTGTAACTTTTTCATTCCCATATTGATTTCAATCTAAGAGCCACCGGTAGACAGCTGTTTCAGTGTATTGGGCATTGTCAGTACCGGGTAGGCGGTCCTCGATTGAAAATAAAATGTGAATAACAACAAGAAAAGTACCTAATAAAAATAACTGCGTAAACGAATGCGAGACAAAGTGGGACCACCTATTGGTAGACCAACTATTGGTGGGACCACCTATTGGTGGTTCCACTTATGTCGATTTCATATCATTTCTAGAAACATGTGGATTCGTTTTCCGATGGCATTTCAGGTTAGCTTCTCAAATTTCTGCTACCTCAGTTGTCGGTTGATTTGTCAAACCACCAACACTGACGTAACAACTTGGCAAGTTGACTTGGGTGTCACACTAATAGGTGGTTCCACTTACGTCTCGCTTACGTTTACGCAGTTATTTTATTAAGTACCTACTTTTCTTGGCTATCACATTTTGTCTTACCCGTTTGTCCTTCTGGCAAACATCAGTCCAAGGGGTAAGGGAGCCAGGCTCCAACCTAGATGACCTTCCGCCGTCCTTCCGCACATTTTGTCTTCGATCGAAGACCGTCTGCCTGGTACTGGCGATGCCCAATAGGCTGAAACAGCTGTCTACCGGTGGCTCCTAAATTGAAATCAATATGGTAATGATCAGAATAGTACTTATCTATTTATCCTTTGATTTTCATGGAATTATTTTGCTCAGTTAAAACGCGGCGGCAGATACAAGGATCGACACGGACAAAGGCGGCCAACTGAGCAAGCTAGTGTCGTCCAACTGGATGGAATGTGGAGGGGGATGTCTGGCGACTCGGCAGTATTGGCATTTGACCTTGAGGTGAGCACAGTCTATCTCACAGAAATCCAGCCCCATCTGAATGAGGGATGTTCATTGTTCAAATTGTAAAAAAATCCAGATATCCAGTACGGTACTGACGAGAGTGATTCTGGTATCTTTTGCAAGGAAATACTGTCTTGTGATTACGTCTTGGGACACCTCTTATTATTTTTCACATATATGAAATCTATTTAAATGACAAAGATTTGAGGCAATACGGAAGTTTCGATAAGTACCACGAAGCACGTACCATTTCGATACATTAAAAAAACCATCAGAATAATGTTTGTGTGTGGATCGTTTGGATTATTTATACTCATCAGTTTCATACCAGCTGCAAACTAAATATGCATATCAAAATATCTTCATTGTAAGAATGAAAAATGAAATTCAAAACGTTACGCGTTTTCACGAGACTTCATATTTCACAAAGTATTTATATTCCACACACACTTTATGAACCTCACCTTGCTTGAAAAAATATGGGTTAAATAGTAATTCTTTCAACGTGGATGATTACATAATTTTTACCGAATGCTCGAGAAGAGATTAAAGTGAATCTTTCTTCATTTCAATCTGATGAAATATTTTGTTTGATATTTTTCCAAAGAATGAGGTAAAACACATCAAGTAACCTACTATTTATTTACAAGTTACTTTTCGTTATATATAACAGTCGAGATGAAACAATCACATACAAATTTATTAATGCACATTTGTTGTTCAAGAGAATGACATTAATAAGAACGTGAGTAATAAAATCAATCCCGACATCTTTGACATCAAAGCGGCACCGTTAGGAGGCAAGTTATCCAAATTCAGTTGTTTCTTAATGCTATCGGGTACATCTACGTAGATTTTTCCAACTCCAATATTGCTAATGAGAGTCCTCAACTTGTTGACGTCAACAATATCTTTTTCTGCTGACCATAATGTTAGAGTTGAACCTTCGATGCCTGTTACCAACTTTCTCATTTGCGGCAAACTTTCAGCTGCTATCGCCGATCGGACTATAATATAATATATAGTAAGAAAAATATTGCCAAGAACAGATTAATCGCACATCGCACAGTATACGAGGTTTGGCTAGAAACTAACAGGGTTTTTGGTTTAACTTCTTATTTTTTTCTTTAACAACTTTCACCTTATACCTCTTTCAATTCACTCCCCTCAATTATCCATACATATTTTCATTCAAATTTTCCAGTGAAAAAATATTTTGTCATTTTCTGAAAGCTCCCTTCACTTTCGGGAACAAAAAACTCACACGGAGTTAAATCTGGTGAGTATAGTGGATGTCCCGATACAGTAATCTCACGGTAGACCAAAAATGACTTATCTATGATGTATGGTCTATGTTACGGATTTACCAAGTTTCACCGAACATTTCACGCTGACAAGTTGCTCAATTAAAAAGCCTTCATTTTTCCGATATGGCAGATATGAACAAAGGCTGTGGCCCAACTGAACAAGGTACTAAACGCTAAGGTAGTGTCGTCCAACGACTGGAATGTGTAGGGGGATGTCAGGCGACTCGTCAATACGGCGTTTCACCTTGAGGTTTGCATAGTTTGTCTAGAAGAAAAGGGTTCCCGCTATTTTCTAGCCACACCTCGTATTATTATTTGTTTTATTAATGTCATGATGTCTGACTACTGAAATCAGAATTTTTGTCTTTCGAAATATAAGTGTCTTTACATTGTTTTTTTTGGTCTTGTTATAGATAGATAGATAGATAGATAGATAGATAGATAGATTTGAATTACCCAATTCTTCCAATGCCTATGTTCTTTCAAAAATATTTGTATATTGTTTTCACGGTTACTCCATTATTTGGATAAATTTACTATCTCAACTGAGTCTACATAGATTTTCACCTAATGTAACAATTTTTCTATTCATTGAAATATTATATTTTGTAGCAGGGGAATGCCCGTTTGGAATATATTTCGATTCAAGCTTGTCGCCTACTTGTCCGGCACAGCACAGCACGGCGATGTCCCTTGCCTGATGGCGACGGGTAGTAGCATCGCTCACTTGACCAGCTACAACCAGCATACTCAAGGTGCTGTTTGTTCGATTTCAAGGAAATTTCAGTTGACATCGAGCGGTGATAGAAACATGTGGCCGCATTATTGAATATAAAAGAAAATAGTCACAAAAGAGAAGGATTTGGGTCCATCCCATTAATCAAAAGAGGGCAAATCTGGGAGAGTTTCATCATCTTTTCAACAATCTGAAAGGAGACGAGGAGAAATTGTTCCAGTACTTCCGAATGACTCCAGGCAAATTTTCAGAACTTCTGGATACCGTACCATAGGTACCGTCTGACACTGTGGTGTTAATTGATGGAATAGCCAGTCTGTCACAGCACGTACCGTTATTTGCCGGATAGGATCGGAGAGCTGGAATTCTTTCCGGCGGCGGACGCTCTTGGCTGTGCCATGCCGGGCTAGTGGGAAGTTGTCCATTCATTCTCATTGTTCTAATCCTATACGTTATTTGACGGGACGGGCCGTGCTGTGCCGGACAAGTGGGTGACAAGCTTAAGCCGTGACTTGATTGTGTAAAGCTTGTCGCCCACTTGCCCGGTACAGCACAGCACGGCCCGTCCCGTCAAAATACGGATAGGATTGAAACAATGAGAAAGAATGGACAACCGCCCCACTAGCACGGCACGTCACAGCCAAGAGCGTTTGCCGCCGGAAAGGATTCCAGCTCTCCTATCCTGACCGGCAAATAATAGAACGTGCTGTGACGGACTGGCCAAGTGAGCACGTCGCCGGCCAGCGCTTGCCAGCATCAACTTGTCCAAAAGGGCCTGGGAAGTTTCTGTCTTTCTGTTGTTTCCATCAGTTGACAGCACAGCGTCAGACGGTGCCTATGTAAATGGACGAGGAAAAATTGAGTTGCTTGTTAAGGCAGGCTCTAGAATATCCAGAAGTTCTGAAAATTTGCCTGGAGTCATTCGGAAATACTGGAAAAATGAAAAATTTCTCATCGTCTTCTTTCAGATCGTTGAAAAGATGATGAAACTCTCCCAGATTTGCCCTCTTTTGAAAATGGGATGGACCTGTATCCTTCTTTTTTGTGACTATTTTTTTCTACAGTCAATAATGCGGCCACTATAATGACGACTTCTTTGTCAGAACTGCGGTGTTTCTGTCATCGCTCGATGTCAAGTGAAATTCCCTTGAAATCAGCACCTTCAGTATGCTGGTTTTAGCTGGACAGGTGGGCGATGCTACTACCCGTTGCCATAAGGCGACGGACAGCGCAGTGCTGTGCTGTGCCGGACAAGTGAGCGATAAAATTAAATTATTGAGTTCTAGCAAAACAATGTTTTCTTATGACAAAGGAGTTTTTCTGTTCATCATTTTTACCAAACAGAAAACAATGTTAACAATCCAAATCATACAGTAATAAAAAACGTAAACTTAGAACATTATGTTACAATCATGGGTGTACCACAAGGTTCTGTACTTGAATTAATGTTATTTTGTAATATACAAATGGAATTGAATTCATAGTGAATTGAGCTCAGTTCACTAGGTATACAGACGATAGAAGTGATCTAAGTAGAGAGTGATTGTAACGATGTACTAAATGTTCTCAATAATTGGTTCCCAACAATGAAAAGAAGAATTCATCCTTATCAAAGAAGATGTGGATAATGAACCCTTCAATCATTTAGAAAATGTAAAATTTGTTGGGGTCAATTTGGACTAAAACTTGAATCGCAAAAAATATTGTAAGTCACTCAATGATGCTATATTACGCTATATTATGATGTGAATCGTTAAGAATCTTCACTTGAGTACAAGGTAAATTGCAATTGATACATTTTTGGTGGTGCTGTAAGGACCCCAAGATTTACATTATTTTATTTAAAATATCTCAACAGATGGGTTTAATGTCGACTATTGTGATAAATCTATTCTGCTACCTATTCAGGTATGTCCTTATTTTCCATGTATGAAAAAAATGTCACTCGGTCTATCTTCCACCTGCACATTGTTGATACACCCTGCATATACTATTTCATTTTAATATGAAATATTTTCGTGGAGTCTTGTGTTACTAGACTATTCCTATACAAATGTGAATTTGTTTTCGAGAAAGGTAAATTAAATGAAAATGAAGTGAATTATAACATTTTTCCCTGTGATATAACAAGAATTCTTCATTATACCCAGCGATGCACTGACTATATACAGCTAGTAATATTTGACTTGAATATTGAAACGGAATTATAAGAATACTTGAACACTGATTCCATTAAGAACTTGGGTTTTCATGTTGAAACTCAGCGAAAACCTATTGACAAAATGGTTAAGACTTTCGCAGTCGAGGTTTTCAGTGTCACTATTTCCGGGTGGATTTTTAGAATTTCTTCCTGATGTTTCGTTGGTGCGAGTGGCTAGTTGCCTCAGAAGTTTATACATCCTGAGTTAATATCGTATTCAAAACACACTTTATTGTGAGATTTTTACTAAACAGTTTTACAAAACCCAACACGTGTTTCGCCATACAATGGCTTCTTCGGGAGTGTCTTTGCTAACTATATTCTATATATTCAATGCTCAACATACTTGATTTTACAATTTGAAGTACCTACATTTCAAGTATCTGATTTTTACCTGAGTTTGTAATGAAATAAATCACTTGAGCTTAAGTCCCAGTTTCCACATTTGAAAACATATTTAGTAACGGGAAGTTATTCAATTCTAATTGATCATTCAGTAAACTACTCGAATTCTTCAATCTAATGATTTCTAAACTTTCTAGAAGATTGAGTTTCAAACTCTTCTCTTCTAAATGTAAGACGTCGTAATTGATCTTATGTCCTTCTGCTAAAAGGTGATTTGCAAATGTGGAATTGGTCTTTGCATTTATAAAACTACTTCTATCGTCTTTATTTCTTTGAGAGACTGTTCTCCCTGTTTGGCCAATATACAGTTTGCAAGAACCACAAGTCAGCTTATATACTCTTGATCTATCCGACACCGAAGTTTTGTCTTTATTGCCCTTAATGGTTTCAATTACACTTTTATTCTCTCTATAAGCTACGTTTACGCATTCTTTCTTCAAAAAAAACGGGCAATGTCATTGGTTGGTTCACCCACATGTGACAATGTCCTATAATTGACGTTATCGCATCTTGGATTTGGGTAGACCTGGTCCATGGCTTGATTTTGTAGTTTTTTTGGAAAGAATTGAGTCTATAATATCTATCTCTCAATCGTTGTTGACCGTGATTTGTTTGATCAAACTCGGCTCTCTCTGGAAACTACTCTCAGACAGTGGAATATTCAATAGTATGTGAATCATACTACTGAATGCAGCAACTTTATGCTGGTAAGGGTGTATGAAGGAATTATGAATGATAATGTCCGTGTTAGGTGGTTTGTGGAAAATTGCAAATTCATGTTTATTTTTATTTTTCGTAATGGTTGAGTCAAGGTAATTTATTGAATTACTAACTTCCCTTTTAGTGGTGGATTTTATTGACGAGTGGATGGAATTGGCATATTCAACAAACTTGCCTAATTGCATATCTGTACCAGTAAAACATACTAAGATATCATCTACCTAACTGTACCAGTACAAGAAACTGTTAGTTAGCTGATTATTATGGATTTCAATCTCTATGTAATCCATGAAAATATCAGCCAGTAAAGGACTCAAAGGGTTTCCATTATCAGTCTTTCACTGCATGAATAAAATTTTTCGTCAAATTGAAAATAATTTGAGATAGACAAATAGTAAGTAAGTCTAAAGCTTCCTGTTTTATCAGTGGATTCACGTGATTTTTGTCTAAGAGACGCTAAACCAGTCAAATTGAAACAATTAGACCAAAAATTATGATAATGTTACCGGAAACATTTCTAGTAGTGACAAAATCAATATATCTCAAATCTCAGTAGAAAATTAATGTGGGTTGCATAGAATGCATTATAAGTTTATTCGACTCCTTTAACCTTATATATCTCGAAATTGACGCCATGTTGGACATTTTTTGATATTTGGGAACACAATAATTTTGGTGGTGGCATATCTACATTTCAGGAATTTTGGCAGAGAACCATGTTCTTATGAGAATGGAAAATGAAGTCATGAGAATAAATTATGCAGGAACTTCTCTAATAAAATGCATGGAAGCAAGTGCGGGTAAAGTTCAAGGATTTATAGAAGCGTCTGAGGAAATCTATAAAATCGGTGTTATTCATTTATTTAAAATCTCCATTCTGTGCTAGTACATTGTTCATGTGTATCCATGCATGCTGAATTAGCTGCATTAACATTAGTATCATGCGTGGATACATGCATGCTGCTTTGAATTCCTTACAATTCACTTCTTCCTGAAGAAGTTGTTTCCAAAAAGTTATTCTGTCAATGAACTTAATTCTCTAATAGATCCGAAACAACTCTAGAGTCGTAAAAGATATCTCTTAATATGTTGTTTTTTTTGGAAATGTGTATGATTAAGTAACACAATTTTTCATCAACATTTAAAAAGTAATTAGATCTCTGAATACTTCACTGCAGACTTGTAAAGCTCAAAATAAAATTTCATATCAGAACGAGTAAAACAATCTTACCTGCAAAAGTTATTTCATTCGTGATATTATGCGACTTGATAACTTCTATCATTTGGTCAATTTGAGCATCCGTGTAGCTACCAGTACCGTTTGAAACATCCGTTGTCCAACCAAGAGATAACGTTGCTTTGTAAACTGTTTTGCTTGACTCAAAAATTCAGCCGCTTTCACTGGAACGATTGCGGGATTCCCCGACCTCGAAGTATATCAGCATTCAGCCAAAGAGGAAATGATGCCTGTAGAAATTAGATCAGATTGAAAGAGGTATCTTTTAGGAGAGATCCGTTCTTATGAATGATATCTGATTCAATTCCGTAACGAATGTTTGGAGGAACACATTGAATAAAAAAAGTAATTTTCATATACCTAAATGTTACATGAAAGTAGTTATTTTCATGTAAATCAAAGTTCATGTGAAAGTAGTTGTTTCGATGGTCTTCTTCCAGTTTGTATCTGGAACTAGCTTCTATGCAGGATCTACACATCTTTGTAAATAGTTCATTTTGAACTGATTTCCTTTCTTCTTTCTTCAAGAAGTTTTCACAATTTTTTGAATGAAGATGAGAGAAGTAGAAAGACAAGAAATAAGATGTTTCAGCTAGCATGTAATGATAAAGCCTAGTCACCATTGGACAGTGCCAAATTAATCCCTTACTACCCAAGCTGTACCTTGAACCATACCTACTATTTTGAATGTTTCACGAGTTGACTAAAAACATTATCCATTCTTACAGAAAATAGAGATTGAACGAATTGATGTTTTGATCTGTTCAAAGTGACAGCCGCGCGAGCTCACAATCGACCAAAAACAACAACGAATTGATATTTCTGAGCAGTGCCTGAAGCTGTTCCACTGTAAGAAAACCGAATTTATGCATCGATATGTGACAATGGATGAAACATGGCTCTACCATTTCACCACCCAGAATCAAATTAAATTATTATCTGAGTGGACTGCATGTGTGAACTGACTCCAAAGTGTACAAAGACGCAACAGTCATCTGGTAAGGTTATGGTATTAGTAATTTGGAATACGCATGTTACAATATTCATCGACTTGAAAAAGGAAAAACCATCAACAGCGACAATAGTCGCTATATAATAAATATAGCGATTTTGAAGTTTTTGAACAACGAAATCGCGAAAAAAACGTCCCCATTTGAAGAAAAACAAAGTACTATTTCATCAAGACAATGAAACGTATCACAAAATGTAATGTTGAATAGATTGCTTCCGCATCCACCGTATTCTCCAGATCTGGTCCCACTGACTTTTCCTGTTCTCAGACTTCAATAAAATAATCGAAAGGAATTTAGCACGAAGAGGAAAATGTCAAAACTGGACCTATTTTCAGGCTAAAGACAAATCATACTATAAAAATGGTATCCAAAAATTATATGGCCGCTATAATGATTTATCTTTTATAAAGCTTATGATTCGTTAACAATTGAATAGAATTGGCCGATACTTGGTGAAAATCCATATTGAAACTTCTTAATACAGTTTATTGTATGATTTCCACTATCTGACAAGGGAAACATTTATCAGTCTGTGGATCATACTGTTGAATGCTGGTACTTTGTGCTGATACCGGGCGGTTTTCATAAAACCCATTATGGTGGAAATCATACAATAATCTGTATTATTGAGTTTTTATAATTCTTTTCTAATTAATTCCTCTTACGAATATTGAATTGTCAAGAAATCAACATTTTATCTCTTCTTATTCTTCCGCTTAATTTGGTCCCAACTTCCAGATGGCGCTATTATGACCAGTACTATAGTTTTTACTATAATAAAAAACTTTGTCCGGGGCGTGCAAAAGTTTTGCTTTACGCAATACTGCACTCATTATTTTTCTTCCCAAAATATCTATTAATTTTTGATAGGCACGTCTTTCTGCGGCGACATATACATACATATAAAATTTAACGTCCTCTTCATAAGAATATCCCACGTGGATACATCGGGTCCACCCCGCCTCCAACCGTGTGAATGAGAGCATTATTTTTCAAAAACACTTAAACAATGTTTATTACCACTATTTTAATTTATGCTTGCACGTTATAAAACGGCGGATACTCACAACATGAACTGAGTTCCATCTCCAACAATGGCGTCCGCGTACCTTCTTTGTGGACGGTCGCTATTGCACGTCCACCCACACCATGTTAGAACGAAACTGATGACATTTTATCTCAATATATACAAATATACATCAATCAGTCATGTTTATTAGAAAAATCAATGCACCCTTGTCCAAGGATTGCACCATAATAAACAAACATTGCATCAGCCACTACGCAGTTACCCAGAAATGACTCAGCATATTCAGCACATTTCCAAGGTTTTTCTAGAAATTTCGAAGGAAACGCATATCTACATCAGCAGTTCCTGATCCTATAAATATGGGAAAACAAGAGGACGCCTCATTCTTGAATCACTTCGCGACTATCCAAGTCCGTCGATTTCTTGAATCATTATTTGTAACATTTAATCAGATTCTTGAATCACTTCGCGACTATCCAAGTTCGTCGATTTCTTGAATCATTTTTGTAATATTTAATACTTTTTATTGTAAATAATTATATTCAATAAAGTTTGTTTTTAAAAATATAAATTCAGTGTGAACCACATAACAGTCATAATACAAACCACCGTAAAACGCACGATAAATAGATTGATACTCGTTAATACTCACATTGTTTTATAACCTTTGATGATAGCGATTGACTCATTGAAAACTTGTATTGTTTGAAATCCAGTTTTACCCCTTTCTTGGACGAATCAGAGCTATTAGTGGCTCTACTGACTTTTTGTTTGGACTGAACTATCCGGTAAAGTAAATTGGAATCCGTATCTTTAGCATTGATGGAAATCGTTGCATTGGTTATGTTAGTAGGTAAATTTTCATTAATAGCATTACTGCCGCCATTCACAACACTGCTAAATTATTGTTTGTACTGCTACTGGAGGTTGTGTTGAATAGATTCATTGGTATTATTAATCGTACTGCTGTTATTTCCATTAACGCCAGGAATAATATTGCATTGTTTTCAGTAACTATTGTTTACACCACCAGTGAAGGAGTAACAGTGTTACTGGAGTTGTTTAGATTGGGCTGGAAGGTAGCGTTATTCGAGATCTCAGGCGCATTGCTGGAGGTAAAATTTTCCGAAACACTGTTGAATCTGTTACTGTTTTTAGAAGTTTTCTAGAGATAAATCCGACGAATTGGCTGGAGGATGACCATAATGGGAATTTTTGCGTGGATGTAGATCCGGTCAAATGTCCCAAGCAATATGTCTGCTTCGATCATCTTATTTCATCTGAAATGAAAATGTATTATTGATCTAACAAATCACCATCATCAAAAATGTAGTCAATACATGGATAATCTTAGCGACTGGAGAAATTGTACGGTAAAATAGATTAACAGGGTCTCTCAGTCAAAAATAAAAAAATCAAGCTCTGCTTTACTTAGCCAAGCTTTCGCTTCTAATGGAAACTTCGTCAGGGCCTATAATTATGAAATCAACATAACACCCATTGAAAAATGACATTTATGTGAAGTTATAACATTTAGCAAACCCACAAAAAATCATATATCATGTATAACTTTCTCGTCAATTTAATGTTCAATTTATTTTTTTGCTAATTTTTACTGTAAGTACGATTTATAATGTTATTCAACGGCGAAAATATTCACAACTCATTAAACTATAGGCCCTGAAGAAGCTTCCCATTAGAAGCGAAAGCTTGGCTAGTAAAGCAGAGTTTGATTTTTTGACTGAGAGATCCTTTAAATCTATTTACCGTATATATATATAGATATATATATATATATATATAAATATAAATATATATATATAAATATATATACGGTATATACGGTATATATATATATATATATATATATAATATATATATATATATATATATATGTTTTTTATATGATCCATTTAGACCTCCCATAATTAAAGCTTTTTGTGTTTTACAGATCGTTAAGTTTGACCAACATACTCTCAAACAGTATTACAGTAAATCCAAAGAACTTACTTCAAAGCATTCGAAAAGTTTGTATTCTTTTCACGTATGATATTATCTACTTACTATTTTGCAAAACTGAGGTGAGATATGTTGAGTTATTGACAGCATGTCCCAGGTTACACGAGTTAAGTTCCCTTTGACTTCTGGAAAGAAATCCACAATACTTTCTGCGGACGCATCTTGCTCGAAATGAAACAGGTGACTAAAAAAATATGAATTTCGTGTGTGAATTAATGTTTGAAAATTGTTTTTTAGGAGTACAGAATATTCAATTATCGAATGAAAGAGTATAATATGTCCATGAATATCACATGATGTACGATTCGAAATCCCAAACCAAATAACTGTGATGTGAGGAGCACCCAATTTTTATGCTGACGGAATATATTCGACGTGTTACGTTGACAAAAGTGCACTGACTCAAGTGACGCTTATTTAGATTGAATTGAATGAGTATTCTCCGAAATATTACAGTTTGAAGTAAACTCATAAAAACGGACAAAACTCAATCAGAATGAAACAGTATTGTTGACTATTATGACTAACCGACTAAAAAAATATTGTAATGGATAAAACAAGATTATTCGGAACCTTGATCAAAGACTTCTATGAGTCCCTTTTCCAAATGAATTTTAAAACTTTTCAGAGTTATTTTCCAAAATCGACTTATTTCCAGTTTTAGAAAGTATGGGTAACATACGTCAATGATATTATATCATCATAATAAACCATTTACAGTTCAAGTACTCCAACGTATTTCAAAAAGTTATCGAGTTTCCTGTATTTACTCTCTCAAGCAAGGTTGTTGTTACACCCTATTTTCAGATATATTTGAAATATTCGTTCGTAGGATTCCGCAATATTGTTTCATCACTCATTTATATTTAAAGAATACATTTAACTGGTGAAAAACACAATTCATACCTTCTGTTTGCTGCCAGAAAACGAAACACACATTTATAATGCTTTTCCATCTTTCCGTATTATTGCGCAAGCGGTAATCATGACGATTGCGGGTCTTCCAACTCTAAAAGACGTATGACGTACACAATTATACAATGTTCAAATAAAGTGAGGAATATTGCGATATTCTGTTTCGCCGTGAACAGTGAACTGCATATTTGAGATTTATTTTGTTGACGTAATTAATCTACTACATTATTTGATTTTCTCGTATTCCCTTACTAAGTGTTTTACTTTAAAGTTAAGAGATTTCTTCACTCAAACTTAAAATGAACTGAAATTAATCTAACCATGATGAACTACGTCACGGTAATCGAAGAAAACAGTGAGCAAAAACTATGCCATTTGATCGAACTTGGCGTGCAATTTTTGGTTTTGGCTCTTCCAAAGGAACAATTGGATTTTGTCTTCGAATTCATAACCATATATCCTGAATCATTACCATTATCACCCTTGGATTTCTGTTGACGTCAACAATTCCTGGGCGATGCTATGAGATGTTTTTTGGTAAAAATTCAGCAATGGGGAGTAGTTGTTTACAGCTGATTCTCGGCCTCCCCCCACCCACTATGACGTATTAATTGCTTTTTTTATTGGTTGTTGTTTGGTGAAGTTTTTTTGTTGTGCAGTGAAGTCAAGGCGTTGTGACCTTGAAGTGTCTGGTGCATGGATCGTTCAGATTTTTTTTTCATATGAGATTTTGTGTGTTTATGTGTGTGTGTGTGTGTGTGTGTGTGTGTGAGAAGAATGCACGGTACAGGGTTTCATCATGTGCTTGTTTGTCTATGTACAAACATACGTCTGCATACTTCGAAGATCCTCCAAGTAATAAATGCTCCATCGGTGTTAGGGCACCAAGTTAGTAGTGGAGTGACGTCACAGCAATAACCGTTCAACGGCTAGAGAGCGACATGTTCACTCCACGACGTGTGGCAGAGTAATGCGTATTCATCGGTCTGCCCTCACCTCTCCCGAAGCGATGAAGGTTCGCTCTAGCCCCGCTATCGATGGTGACACAACGGCAGCCGAGGACCGTTTGCCTAGCGTCTACCCTCTCCGAGACCGCAACGACCACTGCTTGCTCGTATATCGACATTTGTTATCGCATTCAGTTGGGAGGTAATCTTGGCGCATGTAGTTGAGAAGTGGGGTTGGCTATGACGTCTTGACGGGTCCTATCAGAGTGTATTTAAGAAGCGTACGAGTGTTGGCTATGTCAGTTTACATCAAGTGAGTTAGTGAGAACTATTATATAAAATGTATTCCTGTGACTGTGGTAAATCTTTCACTCGTAGTGATAATCTTCGTCGGCATCAGCTCCAGAGTTGCCAAGGAGGGCCTGCAGTGAAACGGGTGAGAGTGGATAATGCAACACCTATGTATACGTGCAATTGTTGTAATGTGACAATTCCTATGACCCAAGTGAATTCTCACCGAAGAACCATGAGTCATAAAAATAATGCATGTGTTCAATTGTCTGACGGTGTTCAAATTATAACGAATGCATTCAATTGCCGCATTGCTACATACAGGGTGGAGAGTTCGATTGTAACCAGTGACTACATGTCATTTTTCAATGAGATTAGGCAGAAGGTCATTGAATTACTGGAATCAGCCATCAGGATCCATAAAAGCATCAAGGTGAATATGGAAGTTTTTGGGAATTATATTCTTCAGACTGATGATTCGAGGGACACGAAGTCATTTAATTCCCAAAATAAAATAGTGGACCAATCTTCAGATTTGAATGCTGTTTTTGATGGATTCCGTGATGTAATTGTGGCTCAAACGACTGAGTTCCAGGATCGTGACTCAGGTATTTATTTTTTAAAATTTCAATAAGATTGAATAGTAATTTTTTTTTTATAATTCAGGTTGGACTTGTGAAAAAATATTGTTTCTCGAGGTCAACATTAATAAATACAGTCCACTGGAAGGACGTTCATATGTGAAGCTGCCTCAATGTATTCAATGGAAGAAAGCTGTTGTGAATGTTCGTAATGAAGATCAATATTGTTTTGCTTGGGCTATAACATCAGCATTATATCCTGCAGATAGTCGAGTGTCCGAACTTACGTCATATCCACATTTTTCCACTGTTTTAGATGTCACAGGTATGGATTTTCCGGTTAAAGTTAATAATAAGAGTATCGAAATATTCGAAGATAGGAATGATATTTCAATTAATGTTTACGGTTTAGAGAGTACATTTGAGAAGGGTAAAATGAAGTATGAAGTGATTGGTCCATTGCGATACTCACAGAGAAGACTCCGGAGACATGTCAATTTGTTGTTTATAACTGATGACTCCGGTAATGGTCACTATTGTTGGATCAAAGATCTTTCAAGATTAGTTTCTAATCAACTATCAGCTCATAGACAGAAAAAATATTTTTGTGACGGATGTTTGATATATTTTTCTGATGAGAGATTGCTTTTACGTCATAATATGTATGATTGTAATCACATTAGTACCACAACACCAACTACTAATTTAAAGATCAATAAATATGGTAGAATGGTTGCGGAAAATAAACTAATGTTTGAAAACTTTGAGAGGCAAATGAGGGTGCCATTTGTAGTGTATGCTGATTTTGAATCAGTGCTTAAACCGATTCATGTGAATGAGCCAAATCCTGAAAGTTCATACACGATTAAAACATTCAAACATGCCCCATATTCATTTGCTTATTTGATAAAGTGTTCATATAATGATGATTTGTCAAAATTTGTTACATATAGGGGTGTAGATGCAGCTCAGAAATTTGTGAGTAGCATTGAAGATGATTTGAAAGAGATACATGAAAATCATCTCAGAAACCCTAAACCGATGGATACACAAACTGACGAAGAAGAAGAACAGTTTGCTGCAGCCAGAACTTGTGGTATATGTAATAAAGCATTTACTGATGGTGAAGTCAAAGTAAGAGATCATTGTCATGTCACAGGAAAGAAAAGATCACATGCCGCTCACTCGAAATGTAATTTAAATTTCAAAATACCAAACTTCATACCTATCATTTTTCATAATTTAAGTGGTTATGATTGTCATTTATTCATAAAAGAATTGTATAGGAATAAAGAGAAAGTTGATGTTATCCCGCAAACTAAAGAGAAATATATATCTTTCACGAAGCATCTCTTCACACACAGCTATACCGATAAAGATGGTGTGGTTAGGAAGAATTATCTCAAAATGAGATTTATCGATAGTTATAAATTTATGACTAATTCGTTGGAGAAGTTGGGTGCAAACTTGACCTCCGATCAATGTTTGGAGATGCACAAACATTTCCCACAAATTGAGAAATTCAATTTGATGAGACAGAAAGGTGTATTTCCATATAGTTTTGTTGATGACATTGACAAATTGAATTATCCATTACTTCCGACAAAAAATCAGTTTTATGACACACTCAATTGTGAACATATATCGGAAACTGATTATGATAGGGCTAGAAATGTTTGGAATTTATTCGAGTGTCAGAATTTGGGGGAATACTCTGATTTGTATTTGAAGTCGGATGTATTGCTACTATGTGATATTTTTGAAAACTTCCGCACCACAAGTTTAGAGATATATAACTTAGATCCGGCACAATATTATACTGCACCTGGATTATCATGGGATGCCATGTTGAAGTTCACTAATGTTGAATTGGAATTACTAACTGACATTGATATGATTCACTTTTTTCAAAAAGGTATACGAGGTGGAATTAGTCAATGTAGCGAGAGGAAACATATAGCAAATAATAGATTTTTACCCAATTATAATCCCAATGAACCTTCCACATTCATTACATATTTAGATGCAACAAATCTATACGGTCACAGTATGTCACAACCTCTACCAACAAGTGAATTTACATGGTTGACACCAAATGAAATTCTTAATCTTGATGTGATGGATGTGAGTACTGATAGTCCGTATGGGTATGTATTTGAAGTGGACATTCATTATCCACAAGAGTTGCATGATAAACATTCTGACCTTCCATTTTTAGTCGAAAAAATAATACCACCTCGTACACAATCGAAAATTCCCAAATTAATTCCAAATTTGAATGATAAAAGAAAATATATTGTTCATTATAGGAATCTACAGCAAGCTGTCAAAAATGGATTGATTGTAATGAATACACATAGAGTATTGAAATTCAAACAATCATGCTGGATGAAACCCTATATAGATCTTAATACTGAAATGCGTAATAGGTCTAACAACAAATCTGTTAAAGATTTCTATAAACTAATGAATAATGCGGTGTATGGAAAGACAATGGAGAATGTAGATAATCGAATTGATGTTAGACTCGTTACACATTGGGAAAATATAAAGAAAAATATAGGTGCCAGCACTCTCATAGCCAAACCAAATTTCAAAAATTGTTCAATTTTCACTGATAATTTCGTTGCCATTCAATTGGGTAGAGTGAAGGTTCATTACGATAAACCATTATATTTGGGATTTTCCATATTAGAATTATCTAAAACAGTCATGTATGACTTTTTCTATGGATGCATCAAACAACACTTTGATGAAAATGTC
Organism: Leptinotarsa decemlineata; assembly: GCF_025532065.1. Taxonomy (NCBI): domain Eukaryota; kingdom Metazoa; phylum Arthropoda; class Insecta; order Coleoptera; family Chrysomelidae; genus Leptinotarsa; species Leptinotarsa decemlineata. The sequence goes on along the minus strand of NW_027412549.1, from coordinate 94,831 downwards.
TCTTTACTTTACACAGATACCGACTCGCTCATTCTTAAAGTAAACACAGAAAATTTTTATGAATTCATAAAAACTAACATAAGTAGATTTGATACATCCAATTACAGTATAGTTAACCAATTCAATATTCCAGTAACAAGTTCAGTCTTGGGTAACTTCAAAGATGAATTTCCAAATGATCCAATCATGAGTTTTTATGGTACAGGTGCTAAAGCATATTATGTGAAATCTGTTGATGGTGAATTTAAGAAAGCCAAAGGGGTTAAACGATCGGTAATAAAGAATGAATTGACATGCGAAGATTATCAAAAAATCGTCGAACAAGGTGGTATGATATTCAGAAAGATGAATTCATTTAGAAGCGTGTTGCATGATATGTATACTGAATTGAAAAATAAAGTTGCATTATCATACCACGACGATAAACGATTTATCATTCCGAATACTACCCACACTCTTCCTTGGGGTCATAATGATATTGAATTTTATGAAAACGATCCAAATGAGAACATTCGTTGGATAAGTAATATTATTCAACAATCACAATCTCAGGAGACTCCATTGGATCAATTGATTAATTTATTATCTGCCGAGATCAATGATTGAAGTATCATTCAATATCTTCAAAACCGGAAAATTCAATATGACAGAAGTATTGTGATATTAATGTATTATGTATGTATGTATATGTATTACTGTAATGAATATAAAATGATTGAAATTTTATTTGTATTATTTCTATTTCCCTAATCGATTACTGCAATATATAGTATAATGTAAAAGAAAGAATATCAGTTTGAAAAGAATCATCGTGGGTGCACAATGTCTAAAACAATCGATAAATTTGGCAGAAAAAGAAAATGGGGTGGTAATGTCATCCGAGGTCCACCCGGCAATGGATTTAAATTAACAAAAGATGGTCATTATGACATGCAAAGAAAAATATTGAAAAATACAAGCGAACCAATTGACAAGAGTGATTGTGTAACTGTATCATACCTTGAGGGGGAAATTAACGGAACAAAGGAGGTTATACTTTTAGCCCTACAAGCTGCAATACAATCCACAATAGGCAATATTGCTCGCGATGCCCGTCAAGCATTTGACGATAAAATTGCAGAGGCTCGGATAACTTTCACTCGTAAATTTGACAAACTTACAAATGATGTAGACATAAAAATGTCTGACATAACAGCGTCTACAAATAAAAAATTTGATGCTATGTCAAACATAACAGCGACTACAATGAAAAAGTATGATGTACTGGAAGAGAGAGTTGAAGTTTTGGAGAAAAGCCATAAAGTCAGGCCATCAGGTGGAGTGGGATATCCAGGACTGAACATTGATCCAAATATTAGAATAATAGAACCAAAACCAAAAGCAACAGATGACGTATTAATTGAACCAACATGGTGAATAGTGAAGTGGAATAGCCTGCCTGGGCAGGGCCTGATTAAGTTAGGTTAGGAAAAAAATGTGTATTTGAAAAATTAATAATGAAAGTTATCAACAAGTATTATTATATATATTTCAATGTCCCTGAAGTGGCATTAGTGATGTACTCGAATTCTGACTTGACATGTTCCCAACTGTTAAAATTTGAAAAAAAAATTTAATTTGAAAAAAAAAAAGCAAATTTGAAAAAAATTTTTTGAAATTTGAAAATAAATTTTAAAATTAAAAAAAAAATATATTTTTCACAAACCCCCCCCCCCCCCGCCTCCTTCTTATTATTTTTTCTAGTTTTTTTCTAGTTTTGTCATTGCCAAGTTTCGAACTTGGATAGTCTGTGCGGTAGGATGATACCTTAACATCTACGCTAACAGTTTCAATTCTATTTAAATCACAAGGAATAATGGTGAGAAATAAAGAAAAAAATTTTTGGTCACACGGGGATTTGAACTCATGTCATACGTCTGCATAGGCTAGGGTCTTAACCATTACGCCACAGGCTTACATATTGGTGTTAATAACATTTATTATTCTATATAAGATATGAAAGCTTCATTTATATAAAAATTATTGATTTTTTTTTATGGGTAATCCGGGATTTGAACCACTAATATCAATATTTTACTTTTTTATGAATTAATAAGGTTAAAAAAAAAAAAAAAATTGATCGTCGAGATTCGGAATCTTTCTCAAGATTACAACCCGTTCTTTTCTCGAAAAATATCGATCCTGCGAAAAAACCGGGATTTGAACCACTAATATCAATATTTTACTTTTTTTTATGAATTATTAAAGGTTTATAATTAAAAAAAAATTTTGATCGTCAAGATTCGGAATCTTTCTCAAGATTACAACCCGTTCTTTTCTCGAAAAATATCGATCCTGCGAAAAAACCGGGATTTGAACCACTAATATCAATATTTTACTTTTTTTTATGAATTATTAAAGTTTATAATTAAAAAAAAAATTTTGATCGTCAAGATTCGGAATCTTTCTCAAGATTACAACCCGTTCTTTTCTCGAAAAATATCGATCCTGCGAAAAAACCGGGATTTGAACCACTAAATCAATATTTTACTTTTCTATGAATTATAAAGTTTATAATTAAAAAAAAATTTGATCGTCAAGATTCGGATTTTTTCTCAAGATTACAACCCATTCTTTTCTCGAAAAATATCGATCCTGCGAAAAAATTAATGGAGACCAAATTTGTTGGAAATTGAATTCTCTACAACTTTTGTCATTACTATTTTTCGTGTAAAATTGAAAATAAGTGTAATAAATTCAATATTACATAATGAGATTACAACCCGTTCTTTCTTGAAAAATATCAATCCTGCGAAAAAATTAATAAAGACCAAATTTGTTGGAAATTGAATTCTCTACAACTTTTGTCATTACCATTTTTCGTGTAAAATTGAAAATAAGTGTAATAAATTTAATATTACATAATGAGATTACAACCCGTTCTTTTCTCGAAAAATATCAATCCTGCGAAAAAATTAATAGAGACCAAATTTGTTGGAAATTAAATTCTCTACAACTTTTGTCATTACTATTTTTCGTGTTAAATTGAAAATAAGTGTAATAAATTCAATATTACATAATGAGATTACAACCCGTTCTTTCTTGAAAAATATCAATCCTGCGAAAAAATTAATAAAGACCAAATTTGTTGGAAATTGAATTCTCTACAACTTTTGTCATTACCATTTTTCGTGTAAAACTGAAAATAAGTGTAATAAATTTAATATTACATAATGAGATTACAACCCGTTCTTTTCTCGAAAAATATCAATCCTGCGAAAAAATTGATAGAGACCAAATTTGTTGGAAATTAAATTCTCTACAACTTTTGTCATTACTATTTTTCGTGTTAAATTGAAAATAAGTGTAATAAATTCAATATTACATAATGAGATTACAACCCGTTCTTTTCTCGAAAAATATCAATCCTGCGAAAAAAAAAATAGAGACCAAATTTGTTGGAAATTAAATTCTCTACAACTTTTGTCATTACTATTTTTCGTGTAAAATTGAAAATAAGTGTATTAAATTCAATATTATAATAATGAGATTCCACCACTCATTTCTCAAAAAATATCGATTCTACATACACACTGAACATTAAATACCCCCATTATTGATTTTAATAATATAGATTTACAAAAAATAAAGATTTTTTTCTCCAGTCACAATTCAAGTAGATGATCAATGCCGGTTCTATGACTGAGGATGACCAATGCCGGTTCTATGACTAAAAATTTTTAATTTTATGTTTCATTAAAAAAAAAATTTAACAACACACTGTAGTCCCCGCCCACTCTCCTCCACTTTTAGCCCCGCCCCCTTCCCACCATTGCTCGCCTCACCCCACAATTGCGCATGCGCGCCCCCACCTCACTCCCACCACTCCCACTTCTGCCTACACCCTGAGGAGCACACTTCTCGGCATTCAGTACGACAAGTCTTCTCATCGAGTGCAGTCCAGCTACAGCAATCTACTACAACACCAGTCTAATACAGCAGTCTTCTACAGTCTACAACAAGCGAATTTTGAGTAAGTTATCAATGTTACTTTTTCATAACAACTAACTTTGTATTACATTTTCAGAATGGAAAACTACACGCAGGAAATCGACAACGCTGTGGCATCGATCATACCTGTGGATGTTGAGGTGGAGCGACCAGGCAGCCCTGACATGTTCGAGGGAGACGAGGTGGCGATGGTCCAAGAGGTGAAGGCTTCAACTTCGGGTGGTGTGCAGCGGCCACGCAGCCCTGTCTCATTTCAGGAAGACAGGGTTGTTAACAAAGCCAAGCGGCAATCTGCAGCTAAGGTTGGTCCTATTCAAAGGTATAGGAGTAAATGCAATAGGACTAACCCTTATGCAGGTAGTTGGTCGACCGCCAAAAGGAATCCTCCGAGACGTCCCACACCGCTCGCATTGACAGTGGAAAGACGGAGGGCATATAAGCCGGTGCCGAGGGTGCCATCTCCAGGTGAAATCCTCACCCAATTTGCATTATCAGCGATGTTGACACCCATGGAACTCACACCGGTGCCTGATCCTGCCATGGAGGTCGTGCCACCAGTGTCGAAGCCTGCCGGGGAGATCGCGCCACAAGTGCCACCAGTGCCGGAGCCTTTCGGAGAGGTTAACCCCCAGGAGATGGAAACTTTCCTACAGAGGTGTAGGGATGTTGCACTTGCTTCACGAAATAGTGAGGCCGCGTTGGCTAGCATTTCCCGGGAGGAGAATGAAATTGCTAGCCAACGGCGCGAGTTGTTAATGAGGATGGCCGAGCTAGATCGAAGGACTGCAGCTCTGAAGGAAAGGCGGAAGGCAGAGACCTCTTCGATAGAGCTCAATAATGAACTAAAAATATTTATAAAGAAATTTTTGAATAAAGGGAAATAGTTTTTAGGTCAACTAGGATAGTTTTAGGATAATTAGGTAGCATGGTAGTTTTAGGTTTGTAATTATAATTTTAGGAATAAAAACAAAAAAAAAAAAATGAAAAAAGAAGTGAAATAAAGGGTGTACATTGTTTTGGTTTGGTACACATTGAACAATGCGATGGTTGGAGCATTTTTCTTCACTTCGTCTTTTCATTATTTTTTTTTTTTTCCATTTTCAATTCCAAGTTCTTTCATCCCCACTCCTCCCCACTCCCTTTCAAAAGTATAAAAGTAGGAATTATCTGTTGGAATATTCAGTTGATCAGCCACCTTCAACATGGAACCTGATTCAACTACTGAGCCGTACAGTGACCCAGCGCATCAACATCCTTACTGGGCTTCTATCCATGAAGGATTCGTGGACTCCACAACGGCACCTCATGACATTCCCTTCGAATTCATGAATAATGACTACAGGGTGCAGGTTCAGCATGTCACTGGGAGTGATGAAGCTGACTTATCGGACGGGGATTATCCGGATCCCTACCAATGGGATGACGAATGGGGTGACCCACCGCCTGTAGACATCACAGATGAGGATGACGACGACGACGACGATGACGCTGGCGACATCAGACTTCCACCATCCCCAATCCTTATCGAGGACAGTCCTCCGCCATCTCCTATCCTAATTGATGACGATGATGTCCTAAATTCCGACGACGATATGTAATCGTTTCCCTGTTTCTCCCACCCTTTCCTTTCCTTTCCTTTCCTTTCCTTCCACGGAGTACACACTTTTTTGGTTGGTGTACACGAGGCACTGCGAGGCTGGGGCAGTGTCTTCCTCCCTCTCTCTTATTAGTTTTTCATAATAATCACTTAGAATTTCTCATAATAATCGCTCAGAGTTTCATGAAGATCGTCATTTTTAATGTTTTCGAATCTCAAACACTGTTCTACATTTACACTTCACCCCCTCCGTTTTATTTCTTCCAATATAAATATAGTATCAATCCCAGTTCTACATCATTCTTCCACAATGTCGATTGCTGATTCCACCACCGAACCGATGAGTGTACCAGAGTCTTCTATGATGAGTACAGGACCCATCCAGGTACATGAAATAGATTCTACGTTTGATCATTTCAGTACAACCTTCGCAGAAATGCTGCAACGCATCTACGATCTTCCTGATGATTTCCCGGAACGTATGCAAGAGGAAGTAGATGAGTTAGACGATCTACAGGATAACGAGCTAGATGATCATGCGGACGACATAATTAGTATATCATCTGATTCAGATGAATCTGATGAATATGAGGACGACATCATCAGTATATCATCAGATACAGATGATTCAGATGATGACACCATCATGATTGTTTCTGATGATGAAGAGCGTTAGTCCATACCATTGTATGGATTAATAGGAAAAACAGCCCTTTTAAGGGCTACAATTAAAGACAATAAACAACTATTTTCAGAGCTATCATTATACTTTCAATCAGAAATAGGTTAACACTATAGTCAAAACTTATGTGAAAGTATCATCATCCAACTCTGTAGTACTCATCATTATATTCAATGATTGAGAAAATATCAACTTCGACTTTTCAGTCAAAGTAGTACTCATCATATACACAGATATTCGATGATAAACCAAATCCTAACTTCGACTTTTTAGTCAAAGTAGTCATTTATCACATAATCTGTGAATTCTACTACTACCGTTTGTGTGAATAATGTAGCCCTGAAAAGGGCTGTTGTTTTTTTTTGACCAGTAGGTCCACGGTTATTGTGCCACAGGTTGGACATTATTACATATAATACATGTAGATACTCGGGTGAAGTTTGTTAGTGGCCTCTCGCAAGCTTCACACCAATTTTGTCCCATTTCCATAATTGAGACAGTGTTGTGGGTGTTGACATGGGCATACCACCCTCCATTATTGTTTCTATGCGAATAAAACCGAAAGCAGCACCAGCATAGTTTTTTGTTCTCTCCATCTATTGTGCTGATCAATACGTATGCATCCATTGCACAATACAAATCCAAGGGATCTTCCAATGTCTCACTGACATTGAGCGTTCGCATACCGATCCTCAAAGCACCATCGCCTTCAGTTGTGTCAGCTTCTATCCCTTCATCATCTCCTTCTTCATCCATGACCCTCTCAAACTCCATCACGTCATCATCTTCGTCGCTTTGGTTGGCCTCGTTTTCAACTTCGTCTATCTCATCTTCATCGACTCCAACATCTTCTGCTTCAACTATCACTTCCTCTAGCGGAACATTGACATCATCATCATCTGATTCGTCTATCCAATTGTTTTCATCAACAGCAGATATTCTATTTAATGCAGCATTTATTTTTGCAGAATTCATCTTGTTGTTGTTTGCTCACAGTTGTAGAGAGTGAATGAATGAACTTCAGGATCGCAAGTCGACTTATACGATTGAATAGGAAACGGAAGTGGTACGACTCCCACCTATCACTTGACTCGTTTTAAGTGGGAGAGAAGGATATGGCATCTCTAGTCGATGAAAGAGTGGGCTAGTTGACGAAAGAGCGCATGCGCTAGTTTATTTTCTTCTATAAAAGGTGAAGTATCAGTAACATCATCACCTTTCCTATCCACATTCTATTGCTATCACATATCATTCCTCCAAACCTAAATAATCATTATCATGAGCTCCATGCCACTATTGATTGCTGAAGATGGTTCACCACTTGTTGATATCGATCACACTAATTTTGAAAATATTCCAGTATTACATTTACAGTCTCAAGACTCGATAAGTGATTTTGATATTAGCGACTTCGTTAACTTCGCAGATGTGCCGGAACCAATTCAACAAATTATCGTTGAAACTCCAATCATTTCACAATCATCATCATCCAAACACCCTTCATCTACCCCCCCTCTTGGTGTTGATAAAAAATCCAGAACTATCAAAAGGAAGGTTAATAATGCATCTTCATCGATTGTCACTGAGTTGAAAGAAAAAAAACAATCGAAAAGTGGTTTGCAGGAGAAAAAGCCCACAACGAAAAGTGACAGATCGAAGAGGAAGACAAAATGTGAACCCAAAGAAATGAAGGGTGATTTGATGACTGAATCGCTATCTTCTTTCACTCCATTACTTCGGTTTGGAGATATGAAAAAGAAAGCGAAATGCCGTCTTGTAAAGGCGCAAAAGGCTATTGCTGAACATGAAAAGAGTGAGCAAGCTATTAGTGTCAATAAGGACACTCTTCAAGCATTAGATGCTAAGATTGCATTAGCGAAAATTGAATTGGCTAACATGAGCAAAGAAGCAGATGAACTACGTTCAAAAATCATGAAAGATGACAAATTCAATCAACGTTCGAGAATGCAAGCACAGGCAGAGCTTGAGGAGTCGACTCGACTTTATGAGACGGCATTATCAGTGAGAGATAATTGGCGAAAAGAGTTGGAGAAAGCATTTCAAAGTGACAGCGATTAGTTTTGGAATGGTATTGTGTTCTCAATATTGTGAGTTGAAAAAAATTTTAAGCGGGAATGGAGTATACAATTAATTTGGTTTGGTATACACAGAACATTGCGAATGGTTGGGGCAATGTTTACCGCTGCAATATTTTTTCAATTCACTTACATATAATTGAAATGAAAACAATAATGAACTTTAACATTACTTTATTCATAAATACATTATTAGATACATTTAAAGCATATTTGATTCATCAATCCAAGAATTCTGTTCACTAGGAAGTCCTAACCACTTTACATATACTTTATTTTTCCTTTTCTTCAGCACTTTCTCGATCAGATATACATCAGGATTTTCGGTTCGCAATAACTCTTCTTCGTAAAAACATCCTCTAATAGGTTGTTCATTCATATCTTCAAGATTATAGGTTGTGGGAAAAGTTTTATTGATTTTAACAATCTTGAAGAGTTCCGTGGTAAAGTTCGCAGTGTAAGACTTTTCAAAAATATTTTTGTATTTGCTTATTCGTACAATATCATTCAATCGGAATTTGGGTTTACTTTGTTTTTTTTCCAACTCCATTGATACCTTTGAATATCAATCTTGTTGATGGATCAACATTAATGGGTGCCATACCTATTGTACGATGAACTTTATTGTTATATCTACTAGTTATAGTTGGAAGAATATCAAGCCATTTGTGGTGACCTCTCATCGAAAATTCCTTATAGAGCCACCCCTTTATTGTACGAATCACTCTTTCTGCTATAGCTGCCTTCTTTGTGCTAAATGTTGAATAATGATTGATATTATATTCTCGCATGAGAGATGAGAAGCTTTTATTGAAAAATTCTTTCCCTTGATCGCTTTGTATGTGTTTGGGGGAGTATTTGGCTTCTTTCAGTACATGTTTCATTGCATTAGTTACTGTACTACCTGTTTTATCTTTAACTGCTACAGTCCACAGATATTTGGAGTAACAATCTATCACTACAAGTATATATCGGTATCCTTCATTACTTTTTGCATAAGGTTGCAGTTCAGCTAAATCTATTTGCCATAGATCTGCAAAACCTTTGATGGTGGTTATTCTTCTACGAAAATTACGTCTTGCAGGTTTATGTAATTCATTAACAACTTGTCGTTTGACATCACTTATTTCATTAGTCATTCTATTTCAATATGATTAAAGAGAAAATGTGATAATGTTACTGCATTGAATGATGATGTGACAGTGATCATTACATGTGAATATGTTAATATATTATACCTTCTTCACGTAATTCTTCAATTATTGAAATTATTTCATTGTCATGTCCTGTATGACCAGCTGACTTTGAAGCTACCAATAATCGTAGGCGAGCAACTAACTCTTTCGGTGAATTCCAGTACACATAATTCACAGGTTTAGAATTATATATTTTCTCCATTTTCACTCGTTTGAGTGCTCCACCAATTTTACTTCTACTTCTTATTGGATATTGTCGTGAGTCTAATAGAGGTTTGATAACTTCACGAAATTTTTTAGAATTTGTATTTTAAAACCATTCTTCTGATGATATTGTTTATATGGAGCATTCGTTATTTTCAATATTTTGGAATATACTTGACGAGTTTCTTTATTATCAACATCTCGTGGATTCTTCAAAAAGATCATATCATACAATTCTGGACTACCTGCGCATTCATATTTTTTCACTTTATTAGCATCCCAAAATGAAATGTTTCCATCTTTGAAATACACCACTAGACTTCCCATTTTCAGCTTTTGTGTAATAGGATCCATACGTACGCCAAATGTTCCATCATATGCTGGATTTCTAGATTTTACATTATTCAAATGTTTCATCAAAACATCTTCACCACTTTCATTCATATCAGGTGAGGTGTCAGGATCCGAGGAATCGATGTGGGACGATGATGGTGTTTCGAATAGAGTTGTTCTCATATCGTCTTGAAGTGTGCTCGTGTCACTATTCACAGATGATACACTAGCAAAAGATTGTTTTCTTCCTATTGGAGTACTCATGGGATAATTTGAAGTAGATTGAACAGTTCCATGATTTGGTGATAACACTGGTGATTTAGAAGTAGCGTTTGATGATAAAACATTCAATGGTTTCATTATGGGCTCATACAATCTTTCAAGTGTCGTACGATTTTCAATATTATCATTCTTGATAGAGTTGAATTTCTGCCTGACAGCTTCTGTTGTCTCTACTAGTTGACGTTTCAAATTCATTTCATTGTTTTTATTTTCAGAATCTTTTTTTGTATTCATAATGCCCTTTTTTAAATTATAGCCTAATTCGCTGATGAAGTGACCTCTACAATATTCAGTGATCGAATAAGTGTAAAAAACAAGATCATGGGTATATAAAACTATCGAATCCTTTGCGATATCTACCTTCATCTATTTTTCTATCCTTATCAATGACTAGAAATCCATATTGGTCCTCCCAGCATTTAACACACATCAATTGGAATTGTTTGAATGTTACATCGGGTGAAACATGATCTGAATAAATGTGATGTAAATTCGTCTCATCTTGTTTGAACATTAAAATGAAATTGGTATTGTCACGCACTAACTGTTTGGGTACCCGTGAATATGTCTGTGCTAGATAAAAACAATCAACATCCTTATGACGTCCCATACAGAAATATGATCTAATAATATCTTGCTTTTCACATATCACATCATCGAAAATGAAAACAGAATTAGGCTTAGCGTCGGAGGGTTCCACTATTTCTGCATTATTGCTGAATGTATAAAAACCTAATCCTTTTATAGGTTCCAAAACACTTCGCAAGTACTGATATTTAGGTTGATTGAGTGATTTCGAATAGAGATACACATTTCTAAATCTCAGTCCTTGTGGATGTGTTAATAGTGATATCATTGCATTCGTCTTTCCACAATTTGAAGGTCCTATAATGAGTCCTCGAACTGATGATGGAAGTAGTGGACCATGTCTGAATACCCTTTGTCCATTCAATCCACAACCAAATTTCTCATCTAGATTATCTACAGCAAACTTTTCTTTCTGTTTTACAATGCGCATCGTGCCGTGGTTGGAGACTATATAAATGTTATTAGCTTATTCATTTCAATGTGTACCATCAAACGATACGGACGTATTGAAAGTGATCGTAAAATTAAAAGAGGTTGTGGTTTTGTTAATGATTTAATAAACAAACTTCCTTTCGAATTACATCTACCCGGAGGTTATCAATACTGTGGACCGGGTACAAAATTGAAACAACGTTTAGCTCGTAACGACCCTGGAATCAATAAATTAGATATTGAATGCAAAAAACACGATATTCAATATTCTAAGCATCCATCCGATCTTGCAGCAAGACATTTAGCCGACAAAGAACTTGAATACAGCGCTTGGGATAGGGTTAAATCGAAGGACGCGAGTATTGGGGAAAGAGCAGCTGCATTACTTGTCACCAACATTATGAAAGCGAAAAGACATATGGGCATGGGTTGTAGTACCAATAAGAAAAAATGTAAGAGGAAACAAACGAAGAAAAATAAAATTAAAAAAGTTGCATTTGGTGCTGGGATAGTCCATAAAGTGCGAAATGTATTGAAGAAAGCTGGTGGGAATCAATTTGTGACGAATAATAGCAAAAAAGCTATTACTGTGGCATTGCAGGTGGCACGTAAATACCTTAAAGCTGCCGGTGGAAAGAAGAAAATCCGCACACCACGCATAATTCCTGTTCCCAAGATCGGTGGACTTTTACCATTGATACCAATTTTTGCTGGACTATCCGCACTAGGAAGTTTGGCGGGAGCCGCTGCTGGTATTACCAAGGCCGTGAATTCGGCAAAAGCCAGCAGAGCGGCTTTAATGGAAGCCAATCGTCACAATAAAACCATGGAGGCTGTAGCATTAGGCAAACGCGGAAGTGGAATATATCTCAAACCATACCGTAAAGGTTTAGGACTATATTTAAAACCATACAAAGCCACAAACAAAACAAAAAACTAATTGAACCCCTACCTCAGAGGCCTCTTACTGATCACGATCTCAGTTATTATGCACAAAAAATGAAAATTCCACATTTTCGTGGTGTTTTTATGCGTGATAGATTACCATCTTCAGGTCCAAAACAAAACGAGACAGCTATTGTTAATTTAGATGGAATAAGTGGACCAGGAACACATTGGGTGGCATATAAAAAATGTGGGAAAGAAGTCACATATTTCGATAGTTTTGGAGATCTACCCCCACCATTGGAATTGACTCGATTCTTTCGAAAATGTTCGAATGTAAAAATCAAATATAACTATGATCGACAACAGAAATTTAATACAGTTCTCTGTGGTCACTTGTGCTTGCAGTTTCTCTCTAAATAATTTTCCAAATAAAAATGGATTCAACACCAAAACTGGATCGGGAGGCTATCAAGGGAATGGGGTTTTCACTTAGAATGTTTTCAAAATATGGTACCTTGAAAAAAATGGATAAAGTGATGCTTGCAAATATGCCTAAGGAAGTGATACTTGCATGTGTTGCACATGAGATTGCATATGTTTGGGAAAAGTTGCCTAAGCATCTGCAAGATGACATCGATATAATGAAACATAGATATTGTTATGAGCACCACCACCACGATCAAAATTCAGAATCGGATGTTAATGACGGTCCTATACCTCGGAAATCTATGTGTTGTATTTGTAATATAGAGGATGTGAATATTGGTATCAATAAAAATGATACTTATTACAATACAACACCTTCCAAAAGTGTAAATTGTCTCAAATGTGCTGTTGCTGTGTGTACAATAATAAATTGAAATGTGTTTCAAAATATTCATCAGTCATGTCACGAAAGTTCGAGCTACAAGCTGTCGGGACAAGTGTCTTGAGTGCGGATTTTTTTCCACCAATTGAATTGGATAGGAACAGTCGTTATGGATTAGGACTTTTGGGATTCTATGGATGCAATACAATCAATAATATAACTGAAGCTAATAACTTAGTTAGTTTTAGAATCAGTAATGACAACTCATCGATACCCCAAAAGTTGACAATTGAAATTCCATGTGGTGCTTATGAAATAGAAGAGATCAATGCCGTCATACAGAAACATATCATGTTCAGATTGTTTCATGATAAAAAACCAAATGATGTCGTTGCAGATGATATTTTCTATCTACACGCCAATAATAATACATTCAAATGTGAAATGCGATCCAAATATGAAATTGATCTGACACATCCAAATGCAATAGCAGAAATGATGGGGTTCGCTCATGAAATATTTCCACCAAATCAGATACATGAATCATCATTACCAATAAACATTACAACTGTGAGACTTATCCGCTTAGATTGCAATATAATATCTGGTTCATATATAAATGGTGAAGAATCCCACATTCTTTTCTCATTCGATATTGATGTTGAACCTGGCTACAATCTTACTAAAGAACCACACAGTATTATATATATGCCTGTCAGTCCAGAAGGTCGTCAATTGATTCACAACATTACAGTGCGTATTTTGGATGAAAAAAATAACCTTATCGATTTTGGAAGTGAAGAAGAGATTTTCATTATTTTGGAATTGAAGAAAATCGAATAACTGTTGTTATGGGTTTCATTTATAATAGACAAAATCGCATTGAACAATCCCAAACGAGTTGCACTATCAAAAAGAAAGGTGTGCATAAAAAGAAGCTCATTCCACAAGTGTATGCTAAACAGTTAGCACATAACGCTCTGTCTGTGAGTGATCTTAAATTTTTGAAATCGATTGGATTGAAAGTGAGAAAATAACAATGGTGCTCGAAACAAACAATGAAAAGTTGAATATATTCAATGAACCAGTGCTCGATCATTCTCTCATAAGTTTACATGAGCACACATATAAGCCCTATGGATCACCGCTATTCAGGAATTCGGATGAAATCAGAATTGCAATCAATAATCAAGATGTTATACTAGATATTGCCGAGAGCTTCATTTACATAGAAGGTAAATTCACCCCCAAAGATGTAGCGAAAACATGCTATCTCTCGAATAATGCAATTGCATTTCTCTTTGACGAAATTCGTTATGAAATGGGTGGTGAACAAGTGGCTGTTGTTAGAAAACCTGGGATAACATCTACAATGAAAACCATGATATCATTTGGACAATCTCATGCTAACACATTATTGACATCTGGTTGGGGACTTTCACAATTGAAGCAAGATATCTTGGATACAAACAGTCATGTTTTTAGTGGAAAACTACCACTGAAATATTTGATGGGTTTTGCTGAAGATTACAACAAAAGTATCTTGAATGCCAAACAGGAATTGATTTTGATTATCGCTCGATCATTCAAAAACTCATATATAGGTGAGGTTGTGATGCTGATTGAAATAAATAAAATCGAATGGAAAATAAGACATATTGTACCAGATGATAAACACAAGCTCAAACTTTTGAGTAGAATAAACAAAAGCGGTCTGAATGCCAAAATCAAGTTGGCGTATCGTATGTGGGACCTCTATGAACTACCATCATTACGTGGGACTTCTTCAGACATATGGGCCATCAAAACAACTAACGCATTGGAAACTCCTCGTTTTGTCATCATCGCATTCCAAAGTACTACCACATCTGAAGATAGAACACAGGATATTACAAAATTCACAACTGCTGATATCAATAGTATTCGAGTATACTTGAATTCTGAAGTTTATCCATATGAGCGTTGGAATTTGAATTTCGATAAAAAACTTGATGCTCCTGCTTATTATGCTTTTGAGAGTTTCCAGCGAAGTTATTATGATAAAGATATGAGTGAACCTCTGATGGACATTGGACAATTTAGAGAGAATCCACTATTCGTCATCGATTGTTCTCATCAACCGAATGCAACAAAATCATCAACTATTGATATAAAGATTGAGTTTGAGACGAGGAAGACCAAGTTTCCAGACAACACTAAAGTATATGCATTAATTTTGCATGATACAGTTTTAACATACAATGCATTGGATGGTTCAGTTCATAGCAGATATTGACACTTTTTTTTTTCACTCTATCATGTACTGTTTCATGATCTTTTTTTTTATTTGTAACTGACTTATATCATGTATTGTATTTTATATCATATTTATTGTTTTGTAATCATTTTCTATTGTATTTCATGAGATTTAAATAAATAAAACATGAAAATAATACAAAGTTTTTTATTTGACATTATTTATGATTTACAGGAACATACAGACTATCTAAAATAACTTCTTCCTCATAATCATCATTTTCGCGACCATCTTCAATTTCCTCTCGATTTTCATCATTCAATTCAAAGTGATGAATAATCCATTCTGGCAAGTATGGTTGGAGGCTATACAGGAATCTTCTTAGGTTCAGTTCAATCATAACATCACAAAGTTGCCACAATTCCAATTCATTATCCAAAAATTTGTTACAAACTTCTGCACCACTCCAATAGTTCTCAGCATCACGAAGGCATAATTCGATTTGTTTTTCATCATAGCATACACTCATATCATAATTGCTTGCATGTTCGGCTCCATCACCCAACACCTTCAATTTAGACGACAAATGTTGAACCGATGATTTGAGATCTACAACATTGACCCAATCTTGACTTGCGTACTGCATCCACATCTTTAAATGGTGGAACTGAAATTGAATAAAAAAAACAATAAGCAACCTCCAATTTTTCAGTGATATAATACTCACATTCCCATTTTACTTGTAGTTACAAAGTGAGTGTATTCAACTAAGTTAGTAATGTTTATATTTCCATATAATTATTATCATCTAATATATGAATATAAATAACAATAAGAAATTCATTATAATTACTATTATTATTCAATCATATTGAATTTGACTAGAGTTAGCGTTTTCACACCAAAAAAACTTCGTAAGCTATGACCTAAAGAAATTCACTATAAATTATTACTATTATTATTCAATTATATTGAATTTGACTAGAGATCGCGTTTTCATGCCAGCAAAACTTTGTTGGCTCTGTCCTAAATACATCATCGTATATTTACCACCTGATGAGTTGATACAAGATATATCGTCATCACTGAATTGCAACGAAATACGTTTTGGTAGCCATGTTTTAAATAATTTATCATTGCTCACATCTTGCAAAGTTAATAAAATTGATTTACCAAATCGTGTAGAATAAGTTGACATATTTTAATTATGAACACTTCATCAATTGGCAATGATGATAAGGCCTTTTGCTCTACTATTTCAACCTCCTGTACAATCAAATTATTAATTTTATTCAAGTCTACTTTTGAAACGGACATGATGAAAATATATACGAAAATATAAACAATTTCCAACAGACAAATACACTCACCGTCTTCCTTCTATTACGAACTGAATAACACTCTACCAATTGCTAACTGCTGCAGATATATTCGTCTACTGATTTCATAGTGTGCCAGGCATTTCTTTTATATTAAACAGTGTGAGTCACCCCCACCATGAAACCGTGAAAGATTCACATTGCTAGTTGCTATCCACTAGAGATGCCTGACGTCACAGCCAAGCCCATCTCCCAACTTGATGCGATAACAGTTGCCGGTACGAGCAAGCAGTGGTCGTTGCGGTCTCGGAGAGGGTAGACGCTAGGCAAACGGTCCTTGGCTGCCGTTGTGTCACCATCGATAGCGGGGCTAGAGCGAACCTTCATCGCTTCGGGAGAGGTGAGGGCAGACCGATGAATACGCATTACTCTGCCACACGTCGTGGAGTGAACATGTCGCTCTCTAGCCGTTGAACGGTTATTGCTGTGACATCACTCCACTACTAACTTGGTGCCCTAACACCGATGGAGCATTTATTACTTGGAGGATCTTCGAAGTATGCAGACGTATGTTTGTACATAGACAAACAAGCACATGATGAAACCCTGTACCTGCATTCTCCTACACACACACACACATAAACACACAAAATCTCATATGAAAAAAAAATCTGAACGATCCATGCACCAGACACTTCAAGGTCACAACGCCTTGACTTCACTGCACAACAAAAAAACTTCACCAAACAACAACCAATAAAAAAAGCAATTAATACGTCATAGTGGTGGGGGAGGCCGAGAATCAGCTGTAAACAACTACTATGGGGAATTATCCTCAATTGGTTATTACAGCAAATGCAAGTTGAACAAAATGAAGTTGAGTTTAATTCATGAGTTTTTCAAATTCACTTCGAAAAGTATTCAAATTGATGTTTCAAATGTTGGTTTTGATTTTTGAAGGGATTTGTTTCTAATTCACATATTGGCAACAGCGCCTATATTAAGTTGAAATAATTTATATGTACCTAGTTATTCTACTTGAGAAAAGAAAAAAATTATCTTTATAAATCAACAATTAAGGCAAAATATAAATTATAGTTCAATACCACCTCCACAAGCCACATGAACAACAGTTGTTTTGTTATTTATTTATATAGAGGAAGATAGGTTAGGTGCACAAAATGTCATATGTCACAGAATGTCTCGGAATTCGGAACATAAGTAAACAAACAGCACGCCTCAGAAATATGTCATCTTTGTTTGTCTCATACAGGTAACAGATTCATTGCCCTTTATTGGTTATAACCGATGTTGCCAAACGGTAAAATAGAAACGAATCCCTTTAATCCCTTCCTCTTTTAATTATTTAAATAATTTTTTAAAGAAACAGGTTGAAATGATAAGTTTAAAATGCGTTGTTTCAGATCTCTTTTATGAAAAACCACTTGATTTTCGTCAGGAGGAACATTCCCCATTCTTGAACAAACTTCGCTGCCACACGCTTCATGCCCAAAATTTACAAAAAATTGTATGACATATGCCGACATCCTCAGTAACTTCTGTGAAGAGTTTGTACCAATTGTAAATATTTTTCTGACCCAGAGTACAATCACCGTATGTCACTGTCAACATTTCAAGTGTTGTTGAGCATGTTATTCCATTTTTACACAAAGTTTGATGCAAATTCTTTGATCCTTTTTTTCGATAGCAGAAAATTGCCGATCAAGCAAAACACTTCCAAGTGAGTGTACCCACATATAAAAAAGTCGCTAATCGAATGTACGTCTGCGAAATTTGAACATTCACCTTATTCTTTTATCAGACCTCGTAATATTTTGTGGAACTAGTCTACTCGTACACCACCGTTATCACAGTTTCTCATTATACATATAGTAGTAGCTCATGAAAAAATTAATAGTCAAATTCAAAATTTGAAAACCATATTTTCATTTCTATCGAACTGATTCTCAAATAAAATTGAAACTCTGTAAGATATTAGTTTTGAACCGAAGAACACATTTGAGGGAAATTAATTTTAACGTCAATCAACAATATCGACGTACAATCTACACAATGAATTTTTCCATTCGCAAATCAATGATGTGAATCTGATATTTGCGAGTTATAATTCTTTCTTAATCAGTTGAGGTTAGGTTAGGTCTGGTCGGATTTAAACAAATGCCAACAAATTGACAATTAAAAACCCTTTTCAAATAGGCAGGCCACTCAGAGCTGCAACTATCTGAATTATACATCAGATGAATAGAATTTAGGATTCAAACCATATGGTTTGCAAAAATGTTCCTTGAAAACTGGGTCAGACTAAGAAAAACAGACTAAAATAGTGTTACATCTTTATTAGTTCATAGAAGTAATAAAGATTATTTCTTTATTGCTCTCAAATGAAGAATCGTAAATTATAACTATACTTAAATTAATTATAATTTCATTGTTGTGTACATTGTGCACTGGCTCAACTCCAAGAGAATATATTGTTTAGGGCATTGTCTAAAGAATATTAGTTTTTCGCAATATTTGAACAGAGATTCCACGTAATGTACTTTCAAAGCATTGGGAATGAATGCAAGTTGATGGGGTACTACTCTTTTTTTTGTTTTTTCAAAACGAGTATATTTATTGAAAACACTTTTTTTACACTAGAACAAAAATTCTATCTCTTGACGTGCGTTTCGCTAAATAAATTAGCTCCATTAGGAGTAGAGTCATCTGATGATATTGACTGGTTTCTAGCAAAACATTTCGAAGTTTTGGCAAAAATAATCATCACTAAAACTCATTATATCATTTCATAAAACTGGCTGCAAAATTTTAAGAGAAAAATCACATGAAATTATGAAAAACCCACGATATTGATTCAGGTAACTGTTGTAAATTCGCTGCTATTAATGTATCAGGTGATTCAGATACACCATCAACTTTTCATGACGTACTGTATCAATTCGTGAAACAAATATCAAGAAAAGATTCCGAAACCTGTAAATAAAGAAAAAAATAATTTGTGTGAAAGATACTGAAGCAAATGAATCCCAGTATTGATATATTTACGACAAAAAAGAGTTGTCAAGTTGGATATTTTTCATTAAGTCCTAATTGGATCAGACCTCACCAAAGGAAGGAATTCTTTGATGAGAACATTTCAAACGGTAATGAAACTCAATGAAAAGTCGAATATCAAAATAATATGAAAATCATAATGAGGTAAGACACGCAGTGAAGCTTTGAGAAACTGAAGGAGCAATAAAAGCTGAATATGCCAGCTCAGAATACTTGGTCATCATCCATCTTAATTAATTAGTGGCTGAATGTTTTGACAAACATGATGTGGCATTCGTTGAAAAGTAAAGATAAATGAGTAGATAAAGTAGAATTGTTTTATATGTGACACATTGTTTGATTTTTCATATTATCTTTGGTTTTTGCCTCAACTTTTGAACTGTATCATATGGGTACCCTATGAACTGCGATGAAAAAGTTGCCATTGATGATAAATTGAGAGATGCCTTGTAATTCTGTAATTTTCGAGAAAAACTGGAAATGAAAAACCTAAAAAGAAGATAACCGAAAAGTTCTATGACATAAGTTCCGTTGTCCAAAATCAAAAAAAGAAAACTTATAATAATAATGATAAAAATAATAATAGACTTTGGCTTATCAAAACGCCTGCCTTTTGCTTTCCTCGGTCAAGTGGGCTGAAGTAGAAACTGAGGAGTTCATCATGGCTTGCCAGTCATGTGTTTGTGTCTTCAACACCATAGTCTTCCGCAGTCGCGTGATGGGTATAGAGGTTCCTGACACAAGATACAGGGCCTGCCGCGAGGCGCTCGAGACTCTAATGCACTTACTATCAGCATGTCCAGCATATGCGGTCTCGGCCTATATCCATCGACATACTGCGGCTCTTGGAGTGCTGAATTACCATCTACGGCACTCTTACGGTATTGACAAGACACCGGTTTTGAATTTATTGGAACTATTCGTTTCCCACCCTCAGGCTTATACAAGCTAATAAGCATGATGTAGTCCTTCTCGACCACCAGAGCAAGACGATATTTGTCGTGAAGTTTTCAGCTCCTAGCGAGACTAATATCGTTCGAAAAGAGGAGGAGAAACGGATAAAATATCGGGATTTTCTCTTCGAACTCCGCAGACTCTATCCAGATCACTCTGATAAGATGGTTGGTCTGATTATTGGAGTCCTTGGTGGAATGCTGCCCTCTCTACTCTCGAATCTTGAAATCATACCGGCTTGCCGCACTAAGGCAGAAATCTCAGCCGAACAGATGCAGAAGGCTGTCATTCTTGGCTCACTGCGCTTGCTCAGGGCACATGATTCTCGGACCCAATGATCATTTACCCCACGGTGTGGGGGAGTAGTCATTGGTTGATAATGCTGGCGCGCCCTCCCGAATGTATCGGGCTTCGGGTGATAGGGCCTGAGCAGCACATACTTCGGTAATAAAAAAAAAGTTCATTAGTTCTTCAGATTATGTCTAACATAATATAGACCGAGTCAGTATAGTACAGTATAAGTCTGAAAAGAAATAATTATAAGATAAAGTAATAATAAAAACATTTTACACACAAATTGTAGTCGATATAATTAATATAGTTATTGTTGTAACTAAGTGCATGAAAGCATGTAAAAGGACTCAATATAATATTGGTGGTATTGGTGGTTAATTATTTGTATTTGGTTTTTATTACTATTTCTTACAGAATACAGAACAAGTCATGTGTCAGGAACAGTTTGTCCACGCGAATTTTCGATTATACAAATAAGAGACTTAACGTATAAACAGATTACAGATCATACATAAAAACATCTAAAAGTAATAAAAACAAATGATTTGATAAAATATAAAATATGAAAAATATGCATACATACATAAAATATAAAATCTGCTAAATATGTGTCTCCCAAATACTCACTTATAGAGTAGTACGCTTTTTTTAATAAGATATTTTTGATTACTATTTTGAATTTATTCAAAGGAAGATCTTTGTAGCAGTTTGGTAGATGATTAAATTGGGTTATTGCCATATATTTTGGGCAACGTTCTGTTTTTTTGGAGACGATGATTCGGCACTTTCAGGATTGCTGCATTTCTTGTGTGATATCTACTGTTTCCCAGCGCTCTGAATGACGCTAGCTCTGTTTTGGCATAGTCAGGATTTTCAGCTGTACAAAAATATCCTTACAGCTCACACTCCTGGCCACTCCAACGATATTTCTAACTGCTCTTTTCTGGAGTTTGAGTACCTATCGTCCTCCTGTGATACTATCCATACTATGATTTCATATGTCATTACCGACTGAAAGTGTGCAAAATATATCACCATCAATACAGATTTTTCGACGTCTTCCTGAGTTGGTACAGGGGATAACACTTGGGAGCAAGTTTTTTGCACACTTCATTTAGATGGGTAGTCCATGTACAACGTTCATTCACATGCAGCCCAAGGAACTTCGTAGAAGGTGCTTGAGTGATAGATCTGCCGTTAGATTTTAGCAACAATCTGTGGTAGAGTTTATTATTTGAGTGACTGAATCTAATGAACGTTGTCTTCTCCATGTTCGAAACTGATCCATTTGAAGAGAACCATTTCTCAGATATTTTGATTTCTTCATTGGACTTCAAGACTTTGCTCTACATTGCTCCCTGAAGCTATGAGGCAGGTGTCGTCTGCATACATTATACAACTTTATTAGAAATGTCATTCACGTATATCAGATATAACAGAAGACTTAAAACAGAACTCTGGGGAAACCCTACATCGTTTATAGTTTTCAACGAAGTGTGATTGTTTGAACATACTGCATCCTGTTTGTCAGATAACTTCTTAGCCAATCATGTACCACTCCTATGGAACCGTACAGTTCTAGTTTAAAGTTTACAGAATTTCATGGTTGACAAGATCAAATGCCTTGCTTGTATCCAAAAAGGTGCAAACCACTTTGTTTCCTTTGTCTAACTCCTCCGAAAGTCTTTTTACAAGCGTCATCTTGCATTAGAGGTTGATTGCCTTTTTGGAACCCATATTGATTCGAGTTCATTAAATCAAATCTATTCATGAATTCTGTTATTCCATTGGCAACATATTTTTCAAAAACCTTTGCAAAGGGACTCAATAGCGCAATTGGTCTGAAATTTTGAACATCTGTGATTTTTCCCGATTTGTGAATCGAGGCATAATGGAAAAGTACCGTCTTCAAGAGAACATTTTAATAGATACGTTAATGGTTGCGTTAACAGATTTGCACACTTTTTTATTAGATATGTTGTTATATGATCATCTTCCTGTGAGTGGGAGCTCTTTAGATTTAGGATAATGTTTAAGATTTCTGATTCAGTTGCTGGAATAAAGAAGAATGTTTTGGGATACCTATTTTTCAGCGTTTTTTGAATGAGTTTGTTTGTTCTGTTGATTAAAAGGCGTGGAATATTTTCAAAATAGTGTTTGAATTGATTAGAAACTATTTCTGGGTCATTGGTCAATCATCATTTATTTCAAGTGTTATATTCGTTGTTGAAGAAGGGTATTTACTTGTAGTTGGTTTAACTATTTTCCAAGTTGCAAAGTTGCATTTGTTTTATTTTTTGACTTATTTATTAAGTGAGTGTTGTAATTATACTTGGTTTGTAATTATACTTGGCATAGTTGGTTGTAGATTTTTGTTTGAGTATTGGATATATTTTTCATTGCCGTTACCAGATTCTCACATTTTTTTGTATAAAAAATGAGAGGTAGAAAGTCAAAACCTTTCCCAAGAATTAATCTCTTTACTGAAAAAATACCCTTTTCAATTTAAACAAGATTTCCATTGCTGGGATTTAATCAAATAAGCGAATGAATGTCATAAGTACTGCCATCAATGACATGAGTAGATTCAACTCATTCGTGACATGAATTCGTAATTTCATGAATGAATTGAGTGCTTCATCTTTAAATGTCATCCAGTTTGGTGCTGGAGAGGCAATAAGGCAAGTGTCTTATTCTGAAATATCAGATGTCCACCAGTGAAGATAACAATGTTCCATGTAAGTGAAATGTTACCTCTTTCATTTACTATATTGTGTAGCAGTCCCAAGGGTGATATCTGATTCAATTCCATAACGAATGTTTGAAATACAAACCGAATAGATTAAAATGTTTTTTGTATAACTCAGTGTTCATATAAAAATATTTTTTTCGAAAGTATTTTTATTTGTGTGATTTAATGTTTATATGAAAGTAGTTGTTCATATCATGTCTCGTGAGGGCTTTTTCTTTCAGTTTGTGTCTGAAAGTTACTTCTTTGCAAGATCTACACATCTTTGTATAGAGTTAATTTTCTGAAATTGATTGCTTTTTTTCTTTTTTTGAAACCCATTTTTTTTGTATAAAGATGGAGAAGTAGAAAGCCAAAATTTTTTCTCTCCCAAAAACTATCTTGATGACACCAAGTTAATTAGTTAAACCTTCGTTGAGAATCTGGTGTACGAGTATAATAAGTTGATGACGTCAGATATTGTAGGTACACACGATGATTCATAAATTTATGTTACAGGAAATCATGTATTTGTTTCCTCAATGTTTTGAGGTTGTATCTTGGTTTTGCAAGACAAACAAAAAACTTTATATGCAGAATATAGCAACAAATAATGAAAATTGCTACTCCCCGAATAGATTAAGAATCAATTCAACAATATGGGATATGTACCATTCAAAGTTGCTCGTTAAACTGTGATAGATTTTCATAAACACTGTTTTAACTTTTTCTGTGAAAAAATTTATCGAAACCCAATCTAAAACTATTCTTTTCCATACAAAAATTTCTGGCTGAGACGAAAACTTCCACTACATTGATTTTTTTTCACTTTCATCACTTACCGCATATAAAAAGCACATTACCGCTAAGAGAAAACATGTTTAATGGTAGTATCCGCCAGAGCACTGCACTAGAACTCATTATGAATACGATACTGTTTTAATATGCCACCCAATTCAAACACAACTTAATCACAAATATTTGAACTGACTAATCATTAATTGCTGTAATGAGAGAGTTACAGAGCGCCAAATTTGATACCGACAACAAATACCTGGGAGAGCTGCATACAGTATGTTCCATTTAAAAGATCTCTTGTCCTTGAGTCTTATGACATTATGGTTTTTTCTAATGAAGACTTACCGTTTGGACTACTGGTCTGGTGGGATTGCCTTCTTTAAGAAGCCTAATCAAACTGTTCATCTCTGGAGGTTGAGGGTTTATACATGATGTTTTCTTAATATCTCAGGATGTGGGAAACAGCATCTTTGATCATTCACTGTTACAGTATCAGTATCAATGGTTTACTCCGAATTTTTGGAAAAGACACTTGAATTATCACCTCATCAGCATCGTTTTGGATAACACTAGTCTTCATGTCCTGAAGACGCAAACTTGATTGAGCAAAACGCGCGTCGAGAAGAGCATTGCAATTATGGTCTTTTCATCAAACAATATTGGATTCGCTAACTGCTTGAAAAACGGCTATAAACGGTTGAATTGAGTTCCTACCCTTTCAAGGCCTTTCTTGAAGATTAATCACTTGAAGAAAACAAAAACCATCACAACGATTTTAATATACAGGAGAATTTACAACAAATGATTGCTGGATGGTCTGATTGTTTTCAAATTATGAACTGCTTCAGTGTATTTACATAGGATCGTCAATTATCCTGTAACAGAGTAATTTATATTTCATACACGTATATAAATGTTCAAGAGTTTTTTGTACGCACATATAAAAGCGGCACACAAAATAATTCTACTCGTAAATATATAGAATTTGAGGTAATAGAGTTATTAGAGAAAATAATTTCCTGGGTAATTTTCAAGCTGAAAAATGTATGTATTTGCACAATCCAGTAATTTATTGCATGTTCCTTCAAAAATGAAATAACAATCAAGCAATTTAAAGAAATGCGGAAACCGCATCCAGTAATTAACTATTAAAGACCAAATGGAAGTATTAAAAAACAAATTTCAATAAATAATCCACTACTTAAACGCAGCAGGAACGATTTGGATACCTGTAACTGAACAGTGAATGATAAATACGATATGTGTTTCGGTTTATAGTTGGTATGACTAGAATATAACTGGTTTTGTATTTTTCCAAATATTTTTGTTATGATAGCACGACCAAGGCACTCGTGAATCATTTTCTAATGATTAATGATGAATTCATTGTGGTGATCACAGTAAGAAATTCTATATTTTATATTACGTATAGTACCTACAACTTTATATGTATCTGTAGAGTAGGGAGGATGAGTGTAGACCCACAGGACTTAGGCAACATGTGAACCATTGAACATCCTCCCGAGGAGTTTTTCTCCTAGGTCATCGTCCATCCTGTCCTTTCCAATAAGGTGGACAGGTCACTAGGAGACATCTCCTATATATAGGCAGGTGTAGGCCAAGACTCCCAGAACACTCACTCTCTTTGGCAACCTTGAGGTGTCTCACGGTGGCCTCCGCGGAGGTTTTGGAAGGAGGGTTTGGAAGGAGGGTGCACTTATAGTTGCTGCCACTCTTGCCTATTTCGCTCTCTTCCTCCTTTTGGTCTCGGCCCGCAAATCTGCTTACGCCCTGTCCATTGTATTGTATCACGAGGTGATCTGCTATGTCCAGCCTCATTGCAAGCGGTAGATTGGGGTGGACATTTCTGTTCATCCCCAGCCACCGCCTTAGATTGAGGTGAGCATTCTGTCCAGCCTCGGGATTGGTTTTTGTTTTTGTTGTTCTAGTTTTGTGTTTGTTTTATTCACGTGTGTTCCTACGAGTAGCAAGGGAAGAGTTGGTCACCTCTGCAGAGCTCCGCATTACCAGAGGTAGGATGATTACAATAAGGTTTTGCCCAGTTCCCCAAGGGGATCGTTCGTAACCGCATATCACCTTGCGGCCATTCAGCTGTCGGCACGATTCCTTACACCTTAGCTTGGGTAGGCTGGTCCACGTTGGCATGTTTTGCAAAGGCTTTTGGGGAGTTTTAGTTTCCCTCACCCTACTTATTTCTGCCACTGACCAGGAGTCCGGCGACCCTGACTGTAAGGCCACATTTGCTTCCCGGACAGGGCCTCCAGTACGCTGGCCGTTCCCCTACCTGGAGACGCGTCTGATAGGTAGCCCAACCCACGGGACAGTACCTACATATAAAATTTTCCAAATGAAACCTTCTAAGATATGCCCAAATTCTTCACTTTTTCTGCAATTTCTCTGTTTGATGAATATTTCTAGATGACCACACATAGATGGAACATCATCTTTCCGATACAGATGCATGAGTGGTGTATACACGGGCTAAAAGATAAAATCAAATTGACAGACCACATACGGCTTGTATTCAATATGTTGGAATGCTGGTTGGCCAATACGTTCAAGTCTCTTGTATGGATAATAGCTGTGAAATTGGAATGAAATCTTTGACATCTTGAATGATTTGGGAAAGAAAGGTTTTGGCTTTCTACTTCTCCATCTTGATACAGAAACATGTAGGAATTTTCCAAAAAAAGGAGGGAAGCAATGTATTTCAAAAAAGTAATTCTATACAAAAATGTGTAGATGATACTAATAATCGATTTTATTGCCAGAAAACCACAAACAAATACATATAAATACATAAACATATGATAAAGTGAAAAAGAAAAAAAACAAAATATACATGTCTGACAAAAGGCAGAGTTCGTGCTTTCTCAGCAGGAGTGAGAAGCAGCGCTCTTCCACTCAACCTACAAATTGATTCTAACACATAGTTCTGATAAGCACATCTTGAAATATCTACTTTAGGTTAAAAAGTTGTATAGAAATAAATCCCTAGATAGTTAAATAATAAAAGTAAGGAGAAAAACCAAATGCTAAGATGAAAAATAAATACACATATACAAATATTTGAGTTTTATCATGCGAAGAAGTAACTTTCAGATACAAACTGGAAGAAAAAACCTTCTCGAAACAGCTACTTCATATAAACATTGAATTAACACGAAAGAAAAATACATTCGAAACAAATACTTTTATATGAACACTGAATTATACCAAAAAACAGACACATTTCTCTTCAGTTTGTATCCAAACATTCGCTTTGGAATAGAATAAGATAACATTCAGAGGATTCCTACACAATAAAGTAAATGAAATAGGTAAAATGTCACTTACATTGAACACTGTCATCCTCAGTGGTAGACATCCTAAGAACACTTGCCTATCAGCTCTTCAGTACCCAAAAATTAACCTCTTCAAAAAATATATCCTTTCAATTCAATCTAAGTGATGTTCTTTTATTTTTGTAAAAAACATTGATATGCTCGTATTGTTCCCATGTTTTTGAGATGTGACAAACTGTCCATGAAAAAATCCAGAACCATGATCCACCATCTAACTAGTTTTCAATTTATTACTGGTTAAAAAAGAGGAGGTTCCAGATTAGTAGAAAATGAAACAGATTATTCGAACTCAGATGATTGCAAACTTCGTCAGATGGATTTCAATAACTTACAAGAAGAAATGTTGTGGTTACAAATATATTTGCTTTCCATTTTTCATGAATTAATGAAATGAACCTAGGAAATATCAGCTGGATATGCAG